>NC_085938.1:7505000-10005000 GCF_963556715.1 Cydia fagiglandana | reverse complement strand
GGGTGCAAATTTTATTTTAAGCTAGGAACTTGAAACTTTGTAAAAACGTATTAAATTAAAATACAACAAAACTAATTTCAGCGTTTTAGAAAATTCATCCTCTAAGGTGGTGAAAAGGGGGTTGAAAGTTCGTCTTGGGGTGTAAATTTAATTTTAAGCTAGGAACTTGAACTTTTTGCAAAAAAGGTATTAAATTAAAAAAATATGAAAACGAATTTAAACATTTTTGAAAATTCATCCCCCTAGGTGGTGAGAAAGGGGTTGAAAGTTTGTATGGAGATCAGATATTTTGTGAGTGCGGAACTTGAATCTTTGTATAAGGGCATACCTATTATTAGAATACAAGAAAAGTAATTTCAACTTAAAACTTCATACAACTTGCTAAAAAAAAAGTAATTTCAACATTGCTTGGATATGAAAATTATAGGTATAAGTACTAAAGATGTAAAATGTTGAAGATAAGATTCCACGCGGACGAAGTCGCGGGCAACAGCTAGTCTAAGAATAAATTACAAACGAGTGCAATCTGATTTAAATCAAAATCAAAGTCGTATGAATCACAACATTCACGACTACCTATAAATGTGGTACTTAGTAGGTACCATCGCCCACACTGTTGTACATCGGTGGACCTTATGCCTTTTGTAACAAGGTCCACCGACGTACCTACGGTTAGGAGTGCTGCTGTTTGTTTGTACTATCTGTTTTTAATAATCTACGATTCTATGTCGAAGCCTCCTTGCCGCATCAAATTGATTTCTTGTTAGGCAGTAATTGTTTATTGAATTATCTCAGCGAAAGTACGTTACGAATGTGTGCTACAAATAAAAAATATGTAGGTATATCCGTGTTTAGGCTGTACTGAAAGAACCGTCGAGTCTAGGTAAAAAGGAACATTTTCAAAACGTAGAGCACAAATCTACAGGGTGGCCAAAAATAAGTGCATTGCCGTTGCCATAGAGGTTTTGGGATTATATTTACTGTACTCCAGGAAAGATACGCTTACGTTAAACATTAATTAGTAATAGGCAATTTTTTTTTTATTCCTGTTCTTTAGATCATTTTAAGATACTTTATTTTCGAATCCAACCAACTTTCCCTCCGGAAGTAGGTAAAAAAAATAGTTTAAAAAAAGAGCCGTTCTTGTTTGTTAAAAATAGTAATAGTATTTTTAGTTCGTAAACGTGACGAAAATAATATATATAATGAGTCGACAATGGAATCGGTCAAAATATTTACACGAAAAATAACTAATTCAATAAATTGCGGGACCTCACGGATATACGTCGTAACTTGATATAAAAAAAAAGTTATAATTAAGTCTTTGATTTAATTACCATAAAACTACTTCATTAAGCTATTTATCCGAGAATCCAACATCAATATTATTTGTATCACTTGTACATATATTTACGCCTTAAACGTGCTAGAAAAAATGGTTATAGATATAATTTCTAGCAGACTTTGTTCTGATAACGTTCAAAGTGATATTCAATACATAATCACACTAAAACATGGTCAATGTAATAAATAAGAGCAATTTAACAAATTCGCTAAATGAAACTACCAAATTTGAACTCTGTGCGCTAATGCTAAGGATTACATTTCCTTGCGGCGCGCGGGTACAGTTTCAATGCGGGCGGTGGCGGGAGTTCGTGCCAAGGACGCGTGGATAGTATGTAGGTAAGTATGTACTTAACTACAAGTTGCTACAAGTGACAGGCCAATTCGAACGTGCGCGGGCGTCCCGCTCGCACCAAATATTTGTGCGGCCAAGTCTGAGCGAAATGAACGCGCGCGTGAATGATAGCTAATTAAAAATAACTGATATAATTTCCAACATTATTTTAATATTGGTTGATGTTCAAATTATACACGTCAGTCGTCAACGTTATGACCCACTACAAAAATAAAAATTTCGCATGACTATCGTTCTTATTTAATTTCAGAATGGCATAGTGTGGAGTGGCATTATAAAAGGAATACTTATTATCGTAGTCATTTGACAGTTTTGGTGACACTTTCACATTCTGTCACAGCGAAGTGTGTAGGCCCACTCTTTAATTTTATATTAAAGTCTATCCAACAACTTTGTCAGTAGAAAAAGGCGCGAAATTCAAATTTTCTATGAGACAATAACCTTTCGCGCCTAAGCGTCTGTAGACTTTTTTTTTCAACAAACGTATTATATTGACTATTTCGTGCTCTTTCTATTCATAACTAGTTTACGTTCCTAAGTTTCAGAAAGCCCCCTCTCGCTGTCTGCGAAAATCGACGCCACACTCGCGTTCGCGGCTTCACGCCGCGATTCGCGCACGAGTGTGGAGGAGGCTTAATAAGTATAACATAGTATAATAATAGTCGACGCCAAAGATATGTTTACACTTTTGCACCTTATTCCTTTGTAATAAGGCCAAAAGTACGGCTTTAAAATGACAACGTTTTACACAAAAATAAAACGCTAATTACATAACTTACCATATTCGGAACCTAAGAACAATATTGAGAGTGGCAACACTGTCACAGGAGGCTATTCATAAATTACGTCATTTCAAATTTGGGGCAGGGGGCAAAAATCGTCAAAAATAGATGACGTCATTTATGGACAGCCCCTAGGTCGTATTGTCTTTTTCTAGCATATACGTCCCTCTCTCCCCCACACTCCTACCACACAGGCAGGTTGCTTTGTCAGTTATACAAGATAAATTTTCAAGTCATTGTCTCAAAATTATACATATGTGCACCATGCAGGATTAAAACTTTAGGTTCCGAATAGAGATGCACCGGATATTCGGTTATTATCCGGTATCCTATCTCGCCCTTATTTTAATATCCGGCCGGATACCGGATAGTAACTATGCTTGATATCGGAATATAATCGTACTCGATTATTATTTTAAAACAATTTAAACGTTCCATTCACTAGCTCTCGCACTAATTTCGTAGTGATAGACCTATATGAGTCCGTGCAAAAGTTCATTACGAAACAGGGCAAAACTTCCACAATGCTCACCTGAAAAATCGGAATGTAGGTATATTTCCGCCGGCCGAATATTCGGCGCCCGAATACCGAATATTCGGCCTATGGTCAGGCCGTATATCCGGTATCCTGTATGCGGCCAAACAACTATCCGTTGCATCTGTAGTTCCGAATATGGTAAGTTATTTAATTAGCGTTTTATTTTTGTGTAAACGCTGTCATTAAACAGCTGTACCGATATTCGGAACCTAAGAACAATATTGAAGCATGTTTGTTATCGCCTGGTGGTGGGAAGACGCCAAACCAATGTGATTATACATATCCTATGATATACTTATTATGTGTATGTAATATAATTATATTATAAATGTAGTACACCCTTTATTGTAACACCAATGAGGAGAGAGATATTTAGTAAAGTATACAATTTGATAGGTACATTTTGTATAATTAACATAGGTATATATGCCATTAAATAAATAAATAAATACTAAAGGACAATTTTACACAGATTGACCTAGTCCCACAGTAAGCTCAATAAGGCTTGTGTTGTGGGTACTAGACGACGAAATATATAATATACACATATCTATAAACTAGACGGGCCCGCGGCTCCGCTCGCGTAAATGAAATATAGAGTTTATCTTATGTTTATTTAACTGCCGACATTACTATGTACATAATAATTAATAACACAGTCAGACAGGGTTGGATATATATGCAACCTTGCCAGGGTTTATAACTGTGATATCCCATTTCTTATTTAATTGTAGTCGTTACTTGGATGACTTAATTCGCAAATTTCTCAAAAAATGATGTGATTTGATGAATAAAAGGCAAGATTGTATCTTTTCATCTACGTAGGTATTTGTGACGTTCCACGGCAAAAGGTACTTTATGGCGGCTGCCGATTACGTCGCATAGCGCCGCAATAATATTGGAGCGATGCTATTATTAACGAATAATAGCGTAAGCGCCAACCACCATAAGGTACGTTTACCTGTGGGACGTCACATTTATAACAACTTGTTTCAACATAAAATTATTCTTTATTTTTATAAGCCTAGTTCCAAAACGTTCATTAGATTAATTTCCGCCTTAAGAATAATATGGACGATCACCGCCCATAAATCGATAATCGCCTTTTCATACAAACGTAGTCCCCATTTCCCTTTCTGGATATTAACATTACTTACTACGGCTACGGTGATGCAACGACCCAAAGTGAGTCCTGGCCTCCGACTCCAGATCACGCCATGTTTCTCGGTCTTGCGATAGCTCTCGCCAGTCAGCATGGCGGAGGTTGGGCAGGTCTAGAGCAACTACGTCGTTTCAGCGGTACCTAGGACGTCCATCGGCTGTCTCCCACTTCGTTGTCCCAAGTACGCTCTCGGCACGATCCTCTCCCATTCTCTTTGTGTCCGAGCCACGGAAGCTCAGCCGCTTTGGTCTCTCCAATACCCAAATATATCGGAACACATTTTTATTATTTCTATGGCAACAAAGTTATATTACGATATATTTGGCTACTTTAGCCGTCACTATCTATTTCATACTGACTGTACATTTGCTTTATGAATGTGTAGTCGCCATTAGATATATATCGTAGCCACCAAGGTCGCTCAAAAATATCTGAACATACATTTTGATTACATTATACATAATTTACATGGTTCAGATATTTGTGAATACCTCATCCGCTCCGATATATCTGATGGTGACTTTCAGCAAGAAGAAAAATCTTACCTGGTCGAGTCGTATCTTATTACGCGAGAAAACAATTCCCGAATTGATTATATCTCTAAAGTCATCCCTTGAACTGATGGACTTCATATTAACGTATCAACTTTTTATTTTTGGGCTTTCTCGGCAGCCCGTTCCCCGGACGAATGGCAATGGTTGCCGAAGCCATAAAAGTCATCTGAATAATATAACTCGAAAAGAAATTTAAAACAACGAAATGCAAATTATTAGTAATATGACAGAAGTCATTCGTATGGGGGCTACGAAGGTTGACATTGACAGCACTTTTTATTTTACTTCGAGTAAAAAAAGCCGAAATCACTGCATACCAACATAACAAACATAATTTTGGTTATTTGAAGATCGAAACGAAACCAACAGAGTTTCCGAAAATGGCCGATAGTCGTAAAATGAAGAATGTTATGAAAATTTCTTTTGCTTATTGTAAGTTAAATACGCATCGAAAGCGATAGTTTTTATGCTCTAGTTATATTCTCATATTTAGATAATAGATTAGAACAGCTTTTTCTTATCATACGTGCGTCTTATTCGTGAAACGTGTCAAAAACTTTTTTAGAAATTTGTAAGGTGCCATCTCTCTTCTTCCCTCGTTTTTTATCCCGTTCTGGTTTTTCGATTTTATATATATGATTTGCATTTGTGACCACCTGACGAAGCCTGCGTTGTGGATATCCTACCTAAAAATTTGATCATATTTTTATAGATGTTAAATAAAGACTTAGATAAAAAATTATATATATGTGAAGTGTAATTAAATCCAAAATAACAACTACATGCAAAAGTTCTTTTCCTTAATCTTTTAAGCTATAGGTAAGTAAGTACCTGCTAAATTATTTATTTAAGTACCTACCTACATTTTTACCAATATTTTATTCAAAATCAAACATCTAGTTGAAAAGAAATAAGTAGGTAGATAAAGAGTGAAATATTTCACGATTTCGTATGTCATTCTTGCGCAGAGCCATGCTAATCTCTCTCTGTTTCTAGTCAAATTTAAGTATATGAATTATGAATTGCCGAAGTACTAACCCACAATGGGATGTAGGTTTGTTCGTTACCTTGTATCTCTTTTTATCAGCACTTTTATTACTAAAAGTTTATTTGTGACGTCCCGCAATAAAGGTACCTTATGGCGGCTGGCGCTTATCTTATGCCGCATAGCGTTGCAATAATATTGGAGCGGCGTTAATAATAGCGTAAGCGCCAATCGCCATAAGGTACCTTTATCCGCAGGATGTCACATTCTGCTATATTATACTAACCCTGAACGGGATAAAAAGACAAATTGCTGATAGATACTTAGACAGATGAAACCTCCTCGCCATATCATAGTCTACCTTAATACGTAGGTTCTACGTAACGCGTATTAACTAGCCGTACCATTCGTATTCGAAAACACAAATCACTTGAAAACTGAAGGGTATGCCATTCACCATTTAAGTATTCAAATTTCAAACCTTATTATACACACAGAAAGATTTAAACTAACAAGACTCAGAAGAGACTTCATGTAGTATGTAATGGTAACACGTGCACGCTTTACTAACTCGATGTGTTTTTAAAGATATGTACTTCAGTATTTTCATTGGCATAGCCACGGTGCACGCAGGCAGCCTTTGAAAACACTTTCACGTCATATCATGGCATAAGCCGTTAGAAACTGTTTTTCACCACACCAGCTCGGAAAGGCTTACTTTGCACTTCAAAAACTAAGAGCAAACTTACATTTTAATCACAAGTGAGGCAAAGTAATCAAATGCAAATTTTGAGTTGTTTTGTTATGTTTGCTGGTAGAATTGACTTTTAAATCATGATTTTGGATGATAAATATTTAATAACATTCATTTGTATTTGATTATTACATTTAATATTTGCTTCAGGTTGATGTAGTGAAAGATTTTGTGTTTCAATTGGGGCAAATTTTGTTTAACCCTCGTGCTTTGAAACCCTCGCAACGCTCAAGATTCCATGTTTCGAATATTGATACTCGCAATATTAGCGCGAGCGGTTAAACAATAACTTTGCCCCCTTGTAAAATAAATAACTATTTCAATATAGTCAGCTAAACTGAGGTACAAATTCAAAAACTCACCAGTAATTTAGCTTCACGACCTTCTAGATGGAAAAACAGCAAGCCAATGACTTGAAAATTTGCCTTGAATAACTGACAAAGCAACCTGCCTGTGTGGTGGGAGTGTAGGAGCGAGGGACGTATATGCTAGAAAGGAGCAATACGACCTACGACAGTGTTGCCACTCTCAATTTGAGATGCAATGGATAGTTGTTTGGTCGGATACCGGGTATTCGGCCTGACCATCGGCCGGCGGAACAATACCTACATTTCGGTTTTTAGGTGCGCATTGTGCAGGTTTTAACCTGTTTCGTGGTGAACGTTGGCGCGGACTCATTTCTATGTTCGAAATGAGTAGGTACCTACGCGTGCAAGTGAGTGGATGTGGATTTTTAAATTGTTTTGAAATAATAAACGAGTAAGTACAATATGACCGTGACTGTTTCTTAAATCCAATTTGTTTACTCTGAAATCTAGCAAAGTTAATATCCGGTATTCGGCCGGATAGTGGGTCACTAATGTCACTATCCGGTGCATCTCTACTCTCAATATTATTCTGAGGTTCCAAATATCGGTACAGTTGTTTAATTGTTGCTTAATTTGGAGATTGACCCCAATTTCATTTCTGATCAAATCGGTCGATTTAATCATCCCGTCTGGACTCCACTTAACAGCCGTAACACATTAGCGCGCGCGCGTAACACGGTGCGCCAAACCATAGCCTGATGTCATGTAGGTATGTACTTAGTCCAAAATTATGTTATTTATATGCAATATATGCATTGAACGTTAAATCTGAACCAATTCGATTACTATTCTATAGTGAATCAGCAAGACTTGAAAAAGCGCGGCAAATTTAAAACATGTATGTAAAAACCATTATAGGTTTCAATAGCCCTCATAGACCTGACTTTTATCTCGATATCGTAATTTTCTAGCGACAAACCCATTATCTATACAAAACTGTCGCAAAAATGTTATCGCTTGTATATCGTGGTACAGGATAGGATGGAGCCATAGACTTACTACTTGCTTGCAGGTATCGTAATCAAACAAAGTGCTTGCTAAGTAGCTAAATACGCGCAATGTATTTTTATGTCAAAAATAATGTATTTATTTAATGTTAATTTAGTATGAATTATATAGTAAATATATGTATATTGTTTTATCCACAAATATGAACAATTGTAGTTAATTTACAAAACATAATTTATACGGCCACAAATAAAATATTAAATGCTTCTAAAGTCTGTTTGATTATTTCTACATTGGAAACGAAGTCATTTCAAATTATAAAATCATTAACTGAACACCTTATTGCTACCTGCATTCACCGCTCGCCGCTCAGCTACCCCCTGACGAATACCACGGCCTTACGTTTTATGACAGGACTCTGAGTCAGGGGAGTGGCACACTTGGACCGCCATTTTAGTCAGTCATTCCATGTTCGGGTGCGCTTGCGTTCAGTCGAGTTTTGGAATATTACTGCAAATTTTTGTTGTTTGTTATTATGGTTTGTTGGTTATGGTGTCGACTTTTATTGCCCTAGTCGCCAAAATAAATGATGTTACTTAGTGAAATTTTAACCGACACCACACGGTAAAAATAAGTTTAACAATAGTTACTTAGTTAAAAATCGAGTAAAAACGGTATTTCTAATACTTAACTTATATTTTTTGCTATTCAATTAAAGAGTACTAACAAAATCCTAACTCAATTAATTAGTGCAAATATTTTAAGGTTTGCGATTCCTGCTCGGCCTTGCGTCGTAAGGTGCCCGGTACCACTGTATTGCAGCAATAACTAGAAATGCTTACTTTGGGGAACATTAGCAACTGTCGTTTTTGATAATTACATTTTAGTGGTGAGGGGTGGTACTTAAATGACCGCTATTGAAACCTTAAATGGTTTAAACTTATAGGCGCGAAGATTTGAAATCCCTAAGAAAATTTTAATTTCGCGTCTTTTTCTGCTATCAAATTATGTGTGTTTCGGTATAATAGCCCAATATAATTGGCCTATTATTGTATTAAATTTAACACGCACGCAAAGACGGAAAGCCTGCAATTATATAAAATTTACTTTCTTATTTACAGCACTCTTGCCCAGATTAAAGCTGATAAGTAGTTCGAATCTAGTCTCCCATATTTTTTAATTTCACTGGTACATATGTCTTGACCGAGTAAATAGTAAATATACTAAATACTTTTTTAAATATTCGCGCTCGGGGCGGGGGGAAGTTTCATCGTTCCGCCGCCCGCTCCATGCAACGACCAATCGCGTTAGCTCGCTGGCTCGTGCGCGGCAATTTTAAAGCAACGATAACGTTTTTGATGGTTTTTTGTGTTATGAATCATATTTCAAGCCGATTTTTACAGTATTCGACGATCGAGAACTCATAACGAAAATCCCATATGATATTGATCTATTACCATTTTTAACCAGGAAATTAAAGCACAACCCCATAAAACCCACCATACGGTATTATTTAGTGTACGATTAAATTGCAACGCTTGTACTTATTATAATTTGGAAATAATTAGAGAAAAAATAGCCTATTACCATTTTTGAGGACGGAAATATACTGAATTTAATAATAACCGTAGGTTACTTACTTTAAATGTAGGATACATAATTATTTTTTGTGTGATTCATGCTTAATGTTATAAATCAAATATTTCTCTATGAGTATTAATTTAAAAAAAATTATTAATATTTTTTACTAATTTTCTGTGATTTTTTATATTTTTACATTTTTTTTAAAATACCTAAATGTAATATATTTATTTGGATTATGTGTCGACGTAATCACTAGATTTATTGTCTGTCCCATACACCGAATAGTTCAGCTATTACTAATTATTTCCATTCCGCCATACTAGCCGACCGTACCTTTCTTGGGCTACTGAGCAACTTTTGCTATGCGAGCAACCCCGAAAACGCGAAAAAAAATTTGCTAACATTATATAAGTACATAAAATATGCTTATTCACGAAACATTTACCTACTCTCAACTATGAGTTCCTAGTATTTTACTTCAACATCTGTGTGACAATAACGAGTAATCGGCAATCAAACTTATGCTGGCCCGAGTCAAGGGTTATTTATTATTGTTGTCTACCACAGTTAGTAAAACAAATTTAGTAGATTCATGCGTGATATACCGCTTTTTACCTACATATCGTAGCAGCGTGAAATCGGCGCATTTTCCGCCTCTGCCGCTATCCGGGTTAATAGCGACATGTGGGGGAGAAACTGAAACTAATCAGAGCTATTTTCCAATACTAGCACGGAGCTTCAAGGTCATATGGTAAGTTTTAGCATGTGTTTCACTTTCTTCTTTATGGTGTGTGTTAAGTATATACGGCTAGATTCTAACTTTAAGATTTATCGCAATAATTCCTACGTTTCCCGTTAGTGGCCCCGGCATAAGCCCCCATCCGCACGGGATCTTTTTCAACGCGCGTTAATAAAGCGTTTGAATGACACAAATTGATAACCATGGATGTATTCACACGACAGCGGTGGCGCTTTTTATCAGGCGTTGTTGGATTATCGACTTCGTTCGTCGTTGTCGTCGTTAAATCGAATTTAGAGTGCGGACAGATTCAAGCGTTTTTTTAACGCGCGTTGAAAAAGCTCCCGTGCGAGTGGGGGCTAAGGATTGGATAGGACGACGCGCGTGCCTCATGCCAGCCACCTACAGAAATAATAACGTCAGCTTTGGAGCCACCATTTCCCACCCTATTCAGTGGTGGTAGGCATCCGGACCATTTTGTATTTGACTGTGTCAACTCTGGTGGGTTATTCTTCAACTTCTTTATATTATAAGAGCTGTGCTCTTGTCGCTGGAGCAATCTCCAACTCGTCCGGGTCTCTGCCCACTCCTTAACCTTCTGGTATGACAAGACCCGAATCTTTTCTTTCATTTGGTTATACTTGTGCAAAATTAATTACAACAGTTATGCGGGGTTTAAAGAATTAATACCTACACCGTCAATACTAATCGTCTAATCGATCTATCGATTGGCCCATTGTTAGAACGGAAATAGCTAGAAAGTAACTAATAGCTAATGTGTAATACAGTCAGCAGCAGATATACCTGAGCGGGCAAGGTGTCCAAGAAAACATATACACTTCAGTCGTCACAAAAATAAGGACATCTAAGATGTCATTTTCACGTAGGCTTTCAGTTCGTCACAAATACCTTAACTTCTGAGTTTTTCTTTAATACATACACCCTTATTTAATCACAATGACAATAACGGTTAAAAAGTCAGTGGTAACTAAGCAATCAAATTCAAGCTGCTGTCATTAATACCTACACGCACTGCCAATCACGTACGTCAGCAGCCAGGGTGCCACCAGTTGCTAAGCAGTTGTTATTTCAATGGTAACTAAGCATCAACATTTTATCTGTTTAACTTTAAAATAAATACTGTAGCACTACGAATTGACACCTCCTTTCTTAAAGAAGTATTTTATCGTTAAGTGTCAAACTTATTCAATAAATAAGTAGGTTCTACTAGAATGATCGGTTTTTTTATTTTAACTGTCATATGCGGCTGTTCTTCCAAACCGTTGATCATATTATATACCTATGTTAATATATTTATTTAGCCCACTTATTGTACTAAAATATACTATACAGGGTAGCCCATTTAGATCGGCCAGTATGGGAAAATCTGATACTATAAGATATACACCGATCTCTTCTTAGGAATCATGTCATCGATTTTAGTAACACGAAAAACTGCATTCATACATTAAAAAAAATGTGTACTCAGCTCGGGAATCGAACCCCGAACGTTTTGAAAAATAAAACTAAGACTATTTCTATTTAGATATCGATTGTGTAGGTCTTAAGCAATAAATGTTACTATGAAACATGATGTCTGAAATTAATAAAATGCATTGTTTTCATATCCTTTAATTTAATTTAGTCAGTTTTCGAAGAGACCAGCATTTTTAGGGTTCCGTACCCAAAGGGTAAAACGGGACCCTATTACTAAGACTCTGTTGTCCGTCCGTCTGTCCATCCATCCGTCCGTCCGTCCGTCTGTCACCAGGCTGTATCTCAGGAACCGTGATAGCTAGACAGTTGAAATTCTCACAAATTATGTATTTCTGTTGCCGCTATAATAAGTAACAAGAAATACTAAAAACAGAATAAAATAAAGACTTAAGTGGGGCTCCCATACAACAAACGTGATTTTTGAGTAGTAAATATCAAATGGCATTCCGCACAGGAGTAATCTAAGTAACGCCCACTGCGGGTTCAAACATACAACGTCCTGATAGAAAGTCGTACATACCTACGCTACATGTGACATTATCTTCAAAAATTATATAAACTACTGCGAAATTAACATAAAACCAGAAGACACAATTTAATAATAAAAATAAGATAAAGATAAGATAAAAAATAGTTTATTCAAGTAGGCATATTACAATGCGCTTATGAACGTCAAATAAACCTTTACCGGCTCCAACCGTACACCTCTGCCCCGAGAAGATTTAAATCCCCCCTCAATTGGAGGAGGGTATCCCAATATGGGACCGGCAACAAACTCGGCGGGACACATCTTTTCAAAACATTATTACATCTTATAATTAACATGCATTACGAGTAATTAAGAAAAATACAATTTAAATTACTATAGAATTCATGCAATTATACTCAGTGAGTACATAACTTTATAGAATTTGATATAAAAAATAAACATATATGTACATGAAATCACAAATACGTAGCTCTTTCAGAAAACATATCAAATCTTACAAAAGGAAAAGAAATTAAAATCAATAAAAGAAATGAGAATACATATTACTTATATGAATCTGACTGATTGTTATGAGATGCTTTCATACAATTTGATGTGCTTTCTTACCTGAGCTGAGTCACCTTTAACTCTACACATAATACAATATTTTTAATTGCTACTTGTCGTTATTACAGTTTCTGGTTTGGACCATGCATGTTTGTCTGTCAAGTAGTCCTCGACTCTGTAATAAGCCTTCAACATCAATGATAAGCCTTCAACATCAATGATAGAAATGAAACCCAAAAAAAAAACAAGAAGTTGAATAATCTCTAGGTGCGTACGACTGAGATTTGAACTCGCGGTCTCTGCTTTGAAAAGCAAACGCCTGTTACTGAGACCACGACGTGCCTTGACAATTGGCTCTAAATTTGGCTTCAGTTAGCTTTTGCTATGTGTCATTCGTCTTGACGATTCTGTTAAAAGAAATAGTTTGCAGTAAGTTGACCGAGAGGCTCCTGTCAAATGGTTGAAGGGCAAAACGTGAGATAGATGTATGTGATGACAAGACTGTACTGCTTTCGATGATTGTCAAAACGCAAACCTGAAATTAGCATGGCTATCTTTTATTCAATATTCGACCATACTTGTATGCTTTAAAGTCTATTTTTCCATATTGTTCAGATATATTTGACACGTTGACCGCTTAGATACCATTGGTTTTTTGACAGCTAAGGTATCAATGACTTGTTGTAAGTGTAGAAATTAACGAATAGCGACTGTTAACATATTTGTGACACGTTGAGCGCTCACAAGTAAATACTACCATGACAGTCAACAACTTTTTGACAGTTTAAACGTTTACCTCTCTTTGAGCACCTGGAGTGTATAGCGACTTCTGCTGCTGACTGTACCTACATAGGATACACATAATACGTCGTGTTATGATATCTCGTTACCGTTATCTCGCGTCGAGATGTGTTGCTGGTCGAAATTAATTGTTTTCTTTGATTGGCCCCGATAACAATTACAATGTGTAGAAACCATTGACGTATATCTCAGGACAGGCCTTACGGGCAATAAGAATGGGGCCAGTGCAGCGTTGTGACACCGCTACAACGCGATTGGTTGATGAGTTCGCATCACACGCGCGATTGGTCGCAACTAGTTGCATTAGACTGCACGATTGGCTCGTATTCGTGAGTGGCACCGCTGAACTAGTACCATTTTAGTACCCGTAAGGCCCGTCCTGAAATATACGTCGATGGTAGGAACTAACAGGATAAATGGTTTATCAGATCGGTGGTTACGTAAATGATATACTAACTTATTGACTTCTAATGTTGTGATGTGACCTAGTAATTTTATATTGTACTGTGTGTACAGCTAGTACTGTGCTCGTAGCTTCGTCCATGTATATTCCAACTGAGTAATTTATATCTGCATCACCGTGGTTACAGATCTAAAATAAAAAAAGCCTATGGTACATCCTAAAGTTTAAAGGATGGCCGGTCAAACGTGAGATAATAAGTTGAGTTACTTTTGTAGTTACTTTATTACCAGTGTTAATAAAATTCACAAAGTAGTTTCATGACATTCAGTAGAGTAAATATGCATGTATTCTGATCTGGTTTTTCCCCGGATCATGTTTAATATAAATACATACAGCCATTAATACTTTCGATACAATAGCAATTATATCGTCAGTGGTTTCACTCGGCAGGGTTCGTCAACAAATTGGCGAGAAAGCGATCCGCAAAATTGTAGTGACGGCACGCCTACTGACTCTATTGCGTATGCGCATTTGACATTTTTGGGCAACTCTATTTACCTTAAGGTGAAGTAATATAGTGTAAAAAAACTAAT
Source organism: Cydia fagiglandana (assembly GCF_963556715.1). NCBI lineage: Eukaryota > Metazoa > Arthropoda > Insecta > Lepidoptera > Tortricidae > Cydia > Cydia fagiglandana. The sequence goes on along the minus strand of NC_085938.1, from coordinate 9,990,557 downwards.
GATTTAGTGGTAGTAGTAGGTAGTACTAGTAGTAGTAATCACTTTATTGCACACAACACAGGTTTACATAATATTATTATTGAAATTTAATAATCTTATTCAAATTTAATATACCTAGGTACCTAGTAAAAAAAAGTTTATTAAAGGAAAACTTCTTTAAAGGGGCCTGATTACCAGTCGGACGATATGAACGATATCCGCATGTCAGTTAAACGCAAAAGGTGACAGTTCCGAACAACTGACAGCCTAATATCGTCCGGCGAACTGGTAATCTGTGGGCCCCTCATTGCCAACCATGCCAAACATCGCTTGAAAAAAAAAACTTTGATCCTCTTACATGCTTTTGAAATGTACTTAATATGAGCACTTTAGTAACTGATTCATATCATAATTGGAACACGTCATCAGACCTAAATAATTAGTAAGTTATAAAATCCTAATTATGATAATTGATATGTAAGGTGTATTCGGGTAATACCGAATGTCGGATAATTCCGAAATTCAGATGAAAATCACCCTTAATTCCATCATAGTAAAAGTCTCTTTTCGGAATTATCCGACAGTTTTCAACATTCGGAATTACCCGAGTAAACCTTAAGTAGATATGTACTTTTAAAGGATTAATGGCTAATAATGTTCAAACTCGGCTACACATTACTAAAACCAAAGAGAGCCTTCCCTTAACCATTGGGTATCAATCACGTATGCAGATTATAATGGCGATTTATCGGCCATGTTGTCATTAATAGAAAATGCTTTCTACCTGTACAAACATACCTCTTCACTTCGAAGCAGCGCCACCATATATTGTAATAGCAAAAGCTCTAGTATTCTGATATATTAAAGAGTTCTCAAATCCGTTGGCACACTCATACCGAAGTGAACTTTTTAACTTGGTCGGATTGTCAAAGCGTTTAGTACCATATTTTGCCACCCGCAAATAGCGGTTTGTTCATTCATTCTGTAATCTAGTATGTTAGTTTATGCGAATACATTCGCGAATGAATGTAATGGAAAGTAATAGTGGTTAACTATAATAATTGCGATATAATGTTGATGGGTAAACACAATCAATCAAGACAGTACCCATAACTTTCGTAATAGTCCATCTAAAAGACTTAAATAAGTTTTCGGTAGGTAAGTATTATTTCTACAACATCACTCTTACTAACAAAATATCAGTGCGAAACATTTTACGTAAAATTAAGGTCCCCAAATATATTTTCACCACACCAGCATCAAGGCTCTCTTGATTGTTCAAAAACTGATAAGGAAGTTGCATTTTATCCACTTGGGGGGCAAAGTATAATCACTAATCACATGCACATTTTGAGTTGTTTCGTAATGTTAGTTGATAGAATTGACTTTTAGATGATAATTTTGAATGATAAATATTGAATGACGTTCATTTGAATTTGATTTGGTTTGATTTTGTTTGATACGAGTATATTACAGTTCATATTTTCTTTGGGTTGGTGTGGAGACAATTTAGGTATGGGTTTCACTCGGGGGCAAAATTTGTTGTGCTTTAAAATCCTCGCAACGCTCAAGATTCCATTTTTCGAACCACTCGCTACGCTCGTGGTTCAATTTTGGAATCATTCGCTTACTCGACAATCAATATCAGCACGACGTTGCCCCCTTGTAAACAAATAACTATTGAGGATCTGTCTGTGATGACCTGATGACTGAGATGACCTGATGACTTTGCTGGCATCGACCTAAAAAAACTTATACTAGTACATAATATATTGCAAATAGTACGAGTATGATATTGATCCAACAAGTACTCCAACATGATTGGCAATTGAAATCAATAACTCGGTTTATCTGTTTGTTTCCGGCTCGTTAGCCTAAACATTCGTAATGACCTGGTAACCACAACAAAGCTCAAAAGTAGGTAGCGAACGTAATATTCAATTACGGCACATTAATCGATGTTAGTCAATCTTAGAGTTAGAAAATCTTATTAGCGTGTCCGTACAATGACACGCTAATAAGATTTTCGGTATAATATCGGTATGGCTAATAATGCTAATAACGTCGAAAATGATTAGACAAGTCATGGCATGGCTTATGACAATTTCGTGAAGTGATTAGAGTCAGTTCTAAGATAAGGTGAGTATCGTGGGGAAACCGGACTAATCCCAATAAGGCCTAGTTTCTCTGGGTTGGAAGGTCAGATGGCAGTCGCTTTTGTAAAAACTAGTCACATACAACTTCTACGTCAAATCATGGGATTAGTTGTCAAGCGGACCCCAGGCTCCCATGAGCCGTGGAAAATGCCGGAATAACGCGAGGAAGAAGAAGATTAGAGTCAGTTCTAAAGCTTTTTCTGCGACGGCCCAAATGCGCCTTTTGATTTAATTCGGGTTATGATTAACAAACGATTGGACTTTCTATGAGCTAGTTAATTATTATTATTGGTCACTAAAATAAAACATCTGTCGACAAAATTGAATCACTTACTTAAAAAAAACGGTTAAAATCTCTGGCAAATAATACCTACCAATCATTACTTTATTGTATAAGTATGAGCCGAGCTACAGGAGGAGCAAAAAGCCTAGGTTCCGGAGGTAAGCGTGAATCCAGGCGTTTTCATAAAATGGTCATACGAGTCGTTAAAAAGATGCTTATTTTTTTTCCTGTTTTAGTTGACCAAATGAAAACCCCTTTATTTTATTAATGACACATTACTATTTTCTTGTGGACTTCTTTATTTAGGCAGCAGAAAATAGTTGCACATTAAATTGGTTATTCTTTTTAGACAGTTTGATAAATAAATACGATAACAAATACGAGTATTTGGGGATAATTATTCGCGCCTTTGGATTCGCGCTGCTCTTGTAGTGCCGTGGTGTTCCTCTTAGAGATAAAAATTTGCAAACTTATCAAATCATATGTATCTTACTGTAAATTCCTAATGTTGGTCCTCATTAGTAATATTAGTCATGTGAATATAGTATATAGTCACTGTGACTCAGACCTATGCGTAAGCTCTATTTAACATATTATTACGTTAAAAATTGCATTAATATTCGTGAAAAATCTGCGTATTTGTTGTGTTTACAAGTTGACAGAAATGTCACGTTGGAAACGCACGTATTTTTCCATAACATCTGTCACGTTTACTCGCGTAAAGTATTTACGCAGAATAATTCTGGCTCAGTTTTCTTTATATAATTAGAAAGAGAGCGTTTTAGGTGTGAAGTTAGGCAAGTATGGAAAACTCGCGTGAAAACGTTTGTAACTCATGGTACAAATTGAAATTTTTAGTTCTTTACGTGACCGGTAGAGGCACTGTACAATTACTCCATACATTTTCCTTAACTTTCTCACTATCGACTGTCATTCACGAAACTCATAGTAGAGCTACTGGTTTCTGAGTGACTCAATCTTTGTTATCCTATGACTCATCGGGAAAAGGGATACTGATACATTATATAGAAACGCCACGTTCTATATAATCAATGTGTTAAGTGAACTTCCTAAGCTAAATTCACGCTATCTAGTCCACTCTACATATTTTTTACACAGGCATATTTTTTGAGTTTACACATTATACATATACTTATTAAATAGCATATCTAAATGAAATACAAAATCGTCCTCGACAAGACGTTAAACTGTCGCACACTCTTTGTGTGAAACGCTGGCTGGGGCATATTCATGGCCTAGACAGACAGTCAATATCAGAGTAGGATATTGACTCAGGGTGGCGGCGGAAGAATGGCTAGTTCATCAACGGCGGCGCCCACGAGCCGAGTCAGAAGGTTCACTACTCACCTACCAACACGCACTGGACAAGCGCGGTAGGTTAATCGTCTAAACCCCCCCCTCTTAATATGGATAAGCAAATAAAGAAATGGCCCCTAGGGCCCGGCGGTTCGGATACTTCCGCCGATGACGGTAGGTGGAAATTGTCCAGAACTCGGGGTGCGAAGAATCTCCGGGCGTTACGACCTCTCCGTCAAACGACTTCGGCCAAAGCAAATAAGGACTCCGATAGCAAATTAAACGTCATTACTTACAATACCAGGACATTGCGCACAGAAGAAAGATTGTTAGAGCTGGAAAATTCCCTTCAACATATCAACTGGGACATAGTTGGCCTCTCAGAAGTGCGAAGAGAAGGCCAAGATGCCGTCGAACGAGATAATACCATATTTTTCTATTGCGGGAATTCAGGCGGTCGAAATGGAGTAGGCTTCTTAGTTCAAAAGAAATGGAAAGACAATATCATTGAATTTATCTCATATTCCGACAGAATAGCAGTTTTAAAATTCCGACTCACAGAAAAACAGAATTTAACCTTAATTCAAACTTATGCACCGACAACAACACACCCTGACGAAGAAGTTGAAGACTTCTACGACCTATTAAATAAAGCTAGCGATGAGCACCGTGCCACGTATAACCTGATTCTAGGCGACTTCAACGCTAAGATAGGGATAAGGCAACCACTGGACGACACCAAAACAATCGGGCCTCATGGTCTTGGAGACCGGAACGAAAGGGGCTCTCGTCTCATCCAGTTTGCCTTTGGACAAAATATGCAAATTGCAAACAGTTATTTTTTCAAAAAACCCCATCGAAGATGGACCTGGTTATCGCCGAATTCCCGCACTAGAAACGAAATAGACTATATAATTACATCTAATAACAAAATTATCAAAAACATACAAACAATAAACAACATAAAATTTAGCTCCGATCATCGTCCACTCCGTGCCAAATTAATTTTCAGCAAGTCGATTTATCGCAAACAACTCATTTTAAAAACTAAAATACAAAAACACGACAAAGATACACTCATAGTACACAAACACAAATTTAATTTAGAAATAAATAACTACTTTGATAATTTGGAAAACGATAAAGAAGATAACGTAGATAGTCAGTATAACGATATAGTCAACAGTATCAGAAATGCCAGCAACAAAATAAAAGCAACCAAAAATAAACATAAAAAGCTAACAGAAAAAACATTGAAACTTATAGATGAGAGACAGTCTTTACACCTCGCAAGGAATAGCCCAGAATATAGACAAAAAGATAAATTGGTTAAACGTAGTATCCGTGCAGATATCAGGCACCATAATACAAAACTGGTAGAAATAGCTCTATCAAAAAACAAGTCCCTCAAGGCCGCAAAAAAAGGTGCATCTCAGGGGCAAAGCTGGATTACTAGCCTAAGGGACAGCAGAGGAATAAAACAGGGAGACAGGAATACAATTTTGAATATTGCTACTGAATATTATAAGGCTCTCTACTCTGATCCCCTCCGAACTTACGATTCACCAATCGAAGACGATAGTTTCAGCGCCATCCCACCAATTACAGAGCATGATGTATTCCTAGCACTTCAGAAAATGAAGTACAGCAGAAGCGCGGGTGAGGATGGCGTCACAACTGAAACATTGCGAGTTGGGGAGCCATCATTAATCCCACATATTTGTAAATTATTTAATAAAATTATAGTAACTCAAACTTTTCCCAAAAATATGTGCCACTCGAACATAATCCTGTTGCACAAGAAGGGCGACAAGGCTGATATAGGTAACTATCGCCCTATTAGCCTTGTATCCCATCTTTATAAAATATTTATAAAAATAATAGAAAACCGCATTTCGGGTCAACTTGATCTGCACCAACCACCCGAACAAGCGGGATTCCGCCCCGGCTTGTCTACCACCGACCACCTGCACACGTTAAACCAAGTTATCGAAAAATGCCACTAACATAATTTCCCCCTCTACTTAGCCTTCGTAGATTATTCAAAAGCGTTTGACAGCATATCGCACCATGCCATCTTCACAGCTCTAAGTCACCAAGAAATAGCCCCTAGTTACATCCAACTTCTAAGCACCATATACAAACATAGTACAGCCGCCATAAAATTACAGTCTTCTGGCCCGTCCTTCGAAGTGCAAAGGGGAGTGAAACAAGGAGATCCGCTATCGCCGAAACTTTTCACCAGTACATTAGAACATGTCTTCCAGAAGCTTGCGCCGCATTGGGGAGACAAGGGGCTGGTTGTCGGCGAGAAAAGGTTAACTAACCTTCGCTTTGCCGATGACATTGTCCTTTTTCCTCAACGGCATCCGAGCTACATCATATGCTAGAAGACCTTAGCAATGCAAGCCTCGAGGTTGGACTGAAGATGAATATGTCAAAGACCAAAGTCATGACTAACGGTATACAACGTAGGATTGAGGTAAACGGAGAACACATTGCATATGTCCATGAATACCTTTATTTGGGCCAAATAGTCTCTTTCCAGGCGCGACAAGAAAAAGAGGTCGACAGACGGACCGAGAACGCCTGGAAGAGCTATTGGTCCATGAAACACCTCATGAAGGGAGATCTACCTCTGTCTCTCAAACGTAGGCTCATGGACATGTGTATACTTCCAGTCCTCACCTATGGTGCTCAAACTTGGTCTTTGACGGAAGCTCAGAAGTCCAAACTCGGGGTTTGTCAGAGAGCTATGGAGCGCAGCATATTAGGTGTGAAACTAAGGGATCACATCCGGAACACCACGCTGCGCTCTAAAACTCAAATAATAGATGTAGCTCGAAAAGCGGCCAAGTTAAAGTGGGACTGGGCTGGTCATGTCTGCCGCATGCCGAATGACTTATGGGCCAAGATAACCACGGAGTGGGTGCCCCATGAGTCGAACCGGAGATGCGGCAGACCTCGTCGGCGATGGCGGGATAACTTAGACTCCTTTTTGAGAGACTGGCCAGATGCAGCTCAAAATCGGGAAGAATGGAAGAAGAGGGGGAGGCCTTTGCCCAGCAGTGGGACACAATGGGCTCGTAATAATAATAAAAATAAAAAAATGAAATACAAACGTTTCCTCCGTATTTTCATGTTATCAGCCCAAAGTAAACACGGAACTATAAGTTTTCATGATTTGGCGGTTACTTTTAAATCTCAAGTTACTTTATCTGGTCTATAATGTTGCAAATTTAATTTTAAACAATTTATATCTCAGATTGGCGAGAAAGGGTTCCAGCGAATCTCGTAACGGCAATATCAATCGAGATTTCATAAATAACTGTCACTTCTGTTTATGGATACTAGTTCGGAATGCACCTATCTGCTTCCTCGTTTTGATTTACTTACGGAATGCATGAAATGAAGTAAAAAGATAATTCCTACCTAACATGGAAAATCGCTATTAACCTGTAATAAATGTGTTGTTTATATTAATAACCGGTTGAATTGTGGTATCTTCAAACCCAATAAAGGGGCGGATATGGATTCTTTTGGATTCCTATAAATACTTACCTTAATGCGATTTTTCTCTATACTCTTTCCTTGTCAACCGTTTCTAATAAAAAGTCAATACATACCTATACCTTTAGTTAAATCTCACCTTGATTATTAGGTACTTACCTACCTAAGTAAATATATAATAGGTACGGATATCTAAAATTATCTTTTCTATTTAAACTAGGTATGAAGAGTGTCTCAAACTTGAGACTAGCTACATTTAAGCACCCTTGACGCATTCCTAGTATTACTGCTTTTCGTCTCTTCTACAACCGCCACTCATTTTAACTGTCATATTAACTGTAATTTTAGTCTTATTACATAATATTGTAGTCATAATGTGTTCTCTTATAATTTAGTCGTAATAGTCCATGGCCCCGACGGAAGACAGGCTAGCACCTGCTGAGTCGGGACCATTTCGTGACCATGGTAGTGTTACCTGTTGTTTTATCTATAATTTTTGTCACGAATAAAAACATTCTATTCTATTCTATTCTATTCTAAATATGGCGGTTATCAACAATTCGTGTTGCGCCCCATCGGCTCGTAGTATTTACAATTATCTCGTGTCAGTATAACGACCTAGGATTACGTCTGTAACTAGGTAATGTTTGATTGATGACCGACTTGTGCCAATAATTATATTTTATCATCCACTTGAATTTACTCAAGTTAAATATTTCGCAATCACACCAAAGTTTTAAAATCAACGAGGATCTAAAATTGACTTATTTTTATTCCACTTGTATTTTTTTATATACAATCTGATATCTGTTTGGTCCCATATTCCTTATACGGGTAATTAATTAATTATAAATAAATTTAGACATGGTGTTTAAATATTTTTGAACACAGGTGGAGTATAATAAAAGCTGCAGTGGTGACCGCGTCAGTTTGACTTGTTTGCGGTTTGGATGCATGAAACTGAAAAACTATTACTTGAAGGGTGAATAACTCACATATTTAATTTAATAAAAAAAATCGTGTACGTGTATCACAATGTTGTGATTGTGTAAATGTAGTTACACTACGGTGTAACGTGCGGTGGTTTTAAATCAATATATTAACGATCAATTGATAGACGACGGCGGCAGCGCGGGCGCAGCGTGGCGGAAGAGCTCTTTCCGATCATTAGCGCCCGACGCTGCCTGCCCCACAAACTGGCGTGATCATAAAAAAACAATCAAAACCAGACAATACGTAAAATTAAGGTCCCCAAATATATTTTCACCACACCAGCATCAAGGCTCTCTTGATTGTTCAAAAACTGATAAGGAAGTTGCATTTTATCCACTTGGGGGGCAAAGTATAATCACTAATCACATGCACATTTTGAGTTGTTTCGTAATGTTAGTTGATAGAATTGACTTTTAGATGATAATTTTGAATGATAAATATTGAATGACGTTCATTTGAATTTGATTTGGTTTGATTTTGTTTGATACGAGTATATTACAGTTCATATTTTCTTTGGGTTGGTGTGGAGACAATTTAGGTATGGGTTTCACTCGGGGGCAAAATTTGTTGTGCTTTAAAATCCTCGCAACGCTCAAGATTCCATTTTTCGAACCACTCGCTACGCTCGTGGTTCAATTTTGGAATCATTCGCTTACTCGACAATCAATATCAGCACGACGTTGCCCCCTTGTAAACAAATAACTATTGAGGATCTGTCTGTGATGACCTGATGACTGAGATGACCTGATGACTTTGCTGGCATCGACCTAAAAAAACTTATACTAGTACATAATATATTGCAAATAGTACGAGTATGATATTGATCCAACAAGTACTCCAACATGATTGGCAATTGAAATCAATAACTCGGTTTATCTGTTTGTTTCCGGCTCGTTAGCCTAAACATTCGTAATGACCTGGTAACCACAACAAAGCTCAAAAGTAGGTAGCGAACGTAATATTCAATTACGGCACATTAATCGATGTTAGTCAATCTTAGAGTTAGAAAATCTTATTAGCGTGTCCGTACAATGACACGCTAATAAGATTTTCGGTATAATATCGGTATGGCTAATAATGCTAATAACGTCGAAAATGATTAGACAAGTCATGGCATGGCTTATGACAATTTCGTGAAGTGATTAGAGTCAGTTCTAAGATAAGGTGAGTATCGTGGGGAAACCGGACTAATCCCAATAAGGCCTAGTTTCTCTGGGTTGGAAGGTCAGATGGCAGTCGCTTTTGTAAAAACTAGTCACATACAACTTCTACGTCAAATCATGGGATTAGTTGTCAAGCGGACCCCAGGCTCCCATGAGCCGTGGAAAATGCCGGAATAACGCGAGGAAGAAGAAGATTAGAGTCAGTTCTAAAGCTTTTTCTGCGACGGCCCAAATGCGCCTTTTGATTTAATTCGGGTTATGATTAACAAACGATTGGACTTTCTATGAGCTAGTTAATTATTATTATTGGTCACTAAAATAAAACATCTGTCGACAAAATTGAATCACTTACTTAAAAAAAACGGTTAAAATCTCTGGCAAATAATACCTACCAATCATTACTTTATTGTATAAGTATGAGCCGAGCTACAGGAGGAGCAAAAAGCCTAGGTTCCGGAGGTAAGCGTGAATCCAGGCGTTTTCATAAAATGGTCATACGAGTCGTTAAAAAGATGCTTATTTTTTTTCCTGTTTTAGTTGACCAAATGAAAACCCCTTTATTTTATTAATGACACATTACTATTTTCTTGTGGACTTCTTTATTTAGGCAGCAGAAAATAGTTGCACATTAAATTGGTTATTCTTTTTAGACAGTTTGATAAATAAATACGATAACAAATACGAGTATTTGGGGATAATTATTCGCGCCTTTGGATTCGCGCTGCTCTTGTAGTGCCGTGGTGTTCCTCTTAGAGATAAAAATTTGCAAACTTATCAAATCATATGTATCTTACTGTAAATTCCTAATGTTGGTCCTCATTAGTAATATTAGTCATGTGAATATAGTATATAGTCACTGTGACTCAGACCTATGCGTAAGCTCTATTTAACATATTATTACGTTAAAAATTGCATTAATATTCGTGAAAAATCTGCGTATTTGTTGTGTTTACAAGTTGACAGAAATGTCACGTTGGAAACGCACGTATTTTTCCATAACATCTGTCACGTTTACTCGCGTAAAGTATTTACGCAGAATAATTCTGGCTCAGTTTTCTTTATATAATTAGAAAGAGAGCGTTTTAGGTGTGAAGTTAGGCAAGTATGGAAAACTCGCGTGAAAACGTTTGTAACTCATGGTACAAATTGAAATTTTTAGTTCTTTACGTGACCGGTAGAGGCACTGTACAATTACTCCATACATTTTCCTTAACTTTCTCACTATCGACTGTCATTCACGAAACTCATAGTAGAGCTACTGGTTTCTGAGTGACTCAATCTTTGTTATCCTATGACTCATCGGGAAAAGGGATACTGATACATTATATAGAAACGCCACGTTCTATATAATCAATGTGTTAAGTGAACTTCCTAAGCTAAATTCACGCTATCTAGTCCACTCTACATATTTTTTACACAGGCATATTTTTTGAGTTTACACATTATACATATACTTATTAAATAGCATATCTAAATGAAATACAAAATCGTCCTCGACAAGACGTTAAACTGTCGCACACTCTTTGTGTGAAACGCTGGCTGGGGCATATTCATGGCCTAGACAGACAGTCAATATCAGAGTAGGATATTGACTCAGGGTGGCGGCGGAAGAATGGCTAGTTCATCAACGGCGGCGCCCACGAGCCGAGTCAGAAGGTTCACTACTCACCTACCAACACGCACTGGACAAGCGCGGTAGGTTAATCGTCTAAACCCCCCCCTCTTAATATGGATAAGCAAATAAAGAAATGGCCCCTAGGGCCCGGCGGTTCGGATACTTCCGCCGATGACGGTAGGTGGAAATTGTCCAGAACTCGGGGTGCGAAGAATCTCCGGGCGTTACGACCTCTCCGTCAAACGACTTCGGCCAAAGCAAATAAGGACTCCGATAGCAAATTAAACGTCATTACTTACAATACCAGGACATTGCGCACAGAAGAAAGATTGTTAGAGCTGGAAAATTCCCTTCAACATATCAACTGGGACATAGTTGGCCTCTCAGAAGTGCGAAGAGAAGGCCAAGATGCCGTCGAACGAGATAATACCATATTTTTCTATTGCGGGAATTCAGGCGGTCGAAATGGAGTAGGCTTCTTAGTTCAAAAGAAATGGAAAGACAATATCATTGAATTTATCTCATATTCCGACAGAATAGCAGTTTTAAAATTCCGACTCACAGAAAAACAGAATTTAACCTTAATTCAAACTTATGCACCGACAACAACACACCCTGACGAAGAAGTTGAAGACTTCTACGACCTATTAAATAAAGCTAGCGATGAGCACCGTGCCACGTATAACCTGATTCTAGGCGACTTCAACGCTAAGATAGGGATAAGGCAACCACTGGACGACACCAAAACAATCGGGCCTCATGGTCTTGGAGACCGGAACGAAAGGGGCTCTCGTCTCATCCAGTTTGCCTTTGGACAAAATATGCAAATTGCAAACAGTTATTTTTTCAAAAAACCCCATCGAAGATGGACCTGGTTATCGCCGAATTCCCGCACTAGAAACGAAATAGACTATATAATTACATCTAATAACAAAATTATCAAAAACATACAAACAATAAACAACATAAAATTTAGCTCCGATCATCGTCCACTCCGTGCCAAATAAATTTTCAGCAAGTCGATTTATCGCAAACAACTCATTTTAAAAACTAAAATACAAAAACACGACAAAGATACACTCATAGTACACAAACACAAATTTAATTTAGAAATAAATAACTACTTTGATAATTTGGAAAACGATAAAGAAGATAACGTAGATAGTCAGTATAACGATATAGTCAACAGTATCAGAAATGCCAGCAACAAAATAAAAGCAACCAAAAATAAACATAAAAAGCTAACAGAAAAAACATTGAAACTTATAGATGAGAGACAGTCTTTACACCTCGCAAGGAATAGCCCAGAATATAGACAAAAAGATAAATTGGTTAAACGTAGTATCCGTGCAGATATCAGGCACCATAATACAAAACTGGTAGAAATAGCTCTATCAAAAAACAAGTCCCTCAAGGCCGCAAAAAAAGGTGCATCTCAGGGGCAAAGCTGGATTACTAGCCTAAGGGACAGCAGAGGAATAAAACAGGGAGACAGGAATACAATTTTGAATATTGCTACTGAATATTATAAGGCTCTCTACTCTGATCCCCTCCGAACTTACGATTCACCAATCGAAGACGATAGTTTCAGCGCCATCCCACCAATTACAGAGCATGATGTATTCCTAGCACTTCAGAAAATGAAGTACAGCAGAAGCGCGGGTGAGGATGGCGTCACAACTGAAACATTGCGAGTTGGGGAGCCATCATTAATCCCACATATTTGTAAATTATTTAATAAAATTATAGTAACTCAAACTTTTCCCAAAAATATGTGCCACTCGAACATAATCCTGTTGCACAAGAAGGGCGACAAGGCTGATATAGGTAACTATCGCCCTATTAGCCTTGTATCCCATCTTTATAAAATATTTATAAAAATAATAGAAAACCGCATTTCGGGTCAACTTGATCTGCACCAACCACCCGAACAAGCGGGATTCCGCCCCGGCTTGTCTACCACCGACCACCTGCACACGTTAAACCAAGTTATCGAAAAATGCCACTAACATAATTTCCCCCTCTACTTAGCCTTCGTAGATTATTCAAAAGCGTTTGACAGCATATCGCACCATGCCATCTTCACAGCTCTAAGTCACCAAGAAATAGCCCCTAGTTACATCCAACTTCTAAGCACCATATACAAACATAGTACAGCCGCCATAAAATTACAGTCTTCTGGCCCGTCCTTCGAAGTGCAAAGGGGAGTGAAACAAGGAGATCCGCTATCGCCGAAACTTTTCACCAGTACATTAGAACATGTCTTCCAGAAGCTTGCGCCGCATTGGGGAGACAAGGGGCTGGTTGTCGGCGAGAAAAGGTTAACTAACCTTCGCTTTGCCGATGACATTGTCCTTTTTCCTCAACGGCATCCGAGCTACATCATATGCTAGAAGACCTTAGCAATGCAAGCCTCGAGGTTGGACTGAAGATGAATATGTCAAAGACCAAAGTCATGACTAACGGTATACAACGTAGGATTGAGGTAAACGGAGAACACATTGCATATGTCCATGAATACCTTTATTTGGGCCAAATAGTCTCTTTCCAGGCGCGACAAGAAAAAGAGGTCGACAGACGGACCGAGAACGCCTGGAAGAGCTATTGGTCCATGAAACACCTCATGAAGGGAGATCTACCTCTGTCTCTCAAACGTAGGCTCATGGACATGTGTATACTTCCAGTCCTCACCTATGGTGCTCAAACTTGGTCTTTGACGGAAGCTCAGAAGTCCAAACTCGGGGTTTGTCAGAGAGCTATGGAGCGCAGCATATTAGGTGTGAAACTAAGGGATCACATCCGGAACACCACGCTGCGCTCTAAAACTCAAATAATAGATGTAGCTCGAAAAGCGGCCAAGTTAAAGTGGGACTGGGCTGGTCATGTCTGCCGCATGCCGAATGACTTATGGGCCAAGATAACCACGGAGTGGGTGCCCCATGAGTCGAACCGGAGATGCGGCAGACCTCGTCGGCGATGGCGGGATAACTTAGACTCCTTTTTGAGAGACTGGCCAGATGCAGCTCAAAATCGGGAAGAATGGAAGAAGAGGGGGAGGCCTTTGCCCAGCAGTGGGACACAATGGGCTCGTAATAATAATAAAAATAAAAAAATGAAATACAAACGTTTCCTCCGTATTTTCATGTTATCAGCCCAAAGTAAACACGGAACTATAAGTTTTCATGATTTGGCGGTTACTTTTAAATCTCAAGTTACTTTATCTGGTCTATAATGTTGCAAATTTAATTTTAAACAATTTATATCTCAGATTGGCGAGAAAGGGTTCCAGCGAATCTCGTAACGGCAATATCAATCGAGATTTCATAAATAACTGTCACTTCTGTTTATGGATACTAGTTCGGAATGCACCTATCTGCTTCCTCGTTTTGATTTACTTACGGAATGCATGAAATGAAGTAAAAAGATAATTCCTACCTAACATGGAAAATCGCTATTAACCTGTAATAAATGTGTTGTTTATATTAATAACCGGTTGAATTGTGGTATCTTCAAACCCAATAAAGGGGCGGATATGGATTCTTTTGGATTCCTATAAATACTTACCTTAATGCGATTTTTCTCTATACTCTTTCCTTGTCAACCGTTTCTAATAAAAAGTCAATACATACCTATACCTTTAGTTAAATCTCACCTTGATTATTAGGTACTTACCTACCTAAGTAAATATATAATAGGTACGGATATCTAAAATTATCTTTTCTATTTAAACTAGGTATGAAGAGTGTCTCAAACTTGAGACTAGCTACATTTAAGCACCCTTGACGCATTCCTAGTATTACTGCTTTTCGTCTCTTCTACAACCGCCACTCATTTTAACTGTCATATTAACTGTAATTTTAGTCTTATTACATAATATTGTAGTCATAATGTGTTCTCTTATAATTTAGTCGTAATAGTCCATGGCCCCGACGGAAGACAGGCTAGCACCTGCTGAGTCGGGACCATTTCGTGACCATGGTAGTGTTACCTGTTGTTTTATCTATAATTTTTGTCACGAATAAAAACATTCTATTCTATTCTATTCTATTCTAAATATGGCGGTTATCAACAATTCGTGTTGCGCCCCATCGGCTCGTAGTATTTACAATTATCTCGTGTCAGTATAACGACCTAGGATTACGTCTGTAACTAGGTAATGTTTGATTGATGACCGACTTGTGCCAATAATTATATTTTATCATCCACTTGAATTTACTCAAGTTAAATATTTCGCAATCACACCAAAGTTTTAAAATCAACGAGGATCTAAAATTGACTTATTTTTATTCCACTTGTATTTTTTTATATACAATCTGATATCTGTTTGGTCCCATATTCCTTATACGGGTAATTAATTAATTATAAATAAATTTAGACATGGTGTTTAAATATTTTTGAACACAGGTGGAGTATAATAAAAGCTGCAGTGGTGACCGCGTCAGTTTGACTTGTTTGCGGTTTGGATGCATGAAACTGAAAAACTATTACTTGAAGGGTGAATAACTCACATATTTAATTTAATAAAAAAAATCGTGTACGTGTATCACAATGTTGTGATTGTGTAAATGTAGTTACACTACGGTGTAACGTGCGGTGGTTTTAAATCAATATATTAACGATCAATTGATAGACGACGGCGGCAGCGCGGGCGCAGCGTGGCGGAAGAGCTCTTTCCGATCATTAGCGCCCGACGCTGCCTGCCCCACAAACTGGCGTGATCATAAAAAAACAATCAAAACCAGACAATATAGTTCGTTTTTTTTAGCATTAGAAAGAACTTGCAAGAAGGTAAGCGATCTTGACATGTCTTTTAATTGAAAAAAGCTTTTTAAAAATCAAAAACTATTACTTATGAAAGCAGAAGAATATAAATGATCGTATTCGTTTCATAATTGTTACATATTTGCCGTAACTTATTTTTAAAATGTGTTTTTCAATTAAAATACACATCAAGATTGTTTACCTTATTTACCTTATTTCTAAAGCTAAAAAAAACGAACTATAGGTATGACAAAATTTTCCAAAAGAGATTGGTGTGGTTGGTTGTAAATGAAAGCTGAGGTAATGATTTCCGATTCCGCCTTTGCCTTATTGTCAATGTCAAAATTTGATATTTACATAATTTTACCCAATGTAGGTAACTCCAACAACTTCCCAGTTGAAATCTGTGAAATAGTGCAGACCGGCACCGCAAAGAATTAGACCCACACACATATACGCGAAAAACAAATACACTATGCGTTATGTTGAACATCAATTTGTTCTTCCACTCATTATTATTAAGTAGATTTTGCACCGCCAAAATTGTCTGCGTTCTTACGCAGTCTTCTTTTTTTTCTGCCCTGAAGGGTATTTGTTTATTCCACCTGTAACTGTAACTTTAGCATATTTACTTAATAGTTATCAATATTTTCAAGTTATACAGCCACGAGAGACGTTGTTCCTCGCTAACAGACGCTGCATAAATCATCTGTCAAGATGCTAAAGCCCTGGATGATGATGATTTTCAAGTTGTCTAAACTTGAAAATATACTTTTAATTTCTAGTCTCACTATACTTTTAAACAACCGCTGCACTACGTTAGTATGGCAGCCGGATTCAGCACAAGCATTTAAGGCCTACCTAAGTATATATTATATAACTATTATAACAGTCTGTAGCTGATTGATTATTTTCAGACACTACAGGTTGGTGCTTATTGGATTATGCTGACCCACTGTCCCGATTTACATAACTTATCGTTTATGGAAAATGAAAGTCCATCAGTCGTTATAAATATTTTGACGTGCGATTGAGCAATTGAGGGATTTGCGAATGTTTAAATTGATTAATGTTGCGAAATATTCTGTATCATTATTTAAATTAATCACTTATAATATTTACTTCTGATGTGTTGCTAAATGTGTCATTACTACATCATAATATCTTGTTATTTTATTTAAATACGCTTCGAGTTTTTGTCTGTTTTTCAGTCAATATATCTTAACACGCGAACCTTCTGTGCGAGAAATTCAATTTTTTCATTTTTTTAACAAGTGTAAGTATTTACGGAATGTCCGTCACACAGATTTAAGAAAAAACTTTGTACATCTGATTGGGGAAAATACCTGCTGACTTTACTAAAATATTTATAGTATTTAAAATAGATATCTATAGGTCATACGCTAGCCTAAAAATATTAATACCAACCTCAACCTCCCAACCTATTCAACCTGTTTTATTAAATTATTAAATACAGGTATCTAACGTACCTACCTAATACTTAAAACCTTTTAAATGTAAAGTTAATTTAGCAAATTTGTCAAATTACGACGTAATAAAAACATCATCATGCCGCAACTTATTTAAGCCGTAACAAATTTCGTCCTCTTTGTAATTCCGTTAAGGAGAATCATTGTAAATGTTGCTGCCATCACCGATTGGGGCTTGTTAGGAAAGTTGATGTTTTGATAAAACACATACGTATTCGATAATACATAGTAAGAAAATTATGCAAAACATGTTATCTTTGCAAAACCGAACAATGCAAATTTTGAAGTGAAAACTTTTTTAGCGGCGCTGTGCACTTTTTATGATGGGGAAAAAAATGTTAAACTCGCGACAGGTCACGTGACCGACAGATTGAAAATTCGTAAGGAGTCCGTCTTACGTGACCTTACAATGTCATTGAGTTTTCACTTCTGCCGGCACTCCCGGAGTGCAACCCGTTGTTTTTTTAGTTGTTTTACGATACTTATAAATACGATTAGATATACTATAAAATAATAAATGGTTTATGTAGACCGAATAGGGTCACCCTTAAGTATTAGTTTCCTTGGGAAATTAAGTCCCCTCGTTTCAGATTTCACCAATCCTGATATGTAATATAGACTATGGCCAGGCGTGGCTCACTCCGCGATTTCGTCGCTTTCCAATAGGTAGCTAAAAGTACATCCGTTCCACACCAATTTTGGTGGCTAGCCATAAGCCGCGCGTGGCGCTGTCGCCACCTAGCGGTCATATATCTGTCCAGATCGTAACAGACGCATTTTGTTAGAGAGTGAGTCTTCTGTACCTAGTACTATTATTTATTCTGTGCTATGGCTATGGACGAAAACGATAGGCGCATCACTGTTTCTTTTTTTAAATTTTAGCTTCTTTACTACTTATAATTTAAGATTGGCCGTGACGAAAGCTTTCAAATATTACAGTATGATCTTCCTTCAATACGTATGTGATTAGAACAAATTAATACCGAGACGAATAACACACCCAATTCTAAGTGTAGGTATGCAACATGTCTTACGGCGGGATTCGGGAAATGTATTAGAGATTAACTAGATACGATATAGTAAAGATATGTAACGTCCCACGGGTAAAGATACCTTATGGCGGTTGGCGCTTACGCTATTATTAACGTCGCTCCAATATTATTGCGGCGCTATGTGACGTAAGTGCCAGCCGCCATAAGGTACCTTTTTCCTTGGAACGTCACATATCTTCACTATTTCATATCTAGTGAATCTCTAATTCATTTCCCGAATCGCGGCGCCAGCCGCCATAAGGTACCTTTTGCAGTGGAACGTCACACATCTTTACTATTTCATATCTAGTGAGTCTATAATTCATTTCCCGAATCGAGCCGTAAGTGTAGGTAATAATGCAACATATATTATTTGAGCATAACAGTCGTCACTAATAAAGATTTGCACTCACGTTTAAAATTATACAATCCAAATAACTATCAAACATCCGAAACATCCCATGATTTACTACAACATGCGACTTAACGTTTCAGTTATAGCGATCAAAATGGCATGGCAAAAACTGACCCTCGTGGTAGTAATATACCCTTTAATTTGATAAAGTCTAATGTGGCATAATAACACGTAGATGTATTTGAACTGTGAAAAATGCTTTGGCGATTAAGAACGTTTCCTAGAGCTTAAGGCGCTTTTTGGGTAATTGTCGTATAATCTTATTACGTGATTCGCTATAACAGTGTCGAATTATGATTATGACTTAACTAAAAGGCTTATGGGTTGTAAAATTGACCTGACATGTAGCTACGGAAGTACTTTTAAAGTACATTGTGTAGAATAATTTTTGAAGTGTTTTTTTTTTAATGTGCTTTAGAGCTTAGTTTCTAATTTTATATGTCAGGCATTTTGGCATATTGTATTTATGGCAATAATATTTATATAGGTGTGTTTTAAGCGTTCTTTATGGGCGGCTTCAGAATAGCGTATTTTTCTACGCGTATACGGTCATTTCGGCCGTATGAGCTACGCGCGTTACAATTAAATTCCATACATTTGGTCTTTACGATCTTAAGCACGCGTGAAATTTCCCTCCATTTTAATCTATACGAGCTTACACGCTCGTACGCGTACGCTCGTATACTTAAAACGCTAGTCTGAAACCGCCGTATTAGTTATAAATAACTGCTGATTTAATTCTAGCGAATAAAACAACAACGTACAGTCAGCAGCAAAAGTTGCTAAGCGGGCGAGGTGCTCAAAATTACCTTGACGCGCTCTTATTCTCTTAAACAATAAAGTCGCGTCAAGATCAATTTGAACACCTCGCCCGCTTAGCAAATATTGCTGCTGACTGTACCTAGTAGCTGCTATACCTACTCGAATTAATTAATAAGTACCTACATATATTATCTTAGTTTGGTGAGTGTTGGCATATTATTTGTTTTAGATATAGACAAATATATACTTATGTCTGTTTACAAAATATTAGTTTTGCTTTTTAATACTTTCTTTTATGCTTTCTTACTTTTTAATAATCCTTAGATGTTATCCAACACAGACTACTCAAGAGATATTATCAGTCATAAACTAGGTCTAAATTCCATGCTCTCCTGTCTTTACATGTAGGTAAGTAATGTTTAACATACAAATTAAGTCCCGGGCCATACCTGCGGCGAGTTTACACAATCATTTCATTATTACACAGCTCATACTAAGGGAACAATCTTATAGCTTTACAAACAAGGTTCAAAATATTAATGAATGTGTTTACTAGCAGTAATATTCATTTGTGGGATAATAAATATGGTATTAGCCGCGCGTGCCCGTGCATCGAGTGTCATTTGTCATTCTTCTTTGCTACAGCGAAAGACGTATTTGCTTCTAGATGTGTGTGCTTAAACGTCTTTTTGGGTAGGGCAAGCCGTAACAGTTTGGAATTATGTCATGTACGGTGTGATTTGGCAAAATGAAATGTATGATTTAATCGCAACAAAATGTTTCGTTTTGATTACATGCAATAAATTATCTGCTGGTACAAAATTATTGCTCAATAGATTTTATGTGTAGGTATTAATTTAGGTAATATGTACATAGATGAGATGCTTATATGTAGATACCTACATCTTGAACATACTTCAAGATATCAGCAGTGGGCGATATAATAAATAATAAATAAGTAGTTGATTTGATTCTGGATATTATTATTACATTGCTATAAAAAATAAAAAACTAGATTATAAATTAAATTAAAATTTAGTAAATGCACTAAATGTTTTGCGCTGAACTATTTTAAAATATTCGCTAATAATCCGTTACCTGCAAAGTATTAAAACACAACGCACATACAATCATATTACATTATATTTTCAAAAAACGCCCTTCAAAATATAAAGGTCACGTTTTCTTTTCTTATAATGTATGTTTGTATTTATACACCAGATAAAGTTTGAGAATATATTCGTGAGAGGTACGAGCCTTGTTTAGAAATCTCGAGCTCGTTTAATATTTCCACCCGAGACCTTTTCCTAACCTACAAATGTCCCTTGTGTTGTGAGTCATGTTTAGCCTCCAGAGACAGACCAGCCTGAACTTTGACTCGAAACTAATTATTGCAAAATGAATTAAAACCGAGGCGTAAATCAAATTTAGATTTATGATGGTTTCGACATTATGAGCTTTGCTTAGGGTTTAATATAAAATATCGATGCATTTTCGGAACATAATAGCTTAAAGACGTGTATTTACTGTTGTTTGCTCCTTCTTCTTGACCAGGAAAACGGTTGAAACAATAACATTAATTTTATTTTAAATTTTAGATTTTATGTGACGGTTTGTTGATCTAAGTAGAGCCACCAACACGAACAGGTTAATATTTAATCTGTCATTTAAACTTAGCAATACCTAACAACTTATTAAGCATTCAAAACAAAAACACAGTTTAATCTATGCCGTCTTTATAAAAAATAAAAACGATGAAATATTAAAAAAGCGATACTCCCAAGAAAAAAATCAAGTAGGTACTTAAAAAGCGCGTTTTAAAATTTGTCTCGGTCATTCAAGCGAAACAAGTTGCTTGTTGACATACTGACCAATTCACGTTTTACCGTAAACAAACATTTGCGCCATCTTTTTCACACAATGGCTTTATAAATTTTATCTCTCTCTGAATTTTAATTAACAGTTACTTACTACATATGTAGGTAATATTCCTTACATAGCAATCGACATCGGTAGGATTGTGGTAGATGCAAGCCTTCTCATACATCAAAGCCCGATTCGATCTTGAAAACGCTATAGTGCAAGTAGGTAGGTACTGATATTTTAGGCATTGTCAGATAATTTGGACACGAATATTCAATTCCATCAAAGGTTTTCTCGGTGCGTTTTAGAGTCTGGCCACCAAAAATGGCAGCGTAATTAAATCCCATAGAAAACACTTTTTGGTATGTACTTGTTAGGTTATTCTCTGATTGGTTTCAGTAGTCTCGGTGGGGACCAGGTGCTTCGTATATGGATCGTCGTGCACTCATATAAAACAGGCTGCAATAGGGTCACGCAGGTATCACTAGATCACAGAATGCAGTAGAAATCAAGTGCGTCGATCCAGTATCAATCGTAGGTGCGTGCGCAGTGAAACGGCCGCGCGGCGCAAACGCAAGGCGAACCGCCTGCTTTAACCAATTCCTGGGGTGCCCAGAAATCTAGCTTTTTTTAACACTTAAACGAATAATAAAATAGGTACAGTTTTATAGCTGTGGCGTCTTTTGCCTTATGTCTGTTTTAGATTGGAGGCGTTATAGTGCGATTAATGCAATTTTAGACGCAGGTTAGCAGAATCAGAATTATAAAGATTAATCTAAAACAAATATTGATAATGCGCTATTTATAGGCATAGTTCTGACTAACGTAAGACAAGTAGCCGCAAAATAGCATGGCCACTTTATGAATACATTCATAATTAATGTACAATACAAATACTCTTTATTGCACACCTCAATAAAAGAAGACAATACAAAAGAAAACAGAGACACAAGCAGAGGTAAACAACAAGCGGTCTTAAGGCGAGTTGCACCAACCACATTTGACAGACTGATCAACGTCAGCCGGCGCGCCCCGGCGCTTTACTATGAAACTTTCCATACATAAAAATTTAGCGAACTCTTTAACGATACGAACAGTTTGGTGCAACCAACCCTTAATGTACCTACCTATATATTTTGCAGTTCGCTGTACCTACTTGTAACGTAACCCCTAACCTTATAACTAGATCATACGATTATCGATAATCAAAACTACTTTCCGTCAGACGGTCAAACTTATTCAGCTATATTTGGCTAGTCGGATGTACAGTCAGAAATGACAGCATCAAAATTTGCGGATGATATAATGCTCCACAAGTTATTAGTATCTGTCATCCTGGAATTATTTTCCAAACATCGACATAAGTCCTCGTATTTCGTTACATTCCAATTGTTCTACATATAGAGATATAACATTAATATTGTTAAGGTTTAAGAGAATGGCATAATATATATTATGCTCTTCACCCGTCCGATTCGTTACTTTTGATCCTGACTGTACAATTGTACGGCGACCGGAAAAGTGTCATACGTTAGCATTTTTATTCGACTTCGCCAATTCACAGGCGATGTGAAGAGTTGACGACCTGAAAATTATTCGTTGACTTAAACGTTGGCGATATTTCACACGTTGTAACTGGCCACGACATTTTGATTGAAGCACAATGTGTCAAAAAATAAAGTTTCTTCTTCAATTTAATCATGTCAAAAAAATACGCCGGTCGGAAGGAAAAAAAATTGACTTGAGAACATACCGGTGCAATAATCTGCGGGACTCGGACAGGCCAATTCGAACGTACACTGACATCAGAATTATATTTGAATCATGTTTTTTAGTTATCGTACCGTGCGTCTCGCCCGCACCAACATAAGGGACGGGTTAGAGTTCTAGGCAAAGCATAGGCATAGCTTCGTATCGATGGCAAACGTGTCTCACTCCGCGATTTAGTCGCTTTGCTACAGGTAGCTAAAAGTACATCCGTTCGACCCCAATTTTGGGGTTTGCCATAAGCCGCGCGTGGCGCTGTCGCCACCTAGCGGCCATATCTGTCCTGATCGTAACAGACGCGTTTTGTTAGAGAGTGAGTCTTCTGTACCTAGTACTATTATTTATTCTGTGACGATGGTCCCTAAATTGTCCCCGTTAGGTAATAGATGATGGTGTCAACAGTGCGCGTGCGACAGGTGTAGTGAGCTGACTAGCCCTGCCCTTATGCGCGCGTTCAATCAGCGTCATTACTCTGTTAATGGACCCACTTATTAGCTAAAACACGGGTTATACTTTCAATGCCAGATTAAGATAAGTAGAGAGTGAAGGTGACTTCTTCTTAGTTGTATCTCGACATTTTAATCTGAATTGAGGTTTGTATTGATCTTGGAATGGGTAATACTAAAAATATAAGAACCCGTAGTATTTTGATGTCAGAACTAAGATACATTGTCTTATATAGTTAAATATAACTTTATGATCTGAATATGATTTTCATAACATATCGCAACGTTTCCCGGCTATGTGGGTTTAGTTTAGTTATTTCGACATCTTTGCCGTCAAGTTGAAAGTTGGACCAATATGCCTGATATTTTAGTCTTAATTTAGGTTTGTGTTGATTTCCATTCCAAGGAATGGACAATACTGAAAATATAAAAACCAGTAGTATTTAAATGTTAGGGACGTTATCTCATATCGTTAGGTATAACTTTATGATCTGAATATTTAAAGTCATAAAGTATGCCAACGTTTTCCGGCTATGTGGGTGGTGTGGTGTTCTAACTTTACGATTATCAAAACGGGCTATCAACAGCAGTATCACAATATATTAGTCCGGCACTGGAGATTATAGCCTGTTTAATTTACTGGTTCAGGACTAGAAATTTGTTAGATATATACTTATGTTGAAGTTGACAAAGGCCACGACTTGGTCACGACGCGACCCGGACTCATGGGAAAGGTCTATTCTGAATCACGAAATTTTAAACGATACTTCTTGTTTTTTGTCAGTATAGGGTCTTAACGATCAATTTAAATAAGTACTCGTAGAATGTAGTTAGTTAAACAGTGGCCCTGGAATGAAGTGGCTTAGGTATCTATAAGTCTATTTTGGATATAATATGTACACATATATACGTACTTACTAAAACGATCGGACAGATATCATCTAGATCAGATGCATCTGTAAATAAAAAAAAATGTTTGCAACGTGGCTTTAAGGGGAATACAAACGTAGACCCCATTTTCCTCTCCTGTCAATATCCAGAAAGGGAATGGGGACTAAGTTTGTAGAAGCTGTCGTCCACTATCCTCTTTATACTATCGGTTTACATACATGTAGGGTTTCTGGTTTCTCGACCTTTTTAATTTCTCGAGGCACGGGAATTCTCGACCAAGATTTCTCGAGTTTCTCGAGTATCTCGAGAAATTTTGAAAGCTCCAAAAAACACCATGTTATTTAATTTTTTTTTGCTTCTTTACAAATCTGATTTGTAGGAATCGTGGGTGAGATCAATAATCAAACATATTGTACATTTTAGTCACCATAAATTGCACTTAATATAATAATCAAAAAAACTATAGGTGCAGGCGTACGCACCGGCGATGTGTTATGCTATAGTGTATTTCTTTAGGTATTGAACAAAATGTAAACAAACCACAATATGGTATTTTATTAGGCAGCAATATTCAAGTCAATAAATTTAACTCGATGTGACAAAACTTACAGAAGTTTTACTACGAAATATTAATTACTCGTACTTACGCAAGTACTCAACGTAATAAAACGTAACGTAAACGAAATAAAGCTGCTAAAATTGTAATAATTTGCTAATAGGAATATATCGGGATGATTTGATTTAAGTATCAATAGTAATTTAGTTTTGTAATATTTGTTATTACACTTATTACATGGTCCTATAATTCGTTACAATTTTTTTAAAGCGTTTTTAATAAAAAGACACTACATGAATGTCACGAATCATGATAGTCCAAAAGTTTCAAAACATTAAAATCAGTTAAAGCTAGAACGATAGGGGACGGATCAAGGTAGTTTTTTTTTTATTTGGTTGGTAATAAATGTTTAAAGTAGGTTCCTACCTGAAAATGTAAAAAAAAACATTGTTCATATTTATTTAACTACCTAAAGAAATGCTTTATAGACACATCATGTGTTACACGCGTGTTTTCTTTTTACGTATCACAAGAGATTTATTTCTCGAGTTCTCGAGGTATTTAATATTTTTTTCCCGTCTCGACTTAGGACACATTTCTCGAGATTTCTCGCCTCGGGAATTCTCGAGCAGAAACCCTACATACATGTAACCATCTCAATATTCTCAATAAAGACCTGGCTGACATAATTTTTGTAATGTTGTAATTATGAAAGGCATGGAGATATTCTGAGGCCTAAGGAAGGACATAGGATAGTTTTTATCAATCATGATCATCATCATCGTCTCACGTAAACGAAGTCGCGGGCAAAAGCTAGTACCTACAATAAAAGGGTCAATCCTTAATTGTCAAAAATCCGACTATAACTAATAGGTAAAGAATGTGGTTTGTCGGTTTTTCCGACAGTGCGCCGCAAAAACTAAGTACCGATGTACCTACACACCGGAATATATACGCGAGTTAAGCCAGATGCATTGACGGTAAAGCTTGAAAGCTTTGTAAAAATTACAGCCGAAGCATTATCAAGAAATGGATAGCTACTTGCCTTGCTTACCTATAATACCTATTTGAATCCAAAGAAGGCCGCAAATGAAGTTGTCTAGTTGATACATGCAGAAACAAAACAATAACGCCGGCTTTCGCTTATTTATCAAACTCTACAATATCGGGCGGGCCGTAACTCAAATGCTATCGGTGTTACATTAGTAAGGCTATCTTGAATAGGCGCGGCACACCTTAGATGAATAAAGACGCTAACATAGTCGACATCCATTACAAACCGTAAATAATCTGTGGGTTAAAACTTACTTTTTATCCTTTAGATCAGGAATAGTTCCTTCATACATTGTGCGGCAAGGGAGAGGAGGCGGGAGGGGTAGAATTAAAATTGTTAAATACCTACCTAGAGTCAATAGAAACCCGACGCTGTCCAACGACAAGTTCACACATTTTTCGTCACCACACTTGTGAAGAAAACAGAAAGTTATATAGTTATGTACGAAAGAAACACGGTAAAATTACAGATATCGTCCGCTATTTTATTTATTTTTTACTATACCTGAAGAAAAATACAGAATTATACTATATGTATTCCATAGGTACCTAATTTTCATTCGTCCGCTATTTTATTTATTTTTTACTATACCTGAAGAAAAATACAGTAATATACTATATGTATTACATAGGTACCTAATTTTCATACACCTGGAATACCATCAGACATACCAAAATGATACCTAAGAATTTGGACAGTCGTGATCAACTAGGTACAATATTTAAGAATTGATTTGGATTTTTAACAATTAACAAACCTGGACTGTCTGATACCTGCCCCTACAAGGTTTACCTGTACCTACTCTACACCTGACGAGCTGGCATACCTATACAAAGAGCTATTGCTATACATTTCCTTGATAAAACGCAACGACAGGACATTTAGCGATTATTTATGTCCATTATGTGAGTTAAATACCACCTTATCAGTGGAAATGTTAATCGTGAGAGCTAGAGAAGGGACCGTGCGAATTGTGGAACGTTTCGAAATGGCATAGCTGAGATGGACCATGTTTTAACTTTTAAATTAGGCCAGTTTAGACAAAATGTTAGGTGTTCAATTCACAAATGTTAGTAAATTAAAAGTGGCTGAAAATCATTTTTGACTTCCGCGGGTATCTTGGTTGATCGTAAATAAGACTGATCACTTACTCAATCCAATAAAATCGAAGATCCGGTGTTGTAAATCTTTCATCTCACGGCCAATTATACACATCCGTCGTCCAAAAATAGCAGATGCATTCCGATCGTTTGAGTCGCCACTACGGATTGAACCAATTCATCATCTAATTGTTATACTTTACTTACTACCGATATTACTTACTAAAAATGGCTAGAGGAAAAGTATTTATACTGACCGACGAGCTGGCAGCTTTCTCGCTCAACGTATTAGCTTAGCAATACAGCGGGGAAATGCTGCCAGCGTCCTCGGTACCATGCCAAAGGGGCCCAATTTCTTGGACATATTTTAATATAATTTTATTTTATTTAGTATTAGTTTTTAGTTTCATTTTATAGACAATTTAGTTTACTTTTATTTTTAATATTTGTATCTATCTACCTTATAAATTAATATTTAGTATTTACTGGTATATTAGGAATATGAATTAGTTTGCTTTACAGAAAATCGAATGGCACTAGTAGGTAATAGTAACATTTGGTAGTTCTGATTCTGACACGCAAGTCACATTCTATTTTATCAGTTTTTTCCTTTCCCTTAGCTTTTATAAATATCTCTCGGATTTTTTTTTATAAATTGCATGTTTCTTTATTAGTAAACTAGTAAAATAAAAAGTTGGAAACATTTATTTGTTCCGCAATGCCGAACAGTAAGTATGCCCAATGCGTTGACTTAACTATTTGACGGATCTCAAATAGAAATCTTTGATATTTAATACTGACTGAAACTTGTTGCTGGTACATGATTTGAAATAAACTATCTAAGTATACCGGTAGAAAATAAACTTCACTTTACAACTAAACCATAGTGAAATAGTGAAATGTCAGATCCTTGAACTATTTAAACAAATTAAGAGGCGTTGCCTGCTCTGAATCGGTTTTAAACAAACTAAAGTTCAACTGAAACGGTCAAATATTATGATTTACCGTGAGAATAGTTCGCCATTTCCTAACCAATGATTTGCAGAACACCGCTTGACACGCCTCGTGTCGCCAGGCAAGGGAAACTATTATATTATTGCGATTATGAAGTTACTCAACGGACGCTATTGTAACCAATAAATTCACTATTGATAGTCATGGCGATTTAATCTGGAGGTTAAGAGGGTAAACTGAAGCAATGAGGTGACGAGATCAATTACATGAGTAGTAATAACTAGATTTTAACCACTGTGTTAACACTTTTGTGGAGGAATTTTATACGTTAAATTAAAATAAGTACAATTTTGGAATAAAGACAACCAAAATTACCTTTCGATTGCTGAATAAGTATAAAATAGCGGCCCGATTCGAACTTCAAGATAGCAGAATTAATAGATCTAGAAACGATAATGGATTAGATACAGTGTCAAATGTGACGTTTTTTAAAAAAAAACGCCACTTTTGACACTGATACGTATCCATAAACCATATCGTTTCTAGATATATTAATTGACGTATCTTAAAGTTCGAATCGGGCAGTAGGTGTGAAGCTGATCCACGATCTCTGAAACCCTATCAACTTCATTTTGTTAGGTTAGAAGCACAATAGAAGAGGTACGTACTTATACGAAGTGCATTTTTCATTATTTTTAACAGCATTTTGGTTGATGGGAGGCAGATAGAGCCGTTATTGTAGATGGAGCTATTACTTACCTACCTATGTCCTTTGCTGTTTTTCAAATATTGCTTTGATATTTGTGCACCTAATGTAGGGAATTTCATTGACTTACACTTCCACTCAATAAAATGTTCTTTTTGTAGAACTTTCTATCTCAATTTAATTCCATTAATTTTGATCCTAGTTAGGTAAGGAGTAAGTAAGGGGTTAGTATGTATGCACAAATGAATAAACCGAACTATTTTCTTAAAATTTTATTGCAGCAAGACACTACCTAATAAAATAAATATAACCAGTTCAGTGCTCCTCATTCCATTCCTCATAACATGCCTTCAAAATAGCTCCTCTTAGGGACTCAGACGATACGAACAAAAAGGCAATTTCATAACACTATGCACCCGCTGGCTCATAACAATAAATGAAGAAAACCTCCAGAACCTGATGCCTCTCCCGGACATACTTTTCACGTGTGTCGTGAATATAATCCGATTCCACGTGCTATCCATTACGCTGCCAGCACATGTTACGCGCGCAAAATTCACTGCAAGCAAGCAGTGGATGCTGATGTTAAACTTGTGCCGCAATGCAACGGTGTTATGGTAGAGGAATCTGCAAGTCCAGCACTCACACATTGCTGTTCGTCGCGACGAGAAGGCTTCGATTGCACACTTGTTAAAACAACGTCACGCGCCAGTCCGCATCGGGCCGCCGACCGCGACGCTCTCGTCGCCCGCCGCCGCGACGCCCCGACATCGCGAAAAAAGTTTACACGAAACTTTCATAAAGACTTTCCTTTCAACTAAACTCCCGTTGAATCGAAACTGTCTGCTATTCCCGGAGTATTCCGAGTGACATCTCCTAAAACCGGAATTCGGTGCACTCCGGAACGGGTTTGGTTACCCGTGAGGACGTGAAGTGCTAACTTGATTTTCAGAGTGCTGTGTTCAGTGTCAGTGACTGGGCATTTTATTATTTCTTAAAGGGATTGAACTGGACTCTATCCCTTGAACAGTTCTTAAAGGGTGGCTGCTAAGCTATCGTGCTGTCAAAAGTTTCAGTAAGTATCTTGCCTGAATGAAAAAAAAAATATTAAGGGACAACCCCTTAATACCCTTTGCATAGATTGCATGGTATGCCAATCTAATTTATACCTACAGGTATCCACCCCGTCGCGCCGTTGCGCCGTCGTTTATATAGATCGAGAAGTTTTTCTAAATTAGACCTCTTTTTTCATGTAAGTTGGACTAGTATTAAATCTTGTCGTCTTTATTTGACCTGACTCTACCTGTTCAGTCATTATTCTAGATATTGTTAATACAAAAAAATATTTCGGTCAGTAAGCAATAGGTGGCGGTTTTTGTTTCAATAATCTTCAAGAACCTTCATTGTCAATATTGTCATGTCTTTATCAAGGTGACAGAGGAGTAGGGAGCTGTGACAAATACCCACTATAATAGAGAAGAGGTCCCAATACGTATTATGACATATTATAGACTTTATCCCGATACATAATCATAATCTTGCTAAAATGAACAACAACAAAATGAATATCATGGGTTAGTTTGCCTTTAGCAAATAAAATCTGGCATTTATATAAATTTAACAAGAGCTGGCACGCGATTAGTACTGAACTGTCAAAACTGTCATAACATAAAATACGCGCCAGCTTCATCTTCAGATCTAATGAAATGTCACTGTTTAGGCAGGCTTGCACATGGAGCATAAGGACTCTTTTCTGATGGAAAGGTCTTTATGAACATGAAGCATTAAGCATATTTAAGAACCCTTCTCAATTGGAAAGCCACATTTTTTTTCCTGACAAATGTTCAATTTTTATTGAGATGCTTGAAACCTGTTTTAAGATTAAATAATTAAACCTCGCAAAAAAAAGCAGCCGTGACCGTATAAAAGTGTCGGCAGAAACTTAGTTTTACTATGTTTTGGCTAAAAATTGTCACACAAATTCATTAAAACCACAAACCTGACATTCGACCTCAACTTTTTGCGTCAAAGGAAAGTCCCATACATACAATCTATTTCCGAGCGGACAGATGTGCAAAAACCGGACCAAAAAAAGACTATTGAGCGCTTTGTGTCCATAAAAAAACGCAACCAAGTTTATTATTTTTTACACCAGTACAAAATTCGCTCTCTACAACTGCCATAGTAATATGGTCTTGATCTTTTATTTGTAAGTATTTGGAGTGAAATGACTCGAAGCGCATTGTCAATGAACTTTGTTTGATTCCGTAGACCTCGACTTTTTGCGATTTTCAATTGAATCAGATTGCTACTTAGATATGAGGTATCTAATTTTGATAGTATACTACCACGTTTCGTAACTGTACTTTGTTAGTAAATGTGGTAATACTATCATTTCGAGCGCTCTACGAAGGCCGCAAAATTTTACTTAGTCTTCTGAGGTTTTTCTTACAGGCATTATGAAACAATTACTAAGGTTTCAATCAACGAAATTGATTCTTTCGTAAAAAAGTAGTCACCTATAGTTCGTTTTTTTAGCATTAGAAATAAGGTAAACAATCTTGATGTGTCTTTTAATTGAAAAATACATTTTTAAAATAAGTTACGGCAAATATGTAACAATTATGAATCTAATACGATCATTTATATTCTTCTGCTTTCATAAGTAATAGTTACTGATTTTAAAAAAACGTTTTTCAATTAAAAGACATGTCAAGATCGCTTACCTTTTTGCAAGTTCTTTCTAATGCTAAAAAAACGAACTATAGGTAAGGTAACAGTCTATATTCCTCTCCAGTTGTAAAAGTGAGCCGTGGACGGGCGTAAAATGTGTGGATCATTTTGACTTGTCAATCTTCAGTTGGGGCATAAGGGCCTTTTAATTGACAGTATCAAACGTGCGCGCGATATGTTTTGACATATATTCATTAATTGTGCCTCTACCATCAGTTGGCAGAGTATTTTTCACTTACTTTCAGTGAATAAACGTGCCGTGAGTCACGTTTTACGTTTCTTTACGGTCTTATGTACCTAACTTCACTCCACTCCAAACGATGCTGTCCCTTTCTAAGTATACTAAAAAACAGAGCAAGAGTTATATCGGAGTTTTATACAGCGCCTCTAGGATTCACCTAAAGAACTAAATAACAAAATTGACACTATTTCTCACGTCTACGTAATTTACTATCTATGCATCTCGCTCTCGCATATTAGTGCAAGTGAGATGCACAGAAAGTAATGTTACATATACTGATGGTAGCCGTGAATATGGAGGGTAGAGCTAAGGAGAATCCTTTATGACTTTATGAGAAAACTCTTTTATGGGAGAATATTTGCAAAAACTGGGCACGCTGTCAGCTATTATAATTTTTCTAAATCTCTCCAGAGTAGCGAAAAAAAGAAAACCCATAAACCTAGTTTTTCATTGTATCAATACCGTACTAAAAATCATGGAGAATGGAAGATACTCGTATTTACAAGTGGAAAAACGTTTTCTCTTTTTGTATGGACGATTACGTAGTATACTTCCCTCTTAAGGTTTTTGACGGACACTTTTTCATTATTAATTAGGAGATTGTATTCCTTACCTCTACCATCCACTAAGAGCACTAAGAAGGGAGATGTCATCGCTGTCATTTTCTTTACAAAACAGTCTGCCGATTTTTGCGGGGGAGGGGACGTCAAATGTATTGCTATTTCTACATGATTTGTACGTAACGTACAAATAGCCATGTCAGTCCATACAAAAGTTTCCACAATTGTGCAAGTTTTTCGGCAGAGGGGTAAGTAATAATGTCAACAAAAAAATAAAGAGTATACCTTCGAGACTACTACGACTATGATATTTGATTTATTCGGTTGTCAATATAAAACAAATGTAGGTGTTCTTTCTTCCCGTATGAGACGCCATTACTATGTAGTCTTGCTTGAGATTAATAAACATTACCAATATGGTGTTAAAACAAGCTTTTCTTTCCTGCTTGGAACCCTAATCCTAAATCCTAACAGTAAGCACTCAATGGCCACTCCAGTTATTAAATGCTCTAAGACCAATTTTGTCACTTTGTTACTGACTCAACCTTCATTCTACAATTTTTTAAAGATTTGACGTTGCCATAGTTACAAAAATAATAAACACATCAATGTTAGTAAACAATGTATAAATTAAAATATATTGTATTCAAGACAAAAATTGCAAAATATGATAATTACGTAAACATCATTAATAATCGAGTTAAAATTATGACTTTGCGTGTTAAAAAATAGGAAGCAAAGTATACGGCGCGATTATACAGGCTACTTTTGGCTACATATTTATTACCTATGACGAAAATAGTACACACATGAGAAGAAATCTTAAAATATTAAAATAGGTATGTATTATAATGGTCCGCTTCAGTCCGCATCATGACAGCGGCCGTCTCCTACTGCTAAGTAACATTATCTAATAGAGTGTGCGGAAAGAGAAGAGTCGTGAAATTTAGGGGAGCCCATACATTATACCTACGACTCTTCTCTTTCCGCACAGACCCTACGTATAACCGTAATAGCGATCTTAATTTTATAGTACCTATATGATCTCGAGTATATTTCAGTGCCAAGCGCCCCATTTCCAATACAAAATGAACCCACGCAGCGGGTTTTTGGCAATAAATGTGTTTAAATCTTATTTAAATTTTCAGATTCTGAACCACCAGCAAAAGTTTTTGAAGAAAGTTTTATATTTCCTGTTACCAAGTTGACATGAAAAACGATTACCTAGGTACCAAACACAATAATTTGAACAACGGAAAATAAAATAATACTTACTTAGTACTTAAAGAAAAATAAATAAACTCACAGAACATTTGTATGTTTTATTTTATTTAAGATAATAATGCTTAATAAAATACGTAGCAATTCTTGTGTAAATATTATAATAGGTCTTGCGGTATGTTCTTACTACATATGTGTTATGTGCACCCAGCAACAAAAACAGCAACATGTCTATGTACCGCTCCTTGTATTGAGCCTTAATTCTTAATACATATGTAACTTCTACATGCATATGCATGCATACATGATGCAATCCGGGTTTTCATGGAAATGTTGTTTTCAATCAGCTTCTTGCCTAAAACCAAAAATTGCTCGTAAGCAATGTGATTTTCGCAAATGTAGCAGTAGTAATAGGAAAATATGATGTCAAGTATAACTCGTTACCTTTGTACTAAATCAGCCTTTTATCGAACTATTAATTGATTTATCCCTTAAAGTTTTGCTTGAAGTTCACATACTGTTATAAATGTATACATATTACGTTGAAAATTGCATTAATATTCGTGAAAAATCTGCGTATTTGTTGTGTTTACAAGTTGACAGAAATGTCACGTTGGAAACGCACGTATTTTTCGATAACATCTGTCACGTTTACTCGCGTAAAGTATTTACGCAGAATAATTCTGGCTCAGTTTTCATTATATAATAAGAAAGAGAGCGTTTTAGGTGTGAAGTTAGGCAAGTATGGAAAACTCGCGTAAAAACGTTTGTAACTCATGGTACAAATTGAAATTTTTAGTTCTTTACGTGACCGGTAGAGGCACTGTACAATTACTCCATACATTTTCCTTAACTTTCTCACTATATTCACTTCTCACTGTCATTCACGGAACTCATAGTAGAGCTACTGATCGATGATGTGCCGTGATATATGTACAGGCAAGTGTAAATCTATGGGTGTAGACAACTTATGGTAACATTCTATTTCTAACCGCAGCTGCACTCCTAGTACTGAACGCGTCGCTGTTATTGTCAATTTCCATAGTAAAATGAACAGTAATGCAGCTGTCGTTGGAAATGGACTGTCACCTTTACTCAAAAATATGTCCCATAGTTCTTAATTCGCTGACATTAGAGCTATGGGACATATTTTTGAGTATGATTTGTGCACCCATATTTTTAAACTTGACTGTAGAGCGTAATAAAAATAAAATGCATAGGTACTTTAAAACCCCATAACTTCCATAAGGCTCCATTTTTATTTGATGTTTAGATGTTAACTTAAGTAAAGTTAATTAAATTAAAACACGACCAAAAACTGAATTTTCTCGTTGCAAAATGAATGAATATTCATTTTAGTGCTAGGTAAGTATATCTTATTAAAAATGTGAGACAACTTAATGATGTCACATCTTGCACCTAAATAAAGAAATGGGCAAACGAATGACACAAAACCAAGACTGACACTTTAAACTGATGTACGATGATTTGCACAATAATTATCGAAAAGTAATGACTGAAACAGTAAGGTAGGTATGTAAATACGTATAAAGATGATGAACAGAAATTGTAATCTATTCAGAAGAGGCCAGCCGTAACGGTATCGTGTATACATCATGACAAAAACACTATTAGCTATAAAAATGATTGTTTTAACCTTCAGTGATTGATCAAAGTTCTTAACAGCCAATATTCATGAACAAATATAAAATTGACAAAACAAACTAGGAAGTTGCTTTGTACCTAGTTATTGAATTTACTTAGCAAGCAAATAGTAGCGAAGGTTATGTAGAGGACGCAAATATTCAATGTAAATTTCTTGTAAAAATAACTCAATGCTGTACGAGTTATGTACCACTTCAACTTAAAGTCAGTGTGACGCGAAGTTGTTAATACCTACATGATTAAATTTTTTTAACTTTAAGAAACGTAAACCGATGATTGTTACTTGGGCTAGTCAAAAGTTCTATCAGCCCAATTCGAACTTTAAGATATTTTACGACTAGATACGATATGGATCAGATATGTCAGTCTCAAAAGTGATGTTTTTTGACACTAACATATCTTCCATAATCTATATCGGATCTAGTCGTAATATTTGACGTAGATACCTATCTTAAAGTTCGAAGCGGACGGTAAGGCAGTAACGATTCTTCATCGGCTCATTTAGTAACTTGCATGTGTGACCATCATGAGCTACATAATACCTCATTTGTAGTGTTAATTTTCTATAGGGTCCAATTTACTGGCATCGTAGTAATGACGTTGAATTACGACGCAAATGACTAGCATTCAAATTTCACACTCTAATGTGTTGAAAAAGATACGGTAAGATAAACGGTTTAAACAAGTTAATATGTAGGTACTTATTAGAGCATAAGTTTCTAGTTATTCATCCGTATAGTGTCCCGCTGTTTTTTTGGTAGCCATCTGATTTTGCGATAATGTCGTGTGTTCACGAAGTGTCCCGTCCGTTAGTAGATTATCTGCAGCGATAAATGCGTGTTATATCATACATACCGAGTATATCGGATTAACATCACGAGCATCGGTTTATCTGTCACTTATCTCATTTTATTCTTTTTCTAAATTTTCTTATTTTTTTTATTAAGTTGCGGAGTTATGCCATCAATAATGTACCTACTCTTTATCAGCCTACTACTTCCACATGGAAGTGGAAAAATAGATGGTAAGAGCAAATTTCGTAATATTATATTCGTGTAATTCATTGTAATTGTTACCGAGACAATTTAAATGAATCTGCTACTCTTTATTTGTGACACGCAGGACACCGTGGGTTTCTCTAGTTAGGATTAGCGTGTTAGGATGTCACACGACGAGACACTTTCTTTTCGTCTCAAGTGCTCAGCTCATTTACTGATTCTTATCTTTTGAGATCGTTCATCTGAATGTTAGCTATTAATTGTGTTCAATAAGTATAATTTTATCTTTAAAAAATAATAAAGTTGCAAAACATCAATAACGTTCTTCTGACGCAACGTTTGACAAATCGTTTAAGCTTATAACTATTTGCTTCTAATTATGCGCCACAATACCAGATCAAATATTAGCTCCAACCTTGTGCTTATTATATGCCTTGCAAATAGCATGCCTATTGGCTAACGTATGTCAACTTTATTACTACGTATTACATGTATGTGATGTACTTGGTGCCTTGACACACACGTAAGTGTGAACCTTCGAATGTTTATTGGTACGCCTTGACTTTATGCCATCTTCGTGATGGGTAAGCCCATAAAGTTAGACAATGTTTTAAGCGTGGGTCATTAAAGTAATCATTTTTTTATAAATTGGAGATAACGTAAATCACGTTAATACTTAAGTTGCCAATCAAAGTGTTAATAATTGAAAGGATATGATATTTTATTGTCTCTAAAGGATTTTTGATAGTGTTATAAAAGTAATAAACGACAAACAGGTATAAATCCCTAAACGTAATAATCTGTACTGAAAGTCAAATAAATTAGGTAAATACGTAAATGCAGAATACCTACCACTTTGGTTAAACCCCATATCATCGCATTTTCACGCCAGGCTTGAATATTTCGTAGGTATAAAGACACGACCAAGGTTTCTCAAAGTCTAGGTCGTCATTAGCGTAAACGATTGTGCTTTGCTTTATTATAAACTCATTGAGTATGTGTGGCCTTCCTGTCGGTTGAATGACGAGCAAATATTGACCGATGACAGACGGACAGCTGTTTACTCGAAGAACTTGAATAGGATCATTATTTGACATGAAAGAATTGTGTCGAGGTCTCGAAGTAGGTAGGCGGATTTCAGCACACAGAATTCTGATACAAACGAAGTCAGACGTCGGTTTTGAAATAATATAGATTGTCTGTCGTTATGTACCTACTTACTAATGATATTTAATATAATTTGCATACCTATCTCCCTAGCTTTTTTATAATAGCTTTATTAACATTCTTATATTTATTCGTGATTTCACTACTTCTGCTTAAAACACTGATCGGCCTTTCTGGCACAAATCGATAAATGAATCTCACACTTATTCATTCAATTTAGATCAGGGTGAGGTTTGATTTGTTTTAAAATTAACCATGCAGCCTCTAATTGTGAATGCACTTTAGTACTATGCCTTTGCCAAATTAACTGTGCGTTTGTTTTGTACGTACATTGTTTGAAGCCTAATGCTTTTTTATCTTGGTTGTTTACATTGAGGTCTCCGGTGGGTCCAATTAAACTTGGTTTCCCGCTTGGTTAGCGCCTCTCTGACCGACTTCGCCAAGAAGGCCGTGAACTAAGGGCCGGGATGCTTTGTTTACAAGCCTCTTTATGGTTTCGTTATTTCTATTCTTTACACCCAAGACCACGGCCGCGTCTTTCCTTTTACCTACTACATTACTCTTCATTTTTGATATCTTCACTTGAGACTAAGAAAAAGATAAAGTATCTTGTTTTTTCTCGTAGCTCGATTTGATCTATTTTTAGTGATAAACATTTATTAGCAAAGATAAAATGATTATTTTATGTGTATTATAGTTTTTATGTAGACTTCTTTGTCTATTGTCATATGTATATGACATGATTCTTTTATTTATAATTTTATCTACATACTACGTTTACCGAACTGTTTCGAAACATTGTAACCATTGTATCTTTGTCGACATCTAAAATATTGTAGCTAATTAATTGACTGAATTTGTAAATTTTATCCCTCTTGACATTTTCTCTGTTTGCATGTTTTTTTGTAATTTTTCTGACATGTATATATCTTTCTAGTGTGTAAGTGAATTGGTGTAGTACTGTAAGCTTGCACTTTATTAAATAAATAAATATAAAATATAAAAAACCGAAAAATGAGAATAAAATACCTCTTTGAAATCAAGGTTTGTCAAACTGTACCATTAGTTTCATGCGTGCTCGTAATGCCAATAGGTATTCCATCAATCAGTGTGTCTAGATAATCAATTGACATGATTATGCGTCCTCATAATTGCAAAATTTTTATATTATTTAACGTATTGAACATCTTTGATAAAACTTACTATCCATTGGTCATGGTACACCTATTCTGAAACAACGCTATTTCCTAACATTGCGTGACATAACTGCTAATTAATTTTCCATATTTGTAGTCTATAATTTTTGAGAACCTTGATTACCTAATTGTATTTAACTGTTATATACTAATCAAGTGCTTCAACAATGCAGTCATCCCAATGAACCAAGGTAAGCGATGAGTACCTAATACTTAAAGTACGGAC
Organism: Cydia fagiglandana; assembly: GCF_963556715.1. Lineage (NCBI taxonomy): Eukaryota > Metazoa > Arthropoda > Insecta > Lepidoptera > Tortricidae > Cydia > Cydia fagiglandana. Next base: position 9,951,738 of record NC_085938.1, on the reverse strand, counting down.
ATCGCTAGACCAAATAGTAGTGATGACGTAGTTATTAGAATAAATGGTGACTTGTTACTGACAGGAATAATGATGATGTTTTGATAATAACTTAACATTAATTAATATAGTTAACTGCATAACAAATATAACATTGTATTAATATTAAAAACACGTAGTTCGACATGCTTATACATTTATGATAGCATATTTTGTATTTATTTTTATAATGACAATGAATTAAATTTTAGCAATGTCAATGTTAAAACGACATACCCACTTGTTAACAATATACCAGTTAAATTCAAGCACAGTAGTTTTTTGTTTGTAATGTACCTATTTTAAGTAAATACCTATCCCATCAAAAACATTACATGTAAAAAAATGCAAGTCTCGCAATCCAATTCTTCTACTACAAAAACGCTTTGAGATGTTATGTGAAACCAAGTCGGTTATTTTAGCCAGTGCCAGAGGGTGTTAAACCGTATCAATAGGATATCTTTAATTTTTAATACGTTAAATGACTTAGCCATCGCGCGGCTGCATAAAGACACAAGAATCATCGTCAACTAATAAAAAATATTAATCGTAACGCTAGCGCGCTAATCGCATGCAGTTTGAGCATTATACATATTTACGATTTACGGTACGAGTAAAGCATTATGTGCATTAAAAATCAACAAACTCTTTGTTTTGCTCCACTTGGCGGGGGCACTACCGTGCCCCCAGATTTTTTAGTTTTATTTAGGTAGGATTTTTTTGCGATATGTTCTTTGTCACTAAGTCTTCGTCTTGCCTTGAAATTATAATTAAATATTGTAACTATGTATTAGGGGGTAAAGTTTGTTTACGAGAAATGTTATTTTGGCATCAGATAATACATACCGAGTGGAATTTCTTGACTTGTTCTGAGAAGTTAGAGCTAAACAATTAAAACAAACCTAATAGTTTAAATCAGATTGCTATGACCAAGTATCGGTTAAGTCACCGCGGCCATCGTCAAACGTAACAGTCTGCAGTAAAGAGAAAAGAAATCTGTTTCACTTTCATTCGGGACCGTTTTCAATACCAAGGTCACATCTACACTTATCATTCGATCTTCACTGCATGCTCATTAGATTTGGTTATCTGGCTTTCTTTCTACATGTCATACCTGTGAAAGGAATTCTTCTATGACATAAATTCTGTCAATGATCAGTATTTTTTTCGGCTTGCGCTTTCATGAACGAAATGAAATTTATCTATTTATGATTAAATCATTATTATGACTTTTAACAGTATTGACTTAACTATAAACTACCTAGTGCTATTTATTATAACCATAATGTACATATTCAGCAGGTACAATCCTAGAGAAAACTTAAACAAACGTTGCCGTGTTTGTATGTTTGCAAATAAAGACATAATATCATTTTGTAATAAGTTTTTGGCAATAATTTCATTTTTGGTACAAACTTTTATCGCTGACTGTACTTTTCTTACGACAGACAACTAATACTTATCGAGACAATTCTAAAACCCCCTAACACATTTAGGTTGCGTTGTTTCATCACAGAGTTCCAATGGCCACCTCCTGTCTCCATCATCAGATCAGCTCGATGGTACCATAATATTACATTGTCATCCAATTTACACATGCATGCAAAATTTCAGCTCAATCGGAAACCGGGAAGTGGATCAAATTTAACTTGCAAGATTTGATTACAGACCGACAGACAGACAAACGGTCAGGTGAAACTAAATAAAAGCTTGTAATAATAATATATTGATATTTTATCTCTTTTGTCCCAAGACGGAAAACCGTACAATATTAAAGCAAGTTGTGATGTATTTACCCGGCACGGAGAACGGAGGAAAGTATTAACGAAGGCATTGTATCGAAATATCGCCATTAGTTCCACTTAGATTTGCTAGCAGCTACAGCCTTCACTGCGGTTCTTTATCGCTTCCCTTTCTCCGTTAATATAAAATGTAACGTCACCTATTGCTTGTTAAATTCATTAAATTTAAATGACTACTGGGATGAAACACGTAATGTTGGCTTTGTAATATTTTGTTATTCTTCTTTTTTATTATTGTCGGCCAGGATCATAACCATAACAACAACGTGTCATTATGACCTAGCCTACTATTACCTCACTAGCTTGAATGCAATTGGACCAATGTAAAATGAGCTCGATTTGCATAGTGCTTTACATTAGAGCAGCGTCTACTATATTGGTGTCTATGTAATTGAATGTCGGTGTAAAACTATGAGCTTGCGATAGAATCACTGTTGCGGGTATATACTGTTTACCTTACGTGCGTAATAGCTGGGATTTAGTCAGATTCCGTTTTATTTGATACCGAGTTGGAGTTGTGTAACATAGTACCTAATATAATAAACTTTAGCAATGTTTGTTGACTAAGAAGCGACGACCACCAGCATCGAATTGAGAAAGGGTAATTTTACCTCGTAAATATCAATTAAATGCAAATTTATACAGATGTGGCCTCAAATCATACATATAGGTACCTACTGTGAGAGTAATCTCTATACCTCCCGCTATAGATATTTATAATGACATTCTTGAAGGGGACATTCAATCAATACAATAGACTGAGTGTGGCATTGATTATTCCTGCTGTACCCAGCACAAGGCGAGAGTGCATTAGGGGTGACTTTGGGGTCTCTATTAAGGGTTTTTTCCCTTAAAATGCTCTCCCTAAAGACCGCTCCATACGCCCTTCACACAGTATTAAGATGAATGAATATTTATAAGAAAAGTCGAGGCTCTTTTAATGAACCGTCTATCAATTATTTACAGATATGTCAACAGAGTTATAACAGCTCTAGTTTAGACAAAAAAAATATGGGAAAATCAGTAGTACAGACAGCATATTTAGTATTAGCGTATGAAACAACGCACCAAAATCATGGTCTTCAAGAAGGCGAAGCTGAAGAATTTACAAATAACTATTAATAAAAATAGCTATTATTTTTATCCAAATAAAACATCAATTCACAAGCCTGTGTTGCAGGTTAAGGTAAAATTAAAAAAAAAAAACATGATGGAGGCATCATTTGATTAGCAACTTTGATAATTAAAATTATTCGGAGTTCCGTTTAGTCCCTAATGATAGAATGAAAGCTTTTCTACAGCGCTTTTCTATGAAATAGTATTTTGAGGCATTTTCCACTTCATTGTTTAAGAGACAATGCTTTTGTATGAGCTTTGAGCTTTTGTTTCGAGTGATTTTTAATCCAAAAACAGTAGCCATTTTGTAATTATGATTCTGCCTGAATGGCTGATTTTAAAATGGAAGAATGGAACGACAAGCAAAAAGTTAAAAATAGTACTTTGTAAAATAACTAATATGCAGTAGACTTTATTAAATTGATGTAATTAAAAAAAATTAATAGAAATATAAAAATAACACTAAAACTGACTATAAATACAGTAAAATAAAAAATCAAAGTGTGTTGCATGATTTTAAACTTGCATGCTAACTATGCCTATGATTTACTGTAAAATTCGCAACAACACAACAGTTAAATTCTATTTAGGAAAATTTAAAAAAGATTTATACTACCTATATATATCAACGTTGATATATTTAATGAAATTGATAAAGCGATTGCAATTTCTTTTAGCTGCGCCACTTTCTCGATGGCAAACGAACGAAATGGATTGATCCAAATAAAAGTTAAAAAAGACAAATGAATATAGGCACCAAGTGATTCTGTTGCGCAATTGCTGGTAATTAGAAGAGCATCCATTCGTCTTATTTTCTAATAACATTTAAAGAAATAACTAAAACAATCTCTTATCAGTCGTACATCATGCACACAAGACACAACTTTGTATGTACTAGCTAAGGTTGAAATTTCACCTTCAGATGTAATTGTTTAACGAGTTTACGAAAGTTAACAAATTTCGTTTTACTGGAACTACCGTGTATAATTGATTAGTGATGCTAGACTGTGTAACATGTGTGAAAAATACGGTGGGCCACATGTTATTGTAGAGTGAATGTGTTTTGCTTACTGCAGCGTGCTGGTACCCACATGGTGAATGTTACACCTATGGTCTCTAGCCGCCCCGAGGCCTATAAGGTCTTCCAATCTATTTTGACTTATCAAATTTGCGATTGTCGTGGCAATTTCTAATTTGTGGGAGGCTAGAGGATAGAAGTAGTACCTAATGCAAGCTCAGTATGAAATGAATAGGTATGTCATATTGGAGTAGGTAAGTACTTCAATACATGTAGGTACCTTTTTAAGCCTGCGCAGACTATACAATGTAGATCCATTTACAAGAACTGAAATGAACATTCTACTAATCTATCAATATTTTTTATTACCTATATAACTTTGCCGCCTGCTGTACCTGTGCCTATTTGAGATAAAAATATTGTAGCACTTAAACTTAAAACACTGTAACTTTAAAGCAGTTTGTTCAATCAATGGTTTGTGTTCGTAGGACTGCACGGCTGGCAACAAACTTACAAATCCCGTCATATTGTTTTGACAACATCACATTTTTAAAGCTTCATTAGTTCTACGTTAGAGGTCCTTTTGGCAGATTAGAACAATACTAAGAACTGGAACAAGATTACAACGTTCCTGTAGGTCTTATATTGGCTCACGGAGAGCTCTTGGAAACGTGTTCTCGGCTAGATTATGTTACGCCGACGGACCACATAGGCGACGTGTCATATCGTGTGACCATTTCACGATTAACTGGGTTATATCCATTACATGTAAATGTATCGCTTCGTAATTGAGATTGTGCTTATGTTACTCATGATTGTGGGTAAAAATTTGCTGGAATAGGTAAAAATTTCTACTGATTTATAGTTGATGATCGAAGAATTTTTCGGATATCAAATTGTTATTTACTCCATAACGACGCATAATCACCTAGTGGTCTAAGATTCTTCAATGTAAATATAACTTTTACAAATCTATAGAATCTTTGTCAAAGAGAGTGAGTTGGAATACTTCGAATTTGACAAAGATTTTGCATATTTAACAAATGTAAAAACAGTGGCATAACTACTTACATCTCGGCTAATCTCGAATAATTACATCCGCTGCCGTTTTTCTCGAACAATAAACGAAATTGATAATATCATCTTTTAATCGACAAACCAGCGATTGCTGTTAGTTTTACAATCGCAAATGGTTTTTATTTCCTACGATTGAAAATCAAAGAAATATACGCTCGTATACACTTGTCCCACGTACCTACGCAACGTATGCAATGCATCATGACAATCTGAACCCTGAAAGTTGTATGATTAGAAACATACCTAGCTGTCATGCGTTGCATTGCGTATGACAAGTATATGTTTCTATTCTAAGCATACACATTTCAGGGTTCAGATGTCATAATGCATTGCATATGTTACGTACGTGGGATAAGTGTATCCCGAGCTTAAAAATTCATCATGTTTATTTTATATGATGCCTATGGGGCCCATGTAATTTATCTCTTGAATCTATTACAATTACTAGACTATTATTGAGTCACGAAGCAATTCCTACATATCTCTAAACGTCATTATTATAGATCCTTATAGGTACTATCGCATTGTCATAAAGTTATAAAACTGATCGTACTGGTTAATTGTAGAACGTTAACATTTTGATTTGTCTGTTACGTTGAGGTACGTACTTGCTTGGTTAATGTGACGTTATATTACAATAAATTTTATTATTAAGATTGCAATAGTTTCAACAATGTCGATAGTGGGAGCATTTATTGCTCTTTATAGAGTGGTCCAACCTGCCCGCACTTTCGCTCCTTTTGCGTAATATTGGACCTTTCTCGATGGTATTTTGAATTTTTTTTATCAGTATCATTTCCTATAGGTTAATTTGAATTTACACAAACCTTCTTTTTTATATTTATATCTTATTTTTAAAAGCCTTCGGCTTTTAGAATTCAGCTTTTGCAACAGATACCAATACAGCATTCTGCAAATAGAGTACAATTTAGATAAACTTTATATCCAACGGCGTTCAAAATACGTATTTCATAATTGTCGAAACGGCTGTTAATAAAACATTTTTCTAATCCCTCATAATATAATTTGAAGGTTAAATCTGCTTCTCCCCTTTTCACAATTATAACAAAAAATAAATCGCTATAGGGAAGTCGCCCTTGTGTAATATGGAGTGAAACTATGAATATTAATAATATTCTGAGTAAGTAAGTATGCCTTAATGCCCTTAATATAAAAACAAAAAATAGTTTTTGAAAATTATCATCTTCCAATAATTCGGATTGACGAATGATTGCATTTTGATCACAAGAACTTCTTTGCAAATACTTTATCTTATCTATTGCAAATAAGTGTTTTCTAAGTTATGTCACTTTTCAACCTACGCCGCAATTCATCTGCACAATGTTTACTAATTAGCAATATCCCTAAAAAGTATACCGTTATGTCAGATTTTCTGAATTCGAAACATATAAAAAAACCGTTACGCGCGCTAACATAAAAGGAATGATTGCCCGATATCTTAAGCAAACGATACTTAACTTCCTTCTGAGTTTAAATCCTTATTAGACCGTGGTGTGTTTTACAACTTGTTTGGTCATATTCGATATTGTTACTTCAACCACATAACTGGAATAATTTTACTCGAATGCCAGAAGCCAGCCAGAAGGAAAGTATCTGTTTGTTTTATTGGGGAATGTTTATTTGTTTGGAATGCTTGCAGCCAAAACGGTTTGTTGCATTTTTAAATATGGAAGAAACTCTGGGACTCAACTTGACTGTGAAAGTGAAATAAAAAATAATATAACTTACATTACTATAAACTGGCTAGTAACTAGAAATATTCTACTTACAGTGACACCCAAGAAGAATTGACAACAGGGCAAAAGATGCGAGAGAAATTATATATGTTATTGTTTTGAAAATACCTCATACATCCACAAATAAATAATACATATTTTGTCAGTGATTTTACGTAACATTTTCATACGCAGCCAGGTTTTTAAAATTCCTTTTTACTTCACCTGATACAAGTTTTTATACTTGAACACACGTGCTTTTGGCTCACACATATCGGGTCCAATAATTGTGCAAATATGGCGAGTTTCAAGTGTCGAGTTATGTTTCATAACACTGTTGCCATATGCTCACGCTTTAATGGGAACGTGGCAATTTTGTGGCATATTAATTATATCAAAGCCTGTAACGGTATCTATGATCGATGTGATTAAATGTTGTGTTTGTGTTTAGTAATTAGATAAGTGCGACATGACGGAGTACTTGAATAGTTACAGTCGCCATAGATTAATCGGAGCAGCCGAGGTGTTCAACAATATCTGAACACGCACTGTTCAGATATTTGTGATATATCCGATATATCTGATGTCAAATGTATATTGTTTTTAAAACTAGTGAATATAAAATAACCTCCTAATGACATTCAATTGAGCCTTGAAACATAATTTTAAATAATTACTAATTGACACTTAGCTTACAAAATCTTTACGGTTTTATTTTGTCTCAAGCAAGGTAATATATACATTTGTAAACATATAAAGATAAAATGTAAAGGCCTTATTGAAAGTCACGGTGACAGTTAGAAAACTTTCATTGAAAGCGTAACAAATATGAACTAAATAAAAATAACATTTCCCAAAAATACGTCCTAAGTCGCAAAAAATGGTGGCGGAAAAAGCCGACAAGGAAGCCCGTTAAGTTTCTACACGATTTTGCATTAATAAGAGGCTGTCGTACTGTCAGCGTGAAACGAAACGATCTCCACGCCGCACACACAATATCTGAGTAACAAGAGGCTTTCCTAAGGCACTAGGGGCGATGCATTGCGGTGTGAGGGACACGATAGCAGCGGGATGAACTTATTTGTAAACTACCAACGTGCAAAGCGAAACCAATAAGGCACTCATGCATTTTCAATCAGAGGAAGGCCTTAAATCGGAACGAATTGGTAACTCCATAGTTATATCTAGATACAAAAAAATACGTCGTTTCTTTTCTAGTAGGTACCTACGGGATATATTTTTAAATACCCCGTTTTCAATACTATAGTTCGTGTTTTTTAGCATCAGAAAGAACTTGCAAGAAGGTAAGCGATCTTGACATGTCTTTTAATTGAAAAACGCTTTTTAAAATTCAAAAACTATTACTTATGAAAGCAGAAGAATATAAATGATCGTATTAGATTCATAATTGTTACATATTTGCCGTAACTTATTTTTAAAATGTGTTTTTCAATTAAAAGACACTTCAAGATTGTTTACCTAATTTCTAATGCTAAAAAAAACGAACTGTAGGTATTTATAAAACTTAAAACTATTCAATCAAATAAATACAATTCAGAAATCTTTTGTGTCATCTGCCTGAAAATTTAACAGTGATTAGCGATAACCTTTTGATCCCTCGCACAAGAAGATAGAATAATGGTAGAACTGCCACTGAACTGAACTCGCACCTCGCTCCCATGAGATGCCTATGTTAATTTGTTAAACACAAAGACAAATAATTGGCACTTAGGTAAATTACTTAATAGTTGGGCTCGAATTTACCAGCACTATTTTTTAGGTGTTAATTCAAAGTACATATATTTTTATGAGACGTAAGATAAGACCTAACTCCTTACCTAAGTGAGGAACAGCTGCTTTAATAGAAAACTTGCGCCCTATACCTGTATGCCACGGGGTCATCAGCCACTGGGCCAAGCGGTCGTGTGCCGGAACACGAAGGGCTACACCGCGATAGCCTACACATGTTAAGGCGCAGTTCAATGAAAGCTCCCAGAGCTTTCTCAACCATTGCACCAAGCTCTAGCCCTGATGTGCTGTCCTCTTACTTTCACCGCAGCTTTACTCAGTATCACTCAAATCTCATCTCATTAGAATAGAGCTCGGGGGGACGGCTACACACTGCCTTAATCTCCGCAGATTCTATCGGTTGGTTTATGGAGTAAATATTTGTTTTAATGGTGAAATGTTGTGTAGTTACGTCCTAGAGAGTAGCCCTCTGGTTATAGAATGCTGACGGGGTGGTACCTTAACTTTGGAAGAGTTATGGTTTAGCAATAGGCAGTACGGCCAGCGCGGCACTCGTATATTCACATTTAGTTGCAGTTCGTCAAATAATCGTGCTTTACGACACTTCTAGACGTAACGCACCTACTTAACTAGTCATAATTCTCACAATGTTATAAAACGAGAAGACCACAAACGTCATTGGCTGAAATTTGTAGTTGTGTAGTCATCGCAAGAGAAATGTTTGTGAAGTTCTTTGCTACTTTCACGTGGTACAAAGCTATACTTATGAAAACATTTCCTTGACACCATAATAATTATCGAGTTTATTGAGTATTCTATTGTCACTACATAGTCGTGTGTAAAGTTGAGTGAACACGACATTGGTCGGTAGGTACTCAGTAAAACTGTCATTTCGAATAGGCGGGTACACTGTTTATTTAATGTTTAATAAACAGCATGATAAATATGTAGTACTTTCAACTACTTTCTTAACCCGTACCTTTGGTGCTAAATGAAAGAGCTTTTACTCTCATGAAGCTGTGTTAATTAATTAAGTGCCCTCCATTTTGAAGCATCGCAGCAGTTGCGCAATATTGCAGTTGGAGAAATAAAGTATTTTTTATAAGATACAAACCTTTTTTTAATGCAATAGGTACAAGGACCATATTTTGTGAGTGAAACCCTGTTTCAGTAATTGCAAATACACTCAAAGCTTTGATGCAAAGCAAAGTCCCATTTCCCATCGCTCTTGAGTGTAGGTTTTCATCGAATGGGAGCTGAGGTTTGATTTTCGACTTGGTTCATAATGCGTTTTTGATAAAATACTAAGTATAGGTAAGTGTAATTTGTGTTGCATCCCATCATAAATAATTCTTTTAAACCATGGAAGCTACCTACTTAAATGTACCTACGTAACCTAAAAATGGATCACGAAAAACATGTTCTTCTTAGGCAATTTTCGATGCATTTCGCATTTATTCCGCGTAGCGACATACCGTAGCTGGCTCTGTCGCAGGCAGTTCTCATAACTATAATGCCAGTCGTTTAGATAGCATCTGGTGATGTCCTCTTTCGGCCACGCCAAGACTGACCTTAGAACATACGCAGTGCGTATAAACGTGACTGTCGTTACGGGTCACATGTCCGTGACATTTTTATTGTAGGTTTTCGTAATTTGCCGCGTTTTGTTTTCCTATTTGCGAAGTTAATTTGCCGGTAGGTTTTTTTCAATTCATATTATTTCATGTTTAATCTACTTATACTTATAACGCAAAATAGGCGCAAGACGTCGAGTTGCGGAAAATCGCCCGAGCTACAATACAATACAATACAATCTACTTATATATTTTAAAACGAACTTTTGTATATTTTTACACAATCTCAGTTCGTTCAGATACAGTAAGTCTTTAAAATCTGATTCTATGCTTTTCAAATGAGCTACTTAAGCAGCTTTAAAGGGACTTAAACTTCCTATTCATAAGAAGTACTTACACAAAGCCGGAGACCGTAGACCATTTGTAATTTGATTATGGTTTCGTTCAACTCCAATGCATAAGAAATCAACATATCGAATGTTCTTAAAATAAACCGAAGCCGCGAAGACGACACGCATGGCCAGTGATGCTGATGACTTTAAGGGTTATTCGTATTATTATTATTACGAGCCCATTGTGTCCCACTGCTGGGCAAAGGCCTCTCCCCTCTTCTTCCATTCTTCCCGATTTTGAGCTGCATCTGGCCAGTCTCTCAAAAAGGAGTCTAAGTTATCCCGCCATCGCCGACCACCACCATTCCTATTACCAGTATTCAGTATTCATATTCGTATTACCAGTTAAAAATATTTTTATAGTAATTTATATCATAATAAGGCAAGGAAAAAAAGATAAAGTCTACGAAATATGACGTAGGTACCTACGATGTTATTGAGAAGTTTACGTCACTATCTTATTATCTCACCCTTTCCGACATTTGGTCGTCGTATCTTAACTTATTCATAACAACCAAACAAAGAAAGCAGAGGGTCTTATCGTGATTAAGATGTCTGTTGAAAATTACCCTTAAGAAGTAAATGCTTAAGGTTTAATTTCGAGATACAAGTAAATTGCAACTCCCAAGTCCCCAAGTTAGTTATCCGCAATATCATTGTCTAGTGCAAGCATTGTCTTAGGTTTGGCAACCGTTGGGCAAGGCTGTGGCAACAGTCGCGTGCTGATAACGCCGCATTTCGTGTGTTGGCCGAATTATGAGGTGATAGTTTAGAACTTATCAATTGCAATGGAGGTTGTGCAAATTTAATATTTTGATTTTATTTTTGTGATTGAAATTTGAAGCTAATTTAGAACTTATTCGGTCGGTGCCGAATTTTCAGGCTAAGCGATTACTTAATATGTATACAAATATTACCTATATATCAAAATTAATTTATGACTTGAAAAATACACAATTTGAATAAAAATTCAAACTTCCATCTTTCGGAAGTCGATTATCATCTCGCGCATTAATATTTTTTAAAGGATTGAATATTCAATAATTCAACATCCCTATACCGTCCTCCCGCCAAAAAAACACTTATATCGTTTGAATAGAGTCTAAATGGGAGGATTAAATTTTGAACACTTGAGACACCCTCCTAAGGTTAAAGAGGAAAAGTGTCGAACATAGGAATCGATTATAAAAAAAAACTAGCAAAGATATAAGTCTATTTACTTTTGAACCTCCTTTTATCATTCGCTTTTTGTAGAAAGCACAGAAATAGAAACTTTTCTATTAACGGCAGGTGCGACTACTTTTCACATAATGGGCGAGGAAACTTGTTTACTTTTTGTGCTTTTTTTTACTTCATGCGTGTGATGGTCGCGTTTATCAAGTGATTAATACAAGATGAATAAACCCCTGTAGGTATTTATTCTTTATTATTAAAGGTGTTAGTAGGTAAGTAATGAATTATGCCAATATTAGAATATAAAATAAAACTAAACAATATTAATGGGTCAATAAAAAACTAGTTCCCACCCGTTCCCGGGGTAAAGGGGGCCAAGATAATGATTTTCACGTTGGATAACTATATAGCATATAATAGATACAGCTTTTGCACTAGAAAGTAGAAACGACCCGGGAGCGGTAGAGGTCGTTCCTTTTCTATAAATATGAAACTAAAGAGTTGTTAAATTCAGAAACAATGGTAACGGGTAACTTTCAATAGATGTTTTTTATACTTATATAAATTGACCAGTTTTCCTCGGTCTTTGGGGAAAAAATAATCATAGTATACGTAACTTTAGCTAATACATGCTACAATGTATGAAGAGAAAACCCGATATTCGCTAGCTCGGCGCTTACGCGTATGCAGCCATGCTTTTCTATGCGATAAAGTCGACTGCAGCGCAGTAAAATACAGAGCTAGGTGTTGTTTGCTTTAAAATAATATGTTTAAACAAGTAAAAGTGTCACTTTCTTGTCGGAAAAAGTGGTTACATCTTTTGAACGAGAAATGCAGTCTAAATAAGTGTAGCTACAAAATATTGAAATGATTATGATGGATAAATCGTGCTGGGATTTCAGTTTTATTTTATAGGGATGGAAGAGAGAGATGTACTTTTGAAGGCAAAATATTGATGTTATTAGTATTCAGGGTACTTATAACGTGAATTGAATCTGAATGTCAATACCTAGCTGTGGTCCCTCGTATATCTTCCAGCGTCTCATCTTAACAAATCAAGGGGCGGCAGATCGGAGAATAGACATAATGAAGCAGAATCCCCCTTCCAGATACTACGATCCTTACTACCCGACCTTGACAGCCGCGTCCCGCCCCGCGTCGCACGACCTTTATAGACAGACGAGACGACTATAGTCACCTGTCACTAGATAAATCGAAATACAGTAACAATAAATATAATATACCATTTCTTAAAAAATAAGTGTTCCGTAAACAAAGTTTTGTACGGAACACTAAAAATCTAACTTAGCTTTAAAAATTAATTAATAGATATTTTATAATTCGCTTAATACTCAACTAAAAGTTGTTATTAAGTATTGCATTGTACTAAATTTAAAGTAGATAGCACGTGTTTTAGTATATGAGATAGTGAGTAAGATTCATCCGTTAAATAAACAGATAAAAGTTTTCGCTGTAGACTGGCTTGATTTGATTAGGGCTTCCGGAGTGGAAATGAAACGAGCAATTACGTATGCGGCTTTAAAGTAGAGATGCCCCGAATAGTGAATTTGGCCGAATACCGAATACCAAATATTCGGCCCCCCTTTCGGCCGAATACCGAATATTCGGCGACCGAATATTCGGCATGACATGCGTACATTTTGAGTCACAATTATTATGAAAACTGTTCGCCAAAAAGCACAACGTTTGATAAAATATATTTTTATGATGAACAGAATTAATGAATGTAGTTAGAGTCAATCAAATCAGACCCATGATAAAAATCTGAACCATCAAATGCTCAAAAACGTGTTTTTGTATTTAACCATTTTCCAAGAATACATTTAAAATATAAAACATTAATTGTTCATTTTCTATTTAACTAGATTTTATTATCAAATACAGATCAAAGTCAATCTTAAAATCTACTTAAATAATTTACATACAAAAATATTAAAAAAAATATTAAATATACCTTGGTTTTGGTTATTTTTTTGTGATTTTTTTCTTTTTAGGTAGGTGCAAGAGATATTTGGTATTCGGCCGAATAGTAGGCAACATTAGGCCGAATACCGAATATTCGGCAAAGTGGCCGAATGGGCCGAATACCGAATAGCTGCCGAATATTCGTGGCATCTCTACTTTAAAGCTTTTGCAACTGAAACTCACGTGGAAAGAACGGGAACGGGACGTTCTTTTTTAAACTGATCATGGTACTTATTAATCTAATTAAGCGCAGTTGCAGTTAAACCTATAAGCCGCCCCTATTTAAATTAAATAGGTAGGTAGTTATATAAACTACCTGATCTTTATTCACCGTCATATAACCAACTAAAGTTCGTCATCATCATCATCATCTCGGCCATAAGACGTCCACTGCTGAACATAGGCCCCTTTTTGGGGGGTGAATGCCATAATAGCCACGCTTGGCAGGCGGGTTGGCGATCGCAGTCCAATGCACCGAATTTGAGGGACGCTGCTGCCCGTCCACCGGTGGTCTTGGACGTAGTTTAAGGACATACCCGGGTCAACTAAAGTTAAAATTTGCAAAATGTCGTGACATTTTGTTGAATCATACTGCTCGATTCGAACTTTAAGATTCGTCAATTAATAGATCTAGTAAATATATGAATTAGATGTGCCAGTGTCAAAACTGACGTTTTTGTTTGAAGAAACGTCACATTTGACACTGACATATCTAATCCATATCGCTTCTAGATCTATTAATTGACGTAGGTACTTATCTTAAAGTTCGAATTGGGCCGTTTATTTCATCTTTTTCTAAAAAATATGTTAGACTTGATCCCTCCTCAATAACGGTTATATCTTTTCGACCGTATTATCGAAATCCGCACTTAACTTTTTAAAATAGATAACGCGACGTGTAAACCCAGCCAGTGTCTGTGTGCGTATTGCAGGGATGCGATCGATACGGCCGTCTGCTGCGGCACTGCGGTGGTCTGACCTTGCACTTGCTATTTTTAGATATGCCTTTTTACTTTTTTGACCGTTATTATTTTACTTTCGGAATAGTCAGCCAGTGTGTCAAGTTTTGTAACGGTTTTGATCCTGCTGAGTCTTTGTTTTGGTCGCTGTTTTAAAATGTACCTATTATACTCGTATAATTAGAATTAGTGATAATTGTAATGGACTGTAAATAATATATTTTTCTGTAATACACCTCAACAAATTCAGTCAGTTAACCTGGCTAAGAAATATTGATTATTATACAGTATTCAGCTGCACTGTCCGACTTTATATGTGAGATAGGTAACACTTATCTAACAAATAAGTACTAACCACCTAAACGACCAATTTACTCACTTAAATTTAAAAGCATTGATGGTTATCGCATTAGAATTTTCTATTTGAAGTCTACTAAAGCGTAATATCGAAGCGGGCGACAACAAGACGATTGGGAAAAGTTTCAAAGGTTTGTCTGAGTCTGCACACTGTATAGAAAATGGTGCCGCTCAAAAAGAGGAACTTTTATCCTTACTGCCTTTTATTTCAGCTTCTATTTAATAGAAGAAGTTTTACACACTTTTCACCGAAGAAGTTTGTATGAAACAAAACGTCTAGTGCAGTAGGCAGTTAGGTAATAGGTACTTTGCCGCCCGCCCGCCGTTAACTACCCCTCAGGAGCTGTAGCTTAAGAGGAAGAAAAGTTATGGTACATACCTATTACATAATTTTGACTAAACTTCCCACAGATTCTTACAGTATCGAATAGCTCTGACTCTGACTCTGAGTTGCACTGATTTCGTTAGGTCCTACACTGTTAGATTTCATTATTTATTTCAACAACCATTTGAAGGGACACGGAAAACCTATCTGAATAGTCATTATCCATGCATAGCTACTCCAAGGGCAGTTTTAATGACCCCATAATTTACCTTAACAATCAATCAATTTCCTATGAATCTCCGAAACTACCAGGAAAAAATCTAATCACAGCTTTTACTCACCATGACACTATAAATAGGCGAACTAAAAACGACAATAATGGCGTAAAACAATGGCGTCGCGCGTCGTCGCCTGCAATTTGCCGGCCTTGGCCGTCGATGCTTCCGTCCTCGGGTGACTCATGAAACTCATGATATGTACCACTAAATGGTCAGATAGATAAAAACTCTTCCATTTATCTAACAGCTTTGACATAATACTGGTAATCGGTAAGACATCGCTATCATATCAACGATTAAGGAATAATCTACTATCTAAACAAACAAAAAAAAATTGCGAGCACTTAATTAACATATAACAATCTTCATTATGATTCTGAGATGCCATCTGTAAGAAAATCGAGAAGAAAATCAAGACCCAGATCAACGGCTACGTCTGAATTCCGATCCGATCTTACGATAAAATCCTTAAATGCAGTATTATAGTACCTGCCAAGAGTGAATGATATAATCATATATATATTTAGTGCTCAGTAAAAGGGGTTTAGCACTCAAACCACTGCTTCCAGTAACATTTCTTTTATTACATCGATATACAGGATTAATTATAAGATTACAAAAGATCCAATCGGACATAACCTCGGTGCATAGACCTGTCGCCAGATCTGACAGTTCTCTATCTCCACCAAAAAGACCATAGATACAACAACCAAAAAGTATAAAGCCAGATGCATACTACGCGGTTTCACCAGTATAAGGCCACGTACAGTATACTCATTACTGTGATGCTTACAGCTTCGGCCATCCTTTTTATTTTAGTGAGTCCTCTCACTAAAAGTAATTAAACATTAATAACAACAATATAACGTAACATGCCATCCACCTTAATAATAACAAAAGATAAACACTCATAACAGTATTTAACCTTCAGACTTTAACTCCCTAATTAATCAATCACAGGCATTTTGTATATGTCGGAGCGTGATTCCAGAAGGACGTATTGCAGCGTTACAGTTCGTAGTTAAAGACGCCTGTATAAAGTCGATTAGCAATGTTTGGCTACGTATTACTGGGTTGTAACGAAATGCATAATGTTGCGTAGAGAGTAACGCCATCTATTGGCGTGTTGTTGAACTAAAATGACAGGTAGAAGGCTTTGGAACGTCAAGAGGGTTCTCTTGGGTGAAGGTAGGCACGAGTTGGTAGTTTTGTCGTTATGTTGGTGGACCGGTCGAGCAGGTGTGCCTGCTTGACTTAAAAGGCGGGAGCGGTGAGGCTCCGTAATCAGACTTGATCGGACCGCGCTAGAGATTGGACGTTAGCCAACTCGTGCCTAATTCGCCACGTTCCTGAAGGCTTATACCTGAAGGGTTATTCTGAAAGCTTATAGAATCCAACGTTCTTTAACCATTTAGCTAAGTGTTTTATTCCAAGTGTTATTTTGATTTCTTACGTGTGATTAGAAGCTTCCCTTTGTAAAGAGAAGAAGTTAGTGTTGTTTTCAAAAGATGTGAATAAAGACTTGAACGATTTTATGCGATCCTTTTGTTTGAGTGCTATCCAAATACATCCCAATAGCGACTAGATATTTTAGTAGGCACTAGTATGGTTAACAAGTCCGAAAGTTTATTTCATGCACTGGTAGCATACTGGGTTAGCTGTGAAGTAATACATTGAGATACTACGCCCACCCGCCATCCTGTGTACAAACCCATGCTGCCTGCTGGTGCCCTCCGTCATCAGAAGTGGGATGCCGAGTCTCATGTATTGCTTACACAGCCACGTAGGAGTGCGGTGTATTTCCAGTGTGTTTTTGGTAACCTACATCGAAACACGTGGTAATGGTAAGCTCACGTGTCTAACCTTAATTGAAAGGTGAGTGCAGTTCATTATGTTATTTGATGTGAATTATTGTGAAATTGTGAATTATGATTGAGACAGTCTAACAGAGCAGTCATGACGTGACGTCATCTCTGGTAACGCCACGTTTCTTTATAATTGATTTTTATAATCCATTTAAATCAAAGTGATCTTGAGTTATTTTGTTGTGAAATCCATATTCTTAATTAAAACCAACTATCGACTATCACAACGTGATATAATTTCATCGCTTACTTGTGAATCTACCCTCAAAAATGGATTTTTAATGAAAATAGAAATGAACTGGTAGAAAATGTTCCTATTAAGAATTATGACATCCTTTGTATCGTTTTGTAATTAATAAGCTGCGACAAGTAATTGCCCGTAATGCCGTGATAGATAACAAATCGTGCATACTTTGAAAACATGAGCTACGCATGTGAAAATTAATGTTACAGTGTGCTGCAACCTGAGCAGAGACAACTTACAGATGCCATCACGCCTGTAACACAGAAGCAGCTGTGCAGAATCTTCTGTGATGGAGATTTGGAAATAAAAGGACAGGTTTCGTTCTGATTGTTTATTAGTGAGTTTTATTTTGAGTGTAATGGCGAAGCATAACAGTCGAACGTAACTAATTAGCTGTCACTTTTCGTATTGGCCCTTTTACCTTTTTACTCATTTTAGGAACACGTGTTTGTTCATGGAGTAAAATAAAACACACTCATTGAAGTTTAAATCATATTCTGAGTTTTTTAAAGTCCTGTATCCATTGGTAACATGCCTTTTGTGTGCGCTACTAGGGCATTTCACAAACGTTGGAGTTTAAGCTGCATACATGATAGAACTGATACCGTGCAAATGATGACTTCAGTAACAGCCAGCTACGATAAACCACATCGTGCATCTCTCCATCTGCCACAGTAACGGCAACTGCAAGGCGGAAAGCGTCAGCCTTCGTGCTTGGGTTGGTCTTCACCACCACGACCTTTTGACTTGGACACGTGCATCATACTTTATTATCTGGTGAGCAGTTCACATTTCGTTGGGGTTATTTTGAGTTGTTTTACTTCTGATTGGAACTCTTGAGCGAGTTTCTGTTTAAAGCTAAAGTAGAAAGCGAAAGTAAGATGAGCCGTTGGTGCGGCGCTATTTGATGTTGATTTAAGATAATTTTGTGACAATGGATGTTGAAATTAATGTGTATGGTATAGTTGGTATACCATTTGAATAAAGATTAAATGCGATCATTTGGAGTTGTGAGTTTCAATACACGTTGTCACAAGGTCTCAAGTGCGCACGGTCAGAATAACCGAGCGAAATTATTGTCTATTGTAGTTGTAATGATTAAAATGTGTTATCGTGCAATTCATAATGTTCAGTTACAGTCAGTCAGATTACACTTACCAAGCGTAGACGTAGGCGTAAAACACCGGAAGTAGATTTTTATGTTCTTTTCCGTTGCTGTGCGGCCACACATGGTGGCGTGCGTTTGGTCTGTGTCATCGGCTGGTGTTGCTAAGTGTAGCATTGCTAGATGATCGG
Source organism: Cydia fagiglandana (assembly GCF_963556715.1). Taxonomy (NCBI): domain Eukaryota; kingdom Metazoa; phylum Arthropoda; class Insecta; order Lepidoptera; family Tortricidae; genus Cydia; species Cydia fagiglandana. The sequence continues at coordinate 9,932,773 of NC_085938.1, read as the reverse complement.
ATGGTGGTCCGGTCGTGCATTCATGATGATGGTGGTCATTGTGAGTGTAGCATTGCGAGATGATCGGATGGTGGTCCGGTCGTGCATTCATGATGATGGTGGTCATTGTGAGTGTAGCATTGCGAGATGATCGGATGGTGGTCCGGTCGTGCATTCATGATGATGGTGGTCATTGTGAGTGTAGCATTGCGAGATGATCGGATGGTGGTCCGGTCGTGCATTCATGATGATGGTGGTCATTGTGAGTTTAGCATTGCGAGATGATCGGATGGTGGTCCGGTCGTGCATTCATGATGATGGTGGTCATTGTGAGTTTAGCATTGCGAGATGATCGGATGGTGGTCCGGTCGTGCATTCATGATGATGGTGGTCATTGTGAGTGTAGCATTGCGAGATGATCGGATGGTGGTCCGGTCGTGCATTCATGATGATGGTGGTCATTGTGAGTGTAGCATTGCGAGATGATCGGATGGTGGTCCGGTCGTGCATTCATGATGATGGTGGTCATTGTGAGTGTAGCATTGCGAGATGATCGGATGGTGGTCCGGTCGTGCATTCATGATGATGGTGGTCATTGTGAGTTTAGCATTGCGAGATGATCGGATGGTGGTCCGGTCGTGCATTCATGATGATGGTGGTCATTGTGAGTGTAGCATTGCGAGATGATCGGATGGTGGTCCGGTCGTGCATTCATGATGATGGTGGTCATTGTGAGTGTAGCATTGCTAGATGATCGGATGGTGGTCCGGTCATGCATTCGTGATGATGGTGGTCATTGTGAGTGTAGCATTGCGAGATGATCGGATGGTGGTCCAGTCACGAGTTCATGATGATGGTGGTCATTGTGAGCTTTATAGCCTTTATAGATTTAACGAGTGTAATTTAAACACAGTACATTTGTGCAATTGCTGTTGCGATCATTAGATCTAGATTGATTGAAAGACTGTCTTTGGTGACCCTGTTTTTGTTTTATCTACCCCGACCGTATAATTGGTCAGGTTAGCCGAGCAATAAGAATCACATGTGATCATTGATTTTATTCGATGATGAATGAGACACAAATTGTTGGTCAGGAGTGACCGAGCGATATGATACTGTGCTGTGTATCTTGTTTCAGAAGCAAATGCATACACCCACACACGAGGACGTGTGTACCGCAGGACGGCCGTGTCGGAGCGTGATTCCAGAAGGACGTATTGCAGCGTTACAGTTCGTAGTTAAAGACGCCTGTATAAAGTCGATTAGCAATGTTTGGCTACGTATTACTGGGTTGTAACGAAATGCATAATGTTGCGTAGAGAGTAACGCCATCTATTGGCGTGTTGTTGAACTAAAATGACAGGTAGAAGGCTTTGGAACGTCAAGAGGGTTCTCTTGGGTGAAGGTAGGCACGAGTTGGTAGTTTTGTCGTTATGTTGGTGGACCGGTCGAGCAGGTGTGCCTGCTTGACTTAAAAGGCGGGAGCGGTGAGGCTCCGTAATCAGACTTGATCGGACCGCGCTAGAGATTGGACGTTAGCCAACTCGTGCCTAATTCGCCACGTTCCTGAAGGCTTATACCTGAAGGGTTATTCTGAAAGCTTATAGAATCCAACGTTCTTTAACCATTTAGCTAAGTGTTTTATTCCAAGTGTTATTTTGATTTCTTACGTGTGATTAGAAGCTTCCCTTTGTAAAGAGAAGAAGTTAGTGTTGTTTTCAAAAGATGTGAATAAAGACTTGAACGATTTTATGCGATCCTTTTGTTTGAGTGCTATCCAAATACATCCCAATAGCGACTAGATATTTTAGTAGGCACTAGTATGGTTAACAAGTCCGAAAGTTTATTTCATGCACTGGTAGCATACTGGGTTAGCTGTGAAGTAATACATTGAGATACTACGCCCACCCGCCATCCTGTGTACAAACCCATGCTGCCTGCTGGTGCCCTCCGTCATATATATCAATCTTATTGAGAAATCAATCTTCACACTTCACATGGTTTAATACTGTAAATAGTTTTTTTGTAATAAATAACCAACACCTGGTAGCATTATCAGCCTTCTTTAAACAGCTTCTACCAAATTATAATCTATCATAAATATCATAATCAATCATAGTCATAGACAGTCTGCCATCATGGCCTGCGCTAATCAGTCTGCTAAACTATAAACAAACATAAACAACCATGGCCTGATCTAGACAGTCTGCCATCGAGGCCTGCGCTAGTCAGTCTGCCACATTATTAACAAGTATAAACAATCATGGCCTGATCTAGACAGTCTGCCATCAAGGCCTGCGCTAGTCAGTCTGCCACACTATTAACAAGTACTTATAACCAATCATGGCCTGATCTGGACAGTATACCAAAATACATATAATCTAACATACCGTCATGGCCTGCTCTAGACAGTCTGCCCTCAAGGCCTGCTCTAGACAGTCTGCCAAAATACATCTACAAGTAACATCCAAAGTATAAATCAACATCAACACCCACAGTCTGCCCTCAAGGCCTGCTCTGGACATCTTGCCAAAATATAACCCAACATGAACAATCAGAGTCTGCCCTCAAGGCCTGTTCTATACATCTTGTCAAAGTATAAACCAACATCAACAATCACAGTCTGCCCTCAAGGCCTGTTCTATACATCTTGTCAAAGTATAAACCAACAACAATCACAGTCTGCCGTCAAGGCCTGTTCTATACATCTTGTCAAAGTATAAACCAACATCAACAATCACAGTCTGCCCTCAAGGCCTGTTCTATACATCTTGTCAAAGTATAAACCAACATCAACAATCACAGTCTGCCCTCAAGGCCTGTTCTATACATCTTGTCAAAATACATAAATATAAACTAACAATCTTGGCCTGCTCTAGACAGTCTGCCATAAAGGCCTGCGCTAGACAGTCTGCCAAACTATAAACTAACATTAACAATCTTGGCCTGCTCTAGACAGTCTGCCATAAAGGCCTGCGCTAGACAGTCTGCCAAACTATAAACTAACATAAACAATCATGGCCTGCTCTAGACAGTCTGCCATCAAGGCCTGCGCTAGACAGTCTGCCAAACTATAAACTAACATAAACAATCATGGCCTGCTCTAGACAGTCTGCCATCAAGGCCTGCGCTAGACAGTCTGCCAAACTATAAACTAACATAAACAATCATGACCTGCTCTAGACAGTCTGCCATCAAGGCCTGCGCTAGACAGTCTGCCAAACTATAAACTAACATAAACAATCATGGCCTGCTCTAGACAGTCTGCCATCAAGGCCTGCACTAGACAGTCTGCCAAACTATAAACTAACATAAACAATCATGGCCTGCTCTAGACAGTCTGCCATCAAGGCCTGCACTAGACAGTCTGCCAAACTATAAACATAAACAATCATAGTCTAGATTCATAATATTTATATAATAGTTTGCTAAAACCCTGTCCGTTGTGATCTACAATAGTATGACACTTATCATCACTAATTGCTCACAACACAACATGTATGTTTAGTAATCTTCTTACTATGTCTTAATTCTACAACAATCTAATTTTCATATTCTTTTTTTCTCTGCTCATTCAGCTCCACTGCTGAACATATGCCTCTTTCATGGATTCCCTGCCACCTTTTAATGTCATCTGGCCATCTGATTTCTTCCTTCTTTTTCATGATTTTGGCTTTCCAGTTGAGGATTGTGCACGTCTAATAGCTTAACCTTCTTTACTTCAGTCAGATGCTGTGAGTCCATCACTTATCACCAACTTCATTCTTTCACGTACATTACCGGCTTGAAACCATGAAAGAAAAGTGTCATCATTAATTATTGGCAGTAGCAAAGATCATTATCATTATCACATGCTTAGAAATTGTGGTGTAAAATCATTTTGTCTCTTTTCCACTCATGAAATGTAATATTAATAATAATAGTACTTTAGCTTCCTATGTTTGTAACTATCTTGGGGTTAAGCCTGGACTATCCTTATTGTCACATAAAGTCTACAGTCAATCAAAAAAAAATAAAAATAATTAGAGAACCTATGACTTAATCTGTAACCGATGACATCTAAAATTGAGAAGTAATCAACTCAGTTCAATTTAGGGTAGAAAATGAATATATAATTAATTGGAGGATTGTTGAGATGGGACAATAGCAATAAAAGTACATTGGCAACAATAGTATGAAAAGACATGAATCTACCAGTCTCATTTTAAATTTAGAATTCATACTGTGTGCTGTGTGCGCTTACATACATTCACTATTGTTTCTATTTGCCTCTCTCTATATTTACCGATTGAAAATTTTCAATATAACAATAAAAGGCAATTAAATTTGTACCTACACATATAATATGGTGTGGTATAATATCTACAATTAACTTTTTTTTTACTTTTTCCCATATATAAACTTTTATAAATAAATAATTTATTTGCTATCAATTTACTATCAAATCTAAAACTAATTTCTGTGTGTCCTTTATCCAAAATACACATCTACCTATTAAGATTCTTTTTCTCCGGATTAGAGACTAGAGTACCTATATTTACATTGACAACTATCATGGGCCACTCTCCTACAATTCTAGCTCGCTGTCAGTTTAAGTTCTCCCTCTCATCTTAGCTATATCCCATCATTCCATCATAGCAAAAACCTCTGTATCAATTCATTCTCATTTCTTTGTTTGTTTGTTATCTCTTAACATATATAGGTAAATATTATATCCACATGCATCATTAAAAAAAAACTTTTAGTGGCATTAGTCCATCCAAAAATAACAATAGTAAACAATCAACTTACAAAATGTCATTAAACAACTCAGTGTTAATAACTTTTAGCTTCACTGAGCATCTGCATTGCACCTGAATACTGCACGATGACATCCTTACCACCATATCTTTCTTCATAACCATGTAACAGGCTCTTAATGATGTATCACCATGAAGCTGATGGTTGCGTAAGTTTCATTTTCGTCGAGATCTACTCTCATTGTATTCCAACGGCTCTTCTCACAGTAGATAACATCCAATCTTTATGTGGGCATTTGAATTCATAATCCCGCTTTCTGAGATATAATCATATATAGATTTAGTGCTCAGTAAAAGGGGTTTAGCACTCAAACCACTGCTTCCAGTAACATTTCTTTTATTACATCGATATACAGGATTAATTATAAGATTACAAAAGATCCAATCGGACATAACCTCGGTGCATAGACCTGTCGCCAGATCTGACAGTTCTCTATCTCCACCAAAAAGACCATAGATACAACAACCAAAAAGTATAAAGCCAGATGCATACTACGCGGTTTCACCAGTATAAGGCCACGTACAGTATACTCATTACTGTGATGCTTACAATGAATACTCGTAACATTATACAATAAGTTAATTGAAGGAAAAAACTATAATCTAGACTAGACTTAGGTACTTACTTAAAGTTTAGTAGGTAAACGTGTAGCTAAAATATGGAACGTTTTCGGCTATGTTTCCAACTTTATGGGTTCATTAAATTTGAGACCTAGTTAGCCGCCGTGACTTCATAATCACTAAAGTTTTATGGATACTTATGTAGATAGTTAAATGTTAAATTAAACAAGATAGTCTCTAGTGTTGCCAAAACACTATACTATTTATTCAACGCCTAACTAGGTACTTACCTTACCAAGTGATTAATCATCAGCAGCCTCAATAAGATCAGTATTTGCACACGGCAATTTCTTCTCAAGACTGCGTTATTTGCTGTATTTTCCGACTAATTTCCGGACCATTTTCCTTTAGTCGATGTAATTAAAACTTACTTGCTCTGTTGTGGGTTATTACCATTTCGGTTCTAGACACAAAATCTTTAAAAACTTACTCAGCTGTCGAAATAATATAAATAACGTACTTACTTATGTGTTGTGTCTTGGTAGAAAATGGATTATTTTACACTACTCGAATGTATTAGGAATAAGTGAAATGACCCCGGACCTAAAGTATGGAAATGTGGTTTCAGTTAAATATCTTCAGATTTTGATATGTTATACTCTTGTTCATAATTTGTTATCTAGTACAACATTTTAAACTTTGAAAGGGACTCGGAGACAGCGGTAACACCCCTAGAGACTTTTGTTCAGGACCCTGAAATCTACATCGTATCAAAATCTCAAGATATTTAACTGAAACCACATTTTCCATACTTTAGGTCCGGGGTCCTTTCAATAATAGTAAATTGAAATGGAACGGATTATCAACCCTGATGGATAGACCGCAGACCGCAATAATGTCACGTGCGTTGGTATCGTATCAGTTTCCACCTCGCCGGTCTGCGAGCCTAACTAGATGATTTATGGCAACTATGATTTATGATACTATGCATCTAGGTTCAATTATAATTAAATTGGCATAACGAAAATATTTTAATACTACACCAAAGTAGGTATATCAGTATTAGGTATAATACCACGTGTTCAATAAGTAGTAGAAATCCTTTACTGATTTAAGATGTAGAAGATTATAAAGCATCATGATGTAGCAGATATAGGGTATTTTTTAAAACATTAATATAAATTTAAATTTAATTTTAAACAATTATAACTGGATGCTTAGTGAGGATATCTCCAAATTAATAAGAAGGTACAAAACAGCGACACAATTAAACGCAAAACATTCAATATTATAGGTAGTTTAAATATAAAGTAATTACATACCATCACTAAAATTAATAAGGCCTATTTATAGTAATAATTACATGTAACTGTGTACATAATTGAATATATTAAAGGAGTAAACATCATAATGTTCTCAGTTATAAGCCCGCAGAATAACCTTAGCTACGGCTGGCGACTTATAAGGTAATCTTAATAGGTTCACTCGATTCCAGCGACATGGACAGATGAATCACACGCAGCGAGCGCATGCGCCGACCTTCGGCCGGTATAGAGCCAAAGATATTTGTAGCTATAATAATGCAGATAATTTGTACCGAACATGCATTAAAAGGTCAAGAAACATTCGAACATTATTGGCTTCTATTTAAGACCCTTTATCCCTGTAAATCACTACACCTTATAAAACAAAGCCCCCCGCCGCGTCTGTCTGTTTGTTTGTTCGCGATAAACTCAAAAACTACTGAACGGATTTTCATGCGGCTTTCACCTATCAATAGAATGATTCTTGAGAAAGGTTTAGGTGTATAATTTGTTACGGTTTTGGCTAACCCGTGCGAAGCCGGGGCGGGTCGCTAGTCATTTATAATGCAAAATATTTTCAGTTTATGGAAGCTTATTCTGATTTGTGGTGTATATGTCGGCGGCCGATCGTAAGATCAGGCAGATCGTACTGTTCCTGTGTAATATTTTGACGATATTCACATTAACCCAATATATGGCAGGATAGGTTCGTTAGGTTGCTTCAGATGCCCGAAGGGCAAACTGCCCAGAAATTAGCGGGGCTCCGTCGACTCAGGGAACGAGTCAAAGATTTTCACGTTTCACGATATGCCTAGGAATTTCACGATGTGCCTGATCTTACGATCGGTCGCCGACATATACATATATATATATATAGTTGACCTATTCTATGAAAATAAATACCTCAATCTGATCATAATTTTGTTAACTCATCTGTGAAATATGTTACGGTACGGTATGTAATTATAATCAGGCACGGCCCGGTTCGAAGTTTAAGATACGTCAATTAATAGATCTAAAAACGATTTGGATTAGTTATGTCAGTGTCAAATGTGACGTTTCTTCAAACGAAAACGTCACTTTTGACACTGACACATCTTAATCCATATCGTTTCTAGATTTATTAATTGACGTGTCTTAAAGTTCGAATAGGGCAGTCAATACTCAGTACTTTCTCATCTCAGTACTTTTGTTGGTTTGTTTATTCGTACGTTACTTGAGTTGGGATATTTAAAATGTGTCATAAGGCCATCTAGGTCATGTTTGTACTGTCTGTTCCGGCCCTAAAACAACAAAATCCCAAATGGAGTAAGCTATTGTTCAGGTGACTTACAGTTACCACCTTGGTACACGGTCACCGGAACTCTTGGTGCAATCTCGACACTCCATCTGCATTGTTTCGGACTAGTTTTGTTAAGAAAGTTTCCTTTCTCGCACATTTGAGGCCGATTTTTAAGGAATTTTGATTTCATTTTTGTTTATAACCGTATTTATATCTTGTCAGCTATAATATCTTTATTTATTTGATGAAATGATCCCCGGAAAAACAAGTAATCATTTCGTCAGAAAAGTGCTTGGGTCACCAATTCGCTGGCCCAATATTACAGGGTTCTGTTACATTTTCAAGATAGTTGAAATTCAACTTAATGTCACTATACTATGACAATGTTCAAATTTCAGTTCGATAAAAGTGAAACATAGAACCCTGTAATATTGGTTCAGCGAATTATCGACACATTTTTTACAGTAGGACTGATTGCCTTGTATAAATAAACATTGCAACGTTATTAATGACTACTCCCACATCGACGTCTCCGCATGAATAATCAAAAGCAACCGACAAATAATTAAGTGCATAAAAAATCAAAGTATCTTCCCACAATTTTGCAATTAAGTGTTTATTTTTATTGTTCGGAACACGCAACGTCTGGCCCCTCCCACAGGCGGTTGAAGAAATGTTACAAGTGACCACTGGATTTATTTTATACATGTACTCGTACACTTACCACCTCATTTTAGACACAAGGTACGGTGTATAAAATTTGATAAAGTGTTGTTTTTCAAATTTATCTGTATTCAAATTTTCGGAAGTGATGTTTCACACTGAAAATATGTACAGATGTAGTGCATAATTGTTTTCCATCGTATGTTCTCGGAAACGTTCGTATTTGTCATGCTACTTTAGTCATCCTCAGTACTTTTTGTACCGAAAATGACTGAAGTAGCAAGACATTTTCTTACGTTTCTGTGAAAAAACGATGAAAATTTTTATGCACTACATCTGTATCGGCGTTTACAATAGGAGATGAGCGAAGTTTTAGAAGAGAATAAAAACTTATTATGCAAACGTCAAATGATTGCTATCACAAATCTTGAGACATACGCCTCTTCACATAGTTCATATTCTTATGCAGGGTTTCATATTACCTAAAGTGTAATTCTATGGAACTTGCTAACTATGTAAACCAAAGTCACTAGTAAATTCATCATTCAGAGACAATTTCAATATGGCGGTTTGTTTACATAGTTAGCAAGTTCCATAGAATGACACTTTACAGTGCCATTGCCATGAAGTTGCCATAAGGTTTAATTTAGCTTCATCCGTGTGACAGTGGTTTATTGTACCGTAAGCGATGTTTAGGGTACGTTTTCGTAGGTGCTCTTGCCAGGCACTCAGCCGACGCGACTGTCGTCTGTTATTCTCGTCTCAAGAAGTGTTCTCCGCCAAAAAAATACCGCCAGACCCTTGCAAAAGCAACGGAATACTAAACGGTTTACTTTGTTTTCAAGACTAGACATATTAGGATTAGGACTCATTGATTAGGTACCTACCACAACATTACAATAGAGAGCGACATATTTAATGTTAAAACCAGATAGGACTTTTTTATCAAATTTAAATGGTTAAGTAAGAAATAGTCCCACAAGTTATCTACTTGACGAGATTAAATACGAGACAAGTACGTAGAAAATAGCTGATATATATAGATAAAGCCGACGCGAAAATATCCTATATCAAATCACAAACAAGCCGACATCGAGGAGGTGTGAACAATACGATTTCTTCCCACGCCAACACTTCAAACTGATTTAAAATAAATAGAAACGACTCTAAACGAAATCTATTTTCACTCAAACTTAACTGCTGCGTGCCAGCCAAGTTTCATATTGCAATGGATTTCGTTTCCAGCGTAGTTTTTAACGTACTTTTATTTTTACACATCAACAGTCGTTGAGTTAGAAAATTAGACGCGCAGTTATTGTACGAGGCTCACTCCTTTCTTCTAAATGTACAACTATTATAACATGTGAAATGTATTTGAAAAGGTCAATGACATAAACTCTAACATTCGCGGTTATGTTGTTTCAAATGTGCGAAAAGTAGTGCGTTGGTAACATTTTTGCAATTTTTTGCAGATATTTTGATCATATGCAATCATTCAAATGGAATTGGTTTCGCTAAAAAACTGGTGCAATCAAGGCTACCTAAAAATACCTTTATTTTAGAAGACAGCTATGTAATTAGGTATATGTATAGACGTAGCCATCAATAGAGGTATTTTCTTGTTTATTAATTATAACCGCTTTTTTCAGACTTTCTGGGCGCTCCTTTAACTTCTGAGATTGAGGTTTCTTTAGATTTTTCTTACTAAGATATCTAGTGATTTCAAGTCGTATTGTATTTTGAGTTGGCACTTATGTAGAAATTTGCTTGTATACCACACAGCGTTTATCGATGAGGTAGTAATGTTGACTTGGTAAGATTTCGTAAGTTGTATCATACTAATCTGTCACAAGTGTCAACAGTAACAGTTCTTGGTATTTAATCCGGTTAAAATATTATGCGATAAATCTATTAATTGATTTTATAAGTAATTAGCTCAAGCCAAAACATATTTATTACTTTTTGACTGTTAACTGATAGAAGTACTTATTTTGATTTGCTTAGGTATACTTGGAAGGGAAATTCTTTAAATATTGTTTTGTTGTTTTAGAAGTAACTTGATACCTACCGACATCGTTTTAGAAAAAGTAACGTTTTGGTTAAGTACGAGCACAGAAAAGGAGAGGAGAGAGAGGACTCACAGAGAGTACGAGTAAGATAAAGGAAAAAGTTGATCGATGTCTTAGTTATATTTTTAATAACACCTAAAGACATTACATTTCCAAGTAAGTAGTTGTATATTTTTTAAATATGAGCAGTAAGATTGTACCATTGTTATATTATTCAGCAACCACTGCCAACGCCTCCGGACAGCCCTATTATAAAAGGGCTATAAATTCGGTGTAACAATGTAAAACTAAAAACCCCTTGCGTTTGTTCTGTAATGAAGCTGTAGCAGCTTAAACTGGAAATTGGTGTAAGATACAATCCGGACTTGGCAGCGTTTCCTTCCGGGGACGTTGTTTATCGACCACTGACGCGACTCGTTCCGCTCACAAATGAAATGAAAATAATTGTTTACTATTATTAAACGTTATGTTACACACAATACTCAATAATACCGTCGTCGAGCCCCACCCTGTATAATAAAAAGCCAGATGACAATAAAAACATACTAATTCACCACATGTGATTTAGCCTTGTTTTGCTACTATTTAGTATTGTTAAGCTTAGTTACTTTTGAGTATCATCTGACAAAATGTCCATTTAGTGCACCAAAAGATAACTTATAGGTAAATTTTTATATGCGGCAACACCGATACCATTATTTCGGTATCTGTCAAAGCATCTACTGTTTGCTATGTTAGGTATACAGGCATCCAGAGTGTTTGCTATGTTTAGTATAAAAGGATGTAGGTGTCTAAACTATCCTGTGTCCTCCCAATTTTTGCGCTAACGAAATCAACAGTTGAAGCGTGAAACGAACGACAGAGAACGTGAGCAAATTCATTTATTGTCTCTTTGCTTTTTATGATTTTATTTTGTTTTTATATGTATGCGCTGTTCAACAGGATTCAATATAGGTATAGAAGGGACACATACATTACATACAATTCTGGTGCTACACTACGATACAAGATAATTAGTGGGTACTTAGTTCTATCTGCTAGACCGAGTTCTCACGATTTAGCTTAAGATACGCTTATAATGCTTGTAACTGTTCAGAATAATTAAAAGGTCAGGCGCAACTAGATTTAATGGTTTCAGTTCTAGAAATACGGTAAGTAAATCGGCTAACTTGTGGCAATGTCTTAGCAGGATTTATTGCCTATTTTGTATTCATTTAAATACTATCAGATCCCTTTTCGTGATTAACCAACCCAAAAAAGATATTACATTCAAAAGCTATTTTATGTTAATTTACATTGAATTAAGTACTTTAATTCTTCAATTTTGTCATTGAATAACATCTCGTTTTTACACGTATTAGGAAATTAGTTTCAGTAACATATGCTGTTAAAATGTAGTCACTTCACCTAAGGAGCATTATAGTAACCTCGTGTAAGGTAAACGTACTGGTGCTCGACATGCTAATGCCCAAAAGATGACACCCTGCTGTCACTTTTATTGACAATTTAAGTTTCAAGATGACATGTACCCGTACCGAGTCGAGCACCAATACGTTTACCTTACATGAAGATAGCTAATTACTAAAACAATCTCTGTGTATTATGTTCGGTTTGCGTGTACATATTTCCAACGATCGTTACCCAATCTAACCCAAAATAATCTAAAACAATAAAACATTTTAGCACGTACCTAATTTATGTATCGAAGAGGTAACTATTTCATTATTTTATCGTATCACATCAAATTTAAAGCAAATTGTTTAGTCTGCGTTAGTTGGCTCGCCGCCAACTGTGGACCAAGGGTGGAACTCTCTTGTCAGCCATCAGCCCCTTAGTTTGGGGGTGCGGGAATTTAATAAAAACTGCCCCGTGGAATGCATAGGGCTGCTTGCCATTAACAATGCGAAAATGGGATTTATGGTAAATCTAGGAAATAATTCTGGCCTTTTATATATATAATAATCCAATATAATTTGGTACCTATTCTCTTCTTTGTCGTTATACTCTTTGCAGTGTCGTGGTCAACTGCTGATATCAGGCACAGTGTTGCTTGCTATTTTCTTCTGGAGGTCTATTTGGTCAACAGGGCCTAATTTAGTATCAGGCCCTGTGTAAATTTTACTGAAAAAAAAGCTAAAACGTTAAAGCTAATAAAATTAGTATTACCTACATAAATACCTAGTAAAAAATATAAATCTTTACTTAAATGAATCATTATTATTTTATCTATTTATTTTATTTTATTAATCAAATAATTTACTATTATTAGTTACTTAGTTATTATTTCGTGTTTAAGTGTTATCACCTTTTTAAAAAAAAATAGCCTCGTATCCGTCGTGGGAATTTGTTAGCATTTTATTTCCTAATCTTTTTCTGCGTAGGAGGAAGCATCAATATAATTTAAACCAGACTTAAACGACCAACAAATTGAATCCAAATCGATTATTACAATCTAAATTGAAATCGCACCAAAGGTTGTCAATTGTCATTCTGTATGGGAAGCGTCACCGGATGCAACGCCAGTCTGTCCAGGGATTAGCAACCGTTGGTTTAGCCATTATCCACCCGGTTTGGAAAACTGAAACCGCTATTTTATATCCACATTAGCATAAACGTTACTTGTGCCCTTCGTAATTGTACTCGTATTTCTGTCATGTGCATTTCCCATATTTAGTAAGTCTCTTTATTCATTATGCAGGTGAATGTTGAGAAGGGAATGTTGAAAAGGAAGGGGAAATTTATTTTTACCAGAAAGGATTTGCGATAGAAGATTGTTTGAAAATGTAAAAGAGTTGCAGCGAACAACACTTAATGATATTTTTTTTAATTAGTAGAGACTTTATTTAACATACAATAATAACATTCGATAACGATATAAATCAACAAAAAATACGATAAATTAACTTAGAATTAAAAACCAATAATAAATTAGTACCTACCTAGTATATTTACAGTACAAAAACCTAAAAAGGGCCCAATATTAAATCACCATAGACTCCACATATAGCTAAATTATGTATGTAAAAAATTAAGGTACGTAAAAAATAGCGTATAACTATGCTACCTTAACTTTATGGAAAACGAAAGTTATTATAATGGTAATTTAAATATTGTAATGTAAGTTTCTTTACCTACTTATAGTAGTAGACCCTATAATGGACGTGGAACCAGTAATGGGACACGAAAACATAATTCCTCTAAAATAAGTATCTAAAAGTAGTTTATAAACACTGGCTGTAGAGTCTGGCTACTGAAATATTACCCAAAGTTTTGGCGGGAAATTCAAAAAATCTTGGGCTGGTCACACTGTGTGTAGTAGGATTTATAGTTTTGATACTAGAAAATATTTTTGATTTTCCGTGCACACGTAAGGTACCTGATAAAATAAGTTAAATATACGTTGACGTGCACTCAAAGTCAGCTCACATAATTTATACCACTATTTAAAGTACAGTTAACGACAAACACATAAGTTTACGGTCCAATGTTTTGATTTTATTGATATTTTCTAGAACTTCTAGTTTATCCGTTTTTTTTTTACACACTTATTTCAGGTATTAATAAATGCACGTACTTAATCAAAGTTATAGGGAAATGTTAGAAATAGTACTTAAAGTATCAAAATATTAATAGAGCACCAACCTACTAAATTATTTACGACTTGTAAACATTGCAGTTTTTCGTTAATAATCGCTTCACGTCGACTTCGCACATTGTCTTAATTATTTAAGAGCTTAAATAATAGTTTGCGGACCACACTCGGCATAGTCATTATTAATATTATTTAAGTGTTATTTAAAATAAACGCCTTATAAACCGCAAACAATTTGAATGAATGACATAAATTGACAACAGACTTTTAACTTTTTTAAAAAGCATAGACAATTGGTGATGCAACAAGGAAATATTTGTCAACAAAATTTGGCTAGCCAGACTCTATATTATCATAAATAAGAGTCCTAGAGCTGTTTCAGTTTGAAGTTTTATTAAATTTGGTTGTTTTTTAAGAAATTGGCGTTAACCTAAAAGTTGTCGTGTCACTGAAAAAATAAACCACTACGAATTCTTAACAACTTCGCTAAGAGAGGTGAGTTAATTTATTGAATTTTAATTAATTAATACTTGATGAAAACTAGAATGTGTTTTGTTAACTGCATTTACCATGAGATAAGGTATACAACACACTATGTTGTGACTCCACAGATGTAAAAAAATAGTGGTATTTGGCCCAATCCCATTATAGGAGCTGTAAAACTGCGTACCTCCTATGATGGGACAAATGACAGAATGATGCTTGCTATGCCATAATTTCATGTTTAAACAATACAGAAATAAAATTTAGTTAAGAAATATGTCAATCAGGAGGTATTCTCGGACTTCGGATAAATTAATATCGTTTTTCCAAACTTTTATTTAACTTGCTCTTTTAGTTACTGTGGGTCCAATCTTGGTAGCTGAATTTGAGCCACTTTTCGATTTCCGATTCAGTTGAAATTTTGTGTAAGTACGTAGTTAAGTATGCAAATCGGATGATAATGCAATATTATGATAACATGGACCTGATCTGATGATGGAGACAGGAGGTGGCCATGGGAACTTTATCGCATTAAACCCTAACTAATTGTGTTAGGGTATATTAGAATTGCCTCGATGGATCTAATACAATAATAATTGGCTGTGGAAAGAAAAATACATTCAGCGATAAAAGCTTATACCAAAAATTGATTTATTTTGCCGTAATTTATTCCCCATTTCAATATTTTATACTGATAGAGCAATGTCCATTATAGGGGGCCCATTACTGGATCCACGTCCATTACCGGGGGCCCATTACTGGAACTTTGGTGTCCATGACTGGAGAAAAAAAGCATAGTTTTAATTTGTTAAATATGTGGAAACTAATTGCAGTATCTTTGATACAACACGCCTAAAACATGAAAGACGGATAGGACTTTCATATTTTAACACGCTAAGCGGTAGACCATTTACATGTTTATGGGAAATATCATAAATACTCCAAATTTCCTCTTAAATGTCCCATGACTGGTGCTGTTACTATACTTAGTTAAATTACTTCCCATGTAACATCGCTATGCCATTACGCTTATAAATTATAATCTGGAAATTATGCAAAACTTTTATTCAAAGTAGTCCTTATTTATGACTACATACAGATCATTTATAAAACTTTAATCATAATGTTTGTAAAGCATTGTCCCTATTCATCGAGTCTCATCACGTGTCACGATAAGGTGTGTAATATGTAATTATCATAATTAGATTATAATAAAATAAAGGTTGACCATGACTGGCCTGTAGAAGCGGAGCTGAGATGTTTTGTTCTAGTTATAAAATAAAAGATTAATCAAATTATATAATCTCGTATAAAAAAGGATTATTTTTTATATGTATAGTATAATATAGAAAGGCCTGGTTTGCATTAATGGTATATCAGCTGTATTCGAACAATGAGATACGTCAAATACTAGATATTGAAACGATATGGATTAGATATGTCAGTGTCAAACAAGTGTCAAAAGTGACGTTTTTGTTTGAAGAAACAGTAGGTACTTTATTTAGGTTAATTCGGTTATTAATTCAAAATTATAACATATTAGAAAGTATCAACATTACGCACAACAGTTACAAACACCTTCCTTACATAGACCAGCATGGCTATACCAATAGATTACACTCGTAACATCAACAAACTGAACAAATTCTAAAGAAAAGCAGTTTTGTGAATTGGCAATTTGGCCATATCCAACGTAACATGACCAGAATATTCATATTGTTCCTTAGTAGTTAGGGATCCAAATTCGCTGGACGTGAAGTGAAAAGCAGAGTCGTAACGGATATAAAGACGAATTAGCTGCCATTGGGGCTACGGTAAATCGGCGCGATTATATTTTAGTAATGAATGGTACTCCCACTCGAGAGGTGTGATAGTTCATTCACACACGCACGTAGTACTATTATTTAATATGTGACATTTAGATGCCGTTTTCATTGTTATACGATACGTCAAAAATAACAATTGAATTGTGTATTACTTTAAGTCCCGTTTAGACGGATTAAAAACTTGCATGCGATTTTTGATACATTGCGATATTTGGTCGATCGACTGAATTCATTGTGCTCTGTACTGTAGTTAGCAATGTCTTGTATTGTATACAAGTTCTTGATTCGTCTAAGTGAGGCTTCGAACTGAGAAAAAACTTTTCCCATATTTACTTACTATTAAGGACTTATATTTTTTAAACAATAATTCGTAGTTCCTTAAATGGATATGATTATATAATGTATCTTAATACATGAAGTCTAGTTACACCAGTTTAGTAATGCATGTTATTTACTTGCACTGTAATATTTGCACATAAAATGTACATTATTGTCACTTTACGGTGGTTAACACTTTCCAAGTGAAAATAGCAACTCCTTGGTCGTAACAAACATGACTAACATATTTGTGGACGTGGTTAAGTGCCTACACATTTCTTGACTAAAACCAATTTAATACGTATTTTAAAGCTTTTGAAAAATGCGAAGACGGAGCAGGAATTCTCTACTGAACATTATACTGAAGAGTGAAGATCCCACAAGAAATGTATATATATATCTATATTTTTTATGTTACTCCCACTGTCTCCTCCATATATTGGTTTAGATTGTCTTTCTGGTTATTTTCAGATCATGTGGTCCAAAAATGTAGCTTCGCTAACAAAAAATAATGAAATAGTAATTCATTCACAAAGATGGAAAAAACAATGGAAACGACCCAACTAGCAAAATCACGCTAACAACAGTCTCTAGACTACAATTTTGTCGCTCTTATATTGATTTTATATCATCGTATAAGCCCGGGTTTGGGCACAAAGCATAAGCGTATTTATTTTAATATCGTTCTAATATCAGTCTAATTGAATGTTGTTTGCATTCACAGTAATCTTTTTCAAAACTATATTAAGCTGCTTTAGGCTAATATCGCTTTTACGTAAGTATCTTGTAAGCCTACATAGGCTTATATTGGTCGAACGTAAGTATCTTGTAAGCCTACATACTACATAGGCTTATATTGGTCGAACGTAAGTATCTTGTAAGCCTACATACTACATAGGCTTATATTGGTCGAACGTAAGTATCTTGTAAGCCTACATAGGCTTATATTGGTCGAACGTTAGAATCTTGTAAGCCTAAATAAGCTTATTTTGGTTTGAAACATTCTATTTGTGAAGTATAAATATACGGGTGAAATTAACTGCAACGTGACAAAAACATATTAGTGTAAGTGTTTATCATACTTTTTATGAATTATGTTTAAATATAATAACGTGCTGTTTATCATCGTCTGTTTATGTTTCAGGGTAAGTATTCACATGGGAAAATATTATTTATTGTAAAGTAGACCCTGTTTTACACTTCAAACTTTATGCGCCTACTCAAATATGGTATTTGAATATTTTTATAATTATTTTATTTCTTTATTTTGTATTGATAGTCAGCCATTGATGTAGGTGCATTTTTCAAGCGCACTATTAGAGTATTTTAAGCATTCTGAATACAAATGATGTGGCCATGTTGAATTACTAATACTAACAATAGTGTTCCCAAAAACGATTTAAGATCAAACCATCTGATATTGATCTTCTCTATTGTGATATAAGTGTCTTGATCTTATATCACTCTAATATCTTACTAAAGTGCTGCTGTTGATCTTATTATAGCTTTAGTAAGATCAGAAAAGTACGTACTTACAGTGTTCTTATGCTATGTTAATATTAGTCTTACATTCTTACAATAGCATTTAGAAATCTAATATAAAATCAAATGAACTAAGAGAATGAGGATATAAGACCAGGTACTCTCAAGTTCAATGAGACTTCGTAAATGTTGTTGTAAGAGCAAGAGGCTTATAATAGTATTATGCTATGTTGATATTAGTCTTACATTCTTATAATAGCATTTAGAAAGTCTAATATAAGATCAAATGAACTAAGAGAATGTGGATATAAGACCAGGTACTCTCAAGTTCAATGAGACTTCGTAAATGTTGTTGTAAGAGCAAGAGGCTTATAATAGTATTATGCTATGTTGATATTAGTCTTACATTCTTATAATAGCATTTATAAAGTCTAATATAAGTTCAAATGAACTTAGAGAATGTGGATATAAGACCACGTACTCTCAAGTTCAATGAGACTTCATAAATGTTGTTGTAAGAGCAAGAGGCTTATAATAGTATTATGCTATGTTGATATTAGTCTTACATTCTTATAATAGCATTTATAAAGTCTAATATAAGTTCAAATGAACTTAGAGAATGTGGATATAAGACCACGTACTCTCAAGTTCAATGAGACTTCGTAAATGTTGTTGTAAAAGCAAGAGGCTTATAATAGTATTATGCTATGTTGATATTAGCCTTACATTCTTATAATAGCATTTAGAAAGTCTAATATAAGATCAAATGAACTTAGAGAATGTGGATATAAGACCAAGTACTCTCAAGTTCAATGAGACTTAGTAAATGTTATTGTAAGAGCGAGAGGCTCATAATAGTATTATGCCATGTTGATATTAGTCTTACATTCTTATAATAGCATTTAGAAAGTCTATTATAAGATCAAATGAACTTAGAGAATGTGGATATAAGACCAGGTACTCTCAAGTTCAATGAGACTTAGTAAATGTTATTGTAAGAGCGAGAGGCTTATAATGGTATTATAAAATGCTCTAATATACATATATAAGACTAGGTAATAAGACTAAACTTACTAAAGTGCGTATTAGCTTGTCTAAGACTAATATAAGAGCGATGACAAGTTCAAAACAAAAATAAGAGCGCTATAAGCTCACTACTCTTATAAAGTGCGCAATCTGAGACTTTTTTGCTAGTTGGGGAGTCATTAGTGGCACGATACGGTATCGCTACAAGAAAGTTCTGGGCCCACTCATCTTGTCTACGATCTAGTTCAGCCTAATCTGCTCTGGTCAAGCAATATAGGCCGTTTTTTGTCTCACCTTTGTTTTGCGAATCTCGTATGTGTACTTGATATTATATGTGTGTTAATTTCATTGTTGGGCTACTTTTGTGTAGACTACTGTTATTGCTGATTCAATTTAATTCGTTTATATCTAGCGTACCATTTTCTTCTATGACTGAGGATTTTCATTATTATTTTTTATTATTATTTGTCGTTATATTCTGGCGTACCATAGTGAAAAAAATATTTTTTATAAAATTACAGAGAGACGAAAGTATTACTGGGAACAAATATGTACGCGTAATACATGACATGATGAGCACGTGAATCTATGAGTACCGTCGCCATCAGATATATATATGTATCGGAGCGGCCAAGGTGTTCACAATATCTGAACACGCACTCTAACGCCTTGACAATAGAGGCGTGTTCAGATATTTGTGAACACCTTGGCTGCTCCGATATCTCTGATGGCGACTGTACCTACCTAACTCTTATCCGTTTTTATTATTAAATAAACCAGTTTTAAATGTTTACATTTAAATCTTATTGAGCTAAGTTTAGGACTGTGGGACTTAGTCAATGCGTGTAATAATGTCTTTAAAAAAATAAAAAATACCTTCTCCATAAGTCTCGGTGGCACCACTTGCATCTTCACTTGCATTGGATTTGCTTTTCGGTGTTTTCTTCCTTACTTCATACAATACTTAGTTTCCTCTATTATGAAAGCGTTTAAATCCACGTTTTATTGTTGCGCACTTCACATAGCCGCCAGCGTTTTAACTCGATTAAAGCACCGACTCACGCCCGCAAAGCTTTATCAAATCCTGAAAACAATAATCAAAATTCGTTCAGCTTAGTTAACAATAAATTGGAGACGACCCCAATGATGATGTAAAGACATTACTCTCGTAATGCATTTGTTGCACAATCGGAATTGGCGCTTACTCCGTTGTAATGGACAATGGTCCAGTGTGGCACGACCTTAATTCTTAAAATGGTGCGGTGCCGCAATTTATAACGAACAACGGACACGCGATTGCCCGAGGAATTTGAAAAAGGAAGTGTTTTATGGTCAAACGCCTACAACAGCATATATTGCCTACATATTTTTAGGGGCTACTTGCCGGTTTAGGCCGACAATGTTGTATGAAAATCCGTTGCCGACGCGTGTCATTATAGCACCTGCAACATAGTGCCTCTTAGTCACTAAAGCCAATAAAGGACACTATTTCCACGCATGTTTGAGATAATAATGTCAGTTAAGTGCGAGCGTCTGTGCTTAGGCAACAAGAGTCATCCTATTATTCGCCATCTAGTTTTACGAGATAAGTGATCTGTAAACAGCATGGCTGTCCCGTAGAAATATGTGCTGGATTATATAATTAGTCGCCTTCCGCGACGATGTTTATAGCCATAACGCCTGGCTTATAATAAACTGTATACAACTGTCCAATAGAAGTCGTGTTTAATGTTGTTGGATGTTAAATAACTTTCTTTAAGTAATTGTTAGTGTAATTGTCGGTATTTGAAGCATGTACGTTCTTTGGTAGAAGCATGTAAATAGATGGGGCAGAGGCGCACATATGCTCCTTAAGGCGCTTGGGAAAAGGTTGAGGGAGGCAACGGGTGACCCCGCGCGGGCAGCTTTCTCGCGCAGCGAATTGCCATCGCAATCCAACGCGGGAACGCTGCCTGCGTGTTGGGCACCCTCCCGAGGGCACCAAATTTTGATAGGTATTTTTAATTTTTAGTTTTAGTTATTTTAATTGTAGTTAGTTTTAGTTTTATATTCCTATTTATGTCTTATAGTAATTTATGTAATTTAATATTTTGTCAGTGCAATAAAGATTGTCCTTGTAAATGTAAATAGATGCATGTTTTATCGATATTTGTTAAAGTACGCCGTAATTTTATCAATTTAGTTACACGATTCTCACGTTACAGGCTGAGTCTAATCACTGTACTGTTTCTCTTGGAATGCAAATTTCTTGATATAAATTTTTTTTGAGTTTATTTAAGTTAAATTCGCCTTTGAAATGCAATGTGTTTTTAACATGATAAAAGAATAATAAGCTGCAAAGACTGAATGGAAATTTAGTATAATATTTCAACTTCAAGTCGTTTTCAATTTTAGCTGATTGTGCGACTTTTTGCAGGTTGGACAAAGAGCTTGTCACGTATGGAGAATTGGAGATAGACGTTGTTTTACCGAGGGGATATATTATGTCTCAAAGGTACTCTTGACAGCTGTTGGGGGAGTGTTCTCTGACATTTACCTGTGTGTTTATTTTACGTGATTTGCATGGGTACTGACAAAACACGTACAGAAAATGTATGTTGATCACCTTGTACTTATGTCAAACGAAATAAATATACCTATATAATTATCAAAATTTTGGTAGGCTATATTAGGTTTTTGATCTAGTTAGGACACTATTAGATTAGATACATAATACTATTTAATTTAATCTATTTACATTAGAATATTTAGGATGGCTTAGGTTAGTTAGTTTAGAAAAGTTATTTTTTAGGGTTCCGTACCCAAAGGGTAAAACGGGACCCTATTACTAAGACTTCGCTGTCCGTCCGTCCGTCCGTCCGTCCGTCCTTCCGTCCTTCCGTCCGTCCGTCTGTCTGTCACCAGGCTGTATCTCACGAACCGTGATAGCTAGACAGTTGACATTTTCACAGATGATGTATTTCTGTTGCCGCTATAACAACAAATACTAAAAACAGAATAAAATAAAGTTTTAAGTGGGGCTCCCATACAACAAACGTGATTTTTGACCAAAGTTAAGCAACGTCGGACGTGGTCTGTACTTGGATGGGTGACCGTTTTCTTTTTGCATTTTTTTCCGGTTTTTTTTCGCTTTATGGTACGGAACCCTTCGTGCGCGAGTCCGACTCGCACTTGCCCGGTTTTTATACGAAGTTTAGGTTAGGTTAAATAACTTTTCTCCAACACACGTTCATCAATTAAGTACCTTTTTAATAGTCACGCAAATTTGTAGGTACTTACTTCAAAATAATCCACCATTATCTATGTAATTCAAAACAAATTTCCAGCGATTGTCAAACCCGTGAAAGGACGCGGTCTCCTTGTTCTCAAACTATCAGTAATCCGCCGGTCAAGGGCCGACAGTCGTAAATCGTTTGTCTTCACTATTGTCTTCGTGAAGGTGGTTACGGCTTTAATTTCAGAGATGACAGTTTATAATGAGATGCGTGTTAATGTGAATGCCTTGACTTTAATTTTTAAAGTATTAACGACTACGTAGTACCTTAAAAACCGGGCAAGTGCGAGTCGGACTCGCGCACGAAGGGTTCCGTACCATAATGCAACAAAAGGCAAAAAAAAAACGGTCACCCATCCAAGTACTGACCCCCGACCGCCGACGTTGCTTAACTTCGGTCAAAAATCACGTTTGTTGTATGGGAGCCCCACTTAAATCTTTATTTTATTCTGTTTTTAGTATTTGTTGCTATAGCGGCAACAGAAATACATCATCTGTGAAAATTTTAACTGTCTAGCTATCACGGTTCGTGAGATACAGCCTGGTGACAGACGGACGGACGGACGGACGGACAGCAGAGTCTTAGTAATAGGGTCCCGTTTTACCCTTTGGGTACGGAACCCTAAAAATACCTGAAATAGGTATAAACACTCTGTATCTTTAGGTATTTAAAAGTAAACAAAATCTGGCTCCTTAAGCCAGTTGAGGGTAGAAGAAAACATTACACGATCAAATATTGTAAGTAGGGTAAAGTCAGGCCGTTCAGAGACTGATCAGGCGGTGACTACCCGAAAATCTACAAATTGTTCGTTCACTTTTATTGAAATACCTAAAGATACAGACTATTTAAATACCTACAGATACAGGAGTAAACCGATATCTTGTTTATTTCTCTTAAGATGTTAATTAGAAATGGCACAGTGATTCACCCACTTATAACGGAAACATAAATAACGTAACGGATGCATAATCTCTACAACTTAATCGCAAGGTATGGGAATTACTATTTTATTACTCGAATAAAACCGCACCGTATTGCACTAAATACAAGGCAAACCGGTGATCCGTAACGATCTACAGCTAAAGTAGTAGTAATTTAAGTACCTAGTACCTACTCCATAAAAGTTTTCTCCGATAAATATGAAATAGCTGACTTATGCATTTCGCACTTAATTTCATGTTACGGGGTCGCAATGGGTCAGTTGACAGGTGTCGTTGGCGATGGAGAACTTATGAAAATGCTATTACAAAAGGCGCAAAATTGGGATATATCATTTTCCACTATATTTCTAAGGGCAATGATCAATCTTTTTTCAAATAGGACAAGTGACACATACTGGTTAAGCTAATAATAAAAATTTTGGTAGGCTATATTAGGTTTTTGATCTAGTTAGGACACTATTAGATTAGATACATAATACTATTTAATTTAATCTATTTACATTAGAATATTTAGGATGGCTTAGGTTAGTTAGTTTAGAAAAGTTATTTTTTAGGGTTCCGTACCCAAAGGGTAAAACGGGACCCTATTACTAAGACTTCGCTGTCCGTCCGTCCGTCCGTCCGTCCGTCCTTCCGTCCTTCCGTCCGTCCGTCTGTCTGTCACCAGGCTGTATCTCACGAACCGTGATAGCTAGACAGTTGAAATTTTCACAGATGATGTATTTCTGTTGCCGCTATAACAACAAATACTAAAAACAGAATAAAATAAAGTTTTAAGTGGGGCTCCCATACAACAAACGTGATTTTTGACCAAAGTTAAGCAACGTCGGACGTGGTCTGTACTTGGATGGGTGACCGTTTTCTTTTTGCATTTTTTTCCGGTTTTTTTTCGCTTTATGGTACGGAACCCTTCGTGCGCGAGTCCGACTCGCACTTGCCCGGTTTTTATACGAAGTTTAGGTTAGGTTAAATAACTTTTCTCCAACACACGTTCATCAATTAAGTACCTTTTTAATAGTCACGCAAATTTGTAGGTACTTACTTCAAAATAATCCACCATTATCTATGTAATTCAAAACAAATTTCCAGCGATTGTCAAACCCGTGAAAGGACGCGGTCTCCTTGTTCTCAAACTATCAGTAATCCGCCGGTCAAGGGCCGACAGTCGTAAATCGTTTGTCTTCACTATTGTCTTCGTGAAGGTGGTTACGGCTTTAATTTCAGAGATGACAGTTTATAATGAGATGCGTGTTAATGTGAATGCCTTGACTTTAATTTTTAAAGTATTAACGACTACGTAGTACCTTAAAAACCGGGCAAGTGCGAGTCGGACTCGCGCACGAAGGGTTCCGTACCATAATGCAACAAAAGGCAAAAAAAAAACGGTCACCCATCCAAGTACTGACCCCCGACCGCCGACGTTGCTTAACTTCGGTCAAAAATCACGTTTGTTGTATGGGAGCCCCACTTAAATCTTTATTTTATTCTGTTTTTAGTATTTGTTGCTATAGCGGCAACAGAAATACATCATCTGTGAAAATTTTAACTGTCTAGCTATCACGGTTCGTGAGATACAGCCTGGTGACAGACGGACGGACGGACGGACGGACAGCAGAGTCTTAGTAATAGGGTCCCGTTTTACCCTTTGGGTACGGAACCCTAAAAATACCTGAAATAGGTATAAACACTCTGTATCTTTAGGTATTTAAAAGTAAACAAAATCTGGCTCCTTAAGCCAGTTGAGGGTAGAAGAAAACATTACACGATCAAATATTGTAAGTAGGGTAAAGTCAGGCCGTTCAGAGACTGATCAGGCGGTGACTACCCGAAAATCTACAAATTGTTCGTTCACTTTTATTGAAATACCTAAAGATACAGACTATTTAAATACCTACAGATACAGGAGTAAACCGATATCTTGTTTATTTCTCTTAAGATGTTAATTAGAAATGGCACAGTGATTCACCCACTTATAACGGAAACATAAATAACGTAACGGATGCATAATCTCTACAACTTAATCGCAAGGTATGGGAATTACTATTTTATTACTCGAATAAAACCGCACCGTATTGCACTAAATACAAGGCAAACCGGTGATCCGTAACGATCTACAGCTAAAGTAGTAGTAATTTAAGTACCTAGTACCTACTCCATAAAAGTTTTCTCCGATAAATATGAAATAGCTGACTTATGCATTTCGCACTTAATTTCATGTTACGGGGTCGCAATGGGTCAGTTGACAGGTGTCGTTGGCGATGGAGAACTTATGAAAATGCTATTACAAAAGGCGCAAAATTGGGATATATCATTTTCCACTATATTTCTAAGGGCAATGATCAATCTTTTTTCAAATAGGACAAGTGACACATACTGGTTAAGCTAATTATCTTTTGCAAGTACCTGCTTTTCCAATTTGGGCTGGCACTGACAACTTTGTGCTATATGAGTATTAAGATTATGTCACTTTATAATTGGGTTATTGTGAGGCGTTGCTACACTATCCATGTATGGATGATGACGGTATGTTACATCGATAAGAAGTTCGTGTTATGAAATGCAAATCCAATCAATTCAAAGTGACTTAGGGCTTTATATGATGTAAGAACGAACTTGTGTATTTATGATGAAGAAAAATAAATAAATACGATTACTGTATTTCTAGCATTGTATGTATCAGTAACGTTAACGAGAGATGTGTCGTCAGAATCATTTCAAATCTCAAATGTGATGCGACAATAAATTAAAATTTACGCTTTATCAAGTTTTTTTAGCTTCTAACTAACACTGTTAAGAAATCAGAACACGATAGGTATATTATACATTTTGGAAACTAAATTATTCTTAATAAACTTTCTGACATTCTCTCACACATAACCTTAAAGAAGTATCATTACTATTTTATGCGCAATCTAAAATAAGTACCTAGAATACCTGAACCAATTGACAAAGAATCAGTGCCTATAGTAGGTGCAAAGCTAGTTCTATACACATCCTTCTGCATTGCAATAAACTGATTGAAAAGAAAGCTCATTAAAAACCAGAGTATTTCAATTATGTTCAATCGGACGTGCACCTGCGGCTGCTCTGAATACATCCCTCGCATATGCATCTCCATTTCTAATAATAAGGATTTAAATACGTATTGAACAGAGTCTTTTAAAATGTTAATTGGAAGACGATTTATGTACTGAGTACAATACAGGGCAAACTATCCAAATAAGAGAGTATAAGTAGAGAAAGAAAGAATAATTTCATAGGTAAAGTAGGGAAATAAATTCTAGACACGATAACGTCACTTAAGATTTGAGGTTGTTTCGCAATATGTTGTTTAGAAATGTCGAAGTATTTGCTATTTATGCCTATACATTTATTTAATTACTTAAATTATAATTTTTCACCTTCCTAACATAACCTTTGCATATAGGTACTAAGAATATATTTGTTTGTCAACAGAGCATGCCGCTGCCCGCGCCTCCGCCCGCCTAAGGCATGAGCGGCCGCGGAGCGGGCGGGCAACGCTGCCAGCTTATTCTGCAGCGTTGCCTCGCGATCCAGCTCACCAAGCCCGGCAACGCGCCTGAGGACTTCTGGATGTACGACTCCGGGTATCTGCTCTTCCAGGTATGAACTTATCAGAACCGCTTAGTTTCCGCTTAGTTAGTACCTACCTAATATTGCATAGTTGGGTCTGTTTATGACGTAGGCGACCCCGGAGCGGGCTGGCAACGCTGCTAGCTAATTCTGCAGCTTTGCCTCACGGTCTAGTTTATATCTGTATTTGTATATGCTCTTCCAGGCTGGTAACTCTCACTTGTCAGTCCTTGCCTGACTAAGGCACAAGCGGCTGCGGAACAAGTGAATAACGCTATCATAAATTGCATTTGAACGTTAATAATGTGATAATGATATGTTCTATGGGCTGCGTATCTTGCTCGCACCAATATACTACTTACCTACATCTTTGTTCGTTCTGCAATAAATGAAAATAAAAATAAATAAATATTTATTATTTTAGCACCGGCGAGTGTTTTAAAAATGACAGCAGGATGCCTGCGTTGTATTGCGATACTTCAGTTTGTAGCTTTATTATATTAATTAGCTTTATTGAGTGCTGCCGGCGCTATTTATTCGAACTACAAACATGAAACTGTCTATGCTCATAATCATAAACATTAAATATAAATTGGCTTTAGTAGGTAGCGTTATTAAATTGTTCTAATGTAGCTATAAAAATGTCATTACTCATTACGGTAGATTTCAAGTTT
The DNA here is from genome assembly GCF_963556715.1 of Cydia fagiglandana. Classification (NCBI taxonomy): domain Eukaryota; kingdom Metazoa; phylum Arthropoda; class Insecta; order Lepidoptera; family Tortricidae; genus Cydia; species Cydia fagiglandana. The sequence continues at coordinate 9,904,905 of NC_085938.1, read as the reverse complement.
ACAGTATTGAGAACAGAAGGATACCGCACTATAATCTACAAACCTACTTCGTACCTTACGGCTTTTTCCATCCACGGAAACAAATGAAAGTACGCGCAGTAATTAAATGTAAATTCAATGATCATGACCTTCTAGAGTTGGTACCTAATTACTATACAAGGCAACTAGTTTGCTAAGGATCCTAATTTCTTGTCATGCAGACCTACCGACATAATTACTTGCAGTTAACGGTCAACTTTTATGGTATTGACCTGTGTAAGGTTATAAAAAGTCCCACCTGCTTCCATATATCCTAATTGCACACTACCATTTTCATTTCAAGCTAATAGGTACAGGTACATAGTTAATTCACATTATTACTACTGCCCTTTTCTTTCTGGTTAGTCACAGTGACAATAGTATGAAAACCCTAGCGAATTTCATATTGATAGTTCCTGTGACAAGGTACAGTCGCCATCAGATATATCGGAGCAGCCAAGGTGTTCACAATATCTGAACACGCACTCTAACGCCCTGACAATAGAGGCGTGTTCAGATATTTGTGAGCGCCTTAGCCGCTCCGATATATCTGATGGCGACTGTACGAAATCGTACGGGAATTAAACTCCGTGACTGTACCTATTGAAGTAAAAGTCCGTCTTGCTAAATTTTCGGGAAAAATTCCATCATATTTTTTTTTGGTTTCTTCCATTCCACAGACATTCCCGATCCTGATATAAAAAAAACTGTCCCAGATCTTTGTATACCCATGACTACAAAATTTTGTTTCCACTAACACTCGGATATACAATAAGAAACTAAAAATACTAAAACGTGACGTATTGGAACGAACAGTTTGTAATTTTCTTCGTACGTCACCAAAATCGGTAGCGCGGACAGCTAATGTCCGAAAACCCAACAAAAAAGTTCTAGCAGGACCTGACACACTCACATTCAGCCGCGAAAAGCAAGTGGAAAGTAACACATTGTATCTTTACATGCAGAAGCAGTCGCAAACACGTATCGTAAACTAGTGCCGTTAGACCAGCGGTGGAACAAAAATGGGTTTTGATAACATTAAAGTTTTTTCTTTTTTGATATGTTATTGTAAGCATGTTAAATAACATTCATGTAAAAAGTTAGAAAATTTTAGGTGGAGCGTTCGGCCATATTTAAATATTTAAATTTTTGCTAAATAACTATGTAAATATAAAATTAAAGTTACAAAAAACTTTAACATATTCAATAACACTTTAATTTATTCACAATATTCGGTTTTTAGAAATCTGGAACAGCTGCTTTCTGGTGAACGTAAAAACATGAATTATTATGCAAATACAGAATTAGAGTAGCTGATATTGCAAAATTACGATATTATCTATCAACTTAGTATACATGTAAAAAGTTAGAAATATAGACAATGTGCTTGTCTAGATATTGATTTCTGGTTAAGCAGTATAGCCAATATTGAATTAAAGTTTGTAGAGATAATATTACACGGTCATAATAAAGATCTTACTTCTCACACAAAAGATTAGAAATATAAAATCACGGCGACACTAAATACTGATACGTAAGTATGCATTCCGAGCTTATATTAAGTTACATTTCAAACGCGCGGCGTTTTCGCGCGCCGCGCTGTGCGCCGGGGCAGGAGGCAGCGATCGACGGTCGCGGGCTAGCGGTTAGCGCGGTGCCCTTAAAAATACGCAAAGCGTTTATAAAATTATTATCAATGGTAAATAGTTATTTTACACAGTACACTAATGCAAACTTACCTTCCCTTATTTATTTCTATACTACTATTTTTATACTATTTATTTATTTATATACTAGGGATTGCCCGCGGTTTCGTTTACGTAGAATTCGTTATCGTGTTAAGTATAGAAATAATAGATACATTTGAAAATTATTTTAGGTGCATTGTCATACAGATAACTACCCTTCTTAAAGTATTCTTCAAATTCAATACACAGGTGTCATTTCAATATAATTTTGCGTAATTTGGCGCTTTTAGGTTATAAATGACTAGCGACATATATTTTTTAAGAGCCCTTTAATGTGCACACTAGCGCCACTGCTATCAAACTCTGCTATTAAATGATATCAAACTAGTTTTTATGTTGCTGGATTCGTCAATCTAGGAACTCAAAACAAAAACGGCCGTTTTTACTTTGGACGCATAGATTGACAAATCCAGCAACATAAAAACTAGTATGATGTATTCAAAAGGTACTTAAATACACAATACAGTCCGTAGCGGCTCCCTTTTTTAAATATCTTTCGTGAAATTTAAATAATCACGATTATTTAGCAGTGGCGCTAGTGTGCATGTTGAAGGGTTCTTAAGAGCGATCATCTCCGCTAATATTTACTTTATCATAAAATCAATTTCAAACTAACGTTATTCAATATTTATCATTTTAACGTCGTGGTAACGTCAATATTACCAACCAACTGATCCAATTTACCTACTGAAACAACTCAAAATTTGCATCAAATTAAATGCCACTTTTCTTATCCGTTCCGAACAATCAAGAGGGCCTTTATGAGCTGATGTGGTGAAAATTTTATTTAACCTTCGTCCCTTGAAACCTTCACTACGCTCAAGGTTCAACTTTACGAACCACTCGCTACGCTCGTGGTTCAATTTTAGAATGTTTGAATTTGTGAATGTACTTCCTGCCTCGCACAGCCAAACTGTGGAATGAACTGTCCGATACGACCTTCAAACCTTCAAAGACCTCCATCTTAAAGGTCGGCAACGCACTTGCAACCCTTCTGGTGTTGCGGGTGTCCATGGCCGGCGGTAATCGCTAACCACCAGGTGATCCGTCTGCTCGTTTGCCTCCTATTTAATAAAAAAAAATGTTTCGCTTGTTTGGGTATCAATATTAGCACGAGCGGTTAATCAACAACTTTTCCCCTTGTAAAACAAATAAATAAGGTAGGTGAGGTGCAGGCATATGAGGCCCGGCGGGTAACAAGGCCCAGCATTCAAAAATAGCAGTTGCTCCCTATTATTCCCAATTATTCTGAATTTGTACTTGTTGCTAAGAAGGCCCACTGTCAGTGCAGGTAAAAAGGTCCAGTCCCGGGCCTTATTGAACGTATGAGATGAAATATTAGATTAAAATATTTTAAGATAGTTTTGAATATTTTTAATCTCTTATTAATAAGGTCGATTTGAAGAAACTTCTATGAAATTATGACTTATAAATAACACTTGCGCTGCGTGGGCTGTCAAAATTGCTGCAGACTTTTCTTGGTCTAACTCTAATAATTTTTCACTTGCTTTATTGACCTAAAGACGTTTTAAAGAATCAAAAAGTCTAATAACATTGAGGCACTTATACTTTTTAAAGGCAGTGACTATTTACGGGTCTCTATTGTTTCCCAAATAGTTTTAAGTCATAATGTATTGATTGTCAGAATTTTCGTTAGTCATAATTGGTTTTTCTCAGAAACGCGTAACTTTTCAGGATTGCCACAAAACAAACCTAACCTAACCTAACCTATCTATAGCATAACCTTAGGAAAATCAGTTTTATGACTAACTGAATGACTAACGATAATATGTCAAACAATACATTATGACTTAAAACTTTATGGGAAACAAAGGGATTTACAAGTGACTTTTTTTTTGTTAATACATAGGAAGGTATTTACGATAGAAGTGCGAAAAATAGATATTTTGCAACGAGTGACGAATTTTAAAACACGGCCAAAGGGAGTGTTTTAATGTGCTTATTATAGCACCGGTGTCGTAATGTAGCACCAGATGTACTGTAATAATTATGTTAAAATATAATACTTACTGTTATGAATAAATATTTATACTGTAAAAAATTATCACGCCAAACACATTTTCATGTAAATTGTTGCTAAGACGAAACCATAAGACTCGCACTGTCAAAAAGTTGTCAGATCTATTGTCGAGCCAAGCTTCAATCTCTACAAGCCCTAACTTCACTAACTCTACACCTTAGTCAAAATATGTGGCTTGGCTGTTTCGCTACCGCCACATGGGCATAAGGTGAAAAATTTATTAAATTCATTTTTTTTAGGGTTCCGTACCTCAAAAGGAAAAATACTGAACCCTTATAGGATCACTCGTGTGTCTGGCTGTCCGTCTGTCACAGCCTATTTGCTCCGAAACTACTGCACCAATAAGTTGAAATTTGGTATACACATGTAAGTCTATAACTCAAGGACATACATGTAAAGTAAATAACAGAAATTCAAATAAAGGGGTCACTTTTGAGATGAATGATAAATAGAAGAAAAAAAACTATATCTTGTTATATATCAAATGAAGGGGCTCATTGTGAGAATCTCAGATATATTTTATATCTGAGATTCGCAGATATATTATAATTTTAAAATAAATAGTTTAAAAGTTATTTAAAATACAAAAAATGACCATTCCCCCCCTCCCCCCTTATCTCCGAAACTACTGGGTCTAAAATTATGAAAAAAATACACATATTAGCTCTTTTCCTATAGATGACAGGAAAACCTATTAGAAATGTGCAGTCAAGCGTGAGTCGGACTTAAGTACCTAGTTTTCCGATCCCTACGGGTTTTTTAATGGCATTTTACTCACTTTTCTCTAAAAAAAAAATATTGTTAAAAATTGTGTAATGTACGGAACCCTTGGAACGCGAGTCCGACTCGCATTTGGGCGGTTTTTGTATTATACTTACATGTTACAATAGTTCTTGTAGAAACGAAACGGCCAAGCCACATACTTTTGGTGTAGAGCTAGTAAAGTTAGAGGGCTTGTAGAGTTAGAAGCTTGGCAAGAGATCTGATAACTTTTTGACTGTGCGAGCCTTATGGTTTCGTTTGGGCAACATTTTACATAAAATGGTTTTGGTGGGATTTCACTTCTTTTTGTAAGTTGCTTATGACAATCTTCCATCCCCTAATTTAAAGGGTTGGGGTGATTTACTATTAAAAATCCTGAAATAAGTATCTGGGAGCATCTGTTACACGATGTCCTTCTTACTGATTCCCCATATAAACCCTTCACTCCGTAAGGGTAAACTTTGGGGTTGAAATCTGCCTTCACCCCGTAAGGGTAAACTTTGAGGTTGAAATCTATTCTATATCCTTCCCCATACCAATACCTATCTACATACCAAATTTCAAATAAATCGGTTCAGCGATTATTGATTCCCCATACAAAATTAAACCCCCTCTTCGTCCCCTTAGGGATAAAAAATTTCAAGTTTTTGAATTTATTTGTTGTTTGTGTACTAAAACTATCTTACATACCAAATTTCAGCTTCTTAGAGGACTTCAGGAAGTAAACGGTATTGATGATCTTCAAGTGAGTGAGTCAGTGACGAAATCGAAGTTTTTAGATATGAATAAAATCTAAAGTAAAAGTGCTATGCAATTGATATGCTTATAAGTTCGAGAACTTTGTTTATCTGGTATAATCCAACCCCAAGTTATGAGGGTTCCAAAAAACGACAAAGCGCTTCGAGAAAAGGTAGATAGTGCCCTTGCGCTTTGCTCGTCTTGGCGGGGGCACTTCCGTGCCCCCGGATGTTAAAAGATGATACTACTGTAACTAATAAAGATTTATGTTTAGTTACCCATTATTTCGCGTAAACTAGCCAATTTTAATATCTTTAGTTATTAAGGCCCAAAATAATTATTTTCACTTATTATAAATAAATCCTCCTGATATGAAGTATCAAATATTGTTATTTGTATATGTATAATTCTTAAGTTAAAAACAATAAAATCTGTTATTACCTACTGTCAAAATGATTCTTTTTTACGGGATTAAGTAATACACTGCTAGTGTTCAATAAGGCCCATAATAGGACTTTTATAAAAGGTATATATTCCAAGAGTATCGTAATATTTTTATAACTATTTTGGTATAATTAAGAAACTTAAATAAATGAGAAACCTATTTGAGTGAGTTTTTCATACTTCATATCCTGTTCATTAAAAAAAAAACATTTTAATTTAAGGTGGGCTGTATATAGGCATATACGGCCCACACGGAATATACAATAAGGTAAGTGAGGCCACTTACCTTATTGTATATTCAGGATGTACTTATACCGTGTAATATTGAGCAGTTGGTTTATAATATACAAATAATGATATTGACGTTGAATAGGACAGGACATGACAATAGGAACCAGAAATAGGTATAGTTGGTCAAACTTTTCCAAAGCTTATTATACCACACAGGACTACATGAATGATAATACAACGTGGGATTAATTGTTATTCGAAATGATTATTTATTTATTAGGTATATTTGATTATTGACGAGGAAATGGATATTCCGATGTAATACTATCTACTTGTTTGTTACTTATGCTTTTTTTTGACATTTAGATTTTATTCTAGAAATTCTAGACTAGTATTTTTTTATACAATTTTTTTTTATGTTTGACCGCATCCTTTTGTGAAATTCTTAGTGTTAAATTTGACATGTATAATAATCCAATTTTATTATGGAATAATATTAACATCAATAAATTGCTTTGATAATTAGATTAAGATTAATTACGATTCATAAGAGCTTGGTGCTAGGCCTACATGAATAAAGTATATTTTGATTTTGCTTTGATTTTGAAACCAATTTGCCAGTAAATAAAAACAAAAAACTATATTCATCCTTTTCTTTTGGGTGCTAGTACTAGTGTAAGTCAAAGATAGTATGATGATTCTCTTTGTCTATGTTTGAAATGAGACAGTCCCAGATGTGAATATCTTATACATTTTTATTACAATATTAGTCAAGATAATGAAATATAGCTGGTCAAGCAAATCTTCTCACTAAAAAAAGGCGCGAAATTCAAATTTTCTATGGGACGATATCCCTTCGCGAATACATTTTTCAAATTTGCCGCCTCTGACAAGATCTGATTGACCAGATGTAGGTATTTTTACGTAAAAAGATATTTTAATTTCACGTAATGTCCGCATCTAATTTATATATGTGCACGGTAAACCAACAAATGAATGATAAGAAAAGACAGACAGTGTTACTGAGCGGGAGGTGGGGCGAGGGGCGAGGTATAGGTACCTAGGCTATGATAGGCTCTCGACCGCCGCGCCGGCAACTGACGGACCAGCGCGGCGTATGTATGAATTTCACGCCTTTTTAACTAGATTTTACTATTACAATGCAAGCTACACACAGAAATTTCTTACTTTCCATAATATGGCTGCGTCTATTATTTTATAGTAATAGACTTATTTTTACAGACTCTAATTCAATATTAGATACAGTACCGGTCAAAAGTTTAAGTTCACTCTGTAAATTCGGTTAAATGAAGCTATAACACAATGTACTAATAAAAGTATTTAATAATCTTTTATTACATAATAAATTAAAGGTAATTCTCTAATTTAAAACCACAATTAAATAAAAAAAGATCAGTTTTTGCCAACTTTAGACTCTTCAAAATATCCGCCTTTTGCTTTCAATGCTGCCATACACACTTTCGGCATTCGCGTAATTAGTTTTTGCAGTGTTGATGTCGAAATTTTATTCCAACAAATGTATAGGTATTCCCAAAGCTGTTCTTTATTAGTTGGCCGCATTTTTCTCACACGCCTGTCCAATTCATCCCATAACAACTCAATCGGATTGAGGTCGGGCGATTGAGGAGGCCAATCCATATATTTTAATTCTTTTTGGTTCTCTTTGGATGAAATGTAGTTTTTGCACAACTTCGACGTATGCTTGGGATCGTTGTCTTGTTGGAAAACAAAACCTCTGCCTACAATCCGTTTTCCAGATGGAAAAGCGTGACGTTGCAAAATGTTATGATACATTTTCTTATCCATTATGCCATTGACTCTCACGAGATCACCAACTTTATCACCCGCAAAGCATCCCCAGACCATAACTGATCCTCCACCGTGCTTCACTGTTGGCATCACGCATTGCTTTATCATTCGTTCGCCTACTTGTCGTCGAACATATTGACGACGTCTCCCTCCAAAAATTTCAAACTTCGATTCGTCAGAAAATAAAACTTTAAACCACTGTTCAGACGTCCAGTTTTTGTGTTTCTGGGCCCATTTCAACCTCTTAACTTTATTCTGACTACGTAACAAGGGTTTTTTGGCAGCAATACGACCTTTTAGACCATAGTTTCGCAGACGCCGTTGCACTGTCGAAACCGATACTCGCTGTTCTCGGGTGGCGTTGAGTTCTTCGCAAATTTCTGGAGCAGTTAGAGTACGTTGGCGTTTGCTCTGCACGCAAATAAATTGGTCTTCGCTTTTAGACGTGACTTTTGGCCTACCTGATCGAGATCGACTGCAATTAAGACCGGTTTTTTGTTTTCGTTTCAAAGTACTCACGACAGCGGTTTGAGAAACCTTCATTTTTTCAGCGATTTTCCGCGTCGTGTAGCCCTCATTTGACAGAGTTACAATAACAGCACGAGTTTCGACACTAAAATCGGCTTTGCGACCCATTTTAAATGATTTCTAACTTCACGAAATCTCATAGGAAATACGGAACAAAAATATTAAATGGATCAAATTTTCCGAATAACATAAAACGATTCCTCCATGAGGTATTTTTATTGTTATTTGGTAGTCGTGGAACCAATTAAACGTTTGAAATTCAAAACATATTCTATATTTGAGCATAATTACATATGATAACCTTATTTCGCAGAGTGAACTTAAACTTTTGACCGGTACTGTATTATAGGACAAAAAACGTATATTAATTCTAAAGCATATATCTTATTCTTCTAAGTTTTTAGCTTGCCTATTAACTTTAAAATTTAGATATGTTGTTGTGGATTTATTAAACTTTAATTCAATATCGACAAAATAATAAGCTAATTGTAGTTTGACAAAGAAGCACGTTAAAAAAATTTCTAATAATTTTACATTATAAAGCGTCATACATATTATTAACAATGGAACTTAAACATTGCACTTTAATTCAATATTAAAAAAACATTACTAAAAATATATAAATACCTAATTTATATCTAACGCTCGTTCTAACTTTTCATCGTATACTGCAAATATGCTTAAAAATATGTCCCATATGAGATAAGTATCACTTTTTCAACTTTAGAATTATCAAAACTTTTAGTGCAAAAATCCGGTCCCACTATTGAGCTATTAGGGCTAATACATATGTTGACTTAAGTCATAAGCCCAAAATTTATCCTTTTGATCGGTGAAATTACCACCTAAATGCTTTTTATATATGGTTTAAAATAGAATGCAAACTTATTGAATTTATAGACCAGCGGTGGAACAAAAATTGGTTTTGATAACATTAAAGTTTTTTCTTTTTTGATATGTTATTGTAAGCATGTTAAATAACATTCATGTAAAAAGTTAGAAAATTCTAGGTGGAGCGTTCGGCCATATTTAAATATTTCAATTTTTGCTAAATAACTATGTAAATATAAAATTAAAGTTACAAAAAACTTTAACATATTCAATAACACTTTAATTTATTCACAATATTCGGTTTTTAGAAATCTGGAACAGCTGCTTTCTGGTGAACGTAAAAACACGAATTATTATGTAAATACAGAATTAGAGTAGCTGATATTGCAAAATTACGATATTACCTATCAACTTAGTATACATGTAAAAAGTTAGAAATGTAGACAATGTGCTTGTCTAGATATTGATTTCTGGTTAAGCAGTATAGCCAATATTGAATTAAAGTTTGTAGAGTTAATACTACACGGTCATAATAAAGATCTTACTTCTCACACAAAAGATTAGAAATATAAAATCACGGCGACACTAAATACTGATACGTAAGTATGCATTCCGAGCTTATATTAAGTTACATTTCAAACGCGCGGCGTTTTCGCGCGCCGCGCTGTGCGCCGGGGCAGGAGGCAGCGATCGACGGTCGCGGGCTAGCGGTTAGCGCGGTGACCTTAAAAATACGCAAAGCGTTTATAAAATTATTACCAATGGTAAACAGTTATTTTACACAGTACACTAATGGAAACTTACCTTTCCTTATTTATTTCTATATGTACTAGGGATTGCCCGCGGTTTCGTTTACGTAGAATTCGTTATCGTGTTAAGTATAGAAATAATAGATACATTTGAAAATTATTTTAGGTGCATTGTCATACAGATAACTACCCTTGTTAAAGTATTCTTCAAATTCAATACACAGGTGTCATTTCAATATAATTTTGCGTAATTTGGCGCTTTTAGGTTATAAATGACTAGCGACATATATTTTTTAAGAGCGATCATCTCCGATAATATTTACTTTATCATAAAATCAATTTCAAACTAACGATATTTATCATTTTAAAGTCAATATTACCAACCAACTGATCCAATTTACCTACGGAAACAACTCAAAATTTGCATCAAATTAAATGCCACTTTTCTTATCCGTTTGGAACAATCAAGAGGGCCTTTACGAGCTGATGTGATGAAAATTTTATTTAACCTTCGTCCCTCGAAACCTTCACTACGCTCAAGGTTCAATTTTACGAACCACTCGCTACGCTCGTGCTTCAATTTTAGAATGTTTGAATTTGTGAATGTACTTCCTGCCTCGCACAGCCAAACAGTGGAATGAACTGTCCGATACGACCTTCAAACCTTAAAAGACCCCCATCTTAAACGCGCGTCGGCAACGCGCTTGCAACCCTTCTGGTGTTGCGGGTGTCCATGGGCGGCGGTAATCGCTAACCACCAGGTGATCCGTCTGCTCGTTTGCCTTCTATTTAATAAAAAAAAATGTTTCGCTTGTTTGGGTATCAATATTAGCACGAGCGGTTAATCAACAACTTTTCCCCTTGTAAAACAAATAAGGTAGGTGAAGTGCAGGCATATGAGGCCCGGCGGGTAACAAGGCCCAGCATTCAAAAATAACAGTTGCTCCCTATTATTCCCAATTATTCTGAATTTGTACTTGTTGCTAAGAAGGCCCACTGTCAGTGCAGGTAAAAAGGTCCAGTCCCGGGCCTTATTGAACGTATGAGATGAAATATTAGATTAAAATATTTTAAGATAATTTTGAGTATTTTTAATCTCTTATTAATAAGGTCGATTTGAAGAAACTTCTATAAAATTATGACTTATAAATAACACTTGCACTGCGTGGGCTGTCAAAATTGCTGCAGACTTTTCTTGGTCTAACTCTAATAATTTACACTTGCTTTATTGACCTAAAGACGTTTATAGAATCAAAAAGTCTAATAACATTGAGGCACTTATACTTTTTAAAGGCAGTAACTATTTACAAGTGACTTTTTTTGTTAATACATAGGTAGGTATTTACGATAGAAGTGCGAAAAATAGATATTTTGCAACGAGTGACAAATTTTAACACACGGCCAAAGGGAGTGTTTTAATGTGCTTATTATAGCACCGGTGTCGTAATGTAGCACCAGATGTACTGTCAAAATTATGTTAAAAGATAATACTTATTTGTTAAGAATAAATATTTATACTGTAAAAAATTATCCCACCAAACACATTTTCATGTAAATTGTTGCTAAGACGAAACCATAAGACTCGCACTGTCAAAAAGTTGTCAGATCTCTTGTCGAGCCAAGCTTCAAACTCTACAAGCCCTAACTTCACTAACTCTACACCTTAGTCAAAATATGTGGCTTGGCTGTTTCGCTACCGCCACATGGGCATAAGGTGAAAAATTTATTAAATTCATTATTTTTAGGGTTCCGTACCTCAAAAGGAAAAATACTGAACCCTTATAGGATCACTCGTGTGTCTGGCTGTCCGTCTGTCACAGCCTATTTGCTCCGTAACTACTGCACCAATAAGTTGAAATTTGGTATACACATGTAAGTCTATAACCCAAGAACATACATGTAAAGTAAATAATAGAAATTCAAATAAAGGGGTCACTTTTGAGGTGAATGATAAATAGAAGAAAAAAACACTATATCTTGTTATATATCAAATTAAGGGGCTCATTGTGAGAACCTCAGATATGTTTTTTAATAATTTTAAAATAAATAGTTTAGAAGTTATTTAAGAAAATACGCAAAAAATGACCATTCCCCCCCCTTATCTCCGAAACTACTGGGTCTAAAATTATGAAAAAAATACACATATTAGCTCTTTTCCTATAGATGCCAGAAAAACCTATTAGAAATGTGCAGTCAAGCGTGAGTCGGACTTAAGTACCTAGTTTTCCGATCCCTACGGGTTTTTTAAAGACATTTTACTCACTTTTCTCTAAAAAAAAAATATATTGTTAAAATTGTGTAATGTACGGAACCCTTGGAACGCGAGTCCGACTAATGGTTTTTGTATTATACTTACAATAGTTCTTGTAGAAACGAAACGACCAAGCCACATACTTTTGGTGTAGCTCTACACCAAAAGTGTGTAAAGTTAGAGGGCTTGTAGAGTTAGAAGCTTGGCAAGAGATCTGATAACTTTTTGACAGTGGTTTCGTTTGGGCAACATTTTACATCAAAATGTTTTTAGTGGGATTTCACTTCTTTTTGTAAGATGCTTATGACAATCTTCCATGCCCTAATTTAAAGGGTTGGGGGTGATTTATCTGGGGGCATCTGTTACACAGTGTACTTCTTACTGATTCCCTATATAAACCCTTCACCCCATAAGGGTAAACTTTGGGGTTGAAATCTGCCTTCACCCCGTAAGGGTAAACTTTGAGGTTGAAATCTATTCTATATCCTTCCCCATAACAATACCTATCTACATACCAAATTTCAACAAAATCGGTTCAGCGATTATTGATTCCCCATACAAAATTAAACCCCCTCTTCATCCCCTTAGGGATAAAAAATTAATTTCAAGATTTTGAATTTATTTGTTGTTTGTGTACTAAAACTATCTTACATACCAAATTTCAGCTTCTTAGAGGACTTCAGGAAGTACCCGGTATTGATGATCATCAAGTGAGTGAGTCAGTGACGAAATCGAAGTTTTTAGATATGAATAAAATCTAAAGTATAAGAGCTATGCAATTGATATGCTTAATAAGTCCGAGAACTTTGTTTATCTGGTATAATCCAACCCCAAGTTATGAGGGTTCCAAAACACGACGAAGCGCTTCGAGAAAAGGTAGATAGTGCCCTTATGCTTTGCTCGTCTTGGCAGGGGCACTGCCGTGCCCCCAGATGTTAAAAGATGATACTACTGTAAGTAATAAAGATTTATGTTTAGTTACCTACTATTTTCGCGTAAACTAGACAATTTTTATATCTTTAGTTATTAAGGCCCAAAATAATTATTTTCACTTATTATAAATAAATCCTCCTGTTATGAAGTATCAAATATTGTTATTTGTATATGTATAACTCTTAAGTTAAAAACAATAAAATCTGTTATTACCTACTGTCGAAATGATTATTTTTTGCGGGATTAAGTAATACACTGCTAGTGTTCAATAAGGCCCATAATAGGACTTTTAAGGTATATTTTCCAAGAGTATCGTAATATTTTTATAACTATTTTGGTATAATGAAGAAACTTAAATAATTGAGAAACCTATTTGAGTGAGTTTTTCATACTTCATATCCTGTTTATTAAAAAAAACCATTTTAATTTAAGGTGGGCTCTATCTATATAGGCATATACGGCCCACACGGAATATACAATAAGGTAAGTGGCCTCACTTACCTTATTGTATATTCAGGATGTATACCGTGTAATATTGAGCAGTTGGTTTATAATATACATATTATGATATTGACCTTGAATAGGACAGGACATGACAATAGGAACCAGAAGAAACCATTTGTCAGTAAATAAAAACAAAAAAACTATATTCATCCTTTTCTTTTGGGTGCTAGTACTAGTGTAAGTCAAAGATAGTATGATGATTCTCTCTGTCTATGTTTGAAATGAGACATTCCTTTGACAAACTATGTATAGTAAAAAATAGTTGTGAATATTTTGTACATTTTTATTACAATATTAGTCAAGATAATGAAATATAGCTGGTCAAGCAAATCTTGTCACAAAAAAAAGGCGCGAAACACAAATTTTCTATGGGACGATATCCCTTCGCGCCTACATTTTTCAAATTTGCCGCCTCTTTCTACTGCCAAGATCTGATTGACCAGCTGTAGGTATTTTTACGTAATAAGATATTTTAATTTCACGTAATGTCCGCATTTAATTTATATATGTGCACGGTAAACAAACAAATGAATGATAAGAAAAGACAGGCAGTGTTACTGAGCGGGAGGTGGGGCGAGGGGCGAAGTATAGGTAGGCTATGATAGGCTCTCGAGCGCCGCGCCGGCGACTGACGAACCAGCGCGGCGTATGTATGAATTTCGCGCCTTTTTAACTAGATTTTACTATTACAATGCAAGCTACACGCAGAAATTTCTTACTTTCCATAATATGGCTGCGTATATTATTTTATAGTAATAGACTTATTTTTACAGACTCTAATTCAATATTGGATCTTATAGGACAAAAAACGCATATTAATTCTAGAGCATATATCTTATTCTTCTAGCTTTTTAGCGTGCCTATTAACTTAAAAAATGAGATATGTTGTTGTGGATTTATTAAACTTTAATTCAATATCGACAAAATAATAAGCTAATTTGTAGTTTGACAAAGAAGCACGTTAAAAAAATTTCTAATAATTTTACATTATAAAGCGTCATACATATTATAAACAATGGAACTTAAACATTGCACTTTAATTCAATATTAAAAAATCATTACTAAAAATATATAAATACCTAATTTATATCTAACGCTCGTTCTAACTTTTCATCATATATTGCAAATATGCTTAAAAATATGTCCCATATCAGATAAGTATCACTTTTTCAACTTTAGAATTATCAAAACTTATAGTGCAAAAATCCGGTCCCACTATTGAGCTACGTGTGTGGCGGACGTGTTTATTTATCGAACAGCTGACGCGCTCCGTGTGGTCGGTGCAGGGGATTCATCTGATTGATATCTGCATTTGCTCACATTGGATTCAATTTCACTTTTATTTTCATGTAAAACTTTTTCATTTATCAATACATATAAATAAAGTAACGTAACGAAAGACAGGGGAGGCCTTTGCCCAGCAGTGGGACACAATATAGGTTATTTAAAAAAAAAACGTTACTAACGATAATGCCATACATTGTCATGCTTTTACGTACATACTCCGTCAAATAGTCTAGAATATTGAAAAAGAAAAGATCAATTTGATAACGTTCTGTTCTCAGTTATTACTCATCATAGCGCATCCCTTTTACAAGCAAAGTGTCGAGGCTGGGACTGGGCTTCTTACCAATAACTTAAATCCAAGGAGGATTTTTCTTATTATTTCTAACTACAATTAATATGATTGCTGCAATCACCTAAATTAATTATAATGTTTCCTTTGGGTTTATACCTAGGTACTTATTTATAAATCAATTTAAAATAACCTCAAAACGTCCTCCTTGCGCTCCCGATTGTCCAAAGTTCTGTCAACAAACATTTGGACTGGCCGCATAAACAGTACGCAGCTGTGATGGCTTGCGTATGCCCAGTTTACATGTGTTTATGCTCCCTCTACGTTAATTAACGCTTTCAGATGAAACGCTGTAGGTAATTATACCTAATTAGTTTCAGAACAGCACGATTAAATTACCTTAAGAGGAAAATCTAATCGACCTAAGTTACTGCAACAAGATGGTATGAAATAAATAATAAATAAATATTATGGGACAGTCTTACACAAATGGATCTCATTCCACTGTAAGCTCGGTGAGGCTTATGTTGTGGGTACTAAACGACGCTTTATATAATATATTATATAGATAGATAAATATTTAAATACCTACGGATCATCATTATGTATGAACATTTTTAGGGTTCCGTACCCAAAGGGTAAAACGGGACCCTATTACTAAGACTTCGCTGTCCGTCCGTCCGTCCGTCCGTCCGTCCGTCTGTCTGTCACCAGGCTGTATCTCACGAACCGTGATAGCTAGACAGATGAAATTTTCACAGATGATGTATTTCTGTTGCCGCTTTAACAACAAATACTAAAAACAGAATAAAATAAAGATTTAAATGGGGCTCCCATACAACAAACGTGATTTTTGACCAAAGTTAAGCAACGTCGGGCGTGGTCAGTACTTGGATGGGTGACCGTTTTTTTTTGCATCTTTATTTCGTTTTTTTTTTTCATTATGGTACGGAACCCTTCGTGCACGAGTCCGACTTGCACTTGCCCGGTTTTTAAATAGGAACATACCTAAAACTTTCAGACTATGAAGCTCATATAATACTTACGAGTACTCGTATAACGTAACTAATAACACCATAATAATTATGAATTATGTACTTACAAACATCCTCTGAATTGAAATGAAAATTGTATATAGTTATTGTAACATTTCGGATAATTGGACAACTAAAGACAAAATCATCTAAATAGCCTAACTTCTGTTCAAACAAACGGCTCACAATAATTAATGAAAATTACTATGATTTAAACGCGGTAGACGCCTGTCAGTATTATTTTACGAGTACTTCATATTGGTTATGCAAATGTTCAGCTTGCCAATCCGTAAACGTCCAAATTGATGACTGCCTTAAATTATTTACAGGGTAATCCGAACCTGGGCAATAACTAGAGTGCCATTCGAACTTCTATAAACTTTAATTAATTTGTTTTGATATGTTTTTCACTCAGCGTATCTCGCTTGTACTAAACTACGAGTACGAGAGAGATAGACGGGCGATTGGTGTCAAAATTATATCAAATAATTATTGAATTATATTTTTGAATCGGCCTCCTGGAAATATCCAGTTAGCCCCAATAAATCAAGTGCATTCGGTTGCAGCGGCCATTAGTAGTAATCGAGTAATTAATTCAATCGTGCATTGCCCTGTCTGTAATGCATTTAGCTTGTTTGCATTAGTCGGCTTATTGATTTTTAACTTTGATTAGTTTGAGCTTTGTGCCCAAATAGGCTAAAAGTGCACCTTTTAGCCTAATTGGGTTTTTGATTAATTTCCTAATATAATTTATAATATGTATTTTGTTCAAAGAGTTATATTGGAACGTTTTTTTTATATATAAAACGACTCGTCATCATCTACCTAGCGTAGTCTCAGCTTTTTGCCACGGCTCTTCCCAAGAGCTGGCGTAGGCACTAGTTTTTACGAAAGCTATCTGACCTTTCAACCCTGAGAAAAACCCAGGCTTATTGGGATTAGTCCGGTGTTCTTCCGGCGTTTTCGCCAAAAACGACTGGCTATCTTGCTTACATAAGTTCCGAAAAACTAATTGGTTTGCACCAATCGGATTCGAACCTATCACCTCCGGATTGAAGGTCACACGCTCTTACCGCTTGTTTATATAAAATGACTATTATGAATAAGTAATAGAAAAAACAGTTTTGAATGATTTACGGTTAGTTCCACTAGACTTATATCGACCGGGATATGGAACGTGATTACCTTTTGTATTGTTTTCGAGCTCCCACGAAACACGAGCTAACACGAAAACAATACAAAAGGTAATCACGGTTCATATCCCGGTCGATATAAGTCTAATAGAAAAAAAAATTAACATAAATCCTGACTTTATGTAGGCAAGTACGCAAAATGTATACCAGGTGTGGCCTGTAACATGAGCAAATAATTAAAACATAAATTGTACTCCTCAAACGATGACACTTTTGTTCAACAACTTTTAAAAATTATGAAGTATTTATACTCCCTATTTTTCATACAATATAAATATTATCTTCAATGGACGCCATCGCCACGTCATATCATTGTGATTGACGTTGCTTGTCAAGCCTTAAACAACAAAATTCGCAATACATTGCGTCTTTGAATAACCTTTAAAGTGTATTAAAAATCAAACTACAAGTTATTTTCAAAAGTCGCTGAGTTGATCAGTATGAGGAGTACAGCCTACAGTTAATTTTTTTGCTCATATTACAGGCAACACCCAGTATACCTACAGGTATAAACCCACGCAAGCCATTAATGCATATAACTGTATTAACCGGCAGCGCAGAGATCGGACCGGGTTATTATAAATTACCGAATGTATAATTATAAATTACAGGACGTAGTACACGAGTAACACGAGGTCAGAGGCATAGCGATCTTATAATAGCCATTACATTGTAATCTCGGGATTGGGTTACGTGATCGAGAATGCAGCTCAGACGATAGGGATGTACTTAGATTAGTTGGAGCTGGAGCCTAGAATTTCTAGCGAAATTCAATTAAAACTTTAGGTATACAAAGTCGTCGATTATAATTGTTTGTAAGTATACTAAGGAATAATACCGAGCCGCACTGGCAGGCATCAAATGAAGAAAAAAATTAGAGTAGGGCAGGATTCAAGTGTCGTATCAGGAAGCCAAAATACCTGTGAATTGAGAAAAAAAAGCTGGAATACATTTCACAATCCATCTTGAATTTTGAAATACATATAATAAATAATTACCATGCCATATTCATTATAATTAGGTTACTTAATACCATGAAGTGATTTAATAAGGACCAGCATTGTATGGCTCGATATTGTTATTTGATAGTTTTAATCTCGACGGAGTAAACTAAAAGTCTCTCTCGACTCTCAATGGTGCATTACCAATCCCTCTTACGGAAAGTATGGCGAGTATACAAGTCAATGGGTTCCATTGAGTCGGAACAGCGAGTACTTCACTAGCTGAATGCTACTGAATAGAAAGTGCACGTACAGCCGCTGACTCCTGGGTCAACCTGGTCTTTATAAATCAGTCGGAGCGTGCATCATATGAATTATGGACCATGCTTTACTTACTTGGTGCTGTTAGTTTAGGGTTACCAGATGGTCGGAATTTGGCGGGGTTCTCCCGATTTTTAGCACGTGTTCCCGATTCCCGGCGAAGTGAAAATTGTCCCGAAAGACAGCTTCACGTTACAAAACAATAATTTCATGTTCCGAACTGTCCGGCGTCGAGCGCGTAGCTAACGTAGTGCCAATTACTATAATTTGAAAGTATTTTTTTCCCGACTCAAGTCCCAAAATCCCGTTAAATTTATATTTTTTCTCGATAATAGCGCCTTTCTATCTGGCAACCCTGTGTTAGTTATGTTGTATATATTATTGTGTTTACGATCGGCAAGATAACACGTGATAAATTTCTTGACCACGATATAATAGAGGATTACATGTAAGCTATGTAGTTTTCCATATCTTGCCTGAAGAGGCAAATGTTGAGTTCATATGTTTCTGATTCACCCGTTTCGTGTATTATATGAGTTATGGACTATGTTCTACTTACTTCATATAATGTTGGATTTATGTATTATAAATAATTATAAGTGTTTACGATTATGACTTAATTCCTTAGTATTATAATAAGTGAGAAACTTCTTGACCACCATCTAATAAATTTATTAGTGTATACAAACTTAATACCTACAAACAAAAATGATACTTAAAACATAATTAAATAACTAACCTACAAAACTTAAAAACTAAATCTAAAAATAAATAAAACTAATCTAAAAATAAATAATTACAAACTATTAATTACCATCTAATAATAAATAAAATATAAGTTTAGTTTTCAATGTTGTCAGAAGAGGCGAAAACGTTGAACGTTATGTTTATGTTTCTGTTTTAACTTTCCATGTAACATAATTTATTTTGTGAATTTTATTATCTTGCTAACAATTTAATAGCTCAATACATAATCTACAGAACGGTACTCTAAAAAGTCAAAAGTAGGTATTTAAATAACTTGTGAATTAACTGTATCTGAGTTACAATTCAAACTTGGTTTTGGTATTTCCCATCATACAGCATTCACCGACTATAATATGTCACTATTATAAAGAAATGGAAAAACTTCAAATGATTATGTTCACCATACCTACCTATTGTTATGATTTGAAATTGTTTCTATTGTACTCAAACTCGCAGTTAATTTGTAATTTCAAATTGACCAATTACTTTAGAATATAGCGAGCAAAACATATGACAAAAGCTCTCAAAGTTTTAATATCCCGACCTGCAGCGCAGACAGGGCTGAAATAAATCGGTTCTCAAACAATAAATCTCCCGTCTGTTTGTTTGTCTGTTCCAATCTTTCTCCGACACCAGCGAACGATTTCCGCTGCCCCTTACGGTAGGAATGCTTTTAGGATTCCTTCTTGGCTTTGTTTCAACGCCGTCGCCATTTATTAAATAAACTTTGGCATTGATGCCTCAATAAATAAAGGATGAGAATATTGTACGGATGTCGGAAGATTAATCTTTTTATTCAATGCGAACATGTTTTTGTACGTTCTTCAACGTTTCAACCTTTGCTTAAACAACTTTTAGCATTTAATTGGACTAAGTTTTTGGATATAGGTTATAATGTTGTCATTTTAGGTAGGTAAGTGAACTCGTATAAGGTCCAGGTAGTAGAAGCTGGCTAATTGTTGTAGTTTGAACCCCAAAAGATATTAAAAGTGACATTCCATTTCCAACTGCAGCTGCAATATTGTTCATTTTACTATGGAAACGCGTCGCTGTCATTGTCAATTTCCATAGTAAAATGAACAGTATTGCAGCTGCAGTTGGAAATGGAATGTCACTCTTACGTGAACTCTAATATAACAGTCTTAAATTTCCGTGCATGTGATGTAAAGACAGAAAATATCAAAACGTAAGTAGTAGTAGTAGTAGTAGTATTAGTAATCACTTTATTGCACACAACACAGGTTGTTACAGAAACAATGGTACAAAGGCGAACTTGTTCCTGTAAGGCATCTCTTCCAGCTAACCGCTAGAACGTTTCCATCGTGCCAAATTTCTAATTCATTCTGAGTAAAATGGGCCTGTAACCCCATATTTTACGGCAGAACAAATAATCTCACATGTGATGTGTGTCGAAACAGCTCGTCTGCCAACTTAAACATTACCTCACTTTCAGCTGAAACGGATATTGTTGTGGATTTTCTTTTGAAGCCCCGAACAATGAGTCGTGTACTACTTGTCTATGGTTACATAAGTCTTGCCTATATTTTGAGATTTATGTGGACTTCAAAAGGAACTTTTGTAGTAATTTGGTATAAAGAGTAATGGGTTAAACTGGTTAAAGAAATTCAAATTCAAACGTAGTCAAATAGTAGTACTTGACTAGTATTTACCTAATGACCTAGGCAGTATT
The DNA here is from genome assembly GCF_963556715.1 of Cydia fagiglandana. Lineage (NCBI taxonomy): Eukaryota > Metazoa > Arthropoda > Insecta > Lepidoptera > Tortricidae > Cydia > Cydia fagiglandana. The sequence goes on along the minus strand of NC_085938.1, from coordinate 9,883,795 downwards.
TTTTATGCGTGATTAATGAAAGTTATTAAATTAAGTAAAACCCTTAAAGGTCATCATAATTATTTTTAATTTCATGCCCACGTAAAATTACTTCAGCATTTTAATCGCCAGCACATCGCTTTCATAGACCAAGGGCAAGCTTTGTTTTCAATTACTTACCTACATCTGTTTTTATGGGTAATTTGAAATTCTACGTTAATGAGATCAAATTGACACGGTCTATGATTGTTTATTGATTATTACAAAATGGCGAGCAAATTGTGACAGTTTTGACGGCTCACGGATAATTTTAATAGTGAAAAGTCAAGGTCGGCCGCCGGCGCCGTTGTTGACTTACTTACCTACTGAGAGTTATTAAATTATTTTGTACCTAATTTAATTGCAATTATTACTTATTTACAGTTACCTAACTATCAGTGTTATTCAGAGTAAGAAGTAGGTATTTAAAATGGACTAAAATACCTACCTAAATAACAATAAAGTATCATTCTATGGAACTTGCTAACTATGTAAACAAACCGCCATACTGAAATCATCATTTAGTGACAGTTTCAACATGGCGGTTTGTTTACATAGCAAGTTCTATAGAAAGTAATACACATAATAGTTCATCTACAATGTTGTCTTAGCTTATATTTAATGCAATTCCTTACAGTGCGACGTAACTTGAGTTCCTGTTTTAAGTTTATGGTCATTAGCTCATTAGCCATCACGTAAAATCGAGCAAATAGATATTTTATGGACAGTGTTAACTTAAATACAAATTAATTAACCTGACTGGAAACAGGAAGTAGGAAGGAATTAATATAAATACAACCAGCACAGCTTAATTTGATCCTGTGACCAAGGAATGTACAGTTTTTATTATAAAACGGTTATATTTCCTAAGATTGAATCTCTGCCATATATGTGCATGGTAGGTAATTAGTCAACGAGGACTAAGAAAAATATATATGATTATTTACAATAGGTATACATTTAAGTAACCGGGTGTGAACTCTAGTTCACCTTCCCTCCCTTAGCTGGGCATCACTTCAGAAACATAACTTTGACATAAGTACCTGTTTTCGACAAACTAAACTAAGAGGTGCTTACTTTAAAACTTTTTAAGGCTGCATTTTCACTGAGGCGCACGTGAGGGATATCAACTTTCGGAAATTCAGCCCACTACGTAGTCAAATTTTTTTTTAAGTTACCATGTATATATGTAATATGTTCCTGGTAGAATCATCATCATCATATTATCAGTCTTTTATCGACCACTGCTGAGCATATGCCTCATTTCGAATACCTAGGTCACTTGTTCCAGTCCTGAGCCAATCTCATCCAGAAGTGACCCGCAATCTTGTTAGAAAGGCCTCTTAAAGCGGCATAAAAATTCAACTTCCGTATTACCATTCCATTGCTCATCAGATAATAAACGCACTTGTAAAATTACGTCATTGATGGTATCACACTAAAGGTCTTAAAGAAACGATAACTGTCGCCTCGAGCGCAGGTGGAATGGTTAAGGGCTTTGATCGGAGCCAATAAAAGTTACCGAGGTATTAGTTATTGTATTTCTTCCGGCGATATTTCTTTAAGTGTAATAATGGCAGCGATTGACCTGCGCACCTCTTAAACGATTGTTAGACATGATAATCAATCGGAGTTGTTTCGTGCTTTGTTTACATGCTTTTAATTCGGTTTGAACTACTTGTTTTGGTATAGATAACAAGCTAATAAATTTCTCCTGTTTCGCGGTGATACACTGAGAGAAAAGTACAACAAAATATACTTAGAATTACAAAAATAAACTTATTCCGGGGACAAGGAGAGTTAACTAATAGGAACAAATTGACTTTTGCAATTTCTATTAGTTCTTGCAATTTCTATTATCTGTTTGTTGAAATTATATTTGGGATTACTGAGCTGTTTGTAGAAATAAATAAACTTTACAGAAATAGTGAAACGTCCATAATTATTACTAAAACTTCATTTATTCCCCCAGTACAGAACTGTTTTTTAATTCCTGGTGATGATTTTTCTCTCAGTGTAGATTAGCTAAAGTAAAAACATCTAAAAGTAAAAAATAAATACTTATAACTACATTCCACCTTCCGTAAGTGTCAAAAGGTGATAACATTTGTCATATATTTGTACACGCAGAAAATCAATGACAACAAAAAACTTTGAATGGATGTCTGTAAAATGTCCTATTTTTATTGTTCTGGAACGTAAATATTTTATCCACTGTCCTCATTTCCTGACGTTACAACTTTGCCTACAAAACTGGCAAATTAAATTTTTAATCCCGTTAATTTCGACATACTTTTAGAAGTACAACAAAAGAAAACTTCCGAAATCAAAAGCGCAATAATTGCCTATTACGAGGTTAAAGAATATAATGACGTAAAAGAACCTACTTAATCACTTATCTTTTAAAAACCTCATGTAAAGAATTATGTAGGTACCTATAGATTATCTGTTTCCGACGCGGCCTAATACCATGGCAATTGATTTGTAACAAACAAATCGGTATTTCTTCTTTGTTACGAGTGCAATTACATTTCCGATTGGTGCTCCACTAAACGATCTAAAATGCCGATTACAAAGCTTACTCCTAATGGTCTAATTCTCCTCTTCGAGATATTGAAGATAATCAAACAGCTACTAAATCATCGAAAACATTGATCTGTTATCGCTTACGTGATAAAATGGGTTCGCACCGACCATACGTCTCTTAAGGGCTATTACGGTTGAAGTTGAAACAATGCATGGATTGATAAATTGAGATAGAAAGTGAAAAAAAAACTTTGATACGAACTGATTTTGGAATTCTAAAATTTCGTTTTTAATGTTAGTTTTAAATTTGTTTTAGTAATGACAGTGCTGCAAGTTGTCTGAAAATAAACGCATTTTATTTTTATTTATTTATTTTATATTTTTATTTAATAGCATTTTTACAACTTTATAGCAAAACACTAAAACTTATAAATAAAAAATTTGCCCTAAGTCATGGTCCGTAGGTAGGGTGCCCAGAAGGCTGGCCGCATTGCCCCGCTGGATGGCAATGCTGATCCTTTGGGCAAAATATAGGCCAGCCCTCTGGTCACCGGAGGCCTCTATGAGGCGCTTTGATAACTCCCCATAGAGGCGACGCGCGCTTGGTCCCCACGGCCCCAAGGTTTCCACACCAAACGCCGCAAATATGTAGCTACTACCTAGTGTTACATATTTGCGGCGTTTGAGGCTTTCGGCCGAGGATGCGGCCGCACCAGCGCCAATCGACAAGAGCATGCCTTGGCTGACCGCTGCAGACTACGCGAGCGTTTACTCGGTGCGAGCGACGGCGGCTGCAGAGGACTATTGTCGTTTTCGGCATTATTGTCAAATTATGGGTCCCACACAACACGCTTTATATTTTTAATAATTTTAATATTTGTTACGCATACAGTGTTACTACTGAAACGTGTCTGCCGGACTCAGCAGCTACAAGTATGTAGGCATGCGGTCGGTATGTATCCGTCAGTTCATTCCTTGTTACTTGATTATAAATTGGACATGCGTGGTTTCCACAATGGATTACCACTCGTTCTGTTGCGTAAAGGCCCTTAAACTAAAACCTTTACTTTATTGACAAATAAAACTTGCGGTAACACTAATAGCTACTGTCGTTTCCCATGATTTATTTGGTAGTTTTAACAGTTACTTAATAATCGGTGAACACAGGTGTCAATTAAAAGTTATGTTTTTTATTGCGTGAGAAGGGAGTAGTGAAAATATGTTCGAAATGTTCATTCATTTTATCTACACATATATCATAAACTGTCTATGATGCCTTCAAAATTCGTAAATAATGACCCACATTACGATAAACTGCTTTGTCACAGCAAATTTCTTATCTGTGAAAATGTGGTAATAGCTCATTACTATATCAAAATCGATTTGGTAATGCATTTCAAATTTCGAACATCTCTGAAAAAAAGGCAATTTGATTTGACCCCTATTCTAATATCAGTTGAGATGACGTTTTATTCGAAATCAAATGACAATTGCATACAATATTGACAAATCTCGCATGTAAGTTGGTATCGGACGATATGGTAATCGACCCCGACTCTAGTTTGTCTCTGAATTAAAAAAAACTACGGACGTGCGTGAAAAAAGTTTTCATTTGCCGCCATTTGACGTACAGTTTATCTTTTAATTTATGGAGTGTAGAAGTAAAGGAGAGCTATCTTTTATGATAAGACGGTTGTAAAAGTGTCCAGCTGTCAGTTGAAAGAATAGTCTCTACCTTCCATATTTTAATTAGTTTATAAGTAAAAAATAACTTGTTTTGTTGTTTTTAAAGGAACTATAACAAAAGTTTCGTGTAAAATGTGCGATAAAGATATTTCGGAGAAGCCATCTCTTATCCGCGAGTTCCGCCAGAGAGGAAAGTCGGCTGAAATATGAAGTTAGTGAATACATCATAGAAAGTTTATAATATGTGTGTAGATAAAGCAGTGTATGTAACTGTACATAATTAGGCATTAAAACACTCGTGTGATACTATTATGAAACTCATTTCATTCGTTTCATAAACCCACACTCGTATTTTAATGCCTTTTATTATGTAGCAGTCACATAAACTACTATTATCCACGAGAGTGACAAAGTATTTTAATCCATTTTTGGTTTTCCCAGGTTGCTCGGTAAAATTGACTTTAAAGTGATGATTTTGAATGATACAGGTATATTTAAGTGCATTCATTTGAATTTAACTCGTAATATTTAACAGTTAGTCTTATTCTATTATAATATATTGATTTTCTGATATAAGAACACGTAAATTATAGGTATTGCAAGACAGAATCTCGGCTTCCTCGTTACAAATCGTTATTAATGTCAGAAATAATTATTTTCATAATTTACAACAAAATTGATGACCCTAGTTTGTTAAGTGGTAGTTATTGCTGCACAAAATTTAATTATATTTACAATAGCAATAACTGTTCTTAAAACCAATTTTCTACAGAACCGTAGTACTTAGACTAAGTTAGGTACTTGGCAAAGCCTGGGCAATTAATATGAAATCTAACTGTATTTACATACAGGATCTTTTTATAGCTCCTATAATTATCATTCAAATCTGTACTTTAATCATAATAGTTTAAACATCCATTCAGCAGGCACTAATCTATGTACTCGTATAGGCAGTAGGCAGTCAAATGATAACTAATTATTCTAAGTGCTGTGGCCATTTAGTTGTCATTAAGTACATATTAAAATTAAATTATATATAATTTACCTACTGCTATACAATTTACTTGAAAATGTATTTAAGTGAAATTATTGAATATGTAAATAATTATACATAAGTATAATATAATGTACGCAAGATATACCCTAAATTTGATGTTAGAGCGTGGCCACACTGGCCATTTACGGGCGAATCGGAAGCGAGGCGAGCGCGCAGCGAGTTCGATGCGAAGCGATGTACAGTTAGAAGTGTTGCTGTTTGTACTTAGGGCCACCCCACATCTAGCGTCCCTCGAGCGTCGGCGTCTGGGCAGCGCCACTCAGCGCTATGGAAAATGACGTCACTGTGCAGTTGCGTCGACGTTGCGTCGAGCAGCTGCCATGGAATTGTAGACGCCGACGCTCGAAAGACGCCAGATGTGGGGTGGCCCTTACCTCTCACTCAAGAGTCGATACCTAGCTTGCGTTTTTTATGGCAATAGTGCATCTTCCCCGATACAAGTTTTCTAATACTTATTATTTATTCTAAAGGTTATATTTTATATTTTTAAATGTAACGCAGATAACGTAGAAGTTGATTAAGTAAGCCGACTATCTATTTATTTGCCTTACATAATTTGAGATTGACGCTGTAATTCGTTGCTAACCGCACATAATAAGCAATAAGTTGGCAATTAGACTGATAGTAATTGGATAGAAAGGCTTTCTCGGTCACGATTGTGATTTGTTTGATACCGGCGCAATTAGAACTATTGTTGTTGAATCTTTTCTTATCGACGTTGCTTTTGTATCGGTAATTATTCGCAGATGACCGCGGCTCAACAGAATGAAGGTTTGTAATGAAAGTGGTTGTAAGTTTTAGCGCAGAATAAATAATAGTACTAGATACAGAAGATTCACTCTCTAACAAAACGGGTCTGTTACGATCAGGACAGATATGGCCGCTAGGTGGCGACAGCACCACGGCATATGGCTACAGCAGCGCGGCTTATGGCTACCAAAATTGGTGTGGAACGGATGTACTTTTAGCTACCTGTAGCAAAGCGACGAAATCGCGGAGTGAGCCACGCCTTGTATTAGGATAAGTTGCTAAGTACCAACTTCTATATTAATATTTATGATGATATCATGCAGTTATTTTATGGACATCTTCAAGTTACTTTCTTAAATAGTATGCGTGCGAGAAAACTAGAAAATCGCGTAAAAACTAGTTACTGAATTTGGAAATGTTTGCCTTTGCAGCTGGAAAATAGAAATATATAATTGAAACTGGTTATTAGGGCTGAAATTTGAATCCAGGTCAGGGCAGTGGATTTGCATTGGTTGCATAATATAACGTTGGCTGACAGCCAAATATTGAGAACGTCAAAAACGCCAAATTAAATTGGAAATAAAAAAAATATCGATTTAAATATTGCTTGTTGCCTATTGGGTTAGTGCTACAATTTTTTCCTCTATTATTAAAGACTACAAAATTAAAAAAACCGGGCAAGTGCGAGTCGGACTCGCGCACGTAGGTTTCCGTACCATAATGCAAAAAAAGGCAAAAAAAAAACAAACGGTCACCCATCCAAGTACTGACCCCGCCCGACGTTGGTTAACTTCGGTCAAAAATCACGTTTGTTGTATGGGAGCCCCACTTAAATCTTTATTTTATTTTGTTTTTAGCATTTGTTGTTATAGCGGCAACAGAAATACATCATCTGTGAAAATTTCAACTGTCTAGCCATCACGGTTCGTGAGATACAGCCTGGTGACAGACGGACGGACGGACGGACGGCAGTCTTAGTAATAGGGTCCCGTTTTACCCATTGGGTACGGAACCCTAAAAAGGAGGTAAAAATCCTCTCACCAGTTATTATGTTTTAAACTGGAAATAATAAAAGTCCGGTCTGATGTAGCAAGTGAATGTTCCATAGAAGGTGGAAACCACTTTCTGACAGGTGCACCGGCGGTCTCTGCCATTCCTATGTTGAAAAACTGACCACCAATGGTAACAACTACTTTGTAACATTAGTTTAAGCACAGTAGGTTTATATACAGTAGTCCATGTTGAAACAAACAGCTAACTTGATTTAAAGCAGCATATAGGGACGATATTAATATCTAAAGAAATATATTTTATAAAAACGAACGTCAATCGTGTATTCCTTAATTACTTCTTTTTCGGAGATCTATCATTATTCGTCTCCATAGGTAGGTACTATTTTAGCAGGCAAATTAATTTCATTATTTTAAACTCTGTATTTTAAATGATTGATTTATTTAATGATCAACTAAATGAGATTGAAAACTTTAATTAATATTTGCACTCATTGAGTGACGGTTTGCAAAACACTTGTCATTCCTGCTGTCCTTTTACAGGTTTCATCTGATTGATTGACAGTGGATAGATTGATTATTAATCATTCATTGCCAATGTACGCCACCCCCAATCCGGCTGTCAATTTTTTAAATTACGCTGTCTAATATTAGGACGTTTACCTTATTACGTTTACTCCTCTAACTCGCTCTCTCTGAGCACTGTCGCCGAGTGGGTGGCTAAATTTCATATTAATTTTAACATAGGTAATATACTCGTACGACAATTTAATATCTAAATATTGTCATACATATTTTGGAAGATTTTAAACGGTTATAAATGCCACTAGTAAACATTCTCATAATATCTTCGCAGTTATTAATCTTGATCATTTAGTCTGACATTAGACAGAGAAAGGTGTTACGCAACACATAACCAATCAGTATAATTATTACAGTTTTCAATTACAACTTTGTTTTGGCCAAAGGTCACGTTTTGTGAATGGCACTACGGGTTACTTTTAAAAACTCGTATTTTACTAATGCACTGAAAAGAATTTGCACTTTAATTCTGCGGGTAATGATTTTATTTAGAGTGAGCTGAACGATTGAAATTAGTAGGGCAAAGATGCAGCTTGCATATCGGTTTGCTCGAAATGCAGCTCGAGGTTCGGAGTGGACATGTGTAGGTAATATAGATTGAATTGGGTCAATATAGATGAGCTTTCAGAACAAGGTAAACGTTGTGTTGTATTTTATAACTAACTAGCGACCCGCCCCGGCTTCGTACGGGTTAACAAATTATACACCTAAACCTTCCTCAAAAATCACTCTATTGATATAGTTCGTTTTTTTTAGCATTAGAAAGAACTTCGCAGAAGTAAGCTTGTGGTTCCAAATTCGGCACTTTTAGCGGTAATAATTTGAAGTAAATTATATGTATTGACCATGCTACATTAGATAATTCAATAATTATTAACAATTAAAGAGCCTGATAAAAACTGCACGCTTGCTTCTGTGGAGTTCTTTCTAATGCTAAAAAAAACGAACTATAGGTGAAAACCGCATGCAAATCCGTTCAGTTCAGAATTAAATTATAGTTAATATAAGAAATTCAAAATTGCAATCACAATCTCGAGTGATTTAATATACATTTACACCAACTAAATACGGAACCCTAAAAAGGAAACTACAAACTTTTTGACTTCACTTCACTGCACTCCACATGTTAGGGAACATACGATTTATGAATACCTACTACCTACAATATAAATATGATATTTTTATTCTCCATCCAGTATGTAAGTAATCCGTGACTCCGTGAGGTAAATGCGCCTCGAAGGTAGAGATGCACCTCCGGCGAAAACTAATGTCACTCGATAATCGATATTTCGAGTGTGAAGTGAAAGTGCCTTTAATTTACTTTGTAATAACGTTATAATAATATTAGGTTAGTAAGAGTGACTGTGCGCTTTATAACGCTCTTTAGTAAGTTTTTTAAAGCATAGCATCAAAAGAGGTTATGTAATTACTTCATACGAGTTTGATTTGTTCTAATGGAATTTTTAGTCAATATTTGAAATATTTTTAATAGTTAATTTACGTTTCAACTCTACTTACTCAAACAATGGTTTCCAAATTTAGTCATAATTAATAAATAAGAATTAGAGGTGTTGAAATACTAAGTAAGTTTGTGGTAAAATCGTCACGAAGTTAGCGGACGGAAATAAAAGCTATCTACTTTAATTGATTAGCTTCATTAATCAAAGTTAGCAGTCTTTAAATAGCAGGCTATAATGGGAATGGAATCTGGAGTATTGGTTCCTGTTGATCGGGCATCTCGTTATAGGAATATACAAATTATACACCCGAGAGTAATGAAAACGGGTCAATTTCAATTGAAATTTCCATACATAGTGATCCGTTTCCATTGCTCTAGCTAGAGAGAAACTGTAATTATATTGATACGATAGGAACGTGGCATAGCATTGTTGTACTGTCAGCAGCAGAAGTTGCTATGCGGGCATGGTGCTCAAAATTACCTTGACACGCTCTTATTCTCTTAACAATAAAGTCGTGTCAAGTTAATTTTGAACACCTCGTCCGCTTAGCAACTTCTGCTGCTGACTGTACCTACATATATTCTGTTTTTTTTTTCGAGGTAGGCGAGGTACGCTATACTATGCGATAAAATGACAGATACTTTCAATTCCTGCTAATGACTAATATATTTTGTTCTGTTGCACTACAATAGTGTTTCCTTGGGCCTGAGTAAAGGTTTTTGCATGGTATTTTTTTAAAGATCAGCAAATTACCTACCTACGTCCTTTCTGTCACCTTGATGCCTATTCTGATTTTACAATTCGATAATGTTTTGATCTTTTTATGATACACGCGCACCCATATAAGCGCGAGGGAGATGCCTAATGACACAACCCTTTCAGTGCATACCAATCAGTTCAAATATATTTATTTCTCTAAGATTATAAATCACTTATACGAGAAACAAACAATGTTTTAGTAATAACATAAATTACAGGTAATCCATAAACGAGCATAACATTTTCAATAAAAATGGATGTCGGTATTTTATCAGCGCGAGCAATCCTCCAGTCGTAGGTCCTTCTTCCTTCTTCCTCGCGTTATCCCGGCATTTCGCCACGGCTCATGAGAACCTGGGGTCTGCTTGACAACTAATCCCATGGTTTGACGTAGGCACTAGTTTTTACGAAAGCGACTGCCATCTGACCTTCCAACTCAGAGGGTAAACTAGGCCTTATTGGGACTACTCCGGTTTCCTCACGATGTTTTCCTTCACCGAAAAGCGACTGGTAAATATCAAATGATATTTCGTACATAAGATCCGAAAAACTCATTGGTACGAGCCGGGGTTTGAACCCGCGACCTCCAGATTACAAGTCGCACGCTCTCACCGCTAGGCCACCTCCTCCAGTCGTAAGTATAGTAACAAAATCATAAATTGTAATTAGAATCGGTCTCCTTATAAAAAGGCTTCGCTTAAGCAGATAGCCGGTTCGGATGTACACATTGACCGTCCATCTCGATTAAACTTAAAAACTAGTAAGTTTTTAAGTTTAATCGAGTGGACGGTCAATGTAACTACTCGTAGCGTCTTAGAACTTTAACGCAAGCCATCTAACTTCGTAGCATGAGCCGCTAAGCTCGCTCGAGTACTTTGTATGTAGTAACTTAGTTGGTTTTGATGCAATAATAAATCACTGCAATGCACATTAGCACCATAATATATTTTGAATGGCATATAAAAGAAAAGAACAGGTACTTACCAAAAATTTTTTATCATTCAAATAAAATGCAATACAAATAATACATGAAATAAAATACGTGTCTACCGGACAGCTCCCCTTGCTACGCAATACAGACAAAATAAAAAATACGGATCACAAAAAAAACTCGTTCTTAGACTTTATACATTAAAAGTTAAGTTAGTACCTACTTATTTAAAAAAATGCATTAAACAATTAACTTACGACTAATTACAATATTAGGTAAATGTACGGACCCATAAAGTTATTATTGTACCGATAACTTTGATACACAATCAAAATAAAGTTGCATCGAACAGTCGCATGTCTGCCGATAGTTCGGATGCAATTCGCATAGTTGGCGGACCTCCCAATGGCGGCCGTAAATCAGGTGACGTATCTATACGACGTTATGTCGAGGATCCAACGGGTTAGTAGCCTGGCTGGATATATGTATGTAATAGAAAAAATATTAACAATTTCAGAGTTAATTGTGTGTCATACGCTACCAGGGAGGTAGTAGCGGGTTGAAATTTTTTTGCACGGCAGGCATTATAACTATTTGGCTTAAAGGCGTCGTTTGGCTTATTCATCAGCATATCAAACTCAAAGCTTTTTTTAAAGACTATACTGCTACACTCTTTGTTTGCATGAAAATATTGAAGATTACCATAATTTCATGCTCGTGGAGCATTGTGTGGCTGCCGGCAATAAACAAGAGTATTATCAAATGCAATAAAGCTCTCGCTTCCGTCGTGCAAGCGGTTGACTCTTGACCCGAACTCGGCGCGTTTTTACACGCAAGTTATTTAACTGCCAGCACCAACATTGTTCCGGTTAATTAGGTGCTTATTTATTATCGATCGTTTCACCTTTAAGCTCAAAGCTACCTAGGTACTTGTAGACAGGGAAGCGCTGCGCTACGATGCATTGCTCTGTGCACTGGTAGGCTAGCACATGATTACACGCGGGATAACTCGCGCCGCGAGAGAGAGCAGTCGCCCGTTACAAATTTCTATCTCGATCTGTCAATTTCTCGATTTCGGTAGAATAAGTTCGCATTTGTCGCTTAGATATTTGGCCGCGAGACAGCGGGGTGTCGTGCGGGTCTTATGCTATGCTACCGATTAGCGTAATAGCTCGATGTCGCTCGATTTCGCCTGTCGACTGTCGCGCCCATTATGTGCTAGCTATGCTGTAGTATTGGAACTTGCATCAATGATGTCACGTGTGGTGTAAAAATGAAATCCAATTGAGATCGAGTTTCGGACGCTGTTCCTTGGCGGTTTATGAGAGTGTCGAAACAGGGGCGATGTGATGCGACCTATTTCGTAGAAGAATGATTATTACACTTTCCGGCTTCCGCTCCGCTCCGCCTTCGGTTCTCTTCCGCTGTTTGTGAGCTTAACAGTTTTATGCTTTAAAAGGTCATTACATTTCTTAGTGTAGAAGTAATTATTATATATAATGACGTTTATACATATGTTTAAACCCGATTTATTTTATGAGTTATAAAACCGAATTTATTTGAATAATTGTTCTGACTCCATAAACATAAATCATTTTAATTAATTTCATTGAGTTTGTTTTAGAAGCTGTTTCATTTTTAGTAATCATGATTGATGATGTTCACTTTCTTCAATGATTGAAAGTTTGTATTGCTTTAGGATACTATAGTAATACTTAAACAGTTTATCGTAAGTGAAGAAGGAGGTAGGTATGTAGGTACATTAATGTACGTTTAATAAAATTTGGCCCCTAAGTTGTAAGATCGCTTAAGGTAGGTAAGTTGAATATGTATACTTATGGATGAACTTAATTTTGGTCTAAAGCTTTAGTGGTAATAATCAATGAAACCCATATCTAAACGTTAAAATGAAGAACAATCAAAAATAGTCTATACAATATAAACCAAAAAAGTGACATCCTTCCCACACCGAGTTAAAAATTGCTTTGCAAAAAACAAGAGAAGAGCCTAATTAAAACAGAATTTCATTAAAGTTAACGGTGTTATGTTAATAATCGCAGAACAGGCGGCTGCGCGGGCGCCGACCACTCGCGAATATTCTTGGCATTGATAATTAGTGCGACTGCAACATATATTATATAGCCTATGAACAGTCATTTAAAGCTGTTGTTCGTTTTAATATATCCTGTGACCAGTAAAGTGTTGTTGTGATTAGCGATTGGCTTAATTTGTTTAATTATTATTTATTATACTTATTGATACGAATAAATCTCCCACTGGATACTCATTATTTTTAGAAAGAGTTTTTTTTTGGTTTCCTGATTTAACAAAGTAAATACTCGTATCAGTAAGTAGGTCTCTCCGCCTAGGTACTCTGTGCTACTATGCACCTGGCCCGCTCAATACGATTTCATCAATGAAATCATTAGCGTTATACATATGCGTACATACATGCGCGTGCCTGGCTGCCTTTGTATTATTGATGATCAGTTCCACAGATATGATTAACGAAGATAACAAGCATTTAAAGATTGAATTAAACATTTTGTAAAAACTCCGAAGTTATTATGTTAATCTAACAGCTAAATTGTGATTTATATTAAACATTTTTTTTTTCAATAACCATTTTTGATTTAACCAGATTATAAATCCTACTAATACCGCCTAAATCATCGCAATCCCTATGAATCACTCTAAAACAGAAACGTGTCGTTAAAACTTACTATTCAAAATATTTAAGTTAGACGTTAATTGCTTTATTCTTTTAGTGAACATCTGATGGATCTAATTACACTATAACAGCAAACAACAATTTTATTACATTATTATGTCGGCTGGCTCACTTTGTTAAGAGCGTTACCGCACAATGACAGCTAGTACCTATTGTTCTAAAGGTCAACCTTAATCGACTCATACGTGAGCAGGTTCATTCTTTTGTAAGTGTTCATAGTTACATGCTTTCTTCTCTTAAATACTGACCTACGTGTAACTTAGTTGATGTGAGAGAAGAACAACACTTCCGTGAGACACAGACATATTAAATATATTAAGAACTGTAGGGCTAAGATGTTCGGCTCTTTATCATTTGTCACCGTTCCTGTCACGTTCTAACAAATATGTAAGTGCGAAAGTTACGCATGGCATGCCAGGTGATAAAATTGCGACCATGATAGGTACCGCTTGTGGTCACTTACGTATTTTAAGTCGAAAAACACTCTACAATTCTACATGTTTCACTCCATACCGAAGAGTGTCATCAGGAGCTTGCGTTGACAGTGACCCGTTCTTAACTTAATATGTTTAATAGGTTGGAGAATGAAGTTTATATAAAGATGGTGACAATATTATCAGAATATTATTAACATGTTTTTCGCCTCGCGGCTACATCTGAGCTGGTTTCTTTTATATTCAGCTATAACGGTATTTCGAAGAGGCCAATACTCCCCCGTTTTGAATTTTCAAAGTAGTATTTGGTTAATTATATAAAATTTTTAGACATTAATATTATTATAAGACATTATAGTAGTAGGATAGTAACTATAGTGCCTACCAATTTACTCGTAATACATACCTACCTAACAGTGGCGGCGCGTCAAACATATCCATAGGCAAGCCGGGGCTAATTTGGCTAATTCCTTTACAACTCTGCTCAAATGTCCAAAAACAGGCAAGCCGGTGGGAATCGGCTTTTATGGACGCGCCGCCACTGCTACCTAACTACATATTTATTTAGTAAATTATGGTGGTCTTCAAGTAAATCCCGCAGACCGGTGTATTTGACATTTACTTTTTTTGTTACAGGTAATAAAACATCATAAGAAATGGAGTTGTTATAGGCGCAGCATGCTGCAAAATTGCATGAACACACTATGAATATAATTTATTCATAATGTGTTCAATTCAAATTAGTTCAATATCAAACGTCAAGTATGAGGTAAATATTTTAGGTCATAATTATTAAATACACAAAACACACTCTTTTGATTTTACTTTGCTTTGACAGCGCTTAATTAGCAAAATTTACAAATAACAATAAACATTGATAATAATGCAATTGCAGCATAAAATGCATCGAAGGCTGCATTCACCCGAGACATTTAATTATCATTTCAATTTATAATTATCGTGATATTACAAACCTTGTAACAATGACCTCGGGGCCTTTCAAAATATGATATTTTTGCTACCCCGGTGCAATAACATGGTAAAGTGCATTTGCATAACAGTCAGTAACAATAAAAAAGATTTATATCCACTAACGCAGAGCATGGCCAACTAACTACTTCCAAACTGTATAGTCACAGATACTTCACATTGATAGTATTCGCAAGTCGGTTCAGATTTTATACTAGGACAATTTTTCAAAAGGATACTATATATTACGATTTATTGTAGGATATTACTGGAGTGGCGTCGTAGTATTAAAAGCCCCTCAATGAATTAATTCAAATGCATAATTGCAGTTGTAAAATCTAAGAAAATCGTGACTTTTAAACGCAGTATTCACCCAAGTCGACTCATTAAAACAGAACAAATCGCCTAACACATAACACTTACGTGCGAGTCATCTAAATTAAAACCAACAATAAATCACTGTTACCCTTTCACACGGTTGTAGAGCTACTTCCGTTGTCCGAGAGGCTATTATCGTTTGTCTTTTGATGGATTTAGGTCTTTTAGCTGTGACCCCGTTGCGTTAAGGCTTGCACGCAAATTCAGAAAGGCTGATTGATGAGCGTGGCGTACTGTGCTTATTAGTGTGCTAGTATTAAACCTATATGGTGTAATGAAACAAAATTACCTGCTGCTTTCTGCAGTGATAACCATTAGCCACTGCTTTTATAAGAAAGTGGGTAATTTTCAATTATGGGGCAATGTTTGGAGCAGTAGTAAAAGTTTATGAATGAAGGAAAATGAGAACAAGTTGAATTACAAACTGCCCGGCGTTTAACGCAAAACATTAATCGCCTTTTCTAATCTAATTTAACTTAACGATGGGTGCACGATTTCAGTTTGTGATCTCTTTAATTATGGAAAAGTGATAAATACATAAATATTATAGGACGTTCTTACACAGATTGACTAAGTCCCACAGTAAGCGCAAGAAGGCTTGTGTTGTGTTGTGTTGAGTGATAGAAGCTAAAACCTGATACCTACCAGGTTTGTCTTGGTTAATTCTACAATTGGTTAGGGCTTAGTTGCTGCCTAGTGGGTATCAGTTTAAATAAACAGTGGGCATAGTTGATTCAGTGCGAATTGGTTACTGAAATTCTCATATAATTATCTAGTAGTATATAGTAGTAGTAAACTCTTTATTGTACAAAAAGACATTAAAAATAATATACAATTAGTAAGAAGTACAAAGGCGAACTTATCCCTTTGAGGGATCTCTTCCAGTTAACGTTTGAGTAGATGAGAGGAGAGAGTGAAAATACAGATACAGGTTTAAGAATACAGATAAGTAACGTGTATAGATTCAAGTGTCCTATTCCACTTTTGCACGCTTATTAACTATATAGAGGTCCAATTTAACTCTTCACCCATACATGATGAAAGCCGGGTATCCTCTCGAGTTCTCTCGATAGCTATCGCCGTGGAAAACTATTGTTACGTACAGGTGTATGACCATTGTATGGCCCCTAAGTTCCCAGGCAAACCACCTCGTGAGAACACATTGTATCTAAAGAAGTAACAGGACTAAGTTTTTGTTCAAAGTTTATGACCGAATGTATGAATCAGTTACATGTGTTAATTTTTGCAATTTTAGGAAGTAGGTTTTTGGATTGTGTGATTAGAGTTTCGCTTATTGTGTTTCGTGTCACCTACTTTTCTAATTTGCAATGTTTAAAATTATCTTTGTATCTTCCATTGTATTGTGCAGTATAGAATCTACAATCGTATAGGTATTATTTACGATACTTAGTAAGTTATTATGGGATTCTAATGTTTCATACTTGTACATGGATGTTCAATCTCTAAGTCTATCTGACATGATAGAGAGCGGAGTTGGCACTCGTTGGTGGTTTTAGCCGGTAGTTCTCCACTGGTTAGTCCGTCATCCCCTCTAGTTGCCCCGGACCAGGTGGCATGCGTAAACGCATTTCCACAACGTAAAAAAGAAAAAAAAAATACCTTACATGTAAAGGTTTGTCAGATAATTATAATATTGCATGTAAATCACGCTAGCTTCGTCGTCCTAATACTTAGGGTGACGAAGCTTGCGTTGAGTAATCTAGGTACTGTTTACACACAGGTCAAACTGATTTCCTTAGGTGCATTACGAGTAATAGTCAAGCAACGGAAGCGTTTACCTTTTACATAGAAATCTCATTGCTCTGCACTAAAGGTGCAACATTGGGAGGACAATTTACCTCACCAATATACGGGTAAGTCAACCTGTCTACTTCATATTCCTGAGACCCGCGACATCCGTCGCAATTAATAAGCCTGCCCGTATCGTTTATTAATACAATTTTCACCGCCTGCAATAACTCACTCGTAACGAGCCTTCGAAGCCTGTCCGTCCTTCGACAAGTTAGCCAGGAGTAATCATGGTGACATACGGTCTGGAAGACTGATTGATCAATTACAGTGACGTAGATGTAGGTATATGTCACGCCAATCACAGATGATATATTTTTAGTTGAAAAAGAACATTAATTTCAACTAAAATACGTAGGTACTAGATACCGATTTGACTTGTTGATATAATAAATCTAGTCTTATTATTTATGGCTCTTGGTAATATGTTATTTATCACAAAAAAAGTATTGTCTCACTTTATAGTGTTTCATTAAGTAATTGCGTACATACCAAACGTGCTTGCGCAATTATTTAGTTTAGTTCTAAGTCTTCTAGTATACACACGTCCCTAGAATTTATTGATACATACTTACTCCGTTGACTCAGCGACCCAAAATGAGACTTGGCCTTCGACACAAGACAGCGCCATTTTTCTCGGTTCTGTCCAACCTGAGAGAGAGAGAATTTATTCATGAGTTTTTAAAAGTGAGAATCTTAACTAACTTTTCTGTCAAGCATATAGGTATTCCGATTATTACATAAGTACCTACTTAGGTACCTACTACCTACCTTAAATCTACTTATATGATCGACCATTTTTCTGTACAGTCAAGGTCTAAAATATAGGTCATTTTAGCATTAAACGTATACGATTTTATTGCCATAAAATTAATTATATAAGTTGAATTATCGAGAAGATGGAATTGCATTTGTAGTGGTTGTACCGTTTGCAACAAAAGGAGAATAATTTTCTCTTAACTTAATAAAATGACATACCCAAGAAGTGGAATAAGTAGTAGTCCTCTGTTTTTTTCTTTTATTCGCTATCATGTTCTTCATCTGAGCTGTCACAAGTATTGATAATAAAATTGTCTGTTATTTGATCCATTTCTCCTTCCTGACATCGATATTTATTTTCTTCACTTTCGACGTGGTGACAAATATTTTCCCAGTCCTCAGCAGTGATGGTATTCATTCGTTCAGTTGCTAAACTCATAATGCCTTGCATGTTTAATGATACGTTTCTTTTTGCTACATATCCTTTTACCATGGACCAAATATTTTCGATCGGATTGAATGTCGGGTGATACGATGGCAATCGTAATACGGAGTGGCCATGTTCTTTTAAAATTGCATCTATGTGGTACTCGCGAAACCGCTCTTTATTTTGTTTAATTAATTCATACAAACTGGTTTTGTACATCAACCGGTTATACGAAATGTTGTGTTCTGTCAACCAATCCATCATTTCTTGTTTATTAGAATTTGACGTTGGAGCACGATTCAAAAGTTTGTTGTGATAGGACGCATTATCCACGATAAGTACGCTATTCGGTTTGAGGTTCGGTATTAATTTTTCTTTTAACCATTTTTCGTAGTTGACAAAGTTCATCTGGTCATGGTAATCTCCCGTTTTTTGGTTTGCCTTAAACATTAACAAAGCGTTGGGAATAAAACCATCTTTTCCTCCTGCGTGCACTATTATTAACCGCTGGCCTGTACTGATTTGTTTTTTTACACCAAATTCTGTTTCACCGGTCCAAGCTTCTCCGGACACATGTGAAGTGTGGATGTAGGTTTCATCAGTATAAACTAGTGGTCTATCTTGAGATCGATATTCCGCAATTTTGGTAAGGTAATTTATTCTTAGCAGTCGTATGTTGTGTTTTTCCATTAATATTTTTCGGTTGTCCTCGGTCTTTTTCCATTTAAATCCAAATTTTTGTATTTGTTTTCGTAAGGTGGAAATGCCAAATTTGTAATCTATATCGGATTTTAACACAGAGTGGACGAGTCCCTTTCAGGTTGGTAATTGCTTATGGGACAGATGAAAATTGTATATAGTTCTCCGGATGACTTCCTGATCAAAATCGTCTACTGCTGATGACGGACAAGGACGCAACTTTTTATTCTTCGGGGAGGTGAATTTCTTTGTTGTTGCGAATTTCTCGCTGTTGCACTCAGTCACAATGTTATAAACAGTAGAGAGACAAACACCTGTAGCTTTTTCAACTAACTGGGCAGCGGTGTAAGGCAAGTTTAAATTTTTCGTCAGTTCAAGTTCAAAATATTTATAACAGTTGAAAATTATTTGCTTACTTTCACTCTCAATAGGACCAAAATTACTTACACAGCCATATTTTTTTTAAATATAAAAATTATTCGTAGTCGTACGGGCGGACACAATAATTAATTGAGAATACAATCAAATCAGAGTTAAAAATATACGCACAACGTAAATAATATTGACAATTTCACACTGACATTATTTTTGTTTTTAGTTCTTCGATATATATATAACAACCTCTTTGTATGCTGATAGTACAAGAAAATAGAAAATTCAAATATAGAATGCCTGTAAACAAACAATACTACTACATATGCAATTCCACGCTCTCGATGATTCAACTATAGCAATGGGTAGCACCGGTATCTGAAAGACCTAAACTACCTATAACCTTTTCGTATTCAAGAGTACAATTTTCAATCGCAAATTAGATATCACATATAACACGGTGTGTATTTGAAACAACTAAGTACACGGTGACATATAAATTGTAATCGCGTTAGTCTGGGTATTGCTGCGACGTTTGTATATACCATACATAAATCTCAATCTGCAGCTTGTCAGTTACATGTGGCATTAATTGGCCTGCCTACATGATCTAAATTGGTATTGGTTTGCTTTGAAAATCAGAGCACATTTCAATACTGTGGCGTACAATTATGTACCTAAATGTCATAAATAATTACCTAAGTACGTGTGTATCACTTCATTGCACATTAAAAAGGCTGTGAAAGAACCTATACCTATTAAGTATAATGTACGAAGGCATACTTATACCTTTTAGCCGTAGAATAGATAGTAGCGATACTATATTATTTTAGTTTCTTAAGTATGTAATTTTAATAACGCTACGTCTTACGTAGGCGAACAACGCGCGAACGCAACGCGGCGCGGCGCGGCGAAATCAATCCTTTGATGCCCATAGAAGTGTCCTACGTAAGCGATCTCGTTGCGAACGCGGTGCGGCGCGATTTGCACGCGAATGTCAGGCGGCGCGGCGCGGCACGGCGCGGCGGCGGCCGCTTTCGCCGCGCCGCGCCGCGCCGCGTTCGCGCGTTGTTCGCCTACGTAAGACGTAGCGTAACAAAACTTCCGTGAGACACAGACATATTAAATATATTGTTTTCAATATATTTAATATGTTCTTAGTGTGTACCTTACTTCTTGTTATATTATTTTTTAATTTCTGTCATGTTTTATTATATTTACCATTCTCGTTGACTGTGTGTCACGATTTTGTAATTCCTATAAAGCGGAAACACAGGTGCACAGTAATAAATCATAGATCTTGGTTATGCATACATATTATTTTTCGTGGAACTATATTGCCTTGTCTTCTATAAAACATTGCTGGGACAATTACACAACTGAGAAGACCATGTAACTTATCAATCTTAGCACACAGTGAATTTCGCCAAACGGGCAAATATAGGTAACTACTTTATTATAAATGAAACCATTCATTCATAAGGAGCAAACTTTATATTTTCATGGTATGCACCGTAACAATATTTTCACCACACCAACTCGGAAAGGCTTCTTTACACTTCAAAAAGTTGCAAAGTTGCATTTTATTCACTTATGAGGCAAAGTAATCAAATGCAAATGTTGAGTTATTTTCTTATGTTTGCTGGTAGAATTTTAAATAACGATTTTGGATGATAAATTTAACAGTCATTTATATTTGATTTTGTTTGATATTTTACATTTAATATTTGCTTTGGGTTGGTGTGTTGAAAAATTTTATGTTTCACTCGGGGGCAAATTTTGTTTAAACCTCGTGCTTTGAAAACCCTCGCGACGCTCAAGATTTCAATTTTGGAATCTTTCGCTTGCTCGGGTATCAATATTAGCACGAGCGGTTAAACAAAAACTTTGCCCCCTTGTAAAACAAATAACTATTACCTACTCCTGAATTTACTAAATATTAGGTTATTACTAAGTATTTGTAGAAATTTAAAAAACAGAGTTTATACAAACGCTACATAATTAAGTCATAATTTACACTGGACGTGGGATACATGGCTGACTGCGCCCAATTTACCACCAATCATACTCGTACTGCAACATAACATAAGACTTGATCGACACCCAGAGCGGCATTCCGACTTTTAGGGTTGTCAGTCAACTAAGGAACCCTATTATAGTGTCGCCAATTCCGTCTGTCTGACTATCTGTCTGTCCGTTCGCGGCTTAGCTCACTGACCGCTAGTGCTAGAAAGTTTCAATTTGACATGGGTCAATTAAAACAAGTCAAGTAAAATATTTATACGGATTTTTTTATTTCGTGTTAACCCTACAGTGTTGGCTGTCGTGCCTGTCGTTGAATAGGTCTTTTAAAAGGAATAGGAGATCTTCCTCTAACTTTTGAACCATACATGTAAAACGTAGTAAATTAAACCGAACATAATCGGTTAAGCCGTTTTTTTAGCTTTCGCAACTTCTTTTTGCTTGTTAAATATGTACACCCACTTACCCCCGTTTAAGAAAGCCTATTATAACGGACGGGTAATTACTAATTACGGAACCCTACACTGAGCATAGCCTGACATGCTCTTGGCCGGTTTTAAAATCTGTTATGAATGTTATGATAATGCATCACGCTCGCAGCCATAAATATAACCTCGAGCGAGATGCACTGAGCATGTAATGACTTTATCATAATAAAGTTTTAATATCCGAATGCCGCTCCGGGGTTCAGCGACCGTACGCGCCGCGAAATAAGCGCGACCCACGCACCAAGGACGCGCGAGCACCTTTCTACATAATATCAACGTAAATATGTATAACAATTAGTTGCACCTGTTGCGAATGTGACAGGTCATGTGCATTCGACACTTAGCTGTTCAAATTGAAAATCGTCCGTGTCGTCGAGAAAACAGATGGGTTAATAGACTAGACAAAAAAATTCAAAATCTCTCTCCTTCTTGATGCGACTGGCAAATCGTATTACTTTTTGGCAACCGGGTTTTTTAACCTAATTAGACCCCGCTGAATCCGAATTTGCCGGTTGCTTGAACGAAATCTTGACCGGAAGTGAGATATTTGACATTAAAAGTCCCTTTTTTTCGTAAATAACTCTTAAACGGTGGTGTATAGCAAAAAATGTTCTATTACATAAGTAATATGCATAAAATTGCCTACAAGAAAGATTCAGTACAATTTTTCGCTAGGATCAATATTAAAAGAGATTTTAACGCGGGAAATTTAATTATAAACACTTCTAAGGTCCCGTTTTTTAGGTTTTCGTAAATAACTCATAAACGGTGGCCAATATCAAAAAATGTTGTTAGACGTTAATAATCTACACAAAATTTTGAATAAAAAAGATTCAGTACACTTTTCGCAGGGATCAATATTTAAAAAAATAATAAAGAGGGAAAGTTAATTATAATAAATTCTAAGGTTCCTTGTTTTTATTTTTTCGTTAACAATTTGAAAAGTGTGACACATAGGAAAAAAAAAATCTTATACATAAATAATAAACGTAAAATTTCCTACAAGAAACATTTAGAACACTTTTCGCTAGGATCATCAATATGTAAAAAGACAAAGCACCGGGTAAGTTCATTATAATCAATTTTAAAGTCCCTTTTTATTTTTTTGTAAATAACTCGTAAACGGTGTCCCATAGCAAAATAGGTTTTTAAGAACAAATTATCTACATAAAATTTCCTCCAAAAAACATCTAGAACACTTTTCTCTAGGATCAATATTTCAAGCGATATTAAAGGAAGAAAGTTAATTACAATCAGTTCACAGGTCACTTTTTTTTAGTTTTTCGTAAATAACTCGTAAACGGTGGCCCGTTGCAATACAATATTCTACATAAATACTAAACATAAAATTGTCCACAAAAAAGGTTCTGTACATTTTTTCGCTACGATTAATATTTAAAGAGGTATTAAAGGGGGTAAGTTAATTATATTCAATTTCCAGGTCCCTATTTTAGGTAAAGAACTATTTTATTTTATTTTAAAAATGTAGACCCAGTAGTTTCGGAGATAAAGGGGGGGATGGTCATTTTTTGTATTTTAATGTTTTATTTTGGGGGGAGGGGCTTTATCTCCGAAACTATTGGGTCTAAAATTTTGAAAAAATATACAGAATAGAACCTTTATAGATGACAGGAAAACCTATTAGAATTATGCAGTCAAGCGCGAGTCGGGCATTACTTAGTTTTTGAACCGATCCCGACAGGTTTTTTAAAGGCAATCACTCGCGTTTCACATATACAAAATACATTGTTAAAAATTGGGTAATGTACGGAACCCTTGCAATGCGAGTCCGACTCGCGCTTGGTCGGTTTATTTTCATTTTGAGGTACGGAACCCTAAAAAGAGAAAAGTGTTCCATATGTTTTGTCGTAGAAAATTTTGTATCGATTATTTATTTACAAGAACATTAAGAACTTATTTTGCTATGAGCCTTATTTTACGAGTCATTTTCGAAAACCTAAAAATAGGGACCTGAAAATTGATTATAATTAACTTACCCCCTTTAATACCTCTTTAAATATTGATCGTAGCGAAAAAGTGTACAGAACCTTTTTTGTGGACAATTTTATGTTTAGTATTTATGCAGAATATTGTTTTGCAACGGGCCACCGTTTACAAGTTATTTACGAAAAACTAAAAAAAAGTGACCTGTGAACTGGTTGTAATTAACTTTCTTCCTTTAATATCGCTTGAAATATTGATCCTAGAGAAAAGTGTTCTAGATGTTTTTTGGAGGAAATTTTATGTAGATAATTTGTTCTTAAAAACCTATTTTGCTATGGGACACCGTTTACGGGTTATTTACAAAAACCTAAAAAGGGACTTTAAAATTGATTATAATTAACTTACCCGCTGCTTTGTCTTTTTACATATTGATCCTAGCGAAAAGTATTCTAAATGTTTCTTGTAGGAAATTTTACGTTTATTATTTATGTATAAGATTTTTTTTGCTGTAAGTCATACTTTTCAAATTATTAACGAAAAAATAAAAACAAGTAACCTTAGAATTTATTATAATTAACTTTCCCTCCTTATTATCTTTTTAAATATTGATCCCTGCGAAAAGTGTACTGAATCTTTTTTATTCAAAATTTTGTGTAGATTATTAACGTCTAACAACATTTTTTGATATTGGCCACCGTTTATGAGTTATTTACGAAAACCTAAAAAACGGGACCTTAGAAGTGATTATAATTAAATTTCCCGCGTTGAAATCTCTTTGAATATTGATCCTAGCGAAAAATTGTACTGAATGTTTCTTGTAGGCAATTTTATGCAGATTACTTATGTAATAGAACATTTATTGCTATGCGCCACCGTTTAAGAGTTATTTACGAAAAACGAAAAAAAGGGAACTTTAATGTCAAATATCTCACTTCCGGTCAAGAATTCGATCAAGCAACCGGCAAATTCGGATTCAGCGGGGTCTAATTAGGTTAAAAAACCCGGTTGCCAAAAAGTAATATGCTTTGCCAGTCGAAATCGTTTTATTGAAAAATATGACCAGTCTATAAAATGCTTCACCGTTTAGCGACTTATTTATTAGAGCCCACAGTCCACTAACCAGATTCCACGCGTAGTTGATTAATTAAACAGTAATTTCATCTACTATGTACTTATATTTTTATAATCTAAAATCAGTAAATGTATTTTTGTATTTTGATTAAATAAACTTGCCAAGTTTATACCTAACCGGAATTTGCTTCCAGCTTGTGCTTATAAAATGAACCTACCACGAGCTATAAACGGTTTTAAAACTAAAGTTAAACAAACATGCCTCACTTTATATTATAAATAATGTAAAATAACTTCAGCAACTACTTAAATTCCAATATTTTTGTTAATTGCTAAAATCAACTCGGAAGTTTCCGCAAGACCAGCCACACTGTAAACTCACGTATCTTACCAACACTTTTAAGCTTAAATAGCATTAATACCGTCTAGTCTAGACTATTTTCCACTAAGTGTTCGAAGGCTGTAGAAAATTGAATGAACGTCTAGAACGTGGTAGCTAATTATATGTTACTTTCAATGCCATCAAATACCAGTTTTACCTACGGCTAATGCGACGAAGGTGCCAAGATTAGCACGGGTCTAACAAGTCTTCTGGTGTGAAACGGACGATTTAGTATAAACGTCCGTAACGGCGTATTTAATGGATGTACTTGTATGTCCGCTGTGTAAGTTGCAATTATATTAATTTCCCTTGCCTTTATAACAGTTTTACTGATTTACTTTTATAAACTACTTATCGAACTTGTTTGTTTTAAATTCCGAAGCATAAAATTAAATATTTGGAGTCCCCCAAAGCTAAAGACCTACGCTTATTTTCGGGGTGTGAGTTATTTGTTATTCTGTATGACTTTTAAATATCTTTGTTCCTGCCTAATTGCTGAATGTCTCTTTGTTGACTGACATTTGCTTACGAACTACAAATATAGGTAATTTGCTATGTAATCTATACAGTGCTAAAATAGAGCATTGCGTTTTCAATCGGGTAACATTCCATTTCCAACGACAGCTGCACTACGGTCAATTTTATTATGGGAATTGACAATGACAGCGACGCGTTCAGTACCGGTGGTGCAGCTGCGGTTAGAAATGGAATGTTACCATTAAGTATACTGATCACCGAACGTAATTTCAGTGTGACTATGTGTCAAAGTTAGATATAATGTTAATAGAATATTCAACGTCCAGTAAACCCTGCAGTCTGGCTTCATTGTACTCGTAGACCCACATTCCCAGCTCCACAAACTCCCACAGTCGCAGACAAATTAAGGAAACCCATAATCCACGCTCCGAGATTGCACCGCTTTATGATGTCACAGTTCAGAAGATTGTGTGCAATTATGCAGTGTGTGCAATTTATTGTGTTTCCCTCGTCGTGACTTGCTGCACTTTCTATCAGCTTGCCTTTTACGACTGCCACAATGCCAGCAGAAAGGTATTACCTCGGTAAACTTAGCTTATAAGTCAATTTACAGTTTACAATTATTTTATAGACATGATTTTCACTTAACTATTAAATAATATTCTTCTTGTTCCTCATAACCTGACAAATAGATTAAATTGAGACACGAAGCATTGTTTCCTGCAAATAATATTGTTTATAGTAAGTCATGTAATTTTAGTTAAAGTTAAGGATGATATTTATATTATACATACGTCGGGTAACCCGACTCGAGTTTATTATAGGTACTTGTTTCTTTAACATTAGCTCCCTAATTTTACTTGTTCATGATTCATAAAGTTTAGCGTGTTTTGAATTCATTGTTGCCAAGCCATAGTAAAAACTCAATCATAGCTTAAACAATTCTTGTTAGCTTGAATTTATGTTGGAGTCACATAATGAGATGGTAGCCTCACCCTAAATCGCATGCCTGGTTCCGTCCTCACATTGCAACAACCGCGTCTAGGTTGTATAAATGTCTAGATTGTCTAGCCTGCCGTTACACTATAGATAACCCGAGGTCGTACGCTTGCGTCTGCACGCTAACCGTAAAGTTCGTTTACTTGCTTTTTTACTGCAGTTTTCAAACTGTAAACTACTCGTATAGGCACTACATTTTACGTTATGGCACATGACAAGAGTTCGAAATTTTTATTAACATTAGTACTTATTTGAATTAAGTCTAATGTCTGACATGACTTTTTTGTAAAGTAGGCAGAATCACAAATTTACTAGTAGGTACCTCTTCGTCCTTCGTCCCTCTACTTTTTATTGAATTTTCTTCCTAAGTATATCGATTTGCTGGATTGCTGAAAATTGCTTAGTTGGCCAAGTTTCCCTAATTTTGAACGCTTATTATTATTGAAATAATTATACTTATTAATACATAATTTTATTTGTGGAGAGAGATACCGATCTGAGGACTGCATAAGTTTGTATGACGAAATAACCGCCCAGTGTCCTCTTAAGCAAATACTTACTGCCAATTTATGGAGGTTATTGAGGTCGTACATTATGAGATTTTCCCTCAGGATCTTTACTGCGCTGAATTATAATGGTTTAACAATCGCTGCGTAAAACAATGGATGTAATGAATGCCAGCAGTTGCCGCCGGCGAGAAGTGGACCACAGTCGCTTCGCAAGTACACTCGATATCCTTTATAAGCAGTTGCTTATAACCTATTCAACATAATTACTGTAATGTCTATCAAAACATACTTACAGCATTAATTTTCCCAAGGCTTTGTCAAACAAGAGACTTTGGAAGTATAGTTTGTAGCTTTCTAAGAGACCCCGACGGCTAATCCTTCATTCTCTATCTATCTATCTCTAAATCTATGTCTATTGTTAAGTAAAACCGCACGTGCTAGTTACCTGCAAAAAAGGGTATTAATTATTCTATTTGGCACCTGAGCGCGGGCTAGTCCAACGCTCAAAAAACCAGCGTAAATGCGCCTTTGTTACGCATCTCGATGACACATTTTAGACTTAGATTATATCTATATACACGTACTTGCCTATTTCTAATGAGGTGTCGAGGTCTCAAGGTATTTTATCTGTATCACTGTCCCGAAGTGGGGTAACTATGTTCTTCTTGTTTGGAACAGCTGATGGTGACCTCACAGTATGCTCCCATTACGTTAGTTTCATAACGCGACGCACGCTAGCATTTGGACGTTCCGTCCACACGTTACGAACCGGCCGCGGGCGCGAGTAAAGGTTACGAACGAAAGTTGAGATAATGCTGTCGTTAATTAGTGCTGTGAAAGTGTTATCCAGGAGTCTGGGTGTAAATAGCCCTGTCTATGGGTTACCTATACTTGTAACTTATGGGAAATGAAAATATGGTTCCCATACCAGCGGTGACGCTATCCGTTCTTGATGTTGTTTTGAAAAAAAAGAGATTCTGTAACATAATTGAATAGAACAGGCGATTTAAAACTGAATTTCGGCCCTATTCGAACTTTAAGATACGTCAAATATTACGGCTAGATACGATATGGATTATATATGTCAGTGTCAAAAGTGACATTTTTGTTTTAAGAAACGTCAGTTTTGACACTGACATATCTAATCCATATCGTATCTAGTCGTAATATTTGACGTATCTTGAAGTTCGAATCGGGCCGTTTGTCACTAGTAATCGTTAGTTTATTTGTGTTAGTTTGCATCACTAAGTATTACCTACATTCTACATTTAATTAAAATGTCAGTCTGACGTCCAGTTCAGACATCTAATAACATTTTACGGTTAATTCAAGAAATATTACCTCACGCGGATAAACTAACAGTAATATTTTAGAACGCTTAATACAGACTACAACAATATATAATGTTCCAAGCAAAGGCACTAAAAACCTAATTGAACCATCAGACAACGTAATGGCGGCCGCCTACCGCTCAACGTGGGTAATTATCGCTTATCTACTAACTGCGGAATTTATTTCTTTACTCACCAGGCAGTCTTTAAAGTGTTGATACTCTCTACTCTTATTTTTTCATGTCATCTTTAGGTTATTATACCAGTATCGCTTTCGGAGACCCGGACCCGCTAACGTAAATCCTTGGCTTGATAAATTGAGTATGTGAATTGTGAATATGTAGGTATGAAAAGTAATACGTTATTGATCAAAATATTTTGCCATAATTATATTACAATAAAAAACCGGACAAGTGCGAGTCGGACTCGCCCAACTGAAATACATCATCTGTGAAAATTTCAAGTTTATAGCTATCACGGTTCGTGAGATACAGCCTGGTGACAGACGGACGGACGGACGGACGGACAGCGGAGTCTTAGAAATAGGGTCCCGTTTTATCCTTTGGGTACGGAACCCTAAAAATTAACCTTATCAATTAACAAACTTCGCGTGCTAAAGCGCAATATTGAGACAATTTTGACAGCAAAAGGGAGGAGTGCATTTAAAGGAATCCGTTTAACAATTCTCTACTCAAAGTCAAAATTCTACTTTGAAGTACGGTCATTAACTTGTCTGATATCGTAGGACGGTAATAAGGTAAGGTGTAAGGGTAAGATGCAAAAAAATACATTTGTGTAATTTGTATTTTTTTTTTATAAAATCTACGGGCCCCCCACATCTAGCGTCTTTCGAGCGTCGGCGTCTACAACTGTATGGCCGCGCTCGACGCAACGTCGACGCAGCGTCGACGCAACTGCGCAGCGACGTCATTTTCCACAGCGCTGACCAGACGCCGACGCTCGAAAGACGCTAGATGTGGGGGGGGCCCTAATAGTCCATTCATTATTATAGTTTTCATAAACACACATAATATACACATTTTTTACAATCAATTAGCTACGCGAGTAAAAGTATAAGTTGTAAAATGTATGCTTCTGGTTCAGGCAAAAAAGCCATACATAATTTCCAAAGCCACGAACTTCCCGTAGTTGTAAACACTGTGCTCAAGTCTGGAATTGAAAATTTATTGCAAAGTTTAGCTATTACAGCATTATTCATGTTCGCCGCAAGCATGCTTTTAGGGTTGATTTCAGGCAAATAAAGTAACTAGAACTTTGTTTGCTTCGTGGTATCATTGTAACGATAGAGGCTTCATAAATTGTGCTTATTTATCTTTACCTAAATGTGACGTCCCACGGCAAAAGGTAGCTTATAGCGGTTATCTCTTACGCTATTAACCCTTTAACCGCCAGAGTCTGATATATAAGACATTACATATCCAGCTCATTTCGCCAAAATCTGATAAATAAGACAAAGATCTGATTTGGTTTTTACAGCACATTTATAACTCCCGTAACTAGGCCAACCTTACTCTGCGTGGTACAATTACTGTCGGTGGCGACACGATCACGCTCGATCAAAAATTGCTGGCGGTTAAAAGGTTAATAACGTCACTCCAATATTATTGCGGCGCTTGGCGACGTAAGCGCCAGTCGCCATAAGGTACCTTTTGCCGTGGAACGCCACAAATATAGGTATTGTGTGTATTTGCAGCAATCAAATAAACGCTTTATCTATCTATCTAAATACGTAAATTCAACCGCTTGCTAACTAGCGGTTAATTATATTTGTAAGTAAATAAAGTAGTTCTGTAGTAACACCGTAATGCCCTATGCATATACAATTAATCGCATACGCATTAAGTTGATTTAATTAAACGTTTCGTTAATTACAACTTGCAGTTAACACGTCAACTATGCAGTACTGCAGTATTTTTGTAACTAAGCTTAACGTCATAATTTTCACGTCAAGTGTTATTCGAAACTAAAGTAATGACTTTTAAAACAGCCACAAAGTTAGCGTTAGTTAGTTAGGTCATAATTATTCCTATAGACGGATGGCTAGCTACGGAAATAGGTTTACAATTTATAGAGCAACGAAATACCTCTAGTTAGTGTGCCATACTATCATTATTAATTAATTCGGGCTCCTGTGTGAGAGGTGTCAAATAAATTGAGGTGTACAATTTATAGAGCTACGAGTTTGGTGTGATATAATAGCTAATTATGTGTTTAATTCGTATACAACATTGCTAAGCGTTTTAATTGGGGGAAAAGTAGTGCCAGGTGACGTCCAAGATGCGCGAAACAGTGCCAAGTCATCTCATTTACTAGGTCAAACTTTATCGTGTTTCGTTACCAAAAGGGTGAAAACGGGACCTGATTACTATAAAATCCCGTTTCGGTTCCCTCTATCAATTGCACACCTATTGTTTTTGCAACCCCTTTGTTGCCCAACCACTGTCACACCCACCGCTGAACAGCTGCCAGGCGCCCGGATTAATTAATAACGATAGTGTGGCACACTAACTAGAGGGATTTCATTGCTCTATAAATTGCAAACCTATTTCCGTAGCTAGCTCTTAGACCACTAGTGTACGTGCTTTACAAGAGTGTCGCGTGCCAAGAAACCGTCCATTATAGTTATAGGCTATTGCAAATCTAAATGCACTCTATTACAATATTTTTCAATATAAATTAGCTTTACGGTTACTTTCGCACTTTTAATTGGAAGTTGTTATCGTAGTGTTAATTTTATTAAGGTTCTGTACACCAAATGATGGAAAACGAAACCCTATAATAATATTTCAGTTTCCGCTCTCTTTTCAATTATCTCTGTCTTGTTGCTCTTGTTAGCTAGTATGCTGCATTTCATGAACCGTAATTGGGTAGGTAAAGTTTTTTGAAGATAGGCAAATTATATTTTTTTCCGATATTATTTATTATAGCGATCACGGAAATGCAGCTCTTTTATTTTTATTTCATTTTATTGATTAAATATAATTTTTTAAATGATCGATATGACATTTGTGAGATGGAATGGCAGGTCCGAGTAATTCCTTTGCACGTAGTAAATGGGACGAGATAGAAAAAAAACGATGTCAACTGTCAGTGTCACTTAGCTCTCATTCCCGAAAAATAACGGACAAGCCTCATATCATGTTACCTTGCGAATTGCTATTAATGTTATCATTGAGATTTTTGACGACCTCAGCACGACCCACGGACTTCTGATTCCCCACGACATCTGCGCGTATTTGGACAAAGATTGAATTTACTTTCGATAACTTGGCACTGCATAATAAAATTATTGGACAACGTTTTCTTCCCCACCCCTACACGACGGCCCCTACGCTGACCCTTGGACAGAGTTTTGCAAGAAAAATAAGCGAGTTCATACGAGATTGCGAGCAGATTCTACAAATTTGAAATTATTATCATAACAGTGATAAGCACAATGCCGTTGAATTAGAGGAGCAATGGCCGTACAGGAGTACGTATCCGTGAAATACATAGGTACATAAAACTTTCTTCACTTGTGTTTTGATTTTTATTATTAAATTGCCATGAGCTGTTAAGTTCGTAAACAAGAAATCGGTCTAATTTTTTCTAACAATTTCAACCATCTGTTAGTTTTGTGTGGTTATCCTCATTTTATGAATGTTGTTCTTATTTTCAGGTGGATGTAAACATTCATTGGCGGTATTATACTGATGGCTAATTAGAACCATTGAGCCATGACATACTTCCTTGCAGTGTTATTCGGCTAAGCCTCGAGCATCCTGTGAATCTGAAGGATATAATTATTTCCATAAAAAAGAGCAATCGAATTAGGACCAAGATATCCCGAGAATCTAAAGACATTTTATAAAAAATGCAATAAAATGAAAATGGGAGACTCTCTTATTTTAACAATGTTACAAGATCATGACAATGTTATGGTCTATACTTATTAAAATTTTAAAACCAACATGTCTTTATCTTTGACTTGAAAATGTACAAATGATTTGGGTTAAGTTTTATGAAATGCAACTTATGCTAAAAATCTATTATTATTATATGTCAAATTATCGTGAACTCGATGTTGCTTAAGGCGTATCCAGATTAGTCAATTTTTCGCCAATCTGATTAAATTGCCCGATCGATTAGGGACGTACCGATGCAAACGCCAATTTGGCTCGCCGAATTCAACCGCCGATAATGACCGATAAAATGAGGTGCGGATACAAGAACACCAATTTGTGAGGCTAGTATTTTCGTTATGGGGCATTTTTTCAATTTAAATGGCTCTAATATCACCATAAATCTAAAATTGGAGATTGACGCCAATTTCATTTCTGATCAAATCGACCGATTTGATCAGTCCCGTCTGGATACCGCTTTAGCACCGCGAAAGGGCGCTGCGCGGTGCGCGCGGATTGACGCATGCGCGTACCGTATGCTTAGTATCTATGGTAATATAATTTAAAAAACTATGCAGATAAAAGGCGGCAAAGTTTATTCGTTGTGCAATGGTACTCAATAAGTTACCGCTTGTTATTTTAATACTCGTAATAAACAAAATGAGTTCAAGTGACGAAAACGACCTGGAATAGACGGCACACCGCCTCATTTGAAAGCAGAAGCAAACTTAATAATGAATAACTAGCTTCCTGCTAAGTCCAGGGACAAATACAACAGGACTTACGACATGCTCATGCTGTGGAAGGACACAAGAAGGACAGCCAAAACGCAAGAAACACCTAGGTACTCTGAAAGTGGTTTTAGCGTATTTCTGTGACCAAGTGAAAACTAAAAAGCCATCTACATTTAATATAAACTAAGAATATGCGTTGTTTTTTTAATTGTATTCGCGTCACTTTACCCCTATTAAATACGCTTTACTAAATTGAATTTGTTTTATTTCCTCACATAATTTGAGAATAGTGCTTACTATGTATACCTCAATGGAAGCAAAAATATAGTATTTTTGCGAGTTGATACACTTGCTACTTGTGTATAGTGGCAAATGTATTAAACCCGCAATCAACACTAATCAATATGTAAACAGGCCCCAACGTGAAGCACATTTACCCTACAGACATACTTATCCATATTGACCATATTTGAACCTCTCAACTCTCTTCAAGGGCACGCCACACAGCGTGATTCTATATACTGTTGTAATGTTAATGCTTAAGGATAATAATTTGTGGATTTATAAAATAAAACGAAACGAAATTTACTGGATTTATATTATATTATTTTGGATTTATATTATAAGTTTTCTAAAGTACAGTCGCCATCAGATACATTGGTGCAGCTAAGATGCTCATAAATATCTGAACACGCCTCTATTATCAGGGCGTGCGTGTTCAGATATTGTGAACACCTTGCCGAGCCCATATATAATAGCCAATAACGACCTAGTTATAAGACTATTACAATCTTAATCATTATGTATGTATAATACAACAATCACGTTTACATAATCCTCACAAACGTATAAGTTACCATTTTGGCCAATATATCTTCAAAGCTTGGCACCGAATCGCTGTTAAAGACTTTGGTGTGCTCAAATACGCTGAATTTGGAAAGTAACGTCTGTACTGTCTTGTAGACGGTACGACGCACTTTGAGTTCATCTCTGTAATATTCTATTTCCATTCGAACGTTTCCGGGATCGTCTCCATCTATTGTGTTGATACTGAGATCCAAAATGACTCGTGTAGCAGTCCAAGAGTCGTGGTGAAGGCGTTAATGAAAATGTTCTCCAAGAAGCAGTGCCAAGTAGTCGAAAGCAATCGTTATCATTATCAAAATATCCGTGTTGAGCGTGCTAGGGACGTTAAAAATACTTATTCTAGAAATCACACCGACATCCAATTACAAGAAAACACAAATGTTTCGTCCGACCATTATTTTCCAATTATTTGCAAGTTATTTTCCAAGAATGACACTGACAGTTGACATCGATTTTTTTTCTATCTCGTCCCATTTACTACGGCAAAGGAATTAATTACTCTAATCTGCCATTTCACCTCACAAACGTCATATCGATCATTTAAAAAATTATATTTAATCAATAAAATAATATAAAAATAAAAGAGCTGCATTTCCGTGATCGCTATAATGAATACTATCGGGAAAAAATATAATTTGCCTATCTTCAAAAAACTTTACCTACCCAATTATATAAGTAGACAGACAAAACAATTAAAATAAAATAAAATTTATGAAGTAAATATATTTATTCCAAATCTCTTCTTTATTCTTATTTCTTATTGTGTCGGAGGCCAAGACTCATTTTGGGTCGTTGCGCCATTAAGTAAGTAAGTAAATATACTTATTTACTCCTTTGTTACAAGAAAAAAAAAACATTTAGTGCGTGATAAGCAATTTTTTTGAATCTCAGCATGCAAGAAAATGGGTGGGGGTTGAAGTTCAAGGGTTATTTTAGAAGCACTGGCATTAAAATTAGTTTTGCTCCCTCGCGCAGTTGACACTTTGTCTACCTCGCTATGCAATTAAGAATGACTCGAGAAGCTGTCAACTTTAACATTCTTTACATTGTGTCCCACGTCATAAGCGACCTGTGCGGATATGATGGTCGTTCTTGTCTACGTGACAGCGTGATAAAACGGTGTCCGTCACTTTCTATCCCACACGGTGTTAAAAAGTGACAATTATTTTATCACGTGGATGAAGATGTATTAAGCTATCCATAATACATTTTATCAAGTAAATGTAAGTACCTATAAATTTCAATGAGCCTACTTACCTATGCGTTTGTAGGTATAAGGCAGTAAAAAATATTACTTTTACTTATAAATAACTTTATTACAATAAGGCCTAGTTTACCCTCTGGGTTGGAAGGTCAGATGGCAGTCGCTTTCGTAAAAACTAGTACCTACGCCAATTCTCGGGATTACTTGTCAAGCGGACCCCAGGCTCCCATGAGCCGTGGCAAAATGCCGGGACAACGCGAGCAAGATAATGAATAATGATGACTGATGACTTTATTAATCACGAGAACATGTTGCAATTCATCCCTATTTATACGGTCATTTTTTTTTTTTTGCTAACAATAAACTTTATTAGTGTATACAAACTTAATACCTACAAACAAAAATGATACTTAAAACATAATTAAATAACTAACCTACGGTCATTTAGTTTTAATTATATGATTTCTAAAATACTTGTAAAAGTGTCGAAGTAAAATGTGTCAAGATCCTTTTGGTATTCATTCAATTATATTGTTTTGATATACGAAGTGGTCCAGAATTCATAATTATTTTTAGTACGTATATCTTAACTCGAATCATGTACCGCTGATAATATTAAACGTCAAATGACAACGTTCGCAACTACATTTAATACCCATTACTTGATCTAATTTGTGTCTCATATTTTATGCCTTTACCTTTCGAATAATATGTTTGTAAATGGTCGCTACCCGCCTGTATTTTGCGTCCTCACTAATCCTTCCCCTACGTCAGACTTGTCGGAATCTCTAATCATTGCAGAGGAAGCAGATTTAGGGTTAACGCTAATCATTGAGTAATTAAAGTGTGTTTTTGACATACGTAAGGGGTTATTTGCCGTAATTAGATTTTTTCGCGATTTTTTTATTAATATCGGCATAAATACTTATTAAATAGCATCGCAAAGTGTTTTAACCTTCACAATAACTTTACAATACAATACTTCATAACTTTAGATATTGTAATACTCGTAGTTTTCGTATTTTTTACTTCATTATAACTTTTTTTATAGTGTTGTTGTAATGAACCTTTGGGAGTGCTCTGACCGTCTCGGGTGGCCGCGGTGGACTGAATACTCCCATAAGGTCCCATTGGTACTACTGCGGCACCCGCGACAGTACATACTCAGGCATCCTACCACGGCCAGTCGGCCATCCGTGTGGATGCCTCGACGCTAAGGCATTATAAGATTAACTTGTGATTTATTCATACTTACTTGGTTGGTGGTTACTTGGTTGGCGCGGTGACCCAAAATGCGGTGAGTCTTGGCCTCCAACACAAGAGCACGCCACTTTGATCGGTCCAGAGCGGTATCCCGCCAGCTTTCGCCGACGCCGAGCTCATAAAATAAAATATTTTGTCGTTGTCGTCTCATTACACTGGCGCCCAACGTGGGGCACGTTTTACCGCGCCCAAGATTCATCACAGTGTGTATTAAATACAAGCTTAAATTAATTTAATTACCAGTTAACAGACACTATTTTATGATGTCAAATTATAGAAAATATGCATACTTCTTTGTTATTTGCATTTAAATTTAAGCCATAAAGCTCTAAAACTTTCAAAAGCTATGATGTAAGCTTCCATTACAAAGCTATTGAAACTTTGCAATAACTGCGGTGTTTTCCGCTGTTTGAATTATCTGAGGCGAGGAACATTCCTCTCGGCGAGCTTTCAGCTTTCATGGATTACAACTTTCATGTTGGGTAGTTATTGAATTTTGTAAATGATCGTTTTTTTATTGATTCGTATTACATATTTATAGGTTATTAGTACTTACCTAATAAAAGTTTCGTCATAGGGAAAATACAGGGTGATTCAGGAGACGTGAGCAGGACTAACACTGCGCATTTTGTAAATTATAAGCAACTGTTTCCTATTAATATTAGTGAGGTTAACGTTAATTTTCTAGTCGTGTTGAAAAAAAAGTTATTAATTTATTTACGACATGGATGGTCACCCTAACATTAGAATACTAAACTATCGATATTCTGCGTCAAATTGAACGTCATCACTGTCACCACGTTCTGGTTACTTTTGAAAACTCGTAATTCACTCAGGTTTGACATTTTATTTTCTTCGTAAAAGAGGTTTTATGTTTATTAATTAGGTATTGTAGGGTGACAATGATTGTAGAGAATTAAAATTGTCCTCACCAAAAAGTTACAAAATAGGAAAAAGTGTGGTTGTTTCACCTAAATACGACGGTGATCGATCAATTATCAGTTACTGAGTGTGCAGGATCAGTCCTGCTCACGTCTTATGAATCACCCTGTATAACATTTAGGTATTTTATTATACCTTATAGCGTTATAATAAAATCGCAATGCGAATTCAAAATCACTTTATTATACATAAGTACAATGTTCTGTTCAATGTGTGTTGTGTTGTAGTTGAAATACAATTTACAGAAAATTAAGTTACAAAGATGAATTTATCCATATAAAGAGTGTCTTGGACGCATTCTACCCTAAATGGTCGGAAAATGCCGATGACAGGGTCGAGTGGGGAAAACGAGGGGGGGCCTTTGCCCAGCAGTGGGACACCAAAGTAGACTAATAATAAAAGAGTATCTTCCAGCTAAATAATCTTCGATTATATGAATCAGAACTTGCTTCATAAATTAGTTCTAATGTGTCCAATATTTTTATTGACATTCGGCGCCAGCTTTTGAAAAATAAATTTAATAGAGTCTGTGCGGAAAGAGAAGAGTCGTGGAATGTATTGAGCCCCATACATTCCACGACTCTTCTCTTTCCGCACAGACTCTACACAAATGTATCACTGTTTCACGCTCAACACGCAATAAATTTACGTACCTAGCACGATTATACATTACATCACTTATAGGTACATGGATAGAATATATGGGAACGATCTCCCACTTTTAATATTTGCAAAATCCCTACTCGCGTAATCCGAGGGTCCAGTGCATTAGTCACTTACAAAGAGTCTGCGTCTGACAGATAGGGTGTAACCCTACGTGCAACCACTATTACCTGATCCGTCGATAGCTGGTAGTACGCTTTGCCTTCGATGCCGTTTATTAGATGGCAGAGTGATGAGAGAGCTCAAGATAAATTGGTTCACGTTTGTACTTGAGTGAAGTAGGTGTGAGAGCTATGGTGGATGGGACTTTTTTTGTTTACTGGCGGTATTCAACTGGTACTGAAAAAATATTTAACGTCTAAAGTCTGATTTTAATGCTTGGTATGGGTTAGGTTTAAATGAGCCAGAAGTATTATAACTTTCACATTAGACTACACTACTTGTTATAATGTCGTACTTATGAAAAATTAACATTACACATTTTAAAAATTGGTAAAACCTAACAATTGTAACTAAATGAATATCAGCATTGCTAGCATAATAAGTAGCAGTACGAAAAAATGTTTTATTAACAGGTATAGAATAAAAGAAAAAAGTTTCATTTTCATACTATAAAACAGGGTGAATTTCGTTTTAAAACGGCGTCAAAATTAGTATCGTTCTTTATTTACTCGAACTGTTCGTATAGATTATAGATATTACTATGAATTCATATTTACCTAATATAAGTAACCTAAATCTCGGAAAATATATTATAACTTAAAGCTGAAATTTCTGTGCTCCTCCATTTCAAAGCCACTCCGTTGTACCTACACCCACATACATAAGCATGTATATATTAAGTACCTACCTATCCTATAACCAGGATTAACTTGTAGCGTTCGATACTGTAGGCAGGTCCTTAACAAGATTTCGACACAGACGTTTCCCGAAGCTAATGAAGTTAACTGGCTCTTTGGACAACCCTGACACATGATATTAGCTCCTGTTTCCTATCAAGGTAACTATAGTTACTTGTATACTGCAGAAGCCCGACCCGATTCTGATTATAATTTCTTGTTCTGAAACTGAGTTTCAGGGTACTTTAGTCAATTATGAATAATACCCATAGGCCGATTTTACAAAAACCCTGTTTAGGTATACCTATGTATGTGACTCTCTCGATAATTTCAATACTTTTGACGATAAAATCAACACACTTGACCCGTGTAATAAAATTATGAAAAAACATTGATAGGAATGCAAGTTTGCATTGCCTTTTAAAAAACTAAAAACTGACATACCTAAACATTTTCAAATGTTGAATAATTTTACGGTTTACACTCATTTGTTTTAAGTCACTCGCGCGACATGTTTCGGAGAGCCTAGGTCTCCAAACAAGTGAGTCTAAACCGTAAAATTATTCAATGTTAGTATGTCTCACAACAGTTTAAATTCGATTTTCAAGTGTGTTACAATAACCACAAATAGAACAAGTTTAGCTTTTTCAATACTTGAGCACTCGACGTAAGTAAGTAGGTACGTGATAAGTATGTTCTCCGTATTCACCTAGTCGCTGTTCAGATAGAATATTTCCCTATTCGAGCTTTTTCTAATCAGTATAAAACCCCGTAGTCGGTAGTAATCACCCGACCCGAGCCGATTGCCTTTTTGTCGCGAGGCAGTTACGTCGAGTAAATGCTCTCTTGCCGTTTGATCAATGGTTCCGACCTCGGGATTAGGGATATTGCCGCAGAGACCAATACATGTAAGCTAATAGTGCAATTTGTGATTCATGTCTAATATGTATATATACTCGTATAACTTTCGGCCCGATTCAAACTTTAAGATACGTCAATTAATAGATCTAGAAACGATATGCGACGTCCCACGGTAAAAGGTACATTATGGCGGCTGGCGCTTACGTCGCTTAGCGCC
This sequence comes from Cydia fagiglandana, assembly GCF_963556715.1. Lineage (NCBI taxonomy): Eukaryota > Metazoa > Arthropoda > Insecta > Lepidoptera > Tortricidae > Cydia > Cydia fagiglandana. Next base: position 9,843,723 of record NC_085938.1, on the reverse strand, counting down.
GCAATAATATTGGAGCGGCGTTAATAATAGTGTAATCGCCAACCTCCATAAGGTACCTTTACCCGTGGAACGTCACAAGGGATTAGATATGTTAGTGTCATATGTGACGTTTCTTCAAACAAAAACATCACTTTTGACACGTATCTTAAAGATCGAACCGGGTAGAAAGAGATGAATAACAAAAACTTAAAACTTTAACGATAACTTTTTGTATGAGAACGATAAATGTTTACTGTTTAGAGGCAATTATCTTACTTATTGTAGGTACTACTTTATGTAACAATATAATACATAATAAGTTTATTAACGTCATCACAAATCAAGATGCAATCTTATCTTGACAATTCAGGATGCGATGAATACTGTAATATCATGGTTCATTCACTCCTGGTAACAGTCTAGCAAGTCAGTTGTGACATATCGTACATCTTCGTTTAAGAAGTCATTACTGATGGTACAATAACGATTACAATGATTCTGCTCCGCTTTGAAGTCATTTTGATCAAATAAACAGCCGACTATAATACAGCAGTTTCCATTGATAAAGTTTAAATTCCGACAATTAGATTAAATAGGCAACGCTGCTCTTCTTAATTTATCCTCGTGCCGCCCACCATACAAAATTATAGCCAAGGAAATTAGAATCTTGTTGTATTTTCAATTAGGTTCATTTTCATTTGTTCGAAAATTTTACGAGACAAATGAAATGCTACCTACTTTCTTTTTAATTAAGGTTGACATTCCATCGAAACTGAGTGTACATCCTAATGTACATTGGGCGGCACGAGGTTATAGCTTTATAATTGCTAATACTACTTACTATTTTTTCGATCATTCGCCGTCTTCAACGCAATATTTTAATATTCATTCATTAATATCAGAAAGAAACATTGTAAGTACTTATGTCGTAAGTAAATTCGGTCACATTAATAAAGATGAAATAAAATTGATTGTCATTTCTTATGTTTGAATTAGTTCGACACATAAGTTCAATCAATTGATTTTAAATCGGTCATTGCATTATCATAATTGACTAAATAAAACATTTCAACACGTGCCAAAAACGGCTTGTTAAACATATATTTACAACAAATGCAATCAATCAAGAAACTATCTTTATATCTTACAATTGTATAACCATTCATTATACAATCCGTCCTTTGACCTATCGATTACAATAAGTATCAATTATATTAGTAGGAAATACAAACAGCGTATTATGGTAATGGTAGATTGTAATGATAAAGTCTACTATTTGTAATATAGTTTTTGGGTACTTACCTATGGCTGACATCTGACCTCCATTTATGTAATATTTTTATTGGCTACCTAATGAATTAACGATTTTCTTAGCTGTCGTATTGTAGAACCTTTATTTCGCGATATATTTACTCGTAAACTTATATATAACTCTAGTTATACGCTTTAGTTCATTCAATCATTTTGGCAATCGTAAAAGCCAATAAAAGCTTGCTTTCCTACTTGTATCACTTGCTTCTTCATCCCTTGCTGAAATTTATTACGTTTTAAGTTACAACGTCAAATTTTCGCTAATAATACTTTTTTCACCACACCAGCTCGGAAAGGCTTACTTTGCACTTCAAAAACTGATAGCAAAGTTGCATTTTATTCACATGTGAGGCAAAGTAATCAAATCCAAATTTTGAGTTGTTTTCTTATGTTTTCTGGTAGAATTGACTTTTAAATGATGATTTTGGATGACAAATATTTAATAACATTCATTTGAATTTGATTTGGTTTGTTTTTGTTTGATATTTTACATTAAATATTTGCTTCGGGTTGGTGTGGTGAAAAATTTTCTGTTTCACTCGGGGGCAAATTTTGTTTAACCCTCGTGCTTTGAAACCCTCGCAACGCTCAAGATTCCATTTTTCGAACCACTCGCTATGCTCGTGGTTCAATTTTGGAATCTTTCGCTTGCTCGGGTATCAATATTAGCACGAGCGGTTAAACAACAACTTTGCCCCCTTGTAAAACAAATAACTATTATAGTTATGTGTAAGTCTAATATTAGATAATATTAAAATGCAGACCGATTCCGAATCACTAAAACACGGGGCATAGTGACCTCACTACGCCCCGCCACCTGGCCATACTTAGGCACAAAATTCAGTAATTTTTTCAAGAATAATATTTGACTCATATGTTTGTTTTTTGTTACGAGAATCAGTAACTGAAATTACGCAGGAAAAATAATTTACCTAACAGCAGGATGGACACTATTAAAGGTTTGGAAAACCCTGGTTATTCTACAATGTCTCACACAGAACCTACACGGTGCTGAGGGCCTACCGCAAACCACGTTCGACGTATTGTTTCCCTGTCACACTTACGTACGAATTTACAAGTGCGACAAAGAGGGAACACGTCGAACGTGGTTCGCGGTAGGCCTTCCGGAGTCCCATGACCCCGCTAACAATCAGGCTGATTACGATTTACGATAGCTGCGTACGCGCAGCGTCCAGCCATTAACCGCGCCGTACTTTATTGTAATGCCAATAACTGTGACCCTTGGTCAATTAAGATTTGTATTGTTCGCTTAAATGAATTATTGCCCGTTGTTTATGTTTGTTTATCTGATTTAAAGGTGATAATGTTGGAACGATTACAGCTGTCAGCTAAGTTGAAAAAGCTTTTGCAATACATGCCATATTAAGCGTAATAAATTTTTATAGTTTATTATAGGTAACTGAGAAATAGTCGAATTAATTATAACACCTTTTGATAAGTCGAAAGTGAATGAAACCTATCAATGGTCCTCCCGCAAACCTGACACACACCTCGGCCATAAAGTAATAAAGGGCAACATTCTTGTCAGTAGGTGCTCTCGGGCGGTCGGAAACAGTTTCACCTCTTATATGGCCAGGTCAGGAATGAATGAATGGGACTCGATATGTATCGTTCACTTAAGGGTACTAGCGTCGAGTCGTAAGAAATGTACTGGAATCTGGTTGATACTAGAGGGCGGTGTCCCCTCTTATGAGTCATAAGTCTAAGCTTATATGGCCCGCTAAGCTACATCGGCGAAAAATATGAGCTTACAGATACATATTTAATTAACAATTGAATATACCTTAATTAATTTTAAGATTGTTTGTACATACGACTAACACTATATCAAACACACACAACAACGAAAACGACACTGGACCGGAATCAGTGGCGAGCAGTCGTGTTGGTGGCCAAAACACACTTTGGGTCGCTGCGCCAGAGGAGTAGTACTAACTAACACTAGGTATATGGATCTCTATGATTCGAATTAAACAAATAATTGAAATTGATACCTAGATACAGTTGTATTGATGTTAAATACAAACTAGATTTATATAGGTATTACATGTAGGCACTTGACTAAGTTTCCTTTGACATTGGGGCATACGAGTATATTCATTAAATTACTCGAAATGGTCTTCTTATCGAGTCGTTTTAGTATATCCTCGGCCAATCGACCTTTCCTTTTAATTGGTATTACCGCTATCTTGACTTTACAACATAACTCGGAGAATTTCTAGTCAAGGAAAATAAAATATATAAAAAACCTTGAGTTCTCAGTACCAGTCACGATCCCTACCTTAGCCACATTTAAAACAAGTTTTGAATCCCACTAGGTTTGCGCAAAAAATGCCGTTAACACTGACATCATACATTTTCTCATACTCTTGTGCAAACGTTTCTTCCTTCAACATGACATCGGCGCTTGCCTCCTTGTTATATTGTTATAACAAACCCTCAATGCCGGTTCCTGCTTTGAACAACTGAATAAATAACTTTGCTTATTTTGTGTTTAGACATGTCGTTGACAGGTAAACCACGAGATGACATCAAGTGTTCATGGCATGATGTCACTGAAGTTGCATCATGATTAGCGCTTGACATTTAGGAGTGGCTGTGGTAGGATATTTAAGTAAACGATGTGGTCGAACAACAGCCAAGCGTAATTGCGGGTCAAGAAACTTCACCAACAAGGAGTTTGCAGAAATATGTTACTAATAAAACGTGGTAAAAGTATTTGTATTATGTGGTTAACACAGAAACCACTAACACGGCTCGTACAAATCGTACATACACAACAGAGTTGTCTCTTTTTCATTTACAACATTAACAAAGAGATAAGTGATGAGCTGATGAGCATGTAAAATTGAGCTAATACCGAGCTTGGTATTGGTTGAGTTGGTCTAAGACCTAAGTCATGTTGGGTACCTGAGTAAAACGATTAGGTAAGTATATAGTCTACATATGTCTTCATCCATATATATCTCCTCTTGTATCTCCTCGATTGTCCTCATACCTTACAATGGACACTACATACCTATATATGTACTTACTAAATCCTGTCATGGACTACTATAGGTACGTAGTACTAATGAGTAGTTTAGTTAACCCGTGGAGCGCCCTAGCAAGACACGTGTGATGTTAACTCAATTTGGGTCGTAGCGTCTTAGTATCAGACGTGTGTTACTACATCATATCAATATGGGTCAAATTGCTTTGCATCAATTTTTTGTATGGTGGATGTTCGACGGGTTAAATGTTTTAAAAACTTGATCGTCTAATAGGTAGTTTGGCCGTTTGTCTAAAACGAATTGCAAACTTGCGTGTACGCGCAAGCTTTTGTTGTACGTTTTTAAAATTAATGGGATCAATCAATTTAGCAAGTGAACTAAGCTCATGGGAATTGATTATTAATATGCTAATGAGTTAAAGCAGATTGCCGTCAAATCAAGTACCTAATAGTCGTTAATTGATAGGAAATATCAAGAGGGGTTTAACACAAGGTCACACATGCGGATCTCACTTTGATGACATTATAATTTGACTTTGAGAATAATTAATTGAATGGAACTTCGAAATAGAATTTGATTGGTTGTTGTTTATTACTTCTGCATGATGAGTCTTGTTGAAAAATTATGGAGTTGAGGAAGGTTGTGAGTAGGAAGCGACAAAAGATTAATGAAGATTAAGTATATTTTATTTTATTGTTGTATTTTCTGGTTAATAGGTTTTGAATAACGACAATAAAGCGTTTAACATGATTCGATATAATTATTGTAACTCAAGAAATTGTTTTCATTTCCAGTTATTTCTCACTAAAGAAAACACTTGCTTACATAACAATGGCAACAATTGTATAAAATCTGCGAAAAGCGCCGGCGCAGGAGCGAGTCGGCACTCACACGGGAATCGCCAACGGAGCGTGACACTGCGCACTTACAGCATACAGTAACTTACAGTAACCCTATGAGACAAACCTGGAACAATAATCCATACTTATATATAATATTATAAATGCGAAAGTGTGTCTGTCTGTTACCTCTTCACGATTAAACCGCTGAACCGATTTGGACAAAATTTGGTATGAAGATAGTTTGAGTCCCGAGAAAAGACATAGGATAGTTTTTATCAATCATCAATTCATCATCTTCATCATTCCATAGAGACGAAGTCGCGGGCATAAGCTAGTTGGTCTATAAAATTGTCTGTCGGTTACCTCTGTTTAATCAGCTTTATTTGAATATTCATTTTATTATTTACTTCTGAATTGCTGAGAATTTTAGAAGTGGCCTTCTGGTTTTTTGTCAGACTACAAACTTTTTTTTACCCGACTACGACAATGTCAAAGGCAAGGATTATGATTATGATTTATACCCATACAATACTTTATGTTATCAGTTATTACAATTTAGTAATTCCCATTTGATCAGTTTGTGAGAACATAAATCTAACTAAACTATACGAAAAGCTCGTGCAAGCTCAAATTTTGTAATTTAGACACTTACATGTCTTCTGCAAAATTTAAATATAAAATACATTACAATTTGATTACCTACTGCTCAGCTATTCTTCTGGTGATTGTGGCAATGCGTTATGTTATGTACATATGCCCGTATGATGCGAACTTCAAGATGGAGATAGTCGACTTCTCACAGTAAATAAAGCTTTCAGTTCTTATGCGTAATTAAGTTATTGTAATGTAATGAACTGCAACAAATTACATAAGGGCAAGTCTCAATTATGACGTAAACGGAACTCACATGAATACGTTCTAAAACTCGTTTTATGTGCAAAAAGGTTATGTTATCGTATTGTTATAGACTTAGTGCGGCAGAGCCATTCTCAAACTTTTATAGGTGTACCTGTACCGTGTAATTAAGTGTCGTTTCACAAGTATTTATTAAGTACTTAGTACAGTAAGACCATTATACAAATGCGTTTATTTATTTAGCACATCAAACAAATATATTTTAATAGGTTAATATCTACATCTTATGTTATGTTGCTTCAGTACTTACTACAGGGTGGCTAGAAATTACGTTGACATATTGTTTACTGCGGCATTTTGTTGATAGTTTTAACAAACGCTTGCGTTTGCCTATCAATGCTGAAGGAGAATATTAGAAAGATAATTACGAATAGTTTTACTTAAATTATTGTAGTTTTAATTTTTAATGACATTAAATACTTATATGAAATATGTCCCTTTAACTAAGAAGTAAGAAAACATTGTTTGCCAGCGTATTTTGATTCATCCTGTAATTGTACCTAATAGTAACCTGGTTTCTATAACTTGAATATCTTGAATTTATACCTACTCAATAAAGCGCAGCGTAGGTTTAAACACTGTTGAAAAACTAATTTAACTGATTTGCAAGACCGAAGTGATCCGAAGTTAAAGTCCAAATTTCTGTGATAAGAGCTATCTCCTTAAGAGCCAGAGGTACGAGACGATGTATCAAAGCTTTTGGAGAATGCGAAGACGGAGCAGGGATCCTCTACTGATACTGAACATTATACTGAAGAGTGAAGATCCCTCGAGAAATGTATAGGTATATATCTATATTTTTTTATTAAGGGTACAAATTGCACTGACAAAATATTAAATTACATAAATTACTAAAAGACATAAACAGGAATATATATATTTTTTATGTAACTTCTACTGTCTTCTCCATATCTATATTAATAAACCCGAAGTGATCCGATAAGTGTACTGTGAACAAAGTTTTGTACGGTACAGTCGCCATCATATATATCGGAGCGGCCAAGGTGCTCATGAAATATCTGAGCACGCCTCTATTGTCAAGGCGTTAGAGTGCTTGTTCATATATTGTGAACACCTTGGCCGCTCCGATATATCTGATGGCGACTGTACACAAACAAGTCCTTTGACGTCCCCTATAAACGTCGCTGCAACTCACACGTGCCACTAAAACCGTTTTCCGTGTTACGTTTTTGTGTTTATTGTACCACTTTTAAAAGTTGAATGGCTCTTCAGATTTACGACGTGTTCCCATCGCGTATATACGTCAAAGCGGAAGCAATAGAGTGTATACGTGTTGAGATGAGCTTTGAAAAGCGAAATTTTATTACTTTTTATTTTTAGGTACGAAACTGTTATCTATTTCAGAATAAATACAGTTTTTGGCGTTACGAAATTTTGTCACGAATAAATTTAAAAATATGTTCTTAAAATTTTAAAACTTCCTCGTATCGTCTCTGTACCTACATATTTATTATGTAGGTTAACCTACACACGAGTATCTCAAAATTTAAAAAAGATAAGTTAAACTTAGATACCTACTAAATAATAAAGGCATGTAGTTTTCGTTTGGTAAAATTAGTTTAGTACGTACATTCTTTCTATAAATTAAATGTATATTTAATTCGTCGTATATTTATATATTGCTTTTAAACCGACCATTGACTAACAGTCCGCCGGACGATATCGGCCGGTCAGATGTTCGGACCTGTCAAATTTTTGTTCTAACTGACAGGCCGATATCGTCCGGCAGAGTTTTAACTAATAAAGTCAAAGTTGAGCTACCTATTAATACCGATATAAAATTAGTAGCCCAGTTTTAAAAGCTCTACACAGGCTATATTTTGATGGGTAGTCTTTGGAGAAATAAGTGACGATTCAATCCATAGTTGTTAGTAACAAACTTAAAAAATAGACTTAAATTACTATCTTAGTACCTAAACTAAGATGTTGGGAGGTCCAGTGCCTAACTAATGCACTATCCCATCTCCCTGTCACTACATAATATAATACTCTAGACTAGATCGACTGTGGTGCTCAAACAGCTCAAGGTCAAAACCAATTAAACCTCTACTAGCCATTTACATAATCTTTAATATTTATAGTAATGTTGGGTATACTGATTATAGAAATCGAGGTAAACTTCATACTAATATCCAGCAGTTAGTTATCACATGGCTATTAAATTAATATGACATTAATTCAATAAAGACCACTTGTTTTAATCGGTTTACTTAACGTCCTGATTTCTAATCCTGATCTAAGCGTAAGTACCTAGCTACATTTAGTTTTCCCGGGGTATAATATTACTCTACCAGTGGGGCCAACCCCATGCTTGCGGGTAACTAGGTGGGGTCGTATCTCTTCGTTTAGGTCCTAAATGAAGTTAATAGGATGTTTACTGTTACAGATGTGTTGCATACTTTACGTTGCACCCGAATACACATTAATTTTATATACCGCGTGTAGCAAAATTGCATGGACATATTATGAATGAATTCATTCATAAAACGGCCACGCAATTTACGGTCTGGATGTACATCGAGCATAGCCAACGACTGCTACGTTCTGCTTGATGATAAGCGGACATCGTGGGGTGCAGCCAGTGGGGGACACTCCTCCTTTCGGGCATGCTCGGATCCGTTCGGCTCAGCATTGCTTTGAGCAATTATTAGGGTCGGCACAACTTGACGTCCCTTTGCGTGCACGACCACAGATAAGATAATGACTTGAAATTTGACAACCCTAAATAGCCGATATACCTATAGTGCCATATATATATTGGAAAGGGACAGCATGATTCGCCCCTGAATCGCTGTCAAACTTCGGTTTTGTAGGAAGTGTCCTTTCTGTATGGTAGTTCTATTATTTATTCTGTGGTGCAGCGTGCAGCTAAGACTGGAGATTATTAGTATTATTACACGTACTTACGTTGCAGAGGGGCTACCGCGAAAACCGAAATTCGCAAATTGCGGGGATCTTTCTCCACTCCAATGAAGGCGTAATTAAGAGTGACAGAGATAAATTCCCGCAATTTGCGAACTTCGATTTTCGCGGTTATAGTCCAGATTCGATATACCTAAATGATTTAAAATAGTGTACAACATACTTGTAAAGACTAATTGACAACAGTGCCTCATCGAGTCCTGTTAGATCCGAGATAAATATGAAGGCCGCTTGAAAACACCGTTTAATTTTCATTTGTCGGTAATTACATTTTATGACACCATTATATTAACCGTATCAGCACTTTGTAATTATAGCTTCTTCTGATATAAAGTATCCGGAGGCTTAACTTTCACGGTAGGGACATTTCACACTTAGGAAAATTCCAATCTACATAATAGTTTAGGTACAGCAATTTACTCTTTACGGTGTGGACAGGTTTTCTCCTGCATTTTGCTGTTACTGAAGGCTCGATTTAATGTCTTGTAAATTATCGTTTGTCCCGAGTTGCCAGTTTGTCTGCGATGTCGGGTAATTGTAGGGTTTAGGTTGGTTAATGTGTTGTGAGTGTGACGTCGTTAGTGCAGGCCTTTTATGTATCTGTGCACTTGTAGGGACTTCACAAAGCTTCGATTAAGTAACAAAAAATAGGAAAGAAATTCAGTAAGCATCCCTGTTGCATTGGCGAGAGGTCGCACAGGACCGAGAAAAGTGGCGCTGTATTGTGTCGGAGGCCAAGTCTCATTTTGGCTCGTTGAGCCAACGGAGTAAGTAAGTATCCCTGTTGCACATGATTTCGACAACTACCAACACGTCAGTTGGGCAACTACCATCGACAACATCTTAAAAATGACCACGTGTTTTCTGTACCCCAAACTGATTTCGCCTATTTCGCCTTTATGGTTGTTGCTCGTTTAGCACCACCCAGGGGACACGTGCAGGGTATTGATAGGTGCTTCCTGCGGACGTGAGCAACATTCGTCCCCCTACCGATTGACTTCTACAGTGTGGAAAGATAAGTCGGGCCCTGGAGGGAAACTACCTGAAATCCTTAAGCTGGCTCATTTTACTTAAAGGAGACATTCCTTTATTTTTAAAGAGAAACATAACTGCATTCATAGTATTTTTCATTTTTTCTTCAATTTGGCTTGTCTAAAAAAATCTTGAGTACTAAATATTAGATTTTATGGATATACTTTGTACGACAGACGAGTGTAAGACCTAATGTTTCTTGGAGAAATGTTATCATTAACATTAACTGTATCGACTAGTAGAATAAAATTGCAAGTTTTTATTTTTTTAATTTTTAGTCGGTTCGAGTCCCGGGCGAGGCAAGCGAGTAGAAAATCATTGAATGCAGTTTTGTTACTTTTTAAAAATAAAGGAATGTCTCCTTAAGTAAAATGCGCCAGCTTAAGGATTTAAGGTAGTTTCCCTCCAGGGCCCGACTTATCTTTCCACACTGTATACTCGTATACACAGCTGTAGAGCACGTCTCAGAGATCAATAAATCATAAACACTGCGTCAGATAAATTAGTTAGCATGGGAAATACTCCATTAGTATATGAGCGCTTTGGTAATTGGTATGAAACTGTAATACTCATATGTGCTGAAATAAATGAAATGATACATACCCATTAGAATTATATACACTCAAGAGCAACGGAAACGGCTCACTAGTATTTAAATATTCCTGCGAAAGTAAAGTCCAATAGACCAACACCAGTCAGCCATCAAATTAAAACAGCTAAGCTGATAGCGTGATAGCTCTCACAATATTAATATTACTAAATTCTTGTAATCCCTTGTCGAGCGTCTGGCCCAACCTGTTTGCTGGTCCTTGACCCTCTCGACTGGCATTTCATTTTACAGTTACAAATTAAGTTTTGCAACTTTGCACTTGCACTAACTGTAAGGTTACCAGGGCAGGGTTAAAAATGAGAACATTTTAATAACGGTGTTTTGTATTTTTTTACATTCGAACTAAAAGTTAATTCGTTTCGCCAATTTTCAAAGGGTTTAATACCAAGGTCGCCGGTTCGCAATATCAAAGAATAAACAACACAAAATGCGATGGCTTATAGGTACTTAATTACTTTTAGTGCCCCAGTGGAACACTAAATAAGTAAAAAATATTATTTAGTGTTCCACTGACACGACCACACTTTATCTCTTTAAAGTCTGTGCAGAGTGAGACGGATGCCAGACAATGTGATTTTCACAAAAACAAGGTCTCACCTTTAACAAAAAATAACCCATTTTTTTTCCTTGTTCCAGAGTTTTCTAGCAGCGAACGCGAAATGTTGGTGGGCGGGCGCACTAGCAGCGGCGACGGCGGAACTCCGCTACGCGGGCTACGTGTGCCCGGGGGTGCTGCTGGTGGGTGGAGCGCCGCGCGCGCTCGAGACCGTGCGCGGGGCCTACTCGAGGTCCGTCCTCAAGCCTCCTCCTACGTACCTCATCTGCGGGCTCGGTGAGTACCTAAACTAAAACGGCAATGTGACGAATGAAAAGCATCCGTCTACTGATATATTTTCTTAAAGCAACTTCTATAAATAAATATCATGGGGCATCTTACACAGATCAACCTAGCCCCAATATAAATACATAGAAAACACTATGACTCAGGAACAAATATTTGTGTTCATCATACAAATAAATGCCCTTTACCGGGATTCGAACCCAGGTCATCGGCTTAACATCACTACCCACTAGACCGATCGTCGCGATCTCAGTTTTTAAGTTTGTTGACTGTTAGGTTAAATTAGACGTTTCTACTACCTACCTTACACAATGAGGGTTTTCAGTAGGTACCGAAGCGAGTAATAATAGTAGTAGACCTCATCATGCTCAATGTTGAATCAAGATGTAGCTTTATTGAATTATATTAGAGTGATATAAAGTTGGAATTTAACTGTGAGATCCTCGTATTTTAGCCCGTACAAGATTAGAACATTGAGCTTTATTGCTTAATATAAAAGTCCAGTTTTAAATAATTGACCTGATTATGATACGTTATGACTAAAGTTCTTTGGTGAATAACATTGTCCGTGACACATGATGTCAGCGTTACGTTACGCGTTACGCTGAATCGAGTTTATCATTTTTTCCCCACCCCAAAAAGTGCTCAGCGCCGCTAAAGAAGTTTTCACTTCAAAAATCCACAATTATCGAATGTATGTAGCCTGCTCTCTAAATTTCACGAGCATAAATTGAGGTATGCGACATTTAGAAGACATAGAGTTAGAGGCGCTTCGGTCGCGTTGCACACTCACTCGATCAAATACATTTTTACAGTCTTCATCAAGCCAAAGCCAAAATAAATTTAAAACCAAGGGAAGTTCGGTTACATATTCTAAAAAAATCCGTCTCATATCTAAAACCTGTTAGATCTCCCGTCTAGCCTTCATTTGTGATAATGGCAATTATAGCTCCGCCGCTTCCTAAACCGGCGTAACCAAAGGCACTTTAGATCAGCAGGTGCCATTATTCAAGCGCCCACTTTGCGTGCCGTGCCGATCCCTTTATTCAGGCGCTAATGTATAATGTAACTATAAAGCGTAGTGTTCCCACGGAACAGACGCATGCGCATCTCCTACGCGCACGCCCTCGCGGCCTTGCAAGGACGACTGGTGTAATAATAAACGTATAAACTTGAAGGTGTTACAAGTGCAGGACTTGTAAAGGCCCCAGTACACAATGGGCCATTGCCGGCCACTCCAAGGGACGCATTTATGCGTTAGAGGGAGCAAGTGATATTGCTATCTCATTCTACCGCAAGGCTGCGTCCCTTGGAGTGGCCGGCATGGCCCATTGTGTACTGGGGCCTTTACGACCCAAGATCGGCCGATGATACCTAGCAGGTGATTTTACTCAGAGGTCGCTAAATTAATAATAGTAGGTACATTACATACATAAGGAGGTCAATTCGTAAATGCTCCAGATCGCAGGTATTTGTGGCGCGAACCGAAGGTGAGGGCCATAAATATGCGGTCTGGGGCTTTACGAATTACCGCCCGTGGTTTGTCTAAAGTTTCACGTCTTGCCTTGGCCAGGAACTGAGATTTTCTTCTCGCGTAGCGGGAATAAGATCCCACTTCGGTGCCTCGGGCCTACGGTGACGTAAAATATATTCAATCACTTACAATTATTGTTTCCATTGGGAAAGATCTAAAAGCATTGAGACCTTTATCTGAGTACTATTCGTAAAATGTTTGTTATTAATGCTGAATAAGCAAACCAAATAGGTACTTTTTAAGTTGAAATTAAAAATAAGCGTAGGCTCTTAATGGCAGAAAGGAAGTTTTCGTTTCATAGGTGACAAGTTTTAATCGAAAACATCGCCGTTTCATGTTCCAAGAAAGTTGTGTAAAAACTTTCAATGGAGATCCCGGAACTAGCCGCTATGGACTTTTTGCAGTCGTCACATCAAGTTTATTTTAACAATAGTTGTTATTGGCAGTGTCTAGAAAACAAGTTTTACGATAATAAGTTTTCTATTAGTGGGTAAATTGAGGACTTCCAAAGTACCTGACTAAATAAAAGAAAAACTGAATTAGATACTTATAAATTCATTAAAAGTGCCTTTTATACTCTAGATTGAAAATAATTGAAACTACGGGCAAACATATTCTTAAAATGTGATATAGCAATTCAGTTTTAAGGATAAACAAAAGGTTTATTTAGACGAAACCCAATTAAAAGTATAAGTGGTATTTATACAAATACAGGTTAATATAAAGTGTATCTACAATATACCTATATTTATGTGGTAACTTCTTACATTGGCGCAGTCTAGAAATTTCTCTAAAGGTCACACGACCATTATTAGCATAATATGCTTTTACATTTTGCGGCAAACGTGCTCATTGCGTAAAATGTTAATGAAATCTCTTATCGCTGCAAATTATATGTTAAACATTTAATTTCAAAATTTCAAGGTATAGATTGTGTCACCAGTTACGTCGAAAATTTATTATCATATGAATGAATAGGATTTTAATATTGTTTCGTTGTCAACTGGTTATGACTGTTACAAGTCGCGTCGCGGACTTATTGTGCTTTTAAGTAAACGTATCTTTAATTATAGGTACAGTTATAATTTGTATAATAAGCCTTAAAATCTTACAAAATATATAATCAAGCTGTTACTTATACCTATATCGAGCACGTTCGCGAAGGTGCATATAATAACCCAAATTATGTCGTTTGTACAGTTACATATTCCATAGCGGCTCGACGGGCCGGTCGGGTGTCGGTAGTTTTGCAATACAGATAATTTTGATTTTCGATGAAGTCATTTTGTTAGTTTGCGATCACGTGATCATGTCTTATTTATGAAAACTTTCCCTTTTATTATCTTGTCCTCCGTTATAGGTACCCCATGCTCATACCTACGTGCATGTACGATATATTCCTAAATTATCCTAATAGGTACCTTACCACTAATGTAGAACATGTTATACAATATTATACATGAGAGAATACTAGAACGAGAACCCTAAAGCCGACCACTGACTAACAGGCCGCCGGACGATATCGGCCTGTCAGTTAGAACAAAAATTTGGCAACTCTGAACAACTGACCGGCCGATATCGTCCGGCGGACTGTTAGTCAGTGGTCGGCTTAAGGCACTCATACCTTTAGAGAAACTTACACTAAAATGTTGTTCGTGATATCATTAAATTATACTCACCCAAGTATATTTTTATATATCCTATTTGCTTTTCTATAGACAAAATCAGACAAGCAATCTCCGAACTTGCTGAACATAAGCAAAATTTTCCCGAAGTATTCCATAACTTAGACACTCCTTTATTTATGTTTTCTAGTTACATTCTAATCTAGACAGATTGAAGATACAGTGAAAATTAAAACAATGAAAATGGTTAAGTAAAGTACACTATGCTTACATTTTTTTGTACATCCGTACACCTTTTCATTACTCTTGATTACATATTCCGCAAAATGGGTAACATGATAAAATTGTTGCTTTTGTAGGGTTTCCGAGTCTCACGCGCCTCCGCTACCGCAATCATCATTCGTTCATTTTCCAGTTTTTGAGAGGTGTAATTTATTTTTATTTCAACAGGTTGTGAACTGAACTTTTACTTTCATAGCCCTTCGAATTTTAATACAGTTGTAAACTAATTGACTTTTACCAATTGAGATTGAGTTGTATTAGTCCAGAGATTTATGATCTTACGTGGGATTTCTAATATATTGTTCTGACACGTGTTTTTGATTGCTGCATGAATAGTTTTTGTGGAACTTTACAAATTTAATAACATCTAAATTTATTGTATGCATTAGAATATGATTACTCGTTCGATGCCAACAGCCTGCTTAACAGATTTAAACTACTTATTCTGATAAGTAGTTTAAGTTACAATGAAAAAGCGGCCAAGTGCGAGTCGGACTCGCCCATGAAGGGTTCCGTAACAGCAAGTAACACAATAAAATTGCGGTTTACGGTTTATGACGTATTAAAAAAAAACTACTTACCAAATCTTGTTCAAACCAATTTTCGGTGGAAGTTTGCATGGTAATGTACATCATATATTTTTTTTAGTTTTATCATACTCTTATTATAGAAGTTACAGGGGGGGGGACACACATTTTACAACTTTGGAAGTGTCTCTCGCGCAAACTATTCAGTTTAGAAGAAAATGATATTAGAAACCTCAATATCATTTTTGAAGACCTATCCATAGATACCCCACACGTATGGGTTTGATGAAAAAAAAATTTTTGAGTTTCAGTTCTATGTATGGGGAACCCTAAAAATTTATTGTTTTTTTTCTATTTTTGTATGAAAATCTTAATGCGGTTCACATAATACATCTACTTACCAAGTTTCAGCAGTATAGTGCTTATAGTTTCGGAACAAAGTGGCTGTGACATACGGACGGACAGACAGACAGACAGACAGACAGACAGACAGACAGACATGACGAATCTATAAGGGTTCCGTTTTTTGCCATTTGGCTACGGAACCCTAAAAATGATTTCTGTGAACTAGTTTCAGTGTATAGAAGAGAGAGTAATAATATTCGCAAATGCATACTAACTGATGTAGCCTCCGAGATTTACGTCCTACAGTTGAATCAGTTAAAATAAATGCTGCCATTCGCGACTTGTAAATAGAAATCCAGTGCGTGTCAAATTTTAATTTACGATATTGGATTTGTAATGCATCAATAATATCAATATGCATAAACGCAGCGGGCGACAGAATCTTGGAACAGGTACTTTAATGTAGTTTATTTCCTATTGCTGGCACCCCGATCACGCCTAGCACCTAGTACTTCTAAAGTATTTATTATTTATGAATGGAAATGTCGAGTTTCACCGCTTGTTATCTGAAATTGAGTGAAGCCTTAGTAAGCAACTGAGCGCTTACGTTTGATTCGTACTACGTACGATATACTAAAGTATTTATTCCATCTGAACTAAATCAATTAAGATTGATGCTTTTGTTAATTTTGATTTCGCGATTTCGGGGTCGGAGCAATAGTAAAAGTTGCTCAGTGTGGGTCACACTCAATTCATTAACGGGCTTAAGTAAGTTTACATACTGTATACATACCTACATAGTCGAGAAAATTTAAATTTAATTTGATTTTTTGAAATTTCGGTGGTGGGAAACATTATGAGAAAACCAGGCTAGTAGTTTTTTTGCAATACGGATAAAAATATAACCCTTTCACCCCTCAGTCGTTACATGAAACCGCACAAGTTACGTTTGACCTATTTTACCTTTATCCGATTTAAAATAATTTTGCCCTGGCAGTAACACTACAGGAGCGGCATACGAACTTTAAAAAATCTGTTACTGATTATTTTTACTCGCAGTGAAACTCGCTCGTAATAAGAACAAATTGACATCGATTTATAGATTCCAAGGGTAAGTATATAAGGATAAGTATTCCAGCCTCAAGGGTCTATTTGGGCCATTTTTGTTAAAGTTGTACACTAAATACACTTTTTTCTCCTTTTTGAACCAAAACTGCTAGTAATTCTAGATGCGTAGCTAACATGACAATCGTTTACACTCCGTAGCGAACTAAACGCTACACAAAGGGTGTCATTATCATAGCGCAAACGCACCCTGAGTAGAAATCATAAAAACTACCAAATCTGAAAAACGCATAGGTAGTACAATTTAAAAAATTAAATGGGCCATTTTCTGACTGTAACATGAAAAGTTACAACTCTGTATTAAATAGATTAGGTTGTGCATATTTCATTAATTTATAACCGATATATTATGTACGTTTTATGTGAGATGTTTTCCGGTTTCCTCTATCTACACCTATATATCTACACGCATTGCATATGTATGATTTATGGATTTTCTATATAAATTACTTTGTCATGAAGCCGTCAACGTTACTATTAAATCAATGCATCGAACAGAGCACCACATCCGTCTTTCCTCCGGACGCATTAATCAAACCTTATGGAAACAGTTTCTAAAAGGCCAATCGTTGCGTAAATGGCACTGCGGAAATCGCATGTAAACGTGCCCCATGTTAAAAAAGTTCCATCTGTTATCGAAAGTTTAGTTCTCAAACGTGACTTACGTCTATATAGATGGTGCCGCTCGTAAGGAGGGAATTTTGATCAGTGATCACAATAGTAGCCGTACGTGATGGTCTTGTCGAAGATGCGTCGATTGATAATTTGTTTTGTTTGCTCAATGTTGAATCAACTAGTAAATTAATCGTATGGAACAGCGGTCGGCAACAGGCGGCCCGCGAGCCCCCCTGGCTATTTTGTATGTAATATTGTCAAACAACAATGTCTGATAAAGTCATACATATTAACAAAATGCGGCCTGCGTCAACTTCCTTAACTACTATGTGGCCCTTGGCTGCTAAAAGATTGCAGACCGCTAGTATTGACCGTTTAGGTACTTCGTTTCAATGGTAGAAGACGCGCGTAAAGTTAATATTAACTTTAAATATTAATTAATATTTAACAAACTTTAAAAATATTGGGCTATAAAAAATATGTATTAAAGTGATTACCAGTGATGCATAAGTTGGATAACAGTCTTAAGTACTTGCATACTCGTAGGTACTTACCGGTGTTAAACCTATGTGGCACATCAGTACGAACCCGTGTCCTTAGGTTAAAAAGTCGCTTTACCGTTAGGCCACTAACGTTTAAATAAGTTGTACATGTGAATGAAAAGTTAAATAAATGAATACCTACTCAACTTTACCAGAAAATTTTAAAGAGGCATGTTAAATTCCATACTGGTTAGCTACGCCGGTAGGACACACATACCGTCACGTTACAAAATGCCTGCCCATGCGCATGGCCTTCACGCCTCACCCGAAATCTCTTCAGCGGCGTACAATACCCTTACGAGTCGGTTAACGTATGCATTCAACATAATACTTGAGAGTACTTGGAGAATCGTTACAAAATTTAAATACCAATTCATGAATTTGTAGTTAAATATTGTGTAAATGTCATTCGCTTATACTTTTGCTTATACTCATAGAGTTCAATAGGTTTTTTACTTGTGTTTCACACAAGGATGATGAATCAAATCTTAAGTATGGTATCAAGGTAATTTAGATGAGTTTATTCAGTTTAAACGGGCTATCAATATTAATTTTCGATGTAATATTATTGCTTACATCTTTTCAATAGCCTCGTGCCACCCTTACTTACTTACATTAGGATGTACACTCAGTTTCGACGGAATGTCAACCTTAATTAAAAACAAAGGAGGAAGCATTTTATTTGTTTCGAAAATACAACAAGATTCTAAATTCCTTGGCTATAATTTTGTATGATGGGCGGAACGAGGATAGAGTTATAAACCCTAATAGCAACAAATCTTATACTGGGCACAATACATCGTAATAGAGCGAACATCGGAGAAGGGCGCTTAACCTTAGCAAGATTACCCACCATGTTCGTTGACCTAATACCGAAGAGTAAACCAAAAGTGACGAGCGTAATGGTGAACATCTCCATAACATATCAAACGCGAGTGACACCAGCGGTGAGACAAATGAAGACGGATCACTCCTTAACTTTAGCGATTAATAACAATAGAAAGTAACGCCATATGTCGGGTTTGCATATTATTATAAGTGGCATAATGTCGACTATTGTCGACGTTTATGGCCTCAGTTGAAAGACAACTGCAGTTTAAATTCAGCCGAGGTAGAACCGTTGTTGACCTTTTGCTTACATCAAATTGCTAGTGGTACTTATATTTATTGCATATTGACTATACTCAAGTGTTTATTAAGTAAGTGTTGTAACAAGCATATATCAATGACGTACAAATTGAATAAAGCATGCGTCAAGTGCAATTCAGTTTTTTTTTTATTTACTAATTGCACGCGTATAAGAAAGATTTAAGACAAAATTTCAACGAGCGAGGTAATTTCGTCTTGCATCGTCGACAAACGGCTCGATTCGGAAAATGAATTAGATTTCTACTAGACTTCAATAAGTTACGATATGGATAATTTAAAGATATTTGTAAGATAGATATGTCAAATTTGACGTTTCCGCGATTCTGGACGTCCTCTTGAACGATTTCGACAAGTTATGACTTAGATATCCAAGTCACATCTAGTCGATATCTAATGTAGATCTAGTTGATCTCTAAATCGTCTCTAGACCTTGTGATTATCTCGAAATCCGAATAGGCCTGCAAGTCCCGGGTAAGACCTAGTAATAAATTATGTTTTCTCCAATATGCTCGGAAATGTTCACCTTACTGTAGCAAAAATAGTACGGGAAGTTCTTCGTTAATGTCAAACTCTAACTAAAAAACATCAAACTATCGCTGTCCTGTTCTAGCGGACGGGAAGTAAAAAAACACTACAGTAATAACTTATTACTGTAGTGTTTTTTACTTTTTAATAATAAAAAACGCAAACAGCCAATTATTATTGCCGCGAGCCGCTTCTACACGACCCGATCAGCTATCATTTCACGTGTATGATCGTGCGAATACTGCTTAATAAAATCAAAGATTATTTTTATATTTTTTTAAAATCTCATCCGTGTTCATAAAGCTTACATAGTTTGTCAAAGGACTTTCTCATTTCAAACATAGACAAAGAGAATCATACTATCTTTGTCTTACACTAGTACTAGCACCCAAAAGAAAAGGATGGGTGTAGTTTTCCTGGTTCTTACTGACTGAAAAGTTGGTTTGACAAACTATATTGCGCAATTATATTGAATGAACGAATATTGAATGGTTCTGAATGGCAGAATAAGTTTGTGCCTTTAACTTTTAAAAATTAATTAAAGAGGGAAATTGTTTTTGACATTTTGGATGTGAAGGTTTGATTTGAGTGATGCTTGATGCTTAAATAATAATTATTTTAGCTTATTTCCTCGCATGTTTGGAGAAAAGCACTATATATGCCTCGGCAGGAATAGCAATTCGTGGATTCGTCTTCTTTGTCGGACTCCGCTTCGCGTCGTCCGACAAAATCGAAACTCATCCACGAATTGCCCTTTCCCGGCCTCTGCAATAATGTACTATTACTTGTCGTAACTTGAGCCATAAAGGTCATAGGTGGGACGACACAGCGCTGTAAAACAAACTACCTTTCACCCGCCTATAAAAGGAAACGATTTTAGGAAAATCGGAACAGATCAGAGAAAGTCCGCACCGAATAATGGCACATTGATTTATTATAGATTTATCATGGTTCGGGTCAGAGCGTGATCCAACACCGCTTAGTGTGAAAGGTTGACCAAATAAATGGTCAAATGATTGCTCCCTTTGGACAAATGTACTTTCCTAAAGTACCGATGGAATCGTTTAAAGAAATGTTAAAAGCGAAAATCAGTCGCCTCTGTCGATAGTATTCGTTCTAAACGTAATTGGGCGTCACAATTACTATTTTATGATATGTTGTAATTAATGATCGATATTGAAATATGGAAATCTAGGTTTATGACGGAATAAGAAATCGAAACCACGGGTCATAAAATATACTTATCTATATCTATAGAATGCTATTAAAGCTAGAAGTATTCACGTTACACACTTTACACAGCGTGATATAATAATGTCTTACTGTAATAAGTGTAATAACAATCACACGCGTATTATATTATTTAAGTAAGCAGGTCATCAATCATATTTAAATCTTTGACAGAAAGCAGTAGGTACAAAAGAAAATATCTGAGCGAATTGGACCTCTATTAAATAAACAATAAAGTATGTTTTTGAATTGGGTCTTATAATGCCGGTAAAAGGAAACACTTCAAACGATAGCTATCCGCAACGGTAGAAGATCGCACGTCAATTTTCTTGTACCGAAGATAGCATCGGATCGTGACTCCTGCTCCGAACAACAGTTCCTTTGATCCGCGGCTCGATCGACTATTATTTGAATTTATATGACGTGTGTCTAAGTGATTAGTCCGGTCTAAATGAGATTATTGAACTCTCATTTTAATGAATAGAACAAAACGAGGCACACTTTTTCGGTCGTGCTAACTTAAAGCTGTAAGTTCTAAACAGATTTCGAAATATTAATTTGCGCGCAGGAAATTACAGCTGATCGAGCAGACACCGTGTGAACTTGTTTACATTGAGCCAGTTGCAATCTCGATGCCGATAAAGAACGGGTATCGCACGTCAGAGAGCGAAAGTAGGTATTCTTAATGAGTTGCACCTCGGGCGACTGCCATACACCATCAAATTGTCTCTCATACACTAGGAAGCAGCCAAACGTAGCACAACCTGAAATAGAACTTATCTTAATGATCATCAAAGCCCAATTTTGATTGCTGCCAATGTGCCAATTTGAAAAACCGTTTCGGAAATCACAAACGAGCCGCGTTTAATTCAGCCTTGCTCTTTTCAGCTTCAATTAGTGTCTTAAGTTTTGAGAAATAAGGTTGAAGTTAGTTTGAGCGTTATACGATAGTGCAACGCAGATCATTTTGATTACTTTGCACTGACAAGCAAATTAGACGACGCTTTTGTCTAGTCGCGGCGTATTAGCGTGATAGATGATTGAAACGGTCCCGATAAGGACCTGATGTGGTGTTCAATTAAGCAGTTCATTTAGTTTAGTATGAATGGAATTACACGATATGACCAGACTGTTACCCAATATGAGTTAGGAGAGAGTCTCTCCGATACACTGGAACATTGTGCGAGCACAAAGAGTGTTTACGATTACTTTCTCGCTTCACAAATAAACAAAAGGTCATCGGATTACAGGTACTAGTTAAGGGCCGGGCCTTTTACGTTACCTAAGCGATGTATTAGAAAGATGAAAATTAAATTTAGACATACTTATCACAAATCATCCTTGAATGTTTAAATGGCAAGAAACTTTTTGACTTAGGTATTTATACCGGGTGTGACCTGTAATATGAGCAAACAATTAAACTGTAGGCTGTACGCCTCATACTGACCAACATTTGTTCAACGACTTTTAAATAAAAAACCTTTGGGTTTGAATTTTAATACACTTTAAAGTTTATTCTAAGACGCAATGGATTGCGAATTTTGTTATGTTTAAGACGTGACAAGCAACGTCAATCACAATGATATGGCGTCGCGATGGCGTCCATTGAAGATAATATTTATTTTGTATGAAAAATAGGGAGTCGAGATACTTAATAATTTTTAAAAGTTGTCGAACAAAAATGTCACCGTTAGAGGAGTACAATCTTTTTTTTAATTATTTGCTCGTGTTACAGGCCACACCCGATATGTTTAATCCCTGATTTAGCCAAAATGGTCAATATAACCCAATATGATCCAAATGATGTCAGGATGCCATCAAGCTGGTTTAATGATGGACATGACTGAATTAAGGTTCATGGACTTCATGGAACGCTGTGCCAATACATTACTACATTACTACAATACATCCAAGTACGGAAAACTATCTACAATTAAAGTCAGTAATTAAATTGGTATTCATTAGAATCTTGTCACTTATGGTTGCTTGAAAGTCATCTGAAATCTGAAGTATGAAGTTAAAGTAGAAATATTTACCAATTTACAGTAACGGCTTCACGCAAATCGCACAATGATCCTGAGTGCTACCCGCTTAAATTAAATTGCCAAAAAATAAAGTCCATTTCCGGAATGAGTAAGTTTCAAAATTAAATTTTTATCACTTGCCGGTTACCAGGGTCAAGCTTAAACTTAACTTCAAAACCACCTTTGCTTGCGTGGCTCACTCCGCGATTTCGTCGCTTTGCTACAGGTAGCTAAAAGTACATCCGTTCGGCCCCAATTTTGGGGTTTGCCATAAGCCGCGCGTGGCGCTGTCGCCACCTAGCGTGGCCGCTAGGTGGCGACAGCGATCTGTGACAGACGCGTTTTGTTAGAGAGTGAGTCTTCTGTACCTAGTACTATTATTTATTCTGTGACTTAGCAAATCGCGAACCACCTACACAGTACACATAGCCTCGTTCTGAACTGGCCCGATCACAGTCGTTTAGCCTGAATTCCTTATTACTGTAAACAATAACCAGCCTTAAGGAGACCATCACACGGGCGGTCCCGTTCTGCATTCTTTGCATTATTTGAATTTCAATAACTGTTGAATTAACTTTTTAATAAAGTCAGCCCGTTACACAGAACCGAGCGTAAAAGGATTGTTAGAATAAGAAAATTGCAACAGTTACAAGAAAATTGCATTTAGGTATTTACACAGCCACGCGAACTTTTCTGCTGTTTTCATCATTAGAACTCTGAAACACGGTATTTCAAGAAGGGAGGTAGGTACTTTCCTTATGTCTTCCGCAAGGAGACAAGGGATGAAGTTTACTCAATACCTACTGCATGTCATTTAACTATCGTAAGGAAACAAGTGAGGCTAATTAGAAGTATTTCCATCCCAGATCTTTTGTGGTCGAATTCTCTTAATCAACGCAGATACTCGAATCGAAAAATGAATACTACGCGCAGTTTGTTCTTTTGCGATAGTTTATCCACACAATTACACATTTCGAAATAAATGTTTATGATTCTCACAGTACCATATACCTAGTCCAAGAAGATCCAAGCAGACCCACGCGATGGTACATTTTCTTTTTCTGAGATGGTATCACATTACGTGTAACTACCTGATATTGGTCGTTTGCGTTGCGCGACAAACCCTTTAGGGCTAACGCGGATCGTCACGACGCGCACACATGACCCCGGCCATCGAAAGCGAACTAGCGAGAAAGCTGTAATTGTACATTACAGCTTATGATACCGGCGAAGAATCTGATAATTGTGGGAAAATTAAACATCGCATATGAGCTTTGCACCTACGTAAATCAAATATGGCAATAGTTTCATTAGATTTATGCAATTGGAAACGTTGTGCCCACTTGTTCCTGTAAATCGAGACAAAATTGCGAGGAGTGTATTGATATTTTAATGGAAACGTAAAATGCCAAATTAATTAATTTGTACGCCCGTGCGTTTATAGATATTTTGTGAAGATGACTCGAGATTGGAAAAGCGGTCGTCGACTATCCTTGAGATTTGTCAAGCTTTATATTTAATGCATTATATTAGTCCCTTTTTATAAGAAGTTATTTAACTCAAATTATGCTGCTTTTGGTCACAATGAGGTATAACTAAAAGCAACAAAGCATAATTCGAAACGTTCAACTTGCAATAATATCACGTATTGAAACGTCACTCGTAACTTTCCCTATATCAGGTAGCCTTTTCCTGTTCAAGCTAGTAAGTATTTAAATAAGCTGGATGCAAATCAAGAAAACATGTTCCCGTAGATTTTCACTAGTCAACGATTGTCACGGCGGCGACAGTATTGTGACATCTGAGCACGTGTGCATACAAACATGTCCATGCATTTTGTAAAACAAAATCCAATTTAATTTCAACTCTATTAGCTGCACAATAAAAACAAGAGAACGACTTAATTGAGAAGACGCGGTCCAATATTTGACGAACGACCGTCTAAATGATCTTGATAGCATCGCTAGCTCGTGATCGATATTGACGAAAGTGAATGTGAAATTTGAGAAGCTGTTTGAATGAAAGCAAAAGCGGACTATGCGCGATGCACTATTGCGGACTGTTGACGTGTATATGTCTCTGTATAGAATAGATACAATGGCAAGATACTTACGAATGGGCCTTCTGTCAGTCAAAAACTTACTACAATGCCAAATTATGCCATGTTAACCATGACATGCCTTGTCTACTTGCAAGATAAAGACCATAACAACCAACATGGTATGTAAGATAGTCAAAAAATAGAAAAACTGTAGCCGTTAGTAGTTTTTACTATCTAAATTACCTCATTAACGATAACTATTATAACATCGTTAGTAACCTCTAACAAGGTTGCTGTCAAGGTTGTCAATGAGCGTCAGACGTGTCTCGGCTACCGAGCTACATAAGCTTTCTAGCGGTCCCCGATGCAAATCGCAACGGAGACATTTCTTATCTGCCACGGAATGTCAGCTTCCCTCGAAATGTATGTCGTAAAGAATGATATTAATATTATCGAGGTCTGTCATCGGCTGTTGTGTGTATTAACGTTCGGACGGGTTTCGCGGAACACCGTTAGCTGCGGAATCGTTGACCCGAGCTTGTGTCTTCATACGTGGCTGTTAAAAAGAAACAATTGTATCTTATTTTCTATCTTGCACGGATTATCTCTGGGAAGGTATTCTATTGCAATAAACTAATTGTAAGGTGACTTTTGTAAGCTCTCATCACAATTCTTTATTTCGTAGTAAAGTAGCCTTTAAATATATGGAATTTGAGTACAATATGGTTAAAATTGTAGTTAAACTCCAGTTTTCCAATGTTAACCAATGATCTGACTGAATGACGGTTGTATATAATAGTCGCAAGTTTGAAAGTTAAATGGATTGGCAGCTCATCTCGAATACTTGTACCTGACAGACAATTCAATCTTTATAAAAAATATAAATATAGTTACCGGAATACGCAGCGTGAGAAGGCGCAGCTGAGAACTTTGGAGATAATTGTATTAATCTCATCGCGTAGTATGTATATTCAGTTCAGCCTAATATACTTTACTTAAGAGTATTCATAGCATAGCTAACTTAATAGTTAGGGTAATTGAATCAACAATAGCGACAGGAACGGGAAAGAAGTTACAGGAAAATTGAAATTACACCAGCCTTTACTAGAGCGCGTTTGATATCCATTGAGAATATGAAGACAGGCAGCGGAGCAAGACCTGTCATTCCTTTGTTTAGGACAATAGGTATTCAGAGTGTACCGTTTTCACCACAATGGTGTAATAGCCGATTTTGATTACCTTGGCAATGGATTCAATTGCCCCGATACCTAGTTCCCAGGCTTAATTAGCGGACAGTGGCTTCCGCAGTAAGTTGGTTAATTAGTGCGTCCCTTCGAGTTCTGGTTCATTACGAAGCGAGAGCCTGTAACGGATTTATGGCAATTGCTTTGAACTCTGTGCTCTTGGTAGAATTTTATCCTTTTGGTTCTTTGGTCCGGATTATAACTTTTCCCTATTTACGATAAAGTTTATTTAGTATACGTTATATATTATATCTTTATTTCATATTTTACTTTTTTCGTGAGCATATCTAAAGGCACTTTATGCAAAGGTACTTCCTCCAGTCTCTCCTCAAAATCACAGAATTTTAATTACTCTAAATAACTTAATTAACTAACAGTTATGTTGCCACAATGCCACTTTTCACATAACACCATAGGTTTGCCATTTCACAGGTTATAAAAATGGGTCAAATTTACCTCTAGTATCCGATGAACAATCCATTTTTTTAACTAGTTTAATTTTTCGACGATAGTCGTCCGTAGAAAGTAAGAGGCTGATAAAAAATGGGAAGTGTTATGCAGAGGAGAGAAGATAACGCATTGACAATGGTGGATCAGCGCTGCTCCGGTTCTCACAGAGCGGTTTCTAATCCTGAACTCTAATGAACAGCTGCCATATTCACGCACGACGCTTGGATGTTTACTCATATTATTAAGCGTTCATTGTAGCTCAGTATAGTCGGTCCAAGATAACTCTACATGACATGTGCAATGACAAAGTTATACGAAATACGACGTTTATAATGGCACTCCCTCATTATGTTGTTTTTTTTTTAGTTATGGCAGCCTCGTGGGCCTTTGCCAAAGTCAGTTGAGGCGTTCATTCTTTTAAAATTATGCCTTCAGTCCATTGGGACTATCAAGGCGGTGAAAAATGACCTGCGTAGGTATGACAGCTGTATCAGTACAATTATTACTTATACTTGGTCAAGCAGATCTTGTCAGTAGAAAACGGCGGGCGTCAGTAGAAATAAATGTAGGCGCGATGGGTTATCGTCCCATAGCAAATTTGAATTTCGCGCCTTTTTTTACTGAAAAGATTTGCTTGACCAGCTATATGCATATGACTCAATTGCAGTGTCAATATTTTATTTTATTGATTTCTTTTATGTTGACAACTTGGATCCTTAACCTACCTATAGAACATAAAACTAACGTTTAAGTTGATACATATAGTGCCTATACCTACCATGAATAGCGAGACATTTATAGAGCTCGATAGCTCGATCCATTCGGCACCTACCTATTTAAAATTAAAAACAACTGAGCAGCAACACACACACACACACACACACACACACACACACACACACACACACACGCGTAGCTTAACAGAAGATAATAATATCTTTGCTTCATATTATTTCATATCTTTATTTCATATCTAGTGAATCTCTAATTCATTTCCCGAATCGCGCCGTAAGTCTCGAAGAAAATCTCAATCCAAATAAAATTATTCATGCCCATATGTATGACACGCTGTATATGTATATGTATTTCAATATGTATTTCAAAATGTCGGCGTCTAGGTAAGCGTAGGCTCGGCATCTTTCATAACTTTACTATTGGCCATAAACTCCAGAAACGGCTCAAATGTGGCGCAGAATGAGACTCATTGCTGGCTCGCTTTGTGTCAAGCCGAGCCCACTAACCTTGCTATCGAAGAAAGTAAATCTTGGTGTGTTTTTGTGTTGGTCATGCCTTGTAAACAGCCTTACATGGTTAGAATGAAAACTAGAGGATGTTCTTACAAAAATATTACATATTTAGTAGTAAAGTATAGAGTAGGTACCTAGCTCCTATCCTAAGTAACTATTTAATATCATAGGTTTTGAACAACATTTATTCGTATACATACTTTATATGTTACAAATATTTATATTCATGGTGCCATTAAGTAATCCAGGTTCATATATTATCCACAAAGTACATACTGTATAGTTATCTAAACGCATTGAAATTTAACTAAAGATTTTCCTTTTAAATCGTTCTTTACCCATTAACTAGGTACTAAGTGGCCTGATTCCTCCCTCGTCTTCACAATTTACTTCAATTTATTTTCTTTTCACGCATATCTTTCCAACTGGTATCTTTTTTCAAAGCCCTTTCCCAGGTCACGGCGGCACATCACGAAGCTCCGACGCCTCAAAACCAAAAGAGCTTAAGGACATAGTAGTTTGTTGACAAATACGACATTTTCCAGTGACACGGCGTAGCTCGCCGCGTCACGCTGCGATCTCCCGCGCAGATTGTAGATCGCATTCAAATTGCGCTAGCTCAAAGGTCATCGATCAAGGACCCAATTGGGTGTCATCTTTGCGTAATGCATTTCTCTTTTTGCAAATTATTATGATATAAGTATATTATCGTGATCATGGTAATTTTAAACATTTGTAAGAAGAATGTGCCTCAAAAGGAAAATCTTATATAGGCTTCCCTTATAGGATCACTCGTGTGTCTGTCCGTCTGTCACAGTCAATTCAAACTATTGGACCGATTTGGTTGAAAAACTCAAAAACGTAACGTAAACAAAGTTCTTACCTGTGTCTGAAGATGCCGTTGCCCTTTTTTTACCGTGATGTCCATGATCGTATCAAAAACACCGTGCAACTCGTCTGAAAGGAGTCTAATACTATGTTATGAACAGTTCTTACTAATAATGTTATAGACCACTAATGTAAAACAACAGTGGAAGAACTAATCTGAGAAAACAATCGGAAGGAATAATAGAATGATAATTATTGCAAATGCAGTGCCAACTAATTGGAATGCTCGCATCAAATTCCTCTTTTACAAGATAGGCGGGGCACTTCCACTTGTTACGGAACTACTGACATTTCACTCACTTTTATATCGTAAACAATACAACCCACGCTGCGCAATTACCTACTCATCTCACCTGTCTAATGAGCTTAGTTATTGAATCAATTTCTCTAGCCAGCCGGCCTAGCCAAGGTTACAATCGCTATCGCTTCGACAACGAATAGCTTTGTGCCTCTCTATCACTCTTCCATATTAGTGCGACAGTGACAGTTGCCTTTCGATCGCTACGGAGCGTAAGCGATTGGCATTTTGGCTATGCGGCCTGTACAGTATAGGTACTGTGTTGGTTGGAACCAATGTAACCGACTATTCGCTTGAATATGGCTTTTAATTACTTCAGTTAAGACCTACAGTTCGTTAACTATTCGATTATATTACAATGCGATTATAATGCGTTAAGAAGGTAAACAGCTTTAGGATATAAAAGGTCCAATTTGCGATAACTTTCTAGTAAAAGTTAACTTGTGGGTGGGCATTGAAACACTTATATATGTATTGCTAAAAAGAACTTGCATCATGATGACCTTTGGCAGAATCCGCTTGTGATCTTTTCATTGTCTAGCACGGTCTACTGGTTAATATAACATTTTAGAACAGTTATTACCTACATACCTGCCAATCACAGGTTTCTACTTAATTCGAGAAATACCATCAAAAAAATCTTAAGACCTGCTCATATTTCTTATTTTAACGCAAATCCGTTGAAGGTAGGTTACTTAGGGCGACTTGCACCATTTACTAACCCGGGGTTAACCGGTTAAACCTGGAGTAAGCAGTACAATTTGACACTGGGTTAACGGTTTAACCGGTTAACCACGGGTTAGTGGGTTGGTGCAAGTGGCGCATATAATAATAAAATATCAGTTCTTTATCGATTTTTCTAGTGGCATTTTGTTATATCATAGGGTGGCATTGTCTAATCACTAAACAATTAATAATACACAACATAACGACTCCTAATTACCACATTAGCTTTGTGATTATATGTGATTGCAGGATGTGGGTAATCTTTGTGCTTTATTCGTGGATAATTATGGTTTCTGTTGACACAAACTTAAGGTTGTGTGCACGGAGCTGTAACTGAATTGTAATTAATGTTGCTTAAAAGCCTTTACTTCTTGAAGTACTTAATAACTTACTGTCTTAGGCCCACTTGCACCATTCTACTAACCCGGGGATAACCGTTTAAACGTGGAGTTACCATGGTTACCAGTACAATTTGACATTAGGTTATTAGGCTTAACCGCTTAACCCCGGGTCAGTGGGATGGTGCAAGTGGGCCTTAGAGTATTAACTACCATACAATAGTTTCTAACAAACTAATAAGTAGGTATTAGGTACCTACTAGGTAAAAAGTAAGTGTGAGACACAACATCATATTAGAAGTATTTTATTTAAACTCAAAAAACACAATTACAGTCCGTTTTATGATGGTAAGAGTGAGAAAGATTATAACGAAAACGATAAAGATTAGAAACTAATGTTATACATTCACATCTACATACCTACTTACTTTACCAGTCTCGCCAGATACGATATTAAAATTAGTCGAGTTTTAAAGATTTAAAACTGTACCACTTTGCAGGCAAGATTAAGTCTTTTTCCGAATATGTGATGTGTATTTTTTTTCTGTTATGGAGATCTTCGCTTCAGTCAATAAATAATATTTTTAAAATAAACCTGAGCTGTAAACCCGTAATAGACATGCTACTTCAATGAAGGTTGGATTTTAATTACAATACAAGTAATGATTGCTTGTTCCTTACTTTCTTTAATAATAACAGCTGTAGTTGGGAAAGCCGGAGAGATTCCTCTATTGTCTCGTCTGTTGCTCATTCTCAACCTGGCATAAACCTCTTCATTATTAGCTAAACAGATAAATGAAATACCCTCTATTGCACATGAAAAATGATTAACAATACAAATACACAACACAAGCCTTCTTGAGCTTACTGTGGGACTTAGTCAATCTGTGTAAGAATTAGTCAATCTGTGTAAGAATACTTTAAAAAAAAACTCATTTTTTGTGTAATATTAAGTATAAGTAACAAAAAGCAGTTGTATCTCTTTAAGTGATGTATTTCAGAAAATCTGAAAGGAGATACACCATATTGATGACGAACATATTTTAAAGCTCTTATTTAACTTGAACTTATTATTAACATACCATTTGACCTGTTTTTACACTTCTGTCTCAAAAATATATATAGGTATCTTTTTGCATAGACTTTCCAAACTACAATGATTCATATTTTGGCGTCTAGGCACCTTGAATTAACTTTATTAAAAACGATTGACAAAAACAATAAAATATTTCAAACGTAGATACCTAATACGAATCTTGAACATATTTAACCCCATTCTGAAAGCGTCATTCTGTTCTCTTGATTATCTATGGCCACAGCGAGGTGGTAAGTATCTTTTTTTGCCCTTTTTAAAACACCCAGTACGTGACCATAGAGTCTTAATAGATTTCATTTGTGTCAAAATGTTCCATTTAATTGTAGGTGCCGCTTTGGTACCATCACCCACACTGTTAACTGTACATCGGTGGACCTTATGCCTTTTGTGATAAGGTCCACCGATGTACAGCTAGGAGTGTTGCTGTTTGTACAAAACAATTTGAAGAATGATTTTTCGCCTCAACCGTTGTCAAAATGAAATTGATAACCATCGCCATTGCTCTCGATTTGCTGATGCACGATATTGTCTGGAACCGTTTGGTTGACATTGACATTAAAATAAAGTTAAAATCAAAAACAGTTTATCTGGTTTGTTGTAAGTTGTTGTGTTATTAACTGTCGTGTACTTGATTTTTAAGAACTCTGTATCTTATGTGTTCTTATTGAATGATATGCATGCGTTATTAAATTAAGAATATGTTTATTCCCATCCTCGTATAAGGAATAATGCAAAATAGTTGCAACTTCCTTAGGTACCTACTAGTTTGGTGCCTACTTCGCTCGGTTCCGAATGCTAATCGGTTTAATTCTCAAGCCTCGCGTGCAACTTAGCTGACTTTAAACGATATTTATGAACATTTAACAGCTGAAGTTGCAGGTAATAGTAGTTAGTATGAAAAGATTTCTGTTTCGCTTTATTTTGAGTAAGTACCTAAATTACCTAAACTGCCTAAAACTAGGCTAGCTAGGCTATGCTAAATTAGGCTACAAAAAAATAGGTGTTTTTATAGGTAAGTACCTATCTAAAATGCGTTTCACTATGTTTATCTATTTAACTTATCGTTGTATTTGACTTAGCATTGAATATTCAGTTTAAATTACCTTGACGATTACCAGATTACATTCATGAAATTGATGAATACGATAAACGCCCATGCAAGCAATATCAAATTCACACGCTAGTAAACAAATGATCATCACCCACATGCACCAACTACGATTACTTGTAATGTTTTACCATCTGCCTATAAGATTTGTTGAATAATATTAATTTGACTCTACGTCTAAACTTACCTTAAATGCAGTCTTAACTTAACACAAGTGATGTTGAATAAAGTTCATCATCATCATCATCCTTCTAGTCTTCAGTCGCCCACTGCCGAGCATAGGCCTCTCTTCGTGTACGCCACTTATCCCGATCCTGGGCTAGTCTCATCCAAAAGTGCCCCGCGATTGTCGAATGTCATCCACCCAACGAGCCAAGAATAAGAATAGGGTTACGGAAAGATTTTCATAAGTATGGAGACATACCTAACAAAATCTTATGTATGCCGTCGGTATGAATCATGATGTCAAAGTCTGTCTTACTCCCTTACAAACACACGAAAACTTAGCTCAGTAGCAGTTGTGTACGAGTAGTAAAAGGCATAATGTAAAATCTAGTAACAAGATTCCACTATAACAGTTGCTTGCGTCTTGCGCTTAACGTCTGCTCATTATGTTATTTAATTATGCAAGTTATATAATTTTATTGTTTTATTATACAAGTGGGTTAGTGTACAGGAACTGCGTTACGAGACCTAATGTAATGCATATAATTGATGCATATTTCGTACATATTTAATAGAGTGATTACTTATTCAAAACAAATTAGTTTATTTGGAAGGGTTATTCTAAATCACAGGAAAAGTGTAATTATGTTCATCATCATCATTATGGGGTTCACATTTGCAAACAAACCATTGGGTATGGGTAAGGTATTGACCTTATCTACAAGTCCACGTTATTACCTACTATTATCTAAGTAAACTGAATTATTTTTCTATTTTTTTTCTATAAATGTTTCGAAAAATTGCACTGCAGTAGTTCAGCCTACTTAATTACCAGAGTGAAATGTAAACTGATTCATACCATCATCAAGGTCAGAATCATATATCAAATTAGTCTATCATTAACCACTGGCATCAATGCTGTTCACTCGATGCAAAATTGCAAAACAATATCTGTTTCTATAGAAAGCACTAATTAGTCTAATCTAATTATACAATCGTCAAGAAATATAGCTATTGATAAACAATCATTATTTGCGATCATTAATGAAACCTTGGCCTGGAGATTTTGCAAATTAATTATAGTAACATTAGTAACTAAATTAATGTTAATTTGATTAACTTAATTGTATGTAGTATTTCTTTTATATAGGCAGGTAGATTAATCAAGGGAATTATTAGCACGGTAGTATAGTTATTTTTATGACCTATGAGCATAAATATCATCTGTAAATACTGAACAAATGCGCATTCTTAAATTCTAAAGTTTTAACGAGTTTACTACATAAATAAAAGGTTATATTATCACGGTTCTCTTACCAGAATACCTCGTAATTACATGTAAAACAGTTTACAAGAGAAAAGAGTAGGTACCTAATGTCAAAATTATATACTACATTACATAGAGCCTTCTAGCTGTTCATTGTATTCTACTAAAATACACCTTTAACTTCAACCGCATGAAAGCGGCTACAGAGAATGGGAGATAAAAATCGCTTTTTATTTTGTAAACCGCCTTGTGAAACGTGAAGTTTATGGAGCGTAGTAATCAGTACATCCTACATGCACAATAAAAGGACAAAGCTATCCTTAACAACGTTTTTAACTGGCTAAAGCACTCTCCTTAAACTTATAAAAGGAATGGTGGGAAATCTGAAAAGTTCAGGCCGCCTTCGCGTGGAAAAAAGTGAACAACTTCTGTTAAACAGAAGACCAATCGGCCGTTTCTCACCTACTTTACAACGGTGACGCAAAAGTTAAATATAAGAGTTTACGATTAAGCCCCTACTGTGTAATGCTTTTGCAAGGATTTTGTAAACAAAGCTAGATAATACGTGTTGGTATTTAGCCAGCAATACATTGACACAATGCCATTAGCACATTGTGACACATACTGGCATTTCGGCCGCAGTCCTGTCAAGCTCGATTGCGAGAGCTATTTGCATTTGAGAAGAGATAGCTTTGAATTAAGGACTTGCGTTCCTTAATCGATACCCACTTTCTTAATTAATGTCCGAGACAAGAACCC
This sequence comes from Cydia fagiglandana, assembly GCF_963556715.1. Taxonomy (NCBI): domain Eukaryota; kingdom Metazoa; phylum Arthropoda; class Insecta; order Lepidoptera; family Tortricidae; genus Cydia; species Cydia fagiglandana. Next base: position 9,809,086 of record NC_085938.1, on the reverse strand, counting down.
CATTAAGAACGGCAATCTCCTTATAAAGTGGCGTTCCTCGTCATTGTTGTAAATACCTACTTAGACGAAGGCGCCACTCCCCTGAGGATCATTAAGCGAAGTCACAATACGAGTATATGCCCATATATTTTATAAAGCACTTTGACCTACGTTTATCATCTTAAAATTATCAAATGAGACCCATAAAACTTAAAATTAGGTTTTCGGTACGGTATAAAATGTATCTTACAAAGTATTAGAACTACTTAGATCTGGCTAGCCATGTAGGTACATCTACCATCGACGCTATCTATGTACTTGCATTCTACTTAGATTATTTGCAACGTAATTTTATAATTATAGAGACTACCAGTCTACTTATTACTTTAATTGGTCAACTTAACATGCAATTAGATAAACACGATATTCATTTTAAAATGTCCAAGTCGCCGACGTGGAAGATCGGCGCAAACACACGATAATGGCTTGACAAACATTAGCGAGCAATTTAGGGCTCGTTAGGCGTTCATTTGCACTTGCATTCCTCGCGCCCACGTGGCGCAGCGCAGGCGCAGGCGCTTGCAAGGTGGTCGAAACCCACGTCTCGCGGTCATTATCGCTTGTCGAATGTAAGTAGGTACTTATTGTTTGAGAGCGTGGATGACATGGCTGTTACCTTTGCATATTGTTATTCTGACGATTATTTAACCTCTTGGGGTTCCATGTCCCAATTGTGGTACAAATTACCTCCAATGAAATTTGAATCATAATTAAATGGAACAGAGTTGCTTTTGTTTTCTTTCGTTCGGTTTTAAAACATAGCAAATTCAACTCTATTTCCTAACGCCATGATTCAAATTTGACTGCCAATTTTCCTTGTATACATGGGCCGCTAGAGGTTAAATAACCACCAATGTTGACTGATGTCAAATCAACGTCTTTTTCAAATCGTCGAAACAATAGCTAGATTTATACGAAGTGACATCACTCAATGTCAATGCCATTCGCATTTAAAGTACATTACCTACTCTTTGTAGGTCTGTGATTGATTTAAGGTGCGTAGGTACAGAGAGCGGGGTTTTTGAAAAATCATACCGCTTTTTTGGATCACAATACTATTGCCAAATATTTAATAAGCAATCTTGAGAATTTTCTCTAGTGACTTCATCGATTCGAAACCTGATTTTATGACTTCCGCTCGATAGGAAAAAATCACGAACATAGGTCTAAGCGCACTTTTATGTAACAATTCATGCACATAAGTTGTAAATATGGATATTGCTTCTAAAAATGCGCAATTTTATTTTTGAAGAAAAGTGTTGATTATCTACTTTTTATTTGTTAAAACTTACAAATTCAAATTCAAAAACATGATATCTGTAGTTCCCGAGCACGCACATCCACCTTGCTCGCGCTAAGGGCCGGCACTCATTAACAGTCCGCCGGACGGTATCGGCCTGTCAGTTAGAACAAAATTTTGACAGTTGCATTGACTTTAAATTTGATGGGTGCAAAATAGTTCGAAATAAGCTCTGTTGTTTTATTATCAACGAATATTATCATGATTGTAAACGTCTCATCTTTATCCATATTAACCTAATTTATAACGGTTGCTTATAAATCATATCAAAATGCAATTCGCATTAAGGGGCCCACTGATTAACAGTCCGCCGGATGGCCGGATGATATCTGCCTGTCAGTTGTTCGGAACTGTCAACTTTTTGTTCAGGCCGATTCCGTCCGGCGGACTGTTAATCAGTGAGCCCCTTTACGCTACGAACAAATTAGTTCAAGCGCTTGAAGCTTAAAACTGCGCGAGAGCTCCCAGTGAAGACTAGTTAAAATGCTCTCTGTATTAGACTTCCTCTACAACGTTAGTCCAGGTCCCAGTCCCACTTGACCCTCTACTTCGGACTAGACTAGTCTAGGGAGAGCCACCTATTCACTTAACGAAAACAGAATGATAATGAGTCGGTCCAGCTTTTGATACGGATTGTAAAATGTAATCTTTTCTAATAAAGTAAAAGAAAGTAAAAATTTGAATCAAGTCTCGAAAACTTTACACGGTTTCGAAAAAAGAGTAGGAATAAAGAGCGCCTTCGCGACCACCTACATAATATGCGTTAATGAATGTGAAAAACTAATACTTGAATACGTTTATAGTTAATACGTTTAATAAGAAGAAAAAAATTAAGGACTTTTTTGTCCTAACGTTGTAAGCATTGTAAATTACTATACAATGACTAAAAGTACCAGACAATTTGTCCTACTTAGGTGTGTGCTTATGTGCTACAAGGGTGCTTATTTATGTACTTAGTATCAAGTCTTAACAATAATTTTCATAAATAATTGTTGAAAATAATTGCCAAAAGCGGTATGGAAAAGAGCCAGATGCTAGTACTCTCAAAAACAAAGAAAAAAATTAATTTCCTCTTCCTTTACCTATTTCCAACTTTGTTTCAAGCTAGTTTGTTCTCTCTGGGCCGCAGTCCACGCCAACGAAGTTTCAATTTAGGTTAGCACACGTCGAGTGCCTCTTGTTAACGAGCTTTAGGCTTGTTTGTTTTTTACGTGCCAACACAGCATCTTTAGCCCCATGAAGCACATTGACTTGACAAGTGCTCTGTTCCGTTTTCGGGTCATTTTATTAGAAAGACGTTAAAATAAGAACGACAGTGTTTACAAGACGTTGAAGTTAGTGAATTTGACAAGAACCCAAAACCCACTTGCGTACTTGGAATACTCGGATAGATCCGGTGTTTGTCTTTTAAACAGAATTTAAATTTGAGAATTTTCGTGATGTTTCTTTATTTGTCGCTGTCGGTAGTCATAACATCCTGATTCCACGAAATTATCTACCGTAATCCCGTACAAACGCGTATTTACTGAAGATTTGCAGGAAGGAGTAGGAGTTTTTTAAACGGTTTTATTAGTTTTCTGTCACAATAATTGTGAAATTGCTCAGTTAAATCGACTTGAAACGTTGAAGAAATCGAGGTGAATATGAAATAAAATGCATTTGTACGAGACAGCTCATGGAATGCCCCTTATCATTATCGGCACGGATCCCTATGTTTGACATAATTATTGAAAGTCATAAGGTAATGATGATGTCCCTAAATGATGGTCAGATTATCATTAGTCATAATTCTGAAACCGTTAACTTTTCAGGATTTTCGTAAGGTTATCCTTTTGACATCCTTTAGAACCTAGGTTAGGTTAGGATTGTTTTATGGCAATCCTGAAAAGTTACGCGTTTCTGAGAAAAACCAAATTATGGCTAACGAAAATTCGGACAAACAATACATTATGACTTAAAACTTTATGGGAAACAATAGAGACCCTTATCGACCTATGTCCCACTGCTTGGCGCAGTTGGCGCAGCAAAGTATCCCGTTCAAACAGTTTTGTTTGTTGAAATCGGAGACTTTCGCGAAAGTCTCCCTTTGACAGATAATTTATTTATTTAATTTCTTGGTAATTTAATTCAAAATATATTAATCGACCAATTAGTACCGCCCTTTTCTCAACTCCCTAAAAGTAAAAGTAGGTTAGCTGAATTAATTAAAATATTTGATCACTATGGCAGTGACTTATATGTTTTTTATGTGATAATTAATCGCGAAAAACGGCATCTGGCGAGACACCTAGATTTATTTAAAATGTTAACTTACATACTGACAGAACAGAACTAATGATTAGTATCCATATTGGGCACTGGAGAAAGCTCTCGTACCCCGTATGGAGATAAAACCATTACTTTCAATAGTTCGCCGTAGTTGGATAAAATGTTATTAAATAAGGAAATGAGGTGGATTATCTCATAGTAACGGAAGTTGCTTTGTCGCCATGAGAAGTGATTGCATGGCGTTATTATAAAATAACCATGACGGTTACAGTACAGGGGTGCTATTGCAATCGCACAGAAAACGTAAACAAGCCCAACGCTCAGCTAAACCAGTTGGTACATATACATGGTGGCTAAAAAATAACTGCATTTCAGTTGCCAGGGAGGTTTTGGGATTATACTGAGCATTTTTTTATATGTGACCAACCCAGAAATCACGAAAAAAAAAATTACCCTCCCATAGAAAATGGACCAGCCGAAATGTATGAAACAGCCAAATTTATTTTTGGCGATTTCGGGGTTGGTCCCATAGTAACAGTTGCTCGCAAAACCTCCCTGGCAACGGGAATGCAGTTATTTTTAGCCACCCTGTATAGGTATAGGTATTCTCCGATGACCTGCACACATGCGAGCAATAATTCATTTACCTAAAGTTCCTGAAAATCATTAGTTTTATGAAAACGCGCTTAATATTTCGCCGCAAGTCCAGAAACACAATTATTTAATTATTCATGACTTTGTGCCTTCTTCTGTTTTGTTTCAAAATTAATTTTTAGAACCGAATGAATGAATGAAATGATAGTGGCTAAGCCGATTGTGTAGCCTGCAATGTGTATTGCTCAGAAGCGTAGTTGGTATATCATGTCATAGGTAGTTACAGTCAACGGTAAAAATATGGGTGTAGACAACTTACTCAAAAATATGTCCCATAGTTCTTAATTCACTGACATAAGAGTTATGGGACATATTTTTGAAATGATTTGTACACCCATATTTTTACCGTTGACTGTACCACCATAGTGTCCGCGTCACCTGAGCTTGGTAAGCAATGGCAATACGCTGGTAAGTGTGACTTTCGCTGGCAGTCGTGAGCTTACGTTCTTTGTTGTAGCAGTAGGCATTATGAGAACATAACGCAACTAGGCTCACTCAAGGAGGTACAAGGGAACGATTCGCTAAATTTAATTTAATAAAATTGTGAAAGTTTAATTTCCGTCGTATCTTTGTCGTAAAACTAATGCAACTGTGAAATCATCTAGCTAGAATATGCTTGTTTCGTGCAGCTTATGTAAAAATAGCTCCTTAACTTACCGTAAATGCAGCTTTAGATGAAAACACACTTAATTTGCATAACTGGTGTAATTAATTTAATTATTAATAAGTACCTAGCCTCCTTATGTTAGTGCTTTCCCACATTTAATTACAGAGAAAATTATGTTTTATGAAAACGAATATTTTATCAAGCGATAGATATTATACAAACTGCCAAAGTAGAGGTACCGAGAGGTAAACTAGACCCGTTTGGTACCTATTGACCATCAGTCTTCTTCATGTTTCCTAAAGAATCTTGTGAATGATATTACCTAAAATAATTAAGTAATTGTTAAGATGCAGCATTCGAGCCTACTAGATTATTACTGGAAAAACCCGTCTAAATAATTTCACTAACGCGCGGCTGTATTATCTGCCCGATTCGAGCTTTAAGATACGTTAATAATAGATCTAGAAACGATATGATTTGTCAGTGTCAAAGGTGACTTTTTTTTTGAAGAAACGTCATATTTGACACTTATACTTATATCTAATCCATATCGTTTCTAGATCTATTAACTGACGTATCTTAAAGTTCGAATCGGACCGTATGTTCCAATATATTTACCGTGAAACATTTGCATGCGTACCATGTATTCTCAATATTAACTACGCAAGCTCATTGAGCATAGCAGACCAACAATTTGTTCGCTCAATTTGCTAGACACAGCAAACACTGAATCTCGACAAACATTGGCGTGCGCTAAAAATTTACCGACATGTGCGCGAGTTCTCGTAGTTACGCGTTATCCGTCATTACCGTACCAACAAGCTTTTTACTAGCCATGTCTGATAGTCATGATTTTTCAAATAAGCAATTTAGATGAAAACCTAAGAAAGCCAATAATCTCATCTTGAATCTAATATTCTATCTTTGGATCCAAACGGAAAACGAACTAAAAGAGCAGGACAACACTTACGTGGTTTCCTAGTCACCATGATAGTTATCATGGTGCTGGTAGCATTCCCTTTTTATATCGTACTGCCCAATTCATAATATAAGGCAGAGATTTAAAATTAAGTTACAAATTCAAAATGGCTTCTACTTAGCATAAGTAGCTCAGTCTGGGACGGGGTCGAAAACTCAAATGAAGTCGAATATGATCGGTCCACCGACAAAAGGTGGCAAGTTTTGATCCCGTTCGGAGCCGTATATTTTGTTTTTTTTTTTTTGATGCAAAGTTATATTTAATTTTATACCAAACTGATGCCCTCAACATTTTTATACTTTACATGCCGTACCGGGCAACACTGGACTCGTCCCCCAGACCATTAGTCCGCTAGTGTTTCCCGCACTTCCTCATTACCATGCACTAAGCACGGGTCCTGCCCATTAACGTTCCCCATATCGCGAGCAAATATGAGAGGATAACTGTCTGGGATCTAGGAAAACGTAAGAGAACATGGCTGAGACGCTCGCCATTTCATAATAAATACAATAAATAATAATAATGTAATCAGGGTTCGATTCCTGGTCGAGATAATTGGCGAACATGGTCAGCAAGCCTATTATGGATCGCTTTATCCACGTGATAAAACAACTGTCACTTTTTAACTCTGCGGGATAGAAAGAGACAGACACCGTTTTATCACGCTGTCACGTAGACAAATACGACCATCATATCCGTACTGAATAACATCAGGCTCTGTGGTTATCTACTTGGACCCTAATTTATAATGCCGCATTTTTATATGTCTAAACCAGGCCCAGTGTTGGCATCAATCTGAACTAAATCAATCCGGATTGATCAATCGAATTGACGCGTCAATCCGAATTGATCAATCCGGATTGATCAATTCGAATTGAATCAATTCTGATTAACGCGGCAATCCGATTGAATCAATTTGAATTAACGCATCAATCCTCAATTCGGATTAAATCAATTCTCAATCTAGATTAACCATAGTCCCTAAGATTACTTTTCAAAGGTGTAAGTTTTTGGGACTTACTTACTGGACTTAAATTCGATATCTGAGGCTCCCAGAGGTTCGAAAACATGTTCCTGATGTCAGTATTGACTGATGTCCCTTTTTGGGACCTTTTTCGAAATTGGCCGATTAAGTTCATATTCGTAATCGATGTCGACCATAGGTCCCTAAAAGTTTTTGGGACTTACTTACTGGACTTAAATTCGATATCTGAGGTTCCCAGAGGTTCGAAAACATGTTCCTGATGTCAGTATTGACTGACGACCTATAATTTTATTATTACAGGACCGGGAGTACTTATTTTATTTATTTTATATATTATTTATTTAATGTATCTTATTTATTTTATTTATATATATATATTTTATTTACTTGATTTACTTGATTTTTTTTAATTCTTTTTTTTTATTTTTTTTATTTATTTTATTTATTTCATTCATTTCATTCATTTCATTCATTTCATTCATTTCATTCATTTCATTCATTTCATTCATTTCATTCATTTCATTCATTTCATTCATTTCATTCATTTCATTCATTTCATTCATTTCATTCATTTCATTCATTTCATTCATTTCATTCATTTCATTCATTTCATTCATTTCATTCATTTCATTCATTTCATTCATTTCATTCATTTCATTCATTTCATTCATTTCATTCATTTCATTCATTTCATTCATTTCATTCATTTCATTCATTTCATTCATTTCATTCATTTCATTCATTTCATTCATTTCATTCATTTCATTCATTTCATTCATTTCATTCATTTCATTCATTTCATTCATTTCATTCATTTCATTCATTTCATTCATTTCATTCATTTCATTCATTTCATTCATTTCATTCATTTCATTCATTTCATTCATTTCATTCATTTCATTCATTTCATTCATTTCATTCATTTCATTCATTTCATTCATTTCATTCATTTCATTCATTTCATTCATTTCATTCATTTCATTCATTTCATTCATTTCATTCATTTCATTCATTTCATTCATTTCATTCATTTCATTCATTTCATTCATTTCATTCATTTCATTCATTTCATTCATTTCATTCATTTCATTCATTTCATTCATTTCATTCATTTCATTCATTTCATTCATTTCATTCATTTCATTCATTTCATTCATTTCATTCATTTCATTCATTTCATTCATTTCATTCATTTCATTCATTTCATTCATTTCATTCATTTCATTCATTTCATTCATTTCATTCATTTCATTCATTTCATTCATTTCATTCATTTCATTCATTTCATTCATTTTATTTATCGTATTTATTTTATTTATTTTATTTATTTTATTTATTTTATTTATTTTATTTATTTTATTTATTTTATTTATTTTATTTATTTTATTTATTTTATTTATTTTATTTATTTTATTTATTTTATTTATTTTATTTATTTTATTTATTTTATTTATTTTATTTATTTTATTTATTTTATTTATTTTATTTATTTTATTTATTTTATTTATTTTATTTATTTTATTTATTTTATTTATTTTATTTATTTTATTTATTTTATTTATTTTATTTATTTTATTTATTTTATTTATTTTATTTATTTTATTTATTTTATTTATTTATTTGTTTTATTTATTTTGTATTTTATTTATATTATTTATTGTATTTAATTACTTTTATTTACATTATTTATTTCTTTTACTTTATTTCTTTTATTTATAATATAATAAGATTTATAATAAGAACACACCACACAGGTAGATATAAAGATAAACAGAGGAACGGCAAAAAAACTTGTTTATGCTGGAGGCTTCATAGATCGCTCATGCCAACCTCGGTTATTCAATAACAACTTGAATTTAAGTGTGCATAAAGATTACAATCGTTTGAACTGGTCAAAAACTTTATAATGAGGTAACTGAATAGACTGGGTTTTTATTTCGGTTACCGGTAACAGAGGTTAACCGTATCTGATACGGTTACCGAATCAAAGTGTTACCTTATCAGACGGTTACCGTTATGGTAGGTGTTTTTACAACCGCTTCTAAAATAACCCTATGAAAAACCCCGGTTAAGGTAACCGGTTCCTGTCCCTGGTAGAATCTAAATATTGCCGTTGAAACCATGTTTTGCACCTTAGATATCGATTTTGAATGCAAGCAGTCACTTTCAAAAAATGTCACTAAAATGTCCCGAAACAGGACACCTTTCAATATTGCAGTCGAAAAGATGTTTAGAAACCTCTGGCTACCTCAGATATCGATTTTAAACGCAATCGGGTAATTTCTAGAAATGTCCCAAAAAAGGGCATCTCTCAATATTTCCCTCGGAAACAAGTTTCGAAACCTTTGGGCACCTCAGATATCGATTTTGAACGCTATGGGTTAATTTCAAGGAAAATCCCGAAAATGTTCCAAAAAGGACATCCTTCATAATGCCGTCAGAAACATAAAAAAAAAAAAAAAAAAAAATGTTTTATTGCCACAACTACCAAGAAAGAAAAAGATAATACACGAGAGAAAAACAAAATATACTTCATTTCACAAGGACGTTAAATATACAAAACATGCACAAAAAATTGTGGTATAGGCAATGGGTACCAATCTCAGCTTTTTGCTAGATATATACCCAGCGCTGATTTTCAGACGGGTCCCTTTTTTTGACAGGTCGGTCTTTACATATACAGGGTGCAACATGTTTCGGAACCTTTGGTAAACTCGGACACCGCTTCGGAACGCATTTGGTCAGTTTCAAAAAATGGCCTAAATAAAAAGAACATTACGTGTACATACAAAGTAATCGTCAATCCGAATTGACGATTGAGGATTGAGGATTGACCGGTCAATTCGAATTAACGATTAGTAATCGTCAATCTTCAATCAGTAGATTTAGAATTAGTTTCGTCAATCGTCAATCGTCAATTCGAATTGATCGGTCAATCCTCAATCGTCAATCGTCAATTCGAATTGATATTTTGCCAACACTGAAACCAGCAACATACCTACATATGTCTAAACAACAACCTAATTGTGTCATATAATATTTTAAACTTTCGCGTTTTGAATACATATTAACTCACATTATAGACGGGTCTAACGCGAATTATATTCAATTACCTTGATTTACCGACGTTTCGACACAGGCCGCGTAGCCAAGATGCCAATCGCTAACGCTCCGTAGCGATCGAAACGCAACTGTCACTGTCACACTAATGGGGGAGAGTGATAGAGATACACAATACTTTTCGTTGTCGAAGCGATAGCGATTGTAACCTTGGCTAGGGGGGCTGGTTTCACTGGTCGTGGTCGCGGCTGACTGATGTCCCAGCAAAATGTCAAAACAGAGATTTGTGCATCTACCCGACGAAAAGTGTATGGAAAAGTTTGGGGTAGACATCACATTTTCAAACCACCCACCACACATAATGTTAACATTATGTGACCCGTCTATAATGTGAGTTAATATGTAATTGTGTCATGTACATTTTTAGCTTTATTACATAGAGGAAAGAAAGAAAGTGTAAACATCTTATATTGTGTGATTCGAGACTTAATAAATTGGAGTGTTTCTTTAATCTTCTTAATAGATGCATTAACATAGCAGTCTGGGACTGAATATAAAACAACATTCTTTACGAACTGGGGTAGAGCTAAATCAATTATTATATTACCTTATGCCCTACAAATATATATTGCCTCGAAGCAAGCCAGTGTGTATCTGCCTGCGGTTTAGATCATAACCCCACACAGAGCGGTTTGTTATTTGGATATATATGTAGAACTCGTACATTTACGAGCATACAATGTGGTTATGCTGAACAATAATGCTTCTGGCCTAGCCAGCATAAACGCTTTTATGCCGGGCATAGTGCACTCGTCCGTCCCTTAGACATCTATATAAATCGGTATATAGGACAGAATGCTTTGTCAATTCAATTTCGGTATCTATTAAAATAGTTAAAAGTAAGCTGCAATAATATGTTACTCTTCGAAGGCCGCAAAAATATGTGACACGCTCTTACAGCTCTACAAATAACTTCGTGTCAGATATTTTCGCGGCCTTCGTCGTGTAACATATATATATTGCAGGTGACTGTACCACAGATGTCAAAAATGTCAAGAGATCAAGTTGAATTATAGTAAGGTTTCTTACTTCATCTTAAAACCTAGTTCTTAGGGTTATTACATTGGCGCCGCATCCGGAAACCGCAGTGTGATAACAAAACTATAGACCCCTAGGTACTTAGGTAGTGTGTTGACTGAATATAAAAAATAACCACCTCACAGTAATAACGTTTAAGGTCACGTCACGGCGAATAAACTCGTGAATTTATATCATTTGTTTCGTTTCAGGTGACATCGAAGACTGCATAGTGACGCCCGCGTACCAGGGCCAGTTCACGCCGCTTCCCGAAGCCTTGTGCGACTGCATTATGGACCTCACGTCACAGGTAATAAAGCTCACAATCCTTTGCAACAATCAGTACAATGCAGTGATGTTGCAGATAGTTTTAAATTTAGCATGTAGGCAGGTGGTTATGGAACCTTTTGATTATGCGGACTTTGAAAACGCGGTTGAGCACAAACATACTTTGGTTGAATTTTATTTTTATATTTTATTAATTAATATTTATTTCGACGTAATCATGAAGACAGTAAAAGGTATATATTTAAAAATACAGCTAACTTCAGTAGAATGATGAGAAGAGGTAGTATAGTCTGTTCGGGAAAAGAAGAGTCGTGGAATGTATTGGGCCCCATACATTCCACGACTATTCTCTTACCGCACAGACTCTAGAAGAACGGGATCTTACGGGATTTTCAGTAGGTATAGTATTCCTGCTCCATCTTCGCATTCGAACGCTTTGATGTATGGACTTGTGTCCCTGACTGGTATGGAGACAGCTCTAGGTTGGTGATTATGCTACTAGCTATATGCAACTAGCTATGTACTTATAGCTTTGTTGGTTTAGAAAATAGAAAGCTACTTAACAGTGACTTAGCATAATTACCCACTTTGATACAATTTTAATACAAATTGACCTCAATTTGAGTCTTGGTCGTTTTATATTGTCTCGAAACTGCCGAATTATCTGGAAAACAAAGATGTGAATCGGGGCAAATAGAATTGATTGCTAATATATTTATTTATATTTGAACTTTCTCCGTAATCAGACGTTATTTGAAGACAATAATGATCATATAAATGAAGACTTGTTGCAAATCATTTCTTATAATTCTTAGCTTCGTACATATTACGTATTGACCTCTTTAAATAAGTATATTTATTCATTATAGTGGAGAGGTAATCTTAGTTTACGTTGATTTTGCATTGTGCCTATAAGTACCCTATAAATGCAGTTACATATAGTAATTTAATACCAGAAATAATGTAATAAGTAAACCAATGTCAATGGATAATATCTATGGACAATTCGATCGTCAAATTGAAAGGTGCATGTGATGCATGTCTCATTCTCTCATAATATAGCATAAGTATAGATAGGTACTTACACCTTCCTTCCTCGCGTTACCCCGGCATACTGCCACGGCTCAGGGTCCGCATGAGCCCATGACAACTAATCCCAAAGATAACACCAAAGTTGATAATGAAGTAGCCACTAATCTTTCTTTCCGACGACACAAATACGGTCCTCTGATCAATTTGTGTAACATGATTCTCAAGATTTTTGAGATATGGTCATTTAGCTTCTTTTCTCTGATGAATTCTCAGATAAACTTGTAAAAATGTAATTAAACGAAACTTTCAATGTTCCTCATTTCACCTTGCACTCGTAAACCTTTCCACCGACATTCTCGCAGCTCGTTATTTGAAATAACTTACAAATTATCTCCAAATATTTGAAAGTTATGGAATAGAAGAGTTAAATTGGTTGGTCGTGTTCGTTCAGTTAAGGTATATGGTTTTGGCAAATACTTACAACAATTTAGTTGCGCACGATTGGACTGGTTTTCTTTTTAAATGTCATTCGGAAAAGTTATGATTTCGTATTAATAAGATTCCGTTATACTTGGTAATGTCGCTTCGATCACCGCTTATGTCGATGCTTTTTATAAGATCTCTATTTTAATCCTCTGAATGTCTTTAACCATCATGGATCAAGAGGAGTGCCATAAGCCGAAGCCAACACGTAGAGTACCTTTTGACATTTTAATGAGATGTAAGGGGTACACCGAGCGATTGCTGCCTTTGCCTGTGTCATGGGATGCGCGCAGATGCTCTGAATTATTATTTCTTTCGTATCATCATATTCATATTTAGTATCATTATTTTTAAAAATTCACGGTTTTGCCTTTAATTAACTTCTTATTTAAGACTACATATACTGTCAATGAACAGTCAAATAAAAACACCAATAAATTAACTTAAATCTTCACTCATATAGGTACATATCGGTTAAACCTCTTTGCAATATTTTATAGTATGACACAACTAGTTTTCTTAATAATGAGGATTTGGAAAACACGTGAACCAAGTTGATATATGGATATGTGACCATTTTGTGACTTGCTTTGGTATTGCTAGATTTATTTAGAAATACTTATAAGTTCTTCTTCTTCCTCGCGTTATCCCGGCATTCTGCCACGGCTCATGGGAGCCTGGGGTCCGCTTGACAACTAATCCCATGATTTGACGTAGGCACCAGTTTTACGAAAGCGACTGCCATCTGACCTTCCAACCCAGAGGGTAAACTAGGCCTTATTGGTATTAGTCCGGTTTCCTCACGAGGTTTTCCTTCACCGAAAAGCGACTGGTAAATATCAAATGATATTTCGTACATAAGTTCCGAAAAACTCATTGGTACGAGCCGGGGTTTGAACCCGCGACCTCCAGATTGCAAGTCGCACGCTCTTACCGCTAGGCCACCAGCGCTCAAAATCGCTAGGCTCAGCGCAGAAATACTTATAAGTTCTAGCCGAACATGTTTTTCTTTAGACTCGACTTATACGTAGTTGTCAAGTTTTTCAAAATCGCAAGTGCGCACTTATTATAACAAAATATAGGTACGTAGTTACAGCCGGTATACATAGGTATGGATAAAGGTATAGCATTTGAAAGTACAATGTCTGCATACTAAGTCCATTCGCGGCTGCTAACGGAATCAATATTTGAACAGACATTGTCATCTTTATCACACACTATACCTATACATACCTACCCAGTCTATAATAAAAACTACAATGTCTACAATGCATTACTTTTGTTACTACGTTTTTAGGGTTCGGTGTCTCAAAAGTAAAAAGCGGAACCCTTATACAGTCACTCCTGCGTCTGTCTGTCCGTCTGTCACAGCCTATTTTCTCGGAAACTACTGACCGATTAAGTTGAAATTTGGTACACATACCTATGTAAATTAGTGACCGAAAGACGAACATGTAACGTAAACCAAAGAATTTTAGGGGGGTAAATGAGAAAGCTAAAAAATAAAGTTTTACCTAAGTACACGTGTTACATATCAAATGAAAGAGCTCACTTTGAGAGCTTCAAATATTTTTTTATAATTTTTAAATATATATCTAGATGAGAAGTTCTTTAAGAAAATAGCCAAAAAAATGACCATTCCCCCCCCCCCTTTATCTCCAAAACTACTGGGTCATTGGGTTGGACCGTTGGATATACATATATGCCCTTCGAACTCGCGACCACCTTGACTTGCCAACCTATCTCAGATACGAGTAAACGCAGTGAGCAAAGACTTAGGTAGGTACAAGTAAAACCAGTAGAATTGGTGGCACACCCTTTCCTCTAATGTTTAAATATTCAAAGCGCTAACAAAGCCCGTGTCAAGAGCGCGTCATTACATAAACCGCTAGGCTAAGCAGACGCTAAACTTGACCGTGAACACGAATTTACGGCCGCTTGAACCTGTTCTGGCGAGATTTTTTAATGTTTGGGCCAAGTCGATAAAATAAATCGGATTTATTTCAGCGGGCGGTAGAGGGTGCGGTTATTGACTATAAGATAGGATAAACCGTCCATTTCTTTATATCTAGTCAAGAAGTGATGCTAGGTCGTTGTAATAAAGATCTGTCGTTATAAGTTATCTACCCTACGGCTTCAGAACACGCGTATAATCAAACTAAAAAAATCTGAGTAAGTAGTTAATCCATAATCAATATAAAATATTATGAAACTGGGAAAAAAGCCTTTTTATAAAAGATAATTTAATATATGTAAACTCTTATTTACTGTATTAAAAATAATTCTACGGGTAAATTCCAATGGCGATTGCCTAAAAAAATGTTTTTATTTGCGTAACCTGTATTTACTTGCTGCGCAAAAAATATACTTAATATCAAAAATATTTTTACGAGTAGGTACCGAAAAAGAAAAGCATCACTTTCTTTAGCTCAACTAGCAAGAGCTTTTTCCTTGCACCACGTAACAAAATTCCTTCATCTTTTTGCTAAACCATCCCCCCATAGCGATTCCATGAAGTCATCGCTTCGCCATCATCTAAATCACGATCAGTTCTTTTTTTAGCACATTAATTCAGCGGCGTGATATCATTTCTCGAATATCTCAACATAGTGGAATTACAGGTAGTACAAGTTTGAATGTCGTATTTACTTTAAAACATTTGGTTTTTATAGGAACTTGATAGAATTATATACGATAGGTAATATGTACATGTTTTTATGGCTTCATTGTGAGTGGATCTTCCTGTTTAATAAGTTTCATGTTCTTCCTGCAATATAACAATTTTAACAGCGTATTCCTGATCATATTTAGAGACGAAAATGTCCTATAAACTTTTTTTAAAAACGCCTAGTTTCAGAGATAATATTAATTTAAAAATAAACAAGTTTTTGTTGTTACATAATGTAAAAGGCCTTTTTGGTGGTAATGTTGCTGCTATGGGACGTAATCTAAATATCCTTATTGATACATGTCAAAACCGTAAGTGGCGATTTCTACATCGCGCTATTGAAATGTTTATGGGGATTGTATATAAGGCTTGGGAATTATTTTTAATATATTGGCTTTATTTGTGACTGTTTGTTTATTTTCCTTCATTTATAAAGAACGCCAGTTTTGGTAAAGTTAGTTCATACAGTTAGTGTAATCAATCAATTTCATAGGATAAGTACTTATGTTAAGTACCTATTAGGTACGTACTTGGATAGGAATATTTATGGAAATACGTCAGCTACTTAAATTTTAAATGTTGTATTGTGTAAAACTCACAAAAGACGAATTTAATGCCTCAAGGCATTCTTCAGTAGTCAACCGTAGTGCTCAACAGAAATTAAGAAGTAATAACGTCTACATTTACCTATGGTAAATGATCTATACTTTATTAAGATCTATAATATTTAGTGTGGCAAAAATAACCTACAGATGAGGATCTATAATATATTTACGCAACAAATCTGTAATACCAGGAAAGTCATTAAATACACCATAAAGCACCTCTGTTACGCTTGCAGAGCGACAATATACATCGTGAGGCGTTACATTTGTCAAAGTTGCGCAAAGGTATAGCTACCTGCCTAGTCTTTGTACCGAACCTGTAGTGACCGATGTGGGCTGAACATTGAACTGGTTTAATGAATGATTATCTTACTGTGATATATTAAGAACTAAAACTTTAGGGACCAAATGAGACGGTAAGGAATTTCATAACTGTCACCCATAAAATGTATGTCAGGTTATACTTAACAGTTTGAAATTATTTTCAGATATCCATCTAATATTATAATCCAAATTTTAAGTCAGATCTCTAATGAGTTTTGTAATACTTAGAGCAAAACCCATCTTTTAATATTTTATCAAGATGGTAAATTGGTACCTACTAGGTGAAATTTTTCAGAAAATTTATTTTTAAATGAAGAAGACCTTTATTAATGATACGTTCTACTAAATTTTATTACTTACTCTACGATTATGTATGACATGGATGCCACGCAAAATTTGCTGTTGCATAGGAAACATTGATTTATGATATGATTCAAAGAAATGTTCGTGTTCGCCCCACAGTAAAAGTTGATCAGTATGACCTATATATTCACCCTTCAAAGTATGGTTAGACTTAACAAAATCACTTTACATGTATAATACCGACACATACAGCCCTAGCCTTAGAACATACGAAACACTTCCCTGCAATAACAGCCTGTAAACGAACAAGGGACATTTATCGTTGTAAAAGCAATTGCGATATCTATGAATATTCATCGGGTCGATCGACCGCCTAAGCTTGCAGGCTTCGCGAGTAAATAACGACGGGTTGGGCAGGTGCTTGACAACTCACACTTATTACTTAGCCCATGTCGATAGTGACAGGTTGATAGAGTTTGAAACACGGTGTATAAACTTATTGCTATCAACATCAGCATTGGGTGATCAAAGAAAATTATAGGGTTCGTTTTCGTCTCATCTTTGGTTGGGTGTTTATTCTAATTTGGATTTCAAATCAGTAAGTATTTTTTTTTATTTCAGAGGGGGTTTAACCCAAGAGTGTAGTTTTTTTTTATATTGAATTGTTACATGTTTTTACAAAGGCAAATAAATACTATGAAAAAATTCACACGGACACTAGACCTCCAAACAAAATCACGAAAACGTCTAATTTCCAATCAATTTTAATTACTGCAATTTTAAACAGAAGTATATTTTCAGAGTTTTAGGGGTATTTTAAGAGTAATACATGAACAACAACCTTGACTACCTACTGCAGTAGTCAGGCTTAGATTATGGGAGCTATCGAAACAAGAGTGTTTATTTAACTTATTAAAGGCACATGCTATAATATGTCTACTTTTTTCATATTTTTACACTAAAGGCAATATTTATTATACATATATAAATACTAATACAATACCGAGCTGGTAATTGTCTGCCGTTGCCAATACAAACATACTCGTACATCCACGCATTCACGAGTATAAGCATTAAAATCTACATAATAAACCTCTTCTTATCCTAATCGCATCAATGAGAAGGCAATCGTTGTAAATAGACACGTAATATGAGCCGAAATGCCTGAACAATATGAAACGCGCATAAATATGCGCTCGCGCAATCGCAATGTGGACCGGATTCCTGGTCCTGAAGGTCGGTTGTTGCCAAACTAGCTCAAGAATAGAAACAGCACCCTCGGTAGAAGAATGTCCTATACGATTATCATAACCTTAGACCCATACACTTTGTTATACCGAGATACTATGCAGATCAAAAGGATTGTCTGTCCGGAGACCAGTAACATGACATGTCACACAACCATTCAGATGATATCATCAAAGGCTTGGATATCGTAATACCATCTCAATGGCAGCACTTGTCGTTTCAAATGATCTGGCGTAGTTTGTATGGCCACGAAACATAATTTGAATACTCGTTTATCTAAGGTGCCAACTTTGAGAGAATGCACATTTCATAGAATGATTTAGTTTAATTTATATTAAGGTGGCACCCGCTCAGAATTTAATTCAATTCAATTCAATTATTTATTTAATTCGAATCCAGAGATGGCAGAGATCCAATATCTTTAATACCGGCGCCTGACCTGAGCGTTAACCTTACTCTGAACCTACTACACCTTAATTATGTACAAGCAGGTACAGTCAGCATCAAAATAAGCGTATCAGACTATACGTCAAAAGTATATTAGTAGTAATGCGAAAGGTTTCCTAATTTTCTCGTCGATCTGAAATATGAATACTCTAAAACCTGAAATGTAATTATACACTTGAATTGATGCTATGGTTGTTTTTCCAATAACCTGCTACTAAAGAATGCAGATTAACCTTGTTATAGCCGCAATCCGCAAATAATAAAACCAGTATGGCATCTGCATTTAAAACTTCGTTTTATTTCCACATAGGTATATGATGATTTCCACACGTAGATGTATCCTATTAAATAGATACGAATCTAAAGGTCAAAATATTTATAAACTACGCCGCACGAGCGAAGATTTCATTGGGTGAAGTTAAATTTAAGTTGACAGAGCTGTCATGCATTCGTATTTGAATAAATGAGCTACGCATAATCATATTCAGACCGTTTAAATAGTGCCAAGTGATTAGTCTTGGCATTAAATATTAGGATGAAATATACATCTTTCTACTAGTTCCAAACAAAACAGATTTAGAATTTTCTTGTTGACAACTACAAGAAAGTTCTAAATCTGTTTTGTAACACAATATATTGAGTTCGGTAACATATACTTGCGAAATATGCCGACATAATGTAGGTAATATATGAGTCACTTATAAGGTCGACACCACTATAGTATGACCTACAAGTATTGCACTTGAATGACAAAGAAAAACATTAATATGGTTGCTTACAATAGACAAGTTCCAAAACATATTTATAAGCAAGATCTTATCGTCGAATTCAAATTCTTCATTGCCATTATGTCACATTGTATCAATTGAAGGTCGTGTCAGCTCAGTACGGCACATCCTGCTTTACGTCAGATGATCTTGATGGATGATAATATTATTGATTATTCATGTATATTTCATGAACTTGAAAACGTATATGCGTGAGAAGAAATATTATTATAATTCGATCGCATAATATGCACCTACATATCTGAATTGATATTTCTGAAAAAACTTAATAAAAAATATCTCTATACTGCATTCGGACAATCCGCACTCGAGCTCTGTAGGTTCAGTTTAAAAGTGGGTTGACGCCGTGTGCTTGCACCGGGCACATACGGCGCGATTCGGGAAATGAATTAGAGATTAACTAGATACGATATAGTAAAGATATGTGACGTCCCACTGGTAAAAGTACCTTATGGCGGTTGGTCCTTACGCTATTATTAAAGTCGCTCTAATATTATTGCGGCGCTATGTGACGTAAGCGCCAGCCGCCATAAGGTACCTATTTTCCGTGGAACGTCACATATCTTCACTATTTCATATCTAGTGAATCTCTAATTCATTTCCCGAATCGCGGCACCAGCCGCCATAAGGTACCTTTTGCAGTGGAACGTCACATTTCTTTACTATTTCATATCTAGTGAGTCTCTAATTCATTTCCCGAATCGAGCCGATAGGATAGGTGCAGTGGATGGCAATCACGGGCTTTCCCCAATTCTTTGGAGCTCGCACGAGTACTTACGAACCCGTTAGTTTTCACGCACCTGTCACAAATGCAAACCTGTTTTTTTTTTAGAAATAGAAAAACTTGTAAGTACTTAGTTAATATGTAGTTAGTTATGCTAGGCACTTTCGGCAAGTCGACAACCATTCCTATTTTGCGTGAAAAACGACGAAATAGCGCTACTCTAACTATCCCAGCTCCTCCACGAAACCTATCAGTTTCTTCTGGTTGTTAATTGCCTCCTATAATATGCACAGAGTCCCTAGTTGTCTGTACTGTACTTACACTCCTACCTGCTTACAGTCTAGGAGAACATGTTTTGTTGTTGCCTTTGCTTCCATGCACGCTCTGCACATAGGGCTATAGATCTGATTTGCCCATATTATTAGGTGTATCAGCACCTAAGAAAGCAAACAAGTTTGAATACAAAGAGTTTAGTTTAGCCAATGTTAGTTAAATTTACGTGATGACGCGATCGCTTGGACAGGTCTCCACGGAAGACCAGCATCAAGATACCTGAAAGGCGTCATCACGCTGAGCGGAGACCTATTCAGTGGCGTTTATGTTTTATACTTATAAAAGTGTTGTATTAATTTTAAGCAATAGGTACTGTAAGCATCCTGAAAAAAATTATTTTCTTCTTATTTGTTCTTAAAGACTAATTTGATAATTATTAATTAATTATTAAGTATTAAGTATATTAAGTTCGAAATAATTTTATAGCATGTCTTATAGTAATTATAAGTACGTAACATACTTTGTGTAACATACTAAATTATATTATGGATTGTACCCTTTCAAATTATGGAAGAGCGGGGCCTTCTGCCACAAGTATATTTTATACTTAAAAGAAGGTTCCAACCTTATTACTATTGTAATTGTAACCCCTAATAAACTATTTTTCATTTTCATTTTCAACTCCACAGGGGCAGTCAGCGACGCTGGAGAGCATACGAACGTCGCTGTCTTCGAAGTTCCCGGTGATGCAGACACCGTCTCAGGAGGTGGTGTACGACACTCTCGCGCAACTCATGCAGGACAGGAAGATCTACCAAACATCGAGGGGCTACTTCATCGTCACCCCTGAGTGAGTACATTTTTTTAAATTCTTAAGCACAAACGAGCTGGCGCATTTTTGCACAAAAACTCAGCCTCACGGGATTGTTCCTTAGGCTACCTAATTTAGGGCTAGATTGATGATTTATTTATTTTGTTATTTAATCTCTGTTTAATTAATATTATTAAAAGCACAAACAAACGAGACAATGCATAATATATAAGAAAACACAAGATTAAAGTGCCACTAAATGGCCCCATCTCAGCATGTTGCTGGTGGCTTCCACTTCCAGCGCTGGTCTTCAGATGAGACCATCAAGTGAGAAGAAACAGTCAACACATTGTTAAATAAGAAAAAAGTTACACAGCAAGAAGGTACAACACAACGACTACTTGTATTAAAATTAAAAAAATTATTTGTAAAATATTTTAGAGAAGAATCTCTTATCATAAACTGTTAAAATTGTACGTATGTATTGACTTGACTTAATGTATTGACGAAGCGTACCTAACCTAACACTTAGCGCCACTTGAACCATCCCGGTAACACCGTTAACCCAGTGTCAAATTGCCAAACTCCAGGTTTAACCGGTTAACCCCGGGTTAGTGGCTTAATAACTGGCGCAAGTGGTGCTTAATGAGGTAACATGTTTGATATTAAATAAAAAAGTTTTCACTTCAACAAAAGATAAAGAAAACGCATCACTATAAAATATGTAAAAATTACTTATAAGTACATACATATTTTAATCTTTACCGATTTACCGTAATACGGACCGTTAACGCAAAATCTGACAGAACAACGACTTAAAACGTTTAAAGCGGTACCATAATAAATACTGCGATAAATATAATTTAATTGTCCTCTTGAAACTTCATGCATTAAAATTTCACAGCAATCAACACGCTCGAACCCTTAAACAAGTTGAATCGTTAAAATATTTATTAAATCTCTCGGTGCATGACTCAGTACTTCACCATTTCTAGACGTTCAATTGCGCAAAGTGGAACGCACCTTACGCACCCTGCCTCTCGATGAGTAAACGCGCCAATTTTGGCGCCAAACTTGACATTGCGCGCCATTTATAAAATGGCCGGCTTAGCTGTCAGACAGATGCACTGATGCATACAAATGAATGACTAACAGTTCTGGATTCGTCTGAACTGAAGCGTTGCATTTATTTTTAGAAAAAACATGATTAGATATCTAATCGTTTTAATTGAGAGTCCGATTGACAGCTTAAACACTTGGTTTTAAGTTGTCACCACATACCTAAATAGGTAAACAGTAGTAAGACTACTAGTAAGTACACACCTGCAATAATTATGGTACTCTTCGAAGACCGCAAAAATATGTGATACGCTCTTATGGGTCTACAAATAAGATCGTGTCGTGTCAGATATTTTTACGCCTTTCGAAGAGTAACATTTATTGCAGGTGACTGTACTTACTACTACTTACCTAATACACATCATCTGCTGTTGATACTCCTAAATACCTAATCTATGCAATAGAAACCGTCTTTGTATACATTCCTATATCTTTTTTGTAAAGCTGTATGTACCTCTGTATAATAATATAAGATAATTAATTTGCAATATCAAGTAATGCATCTAGTTAACCCTATTTAAGAACTTAGGTACCTACTACGTACTTATCGAGACCGTAGGCGTAGGCGTATTAAGTTGCGTGTACGCAGAAATCTGACATGATTTACGTTTGTCCTTCCAATATTTCGAAAAGTTATTTTTCTTCCATTCACTAACTACTGTGCTGTAGGAGTGAACGATTTCGAAATGACCGAATGGATTAATAATAATCTTTTATCTGCAGATTCATTTATCATTTACATGGAGACTGGATTAGCAGCCAAGGGCGTTATAATTTGCAATATCTTTGTTGCGAATAGTGATGCAATGTTTTCTACGAGTATTAGAGCTTTTATTATGTACTGGGAAATATAAGGCAAACTAGCGCTCGACATGCTAGTGCCCAATAAATGACACCTCGCTGTCACCTTTTTTGACAATGACTTTCAAGATGACATGTACCTACTGGGACCGCGTCAAGCACCAGTACGTTTACCTTACCTAAATTGAGTTTATTTGTACTTAGAATTATTTTATGCTTCAGTTGTATAAGAGAGGTCAAATACGTTGTGCGACCTTCGAGTTCGCCTCCGGTTCAAATTTTTAAGAAAGACGGCACTAAGTAATACTAAGCAGTACTTAATGACAATCATTACTGGAGATCATCTGCAATAAAAACTAATAAAAAATACGAAATCCAAAAACATACAAATAATTATGTTTTAGTAAACACCATTGATTGGTACTGACAAGCGGAACGGACAAAAAACGATCACGGAACTGTTTTGTCTGTTTCACCATAGTAAAAACCATAGGGTGTCATTTAACACTTTGTTGAAATGCGATTATAATGATGACGCTCAAATTTCATGAGATGCTTCCTTGTTCTTGTCAAACTGACAGTAATAGTGACGATTATGGGTAGATGTAATTTAAATCCTTGACAAAATTATCTATTATGAGTATTTTTAAGATTTATACACATGGTGTGTCTGACCGACTGTATAGATGAATTCCCCAAAATTTTTTTTCTCCAGTATTTTTAGTTCCATTCGCGTTTTTCCCCATTTTCTTAATTTTCTATACGTTATTTCTGCCAACAGATAATTTCGTCACACGCATTTTTTTCTACTCGTAATTTTTGCTACTCGCGTCTTTACCAATGCAATTTTTCACCAATCTGTTTTATTCACATGCGTATGCTTTACCCGTATAATATATCTCCACTGGTTTATTTTTGTCACACGTTTTAATATCTAATCTTTTTTTTCGCTAGACGCATCTTTACCATGTTTTAGCATGAATACTAAGCCGGCAGCATCGTTAGAACTACAAGAACTATTAGTCTGTACGGAAAGAGAAGAGTCGTGGATTGTATGGGGCCCAATACATTCCACGACTTTTCTCTGTCTGAACAGACTCTAGGTATAAGTATGGGTGATGATAATAACATTAATAAGCACTAGAAATAAACCTCTTTAGATAGGTGACGAGTTCTATTACCTCACCGTCATTATCTGGACAACGTCAATGTCAATGTGTTTCGTGTTTCAGGTTTTAATTAATATTGGTAATAAATTGTTTTATGAGTATTGGTATTAAATAGACAAGAGAAATATGATGGATCCGAGTGATGAAACCCATGGGCGATCGTCAGGACCATGTGCATTTACTTTTTTGGAAAGTACTCATGGAGGGCGTATATTAATACGAGGTGGATATCGCCATTATTTTAAAAGAACCAATAAATTGTCAGGTTCCTCCGTGTGGAATTGCCATAACAAGAATTCATGCAAGGGGTTTGTAGTTATAAATGCAACAGAAACGAGCATTTTGCGAGATAACAATGATTCTTGTGTGCCGGATTACGAGTCTATCGATATTGAAAAAGAAATTATAGAGTTAAAAAAAAAAGTTACTACTGATTACAAGCCCATCCCTGCGCTGTATAAACAGCATATGAAACAATTTATGCGTGAGGAATATGCTGACAAATTACCACCGTTTCATACTGTTAGGGATGCTTTGTACAAAGCACGCCAGAAATTGGCAAGAACGTCGAAGTTCGAGACATTCGAAGATGTGGCCATACCTGTACATCTCTCTGAAAACTTTGTGTGCGTTCACGACTGTGACATTATAATTTTTATAACAGATGAGTGCAAGCAGTGGATGGCTGGGTTAAAAACCTTTTTTATAGATGGAACTTTTAAAATAGTGCCTGAGCCGTTCATTCAGTTGTACACGATACATGGCGACTTAGGCTCCGACGAAAATTGCACGAAGGTAGTTCCCTGCGTATATGCGTTGCTACCTAACAAGCGGCAAACCACGTACGAACGAATGTTTCAACTCATAAAAGAAAATATACCTAGTTTTGAACCTGATCATATAAAAATTGATTTTGAAATAGCAGCTGCTAATGCGATTAAATGTGTATACCCGACAGCTAAAATAAGTGGTTGTTTCTTTCATTATAAGCAGGCCGTGTACACCAATGCTGATTCACTTGGAGCAACCAGTACACGTGAAGGCTGCAGTCATGTCGCAAAATGTGCCGCGATAGCACACCTGCCAGCAATGAAAATTCACGAAGCGTGGATGTCGATTCTGGAAATGTCACCCCGAAAAGACGAGATCCTAAGTTTTAATGACTATATGTTAAAACAATGGGTAAAAGTTGATATGATCCACATGGTGTCTTGTTATGGCCACCGCCACAGGACAAATAATGTAGTTGAAAGCTGGCACAGAAAGATGAATAATCGGATTCATAACAACTCCAGCCTATTGTTTTTTATATCGCAATTAAAAGAAGAAGCAGTCGAAGTTAATTTTGTTAACATGCAAAATGAAATGCGAACTGATGTTTTCCGAAAACGAAATAGAATGTATATTTCGATGGACAGAAAAATAGAGGGAATTGTAAATAATTACCTCATGGGATCCACGAACATAGAAAAATGTGTAAGGCTATTATCAGTACTCAAATATAAGTAAAACTTATAACACACACATTAACATTTAGAAAATATTATTATAATTTTTATTTTTGTATTATGATATGATAAGAACGAAGTTAGACCAGCAGTTGAAAAACTGCATTATTATATCTGATAGCATGTTTAAGTTCCTAAAGCTAAAGTACAGCTTTTATTTTATTTCGTCCTAAGTATACATGATTATCCGCGTTTTAATAATAAATATAAAACTAACTGTTTGTCTTTTCCTTTCTACGGATAAATAATTGAAAATATCTAGGTGAATAATAGAGCCTGGTCGGTCGTTTCGTTACTACGAGGGTTGCACTGAAAATGTCGGGAATAGAGAAAACTGTCGCATCTAGACAGTCAATCTTTATTTTAATGCATACTTAAACTCAAACTGACCACGCATATAAATTTTCTTTTGAAAGTAATCATTCTGTAATGCACACGGCTCATAATCCCAAAGTCCTTTTTGTATGGCGATTTTGGGGCCTTAGTGGTTTTGTATGAAATTCGTAAAGTAGCCAACGGAATTGAAGTTTTTTTTACATATATCTATATATAAAAGATTTTTTTACTGTTGTCATATGAATATTTAGGAATGTCGAAATCTGCCGATATGCAACTTTTTTGGCAGTCTTTTTAATTAACAACACAAATGCGATTTTAAATTTTGACGTCGCTTTGGAATGACATGCTTCTTTAAGATCACCCATGGGATAAAATGAAAGCGACTTTCATATATAATTTTAACTGCAAACGAGCGTACGATGAACTCTAGTTCATAAAAAAATAACAGAAGCCCATTGTAACTTTTATTTGTTCGCTGAGGGCATATTGAAAACCGTTTAAAAATGTGATCCGAAAAATCACTTGGCCAAAAATTCAAATAATGTTCGACATACAATTTTCAAATTGTCAGTAATTTTTAAATATAAATGACAACCAAATGGAATATACCTTAAAAGTTTTATAAAGAGTTACATTTTTATAAATTATATGCCTCATTCTATTATGTTATTTCTAAGTGTCCCATTCCCGAATATTTCAGTGCGACCCTCGTACTGCCAAGGAACATTACCTTTATACAGTCCTTGCTAATGTATACTCGTATTAGAAAAGTGACGGTAGCGAGACGGGACACGTTAGTTCATTAAAGTGTAGGATTAGGGCTTTTAGTGTTAGGGCGTAGGTACCTATATACATTTAGAAGCTTACCTTTTACATAATATTTGATAACTTTTTGACATAGCCTAATAATGGTCTCGTTTTTGCAATACTTTACATGAAAATGTTTTTGGTGGGATCAATTACAACTAATATAATGTATCACCTTTTAATATAACTTAGTATTAAAAATCATAACAATCATAATACATACGTAGGCAAAGGGGTCGATAATACATAGGTAGGGTAGGGGTTTCAATCGATAGCTTTTGCTCAAACCCCGCCCGCTTAGTATTCATGCTAAAACATGGTAAAGATGCGTCTAGCGAAAAAAAAGATTAGATATTAAAACGTGTGACAAAAATAAACCAGTGGAGATATATTATACGGGTAAAGCATACGCATGTGAATAAAACAGATTGGTGAAAAATTGCATTGGTAAAGACGCGAGTAGCAAAAATTACGAGTAGAAAAAAATGCGTGTGACGAAATTATCTGTTGGCAGAAATAACGTATAGAAAATTAAGAAAATGGGGAAAAACGCGAATGGAACTAAAAATACTGGAGAAAAAAAATTTTGGGGAATTCATCTATACAGTCGTCTGACCATGGGGCTTTAAATCCAGGGCTTGATTTTACTCGCTAAACTGAGCTACTTTTACTATGGGACCAACCCTAATCATCATCATCTCAGCCTATATACGTCCCACTGCTGGGCACAGGCCTCCTCTCGAGCGCGAGAGGGCTTGGGCTATAGTCCCCACGCTAGCCCAATGCGGATTGGGGACTTCACATACACCTTTGAATTTCTTCGCAGATGTATGCAGGTTTCCTCACGATGTTTTCCTTCACCGAAAAGCGACTGGTAAATATCAAATGATATTTCGTACATAAGTTCCGAAAAACTCATTGGTACGAGCCGGGGTTTGAACCCGCGACCTCCGGATTGCAAGTCGCACGCTCTTACCGCTAGGCCACCAGCGCTCCCAACCCTAAAATCAAGGAATTTTTTTTAGCTTTTCCATAGAAAACGTCGACATCTGATCAGCCAAAACGTATGAAAAAGTAAAAAAAAAAATCGGGATTTTGGGGTTGGTGCTATAATAAAAGTAGCTCAGTTTAGCGAGTAAAATCGAGCCCTGGATTTAAATCCCCGTGGTCAGACACACCCTGTATAAAATACTTAGGTCGGTACTTACTTATTAGGGATGGCTTTAGTCTCAAAATAAGGACCCCTATTCGACAAGCGACGTTTGACGTCCCTATCGTGTTGATCTCCCGTTGATGTGGGAAAAATCATAAGTTCTCGAATACGTACAATCAAAATTTGGCATTAACAATCCACAGTAAGGGTGACAAGCAAACCAAACCGAACCAGCCTTAGTTTAGAGGGGAGTTTTGGTTGTACCAAATGATATTATCCACCGTTGATGGAATCAACACTCAGTATGCAATAAAATGAACTGTTGATTTGACGTGGATGCGAAATCTGACAGTTGGACATGTCGAATTTGGCCCAAGGCGGGAT
The DNA here is from genome assembly GCF_963556715.1 of Cydia fagiglandana. Classification (NCBI taxonomy): domain Eukaryota; kingdom Metazoa; phylum Arthropoda; class Insecta; order Lepidoptera; family Tortricidae; genus Cydia; species Cydia fagiglandana. The sequence goes on along the minus strand of NC_085938.1, from coordinate 9,780,843 downwards.
GAACGCAGGAACGTACCTAACAATTATATTTAGAACTACTTATAGTACTAAATCGAACTAAAAATATATTTTTTCCACGTTTTCCACGGTGATAATGTTGTCGCCGTCATCTGGCTATACAATACATAGGCATAGGTACCTTGTACTACCTATGTACATAGTACATAGATACCAATACAGGAAAATATATTATGGTCCTACACAGGGACGTAGTCAGTCCTACTTTTAATATGTTTAGTAAAAATTGGTAGATAAAAAACTTTAATTTGAACGCCATGTGACAGGAGATACTGCGATCTAAAGCGATCTGAACATGACTCGTCAATCTATACTGACTTGCAACACGCACATACTTATAACTTATTGAGCCTTAATGTCGAAGAAATAAGATTGAAATTTGTAAAACTTAACGGAGGTCAAGGCTTCATTGATTTTTGACGTGAACCTGGATTAAGAGGTATGAAAGTAATTACTGAAGACGTAAATCGATTAAGCAAACGCGTTGCAAGATTATAATGTCGACGTGATACCTACGGTGTAGACATTAAACCTGTTTTTGAAATTATGCGCCCTATTCCTTTGTAATAAGACAAACTGCACCTTCATAATAAAAATCTTCGGCGACGACCATTATACCAGTGTAGGTAATTAAGTTTTGGCTTCTTGATTGTTCATTGCAAAAGTTTAAGTGCAAGGGGCAAGAGTGCAATGGGATCACCATTTACATGACTTGAAATAATTTCTTTTGATAAAACAAATTATGGTGAATCGCCAGTAAACATCTGATTAGGCGCAACATATGAAGATTATGAAGCAGTCAATATCTTTCACAATTTCATCGACGCGATGGTTCCACAAGTAAATGATCGGTAGGTAGCCTTGGTAGTTATTAGCAGAGTTCGGACAATTTATTGCAAAAATAAATATTGTATGGAACATGATACAATTTTTTTCACCATTTTGAACTGCAGTTTTTGGGTATAATCTGGAAATTTTATAAAGACACTGTGTACATAATATTTAATAAATCTTGTCCTATTTTGAGATATAAATGATTTTTGATGGTTCTGCGATGATTTGTCCGATCACTGGTTATTTTATTAGTTATGGTCTAAATAATATTTACCTGGCAGAGTAGGTACAGCTAAAGGTTGAAAACACACCTTGTCTAAATGAATATATTTTCTTATTAAGTGAACATTCTGACGAGACACGCTTGTCAGAAGCTTTTCAGCAAAAAAAATTATAATATTCGTAATCCAGCGTCCCGCATGCCTAACAAAATATTATCTCTTGTAACAGACGCCGCCGCTCCCGGTCACGTTCATCATCCCGCCACCACGACGAGGACTGCCCTTCCCCGCGGACGCTGCTCATGTCCGACCAGGAAGCGCTGCACCAGCTCTACGGCGAGATCACCACCGTCCGCGACGGCGCTATCACGCACCAGTGCGTGCAGACCAACCTCGCTGACGTCATCTGCGGGGGTGAGTACACTACTGCCGTCCCCGCGGACGCTGCTCATGTCCGACCAGGAAGCGCTGCACCAGCTCTACGGCGATATCACCACCGTCCGCGACGGCGCCATCACGCACCAGTGCGTGCAGACCAACCTCGCTGACGTCATCTGCGGGGGTGAGTACACTACTGCCGTCCCCGCGGACGCTGCTCATGTCCGACCAGGAGCTGCACCAGCTCTACGGCGAGATCACCACCGTCCGCGACGGCGCCATCACGCACCAGTGCGTGCAGACCAACCTCGCTGACGTCATCTGCGGGGGTGAGTATACTACTGCCCTTCCCCACGGACGCTGCTCATGTCCGACCAGGAGCTGCACCAGCTCTACGGCGAGATCACCACCATCCGCGACGGCGCCATCACGCACCAGTGCGTGCAGACCAACCTCGCTGACGTCATCTGCGGGGGTGAGTACACTACTGTCGTATCCGCAGACGCTACTCGTACTCATGTCAGACCAGGACCTGTACCAGTTCTACGGCGAGTTTACCACCGTCCGTGACGGCGCCATCACGCACCACTCGCACCAGTGCGTGCAGACCTATTACCACGCTGACATATCATCTGAAATCTGCTGACTACATTTGTAAAGTCGCGCTTGATGTATCAAGATAGCCGCGAGACGTGTCAAGATATGCTAGATACACAGGGCTTGCAGATGGAGCTACACAAACACTGTATGAGAAACTGATGTGTTTTTAGGTTATGTAGTTTTATACACGATTATTTTTGTCGATTATCACCCATGAAATCGGCGGTGCCCGAGTTGTAAAGTGTACCCGTGAAATCAAGTGTTGTATGCCTAAGATAAATAATAGTATTATGACAACTTTAACTATCATGATTACAAACTTATTGTTAAATATACACGTACAAATGTCAAGCTCTCAAGCTTATTACATGTAACTATTTATAAAAACAGTTAACAGCCACAATTATACAACGTAGCAAAAGACGGAAAGCGTGGCATGCAGATAATGGGATCCCGTTGACGCTGGAAACAAACGGAATGTAGGGCGCCTGCAGTGCCCTGATTGTAGGCCACGGAATTCAGCGGACTCAGCGCAATTTGCGAGCTAACTCACTTTTAGGAAACGATCGACGTTTACTCGCAAAGCTTGCCGAAATGGAAATTGAACGTCGTTTATCCGTGTTTAGTTTGCCTCAGTTAACACATTACGGACGATCGAGTTCATCGAACATCTCCTCCAATTTTACACGCGAAACGAAGCTCTTATTTATATGTACAATACAGGGTGATTTCGGGGTCGTGGAGCAAGAGAGCCAGACATCATACAGAATCCAAAGATAAGCCTAATGATGTTGTTGATTATTGTTTATCACCAATAATGATGATTATTTTCCAGATGACAAGTAGGAAAAAATATTGGTGATCAACCCTACTCATTGTGACGTCTTGTCGCTTTCCATACAGCGTATGTCAAAAGTCATAGGGTGACCATAATTACTTAGTATAACATTAATTTTACTTGAAAAATAAGAATAATTAAAGTAATTATCTTTTAATCAAATACTACCATATGATAATGTGGATCATTTACAGAGTCAGAAAAAGTGGTTCTGGATCACGACCCAGAAATCGCCTGTATAGTTATGTTTAATTAACAATCTCAAATGTACAAAATATACTGGCATATTTTTACAAATTACCTGTTGCTAGATTGATCTTTATTGTGGTGGAGTGACACAATAACATATTTATTTGTTAGTTGTTAGGGTTACAGGACCTTTTGGACACATTACTAAAAGGTTAAAGTGTTAGATATTACGACAGTGTCAAATTTTTGCACCCTTTAAATAAGGCCGCCCCCCCACATTTAGCGTCTTTCGAGCGTCGGCGTCTACAACTCTATGGCCGCTGCTCGACGCAACGTCGACGCAACTGTGCAGCGACGTCATTTTCCATAGCGCTGACCAGACGCCGACGCTCGAAAGACGCTAGATGTGGGGCGGCCCTAAGTACCTACGCTGTATGTGCGCAGTATTGCATGATTGAGTTCCCCCAAGCTTGAGCTCGTTCAAAACATCATTAATTCAAGATTGTCTACTTCTTGTTCTCTTTGCCGAAACATGTGCCAAGTCTCAAGACAAAGAATGAGAGCCGGGAGTGCACTTTTGTAACAAACACAAGGCTGTTATAGAGTATCCAGCGAAAATAAACAGTTAATTTATTTCTTGGAAAACTCGGTCAGCATCAACAGTACAAAATAGTCCGCATTATGATTTCCTTCTTGGGATTCTGAATAAATTGTCAAAACGATATGCCTATCAATCGGAGATTGTTATCATAGAACGCGTCTTCCGCCCTATGCAGAAGGTTCAAAATAAAACATTTTTTCATCGAGCATAAAAAGTGACCTAGAAAAGGTCACGACAGTCGCAAGGGACGTGACATTGCCAATTTGTTGGGGAACAGTTGCAACGGTACGATGGTGAAATGTTCTGACAACGGCATTTTAATCAATAAACTTCTATATTTGACCGATTACGCACGGGGCCAACGATCGCGAGTAAACTTGTGAACTTGGCTCTTATTCAAATCATGTAACTTTAAGTTCAACAGGTTTGATAACAGTAATTGTATTCAAGAAACAGGTAACAGACTTCACAAGTAACAAACTTTGTAACGGTCACGTTTTTTACCGAATTCATACTTATGTTATTAAACAGTTCGATTTTAAATTACGAGTTAGAACATAGCTCCTCCATAAGGAAGAGATATAGTTACATCCTACCTACAATGTATAATACTTACGCAGATGCAAAGTAAGTACCCAAACAAAGATGAAAATTGTGTTGAACCTTACCTTTTATTTATTTTGTGAAATAGGTAGGAACCTAAACATTTGAGACCATACAATAGGTAGGAGTCATAATAAGTATTGTATATAATGTGTGGACTTATAATATAGCCTATTGCCTACAAATACATTTTATAATAGGTATCTTATTCATTTATTTACAGTTTGCCCTAGCCAGTTTGTCGAGGATTTACTAACTAACACGCTTAGATTCATCATGGCTGAAAAACTGGGCAACATACTTTGCTACCGATCCGTCTGATCTGATACCGATACACATTATTCAAAGCTACCATTTCTCTCGTTCTGGATCTGATAGAAAACTACACTAATCACAACTTTATTCGTTTGACTTAAAGGCGTGTAAACTTAAGAGGATCCAGTGAAAAGACCGGATACGAAAATCAATCTTGCACTGACGCGCTAAGTGCAGTGCTTACTTATAAAAGAGAAATGCAATAGAATGTATGAAACTCAAACAAAGATACAACCTTCTTTCTTTGGACAGCTGAATAAGTGTTGTAAAAACAGATGAAACGACACTAGGTTCACCTAATCGGGTGACGTTGTGATTTATTTAATACAGTCGCTACTAATATTCCTGCCACTTAACGCCTTTAAGACGAACCAGTTCTATTTCATTTCTAATTACCTACGTATGGTGTTAACGGATCTCAAAGGTTTTTCTGGCCCGATTTTAGAAAATTGTTCGGTGAGCTTAGGGAATAGCAGTTCAGTTAACGTATGGCGATCTGCTATGATCCTAAGTATGTTGTGTGTTCTTATTTTACATTTTATCCAAGTTCTTCTAGTGTTTATTTTATCATCAATAATTAACTTACTAGGTATGATGTTTTAAAATTTATTTTGCTGCTAATTTTATCAACGTTAATATCAGTGCAGTAAGTATATATGTATAATGTGCAAATGAGAATAGTTCTACATTAGCACTTAATACAAGCTAGTGATCACTTCTAATAATAAATACTCATTACCACTGAAATCAAACACTGGACCTATAATCAATTCTCATTCACGTGAGAACATAGCTACTCTCATCGCAAACCAAGCGCTTTGACTCACACGAACCAATAATAATTTGGCCTCGTATTACGTGCAATTGTTATAAATTTAAAGTTCATACTTAGACTGGTTATTTTAAAGTGCTGTAGGAATACAGGGACAGCTGACCGCATGCTAATGGTCGGTCATTACTGTCAAATTAAACTTGTCAGCGCAAGAAAGTGCCATCCGAGTTCTTTCCTGCCTACAATGTACTTTCCTTTAAGAGAAAATACACTATCTCCGACACGTACAGTAGTTAATGTACTTTGAAGCTTCTGTAGACTGTAGCTTAGCTATCTAATGAAATGACATAACGTCAAGAAAATAGAAATAATTTAGACGCACTTAGCACAAACACAGAAGAGAAAATTATAAAAAACAGAAAAATATAGGAAGGCGAAAGTGCCACGAAATAGTCTCCTCTCAGCATGATGTTGGCAACTTCTAACGCTAATCTTCCGGTAAGACCAGCATCGCTTTATCCACATTTATCCACGTGATAAAATAACTGTCACTTTTTAACGATACGAATACGAACGGATAGAAACCGTTTTATCACATTGCCACGTATAGATTAGATTGTGTTGTCTAAGTACCCACAACACAAGCCTTCTTGAGCTTACCGTGGGACTTAGTCAATTTGTGTAAAAATGTCCTATAATATTTATTTATTTATTTATTTATTTATAGACAAAACCGACCATCATATCCGTACAGGTGATGAGAAATTTACGGCAGGTAACCAAAATTACCAAACATAAAAGTAAAAAAAAAGTTTTTGATACAAAACAAAAAATCTATGGGACAGGTCGTCCAAGTCAGCCAGCCCTCCAAAGGTACAAAGGCTAAAAATTTTTCATTTACCCATCAAAATGTATTCGGCAAAATGTAAATGTATTCGGTATCGTGTTCTGAGTTTTTAATCAGAACACGATACCGAATATCAATGCCCTTTTTTGTTACATCCTGTAGGTATGTATTTGACGCGTATTGCATCTAATCCCCAATAAGAATCTATTCCTTGACCAATATTTTATGCAACTTTGTCCCTTTTAAAACTTTCCTCGACGCTTAAACGCCAACATTTACTAAGCTAACCTACCTTTTAACCACCGCGATCTCACCCTGCGGTTTTTCTTGGAGACTTGGCTATTATACACTGTTAAAGTTCACAAAACGTCTTTATTGAATGTGGTAGACCGCATTCTTCCTACTTTGTAAGATGTTTTATGACACAGAAAACAAGGTAAGTACGACAGAATTAGTTCATTACGGTATAAGTGAGAAAAATAAAAAAATCGCTACGAACGATGATAAATTAAAACACGACCGAAGGAATGTTGTAAATAGACACGACGGCAGCAGTTTTGCTGACTGTACATATGGTCCTCTAAATTATCAACATAGGCACGTAAAGTACTAATTACCGCACTAGTGAAAATAGCATCATCATGTAGTATAAATCAACATTATAACATTATATCCAGTTTACCAAAATTAACACATGTAAGAAATAGTATCAGCTCCTATCTAAACTCAGCTAATGTACACCTACTTATTAAAAAAAACTAATGGCTCCCCATCTGACTAGCTAGCGTTACTTATGTCGGACATAAAACAAAGAATTCGTCATCGTCGCAATATACTTGGTACTTAGGAAATGAACGACTGCTTTTATGGCATAACATAAAAACGATTGTGCTAGCTAGACAGGTTATCACAGCAAATGCTCTACACTACTGTGAACTAATGCGATTAATACAATTTTTAAAATTAACTACAGTAGCTCTAACTGTACCATTATTTGGTAATATCATTTCAAATTTAACATTTCTGTCTCAGTTTCTCTGGCACGGCATGCTACTTATAACAAATAAGAGCGAATAATTTAGAACGAGTACGAGTCGAAGTTCTGCACTTAAACGTCTGTAGCATGTTTACAGTAGAGACGAGACGTCGAGACAGGATTGCCACAGCCACAGAATTATGCCGCTTTGACAAGTTTATTTTAACGATGAACGACGAACGACAAGTTTCTTTTAGAGTACCGACCTTGTAGCAAAATATATTATTTTTATGCTAACCTGTTTACACTGCGTGTCATGCTCAAACCGGTGCATTTTTTAAATGTGTCTGCAAAATTAGTTGAATTCACATGTTTTAATTCCTACAGTATCATAATTGAATCATAAAATTCATAAAGTCATTAATTATGTGGTTAACGTTATAATGTAGTTTGTGCGATTTGACTTAATTACAGGGATCACAAAACACTCTGTATGTCGGAGCACATTTGAAATGGTGCACTTTCGCATTTGACAGTCGTCAATAACCGAAACATAAGGCTAATCTAATTAAGTTAATTTTCATATTGTTGAATAGTATTTCATAGATAAGTATATACATTTATGTTTTGTATACTACCTACCGGTTCTAACACTTCAAACGCCACAGTTCATTTAGATCCAGTTATCTTTTTGATGCGCAAATCATAAATACTAACTAAATATGTTGATCAGGACGCAGCTAAGCGCCGTCATACGTGTAAATTTTTATTCGTTCAATAAAACACCATATGGAAACTAGGTCTACCCGGAAACGTTAAGTACGGGGTCGTGGGGCTAGCGCCAAAACTTGAATACTATTAGCCTAGATCTGGGTAATCTATGTTAGCTGCTACTTTTTGCAGGCTTCAAGCCACGGGACTGCTATAAACGCCAATAATACTTTCAGAATTGTATATCAAACGTGAAGGGGGCTGGGGACATTTTGATCTCTGGGAAATTAAAATTTCAAAGTTACGACAGTTAGAGCTACAACAACAAAACAAAGCCGAAAGTCCAGACATCATTACCTGTGTAACCAGGTTTACGAAACAACAGAACCTGGAGTTGGGGACACTTTGATCTCTGGGAAATTAAAATTTGCCAGTTAGAGCTACAACAACAAAACAAAATCGAAAGTCCACATGATTATCTGTGTAACCGTTTTTACGAAACCAAAGAACCTATTTATTTTACGGAAACAGTGGCCCAGAGCGGTAGGCGGCACATTTACAATATTTTAGCTATCTTATAGTTCCTGATTTTTCTTCACTGCCAATACATACAACACATTCAACTTGGGAATACGTACCTACATTTCGGACAACCTTCAGCGTGTTTGGACAATAATCGTTTCAAACGGTTCCTATAATGGTCCGAAAGATGACGGTTTGACGGTCGTTAACTGGCTAGCCTAAGCGCTTGTTTACCGCGTTAGGCGCGCGTTCGGCTGTGAAATTGCCCTTACAGCATCTTTGGCCTAACCTTGCCGATTGTGTCATAATTTTACTTATGGGAATGAACTTTATCACTAAGAGCGTCTCATTTGATTGCGTTATACCTTAGGTACGTGAATATCTAGACCCCATCGTATAAAGTTAAAGCGCTTTATCAATGCTTAGGGGCGTTTTGGTCAGTATAGATTTGTAATAAGTACCTAGTGTGTTATGTAGCTTCATAAAATACGCCTCTGGTCTATAACGCATATATCTCGAAGTATCAAATCCTCTCCGGCAATAAATACCACCAATGCTAAAAAGTACTATATATAAGTCGTACACAACGAAAACTTCTGACTATTAATTAGGGAATGCAAATCGGTTATTTTTTGTATGGAAATAATCGGTTATTAACCGAAACCGCGGTTATTACCATACAAAAAATAACCGATTTGCATTCCCTACTATTAATGGTTAAGTTGCTTTTAGTTTAACAATATTTCAATCATCATTTTAATTTTGTTCTCCACCTGTAGCCCATAATTTCTCAATTAGTTTAATTAAATTCGTAAGCATCAGTTTTTGCTCGTAAGTTTTTTTTTCCTAATTAAGAAACCCCATCAAATTCATTCATCGACGTTACAACCGTGGTTACAATTACAACATGACTAAGTTGGCTTAAATTGAATAGATTCTTCAATGCAATTCACTGCATTAATTAATAGATTATTTGAGATACTAGATACATATAAGCAAAATAGATTAAGTTGTATAAACCGCCATGCAGGGGAAACTGAAAGATTACTCATAATAGTCATAATATTCGTTAATAAAGTGAGAATCTGGTGATAGTTATTGCAACTACACCACAAATTACCTACATTATTCATAAAAATCCAAAGTCATCATCGTAAATTGTAAAATAGTTGTTAGTTTGCTTTCCAGCCACCCACTTTCCACTACTAAAGCAAAGTGGATAATATAATTCGTGAACGTCTGTAAACTTTTTTTTCTTATTTTATTAGTTTCACACATTTTGGCACATCTTATTATTATCTTACAGAATTATCTATAGGTTAAATGTGAGAAATGGACTAGGTATCTAAACTTTTATTTGTACGGTATTAGAAATCTTTTTTAACACTCATGAATATAACTAACTAACTAACTATTTTGGCTCAGCGATCCAAAGAGAATCTTGGCCTCCGAAACGAGAGCGTGCCACCTGTCCCGATCCTGCGCAACTTCCTGCCAGTTACTGACGCGAAGCTGAAGCAGATCCGCCGCCACACTGTCTTCCCAGCGATACCTGGGCCGACCCACTGGACGGCTACCAGTCGGTCGTCCCAAGAACGCCTTCTTGACAGCCCGATCCTCTCCCATTCTGAGTAGGTGACCGAACCAGCGAAGTCTGTGCGCTTTCGTTTCGCCGATGATATTGGGTTCGGCCACTAACTCCTCGATCTCGGCATTTTTCCGGATCCTCCAGGTGCCGTCATCTCTCTGAATAGGTCCCAGGATCTTGCGAAAAACTTTTCTCTCTGCTACCAGGAGCTGACCTTCTTCTTTTAGTGTTAGGGACCAGGCCTCACAGCCATACATTAGGCCACTCATGAATATGATATGATGATATTTGGGATGTCGTAATGTCGTAAAACCTACGAGTAAGTAATATAAAAATAATAATACAGGTTGTTCCAAATAGCCAAGGGCGAGGTTTCCAATAAAAAAATGTTCATGATAAGGGGATCGTGTAGCTATTTTTCAAGCTAAAAATTCTGTATATTTTTTTAAAGCCAGGTTTTCTTCTTAAAAGTGTTTAAAAAAAAACTTTAGTAACGACATCAATTGACGACACCCCTGTTTCTCAACAGTCCTTCGAGTTGAAGTGTGAAACGCTTTGCGTAACCTTTGCACTGTGCTGTGAATCTTTCTTCACCACTTATACTACTGTTTTAGCCCTTGGTTTACATCCAACTTTGTGCTGCTAATTGTTAAGATTGGGTAACTGGGCGGGACTCGGACTCTGAAGAAACTGAGATTGTAAGATACAAACGGATGTCTCTAATACTTATTGGAAGAAGGATTGTTCTAATAAAGTTTAAAATCTAAAATGTATCCTCTAGTCTAGGAAGAACGAAGACCTACTCATACTCAATTTTGGTTCTGGTTTTAGCTACCTATGTTTGGTTGTTGTACCTAACGACATTGTTGTACCTCTAACAAACAACTCTTTAAATAAGATGTGTGTAAATATGTGCTCCTGTTCAAAACAGCAGTGTATAGTTTTGCTCTTGATTTTAACGACCTTAGCCTCCAATTCGGTCATCGACCATAAACGGCCGGTAACATAATTATGCCAAAACCTAATCGTAAAGGCAAACATTACATGACATTGTTTTAACCACAAATGACTTCATTATCATTACGTTCCGCCATTTACTCGTGATGATATTTTTTCGAATGACCGCAGACCGGCTAAGTTAGGAAGTGTCGAGGGTCACTGAAAAACTAACGGATAATTTGACAAATCTTAGTGAAGCCAAGGTCGTGGTACCCGGAAACAAGGCGATCATTATCGGAAAATACTTCATTTAATCTTAAAAAGTGTTACGTGATTGGAAGCAGAGAAAACTGAGCAGGCCGCGTAGCCAACATGCCAATCGCTTACGCTCCGTAGCGATCGAAACGCAACTGTCACTGTCACATTAATATGGAAGAATGATAGAGAGACACAAAGTGATTCGATGGCGAAGCGCAATCGATTGTCACCTTGGCTAGGCCGGCAGGGCAGACAATTATGGATTTCCAGTTGCAAGCGTATTATCAAAATTATATTAAGGTTCATTAAACGATGTTACATTCATCTAAGTTTTTATATTGTTAATGCTTACTCAACATTAGATTAACCTAGTTTAAAAAGTTTAATTATAAATTTATGAGTTATAATAGTAGGTACAGTTGCCAAACCTATTTTCCTATTTTTGGGACGGTCTGTATATGGCCATTCATATTAGTGTCACTATAGTCAAGACAGCTAAAAACTTTTGAAAGAATCTGACTGATCTTGAACTAACTCAATTATCGTAACTGAATTTTATGGTTCAGTAGCAAGTTGAGCGAGATCAAAGGACAGGAAGACACCAATCCCAATTTCCTTTTATAATACCACAAAATTGTACTACCTATTCTCGAATTATCATTCCCGAAGATACAATGTGAATTCAACTTTACGTTTTCAAAAATAAGGCACATTGTTTCATGTCAAAGTTTGAGATACCTACCGAAGTTACATTCGGAATCATAACTATACCGGACATCGATATGTTATGTTGGATTAATGAATGGACAGACGGTACCTACCAGAAATTTAAAAGATAGAAAACGTATGATCATTACGATCAATATACACAATAAAACATTGTGAAAGTTCCAAATCATGATGTTCTCAGATACAAATCAAAACAAACATTAATGCGAAAGATGCGAAAACGATGATCTTTTACTTCAATTAATAAACGACATTCTTTTAAATATATTAGGTGAGTACCTAATTCAACTCCGATCGACTGACTCACACACTAATTTCCACAGTATTATTGCATTTTTAACCATCTTCGTATAGACATACAGTAATTTTTTAGTTCAATGGTCTAAATATTCCGATTAAAGCAATACAGTATAGTTTTTTATCCTTCCGATACACGCAGATCTGATTCCGTACGGCTTGGAAATATGTTTTCTCAAACATGCAATGAAATATTGATGTTATGTTCCTTATAATAGGCTGCGAAGTATGACGTTTCAGGTGCGGCTAGGACAAAAGGTCGTTAATGGAATTTCATACACATCTTGCAGGCCTAGGCCGGCAAAGTCCTCTTTTTTAATTTTCATTTCACAGATATTTGTGACACAGCATCGTGGCATTCATCCATTAAAAAAAACTAGAGCCAGTATTTGCTTTATGGTTCATAATGACACTCTGCCACTACGCCTATAAAAAAAAACAAAAAACAATGTTTGCTATAATTTGCAGTTTTATTTGTATAAAATCAACATAAACTTAATAAATAATACATTCTATAATTTTATAATTTTAAATTATAAATTTAACTACACAAATAAAAACATTTCAAATATTTCATCTAAACGTTAGCGGTAAAACGGTCTACTCAAACACGCGTAGTTATATTTTTTAAATTGTTATGGAGGTAAAGTTGAAAAATATTCATTCTGTTTTATTGGATTGATGGTGCGTTGTTGATTTTTTGACTTTAATATGAGTTCCGACGAAATAATGAAATTAATATTAATTGTAATCGTAGGTGTTGGAATTGCCTAGAGACAACAAGCCTCTCCTTCGGACTCGCGATCAACAGAGATAAGACCAAAATGATGGTCGTGGATCGAGCGGAACTAAATCAACCTGATGTCTCCATGATTGGCAACTGTGAGGTTGTCCAAAGCTACATATACCTCGGCTCCACGATCACGAACAATGGTGGGTGCGAGGACGAGATCCGCAGGAGATGTGCTATCACAAGATCTGCCGTTGACAAGCTGAACAGAGTCTGGCGCAACCGCAACATCACTAAAACCACGAAAGTCCGCCTGATGAGAAGCTTAGTCTTCCCAATATTTCTTTATGGCGCAGAAACGTGGACGGTGCGTCTGAAAGACCGACGCAAAATTGACGCACTCGAAATGTGGTGCTGGCGGAGACTACTGCGTATTCCTTGGACTGCGTTTCGGACCAATGTTTCGATCTTGGAAGAACTCAAAGTGAAGGAGAGATTATCGTCGACTGTTCAAATACGAATCCTCAAATACTTCGGGCACGTTACACGAAACCAAAACTCCATGGAACGTCTCGTTGTCCAGGGACGAGTTGAAGGCAAGCGGTCACGAGGTCGGTCACCTACGCGCTGGACAGACCTGATAAAATCTGCGACACAAACCACCATAGTCCAATGTTCCCGTAACGCCGAAGACCGTGGCAAATGGAGGCACATTGCGAGGGCTGCGTTATCCACAATAGATACGTCTCATCATACAACCACGACCACTCTGTCAAGAGTGAACGACTGAGGAGGTGTTGGAATTGGCAGCGTAAGCAGAATTGATTTTAAATAACTTGCTGCCTCTGCCGCCAAATCAAAGACGAAGTATGTATATGGTTGCTTATGGCAATTTTATTATTTGAGAAACTAAGAAAAATGGCTTACAGTTTATTAGAAACAGTTTTGTGGCATATGTTAAATGAATGTAACTACAAATTCGTCAACACTGTGGAAATTATACTTATTTACTCCATGCATAAAGCAACGATGTATGTGAAACATGATGTCAATATGAAAGACTATGTAAACTTATGCGACGAAAACGACAGTCAGACGGATACAAGGCGAAAAAATCAAAGATACATGAAAATATACGGGTAGTAAAAATACACGACTCGTGTAAAACATACGCGTGATAATGATATAGGTACGTGTTGGTTATATTTTGGGTGTAGTTTACTTTTAGTTTTTTCTATAAATAAAACTTGGGTTTCGTGGATTTTTTATTTTATTTATTTCATTGCATGTTTGAGAAAAGCACTATACATACCTCGGCGGGAAATGGGGTTGCCCGCGCTCAGACCTATCCGGCCTCGCTTCGCTCGGCCGTCTATATGTCTTCGGCCGGCAACCCCTTTCGTCCCGGCCTCTGTAGTAATGTACTATTTATTTTTAACGGCTAAATCTTAGGCCGTTGAACCTTGAAATGTCTTTTGCATGATGCATTTGTGCACCTTTTTTTCTTTGAGTTTCGTATAAGTAGGTAACATGTTTGACAACTGTGGAACTAGCAATACTTATCCCTATAAGATACATACATATATGTGTTTGTGTTATTAGAACGATGCCTAACGAAAAGTAAAAACGTATGTATCGGAGTGACAGGTGCTACAAGTCATGTGACTATTTCCATACATTATTTAAGTTTCGACTGGCGCTTTCTATCAACTACGAGTATTGTCATCTTGGCTAGGCGCACAAGGTTTGATTTCTTTCTGAGGCTACATTGTAACAAGCCTCCAAAGTGTGCTCCATAGCAAAGAGATACCTAGCTAGTTTTTGAACTAAGTCAGTTTAGTTTATGTAAGTTGTCCGCAAGTATACATTTAATTTTGTTTGTACTTTCTTTGGTCAGTATCTCAACCAACCTAGAGAACCTCGCTATCATGTTTTGCTTTACCTAATAAGTGCTTTCTTCACATTCGACTCAGATGAAATATATTATGTATATGATCTTCATTTCCGTGTCGTCTAAGATACATCTACTTGACCCCGTTATATGTTTTCATTAGTAACATTAATTATGAGACGAGTGCATTTTAGAGAAACTGCACTCGACATGTAGGTCAGAATCTCATGTTATTTCTAGATACTCGACGGTGGAGGAAATAAAATTAAAGCTCTGCAATGCGATTGCGACCACCTGCAATGAATTTAAAGTTTTGTAGTATAGATCGTATGCAGTGTTGGTCAAACGTTAATTGCAATTGACCATTAACCATTGTATGGCAAACGTTAATTGCAATTGACCATTAACCATTGTATGGTTAATGGTCAATTGCAATTAACGTTTCGGCCAACACTGGTCGTATCTCAAATGCTTATAAAACTTGCTAACAAAAATGTCTTTGTAAAATACGTTTCCACTGTCATCCGTCACCCAGTAACTTTATCCATCTTTATCCACGTGATAAAATAACTGTCACTTTTTAACACCGTGGGTTAGAAAGTGACGGACACCGTTTTATCACGCTGTCACGTAGACAAGAATGACCATCATATCCGTACAGGAAATATTTCTCAGTGTTTATAGTTGCAACAGATGCCAAGCGTGACAATAAAGTATGATGCCATCTTGTACAAAACATCGCAAATTATCTCCGGTTGTGGTATAGGTAAGCTTTAACTACAAAAAGTAACAGTAAAAAACCTTAATTTGACTGTGAATAGGTACCTAAGCGTTGCTGATTTCTTATTTTCGTAATGTTGTCAACGTGGCTAACAAATTAATTAAAATACTTATTCCGACTAGAATATCAGTCAGCTGCAGAGATTTTACCCGGTATTACTGGATTCCGACTTCTTAATAAAAATCTTATTTTAAACCCAGTTTGGTGTGTCTGCGTTACAATAATTTAACCTGGGATGTAAATTATATAATATTTTGTTTAGCTTAAGGATGCGAATACTAAATATTTTGTTCAAATGTTAACCGGAAGAATAATATGACTTGTTGAGTATAAAATGATCAGTTGGACGACAGCATGTTGCTCTTGTTGATAGGACACAACTGTGTGTCGTAAATATCGACGATGCAGGGCGTTACCAAAATAGGATTCAACCGTTGCACTTGATTAGTTTTCATGTTTGAGAACGCAATTTGATTTATATTAAAACAGTTCACAGTAAGAAATCTTCTTCTTCCTTCTTCCTGGCGTTATCCCGGCATTTTGCCACGGCTCATGGGAGCCTGGGGTCCGCTTGACAACTAAGAAGTAAGAAATCTACAGTAGGTATACAGGCATTCATCATCATCATCATCATAAGCTTTGCTATTGTTGGTTGAGTAATCGCCAATCATTTCTTTCTTATGACAGAGTTTTAATTTCTTCATACGACGCATGAGAAAACAGTAGGTATGCAAAGAACAGGAGAATGTACCTAGGTATTAAGTACTATATACCGATCAGTGTATTTTCTTTTACTTTTCTCATCATTTAATAATATAGACTGTTATGTAGGACTGCCGTCTTCCGCCAGTAACTTATATTTACCTCAATAAATGCAGCTCTTATAGGTACCTACATTTATAATCCCGACGTTGCATTTGCATGTTAACTGTAAAAAGGCAACAAAAAAGAACTTGACCGCTAACGTCTGATATTTACATTATTAAACGTTGCACTTCGGCTTAAAAGATAATCATAACAGAGCCGAAGTGTTCGGCCTCCTCGCCGCGGTATCATTTCATGTCCTTATCTCAACTGGCGATCACGAAATTACTTTATGCCTGTACCTGCACTGAAAATTATGCAAAAATGCAAAATGCATCTTAATATCTTAGTAACAAACCATGAAATGCTTTGATAACGGCAGCGATGATGGCAGCTAAGCTAATTTTGCTAAGAGCATCAGTACTTGCGCATGTAAATGTGGCAGCATTCCTCGCAACTTAGTTGGTCGTGCTCGTGACTCGCTTTCTTTGGCAGGACTAGTCTTTAGTACCGATCGAGATAGGGAAGGCACTTAGGACTGCTCTAAGAACTAGAGATATGCTTAAGGATCATTGGGATGTTATGCGACTTTGATTGATTTAGTTAAACCGGCATGTTTAAGTAGGGAACATCTTCTTCCAACAGGCTTGGTGAGAAGATGTTATCCGCGATAAATCGTTTCATGACAGCATTCTTTAACACGCTCTGCCTAATCTGGTGTTGGGTCCGTCTAATAAGCAAACTTCACATCGTTGACCATTTTGGTGTTTACTCAGCAAGTTTTTATTTTGACTCATTAAGTATGGGATGCATTAGAAACTTGCAACTTATAGTTAATTAATTCAAACATGATGCAACACAATACCATTTTAGTCGTTACGGCTTAGTATTAATGATAGGTCATAAATCAAAATAGGTATTCATTTTTCACCGGTATAGAATTATCCGTCGTTCAGATCCACATACATAATATAATAGTTATGTCGCATATTTTAGTACACATTGGCGTCGGTGTTTGTTTGTGTGTTTACCACACATTTCTTTTGTTCTCAAGTTATGGATGTTTCTATGTATTTAAGTTTATTTAATATAAATCCTCGTATAGTAATTTACCTCTCATGGTTTGAAACCCTCGGCCCCTTGCAAAGCTTATAAAATTCCACAAAACACGTTCTCAAGGGCAATTTTTAGGGATTGCAATTTTCAAAAAGTAAACAAAGATCTTAAAATAGAATTCTTGGTTTTGGTCATAATATTGGTACATTTATCCCAATTCATTCAAGTGACGCACAAAGAAAGCGCACATGTGGAGATAAATCAGACGCGCTGACACCGAACAAGACCGACTTGATGCGATGATTCAATTGCATTTTCATTCGCACTTATGCATAACGACTGAATTATGAGTAACACAGATAAGTATAGTAGTTATATTATTGAAAATGCAATACACATTACCGACACCATACACCAACTCGTAATAGTTATTTGTTTTACAAAGGGGCAAAGTTGTTGTTTAACCGCTCGTGTTAATATTGATACCCGAGCAAGCGAAAGATTCCAAAATTGAACCACGAGCGTAGCGAGTGGTTCGAGAAGTGGAATCTTGAGCGTTGCGAGGGTTTCAAAGCACGAGCGTTAAACAAAATTTGCCCCCGAGTGAAACACAAAATTTTTCACCACACCAAACCGAAGCAAATATTAAATGTAAAATATCAAACAAAATCAAACCAAATCAAATCCAAATGAATCTTATTATGCGGCTTATGGCAAACCCCAAAATTGGCGCCGAACGGATGTACTTTTAGCTACCTGTGGCAAAGCGACGAAATCGCGGAGTGAGCCACGCCTGGTAGTACCAGGTACCTAAGGCTAAATAAATGCACGAGATTTATCACGCGAAAATCCGCGCAAAGGCGCATGTTAGCCCAGTTTAGAAATAACCTGGAATGTGACACGTCATTATAACAGTTGGCGGAATGCGAATATGAGTTCTTCGCCTTCCCTGGTTCCGGGGACAGAAAAAAATCACGCCTGAAAAGGAAATCGCTCGAACAAAGTTATATGTGCCGGTGCTGGTGGCGCTGCCATGGTACTGTCGAAGCTAAGTTGCAATACAGCCATGTTAGTTCCTTTTTTGGCCGTTGGCTGTAGTCAGCTTATTTATGGTGTAAGTAGGTGGTCTCGTTGGGTTGCCAGGAATCCGTGAGGGAACAAAAAGGAGTTTTCGCGCTAATGAGTGTTCCATATAGGAATTCGATCGATTTTAGGAATCATACATTCTGCTGTTAAACTTTTGTGTGTGGTGGAAAATAAAGAAAGGTACCTACTTACCTATGATTCCTATGAATCACCATAGAACAAGCACTTATACCGGGTGTGGCCTGTAACATGAGCATAAATTTAAACTGTCGGCTGTACTCCTCATACTGTACAACATTTGTTCAGCGACTTTTAAAAATAAGTTGTGGTTTGATTTTTAATACACTTTAAAGTTTATTCTAAGACGCAATGTATTGCGAATTCTGTTATGTTTAAGGCGTGACAAGCAACGTCAATCACAATGATATGACGTTGCGATGACGTCCATTGAAAATAATATTTATTTTGTATGAAAAATAGGGAGTCTAAATACTTCATAATTTTTAAAAGTAAAAAAATTTTTTAAAGAACAAAAGTGTCACCGTTTGAGGAGTACAATCTATGTTTTAATTATTTGCTCGTGTTACAGGCCACACCCGGTATACCTATAATTTATATATCACATTAGCACCAATAAGTACCTAGGTATCTTGGTAGTCTGTACCATACCAAGTCATTTTTATTTCTATCGCATTGGTTATACAAATAAGCCTGTTTTGGTATCTTGTAGCTAACTATTACATTATTTTACAGCATCATTGCATATAAATATTGCACCATTTCACTTACATAACTTGAACATATCGAACACACTAAACAATGTGAACAGATTAGCTCCAATAGACTTATTTAGTTTATTAACAGGATATAGCCTGTGATAACGATATACCTGTTAATTTTACGACTGTTTAAATCGACAGAGATTTGCACTGACTCTTAAACCCTTGGAGATACTGTCCATAGTCTAACTTTACGGTTTGATACAGTTTAGGGGTGTTGGACACAATGTTGCCTTTCTCAAAACTAGATCGCATCGATATATTATCAATTTCTCACTTTTCGCCAACAGTAAACATATTCTAGGTGCATTAAGTTGGCTAATGAATGGCACTACCTTCTACTAAGTGTTGGGTGTCATATAAAACGTGATGTTTATAGGAACATCGGTTGTTGTTTATTCCTGTGATTTTATGTAACGCTGCTGTTAGCTAAATAACTTTCGCCGAGTCTGTGCCTAAATATCGAGGGAAAATTTAAGTTTTATTGTTTAGGCACACACTCACAGCTTCATTTTCCAACATTATTTCTTTCTTAACGCGACATTTTAGGAAAGTATTAAAAGGTAACTTTTACCAAGTTCAAACACTAGCCACGACAAAGAGGTGGAGGAGTAACTTATTTATTTAGTTTCATGATATTGCTCTTAAGTCTTAATGTTTATTTACCCTCCCCTAAAAGACGAAGAGATTTATATTGATTCGGCCGATAATTTATCTGATCTTAGGTGCTGTCGCCGAAGTGTTTTATCTGAGAATTAAACCACAATTGGAAAACTTTAAATGATTTTTTTGTAGGAAACCCCAACGACAAGATCCTCTACGGGCGTCCAAACAAGCGGCGCAGCGCGTCGTTCCCCGCGCCGCGGTCGCTCGACCGGCGCCACTCGCTCCGCATCTTCGGCTCGTCCAGCAAGTACCTGCAGCGCTGCGCCTCCACCCGCAGCCTGCACCACAAGCACAACAACACGACCGACAGCTCATCTTCCACCGACTACCCGCCCAGCGTTGAATCAGCGTCGCCTAGTAAGATTTGCGGTCCCGTGTAATGTCGTTTTTAACCGACTTCCATTTCATAGAAGGAGGAGGTTCTGTATTCGGTTGTGGCTATTTTTTTTTTTCTATGTACGTTCACCGATTACTCCGACATCCGTGGTCCGATTTGAGTAATTCTTTTTTTGTTTGAAAGGAGCTACCTCCGAGTTGGTCCCATTTTAATTTGGTTCTGTTCTGATGATGGGATCCATGAGGAATTGAGGGAACTCCTCAATTTTTAAAGGCACATGCATGGTGATTTGGGTGTTTTCTTAAGCAACTCGAGCATTTTCTCCCGAAAACCACCACTTTGATGAAGCAGACCTGATGATGATGATTTTTTTGATGATAATGATGATGATTTTTAAATGTAGTATGTTCAGCGATTACTCCGGCCCTTGTGATCCGATTTGAGTAATTCTTTTTTTGTTTGGAAGGAGTTACCTCCAAGGTGTTTCCGTATTATTTTTGTTTCTGGTCTGATGATGGAATCCATGAAGAATTGAGGGAACTCCTCAGTTTTTAAAGGCACGTGTAAAGTGATTTCGGTGTTTTCTAAAGTAACTCGAGCATTTGCTTACGAAAACCGCCAATTTGATGTAGTGCAAGTGCCTTACCACGAGTTTGACATTGACATACTCGCTAAGTTAATAGCGACGCTAACGTCTTCGTAACTTACTTTTTATGCATCTCGCTCGAACTAATATGCCAGTACGAGCGAGATGCAAAGAAAGTAAGTTACACACACGCTAGCGAATAAATCAGTGTCAAACTCTTGGTAAGCTGGTAAGGCTACTGATCGGGGGTTAGGGTTAGGAGTTAAGGGGTCGGGGATTAAGGGGTCGGGGAATGGCGGTTGAAGGGCTGGTTCAGGGTCAAAGGGTTCACGGATCAGGGTTTGATGCACTGTGAGGTAGAGTGATCGGGGGGTTGAGGGATTGGGTCAGTGGCGGACTGGAGGTTGGATTTAGTGTAGTGACAGGAATTATAATTTCCCAGACGGACTCAAGAAAATTCCTGATTACATATTTATTAAAGTAGGTACACGAATTTAGTGTTAATCATGATGTTGTTTTTCATTCATGCGTCGCGCTCTGAAAAAATTGAAAAATAAAAACTTTTTACAAAAAAAAGAAAACCGACTTCAAAAAGGATGAAATAAAATATTATCCTTTTTAAGTCTATGCGTTACCAACTGATATGTTTGAAGTCGGTGCCAAGCCAAGTAGTAACAATACCCGTCAAAAATAATCAGCTTTATGACTATAAATCCCATTAGAACTGTACTGATAACTATTGTAAATGTGTAAGTAATTCTGTCTTTGTCGCCTTTTCATGGCTAAACAACTGAACCGCTTTAGGTGAAATTTGGCAAGAACGTAAATTCCTTGAATTGTTTTATATTTTGAAATGTAGTCCTCTGAATAAGGGACGGGAAATAACTCAGTCCCAATCCCACGCTTGCGTGCCGACAAACATAGTACGGACTGTACCAAGAAGGTTTGATCGTGTGTTCTGAGGTGTGTTCTTAGGTACAGTCGCCGTCAAAGATATGTTTACACTTTTGCACCTTACTCCTTTGTAATAAGACGAAAAGTGTAAACATATTTTTAACGTCGATTGTACCTACAGAAAGTACGTTCATTGTCGTCGTGTAAGGCAATCCAACGTACATCCTTATCGAATCGCACCAAAATCATGGTATGCTTCAAAAGTTGGCTTGGCACCGACTTCAAACATATCAGTTGGTAACGCATAGACTTAAAAAGGATAATATTTTATTTCATCCTTTTTGAAGTCGGTTTTCTTTTTTTTGTAAAAAGTTTTTATGTTTACCTATAGTTGCTACGAGTACCTACTGTAGACTAAACGGTTAGAATATGGTGTTCGCTTACCATTAGCCGAAACGGACATAGGCTTTGCCATTATCGTGATATAAAAAGACCTTGTGGCGTTGTAAGTTATTATATCTTCAGAGCAATCGTAAAAGAAAGCTGTAAGCAGGTACTTAGTGGGGCGGAATTGTTGCTTTTCGTAGTCACCAATAATTATTAGTGTAATTATAATTTTTTGAAGTTTTTTAAAGCAAAGTGGTGTGAAAACAGGTGGATAATAGCTATAGTTGTCGTCCACGATCCCCGCATTTCTACCCTGATTTTTAGCCTAATATGAATTTGGTTCTAATTCTAACTCATAAATGAAGGTTTATGAATTTGATTTAATTCCACTAGCATACTACGCGGTTGTTTCAGAAAAAGCGTCCCTGCTGTCCCGCTTATTCAGACGAAGCGGCCGCAGCAAGCAGGCGCGGGCGATGAGCACCTTCTCTGCGCAGTTTCCCCCCACCGAGTGGTTCAACTCCAAGGCGGTGCACCTGCACTGCGTTGCTACACAGACTAACTCTAAGGTATGACTGATGTTTGACACTACCTTAAATCTGTTCCCGTTTTGTTAACTTAACCATTGAGACCTGACAATACGCAGGTAATTTCCCGACGATATTATTTCGCACAATGCATCAATGTTAAATGGATACAGTTAGCGGAGGCAGTTATAAAGTTGACCCAAAAAATTTTTATTAAGCTATGAGCTTCATCACATATGTTCCTTGAGTAATTCTAAGCATTTCAAGCCTGGGAGGCAATAAGAAATGTGCGTCTACTCGGATTTGTAATGGATTCAAACTTTCAACCCCTTTTTAACCCTGTTAGGGGATGAATTTTACAAAACGCTGAAATTACTTTTCCTGTCTTTTAATAATATCCCCAAATACAAAGATTCAAGTCCCGCGTTCGAAATTTTTTTTGATATCCATACAAACTTTCAACCCCTTTTTCACCACCTTAGGGGATGAATTTTCAAAAACGCTGAAATTAGTTTACTTGTATTTTAATAATATATCGTTTTACGAAGTTTCAAATTCCTAGCTTAAAATAAAACTTGAACCCCATACAAACTTTCATCCCCTTTTTAACCCCCTTAGGGGTTGAATTTCTCAAAATCGCTTCTTATCTCTTGTACACTTTATAAATGTAATCTAGTGTGCAAATTTCAACTTTCTATCTTTTGTAGTTTCGGCTCTGCGTAGCAAAAATCTCCAACCAAATTTTTCACATTTTTACGTTTTTCTTGTAAAATTACTATGAAACTGAAAAAAACAAATATCAGCAATGAATTATACGTCTTTGGTTTATACGAAAATGATACCAAACTTGCCCTTGTAGCCACCAGGATCATAATAGATTTTTTTTAAAGATCTCCCACCCTCCCCGACTAGACGCACGCTTCTTTTTGCCTCCCAGGCTAGAAATGCTTAGAATTACTCAAATATCAGATGTGATGAAGCTCATAGCTTAATAAAAAAAATTTGGGTCATGTATGGCAGCGTTACATAACTGACTCCAGTAAGTACCTTTTGGCTTTTAGCAAACTAATAAAACCTACAAAAGTTGGAAACCTTAAGAGCCTGGGCCGTTCGTGGAAGTAATGCTTGTTGTTTTGTATTTCCAGGAGTCACTGCAGAGTCAAACATCATACGTGTCATCATATTACGACGGATCAGAGATTAGCAATCGGTCGTCCACGCTCCCGCGGCGACACAAGCGGCATCTTTCCACCGAGTCCGGGCTCGCCGGCTCCGTCCACTACGACCACTCTCCGGTGCGCCACTCCAGTCCCAGCTCCGGCAGCCTGCCCCGCTCCACTCTCAGCAGAAGCTCCACCAACAAAACTATGCTCGACCACTTCGGCTCCCCACAACGAAACAGCGACCCTAAGCTCAGAGATAGTCCGAGCGGTAGCTTGAGAAGAGTCGACTACGCGCATTCAGACCACATCATGTCCACTAGCGGCCCCTCTAGCCTAGAAAGCACAACCACACATCGAACCCCAAGAAAAGACTCCAGGAACGGATCAGAACAGAACTCACCCATGAAAAGAAACTATCACACAAGTGGCAGCAGCGGTCACTCCAGCTTAGAATCCCACATATCAGACCGCACGCTGAAACCATCCCCTAGTCACAGCAACGCGCCGGGCCTGAGCAGAGCGCAGTCGCTTGTCAAGGTTCAGAGTTTGCAGAGCTCACCCAAGAGTCTGCATAAATACAGAAACAAACCACCGATGGTTGGCGGCGAGACAAAAAACGGCAAAATTTCCCCGAGAACTTCTCCAAAAAACTGCCCAAGTACCCCCAAGAAAACGGCTACACCGCTGCACAACAAAGCTATAGGGCCGAAGGCAGAGAGCCCCTCTCCCACTATGATGTCATCCGCTAACGCCAACAACTCCATTACGCTTAAAGTTACCACGAATACGATATCTCAAAACGGTGGAACTAACACCAAGGTTTACGTACAAAATTCACCCGTAAGATCCGTAATCACGTTCGAAAACGGAAAAGTTACTGAAACAAGCAACGGCAGCAATATTTACATCATCAATGATGATAGACAAGTTGTATCCGTGTCGCAAAACGGTGTCGGGAACCAGACGGCAAAAAACCCAACTGAAACCTCATTCGAAACTTGTGTTGAGAAAAATAATCAGCTCTATCAAGATACAGAACCAATCAAAGTTCAAGAAAATAAGTTCAATAAAAATTCAATAAACGATACCGGTATGAATAATAACCGCAAGTTGTCCTTGCAAATTGGAGCTACAAATAATAACAGTTTCATATACAAAAATCAACTAAACAATTCGAATGAGGTCGCTTCAAACCCTGCATCTCCAGCTATACATAATAACATAAATAATCTGGACAACACCACAAACAGCAACCCTTCAACTCCAACTAAGAGCTACGATAATATTATTGGATCTCTGGGAAGCCTTAGGTATCAAAAAAACTCTCTGACATCAGCTAATGGCGGACTGCAGACAAATATAAATTCAAACAGTGAGTTGAAGAGCGTCGATTTACTAAAGAAAGCTGCAGCGTTACAAATGCTGAACGGACTTCCGAATGTAAATAACAGGATGAGCTCGGATTCCATCGCTAATCTTTTATCAAAAGGCGTTGAGAAACCCACCGTGTTAGGATCCGAGCCTAACTTGGCTTTAAAGAATCAAGACACGATTAAAGATATCAACACGTCGACGGAAAAGATAAATAGTTTGGAGAATAAACAGAAGAGGTACAGCCTGAGCCAGGAAAGTAAGAAAGAGAAGCAGGATTTCTACAACTTCCCTAGCTTAAGTGACTTGAGCTTTAATTTCACTAGTTTAGCGGCACAAAAGATATTAAAGGGGGTCAGTATAAACAGTGTGGACACACTGGTGGAGCTCAACATGGCGGCTACGACTGAGAAGCAGAACAACCGTGACGTCGCCGCCGTGTGCACCGACTTCGGTCTTGTATAGTAGATATAACACTTGTTCATTTTGTTAAAAATGTAAAATAGTAGTCTTAACATTATAATAATAAGTTAGTTGTGTAACTTATTCATAACTACTTTATAACAAGCTTTAGATATGCACTACACGTAATATTTAGTTCAAGACCTGTACTCATTTTAAGAATTTGTACTCCTCGACATTTTTGAACTATCTTTTACTGTATCTTACTAAAATCGTTTTGAAACTACTAACGCGTCAACAAAACGTAGATATATTAACGTAACAATATTCATACGTGTATTATCTTAAAACATAATCAGTAAATTCTTAGTTTGTAGCTCACTTTAAAGTAATGGGACAATAAAATTATCATCATGTGAGTAAAGGTTGCCTAAATCAACAATATTCCACAGAAAGCTAGTGCCTATAAAATGTAGTATTAAGATTGAATTTCCTCCACACTAAGTTCAATTCTCCAACGTCTTGCACCTAATATTTATCACACCTATCCTATATTTAGCCTACGATTCCCTGCAACAGCACTTGTAATTGTGCCATCGCTATCCAGTGTGAAAGTCGAGTACAAACTAGAATACCTGTCACCATTCAGTGAGCCAGAATCCATCCACCATTGGGAATTTATAAGAGTTTAATTAAACAAATGTCATGTTTAAGTGCCATAAATAAAATCATAGTAGAATGCATGATGTAGTTGAGCTGGCAAAAGATTGGTGTTGAAAATTGGTATCTGTAACATTAGATCTGCATGTGCCACTGATTCACAAAATCGAGGATATTTTTATGGCCAAGATATTAAATATGCATAGATAATGTTAGGTTCAAGTCCTTGTCTAAATATAACCTGTCAAACAAGAAAAAGTAGAAAAAGGCGCGAAATTCAAATTTTCTATGGGACGATAACCCTTCGCGCCTACATTTTTAAAACTGCTCTTTTCTACTGACGGAAATGGCTTGTTACGGTTTATATTTGGGCTTCGAATTCGACAGCCGATAAAGATGGCGCTGTTCGGCTCCGTGCATCATGTCATGCGGTAGCTCTGGTTGTCAGCACTGCCGTCCTCAAACTAAAAGGCCGCAGAGTAGTAGACTAAGCGGCCTCTTAGTTTGAGGCCAGCAGAAAATTTGACGTATGATAATACAGTTACCTCAAAACATGTTGCGGCAGCGCCAACTACTTCAGCTGTAAAACTTGGGATACGATTTTTTAGACTACAAATCTTCTACAGTAATACATTCAAACTAAAACATTCAAAATGAATTCCTTCAATGCTGAGAGTTCATAGCATCTGCTGTTAACTTCAATTTTTTTGTTGTGAAGTCATATGATTATGGAGTTATGAATCATTTTAAGAATAAACCTAAAAAAAATGTTCGATTTTGTGAACCATATGGTACAAGTAGAAACATAAAGGGTAATATTTATTAATTAGGGAATGTAATCGGAAGTCAATGCATAGATCCTAGAATAAGTGTTCCATAACGCCATTTGTAAAAATGTATTAACAATAAAAGTTGATGCTTTTAATATTTTGTTTTATTTTTGTGACCAAGGCTTATTTCGGGGTCTTTTTATTAAATTCAGTAAGTAAAAAATATGGGGAACAGATCTCACAAAAATATCTTATTGGAGTCCTGCCTAAAATCATTAAGTGAAAGTCATAAAGTCCTATAGGCACATTAGGAATGATCCTATAGGATCATGCCCATGTAACATCAACTTTGAGGTACGGGGTTATATTTTGGGGCAACTGTACAGATAGAGAATTCGTTTTTAGAGCTCAAAAAAAGTGCTTACGATCAGTATGCGGTATACAAACCACAGAATCATGTAAACCCTACTTCATTAAGTTAAACGTACTCACACTTCCCTGTCTTTATATTTACGAATCCGCATTATACATTAGATATAACCCTGACCAATTCTTCCACTTCAATAGTTATCGCCAACAATATAAAATAAGCTCTAGGTCATGTAAAACTGCACTACTAGCAAAAAGCTTTTTTGGAATGGCATCAAAGATTTATAACAAGCTACCAAAAGAGATTTTAAAAATTCATGACTTAAAAAAATTTAAAAAAATGTTGTATGATTTTTTAGTAACTAAAGCATATTACTCAATACAAGATTTTTTGTCAGACAGTGGAAACTATATAACCTTTTGATTTGTCATGTATTACTTTATATTATTAAGTTTTACGCTACATGTATTTTGTAACTATTTGTATGCCATAAGGCGAAGCATAGTGATACTTACTTCATCATCATCATTGGCCTGTCACATCAATAAGATGATGGTTTAAACAGCGTCTATATTAAGAGTGCGGCACTTCCGCAAATGACTATTAAGCCCAATGCGAGAGCGGCAGCCGCGACCGCATAGCTGGCAGGAGAATGCCGTGCCCGGTGACGAAGGTGGGAGAGCGGCGCGTTGGTGTCTCAGTTCTCGCCTAGTGTGAAGAAGGCTAAACCACGCTTTATCGTGTGCAACTACCCCTTCACCCAGGGTTTTCCTCCAGTGGTCGCGATCTTCAGCCTCCCTTTCCCAGTTGGTGGGAACGATCCGGAAGGACAACATGTCTCGCTTTGCGCTATCCTTAAAACGAAGCATTGGTCGCCCAACCGGTCGTTTAGCGTGCGCTATTTCGCTCAGGAGAGTCTTACGTGGCAAACGAGAGGGCTCCATCCTGTGCACGTGCCCCAGCCAGCGTAATCGTCTCTGTTTCAAGATTGCTGTGATACTGGGTAAACGTGCGATACTAAGTACCTTCTCGTTTGTGACTCGATCCTTCCACGAGATGTTTAAAATGCGTCGAAGGCAGCGCATATGGAAGTTGTTCAATTTCCGTTCCTGTTTGACATACGATGTCCAAGTCTCAGCACCGTACAAGAGTATGGACAAAATACATGTCTGGTAAACGATCATCTTTGTGTTTACGGTTAGATGTTTATTATCCCATACTCTTGTATTGAGCCTCCCAAACATCGTAGATGCCTTGCCAATACGAATGTTAATCTCTGCATCCAGTGAGAGATTATTGGTCACGGTTGATCCAAGGTAACAGAAACTTCCAACTTAGTGATTATATGCTCTTTGCTTCCAACAACTTCCAGAGGCAAATCATCCAACTGTATTGTTGGGTCTTGATTTGCGCCTTGAGCCATTACGACTGTCTTCTTGACATTAATCGACATTGCAAAGAGTTTGCAAGCCGCATTAAATTTGTCTACCATACTCTGAAGCTCCTCCGGTGACGTAGCAATGAAAGCGGCGTCGTCGGCAAATAGCAAACTGTCAACATACAAATCCTCGCGGTATTTTTTGGATTTTAATAGTGAGATATTGAACAGTTTACCATCCGACCTGGTGTGTAGATGTATGCCTTGAGTGGTGTCCCCGAAGGCAACTTTCAGAAGTACAGAGAAAAAGATTCCAAACAATGTAGGCGCCAACACACAGCCCTGTCTTACTCCCCTACGCATTTCAACTTACTTACTTACTATATGTATATTTAAGACCTACTGTTGTACCTACCTATGTTAAACAAATAAATAATTTGGAATTTGGAATACAGTCTACCCAGCTCTCTAGCCCATTGTAGGGTCTGCCATCTTGTGGCTCAATTCGGAAACTAAACTTTACTTGGTCAGCTTGGTTCAACTTGGCTCAACCAACTCTATGCACAATGAAGATGGCAGAAAAAGCAACACCAAATATTTTTTGACAATGCAAGAATCTGACAGACTTGTCATCATCAATGTCAATATTGATTATTCCAAGACACATCTCACAAAAATATTGCATAAATAAAAAGTGGTGGTGATTCCATTATTTTATCCATTACATTGGCTTGAAACAAACAATGGTAAATTGCAATTCCTTGGATATCAAGGGTAACTAAGCACACCAGATTATTGCCTTTACACACATCATCTTTTTGTCCACTTAATTTCTTTGAGAACCTGTATGGTAATGAGTCTCAATGTTTTGATGATGTTTATCGTAGTTCAGAGTTTGGGATCTCTTACTAAATAACCAGAAAAATCATCAAAATTTTGAAAGACTATAAAGATACATTCTTTATCGTTTCATTCCAAAGAAATTTAGGAGTATACCCATAACATTGACCTACAGTTGGATATTATATTCTTACATGAATGTAAGCATGCAGTTTGAATAAAATTCCAAAATTAGCTGTTTGATGCGTAAAAATATAAAACTTTATTAAAATCTATAAGTAACATGATTTAAGTAAATTCACTTAATATAACCCTATTTTTTATTTAAGAGCAAGTTATTGTACTGTGCTCCATTACGTCACTTACTTGCGAAGGCTCGGTCTCAGTTTGACTCTTTATGGAATTCAACCAATCATCTGTAGGATCTATCTTAACTACCTCGGGATCAGAACTGTCACTCTTTTCATCTTCTGTAACGTTCTCACTGATTGCTTCTTTATTTTCTACACATTCAGGCTCTTGCGCTGGCTTAACCGGTGCAGGGTCAATTATTACTTCTCTAAACTGTTTGGAAACTTCTTCAGTTCTTATGTTCACGTAACACACACAATTCTCCGTTCTAGTCAACTGTCTTAGAGCTGCCTCTTCTATAGCCAAATTTTCATCCTTTTCTTTATTCAATTCCTCGATAGTCTTATAGGAGTACATGTGGTCATCATTCGGACTTACGTATTCTTCCAGGGTAAATATACTATTATCAAAATTAAGCTTTTCTAAATCGATTACACCGTAATCACTTACATTTTCTAGTAATGTGGACTCATTATCATAAGATATATGGATATTTTGAACACAGTTTCGCTTCAGATCATTGTCGTTTTGGCATTGTTTACGTATAGCATCGAGCTGCCTCAGCGTCTTGAGTTCCCTCGCCTTTAGAGAAGCGTAAATGCGAGCAAATGACTGTTTTACTGTTGCTTTTAACTGAAATCAAACATATATTTTCTGGTAAAATGATATTATTAAAAAATTTATCAGACATTCGTGTTAAATAACTTAAAATAACTTACGTTTTCAATATTTTGATCAAAATCATCTGGATCACTCGCCATGTTTACTTTGACTTTCGTAATTTTTTTTTAAATGGTGTTGCCATTTTCAACTACCAAGTTCTACCATTTGCGCTGCCGCTTTCTACTATTTCTTTAAAAGATGGAGTCGCACCAAGAAAAGTCTGCAGCGGATTTGATAGCCCACGCAGTGTAAGTGTTATTTATATGTCACAATTTCATAGAAGATTGACGTTTAAAATGACACTTGCACTGCGTGGGCTATCAAAATCGCTGCAGATTTTTCACGGTCTGACTCTAAAAGGCCAAGGGCCAAAAGAAAAAATCCACGGATTCGGTATTTATTGCAGCTCCAATAGTTTGTGAAAATTGTGAAAGCATCATCAAAACTGTCACCAGGTTCATGCTTGATGCTAGCGTATATTATAATTGCAAGCACACTTGCCACCTGGGAGACGATATTATCCCACTATTCCGACTTAAGCTTATTTCTACTTCTACTCGTACTTTTTCTAATTAGAACATGATACCGAATATGCCCTTAAGCCCAACGAGAGCTTTTTCAACGCGCGTTAAAAAAGTCCTTGAATCTATCCGCACTCTAAATTCGATTTTTGGTCGTTAAATTCGAAAGGTTTAAAGTCGAAAATCCAACAACGCTTGATAATTAAAGCGCCACCGCTGTCGTGTGTATCCATTTGTGTCATTCAAACGCTTTTTTAACGCGCGTTGTAAAAGCGCCTGTGGGCTAAACGGTTCACTACTATTTTTGTTTAATACCTTGCGGTATCAGATCAAGATCCGGGGATTTACATTACAGCGAACTCCAATATTCGAATCTCTATCACTTCAATTAGACTTCGATAGATCAAATTTGATTTTTGATGTTCGCTGTTAAAGTCCTGCTATGACGATCGACTCCTGCACAAAGTTTAAAAATATCAAAATACACCTGGGAGACTTCACCAGGGGCCTGTTTCTCAAAAGCTTGTAACTTGTAATACAAGCGGATGTCACTTTTTGACAGCTTCTGTTAGAGAGGGACTTCCACTTGTAGTCTTGTATTACAAGCTACAAGCTTTTGAGAAACGGGCCCCAGTGGCCTATTTTATAAAGCTACAAGTTACAATTTACAAGCGGAAGTCTCGTTCTAAAACATAGGGTTGGAAAGAGACTTCCGCTTGTAAATTGTAACTTGTAGCTTTATAAAATGGGCCACAGGTCTTGCTTCAAACTTTTTGACATTAATTTGCCTTTTTCTACCATAAATAAGTATGTTCCCGCACTGGCAACACATACAAAAAAAAATTAAATTAATAGTATTGATTTTTCGTTTGACAAGTCGGCGGAAAACATCGTCTGTTTTCTAATCGTAAATGGATTAAAATAATTCGCATTCTTTGAGAATTTTTAATTCGAATTGTGTTTAAACTTCGAAATGAGTGAATTAAGGCACCGGGGAGGCGAAGGTGATAGAAACGATAAAGCGGAGACCGCTGGAGAATCTGACCATGTAACTATGAAATCTTGTTTCTTTCCAAATAGGAAACCAGTTATAGTTACAGCGTTACTTATATTACTGATATTTATTAGGTCGATTCGGAGGAAGAAAAGGTTTTGGAAGAGAAGTATGTAGACGATTTGGCGAAGAACCTGCCCCAAGGAACGGATAAGACCCCTGAAATTCTGGACTCTGCTCTTTCGGGCCTGTCTTCGAGGTATGTAAATGGTTTTATTATTTGAATTACACTTCTATTCTCATCAAAATATGTTTAACACATAAATTTGAAATAATACAGGCAGAATGTCATCATAGGTAAATTAATCATCAGTAAAATTGGAACCGTTTCTAGTTCAAAAGCATTTCCGTGTCTAATTACAATTTTAAATGAGTTCCTATACCTACTCACTTAATTTCAATTAAAAGTTTGGAAAGCAATAGAGTAGGTAGGTTCATATTCAAGTAGTCATTCATGATAATTATTTTTAACATCATAATTTAAAACACTCAAACGATTATTATTATAAACATTTTTACAATGTACAGCAAGCAACAAAATTACATGAACACGCTATGATTGGAATTCGTTTTTAAAGTGAACATAGCAGCTATAACTTAATTGATGTTCTCTGAGGCTGAACCACGGCCAGTTGTATAATAAGTTACAAGGCTATTTCATCCTATAATAGTTTTGTTTTGTTTATAATTTCTAGAGTTACAAATACAATGTATCTGTATTTTTTATCAATTTGAAATGAAAGCTCAATAAGTACCTAGCTGTTAAACCAGATTTTTAAAACAACAACACTAAGTAAATGAATTAACACTGGTTAGGCTATAGAAATAACTTTAACAGACAAAACTAAACAAAAAAGTTGAGCAACCCTCATATAAACATTTTGATTGATACTCAAAATTAATCACCCCTTTAATGTAGATGGCGAAATTGGGTGATCCGTGGCATCTTCACTTGGCTGATGATAGGAGCCTTCTGCCTCCTTATCTATGGAGGCCCTCTTGCATTGATGATTACGGTAAGTACATTATAACATACATATTTTTATATCTCTCTGTCTTGCTTAATATCTCCACTCATTGGTCACTTGTTTTCTGGTCAGCTTGGCTATCTTATCTGAATGGGTTACCAGGATCTGCTTATTGTAGACTCACCTCTTGACAATCTCCTAGCCGCTTAAAAGTGTTCCCCTATCGTTGCACTGCGTGCGGCCGTTCACTTAAGGAGTTGGAGCGTCACCACCTGCCTTGCACAATTCTGAGACTGATTGTCACCTGCCGTAATAATCAAGTCAGTCAAGAATGGTGTAGGTGAGGTGACGGTAGTCTCCTGTCTTAGCTCATTATCCAGTCCATCCATCTTACGAATCAATAGCCTATGGCCTTATTTCCCATCGGAGCCGTAGTGCTGCACTGCAATTAGTCTTTGAACCTGGCGGGAACCATCTCCATTATTATCATTTTATGCGCTCGGGATTTGATACCGTCAAAGTGTATCCTTTGCTTTTGGATTAATTTGCCTTAATTTAATCTAGTATAACTGGATCAGGCATGAGGTTTGGGCGAAATGACCAAACGGGATAGTCTGATGTATCTTTCAGTAGGAGTAGCAGAGAAAGCGCTATTATTGTTTGTCCTTGTCACAGTCTCACATTTTTATTCCCCACCGTAAATATATGGTGGGCAACAAATAAACCCGATCAATCATAGTGTCGCATTGTGTATGTATTGTCCCTCACGGACGCACGCGTATACCACATCTACAGGATCCTACCATCTATGACGGCATGACACACGCGTCCCAAAGGTCCGGCCGAGACCTCATGGTCCGCGGGTTTTGGAAAGATATACAAATAATAATTATAATTTGGTTTATATTAAGTACACTAAAAGTGAGTCGCTTAAATTGAAACTCGGGTAAAGCCATCTGTCAGATTATGGGATTTTGGTATTAAGAAAACGTAATAGGGTAGATATTTGCTGAGAGGGTCCAATGGATTTACCCGAGTTTGAAGTTAAGCGACACAAGTTATCTATTAACTGGTGTACCTATTTGTTCTTACCGTAATAACAATGAACTAGATTGTTAAACTCGGCTGTAGAATCTATTTATAACTAGAGTGTTTACTGTTTGTTAATTCCAAAGAGTAAAGGTAGATATCACGCTTTTAGTCCGTGAATAAGTCAATTAAGTTCCTAATAGATATCTAATATATGTAACGCGCTAATTACTTGTAGGTATTAATAATTTAATAAAGCTGTTGAATACTGGTTAATAGGTAGGCATTTGTCCCCCTTGTGACAAAAGCTGTTGTTTAATATTGATAGCTGAGAGATTTAATATTTCACCTATCAATAGAGTGATTCTTGAGGAGGGTTTAGGTTTATAATTTGTTAAGGATTTGTGTAAGCTGTGCGAAGCCGGGGCGGGTCATTGTATAAAATAGTCCTTTCCCTAGTTTGTTTGTACACCACATTCACCCACTAGTTTGTTGTTGACGGATGATTTTCCTTTATACATTTAATTTTCTACCTTATTTTAATACAGGGACCGTTACCGGTATTCTGACTACAGGTTATTATTGAGGTATAACCGGTGTAATTTGAATTTGGGTATTTATATCACTTAAGCTCCGAATAGAGGTATTCGAATACCGGTATTCAATAGTGTTATCGGTTTAGCCAATTGACAACAAATACCACTATTTGATAGTTTACTCCTAAAGCTATTACCGGTAATAAGTAAGTGCCAATACCGGTTGTAGTAGTACCACGATTCGTTCCTTCGCTACTCGTCAAGGACGTTGTCCGGCCCGCTTGTAAAGTTGTAAATACTTAAGATTCGGATCTTAGAATGCCCGTTTTCATGTTGCTGGTGAAATTAGCTGTTAGGTGATGATTTTGACGAATACATTTTTAATAGCGTTCATTTGATTCTTTTAATTGTTTTTTAATTGTTGATTTAATTGTATTTTATTATGTATGTAGTTTATAATCTCAAAGATATGAGCGCTGATTAGACGTGCGCGCCGCCGCCATAAGGAGTACGCGCGCCGCCGCCGCCGCCGGTAGTTTAAAATTCGCGCCGAATATTTTTTTATAAGACAGTATTATGCAGCGTTAAAATATGTAATAGGTTATAGTCCGATAAGAAATAGTTGAAAATTATTGCGGGCGTCACTTCCTACGTAACTCTACATTTTTGACGTAAAATACTTACTTAAAAATGGCAATAATTACGTACTTACGGAATTTTTCTGGTTATATAATTGAATTTCTACTATTTTATGTCGCACCAACACCATACTAAGTCATTATTTGTCTTATTACAACGTAATGAACCAAATAGATAAAAAAATATTATTACGGATTTTTTTTCCTGTGCGTTCATCAAGACATCAAGAGACAGACCCGATTTCATTTAAGAAAGTTTTTACGAAAATATTGATAAAATTACATGCATTATTGTATACCATTGTTCAGATGTTGCTGCATCCTACGATACCCCGCTAAGTTTGATTTAATGTTAATAAAATGACGCCAATGACTGGTAAAATTTTACCACCTACGAGCTATAAACTTTTTGGAAAAATATAAAAATAGTAGGTTTTACTTTAGTTCATAACATAAGTTGACATTATCAGTAAGTGTATTTGTAATTAAAAGCAATTATTCTATATTAATTAAAAAAAAAAACATGATATTGACAAAAAAAAACCTTATGCATATAAAGTACTGTATATTCGGCAACGTCCAAAATACTAGACGTCTTTTCATTATGCAGCGTATCTTTTTATTTACACCGAACCTGGCAACATCCAACATATTTGTCATACCTATGTTTTTTTCGAAACTATTATAAATAGATTTTTTTCATGATTTTTCTACAATAAACAACCACATACCTAATAAGATAATAACACCGAAAAAATGATACTAACACAGTTTTTTAAGATTTTTTTCCCTTGTCGATTTAAGGGTTAAGCATGACTTTTCATTTTACGTCTTAATATTGAAAAGTTGAAAAATTCCACGCCGCCGCCGTGGATTTTTTGGTGGCGCGCCGTTGCCCAATTATTTTCGACCGGCGCGCACGTCTAGCGCCGCCCGATAGGCATTTAGCCGGCGACGGTTCGCCGGTCAAAATTGGTTGGCGGTGGCGGCGAATCGGCGGCGTAGCCTTGAAAACTTGGTTTATGCGAAGAGAATTCAAACCTTTTAATTTCAAGGATTATTTATTGAATTATGGTAGGAAAAAAGTTTTTCATGCCATGAACTGTAGATAAGCAGCACAATGAACATCTTTATATTGTGAGGTTACTGTTAATTGAATTTATCACTAATTCACTACACCTTATAAAACAAAGTCTCCCGCCGCGTCTGTCTGTAACTATATGAATGTATGTTCACGATGAACTCAAAACCTACTCAACTGATTTTCATGCGGATTTCAGCTATCAATAGAAAGATTTTTGAGGAAGCTTTAGTTTAGGTGTACAATTTGTTAAAGTTTTGTGTTATCCGTGCGAAGTCAGTGCGGGTAGCTATAGTCAAATATAATAGTTATTATATGTACGTATCGCCAGGAGAGGTGAATGATTACACACACTGCTCGCACAGAGTACCTACTAATCGCAAAAATAGTATGAATGAATCAATGAGTGAATGCGACTTAAACGTACGATATTAAAAGCCTATAAATAAAACCTTCAAGAAACTTTTTTACAGTTGATATCAACTTGATATTGGTACAACATACGGAAGCCTAAAAAGAATATTAATTTCAAAATCTCACTGTCATTACATGATTTTGTTGTTGTGTGCGTGACTTCAACTATCGTGCTCATACCTTTACATTCAATTGTTGAG
The DNA here is from genome assembly GCF_963556715.1 of Cydia fagiglandana. NCBI lineage: Eukaryota > Metazoa > Arthropoda > Insecta > Lepidoptera > Tortricidae > Cydia > Cydia fagiglandana. The sequence goes on along the minus strand of NC_085938.1, from coordinate 9,743,674 downwards.
GATATGTTCTGGAATAGACGTATTAGGTTAGACTCCATATCACCTATTTCTTATTCATTGACATTGCCTGGCCACCGAATCGCTAACTACTGCCACATGTTTAGCTTAAGCATAGACAAGAGAAAGCATGCAGTCTAATATATATTAGCCAAAAAAGTTATATATCCGAACTTAATATAAGGTGCTAACAAATTAGCTACCAATATTTTTACAGCTGATAATACTCGACTCCTGGAGTTTATTTAAGTATGAAACATTTAGGTTTTATGATGTTCTTTGAGAAAATTGGAAAACAAATTTGCTACGTAAAAACACCCTGTTAATGAGATAATTAAATGAGACCTCTTTTTAACTGGCCACTTCACGTTGATAAATGAAATGACACGTTGATGATAATGACATTTAACACAAACAATTGTTGGCAAAACAGAAAGTGTTAAACATCTTGTCAGTTAAATCATAGTAAGCATAGAGTGCTCACTCCATACATCAGTTTTGGTACCAAAAAGACTATTATTTTCGTAATTGACATTTAGCATCGAGTAGCGGAATTATCAGTACCGCTACTTGATACTAGATGTCTCAAATGTCGCGACTCACGAAAATTGTATTGAACAACTATTTACAACTAATATTAAAGCAGAAGGAGTTGAAAATAAGTTCCAGTTAATCCTTGTTTAATATTCGCTGAAAGTTGTTGAGCATTAGACTTTTCGGTCGGTGCAACATCTATTGTCAAGTAGCAGTACTGATAATTCCGTTACTCGATACTAATGTTGACTATGAAAAGAATAGTATTTTTGGTACCAAAACTGATGTATGGAGTGAGCATGAGCACTCTATGTATTTTTTCTTTATGTGGTTAAATGCACGTAATGATTATTTTTAATTAATTTTATTAATATAATTTTAATTTATTTTTTTGTTCGGTAAATAAAACAAAAATATGATATGAAAAGTTTTCTTGATTTCTATTTAAAGTTAACTGTTTTTATATAAAGTACCATCTCTTAAAATATCGATACCTACAGCTTGGCAAAAAAGAGTAGAAATTAAAAAGTGGCAACATTGTAGTGTCGTCCCTTTCAAACCAATTTATATAAGAAAACGGGACGACACTACAGTGTTGCCACTTTTTAATTTCTACTCTTTTTTGCCAAGCTGTAATTTGTTAGCACCTTATATAAAAGCAATAAATTCCCGATCAAACTAATCTGCATAGCATTTGCAACGACAACGTGTGTAAATATCATCGTTAATGTCAAATTTCTATGAAAATATGACGTTTATATTATAATAACACTCCCTCACTTTGTTCTGTTCAAATCGGTGCAAAGTTAGCTTAGACAGACTCTAGTATCTAACAAGGTCACGCCGATGCCACGGCGATAGCGCAGTGTCGGCAGCGGCGACGCGAAAATTTTGGCGGCGGCGGCGGCGCGAAAATTTTGATGGCGGCGGCGGCGCGCCGGCGCGGCGCTCATATTTCATATGGAAATGTTTTCTGGGGTTAATTATTTTCATTAATTCATTCATTAACCTCGTGCTTTGAAACGGTCGCAATTTCGAACCACTTGCTACGCTCGTGGTTAAATTATGAAATATTTCGCTTGTACTGCGATCAATATTAGCATGAGGACTTAACAACAACTTTAACCTCTTGTCGCAAAGTTTTTGGTTACTCTTTGATCAAGTGCAATGAATACCGGTATTAAATACGATAACCATTACCGGTATACTGAATACCTGTTATTATTGAGGTATTAATGAATACCGGTATTTCATTATGTCAATTAGTGTAGTTTAGCGATAAAGACAAAAACGGAATGACAGCAATACCTCTAATTCGAATATAGGTATAACATTTTAACCGGTATTCGTTTGACAGTTTATATACAGGTATTTAATAAAACCGGTTATACGGTCCCTGTTTTAATACTCATAGAGTAAATATTACAAGTGTTAGATATACTATTGGGTGCCCTGTTGTTAATATCGACTTTATTCTGTTTGTGTTAGAATAGAAAATCAAATGGATTGAATCTTTTTGTCAATCACAAGTACCTTGTGTGACTAATGTTGTGATAATTTGACTTTAAAAATTTATTATTGACTTCCACGGTTTAAATTATGCGTTACTTATCGGAAACTTTATGGCCTTTAATATTTAAATATATGTAGTTTTATTTGTTCTTATTATAATGTATAATATTTATATTATTTTTCTGGTTATCGTCATTAAGTTGTTCATTTTAATGTCTAATGACTGTAGTACCTAATACATCTTAGACAGATGGGACGCAATAGTCCCGATAGAGGCCTACCTATACCTCGTTTTTTTAGCATTAGAAAAATGATGGTAAACAATCTTAACAAGTTTTTCCTTAAATAGAAAAACGCTTTAAATAAATAGAAAGTATTACTTATGCAATCAAAAGAATTTAAATATATGTCCTTGCTATATAACACAATTGTTACATATTTGCTGTGACTAATTTTTCAAAGGTGTTCAATAAAAATACACGACTAGATTGCTTACAGTTTTTCTAATGCTAAAAAAGGGGTATAAATAAACAGTTTTTAGGGTTCTGTACCCAAGGGGTAAAAACTGGACCCTAATACTAAGACTCCTCTGTCTGTCTGTCGGTCTGTCACCAGGCTGTATCTCATGAACCGTGACAGTAGAAATTTTCACAGATGATTTATTTCTGTTGCCGCTATAACAACAAATACTGAAAAGTACGTAACCCTCGGTGGGCGAGTCCGACTTGCACTTGTCCGGTTTTTTATAGTGACTTTTCTCTCTCAGGTGCTCTGCGTGCAAGTGAAATGCTTCGAGGAGATCATCAACATCGGGTACGCGGTGTACCGGGTGCACGGGCTGCCGTGGTTCCGCTCGCTCTCCTGGTACTTCCTGCTCACATCCAACTACTTCTTCTACGGAGAGAACCTCATCGACTACTTCGGAGTTGTGATTAATAGGACGGTGAGTTTTTTTATTGTGACTTCTCTCTTAAATGCTCTGCGTGCAAGTGAAATGCTTCGAGGAGGTCATCAACATCGGGTACGCGGTGTACCGGGTGCACGGGCTGCCGTGGTTCCGCTCGCTCTCCTGGTACTTCCTGCTCACATCCAACTACTTCTTCTACGGAGAGAACCTCATCGACTACTTCGGAGTTGTGATTAATAGGACGGTGAGTTTTTTATTGTGACTTCTCTCTCAGGTGCTGTGCGTGCAAGTGAAATGTTTCGAGATCATCAACATCGGCTACGCGGTGTACCGGGTGCACGGGCTGCCGTGGTTCCGCTCGCTCTCCTGGTACTTCCTGCTCACATCCAACTACTTCTTCTACGGAGAGAACCTCATCGACTACTTCGGAGTTGTGATTAATAGGACGGTGAGTTTTTTATTGTGACTTCTCTCTTAGATGCTCTGTGTGCAAGTCAAATGCTTCGAGAAGATCATCAACATCGGCTACGCGGTGTACCGGGTGCACGGGCTGCCGTGGTTCCGCTCGCTCTCCTGGTACTTCCTGCTCACATCCAACTACTTCTTCTACGGGGAGAACCTCATCGACTACTTCGGAGTTGTGATTAATAGGACGGTGAGTTTTTTATTGTGACTTCTCTCTCAGATGCTCTGTGTGCAAGTGAAATGCTTCGAGAAGATCATCAACATCGGGTACGCGGTGTCCGGGTGCACGGGCTGCCGTGGTTCCGCTCGCTCTCCTGGTAAGCCCATTCATAATAAAAAATAAAAAAAAATAAAAAATCAGGTTACAGGTGAGGTTATGATCTCATTTTATGATCAGACCTGTTTCAAATGAAATAAATGTCATATACTAAGAAAAAGTGACCAACAAAGTGAGTGAGGGGTTAGGCACCTGCCGCGATAGCAGAGGACGCTGGTTCAATTCCAGCCTAGGGCACTGGAGGCCTTGGTCACTTTTTCTTAGTATATGACATTTATTTCTGTTTATAACTTATATAGTAGTAAGCTTAGAATAAATTTAAAAGTGGAAAAATTACTGTCTTGGGTGAGTTCCAGACTGTCGGCAATAGGTACAGATGCACCCCGGAAAGAAGGAGTCAGGTCGAATGGACTCCGTTTTGCGGAAAATAGACACGTCTGCGTTTTGGAGGCATTGAACGTGACCAGATTGTCATCACCCCACTGGGAAACGAGACTAAGGGTCAAGTTCATTCGCTCAACCATGGCCTCTCTCTGTGAACGTATATCCTCCCTGCTGTCCCCTGCACTAGCCAAATATCTTTCAACAACCGTACTGTCATCTGCATAACCTACAATGCTGGGTTGCAGCATGTCGTTAATGTGGAGCAGGAAAAGGGTTGCGGAGAGAACAGACCCCTGAGGAACACCAGCGTCAATGGCCATGAGGTCCGAAGAGCAGCCATCAATAACTACTCTGATCGACCGTTCACTCAAGAAATCAGATAGCCAGCTACAAAAGTCAGCAGGGATGCCGTATGCAGGAAGCTTGCTAAGGAGACTTGCGTGCCAAACCCTGTCAAAGGCCTTCGAGATGTCCAGTGAAACAGCAAGCGCTTCACCGTTCCTCTCGATGGCCTCGCCGCAGCAGTGCGTGACATACGCTAAAAGATCCCCAGTAGACCGACCTCGGCGAAAGCCATACTGACGGTCACTGAGCAGATCATTTGCTTCGAGGTATGCCAGCAGCTTGTCGTTAAGTACCCTTTCCATGACTTTACAGAGCATGGAGGTAATGGCGATTGGTCGGTAATTGCAGGGATCAGCACGACTACCCTTCTTGGGTACTGGCTGCACGTTTGCAAGCTTCCAGGATTTCGGCACCGTTCTTGTTTGGAGAGAGAGGCGGTACAGGCGTGTCAGTACAGGAGACAACTCAGGCGCACACTGCTTTAGTACACGTGCAGGTATACCGTCTGGTTCATTGGCCTTATTCACGTCAAGATTCTGCAGAGCTCGGCGTACCTCTTTTTGATGTCTAGCAATTCTCTGCATAGAGGAACTGCATTGAGGTAGCGTAGGTGGAAGTTTTGAGCCTGCATCTAGACGTGAATTGCTCGCAAACAGAGAAGCAAACAAGTTAGCTTTCTCTGTCGCGGAGTGGGCCAGTGTCCCATCAGGTTTCTGCAGAGGTGGCAATGTGGGTCGGCAGAAGTTGGATTCGACCGCTTTCGACAGGGACCAGAACCGCTTGCTACCAGGAGGGTAGGAGGCGAGTTTGGAGTTTGGTTTGGTTTGATAACCTGTGAGTTCCTATAATTGGCTCCCTGTAGGTATCTACTATAATTTCTATGTTAATGTCATAGCTGTTGGATCTCCAAATGAATAAAATAAAATATATAAAAAGATAATATCATTCATATCATTAAAAAAAATGTCACATGAAATGAAAATCACGAAAATTAAGTAAGTATACTTGTTATTGAAAGTGTGTATTACTTGGTATTGAAATTCGATTAAAATATTGAATTATATTTTAAGTAAGTTAGTAATACCGTTGTAAGTAGGTATTTGTTATTATTTTGATTTTGTTTGTTTGAGTGTCTATAGTCATTTTCATGTGCTGGTAAAATATATCGTCATATGACAAGCAAAACTCACTCATTACAATTACTACCACAAGTTTGCCATAGTGAAGTAAATAAGGTTGATTTTTGTTTAATATTTTTTTAGTAATTAGTGAATTTTGCATGTCACCTGACGATATAGTTTAGAGACGTTCGTTAGTATTCCGCTAGAAAACTAAATTGATAACATTTTAAGATACTTACATATAAGACAAAACAAAGCTGCGCGAATAGCACTGAAAATCAAGAAATATGCGGTTTCAAATAAAATAAGTATCATTACGAAATGTTGAAAAAAAAAAGGAATATTTATCACATTAATTGTACGTAAGTATAACCAGGGTATCTAAACTATAGCCCTACTAAATTAAACAACAATAGCGAAAGGTCAACAGTGTCAGGCGTGCACGTGTAGGTCCTTAATGTCACGGCTATTATGTCTCATAAAACCTTCTTTTTACACATCTTTCAATGTTTTTGTGATGCATTATGTTAATGATATTCTGATCATAACAGGTTACGCCATTGCATACGATCAGTCTAATATATACGGCGGTGGCAACAGTGTCGATTAGAAATATCAAAATGATCTCGAAGATACTTATTTGGTTTGTCTTATTTACTTTTTCTCGCGGGCAGCTTATCGAACTATTGTTGCCACAGACTGTGAATTCAGCCAGGGTTTTATCTGGCAACCGGACCCAAACAGCCGATAACGTCGCCGATATCTTCGATGGAAAGTTCTCTAATAACGTCCTCCACTTGGTCAGCAGTGTGACCAAGAGCGTAGCTAAAACCATCGGCTCCGATAAGGACGTTCTTGACCTCTTGGATAGCAACGTCCTTACATCATCTCATAAGAATTTTGTAAAAGACTTCGATACCGGCCGCCGCAGCGAAGACTGCCGACTGAGCTGCGTTCAACTTATCAAAAAATATGGATACCCAGTGGAGACTCACGAAACTGTCACTGAAGATGGATATATCCTCACTCTGATGAGAATACCTAGTGACGGCCCGGTAGTATTCCTGATGCATGGAGTTTTCGGAAGTGCTGAAGACTTTTTGCTATCGGGACCGCAGAATAGCATTGCTTATTTCTTGGCGAGAGAAGGCTACGATGTGTGGTTAGGTAACGCACGCGGCTCCAAACATTCTCGACGACATCAGTACCTGAAGCCTTCTTCAGCCAAATTCTGGGATATTTCCTGGCACGAGATTGGATACTACGACCTCCCAGCGATGATAGATTACGCTTTGAACAAAACGGGCCAAAAGAAATTAAGATACATCGGATATTCGCAAGGCAGCACATGTTTCTGGGTGATGGCTTCCGAGCGCCCGGCGTACAACGAAAAAGTGTCTCTTATGATCGCATTAGCACCTATAGGTTTCTTATACAACGTAAAGTCCCCATTTGCTCGAGTTTTGCACTTCATTCCGATTATTTTAAACATTTTCTCCTCGAGTGAAGGTAGTAAGCTTTACATGCGACGGATATGTGGTGGTGAAGGGCTAATGGAGTCCTTACTCTGCCGGTACGTCGTAATGTTTGTTGCTGGATTCAACCTGGAGCATTTGAACGCAACGTCTCTGCCGGCTGTCCTCAGCCACTCGCCGACCAGCTCATCAGTCAAACAATGTGTACATTACGCGCAAGGTATCGTATCGGGGAAGTTTAGGAGGTTCGATTACGGCGTTATTGAGAATATGCATCGATATGGGTCTCAAGAGCCGCCTGAGTACAAACTAACAAATGTAAACGCGCCTGTCGCTCTGATTTATAGTGATGGTGACTGGCTTTCGGATGATCGCGACGTCGAGAAGCTTATCAGGAAATTGCCAAAATTGGTCAAAGCCTACAAAATTGAACGCGAAAACTTTACCCATCTTGATTACGTGTACTCAAAAAATCCAAAAGATTTGATTCATGCGCGAATAATGTCATTGTTATCTCGATATTAATACATAACTTTAAACAGAATAAATAACCGTAATTATTTTTTTACTTTTTCTTTGTAAATCCCGTTATTAACCGTTTTAATGCAAACTATAATTAGGTACTTCATGCATCTATTACACAATTAAAGAAATTCGTGTACGAATTTGATTGAATGCAATATTTGGACGTTTTATGTGTCACCGTTTTTCTTTTAATAAAATTATACTGTGGCTAATCACATAGGGTAAGGTGGCTGTCTACCATCAATCTGACCGCACGCTTATGTACCAGGACCACCGACGTGATATAAAAGAAAAAATATATATTTCTTTAGTATCTTTAGTTATATTTTGAATCCTTTGATTGATAGTCCTTACGTTGTAATTGTTAGTATAATAGATACGTTATCAGTCGTACGATGCGTTTTACTATACATATAGTGAATAAGTGTGACGCTTAAATTATTTATTACGATGACGCTTTTTCGCTCAATGTCATTATCGCTGACTGATTAGGTAAGGTTCTAGTTCATATTGGTAGTTTATATTATGTCAGTCTGGTTATCTGTCTACCTGTGTCCAATGACTTCGAATATTTACACTTCTTTTTTTTGCACTGGTCCTAAAAATAAAAGGATTCTAGGCAGGAATCCTATTTCCAATTTTATAATTATGTTGACGACAAAATGTTATTTTGCAGTTTCATGAATGAAACATCAAATGAATATACCGGGTGTGGCCTGTAATATGAGCAAAAAATTGAACTGTAGGCTGTACTCCGCATACTGACCAACATTTGTTCAGCAACTTTTAGAAATAACTTATCGTTTGATTTTTAATACACTCTAAAGTTTATTCTAAGACGCAATGTATTGCGAATTTTGTTATGTTTAAGGGATGACAAGCAACGTCAATCACAATGATATGGCGTGGCGATGACGTCCATTGAAGTTAATATTTATTTTGTATGAAAAATAGGAAGTCTGAATACTTCATAATTTTTAAAAGTTGTTGAACAAAAGTGTCACCGTTTGAGGAGTACAATCTATGTTTTAATTATTCGCTCGTGTTACAGGCCACACCCGGTACATCAAAGGGGTCATCCATTAATTACATCACATGTTTAGGGGCAGGGAGGGGGTCAAGAAAATGTGACATATTGTGACATGGGGGAGGGGGGAGACACAAACTTTGTGACGTCACTTTAACTTCATCAGTAACCGAAAATTTATTTAAATTATTTTATTCGCTGTACATTTAAATAACAAGTTTTTAAAACGATAATCGTTTTTATTCGTTTAATTTTCTTTCCTAAGCAGTTTTGGGTTATAAAATTACTAATATTTATATCGTCAAAAATATTTTCATAAAATATTAATAATACTTAGGTACTTACTTAATTCGATTTGGCGATTTCGTAGAAAAAATGTGACGACACACTAGGGGGGAGGGGTTTGCCAAATGTGACCAAGTGTGACAAGGAGGGGGGAGGGGTCAAAAAACCTAGAAATTCGTGTGACGTAATTAATGGATGACCCCAAAGGTTGGTGGTTTTGTTTGTATAGGTAATTGATTTTAAAAATGCAATAAATTTAACAAATCTGTACTCTCAAAATGTTTTCCTGAATTAACTTATTTTCCTAATAAAAGTAATCAATTTAAAAAGGTTGAAGTTTATAAATTATTTTATTTTTGTATGAAGGATAGGCAGACGGACAAATTATACAATATGTCAACGTTTATATATATTGTACTTGGGCCAGTTAGTGTCTTTCAGTGACCGGCAAGACAAGCAACTGGAATGGTCTAAGATCCCACGATCTCGTTTCTATGGTCGACCTTCACCAATCTGTCTGACGGATGAAACTATGAAAATATGAAAGAAAATATGTTCCAGAACATAAATAAATAGGGTTGCCTAAAGAAATATGGTCAAGGCTATTTTTAATAAATTATTGAAAAAAAATTTTTTTCGCCAATTTTCACCGATTTGTCTGACGATCGAAATAAGTTTTAATGGAAAGTATACAACTTGTACAACATAAATCATCTAGGTTGCCTATCTTTTTCCGGTCACTATTATGTGGTTGCCGTGTTTAAAGAGGTTTTTTTATATCGATATTTGCACTCATCTGTCTGACGCTTGATTTGTACATCAAAATGATGGTAATTTTATTGCAAATACAATGGTATATGGTTGCCTGCGAAAATCCGGTCACAAATAAGGGTTGCCAGGCTTTTAATTAAAATAAGAAGGGAAGACTTTTAGCGATAACTCATAAACGGCTGAACTAATCAAGTTTAATTTTTAGAAGATTTTTTTTTGATAAAGTGAATATTTTCGGAAATAATCGCTTTGAAAGAAACAAATTGTGTGTGACAATTTTTTTATCGTTTCACCCTCATAGTGTGGGGTGTCGTTGGATAGTGCCTAGAATGTTTTTTTTTTTGCCAAAAACTTATTTATTAATTAGTTATAATGTTTTTATAGATTATAATGATTACCTTCATATTCAATATAGGTAACAAAGTATTTTAGTACAGAAGTTCCTACAAAAAACGTGTTAATAATTATCATAAATACACGCGCCTGCCGGCCTAGCCAAGGTTACAATCGCTATCGCTTCGACAACGAAAACCATTATGTATCTCTATCACTCTTCCATATTAGCGCGACAGTGACAGTTGCGTTTCTATCGCTACGGAGCGTAAGCGATTGGCATCTTGGCTACGCGGCCTGTTTCGAGGACAGACAAGCGGAAGTGCTAAGCCTAATATTTGGCCCTCCTAGCCGTCAGAGGTTGTCCGTACATCAGTGCACACATACATATATAGCAATTTATTATTTTGACAAACACCTTTTTACGTTGGGCAAATCAGTCTAATATGGATCTTTGTAGCACGCGCGCCGGTCACGAAAATGATCCCAAAATTATTAATTTGCATCGTTATAATTTCCATTGCTTCGGCGCACGGGCAGCTCCTTCAGCTGTTGTTGCCTCAAGCACTGAATTCATTCAAAGGTTCAATTGGAAACCTAACCAATCCCGTAGAGACTCTCAACAATATCCTCAATGGAGAAATCTTCGCGAAAATGCTCAGGTTTCTGACTAGTGTTATCCTGACCGTGGCATGGACCGTCGATACCGACAGGAACGTTCAAAATCTCCTGACCGACAATATCGTAGCCTCTAAACGTGTTCGCTTTGTAAGAGACTACAACCTCGGCCTCCGAAACGAAGACTGGCAACTCAGCAGCATTCAACTCATCGAAAAGTATGGTTTTCCAGTGGAGACTCACGAGACTGTTACAGAAGATGGATATGTTCTCGGATTATTCAGAATACGAGGTCACGGTCCAGTTGTGTTTCTGATGCATGGGTTAAGCGGAAGTGCTGATGACTTTGTGGTATCCGGACCGAACAGTGGCATAGCATATTTGCTAGCAAAAGACGGCTACGATGTATGGATGGGTAATGCGCGCGGCACCAAACATTCCTTAAGACACGTTCAACTAAAACCATCTTGGGCGAAATTTTGGGATTTCTCCTGGCACGACATCGGGTACTTCGATCTTCCAGCTATGATCGATTACACCTTGAACGCTACAAATCAAGATACTTTGAAATACATTGGCCACTCGCAAGGCACAACGTGCTTCTGGGTTATGTGTTCGGAGAGACCGGACTATAATGACAAAGTATCCCTTATGGTTGCATTAGCTCCAGTCGCTTTCATGTATAACGCCCAGTCTCCTATTCTTCGTGGACTTGTGTCCGTGCCCGGACTGGTGGATAGTTTCTCATCGAGAGAAGGCAGGGAAATGTACATGAGACAATCTTGTGGCGACGCTGGTGGGCCGTTATACAAATTATTCTGCGTTAACTTTCTACTCTTTACCTCTGGGTTTAACTTGAACACTATGAACGCGTCAGTTTTACCAGTTCTCCTAGGCCACGCCTCGGCTGGTTCATCGGCGAAACAAAGTATTCACTATGCGCAGCAAATCGTTTCGGGAAAATTTAGAAGATTCGATTATGGTGTCACTGAAAATATACGAAGGTATGGCTCCCGAGAACCCCCGAATTATGAATTAACAAATATAAGAACTCAACTGGCTCTAATATATAGTGATACGGACTGGCTCTCAGATGTCCGCGACGTCGAAAAGCTACTGCATTATTTGCCGAACGTATTCGATACTTACAAAATACAGAATCAACAGTTTACCCATCTCGACTACGTATTAGGAAATAATCTGAAAGATACGATTTACAAACGAATGAAAATAATGTTATCTGATTTTTAGTATTTTTGAATACCACAGAACACAGTATTAGCGAAAATGAAATGTTGTTTTTATAAAAAAATTCGAAAGTATCCGATAGACGTAGGTAAATTAAACTACCTACGAGAAGCAAAAGTAAGTTTACGTGGTTTACTTCGAGCTGGCTACCGACACGTCGGAAGGGAGGTGCCCAAGCGATATCTTACCGTACAAATCGTTCTGCCATTTTTTGCTACCAAGAACGCACAGTAACAGAAAACGTGCAACACAGTCGCACTTCTCACTCACTCACATAATCCAATCTGTAATGATGACACAAATACATAGAAAAAGACAAATCTTGCATATGTACCTCGATCTCTTTATTGTACGGATACGGATGAGTCACAGAACGCTAGTTGTATGCATGCACAATTGATCTTGTACCTCAGCAGAGGGGAAATAGTGCGAAGGCCGCCCTTCCGTGTTGCTCGAAGTTGGTTTATGGAAATTAGGAAATAATTATTTATAGTGTCGAATCTTGGTGTTTTGCTTTACTATAGTCCGTTTTTTTTAGCATTAGAAAGAACTTCGCAGAAGTAAGCTTGTGGTTCCAAATCCGGTACTTATAGCGGTAATAATTTGAAGTAAATTATATGTATTGACCGTGCTACATTAGATAATTCAAGAATTATTAACAATTAAAGAGCCTGATAAAAACTGCACGCTTGCTTCTGTGGAGTTCTTTTTAATGCTAAAAAAAACGAACTATAGTAATTATTTCAATAGTTTTTTTAGTTAACTAGCTTCTTCCCGCGACCTCGTCTGCGTCTAATGATAATGATGGTCGATATATCAGGGATTAGCTTTACCTAGGTTTCACTTCTAAGTGAATTGAGTCGGACCAAGCTAACACTGCACAAACATAAAAATCCTATAAAAATATTCCATACTTTGTCACTGCAAAGTCAGTGCAAAATAGGTATTAGGTACGTACCTAATATCCGAATAAGATTAACGTAGTTACCATATTTAGTGCTTTACTCTTATTGTCAATCATTACTTCCTAGTCGTTTTGTTATACAAATAATAATCTATAAATTATAACGCTTGGCCTCATGGCTCCTCTACACGATGGGCCAACGCCGGCCACTCCAAGGGACGCATTTATGCGTTAGAGGGAGCAAGTGATATCTCATTCTACCGCATGGCTGCCATCAGAGGTGGTCAAAGGTTGTAATCCTTAGAATGCAGATGTCGCTAGTGACGTTTTTACAGTTGCAATGACTAAATTCGCGTTGATTAACGGATGGTCAGCTGGCGGTATTGGTAACGCATTGGACCGGCAATCCAAGGATGTGGGTTCGAGTCCCACGTTGGGCAGAGTTGATCATCGTTGATTTTTCCATTGTGATTGACATCTATACTGTATTTACAATTTATAGATTGTAATAATGTGGTACGTCCCACAGTAAAAATAGGAAAACAATATATTAACATACAAATATTAATATTGCCACATGCCAATAAGATGTCAGTTGTTGTATATTGACCCTTGTATTCAAATAGATATATATAGCTTGTTACAATAATCGAGAAACCTTCCACCGGTGGTTGTTATAAACACCATTAAATTGGTTTATTTTTGTTGATGTCGCTAATGATATTCATATTTTACTAATATTCTATAATTATAAAGCCCGGAACCATGTTGACATAGCTCTTAGTGCGAAATAGGAAGCATGGCAACATAGTTAAAAAATTAGTACCTATCAAAATATGGCACACCAACAACTAGCATGCGCTGGTACGGTATAGCGTTTGTTCTAGCCGTCGTTGATTAAAAAACCGGACAAGTGCGAGTCGGACTCACCCACCGAGGGTTCCGTACTTTTTAGTATTTGTTCAAATATCAAATATCAACATTTATTCAGCAAATAGGCCACAAGGGCACTTTTACACGTCAACATTGAATTTACATAAAAGCAAAAATAATAACATCAACAATTTTATAAATTAAAACTAACAATTCAATCTAACGTATTACAAAAAACTAAGAGATGTATATGGTCTCTTAATGTCGAATTACATACAAAATACAGATAAAAAAACACACACAAAAAATCTATAATATTTAGAGGTGTAAATGTCTCTAGGTGTTGATACAGTGGCAACAGAAATACATCATATTATCAGTATCACGGTTCATGAGATACACCTTGGTGACAGATAGACGGACTGGAGTCTTAGTAATGTCCCGTAAAGCTTTGGGTACGGAACCCTAAAAACATGAATGTCATTAGCTATTATAATCTATTTCTTAAAACTGTTTACCTGTTTAAGTATTACTAGACGAATAAAATCGTGCCTTGGAAATAGCAGTTCTTAATGGAATCGTCAACATTGGAACTGAGGGACTACCGCGAACCACGTTCGACGTGTTGCCTCTCAGTCGCACTTGTAACGTTTGTACTTGAGTGTGACAGGGAGGCAACACGTCGAACGTGGTTCGCGGTAGGCCCTCTGCAATCCGAATGACAGTGTGTTTTCGATATGATGTGTTTTTGTTTACTTAAGCTGCTTGGAATTGTTTATGTACTGTTAACATATGTGCCATTTTCGATCAAAGGGTACTTATTGTCGGTTGTCAATAAGGCGCTATTTCCATATAGCTTCAGTTTGAAACCAACCTTTATGGACCACCGACAATGTGGTACCTTTTGGTTGAAAACGTTATATATTAAGGATAAGTGCTACGCCATTCAAATTTAGTAGATTAAACAAAAAAGGCTTACTTAATACATGCACTGTTTTTCTTACTTTGGTCTCTCAAAACTGTCGTTTCTAATTATACTTAATTCATTGTAGAGCCTATAGATATATATAGGTAGGTATATAAAATAATTTGAGACTCTGATTATGTATATTGATTACCTATCATATTATTGCAATCAGTCTGTCTATAGCTGTAATTAATGATTATTTGTAATCTCATAATCTCCATATTCTCGATATGACGAATTTTCAATTAAAGTGTGTCATTCCTTGTTTTTTTGTATTCCTATAAAAATGGATATACCTATGTAATGGCTTCATATTAATATATATTATGTTCATAAACTAAAATGCTCTAAATTGAATAAAATTATGCATTAAAATAACTCTGGCATGTTTGATTAAAATCTGTGATAGAAAATACCTTTAAGATTCTAATAACAGGCCTAAGGGTCTCCCCAAATATATCGACGCGCATTCGGCAAAAGCCGATAGGAAAAAGCTTTATGTCCACGCAATAAGAGCGAAGAAGCCGACGACGCGTCGGCCGGCGCCGGCCGATGCGAGCCGAGCCGAACGACGACTTTTTCGCTCTTATTGCGCGGACATAAAGCTTTTTCCTATCGGCTTTTGCCGAATGCGCGTCGATATATTTGAGGAGACCCTAACGTCGCTATGTGATTTGTTGTAGGTATTTATCATCATCTTCATCGCGTTGTCTACCTCATCTTCCTAGCCTGGGCACGGTGGGCTGGATGGCTCGAAAAGAGGACATTCGCACTTTTTTCAGAAAATCATTTTTTGAAAAATGCTATCCGATAGGGAATTATATAAGGAACAATAAATGTGGTATACATTTTTTCGAAATAAGGCATATTGACAGCAGAAAAAAATAAAGTCTGTTTTTTTGTATGGGACCCAAAAATAGACATCTTGTTTCTCAGAAACTATTAGAGGTCCCGTCTTCTACCTTTCAAGACTTTGTTTTTCTACTTTTATAGAGTAGGAAACGATAAGCAGATTTTTTATACAGGTGCGGATTTTTTTTTTAGTCCAGTAAAAAGTCCACACATTTTTGATTCCAATCCAGCCCACCGTGCTGGGGTCCGCTTGGCAACTAATCCCAAGAATTGGCGTAGGCACTAATTTTTACGAATGTGACTGCCATTTGACCTTCCAACCCAGAGGGGAAACTAGGCCCGGTTGCCTCACGATGTTTTCCTTCACAGAAAAGCGACTGGTAAATGTTGTAGGTATTTATATTGTACCAAATTATATTTTGGTATCCTCCATTACGTATAAACTAAAATACGTTAGCTACCCGAGGGACGGCGCTCAGTCGTTTAAAAGCAATTTAATAGATTGGGTAGGCATCATTTTCTGGCCTTAATTTGTGCGTTTTCTATTAGCGGCTATAATTTTGTAAGTCTTGTGTGCAATAAATAGGTCCTAGATGCTATGCTCCCTAGATAAGTTTTAAGATGCCGTATAAATATGTTACACTTTATGTGTTATCAAAATCGTTGCAGATTTATCTTGGTTCAACTTATACATTTACTACTACGGAATAACATAATATCCATTTTATCTACAGGACTATCTCCACTTCCTGGTGACGTACCACCGCTTCATCTCGTTCAGCCTGTACTGCGTGGGCTTCGTGTGGTTCGTGCTGTCGCTCGTGAAGCGCTACTACATGCGCCAGTTCAGCCTGTTCGCGTGGACCCACGTGGCGCTGCTCATCGTGGTCACGCAGAGCTACCTCATCATACAGAACATATTTGAAGGTGAGATGAATCCTAGTGACGTACCACCACTTCATCTCGTTCAGCCTGTAATGCATGGGCTTCGTGTGGTTCGTGCTGTCGCTCGTGAAG
The DNA here is from genome assembly GCF_963556715.1 of Cydia fagiglandana. Taxonomy (NCBI): domain Eukaryota; kingdom Metazoa; phylum Arthropoda; class Insecta; order Lepidoptera; family Tortricidae; genus Cydia; species Cydia fagiglandana. Next base: position 9,727,237 of record NC_085938.1, on the reverse strand, counting down.
CGCTACTACATGCGGCAGTTCAGTCTGTTCGCGTGGACTCACGTGGCGCTGCTCATCGTGGTCACGCAGAGCTACCTCATCATACAGAACATATTTGAAGGTGAGATGAATCCTAGTGACGTACCACCGTTTCATCTCGTTCAGCCTGTAATGCATGGGCTTCGTGTGGTTCGTGCTGTCGCTCGTGAAGCGCTACTACATGCGGCAGTTCAGTCTGTTCGCGTGGACCCACGTGGCGCTGCTCATCGTGGTCACGCAGAGCTACCTCATCATACAGAACATATTTGAAGGTGAGATGAATCCTAGTGACGTACCACCGTTTCATCTCGTTCAGCCTGTAATGCATGGCCTTCGTGTGGTTCGTGCTGTCGCTCGTGAAGCGCTACTACATGCGGCAGTTCAGCCTGTTCGCGTGGACCCACGTGGCGCTGCTCATCGTGGTCACGCAGAGCTACCTCATCATACACAACATATTTGAAGGTGAGATGAATCCTAGTGACGTACCACCGTTTCATCTCGTTCAGCCTGTAATGCATGGGCTTCGTGTGGTTCGTGCTGTCGCTCGTGAAGCGCTACTACATGCGCCAGTTCAGCCTGTTCGCGTGGACCCACGTGGCGCTGCTCATCGTGGTCACGCAGAGCTACCTCATCATACAGAACATATTTGAAGGTGAGATGAATCCTAGTGACGTACCACCGTTTCATCTCGTTCAGCCTGTAATGCATGGGCTTCGTGTGGTTCGTGCTGTCGCTCGTGAAGCGCTACTACATGCGCCAGTTCAGCCTGTTCGCGTGGACCCACGTGGCGCTGCTCATCGTGGTCACGCAGAGCTACCTCATCATACAGAACATATTTGAAGGTGAGATGAATCCTAGTGACGTACCACCGTTTCATCTCGTTCAGCCTGTAATGCATGGGCTTCGTGTGGTTCGTGCTGTCGCTCGTGAAGCGCTACTACATGCGGCAGTTCAGTCTGTTCGCGTGGACCCACGTGGCGCTGCTCATCGTGGTCACGCAGAGCTACCTCATCATACAGAACATATTTGAAGGTGAGATGAATCCTAGTGACGTACCACCACTTCATCTCGTTCAGCCTGTACTGCGTGGGCTTCGTGTGGTTCGTGCTGTCGCTCGTGAAGCGCTACTACATGCGCCAGTTCAGCCTGTTCGCGTGGACCCACGTGGCGCTGCTCATCGTGGTCACGCAGAGCTACCTCATCATACAGAATATATTTGAAGGTGAGATGAATCCTAGTGACGTACCACCGCTTCATCTCGTTCAGCCTGTACTGTGTGGGCTTCGTGTGGTTCGTGCTGTCGCTCGTGAAGCGCTACTACATGCGCCAGTTCAGCCTGTTCGCGTGGACCCACGTGGCGCTGCTCATCGTGGTCACGCAGAGCTACCTCATCATACAGAACATATTTGAAGGTGAGATGAATCCTAGTGACGTTACCGCCGCTTCATATGGTTTGTACTGTCGCTCTTGAAGCGTTATCATACTATTTAATTATAAATATATTTCAAGGTCAAGTTCTTATGAATCAGTTTCCTGATAATGGTGCGACAGTATTCGTATATGTCCACTAAAAGCGTGGGCTAAATAAAGACAAGAACCTTCTGGAAATGGTTTACCCAAACAGCGTTGGTTGCGGGCAATGGTCCGATATTTACGGTCTAAATGCTGAAACCGGAGCCCATAACCATCCCCCTTGATTGCATAAAGTACTTGACGTCACACTCCATACTCACCTACTGCGTCATTGACGCCGACCATTTATCATGCAAAACGGTTGTGCGACATGCGTGAATAATGTTCAATCGTTTGTCACCCAGGCAAAAAGGCTCAGGCTCACCGAGCAGTTTTCACGTGTTCATAGATAATAATTATAGCAGTACCTAGTAGCACTTAACTTGTAGGTACTTATGAAGTCTTATTCCTATTCCCACGTCAGAGAACACATATTTGGTATTTTTCCTAGGTCAAACAGATACTTGACAGCGCATTGCACCGTTCTATTGCTACAAGTACCTACCAAACCTACCACCTAAAACGATTAACATTAAGTAGACTATACTGTTTACTATTGTGTGGCTGTTTTCTCGTGGCTGACGAGTCGGAATAGCAACAGAAAATAGCCCACTCATTTGTCTGTGATGGGACTTAATATTTACTTTTAGCCTTTCAATTTTCACGTACACAATTGTACCTTTATTATTATACCTACATGAATTAAGTAAATTAAACTCGCGACTACAATGCATTCCTTACAATAGGTCATCTTACTTGTTGATACTGTTTAACCTGTCCGAATGATTCATTATATGACCGCTAATTATACCTACGTTGATAATGATAAAATTATCGGTCAATGAACTCCAACAGTAGGTATCATAGGATGACTGATTGAAAGTGTACGTTAATTTGTTCTTATTCTTCTTAGTCCGTCGATTGACCGTTAAAATATGCTAGGGGTTGTATGGACTATCATGGGGATCTATATAGGTACGCAACTACGCAAAGCAATAGAGACAGTTAAAGTGGCCCACTGATTACCAGTCCACCGGACGATATTGGCCTGTCAGTTAAACGCAACATTTGACAGCTCCGAACAACTGACAGGCCTATATCGTCCGGCGGACTGCCCCTTAAGCCCTTTAACCAAAATAAGTACGTTATTTCATAAGTGTATTGATTTTGAACTTAGTTATTTCATCCAAGGCCCCTAAGTTTTCTGTTCTCTTTGACGGCGCAGCAACTACATAGTATAATTTCTCTCTCCTCGCTCTTTTAAAAATGCCATTTGTCAAAAAAGGACAACCATACTGTGGACAAGATGAACTTCAAATCAAGTGTTGCCTTTTTTGATGCATCCAGGCTGTGTATGTGTGCGTAAAAACGTGTATGTGTGCTCTTTTAGGGATGTGAAAAGTCGATTTTAATCGTATTATATATCGATAAACGCTACACAGCGGAACGAAATAGCTATTAATTGAAGCTTCAATATCTTCGTTAAACATAAACATAATTGAAATGCTAATGAATAATAAATATATTAGAATATAATAAAATAATTAAATTATTGCGGAACACATATTTTAGTAGGCATTTCTGTATTTTAATTAAATATATGAACTTTCCCTTGGTTCCCTGCTGGGGCATGACGATAAAATTGTGATCTGATAACCACAATAAAGAATAAAAGCGTTGTTGTTCATTTTAGGTATCGTTAAACCTTTGAAGTAAAATTAAAATTGCAAGAAATGTCTATAGTTTATCGATATGACTTTATCGACATGGCTACAGCAAGGTGGTGTTAAATTGTTAATCGTACGCTAAACAAAAGTGGCAACAGTGACAGCTCGCTGAGACACCGTCTCTATATATTATAAGTCTATGATTTCATCCTTCAGGTACTAGATAAGAGCTAGGTACTAGATGAAAGCTCTAATTTATAACTAAAGTATAGAACATAATTAAATCTATATCCGTTATCCGCATGAGCCGAAATAGGCTGATGGCAACTGTACATTTTGGTGCAGCGGATCTGGTGACATACAACAATATTGCAAATAATTGTTACGAGAAATATCTTATCTAAAAGCACTTGATAATTATCTCGATTGGTAATGGTGTTTGCCGTCGTTTATTTGCAAAGGGATCGGTTATAATGAAATTTACATGTAGCTATTATAAGATAAACCGTAGCGTTGGTCTCTCAAACGTTTATAGTAGTAGTACTTAGTGCTAGACTGCCGGGGTCTCCACGTTCTGACCCGGGGGCCACGGGCAGAAGGGCTACCGCGAAAACCGAAATTCGCAAATTGCGGGGATCTTTCTCTTTTACTCCAATGAAGGCGTAATTAGAGTGACAGAGAAAAATGCCCGCAATTTGCGAACTTCGATGTTCGCGGTTATAGGCCAGGCCTCCGCTTCCTTTTCGGCCGGATTATCCCGCCGTTGTTTGGAGACCTTTGCGCTAAAGTAGTTAACGAAAATATGGCTATTTACATTGCCTTGCCCTGTTCATACATTAAGTGTACCTACAAAAAATATCCGTAGCCGTGTGTATTTGAGTTTCTCAGCGTATCTTAAATAATTTTCAGGATACAATCTTAAACAAAACTAAACCTAAAAATATTAAGCTTAAGTAGGACGCTCAAACTTACATTGTGACATCAAAATAATATCTAGGTAAGGTTTACTCGGGTAATTCCGAATGTCGAAAACTGTCGGATAATTCCGAAAAGAGATATTTATTATGATGGAATTAAGGGTGATTTTCATCTGAATTTCGGAATTATCCGACATTCGGTATTACCCGAATACACCTTAGGTGATGATGTCAGTCGCCCGTGGATCTCGATCGCGCCAATAAAAAAAAGCGAAATGCAGGCGCGACAGATATCATTTTGAAGTCACAATGTAAGGTTGAAATGGCCTCTAAGCACCATCCCTCTAATCCGGGGTTAACCGGTTAAACCTGGAGTTATCATGATCACTAGCACAATTTGACACTCCGTTTAACCCCCTGGTTAGTGGGATGGTGCAAGGAATAAAATAAAATAGAAAAATCTATACAGTTACACAACAGAAGTACAGCGAAGAATATCCATTCAACCCATCAACACCTAGAACACACTATTCAACGGACCTGTCTAAACATGTCCCGATGCGTCGCAAGATAAACAACCTCACTCGGCATTGTCAGGGCCGCGAAGCCTTTCAGGGTATGTAGGGCGGGCTCAGGCGAATGTAGGGCGTGCTAACTTGCTCAATAATGTGCCGGCTTCGCACTGGGGTTTAATTTTAGCACTCCAGATTTGTTACAAGATTTTCTTTTTTTGTTTTGTTGGTATAAGGGATTTTAGTCTCTATTGTCACGTCGCTAACGCCGAAATTTCAGCGCACGCGCGTTATCATAATGATAAGACTATAGTGTTCAGGGATAACGCGATCAATTTCATGCGTTCGTCTATTTGCCCCTCTATATACCTATAGAGTGTAGAGTCAAAGATCTGTTTACAGATTTACACCTTACTCGTTTGTAATAATGGCGATAATGTAAACATAATCTTTGACGTCGACTTTAGCAATAAAGTGAACCTGTTTTGCCCAGCAGTGGGACACACACATACTGCCGTATTCGAACTTCAAGATACGACACGTACTAGATCCATTCTAGATACGTTATAGTTTAGATATCAACTAGTTCTCTTTTGCAGCGCGATTCGGGCAACCAATGTCACTTTTACGTTAGATAGAGTAAGATATCTATTAGAAGTGAATTGGATCTCTAAGTCATATCCTGTGGAAATCGTTCAAGAGTATCTCCAGAATCACAAATGTCAAATTTGACAGGTTAGATCTTAAACATATCGTTATCGTATCTTGGTGATGTCTAAAAGATATCTAATAGATGTCTATTTCAAAATCCGAATCGGGCCCATAGGCTAATAAATAAATAAAAAGTTTTGGATTCCTAGTCTTTTCGGAGGGTTATTTTTTTTCTACTCTCGCACAATGTTTGGGGCTCTAGTCTAGTTAGATAAAAGAGCCGCAAATGAACCTAATATAGCACGCGACCAACCCGCGCACCTTAATCACTCGAGTGGATTAGGGTCACAGTATTAGGTACCCTCAATCAAGGACAGAATGCGCACTTTTATTAGGATTAGGTCGATGGTGTAAAAATAAACTTCGGTCTTAAAATAGGGCTACGTCATTTTGTATGTGTATTATTTATCAACAAACGTTCGAATATACTTTTTAGGGTTCCGTACCCAAAGGTTAAAAAACGGGACTCTATAACTAAGACTCCATTGTACGTCTGTCTGTCTGTCACCATCAGTCTCTCACTGGATGGCGCTGTTTTACATGAACCGTGATAGCTAGACAGTTGAAATTTTCACAGATGATGTATTTCTGTTGCCGCTATAACAACAAATACTGAAAAGTACGGAACCCTCGGTGGGCGAGTCCGACACGCACTTCTACCAAAATCTGATATTGATTTGAGATTAACCCGCTATGCTTCTCGGTGTAGGTAATGTAGGGAAAACATAATTTAAACGCACGCACGAGGTGTTTATGTAGTATAAAATAGTACCTAACGATAGTAAGTAATATGCTGCCGTGAAGCCAACGTAATTGTTTCAAATTCTATAGAACAGGGAATGCCCAACGCTCGAACAATGCGTAGTAAAACTATATTTTCATGAACACAGACTATTTTTAGCTCAGCGTACGTGTGATCCTCTAATATGAAAGATTGTTACGGATTCCATGCAGAAGTGTATTAATAGGTATCTCAAGGACGACTATTTACATTAAGGGCTCATTTAGACGATGCGAGTACTCGCATGCGAGTTTCGTTACATTGCGGTTTTTGATCGGTCGGTTGAATTGGACTTAACCAACAGTCCGCAATGTAGCTAAAATCGCATACGACTTCGCGCGCCGTCTAAATCAGCCTTATCAGTCTTCTTATGGTGCCATATCGTATCGGATGTCGGCGATCTTCATGCGAAAGTTTTCTCTATTCTTTATCGTTCTAGAAAGAGTGGCGGTGTCTTTGGGTACCGGTCCTATCCCTAATATTTTTACTCCATGTTGTTCTAGATCTTCCTTTACCCCTTTTACCTTCTATTCATAAGTATAATTAACATTGTAATTGAAATTTGATTAATCGTTTTTAAGGTTTCGCACCGAAAGAAAGTTGCCAATCCTAGGTACGTACAGTCAGCAGCAGATATACCTGAGCGGGCAAGGTGTCCAAGAAAAAATATACACTTCAATCGTCACAAAAATAAGGACATCTAAGATGTCATTTTCACGTAGGCTTTCAGTTCGTCACAAATACCTTAACTTCTGAGTTTTTCTTTAACACATACACCCTTATTTAATCACAATGACAATAACGGTTAAAAAGTCAGTGGTAACTAAGCAATCAAATTCAAGCTGCTGTCATTAATACCTACACGCACTGCCAATCACGTACGTCAGCAGCCAGGGTGCCACCAGTTGCTAAGCAGTTGTTATTTCAATGGTAACTAAGCATCAACATTTTATCTGTTTAACTTTAAAATAAATACTGTAGCACTACGAATTGACACCTCCTTTCTTAAAGAAGTATTTTATCGTTAAGTGTCAAACTTATACAATAAATAAGTAGGTTCTACTAGAATGATCGGTTTTTTTATTTTAACTGTCATATGCGGCTATTCTTCCAAACCGGTGATCATATTATATACCTATGTTAATATATTTATTTAGTCCACTTATTGTAGTAAAATATACTATACAGGGTGGCCCATTTAGATCGGCCAGTATGGGAAAATCTGATACTATAAGATATACACTGATCTCTTCTTAGGAATCATGTCATCGATTTTAGTAACACGAAAAACTGTATTCATACATTAAAAAAAATGTGTACTCAGCTCGGGAATCGAACCCCGAACGTTTTGAAAAATAAAACTAAGACTATTTCTATTTAGATATCGATTGTGTAGGTCTTAAGCAATAAATGTTACTATGAAACATGATGTCTGAAATTAATAAAATGCATTGTTTTCATATCCTTTAATTTAATTTAGTCAGTTTTCGAAGAGACCAGCATTTTTAGGGTTCCGTACTGAACGGCGAGATCATCCATCGGTGTTTGACATCACTACGATAACCGACAATGACACATCACTAGAGGTGGTCGTCCATCTTAGATTGGTTTTACGCGAGAGCGTCTTGGCATATTATTTTCAGATCTATACTCTCATATTTGTGATTCCCTAATAAATGTTGTTATAAAGTGGTGTCTGGTGTTTTTACTCTTACAGCTTCAGAAGTGCGATGTGACCTTTTCGCCTACTACGATATATTTTGTCGTAAATTGGCAATACAAAATTAACCGGGCGTAGTCCTTTCTTGTTTCATTGTTATTGAACGTTATCGTTATATAAAATAATGAAACTGATTGTAATGAGTAAACGCATCAACACCACTCATCAGTTAGGGATTAAAATATACAAGGTCTTACCGTCCAAGACCTACAAGGATAACCTAACTAACCTCCTAAACCACTGTCGGCTGCCGACGTACTTACGTACGTACGACGTACGCCTTTGCCTTTTGTTGTGTTTACTTTCAGATATCTATTTCAGTTTACTGTCCATCATCAATGAACATGTCTGGCTAAAAAAAATACATATAGACAGTGTAATACAGCTGACTCCAAGATGATGATGATGGAGATTACAATATTCACAGCAGAAGTTTACAAGACATAGACTGACAGTATGGTGTAATGTATAACAAAATAAATCCTTGGGATTACAAAGTAAGAATTAAAGTTGACTCAGGTAAGCAGTCGTTGATCCAACACCTAAGAATGCTCCCGGGCCAAAGTGGTAAATATTCACTGCCTCTCTTATATGTTGTGTTATTTTTGTGATTCATGTGCTTTCAGATACATAACATAATGTGATTATATACACATGACATATTAACACAATGCTATGATCATTTTCTAATGGTTGTGTGCGGTGAGAAGTACATTCAAGTAAAAGTCATACAAAACAATTTTGGTAATATAAATTTACCTTGATTGATACTATGTGTATGGTGATGTTATGCTTTCACAATTAACAATGAGCGCTACTTAATACTTTCCCTTTACAGTCAAATTAAAATAGATTCCAAGTTTTCAAAACCACAAACCGGTAAGGAAAGTGAATTGTTGTTTCACATATGTGTGTGTGTAAAACATGCTTATTGCAACTGAAATAATGCTTTGTTAGTATGTTTTTGAGTTGTGTAATTTCCAGAAATTTGACAGCAATGATTCTTGAAGTGAATTACCATACCGTTGAAGGCATTAGAGCTCAGACCTCTATAATGAACCCAAATCGACATGGATAATATTTCAAAGTTAGTTGGTTATGGATGCCAGTTATATTATGTTCAAGTAATTCATTATATGCAGAAAATGTTGATAAGTGACTAATCTCTGATGTCATGGAAAATGAGCAGTATTTTTCAGATGCATTTCCTTATAACAAAACTTGATTGCTGGTGAAGTTTTGATCATAACTTTATAATATTTGCACCGGTGAAGTATGATTACAGGAGTTTTCAAGGTTTAAATCTTATGAAAGAGATGGACATATTGAACTAGATATTTATTTACTAAGCTGAATATGATTGGTAAAGCAGGTTGCTGCTAATGGTAAGCAAGGTGAATTCTTTCAGGAGTCAATATAGACTTTGACAGTCTACATGATGTACATGTCTTTTACATACAATTGCTACTGGACTCTAAACGTACCGGTCAGTTAAATGTTAAATGGATGAATACTAAACGAAGGTAAATAGCTTGGTTAAAGCTTTCTAAGTAACTATTTTAACCCGTTCACTGCTGCTGAACATTGACCGAAGGATATCATGTCATCATGAGTTACTGTTTGAAGTTATTAATGGTTTTCGTCTGAACTTGTAGTGTGTTATGGTACTGTTTGCATTATAAAACAGTACACTTTTATTGCTTCTGGGTTTCATCAATCAGAAGTTGTAAAAAAAACAATAATAATTATAATGTTTCACAAATTGTGTGGGTTCACTATAAGTATCTATTTCATTGTTTTGCAAACTGCATAAACTGTGGTTTATTATGTTATGAACTCATTTACCTTAAAATGTGTGCTTGCATGGCATTTAACAAAATTATTTAGTTTTGTGCAGGTATAAGTTAACCTGGAGAATGATGTGATGAGTTACCTACACATAAAATGCACATATACAGCTGAAGAAAATCAACTATGTCTTGGGATTGAAAGCTTGATGGTTTAAGCATATGTGCCATTGATTCGGTTGATTGATCATTATCAATACACACTTTCATGATGGTTGAAAAATACAATTTGTGAAACCTCGGTAAGGCGAACCTGGGTAACAGAGGAACCTCGATAACATGAACTTCTGTTCAGGGTCTACTGTAGTTCAACCGTGGTATAGTAAGAGTGTGGCCTTTATTTAGGGGCACGGAAGAGGCACGCCAAGTTGCACATGATCATTTACATTGGTTGCATAGTAGCAACTGCTTATTATCTTATATTTTCCATATTAACGCCAAATGCTGCTATTTCAGGTACCGTTTTCAGATTAAGAACTGACGACAAGTATATTCTCAGATTAAGAACTGAGATATAATTTTATTAGACACTCGGATTGAGAACTGAGTTATTATTTTATTTATATTACTTACTCTCGGATTAGGAACCGAGTTGTGACTTTGTTTTATTTCAGATTTAGAACTGTGTTACTGTTGTCATACTAATGTGTTTTGTTAACGGGTTTGCCGACTAATGAAGGTAAATGCTGTTATTTCAGGTACCGTTTTCAGATTAAGAACTGGCTATATTTTCAGACTAAGACTGAGTTATACTTTTATTGAACACTCAGATTAAGAACTGAGTTATTATTTATATTACATACTCTCGGATTAGGAACCGAGTTGTGATTTTGTTTTATTCCAGATTTAGAACTGGGTTACTGTTGTCATACTAATGTGTTTTGTTAACGGGTTTGCCGACAAAACCTAGAAAATAAACACATTGTGCTTGATTAAATATTGTAGTAACCATGGTAATGCTTGCGATATGTTATTTTATGCCACCTCACTGTTAACCATTTTACTCTAAAGGCTGGTTCATAATTCTACCGGTTGCTTCAATGTCTGCTATAGAGCTTTATTTATTGTGTGCTCTTTAAGAAAGGCTGTTACTTTTGTCTTGGCAAGGGATGCTATCCTTAAGAGGCTAGTTCCTGGCGCCGGTAATCGCAACAAAGGCTTGAAGGAGCGGTCTGTTGCTTGTCACTATCTGTTTTTGGTTTCTGCAGTGTAGGCCTTAAGAGGCGGCCCATTGCTGATGACATAATACTATCCTTAAGAGGCTAGTTGTTTTTGGTTTCTGCAGTGTAGGCCTTAAGAGGCGGTCCATTGCTGATGACATAATACTAACCTTAAGAGGCTAGTTGTTTTTGGTTTCTGCAGTGTAGGCCTTAAGAGGCGGTCCATTGCTGATGACAATTATGTCATAGTATTAACTATCCTTAAGAGGCTAGTTGTTTTTGGTTTCTGCAGTGTAGGCCTTAAGAGGCGGTCCATTGCTGATGACAATTATGTCATAGTATTAACTATCCTTAAGAGGCTAGTTGTTTTTGGTTTCTGCAGTGTAGGCCTTAAGAGGCGGTCCATTGCTGATGACATAATACTAATCTTAAGAGGCTAGTTGTTTTTGGTTTCTGCAGTGTAGGCCTTAAGAGGCGGTCCATTGCTGATGACATAATACTAACCTTAAGAGGCTAGTTGTTTTTGGTTTCTGCAGTGTAGGCCTTAAGAGGCGGTCCATTGCTGATGACAATTATGTCATAGTATTAACTATCCTTAAGAGGCTAGTTGTTTTTGGTTTCTGCAGTGTAGGCCTTAAGAGGCGGTCCATTGCTGATGACAATTATGTCATAGTATTAACTATCCTTAAGAGGCTAGTTGTTTTTGGTTTCTGCAGTGTAGGCCTTAAGAGGCGGTCCATTGCTGATGACATAATACTAACCTTAAGAGGCTAGTTGTTTTTGGTTTCTGCAGTGTAGGCCTTAAGAGGCGGTCCATTGCTGATGACAATTATGTCATAGTATTAACTATCCTTAAGAGGCTAGTTGTTTTTGGTTTCTGCAGTGTAGGCCTTAAGAGGCGGTCCATTGCTGATGACAATTATGTCATAGTATTAACTATCCTTAAGAGGCTAGTTGTTTTTGGTTTCTGCAGTGTAGGCCTTAAGAGGCGGTCCATTGCTTATAACATAGTACTATTCTTAAGATGCTAGTTTGTCCCTGGTATCTGCAGTGTAGGCCTTAAGAGGCGGTCCATTGTATGTGATATGAGATTATCCTTAAGAGGACCATTATTTCTACTACCGATAACTGTTTTATCTATATCGTACTATTTGTTGTTGACCTTGAGAGGTTGGCTTGAGACTTTGTTTACAAAAGGATATTTAAATGACCTTAAGACTGATGATCTCAAGGTTACCTTGAAAGGGTTGCTTGCACTAATACCTTCTAGAGATCGCTGGCGCAGTTCCGGATCCAGTAGACGTTGAGGTAGTGCCTGTTCAAAATGCCCAGTAGAACGAGTGCGTGCAATGGGCTCCGTGACAGCCTTATCGTGAAGGGCTGACTTCTACGGTCGTTGCCCCTACAAGGGCAGTGGTATTCTAGCCTGCATGTGGTATTTTAACACGGTAATGTTTTCTTTTTGTCCAATAATCAAATCTGTGGTTATCTGCCATTAGTCACGATGCTAGAAAGCGGTGACATGAAGTACCTACTTGATTACGTCGCCATTAAGGGTGATTATGTAATTTATTAACAATGTTGCTAAAGAGTGCTCATGAGTTCTGTCCAATCATAACTGCATCTTTCTCATGTATTTACAGAAGTAGACCTTTTGACTGTGATGGTTATTACGGTATAATTTTATGGCTATCAAGCCGGACCTGTGATCAAAGGGTCTAACTGTGCCATTTGCGCATTAATATATCGTCGAAACCTTATCATGATTATTTTGAACAACATTGTGGTATGCTAATGCAAAGCCTATCGATGGCGCTAGGGTGAATTATAACACCTTGTTATATTAAGGAACTGAGGCTTTTCACATGTATGTTACAGAGTTTCGTGAATAAGAGTTTGTACTGTTTACATGTGCTGTATCGGAGGGCACCTATGCACATGCATGAGACGTGTCCCACGTTAGCCTCCCACCAGTTGAGGAGCCAACTCAACGGAGAAGCCAACCAGTAATGAACTGGTGGAGGCTACCGCCACCTGGTGAAGGCCCAGCTTGCTGCGACTGCGTTGGCTGCGGCAGTCTTCAGTGGCGGCCTTGATAACAGTGACCTGACGGGACGTAGGTCGGGTCAGAAGATGGCCGAGCTGAACGGCGAGATCATCCATCGGTGTTTGACATCACTACGATAACCGACAATGACACATCACTAGAGGTGGTCGTCCATCTTAGATTGGTTTTACGCGAGAGCGTCTTGGCATATTATTTTCAGATCTATACTCTCATATTTGTGATTCCCTAATAAATGTTGTTATAAAGTGGTGTCTGGTGTTTTTACTCTTACAGTACCCAAAGGGTAAAACGGGACCCTATTACTAAGACTCTGCTGTCCGTCCGTCTGTCCATCCATCCGTCCGTCCGTCCGTCTGTCACCAGGCTGTATCTCAGGAACCGTGATAGCTAGACAGTTGAAATTTTCACAAATGATGTATTTCTGTTGCCGCTATTATAAGTAACAAGAAATACTAAAAACAGAATAAAATAAAGATTTAAGTAAGGGGCTCCCATACAACAAACGTGATTTTTGAGTAGTAAATATCAAATGGCATTCCGCACAGGAGTAATCTAAGTAACGCCCACTGCGGGTTCAAACCTACAACGTCCTGATAGAAAGTCGTACATACGCTACATGTGACATTATCTTCAAAAATTATATAAACTAATGCGAAATTAACATAAAACCAGAAGACACAAATTAATAATAGAAATGAAACCCAAAAAAAAAACAAAAAGCTGTAATATCTCTAGGTGCGTACGACTGAGATTTGAACCCGCGGTCTCTGCTTTGAAAAGCAAACGCCTGTTACTGAGACCACGACGTGCCTTGACAATTGGCTCTAAATTCGGCTTCAGTTAGCTTTTGCTATGTGTCATTCGTCTTGACGAATCTGTTAAAAGAAATAGTTTGCAGTAAGTTGACCGAGAGGCTCCTGTCAAATGGTTGAAGGGCAAAACGTGAGATAGATGTATGTGATGACAAGACTGTACTGCTTTCGATGATTGTCAAAACGCTTTACCTGAAATTAGCATGGCTATCTTTTATTCAATATTCGACCATACTTGTATGCTTTAAAGTCTATTTTTCCATATTGTTCAGATATATTTGACACGTTGACCGCTTAGATACCATTGGTTTTTTGACAGCTAAGGTATCAATGACTTGTTGTAAGTGTAGAAATTAATGAATAGCGACTGTTAACATATTTGTGACACGTTGAGCGCTCACAAGTAAATACTACCATGACAGTCAACAACTTTTTGACAGTTTAAACGTTTACCTCTCTTTGAGCATCTGGAGTGTATAGCGACTTCTGCTGCTGACTGTACAGTCTGTAGCGGAAAGTGATCTTCACAAGTACACGATCGAAATTTTATTCAGTTCAGAGGACACCTAAATTGTACTATTCGTGTCATTATTTATCAGCTAACAGATAGGTATAATATCGGAGCGGCCAATGTGCCCAAAAATATCTGAAGATGCACTTTAACGTCTTGGTAATAAAGTTTTCCGTTCCGATGTCTGGATGGCACTGTACCAAGAGAAATTGTAATTTTTTCGTACTGTTTAAAGGTACGGGTTCTCCATTTTGCGTGGTCCGACCAGCCACGGTTTTTAATGTTCCGTAGTTATCATCCCCATTTGACTACCTAAGGAATACATTAGTATTAAAACCGGCCAAGTGCGAGTCGGACTCGCTCGGAGTCTTAGTAATAGGGTCCCGTTTTTACCCTTTGGAATAGAAATGTTACTTTTAATAGTAAATTAGCAGTGAATACTAGTGAATAGGCGTATAACCAAGCAGCAGTCGGTCACAAGTAGGTTAACGGACGGCAAAGCGATTCAAATTGATTGGTTGATTGTGCGTCGGATTCGGCCAGGTTGCTTATTACAAGGCGACTATTGCTCGTTAACACATAATGGAATAGGCACCGGCATTGCCATTTAGATCGCCTAACGTAGCTTCATTCATATAATATACCTAGTTAGACTCGTTCAACGTAGAAATCACCTGATTGTTGACGTGGTTCATACTCCAAGCCGTGACTTTACATTTAAAGTAGTCAATGAAACATTTTTGCGGTGGTTATACGCTGTTTTCCATAATGGACCAATATCTGGGAGAACGAGCTTTGCTCGGAAAACATGTAAAAACTCAAAAATGCGCGTTTTCCCAGAGATCAGACCTAGCTAGATTGATTTATCTGCCCCGAAAACCCCCATATAGTAAATCTCATCTAAATCGTTAGAGCCGTTTCCGAGATCAGAATGAATCAGTTATTATGGCCGGCAATGTCATCTACCTAGAATGCAGCCGTCCACAACTGTCCACAAATTATCTTGCTTGTGTAACATGTCTTTTGACCTTGAATATTTACCTCTTTTTAATGACCGCCGGTTTAAATTTAGTCTGTTATTATTTTTGCAATAATATTATTGAAGGTTACCCAAACAGCCAAACCGTAGATAACGAATTAACTATATTGAGATCGCCCCGCACTAAGGCGTTGTTGACATAGTATCCCTGCTAATAAGAAAAGTCTCATATAGGTAGGTTAAAAAATGTGATGAAACAGCCATGCATATTCTGCGCCTATGTAACAATAACGAACCTTATTAGGCGGCACAATGCATTTATCAATGGTTGAATTGAATGGATATATTAATGCCTAAAGGATTTGAAACAAACGTAACCGCAGGATCTTTGCCTACGCCAAGTCATGGGGTTAGTTGCCAAGTGGACCCCAGGCTCCCATGAGCCGTGGCAAAAATGCCGGGATAACGCGTGGAAGAGAAGAATTAACCACAGGATCTTTGAACTTTAAGGGGCTGCCACAAGACGGCACAATACCTACAAAACTACTTTTACTAGCACCCCAACAAAGTTTATAACTACGCGGACATATTCCAAAAGAAATACATATTTGTGAACTATGAGAAATATATGTGGTCTCTCTCTCTCCTTCTTTCTTACTGGTGTCTTGTTCTGTTTCTATCTGTTCTGTTTCTGTATTAGTTTTAAATTTGGGTGCCCTGAAAACCAGGGCCGTGTCTTACAGACACTGCTTATGCTGAGCAGCATCCTATTTGGTATACGTTTCTTTACTTTTTTAATTCGATGTACCTATTGTATGTTTTTACGCCAAATCAATATTTTCTATTGAATAATTTTACGGTTTAGACTCACTTATTTTTAGTCACTCGCGCGACATGTTTCGGAGAGCCTAGGTCTCCTTTACATGCACACTTTTTTTATAACATGTCGCACGAGTGACTAAAAACAAGTGAGTCTAAACCGGAAAATTATTAAATGTTAGTATGTCTCACAACAGTTTAAATTTAAATGATTTCTATTTCTATTTCTAAAACAATAACAGTATATGTGCTTGTCTCTCCGCAGGCCTAATCTGGTTCATAGTGCCGGTGTCCATGATCATCTGCAACGACGTGATGGCGTACGTGTTCGGCTTCTTCTTCGGCAAGACGCCGCTCATCAAGCTCAGCCCCAAGAAGACGTGGGAGGGCTTCATTGGAGGCGGGTTCTCCACTGTCGTCTTTGGACTTGTGGTGAGTAGGGTTGAAAAAACCCGGAAAATATCCCGTTTTTTCTAAAAGCCATGTTTTTTTAAAGTTTAATTCGGAAAAAAAATGTCACTTAGTTTAGGTATATATTTTTCCTAATAGAACAAAAAGTGGCTGTGACATACGGACGGACAGACAGACAGACAGACATGACGAATCCATAAAGGTTCCGTTATTTGCCATTTGGCTACGGAACCCTAAAAAATCGGAAATAACTTGTGAATTTTGCCATTTATATTTATACCTGTACTACACCTGTTTAGTTGTGTGTATTGTTATCTAAATGCTGGCTGGCGATCGTTTGTGAAAATGTCAATTGACTTTGATGCTATCGTTAGTTTAAAAAAGTTTCATTTCTTTCCAAAAAAAAAATTGAAAACTTGATGATTTTTTCGAGAATTTTTAACCCTAGTGGTGAGTACTTATTTCCAACTAGCTTCTTTTATTTTACCGTCCTGTCACAATGCATGATTCATGTATCCATGCCAAATTGCAGCTTTCTAGCACTAATGATCACGAAGCAAAGCCTCGGACAGACAGACAGACATGATGAATCTATAAGGGTTTCTAGGTAACAACGAAACCCTAAAAATGTTGAAGTTTCAGCGGGATAGATAAACAAAAGTACAAAGTTATTGGTACAACTGTCAGCATGTGTGTACTCGTAATGCAAGCGACGAAACGCTACTAACGTTTGTGATAATGATTACGCTATTTATAGGAATGAATTTTAATGACCGGAACATCCTGTACTTTTCGTATCATATTACGTTTTTAACGGGCCGATTCGGACTTTAAGATACGTCAATTAATAGATATGGATTAGATTTCTTCAAACAATAACGTCACGTTTGACACTGACATATGTAATCAATATCGTTTATAGATCTATTAATTGACATATCTTAAAGTTTGAATCGGGCAGTAAGAATGCCTCTTAATAATATACACAATAGGTAATGCTTAAAATTTTAGCCCCGAACGCGCGATCCAGTCTTCCTAAAAAATGTATTTGTTTTAAATGTCCGATAGTTTCATCCGTTTCGGATCTATGATCCCATACGTGGGCCATACTGAAAGTTTCTGGATTCTGATATATGAGACGACTTATTGTTTCTAAGTGGCCAGTCCAGGAATTTTCAGTATGCCCTAAGTGGTACCATCGCCCTCACTGTTCATCATCATCATCTCTGCCATAAGACGTCCACTGCTGAACATAGGCCTCCCCCCATGTTGGGGGGGTGAATGCCATAATCGCCACGCTTGGCAGGCGGGTTGGCGATCGCAGTCGAGTACACCGAATTTCAGGGACGCTGCTGCCCGTCCACTGGTGGTCTTGGACGTAGTTTCAGGACATACCCGGGTCCTCCCCCTCCCACACTGTTAACTGTCTTTAAAAAACTTATGTCCATATTGTCCATATCGCAAACATCGTTGACACGTCGCTCTCCATTACATTTCTCTTTATCTTTTAATCTACAATTTTTTACTAGCTTTCAATTTGAAGACTAATCGAGTAATCACCAACGTTGCCTACTTTTACATTTCCCTCTACGTTTTAAGAGTGCTATTACATTTCGGGGTTGAGCGAGTTTAGGTATTTTACGCGCTGCGGCAGGCCGTGCGAGCTCAGTATTCCGATCCCTTCTACCACACTCGCACTACAATGATGGATTAAACATTCTTGATCCTTCGCGAAGCATATTGAAATCAACCATAACAACACTTAACTGTACTTAACTTATAAAGTCCTAAAACTGTTATTTGGTAAGTACGAAAATACTAAATGCAGTGCAAATGTACATAGGGGCTGTTCATAAATTACGAGCCCCGATGCAAATGATTTCGTCTAGTTCCGCGCAACAATTTTGTTTATTTTAATAAATTTTACACATGAACATATAATGACCCAGTAATGGGAACCATAATAGCAATGTTTAATGTAGTTTATTTTGATCGTATAATAAAATTGCATGAGACTTTTATTGCTGAAAAAAAGGAGTTTTCAAAAACGTTGTCCAAATCATATTGTCCTCTCTTACAGCACTGCTGCATGCATGGGCTCGAAACAAAATTTTCAGTACATTGGCAGAGCCCTATTGCTTTCCCTGGTAATAGCCCTTTTCACATATGTTGTAATCCTACCTGTCAAAAAATAAATAAAAAATCATTATTTTTTTTCTTTCAGTACAAACGGTATTTCTTGTATTTGGATTTAGTTATTGCAGAGTATTACCCTATAAAATTAAATTACATTAGTATAAGCATTAAATATTAGTAATTTTTAAACAAAAACATTATTTTTGAACAAACGCGAGATCTTCAAAAAATGGGGTCACCTGACGAAAACATATGCATCGGGGCTCGTACGTCATCTATTTTTGACCCCCCCATCCCTCAAATCATCCAAAAATCATGCTTCGGATGACTCTGTTTCCTCCTACGTCATGCTACCATCATCCGATGTCCAGACCCCCCCCCCCCCCCATTTGAAACGACGTAATTTATGAATAGCCCCATACTCGTACTTATGAACGTATATTGCTCGAAAGAAATTATAGGTACTCGCTTATTTACAAGAAACAAGTTACAAAAAACTGAAGATACACAGGGTATGATGATGGAGCTGGAAGGTGGCCACGGGTACCAGTCTATGGGGTCATCCATTAATTACATCACACGTTTAGGGGGAGGGAGGGGGTCAAGAAAATGTGACATGGGGGAGGGGGGAGACACAAACTTTGTGACGTCACTTTAACTTCATCAGTAACCGAAAATTTATTTAAATTATTTTATTCGCTGTACATTTAAATAACAAGTCTTTAAAACGATAATCGTTTTTATTCGTTTATGTTTCATTCCTAAGCAGTTTTGGGTTATAAAATTACTAATATTTATATCGTCAAAAATATTTTGATAAAATATTAATAATACTTAGGTACTTACTAGTAAACAATGTATAAATGATTTATTAGTGCATACGTACTTAATATACATACTTAAAAAAAACATAATTAAATAACTAACCTACAAAACTTAAACTATATCTAAGGTGGTCACCGGTACCAATCAACCATGCAACTAAACCATTTCATGTTTAGGCTCGTTTTATTAGTCTCAACAAGATCTTTGACACTAGGTGATACTCAGAGTCTGATGATGGAGCTGGAAGGTGGTCACCGGTACCAATCAACCATGCAACTAAACCACTTCGTGTTTAGGCTCGTTTGATTCGTCTCAACAAGATCTTTGACACTAGGTGATAAACCAAACACGAAGCCCAAACACGAAGTGGTTCAGTTATGTGATAGACTGGTACCCATCGCCACCTTCGAGCTCCATCATCAGACCCTGAGTAGTATCTTGTGTCAAAGATCTTGTTGCGACGAATCAAATGAGCCCAAACACGAAGTGGTTCAGTTACATGGTAGACTGGTACCCGTGGCCACAGTCCAGCTCCATCATCAGTCCCTGAGTACTAACTTGTGTCAAAGATCTTGTTGCGACGAATCAAATGAGCCCAAACACGAAGTGGTTCAGTTACATGGTAGACTGGTACCCGTGGCCACAGTCCAGCTCCATCATCAGTCCCTGAGTACTAACTTGTGTCCAAGGTCTTGTTGAGACGAATCAAACGAGCCCAAACATGAAGTGGTTCAGTTACATGATAGCAGTGTTGGCAAAAATCAATTCGAATTGACGATTGAGAATTGACCGATCAATTCGAATTGACGATTGACGTAATTAATTCTAAATCTACTGATTGAAGATTGACGATTACTGATCGTTAATTCGAATTAATCGGTCAATCCTCAATCGTCAATTCGGTTTGACGATTACTTTGTATGTACCTACCTAATGTCCTTTTTATTTAGGCCATTTTTGTGAAACTAACCAAATGCGTTCAAAAGCGGTGTCTGAGTTTACCAAAGGTTCCGAAACATGTTTCCGACGGCTATATGAAGGATGTCCTTTTTGGAACATTTTCGGGACATTCCTTGAAATTAACCGATAGCATTCAAAATCGATATCTGAGGTGCCCAAAGGTTTCGAAACTTGTTTCAGAGGGAAATATTGAGAGATGTCCTTTATTGGGACATTTCTAGAAATTACCCGATTGTGTTTAAAATAGATATCTGAGGTAAACAGAGGTTTCTAAACATTTTTTCAACTGCAATATTGAAAGGTGTCCTGTTTTGGGACATTTTAGTGACATTCTTTGAAAGTGACCGATTGCATTCAAAATCGATATCTGAGGTGCAAAATATGGTTTCAACGGCAATATTTAGATTCTACACTTTAGCCGCGTACTTACTTTACTACCTGCATTACGCCACCCTGCTGAAAAAAGGTCATTTTTCGGTATTGCCGTCAGAAACATGTTTCGAAACCTTTGGGTACCTCAGATATCGATTTTGAACGCAATCGGTTAATTGGAAGAAATGTCCCATAAATGTCCAGAAAAAAAAGGAAACTCCGTCTGTATTGCCGTCGAAAACATGTTACGGAACCTTTGGAAATCTCAGATATCGTTTTAAAGTGCCAACGATCAATTTAAAAAAATGTCCCTAAATGGAAGGGACATCCTTCAATACTGACGTCAGAAACATTTTTCGGGACCTATGGTCGACATCGATTACGAATATAAACGTAATTAGCCAATTTCGAAAAATGTCCCTAAAAGGGACATCAGTCAATACTGACATCAGGAACATGTTTTCGAACCTCTGGGAACCTCAGATATCGACTTTAAGTCCAGTAAGTAAGTCCCTAAAAAGGACACCTTTGAAAACTAATCTTAGGAAAGGGAAAGGGACCACAGGTTAATCTAGATTGAGAATTGATTTAATCCGAATTGAGGACTGATGCGTTAATTCCAATTGATTCAATCGGATTGACGTGTCCATCAGAATTAAATCAATTCGAATTGATCAATTCGGATTGACGCGTCAATTCGATTGATCAATCCGGATTGATTTAGTTCAGATTGATGCCAACACTGCATGATAGACAGGTACCCGTCGCCACCTTCGAGCTCCATCATCAGATCCTGAGTACTATCTTGTGTCAAAGATCTTGTTGAGATGAATAAAACGTGCCTAAACACGAAGTGGTTCAGTTACATGATAGACTGGTACCCGTGGCCTCCTTTGAGCTCCATAATCAAACCTTGTGTATCTTCAGTGTCAAAGATCTTGTTGAGACAAATCAAACGAGCCTAAACACGAAGTGGTTTCGTTGCACGGTTGATTGGTACCGGTGACCACCTTCCGGCTCCATCATCAGACCCTGAGTATTATCTTGTGTCAAAGATCTTGTTGAGATGAATAAAACGAGCCTAAACACAAAGTGGTTTAGTTGCATGGTTGATTGGTACCGCTGACCACCTTCCGGCTCCATCATCAGACCCTGAGTACTATCTTGTGTCAAAGATCTTGTTGAGACGAATCAAACGAGCCCAAACACGAAATGGTTTAGTTGCATGGTTGATTAGTACCGGTGACCACATTCCGGCTCCATCATCAGACCCTGAGTACTATCTTGTGTCAAAGATCTTGTTGAGACGAATAAAACGAGCCTAAACACGAAGTGGTTTAGTTGCATGGTTGATTGGTACCGGTGACCACCTTCCGGCTCCATCATCAGACCCTGAGTACTATCTTGTGTCAAAGATCTTGTTGAGACGAATAAAACGAGCCTAAACACGAAGTGGTTTAGTTGCATGGTTGATTGGTACCGGTGACCACCTTCCAACTCCATCATCAGACCCTGAGTACTATCTTGTGTCAAAGATCTTGTTGAGACGAATAAAACGAGCCTAAACACGAAGTGGTTTAGTTGCATGGTTGATTGGTACCGGTGACCACCTTCCGGCTCCATCATCAGACCCTGAGTACTATCTTGTGTCAAAGATCTTGTTGAGACGAATAAAACGAGCCTAAACACGAAGTGGTTTAGTTGCATGGTTGATTGGTACCGGTGACCACCTTCCAACTCCATCATCAGACCCTGAGTACTATCTTGTGCCAAAGATCTTGTTGAGACGAATCAAACGAGCCCAAACACGAAATGGTTTAGTTGCATGGTTGATTAGTACCGGTGACCACATTCCGGCTCCATCATCAGACCCTGAGTACTATCTTGTGTCAAAGATCTTGTTGAGACGAATAAAACGAGCCTAAACACGAAGTGCTTTAGTTGCATGGTTGATTGGTACTGGTGACTAGGGCATGCAGTACCGGTCCCGGTACCAAGATTTTATTTCCCGGTTCTGGGCATGGCCGGAACCGGGATTCCCGGTTCTTCCCGGTTCTCAAGGCATCTTTTGATTACTTTTAAGAAATTGTTTCTGTTAGCGTACAGTCTTTATGAATGACTTATTTTCATATAAATAATTGCATAAGAATTAATAAATGACTTATTTTATTATAAACAAGCACTTAATTGGCGTTCCAACCTATTTTACGAAATTAACCGGCACACATTGGCTCCGCCTGGGCCGAGCCACACGGCCGTAGCGTAGTCGATGCACTCAGCACTATATGACGGCACGGCCTGCCTTCACGAATGCCTACTTTACTAGGTTAATTTATCGGGTTATTTGGGTTCCCTGTTTCATAGCACCATTATTAAATGTTATATAATGTCCCGAGCTAAAGTACTAATACATTACTACTATTGAAATGGGAATAAATAGTCATATGATGAGAACCGGGAAGGACCGGTACCGGGTCTTCAGTACCGGTTCTTTTGGTACCATAAAATTCCCGGGAATTCCCGGGAATATGAGAACCGGGAATTCCCGGGAGCATGCCCTACTGGTGACCACCTTCCGGCTCCATCATCAGACCCTGAGTAGTATCTTAAGTCAAAGATCTTGTTGAGCCGAATCAAACGAGCCCAAACACGAAGTGGTTTAGTTGCATGGTTGATTGGTACCAGTGACCACCTTCCGGCTCCATCATCAGACCCAGAGTACTATTTTGTGTCAAAGATCTTGTTAAGACGAATAAAACGAGCCTAAAAACGAAGTGGTTTAGTTGCATGGTTGATTGGTACCGGTGACCACCTTCCGGCTCCATCATCAGACCCTGATGAGTACTATCTTGTGTCAAAGATCTTGTTGAGCCGAATCAAACGTGCCCAAACACGAAGTGGTTTAGTTGCATGGTTGATTGGTACCGGTGACCACCTTCCGGCTCCATCATCAGACCCTGAGTACTATTTTGTGTCAAAGATCTTGTTAAGACGAATAAAACGAGCCTAAACACGAAGTCGATTTCTCAAGAGCATTTGATTGTCTCAATATAAATCTGCTTCTTTCCAAATTGAGTTTTTACGGATTCGATCACAAAACTGTAAAGTGGTTTGAAAGCTATTTACATAATCGATCACAAATTGTGAAAGTATGTTGCAGTGACGGATCTTCATTTTTATCCGAAAAAGCTGATATAACAAGAGGAGTTCCACAGGGATCGGTGATCGGCCCACTCCTGTTCATATTATACTCCGCAGATATAGGGTCCCACATCGCGCATTGCAAATACCATATATATGCAGACGACATACAAGTGTATATATCATGTAAGCCAGCTGACATTGACAGTGCTATAGAAAAATTAAACCAAGATCTCACCTCAATAGCATCATGGGCCACAGAAAACTGCCTGTTGCTTAATCCAAATAAAACTAAATACCTAGTATTTGGCAGCAGGCAACAACTGGCTGGTGTCAGTATATCAACCGATGTTATGCTAATGAATACACCGGTTGAGAGGGTGTATGAAGCGCGTAATTTAGGTCTCATAATGGATTGTGGACTACGTTATGAGAAGCATGTCTCCGAGGCCATTAGGAGTTGTTTTTACAAGCTTAAAGTTTTATATAAAATTCGGCCATATTTAAGCGAAAACCTACGCTGTCAACTAGTTGAATCACTTGTCCTATCAAAATTAAACTATGTGGATGTAGTGTTTGGGCCTAGACTTCTTGCAAAGACAAAGAGACTCATTCAACGTGTTCAAAATGCCTGTGCTCGCTTCTGTTTCAATATTCCGTTGAGAGCTCACGTGACACCATTTCTGAACAGCCATAAGATCCTCAAGATGCAACACCGTCGTAAACTTCATTTGGCTTGTCTGCTCTTTGGTGTGCTTAAATATGGTACTCCGCCTTATCTCTTCAATAAGCTTTCTTGTATTAAGCTCCGCGAACGCCGTAACTGTGGAATTCAATTGTTAATGCCACGCCATGCCACAGCAGCGTTTCGGGGAAGTTTTCGCTATGCCGCGTCGAAAGTCTGGAACAATATACCTCCGCCTTTGAGAAACCTGCAAAGTATTCATAGCTTTAAGTCAAAGATTAAACTGTATTTACTTAATCACCAACTTAGCCAAGAAACCTACAGACTTGATACCAGCTGCCTGTAGTTTGTTATTTTACTTATGCTTACCTCAAGTGTTTTGTTCCTTTGGCCTGACAAGGGTTCATCATTCCTTATACGCCATACTTAGTAGAGTGCTGTTATGTTAGTATTTCGTACATTTTCGTAAATTCGTCATCCTACAATGCTGTTTTGCTAATAAGCTAATCTTACAAGATTTTTTAACGTAGATTTAATGAACGCTCGATATTGATTTGGTCTGACATTGCTTTTTAGTTAGTGTAGCCACCGTTGGCGCTAGTAGTATATACAGCTGTAATGCTCAGCCAAGATATGGTCGGACCGGATCGATACAGCGATTTAGAGCACGATGCTTGTTTTATGTATTAATTAATCTTAATTGTAAATAGTCATTATGTTGTATCTTCTTGCTGTGTAACTTTTTTTTTTTTTTTCTTATTTAATTAACTGTTGACTGTATGTTATTTCTGTCTTTTTTCTTCTTGTTTGTTACCTTCCGTGATTCTTCTCACTTGATGGTCTCATCGGAAGATCAGCGCTGGAAGCCACCAGCAACATGCTGAGATGGGGCCATTTCGTGGCACTTTAATCTTATTTTGTGTTTTCTTTTATACTATGTACTGTTCCGATTGTTTGTGCTTACGAATAAATCTATTCTATTCTATTCTATTCTATTCTAAGTGGTTTAGTCGCATGGTTGATTGGTACCGGTGACCACCTTCCGGCTCCATCATCAGACCCTGATGAGTACTATCTTGTGTCAAAGATCTTGTTGAGCCGAATCAAACGTGCCCAAACACGAAGTGGTTTAGTTGCATGGTTGATTGGTACCGGTGACCACCTTCCGGCTCCATCATCAGACCCTGAGTACTATCTTGTGTCAAAGATCTTGTTGAGATGAATAAAACGAGCCTAAACACAAAGTGGTTTAGTTGCATAGTTGATTGGTACCGGTGACCACCTTCCGGCTCCATCATCAGACCCTGAGTACTATCTTGTGTCAAAGATCTTGTTGAGATGAATAAAACGAGCCTAAACACAAAGTGGTTTAGTTGCATGGTTGATTGGTACCGGTGACCACCTTCCGGCTCCATCATCAGACCCTGAGTACTATCTTGAGTCAAATAAATACATATAGAATGTCAGGTCGTTTCAAATATTTTTAATCCTGTCCGGTAGTTTATTAAACTGTACCATTATAAATTATAATACTATAAAAACAGTGCTAGGATCAAAGTCTCTCGTTGCGGTTTACATGCACACAGTATAGCTTTTTACACGGCGCCCGCCGCACACAATGATAAAAAACCTCGTCGTCGCCGTTGAAAATGTGCGGAGCCGACCGACACACGTCCTGCCTGTACAAGCTCTGCCGCGGCACTGAGCTGGCGAGCGCGCGTCATCGGTAATATAGAGTAGTTTTCAAAAAATTGCCAAAAAATTATAGTAGAATTTCATAAACACTAATGTATACCAACAGTATAAGCAAACGTTGCAGATTGCTAGAGTATGAAAATGACTTCGATATTAAGTAGATTTTCCTAGAAATTGACACTTGTTTCGGAGAGAAAATTGAGTTCGTTTTACTTTGATTTTCTCTTTCTCAAAGGTATGTAGGAAAAATATCGTTTGATATGCCTAAAGTACAGGGTATTAGTAATACGAAATAGCCAGGTTTAGCAGAGTAAACTTCTCAACATTTCCAAATAAGAGCTTGCCGTTCAGTGCTTCACGCGGTTTTTCGGAAACGACCATCAGAAAAAAATTCATTACTAATTTAATAAGTCCTTTTTCTAATATTTACAACGATATTTAAAAAGATAAGAAGACGCTTTTACTGGAACAAGTACTCATTGTTTCTAATAATGAGCACAAAGTCCTGAATTTCGTCGACTAGTATCATCAATTTTGCATTATTTCGACTTTTCTTGTAAGAGCGTTCTTAACCTATTAGGCCCACTTGCACCATTCCACTAACCCGGGGTTAACCGGTTAAATCTGGAGTTACCATGGTTATCAATACTAAATTACAATGGGTTTACGATTTATACGCTTAACCCCGGGTTAATGGAATGGTGCAAGTAGCGCTTAGGCTGCGATTTCTTACTAGTAATCACCAACGTTGTGTTCCAGCTATCGTACATGATGTCCCAATATCCGTACCTGGTGTGCCCGATCGAATACTCTGACTCCCTGGGCCGCATGACGATGGACTGCGAGCCCTCGCCGCTGTTCCGCCTCCAGGAGTACACGCCGCCGCAGTTCGCGCAGCCTCTCATGAAGATCGTGAGTACAGTCCCTGTCCATGGTGCACCTGGTGTGTGATCGAGTACTCGGACTCGCTGGGCCGCATGACGATGGACTGCGAACCCTCGCCGCTGTTCCGCCTCCAGGAGTACACGTCGCCGCAGTTCGCGCAGCCTCTCATGAAGATCGTGAGTACAGTCCCTGTCCATGGTGTACCTGGTGTGTGATCGAGTACTCGGACTTGCTGGGCCGCATGACGATGGACTGCGAGCCCTCGCCGCTGTTCCGCCTCCAGGAGTACACGCCGCCGCAGTTCGCGCAGCCTCTCATGAAGATCGTGAGTACAGTCCCTGTCCATGGTGCACCTGGTGTGTGATCGAGTACTCGGACTCGCTGGGCCGCATGACGATGGACTGCGACCCCTCGCCGCTGTTCCGCCTCCAGGAGTACACGCCGCCGCAGTTCGCGCAGCCTCTCATGAAGATCGTGAGTACAGTCCCTGTCCATGGTGCACCTGGTGTGTGATCGAGTACTCGGACTCGCTGGGCCGCATGACGATGGACTGCGAGCCCTCGCCGCTGTTCCGCCTCCAGGAGTACACGCCGCCGCAGTTCGCGCAGCCTCTCATGAAGATCGTGAGTACAGTGTTCCCGGGTGTAACTATTTCTTGTCACTCGTTGCTATGGTTACGTTCTCCTGGACCACTCTTAAAATCTTGGCTTTAAGGTATTTAAACTAACCTACTATGAATTTTTGTGATACCTAGTTACAGTAATGGATCATCTTCCATGCATACTAGTTGAGGTACAGTCACCAGAATAATTATGTTACACAAAAAAGGCCGCAAAAATATCGGACACTATCTTATCTGTAGAACCATAAGAGCGCGTGTCACATGCATATTTTTGCGGCCTTCGACGAGTAACATATATTGTCCCCTAGCTGACACACAGAATCACAACAAAAAAAAATTGATTCATTCCAATGAAAATATTGTTTGGAAATGACCACGTGACTTTTTTTCGCATCCGTCATCCCGATACATTGTTACTTTTCGACTGGCGTTTGTCGATTAACGATTGTGATCTTAGATAGACCCCCGGTGTATGTCGAGTAAAGCCATATTAATAGTTATATGACTAGTTGGTTATACTCTCATTCTTATTTATTCATTCAGTTGGAGCATTCTATGATGTGGGATATGCGAGACATGCATCGCATGTTTTTACTTCTATTTGCGTTCTATATGGTCATTAATCAATGATGCATTTTTCTCACATTGACTTAACGCATTCACTGCCAGAGGGCGTGGTCTGCCGTCCTTAGGAATAAACTTGTACATGACGGTGGACGCACTGCATGTGATTCGGGGGCAGTGAATGTGTTAACAAAAACAAAACCCGTCACAGATACGCACGAAGCGTAGGCAATTAATTTAAAAACAATTAGATGCTCTGTTTAATTGCTGCTGTACTAGTTTTGTATTTTCTACAGTAATTGATTCTAATTAGATTAATATATTGCAAACTTCATGGCTTAGGGCCACCCCACACTAGCTTCTTAGCGTCGGCGTCTAGTCAGTAGAGATGCAACGGATAGTTGTTTGGCCGGATACCGAATACCCGCCCGTCCGGTATCCGGCCGCCGAATATTCGGCAGCGGAACTATACCTACATTTCGGTTTTTCAAGTGCGCATTCTGCAGGTTTAACCTGTTTTCTAGTGAACGTTCGCGCGGACTCATTGCTAGGTTCGAAATGAGTGCGCGTGCAAGTCATTGGAATGATTAAATTGTTTTAAAATAATAGATAAGTACCATTATGACCGTGTCTGTTTCTTAAATCCAATTTGTTTACTCCGAAATCAAGCAATGTTACTATCCGGTATCCGGCCGGATAGTAGGTCACTATCCGGTATCCGGCCGGATAGTAAAATAATGGCCGGATAGGCCGGATACCGGATAGTAACCAGATATCCGGTGCATCTCTACTAGTCAGCGCTATGGAAAATGGCGTCGCTTCGCAGTTGTGCCAACGTTACGTCGAGCAGCAGCCATAGAGTTGTCTATAGTTCGTTTTTTTTAGCATTAGAAAGAACTTGCAAGAAGGTAAGCGATTTTGACATGTCTTTTAATTGAAAAACGCTTTATAAAAATATAAAACTATTACTTATGAAAGCAGAAGAATATAAATGATCGTATTAGATTCATAATTGTTACATATTTGCCGTAACTTATTTTAAAATGTGTTTTTCAATTAAAAGACACATCAAGATTGTTTACCTAATTTCTAATGCTAAAAAAAACGAAGTACAGACGTCGACGCTCGGGAGAATGTTTTTCATAACTAAGTTTTTTCAGTATATTTCATCAGTATATTAATAATGCGGTTTGTTTGACAGTTCGGCATGGAGAAACTCACAATGTACCCGTTCATGATCCACTCCCTCGCGCTGAGCATATTCAGTTCCGTCATCGGACCGTTTGGAGGGTTCTTCGCATCTGGGTTCAAGCGGGCTTTCAAGATTAAGGTTTGTTTTAATATTTATTTTATTCTCTTCGCACAACGTACACTACGAGGCGTGGCTCACTCCGCGATTTCGTCGCTTTGCTACAGGTAGCTAAAAGTACATCCGTTCCACACCAATTTTGGTGGATAGCCGTAAGCCGCGCGTGGCGCAGTCGCCACCTAGCGGCCATACCTGGCCTGATCGTAACAGACGCGTTTTGTTAGAGAGTGAGTCTTCTGTACCTAGTACTATTATTTATCTGTGACACTACGTTACCTAAGACAAAAAAAAAATAAGGTCCAGTTATGATATCAAATTATCGAGCCTCCTTAGCCAACGTTAACCAACGTTGCGTTGAGCAGCGGCCATAGAGTTGTCTAGACGAGTAGACGCTGACGCACGGGAGACGGTAGTCTGGGGTAGCCCTTAGGTTGCGTCATCAAGGAATCCAGTTTCATGTTTATATATTCCAAATCTTTGTAAAAACAAATTTTAATGATTCTGGCAGGAAGTAAATTTAGATACCTAAATAGTTTTTGAGTTCGAAGTGATTTGTTATGGGATATGAGATTAAATTGTTACGAGGCGCCTAAGATTTCCACCTGTCCGATTTCTTTGTCCAATGTCATTGTGTCTCACTCTCTCATTAAGCAAAATGTGAGATGCAATACACATTGGACCAATATATTGGACATATGGAATACCACCCTGAGATAGCAATTTAGTAATAATAGTAGTACATAATATACGTACTAAAGAGGGCTGTTATTCGATGTGACGTTTCACATTGCAGGACTTTGGCGACGTGATCCCCGGGCACGGCGGCATCATGGACCGCTTCGACTGCCAGTTCCTCATGGCCACGTTCGTCAACGTGTACATCACCAGCTTCATCCGCACCGCCACGCCACAGAAACTGCTGCAACAGGTACCTGACAAATATTACCACACCAAAATTTCGAGTTTTAGCCATTAGGTTAGAGGGTCTTCCTTCAGTATCGTCATGGGCACCGCACGTTCGTTGTCGCGCGCATCCGAGCTGCATACATCGCCATTGTCAGAAGCTCGGTACTACTTACAGGGCTAGTAGTGTCTTGTTTGTTTGTGTTGGTGTGTAAAAGTCTGTGACAACCCTATTGTGTTCTTGTGCGGTGTCGGCATTTAAGCTCTGGCTTCCTAGGATAACGGTGCCGTCATAAAGCGGCCGTCTCATTATTTTGTATGGAGAAGGCCGCTATATGACGGCACCGCTGTCTGAGGAAAATCGAGCTTTACGCAATCATCAAAGGCTTTTGCGTGCGTCCACTGTTACTTTTTACACTGTGGTACGGATGACAAAATTTGCCAAGCGCATTCATGGGGCCGAGTAACCCAAGGCAAAAATGAAATTAATATTTGTCACAATTTTTCAGGTATACAACTTGAAACCGGAGCAGCAGCTGCAACTGTTCTACGCGCTGAAGGAATCGCTGGAGAACAGGAACATCCTCAACATGGTGCCGTAAGGTGCTAGGCTCACAAGGTACAGACAGTCACGTCTAGATATATCGATACAGTAACTTAATATCATCAGGGTATCCCAGAACTACCACGTCCCAGTAACACCGGAGGTAGGTCAAGAGGAACCTAACCAGCCTAACATGATCCCAGTAAAAGTTGCACGGTTTTCGAGTTATTTTACCTTTAAAAATGTTAAAACAAAGGGGAAAATTCTCTAATAACTCGAAAACCATGCAACTTTTCTGGGATTGGCTGGTTAGGTTCCTCTTGAGTTAACCTACCTCCGGTGTCACTGTGACGTGCTAGTTCTGGATCAACCTGTATGTATGGTCAATAAGGTCGTGTAGGTACACATTTTTTAGCACTTTGTCCGTATCGATATTTTCGTGACTGTATACCAGTTAGTACTATTTGCTTACGAAGATAGCGCAGTTGCACTGAGTTGAAGACCTCAGCGGTTTTGTAAGGCATTCTAAAGGAGATTTTTTTTGTTTTGTTTAAAGACGAAGTCGTACTTTGATCTATTTTTTTTTCCAATTAGCCTTCCAGCATTCTTTGGTGCCAACATTTTTAAGCCTATTTTCGTGGCGCGCTGAAGTTTAATTAGGTAATATATGTATTCATTTATTAACTTTGTTTGCCTAAACAACGCACTTTTTCAACCAGCGCAAAACTGCTTGGAAGGGAACATATCCGGCTATGTACCTCGAGAGGAAAGCATACATTTTGTTCTAGTCTCATAATTGTAAAATCATTTGCCTTGAACAAATACATTGCGTAAAATTGTTGACCAAAATTGTTTTAACAGAGACTTTGCAAGGCAAGCGATACATACAATTAGTTAAATAAAAGTATATAATATTGGCTCTCCTAAAGTATATGATAAATCGATAAAAATGATAAAAAAAATAATAGAATTAATTCTAGATGTAATAGAGAATATTATTGTTAAGCCTTGACACATTACCTATCCTATTTATCTTATGTATTATCAAATTTAAGGCGATGGTACGTGGCCCCACTTAAAAAATAAACATTGGAAGGCAATATCGCCTTAAGGGTTAAACATGTTAAAATGTAACAACAAATGTTTGGTTCGTTTAACACTGCAGTATTATTACGGTAACTCCTATCACTTCACTCATGCAATACCTCGATCCTTATGATAAAAGTCACAAAGACACTAGTACCTATGATAAATCCGCATGTTGGTAATTGCAACACTGGCTAATCTAGCATTAGTGATGCTGATGTCAATGAACCTAACAATATGGTCATATGTTTTGATATATCAACTGCGAGTTATAGGCCAAGGTACGCTAATTCCACAGTCTCTGGTCTTTACTTGATTCCAATCGGTTGTTTTATAAATTTTATAATATCTGCTACAGATGTAGTGCATAATAAAATTGTGTCGCTTAATTTCAAACTCAGGCAAATCCATTCGACCCTCTCAGCAAGTATGTACCCTAATACAAAAACCGCATAATCTGACAGATGGATCAACCCGAGTTTGAGATTAGGCGACTCAATTGTTTTTCATCGTATTTGTCATGCCACTTCAGATAACTTTTTGTACCGAGACTGACTGAAATAGCAAGACACGATCGTACGTTTCCGTGAAAATACGATGGAAAATAATAATTATGCACTACATCTGTAGAGACACTATGGCCTTGCATCTTCGTGGAAATAGGTTCAGAAGAGCGAAACGTGAAACTTATACTATTAGTTATTTTAGTATGTTGACGCAGCGGATAAGGATATCATTGTAATTTGTTATGGAACATACAGAAAATACTCCTGACTCCAAATAAATCACTTACAGTAATATTCATATCCAGCATCGAAATATAATAGGGTTAAAAATTTACTCTAAAGTCTATGTGTTATCTCGAAATATAATTTTAAGGTATCCTAAAAAATAATAAGTAGATTATTATAAATATGTCTACTATAGTTATTATTTACATGTTTCTGATCTTGAAATTGTTAGCTTTGTTACTTTATTCAAGATAATAATATAATAGTATCTTAATTTTGTATAATTACTAATTGCATTATCCTGTATAAAATGTTATTTTACGAAAGATAGTGACCGATGGAGAAGGGTATTTTTACCAATCAAAATTTGTCAGCAGGTTTTGATCATATATTGTTATATTATTATTTGATTAGTTCCTTATATTTTTGGTGAATAAGACAGGGAATCTTTGCATTTCTTTCTTCGCTGACTGATATTTGATATGACTGCATATGTGCTAAAGTTTTTGAACATTTACCTGTGGTTAGCATACTGAGTTTAACTTTAGAGGTTCCGTCCCTCATAAAAAAATCTTCTAAGAAAATATGTCTGTGGTTGCTTGCATCTTAATATTACCATAACTCTTTACTTACATCTATTTTACAATTACTGGTTTGAGTAAACTTCACCTCTTGGGGTTCAATGCCCTAATACTAGTACAAATTACCTGCAATGAAAAAATCCTTATTAAGTGGAACAGAGTTGCTTTTGTTTTGTTTTGTTTGATTTGAAGCAAAGCAAAATCAACTCTATTTTCTAATACAATTAATTCAAATTGGCCTGGCAATTTTTCTTATATGGTGTGCCGCTAGAAGTAAAGACATATTTTCTAAAAATGACCGAAAAGAAATCATCATCATTCCTATGTTAATATTTAGTATGCTAACAGACTTTGTACTTTCTTTGACAAAATATACAAAACAAAAATTCTGAATTATATTTATTAATATTGATCGGTAACGGAATTAGGTTATTGGCGGAGATGGTTTAGGTATAATTATAATTGCATATTGTTAGTAAATTACTTTCGTTTTTCTTAGGACTTTTTCGTGTTATGAATACGTTACACTCATGTTTCTCAAATAGATTGTTAGGTCTTAAGATGTATTAACTTAAAATGCTATCCTATTATAATGTTGTAAAACAAAATGACTATGTCTCAAAACAGTACTGATGTAAAATTATATATGGACCTTTATTGGTTATACGATTTTTAGCAATTATAATTTCATCTGGGTACTTTACCTTAGAACAGCGGTCGGCAACCTGCGGCCCGCGGGCCGCATGCGGCTCGTGAACCTATCACTTGCGGCCCGAGTGCCGCTTTGGCTATTTTGTATGTAATAGTGACAGACGACAATGTATGAGACATTGATATTAACAAAGTACGGCCCGCGTCACCTCCGTTAACTACTATGTGGCCCTTGGCTGCTAAAAGGTTGCCGACCGCTGCATTAGAAGATGGTGAAATTATTATTTCCTATATAAATAATACAAGTCGTCGACAATAAGTTGTCATTGTCATTTTTTTTTGTAAGTTTTAATGGTGTTATAAATGTAACACCAAGGGTCTCCATAAAGGGTTGAATAGTAAATTAATCGTTATGCGAGAGTTATTCCGCAGAAACACTGGCAATGTCGCCAATTCACCTTATGAGTTAGCCAGTAGCGTACAGTAAAATGAAGATACAATGTCAATTTTTACAGCTATATCAATACATTTTATTTTACCTATGACATATGTTATTATTATTAAGGGCCACCCCACATTTATCGTCTTTCGAGCGTTGGCGTCTACAACTCTATATAGCCGCTGCTCGACGCAACGTCGGAGCAACTGCGCAGTGACGTCATTTTCCATAGCGCTGACCAGACGCCGACGCTCGAAAAACGCTAAATGTGGGATGGCCCTAAATGTACTGAAAAATACTGTTAAAAGATTGACTATTATCCTCTTTTTACTATTTTCAAACATTTATTATTATTTAGGCTAAAAAGTCTTTGGTTGCGTATAATATAAATACCAGCATACGTTTTAAATACGATGTCGCTGGAGACTATATAATAGCTTTAGGTAGCAAATCTGGCTTGCTTTAGAAAATTAGATATATATACTTGTTTCTCGCCGACAGGTAGACTGTTAAGTTTGGTGATGTTTTTGTGATTTTACGTTATGTTGAGTTTTGCTTATTTTCGCTAGCTGTTTAGATGTGTGTTGTCGTTGTATATGCTAACCTTTGGAAAACTAGAATATGAAGATATGTACACTCATATATCCATAAATGCATAATATTCATAAACGTTTTCCAAAAACTAATTATTTATTTTGGCTTTAGCTTCACTAATTTTGTGCAAGTTAAATTAAATAGTTAAGTACCTAATATTACTAATATTAGTTTGGAATGTACCTACGAATATATCTATTCTATAGGAAAGGATTTTAGAATATGCTTCCTCGTCTGAACGAGGAATTATTCTGTGACATGGCCGAAACACAATACATAGGTATGTGTTGCAATTCTTTTTATTGGTTGATGTATTCCAGAATTAACATTGTAATGTTTTTTATTGTACTGATACATAAAGCGACCTTTTTAACTTTTGTAACAAAAAAGTAACAGACTTGATTTTCACATTAAAGTACCTTAGATGTATTTATTGTAATTTAGATAGTAGGTATATTGCTACTGTACCTAGTTGAATTTTCTAATTTATTTTTCTCAGAATGTAAAATAGATTTTACTCATACTCACCTGTATATATATATGTATTTTACTCACCTATTTTTTATTGTATACCTATTCTAGCGTATTCCGTATGAAAATGAAAGTCGTGCTGTTATAGCATGCATAGTTGTTAGATCTGTATGTTGGATTGATAATGATGATGATGTATTTGTTAAGTAATTGGGTGTCTCCATACGGGTTCAGAGTATTTATAGTATTTGTGGAACTATCTCGTTATATAAATGGTAAATTTTAATTGTCAGGATAAATTAAGTACCTATCACTTAATATTTTGATACACGTTATGCCTTAATTTTCGTGAGTATAAAAATTGTCCCCCCCCCCTTTACCAAATATTTGAAATAAATATATAGCTATTAATAAACCAGTAACAGTGTGCGTTCATCAAAGACTAAAGCGAGGTGTAGACAATTTACGTACACTGCTGACTACTAAGGTAAACCATCAAAAGTTTGATCAGATACCGCAATGTAATGAAAATTGCATGCACGTTCTTGTTAGTCAAAACTTTGCTTTACACCATTTGCTTTGCAACTGCAAGCTCAATGCTAAGGGCCGGTACAGACGGACTGCAAGCCGACTGCAATTTGTATGGGAACTGCACGCCAACTGCAACGTCCTAAAATGTTGCTCGAACGCTTAAACATGCGTTCAGGGCAATGAATAAAGTCCGGCGATTGACCAAGGATTGCAATCCTTTTGTCGATGCGTTTTATTTTATGAGCAATTCTCAAAAAGTTTGTACATTACATTACATTATTCCAAATGTGTAAGGAAATCTGGTAACAAAAAAGGAATGTTTCTTAGAAACTTTCTGGGACATTTTGGGAAATATGGTGGAAGGTGTTCAGCTTCACGTACTTTACCAACATACCAATTTTTATAGAAATTTAAGATCGAATTTAAACTGTTGTGAGACATACTAACATTGAATAAATCATTGAAATCTAAGATGTGATCGAAATGCACAAACTGTTTGAGAATTGCTCTAATTTTGCAAAAATGTTGCCACTGTCTACTGGATGTTTAAAAAAGCGGTGGAACTCAATTTACACAAAACACGACCTCAGGCTTGCTAATTCGAATTACCTATTAAGTTAAATCTTAAACGAATTAATTGGAATTATTATAATAAGTAAATTCTATTAAATGTTATAAGGTCACTTGTAAGTCTATTGTAAACTTATTATACTGATGTAATTGGTGTCTGTCTGTGTAGTTTAGACATTAAATTATTTATTGTTTGTCTTTATTGTATTGCGATGAAGCAAATAAATGGATTCCTTAAATACGCCTTTGTTTTACAAAACCCCTTGAATGTGGTAAGTACAGTCAGCCAAGAAAGTGGTTTACCACTTTTCAACTCATATCAATCAGATGATAGAGTCGAAAAGTGGTAAACCACTTTCTTGGTTGACCGTACCTACTCGTATAGAGTTGGGAATTGCGAGTCACTGTTTGAACATTCTATTGGCAAAAAGCTAATTAAGAACGAGTTCGTATACCCCAATGACAACGAATGAAATGCCAATATCAGTAGATTCAATGTGAAAAAACACACAAAGGAACTAGACTTTAGCAGAATAATGGCCAAAAGGTCAATTCCTTTTGGAAAACAAAGAACATCCTCGGTGATGCGACGAATCGGAAGGTTTAGGTACCTACGTGTCGTTGAATGCTCACCAGAGTGCGTGGCTAATTTCATTAGAATAAGTTACCTATTAGAAGGTCATGTCTCCTAAAATTTTATGCTATTTGATTTTAACGGTAGTCTGCACAAGAGTACCTACGAGTATTATTAGCATAATAGGAGAACGGAGAATATTAACATTTTAAAACTTTTTTCCTGGTTAGGGTAAGAACAAGCCAGAATGCTCACTGTTCGAAAAAATCCTTAGTAAGAAGACGCCTATCTGTTAAATAAGACTAAGCAGGTACACTGTTATCTACCCCAGCTACATGTGCCATTCCTATTTGTGGATATGTAATAACTACATGTGCCACAGTAGGTATCACGGGTAGATAAGTACAGTCAGCAGCAGAAGTTGCTAAGCGGGCGAGGTTTATTATTTAGAGAATAAGAGCGTGTGAAGGTCATTTTGAACACTTCATCCGCTTAGCTACTTCTGCTGCTGACTGTACTATAGACAACAGTTCGATAGTCCCAACTGTCCAACCGTCGTGAGTGGAGAGTGTTCACGCACATAATTATATCCTCTTATTCATCTAAATATAACCATCCCGATGAGCTAGAGAATTCGTCGATAAATGTGACGTTGCACGGCAAAAGGTACCTTATGGCGGCTGGCGCTTACGTCGCATAGCGCCGCAATGGTAAGGGAGCGGCGTTAATAATAGCGTAAGTGCCAACCGCCATAAGGTACCTTTACCCTGGGGACGTCACAAATGTTGTGCGTGGACTAGTGTCGATTCTAGCCACAGCCGCAGTGGTGGATAAGGACCTATAAACTCGGTCCAAAATCTCCTGTGACAGTTCTGGCTTGAGCGCACCGTAATTTCGTTATTCAAGTTGAATAAAGGCCTGAGGGCCTACCGCGAACCACGTTCGCGTTAGGCCCTCTGTGCACGCCGGCTTGCGTGTGCGTGACGTGCACGTGCGCTAAAATGTTGGAGCCGCTCACGCACGCGTCACGCAAGCGGTGTGCCGTCTCAAAACTATACTACAACGCCGAGCGCGCCGCGCATGTGCACATTTTGCACGTCACGCACACGCAGCCGGTGTGCACAGGCCTTAATATAGAAACGTAGGTACTAACTCCTAAATTACACTAGATGCCAATCAAACGCAGCCTCATAATTAAAGAACACTACCCTACAATTGATATGTAATCGGAAGAGTTCGGAAGCGAGTTCCGTTAGTTTTTGCACGCGCGCGCGCGAGCTAGGAGTGTGCGGGCGTTCCCACGCACCTTGCGCAATGACAGATCTCGATTCAAATCGCTGCGCGTGCCCGTTGTTCGTGGAGACAACAGGTATTCACAAACTTCGAAAACCGAATTTCGTGTATCTCAAAACCGATAGATTTGGAGATAAATAATCCTCAAATTTTCATTTTCGTGATAGTTTGTAACTTTGTAACCTCCAGGTTGGGTCGCTTCTGGGTAAGATTAAGTAATTCAGGATCGGGACAGGTGGCGTAAGAAAGGTCTATGGTGAGCAAGTCAGCAGTGCGCGATAAAAGTCTGAAATGGTGGTGATGATGTTGGGTTTTATTCGGAATGACTTACTTATTACAAAACTTTTTTAGACCAAGAAGGGAGAGTGGGGCCCGGCGTCATACCGGTACGAGAGTGTACCCGCTTTAAAACGACAACGAAACAACTGTAATGTTTTCGCACCTCACGCATCGCCACAGGGCGGACACGCCATACATCGAAAATCATTTGCGTTTATATGTGTGCACGGCACGTCTGTACACGCGTCATTGTGTGAGTAAGTGGTTTAGGGCTGACTCGTGCGGCGCGCGGGGAAGGCGAAGCCGAGGTTTGCCGAGGCCGGCCGAAGGACACGACGAGCGGCCCGCTGCGTTGCATAATTCGACCGAAATACGTAAAAAAACAAAATATAGGTTTATGTTTAACAAAATATAGGTTTATGTTTTAGTTATTGTTGAATTGGCTTTGTCAGTTTATAGTCCTGCACGTACTTGGACTTTCAACACGCCATTATTAAATGTACCTTATTGTTGATGCCTATATTGATTATTTTCTATTGATTATTTATTTTGATTAACACGTGGAAAGCAATCGTTCGAAAAGTAATTTATAGAGGTCACGACCCTCAGCTATGAGGAATACGATTCAAGGAGGGGAGGAGCATTGATTATTTTATATAACATACATAATTATTTCTTAAATTCTTAAAATTAAATTCAAAATCAAACGCGAATGTCCCGCGACCAACAAGTTCTTTTTTGTGAAAAGAGTGTTAAACTAAAAATAAAACATTTACGAGGAATATCTGTGTAGAAGGTCTAATAGTTACCTTAGGTACTTTAAATATTAAATGTTGGCTTAGCATTCACAAATTCAACGAACGGGTTTTAATTCATATGATATTATTATTTTTACGCAAAAGTATAGCCTTATTTACTGATACATATTTTGTCTCTTTGGAAAACTATATAATTATTCATTTCTACCGTATCCGTAGGTATCCGTACTACCCGTACATCGCACAATACACCGGCATTTTGAACGTTGCGTCATCGCGTCGCGGCGTCGCTAGCCGAACTGAGCGTACGTCAGGAGTCCGTCAGAACTCAGTCGCGGGGCGAGGTAATCCGAGTCGGGGCGGGGCGGTGCGTGTCCGTTCTGTATGATAATACTATTACTTATTCTGTGGCATCGCTGTTGTTGAGACTCCATATTGAATACACATTGGTTTCAAATACAAACTTACTCTACGACAAGATTATTCGCCGAATACAGCTCGTAGACATAGGAGTATTATTATTTTAAATTCTTAACGTGTATCACATCACACAGATCAATCATACAAAATCATCATTTGTTTCAGACTTGTAACTTCTAAATGCCGCTACCAAATTAAATGCAATGCAACACAACATTTTATTTTATTTTTTATTTTTTTAGTATAATGACGACCCTTTCATGGTGACCTTAATTTCTATGACATAAGTGCTCAATTTCGTTTACATATTTTACTTATAGCTTAATGACGACCCATTCCTGGCGAATAATTGTATTTAATTTATTATTAACAGCAGACATACGATAGTAATTTAATAATTTTGAATGAAATTTTGATTGTCAGTGTTATTTTTCGTAATTATTCATAATGTAAAAAAACTGACAATCACAATATAAATTCCTAAAAATTTACCATGTGTAATTTTAAGTGACATTGTATATTGTGAGATAAATAAATCATATCATATCATATCATATCATTATTCTCTGAATATGGCTCGTAGATTTAGATACCCCTAAGCATTACATGGGTGCTAATTAAATTATTACCTATAGGTACTCGTAGTATCACATCACACAGATTATTATAAAATCTTCATCTGTTTCAGACTCGTATCTTCCAAATGCCGCAAACTTTAACGATACTAAAGATCCTAAGAATCAATGCGCAAATATTAGCAGCGCGGCGGCGGCGGGTGTGTATGGAAACCCGCACCAACAAGAATATTGCAAAGATGATATTTATTCAAGTCGCGACGCGAACGTATACAGAGTAACTAAGAAGGGAAAGCAATTTGATTCCCCCAAACACTTGATACAGGATAAAAGAAATCACGGCATGACGCAACGCGCCAAGGCAGCTAGAATAAGTAAGTGATTAATATTTCTGTTATGTGGTTACAGTCTAGTCGCTGATTCACTCTGTTCGCAATTGGTTTGTTGAAATGTGACCTTCCATTATGAAGAAATGGAGCGTAAGTTGGATGTTCTAGACGTGCAAATTTGTAACCTTGGTCTGGTTTTTAAATTTGATGCCTAGGTTTAGAACGAGCTTAGGTAACTTAATATGAAACCTACCTAGTTTATTACATAATATGTTAAAAAACTTATAATTTATCACGATAGAACTAACAAATGATACTTGATACTTCAAAACTGCAGTAAAATATTCCATGTTTGCTAAAAAATATTTTAGTTTTGTAGGTGTAGGTACCCGTGCTTTATGTTTATGTTATGTATCAGGTATATGTATTCGTTCGTACCTACATGTATCATTTGTCTGGAATAATTTAGGATAGTAGTACAACCAAAACACTGAAGTTAAAATAGTACCTATGGTACCTAAATTGATTGCGATTGATCCGGTTCGTAGGACCAACTATTTAAATTTTAGTGTATTTTACGACATGATCATGTTGTGTATTTTAAAATTTATTCTAGTAATTTTTTTTTCATCAGGAATAAAACTATTATTTAACTAAAGTAAAATAATACTTCTATGTAGGTGAACAAACGGGACAATGGTGAGCTTGAAATAGTGCACTAAATTATAAAACCTACATAAAGTGAAAATATCTGTAGTCTGTACCTACTTACATCCCAAGAAAAACCCTTCATCAACAAATTGGTCAAATTATGGTCAAATTAAGTAAAACAAAGACTCTTCATTGTGATTATCATAAATATCATAATCGATAAAATCAAACCCAGTATCCAATAATCGGGCTCTCAAAATAAACTCAATTATAAATCAAACATCATCCGTATATGCCAAATCTTGCGACACTAAACAAAGCTTGTGTCTTCACTTCACAGTTCTAGCGGACTTCGGCGCTCACGTCTCATTTAAAACGATTCAGTTGAATTGGATCCTTATTGCAATAGCATTAAGTTTATTTTGGCTTGTTGATTTTATCTGCATTGCTAACCCATGATGCCAATATGCCGATCATCGGGCGATTTATTAGGCGATTATCGAAAACCTGACCACATTTCTTTGATAATCTAACTCTCTCACTTTTCAACCAGTTTAGGCCGATGTGCGATAAGGACAGTAGGAGGACAGACCACGTCGCACGTTGGATACAACAATATGACGCGATGTATTGCTTTCTTTAGTGGTAAGTAGGTTACTTCGGTTATGTCAGGTGCAGGCATGAGTTGAACGGTTGGAAGTGTGACTGGTGAAATTTAGGTG
This sequence comes from Cydia fagiglandana, assembly GCF_963556715.1. Taxonomy (NCBI): domain Eukaryota; kingdom Metazoa; phylum Arthropoda; class Insecta; order Lepidoptera; family Tortricidae; genus Cydia; species Cydia fagiglandana. Next base: position 9,684,896 of record NC_085938.1, on the reverse strand, counting down.
TGACAGCTGTTTTGTTTATTCGTAATGTATTTAAGCATGAATTAGGTATGTTAGGTTAGTTTAACACTTATGTAACTTATGTTCAATAGGTGTGTATACTGTTGGTTTTTATTCGAGTAATAAAATAAAATGTAGGTAGTAGTAGGTATCTAACCAGCGAAGAATAGCAAGTTTATTCTTAAGACGGATTAGTTTGTACCTATGAATGACATGGGTGTGGCATAAACAGTAATAATAATAATAAAAAAACAATAATAAGAAAAATAATAAGAAGAAATTATTTACTCTTAATATTCATCCCTTGTGTACATATACATAGATGTCTAGTATAAAATAAAGTGCTAAAATGTTATGGGGCAATCGCATATTAAGGTGCGACATGCGTGCGAGCAGCGATTTCAGTGCTCATGCGAGCAACTTACACGCGTAATTCTCATATCGTATCGTATCTCATTTGGCATTCCAATTGACCGACTGTGTCCTGGGCCCAGTTTTATAAAGTTACAAGTTACAAGTTTACAGGCGTTTACTGGCAACACTTCCTCCGTTTTTTACAATTTGCGTTTTATAAAAGTACCGTGTTACAATTTTACAGGTTACAGGTACAAGTGCCTGTAGCTCAACCATAGACGAAAATATGGGAGATTAATAGTTTTAAACTCATAATCGAACAAGCGTTTTATAAAAATATTGTAAATTACAAGTGTAGATTGGTAAACTTGTAACAAAAACTGACATACGTCTTGAGTCCTGTAACAGCACAACAGCAGCTACTTGTAGTGTGTCTGATTCGCTCTTTTGCTCGTAATTCTTAAGTTTAATTAAAGTTATTCGTTTTCTGAGAGATTTTAAACTGTACTCTTTATTGTTAGGCACTAACGCCAAAGATTGCGCCAGGGCATGCATACTTTTCCAAGTTTTCCATGCACTGACCTTATCAGTTTTTGTTAATGTATCTGAAATATATAGTAAATATTAGGAAATGAAGTGACAATATGTTTGATATTGATTTTATTGATGATTCGTTTTATTTTATCTACTAGGAAACGGAAAGGGATTGGTGCCGATATTTGTCGTTGATTTATTAGCATTCGTCTCTTTATTTAAGTATAGTGCATTCACATTATGGTAAAGTGTACTATTCATAATTTTCGATACACAGCGTACTTATCTTTGAGCCACTACCGAAACGATACATTGTAATGTGAAACAGTACTTATTAGGTAAATATTTCATTAAATCTAACTTAATCTGAATCTGAAAACGGCCCGAAAAGTATATCCTTGGCATCAAACACCGCTCTCAACCACTCGATTTCTCCTTCATTTCTGGCCATTTTTCCAATACTTAACAGCAAACAATAACACAGCATTTAGTAGAGCACAGAGTATCTATGAATTCTATGACAGACATTTTTTTTAAATAGTGATGTCCTTCGCACCTGTAAATTTCACATGTAATCGAGATTGACCGTGGTGCTTTACAACTGTAATTATCTATGTGTATTTATAAAACACCTGTAGCCGTACACAGTGCATTACAGGTGCCTGTAGCCTGTACTCTTGTAACCTGTAACTTGTAACTTTATAAAACTGGGCCCTGTAGGTTAGCAATATACTTATATAGTCTAACAAATATAGTAGAAATTATAATGTGGCAATACTGGAGTAACGTCCCTTTCAAATCAATTTATAATATGTACATATAAGAAAACGGGACGACACTACAGTATTGTCACTTTTTAATGTCTACTCTTTTTGTTAGACTGTAACTCTTTGAGGTTAGCCGTAACTACGGCTGGAAAAGTGAAAAAAAGTGGAAAAGCGTCTAAAACAGCGTGATAAGTAACCTCACGCAACATCAGAAGATATAAATAAAATTAATATGAATAGCTCCATACATTTCCCCTCATTTGATTATGCGTATTGCGCGAGAAACACACATCGGGCCGGCCAGGCAGTGCTGATAGAGCTGTTGGGCTGAACGCACCGCTTATGAACGCGACCGAACGCCAGAAAAGCGCGCGAACCGGCAATGAAAGAACGAGATCTAAAAAACAGTGACAGTGTGTGATTTGAATTTGGAACAGTTTACCTTGATTTTTTTTTGTTTACTGTTGTGTTTTGAACGTGTTTTAATTTGATTTTGAAGGTAAGGATTTTTATTAGATTCGTGGGTAGGACCTAATTACGCAAAAAATATGCCTAATGTTATCTTTTATACTTAATATAAAATAAATAGGTATAAGTGGCATGGTATTAAAATAGACAAAAAACAAATATTAAAGGCACTGAGGAAACTAAAGCGCAAACTAAAGTGCAATGCCTATCAATATATCTAAAGACCCGCAAATATCCTTGCAATTATATACGGGAATGGGAAGCATGGTTTTCTGTATGTACAATTTCTAAGTAATTGTTTAAATAATCATATTAAGTTAAGAACCGTAATTTACATTCGTTAATTGGTCGAAAACCACAACAGATATTATGTCGTAAAAGCTTATCGTTTTGTAATTAGCCAATTAGTTGGATGTCTGAGAAAAAGTTCCACCAGTTAATTCAATTCGTCTAGCGCATCGTCTGGGTCATTTTATAGTGAACAGATATTGTTGTTACCTTGTAAGTTATAGTTTAATCATGGAATAGAATAGAATAGAATAGAATATATTTTAATTGTATTAATTGTACATCGTCATATTCATAAATTATTTACAATTAGGGGAACAAACATATTACATTTATATACAAGTCAATACGCTTCAATGCAAGTTAGATTAAATATAATGATTAATGAATTATACTAAACATAATTTAAACACAATTTCATTGAATAAAACTTTGCCTCACATGTGGATAAAATGCATATGATCCAACTGACCCAGTCGGACATTAATTTTGTACACTATACACTGTATCTTTAGGTACGGTCAGCCAAGAAAGTGATCTACCACTTTTCGACTCTATCAATCAGATGATAAAGACGAAAAGTGGTAGATCACTTTCTTGGCTGACTGTACTTATAAATAAAAGTAAACAAATAATTTGTAAATTTTCGGGTAGTTATAACATTTATTGATTAACCAATCAACTACAAAACCGCCTGGATCTGTCACTGAACGACCTGACGTTAACCTACATTATTTGATCATGTAATGTTTTCATCTACCCTCAACTGGCTTAAGGAGCCATTTGAGGGTAGATTTTGTTTACTTTTATTTAAATACCTAAAGATACAGATTATACCTACATATATGAGGACATCCTGTATATTTGTTTTACAGGCGAGTAAAGTTGCTGTTTATGTTGATACCAACTCAAGCAAGCGAAAGATTTATAAATTGAAAGAAAAAGAAAAGTGGAATCTTGAACGTTGCGAGGCACGGGGGTTAAATAAACTTTGCCACCGAGTAAAGCGAATTCTATATTCTAATATTTTCATCATACCTACCAACGCGAAGGAAATAAATAAGTACTACTGTAAAACATTACAAATCAAATCCAAATGAACGCTATTAAATATTTATCACTTAAAATCATCACTTATATGTCAATTCAACCAGCCAACAAGAGGAAAGACCTCAACCTCATATAATTTGGATCAAGTTACTTTAGATAAAATGCAAACTTATCAAATTTTGAAGAAATAAGAGCCTTTTCCGAGTTAGTGTGGTGAAAATTTTTTTGAGAAATAATATACTTATATTTGAAAGCATTTTTGTGAACCGACCCATAACAATGGTTAATTTTAATCATGACACAAATTTCTTCAGCGAAAAATTGTTTCCCTTATGGAAGAACTAAGGTATATTATCAACGCTTTCAGGGACACATCTTTCCCTCTCCATCTCATCTTATCATTTATCCCGGTTGCACCCTCAGATTCAGAGCCCAAGGCCGGCTTTTAGACTTTTTCTTCTCCACGTCACATGTTTCGAAGCATCTCTTTGTAAAACCAGAAAAAATACTAGACATTCCGATTAAAGTTAAACCAAGACCAAGATAAGTCTGCGATTTGATAGCACACGCAATGCAAGTGTTATTTATACGTTGTAATTTCATACGTGACGTTTAAAATAACACTTGCCCTGCTATCAAAATCGTTGCAGACTTGTCTTAGTCTAGCTCTATGTAGGTACTTCATGCGATGAAGCAAGCCAAGCTCATCAGTAGACGCAGATTTCATAAGGTGCAACAAACGGTGCATCGATCACTGCATTAATGTCGGTGCCCTGACAGTTTCACAGCTTGCAATTAAGTAACAGCAAAATGCATAACTGACCATTCACGAAACCTTTTCGTTTGACAGGTTTGTAGGTCTAGAAAATGGCCAATGGGTCTGTATTACTGCTAAGGTATACATATTTGATTAGGATATTGAACATAATCAAAACTTAGGCTGGTGATCCCTATCGGTCGAAGTGTATCCGCAAGGGCCCCGAAAACCTAGGCTGGGTGTAGTATTTAATAATGTCTCAATGGGCATACACAGATTTATTGTAACTGAAACTGAACAGAGTCGGGATTGTTTTAGAGTAGTGACGTACCGACTATTGATTTGGCCGACTAGCCGACTAATGGGCGCTCGGATGGCCGGATCATTAGTTTCGTCTAAATTCGGTTCAGATGCAAATAAAAAACAACTGTTTTACTCCTTTCGTCGCGCTATTCGTCATATATATAAATAGTAACGCTGAAAAATAAAATACTTAAATGAAATAATCCTAAGGCTATATTTATTTCATGCGTCAACCGGACAATCGAACAAGAAAGCGACCAAGCGGTCAATAATTCGAACAAAAGTTTTCGTAAGCACCCTAAATGGGAATTTGGGTAAAATAGGTGATAAACTTATGGTAAATATTTGCTGTTTATTTCTTTTTGCCCTATTTTTCTGTCACTTACAAAGTGCCGACTCATCGGCCATTTTTGCCGACTAGTCGCCGACTAATCACCGACTACAAATGAGGCCGGATAGTCGGCATTCCCGAATAGTCGGTACATTCCTATTTTTGAGTGATATAACAGCCACAAATTAGCCTCCCGTTTATACTTAACTTTTGAGTATAGGAGTAAAATTTCTTTAGTTTTTCTGTATGTGTAGGTATGACCCATCTTTCGAAAAAGTTCTAAATGTTTAAGCTGGTTTTAAGCCACGATAGAGAGAGGGTACCCTAATTTCGGTCCGTTGTAGTTCACACCTGGTAATACTTAGTAACATATAATACATAGATCACATAACTTAAATGTTATTTTCGCAACAGGTCTCACTGCCCAAGCATATAGCTAAAATTCAAATATAATTTTCCGCGCTTATATGAGTCAATGATTCCAACAATCGTAAATTGTTCAATTTTCGGGTTTTTACAACTGATACCGATCTCACGGTAATTAAACTAAGAATATGAACTTAAGCATCCGTGTCCCAAACACTTGCAAAAGCATAATAAAATTATGCTAATTGATATTTTTATCATCGCTGGGCGTGGAATAAACTGTTTATTGGTCGTGTCATATAACACTTTAAACTCTCGCGTTTTGTACACACATTTAATTACACAAACGGGTCGGAATTTAAGGTAAATAATTATAATGAAATTATATTCCGGTAGACCCATTTGTGTAATTACATAAATATTGGTCGTGTCGTTTGTTATCGGAGTTATTTAATAGGACTTTGCACCTGTTTCTGCATTCAAAAGCAATGCAATTTGATTCAGAGATCAATTAAAAAAAAACATACCAACACTGGACGTCTTTAGACGAGCTTACAATTAAACCCGGGCTTTTGGCTTTTTGACTTAGCGATGGATTCGATTTCCATGACATGGACTGTACTGTATAATAAATACGATTTTCGTTGTAGGCAAATATTTTAATAATAACTTACAGAATACTGTAGAATAGTTGTGGTTTTTTTCAACAGAGAATCTAATATTTAATCATATAATATTATATTTATTTATATAATCATACTCAAACACATTTTAGTATTATCTAATCGCCCATGATCGCTCATCTTAGAACATTTAATAACTGGAGTCGCCTTTAAGAGCTTACCCCTCTGCCGAAAAGCTTGCACAATTGTGAAAACTTTTGCATGGACTGATATGGCTATATGTACGTTATATAGAAATCATGTAGAAAATCCCGCAAAAATCGGCAGAATGTTTTGTACAGAAAATGACAGCCATGACGTCTCCACTTACTAAAAGTCGCTCATACATTGCGAGCGAAATGTGCTGCGAGAAATAACATACAAAAACAAATCAATAACATATATTTTTAAGTTCGAATGCCGCTCTAAGAATAAGACTGCAAGAGATAAATTATTAAGTTCCAGGGTACCTGTGTTCTTTACCGAGACACGTTTCGCCAAGTTTGTTCAAAGAATAGGTGCTATAGGTATCGTTTCACGGCAATTGGGACCAATTACCAAAGGGGTTTTGAGTAAATACCAACAGCAGGCGGAAATGTGAGAGATCAAAGGGTCGCACGCGGCGAGAATGGCAAGAGACCCTATTCAAACTTTAAAAACCTGATCTTGATTTGATGAAATCGCAGCGCATCTCGCTTATTCCACTATAGATAGGTACCGCCTGTCTAATCTGACTCTGCACCTACTTGAACAGATCAAAGTGTGGGCGTATCATTATAAACGTTACCTATGTTTTAATAAAAAGATGACATTAATGATGACATTAGGGCTCGAAACCGGTTTTTATTATAAAACACCGAAATAACCCAATATTTTTAAATATCTTACGCTCTTTACGTACCTAGACTGAATCATGTAATTATATAGGTACCTAAAAACTTGGTATTATTAGATTGTCCAATCAAAAATGAAATAATAAAAATAAAAAGAACAATATTTAATACCGGTATTTTCGTAAGAAGAAAAAACAGGTTCCGAGCCTTGGGTTGACCTAGCTTTACTTTGTCATTGCAAATGCCATTCAGAGTTAGCATGAGCCGGCTCTGTGTGAGATGCAGTGTGAGTATTATCAAATTAATATCAAAACCATTCCAATTTCAAAATTAGAATGCCACTGAATGATCGTGGCTCGTTACTTTGTTACACCGCGAGACAGCTAGAGCCTGCGGCAAGTCCAAAAACGACTTCAAACAGGCTACTTGATAATCTCAGTCAAAGGTGGATAATGCATGATAGCAGGGGCCTAGAATATTGACAATCGTTGATAGAAAACGCCAATCGAAACTACGGATGTATGGAAGTAGTCACGTGCCTTTTTGAAGCCTAGAGAGCCTATAACCTATAGCCTTCGTAGCCTATATCATATATTAGCCTTCGTAGCTTATAACCTATATAGTCTTCGTAGCCTATAACCTATAGCCTTCGTAGCCTATAACCTATAGTCTTCGTCGCCTATAACATATAGCCTTCGTAGCCTATAACTTATAGCCTCCGTAGACTTTCGTATTGCCGGCTATTTTCCTTTACGGGTCACATAATTTCTCAACCAAATCTCGTAAAATTTCGTGAACAGGTTCGAAATTATATAGGATTTATGTCTCAAAATAGCGGAGCTATATATATACATATATATATAGTGGTTTGCGAGGTCTAAAGCTCACAGAGTTACTAATGTCGCACCAATAAAAGTCTGCAGCGGATTTGATGGCCCACGCAGCGTAAGTGTTATTTATACGTCATAATTTCATAGAAGTTTGACTTTTAAAATGACACTTGCACTGCGTGGGCTATCAAAATCGCTGCAGACTTTTTACGGTCTGACTATATTTTTTAACTCCCGATTCAAAAAGAGGGGTATCCTAGGTTAGGTATTAAGTTTGACCGCTACGTGTGTGTGTCTCTGGCACTGTAGTTCTTTAACGGGTGAACCGATTTATAACATGCGATATTTCTTTAATTTTCGATGCAGGATTTCTAGCGGTAGTCCTAAGATATGTTTTTATCAAAATCGGTTCATCCGTTTCATTGCGTTGGTTTTCTTTAATTTTCAATTTTTTAAATTGACCTATTAGTTACTTGCTCGGGGCTAGATTTACATACCATTATAAAGTTACTTACTTAACACATGCATGCATTGCAGTGAGAACGTAAAGCCGCGGTCATCTGCCGTGGGAGCCATTGTTGGTTTACAACTGTGAACACCGGTTTACAACTGATCAATAAGCTGATTTACTCGCATATTGACTATTAACGTTAATAAATGCTAAGTCGCGATTTAGATTGAAGTAGGAATCAATAATTCTAAAAAGGATTAGGTAATAAATGCGTTTACAATTCTATTTTATAGTACATACAGCGTGCCGCAATTTTTCACTTGGAAAATGCGTGATAGAAGCGACTTAAGGATGACTCACGCTAGACCGGCCTGGGGCCGGGCCGGAGCTTCCGGAGCTTCGTTTTTTATGGAAAGTACCACGTGATCACCGATCAGCCGTCAAAGAAAATGACATGTTGGGCGCCTCGGCCCGGGCACGGCTCGGTCTTTATTGCTTGTACATTTGTCGAAGTAGCCGTCACTTTCTTAAACTATGTACTTACTTAAGTATAAAACCATCATATCCGTGCGGATATGATGTACTAATATATTGATGCTGACTGTACAGTACTGTACAGTCAGCACAATGAGTATGCTACTTTTGAAGCTGAGGGTACAAAGTTTAGTTTGTAGCGAAAAGACTGCCTACTCTTTTCTTTTATACACTTGTCCTCGCAAAAGGTGAAGATCGCAGCGGTTTCCTGACTTTGTTTTAAAACAGGAAGTAGTGAAGGCTGTAGAGAAATGTCTTATTCATTTAAGGGCGTCGTCATTATTTGGTGATTTTGGATATAATTGGAAGAAATTATCTTCCTTAGTGCATTATTTTATTTAATTGACCTGACTTCGTGTTTCATGACATTTACCACAATGAAGATAAATTATGCTTGATTAATCTGATTGCTATATGGTAATGTTTTCCAGGTAATGTCTTTTTTCAGGTCTTTATTTTACCACACAATTAGGTACAAGAATGATACCCAAATACCAATTAACAAAAACACCTAACGCATGGATTTCACCTCTACTTTTCATTCCGCTATATAATGTACATTCAGTTAAATTTATGTTACAGTGGCAATCAATATACCCTATGTAATATAACACTTTTGTAACTCTGACAAAATGGTACAGAAATCAATTCCCTTTATCGTATATCACTTATCATGAGTATAGCGAGCTAGCCGAGCCGGTCCGCAATCAAACTTTACGAAATTTGATATCTATTTGATGTAGACCTCGTTTGTAGTTCATCTTACTTGCACCTTATACGTGCATACCTTATCTATAAGCAAGATACTGCACCTCGAGTGATGTCGAAGTAAGAAGCAAATGAGATTAAATGTAAATAAAGTCTTACCCCCTTAAGGTATGCGTCGGCAAGAGGCTGCCGCGACCCGGCAGCGGCTGCCCAGCAGTCGCTGCCCGGTAGTCGCCGCACTGCTTTATAGGGATTTGTATGACACACCGTCCGATGCAGGCGGCCGAGCGGCGCGGCCGGGCTGCCCTCCTAAGCTAAAAAGCGGTATTTGCATAAAAATTTCATTGAAAATACGTCCTTCCCTCCTAAGCTAAAAGGACGTATTTTCAATGAAAATAGTCAAACATCGTTATTTTAAACAATACGCAACCGAATCGCACAAAAGCTAGCACTGACTCCTGTGTGACTACTGCACGTGGCAGTCGGCAGTCGCCGCCCGGTCGCGCCTTGCCGAATGCTTGCGGCGGCGCCGCCCAGCTGCCACGTTCGGCGGCGGCGGTCGGTCGCGGCAGCCGGGTCGCGGCAGCGTCTTGCCGAATGCTATCTTTATTCATAAACGTTTACTAAAGTTGACAAGCCGATAATAATCGTTTGTCCCTTTCCGCCGTATTGGTATGATGGAAAGGGACAAACGATTATTATCGGCTTGTCAACTTTAGTAAACGTTTATGAATAAGGGGGTTAAAGTTTACATGATCCACCAAGTTACTTAGTAACGGCGATACAAAAGACATCAACGAGCAAGATCAGGTGTACCGTGCTCTGCGGCCCTTAACATTTACATTATTATGAATTTTATTGTGCGAACTCGTATGGTTATTATTTTTATATGAGAGAATAGAACAGAGTATAGATAGGTACTTGATTGCATCACTTTGCCTCATAATTTCTCTCTAGCTAAATCTATGAGGATTAGAAATATTCGTTGTTAAAAGTATGTTAGCGGTATTTATCTTACAACGCACACCGATATTCAAATAATTTATTTGGGCCCGATTCGGATTTTGAAATAGACATCTATTAGATATCTTTTAGACATCACCAAGATACGATAACGATATGTTTCAGATCTAACTTGTCAAATTTGACATTTGCGCGATTCTGGAGATACTCCAATTCAATCCAATTCATATCTAATAGATATCTTACTCTATCTAACGTAAAAGTGACATTGGTTGCCCGAATTGCGCTGCAAAAGAGAACTAGTTGATATCTAAACTATAACGTATCTAGAATGGATCTAGTACGTGTCGTCTCTTGTGAATATCTTGAAGTTCGAATACGGCAGATTATCATGTTTTGCGAGGTTAAATACGCTTCCCTATATAGTTATAATTTCCACAGTCACGTTTTCGGTTTGGTTCGGCGATGCTATCGGCCCATAGAACATTGACGCGATAGGTAAACCCGAAGCATCATTGTGTGACCTATGACGCTTTTGGAAATATCTCATTGACAAAGATCCTGCTCCTAGATAGAGTAACAATAGCTATAGGCATAATAACTACTGCTGAACATGACTCAAATAACATTGTCGTCTACTTATATATAATAATTATAAGTAGGCTTAACTTGTATTATTACCGTGAAATTCAGTATCAACGCAGAGTATTGTTGCGGTGTGGGCCACACATATTGTAGATATTATAGCAATTATAGTTCAATAAGTATAACTTGTAGTGGCTGTTTGTTTACCTAAATAAATTAAAAATTAATTGTTTCAATTAGTATTTTCTGTAATGACTATTATAGTTACCGGACTGGTTAATAAGTTAGCATACAACCTGAAAGTGACTGCGTCTCAATCAAAACAAAGTAAGTAGGTAAAGTACCGTAGACAGCGTCGGCATTTTTTATGCATATGAGGATGCTCGAACCGTTTTTTAAATCGAAGTATAAGCTCCTTATCTATACTTTGAAAAGCAAATCAATATTACAAATTTAATGCCCTAAGGTTGATAAGTACTTGTTCCAGATAATTATTTATAGTATATGCTAGTAGATCTTAATTTATACGCATTTAAATGATGGTGATTGTTTTACCTAATCCGATAATCGAAGATTACACCATAAAGAGATCGCCCGAAAGATTCGAGATCCTTCACACAGTTGCGGGTCGCGCGTGCCCCCCATACACGATAGGGTATTAGCGGCCCACAAGAGCATATAGGTTTTGTAACCTGCCTTAAACCTGCCTGCCTTAGGTCAAAAAGTAGCCGAAAACACCTCGCGTGATTAATGCCCTAATGAAACCGTCATATTGAATGGGGTTATTTCTTGGTGAAATACTGATTCTGGTGCACTGTCCAGTAAAAATATCAACAGTGGTTATTAAGCTAAAGATTGGATTGTCAACATATTTGGCCAAACTGAGGACAGTATGTTTCTAAAGAGGCAAATTAAAATAATGATTATGTTTGTTACAGAATTCGTTGCTAGAACGAGATGAAGAGACTACAAATACGGGCGTTTTTCCTGGTGAGTCTTTATTTGGCCACTGGCCAGAATAATCGTATAAAATAAGATTCAACGCTATACCTATTTAACCGAAGTGGCAGTCAATGGATAGATTAGGAATCAGTAAAATCATTTAAAGTAAAAACCAACAACTAACAAAAACCGGCCAAGTGAGAGTCGGACTCGCGCTCGAAGGGTTCCGTACCATTACGCAGAAAACTGCAAAAAAATTACATTTATTTTATTTTGTTTTTAGTATTTGTTGTTATAGCGGCAACAGAAATATATTATCTGTGAAATTTTCAACTGTCTAGAGTCTGTGCGGAAAGAGAAGAGTCGTGGGATTTGAGGGCGCGCCAGTGCTATTTTATGGTTTTTGCTATGCTGACAACACTGGTCACGTGATTATAGTACGACACTAAAGGTCATGATACTTGAATCCCTTTTGTTCCGGTTTTTTACCACGGCTTACTAAACGGAGCCTGGTGGTGGTGTCGGCTCGTCAACTCAATCCTCTGATTTAGCGCAGGCACCAGTTTTATTTTTAAAACACACTTGTTTTTATGTCTCAGATACTAAAAAGTGACAGTGCGATTGACAAAACTGCTAAAACTAGTTAAGAATCTACCCAATACAACTGTAATTTTAGTACCAAACAAGATAGAGTCTCATTTAGGTATGTACTGCCTAATCTGTGCAGTCCAACAGTTATTAAAACCGGGTAGATCGGGTAGAAATTTGGCAATAGAACTGTAATTTTATCTGGGATATATTTCACCCATTGTAAACTTGACTTGTAATGTATGTGTACATTATTAATAATAAATATGAATATGAATAAAAATAGTGCATAAGTAGGTAGGCCTTATTGGGATATGTCCGGTTCTCTCATCTCACGATATTTTACTTCGCCGAAAAGTCACTGCTAAATTATCAAATATAATTTCGTAACTAACAGAACCTACAAATAAAGAAAATAAATATTTTATTAGAAAAAGTTTTATTCGGAACCTAGTAAACGAACTTACAAATAAAGAAATATTTTATTAGAAAAAGTTTTATTCTTTGTAACCGAAGTCTGAATTAAAATATTCAATGTCACTTATGTTTGAGCTAGCTTCAGAACAACCAGGGACACTCATAGAACTATCTTCATCTGAACTGGATGTTCTTGAATCCGGCACGTAGATTCTAATTAATAATAAATTGATAATTCTTGCATATTACCTACTTAGCGGTCTTTTATTCGAGATACAATGTCACTTATGTTTGAGCTAGCTTCAGAACAACCAGGGACACTCATAGAACTATCTTCATCTGAACTGGATGTGCTTGAATCCGGCACGTAGATTCTAATTAATAATAAATTGATAATTCTTGCATATTACCTACTTAGCGGTCTTTTATTCGAGATACCGTAGGTACTTTTACACAATCCTGAAAAAGAAATTACATATAAATATGCATAAAATAGCAAGTATCAAGACTATTTGTCAGTTATTTTAAAGATCATGAATGACCTGCATATTTATGAAAATTAATATATTTTGAATGAATATACTTACCGATTATGTACCGGAGACAAGTTACTTAGGGGGCTTATTAAATAGGTAGTTATTTAATATTAAATACAACATCAATACCCGCGAATAGCGGAAACACGTTCCGCGACTTTTTGTAAGTCGATAGTCGGCTTTTAGCCGTTTTCTTCCCGCTGACAAAACCGAACAATGTTAAATATAATTTTCCTTGTGGTTTTATGTACGGTTTTATCGTGTTTTGAAAATATTATATACATAAAACTTGCGGTTTTTGTTAATAAAAATATACAATGACAGAAGTTTGTTTACTTTTTACAAGACAGGTGTCAAAGGTTTGATTGCCATATAAAATTTAAAATGTTAGTTCCCGTTTCTGCCACGACTCTTCTCTTTCCGCACAGACTCTAGCTATCACGGTTTTTGAGTTAGAGCCTGGTGACAGACAGACGGACGGACGGACGGACAGACGGACAGACGGACAGACGGACAGCGGAGCCTCAGTTATTATTATTGCTAAGTAACCCTACCCTATTAAGTACCTTATTGGGTCCCGTCCCCGTTTTTACCCCTTGGGATCGGAACCCTAAATAGGAAAAAAAATTACTATAACGAAAGCGTACCTATTTACATCTCAGGTATTTTATTTACATACTTACCTATAACCTCAAATATTTTGAGCGATACATTGTAAAGGCACCTGGCTATATAAAACAATCATAAAACTCAAACAGGATGTAGAAATCAAATGTGTAATCGTATGTAATATCATTTCAATAGTAGGCGCGGGTCTATGACCGGTGCAGCTCATGTGTGGCCAATCGATTCGATTCCGACTGCTATGTTTAATGATTATTAATAACATTAATAATGTACACTGCAATAGGGAATTTTCCTACAAGTCAAATCAGTTACTTTTTTAGAACTGTCAATACGATTTGTTAATATGGAATTTTTAAGAAACATTACACCGTGACGTTACGGTCAACTCACCTACTTTTTATATTTCTATCAGATTTATTAAATAGAACTTGTGTTTAAAAATAACTCCTATCTGTGTTTTTATAATAATTACCTGGTGCTTTATTTCATGCATGGTGTAACATAATTTATTTTAAATACAGTATAATGCCCTATTTATGTATTTATATATTAAAGATCTACAGCCATCAGCTATACTTACTATCTACGTCTCACTGCTTGTTGTCAAGAGGTTTGTGACTTACTTACCTAGTTTTCACTTCACAAGTTTTATTTTTTTGGACATATTTGGATTACGATTACAACATACTTTAATTGTAGGTATACCAGCCTAGGTTAGGTTCTAAAAAATGTATTTTCCTGTAGCATCATTTTTATTAGTGTTCTGTACCCAAAGGGTAAAACGGGACCCTATTACTAAGACTCCGCTGTCCATCTGTCTGTCCGTCTGTCCGTCTGTCTGTCTGTCACCAGGCTGTATCTCATGAACCGTGATAGCTAGGCAGTTGAAATTTTCAAAGATGATGTATTTCTGTTCTCGAACAACAAATACTAAAAACGGAATATAATAAATATTTAAATGGGGCTCCCATACAATAAACGTTTTTTTTTTGCGTAATGGTACAGAACCCTTCGAGCGCGAGTCCTACTCGCACTTGGCCGATTTTACTACATTGCAGTATCGCTCTCTCACGTGATTATTGTAATGGTGTAAGAGGTGTTGTCCGTAGTATTTTGGCTTCTATTTTTAATAGATGGAACTATGTAGGTTTCTAGGCTTTGATGTTCTTAGCTATAACCAATGAAATAGGTAAACAAACACTTAAATCAAGAATATTTGGCGGGCAATAATGTCGGCTGCAATTCTGCGCGCGCAATTCTTTCACCACGGCTTGCGACACGCACTTGACACGCAGTATTGACACGTGCTACGTCTAACGTGACGTTTGCTTGATGTTACTTATAGGGGTAACCGGTAAACTAGTTGGTCAAGCCAATTTGTCAGCCAGTAAGAACCAGGAAAACTATACTCATCCTTTTCTTTTGGGTGCTAGTAATAGTGTAAGACAAAGATAGTATGATTCTCTCTGTCTATGATTGAAATGAGACAGTCCTTTCCTTTGACTAACTATATTCAAAGGTTTGAATATTTGACCTCCCTCGTATGATTCTAATAATCTAAGGCCCCCCCCACATCTGGCGTCTTTCGAGCGTCGGCGTCTGTCGGCGTCGGTCCAGCGCTATGGAAAATGACGTCGCTGCGCAGTTGCGTCGACGCTGCGTCGACGTTGCGTCGACGTCGGCCATAGAATTGTAGACGCCGACGCTCGAAAGACGCCAGATGTGGGGGGGCCCTAATGGGGTGGGCCTTATTATAGGGAACTCGTAACAACAAAGTTACATGGTAATTGTCCCGTTTTACGTTATAGTTATAATATGATATAATATGGCCACTAATTGGCCTGGTTACCTTAAAAACATATTTAAGTAAGTACTTACTGATCTTGTATACGTACCTACATTTATTAATTAGTAGTGATACAGTCAACTGTAAAAATATGGGTGCACAAATCATCTCAAAATTTTTGGATATATGTCCCATAGCTCTTATGTCAGCGACTTAAGAACTATGAGACATATTTTTGAATAAGTTGGCTACACCCATATTTTTATAGTTCCTACCTACCTACCTGTACCTAGCAGGGCTCGGAACCGGTATTTTCAAAAAACCCCGAAATAGACTAATATTTTGAATTATTTTATGCTCTTTACGTAAGACTGGATCATGTATTTAGGTAACGAATTTGTGTTATCAGATTGTCCAATTAAAAAAGAAATAACAAACCAAAGAACGAAAAAGAACGTAATAATACCGGTATTTTTGTATGGAGCAAATACCGGTTTCCGAGCCCTGGTACCTAGTTCAAAATGGCAACTTTGTTGACCAATGAAAACTAAGAATACTCTTGTCATAAATAATACCTAGGAGTTGTCTAGAATCATGCATTTACACAATCTAATGAATACTTGCAAAACCGCATGTTAGTTATGATATTTCTAATAGAAATTAGAGACTGGAAACGGTGAACGGTCATCGTCGGTCAGCGACATAAATCGAGCTACAAAGAGGTCGTCAGCGCGGCGCCCAAATCACAGAATTATGGCCCGATTGGAACTTTAAGATACGTCAGTTAATAGATCTAGAAACGATATGGATTAGATATGTCAGTGTCAAATGTGACGTTTCTCCAAACAAAAACGTCACTTTTGACATTGACATATCTAATCCATATCGTTTCTAGATTTATTAATTGACGTATAGTAAAAACTAAAGTAAGAATCGGGCAGTTAGAGTCAGACCAAGAATAGTCTGCAGCGGATTTAATAGCCCACGAGCAAGTATTATTTTAAACGTCAAACTTCTATGAAATTATGACGTAGAAATGACACTTGCACTGCGTGGGCTATCAAATCCGCTGCAGACTTTTTTTGGTCCGACTCTATAAAATTAGAATCTATCATCCTTAATCGTATAAAAAATTCCGTCCCAAATACCAGAACCGTGGACGCATCCGCTACCATAAGCGGCGCCTATTGCATATCGTCTAATCGTCTGCATTACACAACACATTACGTGTCCTGTCGTCCCAATGTCGCATGGAACTGTCTGAAGCTTGACTAACGGTTTAATTCAAAAATAGTTATTAAGGATTATAAAGATATACCTATGGCTAGTGTTATCATTGTACCTAGTGTACCTGTGATAACTATCACTCTGATACCATTTACATCACTACACTACTACACCTTATAAAACAAAGTTTGTTTGCGTGTTTGTATTCTCGCGATAAACTCAAACACTACTGAACGGATTTTCATGCGGTTTTCCCCTATCAATAGAGTGATTCTTGTGGAAGGTTAACGTGTAATTTGTTAACCCGTGGCGGGGCGGGTCTCTAGTCAAATTTGAATAAGTAAACTGCTTTTTTGACTTGCCTTAATTTTCAGTTTTCAAATAATGAGAAACGTAGTCCCTCTCTGCCTAGTTTATGGCTCCTCTACAGCTCTACACGATGGGCCAGCGCTGGCCACTCCAAGGGACGCAGCCATGCGGTAGAATGAGATAGCAATATCACTTGCTCCCTCTAACGCATAAATGCGTCCCTTGGAGTGGCCGGCGTTGGCCCATCGTGTAGAGGAGCCATCAGATCGGTTACTTCCGGCCATGACCTTGGAGCTCGCTTTCTTTTAGTCAACTTGACATATAGCATGTAACATATGTACACATGCAGTTATCGGATATTATGCTAATGTACTCATAGTTCGAGCGAGTCCATTTTTTGTCAAGTTTGCACCTTTTTATTTACCATAGCAAAGAGTTCATTTGTTAAAAATAAATAAATGATTATATAAGTTAAAAGTGAGTTTTGGAATGTTTTTATGGATTTAAGAGCTGTGTAAATAATAAGAGAGGTGTGAATATAGTATTTTATGCAACAGTTTTATAAGAGGGGTCAAAAAATGTGAGTGGCGTGGGTAACAATGTGAGCCAAAGGCGAACATTGTTAATAAATACGCCATGAGCATTTTTTGACTACTTATACAACGTTGCATACAATGCTTTTTCTATGAGTAGGCAATATTAAATAAAATACAAAAAAATATAAACAAAATTTTATTTATGAAAATGTCAATGTAAATTTTGGATAGTAGGTATTACTATATGTTTGTAGCTCTTGTCTGCGACAAGCACCCATAATACCAAATATTACTGCAACCTGTAACAAGAAAAAGGAGAATTAAATAATATTCAGTTTCAATGCAAAAACATAAAATGTACATAAATATAGCTCGTTGTACTGTGTACCCTAAAAATGTGTATCAAAATTTTTTATAACATATACCAACCTTGCTTAAAAGATAGATCTGATCCGGTGCTTCCAATTAGTCTTTGAAAATACACCAAAGACGTTTTCAGAGAATTACGAAGTTTTGTGCTCCAATCTCCACGCCATGCACTTCTCATAAGATTTGTCGTACCTATAGGTGCTGAGATTTAGTACTTAGGCAACAAATTTTCGGTCGCTGCTTGTGCTGCAGCGGATATTTCTTCAGGTGTAGAAACAATGTAGTCCTCTTTGTCCATTTTCAACACTTTTTATGAACGCAAAACAAATAGTAACGCAAAGTACTCAAAGAACAAAAAATTACCGGGAAAGGCGGGAAACGAGAAACAAACGAGTAATGTCTATGGTTATGTTTTTTTTTAAAGCCGTTACACACTACCGCACCGCACCAGGGTCGTGGTGCTGTAGGGTATAAAAGTATTTTTTATTATGTTGGTAGCAATTAACTCAGTACAAATTTGTTTCTTTTTTAATAAAAACCGTATGCATTCAATCGTTTGTCACGTTGGTAGCAATGTAGCGGTATGTGCCACCTGCTAACCTGCACTAGCTTACCGTATCGTAATGTCTCTAAAACGATACAAGTGCTTTTTTGGGCAATAGACTATAGACTTTTAAGGAGTATTAATAATGTACGCCCTTATATGTTCGTTCGTGACTATGTAAATGACAGATAAAAGTACCCGAGTAGAAAAAGATTTTAGTTCAAAGTATTTGTAGAACTTAAGTACCTACTGCTCGACATTTTTCTACCACGGGTTTAGATTTTACGGGGTTTGCTTCGAACGCTAAATAGGCAACTAATTCAGAACCGATGTGATAACGTACAAACGACAGTTCGTATGGGAGGGACGTATGATACTTTTTCGGATCCAAGTTACTTTTATAATTATAGTCTATTCTCTGATAATTATTTTTTTACGATTTTTTTCTTCGAATTGCTTGCAATTAATTATTTTCTTTTCGTATAGTTTTGAATATTTAATATTAGTACAGACAGTTCACAAACATCTTTACAAGCCAACGTTCCAAAATATCTGACAATAAGGTTGTGTAAATATATTTTTGGAACGTTAGCTTGTAGAGATGTCTGTGAAGCACGTACACTCGAATGTAGGTACAACTAGCTATGTATAAGTGCCAAATAAAACTATTTTCGAATGAGGTTGCACTTTAGGAGTTTAGATTAAAGATCTCGAATAATAGTTAATCATTATTGCATTATTTACTTAATGATTACTACAAGCAATGCATGACCCATGTCAATGTAATATTCATTGGTATAAGTACCACTTCTTTGTAGAATACTTATAGATAGCCGAAATCATCGAGTGTCACGCTAGGTATTTCAGTCATATGAGCATATGACCCCTGGCGTTGCCCAACTGTCTTGAATAAATATTACTTTCATAGCCATCCCAAGGTTACCTCAAGAGGGTTCGAAAACGTTACGTTTATGATTTTACTTCTTTTTACTACAACGCTTTTTTTTTAAGTCAATGTGGCTCCGTCTAATTTTTACCAATCATGATGTTCCTCGCGTTCTTTCCCGGCTTTTTAACACGGCTCATGGGTGCTTGGGGTCTGCTTGGCCACTAAACCCGAGAATTGGCGTAGCCACTAGTTTATACGAAAGCGACTGCCATCTGACCTTACAGCCCAGAGGGGAAACTAGTACCAATTATTTCCAGTACCAATGTTTTATTCAATATGAAATTTGCTCGACTTAATAGTACGCCAATTTATATTTAATTTCTCTAACTAGGTGTATCTTTTATCGTCTTTGTATAAAGCTGTTAATGTTTGCTTTCAAAAAATATAGGTACCTACCTACTCACTCGCAACTAGGTATCTTGCATGTCAAAGTAGGTATAGGTACTACATATTAATATTTATGCTCAAGCTCAAGAATAATCAATAACATTCAATTACTTAAATCTTCGTGTACTCGTATTTTGAAATCTGATACAAGTGTTTTAAGTATTGTACCAATTCTTCTATCATGTCGTACTTATAACTTGTAAACTTTCTTTTCCAAGCTCAATATCACAGATTTGATAAATTACTGGCATAAATTGTATAATCGACGTATTCCATCAAGTTAGTATTCACAACTTTCCCGTACGCGAAACTCCGAGTGTGGTCTAATCAGCGCATACCAGTTTTAGTTTGTTTAAAATGCAGCATTCGGTGTTCATTATACGGGGAAGACCGAACGGTATTTTGATGGTGAGCTTAATATAGCTATGCTATATTATCGTATATCGTATCCAGAATGGGCAAAATTCATTCGAATGACGAATAACGAATGAGAATAACCAAATCATTCGCGAATGACGAATATTTTTTTCTAATGATCATTCGTGCTTAATTCATTCGGGAATAATTTATGTGCGAATAATCTCATCACGAATAATTGTTTATTCGAATAATTATTTAGATGAAAAATTACAACCAACCAACTCTGATCGTATCGCATTGCGCATGTAAGCTGTATTGTATCCTGTATCGTATTGTAGGTATAAGGTGTTAGGCCATATCGTACATGAGAAGTACCTAGGTCCTATACAAAATTTCGGCCGATCAGCACAGTGGTAGACGGGTAGTTGTACAGGTAAATATGCGGTTTCAACTCCCACTTGGAGCAATTGAGAATATTTTTTTTGTTGTGCTAGTTAGATTATAATCTTAACGTTGTACTTAGCCGTGTCGAGGGCAACTACCAGAGGATGAATTCCTACTACATATCAAGAAAGCTCGTTACTTGTGACCATCGATCATTAGGAAAACAACCTAAAGAAAATATCCCAAGAAAATTTAAAATTTCACAAAAAAAATTAAAATATCAGACGATTGTCTTCTGCGTGAGTGGAAATTATTCTGAAGCTACATTAAAAAATCCAGACAAAAGTAAGGTCCGCAAGGACGGCTATTGCAAATATCACAATATTCACAATGCGTAATAACTTTGGCATAAACAATTTTCCTGTAACTTACACATAAATTTAAATAAGTAACGTAGAAGTGTGCAATTTCTAACGTGACCTTTCGAAACAATGGGCAAGTTGGCTGCAAGGGCGGGAGATGGCGCTGCTCCTGTTGGGTTATGAAGGGTCAAGGTTAATGGGGGAAGGTCGTCGGATGACCTGACCTTTACGCGACTTCGAACTCAACCGTAGTGCAACCAACAAAAATAGGTATTTTATGCGTCAAAATATTGTTTATTTATGTAGGTACAATACAACACGGATAGTCGACACGCCACGGATAGCATGGTCGAAACATATCTTCCGATACGATGTCCTATAAATCGGAACTTGTCACACATTTAACTGTCTATTATAAGCACATAGTAATTGACATTGCAAAATGACGAGGTGACTAAGTGAGATGACTAAGTATCACAAATGCAAAATACGTCTTAAGTATTATATGATGTTTTTTCAATAGACTGTTAGTCATGTCATAATATAGTTCGTAGGTTCCTACTAAACTTTACCTTCAGTCTTGTCGAAACAACTGAAAGAACTCTCACACAGACAATTGTATAACGGAAATAGTTCAACACGGCATGAAAAAGTCGTTAAAGTTAAATTAAAACAAGAACAATATCAAGGTCGCCCCTCAAGGTTGTGTCACTCGTGTCATGATAGAAAGAAATCTCATAGAAATTAACATATAGATGATCATTAGGTCGAGAAAAAAGCCGACTAGCCACATTCCCGTGATCTACTTAGCTATTTGTATACAAATGACGATGATGTACAAACCTATATAATACCACTAAGTTTTACTTAATTTACAAATTTCATACATGCCCTCATACTGGCGGTTTTTGCCTTAAGGCCCAGTAGGCCGGGGCCTATAGCACAGATTATAAAAAGGTGGACGGTATCGGCCTCTCAGTTGTTCGCAACTGTCAAAACGTTGTTTTAACTGACAGGCCGATACCTTCCGGCGGACTGTTAATCAGTAGTTCTTACGAACCTACGAGTATAGACCAGATATTAGGGGCGGCAGTCTACGAGTATATGATGGGAGCTGAGAAAGGGGCAAGTAGTACTTACTACAGGGCCCCGGGCCTAGAGCGGCAACAAGACTGCAATTCCGCCATTGCATGCAAAGGCATCAACCGCAATATCAGCGAGATAACTTAGTAAATTCTTTTCAATTCAAATTTGAAATTCATATATTATAAATAGAAACCGGACAAGTGCGAGTCGGACTCGCCCACCGAGGGTTCCGTCCTTTTTAGTATTTGTTGTTATAGCGGCAACAGAAATACATCATCTGTGAAAATTTCAACTGTCTAGCTATCACGGTTCGTGAGATACAGCCTAGTGACAGACGGACGGACAGACGGACAGCGGAGTCTTAGTAATAGGGTCCCGTTCTACCCTTTGGGTACGGAACCCTAAAAAGCAGTACCTATGAATGAATAAATAAATGAAGGTATGAATCAATTATCGTGTTTAAATTTTTTTTTAATTGCGATAGAAGTCCGGCTCTAGATTTAACGACATTGATTACGCGGATTTCCTACTTGTCACGTCACAATTTTATTATGCGCTATCTGTTATTGTAATCAACCAAATGATTATGCATATAGAGCTCCTTGATTACAATGGTGCGGGTGACTAGGCAATTGACACAATGATCAAGTTAAAATAAACATTGTTTTGATATTAAATATTTTTTATTTACTTTGCACCAGAATAACTGCCGTATTCGAACTTCAAGATATTCACAAGAGACGACACGTACTAGATCCATTCTAGATACGTTATAGTTTAGATATCAGCTAGTTCTCTTTTGCAGCGCAATTCGGGCAACCAATGTCACTTTTACGTTAGATAGAGTAAAATATCTATTAGATGGTGGAAATCGTTCAAGAGTATCTCCAGAATCGCGCAAACGTCAAATTTGACAGGTTAGATCTTAAACATATCGTTATCGTATCTGGTGATGTCTAAAAGATATCTAATAGATGTCTATTTCAAAATCCGAATCGGGCCCTAAGGCAATATTACATGACTTCAGGCGACTGTGAAAAGGGGTTAAAATCATTGTTTTCACTGTTTGTTTTGGTCTCAAAAATATGTGACTAAGTGCATTATTTTACAGCGAGGCGTATTCTGATTGTAATAATAGGTTATGATTTGATCTGATTTTTTATGGACATGATCTGTTAGTGTCAAAACTGACGTTTTTGGTCGAAGGAAAGCGTTCGCCTAAAGTGTCTAACATTAACCTATGATACTAACATCATTGTTGATTTTTTTGTTATAGCATATCAATTTATAATCAAAATTTGGACCATTTCGATTTCAAAAATAATACTAATATACAATTTTTAGGGTTCCGTACCTCAAAAGGAAAAAACGGAACCCTTATATAGGATCACTCGTGCGTCTGTCTGTCCGTCCGTCTGTCACAGCCAATTTGCTCCGAAACTACTGGACCAATTAAGTTGAAATTTGGTACACATATGTAAGTCTGTGACCCAAAGACGAATATGTAACGTCAACAACTGAATTTTAAACATAAGGGCTACTTTTGAGGGGTAAAAGATAAAATTTAAAAACAAAATTTTGCAAACTATATCGTGTTACATATCAAACGAAAGAGCTCATTGTGAGAATCTCAAATATATATTTTTTATCAATTTGCGATAAAAAGTTTAGAAGTTATTCAAGAAAATAGACAAAAAATTACCATTCCCCCCCTCTATCTCCGAAACTACAGGGTCTAAAATTCTGAAAAAAATACACAAAATAGTCCTTTACCTAAAGATGACAGGAAAACCCATTAGAAATCTACAGTCAAGCGTGAGTCGGATTTAAGAACAAAAATGCAGTTTAGGTTTTTTAGGGACACAGCTGCAATGGTTTAAGTGAAAAGTGATGTAGACAGTTATTGCGAAGGCCCTAGGCCGATATTCGCATAAGGCCGAAGGCTCGAAGCGTCCCGAAGAGGCGTGCCATTCCGACTCACGCTTGAAGCTAATTTCAAGCGTGAGTCGGAATGACGACAAAAAATGCGACTATAGTTAGACCGTAAAAAGTCTGCAGCGATTTTGATAGCCCACGCAGTGCAAGTGTCATATTAAACGTCAAACTTCTATGAAATTATGACGTATTAATAACACTTACACTGCGTGGGCTATCAAATCCGCTGCAGACTTTTATTGGTGTGACTATAGGCTGTATCTGGCACACAGCCGCATTGGTACAAGTGTAGTACTGATTGATTAGGTTACTATTGTTACGTGTTTTAAAAAGCACTATACAGGGTGGCCAGAAAATTAACTAAGTGTAACCCCGAAATTGCGAGGAAAGATTTGGCTGTTTCATACATTTTGGCTGGTCCGTTTTCAATGGGAGGATACATTTTTTTTCGCGATTTCAGGGTTGGTCCCATAGTAAAAGTTGTAAAGCTCAGTATAATCCGAAAACCTCCCCGGCTACGGGAATGCACTTATTTTTTGGCCACCCTGTAGGTATTATCTCTCTTCGGCCTTCGATTTTAAAACACTTGCGGAAGTTGTAGAAAGCGCGACCCGTCGGACGCTCCGAGCTATCAGCCCTAGGCGGAGCTCGGTCTTCACCTTCAGTCTTCGCATTTGGACACTTGTACTACCTACTGTTCGGCATTTAATCTTCCTATCTAAGCTACTTTGCATAGTTGCAGAGATATAAGCCACCACGCCAGAAAACTTCATGTTACATCTGGTTTTTGATTGACCCATTCGGGTTTTACAAGACGTTTCACTCACGTCACGTTTCATGACCAAAAAAAATTGTTGAAAATTGTGTGATGTACGGAACCCTAAAAACGCGAGTCTGAACTTGCACTTGACCAGTTTTTTTTTGAAGATTTGCACTTTATGAAATTACACTTAGGTAAGTACCTAAAATACTTTAGGTAAGTACTTATAAAAAGAATTCGCTTAAATTACAGCTCGATCACTTTATGGGGTAAGTATTAAAGTTGTATTTTCTGCTGTATAATTTGTAGAGTCTGGGCTATAACCGCGAAAATCGAATTCGCAAATTGCGGGGATTTTTCTCTGTCACTCTAATTACGCCTTCATTGGAGTAAAAGAGAAAGATCCCCGCAATTTGCGAATTTCGGTTTTCGCGGTAGCCGCTCTGCCGGCCTAGCCAAGGTTACAATCGCTATCGCTTCGACAACGAAAAGCATTATGTCTCTCTATCACTCTTCCATATTGGTGTGACAGTGACAGTTGCGTTTCGATCGCTACGAAGCGTAAGCGATTGGCGTCTTGGCTACGCGGCCTGTGCAGAAAGAGAAGAGTCGTGAAATGTCCCATACATTTCACGACTCTATACATTCTACTACTCTTCTCTTTCCACACAGACTCTAATAAGTAAACAGTTTTTAAGAATTATACATGAGTCCACTAACCAATTTTGATTTTAATCATTCACAATCCAATCTGACCCATATACTGACATTGAGAATTGGCCGATTGATCGCAAAACGATAATCGAAAGGAACTGACCGCGAGAGGTCCGGGTCAACGGCCCTTACGTAATACGTCGAGCCTTTGGGGCCCGATTCGGATTTTGAAATAGACATATTTTAGATAGCTTTTAGACATTACCAAGATACGATAACGATATGTTTAAGATCTAACCTGTCAAATTTGACATTTGCGCGATTCTGGAGATACTCTTAAACGATTTCCACAGGATATGACTTAGAGATCCAATTCACATCTAATAGATATCTTACTCTATCTAACGTAAAAGTGACATTGGTTGCCCTAATTGCGCTGCAAAAGAGAACTAGTTGATATCTAACCTATAACGTATCTAGAATGGATCTTCAACGTATCGTCTCTTGTGAATATCTTGAAGTTCGAATACGGCAGTTGGACTGGTTTAAGGTTCCATATACTGATTCTGATTTAATTAAACCTTTAGGGTGCCTGGTACGTGGTCAGTTTTGAATGATTGCTTCTCAAAATTGGAGTGAAAGGACTATTTAAGGTGTCAGAACAGACATGTAATGTCATCATGACACCTGTGGAGTGCATTTAACCGACATGTAATGTCATTATAATAACACATGTGGAGTGCACGTGACCCCACAGATAATCTTTTTTTTAAATCTTTATTTATTTATTAGCGAAGGTTTTTTTTTAACAAATGACACCCTCAGTGGCTGGAATTCCGAAAATCGGCATTTGTGTTAGATTAAGGTGAATTTTCAGGAACGGTGGCAGTCCCTCAAAATTCTCATTTTAACGATGACCTTCATTTAAAATTGTAAGTAGAACATTTCCAAGGATCTATATTTATAGAAGTATAATATATTTATAGACCAGGAAAAGGTAACAAATATGCTAATATGTCACGCTTATAATCTTTTAGTTCTAGTTAGTAGCAACAGCCGTAACAATAACAGGCGTGGCATCACATCAATAAATATTGATATCGATCTTGTACACATAAAAACAATTACGAATCAATAACTCCACCCCGTCACTCTAGTCTAATTAACATGTTGACATCCGGATAAAGATAAAACAAATACAATGGGCTGTCAACTTGTCGAGCTGTCAATGATCGATCAGACATCACAAAAAATGGCTAATTGCAAACAAGAAACAATGAGCAGTTCAAAAAGTAGACACTAATCGAAACACTATTCAAATAAAAGTGTTCAAATTGCTTAAAAGTTAATGTTAGGGGTAATATCGTATTATGATTAATATAGGTATTTACATCAAATCCAGAGGTGCCACATGCGCGTTGCCAATCTTTTTAAAACCTAATACTATATAGGTATAGTAACTATATGTTAATTGTGCATGCATAATTTATTTAATTATTAATAATCTTAATCTGAAGCAAATTTTTTTCTCATTTAAGTGAACTTTTGTGATATATATCTTCTAGAGAAATAAAGATTCTAAACCCTGAAATCAGCACCCTGATTTTGTGTAAGTAGGAAGTTTATAATTATGGTACATTTTTAGATATATGTACTTCCCTAAATCATTACTGGCCGCTTTATTTCAGATATGGCTTAAGCAAGTGAAAAACTCTTAGCTAAACTGCTAGCTTTTATATAGCATGTATGTCTTGGTAGTTAAACAATCTTATTGTAGCATTCTAATTGCCTATGTCTGAATAGCGCTCTTCGATGGTGGAAATGACTGCTTTAGATTTCCACTAGGTAGGTACAACATGACAGACAACGCACGTAACACGTTACAAACAAATCAATCAATATGTCGAATATATCATGTATTTTATAATGCTTTAATTGGTTACGCAAGTGTCAATACATGCATAAATAATTAATTTGACATAATTACCTATGTTTTTAATCGATCTTGACATGTCTTTTAATTGAAAATTTTTGTTATTAAATAGTTACGCTAATGCAAGTTAGTAATACTTAGTTTAGTAATATCTGATACATTTTACATATATGTATGTATAAAACTTAAGAAACTTGGTGCCAGATGCCCATCGCATAGATGTTGCATCGCAATTGATGCCTCACCCAATAACTGTAACGACACTACTAGAATACTTAAATCATTCATTCATTTATTCATTCATACGTGTTGGACCTCTCATTGATGATAAATCTTAATACAATTTTTCTAAACAAACTGCTGGTCTTCCATTTGTTGAAAGCAAAGTAAATAACGATTTGTTTATTAACTCGAGTCACTCTCACTCTTTAATTTTTGCTTCGACATATGTACTTGTCCTTTTAATACCACTTTAGAAATGTATTATTTTATTTATACTAGTAGTTCGCCCCGAACTGTGAACTCGCGGTTCGCCAAAAAGATCAATTGAATGCAGTGCTACTTAGTCCGAGATGGGCATTTCGTAATTGATTTCTGATTCCACGATTACTGGAAATTACTTTGTAATCTAATTACCGATTCCCAGATTACTTTGGAATCTAACAATACCGAATTACTAAGTACAATTCCATTTGAGGAATCAGGAATCAATTTTCGAATACTACAATTACTAGTAATTGGAATCAATGTAGATTCCTCATTACAGGAATATATAGTAACAGCACCAGTCATGGGACATTTAAGAGGAAATTTGGAGTATTTATGATATTTCCCTTATACATGTAAATGGTCTAAAAGATGAAAGTCCTATCCGTCTTTCATGTTTTGGGCGTGTTGTATCAAAGATACTGCAATTAGTTTCCACATATTTAACAAATTAAAACTATGCTTTTTTTCTCCAGTCATGGACACTAAAGTTCCAGTAATGGGCCCCCGGTAATGGACGTGGATCCAGTAATGGGCCCCCTATAATGGACATTGCTCTATCAATATAAAATATTGAAATGGGGAATAAATTACGGCAAAATAAAACAATTTTTGTATAAGCTTTTATCGCTGAATGTATTTTTCTTTCCACAGCCAATTATTATTGTATTAGATCCATCGAGATAATTCTAATATACCCTAACACAATTAGTTAGGGTTTAATGCGATAAAGTTCCCAAGGCCACCTCCTGTCTCCATCATCAGATCAGGTCCATGTTATCATAATATTGCATTATCATCCGATTTGCATACTTAATTACGTACTTACACAAAATTTCAACTGAATCGGAAATCGAAAAGTGGCTCAAATTCAGCTACCAAGATTGGACCCACACTAACTAACAGGGCAAGTTAAATAAAAGTTTGGGAAAACGATATTAATTTATCCGAAGTCTGAGAGTACCTCCTGATTGACATATTTCTTAACTACATTTTATTTCTGTATTGTTTAAACATGAAATTATGGCATAGCAAGCATCATTCTGTCATTTGTCCCATCATAGGAGGTACGCAGTTTTACAGCTCCTATAATGGGATTGGGCCAAATACCACTATTTTTTTACATCTGTGGAGTCACAACATAGTGTGTTGTTATACCTTATCTCATGGTAAATGCAATTAACAAAATACATTCTAGTTTTCATCAAGTATTAATTAATTAAAATTTTATTTATTAACTCACCTCTCTTAGCGAAGTTGTTAAGAATTCGTAGTGGTATTTTTTTTCAGTGACACGACAACTTTTAGGTTGACGCCAATTTCTTAAAAAACAACCAAATTTAATAAAACTTCAAAATGAAACAGCTCTAGGACTCTTATTTATGATAATATACAGCCAGTGTTTATAAACTACTTTTAGATACTTATTTTAGAGGAATTATGTTTTTTTGTCCCATTACTGGTTCCACGTCCATTATAGGGTCCACTACTATATTACTTGACTCCTTTCAGATTACATTTCGTACTACTATCAAAAGTACAATTCGATAGTAGATATAGATGTTGTTGACGTACTAGGATGCATCTACCTATACCTTATTTGAAACAGGTGTGTAGATTTCGAAAATGATGATCATGACCAATAAAACGACATCCATGAAGACTTTTATGGCATACTGCATGGCCGTCATTTTGGATTCCAAAATGATCATCATTTTCGAAATCAGGGCCCCCTAAAACCTATAAAACGACATATATGACGATTTTATAACATAGTGCATGGCCGCCATTTTGGAATCCAAAATGGTCATCATTATCGAAATCTGCGCCCCCCAAAACCTATAAAACGACATCCATGACGACTTTTACGACATAGTGCTTGGCCGCCATCTTGGATTCCAAAATAGTCATCATTTTCGAAATCTGCGCCCCCTAAAACCTATAAAACGATATCCATGACGACTTTTATGACATAGTGCATGGCCGCCATCTTGGATTCCAAAATAATCATCATTTTCGAAATCTCCGCCCTCCAAAACCTATAAAACGACATCCTTATGACATAGTGCATGGCCGCCATTTTGGAATCCAAAATGGTCATCATTTTCGAAATCTGTGCCCCCTAAAACCTATAAAACAACACCCATGACGACTTTTATGACATAGTGCATGGCCGCCATTTTGCAATCCAAAATGGTCATCATTTTCGAAATCTGCGCCCCCATAACCTGTAAAACGACATCCATGACGACTTTTATGACATAGTGCATGGCCGCCATTTTGGAATCCAAAATGGTCATCATTTTCGAAATCTGTGCCCCCTAAAACCTATAAAACGACACCCATAACGACTTTTATGACATAGTGCATGGCCGCCATTTTGCAATCTAAAATGGTCATCATTTTCAAAATCTGCGCCCTCCAAAACCTATAAAACGACATCCATGACGACTTTTATGACATAGTGCATGGCCGCCATTTTGGAATTCGAAAAGGTCATCATTTTCTAAATCAGGGCCCCCTAAAACCTATAAAACGACGTCCATGACGACTTTTATGACATAGTGCATGACCGCCATTTTGGAATCCAAAATGGTCATCATTTTCGAAATCTGCGCCCTCTAAAACCTATAAAACGACGTCCATGACGACTTTTATGACATAGTGCATGGCCGCCATTTTAGAATTCAATAAGGTCATCATTTTCGAAATCGGGGCCCCCTAAAACCTATAAAACTTTTATGACATAGTGCATGGCCGCCATGTTGGATTCCAAAATGGTCATCATTTTAGAAATCTGAGCCCCCCAAAACCTATAAAACGACATATATGACGACTTTATAACATAGTGCATGGCCGCCATTTTGGAATCCGAAATGGTCATCATTTTCGAAATTTGTGCCCCCTAAAACCTATAAAACTACACCCATGAAGACTTTTATGACATAGTGCATGGCCGCCATTTTGGATTCCAAAATACGTACGGAATGACAGGTAGGAACAGGACGTCGCTCTACAAATGTCATTCCGTTCGGAAAATGGGGTTGGCCGGTCGAAGTATTTTGAAGATGGCGCCAGCATAGCTTGCCCTGTCAATCCCTAGAATTGTGTCAATTTTTTGTTTGTAATGAATATTTATGTCCTGGATGCCAGTCATTTAAGCCAAATCTCATAGACAAAGAGGCAAGCTATGATGGCGCCATCTATGCAAACCTTTGACAGTTGCCAACCCCATTCCGAACGTCTGTGGCCTTGTGGCGAGGCTAAAGTCGACAATGGATTGAAAACGTGTGCGAATATAGTTGTCAAATCAAAGTCAGTAAACAAGAACAAAAAAACTATACTCGTCCTTTTCTTTCGGGTGCTAGTACTGGTGTAAGACAAAGATGGTATGATTCTCTCTGTCTGTGTTTGAAACGAGACAGTCCTTTGACAAACTATAATTGTAAGCTATGTGGAGCCTTTAACTGATTCACCCTAGAGATTAAAATAAACTGTATCTGTGGTAAGGTAAAGGGCCCCTGTTTCGGCAGGTTAAGGCTCTTGAGAGTGAGTTGAGAGTTTGTGTATTTTTTTTTAATATCACTAAGCATATCAATACCTTGAAAGCTTTTGAATATATTATATTAGTTCTTTGTTAATAATTTAATGTATAAACTGTAGGGTTTTAGTTGAAACTTTTTTTTATATGATTTTTTTCGTGAACCTCTTATTTGGCTCCCATTTCGTGATACAAATTTAGGTCAGCTCCTAAATTCGTGAATTCGTGTCCCCTGTTTCGGCATAAAGTTTTCTTAGAGTAATTGGTGATAAATTGATAATTTTCTGATAATCATTTTAAATATTTAACGGTCTTACCTACTTACGAATAATTGTAAGGTCAAATTGAAAAAAAAAAGTTAAATTGAGAGCTAGCTTAAAGTTTTTTGTACTCGTCGAATTTAATGGTTGAATTAAGACTTAGGTAAACCATATGGGTACTTTAATACTTGATTAAAAGTCAAACTATTTAATTTAAATAAAAAATAAAAATAAAAAAATTAAAAATAAAAATTATTTACAACAAATAGTTTACTATCTTATACGTTAAAAATAAACATACACAAAAATAAATCAAATTTCAATAATAAATAAAATTGTGCTAGTAGTTAATATGAGAATATACGTGGAACATACCTTAATTTTTTTAACTCGGGTCACATTCAAACTCGTTTTATGAGAATTCTAGTGAAAAAAACATATACCGAATTTCGCTCATACGAAACTTCATGAAATACATTAATTGTTTTCTAATTTATTTTTTTAATTATCTTTGTTGTTATATTTAAAAACAAGCACTCAAAATGTATCTAGAAAATCCTTGATTCGTTAGTGGCACGAAATAGGAGACACACGTAAGATAAAATGACCGCTATTTCGTGAGTCGATTTATTGCAATTTTAAGTTATTTCTATGCATATATTCAATCTTTTTTCTTATCAAATCAATTACTAAGGAACCCACAGAAACACTCCCAAAAACTTTTATTCGAATGGGTTTAGCTTTTCCTTCCTATAAGCTTAACAAGTGAGAGCGCGCACCTTACGCCTAAAAAAAGTGCACGCATACAACACAGCTATTCGCGGCCGTCTAACAGTTTCGACCGTCGTATTACTCTTAGTTTAATCACTAAAATATTGGTTATCATTTTATTGAAGAGATTAAATAATACAGATTTTTTTCATATGTATAATTTGAATAAAAGATATTTGAATTCCTTATTATTTGCCCCAGAAAAAAAACTAACGAAATAACGTACTAACACGAACTTGGGGCCGTTTACCTTAAGCCGTAATGTTTCTTGTACCTATGGAGTGTTATCTAAGTAGAACCTCAAGCTGGTGGCCGTGTTGCCAATGCTTCAATAAAAAAAAAAGTAGAACCTCTACCTTCCATAGTTTCTTGCCAAATGTCAAATACCTATACTATGTTTATTTTTATCTTGCTAATTATTTCAAAATGGTAAATTTAAAGACGATATTATAAAAGTGCAAGCCGAGCACTTTCATTTGATACCAAACTCGACCATACTTTCTTACAAAAAAAATGACCAGAAATGCATGACCCCTCACAAATAGTTTTTTAGCATTTTAAGCTCTATTAGCTTAATAACCTCTTGATAAAGCCTGCTCATAATTTAATGACTAAAATTTACTGCCCTCAACTACACGTTTACCCAATTTCATTTAAATTAGGACAAATTTACTTAAGTTCTTGAGTATCAAACTATCTTCTGACAGTTCAGCTTAAAAACATCGAAATGCCGGGACGTGCCGCTAGCCGGCCGCGTGTCCGAAGTCGAATGTAAGAACTTCGCTTCGCTTCGCTCGCTCGTTCGATTAAGTAATAGAAAACACAAAGACGCAAAACGACAGCTGCAGCCGTCTGTGTCTGACGACATTATACATATTAAATTACTGTGACAAGTCAAAAAGACAACCAAATGTTAGTTGATCATTGATCGCGAGCGTGTAAATTGAATTGTGAAATTAATACAGCATTAAGAATAACTAATTAAGATTTAAATTATGGTAAATATGTCTAATTCCGTCATAGGGACTATTCCGTCCACTAGCGTTTTTCTCGAACAACGAACAACATTGATTATTTCGTCGACAAAACAGCGATTTCTTTGACCTTATCTCCACCACGTTTCAAAATTTTGTAAAATGCTTATAAATGATATGATATGATATATGCTCATATGCTTTCGGCGCGTGCCTACAATCGGCGTAAAAGTGTTTAAAAGTCAACAAAAAGACACGCTTGCGTTGCGAATATTGTCGCGCACTGCCGGCCTAGCCAAGGTTGCAATCGCTATCGCTTCGACAACGAAAAGCTTTATGTCTCTCTATCACTCTTCCATATTAGTGTGACAGTGACAGTTGCGTTTCGATCGCTACGAAGCGTAAGCGATTGGCGTCTTGGCTACGCGGCCTGTTCAAACAATTAATATGACGACAAAAGCCGTAATAGATGCAAGTGGGGCGAGGCTGCGCACTTGCCTAATCCCGTTTAAATCATGAACGCCGAATACTCGAGGCATGCGGATCCGGTGACGCATAGACTTACAAGATGGTACTTTACAATGTGCTAAATTGCTAATATTATGTATTACTGCTAAATATTAGCCCCAATTTGTAAGATAGGGGGCTGGGCGATATTAAGAACTATGAATTTATTTTACTTTATATTTAAATAATTTTTTGTGACGCCACTACCGAATAATAATTATTATAATTATTATCATCTATTTACACAGATAATTAATGATAATTATTATCAGCAAGTAAATAGATGCATAATGTTAGCTGGTGACCATCACACATGCGAATAATAACGCTTTATTGACTATGTACCTACCTACATGGCAGATTTTAGTTTTTCTATGATACTTTAGTAGTAATTTACCGTTTATTCGTACTAATTAAATAATAAATATTGCCCTTTTTTTGTATACTTAGAAAGGGACAGTATCGTTTGGAGTGGAGTGAAGTTAGGCATATAAGACCGTAAAGAAACGTAAAACGTGACATACGGCAAGTTTATTCATTGAAAGTAAGTGAAAAATACTCTGCCAACTGATGGTAGAGGTTCTTATCATTTTAGGCACGAAAGTATTTTTCTAATAAATATTATAATTGTCTGCGTTAGCTAAAAGTAAAGGTTATGAGATTATAATGTCGCTCTTCTTTCTTAGCCTAAATTATTCATTATCAAAAAAAAAAACAATTATTCATTATCTTATTTCAGTTGACTAAATAGGCCAAGAAGCTAAATAAGTGCAACGTACTTGTTACACAACTTTACACGTATTTAGTAAACATGTAAACATTTGGTGTTAGCAAACAGTTAACCCCTAACCCCGGCGGAAGTGACACCGGTGACACAAGCGACGCCGCGTGAAACAATGAGGTGTCAAACATCCCGGCAAACGTGTAGAAAGTGACTGATGATACCATGATGACAAGAGGAGGAAGGAATGGCGTTTGTTTGTTTATCGCGTTCAAAACGGATCATAGGAAGTCCAACGAGAATCTTAGGGGTCATCCATTAATTACGTCACACGAATTTCTAGGTTTTTCGACCCCTCCCCCCTCCTTGTCACACTTGGTCACATTTGGCAAACCCCTCCCCCCTAGTGTGACGTCACATTTTTTCTACGAAATCGCCAAATCGAATTAAGTAAATACCTAAGTATTATTAATATTTTATCAAAATATTTTTGACTATATAAATATTAGTAATTTTATAACCCAAAACTGCTTAGGAAAGAAAATTAAACGATTAAAAACGATTATCGTTTTAAAAACTTGTTATTTAAATGTACAGCGAATAAAATAATTTAAATAATTTTTCGGTTACTGATGAAGTTAAAGTGACGTCACAAAGTTTGTGTCTCCCCCCTCCCCCATGTCACAATATGTCACATTTTCTTGACCCCCTCCCTTCCCTAAACGTGTGATGTAATTAATGGATGACCCCTTAGGGAAATCATCCATATCTGGCTCCTTACATATAATCATAAAAAACCAGTCTAATATTAAATTATATTCTTCTGATCATGATTTTTAGGGGCATATTCTATTTACATTTATACGCAAAATTCAAAATTCAGAGGGCTCTTTTACAAGTAACATTTCATACACATCTTCATAGTCGCAGTCACATTGTACATCCTAGTTTACCTTT
The DNA here is from genome assembly GCF_963556715.1 of Cydia fagiglandana. NCBI lineage: Eukaryota > Metazoa > Arthropoda > Insecta > Lepidoptera > Tortricidae > Cydia > Cydia fagiglandana. The sequence continues at coordinate 9,649,207 of NC_085938.1, read as the reverse complement.
AATTAAGTAATAAAATTACAATCGACCAAATGTTCTGGCTTTTTTTTATTTTATACTTGTAAAAATTACAGATTGCCTCAAGAACATTTTTATGAGTTTTTTGCAAAATTCTTTTGCACGCACCTAGCAAGCAAGACCCGACCAAATACTGTTCTGGCTTATTTTATGACTTTATAGATATTTTTACTTGTAATAATTACAGATTACCTCAAGAAAATTAATTGCCCAAAAAAATTATTTGAAAATATAAGGGTTGATTTAGCCCCGCTACCCTGTAGCTAGACCTGCAGTGCTGAGAGAGTATGATAGGAGTATAGGAGAAGTATCAGGCAAATTTTCAAGCCTCAAGGACCAACTCCTAAATGTCTGACCAGCTCTCGGGCCAAAAGTTAAAATGCTTTATTTAACAGAACAAATTCTAACTTGCATTTTGTGGTTTGGTAACCAAAGGAGCTGATTAGCATGTACATACTCGTATTTCAGTACGATAACTACTTAAACGTACCTAATTATTTTCAGTGTCACGTTGGCTTAGTTTAACGACCGTATTATTTGGTATTATTAACATAATTGATTTGTCTCCAAAGAGTAGTATAATATATATATGAGACTTGTCTCTATCCTAATGTCACTTATAACGCAAACGCGCGCAAGCGCACTATTATATATACTTTGCGTGCATTTCCATACTAGGATATACTTGTTATTCAGGAGATAACATGATGTTATCTTGATAACTTTCTCGTAATTCAAGTCAAACCGAGATCTATTTTATGTAATTTAGTAGTTCTAGAAGTTATTAAAATTCTTGAGGTTTATCGCGTCACTTTCTAGCAATTCGGGGTAACTAGGAAAACTATAACACCTAGTTTTATGTAATACTATACAGTGATTTGTAATCATATCACGATCGCAAGCAGGCTGAATGTCACTAGTAGTGATGAAATGATGAAAAAAGTACCTACTTAAAAAAAGTAAGTACCTAAGCTAGCTGAAGCACGTATAAATTAGAACTACCCACCCGGGCTAGCACATGATTGGCGCAACAGTATTTCGCCGAGAGATAGACTACCCGTCCCTCTTTAATTAATACAGTTAGAAAAAGATCTAAACCTTAAAAAGGTACCTAATCCCAAAAAAAAGCTGATTATTTTTCAACGGCTGATAAATTACTTCGGGAGTTCTGATGGCTCAAATTTTACAATACATACTTACTTACGCAAATACACTTCTATTAATAACAATATTTCTCAGTTTATGTAGATAACTTTATGTACAAATTATTAAGAGTAAAAACTTATAATACGTACAAAACTTTTGGTCAGCAGTATCAGCATAATACATTGTTTTCTTCATGACTAACTACATTTAGTGCTCGGCCATGGCTCTTTCAAATTCTCTGACAGTTGTGGCACCAGCTGTGCACGTTAGTTTCGACTGTTCTAGGTCCCTTTAAAATTTGAGTCTGAGTCAACTTATTGGTATTACAGTGGCATTGACATTTCAATTTATCTCCAACAGTGACGAATTACGCTTTCGTTAGCTGTATTATTAAAATCTCGTCGAAGAAACACATTTTATTTGTAATGACTGTTTTATTTAAAACTAAGTACTTTCTAGGAAATCCTCTGACATAATATTAATAGACCACTTCTAATTACTCTAGAATAGTGTAATAGAGACTCTGTTGCTGGAGTTAACAAAGATATCTTACGTTTTTGGTGACACTGGAGTTACAGTTCATAGGTAGGGCTATTCGAACCATTAGGCGATCTTCGCTTGTTTACTTTTAAACAAGAAACGAAAAACTCGTCATTATGTTAACCATACAATTAAGTTCCCATGTAATTGCAATGCCGTCGCAATGAGTTATGTCACCTTGCGGCAACATCTCATACTTCCGATTGAGATCTAGGTCTCGTAATGAGCATTCTTCCTATTTTTTACCAAACTCTGCCTTTAGCAAGCTTTCTAAGTTTCGTAATGTTATTGTTCATTGTTTTTAAAAATTTTGCATATAAGTAGAAATAACATTTTAGATACCTACTATATATCTTACGCCTATAGTTGTTTCTACCTACTCTTAAATTCATATACATAGGTATGTACTAAGTTGTTGTTAATCAATTTACGAACTTGATAAAAAAATATACCTGTAAGCCTTATAGTGTTAGTCTTACAGATAATATTGTAATATTACTTATATTACATAATGTCTACAAATCCATATCCTTTTCCGGGTGACTGTCTAATAAAATTCTTGCTTATCCTCTACTAAACCGTTATCTGTTTCAACCATTCTGGTCACACAGTTGAAAGTGATCGTGGACACCCGTGTGCAGAATAACTATGCTAATACTTGTATATGTAAACAGAGGGTGTTAGCGCCTTGCGATACGTAAGGAAAACTCCGAGGAAATGTAGTATTTGCTTAACTGCGTCTAGTTTTCACCTGGGAAAACACTGAAGTGTTTAACGAGTTCAGATAACAGCTCACGACGCGTCATATGACTTGATTTCCTAGAAATATAAATAACATAAGTATATGGATATTTCGGATTAAATGTTACTTCTTAAATATTGCAACAGCTGTTTAAATTAGGTGTTTATACAATATACATACATATATTAGTGCTCATTCTCAGAATATTTCTTTGCGGTTGCCTCTAGTAATCCTTCTCTACCAACTTGTATAGGTACCTACCTATATAATTATTTTATATGAATTTTTGGAAGGTAATGAATGAGACCGCAGTCTGTCTGTCTACATTTTATGTAGGTGGTAATTCTGTCTTCGTTTAACTAACATTTTCCGTTCGTAGGTATAATTTCCAGCATAAAATCTTAGCCCTTTTATGGGACTGGATATACCCAGGATACTATAAATTTGTTTAAACGTTGAATTTACATACAAATTTAGTACCTTGCGAAATACAAGTAGGTACCTACTGTTTCACGCAACTAGTCTAGATGCAAAGTGGAACTGATGATTACGATTATAACAGATAATTAAATGAATGGCAAGTGACACTATACTAATAACACTTCGGGCCATGGTTGCTGCCCTCATCTAAACCTAAATACATCTGCGTACGCGTTCATTGTATACAGCTCTAGATCTTAACACTCAATTATCGAAATGTCAACGCCTCAACAACCAACCTTTCTGTCACAATGCTGGCATAATTGACACATTAGCTATCAGGTGATTACGGATCGAGGGCAGATAGACGAGTGACAATAGTTCGGATCATGTGTGAAGGAGATACTATTACTGTTTCGTGTCAAGATCTTATGCGACAAGGTTAAATGAAAGGTTACTTAGGCCCACTTGCACCATTCCACTAACCCGGGGTTAACCGGTTAAACCTGGAGTTGCCATGGTTACCAGTACAATTTGACACTAGGTTAACGGTTTAACCGCTTAACCCCGGGTTAGTGTTTGGTGCAAGTGGGCCTTACTTACTTATTTTTAATTAAATGGGACGCTCATGTTTGCCTGCCTTAGTTTAGTTCACATGTGGCATTGCAAGACGCTTTAACTGCTTGCTGCTGTTCTAACGATCATAAAACAATTTCTTCTTCTTAATACGCAAATTTCACACACGTGGATAGTAGTAGGTACCACATACCGGGTGTGGCCTGTAACACGAGCAAATAATTAAAACATAGATTGTACGCCTCAAACGGTGACACCTTTGTTCAACAACTTTAAAAAAATAATGAAGTATTTAGAGTCCCTATTTTTCATACAAAATAAATATTATCTTCAATGGACGCCAGCGCCACGCCATATCATTGTGATTGACGTTGCTTGTCACGCCTTAATCATAACAAAATTGGCAATACATTCCGTCTTAGAATAAACTTTAAAGTGTATTAAAAATCAAACCACAAATTATTTTTAAAAGTCGCTGAACAAATGTTGGCCAGTATGAGGAGTACAGCCTACAGTTTAATTTTTTGCTCATATTACAGGCCACACCCGATAGGTTTATTAAACATATTCTTTTGATACTCGTATCTCTTTATATTCTGAAAATATATATTACATTTATTGTTTACGTTGCGTATTTATAGGCCAAACCATTTACTACTCTTTACAAGCAGAGTTTGTAAACCTTTTACTAACTTTAACAAATAAATATTGTTTCCAGATAGCCTGGCTCTCCCGTGGCGATGGTTACAGCTGCCCCTACGGACAGAACTGCGCCAACTCCTTCGAGCCTGCTCCCCCTGGACGAGCGCCGCCATGCGCGCAGCCGGGCCTCACCTACTGCGTACACCCAGACCCTTACCCTGAGTAAGTATGATAGCCATGATCTGACACCCCGACAGTTACAGCTTCCCCCTAGAACAGAACTGCGCCAACTCCTTGGAGCCTGCTCCCCATGGACGAGCGCCACCATGCGCGCAGCCGGGCCTCACCTACTGCGTACACCCAGACCCTTACCCTGAGTAAGTATGATAGCCAGGATCTACCGCTCGGCTGTGCTATCTTTAGCTCTTAGCCGAGATGACTTGTAGGTATTTGGCGCAGAAGTGTTGTATAATTTTACTCGAATTCCCTCTAGCCCGAGTTTTGTAAGCACTTATTTTTTAGTAAATTGCTTGACTTAAATGTGTTCAACGCATTAGTAATGGTGAACATCTGTAATATGCGAGTGTTGTGCCCCTAAAGGATCAATTTCTCTTACATCGCTGGAAGTCTGTTAGAAACATGTCCGAAATGTGTGAGACTTTCCAGTAGTCAGTCAGCAGTGTGACAAGATCAAATCCTGTGCTCAAAATAACTTCCAACCATCTTTTTCCAGACAAATAATCCGCCGGCTAATCGAAGCGGGACAGTACGATATATCGACGCTGCTCTCAGACGAGACGCGGGACGACTTCAACTCGAACAAGAAGGTGGACCACGGGTACGGCTACGGCCCTAACTCGCTACTCAATGTCGACCAAATCTCCATCGTAAATGAGCCTAAAAACTACAACACGAAGTTCCATTCCAGATTCAATCATGGTGAGAATCTTGGATATGTAGTATTTTAGTATTCACTTTTCTTTATACACGGTGGCCAAAAAATAAGTGCATTCCCGTTGCCAGGTTTTGGGATTATACTGAGTAACTTTTACTACCAAAATGTACCTATGAAACAGCCATTTTTTTTTTCATAAACCTCCCTGGCAACAAGAACGCACTTAGTTTTTGGCCACCCTGTATATTTTAAAGGATAGTCAACTGTTAACAGTCACTTTATAATTTTTTTTTTATTATGAATGGGCTTACTCATGGCCACAGACTAGCCGAGGCGTAGACGTGGCCTACGATGGACCGAGCTCGCCCAGAAGGTGCCTGTTCACTCTTGATTTGAAGGTTGCCGGGTTATAAGAACACGGAAATATAGACGCCGGCAAGGAATTCCATTCCTTGGCAGTGCGCATAAGGAAAGTAGAAGCAAAGCGCTTCGTGCGAATTGGTGGAATATCTACCAAGTAAGGATGGAAACCGGCCGTGCGTCTAAAAGTCCGATGGTAGAATGGGGACGGTGGAATAAGCTCGTGTAGCTCTTGGGCACACTCCCCGAAGTGCAACCTGTAGAATACCGACAGGCTGGCGACTTTCCGCCGATGGGCCAAAGACTGAAGCTTAGCCGTTAGCTTCTTGTCGCCAATCATCCTCCTGGCTCTGCGCTCCACTGAGTCCAAAGCGGCGAGTTGGTATTTAGCTGAGCCATCCCACAGGTGGCTGCAATACTCCATACACGACCGGACTTGAGCTTTGTAAAGTGTTAGAAGCTGTCCAGGTGTGAAGTATCGCTTCACCTTATTTAGGACGCCCAGCTTTCTGGCCGCAGTTTGTGCTTTAGACTCAATGAAGCTGCCGAAGCTGAGGACTGAACTCAGCTCCATGCCGAGGAGTTCCAGGCTGTCGGCAATAGGTACAGATGCACCCCGGAAAGAAGGAGTCAGGTCGAATGGACTCCGTTTTGCGGAAAATAGACACGTCTGCGTTTTGGAGGCATTGAACGTGACCAGATTGTCATCACCCCACTGGGAAACGAGACTAAGGGTCAAGTTCATTCGCTCAACCATGGCCTCTCTCTGTGAACGTATATCCTCCCTGCTGTCCCCTGCACTAGCCAAATATCTCTCAACAACCGTACTGTCATCTGCATAACCTACAATGCTGGGTTGCAGCATGTCGTTAATGTGGAGCAGGAAAAGGGTTGCGGAGAGAACAGACTCCTGAGGAACACCGGCGTCAATGGCCATGAGGTCTGAAGAGCAGCCATCAATAACTACTCTGATCGACCGTTCACTCAAGAAATCAGATAGCCAGCTACAAAAGTCAGCAGGGATGCCGTATGCAGGAAGCTTGCTAAGGAGACTTGCGTGCCAAACCCTGTCAAAGGCCTTCGAGATGTCCAGTGAAACAGCAAGCGCTTCACCGTTCCTCTCGATGGCCTCGCCGCAGCAGTGCGTGACATACGCTAAAAGATCCCCAGTAGACCGACCTCGGCGAAAGCCATATTGACGGTCACTGAGCAGATCATTTGCTTCGAGGTATGCCAGCAGCTTGCCGTTAAGTACCCTTTCCATGACTTTACAGAGCATGGAGGTAATGGCGATTGGTCGGTAATTGCAGGGATCAGCACGACTACCCTTCTTGGGTACTGGCTGCACGTTTGCAAGCTTCCAGGATTTCGGCACCGTTCTTGTTTGGAGAGAGAGGCGGTACAGGCGTGTCAGTACAGAAGACAACTCAGGCGCACACTGCTTTAGTACACGTGCAGGTATACCGTCTGGTCCACTGGCCTTATTCACGTCAAGATTCTGCAGAGCTCGGCGTACCTCTTTTTGATGAATAGCAATTCTCTGCATAGAGGAACTGCATTGAGGTAGCGTAGGTGGAAGTTTTGAGCCTGCGTCTAGACGTGAATTGCTCGCAAACAGAGAAGCAAACAAGTTTGCTTTCTCTGTCGCGGAGTGGGCCAGTGTCCCATCAGGTTTCTGCAGAGGTGGCAATGTGGGTCGGCAGAAGTTGGATTCGACCGCTTTCGACAGGGACCAGAACCGCTTGCTACCAGGAGGGTAGGAGGCGAGTTTAGCCCCTAGAGCATAGTTGTAGTATTATTTAAATTAGCATAGTTGTAGTATTATTTAGTAGTAGTATACACATTGTAATAGTATGTTCTATGTATTGGTATAACTTTTTCAGAAATATTCTCCCAAAAGACTCCTCTCCAGCCACCATCTCCCGTGGACCCTTCGCCCTACAACATCAACGCCTTCCAAGCGTCAAACTTCTCCAAGTTTGGGTACCAGAACCCCAACTACTGGGCGCCCAGCTTCGACTACGAGAACAAAATCAACCGGCCGAACGTATACAATCAGAACTTCTACAACACGCCGTTTAGTCAGTATGATACCGCGGATTGGTTTAGACAAGCGGCGAGTGGAGTCACGCAGTATAATCCTAATGAGTGGTGGAAGTAAGTCATAATTAAATATTACATTGACTTATATCGACCGGGATATGAACCGTGATTACCTTTTTAGGGTTCCGTACCCAAAGGGTAAAACGGGACCCTATTACTAAGACTTCGCTATCCGTCCGTCCGTCCGTCCGTCCGTCCCTCCGTCCGTCCGTCCGTCCGTCCGTCCGTCCGTCCGTCCGTCTGTCACCAGGCTGTATCTCACGAACCGTGATAGCTAGACAGTTGAAATTTTCACAGATGATGTATTTCTGTTGCCGCTATAACAACAAATACTAAAAACAGAATAAAATAAAGATTTAAATGGGGCTCCCATACAACAAAAAAAAACAAAAAAAAGCAAAAAAAAAACGGTCACCCATCCAAGTACTGACCAGTACTTGGATGGGTGACCGTTTTTTTTTTTGCTTTTTTTGTTTTTTTTTGCATTATGGTACGGAACCCTTCGTGCGCGAGTCCTACTCGCACTTGCCCGGTTTTTTGTATTGTTTTCGAGCTCCCGATATTTGGACGCAGTTACATGCATCTTGTTCACGGGTAACTGCATGATGATAGCGGACCCGTGAACAAGTTGCATGTAACTGCGTCGAAATATCGAGAGCTCGACAACAATACAAAATGTAATCACGGTTCATATCCCGGTCGACAGATATAAATAAGTCTACTGAAACAAACCGTGAATCAGTCAAAACTGTATTACATTGATTAGCTTTTATAACCTCTTTCTTTTGTTTGTGTTTTCGATATAGGCTAAGGTGTGCCATTTCCTGTAAATATGTACAAAACTACAAACATTATCATGTCTGTGTATTCTCCCACACACTGATTAGTTAGTAATTTATTTACGGTTTTAATTACCTGACCTACAATTTTCATTATAACGGAATCTATTTACATAGGTATTTATTGGTTGCGATTTTTCTTTTGCGAAAGAAAGATGTTTGTCACACATGGCATGGATGTTATCTTAGTCTCAAAAAAGTTGTAAAATAGATAGGTAATCTAAAATTCAAAACCAAATTCCATTCAGGTACCCTTCCCGCTCTGAAGTCACCGTACAACGCTCCGTGACGTTCCCGACGCGCTCGACGAGGCACCGACGGCGGCGAAACGCGGAACTGGTGCGGGCGTCTGAGCAGAGGCAGCTCACGGGCGCCGAGGCATTGAGGATAGCTTTGGGGCTGGCCAGGTAAGGTCATGAATAGTCGATAGTCTACTACAGGGTGCAACGCGGACCTAGTGCGGTCCGAGGACTGGCCAAGTAAACTGTCTACTATTGGATGCGTTCGGGCGTCCGAGTAAAGGCAGCTCACGGGCGTAAAGGCGCTGAGGATAGCCTGGGAGCTGGCCAAGTAAGTCTAACAAGAAAAAACGCAATCCTGGCAGCGTCGATCCCCATATCCTGAAGAGTCGTCAGCGCTACCTTACGACGACGAATTCACTTGATGCATTTACTAGATCAAAATTCTGTGACTCTGTAGCGTGTAGGTTATGGGGCTGAGGAGTGGAGAGGTCACGTAAGTCAGACTGCCTGGATACTCTCGATGATAGACTAAACGAAAGGACATTTGGGGAAAAGTCAGCAGATAAATTTGTAACGTCTTTTACAAGCATCCACCCCGTCCACCGTACGGTAGAGAGTCTAGAATTCCCATTTCCATATTCGCTCGCAAAGCATCTAATCTACATGTAAACTTCCAGCGCAGAGACATCCGCGGAGCGTCCTCGACGGCAGGCGCCCGGCACCGAGGAGCTGTGCCGCGTGCGCACCGACTTCATCACGCCGCGCGCCGCGCTCAACAACAAGGGCAGCTGGCGCTACGTCGTCAACATGCCCAACAACATGACGCAGCTGGTGCGCGCTGAGATATGCACGTGAGTATTGTAGGCTGTGGACAATCCAGAGACAAAGAAACGTCCTGAATCCAGGAGGTGTGCCAAGTATTGTAGTTCGTCACATCATCACGCCGCGCGCCGCGCTCAACAACAAGCGCAGCTGGCGCTACGTCGCCAACATGCCCAACAACATGACGCAGCTGGTGCGCGCTGAGATATGCACGTGAGTATTGTAGGCTGTGGACAATCGAGAAACAAAGGAACGTTCTTTTGAATCCAGGAGCTGTGCCAAGTATTGTAGTGCATCACATCATCATATCACGCCCACACGCTGCACACGCGGCGCCGCGCTCAACAACAAGGGCAGCTGACGCTACGTCGTTAACATGAAACATGACGCAGCTGGTGCGCACTGAGATATGCACGTAAGTGAAGTCGAATATAGACTATCTAGCTAACTATGTGGCAAAGTATGCAAGTGTCATCATAAATGTCAATTTCCTATGAAAATATAATTTTTATTGTTGCGCTCCACGCTTTTTCGGTTCAGGGCTCACAGTTTGCTTAATGAGAGAGTGAGATGCAATGACTTTGGATAAAGAAATTGGTCAAGTGGAATACAACCCTTAGACGGAATTATAGTAAAGTCAAAAAGTCGACGTCAAAGACATGTTTACACTATTGCACCCAAGGCCCCTACCTTTTCTGTTCTCTTTGACGGCGCAGCAACTAGTATCATTTCTCTCTCCTCGCTCTTTTAAAATGCCATTTGTCAAAAAAGGACAACCATACTGTTGACAAGGTGAACTTCAAATCAAGTGTTGCCTTTTTTGATGCATCCAGGCTGTGTATGTGTGCGTAAAAACGTGTATGTGTGCTCTTTTAGGGATGTGAAAAGTCGATTTTAATCATGTTATATATCGATAAATGCTACACAGTGGAACGAAATAGCAATTAATTGTAGCTTCAATATCTTTGTTAAACATATACATAATTGAAATGCTAATGAATAATAAATATATTAGAATATAATAAAATATTTCAATTATTGCGGAACACATATCTTAGTAGGTGTTTATGTATTTTAATTAAATATCTGAACTTTCCCTTGGTTCCCTGCTGAGGCGTGACGATAAAATTGTGATCTGATAACCACAATAAAGAATAAAAGCGTTTTTGTTCATTTTAGATATCGTCAAACCTTTGAAGTAAAATTAAAATTGTAAGAAATGTCGATAGTTTATCGATATGACTTTATCGACATGGCTACAGCAAGGTGGTGTTAAATTGTTAATCGTACACTAAACAAAAGTGGCAACAGTGACAGCTCGCTGAGACCCCGTCTCTATACAGGATGATTCATGAGACGTGAGCAGGACTAATCCTACACACTCAGTAACTTATAATTGATCGATCACCGTAGTATTTAGGTGAAACAACCACACTTTTTCCTATTTTTTAACTTTTTGGTGAGGGCAAATTTAATTCTCTACAATCTTGGTCACCCTACAATAGGTCAGTAAATGAATGCTCAAAAAACGTTGTAGAGGGAAATGCTTGGAACACAATTTTTGACTCCGTAACTTTGTTTGGACTAGTTAGGAGGTGAACATATCAAAAGTCCCCGCTTGTAGCCCCGGTGCTGGGGGGTAGAGGGGGGTAAGAAGGTCGAATTTTTCGGTTTTTCATTGATATCTTGGAAACTTTGCGTCTTAGCGACATGACTACTAAGACAAACCGAAAGCTGATAAAATTAGTTACAAGTTTTATCCAGTCAAGTTTTTCGATATCTTGAATAGTTTTTGAGATACCCGCTCTTGAAAGTTTATTTAGGGATTTTAATTTTATCTTGATATCTACATCAGTGAAGCTGTTGGGCCATGTTTGGTATCATTTTCGTACAAATCGGGGGTGCTGAATTCATTTATGGTATCACATTAACACTATTTCGAAGTAAAACCAAAATTTAAAAAAACATATTTTTTTAAATCCCTCTTCACGCTTAACCCGCTGAACCAATTTTGTTGAAATTTGATATACAAATAGTTTCAGTCTCGACACAGGAGATAAGATAGTTTTTATAACGAAAAACATCTTTTGAGGGTGTGAAAAGTGGGGTGGAAGTTTGTATGGGGAGTCAATAACCGCTGAACCGGTTTAGATGAAATTTAGGATGGTATACATCTGTGATTTAGATGAAAATGATACCAAACATGACTATAAACCTTACCTTAAGCAGTATTAACCTCAGGAATGCAGTTTCGTCGACGAAGTTGAATTCCCCCCATACTCTATTTCACAACTTTAAAGGATGATTATTGAGATAAAAAGTATCTTATGTCCTGTCTTGGGACTCGAAATATCTGTATACCAAATTTCAATTAAATCGGTTGAGCGGTTTAAGCGTGAAGAGGAATTTAAAAAAAAGGTATTTGTTTAAAGTTTATGTGTTTTTTCTTAGGAATGGTGTCAATGTGATACCAAAAATGAATTCAGCACCCACGACTTATACGAAAATGATACCAAACACGGCCTAAGAGCTTCACTAATGTAGATATCAAGATAAAATTGAAAGCCCTAAATAAACTTTCAAGAGCGGATATCTCAAAAACTATTCAAGATATCGAAAAACTTGACTGAATAAAACTTGTAACAAATTTTATCAGCTTTTAGTTTGTCTTAGTAGTCATGTCGCTAAGACGCAAAGTTTCCAAGATATACGTGAAAAACCGAAAAATGAGACCTTCTTTCCCCCCTCTACCCCCCAGCACCGGGGCTACGGCCGGGGACTTTTGATATGTTCACCTCGTAACTAGTCCAAACAAAGCTACGGAGTCAAAAATTGTGTTCCTAGCATTTCCCTCTATAACTTCTTATTGCTTGGCCTACAAAACCTAATTAATAAACATAAAACCTCTTTTACCGTAATGACAGCATTTTGATTACGAAGAAAATGAACTGTCCAACTTAGTGAAATACTAGTTTTCAAAAGTAACCAGACCGTGATGACATTCAATTTGACACAGAATATCGGTACCTAACCCACCCAAGACAGTAATTTTTCCACTTTTAAATTTATTCTAAGCTTAATAGCATCGTTCGCAGACGTTTCTGCGTGTTAAAAATTTAAATCGGTACCTAGTTTGGTATTCTAATTTTAGGGTGACCATGCATGTCGTAAATAAATTAATAACTTTTTTTTTCAACACGACTACAAAATTAACGTTAAACACACTAATACTGATACGAAACAGTTGTTTATAATTTACGAAATGCGCAGTGTTAGTCCTGCTCACGTCTCCTGAATCACCCTGTATATTGTAAGTCTATGATTGCACCTTACCTCTTTGTAATAAGGCGAAAAATGTAAACCTAAAGTAAAACTATCTTTAACCCGTCTAACTAAACATCCCATCTTAATCCCATTTGCAAGAGACTTACAATAAATGTTTTATTAAAATAATACAAGCTCTTAATCTTAAAATAGTTTCTAATCGGCTATACTTAATGATATAACGATGCCACCTGTTGGGTACCAGAGAAACTATTAACATAAGTCATTAATAGCGCCCTCTATGATGCAGTAGTGGCATCAAGTGAAATTATGACCACATTAAATGTTATAATTATAAAACTTTAAATTATTTAAATTGTATGCAGTAATCATTTATTTTATTATTTATTGTTTTACAGGTCAAGTCAATGCAGCAACTTGTGTTCCGTACCCGTCGGTTACAGTTCCCGTTGCGAGCAGAAATACATACAAAAACGACTGGTGGCTCTGGAGTCCAGTGGTCAGAGCTTATACACGGATGTTTTTTGGATACCTAGTTGTTGTCAGTGTACTATAATAGCCAACAACACTTAAAACCAATTTAATTCGGATAGTTTATTACAATGTAATCGTAATTTTTTTGTCGCGACTACTCGACACTAGGTGGCGCGCAAATCAAAGTTAAAAGCATTTTGTTAACATTCACTGCCAAGTAAGTTAAGTATGAATTTACACAATTTTAATGCGAATTAAATAATTATTATTATGACGATTAATATATCAAGTCATGACATTTCGTAAAACATAGATTTAAGTTATGTTTTCATTTGAAAGTTCTTCTTTATAAGCTACTTTTTACAAGGTTTCTGCCTAGATGGCGTTACTATTCTACGAACCTTACCACAACAACTTATAGTTCGTTTTTTTAGCATTAGAAAAAGATTACTGGATCTTGACGTGTAATTTAATTCAAAAACGCTTTTTAAAAATCAGTAGGTAGGTACTCGTAACACTTACTTATGACAAAAAAATGAAAATAATCGTATATATGATTCATAATTGTTACATTTTGCTTGGACTTATTTTTCAAAAGTGTTTTTCAATAAAAGGACACGTTTATTTACTTTTTTCCCATGCTAAAAAAACTAACTATACCGCGTGTGGCCTGTAATATGAGTAAAAAATTTAACTGTAGGCTGTACTCCTCATACTGACCAACATTTGTTCAGCGACTTTTAAAAATAACTTGTGGTTCGATTTTTAATACACTTTAAAGTTTATTCCAAGACGCAATGTAGGTATTGCGAATTGTGTTAAGTTTAAGGCGTGACAAGCAACGTCAATCAAAATGATATGCCGTAGCGATGGCGTCCATTGAATATAATATTTATTTTGTATGAAAAATAAGGAGTCTAAATACTTCATAATATTTTAAAGTTGTAGAACAAAAGTGTCACCGTTTGAGGAGTACAATCTATGTTTTCATTATTAGCTCATGTTACAGGCCATACCCGGTATATAGATTTTTTGTTTTTCATCATGTTTCGTTTTCGGTCTTTGTTTCATTTTAGAGAGACGTTTATTTATGTTTCTGTCACAGGCTGTGCTGTCAATGTAGGTATTATCATTTTCTGGTTAGTATTGAAAATTTATATTTTTATATCTTTAGCGCCGTGCTCGGCGTTCGAATGCCCATGGAATCCACTTAAACTAAAAAAAAATACACTGCGCTCGTTACAAGCCTAGAAAACAAATAAAAAAGTTAAAACCTAAAAATCTGGGACTATATTTAAGTTATTATTTTCTCAGCCTACGAGGTACATAACTTGTAGAGGTAAACCAAGAAAAGTCCGGCGGCCGATTTTTGAAATTCGACCACTCAATTTCGTGTATTTCGTTAAATGATATCTCCACTACTAGGCGTTTAAATTCTACTAATATAATTGCAATCGAGTGGTCAATATCACTAGATTCCAAATTTCGATGGCTCGTATTTCAAAAATTAGCATTTCGCTGTTTTCCACCGGTTTTCGAGTGACGAAATCGAGCGATCGAAATTCAAAAATCGGCCCCCTGCAACGATTTGATAGCATACGCAGTGCAAGTGTTATTTTAAGCGTCACACTTTGAAATTATGACGTATAAATAACACTTGCACTGCGTGTGCTATCAATATCCTTGCAGACTTTTCTTGGTCTAACTCTACCTATTTACTATTTATTCATGTCGACCCAAAATTCCATAAAATATTATCTTCGATAAGTTTATTAAGTGTGTTTATCACTTTTGTCCTAAAGACAAGTATTATAATTTTAAATGCTTAATTATGATATTAACCAAGTATTAATAAGTTAAGTGGTTAAGTGAAGTGTTTGTAAATATTTAGCTTACATGTAAATTAATTGAGCTTTGTGGCGTGTTTTAAGTTACTTGGTATTTTCATAGTGTAATAGCGGATCTTAAAATGCTTCAAAAACAAATATGTATCATTGGTTATCCTATACATAGTCAATGATATAATTATATAAACGTAATAGTATTATTTTATACTTCTCTTGGTGCTTGAGGGATTACGGTACCTATCTATTAACAATATTAAGAAATTATAAGCCTAAGTTATAAATAAGTTATTATTTATTAAAGATTGGTGAATAATAATGTGCACATTAATGTTAAACAGGTATAAGATTTAGCGAACGATATCCGAAATACGAATTTACTTGGAGATAAGAAAGGCTAAGAAGCGTTTAAGAGTAAAATGGACGATCGCTTTTTCATACGAACGTATTCCCTGTTATAGTATTTTATGCAACCGTTGTTTACTTACTTTGAAATAAAATTGAAAATTTAACAAATATTTTTAATTCAAGAAGTAGCCAAAATGGAGGGTACGGGCGGGAAAAGAATGAATGAATGAAATTTAAAAAATAACTTGTCTATGGTTCACTTATTTGTCAGAGATGACATTTAAAATAAGGTTGGCAACACTGTTTTTCATTCAATATTTTTTAAGTGGTCATTACACGAAGTATCGTAAAATCGCCAAAAAGATACTGCGTGTATGCACAAATTCTTTTTTGGGGAATAGTTTAAAGACTTCTCTTGGCAACTATAAGGTATGGTTTTAAAGGTGTGTGCACGACCCTTTAATTGACAAATAAAAGTACGGGAGTAGAAAAAAATAATATTTTAAACGGGTTACCCAACTTACCCACGAATAAACGCTTGACATGAAATTTGGACCGAAACATGTCGAAGGTTTAGTCATGTGAGTAACCCATTTAAAATCATTGTAATATGTTCAAGTCTTAGGAGTTTGGAACGTATTCCCTGTTCCGTAATTCCTCTCTGGATATTAACATTATAGAAAACATTTTTACATAATAATTTGACGTATCAGTATCACAGATCATGGTGATGGTGGCTTGACGGGGGACTAGGTTTGTATGAGGAAGGGGTCGAAAGGTAAAGGTTCCGATGAAACTGGTATCCCTATTATTATATCTATTTCATGCAGCTCAGAGGCAAGGCTTGTAGTTAGCATATATTGTTATATAAGGCTTATGGACAGTACTAATAGTAAGCTGAGTGATTTATTTACTTATCTAACGTACATGTTAATTAAATGTAAATGTTTTTAGATGGGTTTAGACTTAGGATTTTGACTTTTGTACATTTATTTAATTTCTTCAAATAAATCCCGATACGAAATACAAACGAGTTTGTTTTACTTAACTCAACCCGAGTTCATGCTAGGTAATATAAAGTGAATCAATAGTCACACTAGTGCATTCATATCTCATTAATATTTAAACAAAATTACGATAGGAAAGTATCACATCCTTAATTGTACCTAACTAAGACAATCTATTAATTAACTACTATGCATACGCTATACCCTCTGGTACTTATCTTTTTTAGGGTTCCGTACACAAAGGATAAAACGGGACCCTATTACTAAGACTTCGCTGTCCGTCCGTCCGTCCGCCCGTCCGTCCGTCTGTCTGTCACCAGGCTGTCAACAGATCAGACAGTTGAAATTTTCACAGATGAGTATTTCTGTTGCCGCTATAACAACAAATACTAAAAACAGAATAAAATAAAGATTTAAATGGAGCTCCCATACAACAAACGTGATTTTTGACCAAAGTTAAGCACCGTCGGGAGTGGTCAGTACTTGGATGGGTGACCGTTTTTTTTTTGCTTTTTTTTGTTTTTTTTTTGCATTATGGTACGGAACCCTTTGTGCGCGAGTCCGACTCGCACTTGCCCGGTGTTTTTTGTGTAACAGTCGAGTTCACAAACATTTTTACAAGTCAATATTCCAAAATAGTTATTTACGATACAAGGGCGGAAAAGAGGAAATTCGACACGAGTTGCGAATTACCTATTCGCACGTGTACCGTAAAACGTTTTACAGTTCATATGGCCCTTTAAACTTTTAACATACGCACGGAAAGTGCTCTTCCCCGCACTAGTGCGGTAAAGTAGGACCAAAATATGTACTGTAATAGTACATTTCGATGCTAGTGCGGAAGGTATGTCATTACTTCACGAGTACCGAGATATCTTGCCACGAGCCGCAGGCGAGTGGCAAGACTCGGTACTCGTGAAGAATGACATTTCCGCACGTGTACCTATCGAACGACGTTTTTTAATACAGTTGCGAAAAAATAAGAAATACATTGTTAATCGTACACTAAACAAAAGTGGTAACAGTGACAGCTCGGTTAGACGTCGTCTTTAAGTATATTATATCTATGGGCGTTTGGCAGCTATTCCGTTCCATTCAGTCAACTTATTAAGAACGGAATTTTCAATATTGAATATTAAAAAATAAACGTGTTATAATGATGAAGAGGTAAGTAATTAAATATGAAATATGTAATATTTTTCGTATTCTTACATTAACGGTAGGTTTTTATGCTGATTACGACGTTTAAAGGAAACTAATATTAACACTCATCAATAAGTAGTCGTGAATTGGAACAAGCATAAATTTAAAAAAATTGGAAAAGTAAAAAGCACTAGTTCGAGATAACCAACTTTCCGCACGCTAAACAGCTACGTAAAGTAGCACTTTTTGAGCAACTGTATTAAAAATATATTTATGGAACGTTGGCTTGTAAAGATGTTTGTGAAGTTCTCATAAAATATATAATTATCTACCGAGATTGTCATTTATTTATGCTATTAATAAAAGACAACAAAACACCAACAGACATTTAATAAAAGTTAATAAAAGGATTGTAAAATATTGAAAACAAATTCGAATTGACCCATCAGCCACCTCATAAATAATTTAGATAGGTATCCCGCGGCCTCAAGACAACATATTTTCCGTCTATAGAGTTAACGAGAGGGGCACATCTGGGGCTGGAACCCTTGGCGCACCCTTGGGGCTGAGCCTACCTTAACAAATTTTCCCTTAAGCTGTAAACATGTTCTGTATTTCCCGATTCAATGGCTCTTTGAAGTTGTTTGAATAGACTGGATTTTTTATGACTTTTTCAATGCCTCTTTTAAAAACGTAATTTCAAGACGTCAATATATCCTTAACATTCTCTTCTGAAAGTTCCCATTAGAAAATCGCGGTTATTTTAATCTGGCCGCACTCCGTAACCATCAGAAAAAGCCTTAGAAAAAGCAAATTGCGGCGAAAATGCTTTCCATAAATTATCAAAACCACTGCTAAAACTCGAGCTTACAAAAGTTCAAGTAAAACGTCGCTACGCATAAAAGTAAAAGAGGAAGGGAAAAAATCAATGCTTGCATTTTATGTTCTGTGCGTGTGACAGATCGGTTGTCATGACTACCGCGACGGGGGAAGCGCATGGCGCGAAAAAATGACGTAAGTGACGTAAGGAACCGACAAAATGGCGCCTAATTTTCCCGCGTAAAGTCGCAGCTTACCGCTGCGTTCACAGTTATGACGTTTTGCGTTTGACATTTGTGGTGCGTCGAAGAAGAAAGAGACGGAAGATGGGGTAAGGGAGCCGGTAATCGATATTACGCACTTTTGTAGCAATGAAATTGGCGCTCCGCGTTGCAAGAAAGGTCTGCACGTTGCAATCTTATTTTAAAATGTAGATAAGTAAATCTGCATGTTCTGTAAATAATAAAAATAAAACAATAGTTATGAATGTAGTTAGAGTTATTCATACGACATAATTTCATAGAAGTTTGACATTTAAATTAATAACACTTGCACTGCGTGTGCTATCAAAATCGTTGCAGACTCATTTTGCTCTAACTCTATCTTTTGCGTATTTTTCGCGTATTTCACTAGGCATTGCGTATTTTTCAACAAATGTTTTATTATAAATTTGAGCTTTAGTAGTCACAATATATAAAGTAGAGCGTAAACTTACGCAACATGAATGTATAATTAATCATAATAGGGTTACTATTAATGATCGTGTATAATTGTAGCAGTAGCTTACATAAAAAGTGTAATTAATGTGGCTACCAACAGATGGCGCGGTGATGAGTTGAACAGCGAGCGAGGAAATGACACAGTGGAGCGGGTGAAATTCTCGTGAGTCATCGTTTGGGGTGCGTTGGTCAGTCGCAAATATTACTCATTTTCTAGTATTTGGTACTGTAGGTACGAATTTTATGATTGAGCTTTCACGTTGGTGATAAATATTATAAATGCGGATTAAGTAATCAAACTCAGCTATTTATTTATAATTATTTAATTCATCATTAAATAAATATAAATAAACAAATCATTATAAATAAATTACATTCATTTAATTATTTATTTAATTAGTAGTAGTTACACTAGTTAGTACCAAGAGTATTGATGAAAACAAAGACATAAATGATAGGTATTATTAATTAAATATATATTTTGGTATGGTAATGACGGTCAGAATTAATACTACAGTTAAAAGATAAATCCCACTTATGTACGTCCCACTGTTGGGCCTGTGCCTAGCAGTGGAACGTACATAAGTGGGCCTCCTGTCTCCTCTCATGCATTTAGAAAAGATACTTTTTTTAACCCTTAGGGACACTTGCACCAACCCATTAACCCGGGGTTAACCGGTGAAGCCTGGAGTTACCATGGTTACCTGTACAATTAGACACTGGGTTAACGGTTTAATCAGGATATTGAACGAGAACGCAGGGCATTGGCAGTTCGGGGAAATATGTTGGCCCGCAGGTTTGCTCGATGCTCCAGTAATGTCAAGGTAACGCTCTTTAGAGCATATTGCCAATCCTTTTACTCGAACGGCTTGTGGGTTAACTATACAAAACGAGCTTACAATGCATTAAAAGTGCAGTA
Organism: Cydia fagiglandana; assembly: GCF_963556715.1. NCBI lineage: Eukaryota > Metazoa > Arthropoda > Insecta > Lepidoptera > Tortricidae > Cydia > Cydia fagiglandana. The sequence goes on along the minus strand of NC_085938.1, from coordinate 9,629,307 downwards.
CAACAATGCATTCAGAATGCTGTTGGACTTACCTAGTAGATGTAGTGCATCTGGCATGTTTTGCGAAGCTAGAACAGACGGTTTTACGGCAATCATGCGCAAGAAAATAGCATCTCTGCTAGGTCGAGTTAGAAGCAGTCCCAACAGTATTCTGAATGTCATTGCTGACAAATATGATAGCCCAATTCTCGCATATTGGATTGGGCAAATTAAAGCGGTGGCAACTAGCCCTTATTGATAATTAATTATGTACTTATTCCTAATATTAACCTCTAGCTTTAAGTTTAATTTATTTGTTTTCATTTCACTGTGTTACTAACAACTATGAAGCCTGTGTTCTTCGAAATAAAGATATTTTAATTATTTATTTATTATTATTAATCGGTTAACCCCGGATTACTGAGATGGTGCAAGTGGCGCTTAGTCATACAGACTATAGGTAGCTAACTACTTACCTAGGGCAGCCCAGGGAATACATAGGCTTTTCTCGGAATAACAAGCAGACTTACGTCATTCTGCGACCCATACATTATCAATATGTAAATCTTCAACGACGGGACTAGTCAATTCACGAAGCTGTAACAAACATGTTAACCTAGTAAAGGTATGTAAGATATTAAAATAAGCAGGGATTTTATGAATATATATAGTAAAAGTTGCTCAGTATGACCTAAACGTTAATGGGTCTCCTTCTTGGCCTTTCGTTCTGATGCGTACTGTATATTAATTTGAGAATTTTAACATAATGAGCGCCTAAAGCAAATAATAAAATAAATAAATAGAATCAAGAGCTTCGCTTTCAAAAAAGTCTAACTATCACGCTCATACATACGCCTGTAAAGGCGCGATTTAGGAAATGAATTAGAGATTCACTAGATGGGCTATTAATGCTATTATTATCGCCCCTGCAATATAATTGCAGCCGACATAAGGTACCTTTTGCCGTGGAACGTCACATTGAATCTCTAATTCATTTCCCGAATCTCGCCGTACGTATTTGTGCGCTCGAGATGCGAGTACCGGACATAAAATCATTGTCAAATCAAGGTAAGGGTCATAAAAATGCTTAAATGTCGCTTCTTATTCCGCAGGCAAGTCCAAAGACGGTCGATTTCTGTAAAAAAAATATCTAGTTGACTTAAGGCGGTTAACCTTAAGTCTAATCGATTTTATTGAACTAAAATGATTAAGATTATTTACAAGAGTAGGTATTTACAATTTAGACATGACGGAACTTTTTAAAGCAGGTTGTGCAGACTTTACAAACAAATACATAACCGTTATCTTCACGTTAGCTAATAAATTAGTTGAGATTGTTATTTGATTTAACCTACATAAATTCGCAAGGTGTGATTGCGACGTTACATGTATTTCACCACGGTCAAAAACTATTACGAAACTACAGTCTATTATGCGACACAATAGTTTAATTCTAGTCTCTTGTCAAGCATTCTACTAGTGGATATATTGTTGTCGTAAATTTATTTTCTGTAATATAATTTGGTGTGAGGAGCGATTGGGCGCCGGCGTGGTTTGGAAGTGTCATTTTTCATCTAAGTACAGCCGCGGGGTGCGGGTGACAACTACACTTCCACTTAGTTGATGCAAAGTTTAAGACGAAACAGGAGCTGAGTTTTAAATACCTACTTACTTACTTATTTACTTACTTGGTTGGCGCGGTGACCCAAAATGAGTCTTGGCCTCCAACACAAGAGCACGCCACTTTTGATCGGTCCAGAGCGGTATCCCGCCAGCTTTCGCCGACTTAAAGATTTTTAAAATTAAAGATTTTTAAGAGATTTTTGAGTTTTAAATATTATAGTTAAATATACCCGTCTCGCTAACAGAAGAAGCGGCTCCTAAAACTACTGCGATAAGGACAAGGCGAAAATCCTGCGTAAAAATCTCAAAAATCGAGGTTTCGTACTCGACTGTTTCCTCCTCCAAAACTTAACCAATCGTAACCAAATTTGGGAATCTAAATGATTATAAAATTATCTGTGTCGGACCGTTTTGTTTTTTTGGCTAATTGATATCAGTTTTGAATACTACGCCTCTCATTGCGGCACAGTCAATTAGGCCATATTGGCCATTTTTGAAGGGCTCTAGCGCTTTAAAAAACAAAAATATCAAAAAAATCAAAACGGTCCAACACAGATATTGACAATATTCATCTGTGTTGAAAAAATCATTGCTCTAGCGTCAAAACCCACGGATGAAACAGTCGAGTATGTTTGTATGGAGAAATGACCACTCCTGATGGCTCTTAATGCCTTGCTAGACTAAGTTGAGAATAACTTTATAAACAAGCAGGGATTCAACATTGATTCAACGAATTTACGTATTTTTTCCTAATAAGTAATTCATTTGAAGAGTCTGTGCGAAAAGAGTCGTGTGACTCTAGCGGTAAAGCAGTGGCTTTTGAACGGGTTTTGAATTGGTTTTGACATCATTGACATAGCTGTTAGTAACATCAACATTGTCATTCCTCGAATTAATACAGTAAAATTATACATTTTGCGTTTGCGTCAAATCCGGTAGTTCTGATTTTTTGCAAGGTTGTTTATGATGTTGGCCCAATGAATAATCCAAGTTTGTGACCTCGAGCGCCGCACAGTGTTTCGTCTAGAACAAGCTAGGTGGACAAAATTATTTTTTTGTGTTTTTGGGTAGTATTATGGTTAGTATTGCTTAATTAAATATAATTTACTAAAAATTTTAAAATACCATGGAAAAAAGTAAAAAAATTAAAATAAAATATATATTTAAATTAATTATATATTTTTTTGCAAATAAATTATTAACACAATAATAAACAAAATTTTACAGTTCATTAGATACATTATTTTCATAGTATTTACTTTAAAATATACAAAAAAATAAAAATGTAATATAGAAGATTAATTAAAACTTAACTTATTATTAATAATTAATCTGTTAATTATTAATAACTTATAATCTGTTCTAACTCATGTATTATATCAGAATAATAATTGTTTTCCTTGTTTTGCGTAAGTTTTTTAAAGTTCTTCTGAAGGAAATAACACGCTTGTACCTTTTGCATTGGGCAAATAATCATATGATGAATATTTATGATAATCAGCCTTCATTGACCACATTTTAGTCTGCTTGTAAGTTTGTATTTGTCGATTTTGACTCAATATAATATGCTAATGCCTCATTAACACTTAGCTGCCTAGAATTCATTGACGTACCTACTGCTGTCGTAAGAACAAGACTACGTTGGCTTATGTGGACTTTCTCTAATATTTTTTAACATTTTTGCCGTGTTTTATTTGCTGCCGATCACGAATCAATCGGGATTTCGGCAGCAGTTAAAAATAGGTACGTAATTGTACCAGATCTTTAACTCAGCGTTTTTTCCGTTTTAAAAGGGGAACTTTTGAAGTTTAATTTGGGTCTTCCTGCAGGATTAACATTTTCAGACGACGTTGATGCACTTGGTCTAGTTATGTACACTCGTAATTCTATATTTTGGCCATCCATACCACTTTTAAACTTTTTCACAAATTGCTTCTTTAAATCTTGACGCACTATTCCACTTGGTATTCAGTTTTGATGAATAACTGGTTAAAATATTTTTTAACCGTCTCTCAGACTCTTTTTTGAAATCTCGTAACTCATATTTTACCAATATAAACTGATAAAGGTGGAAATTTTCGTCGTTTTTCCCCTTATTTGTCCATTCTTCAAAAACCCCTTCCTTAAAATAGAGAGAACGTGTTCTGCAAAAAAATGAAAAAAAAAATGTTCTGCAAATTTCTGCAAAATGAAATATACACCATCATAAAATAGAATTATGCAAGTAAATAATATCAAAAATCTAGACCGGTGTCAAGCGGTGTCAAGTATTTGCTAGTCTATCAAAGTTCTAAAATGAAGAAAATCTCACCACGTTTTTAAGTGCATATTTATTGCTCTATACGAGCATTATTACAACTGATATGAACATATTTTTATGAAAAATATAAAGTGCTTACCTTCAGTTATAAGATCTATCACCAAACCTTTTCATAAAATAACGTTTTACTTGTAAGAGATGTCGTTGAACGCATCACAAAATTGCAACTGATTAAATTGTGCAATTGCACTTACCTCATTAGCTGACTTCTGCACTCTATGGCTCATAAAATTAGAAAGTTAGACATAATCTATTAATGGGTTTGGGGGTTTCAACATGTTGTTTATCATATCTAATGACTCATTAGAGATAATTTGATAACGACTTTTGTCCACCTAGCTTGTTCTAGACGAAACACTGTGCGCCGAACGCAACTTTGTCAAAAATCGAATAAACCGCAATTTTTTTTTGTTTTGGGCGTTTATAACCCTAAAGTACTAGTTTTTGATAGTAACTTCCTAGGGCGCTTTTAAAGTAGACTAAATTTGCTACAATAAGACACTAGAATTGTCTCTGTACATCTAATATTTTCTGAGATAAAGCCTTTCAAAATTTTATAATTTTACATCAGTTCTTAGCTATAATATAAGGGTTAGGTAGGTAATTTATATAGAATTCATCACCGGCACGTTCTACAAAATATTTATTTTCCATAAAAAAAAATAATGAGTGCCTATTTTGAAAAAATATTTAAAAATATAAAAATTTTAATATAAAATTTTGAAAGGCTTTATCTCGGAAAATATTAGATGTAAAGAGACAATTCTAGTGTCTTATTGTAGCAAATTTAGTCTACTTTAAAAACGCCCTAGGAAGTTACTATCAAAAACTAGTACTTTAGGGTTATAATCGCCCAAACATAAAAAAAAATGCGGTTTATTCGATTTTTGACAAAGTTGCGTTCGGCGCTCGAAGTCACAAACTTGGATTATTCATTGGGCCAACATCATAAACAAGTCTGCAAAAAATCAGAACTACCGGATTTGACGCAAAAGAGCCAGGTTACAAAATTCGACAAATTTACTGGATTAAATAAGCAGTTAAAATGAAGAAGTCATTATTATTCTATGTTATTAATTAATTATTTTCCATTTCCTTATGCCCAAGTAAAAATGCAGATAAAGAATATTCATACACTCAATAAATTGCAATATTATTAAGCGCTGCATGGTGGCCTAGCGGTAAGAGTGTGTGACTTGCAATCCGGAGGTCGCGGGTTCAAACCCCGCCTCGTACCAATGATTTTCTCGGATCTTATGTACGAAATATCATTTGATATTTACCAGTCGCTTTTCGATGAAGAAAAACATCGTGAGGAAACCGGACTAATCTCAATAATACCTAGTTTGCCCTCTGGGTTGGAACGTCAGATGGCAGTCGCTTTCGTAAAAACTAGTGCCTACGTCAATTCTTGGGATTAGTTGTCAAGCAGACCCTAGGCTCCCATGAGCCGTGGCAAAATGCCGGGATAACGCGAGGAAGAAGAAGTAGAATAAATTGCAATATTATCTCAAACTTATTCGGAAAATATATCATGTGTTACTGAACCGAGTAAGAAGGTCGACTGCATACGGTAAGGCTCTACTATCACCACTACACCTTAGAAAACAAAGTCCCCCGCCGCGTCTGTCTGTTTGTGTGTTTGTATGATTGTTCACGATAAACTGAACGGATTTTGATGCGGTTTTCGAGTGATTCTTGAGGAAGGTGTATAATTTGTTAACCCGTGCGAAGCCGGAGCGGGTCACTAGTATTCTATATTTTACAATTAATTGAAGCTAATTATTGTGATTCCGTTTTAATGGCACATAACTATTGGCCGACAAGTAGATTTAAATGAAACACTTGGGTACTACCTATTACTGCGTCACCATTAATGAGCGTTTAATGAGTCATAAAATACATTTTACTGTGATATTATTTAACTTGGTCGTTATCAAATTTTCAGCAGGTCGCCTATTAATTTTCACCGTTTAATTGCCTAATGGTAGTCTAACTTTGAATAATTTTACGGTTTAGACTCACTTGTTTTTACTTGTTTTTAGACTTGTTTTGAAACATGTCGCGCGAGTGACTAAAAACAAGTGAGTCTAAACCGTAAAATTATTCAATGTTAGTATGTCTCACAACAGCTTAAATTCGATGAATCTAACTTTATTAAACATATTATCTCTCTAAATATAGGTATGTAGGTTAGCTTATTATTTGTAACAATTAGGTTTATAAATTCATGGTTACATTTTGTTATTTTTTCCGTTTGATAGGGGACGGAATTTGGTGGTTAATGGTACCCCATAAAGTACATTAAAATAGGAAAGAAAGTAAAGAATAGTAATGGACCAATCAGTAGTTACTTATATAATCACTGCTACATAACCTTTATGTACTGCACCTGTTGTGCCATTAAAAATGCCCAATACACTTTTAGGTACGGCGAAAATTGGTCCAAAATGCATTGTGAGTGTATTGTATATTACGCGAACGGTAATTACTAAGTCTAGGAATGATGCTGCATCGGCTGTTTATTTTTATCAATACTACGGCAATACTCATCCCCTCTGACAATAAATAACCCTTGTAACAAGTAGGAAGAAGCGGCTTCTCGCCTTATCATCCCAGTAAAGTTCAAGGAAGGTGTGAAGAGGGGACTAGCCCACCTGTGCAGACCTAAATACGGTGTGTATCAATTATTACCGTTTGTCAAGTGGTCCACCTCTAGTTCCTCAGATACGAGGGGAACGCGCTGGGGTCTGGGGTTCACCAACCACCCTCCTCGCACCTTACATCCTGAACGCAAAACAATCGGAAACATCAACCTGTCGCGAATAGGGATGAATGTCGCACCCTCTCCGCTAAAATTGCAGAATAATTTTATTATACACCAACCCTTTTTTAGGTTAAGGAAAGTACGGACCTTCCGCCGGTAAACACGGCGCGTTCAATTTGTAAAAGCGCGTGGATCGATAGAGACGCGAAAGCTCCGTAAACAGATCGAAGCCGGTACCGAATCGAATCCCGCCAAATGCAACGACAGCTGTGCGTAGCTCGTAGCGCGTAGCTGTAGCGGCGCCTATTATTATTATTTGTAAACAAGCGTGCGCGGCGCGGGGTGCGTGCGGCGTCACGTGACCGCCCGCCATTGGCCGCCGCGGCAGCTGCGGCGCCCTCCCCGGCCCGCGAGCGCCGCGCGCGCCAGTCCGCCGCCGTACCGCGCCGCGCTTACACGCGCACCACATCCCCGCGCGAAGCTACACACGCGCAACTGACGCGATCGCGAACTCCGATTCCCTTTTTGTTTATTTTTCGCGTCCTTCGAACCGTTTTGTGTTACCGAGGCGGCGAAAGAAGACGGCGCATGGATCGAGCCACAAGAGAAGGTACCGCCGAATTGAAAAGTTTTGTGCGAGCTTTCGAGTTGTGGAAGTGTAGATTCCGAGGAAGCTTCTGGTTTTTTGTGCGTTTTAGTTGTAGGCAGCTTGTCGGCGGTGGAGCGTGAAGCGCGCTGTGCGCGTTCGCGTGCTTCCGCTGGAGCTTTCGTTGTGTGCTTTCGCGAATCGATAGCGACGAAGCAGTCATCGCATGACGCATCGGCTGCTGCCACTGCTGCATGATGTCACATCATTTAAGCCCTTAATTGACACGAGTTTAAAGTGGGAAGAATGTCGATTTTTATCGATGCGCCTGTAGATTGCACTTCCTTTAGTTGAATTGTGTACGGTCTGGTGCCATTTCCTCCTCTCGTGTGTACTCCAGCCGGCATATTATGGATGGCTTTATCCATCTTTATCCACGTGATAAAATAACTGTCACTTTTTAACACCGTGGGATAGAAAGTGACGGACACTGTTTAATCACGCTGTCACGTAGACAAGAACGACCATCATATCCGTACTGCACATCCGTAGTTCCTATTCTTCCTACATCTCAGTAGAGCCTTGATACGTCCCGCTAGTGACGCTAGTCCCTCGTATTAGTCGCTCATTTTTCCTATTACGGTGTGCCTATCTTCCTATGTAACTTTTTACATAAATAGTCTGCGAGACAACTGCCGATACTTGAGATCAACTATTTTTCCGTCTTTGGCAATAACAATCGATCTCGTTGTTTGTGATAACGAACAATATCAATTAAGCCTTTAACGGTTTGACGTTTTCTATGAAAACATTTGTCGAAGCCTAGTCTTTCAAGATAGATGCGTTTTTGTATGACGCATGCCGACATAAAATTACCCTTTGTACATTGAAAGGTTAAGTACATATGTACATCTATGTACGTACAAATATTTCAAACATCACGCAAAATGAAAAATAAACGCCAAAAATTTTTAGAATAGTACAGGGAGAAGATGGTCATTGTATACCTACTTAAAAAGAGAAAATTGCTCTTTAGAAGGAACCCAAGATGAAAAAGAATAATTTTGGGATTGAGAGTTCCATTACCACATTTAGGTTCCCTTAAGAAAACCCCGATTACAGAACAATGGCTCTGCAAAAGATTAATACTATTACAATTATACTTGGTGTATAGATATGCTTGAGTCTTTAAAGACAAGCATTTGTGCATATACCATATTTCAACATGCCTTAGAATCCTACGCACAATGTACTTGATGCCCAAGTTAAAGTCAGCTTAAGGAAATGTGTATTAGGTACCTACGCTTAAGGGAGCAGAGAATCAGTTTTATCCCTCAACATATACTAGCCAGTAGAGAGCTAAATTGAATCCTCTAGTTTCGTTCGAGCTAGCGAACAACGTAGGTAGAAGTTGTCGAAACTTTTGTTGACTAGAGATTCGGGAACAGGCTTGAACCAAGATAAATTGGAAATGAAGAGGCCTCAAACAAAAAGAGATTTACACAAACCTTCCTGAAATGAATATTTATCGGATGAACTATAAAGAAACGACGACTAATGTTTTCCGAATACTTTTGGTCTCGCAAATTATTTTCATTGGAATGACAAATTCATTTCATTTCTCTATTTCGCAAAGTTACGATGTACTTAGATTGAATTCATCATTTAGAATGAATCAGAGATCCTCTCACCAGCAGAAACGAGGAGAATAGCCTACTTGAAAATTAGAGAAGCAAACATAAGTTTGGTGACGCCAACTCTGCATTAATATTACAGATCATTCTTGAAGTTGCGAAGACCCGTTTGGTCATGCCACTCTACATTAATGTTAAATATCATTCTTGAAGTTGCGAAGATCCGTTTGGTCATGCCAACTCTACTTTAATGTTAAAATATCGTTCTTGAAGTTGCGAAGACCCGTTTGGTGATGCCAACTCTGCATTAATGTTAAATATCATTCTTGAAGTTGCGAAGACCCGGTCCCACGGAATAATCGAATAAATAATACGCCTTCCTCCCGTGAATGCGATAATGGGGAGTCAAGTTCAGTGAGGCCAATGAAAACAAATAAACAAATTGGCCAATTTCGCCCGAGCTAACTGTTGGTACATCGGCGGCTGGATTGTGCAATGCCACATGCTTCCTTTTTAGTTGAACAAGCGAGTTATGTTTCCTACGGCGGTCTAGTTTCGGAAATTTTTCATTGTTAATGATTACCTTGCTTTGTGGGAAATCTGATGAAGCTCTGCGAAACTGAAACATACTTATTTTACATGTTTATTTCTAAAAGAAAAATAACATGACAAGTTGTTTGAAATGTTTCGCGGTTTCTAGGAATTTGAATTTACAGTAGAGCACATAGGAAAAGATTACTACTATGACTGTATTTACATTTCTACTATAAATATTATTATGCTTACGTGCTAGGTAGACCAAGCTTACCTAGAAATCTTTTAAATCGATGTTGTACTAAAGTCTCGAGCGGCTTTCATCCTACCCCCAATTCTATATTGCCACAAATATCTTAAGTTAATTCATACTTTCTTGAAGGATAATCCTCCTTTTATTGCTTGAGAGCAAACTGAAAAGACGCTTTCAGTTTTCATAACGTCCACGGTATACACCGCTGAAAGTTCTATGCTGCTCTAGAGATATATATGTTCTCCCTCTATACTTTTGCTTTTCGTCTAGGGAAAGTTCAAACAGCGCTGCTGGAAAAAGTTTTGGTAGAAATGTAATTGTGGGGAATATTTTAGCGAGTGGGGGAGTCGCGCCGGTGAATGCTCTTGTTCTGCCACCGGTCTATTGGCAAATGTTAGAAAATTGTGTACCTACGGCAAATACATAGAGTTTATCGGCAGTGCTGATAGAGGAGAAAATTATAGGGGCATATCCAAATATTGATCTTTACGTACGAACTTAGTTCGGCATAAGCACAATATATTTCGGGCTCTTATACGCTGGTAGACATGTAAATGTTAGTGACGGCCACCTGGTTAAGATCAGTTTTATTATGACAACATCAAAACTAAAACCTACCCTGTATGGCCAATCTTCAACATCGTTTAATATTTAACATCGTACATTTAGTTACTCTTCAAAACCTTTTTCAAAAATATAAATACTTATTGTGGATAGGTATATTACGTCAATAGACACGATGTTACAGAAATGAACTTTAAACATTATTCTTAACAGAAACCAATAAGTTCTAAAGAAGTGAAGTCGATCCTGCTACAGTTTTGTAAAGGAAACAATACTAAATCATAGTCACTGTAATATGCGACTTCCTTCAAACAATTCCATCTCATAGGTGTAAGTACAAAAAATGCTCAATTTCCGATGTCGCATCCGATAGCACAGACAGACGTGAGCACAAAAAATGTTTACAAAAGTGCGTTTCGCTCACTTAATTTTGCTATTGAATCTGAAGTGCGAAGCTCTTATGCTTGGGTGTTTATGGATGAAAGTCGCATGGCAATGAGTTAAGGAGCTGCAGGGTACGCGTGCTATAGTTTTGAGGCATCAGAAAAAGTGGTAGTGTGGGAAAGATGGTTGTGAAAAAACGCCACATCTGCGGCGCTATTCAACCGGCTGAATGGGATGGGACGTAACTCTATATCGAGAAATCGCGCCTTATCAAATTGTGGATTAACCTCATGTTCTTTTGTCCCTATTGTTTTTGGTCCTCATCTTGCTTTTGATCATCTTGCGCTGGTGATTATTAACGACATTAGTTGCATCCATAAATCTGTATAAAGAATAAGAACAACGGAAAAGCTATCATAATCTACATCCCTACTTTTGATGACTTCGACAGGTTGTCGCTAATTTAGCCCATGATTATCATGATGGTCTCACGGTTTATAACCATTCTGAATCGGTCGGTTGAAGCTGTTAAGCGTTCGCAGCTTTGTCACTAAAATATTACACGTTGCTGCTGGGAAAGTGAACTTAACCAACTATTTTATATATCGTGTCCTTTAACTGTCATATGCCGATCTGCAAATAACACCCATCGAGAACCAAATCGGCACCGGCACGGCAATCAGGCTGATGTGCGTATCCTGTGTGATTACACCAGAATATACAGCGCGGTGAGAAAGTTTCCAATGCATGGATATGGCGAAGTTTTAATAATCATTGTTAACGAACAAGTCTTGGATCGCGAGAACTTCGAATTGGCGTGTATTGTTGTAAAGAATACGCTGGGAGTTTACAGTCGGCTCTTTGATGTAAACCTGAAGCTCTGCCGAAGTTCTGACTACTGGAGGATTTTTATACCCATGACTAGGGTTGGTAAGAAATCGACTGAGTTTTAACACTGTGATTTTCAATTTTTTTTTAGTTGAGAATGTAGGTCTTTTTCAGGTCTCCTTGAAGCGTTACTCAAAAGGACTCATCATTTCTAATAAATATCACGTCATTAATTATAAATCTGAATAAGAAAAAGAAAGAGAGAGAGAGAGAAGCTTAGTTTAAGATGTCTTGCTAATATATAATAGGATAATATATCTTTAGGTATTTTATCGCTCCGTTTGTGAAGGACTTTAGGCAATATTCAAACTTTTTCACATAGAAATATCCAAAAAGGTGTTCTCAGTTAAAATGTGGTAACCAAAATTTTTTTTTTTTATTATGAATGGGCTTACTCATGGCCACAGACTAGCCGAGGCGTAGACGTGGCCTACGATGGAGCGAGCTCGCCCAGAAGGTGCCTGTTCACTCTTGATTTACAATATTGCATAAAGTTTTGCAACCGATCCAATACGCGAATAAATAATAAGAATCTACTTATCAGTGATGCTCAGCTATGATCAGCGGATATATATCAGTTTCCGGTGCGCGCAGGAAACGTCGCTTGATGTAGACTGATCAAACAGTACCAACCTGATAAATGATTTAAATGTTAAATCACTTCGGCTGAAGGTCGGAAGAGATCGAATGAACACGAAACAATGACTATATTACGAGCGGTGTTCTTTTGATACTCCTGAAAAATGCTAAATGCCGATTTTAAGTCATTCTACGTGTGGCTTAAGAAAAATCGGTGCCAAACCAAAATTAAGGCCCCTCATCATCGGAAACCTGCATACATCTGCGAAGAAATTCAAAGGTGTATGTGAAGTCCCCAATCCGCATTGGGCTAGCGTGGGGACTATAGCCCAAACCCTCACGTACTTGAGAGGAGGCCTGTGCCCAGCAGTGGGACGTATAATAGGCTAAATTATTATTATTATCTAATTATCAGAATAAGCAAAAGAGCCGAATTAGGTTTGTAAGCGAAAATCAGCTGCTCCAATAAAAACTAGTAACAATGTGGTGGATGCGAAAACTTCAAGGGACAAAAATTTCAATAAAACGAAAACACGATGAGAATGTTACTTTGCATTAAAATATGGCTAAATGATTCGTGAGTTCATCAACACAACAAACAGAAATTACCAAGTACCTACACAAAATACACTGCAATATTGCCAACAAAGACTGAAGATTCAATATAAAAAATAAGGAACGAAACGAAAACTGAACAAAAAAAAAAGGAACGAAAACTTTGTATACCACCCATTGTACCCTTATTTATGCAAATAAATATTATGATTTGATTTTATACATACTTATTTGTTGCCACTTCAGTCCTAACTTAATTTTGTGTGTACATTTTGGAAAAAAAACCATTTCATTAAAATGTTTTTGCATACGAAGGAATTGATGCCTTTAAGTGAAGTGGTCGCTCTGACGCCGGGAAAACTAAACCATATCGATCTGTTCTCCCCCTCTCGACGAATGCATTGTGTTGTGTTGCGTGCGCTTGAGTACTACAATCTTTTGAACGCGAGTTGCCAAGTTTACGTTGGGGCTTCCTACAATATGTGCCTCACTTATGTTTCTGATAGTTCGTCAAGGAGATGTGTTTTAGTATAAATAATTCGTGCACCATTTTCAAATTTCGAGCAAGACACAGCTACTGACTATTTACTAAGTTACTTCATTATATTTTCAAAGTCAACAGACTGAGACGACTCGGAAACAGCCACGCGGTGTTTGTTTCACCGAGTTTATGTCGTCTATTTGAAATTCGAATTAGTCCATAAACTGAAATCAAGGGCGCGATTTCAAGTTTACAGGCGAGGATGGCCGAACATCTAAACAGCGCTGCGCCGCGCATTGCACAAAAAAGCGACAACATCCGATGCTAAAAATAAGCCGTGTAATTACAACGCAAAGCTGAAAGCGCAACGCTTTCGCTGCAAGCGGTTGTACGGTCGCCCTTGACAACCGAGACCCAGATACTATCGTGTTCCGCGCACACACCCTCGCAAAACACTCACATGGAAGGATCAGACGAATCCCTATGCACACATAAGTGTTTTCACCAAGTAAGCACACGCTCACACATGGGCTTAGAGCTGCGTTCCGTTTGGTTTGGAGTGAGCTTTTAATCTTTTTTTCTCGTTCACTCTTTGTGCGCATCTACAAAGAGTTCTGCCTTGTGATTACTAGCGGAGTTGACGGCGCAATCGCTTGCTGAATATTTTCTTGAACTTGAATTTGGAATTGTTTTGATTCCATTTAGAACTGGCTGCTTGGGATTTGCATAAAAAAGACGACAGCATTTGAATAAAACCGTCTTAAGACGAATGCGAAAGGAATTCAGACGTATTTTATAGATAGGTACATAATAAGTCGATTTTGCATAGGTCTAGTACTAGATTTGTAAGATGATTGCTTGCAAAGGTTTCCAGGTAGGAGACCTATAAGAAGAGTGTTCCATTTTGGCCGAAGTATAAGAAGTGGAAATTCAAGCGTGCCACAATTTACCTTCTTGAAGTGCATACAATTTCAACCATTAAAAATATTAAAAAATATCCTCCTGGAAAGGAAAGAGGAGAGTCGTAGAATGTATGGGATCCCATACATTTCACGCACAGACTACCTACATTATTAGATATTGTTTATAAATAGAAATCTGTGCAAGTCCGAAATGTCAAAGACAGGCTATCAGCAAAAGCATTCCGTGTTTAAATATAGAAAAACGTGAATAGATCTGATTGGCTGAAAATAACCGATGGAATTGAAATTCCAATAATAGAGCATTTTAAATTTAGAACACGTTTTATTGAATGGAGGGTTAAATTTAGAAGCTAATTGAATGGATATTTTCCTGTTTATAAGGTGGGTTAGTTACCTACTTTCATTCATTCATATATATGGAATATATGGGTCTTATCACTTATGACACAGAAATGTGTTGTTTTAAAATTATTTATATATAAATTATTTATATAAATTAATTTATGGCTGTGTATATTTATTATATCAGCAAAAACTATATTCAGAACAAAATATTCTACTAGGTCGCACGTAAAACATTTTTTTACAGTATAATGTAACTTTGTTAAGCAAGTGATAACTACAGAATATGGTCTCGATCGCCTTTCTTTTTAGCTAAGCTATTAAACGATGTCATATTGCTTAATGTCAAGTTCAATTCAACTGACCCACCTATCATTTCGATTTAAAGGCACAGTTTTAAACCATCAAAAATAGTTCCCTTAAAATAGTGTAGCCGAAATAGTGACGCTTTACTATGGTGTAACTCTATTTATAGATTGTTTACACTGTGTAACCCGGCCGAATTCGGTGTCCCTGGAATGTTCGGCTTTCTGTCATAACGACAACTCCCGAAATCCGCCGCGGTGGCCCCACGCGTCTGCTTGTTAGCAAATTTCATTAACTAGCTTGTGAATTTAATATAGCCGTAATCTAGTTAGCTTTACGTACTTGCCATTAATGGATGGAACTGTTTAGTTTTGTATGAGTCTAATGAATTACTGTTTGTTTTAAGAAGATCTTGGAGTTGGAGTGATCTTAGGACTCTTTAGCAAGATGCTGAGATAGGTACCTACTCATAATTTACACACACATTGATATATGACGTCCCACGGGCAAAGGTACCTTATGGCGGGTATGGAGTTATGCATACCCCAGTAATCTACAATAAATAAGCTATCGATAACACAAAAGATCAACCTTCTAAGTTGCGTAGTTACAGAGATATGATTTTTTGAAAATAATGTTGTGAAATGAGCAACTTTACGATAGAGAAGTTTTAAGTTTAGCCGCCTAAAAAACTATGTTCCTGAAGTAAGTTACATAGTTGACTACAAATAATAATACCTTATATATCTGAGATTAAAAAAATGTTGCGACTTGTTCTGTAATGCAAATAGAAACCTTTGATATCGACTGATTTATGTGTATACTAACCAATATCTTGAAAATAAAGTTTTATTTCATTTTCACGATTGATTGCAATGAGCTCTCAAGATTTAAATTGCATCTATTAGAAAACGACACTGAGAGACAGTTTAAGCAAAAAACAATACCGATTTAGAGGTGAAAATGTATTTTCTGACTTTTTCATATAAAATCAGAAAATTGAATATTTTTACTTTTAATGTAACACACAATCAATTTTTCTGAGCACATATGAAAGAAATTCTGTCATTCAAATGAAATAAATCCTAAAACCCCAACTAAATACTATATTTAACCGCTTATGCCACTTTAAACTTACATAACAATTACAGTATTTGCTCCATACATTTACGAAAAGGTACCTTATGGAAATAAATCTAATAATACATCACTACAAAACATCAATCACATTGAAGTTTATCTTTTATGAATAGAAAATATTAATTTACATTAAACTGCCACAAATTTAATTAGTTCTTCGTCATAATAATCTTAAAAAAGACCAATAATTTGTATGTAATGAAAAGGTACTTTGTGGTTAAGTTACATGATGAGGCATGATGATGATGGAACAGTTAGGATAAACTAATAATATTTTGGGGTAAAGATGGTATAAATCGTCTATTTCTTATTAATAATATATTTTGGTTGCCATTGAAGACAAGCGGCATAGAGGTTCAATGACCTCAGATATTCCATAAGGTAATGCGTCGGGTATTGGCATTTTTCAGCAAACCAATGGCTGATTTATTGCATGCGACCAAACTAAATGAAGATTATACTAGTTAAGAAAGACTTGACGAGAGTAACTTTGGTATAATAGCAGGCTACTTGGATTTGTAATGTCGGTCGATGTACGGAAATAATATTTGCTAGGCGCCCCAACCAGAACTGAAATTATCAAATTAGTTTTGCAGAATGCTAATACAGTTCTCTACCAAACTTCTTTTCCCGTATTGACTAGTTTTTTTGGGAATTTTCAATCTTTTTTCCATAAGGTACCTTTTCGACTAAACTCTGAGACGACATTACTAGGCTTATAACTAACTTATAACAAAAATAAAAACAGGTAAACAAACGTTACGCATTAAGGTTTCAGATCACACAATAAAAAAAAATTGAGCATTTTTTCACCTCTTTACAAAACATTTCATATCTCCGAAACTAGAAACCCTCATAAGGTACCTTTTCCCGTGGAACGTCACATATACAGATTTTTTTGCAAATGTAGAGCACGTAAAATCATGGAACCGTACAGTACGGTTACCATCAGTTTGTCACTGACATAAACGCCGTCGAAAACGTAATTTACTTTCTATACATCTCGCTCGCACTCGTATATTAGTGCAAAGGATGTATAGAAAGTAAATTACGTTCTCGACGGCGTTTACGTCAGTGACAAACTGATGGTAACCGTACAGGTATACTTCAAATGGCGCTATACTCGCTACAGTACAGTAGCGAATGATTTAAATTATAACTATAGAAAACAAGAATCACTTTCTTTGAATCAAAATTTTCACAAAAAATAATAGGAAGTAGGAACATATTAATGTTTATACCGTTGCCAATTGTATTACAATTAGCATTTGTACCAACTCCATTACGAAGACTTAAAATATTCGAACTACATACAAACAACTTTATGGTAATATCAAAAAAAATCCAAACGGAATACATAATAGCATTACGTGTAGATTAGATAGGTACTACTAAAATGTCTAGGCAAATGTAGATACTTTGAGAAAAATACTTGCAGGTAAATACCACATAGCATTATCACACACCTCGTGTCGTGATCATGCATGCCGTATCACAAATGCTCCCCGTCATTACTAGATAACGTGACGTCACGGGGTGACCTCGATGCGTGCCTTAGCGCCGCTAACGATTTTCCGCCTTTTCAGATTTCAAAAAACAGGAATAAAGGGTAGTTTTGTTTATTTATTTGTATTCCTAAGTATAAAAATAGGTATTTAGTAAAAACTTAAATTATCTTTTTTTTTATATTATCTCTTGGGTTTTGATAGCACACGCAGTGCAAGTGTTACTTATACGTCATAATTTCATAGAAGTTAGACGTTTAAAATAACACTTGCACTGCGTATGCTATTAAAATCGTTGCAGATTTTTCTTGGTCTAACTCTACTACCCTAAAAATAAAAAAATAAATGATTTCATTCTGCAATCGTCACAAATCACGAAGACAATAGAAATTCGCAATAACAATCGAAATTCGGTCATCATTCCATCGATTGCGCGCCTCAAAACAGCGCACCGCGCGTGCGCGACTTCTGCCAGTAAACATGTCCGCGCCAACCCATAACTTGCAAATTTCCTTGAATTCCTTTCTTATTTCAAATTAAGAACGCGGCGCGTAAAATAACGACTCTCGCCACCTCTCAACTGGGCTTGAATTCTATTCGATATTTAAACTCTGAAGTCTATCGTATAAAGTGGTTTTCCGTAGGTAACAATAATTTGTTTAGGTAGGAAGAAAACAATCGAAGAGCGTAATTTATATATTTTTTTTCTCAAACATGCAATGAAATATTGATGTTATGTTCCTTATAATAGGCTGCGAAGTATGACGTTTCAGGTGCGGCTAGGACAAAAGGTCGTTAATGGAATTTCATACACATCTTGCAGGCCTAGGCCGGCAAAGTCCTCTTTTTTAATTTTCATTTCACAGATATTTGTGACACAGCATCGTGGCATTCATCCATTAAAAAAAATTAGAGGCAGTATTTGCTTTATGGTTCGTAATGACACTCTGCCACTACGCCTATAAAAAAAAACCAAAATACCAAGGTTTGCTATAATTTGCAGTTTTATTTGTAAAATTCAACATGAACTTAATAAATAATACATTCTATAATTTTATAATTTTAAATTATAAAACTACACAAATAAAAACATTTAAAATATTTCATCTAAACGTTAGCGGTAAAAAGGTCTACTCAAACACGCGCAGTTATATTTTTTAAATTGTTATGGAGGTAAAGTTGAAAAATATTCATTCTGTTTTATTGGATTTATGGTGTTGATTTTTTGACTTTAATATGAGTTCCGACGAAATAATGAAATTAATATTAATTGTAATCGTAGGTGTTGGAATTGGCAGCGTAAGCAGAATTGATTTTAAATAACGCTGCCTCTGCCGCCAAGTCAAAGACGAAGTATGTATATGGTTGCTTATGGCAATTTACTCCATGCATAAAGCAACGATGTATGTGAAACATGATATCAACATGAAAGACTATGTAAACTTATGTGACGAAAACGACAGTCAGACGGATACAAGGCGAAAAAATCAAAGATACATGAAAATATACGGGTAGTAAAAATACACGACTCGTGTAAAACATACGCGTGATAATGATATAGGTACGTGTTGGTTATATTTTGGGTGTAGTTTACTTTTAGTTTTTTCTATAAATAAAACTTGGGTTTCGTGGATTTTTTATTTTATTTATTTCATTGCATGTTTGAGAAAAGCACTATACATACCTCGGCGGGAAATGGGGTTGCCCGCGCTCAGACCTATCCGTCTTCGGCCGGCAACCCCTTTCGTCCCGGCCTCTGTAGTAATGTACTATTTCTACATTTATAATCGCTGGGTTTTGGTTCTTGTCCTAATGGAATTGAAATTTTATTTCTTATTACTAATGAATATTTTTACTTCTGGCAATACCTATGCTTTCAACAAAATAAATTCACGATTAACCTGGGTATTCGCGAATATGTTTTAATGTGTTCAAAACGGGAATGTTTTCAATTTACAACCACTTTTAATATCTTTGGTTAGTTGTAAGCGGTTTTGTCGCCTTTGAAGTAGATAGAACAATCGATAAGTCACCTGATTAACTATGTAGGGTATGCCTGTTTCTGCGATTCATTAAGATGTGGGCAGTCTGCTGATATGGATTCAATCGAAACTGTTCGGCCACGCGACACTCGTCAATCCAACTGGTTGATTGCTTATTTGTCCGTGTTACATACCTATGTAACACAGATACAATAAATCTATATAGCACCTGCAGATTTATTGTACTTTTATTATAATTTTCTAAATATACCATAATTATGGCTTTTGGCTAGCGGAATTTTACACTGTTTTACAGGCTGCAAAAGTAGCGGACGATCGACGTACATACTCAGCTTTATTTTTAAGATACTCCAAACCTGTAATATTTATGATAATTCCGTTGACTTATTGACTATGTTATTTCTAATGGTTTCTGTAGGTTTCTAGAATGTTATATATTCATGTGTATGTTTGTTTGTTTCAGACTGGTGCAGGCCGCCCGGCTAGCCGCCGCCCCACCCACCAAAAGACGACCCACAAACCAAAGCCTCCAGTCATATCTTTCGTTTAAAATCTAAATATAAGCACTATTTTTTAAACCTTTTAACGATAAACCGTAAATAGTATACGCTAACTCCCAAACAGTACAAATTAATTTAAGTCTGAAGTGATCGGTATTTACAATAAGAAGAACAAACGAGCGAAAGAAAAATCTATCAACGACCAGTATTTAAACGTTCCAAAATAATAGATATCGTTAAACGAGTGCACAAAATATTTATCGATCGTTAACGCAGTCGACGCATTTTTCAAAAATTCAGCCAAAGATTTTATAAAACCGTAGTTAAGACTCGTGTGTAAACTGCCTCTCGGGGATTTTTTATATTTATTTGTTAGTGATTAACGAAATTGTGATTAGTGTAGTGTAAACCAGTGTGCCGTATAACCGTAATTTAAGTGCTATTTAGACAGACTTTAACCAATTAACTTTAGGCAGTCAGAGTACAAATATCAAGTTCCAGTGCAGCGAGTGTTCATAGCGAGATAGACTTAGTAGAGCTTATTTTTGTAAAACTTTACGTGTTGAGCGTTTGTGTTGCGGTGAGGATGAGGATCCGCTACCGCCGCGGACGGGCGCCATGAGCGAGGCGCTGCGGAGCGAAGCGGGCGCGGACGCGCACCTGCCGCCCTTCTCGACCTTCGTCGGAGACATGGCCGAGAACGAGCAGCGCATCCTCGCGGCCGACGCGCGCCTGCTCGACCCCGGCTGGGAGTACTACGAGCGCGGCGACGCCGTCTCCGTCATCGCCAGCCAAGCGCAGTACCGCCCCTGGGAGTCCATGCCCATCACCGTCGGCGCCAAGGATGCCATCCTGCGCGCCGGCTTCTCCTCCCCCCTCGACTACCAGTCCGTCACGCTGCAGCCCATCAACAAGCTGCCATCCTTCCAGAGCCAGTTCCAGACGTTCCCGGAGACGACCGTCATACCCGAGACGGGGCTGCCCAGCGTGACGCCCGTCCCGGTCACGGCCAGCCCCACGCCCAGCGCCAGCCCTAGCCAGCTGACGCAGCTCACGCAGTTGACGACGCCGTCGTCTCCCGCGCACCTCACAACCCTGGCGCAGGTGACGCCGCTCTCCACGACCCTCACTACGCTATCGCCTGTCAACGCTACAACATTCCATACACTCACGGCTGTAAATGCCAGGAGCTACCCCATTGTCCCGGCGCCGCTGCAAGCCCGGGAGCTCGCACCCGCCGGACAAGCTTACATTGACGACCGGCACATACAGCTATACCAACCAAATATCGCTACGATCAATGCTTTTCCTACACAAAATGGTATTTTACACCAAAATGGGACAATCCTCCATCAAAATGGGAGCTTACTACAGAACATTCAGAGTCCAACCGTAGTTCACGTGTTGAAAAACGAGCCGTTCGATATGAAATCGCTCCAAGAAAAGTACACACCGAACGGGCTACATCACAGTAATTTCCAGAACCCGATGTTGATAGACAGCGGGTATGAGAAGAAGAACGGTTTCGGGAACGGGTCATCGCCCACGAGATCGGATTTCCGGAAGAAAGAGAGGCGGAAAATGCGAGCTAACAGCTCGGAGTCCGACGGGTCTAACATGGAGATGGGGTCTGAAAGCAGTGGGCAGGTAGCCGCTGTGTCGTCCACCGCCGGCTTCAAGTCGCCGCTCCATGGGGCTCCACCAATGAGCACAGGGCCCATGGATCTAGACGACATCTCTTCAGAGAAACAGGTAAGGGAATAAAGCTAGTTTGTACGTATTATGCGTAAGTAGTATTGTTCGAACTTTGATCGACAAAACGATAGAAAATATTTAATAATTTCATTTCCTGCTTAATCTG
Organism: Cydia fagiglandana; assembly: GCF_963556715.1. Classification (NCBI taxonomy): domain Eukaryota; kingdom Metazoa; phylum Arthropoda; class Insecta; order Lepidoptera; family Tortricidae; genus Cydia; species Cydia fagiglandana. The sequence goes on along the minus strand of NC_085938.1, from coordinate 9,607,580 downwards.
CTCTAATCAAAAAACTGTACGTAGTTTCAAAGGCACATTATATCCGTACTGGGAAAAATCAAGAACGACAACTAATGTCTCTTTCCGTGAATTGGCGAATTGCGTAAACAAGTCGCTGGGGAACGCAAAAAGCCGACTGAATATTCGACGAAAGATATTAGAATTCTCAGAATTTCATCCGACTACACGGCGTTGAAAGTGGATATTCGAGAGATCCCGAAAAAGAGAAAGTTTCGCCGTAATTCCACCTTTTATTATTCGGGGAGCAGTTTTTATTCTCTGTTCCGAGTTTCGGAATGGCCGAACTCTCTGTCTTCGCGGCTATAAATTTAATAGTTAGCCGATTCGGCTGCTCCGCCAATAAATTAACTTCTTCTCTCGTTTAAAACACAAATTAAAGTGGGGCGATTTACGCGTGTCCTGCTTAGAAAATTTTATGAGTCCCATCCCATTCACAGCGAGTGCAATTAGGCAGTTTGAGGGCCCGTGCCCGGCGCGGTTTTAATTATATTACCGCGCGAATATATTAGCGGCTCTTATCTCTCCCGCCTTACTTCTGTGTCAAAGAAAAGTAAAAAGATAACCACTCCGGCTACCTTCAAAATAAGACTTTGGGTGGTATTATTGGATTTTACATTTATACCCGTAAGGCTTAATGCTGTAGCTTATACTTCTTTATCTTACGGCCTGATGGTGTGATACGAACAATTTTATTACTGTCTACCAAATAGACATTTGATGCCTATCGAAATCGTTGAGATCCGAATAATTTGGTTAACTAAATTAGACGTCCCTTTATTAAATTTTGAAGTAACACTGCCTTTGTAACCATAAAGGTATGGTATGTATTTACATAAAATGAGCATCAAGCCCAACAAATTAACAATAATTTTAATATTATAATCAACATAAATTTTCTCTTTAGAGTTGATAGTTGCATTTTTCTCGTAGCTCATCATAAGGCTGAGAAAAAAAGCTTAGTCTAAGTGCTAGCTTTGTGTTCCAATAGCATAACCAACAGCTTAGATTGTCCAACGTAATAAGATCCCCGATTGCTCATAATTATTACAAATCCCGAGGTCAGAGTTATACTAGTCCAAAGCTGGTGAGTTTTGTGTAACAGCCCTGTAGAGACGGCATTCCGCAGAAATGTCAGCATTTCCTAGTCTAATAACGAACACCTTGAGCCAGCTGCTTTATACAATAGGCACTAATTATCATTGCCTATGGTTTTTGCTTCACTCTATTTCAGATGTTAGTTTAAATGGTAGTGAACTTGCTCAACTGCAGCGGGTATTTGACATATACAAGATGAAATTCAATTACAAAGTTATTTACAAAGGCCTATTTCTTGTCTTGCCATTGACATATAGATATTAAATAGAAAACACTTAGGTACGCCCGTGAACGATGCTATTAAGCTTAGAATAAATTTAAAAGTGGAAAAATTACTGTCGTAAGTGAGACTTGAACTCACGGTCTCTGGCTCGATAATCCAGCGCCCTGCCATCTGAGGATTGCTGGCTATGGATGAGATCTTGGTGGCTCAGATTGCAGAGCGCTGGAGTATCGATTCAGAGGCCGTAAGTTCAAGTCTTGTCAAGTAATTTTTCCACTTTTAAATTTATTCTAAGCTTAACCATATTTTAAAATTAGTTAAATGTTTAGTAAGTAATTAGGTAAGCGATAAATATGTCAATTTACCTTAAGAACATAATTACTTAAGTTTATTTCCTAAGGTCAATTCACACATTTTATCACTTACCTACACGGTATTACTTGTAGAATTTTATTCATCATTACATTAATAATGTCAATATAGGTACATAAAAATGACTAGTCTTACTGTATCTGCACATTGCATCGCACTCAATTGCACTCAAACTCACTCAATAAGCTAGATTATGAATGACAGACAGTCCAAGTGAGTTTTAAGTTGAATTCCAGTATTGCAATATCAGTGTAATTAAATGCCATGACTTGTTTAAAGGGTGGCACATGTGGGGTAGAAGTTAGTCATTAGTGTCATTACTTGGAATGTGTTTTTTTATATCTTATGAAGACATCTTTTCACTTTTGAAATCAAAGATACAAATATCGTATCTTCTTTTTTTAGGGTTCCGCACCCTATGGGTAAAAACGGCACCCTATTACTAAGAGTTAATGTCCGTCTGTCTGTCACCAGTCTGTATCTCATCTCATGATTCTCATGAACCGTGATACTAGACAGTTGAAATTTTCACAGGTGATGTATTTCTGTTGCCGCTTTAACAACCAAATACTAAAAAGACGGAACCCTCGGTGGGCGAGTCCGACTCGCAGTTGTCAGGTTTTTTTTAGGGTTCCGTAGCCAAAATGGCAAAACACACGGTATATTTGAATTTTTCAAGGTATACGAGTATGATTGAAATGTATTGATTTACTTTATAATCAGTAATTAAAGCTACAAAAAGCATTAAATGCATTACAAAAAGCTTTGATTCTCACTAGCTTGTTTAAGTCAGTGAGACTAAATTACCTATGGCTAAATAAAGTCATATTTAAAATATTTCAAATGCATATTTTTCATTGCGTGAGTGTAAATTTTGACAGTTGTAGGTATATGCTCATTATTCGCACGCCATGCATTTCTGAAAAGTCCTCATTTTAATAAAACTCTTAGTCATGCAACATCAGTCGGTGTAATTATTATATTTAAAAGCTTTTAATCAAGCCAATTCGGCTAACATGATAATTAGGAGCTTTTAAAAGCTTCGTGTCTCCAGAGAAATGTAATCATTAAAGTATCGACCGTCCGAGCTTTTGCGGTCTTTTTTATGTCCCGTTTAAATTTGGCAAGTCGATTTGTAAAATCTCTGAAAATATTACTTGTTTTTATTTCATGAAATGAAGTTTGTAAACACCGATAACTTGGTCGGTATAGGAATGCCTTTTGCATAAACAGGTCAGTCGGGTCTCTATTGTTTCCCAAATAGTTTTAAGTCATAATGTACATATTATTTGTCCGAATTTTTGTTAGTCATAATTGGTTTTTCTCAGAAACGCGTAACTTTTCATGATTGCAATAAAACAAATCTAACCTAACCTATCCATAGAATAACCTTACAAAAATCCTGAAAAGTTAACGGTTTCAGTTTTATGACTAACGATATATATATATATATATATATATATATATATATATATATAGTCCTCCTCATCGTTTTCGATGACGGCGACCTCAGATAAACATCATGGACGCTGTCTAGCGTGAGCCCTTATGTGGCTGGCCAGGCCGAACTTGGTCCTAAACACTCTATTGCACGTGTGACAATACAGTTGGCCAGCATCGTTGAGCGTGTACACGTAGGAGGGCTTAGGTCTCTCTTTCCGTAATTGGCGTTTTGTGTCTAAGCTTTTGAGACGGTTATCCTCAAACATTTTGATACCGTTATGGATGGTAGAACGCCAAGATGACCTTCCAGCAAGCTCCTCCCAATGCTCAGGGACTAACGGTAATAAGACAAACAATACATTATGACTTAAAACTTTATGGGAAATAAAGGGACCCCTATTCAGTCATACTCGTAGGAAGCTAATGTAATCTTTAGCAAATTTCGTGATATGGCAATCATTACACCAAATTTGTGACAGGTACTAACGGGTCAGTTGGACAATTAGTGGACTGGTCATCGTCAGTCGTCAACGAACTACATATTTATAAAACTTCCCATACAATAAAATTTAGCGAACGCTTAAACGGTGATAGACGGTTTGGGGCAACAATTTTGACCCTTTTATTTAGGTTAGGTTATTAGGTTTTTCTTATTAGCGAGTTTGTGCTTCTTCATAAAAGGGTGTAAATGGCGGTATAGAAACACACGCGTCTATTCAGTCGCGGCCACGGCACGCCCCCACATTACACACCGGATGAATAAGCGGGAAAACCCTGTTTCTCCACACTGAACATTTACCTACGGCATCTCGGAATACCTTTTGCTAATTGGCGTTATATAAAATATCTATGCGTATATCAATATTGCATTGGAATTAAACGGTATCTAAATTCGAAGTTTGTCATGCGATGACAGCTGTCAATAGCGTTTTTGATATTTTGATAGCAGTTCGCTAAATTCAGTTGATTTACTTTTCATTTATTCACCTTTAATAATTCGATTATTAACTCGCCACAGTTCCATGTGGTTTTTGATGGCTTGTTATCGCAAATTACATGAAACTTTCAAGTACTTTTGACACTGCATTTCGTATTCGAATACAAAATTTAACAGTTTTCCGATGACATCGCAGCATTACAGCATGGCAGTCCCTTATTGGTCGCGATATTAAAAACAATCTGTAGGTACCGATTCTATTTCGTGATAGTCTTTGATTATTAGTATTCTTATTATGCTTTTCGTGTTTCAAATTTAAAACAAACGGTATACGTTGATCGTCAGCTGTTTGGCGGTACGATCGGTCCCGATTGCGCCCGAAGATAACCGAGTCATTTGGAATGAAATTGTGCAAAATGGCGGCGCGCGCTCCACAGCTGTTGTGGATTTTTTTTATAGTTGAATTAATTTTATCATTACATTACGTTACATATTTTATATGGAATACCACCCAAAGTGTGTTTAAATTGGCTATTTTTGCATTGACGGGTTTCAACATTCCGCAATGATGAAAAAAAGATACTGATGTATATGTAGTGTATGGGCAGTTTCTTGTGTCAGTGTTGCGCATTGTCATGGATTGATTGCGATTAGCGATGTCAATGAGAGTTAACCTGAGTAACAGTGTCCATGTATATTGTAGAGCCAGGCGTGGCTCACTCCGCGATTTCGTCGCTTTGCTACAGGTAGCTAAAAGTACATCCGTTCGACTCCAATTTTGGGGTTTGCCATAAGCCGCGCGTGGCGCTGTCGCCACCTAGCGGCCATATCTGTGCTGGTCGTGACAGACGCGTTTTGTTAGAGAGTGAGTCTTCTGTTCCTAGTACTATTATTTATTCTGTGGTAGAGCCTTGATAAAATTCTAAATTCATAAATTTCCTTACTTACGTGAGCAGTTCGAAAGTGGGATAAATTACAAATAGGAGACCTCCTTACGCAAAAAGAGTTACAAATTATTAGGGAAAGCGGATAGTCATTGTAGTGAAACTATATATTCTGTATAGATATTAAAATTCTGATGTTTTAGAATTAAAATGTCGATCAGAGTTTATAATAATAACTATTTATGTACTTATTTTATGTTAGCTATGTTTGTGTTATTAAGCCGTAATATTTAACTACCTATTTTCACACAAAGGACGATGAGGACGATTTAGACGATGCGAGAACTCGCATGCGAGTTTGATACCATTGCGGGTTTTGATCGGTCGGTTGAATGGGACGTAACCAACAGTCCGCATGTAACTAAAATCGCATGCGAGTTCGCGCGTCGTCTAAATCAGCCCTTAGACACATGAAGAATAACGATGACTTCTCCACAGACGAAGAAGAAACGCAAGCGATGCGGCGAATGCATCGGCTGCCAGCGCAAGGACAACTGCGGGGACTGCGCGCCGTGCCGCAACGACAAGAGCCACCAGATCTGCAAGCAGCGGCGCTGCGAGAAACTCACCGAGAAGAAGGTTAGTTAAGTACTTATCCTAAATACTACAAACGACAAAAAATTGTCTAACCCCCTTATTTATAACTTTAGCAACCTCTTTATACAAACCTCTGTTAAATTTTGTCTCTTTCTAGACGTTTATGATTTGTGAATAACGCCATTATGCATAGCATAAGGGCTCGGCCACGACATTGAGCGACTTGCGACGGCGGCAGCAGCGAGCGAGACACAGCGATCGGACCTTTCGTTCCCACTTATGGTTGTTGCTGCCGCCGTCGCGAGTCGCGTAATGTCGTGGCCGAGCCAAATGTCTTTTTAGCTCGAAGAAGCTGTATTGTAGCTAGACAAATACATTTTCCGTTATTACCTGATTACAATTTGAAATAAAGAGACAACCACTTTTTTTAAAGTTAAAAATAATTTATAGTATTTGACTTTTATAAAGCTGATAACGAACAGAATTAGTCTCGCGTCGCACGTACTTTACTAGACGTAAGTAGAAACCTTAGTACCTAGTTCAAAACATATTAATAACTGAACTGAGTTCAACAATAACGTCTGATTTTATATGTATACATATAAAATGAATTCATACTTGAATAAAAAATTAAAGCCCGTTCGATCTCATTTCTTTATAAAGTTGATTAAAAAAAGAGATCTCCGTAACTTGACAGACATCGATTGCAGCATGTCATGACAGAATCAGGCAGCCAAATTGAGCTAGCTCTAGCTATACCTAAAAAAGAAAATATAGTAGGTAAAGAAAAACCAAGACCCTGTATCATACACGGTTTCGTGGAAATATATAAATTTCAACAATTTTATTTCCGAAAGTTACCGAAGACAGTTGAAGAGACTGATTTTTTTAAATCTTCACAAAATCTTTGCCGCCCACGTGGGTAATGTTTGTCAAATGTCGTATACATATAACATTTTATATCCAGACCTTGGCACTTGGAATTCATTCACTATTTACGATCATTTTTCCGGCCGGTCATGTTTCATTCAATGTAGGATATCTTGAAGAAAAACTTGTGAATGACGCAAGTGCGATACGAGTATGACTTATTCAACGGATGATTTGCATTTGTTATTCGATTGCGAAGTATAAAGTTACAGACCAGGAAGTGTACTGTTGTTGCAAGTATTTGAATACTTTAGCTTTCGATACGGCTTATCAGTTGTATAATACAACCACTGATATACTTATAAGTACCTATTACTTATGTCAAATTTTGTTACCCATTGAGTCTATCAAATTTTTGGTAAAGTCGAGAACAGATGGGCATATATACTCGTATCGCATGTCATATTTTATAAGTAAATGCAAAAATTGCCGGGGTATACGTAGCACTAAATTCTATTCTCATACACCTATAATATTTTGCGCTGAATCGAATTCACTTCCTAAGGTCACAGTATTTATTCATAGGCACGCCAGATCTACCTGCTATTGAGATCTTTCATAATCAGACGTATCACGTATATATTTGCCGCAACGTGGTATCCATTTTTTTAAACTAGGAGAATAAGTCGTCATCTTTAATAAATACAAAATCAGAATTCAAAACAAAGACACTCGTTACCATAAAATCGTAATAAAAAACATAACCGCCGAGTTAATAGCCCGTGAAAAGATCGTTCGTGCTGCTCTTTCGAATCTACTCCATTATCTGTCTCCTTAAATACAATATTAAAAAAATATGTACATTTAGTATAGGCGCGCCTAGCGATACATAAGTCTCATAACAGCAAGGATAGAATGTGATTCCTTTTTCAAATTCAGAACTTTCCTTTTTCACAATTGAAACGGCTGGAAAAAAGCGGCCAGTATTTCGTCGGCAAGTTTCCTCCGAAGAAAAAAGCGTCGGTACTCCACTTAATTTACGATTATAACTTAACGGCTACGAAGGAAGTTTAGCAAATTAGTTTTAAAACAAGCACCGTAAAGCTTAGAGGGAGGCAACCCCCTCTGTAACACCTTTACTTAGCTCACCTAATTACAAATCATCTTGCGAACGAGAATTGTATTAAGTTAATCTGAAAATGTGGAGGTAATTGATAAAGGGGTAAGTAGATTTTAAGACGAGTTCAATTAGGAAGACCGCAGGGTACGCCACATCCTAAATGAGCAAATATTGGTCGTACACGTACATACGTTAATAAATAAAATATACAGGGTCTTTGGTACATCGTTTGCCAAATTAAAACGGCAGATAGGTTGAGTCATTTGCTATCTTCTCATGCCTAGAAATGATTGATTTGGCGTAAATTTTTTTTTTTCACTTCTATGCCAGTTTTTCGTAAATTTCAAATTTTTACTTGCGTAGTAGTAAAAAAAAAACATTGCCAATTTTGTTTTTATAGGCATGAGAGGATAGCAAATGACTCAACCTATCTGCCGTTTTCATTTGGTAAACGATATACCAAACACCCTGTATATTTGTAAATCAATTGTTGAATATATTAGCTCCAACAAATTCGATAAAAATAACGATATGGCGTCATACAAAGAGCAAAAATCGATGTAGCTAAGGTTTTCTTTTAGGCGAGTTTTATCGATCATATATTAAGTAGGAATAATAAATAATAGGTTCAGGCATTCAGGACAGTACTTAAGCTGTAATCTGTCTTATAAATTCTGATTTTCGCTCTGATATAATTAATTTTATTTAAGAAAAGAAGGAAAAACATAACATTTCCTGTCCTGGATACTGTGCTTTTAATCCATTTCTAAAAGGCCGGGTGCGGCTGCGGTCATTAAATCTATGATCTTTGACACCTGGCGTTTATCTTTCGTTATCTGTGACTACATTCATTACTCTACTCAGGTCTATTCAAATACGAATGTTCGGCCAATATTTGAGCCAACTTGTTTAGTATAATATGATTTAAACTTGAAAGTAACATATCCCTATGAATCAAACTGCACTTGGGAAATAACAGCTTACTTAATGAAACAAGGATTATAGGAAGTAAGGAACCGTTTACTTATACATTATTTGAAATGCTTGACTTTTCGAATTTTATTTCTAAAGCAGGTTACACATTTCGAAGTGTATCGCTTTGCAAAATGTACAATTTAAATTTAAAGAGACAGCTGAAATGTCCATTTGAACCCACTGATAATAGAACATGCTCCTTTTTTTTTTTAACTACGTTGTATCTATCACATGTCGCCCTCATCGGCGCACGCGTCGCGCAACAGTTGTCAATGATTTTACTATATTAATATGGATATTATGCGTTAAGCCAACAAAAGCATATACAACAGATGTATTTCGAACTATCCACATGCAAAGGATACCTATTACAAAAATCGAGGAATAGGCAATGTAATATATATTAAGTTACTCGAAAAAACAATGAAATCTATTTGTCAAATAAGTAATCTGTGACATTTTCCTAAGGTTAACAACAGCTGTACTATCGTTCAAGTCTTACAATATAATAGACACATGCTCAATACTGATATAAAATCTTTTTTTTACATTGTACCTATCACATGTCGGCCACGGCGGCGCGTGCGGCGCAGCTGCCCCGTCCTCCAATCAGAACGCGCGGCTCGCAATCGGACCGCCTTTAGGATTTTTATCGATCGCTACCTACCTATTGTTGGGCAAAGGTGTTTTTCGGTTGATTAAGATTAAATAATAAGTTTGATAACAGTGTAGCAGTTGGTTGGTTGAGTCTAAGTTTTTATCACAATTACAAAACTGTACCTACACTTTGTTTTAGAAGCCTATGAAGGAGTCTGTATCGAAAAAATTGACTGACTAAAATAAGTACATAATAGCAATGGCGAAAAATAATAATTTAGATTATTGTCCTTTAGTATAAAATAGTATAGGTATTATTTAAATAAAATCGACTTATGTAATAGAAATAGAGTTAATTACAAAGTATTCCTGGATGAAAATGATTTTAAGAAATCTTCATTCCTTTTTGGTCAAATAAGTCATATACACGAAGAGACAAGATTCGTTAAAATGCGTCAATAAATAGAAATAGAACTGATTTACAAGAAAGATGAATCACCGTCACTGAAATTTTGCCGAAATCGTAAATTACGCTACCCCACGAAAAATAAAGCTTTTCAGCTGAATTACTTTTTAGAAGTTCTAGCTAAAACGTTAGGTATTTCTGCGAAACGTTGCCGAGTTAGGAATTAGGAACAGAAAATAGTTTAAACTTCAGTTCTCAGCGGAGGTAGAAAACTGCCTTGTCTAATTTTTGTTTCTTGTAACAAACTTTTTTTTCTCTTTTTTAATTGTAGTTATTTTTTGTTTTATATTCCTGTTCATGTCCTTTAAATCCTTTAATAAGTTATATACTTTTTTCTCTTAAACCTTTATATAATATGTTCCCCGTGTATAGTCGTCATGTGAAGTGACTGGAAGACACTATATTTATTTATTTTTCTATACAATGGATTGTTATCTATTTTGTGACCAGTTATTTTTCTAGGATTTGTGTTAACTCTGAAAGTAATTCATGCGAAAAATTATATTTAAGTACACAAAAATATTTTTGCTTTAATTTCGCCTTGAAAGCTAAAGTAAGCGTTCCTTCATGTTTCAGAAAGATAAATTCTCTTAAGTAAATAATAACAGCCATGTACACAAATGGGCGCTCGCCAAAAAGTGCCTCGCAAAAGAATAACGCTTTCCTTCGCCGTGCAAACAGTCTAGCAATAAACATTACTAACAAACTTGTCCATAAATCTACGTTTATCGTCCATTTTAATTGCTTTTTTGTTTTCTCGAATATTCCGCGTACCTACCTACTGTTTAATCGACATTCTTTTTCGGCACCGATTTATGACACAGAAACATGTCGCCATCTTGAAATTAAAACGAATTTATTGTTGTGATTGCAATTTGATTATGGTTTACGACTTTTATTCCATTTTCGGTGCTGTAATTTTGTTGAGACAATTTCTTCGAAGTGCTTTTTTATTTGTTTAACTTTAACTTATTTATAGTTGTGAGCTTTACATGACTTTTACTGTGTTCAGTCTTTTTATTTTTCAAGATCTTTATAAAACAGTTCTTCATATTTAATTTATTATACGTTTTAGTTACGAACAAGTGATTGTGATACACATACATTATTGTTCGATTGTTTTAAGAACAAATTCATAAATCAAAAACGGATATCCCTAAATTGAGTGACAACAAACATTTCGAAAAAGGAATTAAGAGCTGGCCCGTTGGCCGATATATCACTGTCAGGCAAAAAATTCGAACGTGGAACCACGTGAGTCCACCCAGTGGGCCGCGCGATTATAACGGTCGGCGGGAGTTTACACTTTTGATTTTTTCTTTTTTCCCGCACGTGCCGCTGATTCAGCCGGCAGATGTTACCGGTTCTCGCCGGTTTTTGTGCTATCAGCTGATGTAACGTAACGGATAGGTCATTAATGATGCATCTTGCATGCATGACTTACAACTATTACGTGTAACAAGAATTTCGTAATTGATTTTTTGTTTTTGTCCTGGAGGCATTACGTGGGGTTTTTATAGAGTATGATAATGATTGCTTATAAATGCTTTGCATATTCAGTTATTATAATATAAATTTAAACATTTATTTAGAGAAAAAAAAGGATTTATTTTTTATAAGTTGTCATTTTAACAATTGATACACAATCTGTTAATTGAGTCAGGTGAATATGTTTACGTATACTTGGTCAAGCAAATCTTGTCTGTAGAAAAAGGCGCGAAATTCAAATTTTCTATGAGACGATAATCCTTCGCGCCTACATCTTTTAAATTTGCCGCCTTTTTCTACTGATAAGATTTGCTTGACTTGATTTGCATTCAATGCATTGCCTTTCTGTTTAATGCTTTGAATTGCAATTTGTACTAACTGCTTAGGTACTATTAATTAAAGTTGAACATTCTATACTATAATTTAAGTACAATTGGTGTGCCGACAAAATAAATTAGCAAAATAATAATGTATTGTATATACAACAATTATATTTTTCCTAATTTAAAACAACGCTATAATTGAAAGCCGCATGCATTACCACAAAGCTGAGCCCCGTGCATTAAATTTTTATTTTTGCACCACATATTATTTAGAATTTAGTGGAGTTTCCCTGCATTTTGCTGCGCTTTACTCACTGTGCAGTTAGTTTAGTTTTAGTTTGTGCTTGTAAATAGCTTTTAGCTTTTAACGGTGAAAGGTAAATAGACATTGTTTAGAGACTGTTTGTGCACATATTTTTAATGAATGACAAAATATAACTTATATGCTAATGCTAAAAGATAGTAATGTTACAAAATAGATTGATAGCATTACAGCCACTAATATAGTTCTATTTTTGATATACTTATATAATTACAATTTTATTTTATTATAATATAGTACTTAAGGCGACCTGATACGTCTTACTACTATTGAAATTGAAAGCATTTGATTACTTAAGGTGCAGTGGACAGTTAGAATGCAAACGTCATCGTTAAACAATTACCTTCCAAAAGTTATATTAAATAAGGTATCTACAAAAAGCTTGGAGATAATAGTAAAACTTTTTTCACACCGGATTAGGACGCGACGGCAGATGCGTGGACTTTTTTCTTCGCTCGTTTCTTCAACGCGAAGTGGAAGTACATACTTCCACTTAGTAAAAAAAAACAAATTCAAATGATAAATAATCAGACAAATAGTTTTTACACTGAAAAAATAATTTATTCAACGTAAGTACAGCATACCTGTTTTAAAAAGCATGACCGCGATATGCCTGCATCAAAAGGACCATTGTCGGTGTATAATAAAAATTTAAATAGAGAATTAAAGCTGTGTTCGTTATAAAACCGTTTACAAAGACCGGTTCTCAGCATCTGCATTAATTTAAGCGTTCCTATTTTAAAATCTGATAGTTACTTTTTTTTAAACTTCTGAATATTCATCTTGCCAGTCAGTTGCAAGCTCCGAGCGGGCGAGCGACAAATCAATACTTTTTCTAAGCAAAGACTACCCCAATGCACGCAACTAATTCATACAGCCTAGAACACGATATAAATAACTCTATCTACACACATTACCGACCTCTTTTCTACAGTTACACACACATGCGCAGACAGGTCGACCAATGGCGTCCCAGTTTTATAGTGCATGTGAAGTGCCTGTCCAAGTGTGTGTAAGTGCGTAAGGGGTGCGTCGATGCACCCCTTACTATGACGATACGAAATCGAAGGCAATGCATTTTATTTTCTAGCTTTCGCGCCCACGATTTACTATATTATTTTGTTCCCCTATAATCTTAGAATAATTTATGGTTTGCAATAAACTCATTGGCAATATGTGGACTTTGGAGAATATAAATCTTAAGATATATTACTCATATACATATACATATTTAATATGTACCTATATTATACAGAAGGGCCACTATACTGCTTAAAACAAGTTTTAAACAGCTTTAACAATGGGTAGAATAAAATGGTTTTTGAACAGTCGTCTCAATTGCAAGACCCTACTGTTTTATTAATAAATTTAAAAAAGAATCGAAAATCATATTATCCGATACATATTTTCCTTGCGTTGCCTTTTGTAATGCCTACATATTAATTATATAGAAAATTCTAGGCAAATAAATCCACAGAAATAGAAATAAATCCTTCTCTATGCACGTATACACATTAGATAGGTGTGTGCGTGAGGTAGGGGTGCGTTCAGAAGCAGTGGCGGTAAAATCGAGCGTGCCCACGCATCCACTTCCGAGCCCTAGGCGCTTAACGCATCTCTAATTACTGCCTTCAAGAGATTTTAACACATTTTTTTTAAAGATGCGTGTGGCGTGTGCCGGGTATTTCTAACCAGGAATATTTATGCGGAGACTCTGGATTTAATGGTTTTTAATATCGCCACCGATTTTTCTTGTTTTGTGTTAACATTAACACCATTACGTAGTTAGGAAATTGGTTATTGTACCAAAGTGTGACGCTCCTGGTATAATTAAGGTAATGATTAAATAAAAAATTTGGGGGTACTGAGAACTTATCATAGCGGGCATTACGAGTATGTTATTTTACTTGCAATGAGATTTAATTAATATATATACCTGTGCCCTGTTTATCAAAAGCTTGTAACTTGTAATACAAGTGGAAGTCCCTTTTTGACAGGTTTTGTTACAAAGAGACTTCCACTTGTATTACAAGTTACAAGTTTTTGATAAACAGGGTACTGATAAAATATATCTCGACATGAAAACCGGAAGTTAACAAAAAAGAAACGTTCTTTTGTAATATGTTGTATATTTTTAATATGAAAACAATTATCAAATTAAAAGTCTTCCTTACATTACAATAATGACATTGAATTTCACATTACGACTGGTAATAAATTACGTTAACAGCTCCCATGACAATACCCTATTTCCTAGAGAATTCCCTGGCGAAATAGATTGATGGGCTTACTCAATGGCAGGTGGATTGCCGCCCTTAAGCACACATTTAGTTAAATTTTTAATTTAAAAATGCATTATGCAACTCTAAAAAAAGGAACTTATATCGGAAAAAACATATAAAGCAGTCCACTTATAACTACAGAAGAATATTTGAAAAAGTCCGTTGTGTAATGGCTCCTCTACACGATGGACCAACGCCGGCCACTCCACGGGACGCAGCCATGCGAGAGAATGAGATAACAATATCACTTGCTCCCTCTAACGCATAAATGCGCCCCTTGGAGTTTAGAAGAGCCATAATAATTATAATTTGTTATATGACTGATAACTTGATAAGCAATAGTTTCAAAGATAGGCTTTATACACCAACCGTGTTGTGTCACCCATAGAACAAAGAAAATTTTCAGTCTAGAAAATAGCTCACAATTATAAAATCATTTTTAGGGTTCCGTACCCAAAGGGTAAAACGGGACCCTATTACTAAGACTTCGCTGTCCGTCCGTCCGTCCGTCCGTCTGTCACCAGGCTGTATCTCACGAACCGTGATTTAAATGGGGCTCTCATACAACAAACGTGATTTTTGACCAAGGTTAAGCAACATCGGGAGGGGTCAGTACGTGGATGGGTGACCGTTTTTTTTTGCTTTTTTTTTGTTTTTTTTTTGCATTATGGTACGGAACCCTTCGTGCGCGAGTCCGACTCGCACTTGCCCGGTTTTTTAACTGTACGTGAACTCCATTTTGCATTTTTCTTTATAAAAATAGTTATTGGTGATATTGTTTGTTCAAATAATGATAGTATTTCTAACACTAACTTGCTAATGGACCAACTATTCCAATTAGACGCCCTTACCTACTTAAACCTCCCCCGTAAACAAGAAAACCTAACCTAAATTAAATGCTCCACTAGTCAACACAGCCGAGTTGCCAGGAAACAAAATAGGTTTTGAAAGTAAATCACCTAGAAATGCGTGGCTCACTAGCTCTCTATAAATGGACGTGCCTACGCAACTAGCAGTTCAGAATATGCGCTTCATTACGCCCGCTGGCGCAGCGAGAGTTCTCATTCTGCATGTTTGAACATGTTAGATTTAAGGTTACATTTACATGACGTGGTGGCGACATTTTATTTTGCTGAAAAGAGTGAAAAGGCCATCGCAGGCGTACCTGAATTCGGAGCTGAATTGTCTCTCGTGTCGCGAAAATAGATTACCTGTCCGATTCGAACTCTATGATACGTCAATTAATATAGATCTAAAAACAATATGGCTTAGATGTGTCAGGGTCAAAAGTGGCGTTTTTCTTTGAAGAAAAGTCACATTTGACACTGACATATCTAATCCATATCGTTTCTAGATCTATTAACTGACGTATCTTAGTTCGAATCGGGCCGTAAGACGTATTTCCGTGACCGTAGCAAACCAACCACCACCAAACATCATGCGTTATGCGGTCTTATGGCTCCTCTACACGATGGCCCAGCGCTGGCCACTCCAAGGGACGCATTTATGCGTTAGAGGGAGCAAGTGATATTGCTATCTCATTCTACCGCATGGCTCCGTCCCTTGGAGTGGCCGCCGCTGGGACATCGTGTAGAGGAGCCATTAAATTCAGATGTTTCGAGTATCGATGATACCTAGCCAAGTGTAATTTCAAATTGGAATATTTATCTTTCATTCAGTCTGTCTTATAATTATCTAAAGTTTGTATAAATTTAACTATTTCCCCATAATCCAATTTTTCAGTCTTGTTCTAAAACAAATCCTAACCCCTAGCACAGCCTTCCTTATGTTTTCTACCTTATTTACCTAGCTCAATTAGCAGCACATGCCTATGTGTTCCACCCCGTGTGTGCACAGCTTAAGGGCCTGTAGGGAGCACGCGTAACCTACAAATCTGCTGTAGGCCATTGTGACCTACCTTACGACCTGCTTTTTAAATAAAAGAAATATGTTTGGAATTTATCTATTTAATTCTGGAAAATAATCAGGGGTTAAGTATTCCAAAATGAGTTGGAATCTTCAATTATTTGCATGTAAATTCTGTGCGGAAATAAAAGAGAGAAAAGTCGTGGAATATAAAAGAATCAATTATCTTTCCGCACATTTTATATTTAGTTTATATTCAACAGACGAATAAGACATGAGTGTGCGCTTTATCTATATTTCTATTTTACGCTTTCTATCCTTTGTTTGCTGATTTTGCTGAAGAGACTACAAAGAATATTTACATAGACAATCAGTAATCCTAAAGGAAACTAAATAAAACATGAAATGGAAATAGAAAAGATGCTGCTTAGATACTGTCATGTAAAAAGTCTGGATGTATATTTATATACTTTTCATCTCACGCTGATTAGATCCTGAAACATAAATAATATAAAACCGGGCAAGTGCGAGTCGGACTCGCGCACGAAGGGTTCCGTACCGTAATGCAAAAAAAAATTGAAAAAAAAAACAAAAAGAACGGCAACAGAAATACATCATCTGTGAAAATTTCAACTGTGCTATTACGGTTCGTGAGATACAACCTGGTGACAGACGGACGGACGGACAGACGGACAGCGAAGTCTTAGCAATAGGGTCCCGTTTTACCCTTTGAGTACGGAACCCTAAAAAAATAATAATTGAAGGTTATTTTCCGTTCAAGTTGGTAACTTGATGCCGAATTGCCGATACAGTTTCCGTGCATATTCTCGTTTATTTTCATACACAAGTGAGTCATTGCGGCTCTCATCGAACAATCAACGGCAGGCTAACGACCTCTAGGCCACCCTCCAGCCGCCAGTCACAGCAGACCCCTGGAGTATCAAACAACTTGGGCCTGGAGTGACTGTGCTACAGACTGATTTTCAAACTTTTTTTTTCTTTTTTGTAATCGGGAATTATTTGTGAACTTGAAAACAACTTCATATTTCGAAACGACTAGCAAATTCTTAGTAACGTTCGCTATTTATTTGTGAACTTGAAAACAACTTCATATTTCGAAACGACTAGCAAATTCTTAGTAACGTTCGCTGTTTATTTGTGAACTTGAAAACAACTTCATATTTCGAAACGACTAGCAAATTCTTAGTAACGTTCGCTGTTTATTTGTGAACTTGAAAACAACTTCATATTTCGAAACGACTAGCAAATTCTTAGTAACGTTCGCTGTTTATTTGTGAACTTGAAAACAACTTCATATTTCGAAACGACTAGCAAATTCTTAGTAACGTTCGCTGTTTATTTGTGAACTTGAAAACAACTTCATATTTCGAAACGACTAGCAAATTCTTAGTAACGTTCGCTGTATAATTCAGTATATGTGTGACAAACCCTTAATTTCTCTTGCACTTAGAGTCTATGCGGAAAGAATGTATTGGTTCCCAATTCCACGACTCTTTTCTTTTCGCGAAGACTCTATCTACTTACTCTTATTAAGTTATTACCTATATTTGCTGATAATGACGGACGAATGTTTTACATCCGAAATAAACGTGATTCTAAATAGCATTTAATAGAATGAACTGAAAATCAGAGAAAGTTTGAAGATCACTCATTACCATAATTTTTTGGGTGTTTTCTAGGCTAAGAAGAAGAAAAAGACTGAATTTTTATCCAAAAAATTTTATTTTCCGAATACACACCTAAAACTTATCTAGTTCTAGTAGTTAGGGTTGCAGCAGAGGCCAGGCTGCACTGGGAGGGGTCGCAAGTTGGTTATTGTGTGACCCACGCACTGATAGGTAAATTGCAGTTTTTTATGCACCGATGTAGGCTACGAGGGAGATACGGTAAACGAGGTAAATAGAGATGCGTCAGCTTTTGATACGCGCAATTAGTGCTTGGAGAAAAATAGGGTTTAATGGAGGATAAATATGGGATTAAATGTGCAGTGAGAGTATATTTACCTATACGCAGATTGAACCTAGTTAATGAATGCGTTAGAATATTGCTGTTTTCTAAACATTTGTAAGTAGGAGTATTTTTTTTTACATATTAGGATAGAGCTTTTACAGTAACATAATTATTAATTATACACCGGTGGCTAAAAAATAACGGCATTCCCGTTGCCAAAGAGGTTTTGGGATTATACTGAGCACCTTTTACTATGGGACCAACCCCGAAATCGCGAATAAAAATGTACCCTCCCATAGAAAATATAATCCCAAAACCTCCCTGGCAACGGGAATGTAGTTATTTTTTAGCCGCCCTGTAGGTACATTTTATATAAATAAATCAATTAGTTCCTTACCTTTTCCTCGATTATTAATAGTGTTGAACTTGGTACGGTTCTGTGCCTTGTAACTTTAAAAATACCAATGTCAATATCGAATGAGAAAGTTCTGATTACAGAGAATTGCTGAAAGTTTACAAAGCGATATTGTCGCCGTGGCTTGCTATTACAAATTATTTTGAAGTTAACGTGAAGTTATGTTTGAGTAACTTTCTTACCTAAGTTTTGTTAGACTTTAAAAAAATTATTACATATATAAAAGAAAACGTTATATAAATTATTTATTATGTAATCTAAGGAAAACTAACTAACAGATATTTACTTCTACTATAATTTTGTTTTCTATACTTTTGTACCTAACTTTTTTATTTATTTAAACTTTATTGCACAAAACATAAATATACTTAATGTGCAAATGGCGGACTTAATGCCCAATGGCACTTTAATGTTACAAATGCATGTGGCTTTGTATGTTTGTATATATTTTTTTAAACCAAATCCTTTATATGTATATTATCTACATACATGAAGAAGCAATCATGTAAAGTCATTGCTTATTACATTGACACAAAATGTATTTTTGTCATTATTGACATATTCTAACTCATTTAAACATTTTAAACGAAACCAGCCACCGCACACAGCGGCACGCAATCTATAAACCAATATTCTCACGGTAATCGTAATTAAGTGACAACAGTAACGCGAGCCCGGCGGGAACGGTAAATCATAATTTACGGTTCGGCACCGGTTTTCGAACGTCGCCCGCTTCCGTCGACTACTGCGGATACACCTTTATCTAGACACGCGGCAGCGTGTCAAGCCAAGTTCAAGCAAAGGAACTGGCTAGCCAGCGCCAAGTGTAATATTACACGAACCACTTGGTGCCACTTTTGACCCTTCTATAACTCAAAACATCTTTAACGTAAACACATAAAACTACGTGTGTTTAATTATATCCATAAGGACATCTAGAAGCCCAAATTTCATGAAGCTAGCTCAAACGGTTATAAAGATATGAAGGTCAAAAAGTCGTAAATTTTAAGACTGACTGACATACCTATAGTACCTAAACCTAACCTACTTCCAGATGACCTAGAAGGATGAAATTTGGAATCCAGCTCAGTTATTGTGTGAAAGCGTAGGAAAAAATCTAAAAATTAAAAAAAGTTATAAAATAGGGGGGGTCCCCATACAAAAAAACCATTTTTTATTGTGACTGACATATAAGTACCTAAACCTAACCTACTTCCAGATGACCTAGAAGGATGAAATTTGGAATCCAGCTCGGTTATTGTGTGTAAGCGTAGGAAAAAATCTAAAAACAAAAAAAAGTTAATAAATAGGGGGGGTTCCCATACAAATTTCTTTTTTATTGTGACTGACATATAGTACCTAAACCTAACCTACTTCCAGATGACCTAGAAGGATGAAATTTGGAATCCAGCTCGGTAATTGTGTGTAAGCGTAGGAAGAAATCTAAAAATAAAAAAAGTTAAAAAATAGGGGGGGTCCCCATACAAAAAACCTGTAATACGCGCTAAACAACCGGCCAACGGTGTGTAGTTGGCGGCGCGCGGCACCACATAATTAATACAAAGAACAGAAGTAAAAAACATGCAGCGGAAACACAAGAAAAAACATTAAATCTCAATACCTGCCTAGTTTTCTTTACAAAAATTATTGATATCCCATCAAAAACATAAATGTAAAAAAGGAGAGCCAAGTTCAATACAAAAATTATGCTTGGCTGTGGGGTTCGCCGCAAAAAGAATGGAGATTTAAATGAGTGCCAAGTTCTATGCAAAATCCAAATATGTATTTATAGGAACAAAATAACATTATAAACAAGTATTAAACTCTATTTCTTTGCTTTATTGGATACCTATAACAATTGCTGTTAGTTAAAAAAAATGTGAGATCTTAAAGTAGGTTAGATTTGGCTTGGCCACTTTTTATCAGAATTACAAAATATATATGTTGAATAACTTTATAAAATGACTGATGTAATGAAAACTGGCCAAGTCAAATCTAACCTGCTTTAAGATCTCGCATTTTTTTTAAATAACAGCAATTGTTATAGGTATCCAATAAAGCAAAGAAATAGAGTTTAATACTTGTTTATAATGTTATTTTGTTCCTATAAATACATATTTGGATTTTGCATAGAACTTGGCACTCATTTAAATCTCCATTCTTTTTGCGGCGAACCCCACAGCCAAGCATAATTTTTGTATTGAACTTGGCTCTCCTTTTTTACATTTATGTTTTTGATGGGATTTGATTTACGCGCCGCTTTTTATTGAGCTCGAATGTTACTGGCTGAAAAATAATAATGGCGTCTTTGAGAAAAAAATACGGTAGCTGTTTAGAAATTATGTAATGGTTTATAAATTAAAAAAAAACATAATGGCTCCTCTACACGATGGGCCAGCGCCGGACACTCCAAAGGACGCAGCCATGCAGTAGAATAAGATAGCAATATCACTTGCTCCCTCTAACGCATAATGCGTTGCTTGGAGTGGCCGGCGCTGGCCCATCGTGTAGAGGACCTATTAACCATCACACGTTGTCCAAACATAAAGCTCGACCAGAAATATATGATAATTTTCAATAGGGCGCTGTTATAAGGTGACAGTTCAGTTTAGTATGAATTTAGTTCCAATGAAATTCCTCAATATGGCGCGTGATCAGATACTCGTATTAATAGGTCAGTTTACTTTACCGTAGGTACTCTCGTTTTTATTTCCATACTAGCTGTTGCCCGCGACTTCGTCCGCGTGGACTCTTATCTTCAACAATTTACATCTTTAGTACCTATAATTTTGCAAGCAATATTGAAATTACTCTTTTTTTTTAGCAAGTTGTATGAAGTTTTAAGTCAAGTGGATTTTGATGTTTGTTGCTGAAAATACTTTTCTTGTATTGTAATAACAGGTACCTATGCCCTCATACAAAGATTCAAGTTCCGCACTCACAAAATATCTGATCTCCATACAAACTTTCAACCCCTTTCTCACCACCTTAGGGGATGAATTTTCAAAAATGCTTAAATTCGTTTTCATGTTTTTTTAATTTAATACCTTTTTTTTTGCAAAAAGTTCAAGTTCCTAGCTTAAAATTAAATTGACACCCCAAGACGAACTATCATCCCCTTTTTTAACCCCCTTTTGGGGTTGAATTTCCAAAAAACGTTGCAATGACTTTTTTTGTAATCGACTATTATGCCTTTCTAAGAATTTTCAAAGCATTAGTAATGGATTCACATTTTGAAACTCAACCCTGTTAGGGGATGAATTTTACAAAACGCTGAAATTATTTTTATTGTCTTTTAATAATATCCCTAAATGTTTGATATCCATACAAACTTTCAACCCCTTTTTCACCACCTTAGAGGATGAATTTTCTAAAACGCTGAAATTCGTTTTGTTGTATTTGAATTTAATACATTTTTACTAAGTTTCAAGTTCCTAGCTTCAAATAAAATTTGCACCCGAAGACGAACTTTCATCCCCGTTTTAACCCCCTTCGGGGGTGAATTTCCAAAAATGTTGCAATCGCTTTTTTTGTAATCGGCTAATATGCCTTTCTAAGAAGTTTCAAAGCATTTGTGATTGATTCAAACTTTCAACCCCTTTTTATCCCTGTTAGGGGATGAATTTTACAAAACGCTGAAATTACTTTTCCTGTCTTCTAATAATATCCCCAAATACAAAGATTCAAGTCCCGCATTCGAAAAAAAATTTGATATCCATACAAACTTTCAACCCCTTTTTCACCACTTTCAGGGATGAATTTTTAAAAACGCTGAAATCAGTTTTCTTGTATTTTAATTATGTATCTTTTGACGAAGTTTCAAATTCGTAGCTTAAAATAAAACTTGAACCCCATACAAACTTTCATCCCCTTTTTAACCCCCTTAGGGGTTGAATTTCGAAAAATCGCTTCTTATCTCTTGTACACTTTATAAATCTAATCTAGTGTGCAAATTTCAACTTTCTATCTTTTGTAGTTTCGGCTCTGCGTTGATGAATCAGTCAGTCAGGACACTTGCATTTATATATATAGAAGATAAAATAAAAATAAAAGAAAATCAACACAAAGCATATATGTATAAAAGTGTTAAATGGACGTCACAACCGACATTTTTAAAGCACTTTTTACTATCCACAGTAAAGTTTACATGCCAGTAATTTGACACACATCTGTCGCGTCATTATTGTCTACGCGTCATCTGCGCGCGCAATGCATCCTGTAACATTCAGCTGCGCTACGAACGCATATGCGACTAAAGAAATCGAATCGAAAAAGAAATCGTTCATTATCATATTCGACAGTATATAATATGTATATTCTACGATGAACTACCGTTACCTAGTTTACGTTTGTAACGGCGCCATCTTTGGTGAAATTAGGACATCAAACTACATCGGCTCGAACAACACTAAATATTCACTTCATTTTGTATTGTTTTGTAGCGTTCTCATTTTTATTTATTTATTTTTGTATTATATTTTGCAATTTGCATTACATAAAAATCTCGTGAAACATTATCAATTCAAACGTACTGCTATTGGAACTCTTTTTGAACTTTTTAATTCATTTTACACAGATATTTGGATACGTTTTTTCTTCATTTACCAATTCGCCATTAGCCAAATTCTTGATTACCAGGAAGTTCGTTAAAATCACTACACCTTATAAAACAAAGTCCCCCGCCGCGTCTGTCTGTTTGTATGTTTGTTCGCGATAAACTCAAAAACTTACCGAACGGATTTTCATGCGGTTTTCACATAATCAATGGAGTGATTCCTGAGGAAGGGTTAGGTGTATAATTTGTTAACCCGTGCAAAGCCGGGACGGGTCGCTAGTACGTAAAATATAACAATACACCGTCTACAAACACATGTATAATATGCACATATCACATAGCATGAAATAACTTTAACAGATTCCATTAACTTAATTTACGTTAATATTTCCTCCCTTATCAACATTACTTTTTAGTAAATGATATGATTTATAACCAGCCAGTTGCATACAAAATGAACAGCCAAGTAAATCGTTCTCAATGCACGATCCATCACTGGAACTGGCTTGCATTTATTAATTTTTGACATTAAAATGCCCGCCATCTTGAATTGGAGCAGCTGTTGGGGTTGATGACCTCTTTTTTATGGCACGCTCAGGTAGAGCTCGACCCATAGAAATTTGATGTCTTTTGTGTGTATGTATTAATAAAATACACATTTTGTGTGAATAAAAGGTTGAAAAATAAATTCGAAATTTTAATCCGCCATTGCATATTATAAAACTAAAAATCTACTGTTTAATTTTTAAGCTGAAATATTTAAGATTTTTTTTAAGTTCTTTTACATCAACATATTGCATATAGCTACATAAAGTTGGTCAAGCAGATCTTGTCAGTAGAAAAAGGCGGCAAATTTGAAAAATGTAGGCGCGAAGGGATATCGTCTCATAGAAAATTTGAATTTCGCGCCTTTTTCTACTGACAAGATTTGCTTGACTGTCTATAATTAATAAATAATGTAGTGTGTTTATAATGTTTTAAGTACTCATTATAAACATAATTTTTGTCTATGTACGGCATCTGATAGTGCAAAATATGTGTCCTATCAAGTTTCTCCTCTTAAGTATCAGACTGTCAGTAGTCGGTCAAAGGTTAGGCAACGGGACTGACGGGACTCGCTTAAGTTGACCAGCCAGTTTCCATTTATGCAGGAATAGGAATATTCAGGATAACAGACATAGTCTTAACCATATTTTTTTAGAAAAAAAACGCATTCTTAGGTCTAGCGCTTATTTCATGTGTTGGTAAAATAGTTACGCTGTGATTTTCTGGTAGGTACTTATAAGTCAAGCTTTGCGACTGAAACTATTTTATTACATTTTAATTTTCCAAAACACAAATCTGCTTCATGCAAATAAGCCTAAACTGAACCCATCACATATTAATCAACTTTTTTCGAGAATATCAGAACCAGAATGTTAGCAACGCCTAGTTTTGTACTACAATTTAATTAATAAATACAGTGGAACCTGGATAATTGCAATCTCAAGGGACCGGCCAGTTTTTGGCAATTAACCAGGTTTTTCATTTAAGCAGGTCGTGTCAATTAACAAGGTTCAAAAAATCGTTGTGTGAATTTTAGAGGTTTTCATTAATAGAGGTTGCGTTCTGACAAATTTCTTTTATGGAGGTGCAAATAACCATTTAAAGTAGATTTACACGCTTACGTTCTGGGTTTGTGGTCTATATACATATTGCTTCTGTCTATACTTGTACACTACATTACTTACCACTTTATTTCCTTATCATTTGGGTTTAAAAATCCCTTGAATTGTAGAAGAAAGTTTTATTAGAATGTAAAGAGCATACTTCGTTTTTTACGGATCAAAACTATTTCACCTACTACAGGCTGTGATAGATACCCAATAAATAAATTAAATTCTGGATGGAGATATAAATAAAATGATCATTGCTATTAAAATTTTCTTTCTGCTGTCTACAACTAGGTACATTATTTCAATTACAGAGGTAATAAGTAAGACTCGTTTCAATAAAGAGGTAAAAACAAGAGCAAAAATAACGGATTTTTTTAGCACAGTGTCAATTATAGAGGTCTTAAGTTGCAATGTGGTCAATTACAGAGGCAAAATTACGAAAAGCACTAAAATCTAAATTGCAATTATAGAGGTTCTAAAATTTCAATTATAGAGGCCTTTTGGTCTCAAGGGACTGGTACCGGAATTTTGGTTGCAATTATTGAGGTTTTCCATTTATGCAGGTGCCAATTAACCAGGTTTCACTGTACATTTATAGCTATGCTATTTTATACAAGATACGTCACACACTAACATATCAAGCGAAAAAAATTATGCCTACCAATGCCGCCAACGTCACGGCAGCATCAGTTACAATTTGTTTACAACTTCATACGCTAATGTGTAAAAGAGACGGCACAATTAAAAGAATACCTAAGTAAAAAAGAGACGGCTAGTGTTTGTCACTTGCTGCGCGTGAATTTGGTAAATCAGTGATACCACCATAACACGACGGGAAACAGTGAATATGGCGCGAAGCGTACTTATTAAGAAAAAAAATATCAAAGGATAAGATGTTTGACAGAAGGTGCAAGTCATTTTAGTGCAGTTCTAATTGTAGTAATGTACTACCGAAGTAAAAGTTTTCACATTTAGTTATGTAAATGAAAGATATTATATTATACTTATAATTGTTACTTTTGTTATATATAAAAATAATATATACCTATACATATAAAAACTTAAATACATAGAAAACAACCATGACTCAGGATTTAGGAACAAATATCTGTGTCATCAGCAGAGATGTGACTTATTTGAAATACTTGTATTTAAAATGCAAATACAAAATGCAAAATACCTATTTTGTATTTTGTATTTAAATACCTTTTGAAGAAAACTATTTTGTATTTTATTTGAAATAGTTTTTGGGACCTATTTTCCATTTTCAAAATACAAAATACTTTATAGTAGGTAGGTAATGTAGACCAGGTAGGAGTTACAATCTCTTCTGATGTTACAATCCTGGTAACTCTCTCATTCTTTTAACATGGAACTGTTGAATCTGTTTAGTAACGTCGCACATGACCACAAGCGTAGCGAGTGTTTAAAAAAGTGGAATCTTGAGTGTTGGGAGGGTTTCAAGGCACGAGAGGAGAACAAACTTTTCTGCCCTGGTAAAACACTAACAAGACGTTTTCATCGCACTAACGAGAGGCATTATACTAGCTGTGAAACATTACAAATTAATGCTTTAAAAGTTGGCCGATAAAAACCATCATCCATACCGACATCCTACCGGTTAATATGAACAAACAAATAGAAATTTGCACTTTAGATAGAGGATTGATTTCAAAGAATAAAGAGAGTCTTTTCAACTCGAAAATTCCGAGTAATACTTTTTAATTCAGACTAGGTATTCACTACTCAGAGTACCTTTTATCGAAAAGTATTTGTATTTTAAAAAAGTATTTTGAAAATACCTATTTCGTATTTTGTATTTAAATACAAATTCAAAAACTATTTTGTATTTTGCATTTGAAATAGTATTATCAAGGAAGTATTTGTATTTTGTATTTAAATACTTTTTATAAAGTATTTTTCGCATCTCCGGTCATCAGGTCATCACTCAAATAAATGCCCTTTACCGGGATTCGAACCCGGGATCATCGGTTTCATAGGCAGGTTTACTACCCAGTAAGCCAGACCGGTCGTCAATTGGTACTACAGTAACCAATAAGTTGTATCGTAAGTTGTAACTAAACTACCTAGTCACTCTATATATGTATGTACCTTATTCGATGAAGTCGTTATTTTAAATAATGTGGTTTTTATTCGCCCAAGTGCCAATATAATGTGTTTTTCAACAACTTAATAACCTTTCCGAGAAAACGATACTTACATACATCGATTGAATGTAGCAGCAGTTGGATGGTATCATAATGAACGTATAAAATTGTTGCATGCACAGGTTGCATTGGAATTTCTTGATAGGTCACACACAGGATTAACTTTATATTTAAAAACGGTAAAACTCTAATGGTATTTTGTTAATGATAATCAATTTAGTTTCTACTGCCTAGTTAATCTAATTAAAGTTTTGGTAGGAATGTCATTTTAATTTTATACGCATTTGCATAGTTCATCGACAGTTCAATAATGTATTATAATATTTATAATGTTACGTCATTCATATATTCCTAGAAATGGACATTCTAATCATCATCTATAGATAAAAAAAATACGCGCGTATGTACCTACATGTTACGATTAACCCGCCATTTATATATAAAACTCGTAGCTATTTTAAATACTATACCATAAATAGTCACTGTAATTACTCATTTTGTCATTTAAATAACTTATGAACACTCGGTCATTATAACTTGGCATCTGACATATTCTTAAAACGTTAGGTCGTAAAAAAGTTAAGCTATGACAACTTTTTGCAAGCATCCTTGCGAGGCCATAGATAATATTTTTTTAACAAGCTTCCAGTTGGCAACACATTAGCGACACGTGTCTATGGGCGGGCTGACCACTTACCGTTACAGGAGGGGAGCAGCATCGTAAAAAAACAAAACAAATTGACGATGACATTGTAAAGAATTTCCATTTTATCCATGCACTACATTTTTAAGGAAATTATTAGTCGTCAACTTGTCTTGTACAATTAGGTTCTACGATCTACGACCTTTTCTGGATCGTATTGCACGGTGCAAGACGATTCAATTCAATGCAAATTGCATATTTTGCATGTATCAAAATGATGTTAACTTGTTTGTACCTAATACGAGAGGGATTTCGGAATAAAGCTTTAAGTGTAATATATTTTGATAATCACATGTTGACAATGAAATCTAGTATTTATTTAGGTATACAACAAAAAAAATTCACATGTCTTATTTGCCTTCAGTGAATCTGTTGTTCTGGGGGACGTTGTATCATATAGAATTCGATCGACGATTGATAAATATGTAGTATCATATAGGCATAATGTTTGACTTCAGATATTTCGACGGTAAAAAATACGCAAGTATTAACGGGTTAGCACTGATTGACTAGCACGTTATCTTTTCGCGGATTCGCTAAGTAATATTTTGGTTTTCATTATTAGGACAGCTTTTTTTAGCTTGGTAAGAAGGCAATGTTTCCAACATTACGTTTGAAGTCTCGATTCTGATCTAGTCTATAGGTATAGTACAGAATACATGATTAGGAACTAGGAATTACGTTTTATGGTAAAGGTACAAGAAGCAATTTTTCCAGTGACGTAACGAGCCGTTTGACCTCACCTAACGCGTCTCTCAGCGCAACCTTTTATCAGCGCGCAGCTGCGCAGGTACACATGCTGTAGTGACAGCTGCCGACGGATTTACGGCATTCCTCCATTATACCCGATTAATGACGTACAGCGCTTAAAAAATATTTCCCTTTTGTTTCTGCCCGATTGTCAGATACGTGGTTTTTGAAGAAAGCCCTCCAGACCTATATCAAAGATATATGTAACTCCGTATAAGATAAATAAAGTTTAAGAAAAAAACGTGCCTCGAAAATCAAGAAAAAGTCATTCTCGAATAGATGGCGCCATGACCTTTGGCCTATTCTCGGCTAGATGGCGTTGACAACACCGTTTGATATTTAATAATTTTAACACATATCAGTGAAAGAACATGGGTCAGTATGTGTGAAACAATAAAAATTAAAATTATTTATCCGTATACATATTTTGATTAATCTATACATTTTCAATTTTATTTTAAGTTTTAATCGTGTGTCGATAGATGGCAGTAAATGTACCGTGGCTACAAAATTTACTATGGCAATAGCCCTCTATATTATCTATTCTCTTTGCCTATATCTACGAGTACTCAAACTTCCAATAATTAAGTAGGTATTATCATGGATTTTTGTTTCATAATTCGGTGCAATACCTAAAATGGAAAGTATGAGTACAATTTCATCTGCAAATGACACGTATTCACTCAAAATTTAATCATAAGTCAATTGTGTTAGGAATTGTTCAGTAAAGGGGCCCACTGATTAACAGTCCGCCGGACGGTATCGGCCTGTCAGTTAGAACAAAATTTTGACAATTCCGAACAACTGACAGGCCGATACCGTCTGGCGGACTGTTAATCAATGTGCCCCTAAAAACTGCTATTGTTATCACATTTTACGTGCATCACACTCTCTTTAGAACAAGCTCTACCAGAATTATGGATTTTATCTAAGTACATATGTATATCTTCACCTAGTACATCTATTTTCGCGGTCTGATTTGAATGATTACGGATCGGAACCTCGCGTTGGAAGTGACACGAAGAGGTAAGCGCCGCGGTCGCACGCCCACGACTTCTCAATTCCAATCAGGGGCATACTCACGAAATATAATATGATATGATATGACGGCCTCCTAGCCTAGTCGGTAGTGACCCTGCCTACGAAGCAGGAGGTCCCGGGTTCGAATCCTGGTAAGGGCATTTATTTGTGTGTTTATCACAAATATTTGTTCCTGAGTTATGGATGTTTTCTATGTACATATATACGTATTTATATAGCATTATATATTATATATATCGTCGTCTAGTACCCACAACACAAGCCTTATTGAGCTTACCGTAGGACTAGATTGATCTGTGTAAAATTGTCCTATAATATTTATTTATTTATGATACAAACTAGGTTGGTTAGGAGATGGTTCCATAAACAGCAGTAAAAAACAAACAAGTGACAAACCGAGTTGTATGAAACAAGCGCTTTAATTAATTTAGTATTTATGGGTATATAGGGCTAGCAGCTTAATTAGCTCGCTTCGTAAAACAGGAAACTCGGGAAAGGTGAATGGCTTTTTTTGAGATAGCTATTTCAATTACCTATTTCCTAGTATAACACCTATGTATTTGAAAATACACTTAAATAAATCTAACTATTTAAGCTGAAATGGGACTGGGCGGGACACGTTTGCCGTATGCCGGATGACTTGTGGGCTAAAACAACAACCAATTGGGTCCCACATCAAACCCGGGGTCGCGGCAAACCTCGACGGCGTTGGCGAGATGACCTTGACGCCTTTGATAGGAACTGGTGGGAGACGGGTCAAGACTGGGATACGTGGAAAGGGAGGTGGGAGGCCTTTGCCCAGCAGTGGGACACTCTGGGCTCATATAAATAAATATAAATAAAATTTATGTTGTTATTGTTTCAGGTAAGCCTCCAGTCATTTTATTCCAGAACCATCAGACATGCAGGATGGCGACCAACAAAAGAGGTAACATAGCTAGAAAACAGATTAGTTCCGTTACTTTTAATTTGCAATTCAACTTTTGTTTAATTACAAACCCAACAAAAAAACCAATTTCATTTAATTGTACCTTATTTGTTTTAATTGTATCTTAAACATGGCGCAGTACAACGGATTCAAATATTGTCTTAATTATTTGGTTTAATCACGTTATTTTGCAAGCTAAAATCAATCTTAACTCTACGCGAAACGGTTTTAAATTGAATAGAGCGGCGCGTCTGTATGTTAAAGGCCGAATGAGTCATCGACAAGAAAAGTCGAGGGTGAAAATGCGATGTTGCATTTTCCTTTAACGTGCAAACGAAAATAAACCTTTGTAACTATGAATGTAAGTGAAGTTTACCTCACTTCGGTATTCGCTTCTTTCGTGTGCTTCGTGGCATTTAGACGTCTATTAAAGGAGCTAACTTCGATAAAAATCGATGCGTCTCAATTTAATTGAATCAAACACGTTTCTTTAACCAAACCTGTTTTTACTTAATGTTGTAGGGGCGTCAACTAAAAAGTTACATAACTTTACGAGAACACTCTTGGATAGTGGATGGATTTTTTGTCGACAGCTTTGGAGACAATTTTGATATTAGTGAATTCAGTACATTTTTGCCAACAACAACCACGATATAAAGGGACAAACAGATTATCCAAAAATCTACTGTAAAAATTGTTTCGTGGGTTCACGCACTCATCGCAAAGGAAGTGAAGTTTATTGTAGGTATTGAGGTTAACCGGCGGGCTAGGCTAGATAGGTAGTAGGTATGAATTAGGTATATTTGCACCTTTATTAACTTACCGATTATTGAGCTTTTAGTATTTATATTTAGGTATACATGTACTATGTGCATAGTAGATCGGTTGATATGATACAACTAACTTGACCAATCTTTATCCCATCGCACATCGCCAGGTGCGATCTTCGCAAATTAGCGAATAATTTATCAGCTATTGTGCGCAAACGCAACGAAATCGCACCTTTGTTGCGCAAAGCTCACGCACAAAGGACTTTTACCTGGCCCTTTTATGTTTTTTTGTTTATACAAGATCTTATTCACTACCTGAATCGCTGTCAAATGTCACTTTGATAAACTTTATTTCAATCCACAATGTTCTCTATTCTTTTCGGTATAAAGTTTCTATTTCTATGTTCGATTGTTATAAATCTTGAGGCAATGGCGCATATAAGAATTATTACTCAGCGCGAAGCTGAGAAAATTTTTCATGTCGCAAGAATAATAATATGAAATTACGTACAGATCGGCTTTTGACGGCTAAAAGGAAACGAAAATTACCGTGATGTTTGTATTCGAAATATGAAGTATATTTTTGTTATATTACAACTTAGCAAATTCACGTACCCTATGTTGTCGTGGTTGATATCTTTGTGATAAAACACATCTACACTTCCAAGTCACATTGAATATAATATAGTCTGGCAAACCAATTTTGTCACAAACACTAGATAAAACAAATACTTTACCCATCACACTTTTTGTACATAGTTAAGAAAAAGACAGTATGATTAATCCACTGAAAAGCTACTCTTGCCAATCTATAGAAGTTATATTCGTTCAAATATAGAGTTAACTGTATTCAATCCAGTTCAAATATTCAATGACTCTCATAGGGCGAGAACTCTCGAATTTATATACGTAATACGTTGCTCAGACACAGTTACTGTAAGTGGAATATATACAAACGAAAGACTTCACTTAAAAGCGAAAAAAGAGCTTTTAGACGGTCTTCCAAAAAAGAGCTTTTAGACGGTCTTCCATTCTCAGAATCAGAATCTTTTATTCGTGATAAACTATAACATACACCCGGACACATAGACCCGGGGACATATCCTTAAACTACGTCCAAGACCACCGGTGAACGGGCAGCAGCGTCCCTCAAATTCGGTGTACTCGACTGCGATCACCAACTTGCCTGCCAAGCGTGGCGATTATGGCATTCACCCCCCATCATGAAGGGGGAGGCCTATGTTCAGCAGTGGACGTCTTATGACTGAGATGATGATGATGATGATGATAACATACACAAGTATAGTAACAACAAAGAAATCTAAACATAAAATAAATATGTAAATAGTTTACCACGAAACCACAGCATAATGTAGTACTATTAGTTATTCTGTGGCATAATGCTAACCCAAAAATCAGCGCTGATCTTCCGGCGAGACCATTGTGGGTCACGAACGCAGCTGTATTATATACGTTCTATATTCTATTATATACGATATTCTCTGCACTGACCTTATACAGGGTCATTTTTGGACCGTTAGCCATATTGTGCGAGATGATTTGGTAGGTCATACTGAACAACTTTTCCTCGACATCCACTCGACCAAAATGTATGAAACGGCCAAAAAAAATTTTGTGATTTCGGAGTTGGTCCAATAGAAAAAGTTGTTCAGTATGGCCTACCTAATCACCTCGCACAATATGGCTAACGGTCCAAAAATGACCCTGTATATTGTAGAAAACGCGGAAGCTATGGTAAACATTGTAAGTAGGTACTGGTAAGCGCACAACGCTGCAACAAAGCGTGGCGAGCAAGATGGCGCGCGTCCGGTGCCGCTTCCGCGCCCACATCCGCCGACACCCGACTCCGGCGCAGCCTGCACAGCCTTGCCCGATCGATTACATGGCTACAGCTACAATCTTTAATAACCAACTGCCCAATTTGAACTTTAAGATACGTTAATTAATAGATCTAGAAACGATATGGATTAGATGTGTCAATGTCAAATGTGACGTTTCTTCAAACAAAAACGTCACTTTTGACACTGACACATCTAATCCATATCGTTTCTAGATCTATTAACTGACGTATCTTAAATTTCGAATCGGGCCGCAAAATTAACAAATATTCTGAACAAATAAAAATAAAGACTTGGCTTAAAGGTCTCGTAACCAGGCCATAAAATCCAAAATAGAAAAAAAAAATCTGAACAAAGAAATCAAAGAACACTAATAGTGGCTCTATGAGTTTTAGACTTTCCGAACCAATTGATCTGCCAGTTTAAAACATTTCCAAAATATTAATTGACAAAGAAACCGTACAATAATATCTAATATAGAAAATAGATATTGTCCACAAATTTTCATGAGAATCGATTGTTAAATGCAACATGTAGGAGGAGAGCAATAGTTATTTGTACAACAAGAGATCAAAGTTTGATATTTCTTCGAGTGCTTACTTTGAGTCCCGTGCAAGCGAAAGATTCTATAATAGATTCATAGATTCATGAGCGTAGCGATGGATTCAAAAGCGCACGAGATGTAAATAACTTTGATCTCGTGTAGTACACAAAATTTTTCACCCTAAGCAGTGAGAACATACCTAGAGGGACAGAGATAATAGAACCCAAGTATATCGAACTTATATTAGACCCCGCATGTTGAAATGACATTTGACTATAAAGGTCACTTGAATGTCATTTTGTCTCACTCAGTGAGCAAAATGCGATTTTGCTCACTGAGTGAAACAAAATGACTCAGTGAGCAAAATCGCATTTTGCTCACTGTTTTTAAGAAGCAAAGTACCCTTGTTCGAGCTGCTGAGGTGAAAATTATATTATGGCAACAACTCAATTCAATTAGGAAAAATTAGGCTATAAAAATATTCAGATTCGCGCGCCTAATAAATTATATTTAGTCCCGCCGCGATGAAATAACAATAACAAAGTTTACTCTGAAACGGACGAGCCACCAGTTCGAGATATCAGTTATTATTATTCTTTCTACCAGTTTTAGAAAAAAACCTATTTAGTCTGGATACATGTTTTTGTGCCAATTTTATTTAAGGGAACTTTGTTTAACGATGGAACCATTAAGTAATGTCGCTAGTTCTGAACTACCAAACATTACCAAATTTCTCAAAGCTCCCTTAAAAAAAAAAGAAATCTGCCTGGGCATACCTCGCCAACATTTTGTGAGTAGAATCTTAAACACTTTATAATAGTACAATATAATAAATCACTTTCTGTATCACGAATTAAATTTCACGGGCAGAATTTTTAAAACGCAAAGTATTCAACTCCCGTCTCATTCAGTCGATAGTGTAGAGCGAGAGACATGATAGTCTGTCCCTTTCGGATGACACTTCCAAGAATTGTCCAAGCTTTGAAGTCCCCACACATAGTACCGTTACTTTACGACTCGCTTTCGGTTTTGTGCCTTTTGTTATTAATGTTATTATACCACCCCTCTTTTAATCCACGCGATATTTGCAAAAAAAGAATAGTTATCTCATTTTGCGTATTTGTAAAGATAGTTCAAAGTTCGCTCTCAAAAAGACGCTAAGGGCTTTGATTTCAGAGCTGGATCTTTTTGTTTACCTACTTTTCTTGAGATTCTTTTAATATTCATATAATATTTTAAGTTGAATGCTATAGAGAGAGTATCTCTAGCATTAAGATAGTGGGTGATAGTGGTGACATTGTTATTGTTACACGCTAAATCACGGTGCCAACATTAAAAATGAAAATGTCGGGTTCGGAACTCACTAGCCGCGCCACCCCCTTTCAAATGTCGACGAACGGGGAGGTGCGACGTTGCCAAAACGGAAAGTGAAATTTCGTCACACTCTCCCTCTCATTCACACACACCAACACATGCGCACTGTCCGTTCATTGTGCGTTTCTGTTGCCGTGTGGATGTATTTCGGCAGACAGTTTTCGGGTGTGTGAGTTTGTTTTGATGGAAATAAAGGTTTGTGTGGGTGAGAGGAATTTGTAAAGCGTTGCAATGTATAGGTACGTTCGCTTCCGCGTTCGATCGCGTTCGCAGACGGCGACGGCCGTCGCCGCGGACAATTAAAGTTATTAAGCGAAGCGAGACGGTTCTTTTGGAAAATTCCTACTAGAAATGAACTCTGCCATCTTGTCACTTTCTTGGAAATATACTCTGGCTTCTGTTGAATGCCTCGGCTATTTTTAGAATATCTAATTACCACGACCTATAAAAAATGCATTTATAAAGTGGTGCCAGTGGTGGCAATTAGAAACTGCAAGATATTTCATGTTAAACTCCTTATTCTTAGTGAAACTTATTAAACGAATAGTTGCCAGCAATTATTTTTTTCATTCTACATGAATTTCAGGACACAACTCATTCTAGGCCTCTAGGGCGTCAAGAGTCCTTTTCGAACGGAAGGCTCTTTAGAAAGCTCGAAAAAGGGGGACCAACTAATTTGTATAATTGCCTCGTACTTATATCATGAAAACATGCTCTTCTTTATTCCTTTGATTACTCTGCTATTCATGATTGTCTGTTGCATGATATATGAGTTTTAATGAGGTAAACATGTAACCAAACATCGCTGTACGAAAACACAAAATAGAAATATGAAATGAATTATGCGATTCATATTTTCTTACCGTAAATCAAAAGACGGCCGTATTAAGAAGACGGGTGATATTATGGCATCATATCAGCATATCACAAATTACATTTTGTTGTTATTTTAAACCAATTTAGTGATAGAGTATCAGGGTAAGACTTTGTATTATATTTTGAGAACTTTTAACGTGCCTGTCTTTTACAAATACATTGTCTATTTCTCTAGAAATGCAATCCAACTTTGGAGCATTTTTTTCTTCATAAGATGGCTCATACGATGTCATGAAACGAAGCACGACTAGTAAACGGCCCACTTGCACCATTCCACTAACCTGGGGTTAACCGGTTAAACCTGGAGTTACCATGGTCACCACATAGGTTAACGGTTCAACCGCTTAACCCCGGGTTAGTGGGATGGTGCTAGTATAAAAAGTAAAGAATGCTTTTTGTATTCAAAAAACAATTTCTTATAAAAAAGCAAAATACTCGATTATGGGCTAGACGCCGGCAATTTGTCGACTTGGCGTAATTTGGGCGGGAAATTGATTTTTTATGCCATTAAAGGGAGGTGCGAGGGAGAGCGCGCTGCTTCGGGGTATCCGAATATTGCAATTTGCGATTGTAATAGTGCGGCGAACACTTGTAGTTGTGCGGGACAGGGTTAAAGATCGCAATCTGGGAATTTTCAGGTAAAAACGTATTGCCGATTTCATTACAATCCAATCATTTTAGGAAATTAGAATCGCTTTCGGTGTTAACGGTTTTAGCTTCATTTACGATTTTTTTGATATCCTGATATTTTAATCCCAGGTGTAATATATATTGCATTCTTGAAAATAAGCTGTAAAAAAAATACAAATTGCGAAAAATTTATATCCAAAGGGCGTTGCAGTTAACAAAGCCTCCTTTTTTTAGATAGACACTTAAAACTATTCTTGTAAAATTTAGATATGCATTTGCACTGAAACCACTTTATTCTTTAATTTCATCATAGCTAAGTATTTAATGATTTATTTAGGGCCGGTTGCACCAAACAGTCTGTCAACGTTAAAGCGTTCGCTAAATTTTATTGTATGTGAAGTTTCATACTACACTGCTGATTGACGTTAATCAGTCCGTTAAATGTGGTTGGTGCAACTGGCCCTTAACCATTCTGGGCTTACAAGCGTGGTACATGTTAAATTCAACTCAACCAAAATCTTAGTACAGATCCGCACCCTACTAGGCCGATACAGCAATAGCAATAGGTATTATAGTGCTAGACAGTGCGCACACTTGCACTGCGATGTCCGCGTGACCTTGGCGCGAGGGTGAAAGTCCCCCCGCGCCCCCCCGACCCCGTACACGTGCCTTCCGCTATTTGGAGCCCGCCATTTCCATTTCACGATGACGCGTTCCAAAATTGAAAATTGGAATCGAAAATTTAACGTTCGCTTTTTGTCACCGGCCAGTTCGCAATGCGTTTGAAGGTCGATCGTGAGCACCGTTTCAATCCCGAGTTATTTGCACGATCAACTTAGGTAGGGTAATTGCGTCAGTTTACCGTCCGGTGTCAGTTTCCGTCAGTTTACCGTCCGGTGTCAGTTTCCGTCCATTTGACGGATTAGCAAATAATTCATTTCTTTTATAATTTGCTACTTGCGAAATATATTTTTTGTGTACTTAGATAGATAAATAGTTTAGATATTAAGGATTACAATAAGTCCAAATTTGTGCAGCAATGAAGGTTTATATTCAAATTTCGTCAAGTGGACGAAAACTAGAGCCGGACGAAAACTATTATGTAAACTTAATGTGGTTGTTTTTATTGTGAGTTTTAAAGCTACTTATTACTAAGATATCACCGAGACGAGACATCAGTTTAATCTTTGTAAAACTTAGGTACATACACTTTGAATGAATATCCAAATTAAACTAACTGATGTGTTGATTTCATCAAGTTGTCGGACCAATATTTCAAGTTATTTTACACAAACTCAATACGCGCAGCGCAACTCAAGCGGTAGCGCTTATATTTTTATACCTAAATCAGTAAGAGAGTCTAATGATGTTTTCTTTGCTTCCAACTTACGTTTTTTTTTCCTATAAATAGAAGCCTAAAACACGTAGCGCCTTTTTCTAAAAAGTGTCATTATATTTTCCTAAAGTTTCATCATTTTCATCGACACCTAAAGCGCTACGCGAGTAATAGAAGAGTGCTACGGCGTAGGCCGTAGCGGCGCTACGTGTTCTATTCGCACATAATTATTTTTCGGGCCTTTTACATAATTAAATAAAAACACACGATAAATTTTCAACTATAGATTTCTCTTTATTTTACAATAAATTAGGAACATTAAAAACATGCTATGATCCGTTTTGTGTCACAATAATCTTACGGAACTGTGCACTTTGTCAGGAATTTGGAGCCTAATAAGTACCTGAGCTTGTTTTATGTTGTTGTTTTCGTTTTTAAAGATAAAAAAATACAAAATTAAAGCAAAATTTACTATTTTTTATCCAGTCGGCATTATTTTTAGGTTTCAGGACAATTATGACAAAAGCTTAAAAAATCTGTTTCAGGTCTTGATTTGTTCGACAATAAATAGGTTTTAAAACCTTGATCTTCAGCTATAATAACTAATAACAGCACCATTAACCAAATGGTAATCTCAGTATTAACCTATAGTCGCCCAGAGACCTATAAAAAGGTCTCCTGTTCCATTCTAATTTGAACTTTGTGTTGACAAAATAAAATTTAATTTTGCTTGGCAAGGTTTGACGTATGGGCGGCTAGAGGTTAAACTTTGTTCCTTTAACGAGCGCAAGCAATTAAACAAAAGTACGCGGACGAAATGCTGATGGTTATTTTCATACACTCTTTCTAATACTCAGCAAAACCTGAATCATTTTGAACTCTCCACCTAAGTATATAGAAACCGTCTTAAGCTAACTTGCGGAGAACAAAGTGAGAGAGTGTCATTATAAGGTCATATTTTCATAGAAATTTGACATTAATGATGATATCGCCACAATTTGTCATTGCAAATGCCATGTGTTAGCTCGATCCGACTCTACCCCTTTGATCCTTTGATGTTGGATTCGAAAGGCCGCACATCATTATAATTGAAAAACAAAAACACAAAATATGTCTGACTGAAAACAAAGCCAAAAATCAAATTCAGTACCTACAAGGCTTGACCTTGCCGGAACAATATAAGCATTATTCTCAGGAAAAACCGCGTGCAGATATTTTGAACACTCTCGTTTGCCGAACTGTACCTATTACAACCCTTTGATGCTGCTTTGATGTTAGATTCCATGGGCCGTAAAAGAAACTTTGAAACACGATCCAAAAAAAAAACATGAAACATGTCCGTAAAACAAAACCAAAATTCAAATTCAGAACAAGGCTTGACCTTACCAGTACAATATGAAGCATTACTTGGGAAAAAACTGCGTGCAGGATTATTTTGAACACTCTTGTTTGCCATACTGTATACCCCTTTCATACTGCTTTGATGTCAGATTCCATAGGCCGCAAAAGAAAATATGAAACACCAAAAAAAATTAAACATGTCCGTAAAACAAAGCCAAAATTCAAATTCAGAACAAGGCTTGACCTTGCCAGTACAGTATAAAGCATTTTTTTGAACACACCTGTTTGCCGAATTGTATACCTACCCCAGCATACCTACTGCTTTGATGTTAGATTCCATAGGCCGTAAAAGAAAATTTGAAACACGATCCAAAAAACATGTCCGTAAAACAAAACCAAAATTCAAATTCAGAACAAGGCTTGACCTTGCCGGTACAATATACGCACAGATAAGGCATTAATCTCGATAACCGGCAGACGCGCGGCAGACGGTCCCCTCCGGATCAGCCGGCCGGAGGGATGACGACGTCATTTGGGGGCGAAACCCGTGTTTTGGTGTTCAATTTGTACAAACAAAACACGTGGAAACGAGTTCAGACGTTTTATAACCTATTAAACGGGAAAATGTGACGCAGAAAGCCGGTGTGCGCAAGTTTCCGTGCTTGTAATGTTGTACAAATACCTTTTACGTCAGAAAGACTGCCGTATTCGAACTTCAAGATATTCACAAGAGACGACACGTACTAGATCCATTCTAGATACGTTATAGTTTAGATATCAACTAGTTCTCTTTTGCAGCGCAATTCGGGCAACCAATGTCACTTTTACGTTAGATAGAGTAAGATATCTAATTATCTATTAGATGTGAATTAGATCTCTAAGTAAATAAATAAATAATAATTTTATGTAGAAACAAGTCATATCATATCCTGTGGAAATCGTTCAAGAGTATCTCCAGAATCGTGCAAATGTCAAATTTGACAGGTTAGATCTTAAACATATCGTTATCGTATCTTGGTGATGTCTAATAGATGTCTATTTCAAAATCCGAATCGGGCCCAGAGATATTTAAATATTTTAAAACCTTTTTAAAATATAGCATGACACGCTAAAAATGACCGTGTGCACAATAGGTTCTAATGTTGTCGATTTTAGAGTTGGTTGTTATCAATTGTCAATGGTTAGCGTGTGTTGCAACGTGTACCGTGCATATACACCAGTGCCCTGTTTATCACAATCTTGTAACTTTTAATACAAGTGGAAGTCCCTTTCTAACAAAACCTGTCAAAAAGGGACTTCCACTTGTACTATAAGTTACAAGTTTTTGATAAACAGGGCACAAGTGTCCCAATAACACAACGGACTTTAATCACGTGTTTTTGACAGCATATCACGTGAATAGGTAACATTATAATTATCGACTTACGTTCTACATGAGTCGGGTCGGCCCAATTATAGTGCCATTGAAAAACAATTGTTTTTTTTTACTTGTTATAGAAACTGTCATAATCATACTCATGAATTTAACCAAGTCAAATTCAATCATCAATTGCAATCCCGAACCTTGGAAACAATTTGACCCACACGTCTGCCCCCCGTCTGGGCGCCGGGATTACGGGTCAGGCCGGGACCAGCCGTTTGTAATGGGCGATTGCCGATCAAAAGGGACTTCAGGATTTTCCCTGTTAGAAAAAGGGCAATTCAATTCAATTCAATATCTTTAATGTCAAAAAACACATGTCAAAATATACAATAGGTACACAATAAAATTCAAAATACATAATCCACACAAATTAAAAAAGAATATATACAAATGTCAGAGTACATAATATATACAATGTCAAAAATAGTGATAGGTAT
This sequence comes from Cydia fagiglandana, assembly GCF_963556715.1. Classification (NCBI taxonomy): domain Eukaryota; kingdom Metazoa; phylum Arthropoda; class Insecta; order Lepidoptera; family Tortricidae; genus Cydia; species Cydia fagiglandana. The sequence continues at coordinate 9,566,923 of NC_085938.1, read as the reverse complement.
ATACAAACGTCAATAAAACTAACAAAAAATAAAATAAAAATACAAATGTCAAAAAATATTACTAGATTCATTTTACATTAAATTTACAATAAAATTCTTTCACCGTGTAAAAAGCCTGGTCAATCAAAAAATCTTTTAACTTTTTAACAAATAGCTCATAAGAAGCCGCCTCTTTTATTTCACAGCTCAATATTATAGTTTTTGAGGGATATATTAAGAATTTAATTTTTTAAATACTAGGTATATCTTTTGCAGTCGCGGTGATGGGTTAGTGAAAACGAGACGATTAATTTAAATTAAGTACATTAATATCAAAACAAAATCATATCCGAACTGTGTGGCAAACACTAAACGACCAAACCGTAGCTTGTAGTCGTAGAAACAAGTGATCCTGCCCTGCACAAAATTCCGAGCCTGCAAATCATACACATAGTGGGGGTTATACACATACAGTTACCGTGATAATCGTAATTTCGTTAGCTGCCTCTCTATTGCTCTTGCATATTAGTTCGGTTTAACTGGACTCAACGCACTGCATAACATATTTGCACCGCGCTTGTTGTTGCCAAGCGCCTTTGTACTTAAGTCGTTTACCGTTTTTGCATGCTACCCTCTCCTATTTAGATTTAAGCAAAATTATTGTTTTCTCAGTAAGTGATTTATGTAAATCTTTTGAGAAATAAAATGTCTTAAACCGTATATTCGAACTATAGAGAGGCAGATAACGAAAATTCGATTTTCGGTTTTCACGGTAGGCCCTCTTATATAGATTCGAGTATTTTTATTGGTCTAGGCGTATTCAAAAAAGAAAAGTAAGAAATGCTCTTAATTGGTTCTTTTAGGTAATATTTACACGTATTACATGGCCCACCCTGTTTATTCACCATTCAGAATATGGTTACTTTTTTTGGAAACACTTAATCTTACATAAATAATTATACCTATTTTCCTATAGCTGTTCACAATAAAAGAAACTGGAGCGTGAGTCCTCAGCGCGGAGTGTCAATTGCTGTCGCTGTCGCCTCGGGCGCCGACTTCACGCCCAAACGCCGCGGGGAAAATGTAGCTCTTTTTCTACGAGGCATTTGACTTCACTTTGTCACTGATTACTGGATAAAATGAGACAAGTTTCAATATTTTAAATAATGATTAAATTTATAGTCGAAAAACCAAGTGACGGTATTGCTTTCAGAGTGTATGTGTGTATCTCTTTAACACGCACTGTGGCAAAAACGACCGGACTGATTTTAGCGTATCAATATTAGATTAGTAATAACTAATGGGAGTTACAAAGTCACATAAACTTAAATTCAAACTACGTAATATTTTTAACACTTTATTACCTATGCCTATTTTAAAATAACTCAGTCTTTATGTCGTTGTCAGATCTTAGAATAAATCATTTCGTGATGTGGCAATCCTTTTATGAAACGATCGGTTGGCCGCATCATGAAAACGTTCAACCTAACCTAGCCATATCATGAAGTGATCAATTCTAAAATGGCATTAAAATTTCATGCAATGATCAAAATCTATGATCTGTCCAGAACATACATCTAACCAACAAAACATCGCTTATATATATTCGAAAACTTTTTCCATTATATTTTTTAAAACAACGATAGTCTCGCGAAAACAAAGCTCTAATGAAAATTGCAACCTCACAAAAAACAACTAAGATCTCGCTTTTCCAACTATACGGGAAATATTTGGTCCCTCATTCCCGGAGAGCTTTTAACTATTATTCACACTTACGATTCCTCGTTTGTTTTGCGGTTCTAGGGGAGTTGTTCCCATCGCTGAAGAGGCACACGAATAGCTGCCGCCACCGAATAAATAATAGTACCTACTAGGTACAGAAGACTCTTTAAGAAAATGCGTCTGTTACGATCAGGATAGATATGGCCGCTAGGTGGCGACAGCGCCACGCGCGGCTTATTAAGGCTAGCCACCAAAATTGGTGTGGAACGAATGTACTTACCTGTAGCAAAGCGACGAAATCGTGGAGTGAGCCACGCCTGCTGCCGCCTAGTTTTACATACAAAATTTCTTCAATCGTATCCTCAATGCTTAGGATTGTGACATCATGTCATTCTGTTGAAGACATGGTTCCTCCATAGGCTCTATTCGTCGCCAAGCGTATGGTCTCGTGCAGTTTTAATTGCATAGATGCACGCCTGCACATGCAGTGATTTGAGCACACCATCTCTAAAGGGGCCCACAGATTACCGTCGGACGATATCAGCCTGTCAGTTGTTCAGAACTGTCACCTTTTGCGTTAAAAGGTAACAGTCCATTTTCAACGACAGCTGCATTACTGTTCATTTTACTATGGAAATTGACAAAAACAGCGACGCGTTCAGTACCGGTAGTGCAGCTGCGGTTAGAAATGGAATGTTACCATAACTGACATGCTGGTATCGTCCGGCGAACTGGTAATCTCTGGGCTCCTTTAGGGGGAGAGCCATGAGATCTCGTGCCTGTCATAATAACGACTCGCTCTAATTTATTTGTATACAATTTTTTTATCAACAATATACTATAGGTATTACTATAGAAACAGTGTTAGGAGGGGCGACGTTTTTTATGGCTGTGTAAGCCAAAATACACTGGTTAGCTTGAAAGCTACGTTCGCCTGCACTCGCGGGAACACCGGCCAAAATATTCGGGCTCCCAATATGGCGGCGTCTTAATCATGCGTTGTCGCGAGTTTCGGTGATTAAAACAAAAATATTGCACTAGTTTTTGTTTTAAAATCTCGTGTGTGGTGCAAGTTTTTTACATTTCGGTGTTTATACAAAAAATAAGAGTAGGTACCGTTTCAGACTTCTGCCTGGAATTCTTATGAATACTATGACTTACTATACGGTTCGATTCGGAAAACTACGGTTCTGGATTTCTAATAGACTTCAACAAGTTACGATATGGATAGTTTAAAGATATGTGTAAGATAGATATGTCAAATTTGACGTTTCCGCGATTCTGGAGGTCCTCTTAAACGATTTCGACAAGTTATGACTTAGATATCCAAGTCACATCTAGTCGATATCTAATGTAGATCTAGTTGATCTCTATATCGTCTCAAGATCTTGTGATTATCTCGAAATCCGAATAGGCCTGTTTGGCGTTTGATGCGTCAGCATTAAGTACATGTAGATAGTGATGGCCAAAGTAGCCGGATATAATTATCGTAACACACCTTTGTTACTATAGAAAATATAGATGTGTTCCAATAGATATATTTGGCAACTATGGCCGGTCACTATCTATTAGATGCTGACTGTACCTACTACAGTACGGTTACCATCAGTTTGTCACTGACATAAACGCCGTCGAGAACGTAATTTACTTTCGATACGTCCCGTTTGCACTAATATGCGAGTGCGAGCGAGATGTATAGAAAGTAAATTACGTTCTCGACGGCGTTTATGTCAGTGACAAACTGATGGTAACCGTACGGCTGCGATTCGAGTTTTTTCTCAGTTCACGACATTGAAAGTCTTTTATTATTCTATATTGTTGTTGTTGTTGTTTTATATTGTTTGCTTAAACTTTTTATGCCTTGATGCACAAATCGCTAAAGTCAGACCGTAAAAAGTCTGCAGCGATTTTGATAGCCCACGCAGTGCAAGTGTCATTTTAAACGTCACACTTCTATGAAATTATGACGTATAAATAACACGCTGCGTGGGCTATCAAATCCGCTGCAGACTTTTATTGGTGCGACTCTAATCACCTTCTCATTTTTCCTAACTTTTAATCGTCTTGTCCAAATTTTCTTAATCTAAAAATACTTACACAAAAAATAGAATCGGTAGCTCATCACTGACCTTATATCTTTATGTAAATCCGATCCCTTTGGCCGTGAAACCTTTTCAGAGGTCTTAGAGCCCGAGGGACCGGGGTCAGGGGCCTTGAACTCCAGCGTGTTTGTTTATGTTTACATGTAAACGTACGTGTTTACTGAAATGTTTACGTTTGTGTTTTAAACGTTGCCAGTTTGTTCGATTCCATTAAACGCGAGGAAGGATTTATTTACGATACAAGTGCCGAAAAGAGGAAATTCGAAACGAGTGTCGATAAATTAAAACACGGTGTTTTAAATCGACACGAGTTGCGAATTACCTATTCGCACGTGTATCGTACAACATTTTACAGTACATTTTACGCACTAGTGCGGGAAAATAGGACCATATGTACTGTAATAGTACATTTCGATGCTAGTGCGGAAGGTATGTCATTACTTCACGAGTACCGAGATATCTTGCCACGAGTCGCAGGCGAGTGGCAAGACTCGGGACGAGTGAAGAATGACATTTCCGCACGTGTATCGAACGACGTTTTTTAATACAGTTGCGAAAAAATAAGAAAAACATTGTTAATCGTACACTAAACAAAAGTGGTAACAGTGACAGCTCGGTTAGACGTCGTCTTTAAGTATATTATATCTATGGGCGTTTGGCAGCTATTCCGTTCCATTCAGTCAACTTATTAAGAACGGAATTTTCAATATTGAATATTAAAAAATAAACGTGTTATAATGATGAAGAGGTAAGTAATTAAATATGAAATATGTAATATTTTTCGTATTCTTACATTAACGGTAGGTTTTTATGCTGATTACGACGTTTAAAGGAAACTAATATTAACACTCATCAATAAGTAGTCGTGAATTGGAACAAGTATAAATTTAAAAAAATTGGAAAAGTAAAAAGCACTAGTTCGAGATAACCAACTTTCCGCACGCTAAACAGCTACGTAAAGTAGCACTTTTTGAGCAACTGTATTAAAAATTAGATTTAAAGCATTAATTTAACGACATCCGATTTCATTCTTACTAATTTGTAATGTAATGTAAGTATTTAGTCCTTACATGTTATTTGTTTGCTTTCTTACACATTTGATTGTGCGTTAGAGTAAGCGAGCGTGTATGAATAAATCAATTTGGTTTGAATCTCAATACAGGTTACATCTGTATACAAGTTCCAATAAGTTCCTTACACATTAAATATACGCCAAAACCAGAATATAAAGTTTAGTTATTTTTGTGCAGGTTTCGTGAGTTTTGTTTACTTATATATAGGTATATAAGTATTGGAAAAGCTGCACGAATGCGACTTAATACGGCACATCCTGACACATAATTGACCCTGGCGCCATTTTGCTTATTGTTCTTTAATGACAACGATAATTTTATTGTTCATCGCGATACAACAATTCTTCTTGTAACTGTAGCAAACTCCTGTCTCGTATAGTTCGATGTTCACAAAAGCATCCTACCCCGTTGACGTTAAGTTTGAAATCGAGAAAAAACAGGTATTTTATTAATTTGTAAAACTTGCTGATTGCTACAAAAGCAAGGCAGTTGTAAATTTTGCAAGCTCTTATTAGTACGCAAATGTTTTGAGTAAAAAATAGACCCTACGCCAAGCTGTTACAGTCCGAATTTGTGTAGAAATGAGAAAGCACAATATGAGTTTGCAAATGTTAAACAAAAATCGAACACAATATGAGTCAGAGCTGAAGTTAGGACAATGAATGAGTCACCGATCGGCTTTTCACACGAATTCCAAATTTAAATAATTTGAACGCTGTGATTGACGTTCTTTGTGCGTTTAGATTTTGTTTTTATCGTGACAGTGTCAGAGATTCAGGCCCCCTAGCCAAGGTTACAATCGCTATCGCTTCGACAACGAAAAGCATTATGTATCTCTATCACTCTTCCCCATTAGTGTGACAGTGACAATTGCGTTTCGATCGCTACGGAGCGTTAGCGATTGGCATCTTGGCTACGCGGCCTGGTCGCTGTGTTTATATTTTCATTGTAAAGGATTTCTCGAGAGTGTATTTATTGTATTTGACAAGAAGAGCATACGCGTTCTTTTTCTTTTTAAGTTTTCAAATAATAACTTTTTAGAAAGACAAGATGTGAAATAAAGAATATATTAGTTTGGCCAGGGACTCTCTCATTCCAAACATAGACAGAGAGGATCATATTCTTACCTATCATACTGTCAATCATAGTTTACCTAGGTAGTATAGTTTTTTTGTTTTTATTTACCTACTGACAAATTGTGTTTGCCAGACTATAGGTATAATTATAAATTCCCATTATGTACAGTCGATACAAAAACACTCATTGGCCTTTACGTCTATTGCAGACGATTTATGGTGTAACATACATTACACCGCCTGGGACGGAATTAAGGAAACGCAGGGATGCCCAGCACCTGCATTACCCTCTCGGCTTCACTGTCTTATGCCACAAGAAAGGCGAGCCAATACGTGTGGAGACAGGTCAGCTGCAGGAATCTGCCGCATATAAGTAACACTAAGTCCACAAACGAAGTAAGAAGCTATTTCGTCACAGGGGAGATGGTCCTCTTAGCATTGTTTTGCAATCCATCTAGGAGAAGGATACTCCAAAATAAAACCCGGAATGGAGTTTCCGTAAGGCGCGAGGAGGGTCCAACCTGAAATATGCGGCAGATTCCTGCAGCTGACAAAAACACTAACCGTCGCTTATATATTTAATAATAATAACTGTTTTTCAACATAATTATTTAACATCCCAAAGTTTATATTAGGTCAATCCTTAAGACGCTTAAACATTTTAAAATATACATAGGTACTTATAATATAACTAGGTAACATTTTATCTATCACACCTATGAATAAATTATTATATAGGTATATATGTAGGTACATAATACATATAATATATAGGCATTGGCAATCAAGGCTCGAATTGGCAATCACGTGGGCATTCGCATTACCGCCTTAACATCGATCAGGTTAACCAGACCCTTCAAGGGTTGATGGGAATCAAATTGCCCAGAAAGGATCATTAGGGGTTAAGGCGAAGTCACAGGTTCTTGGGATATCTATGATGCGAGTGTGGTTAATAACCATCGTACTGCTCGATTCGAACTTTAACACATTCAGGGTCAAGAAACCTACTGTCGGGTACACTGTTCCTAGCGACTACGCGCTCCATACGGCGAAACCGTGGCTACCCGCTACGAGCGTAACCCGTAGCACTTAGTGTTAGTTAAATATGTAAGAGTTAGTCAAATATTACGTCTAGATACGATATGGATTACATATTGTTTTTGTTTGAAGAAATGTCACTTTTGACACTAACATATCCAATCCATATCGTACCTAGATGTAATATTTTACATATCTTAAACTTCGAATCGGGCCGGTAGAGACTATTTGTCAGTCTGTAGCTAGCCGTTTAGTTGTATTATTAGTTTTATGTCTATTAACATTTAATCTAAATCATAAAGGCATCCAATAGGTCAGCGGCTCTCAAACTTTTTTGGTGACGGAACCCTTTTGGCAAGCGAAATATTTGACGGACCCCCAAATTAAAAAGTTTTGTTCATAACTGTGGACCAGATATACCTATAGAAGATAGCTGGTTTTTATCTTATTATTATAAGTATTTTCGCGGAGCCCCAACAGAGGCTTTGCGGATAGGGTTCCGCGAAACACACTTTGAGAATGGCTGCAATAGGTACTTTCTCTTCTGTTTCAAATTATTACGTTATTTTGAAGCATTAAAAATCTACAATCAAAGGTGCTAAGCGAATTGCTGTAATTGTATTGCTCACTGTACATTTAACTTTAGTAGCTTGAACCTAGATGTTTTTTTTTGCTTTCAACATTATATGATCCAAAGAGGAAAACAACAGAATTAAGTATAGTAACTAACATTAAACAAATGTATCCGTCAAACGCTCTTATTACTTTATTGAGCGGCCAATCAAACTCGTCGAACGAAAGTGTACCGGCTGTCTATTGTTTAATGCGAGGACATTTTTATCCGCGACGGAAGCTCAATTCAGCGCAATCACACACTAGTTGAGCATAGGAGCGCCTCTAGCGGCGAGTAGCGGCATTAATGTGTCATTCTATGGAACTTGCTAACTATGTAAACAAACCACCATATTGAAATTATCTCTGAAATGCTCTAAATGATGAATTTACTAGTGATTTTTGTTTACATAGCTAGCAAGTTCCATAGAACGACACTTCAGGTATTTTAGGTATAACTAATGATGCCCTTAGTTACTAGATCTCTTTTCAATTTCAATCCCGATTGACGAAAATAAAGAAATGATTTGATGGGAGATCACATAGCGAATATGATAATAACCAAGTACCACATCAACAAAGTTATACGACGAAGTTTTGTTAACATTGCAACATAGTTATTGCGGGTCCTGATGATTAGTAAAACTGAGGACAAAATATATTGTACCTACGTAGGTGTAGCTGTTGTACGTAACCGTTTGCTTGAGGCACAAGTTTTGTTAAAGAGTATTCTATTTAATTGCCATTAGCATCCAAAGGAGTGATCGATCGTATAAGAATAATGTTAGTATAGGTTCGCGTTAGTCTCACTCAATCGAATACGACTGAGTATCGTCAAATTTTAATAAATAGATAATTACATGCTTCAGAACTTCAAAAAGATGGATACTTTATACCGGGAAATCTGTCCCATATAACGCTTTCAGTGCAAGTGAATCTGTGCATCGCTCGCTTAATTCAACAAATTGATCGCCTTCCGCTGGCGGCGGATACTGCCGTGACGCACAGGCACAATTGCGGCAAAAACAAAGCGTGTATGTGGGTTATACTCGTACATCAATGGAGACGGTACGATACCTGGGATTATGATTTGTGTAGACAAAATTGTCTATAGTCTGGGCTATAACCGCGAAAATCGAAGATCGCAAATTGCGGGCATTTTTCTCTGTCACTCTAATTACGCCTTCATTGGAGTAAAAGAGAAGGATCCCCGCAATTTGTGTTTTCGCGGTAGCCCCTCTGTATCTTAAGGTATTTAAAAGTAAACAATTTGTACATTTTCGTAGTTATAACATTTATTGGTTAACCAACCAAATACAAAACCGCCAGGATCAGTCACTGAACGACCTGACTTTAACCTACATTATTTGATCATTTAATGTTTTCATCTACTGGCTGGCTTAAGGAGCCATTTAAGGGTAAATTTTGTTTACTTTTATTTATACACCTAAAGATACAGACTGTAGTTGCCCAATCCAATAGGATAAGTACATATCTTTACTACAAGTATACATATATGTACTTACACACACACACAGTCAGTTTAACTAACACTTGAAATTAAATCTTAATTTCTTTAAATGCCTACGTTAAAAACCTGGCAGAGTCAGTCCATGAAAAGTCTGCAGCGGATTTGATAGCCCACGCAGTGCACGTGTATTTTAAACGTCAAACTTCTATGAAATTATGACGCATAAATGACACTTGCACTGCGTGAGTTATCAAATCCGCTGCAGACTTTTCTTGGTCCGACTCTACATAATAACCCTTAATTTTTTATCCCTTTTTAATTCATTATTAGTTACTATATTGTACGTATACCTACTATCATGACATGGCATTTTGCTGGAACCGATTAAAGTTCAACGTGTCAAGGGCCTACTAATATTTTGCTGCTTAAGGTCATTGCCTATTTACAACAAGTATTTAGTATACCGCCCTACTAAACTACCTGCCTACTCTTTTCATATACTTTAGTTGATTTTCAGTTAGAGATATGAGTTTATTCTCATTCACAACTGAATATAAAGCCTGACAAGAGTATATTTGGCCTTCGGCATGTTGCGGATTTTTAGTGGTACCTACTAATTTATTTTACTGGCAAGGTAAACAAGAAGAAAATATATATGTTGACCGTGTTACTAATTAATAAAATCATCTGGCGAACGAATACAACAGTTTTTTTTTTAAATCGAATAAAAAAAACATTAAACGAAGTTCCAATAACGAACCAAACTTCAAGAAACGAGCGGTATTTCAAGAACATTGCTAACAGAATGTTCTTAAAAGTTTTAGGCTTTTATTCTGTTCAGAAAGTTAAAAACAAAAGCAGAAGTTTATCTTGTACAATATCCACAATATTTACTTTGTTCTCCAACCTGGGATCAAGTTTGGCTATAAATTTAGATACCTGGGCCCGTAATTTCACAACTGGATACACTTAATCAAGCCCTGGTTGATGCGATGGTTAAGAACAACAAATCTTTCAACTCAGTTTCAACTCTTTTTGGATAACGTCATTGAGAAGGAGAGACAGCGGTAAAAAAAAACCGGGCAAGTGCGAGTCGGACTCGCGCACGAAGGGTTCCGTACCATAATGCAAAAAAAAAAAACAAAAAAAGCAAAAAGAAAACGGTCACCCATCCAAGTACTGACCCCTCCCGACGTTGCTTAACTTTGGTCAAAAATCACGTTTGTTGTATGGGAGCCCCATTTAAATCTTTATTTTATTCTGTTTTTAGTATTTGTTGTTATAGCGGCAACAGAAATACATCATCTGTGAAAATTTCAACTGTCTAGCTATCACGGTTCGTGAGATACAGCCTGGTGACAGACGGACGGACGGACGGACGGACGGACGGACGGACAGCGGAGTCTTAGTAATAGGGTCCCGTTTTACCCTTTGGGTACGGAACCCTAAAAAACCATAATCACATAAAGTATCATATTAATGGTAGCCGGTATTATTTTGTATAAAGAAAACCTTCCAATATGACTGTCTTTATTGTGCACACTTAAAATAAAATACTTGCAAGTAAAAATTAATATATACATTTTGACGAAAGGTCAAAAAGAAAAAAATAAGCACTACACCTAATTACGAGTACATAAATACTCGTATCTTCCAAAGAGTTTATAGCTAAGATATCGAAGCCGGTCTTTAAAGTTCAAATTGCCAACATTGGCAATTGGCAACCCCTTAACCACGGTATTGCAACTTCAGTCGTATTGATACAAGTCGTCGAGTGAGCTGCAAACATTCTCGTATTAATATAAGGTGTAGCATTTGACGTAGCGAATTTGAAGATGTATGTATCTATTATTGATCTTCATATGTGCCGAACGTAGGTATCTAGGTATACCAGTACTTTTAAATTGAGCTTTTCAGAGATTCCGATTAAGTGCTTTCTAAGGTACCTATCTTATAGCTACAACAATTAACCCTTACAAAACATAATATCAACAGTTTTAATCTTCTTAGCGCCACTTGAATAATCCCACTAACCCGGAGTCAACCGGTTAAACCTGGAGTTACCATGGTTTTAAGTACAATTTGACACTGGGTTAACCGCTTAACCTCGGGTTGGTACAAGTGGCTTTAAGCTAGGGTCACAATTGTCTGCTTATCTTTTTAGATTCGAGAGCTCCGGAACAGTAGCTTACTTATGATTTAAAATAAAAGAGAGATACCCATGTTTTAATAAATATTTTCTTCTCTTTTTAAAATGTGAAGACAAATTCCCTCGTGTAAGCATTGTAGGCCCCCTACGCCTACGGTAGAAATTGTTCAGTCGCTTGGTTTCCCGAGTGCCGCGTCAAATCGCATTTTGGTCGCAACCGCTGATTCGGTAGTCTCACCGCCCAATTGCTTTTCACACACGACTACCAACCTTTTACATGAGCGAATTACTTCTGTTACCTCGTATATCACTTTGATATTTTGATTCTGAAGATGAAGTTTAACATTGACAATTAAGACGTTCGGTTGGTTTTCCTAATAGGCCTTCGAGTGCATGTTTAGTGACCTAACTTAAATTTTGTTGTGACTGGATTGAAGTTTTCCAATGCGAATATAAAAATGGTGTATGAATTGAGTGTTTTTATATATAATTATTAAGTAAGTAACCACACGAAACTCCGTAGGTACCTACGAACTTATTTCGCGGAAACTGAAATTGCCAAAATCTCACATTATTTGCTCATAAAATAAAGCAAAACGGCATTTTGTACTTATTCAAAAGGGTATCTACGGCAACCCTTACCAAACCAAGATGTGGACATTTAATTTACAACACGACTAACAATATTAAGTTAAATAAGAATTACATATTTATAAACTGTCAGGAATAACATGTCTACCGTACAATTATGAAATGGATACCATTAAATTACTGCGTACTATTCGAACACAATGCAACCGTAGTTCCGCAAATTACGCTGCGCGCCATCTGTCGTCGAATAGCGGCACTAAACGCGCGCCGCAATTTATCAACGGCAAAAAACCATGCGGCCAGGAACAAAACGACCAATTAACCTCGATATTTTCACTGTACAGATTAACGGTCGAGATTATCTTACGTTTATTATCTTATGCACCTGCCTTAACCGATTTTAAACTGCCATTTACATCCATCATCATATTTTAGCGCGGGATGTCGAATGTTTCAAGTAAATATGATAGGTACTAAATATAATGTTAATGATTTTAAAAATCACCGGGGTCCCCTATATACTTATTTGTTTACATTCTGTATTTTTGACATTTGGATTCTTCTAAACAATTTCTAGACACAATTGTTGAATTCCATTACTTGTTAGTACCTATGTAGTGGATATTTGGAACGTTCCACGGCAAAAGGTACCTTAACCCGTGGGACGTCACATTTTATTTTGGTACCTACGTACCGGCAATGGTCACTGCAATATCAACAACAATATTATGAGTCTTCGTAATTATCATTAACCCTTTTAGAAAATAACGATTTCGAATATTCAGCATACCTACATATGTCACAGTAGGGGGAGCGGGACGCTAACCTTGATCTATGCTCCGTTACAAACACGTCAATATGGTCGTCGCATTAAGGGCTCAGTCAGTTTTATCGTCATGTATGGTATGTGTGAAGAAAGTAGTCGCGTGTGCGACCTGCCCCAACCCGCACCCACGCCGCGTGTGGAAATAATTGCCCGTAAAATAGTTTTACGGCGGAATAGAAGCTTGCTGAGATTGTGAATGTCTTCTTGAGATTATGAACTATAAGCGTCATTGTAAGATGGTATTACATGTATGTATACGATGAAACTTTTCACATAAACTATCAAATTGGTTAAATTCAGGCACCCACCTAAACAAAATCTCAAATGGCTCCTTATGCCAGTTTAGGATAGATCAGGGGTCTCCACACTTTTTTACCTGAGGGCCATATTGCGCCTCAGAAACTTTCGCGCGGGCCACCGTCGGGGGGTCTATACTTGCTACTGTTTGAGGGCTGAATTTTGAGCAACAGTACATGTGGGGCGCTAGACCTTCGTATTCCTCATTGCTGAGGGCCGTGATTCCTCCGATGGTATATCAGTTTCTCATTGATGATGCTCCTCCATCTGTGTCTGTCCTTGTCGTCATGGAGAACATCATATAGTTTGGTGTCGAGAGTTGTGCGGATTTGGTCGGACCATCAGGCTGGACTGCGTTCTCTCGATCTCTTTCCTTCGACCTTCCCAGTAACCTTCAGTCGTTCGAGGTTATGTCCATATTTCCGGGAAATGTCGCGGAAAAACTCTAAATATTAAAACAACTTTTTCCAATTATTTATTATCATTAAGAAGTCAGCACTGAATATAAACGAAGCGTAGCTCGCTTAGGTAGTTTGTTCAGAAATAACTTGGACACACAAACTCGTAATTAAATGACCTAACGAAGAAGGTCCGGGCTTTAGTCAATGTTATAATTGAGTATCAACTTTGTTTTACTAGTTGTAAATAAATTCCTTGGCCTAACGTAGTTAGCTTTGCCATAAATACCCGAACAGAACCCATTTGGTTTTCATTTTATGTTACTAAATAATTGTTTCTACATAAAATTATGTCATTTGTTTATTTATTTATTTGTTCATTTAAAAACTTTGTTGCACAAAATATATACAACAATGTACAAATGGTGGAGTTAATGCCAAATGGCATTATTTACCAGTCAAACATCGGGTCAAACAGAGATACAATACAATTGATGCAGAGAAATTGGTGCATTTATAGTCTTTTTTCTATCGTCATATATTAATCGTGTAACACATATATGGATGTTTTAGAGCCAAAATATTTTCTATAAACTAGAAAACCTGACTCACGTCACTTTTCAATCTTACAAAATACAAATTACATCGGCTGTCTCTCCATTGTATGTATTTAATTATAAAACTCGCGATTTGAATGAGAATAGGTAGACCGAGAAAGCGCTAGAGATAGAAAGAGTCGACAATAGAACAAATGTCGCGTTCTAACACAAAAACAGGAACGAAACGCCAGGTGTGCGGGCCATGTGCCGTAACAGCAACTATATTTATTCGTATACATCTCTCCAATTTAATTAGTGGCTAGGAAATGCTCGTTAGGTTGCTGAACTCCGACGCAATGACAGCTGTCAATGGGATTGACAGTTGACTAAAAGTGTAACATGGATTATGCGACTAATGTCACAAAGTACTTCTAAAAACTTTTCAAAGTATTTTAGAAAGCAAAACGTATACTTCCTCTCATTTAAGTCAATACAATTAGTTCTATACGAAACGGATCAAATGTTAAACGTGATTGCGAGTACATTTCATAGTATTAAATTCATACTACAACTTGCTACAACATATAATATCAAAGCATCATAAAATATAGCATTTCAGAATTGATTTTGACGCCACCTAGCGGCGAGTAGCTAAACTTCTACTCATCGAGTTACAGTTAGGCTACGATACGTATGTAGACGATTCGTCGCTTAAGTTCCACTGTTGCGCCATAGATGGCGCAACGGGTGCTTTTAAAATAAATTACAATATTGAGATAATTTAAGTTTTTAATGATTATTTGAGATTTATAATAAGATTTCAGGATGGAAAATTGGCTAGAAATAAATTAAGCCTTAAGGCCTTTAATGAATTAAGCCTTAAGGCCTTCAGAATAGCGCCTATCCCCCACATCCCACATGCCCCTAATTGAGCAGTGTTTTATAAATCTCTATAGAATAGTTTCCTTAGGTCTTTGTTTCCTACTTACATAATTTTCATCAACATTTCCCTCATTAAAACTAATGCACAATCATTAAACAAAAGTCATTTACTAAAAAACTAATCTGTCGCCATCTAACCCCTATACATAGCATGTCTGTTCATTTCTTTTGTGTTCTTTATTTTGCTTTATGTTAAGTATGTGGTGTGTATGTTGTTTTAGCTTATTTTGGGGCCGGACGGGACCCTGCAGACGGTGAAGAGCGAGTCGCGCCGAGGTCGAGGCCGCGGGAGAACCGTCACGACGCCTGTGAGTATTTCTTTCTTTTGTTTTCTTTCTTTTTCTGCTATTTCATTTTCATGTGACTAATTACTAATCATTAACATGTATGTGCTAGATTGTTATGTTACCTTGCTAAACTTCAGAATTTTTGATAATATAAAATTATGAGAATTTAAATCTAAGATATTCTAGGTATTTATGAAAATCGTCTTTTAGGTTTAGATTTTATGATAATACAATAAAGTTTATATAATGCTCAGAAACATAAATAAAGATAATTTGAGGTAACAACAGGCGGTCTTAGCGCTTATTAAGACCTTAACTTATTTATACATATAATTTTCCACCATTGGCAATTTTTATAACCGCGATTGTAGTTCATTCTTTCTATTGTGGAGCACAAAAATATGCTGAAGTTATATATCTAGTAGATTTATATATAAATCTAGTAGATTGAGCAAGTTATCAATTCATAGGTCGTTAAGTAAATTTAATCTACCTACTTAACGACCTATGAATTGATAACTTGCTTGTAATACAGCTTTCTTTATTACAATTTACAATTGAGCGTAGGTAATCACTATTGTATATGTAATATTGGCGTCAAAAGCGTGATCAAGGTCTCAGATAAAGTAAAAGCAAATAAAGCAAAGCAAATGATTAAGCAAAGGTCAAAACGTCATACAAAACTGCGGGTGTGCAATCTCACAAAGACGGCACCTACCAATTCAGTTCGATGAACTCGTTCCAATTAGATATCAAACAATCCCGGCTGGGTTGTTTACGAGCGCCAATCGAACGTAAAAACAACCTTCGAACTTGTATCGTGCAGTAATTATGAGCGACTGAATGAACGCGCCGAGTGCCGATGACGACTTTCGTTTATTGGACCGCGTCCATTGCGCGCTCTAGGTATCTCTGCAATACGTGCCCCGGAAAATATGCACGAACAAATTCGCTCCACACTGATGCTGTCTGAACGAGTCCATTGATTTGTAGAAAAAACAAGACCGAAGTGATCCCATAAGAGCACCGTGAACAAAGTTTTGTACGGTGCACTAAAAAATTATAGAGGTCGACGCTGCTGGCCTTTAGCCGCCCAAAGACCTATAAAAAGGTCTCATGCTCCATTCTAATTTGAGTCTTTGCTTTGATAAATCAAAACTGCATGTTTCTTGGCAAGTTTTGACGTCTGGTCGGCTAGAGATTCTTCCTGGGCTTAGCGACTATTTGCGGCTTAAAAAAAGAATACACTATTGCTAACCTCCTTTTATTCTCTACAACAGAACACCGACTTTTAGTAAAGGATGGCGCATATACTGTACCTTGCCCAGAATAGTTACTACTAGTTATACTACTATACCTACGCTAAAAACTAAAAACACATCCTTATTTCTTAAACATTACGCCATTTCCCATTCATATGTGGTTAGAGACTTAACCTCACCTCACCCCACCTCAGACCTCACCTGAGACAATCAAAACCCCATACGTTTCATTACGAACCCGATTGAACTAAATTATTCATATTTATTAGGTAAGACTAGTAAAGTATCTAAGCATCAAATATATAGTGACAGCGAAAGAAGCCAAATATATCGCATCACATTTTTTGCAAGGTCTTATTCCTATCCTATCTACTCGTAACTACGTAAGTCCCACGTGCTTGTACAAGTACAATTCGAGTTATGAACTCTTATAGAAATAAAAGAAAGTTTCAAATCCAAAAACCCAAAAATTGGCTTGGGTCTTACTAGGATGGTAACAAATGTGTGTTGCAATTGGCCTCTCTGTCACGATCTAAGGGTTAAATGCTGACTGTAGAACATAAAATTAAAACCCCGCAATGTATATTACACAAACCGTTATATTCGTCGGTATTTGTTAATCCGCGAATGTCCGCGCTCTTTATCCGCATTGGGCCTGAAACCGAAAGTGACCTATTTGTTCGTTTTCGTTTGACACGTCATTTCGTTATAAATTGCGATGAGCTTTGCATAGGTGCTGTGTCAAGTACACGTCGGCTTTCTGATTAACGGCTAACATACAAATAGGAAATTGGTTATTTCGGCGTGGATCCAATTTCACAGGTTACTTGGTGACCTATTACTGTCCTGTGTACTATTGTCCATGCGACAGTAATGAAGACCGGTCGCTATAGGTACAGTCACCACACGGGATTGTTATCCCTTTTGCTAAATTGGAAATTCTATAGCGTAAGTATTGAACAACCAACTTAGCTAGAACCCTAAATGGCGCAACAATCGCGGAGCGTGATGGTAGGTACATGAATCTTAGGTAACATCGTGGTGTGTATGTCGGCGACCGATCGTAAGATCAGGCATGTCGTGAAATTCCTAGGCATATCGTGAAACGTGAAAATCTTTGACTCGTTCCCTGAGTCGACGGAGCCCCGGCGGGGCTCCTATTTCTGGGCAGTTTGCCCTTCGGGCATCTGAAGCAACCTAACGAACCTATCCTACCTGTATATTGGTTTAATGTGACCATCGTCAAAACATTACACAGGAACATTACGATCTGCCTAATCTTACGATCGGCCGCCGACATGTATACTGTAGTGAATTTTACTATAACAAACGTGTAACTCGCGGTTCAAGCTCTTTTTATTACATACTTCACATACTTATTAATACGATAAAGTTGCGTTGGTTCCAAAAACTCATTACTTACGGCCTGATTAAAACTTTACGATAGGTACGTCAATTAATTTCTTCTTCAAACAAAAAGGTTACTTTTGACACTGACACAGCTAATCCATATCGTTTCTAGATTAATTCACGTATCTTAAAAGTTCGAATCGAGCAGTTACTTTTTTTCTGGTGAAGGAAAACATTGCTGCAAACATCACGTGTCGAATCTTGCTACGGCGTAGCGATCGTAGCGCTTGTAATGCAGCCTCAATGATACGAAGTGACGTTTGCAACCAAAAGGTACCACATTTACTTATTTATTTATTTAAACTTTATTGCACAACAACAAAATGTACAAATGGCGGACTTAATGCCTTGAGGTACCACATTGTCGGTAAGGTTGATTTCAAATTGAATCTGTATGGAAATAGCGCCTTATAGACAACCGATAATAAGTACCCTTTTGAATGAGAATGGCACATATTTGTAGAATGCACTTCGCTGAAAAAATACTTATCATAAAATACATATACTTTATAACACAAATATCGGCATCTAGTAAATAAGTTTGAAGCTATCCAGACATGGGGTTCCTAACCCCTAAGTTATATCTATCGGAAACACAGTAGGATGATCAATAGTAAACCTTATTGGAACGAGATAAGAGTGTTAATAGTCAGTTATCCCGTATGTGCCGTGATCCCGTACTGACCCCGGCTACCCGTCCCGCGTGCTTGGGTCAGTGTCGTACATATTATGTTAAGAGACTAGGTAAATTGGACATTTTTAACCTATAATAGGTATCACTACTATACAAACATAAAGAATAGTTTGATACCCACGTATACATATTTTTCACCAATCGCACCAACAAAAAAAAATATATACATAATTTTTCCCCACGCAAGCCTATCAAAAGACCGGGATTTATGAGCAAGTGTAATCCAAAATAAAGATATAGGTACAAGTACATAATGTACACTTTTCGGCATTGTAATAAAGCTATAAAATTCTATACTTAACTACGACTGTGACGTCGACTGTAAGACTAGTTACGAATAGAATCAAAAGGGGAATACTAAATATAACGAGCGAAACTGACTGAATCAAAGCCTTGTGAAAAATTGGATTTCGCGCATCTGATCCCGACGAATGACGAACTCCAAGTAGTGCGGATCCTAGGTAGGTACTCCCTTTGATTACGTGGCAATTCCATTTGTTTGAATATAGAAGTACAATTCCTATGTACATATCCGTTTACGATGTCTCTTTTTTACGGTCCTGGAGATATATACAAGGCGCGGAACACTTTACTGGTGGTTGTTTCAGTGTTCCGTATTAATTTTTATATAGATAAATAAACTTATGACATGACACTTGAGTACTTAGTGGTATTTTAATGGTATTCGTCAATATTTTCCCTAACATAACAATCACTTAATCTTAGAAATAAAGTCCCCCGCCGCGTCTGTCTGTTTGTATGTTTGTGATAAACTCAAAATACAGAACGGATTTTCATGCGGTCTTCACTTATCAATAGAGTGATTCTTTATAAAGGTTTGGGTATATAATTTGTTAAGGATTACCCGTGCGAAGCCGGAGCGGGTCTCTAGTAATTATAGGATCTTGGATAAAATATTTGGATGAAAATGACCCAGAACGAGCGCACAAAATAAAATAAAATTTGCTATAATATCATGCCGTTATCACATCAATAATCACGTCCATCACCCACAGTATTAGACAAACTCGCCCACTTAATATGCGTCGTCAGAACGCCGTCTATTCCTATAGCTCTAACACACCAGTTCCACCAGTATTATTAGACCTCGAGACCCGCAATAACTATTCGTGATCAAAGGCCACACTTATACTGGACGGTATCCATCACACGCGAGCATCGTCACGTGCTGGTATAGTTAGAATATAAATTGCCCCCCTTCTACCTAATTGCTTCCACCTCTGTACAGTTTGGAGTTTATCATTGCATCCATGACCCATGATGCATATCCCTCCCTATACTATATCTAACTAGCGACCCGCCCCGGCTTCGCACGGGTTAACGAATTATACACCTAAACCTTCCTCAAGAATCACTCTATTGACAGGTGAAAACCGCATGAAAATCCGTTCAGTCTTTAAACACACAAGCAGAGAGACGCGGCGGCGGACTTTGTTTTATAAGGTATAGTGATAGTTACTAAGGCCTGTATCGTAGCAAGATCAATGCGGTGGTGGCGAAGACCGTCTACAAGATGTTTCATCGCTTTTAACTCTACACACATACACACATACAACCCTACACTATGTATAGTCCACTTGCTGGGCACAGGCCTCCCCTAATGCGCGAGAGGGCTTGGTCTATAGTCCTCGTGCTAGCCCAATGAGGGTTGGGGACTTCACATACTTCTTCTCGGATGTATGCAGGTTTCCTTACGATGTTTTCCTTCACCGAAAAGCTCGTTGTAAAAATCAAATGACATTTCATAAGTTCTGAAAAACTCATTGGTGCGAGCCATTATTTGAATCTGTGACCTCCGAATTGAAAGTCAGATCCACTCGGCCACCACCGCTACCACCACCTATGTAAGGTGGCGGTACTATAGTGCTCGACATGCTAATGCCTAATAGATGACACCCTGCTGTCACCTCTATTGACAATGACTTTGAAGTTTCAAGATGACATGCCTCGAGACCTACTGGGACCGAGCACCAGTCCCACCACCTTAAATAAATTTAATAATTCAAAATACAGTTTCTTAAAGTTAATAATAAGTATACCTAAATAATAGTTTGTAGGAGCACTCACTATAAATGCAAAACTGCTATCTAACGCTAGTTTGGGCATAAATTGAAACCCGCCATAATGAAGACGCATAAAGCTGCAGACGGACTAATCGCGGCCATCTTGCGGTTGCCATGGCAACAGACTGCCACCTACCCCCCCTCACCCCGATGCACTTCCTAGCAGTGGGGGTGCACTGATTAGCAGTTTCGGTGAAATTATTGTAGGACGGCGGTTATAGAAAAAGTTTAAAGTGTGTTTTAGAATGTGTTTTGTGAGTCCGGAGGATTCATTTGATACTTAGATTGTTTTTAAAGTTAAAATAGTGCAAAATGCTGCTAAAATTGTGAGTTTTAAACGTTAAATCTGAATTTCCACTCAAATTTGTTTATGGAGTGTACATATCACATACATATATACACAAGGCATAATAATCAAGCCATTATTTTATCCAAGTTTCAACTTCACTAGGTATTCAAAAACCACTTTACTGAAAATAACACCGCAATTTACATTTATTTACTTACCCGCGCCTTCTTAACGTAACGAGCATAAAAACGAGCAATATTCGAAAATGGCGCTAACTTAAATTTATTTTCAAATATGGCGGTCGGCTGGCAGGCGAAACTCGCCCGTCTGCCCTCCGAATTATACCAGCTCGGGCGAAATTTCCACAGCGCACTTTGTAATTGCAAATTTTGCCGATTCGCGCATGCGCTCTGCACCGATCAATACCAACTTTATTATTGTATTTTTTTACTCACTAAAATCACTTTGCGCGCCAAAACATGAAAGCGCATGTTCGAAAATCTGCAATTAAAAGTTTTCTTTCGCGAAGAAATTGGATGGGAGAATTTAATTTAATTTTCGAGCGCAGTATTAAAGGGGTGGTGGGTGGCACCCGCCGCTATTGGATAGTTACTCTAAACTATTACTAGGAACTTATATTAATGCATTATACTGCTTCCTCTATGCATAACTCGGAATTGCTTTGAAATAATAATTAAGTACCCGAAATATCTTCGAAATATTACGAACGGTTTTATTAATTTTTTACAGGGATCGTACGTAAGTCGTAATTTTCTGAGGATATTTTAAAAAATTCGTTACTTTTCGCAATGTTGGTGTCGTTAAATATTTTATTCCGAATTCACGAGGGAATCTCCTAATACTGGAACGCCTTCAATTGGTTCGTAAATATGTAAAAGTATAGGTACTTACTGTGGCAGCCAAAATAAGTTGTTGTTAGGTGCCTACCTATATACTTTAATTACTTTTGATAAAAAGCGTATTATAGACAGAAAATCAAGGAAAAATTAATATCAGAGATTTTAGTCCGAAAAAACATCGTAATAATTTTCAGCGACAAAACGTATTGGTGCAATAAATAATATGGAATTATATGTCTGTCTGAATGCAGAACTTAATAATAACTCTTAAAACTCTTAATTCTTTCAAGCATTTTGTTCAAAGTAAAAGAAAAGCAATTTTATCAAATTAAAAAAGCTGAAAAGCGGAAGAAAAACTTTTCGAAGTCGTCTTAACTCAAGGCTGCCAATATACAAGACTCAAAAAAGTACTTCACAACAATGGTCTATTGTGCCGGCTGTCTGGCACTCACACATGCACAGACCCTCCCTTATCTGAGCTTGTACTTGTACATGCATATGTTTTCGTACATTCTCAATTAACTAGCCAATATGCTGAAACGGCCAGACACTGAGTATCCAAAGACCTTTGAATCGGAAAACCTCGAAGGAACAAGCTATTACACTTTTATATCAGACGCAATTTTCAAGGAGAGGAATTTGCTTTGCAATTTGCTGGGAGAGATTGGCAATTTTTGAGCGGCACTCGTTCGGAAAGTAAGATTTTTCTTTTTAATTAATGGCGGTTAATCACGTGAGCGTCACGTGGCCGGTGCACATTAGGGAACGCGGATGTGGTTACATCGCTAATGTGATTGCATTAACAAAGAAATTAGTGGTCATTGGAGATTAATCTGCTTATAAAACATGTGTTTAAACTAATTAAAGCAAAAACAACAGCAAAACTGTAATAAAGTCACTAATTACCACTCGAACAATGCTATCATTACTTTTTGTACCTAGTATCATAATGTTCAGCATAATTTCATTCAATGTTCCTTAAAAATGCATGTAAAAGTCATAAAGCGGCGTGGAATGCAGCGTTTACTAATGGAAATTCCTACTAGTGTGTGCCGTGGAAATGTCAAACGAGACCTTTGGAATAGCACAAATTGTGGAATTTATCGAGCGTGACTATACCATGGTCACGTCCGTCATATTTAATTTTATGTAAAATATGGATTTACGCGCAACCTATTAAGTGGATTATACATAGGTACCTATGTATGTTGTATATCTATTTGGCCTGATGAAAAGTGGCGCGATTGCTGATTACGATAATTTGATTGCTGACATTGTAAATTTAGCCTTTTATTGGTAGCAAAATGACGGACCATAATTATGGTGAGATTAAATCAAACATACTTTTTACCTTTAATCTTACATGCACTGTTTTACATCAAGCACATTGAGTTTACAATGAAAAGCGTATGTTACAAAGAGAAAAGGCGATCGTTACAAATACAAAATACGTTTGAAAGAAAAAATAGACCAGATAGAAATTCGCTAGATTAAGCATCACCATCTAATAAATTCCTCTTCGTCGATGAGAAAACGACTTAACATCCTTAAAAAGGTTAAGCTCGTAATTATGCAATCAGTGGAGGTCTCCTCAAATCAGACAAGTGCCCTCGGACGAGCTGCAGGGTGCAACAAGTGAATCCAAGTGTCGCCCGCTAATAGACGATTAAAGCCTACCCGACAGATAAGCGGTTTATTTCCTGCCGTGATCGTGAAGGCTTCCTTTATCGGTCTTCTTCTTGTTATTTTATTTGCCTTTTCCGTCCGTGCAGTGGGAGTTTTGAATATTCTTGATGACGGGACATAATAGTAAATGTGCTAATGCTCGACATGCTAATGCCCAATAGATGACAACTTGCTGTCACCTCTATTGACAATGACTTAAGTTTCAAGATAACATGTACTGGGACCGCGTCGAGAACCTGTTCGATGTGTTAGGGGGTAGTTTAATGGCTCCTCTACACGATGGGCCGACGCCGGCCACTCCAAGGGACGCAGCCATGCGATTGAGGGAGCAAGTGATATTGCTATCTCATACTACCGCATGGCTGCGTCCCTTGGAGCGGCCGGCGTTGGTCCATCGTGTAGAGGAGCCACGAAGTATGAAAACAGCGCATCGGCATAACCTTATTCAATAATTATAGTGTTAAGTAGACATAAACGCGTTACTGGCGTTAGCTATGAATCTTTTGTCTTTATCTGTCATTTTGACTTATGTATTTGTAAGAAAGGGGTAAAACATAATTTAACTAAATCAGACCCGTAAAGTTTTATGAATCAGTGAGTTATTTATTCTAGATCATACGAGTACTCAATTTTCACCTAAATTATTTTGCAATCTAGAGCAAAGTTTAATACTTTGCTCTAGATTTTATATCTTTGTATGATATTTTATACATCGACAGTAGTTGTTACCCTTAAAATTGACCAAAACAGTGAAATATCTTAAACAGACGCAAGCGCAAATTCACCGTCACTCGTATGCACAAAGCTGGCAGCTGTCATAGGCAATGTATCGAAATTGGCAGATGCCTATCGCTGAGGTGAGCCTCAAACGCTGTCGTGTTAAAAATAATCCGCCTCCAGAGCAGAGCAACAAGTGCGGTCGCACGTCAGCCGCACTACACCAGACGATAACAAACAGCGGGCTCTTTGTCTACATACTTACCATATAACTTAAAAAAATAACAACGGGTTGCACTCCGGGAGTGCCGGCAGAAGTGAAAACTCAATGACAGTCTTACGTCTTACGGTCACGTGACACCTGTTGCGAGTTTAAAAAAAATCCCGATCACAAAAAGTGCACAGCGCGGCTAAAGAAGTTTTCACTTAAAAAAAAACTTTACTTTATTGTAGGTACGGTACACAAAGTCATTTGCAGGTGGTTAAATATGCAAGATTTTCCTAAATAAATACAGTTGACAATACGTACCTCGGCTAAGGAATTTACAATACAGGTTGCTCTAACTATCTCCTACACTAGGCTCAGCCTGTTTCGTACCTAGGTAATCCAGACTCAAATGAATTTCTATAATTGGTTCGAAAAGTCCTACAAATCCTTTGCTGTGTTTTAAAAAAAAGGTGAGCTACATATCTTTATTTACTACATCCAACAAATGCGTAATGGTAACATTCCATTTCTAACCGCAGCTGCACTACCGGTACTGAACGCGTCGCTGTTATTGTCAATTTCCATAGTAAAATGAACAGTAGTGCAACTGTCGTTGGAAATGGAATGTTACCATAACGCTCAAGTTTTGGCGCGCTCAGTCTGCGATCTCAAGGCATACGGTGAGTAAGGAATCGTAGGGACAGCATGGTTCATGATCTTCCGCTGTGAAATATCATCTTTGTTAGACAGTGAGAATTCTGTACACGGTACTATTTTCTATTCTGTGCCGCCGGTCGGTATCGCGGCCGCACGTTCTGCGCTAACACGGACGCTGTGAATTTTCACACGAATCTCTTTGACAACCGCTCTGTTTGCGCCTGCTGTGAAAAAAATACACGCACCATTGGTTTTTTAGCATGCCTGTACATACTACAGGAACGTGATATACCAGCTTTTGAATATTTTGAATTTATTTAATTTTAATTTTACGTGTGTGCATACTAACCTATGTACTTATGTCTAATAGGTACTAAATAAAACAAAAGGTACTCTGCGTAGGCGGAGTGTTCGAAATTACAATAAAAATGGAAATAGGAATCCTGGGAAAGCTTTTAAAATTATCTATAAGTACCGGTAGGTAGGTACAACGAGTATAGTTAAACTTTGCAAAAAGATTAAATTTGTTCTAATCTTTGTTCTCTGTTATACATTAAAAACAATAAAATACATGAAGAGATACGCGAACTGTAGAATCCATTAACTTACCTGCTACGAGTATCAAGACTCGGATTATATTCAATTACTTTCTTCTGCATAAAATAACGGGAGTCTTAAAATACACGGAAGAGTTGTAAAAGAGCACATAAAAATATCTCGCAGAAAACTAATACAGTGTTGTAGGAAAATGTGTAACTGCATTTATTTCGCTAACAAAATGATACGGGACATTAAACCTGTATTTGCACCACAATGATAGTGATAGCAAACAAACGTACGCCAGATATGGGAAGCGGTCACTATAGACTACGAACTCTCACAATTCTAGAGGTGTCACAATGCGAGCAAGCTCATGAATAAATTGAACTGTTGAAGACTAACATATCCGTGCACATAATATAGTACTTTGTTTAACAAAATAAAGAGGGCCTATTGTTGAAATATGTTCAGACAATGGATATAAAATGAAAAACATCCTAGTCCTAGTATACAATGCATAAACATGGGCACATAAAATGGTTATGCCTACAATGTACTTAGGCCGACATGAATTATGCATGGCAATGTCAATTTCAAGAAACTTTTACGACACCATTTACATATTATCTACTTACTGTGTTACGAAAAAGTTATTTAATGTCCTGTGACTTGTGCCATTATTTTGTACTTTGAAAACTATTTAAATTTAAATTACTGTGCGAGGTTTTTTAAGTGGCTTAATGATCATAAAATTCATAAACTCTAGTAAACTCAGAGCCATATGATGTGATCCAGTAGTGACCAATTTCTAATTTAAATGGAATTAATAAGAATATCATTGAATATACCACCTAGAGGCGCACAGTGGAAAAGGAGGCGGCATCAGTTGGCCTCGGCTGGGCGAAGCTGGAGGAGGCCGCACTAGACCGCGAAGAATGGAAATCCCTTCTTAGAGCCCTATGTCCCTGAAGAGGGATAACAGGATATCATCACCATTGAATATAAGGTGGCTGTTGCGAGTTGAAAACCAGTACCCATTCAATTCAACTCAGCCTGGAAAAGCTCCTTATCACTGGCCGCATGGCAAGAAAGCGTAGGGGTGGACGTATGGCCACACGTTGGATGGACAGAATAACATCAGAAACAAACGCCACATTGCAGACTAGCATGCACTGGGCCCAAGACAGAGCGGGTTGGAGAGCACTGGTGAAAAGTGTCCACATTCGTCACGTCCCTCAGCCATGAGGATACGACTAGGAAGAGAACCTACTCAATGCTCATACAGATCACTGTGTTACGTTCTTTCCTGTAGACATACACAAGAGTTAAGGGCTATAAAGGTTAATTTTCTTATTTAACCCTTACCCACGTAAAAAGGTCCTCCTTTTATTTACAGAACTATGATAAAATCATTACTTACTTACATGCCCACAAGCTGTTAACTATTGTGGGCATGTAAGTAATGATTTTATCATAGTTCTGTACACGGGGATTTACTAAAAGCCCAAAAATTTAGTTTCTGTTAGGACGTTGTTTCGGTCCATCGAATACCCGGATTTGATTCCCTGCTCAGCTATAGATGATTGTTGACTTTTCCTTTTAATCGTGCTCTATAAAGGTAACCTTGTTAATGATAATACCCCTTTTTGAGTTAGGCAGCGCTGGCAGGTTAATTCTCCTGCCAAGTATGTACATTCCATATTGTAAATATATAAAACCCGTGACCTGAAGGATCTGTTGCGAAATTTCAGCACAATTTGGCAACATAAATATTGGAAGAGCAATAAAACGGTTGGAGGATTTTATGCCAGGCGCAAGGAAGTAATCCTCCCATAAAACAGATTTCAGAGCGGCGGGTAATCCGAGATATATTAAAAGTCGACTGCTAAGCCTCTTAAGCGTACGTACCTAATTTGTGTTATGTGCTTTAATAGGGTTCCTATTAGCGACGTATTAGGTTAGGTACAAACTTGTAGATTTATAAAGCCTATTGAAGTGAGATTCTATTTGCCAAAAAAAAATACACTCACGTAAGGACGTGTGGCATTTAACCGCGGCGGATTTAGCCGCGGGGTGCATGTGCAATTGTGCATGGGGTCGTAAAACTCGAGACACATTTGGTTAGTTTGGTGGGTTACGCTTTGGTTTCCGAGGATAGCGGTGCCGTCATATAGCTGCCGTCTCCATATTTGTAAGGAGACGGCGCTGAAAAATGATCTTTAGGTCAATTTCACTAAGTTTGCGACTTATATACGGTGACCTAACAATTATCTCCTTAGTCGCCAGCAGTAGCTTACGGAATTGAAAATTTGAAACATTTGTTGTTGGCGAATGAGATATATGTAACGCCTTAAGTACGTATAAGTGCCAAATTCACCAATGCCATGATAATTCTCAACACAAAACATCGGACAAAGCATCCCTACACGTATTACGCGTTGTAACTTTTTCCGGGTGAACGGAAAATTTAATTTTCTTTCGAAATTGTATCCCGGAGCACGTCGATCAATAAATCGAGTTAGCTCATAGAACTCCTATAAATACCTATTTGCCGGCGCTCTGAGATAATGTTAATGCGATCTATGGAAAATTTTTATGATGTTGTATTTCTTCTCCAACTATAAAATATGAGGGGTACAAGTAAAAGAGTGTTTTTGCTATGTTATGTTATGACATACACGCATTGCTAAGTACTAATTCTGATGTCATTAGTCTTGTATTTTAAAGTCCCTATATATTTCACTTCGTAGAATTCTTGCTATTATGATTAGAAAACTAATTCTGATGTCAATAGTCTCGTATTTTAAAGTCCCTATTTCACTTCGTAGAATTCTTGCTATTATGATTAGAAAAATAATTCTGATGTCAATAGTCTTGTATTTTAAAGGCCCTATTTCACTTCGTAGAATTCTTGCTATTATGATTAGAAAAGTACCTACCCCGCAATGTCATTATCAATAGCAAACAATTTCAATATTCTCGTAAATCAGAGCTATCTAAACAAACAGGGCCGATAAATTCGCCTTGAACCGACAATTATCGATTCCTCACTAAATCACTTAAAGATATTTTAATTAAACATCCTCAATATATCAGCGCGATAGCGGGGGTGGCGAAATTAATTTAAACTTGATAATATATCACGAGCCAATAACAGAATTATATAGCGATTTGCATTCCTTCACCGCGTTTTGAATAGCGGTACGAGCACTCAAAATCAAAAGTTGACTAACAGTTTTAGCAGCTAAATATGTGGCCGACGAGTCGTTTCCGTACAAAATTTCTGAAATAAATGAATGCACGTCCTTTATTAATAATATATGTATCTTGTATTTGCAAAAACGGCTGCCTACTATTTTAGTAGATGTGCCTATTAGCCTATGCTACATACTCGTATACTTACCTAATTAGAGATTCTAAAATTGCTTGATAGCAAAAACATTCATTTGATTCTGGGGCCTAATGAAAAGCATATAGGAATAGTAAGTGCGAATAAATATTAGGTAAGTTTAGTAAAACCATAATTTATAAGTATGTACTTCAGGTACCAAAATAATACCAGTTACTATTAACATTCCAATAGGTAGATATCCATCAAATCGCCTACGTAATCCGAATGTACTAAAACAATCGATAGTTCATGACGATATTCAGTATGCATTTCGGACCGTAGCCGGCTATCTGCGGGCCTAATGCGTTTCCTAGGCCTAGATATTTCAGACAGACTCGCTAGATTGCCCTCCACCAGGGGGTCGTCTACCCCACTGCCTCCCCATAGCGCTTAATTTCCGCATAGCACCATTAATTGTAAGACGATATTTGGCAGGTTTGGTCGTATATGGGCTGCGTTGCATGCACGTGATTAAAGCTTCAGATTTAATGAGGCTGTTAAATATCTTTATGGATGAAAATTTTAAATAAGTACTTAAAAGAGTGTACGTATTTCAGTCATATAAATAAGTAAAATAGGGTACATGGGATTCAGGAAAAATTATAGACATCTGCTTTCCTTTCGCATTAAAATAAGTTTAGAGTTAGATCAAGAACAGTCTGCAGCGATTTTGATAGTCCACACAATGCAAGTGTTATTTTAAACGTCAACCTTCTATGAAATTATGTCGTATAAATAACACTTGCACTGCGTGGACTACCAGCAATTAAGGTAGTTTTCTTGGTCTAACTCTACGTAGGTTTTTAAGTCCATAAACAAGGGACATGTGACATACCTACTCGAAGAGTGTGATGACAAGCATGGCACGTAGACGGATTGTGACGTTTGAGAATTGGATGGTAGCTTTGCCTATGAAGAATTATACCTTTTTCCTATTCAGTAGGTAGTATAGGTATAGGCCAGTTTCCACGAAATAAGCGGTAAAGGCTAGGAAGCAATCGGAATTGCATTCTGCAGTCTTCAACCAAGGAAATTGACCTGATTGAACAACTTCCTTGGTTTATTCGCTCCTCGCGCGTTTAGTCAACTTATTTGATTTAAAAATGTGCAGCAATTCAATCAAAACTTTAAACAGCTACCTGGTTCCTTATAAACAATATTTTTTTATTTACCGTCCAGTGAAACTTTCTTAAATCCTGGAACCCATGGACAATTTAATGAGACATGAGTTATACTGTGTTTTTGCTTGTTTTTTCTACACTGCCAGTGATGTTGTTTTAAACCGCCTAGTATATTTTTCCCCTGTCTAAAACAAGGTCTGGATTCGCGCGTGTAAGCTGTATATGATACCAAAAATCCTTTCCTGAAAATTATAATTCTCATGGTAAAGATCCAAATAGTTCCTATAGTTCCACAGCATGTACAGTCAGCAGCAGAAGTTGCTAAGCGGGCGAAGTGTTCAAAATGAGCTTGACGCGACTTTATTGTAAGAGAATAAGAGCGCGTCAAGGTAATTTTGAACACCTTGCCTGCATAGCAACTTCTGCTGCTGACTGTACTGTCGCATAGACCTACCATGCGACTACATGCTTATTCTATTTTTGTATACCAAGTAAGGCGGTATTTCTAATTCATAAACTTTAGCTACGTAGGCACAATCGTAGATAACCCGAGAACGCGGGCAAAACAGTGCATCGGCAGTCAGCCGCGCCGCGGCATGCAAGCCCCGAGTTGTTAATGGCAAGTTTGGCCCTTTTTGCGCCACAAAGCGGAACTTTTAATTACAACCATTGTGGAAAAACTCCGCGACAAGGAACTTTTTCTAATGAAACTTCGCGTCGCCGTTACTTGCGTAAGTTGTAAATTGTCTGCGTTCTCTAATAATCTTTATAGGATTACAGAAATAGTACCTAAAACGTAGTGCAGGCCTGCGGGTATGGTTTCGGAAAAAATACAGAAGTAATCAGTCAAATTAATTTACCGATCGAATTAGTTAAGTAGGTCTTGTAGAGTTTTTTTTTATATATTTCAACCGGTTTTAATGCATAGCATGTTAGTTTTTCAAAGAAAACTCATAAATTATTTAATTTCATGCAATATATAAATGTAAAACTTGTAATAATGTTATTAATTATTTCTTCAATCATAACAGTCGCTATGTGCCACGCCTGGCTTCGCTCGCAATATTTACTCAGAAAACTGAGACGCCGCCTTGCATAAATTGCAAAGCTTCACATAATTAAAAATCAACATTTACATTCAATTCGATCCCATTTAGTCATACATTGCCTTATCTTATGTTTTCTTTAGTTTACTTGAAAATTTACGCTAGCGAAAATATGTTTTTCTTTAATTACAATATCAAAGTAAATGACCATAGATATATCTGTTATCTAATGCTACGTTTTTTCTTCCCGCCTAAATGGTATCAAACCAAAAGTAATATAAACTTTAGGTGTTAATTGGGTACCTATATGTATAATAGTTAACCTAAAGTTAAAAAACACTTCTGAAGTAAATTTTAGTCATTCACATTCTAGGTACCATTTAGAGATAATAGAAATTAAGCTATAAACCGTTTGTAATATCAGTCGTATCCCTTACGATACTGATTATACTCACGATGTCCAAGTTATTGACCTATTTAGACTGTTTCTGTGATTTTCTACCCTTTTCTTTTTTTTCTACGGCGCGGTCAAGGCTGCATCCAGACAGCCACTCCGCGAGCGAGAGTGACTGTTACATTATTAATAACGAATAGAAAAGTAAACTGCACTCTACATTTGAATTGGAAATTTTAGCCCCACCGTTTCGTGGTTCACTTTGTGTTAATACATTTACCATAATATTAAATCGAGATTGTACGATAAGGCGGAGGAAATAAGAAAAGAACAAACATTACTTCCAAGCGATAAAATACAAAACTCCTAACTTAACAAATCTATTTGAAGCAAAAGAAACTAACAAAGCAATAAAAGCGAAATAATAGTTATGGAAATAGTCTTTCATTTTCCACGAAAGAAAACTCCGCGAAACTACCGACAATATGAATGAAACTATAATATTAGAAAAGTTTCGTCCGGGAAAATGAGAAAACGTTGTACGAACTCGTTCGTCTAATACACGTAGTTATAAACTTGTTCAATAAATATCGTGTGGTAGAAGACGGCTGTCTCGCTCGCGCGCCCTGAAACTGCCCTCATTTAATTGCATATTCAGTTGTATAATGTTGCCCACGGCCACATACCCGTCTACCGTCTGCCAGACGTAACGGCACATAGCTGCCACATTTCGTATTAATGCGGATGCACGGGCACACACTCAACTCCAATCTTGTCCTTGAAATTAAACTCGTTTGCCACTACAGACAGAAAAGAAAAAGTTTAAATCGTAAATTCAAAATAGGAACGTTTTGTTTTTAAAGGGTCGGTGCGTTCGGATACGCTCTACCACTGGGCGAGCGCATAGTGCCATCCCGCACCGATGCATCGAGCCGTCCGTCAGTTGCACAATCGATAACAGAACCGATCTATTTGCCTAATATGCGGGACAGACTTGTCAAAAGGAATCTGGAAGCAATTGAAGTATGACGTTCTGCTTTGCGCTCGTGTTCTGATATTCTCGAGTTTATATTTGAAGAAAGTAGTGTTATTTATTATGTTGAACGAGTAGTTTTGAAACAATGCTTTATATGTTATAAAGTGAATATACACACTGTATATGCCAAACTTAGCACTTAAATATAAGTTGGTAGTCTCTTTGATAAGTTGTTGCAAGACGTCCTAAATCTTCAGGTTCTTGAACGTTCCCCGACTCTAGTGTACCTAGTGCAAGGAAGTAGGTACACTTACGCGGCATATAATCTACCTAGTTCGTACATAACATAAGCGATTGTTATGATAATACTGCCTGCAATAGACGTAGGAGCGATGAAATATTGGCCTGTTTTGCATAAGTACCATCTCGTAGCGCTACGAGTTCCGTAGCCGGATCTCGCGGCAACTTAATTGCTCATTACCGGAAATGGTACAGAAAAGCAGAAAACAAACTTACTAAATGTCAAAGAATACTAAATTTGAAATTGAAATGATGTTTTTAAATTCAAATGTAATAGCTGCCGCGAGTTATTATCAGGGGTCGGAATAGACAGGCAAAGTAATCTGACTCTATAGTTCATAGCCAGTATGTTTCGTATGGCGTAAGAGTGAACTTTTAGAATAAATTGACTTTAAGAATAAATTGACTTATATCTAGAAGTATAGATATACATAGATGCACATTCTTAGACTCACAAGCACACTCGTCGCGAGGTTGAGATCTAGCGCCGCTTCATTTAGTTATTCTTGCACTATATGAAGAATACATTCTTCATATTATGGTGAGATACATTAAATAAATCTTTGCGTAGGTATGTATATGATCTTTTTCACTACACTTGAAGTAAACTACAATAGAATATTTCTTTTAAATTTTAGGTATCAACATGCGACAATATACTTGCACATACAAACAACTCTCAACAGGTTAATCGCATATATGACGAATTATTTACGCTCTTATTAAGCTAAAAAAATATAGCAAATAACGTAAATACCTGTACTTAGCGGCCATTTACATCGTCTGGTCGCGTGTCAGTTGCCTGTTTGCTAATTCTCTAGCAAAATTTGAATAATGCCTCAAATTTAATACTACTTAGCTGTTAGGGAACAGCGCTAGTTACATTATTTACCTTCCGTTATTCTTTATTTTTATGTTGACTTGTTTAGTACATAAATGTTTTATGCGTCGAATAGAAACGTTGTTAGACTTTGGGCCCGATTCGGATTTTGAAATAGACATCTATTAGATATCTTTTAGACATCACCAAGATACGATAACGATATGTTTAAGATCTAACCTATCAAATTTGACATTTGCGCGATTCTGGAGATACTCTTGAACGATTTCCACAGGATATGACTTAGAGATCCAATTCACATCATCGTAAAAGTGACATTGGTTGCCCGAATTGCGCTGCGAAAGAGAACTAGTTGATATCTAAACTATAACGTATCTGGAATGGATCTAGTACGTATCGTCTCTTGTGAATATCTTGAAGTTCGAATACGGCAGTTTATAGCACGCCATAGCGAGTAGTACATATGCTAGAATCATGAATTGCGTGAAAGTTGGCGTAGCACCATGACGCGGTAGCAAGTCATCTTGCGCACTGAAAAGCACTTCTTAGAGCAGCCGTTGATAAAAAAGTATGTGAAATATGCCATTAGAAAAAAAAAACTATTTTATTCCGTAAGTTTGTGCTTAGAAGCTTAGGTGAGACTTGAACTCAAGGCCTCTGGTGGATCTTTATCCACTTTTAAAATTTATTCTAAGCTTAGTAGCATCGTTAGCAGACATTTCTGCTTGTTAAAAATTAAAATTTGTGCTTTATCTCGATGTTTTGTTTAAGTCGAAGGTGTGAAAAGCTAAATAGTCGTTAATATATGAATACATAGTCATATAAAAATACCTAAATATAGGTAGGTTTACAGTCTGGTAGCATTTAATAAATATAGTGTAAAATAAACATATCTAATAAATAAAGCATAACGAATCATTTATTTACATACAATATATATGTCGCAGTAAGATAGATAAAGCCGTTATATAGTTATAACTCTAGGGATATAATTATATGACGTAACATAGTTATATGAAAGCGATTCATTACTATCTTACTAGGTATATAACTATAATACGGCTTTAGTTTAGTGATATAGTTATATTACTGGATTAAGTTTAGTGATATAGTTATATTACTGGATTAAGTTTAGTGAAATAATTGTAGGTAGGAGTGCAGCGGTGCGGCGGAGGTATAGTTATATCCCTAGGGATATAGTTATATGCCGTATAATACTTTTTAGCAATATTACGTAAAAGTACAGGTCGATTCACGAAAGTTGGCACGAGATTTCTACTGAGTGACAGCTATTTTCATTGAAATTCTGTCAAATCTCGCGCCAGTTTTCGTGAATCGATCGCAATGCCTCATAAACCCTTAAGAATAGCAGTATGAAAATATATATAATAGGGTAAACCCTCCAGTGAATGAACACCCCCCAGTGAATGAACAAAATCACGTTTTTTGTCTAAAATAAGAAATATAGCAATTTCTTCCACTTGTCTTATTTTTTTTCTTAT
The DNA here is from genome assembly GCF_963556715.1 of Cydia fagiglandana. NCBI lineage: Eukaryota > Metazoa > Arthropoda > Insecta > Lepidoptera > Tortricidae > Cydia > Cydia fagiglandana. The sequence continues at coordinate 9,531,843 of NC_085938.1, read as the reverse complement.
TAACAACTCTATATCTTATGCAATGAGAACCCGTAATAAATTTATTTTCGACCAGTTAGGATGTGACTGGCGTTTGAAGTTTACGTGTTTCTGGATTTGAAGTTTTGTATGGAAACATTAGATCCCAGATAAGAACAGTGTACGTTTGGAGCAACATATGAAGTGCTTATTTCATCTTTACCAGTACAAAGTTTAGTTATTTGGTTAGATTAAGAGTTAAACCTTCTATTTATGTACACTTTGTCGGCGTATTATGCGATTAAGTCTTTATTTTTTATAGTTCCATTACTGGCTCATCAAATGTTCTGAAACCAGTAAATGAACAGTGTGTTCATTTACTGGTGTCGCGTAGATTTAATTTTTTTCCCAAATGTATATGTAAACGCAATTGTATTGAGCTTGTTTTTTGTGATTCTCCATAGAAAACGATTCTGATTCATTTAGCCAGTATTGGAACAAACCAAATTTCTATAGTCCATTTACTAGATTTGTCATGCCTATGTATGAACAATACAAAATTTGGCTTGTTCATTTATTGGATTTCTACTAATTCTATGTATGAACAGTGTAACCACGAACAATGCAGTGACAAGTTTCCTATTTTAAGCATTATTTGCTGAGCCTGACCCCTTTTCATCAAAATATGCACGTTGGTTCTTGTTTTAATGGTTGATTTTAGTTTTTCCTTTTAATATTTAACGGGTTTCTATGTTATTGGTGAATAACCATCATTTTAATACATTCTAATCGATTTGAAGTCAATATGGAGGGATAAAAAGGTATAAACGCTATCGTTATACCTATTAAATAGAGCCGGAAACGGTGTTTGTGATAAAAATGATTTTATTATGCTAATTAAAAAGAGTTAAATAATGTTCATTCACTGGGTTTTTCGGTGTTCATTCACTAGTTGTTATGTTCATTCATTAGGTTTTTGGGTAGTTTTTAGTAAATTCTGGTATAACTCAAAAACTATGAAAGTAATTAAAAATCGCAGAAATTACTTTCTTATTTATTAAATGAGGATTGATTAAATTGCAGTTAATTATTCCAATTATTAATGAATGCTGAGCAATGATTTTTCAAACTTGGATAATTGCTTAAGTGTTCATTCACTGGTGGTCTTACCCTAGTTATCTTACTAGGAATATGATTATAATACGGCATATAACGATATCCCTAGGGATATAACTAAACGTCCGCCTCACTGCCGCACTCCTAATACCTACAATTACTATCTTACTAGGAATATGATTATAATACGTAGTTACGTACTATACGGCATATAACTATATCCCTAGGGATATAACTATACCTCCGCCGCACCGCTGCACTCCTACTTACAATTATTTCACTAAACTTAATCCAGTAATATAACTATATCACTAAACTAAAGCCGTATTATAGTTATATACCTAGTAAGATAGTAATGAATCGCTTTCGTATAACTATGTTACGTCATATAATTATATCCCTAGGGTTATAACTATATAACGGCTATATCTATCTTACTGCGACATATATATAGTGGTACAACTAAACGAAGAGCTTTTTTTAAGCTTTATAAGGCCGTAAATAATTCGTCATATTTATAAAGTGGTACTTTATAAATAAAGTATAGTTTAAAATAAACATATTTAATTGCTCACATAACATTTTCACAAAATGTAAAAGTTACTTAGACAGACGCTTACCTGGTAGAGCGGGTGCATGCCTACTTATAGGCATAAAGCCTATATAAAAAGCGTTTGGATATTAAAAAACTTTACTCCTTCAAAATAAAAATTAAAGTGTAAAGAACTCCATAACAAATGTGTTTATACGCTACAAAAGACTTTAAGAAAACCTATTAAAGCTCTCACGGTAGCCGTCTAAAATTTGTAATTTGTTTATCAAGTGTGTTATACGTACGACTTGTAGCGTATCTATGGTGCGGGGGCGCGGGGCGCGGAGTCGCGGCGCGGCGCGCTCCGGCACATCGCCAGTCCTCAGTCACGTGCGACGCCGCTGCCACAACGCGCTTACGTAACATATCGATTCGACTGCACTATCGATCGTCACTCGCAAATCACTTACGGTTTGCCGCGCGAATTTGATCAACTTTTAAACTAAGTTTCCGAACGCGTGTGCTGTGATTGTAAATTTTTCTGTGACTTTAAAAGTTGGATTTGGAACGTCAGCTGTTGAAGGTTTGTTTTCTTTTTAATTTTATGGGAAAATGAAACCGGTTTGATGCTAAATCGCGTCTAGGCAAGTGTAAAGGTCAATACTCTGTGAGGCACGCGATGTTATCGATGGATGTAGAGCACTGCACATGCTGGCTGCAGACGACTGACGTGCGATGCATTTGGCGAGACAATAAACCTTGCCGAAGACGTTCGAAAATTTTATCTTCACTTCTTGAAGTGCAAACTTTAACCTTGTTTTTTTTTAACCCAAATTAAGTTCCGCAATCGTCCCCGTCTGCCCCAATTTCGGCCCGATCTGTCATTTTAGTAAAAAAAGCGAGCTGATTGGGTCGGGATATGTATTTAAGTAGGTATCTTAGGACATAAAAACAACTTAATGGAAAGTTTAAACCGCACACTTGCTAACTTACATAATTAACATACTGTATCTGTTTCTTGCCAAATTGCATACCTACTTAGAAAAATAGAGAAGCAGAAAACGAAACGAAGAGATCGCTTTTTAGCAATAAGACCGCATGTTGTTACCTAAACTGCAAAACGTAATTCAAGACCAAAAAAAGTAAGAAATGTTGCAATTTTTTTACTAGCGCGTCTTGTATTTATGTACAAATAAGTAAATAAAAGTACTTTTTTAAATAGTAGGAGTAAAATTACTATACTAATGAATAAATAATCTTAGCGTAATTATCAGGGATCGGAAATTCGGATGCTTTTATACCGAAACTTCGGCCTCAAGGACCTACACCGCGTTGTTGTTGAGTAGTATGGAGGCGGACTCAATTTAATTTTGCTAATAAATTTACCGGGATTTCCCGGAATATCTGCAATTAGGATACATATCACATACGAATTAAAGTATTTAAATAACATATTTCAGCTGTTTCTTTTTACAAAATTTGTGGTATGCGGTAATTTTTTTATTACACCCTGTTTGTAGTTAAAACTGTTTACCAATGTGTAGGTATGTTAACAAAATCGCTGAATATAGTCATAAACTAAATATTTTTACAGTTAACACTATTACGTGATGTTTTATACGATCCCGGAATCCCGGAACTTAAATAATTAAAACAATATTTTTAAGAAGCCGGCTCCATACTATCTGAGCTTTTTCCGGGAATTTGCTAAGTTTAGGTATAAAAGTATCCGAATTTCCGATCCCTGGTAATTATTTATCAAAATGAATTTACTATTTTACAAACAGATTATTGCAGTGGCAACATTTTCTTACCTTTTTTGGTCTTGAATTACGTTTCACAGAAGTATATTTTTAAATGCTTGTAACTAAAGAATCATCAATATCATCATCCCGTCCCGTCCTGGCCGGTTACCCATAAACTTCCGAGTTCCGAAATACATACGATACGGCTCTATTCGAACTGTGTCACTCAAAACGTCAATGTGACGTTTCTTCAAACAAAAATGTCACTTTTGACACTGACATATCTAATCCATTTCGTTTCTAGATCTCTTAGCTGACGTATCTTAAATTTCGAATAGGGCAGATAGTATAATAGAAAAGTATTGCCTACATAATGCATATAATATCCAATGCTTCAAAATTCCTGTAGGTACAATTACTTGGTACAATTAGCCTAACTTGCCTTCAACAAGAAGCAATGAACTCCCAGCACGATATCTCTACCTAAACGTGCTGGACGTGCAGTTGCAGACGTATTTTTGGTTAAATTTTCAATTTAACTGTTCTTGCCAACTCCGTGCAGAGTTAGCTTGTTCCGACTCTATTCTACCCCCTTCACCAAAAATTCAATATGATACCTTAGTTGAACCTTGTCGTAGCTACAAATATGGAGAGACTAATTATTAAAGTGGTCGAGAGTTAAATCCCAAAATGTTTAAAAAAAAATACTATTCCACTTCTGATTCATGTTTCTTTCCCATTCCTTATCGCCAAAGTATACAAAGATACGACTACGACCACAGATAATGCTTATCTGACGTCCTCGTTTTTGAATCGATTTGTTTTTATTTTTTAAAACGATAACGCTCTCTGAGCGTTGGCCTTCGTCGGTTGCTATAGGACTTGCTATGAGTAGTTATTACCGGGGCCTTGACTATACTAAATTTACTCAGCAATGAGGAAACCTTTTTAAAAACAGTCTAAGTTTAGATAGGTAGGTATTTCCTGGTTTATATCATTAAGAATAACTTATCGTAATTGTTGTTTGATTTAAGTACTCATTACATCTTTAAGGTTTTTAAAATTAGGAAGATAGGGATATATATTTGATGGGGATATATACTGCATATTCAAATGATATACAAAGAATTGCGTATCATTTGAATATGCAGTATATATTCAAATTATACGCAATTCTGTAGCAACTACGCCAAGTGTGCACATGAAGTCAGTCTGCTCTGCCCGATGTAATTTTGTGGCTAAAAATCATAGAAGCAATCTCATCATAAAAGAAATTTTGATGAGATTGCTTACATGATTTCTATATTCCTCGTTAACTCTTACTTTACAGATGGAATAGTCTGTGCGGAAAGAGAACAATCGTAGAATGTATTTGATTCCATAAATTTCTCGACTCTTCTCTTTCCGCACAGACTACCTCAAAAACTTTGAACATCCTTAAACTGTCAAACATTCCAAATTTAAAATAGAAACCGTATAGGGCATTAGTCTCGCTTATCGGCTGCCAGTGCCGGCCGGCGTGCGTACAAAAATTTAGGTCAGCCAGTTTCATTCAGTGGCCGATTGCGTTGGCTTGATAGTAGTGTAAATAAAAACACGTGGCGATGCGGTCGTGCCACGCTATTTAGTTTCGCTAGTATTTGAAAACAATACAGCTCAAAGTTAACAAAATGACCACCACATCTATTTTCCATTCCATTCCATCCAAGATCATTGGAGCAAAGCTTAATTATACAAGTTCCAAATAAATCACACATTTATCTTGGAAACTAGTGGCTTTCTTTGACTTCATCGTTGGTCCCAAATTGATTGTTTTTTTTTCGAAGCATCCTAGCCTGAATAAACGGACCACACATCGGTCGATCAACAAAATTAAGTATTTACGTATACCTACTTTTTCTTTTCGTCGAGAAGAACTCGAGTTAAAGAAACTCTTAGACTTCATACTCAAAGGACAAATTAAACTGATAGGCTCATTTAATAAGGCTTTTTAAAGCTTAGTGAAAAGTCCCCTGTGTCCCCGGACGACATTAAAACGACGTCACAAAACGCCAAAATATGATGCTTTCAAACGATGTAATTGGATTTTTTTAAACGTTTACGCCCAAGGCCATTGTCGTTTCCGACGTACGCTGTAACAAAAGTTGTCAAAATACTCCTAAATTATGTTAGGTTAACCTCGTAAAACCTTAACGAGATTTAGGCCCTGCCTACCTCGAGTTTCGATTTCGTGCCGTCTCAGTCTTCCCCACCTCCTTTGGATTCACTCTCTCGCCTTAGCGGCTACATGAATACGGTCATTCTATGCAGTTAGATAGAGAAGGATTGGAGTATCTTGCCTTTCATTCGAACCCATAAAGTAAAGCTTATGGTTATATGGATTAATTTCGCAAAACGTCACAATATCATCCTGTTGTAAAACATTTATTTGCCAAGTCAGCATTCTAGATGGATTTGATTCAGATTTTAATGTGGAACCTACCTATGTATTTTATCAAGGCTTAATAGTCCAAAACAAGATTTATTCGATTGTATTCCGACAATGCATTACCAAATTTTCGACGAAAGCCAATTTACTGGCTAATCGAATTGTGCTTTTATTAAGAACTAAAGCGCTTAAGTTAAAAGCTATAACGAAACAAATTGCTCTTTCGCCCACTAACTTTATAGCCCCAGACAACGTCGCAATACTGTTGTTTTATTTTAAAAAGCAGTTTAAAGTCCGCCGTCAAAAGTTATTGGCAGTATCGGCGAGCCATGAATCCACGTCGGAATTTTTAATGTAAGCCCCCTGTAAACCCGTCTGTTGCAAAAAGCGAAAATCAATATGGCCACCGAGTCCCGTAATTGGAAAATGTACGATGAAAGCTATAAATTTTCACTTTCCGTGAATTCCGTGCATGCCTTTTCCTCTTTGCATTTACGAGTAAATACAGCTATTTTGTTTAACGCGATTTATAATGTCATTTGTCATCGTTTAGGTAATTTTGTTTTACTTTATTGCATATGATTATTAAATCGCCATTTAGAATCGTGTTTACGCGTAAACGTAAATGAATATAGGTAGAGTTAGACCAAAAGTCTGCAACGATTTTGATAGCACATGCAGTGCAAGTATTATTATACGTCATAATTTCATAGAAGTTTGACGTTTAAAATAGCTCTTGCACTGCGTATGCTACCGTGTGCTTTTGGTCTAATATACGGTTTATATTTCTATTGCCTCTAACTCTAAACAATATAAAACAGCAGTGATTTTTTTTGTGACAATTTAATGTTATCATAAGTATGATTACTAAAACCATCATAAGATATTACGTACAATATATTTTATAGTAATGGTAGTTTATTTTTATCCTCGACACCAGCGAAAACTAATTGCTGTATTCGAACTTCAAGATATTCACAATAGACGACACGTACTAGTTCCATTCTAGATACGTTATAGTTTAGATATCAACCAGTTCTCTTTTGCAGCGCAATTCGGGCAACCAATGTCACTTTTACGTTAGATAGAGTAAGATATCTATTAGATGTGAATTGGATCTCTAACTTAGTCATATCCTGTGGAAATCGTTCAAGAGTATCTCCAGAATCGCCCAAATGCCAAATTTGACAGGTTAGATCTTAGACATATCGTTATCGTATCTTGGTGATGTCTAAAAGATATAGATATCTATTTCAAAATCCGAATCGGGCCCTACGTTACTCATTGGACAATCGCACACTATAATTCAATTCACTAAGTACCTAGCCACATAATGCTGTCACGTAGTCATCTAGTTTTGCCTAATTGACACAACGAGCTCACATCAACTCGAATTAACTCCATATACTGCGGTTCAAAACTTGTTTTTAACACTAAACTCGTTTTAAAGTTGCAAAAAACGTAAACCACGTTAAAATGCTCAAATAAAAGCTATTTTAAACATGTGAACATTATCTCATTATAGCAGAGAAGTTTCCGCAAAAGAGAAAAAAAATGTTAGTTTATCATTCGACCAATGAAGATAAGTAAAACTAGAGCCGGGCCACGCGAACTCTGCATGCAATTTACAATGACAAAGTATGGCAATGTCAACATTATGAAAAAATTACGCATTTTTTGTTCTATTCAAGCCGGCGTGAAGACTCTATCACATTGTTTTTATAACTTTAAAAAACTATGTAGGTACTTATTCGTAAAATCACTAATCTTCAAGCACACATTTCTCTTTTGCGTTATTAAATATAAATAACCAGATTAAGATATATCTTCCGCTGTCCAAAAAGCTCTTAAGAAGAAAACTTATAGTACCTACATAACTCTTTCTATGCAACTCCATAATTATGACAAATGGCTGCTTTACATTCTAAAAGGGAGTAATAAATCACGAAAAAGAAGTCATTTCTGACGGCATTCATCGCTCAAATAGTCTGACACACATAAGGGCATGGGTACAAGTAGGTCGAAGTTCCCGTACTTTCACCGCTTTCTAACGCGCGAGTTGAAGTTTTAAGCAGGACAATATTTGTTTAATTCATGTGAGGAAACTTAAACGTACTTATATACGGAAATTATTTTTAGGGTGCTTTTTTATGTCTAGTAGTGGGAAATTTACACATAAAAAAATGTATAATACCACTTGCCAACTGCTACATATGTGTAATGCAGACCGTTCTATTTCTATGACACAACATTGGTTCTAATGTGTGTTCTCTTTGTGCATAAGTCACTAAATTTGCGAAAAACAGTTCCTGATGTGCAGATATATATTTACAATCGCGAACTTAATACGAGTATATAGTCGTGATAATTCACAGTCGCAATATTTTCATTCTAATACCTACACGTTAGCTATAAAAAATGTTATCAAATAGTTTCAAAAGAAACGAAAACAGTTATCTTACTGTGTATTGTTGAACCAGACCTTTAGCATAGGTACTAGTAATTCCCGGGAAATATGTTTAGGCAACGCCGCTCATTATATGTTTCCCTTTCCACGACTAAGCTTTCCCGTTTAAATCGCCGTTCGCGAAAAGGACGGCTAGTTCTCAAGAGCTTAATTAGCCAGCATTTGTTTCTGCGTGAGATAAACCCAGCGTGAAATAGTAAACAAATGCAATTCGCACGTGGTGTAAATGTGAATGGAATGGATAATGCGGAGGCGGCTGCCGCGCCGTCTGCGGGCGACAACCGTCACACGCCCCTGTCACCGCGAGGGCACCGATGGAGCGTTTATTCATGAAACGTGTCTATTACAAACATAGACTAGGAATCCTCTAGACCACCGGTCGGCAACCTGCGGCCCGCGGGCCGCATGCGGCTCGTGAACCTGTCACTTGCGGCCCGAGTGCCGCCTTGGCTATTTTGTATGTAATAGTGACAAACGACAATGTCTCATATTTAAAGTCGTAAATATTAACAAAGTACGGCCCGCGTCACCTCCGTTAACTACTATGTGGCCCTTGGCTACTAAGAGGTTGCCGACCGCTGCTCTAGACGGAGTTTAGAGCAATTATTTCATGAAACCGATGCTGCGAAAAATACGGGGGTGCGGGGGACGAGGTGAGCGAGGTCCCGTGCCGTGATTGATCAGTTCAAAGACACGGACGTCACACAAAGACACTTTCGACTCGAAAATGGAGTAAAACTACCGTATTTGTGACAGAGGGGGTAGAGCTACTATGCTCAGTCTGGAGGATGTCTTGTCTGTGATTACAAACAAGCGTTTAGAATTCTGCTGTTTGATGGGAAAGGGAAACCGAAGCCTGTAATTACATTTCCGTTACCCACAGATACTAAAGTGAGGTGTAAAGCATAGCGTCTGGGGCGCAATGATGTTTTTTAAGAATCATCAGCCCTAAGTAAAACGTACTGAACTAAATGTAAATAGCCACTATTGAATTTGTAGTGTTTAAATCTTATTATATAGATATTGTGTTTGGCAATTAAAAAAAATTAAGGCTTCTTCGGCATTACAGAGTAACTACGTTCGTCGGCGTCGTATGGTAGAGTAAAACGGACTTAATACAAAAGGCGTCTTGATCGGCGGCTTATTCGTTGCACAAAAGACGTATGAAAGGAAAATGTTGTTAATGAAATTGGTGAAACTTGGCATAGTATACGAGAAGTCGTAGTAATCGTTACAGTAATAAACATGTTAAAATGCTACTCAAATGCAAACCAAGAGAAACAAACCAATATTACGAAGTAGAGTGGGGCAAATAGAATAGAATAGAATAGAAAAATATTTATTCAGGCAACACATCATTCCATTACAAAATGCACAATAGGAAATAATAACATAAAATGTGAAACAAGAAGTATACAAAACACAAAGAGACATATTAAAGATAAAGATTGTTATTCCTCGCCACATCTGCCCCAGTCCGTTCCAAAAACCGCATTAACGATATCGAGCCAAATCGAACGTTCACCTCCATGTTTACAAACAGTTCATTCACTGCCTCATATTGCCTCGGGTGAGATATCTCTGCACATATCACAGCCACCTATCATTCAACAGAATGTCCCTGTGTTATTTGTCATCGTCATTAGCCTCATGGCTTTATGTAGGTACCTACCCTACCGGCGAAAAACTCTAGCCTCCTAAGGCCCAAGGTCCTGCCTATAGTACTTATTCAGTTCGATGAAATTTAAATCATATTCACTTGGAATAGAATCGCATTTGTTTTGTATCGTTAATTTTTCAAACAAAAACAAAATCAACTTCAGTGACACATTCTGGATTTTTCATTTCTATTGGCTGAGCCTAGCAAGTTCGCTACGGTAATCAGCTTAACTCCTCAAATAACCAAGCAGTACTGGGTTGAATGGACCCCATACGACACTGAGAATCTAGTGTTTTTTTTTTAGCCGCGGATTTTATATCTGCGCCAAATTCTTCCAGTCCGCTCTAAAGCCTTGGAGCAATCGACCGTTCACCTTGTTTACAAACAGTTCATTCACGGCTCATATTCCCCGGGGCAGGACGCCCTTGAACCATCACGCGCAGGACTACCTTAATCAATGTTCCCCGGACTCCCCGGTCCATTCTTGGGATCACGCTCAAAAATAGAACTGGGAAAGGACGGTCATTTCCCCGAACCACGCTTCTAGGACTTCAAATATTATCTAATGCTGTTAGAAAATTATGTATTTTCTGTTCATTCCTCTTCACATCGTTAGGACGGATGCCCAAGTATCTCGTGTGATAAGGGTAACTTTCACCCCTTGGGGCTTGGTTTTTACAAAATCTACGACGGTATTAAAATGTTATTCTAAATCACTTTCCAGATTTGTAGTTTTTCAAACAATCAAAAATGATGAATAATGCTGTAAAGAAGCGGTCGGCATCAAGCGAACCACTCACTTGCGGCCCGCGAGCCTCTGGCTATTTTGTAAGTAATATTGACAAACGACAATGTCTGATAAAGTCATAAATATTAACAAAGTACGGCCCGCGTCAACTTCGTTAACTACTATGTGGCCCTTGGCTGCTAAAAGGTTGACCGCTGCTGTAAAGCGTTGAAATACATTTCTGATTTGAAATATTCCTGCGAAGACGGATGTCGATACCTACTGTCAGTCAACAAAGCTCACGAAACTTGTGAGCTGTAACCGTCACCTGTACGGATATAATGGTCGTATTTGTCTACATGACAGCGTGATAAAACGGTGTCCGTCTCTTTATATCCCGCAGAGTTAAAAAGTGACAGTTGTTTTATCACGTGGATAAAGCGATCCATAATAGGCTTGCTCTTGTGATGTGACGTTTTCCCCGTGGGCTCGATTACGTGCATTCGTGTTTTAAATCGGGTACTTTCTCCTGTTTACACGTCCGCGCGGGGCGTCGTGGCGAAGTGAAATATGCCATGGGACACGCGTGATGCTAGGGTTGCCACCTACGTTATAATTTTTTATAGATTCAACATACACACTCTAAAAAAAATTTGGTTGGCCCTATCAATATTTTGATAGTCGTAATCAAGCATCTTGATTCCATACGAGCCTAACAAGGACTTCGACATTTCAAATAAGGTAATTCTGATTGATCTTACTATTGCTATGTAACTGAGCCAACTAAGATCTTGTTCAATATATACATGAAAAAGAATTATGGTAACTAATTGACCCTAGTAAGATCAACTAAGCTTGATATTTATTGAATCAACCTACGTTACATAATTATGTCAACAAGTTAATAATAGATGCAAGGTATACAATTGTTAGGATTAATCAATACCTACTTTATTAGTTCAATCACAGATACACTTATTGTTTTAAGTAATCAGCTTTCATTGATTTATATAAGATCGTAATTGTTGTAATTAACTTAACGTCAACTAAGAAGAAACTGCTCTTAGTTGGTCTTCATTTTTTAGAGTGCAGTGACATTATTTACATGTAAACATTTAAATGCGCAAAAATGTAAATAAATACGATATTCAGAACAGTAGAAATATTTGTTTTCGTAACATAAACGTAACGTAAACTGTAACCTTTTGTGCCAACCCTATATGCTAGCAGACAGACACCAGACGGTATCTGCACCAGCAGCGGGTAACAGCGTGCGAAAGGGCCATTTGTCATCGAGCATTTTAGTAGTCAACGCCACGCCACTACAGATAACATAATTCTACAAATTTATACGGAGATAAAATATGAATAATTATAGGCACGAATCGGGTGAACACGAAATATGAAATACTGCGGATGTGTTTTAGTGGTGTTTTATTTGTAAGCTACCGTATTTTGAATAGATATAACATAACTACAATAAAGTAACACAGCACCAGTAAAATTATACAACCCAAATTAAGTATAGGTATGATATTGCTCCAAAGTAAACATGGCTTTGTACAAAAAAAAATTACGAGTAGATATGGTAGTATAGACCAGGGCCGTGTTGCATAAAAAACTACAACTAATATTACAAGCGGAACTCCTTTTCTAATAAGTGGAATTAGAAAAGGAGTTCCGCTTGTATTAATATTAGTTGTAGTTTATTATGCAACACGGCCCAGAACCAATATAAAACAATGGAGCTTTCAATGGAGCAATGGCATCGAAAAATATGCAAAACATTTTCAAAGGCAGCCCTGATAAAATGATAAGTTCGAGTGACAACCCTAGTCTAGCAGACAGGGCCCAGACGGCCCTTGAACTAGCAGTAACCGCGTGAAAGGGCCGGTCGCGATGCGTGCCCCGAGATCGCGATCTACACCGGGTTAAGGCACTCACGTACATGATTTACTTCACTTTGTTCGTGATTGATAACTATCATCTGAATATCATTGTAGTAATAGTAAAAAAACCGGCCAAGTGCGAGTCAGACTTGCGCACGAAGGGTTCCGTACCACCTACGCAAAAAACGGCAAAAGAAATCACGTTTGATGTATGGCCCCACTTAAATAGTTATTGTATTCTGTTTTTAGTATTTGTTGTTATAGCGGCAACAGAAATACATCATCTGTGAAAATTTCAACGGCCTAGCTATCACGGTTCATGAGATACAGCCAGGTGACAGACCTACAGACGGACAGACAAACGGACAGATGGACAGTCGGACAGCGGAGTCTTTTATAGTTATTAGGGTCCCGTTTTTACAGAACCCTAAAAATGTCATAAAAATCCGGTGTTCTTGCATTTTAAGAATATATATCTTTAATGGAATGTCCCCATTGTCCTTGCCGTTTTAATTCCGCTTTTTCATTATCTAGTTGATTGGATTTCTTGTAAGTTTGGTTTCTTGAAATTTCTACGGAAGAGCTTGTTACTTTGTTAGGAGGAATTCCTGATTTCTGAAGTTAATTTGGTCACAAGAGCTGGTACTGAAAGTCTTTAAAAATACGACGTAATGTTACCTATCTACATATTGACTGACATAGAAAAAATTATACCAATTTAACCTTTTTTAGGGTTTCGTGCCCAAAGGGTCAAAACGGAGCCCTATTACTAAGACTCCACTATTTGTCACCAGGCTGTATCTCATGAACCGTGATGTTACAGTTGAAATTTTCACATATGATGTATTTCTGTTGCCGCTATAACTACAAATACTAAAAAGTACGGAACCCTCGGTGGGCGAGTCCGACTACTGGGTTGATATTATTTTTAATTTAAAACAGGAAACGGTGATAATAATAAGTAATCCGTTTAAGCGCCGTACAAATGTTTAGTTGTTCAGAGTACAGCTTTCCTTTACCGTTGTAAAGCCCTCGTAAGCCGCCGATCTCCGTATACCTCGAAAGTAAAAGCTTCTCTAAGGCTTTTCAAGAAACAATATTGGAGAAACTTTGAAAGTTTCATGTAATACACATACAATAACATGATAACTCTACTACTTCTACTATAAAAATTCTAGTATTTCAATGAATTTCTCGATCTTTGTATTCTATCATAAACTTAATGTAAAACTAAAATTTACTTAATAAATAAGCTACTTTCCTACTAGTCAAATCTTCTTTTTAAGAACTGTCAAACCAATAGATATGCTAATATGGAATTTATATGAAAACGAGAAAATGATGACGGCACGGTCAACTCACCTACTTTTTATGTTTCTATCCGATTTATTAAATAGAAATTGTGTTTAAATATAACAGCTATCTATATTTTTCTAATAATTATCTGGTGCTTTATTTCGTACACGGTGTGAAATAATTTATTTTAAGTAGAGGAAACTTCCCTATTCGACTCTCTCATAAAAATGAACACCCAACTCCGATTCAAAAACAATATCTTTTCCTAAATCGTTCATGAAGTTATTAAGGCAATCGAACGTAATCCGTGACGGGTAGTAAACATCCCTGACCTACCGCTACCAGGCTTGCCCGGGTGCTGGCCGCTCGGGTCGCACGGTTCAACGACCTCTCACGCCAGCACTTTTCTCGAGATCGCCCGGTTATCCGGTTTAGGTTTTTCCTCCACATTCTGATTGGGATGTTCGATTGTCATTGCTCTTTTCCGGTTTTATTTCTGGGTGCTTGATTGGGGAGGCTGATTTTTGGCACTTTCAGCGAATGGTGTATTTTATCCGCAAGCATATTGTTTGTTATTAAATTGTTACACCTTTATACAAACTTTGTCTGATCCTTCTTCTTCACGTGTAATGTTTGTGTCTATTCTAATAATTTAACGATTTTAAAACTTTATGTTTAATTTACATACATACGTAATTCTTTAAATTCTTTAAATAAATACAAGTATAAGTTTACAGCTCTAGATATGCCAAAACACTTATACTCTTAATACATAGTCATAACTATCTCTAGGATCTTTATTTAAATTTACATATGAGAGATTAAAAAAAGGCCTGAAACTATACTAATTTACATAGGTTGAGTTTAAAAACATTCTGATACAGTGAAACCTGGTTAATTGGCACCTGGATAAATGGAAAACCTCAATAATTGCAACCAAAAGTCCGGTCCCGGTCCCTTGAGACTAAAAGGCCTCTATAATTGAAATTTTGGAACCTCTATAATTGCAATTTAGAGTTTAGTGTTTTTCGTAATTTTGCCTCTGTAATTGACCACATCGCAACTTAAGACCTCTATAATTGACACTGTGCTAAAAAAATCCGTTATTTTTGCTCTTGTTTTTACCTCTATAATTGAAACGAGTCTTACTTATTGCCTCTGTAATTGAAATAATGTAGTTGTAGACAGCAGAAACAATATTTTAATAGCAATGATAATTTTATTTATATCTCCATCCAGAATTCAATTTATTTATTGGGTATCTATCAGAGCCTGTAGTAGGTGAAATAATTTTGATCAATAAAAAACAAAGTATGCTTTTTACATTCTAATAAAACTTTCTTCTACAATTCAAGGGAATTTTTGAAACCCAAATGATAAGAAAATAAAGTGGTAATTAATGTAGTGTAAAAGTGCAAGTATAGACAAAAGCAATATATAGACCAGAAACCCAGAACGTAAGCGTGTAAATCTACTTTAAATGGTTATTTGCACCTCCATAAAAGAAATTTGTCAGAACGCAACCTCTATTAATGAAAACCTCTATAATTGACACAACGATTTTTTGAACCTCGTTAATTGACACGACCTGCTTAAATGAAAAACCTGATGGTTAATTGACAAAAACTGGCCGGTCCCTTGCGATTGCAATTATCCAGGTTCCACTGTATTATATTGTAAATTCGGCCACTTGTCTGCGAATATGTCTGCGTAATAAGTATTGAAAGGAGGTACCGACAGCACCGATTTCATCTAGCCTTGCTTATCGTTATCTCATTTACCCTTTAAGCCCATTTTGTTGCTTCCGCACTACGCAACATATTGTATAATATTCGTTCAGAAAACACTATCAATGCGTCAAGACTCGTATATTTTTCCTACGATTTTTGTAGTCGATTTTAAGTTTAGTTAATAGTTCTAACAAAGGGTGTAGCTTGTCTAGAGTGTTTGTTTTTTGAAGCCGTAAATTTACTCCATTTGGTGTACCTAATAGTATTCTAAATTACAATAAAGTTGTTGAACTGCGTCTGCAATAACACTAATTCGTGTTTAATTATTGGTTCCAGGTCTTGCAAGACATCAAGGTAAATATGGTCTGTTCTCTTCTTGCCTCTTCTCTGCTTTTCTATGTCTCTTCTTTTGCGTTCTTGCACATTTTCCTATTTCGTTTTTTTTAGTTCGATCTTTTAAATGTTTCAATTGTAACAATGCTGTACTTTTTGTCTTTATAGTTTTGTTTTTCTTCTCTTGGCTTTACTAGTGTGGTAGTCCTGTGGAAGGTAAGTACGTAAGTAGTTTATGTTTAGCTGATTATTTATTTATAACATCTGTATATTTAATTAGATTTCTTCTACTTTATTAAAAAAAAACATAGCGTCTTTCTTTACGTGAGTGTAAATGACTTACTTATTTATTAGAACATAACTCATTTTACGATTGACTAGTTTCATGTTTAGGTATATACTTATAGTAACGGGAATGAGGATTTTAAGGGACTCCTAGCCTAGCCGGTAGTAATACTTACTGCCTACGAAGCTAGAGGTCCCGGGTTCAAATCCCGCGGTAAGGGTATTTGTTTGTTTATCTCAGATATATTTGTTCCTGAGTCATGGATGTTTTCTATGTCAATACCTATATTACCTATATCAATATAGGTATGTATTATCATCTAGTACCCATAACACAAAGCCTTATTGAGCTTCCTGTGAGATTAGCTCGATTTGTGTAAGATAATCTATTATTTATTTATTGGTTTAATGACATTACACCAATAACGAAGAACAGCGAAAAGGCTAAGTTTGTTAATGTTTTAAAGGAAACATATACCTTTAGGATTACCACTTCATATCTAACATTACTCTAAATTATATCACTGATTTCTAGAGATCCCAATTCAAACAATAATCCAAAAAGTATTTAGCTAAAGTACATACTATCTATGTTCTTACGTCCGCGAAGGTTCGATACGTAGGGCGGGGGCGCGGTCGATGAGGCAACGACCCCGCCCAAACCACCCCCACTTATTTATTTATTAAATTCCCTATTGTTTCCTATTAATTATTTGTCTGGAAACTTTAATAGCGCTATAAAGGAAGGTTGCAAGATTAAATTCGGCTTTTTTCGCTGTTCACCAAAAAATTGCTTATTCGAATTTTGCGCAGTGAGTGGGATGAATACATTGTTGTTTATCGCGTTTGTTGAGTAAGAATTTAAAATATACCTAACGGGCTTAGATATGAAATCCTAAATAGGTTTAATAATGTAATGTATAACACTAGACCCTGAGTGTCAAGTCTAGACAGATTAAGACTTATGTTAGCACGATATCCTAACAATAAGTAGGCAGTGAGCATTGGAAAAAAAGTTTCGTAAAGTGACATCACCAATTGTTCAGTGCCCCTATCTTAACCTTTTGGCCGCCGGACCTAGTCCGCAAAGACGCTCACTCACACGCCAGAGCAAATTTTAAGTAAACAACTAATAAAAAGTTTAGGGATTGCAAATAGTGATATCGATATTTACAATATTATGGTAAAAATCTTTTTAATTTAGCTTTGTTCTTATCCTGTTTTAATTTCATTCCAAATTGCCAAAATTAAACATATGTTTTACACCCGAAAATGTTTAAAATATAGGGATTTAACATAAAAAACAACCACTAAACAATGTCGATTCAAGACGTGATATCGCCGCACTAGGCTGTACGAGAAGTCTTTTATACAAGACAACGGCGCCCATGGACTGCCCGCAATGCAGACCGACAAGGACTGTTTCCGCGCGGATCAAGTAATAATAGTCTCTAGGTCAACGGCGTAAGCGCTTGTCGGTACGTAAATTTTATTGGCGTAACGTTAAAGCTGCGCATCATGTGTCGATAAAGTCAATATACCGGAACTGTTTTAGTGAAAATTACACGTGGGTTGAATTTTTAATGAGTGAAGATATTATTCCGGAATTAGAATCTATCATTATAATTTCAGTTTGGTTTACATTAATCTATAGGTAAACTCTTATCAAAAAAACGTTCAACGACTTGTTACAAAAAAATTACACATTAACTTCAATGTTATAACAATAAAAGTAAAGTCTGATAAACAGGTATGTCCCTGTACCACACTTGTGCGAAGCGGTCGCTGCGGTGTATCCCTTCCCACTAAGCTATAAAATAACATAATTTTTTTTTTATCTCTTCTGCAATTAAATAGTCCACAATCTACAATGGCAAATTTACTTGTCTGACTGTACTTTATAGAGCTAAAGAAGCTACCAGAACTTTAAATATAGTTATGCCTATCTGACTCTCGTTCTACGTATTCTAGTAAGTAGTTACCTACTATTCGTTGAAAAAAATTGGCGATTAACAAGTGTTCAAATACTTAGATAAAAACATATTTCTGACTTTAAAAATTCCCATATCGAGTTAACATTCCCATCCCTAGCTGTCTTTTATACAAGACAACGGCGACGAGGAACATGAAAAATGTTGAAATGTGGAGCAATTTTTTTAAATGCCTTATTATAAAAGAAGGGATTTATATAGCGGCTTAAAAAGCAAATAAATGAAAAAACAAAGACCTTAAATATGAACACGAGTGTAAATGAAATAGTAATTGTTATTATTTTCACATTAACTCAGTGGTTGAATTTGTGTCTTGTATACAAGACGACGGCGCCAGCGTATCGTTCTATCGTTGTCTTCTATACCGGACAACGGCGGTCAAAGGGTTAAAAAAAAATCTAAATGGTTGACGGTAGACAATGCCATTAGGCATAATAGGCATTAAGTTCAGCATTAGTACATAAGTATAGCTCATATCACGTAATACATATAAATAATGTAATTATGAGGTAGATACGTATCTACTCTTATTTTAATGTTGTCTGTACGGCATGTGGCCTATGTGGTTGTACCTAATACACAAAATATATAAAAAATCCTCTGCCTGATAGTGTCGATGACCTGAAAATTCTGAAATTCATACATACATGTAGGTATATCCCCTAAAAGGCAGCCCCTGAATTTTAGTGCCTACTTTAATCTGCTCTTTCTCTGATTGAATTGGACCGTCCCACACTGTTATGATGAAATTGATGAAAGGAGAATAGCCGATTGTGGATATAGTCCCGATAAAAATACATTGAATACCTATTACTTTTGTCTATAAGCCATTACGCGTTTAAAGTTTACTTATTTTGAATAAACATACATATTCAAATCATAGCTTTCTAAGAACTATTAGACATCACCTAATAACAAACATTTTAACTACAAAATGTGGTCCGTTATTTCACCACAAATAGGCAGTAATAAACCTAATATCGGAAATCAAACTTCAACATAGCAACATAAGAATTATACTCCAAAATCCATAAGTCGAGGATATAAGGTCGAATTTAACTATGGTTTCGAGTTCTTCCCTCCTTTTCCAGCTTATGTTTCCTCGCTCACACAACAATCGCCAACGGAGATTCTATTTACAAAACATTCGAGGCGACGTTGCCACATTGCGCGGGAGTGCATGACGTCACACATGCCGTCCCTCTTTACACCTCTCTGTCTTGACAGAGGTCGTTTTCCAGACTTCGTTTAATGAAGGACAACATACGAAGATGTGTTTCAAATGTAAATTAGTTCAAGTTTGGAATTGGTTTGTGTCAAATTTTATTACAAGTTTGGATTCGACCTAGAGGATTTCAAGCATATGTCACAGTGGTTTGTTGAAAGTTAAAACGAGAAAAATATAGGTGTCGCATCTCCTAAAATCATTTGAAAGATCACGTTTTCATATCAATTATATCATTATTTTTGGCTGTAATTGCTTAGGTAGGTAACTTATAGTTAACGCTTGAGCTATTCTTTGCCCTCTTTCCACTAATCTCTCCGGAACCTTCCTCATTCATATATTATCTATAACCTTTCCGTATTCTCCTTTTCATATGTATTAATCATGCAGCAAGTTAAGCCGAATATCATACCATGGACGGCAGACATTGCTTGCAAAAATCACACCCTAAAGGTTGCATTTTTCACAACAGTTCATGTTTAGAAAAGTCTTTGTGACTCACAATCAGGTCGTCTGTCATAATTTCATCTAAATGACGTCACGATGTTTGGACTCCACGGCGGATGTTTGAGAAATATCCCGGCGAATTATTAGCAACTGTTGCCGCAATGGCTGTTATTTAATAAACATTTAGTTCTATTGTCATTGTATAACATAACATAACAATATACTGTAAGAAAGTGGCCCAGAATAGTCTAGCGAGTTGTGTCTATGGCAGGCATGTCTTTATAGTTGTGACTTATTAAACATACTGATTTGATAAATCATTCGCAAGGCAGAGTAACGTAGGTCAGGTTAGAGGTACAACCACCACGGGAGTCCTTTTTCTAATTAAGAAAAAATCGTAAGGAAATATTTGACTGACTTTAATACCAGGAAGGTGTTATTGTAAATACTAGCGACCCGCCCCGGCTTCGCACGGGTTAACAAATTATACACCTAAACCTTCCTCAAGAATCACTCTATTGATAGGTGAAAACCACATGAAAATCCGTTCAGTAGTTTTTGAGTTTATTGAGAACAAACACACAACAGACAGACGCGGAGGTGTAGCGATCTTGGCAATCTTCTGTAATCTTAAAGTAAGTGAAATAATTATTGGATATCAAAACCTTAACCACCAAAATAAGAAATATACGAGTTCAGATCGAGAAATTACCTTTTTCACTAATTAACCTCATCAGTCCGAACAGGTTACGTAATATCTCTTATGTTTATATTAGTTCCATCTTCGTCGACCACATAAGATTGTAGCTCTATTTGTTGCGGAAGCAATCAATTCAAATAGATCAAACTAGGAAGGCAAAGGTCCCCAGTTATTCGACCACAATGGACGGCCTTCGCCTCACTCGATCTACCTAATTGTGCCTATATGCCATCTTGAGTCTACGGTCAACTTTGATTTAATCCTTAAAGCCTAGGAACTTTTCACTTTGTTAGTCAATTCCAATTCGAAAGTGTACATAATGGCCACGACCACTCTGTCAAGAGTTAACGAAAAAGAAGAAGTCAATTCCAAAATTGTAACTTAAGACATGAAATTGTATACTCGTACCTACTCCTAAAACTAGCAAACTGAGCTTGCACATTTCAAAAAAAAAATGTTATAAATTTTGTTTAAAATGTCGTCTTAGAAATTTTGAATTCAAACTCAGCTAAACGAGA
This sequence comes from Cydia fagiglandana, assembly GCF_963556715.1. Lineage (NCBI taxonomy): Eukaryota > Metazoa > Arthropoda > Insecta > Lepidoptera > Tortricidae > Cydia > Cydia fagiglandana. Next base: position 9,510,796 of record NC_085938.1, on the reverse strand, counting down.
TGGATGAGTGATATTTATATATGAAAATACATTGATTTGAAAATATAAATTTTCTCAAGCAAATGATATTCAAAAGATACCAACTGCGTAGAACTAACTATTATTTGTCATATAAAAACGAATCAATACAGTCATTTAGCCTTGGAAAAAAGCATAATATATTTGGCTCTTGTCATTATAAAAAACAAAATTGAACAATAAATTGTCCGCTCGCTATTCGAAGCTGACATTTCCGATCGTGCGTCAGAGTAAATAGTGACTTTTCCCCTTGAGTTATGGGTCGAAATGGATTGCAGATTCTCTGTGTCAGTTAAATTGACAGCAATTTATCTTGTATTCAAGATATTTTTTCTATTAGGGTTACAGAAGGTAACATTCAATGTAATGGTAGTCATTAGGAGTCGCGGGTTAAATCAACTTTAGACTGTTACGGGCTTTTAAAAGGACATTATGTATTTACGATGACATTTACTGCGTCGCGGTCGTCGTGTAAGTCGTTGACTTTTTAATAGTTCAATATTCAAAAGTAAAACTCGACGCGAACTTTTGAGTTTTCCACGGAGTCTTAAAATTCTCGATGCTCTATCTGGTTTTACATTCAGACAATTTGAAAAATATAAGTGATCCATGTTTGGTACAAAAGCTTGCATCCTTATAGTTATATCACTAGGAGCGCCTCCCGCCACGTCCCGGAATAGCCTCCGATCCACGCAACGCACGTGCGCATATAGGTAAAAAATGAAGGAGCTCTCCTACATTTGGGTATCAATAAATTCGAATGTCAGCTTGTGTACTCGTATATATATTTTGGTATCTCGGTATTTTTGAGCTTATGTGAAGTCCTTTTGCACATCTGAATAAAGAACTTCCAAGTGGGTTGCAATCGCTCTATAAGTTTGATTATTTTCACTTTTTGTACAACATAATATACGTAGAATATACATTGTACGCGATATAATTTAAAATGTGGAACAAAATTCTGCTGAAAATAGTGAAAATATTGAACTTCAACCTGCAAATTATTGCACGAAGTGATAAATATTTGCGATATTTAAAATCACTTTTTTGGAACAACGAGGCAACGGCTGAACAATATTTTCATAATGATTGTTCAGCATTTGTGCTTTAATATGAATGATATTTTTATTTACGTAGCCTTTACAGCCCGTTTTATTGAGACCTATTTTATTGCCGGTCTCTGAGACGGACTGGATTTTTGCTATATTTGAAAAAAAATATGTCTTTCATGTCAAGGTGGCATTTCTTGGCACCACTGCAAAAGATCGTCTTTCGACCGCATAAAAGTTGCAAATATAAAAAGAAAACCTGGCCATCTAGAAAATAAAACACGTGCTACATAGTACCTACCAACAGCAATTGCTGCAATCACTCTCTTAAGGATAGTTATAATACTGTTTTTAGGGTTCCGTACCCAAGGTATAAAAACGGGACCCTATTACTAAGACTCCACTGTCCGCCTGTCTGTCACCAGGCTATAATCTCATGAACCGTACCTATTAGCTAGACAGTTGAAATTTTCGCAGATGACGTATTTCTGCTGCCGCTATAACAACAAATACTAAAAAGAACGGAACCTTCGGTGGGCGAGTTCGACTCGCACTTGTCCGTTTTTGTATTACTGAGGTGTTACATAATGCCTTAGTATTCTTTTAAACGGCGTTTACAAATTAGACTTAAATTCGATGCGAAAACTAGGCTTTTCGTTATACCACATTACTTATTATCTTGCGTGTTATTCTGGCAGTAAATCTTGTAACACAGATAATAAAACTTGTAAACCATAGACCACATTAACCTCCTCGGTTATTTTATCGCGTCCCATTTCTGCGTGATTAATCGTGGCGCCCTGCCCGATAACAACAATCTAATGAGGCCTCAATTTCTTTACCTGGTTAATTTATTTTTAACCTGGGGAAATGAATACATGAATATTTGATGGCTATAATTATGAATAAATGTTTTTTTAATTAACGGTAGTGTGTACGTTAATCATATTATAATACATGGCATGAATAAGAAAAGTATGGGAAAATAGGCTACGGCGTAAAGAAAATTTGTATCAAGGTATTCATAGGCAGGGCTCGGAACCGGTATTTTTTAAAAATTCCGATCTAGCCCAATATTTTTGATTATTTTATGCTCTTTAAGGTTGACGACCGGTCTGGCCTAGTGGGTAGTGACCCTGCCTGCGAAGCCGATGGTCCTGGTTTCGAATCCCAGTAAAGGCATTTATTTGTGTGATGAACACTAATATTTGTTCATGGGTGTTTTCTATGTATATAAGTATGTATGTATCTATATAAGTATGTATATCGTCGCCTAGCACCCAAGTACAAGCTTTGCTTAGTTTGGGGCTAGGTTGATCTGTGTAAGCTGTCCACCAATATTTATATTTATAAAAAAGAACATAATAATAGCGGTATTTTTGTATGGAGCAAATACTGGTTTCCGACCCCTGCAGAGGTCGGAAACCGGTATGATAAACTGCTATGATATTCTGATCGGGAACACCAACGTCTTCGGCAGCGGAGTTGAAACACTTGAAACAGTCGCCGTGGTCGAAATTGGCTGGGCGAGAGTAGTATAATAAAATACACTGGATTGCACTCTGCACATCATCCGAGAAAACCTTTAACAATATACAAAATTATCTCAAATTGTCAAATAACAGGAGATGTGTCCAACTTATCCAAGTAAACGCTTGACTATGAAGAGTAGGAAGTTAGTAAGAAAGACGCGCTGTTGTCACTATGTCCGAAGACTTCTAAGCTTAATACTTAACCTAAATCTCTTCCTGTGAGTTTTTGCTCATTTAAAATGTTTGAAAGCGCACAAGCAAGTCGGTCCTTATTTTCATCATCGCTCTGAAATATTTTATAACTTGCCTAGGTATTTGGAAATTTTGAATGTTTTTCTGAAGACTCTGTGTCATTGAATCAGCAATTTGGCCCTAAGTTAAAACTATACGGATTGTTCTAGACAGCCAATGAAATAATGTCAAATCCAGGAACGAATGAATTTCGCGAATAGCTGTTGTTATTGTTGGTGGCCCATAAATAATGTGGAATGTTAGCTCCTGTCAGAATTATCGCCGTTAAATGTTTTAATAGCAGTTCTGGCTTGTTTGGAAAACGAAATTAACGCTTTTGAGACGGAAAAATTGGATTTTAGTATTATTGTTGTTTATGGCTAAAAATAATGTTGCCTCCTACTTTACCTACGAAAAAATATACCTACATTTTGTTCATCACCTACTGAATTTTCGCGACACGAAATAGACCGTAGTTAGGGCAAGCAACATTATACCTAATTATAAATTAAAGAAATCCTTTCGATAGGAAGTAAATAAAGTGACGAATATAACGGGAAATCATACATCGAAATTCTTCAATCCGTTTAGGATACATAACCACCAAACCAACAGCTCACCGCCACCACCAAACCAAACACCACCACCAAACACCAAACCCACCACCAAACAAACAACACCAAAGAAACAGCTGCGGGCGCAGCACGGTTCCATTTTTATCGACTATCACTATGCGCGTCCCTTTCGCACTAACATACTTGTTAGAACGTGACAGGCATAGTGATAAGGGATAAAAACGCGACCGTGCTACGCCGCCTGGTCATCATCTTGCTCGCGTTATCCCGGCTTTTTGCCACGGCTCATTGGAGCCTGGGGGATCCCATGCAGCTTGGCCAAAAAAACAGTTACAATCTTAAAACATTTACTTCCTTGTTTAGCAATCATTTAAAAAATAGTCCTGTTTCTTACCTAGCAAAAGTCTTCTTAAGGAGCTTTGACGTCAACCAATTCGATATTAAACTAATAATTCATAAGCAAAGCTAGTGTCAAATATAACAAAGTTAACCGCAAACTAAACTACGAGTGAGTACATATATTTTACGTTCGCGTTCCACAAATTTCGGTAATTTACGATTTGAAGTTGAGCCAGAAAGATCAAAGATACTGTGGCCTTGGCCCGGCTGGACTACAGACCGAATGTCGATTACGTGTTGATGGAGATTAGCTATTGCTATGCAATGTCACTGATAAACTTGAGACTGATGAAAAAAAAAATTGATTTTATTGAGACATTTCATTTTATTGCCAGATTGGTTTGAGCCTGAAATATACTTCCGACGAAAAACAAGCAATCGCATTTCCAATTTAAATTAGATTAAACGTTGGACTGACAAATAAATCTGTCGGTTTTACTTGCCTTTAACCCGGCTTATAAGTATTTTAGCTAGACATATTTGGTGTACTCAGTCGGTATCTTTGGCATTTTCGATAAAGTCTCTGTTGCCTAGTAAGCGGTGATAAATTGACTCTCTTAAATTTTTCGTGTATTCTCATGACAGTAACTGTTCCTGATTCATACCATCGCACGCCATATTGTCAGCTTCCTCATCACTTAGCCAGGATGAGCTTGAAATGTTTGAATATATTGGCACATACACATACAGTCACCCACTCTGCGGAGCTTCAGGATTTACCGGGATAACGTTAAGATCGGAAAAAGGATCTGCCAGAAACGGTAGAAACTAAATCCGTTACTGATATCTGTCACAGTTATCTGAATATTTTTTTATAAGGGTTAAGATTGTTCCTCTTTCCCGTGAACATCATGATATAAAAGAACTATAACGCCTTATTTTCTTGCTGGTCTCTTATAGGCATATTCAAACCTTCTACTTCTAAAAATATATAAAATTTTAAGAAGTAAATAGAAGCTTTAGAAAAATCTACCCCCGTTTCTCGGAGCATTTTTCACCCATTTCCATCACCATTATGCCATGATATGATACCAAGTTAACCTACAAGAATACTCATCTAGTGTAAAAATACTCGTAGTATTTCTACACTATATGACGCAAATCATGCGTACACGACGTCATAGTTACGTGACTTCTTATCAGTGAATTTTTTATGTTACTCGCATCGTTTCGTACGGTAATTATTAATTTAAAAAATAAATAAAACTCGTACGTAAACTTATTAAAAACTTAAGGAACGGACGGGAAAATGGATCACAAGAAGGCTTCCAGGCTCCTAATAAGTAGGTAATGATCTCGGTTAACGCGTACCTAATCATAGGAAAATGTTTATTTTTATACCTTAACAGTGATAGCTGATAGCGGACGCTTGGATTTGAGCGGTATCAGAAACGTTTATTTTTGTTATCACTCTTTCAGCGCAACTACAATCATTTCTGTCTTAAAAAGAGGCTTGCTGGGTAAACAATATTCGATGTTAAATAAATAAAGGTTTATTATAAGGGTAATTCCCTCTGTGCGGTGCGCTGTAAAATGAGAAGTTTTCGAGTAATTTGTAGCGCCTGTTTATACGGGAACAAAGGCTGCGGATGCAGGACTCCTTTGTGGGCGAATTACCGCTCTGCGCCCGATTGTGAGTATTGCGACTTATTGTCCGGCCCAGGAATGGATGCTGCAAGTTTGACGTGACCTGAAATATAATTTATATCTGTCAGAAAAAATCATACTTACCTTTGTTGTCGACTAAACACACCTCTAATGTACATGTACTCGTACAAAAGTAATCATTTGAGTTCAAACTTGAAAAGTTACCGAAGTGTTCCACTATCCACTTTCTGACTCGATCAGCTCAGGTCGACTGTTCCTAATTATTTTATTTTCATCTGGATAACATACTTGCAATATTTCATAGCAATACGACTATTAGAAAAAACTTTAAGTCAACTTGCACGATTTTATTACGTTGTTTGTTACATAGGTACTCAGTTAAAAATTAAGTCTTCTTCTTCTTTGTCGTATCGCTCTTGACAGAGCGGTCGTGGTCACGTTGAGGCGCCCGCATCGGTAGTAGAGGCGGACACAGCTTCTTCTTCGCACGATCTCCCGCCATCTCTCCCTGTTGGCAGACTGGCACAGTCAGATGCGCGGTTTCCCACTGCGGATTTTGTTTGGTCAGTCCAGCGCATATGTGATCTGCCGCGCGATCTGGTTCCCTCCACTCTTCCTTGTACGACCAGTCGCTCTATGGAGTCGTTATCTCGCCTAGAGACATTAAAAATTAAGTAAGTAACTACATAAAAATGTCTTAGTTAAAAAAAGTAATGTAAACTTGAATACTCGTAAATAAAAGACCACCATACCACCATTTAATAATAGACCACTACATTTTTGCCTTATATGAAAGAAACCATCTATTGGTGGCCTAACGAAACATGATATCTAATAAAATATTTAATAACTTGGTTCCACATCTGCCCTTAGCTACAGAAATTTAATGAACCATGAAATCTTTAGAAATCATCTCAGCGTTCATAATAACAATTGTATTTCATAAATATACATTTCGGATTTACCCGAGATTAAGTTGAAATGCAGCCGAGCCCACAAGTTTTATAATTAGATGAAGCATTTAAAAAACTTAACGTGTAAACTTTTTTGCCGTTACCTTGGGTGTACGAGTAGCTTCGAGGGTTTTGATGCGAATAAGAAAATAATTCACTCATGTGGTAGGTATATATCGTATTCACACAACATTGCCCGTGATTCCGTTCTACCAAGCAGTCCACAGTGTCTACAATTAATTGTTTATGTACCTATAATAAAAATAGGAGAGATGCGAGGAAGGCGAAGTTAACGGTACTTCTATTTCAATAACTGCAATACTTTGCGTCTATTTCTACTTCACAGACAAAAGTGTTATATGGTTGTTAAAGTAGCGTTAATGAAATAGAATTTAGCCGACACAAGACGCATCCAGCCGCAAATAATGAGCTCACGGTGCTTGAGCACCGCACACTTCCTTTACCGTGCTCCCTGTTAATTGACATATTTATTGAGTTTTATTCATTGAGTTCTTGCGGAAAAACGTCAAATCTTCCGTCGCAAGATTCGCACAGCGCGCCGTATTTTTTATTCCTTTCGAGTTTGCTGAGTTTACGCAAATCTTGACAATAAGTAAAGATAGGGATCTAAAAACCCTTCCGTTTTATGCCTTCATAACTAGCCTAATATGTAATAAACGCAAAGTACTGAATTTCACTTTGAAATTTGAAAACCAAGTGCGAGGAAATCTTAATAACAATTATTAAATGAAACTGTTCGCTTCACCTGTAATTTTAATCCCTTTAAAATGATTCCATTTTCAATTTCAAATTAGTATGAGGTTTCAAGGTACTGGCTGGTCTGAGTCCACCAATCAGGACGCTCCATTCATAAAAGGAAGAGTCCATTGAGATAGATGAGCCCTCTGTTACCGTTAATACATAATTTTTAAGAAAAAAAACCGACTTCTATGGGGCCCGGTGAAAGATTATGGTAGATGGTGCACTATATAGAAAAGGAGGTAAAACAGTACTTTCTAGTAGCATTTCGTTTCCGTAAGGGTCGTAGTTCTAGCCTAACCTAACCCACTTCTTTGCTAGCAGTTCGGTTCTGTGAGGATCGCAGTTCGAACCTTAATCAAACCCACTTTTCTAGTAGCATTTCGTTTCTGTAAGGCTCGCAGTTCAAACCTAACCCACTTTTGTTCGGTTCTGTGAGGATCGCAGTTCAAACCTAACCTAACCCACTTAACGGCGCATGCGGTGCGGTGTACGGGGGTTTGAGCGGGAGGGGTTTGGCATCATCATACTTTATACCTTCTTCTTCTTCTTTATTAGGGGCTATATAAGGCTCCAAAGCCTATGTATCACTGCGACCATTCCTGATCTATTGTGATCGCCACCTACTACAACTCTCGATCCAACCCTGCAACTTCAAATAGCTGCAGGATCTTTTTGGTTTCGAGAGACTTTACCTCCTCCGGGCGTAATATGTGTCCGCCCAAGATTAGGTCACGAGTACGCATTAGGCAAGGGCACTCTGTGAGGATATGTAAGGGCGTCTCCTCTGCCTCCATGCAGAGTCTGCACCGCCCTATGTCACGTTTCCCCATGGTGTGCATGTGCTTATTTAGGCCGCAGTGCCCGGTAAGCACCCTTACCAAGTTGCGCAGTTGGTTCCCAGACAGCGCTAAGGCGTTCGAGGACGCCTTTTTGCTGAAGGCCTTGATAAGCGCTTTGGAATGGTTCAAACCTGTTGTTTCTCTCCAGAGTTGAATGGTTTTGTAGTGACAGTAGGTCTTTAGGGTGAGCCGCGTTAGGCTTTTGGGGATACCACAAAAGGGCTCAGGACTGTAGTTCTTCCCCTTAGCCCCTGCTCGCGCGAGTTCATCGGCCTTCTCGTTTCCTACGACACCCGCATGCCCCGGGACCCAACGTAGAACAACCTTGTTCCTGGCTCCAAGGTTGTTCAATAGTTGCCTGCAGTTCTCAACCAGCCTCGATGTGGTGACATCGGAGGTTAGGGCTAAGAGTGCCGCCTGGCTATCCGAATGGATATAGATAGTATGGTTGCCGTAGTTGCTTTGCAGATTGATTGACGCACATTCCAGAATGGCGTATACCTCTGCCTGGAATACTTTATACCTACATTTTATGGTAGGTAATCATAGCGGTTTATTTAGTTTAGGTATCATAGTGGTTTTCCGGGTCAAGGTCCGGGTCTCTGAGCCCGAGTCCGGGTCCGAGTCCCGGTCCGAGTCCGGGTCTGGGTCTGAGTCCGGGTCCGAGTCCCGGTCCGAGTCCGAGTCCGAGTCCGAGTCCGAGTCCGAGTCCGAGTCCGAGTCCGGGTCCGAGTCCGAGTCCAGGTCCGGGTCCGAACCGGATCCGGGTACGAGTCCGGGTCCCAGTCCAAGTCAAAATCGAAATTCGAAATCACCAAACGTGTACTATGCGTCGTTGAAGAGTTCTGTTCTGATCATCATCAGCAGTTCCACTTCTTCAAATGCGACAGTTTTTAATGTAAATGCTTGATTTTATGATGAAAACACAGAAAATTCTATACGTATGCCTTTAAGATTTGAGGAGTTCCTTCGATTCCTTATGGATCCCATCATCAGAACTCGAGCTTGACAGAAATGTGGCTTAAAAACTAAACTTGCTTAACAAACATAACGAAGAGGACAAATCGCTAAGCGTGAACTATGCGTCGTTGAAGAGTTCCGTTCTGATCATCATCAGCAGTTCCACTTCATCTAATGCGACAGTTTTTAATGAAAATGCTTGATTTTCTGATGAAATTACAAAAATTTCTATACGCGTGCTTTTAAAATTTGAGGAGTTCCCTCGATTTCTCATGGATCCCATCATGAGAACTCAAGCTTGACAAAAATGTGGCTTAAAAACTTAACTTGCTTAACAAACATAAAGAAGAGGACAAATCGCCAAAGGTGAACTATGCGTCGTTGAAGAGTTCCGTTCTGATCATCATCAGCAGTTCCACTTCATCAAATGTCACGTTTTTGAATGTATATGCTTGATTTGTTGATAAAAACACAAAAATCACTATATGTATGCCTTTAAGATTTGAAGAGTTCCCTCGATTCCTCATGAATCCCACCATCAGAACTGGATTTTGACAAAAACGGGACCAATCTGTATGCATATACATACAAACAAAAAAAGAATTTTCAAAATCGGTCCAGTAATGACGGAGATATGGAGTAACAAACATAAAAAAAAAATAAAAAAAAAAAATAAAAAAAAACATACAACCGAATTGATAACCTCCTCCTTTGGGTTTTGGAAGTCGGTTAAAAATGGCTCGATATGCCCGTCTGTATCGTGTATCTATGCCATAAAATACATATTACTGTAAAATGCAATATCGTAATGCTTTTTAATCACGGGATATGTATTAGTTGCTGGTTGATTACTGTAATAACGTTATTATACACAAGCATTAAGTACCTACTCTATTAGATGACTTGATTGTAGTATACATATACCTACCTACCTATGATTTTTGCATCAACTGTAGAACACTGTTCAGTAATATTTTTAGAAACTGTAAGTCGTATATAGTTATATTATTATCCTTCTTTAGCTTTAGCTTGACCATGCATGTTAGTTTTGGTGCTACTTTCTACGTATAAGAGTTTTGCTTGAAAATTAATCAATAACTGTATAAACACCAATCTGAAGACTGTCATTATGTCTATCGCAATACATAGCTTTTTTTCTCCTCTTTTCAACCCACTTATTTTCGTCTCCCATTCATCACAATACATGACGCAATACTTAGGTGAATAAGTTGTCTCTCATTTGTCCACAGAGTTACCGAGGCCGAAAGCCTCTAGGCGGCACCGCAGGCGTCCCCGGTCCCCCAGGCGTGGCCGTGCCCGGCGTGCCCGGCCTGAGCCCCGGCGTGCCCGCAGCAGCGTCGCCGAGCCCCGCTCCGCAGGCGCCGGCCGCCCCCAGCCCCGCCCCGGCCACCACGCCCGGCATGAAACAGGAACACCCTAGTCAACCCATGGTGAGTCTTCATATTCATACATTATGACATCTGCCACAGAATGGGCCAAAAATTTTGAAAAAAATACACAAAATAGTTTACCTATAAATGAGAGGAAAACCTAATCGAAATGTGTAGTCAAGCGTGAGTCGGACTTAATGTACGGAACCCTTGGGACGCAAGTCCGACTCACACTTGGCAGGTTTTTTTTCAGGAAGTAGTCAAACCTTATAATCGTGACCTAATTTTTTTTTTCATCTACAAACTTGTAACGATTTGGTGAAAATACCTAGGTAGTTACACTATTTTAGTTAAGTACTTTCCCTATAGGTACCTATATGGTTTGCGTCAACTTCTATGTACATAGATAACGAAAATGTTGTGATTGCTGCTTAAAGTTTCCGAACTTAGTTATGCCGGCAATTTGTTAAAAATTACGTTTTGAGTTCTAGGAATAAAATAATTATTATTGACACCAAAGAAATAAAATATAAACATATTTAATTAATGACAAACAACGAGTTAAGAACCAGTTAAAACAACATGCTAATAGCATATCATTACGTTACATTTATGGTAATTCCTCCAATTATGCTAATCACACCGCAATTATTCCTCATTTGTAATTTACTTACCACTAATTATAACGTGGATGTCGTCTTTTATTTAATCGGTTATTGTTTTGTTTTGAACTTTGAATGTCAAATGAAGGTTTGTAACGGCGAAACGAAGCAATTGCTGCGAAAGTATGTACCTACTTAAGTAGAAAAGTATGTGAGCAGCAATAAAATACAACCATATTTTCGCAAATACAATGGACATTTGAGCTTATGAGAGTTTGAATTTAACACCAAGGAATTTAAAACCAAAAACTTAATTACAGATAAATTTAATAGTCTAGCTAGAATATAGTTTATCCTATATCTTACACCGCAAATTAACAGATTACACAGGCATTTTCCCCGCTGATGAGTTATGTGAGCCGCTATCTCTTCCGCTTGATTTGGCATTTGTTTCATGGTTGTGAATTAAAGGGGGAAGTGGGGCGCTCTCGCGACTCACGCTACTCCGCCACCGTGGAAACTATGAGCGGATATGAGAAAAGTTCACATATCTTATTAGTTTCTCCTTGTTTTTTTTTATATGAAAATGGACAAGGTTCCCGATGTAAATAAGCATGGTCTCATGTAAATAATAAAATCATGACACCTACAAATAGGCCCAGTTTCCCCACTATGTCAAAAAAAAAAAGAAAACTGGGTTAGAAGATCAGATGGCAGTCGCTTTCCTAAAAACTAGTGCCAACGCCAATTCTTGCGATTAGTTGCCAAGCGGACCCCAGGCTCCTATGAGCCGTGGCAAAAAGCCGGGATAATAAGCGAGGAAGATGATGACCTATCCTATAAATAGATAGGTATCGTAAATAAATTATTTCTTACTCGTATAGTACCTAATATGTTATGTTCAAAGTACATTAATGGAAAATATCATTAATATCTGTTCATTTGCAAGCGAGAGGAGCGTGTACAATTTATTCCTTCTCATGATGTACTTTTTCTTTCCCATGGTATCACATTTCACATCAATCATTCATTTATTTCTGACCTAGTTAATTAATAGACTACTAAATACAGCGAATGAACCCAAATGCGTCATTAAACTAACTGATAGACCTAAAATTTAGACGAGGCGTAGGTATTCTAGTGGCTAAAATAAAAGTTTACACCTTTTCCTGCAAATGTAAAAGTAAATAAACCCCTAAATAGTCATATCGCATGCATCGCATGGACGTGTATTTACACTAAAATTTAAAATGACCCCCACGAGAAGTGGCATAAGTTGGAAATTTTTAATTCGCGCGCTCAACTTCGTCAATTTGCGAGCATACGGGTCGTACGTTTAACTCACAGTTAAAAGTTCAGTTCACTGTATAAAGTATAAGCAGCACAGTACCTATACTTATTTATACGTCTCCTCAGTATTTTAGTTCAAGTCTACGTATGCTTTTAGACGACGTCGCATCGTGCTATGACACGATTGTGCCCTTTTAGTGCATTGCCTCTCACAAAAAATAGACTTTTCATTTTTAACAAGCCGCCATTGGTTGCGAGTGAGCTTTTACACTTTTTTTTTTCATTTTGCTTGGCGAGAGAACCAAAATAATGCTTGTTTTCAAACTACCGCCCGAAATGCCACGAAGTTGTTGACAAACAAATAGCAGACAATGGTATATTCCTACCTTGATTTATGGTGAAAATGGATAGGTACCTACAATTCCACAATGGAGCGTAATATAGCCGTAAAACGTATTTTTCACCACACCATCAGCTCGTAAGGGGATGCTCGAAAACTTATGAGAAAACATGCTAATGTTGATTGCTTAATCTAAATCTTTTGGACAATACTTTGTTACAATTAGTATTTTCCCCGCATTGGTTTATTTATTTGTACACTTTTAGAACCACTCGCTACACTCGTGCTTTAATTTGTTATTTTACGCTTGCTCGGTTTTATTAGGACAATAGGTTAAACAACAACTTTGTCCATTTGTAAAATAAATAACTATTTACGCATCCGTTATCCTTGGGCCAAATTCGACATGTATAGTCTGAATCAGGCGATCTGAGCTAGTTTACTCAAAGAGTCTCAAGAATACAATACCATTGAGTGGTAAACCACAAATTAGGATAATCACCTCGTAGTAAAAGCAGATTATAACCGCCTTGAAACGTTAGTATAGATTAACGACTCTATTTCTTTAACCAATAAACTACAAAATACACTAACTAAATAATGGCTAACCCAACTTTTTTTGCATTTAACAACCATCGACACCTGTCGTGGCTAAGGTGCATGTGACTTTCCGAAAGATTGAATATGATATTATCTTTTTAGACCATTTTAACCCCATTCAACAAGAAATAAGGTTTAAAATTCAATATACATGCAATGTACTTCTAACTTATTTTGTAAGTAAATTGGTTGGCGCCTACGAGAACAAAAGCGGATAATAGGATTGTAATAGAACAATGCCATTGTTAGTACAGGTAAGTGAACAAGATCAGTTCAAAAAATTTTAACAATACCTGTTGACAGTTGTACTGTCAAATTTCGCATCCACGTTAAATCAACTGTTGATTTTACTGCATGTTGATTCGATCAACTGTGGTTAATATCATTTGGTGTCATTTGGTTTTGGTTGTAACCAAAACAAAACTCAACTTGAACTCGGGGTGGTTCGGTTTGGTTTGGTTGTCACCTAACCTAACCATGGATTGCTAATGTAAAATTTTGACATTATACATATTCGAGAACTTCCCATATCATGATATTTCCCACATCAACGGGAGATCAACACGATACGTCAAAAGTCGCTTGTCAAATAAGGGAATTTTCCTTACCTATATTATTAGATTTCATACTAGTTTCTCGTTGGTGTCCATCACTTAGCATAGAGAAATTACAAATATGACGCCTAAATTATTATACGCTGGAATCATATATGATATGATAATATATTAACGATTGCATACTATACGTCCTATGCCATAAAATGACAAGGCCACTATTAAATTATTTCAGTTTTGGTTCTTCGTATGTTTTTTTCTGAAATGATCAGCACTCTTACTTAAAAAACGAGCAGACTTTTAATTATAATGGCAAACTTTATTATTACAATGACGTTCAAACATTTTAAAATACAAAATCAGGACACGTAGGCCTCTTCATTACGAACCATAAACAACCCATTGTTATCGCAACCTCGTTGCAAACTTTACTTTTAATTACGGCCGCACATTTATACATTAACCAACGCGTTCTTCATTTAAAATATTTCCGACTTCGAACGAAGTTATATGGGGATAACGTACTTACGCGTAATTTGTTTCGAACACGTCAGGCGTTGAGTAACTATTACGGACTCTGTTTGTTTGTTTTTGTATGTTTAAAAATGGAACTTACTTACGCAGCGTAAGGTCGGATTTGTAATAACTCATTACATAAAATACGCGCTTTTGAAAGTTATAACTCACCATGCGTTCAAGTTTAGGTACTAATTTAATATGGCTGGGAGTTTTATTGAAATTTATTTCTTACCTGGCTTTACCATAGAACCCGGAACGTACCTAAGTTTTTTTCAAATTATGCTTTTATGTTAGAAGCAGGCGTACGTACCTCCGTATTTTTTTACAATGTAATGAAATATAAAGTATGATTGACGTAACAATTGTACTAATAGATAAGCTTGTTTTGATAAAGATGTGGAACAACTCCCTTTTTACAATATTGTGTTATGTCTATTTCTACTTAATTACATTCAATCCTCTGTGAAAGTCAAATTCTTTTTTTTATTTTTTAAGCTAATAACGTACCTACGTACTACGTACCTACTGCATACAATTTACTGAGCTTATGATTCAAACAAGTTACCATCAAAAATGTTTTTATACACTTTTATTGCCGACTGTACTTTCTATCCAACACTTCTCGAGATCTTTTCAAAGAGCCTTTCTAAACTCATTGTGTTTATATTTTTCCATCCAAGAGTTCCTTTGGCTACCTTCCGACTGCATCATCAGATCTGCTCCATATTAGCATATTATTGCATTGTCATCGGAAATACGGAAGTATGCCAAATTTCAGGTCAATCAAACACCGTGAAGTGGTTCAATGTTACAACCTTACAACATTTTTAAACGGCACATATGCTCGTATGTATATACAAATATACGCGATGAAGCTAAATAAAAGTGTGTAAAAATTAAATAAAACAAACAGTACATACTACATCTTACTAGTACTTAGATAATTATTATTTAAAAATCATAAATAAACCAAAACAATACCTATCTGGGACGTAAATCCATAGCTCTCATTATTTACGCAAGGCGTGTCCTCTAGCAAACAATTACAGCATATTAAATAAACAATAAAATAACCTTAAGTATTTAATAACATCATACATTTGCATACATTATTACCTAAACTGGTAGCCTCGCGATTACGGTGTTCACACGTAGAACAATGTGCGAGGTCCTTGGCTAGCCTCGGCCGCTTTACTGTTGTACGTAAGTGTCGGGGTAGGTCAAGAGCGGAAGATTTCATTTTCTTTTCATGCTAGTTTCATGCGTTTTCATAATGGAGGATTTAGCAGATTTAAGTACTGTACTAATTATTTTATTTCACTCGCTTCTTGGTTATCCCAGTACATATACCCTTACCTAGGTAGTTTATTGAGTCAAAAATAATAGTTAGC
Source organism: Cydia fagiglandana (assembly GCF_963556715.1). Classification (NCBI taxonomy): domain Eukaryota; kingdom Metazoa; phylum Arthropoda; class Insecta; order Lepidoptera; family Tortricidae; genus Cydia; species Cydia fagiglandana. The sequence continues at coordinate 9,495,183 of NC_085938.1, read as the reverse complement.
TTATAGATGACTAGAACATCTACGTATGTATACCTACTATACTGCTACATATAAATAGTATATGTCATCGCAAAATATTTTCATATGAAATACCACATCCAAAGTATCCACACAATATGTAATGCTATACATAACATATGCCTTAGGGTGGTATTCCATCTGTCCAATGTCTTTGTCCAATGCGTATTTGCTCTCACATTTTGCTTAGTGAGAGAGTGAGACGCAATGCACATTGGACCAAGAAATTGGACAGGTGAAGTACCAACCTTAGCTAAACTTGAAAGACGCAATAAATAAAAACGAATACATATTTTTCAATTATAAGGAACCATAATTTTCACGGATATATCTCTCTAAACTCTAATTATTTTGGGAATTCACAACTTTGCTCAAATTGTTTAGTTTGAAATTTTGTGGAAATTAGAACGTTTTGTTTCACCATCAAGTAAAGTAGGACGCCTCAGTGTTGCGGGTCTCCCCGGTTACGACATAATCTAAAAATAACTAGACAAAACGACTCGTCACACAAAACCACATACTTACTTACTTAAATTCTATACTGTTTTCGCAGAAACTAATGTAATATTTGCACTTAAAAAGGTACCAGGTGTTTCAACACCATTTAGCGCAGTGAAGGAAATGTGTGCGAATTAGTTGGCCCAGCTTAGTACAGAAATTAGAGAACTTGAGTCTTACTTACTTTTCTTACGTTCTCTATATTTAACAATAGGACGCAAGTTCCTTTATCTTACACCCGTAAACCGAAGTAAAACAGCAGATTAATGAAAAAACGTTTTAGACAGTCGCTTATTCGGTATCGCTTTTTTTTAAACTTCGCCGGTCCAGTGCCGATGCCGTGTAGGTACTTAGATCTATTTTGACGAGTTAACACCGCAAATGTAAAAAAAAATCATACCTACTAGTATAATATAAGAGACAGCTGTTAGTGCTTTTAATATTTACGTACTTGTAACGGATATTTCGAAACATGTAATGTATTTGTTTAAGAATTCGCAATAGTCATTGAGCATTGTTTGTTCACAGGCCCCAATGCCTTTCTACGCCGGCGATCCCAACAGGTTCCCTACGACCTGGCAAACCGACCCGTCACAAGGTAATTGTACTTTAAACTTACACTCGCATTCATATAAATAACATACATTTGTTTGCGCTTGAGTGTACATAAGCCCTTTGAAAAGGTCGCAAAGTTTACATTTCATATTCATGCATAGATGTGCTTTACTATTTAATTCTATTACGTATCATAATGCGTTGTAGCTAACTTATAATACTCATATCTCTCCAGGTTGGCAGAACCAGTTCATCCAACAGCTTCCAACACAAACAGGACAGACCACCCTCGACTACCAGGGCAACCACACAGCGTACGCCACGTCGCCGCACTACCAAGCCAATGCCACTTACACCGTTCAGAACGTCGCCACCACCTTCGACGTGACCAACAACACATACTACCAGGCGGGCGTCCAGGCCGTGCCGGCTCAGCGACCGCCGTCCACGCGGGCGTACACCCCCGTGCCCTCGCCCCGAGCGCCGCACTACCCGGAGTACCAACAACAGTACGCCCAACAAGCGGCTACTCCAGGAGTCACCGGCGGCAATGACTCCCGACCCGCCTCCGCCGCCTCATACCAAAGCGCTGTCCCGACTACCTCCGCGCCCGTCTACAGCGTCAGCCAACAAACCTACGAGCGCACCGACTATCAAGAACACTCGGAGGAGTACAACGGTGAAAACGGCACCGGAGAATCCAGCAACGACACGGAGAGGCAAGAGAACACCCCGAATGGACAGCATTCGGGAAACGCCGAGCCTGGGTACCTGCAGGGGAGCAGCGGTCCGCGAGCTTCACTCGATTGTAGCGGGTACCCGGGCGGCTATAATGGCGGACACCAGTACAGGGAGAACGGACAGAGCCAACAACAGCAGCAGCAACAACAACAACAGCAGCAGCAGCAGCAGCAACAACAACAACAACAGCAGCAGCAGCAGCAACAACAACAGCAACAAGACTGGCAACAGCGCCAGTGGCAGCACAACCAAAGAATAAACCAACAGATGCAAAACCAACAACTGCAAAATCAACAAATGCAGAATCAACAGTTACAAAACCAACAAATGCAAAATCAAGTCATACAAAACCAGCAGCAGATTCAGAATCAACAACAACTTCAGAATCAGCAGCAACAGATTCAGAATCAACAGCATATACAAAACCAACAGCAAATGCAAAACCATCAGAACCAACATATGCAACAGCAGCGCGAAGACGCCGAGCAGCAGCTATTCTCGCAATCAGACCGTGTCAACCTCAACTCTCGACTGAAGACCATGATTCTCAATAAGCAGAGTCACGCACGCGACGGTTCGGGGACGCCGCCCGACAAAGGCGACCCCGGAGAGGGACCACCCAGACCTCTCGACGAGAGAAAAGGCGGCGCCGTCGCCGTTAACGATGACAGAAATACCACCGGTCATTTTTTATCGTATAGCCACCATCTCCGAGATAATTACCGCTTAGGCGAGCAGTATCCTGCCGCTGGTAATTATTCACAGAACGCTCACGCCTACGGCGCGAGCGAGTTCGGAGGTGGTGGCCACCACGTATGGGAGGGGGGCACGGAAGTGCCGAGAGGTTACGATAAACACGCTAAGAACGCGAAGACTCAGAAGCTGCCGTCCTACGCGGACGTGCGAGAGCAGTACGGTTATCCATCTGCACCGTATGAAGCGCAGAAATATGCAGAAATGTATGGTAGTGATAGTTTAAGTTACAATCAAACGGATAGTAAAGATTTCCAGTCGAAAATGGTTATAGGGCCAGTATCGGAAATGAATCAGCAGAACTGCGCGCCGGCGCGCGACACCAACGCACAAACGAGGAACTACGATCAAAGAGAGTACGACGCTAAATTTAGACATCCCTCGGCACCGCTAATACCTAAACTAGAAACGCCAGATTCATATCAATACCCTAAAGACGACAGACTGAAGGATCAGTCTAGGCTTCCGCATAACGTAAACCCAAATTATTGCAAAAGCAAGGAAATGAGCAACCCTTACCGGGAATACCCAAACGGTATAGCACGCTCGCAGAGTACAGTGCTGCCACCTATTTCTACTATAAAGCAAGAAAATTTTGGTCAAAAGGCGCAAAATTACCAGAATTTTCAGAATTACCCGTACGAGAGAAGACAAGAGGCTGAAGTGTATCCACGATTACAGAAAAACATGGGATTTCAGAAGTACAATCGGAATTATATCGAGCAACAAAAACAAGCTAAGGAATTCGAGAACCGAGTTAACATTGAGAGAGCATCAGAACCAAAACCGCCTTACTATATAGAGCAAATAAAATCGGAACATTCTCCTCCAGGTCATAAGATTTACAAGAACTTAAGTTACAATGTTCCTAAAAGCCATGAGCCTTATATGTACCCCGGGGATGGTGGTCCAGTGTCCATTAACAACGAGATAGGCTACTCTTGCTGCCGACAAGGGTCTACCAAGAAGCCTCCTCCAGAACATTTGCGAGATGGCGCCTGTCCAGGCCTTCAAACCAAGGACGAAATTCTAGAAGACGACCCTGAGGAAAAAGACCCCAAAAAGCCACCAACCCCCAACCCAGATATAAGTAAAGCTAAAGAGAACCAGTTTAACTACTCGAAGGAATACTTGGAGAATCTGGAACGGCTAAGAAACAATTCGAGGACGGAGGTGCCTGACTGCAATTGTTTTTCTGCTGACAAGAATCCTCCTGAACCTGGCAGCTATTACACTCATTTAGGTAAAACATTTTTTTATTAATTCATTGTCTCATCTCAATTTGTTTTTATTCTGTTTTTTATTGATTATTAACTGACTTTCATAAGAAGTTAATGTTCTCAAATGAAATATAATTACTTTTTGTTTTTAATTAACAACGTACGGAATTAGTTAAACTGAACATCTAATTATTCCGCTCTTACGAATTGATTTATGTTAATATACTTCTCTACATAAAAACTAATTATAAATTTCAGGAGCAGCAGCAACCCTAGCAGAGCTTCGCAAGGAGCTCGAAGGTCGCACAGGCTTGTCAGGCAAAGAGTTGCGCATCGAGAAAGTTTGCTACACCGGCAAGGAAGGGAAGTCGGCCCAGGGCTGCCCCATGGCCAAGTGGGTGAGTGTATGGATCCCAACGACTTTTTAATTAATTATTTTATCTTGCTATTGTCACTAAATACCGACCTAAGGTAACTTTGGCAACAATTGTTACCACAATAAAATATTAACAGGGGGACTTTTTTTGTATTGCATATCATTTAACGTAATTACGAATGAGACCCGATGTCATTGAATAATATGTTTTAGAATTACTTAATTATTTTTATTTTTGCACATATTAAAAACGCCATCGTACATAACTTTGGCTGTACAATAATAGATGGCGCCACTAAATTCCAACAAAAAAAAACGAAACATTACCTCTACTCAACAACAGATGACGCTACTCTCTTCGTTTCTATCAACATCGTTTAATCAAAACAACTTCACAGGTGATTCGTCGCTCAAGCTACACAGAGAAAGTTCTCGTGGTGGTGAAATGCCGCGCTGGGCACAAGTGCCCGACTACATGGATCGTGGTGTGTCTGGTGGCGTGGGAGGGCATCCCACAATCCGAGGCCGACTTGGACTACACGCTGTTGTCGCACAAACTCAACCGCTACGGCTTGCCCACCACCCGGCGATGTGCTACTAATGAAAACAGAACATGTGCTTGTCAAGGTAAATAATCTTAAAAAAATGTATGTAATATAAACTATATGCTCGTAAACAAATATGTAAGTAAAGAGAAATGCGTCGCTAGATGTCGCTGGTAATCACTGCTTAGGTATTTAGTATACAGCTCTGAAAGATCCATCCCCTTTTTCAATCTTTCAGAGCTGTATACTAAATACTTCAATAGTCCATCCCCTTTTTCAACTATTGAAGTAATTTCTCCGATAAACTAATAATTATTTGTCTTAATTCCAGGACTGGACCCAGAATCCTGCGGCGCTTCCTACAGCTTCGGCTGCTCCTGGTCGATGTACTACAATGGCTGCAAATACGCGCGCTCCAAAACCGTCCGCAAATTCCGACTCTCCGTCAAAACCGAGGAGTCCGAGATAGAGGAGCGAATGCACGTACTAGCGACACTGTTGAGCCCTCTGTACATGAACTTGGCCCCGAAGAGCTTTGAAAACCAGTGCCAGTTTGAGAAGGAGGCCTCGGATTGTAGGCTGGGGTTTAAGCCAGGACGGCCGTTTTCTGGTAAGTATTTATGACCGAAATATTTTTGGCGACTTTTGGTGACACATGAGCTATTTCGTGCACCCACGTTAGGTCATATTTTCGCCTATTTATTTGGCAATATGATTTCGCGTGGCCCCTACTAAATTAAGATATTTAAGTGTATAGTGAAAGTATACCGTTCTATTAAAATTAGAGATATCATGTTTTATAAGACCACCATTAAACTATTTCGAATACCATCCGTATTCGAAAAGTTAAATATTATTAGTAAACGTCACTAGTCGAAGCCGAAGAACCGCTTTCCCAGACAGAAGAATTACTATCGGAGTTTAACTTAAGCACTCTCTTTCTGAGTACTCTTGACAGAAATAGTTTAATTACCCACCCCCACTTTTCCAGGCGTAACAGCATGCATTGACTTCTGCGCGCACGCCCACCGCGACCTGCACAACATGAACAACGGCTGCACGGCCGTCGTCACGCTCGCGCGCCACCGCTCGTTGTCCAAGCCCAACGACGAACAACTACACGTGCTGCCTCTATACGTGCTGGATACGACCGACGAGTTTGGGTCGCGGGACGCGCAGGAGGAGAAAATCAAGAGCGGCGCGCTCGAGGTGTTGGATAAGTGAGTGGTGATGTATTATCATGTTACTTTGCTTGGCTTTGTAGCCAGAATCTTTACAAAATAAGTTTCAAGTAGGGTTTCTGCTCGAGAATTCCCGAGGCGAGAAATCTCGAGAAATTTGTCCTAAGTCGAGACGGGAAAAAAATATTCAATGCCTCGAGAACTCGAGAAATAAATGTCTTGTGATTTGTGATAAGTAAAAAGAAAACACGCGTATAACATGATGTGTCTATAATGTTATGTTATTTAACTACCTAAATAAATGTTTAGGTAGTTAAATAAATATGAACAATGTTTTTATTTACATTTTCAGGTAGGAACCTACTTACCTACTTACTTAATACATTTATTACCAACCAAATAAAAAACTACCTTGATCCGTCCCCTATCGTTCTAGTTTTAACCGATTTTCATGTTTTGAAACTTTTGAACTATCATGATTCATGACATTCAAGTAGTGTCTTTTTATTGAAAAAACGCTTTAAAAAATATTGTAACGAATTATAGAACCATGTAATAAGTGTAATAGCAAATATTACAAAACTAAATTACTATTGATAAATCAAATCATCCCGGTATATTCCTATTAGAAAAATATTACAATTTTAGCAGCTTTATTGTTACGTTGAGTAATTACGAGTAATTAATAGTAAATAGTAAAACTTCTGTAAGTTTTGTCACATCGAGTTAAATTTATTGACTTGAATATTGCTGCCTAATAAAATACCATATTGTGGTTTGTTTATATTTTGTTGAATACCTAAAGAAATACACTATAGTTTTGTTGTTGTACTTTTGATTATTGAGTGCAATATATGGTAACTAAAAATGCACCATATGTTTGATTATTGATCTCACCTACGATTCCTACGAGTCTGATTTGAAAAAAAGCAAAAAATAAATAAATAACATGGTGTTTTTGGAGCTTTCAAAATTTCTCGAGATACTCGAGAAACTCGAGAAATCTTGGTCGAGAATTCCCGTGCCTCGAGAAATTAAAAAGGTCGAGAAACCAGAAACCCTAGTTTCAAGCGTATCTCTTTGAACGGTTTTAATACTTAGTAATACCTACGTCACGACTGTATTCCGGCAGCTATAGTGGATACTTCTGTCACGTTCCACTCAATTTAACAATACCCTTATTTTTATAATGTCTTGCTCTAAGGATTTGCATATCAGATCGTAGCCAATTTCGCAATTAAGGACACAGTTAACGAAATACCAACTAAATTTTTCTCATCGCTTACAGATATCCTATGGAGGTACGCGTGCGCTCAGTTCCACTACAACCCTGCCGAAGGCACGGAAAGAAGCGAAAGGACGAAGAAGCGACCGACGCCAACAACACTAACGGCAGCCAGCCGAGCCCCAACGGCCAGAAGAAACCCATCTTACCGACCGCGCCGCGCACCCCGCAGCCGCCCGACGCCAGCCCGCGCAGCCAGCACAGCGCCTCCCCCCGCGCCTCCACCCCCGCGCTCACACACTCCAGCCCCTCGCCCTTCACCAACAACTCCTTCAACTCCGCCTTCAACCCCATGCACAACTCTCCCGGCCTCATGAACCCCAACCTGAGCAACCCCGCCCTGCTCGACATGGCCTCCATGATAGACAACTTCACCGACGCCCAGCTGCAGAGCAACCAGATATCCAGCACGGTTCTGGACTCGCCGTACAACTCCTACGAGCAGAACTACAATCTGCACCACCAGAACGCGATGTACCCGAACCATGTCAACAATCCTCCCCCGGTCGAAAACTGCCAAAACCCTAATCCCGACGAGCTTCCCGGTTTCGCTTCCGGTCTGCAGAAGAGGGACCAGTTCCCGAACCCTCCGAATGGCGATCAGATGAACCCCTCACAGAACCAGTGGCCGGATTTCGCCGGCGCCGAAATGTTCAGCAACGTCGTCAAGGAGGACCCCGATTCCACGACGGCGCATCTCAACGTTCCGCCGAACAACTACAGTCCGGACTCCAATAGAAGCGAAACAAATTCCGACACGTTGTCCCAAAAGAATCCGGCGGAAACGGATAAAAACTCTCTCATAGCTGATCTAGCGCAGAAACTTCCAGACTTCGATATGCCAAGCTCCGCGAGACTGACTGAGATTTCGCAGAAATCGCAGAGCACCCCGGCCTCGCCGGCTCCTTCTCAAGTTCCTGAGTTAAAATCTCCAAATAATAATACTGAATTAAATGCTTCCTTAGAATCGCGAAAGAGTGTGTGGAAATCACCAGAATCCAAGAATTGGGATCCTTCTAAAACCAAGGAACCTACGACACCAGAAAACGAAAACTCCTTGTTCAGGATTCCAAAGGCGCGGCCTCCGTCGCGGTCACAGCACGTCAATCCAGTCGAAGGCATGGAGAACACCACATTCTTGAAACCGTATCCGCCTTCCGACAGAACGCCACTAGCCCAAGGATACGAACACAGAAGTCCATACGACAATAGGTCACCGAACAACACTGCTCCACAAACTGCCACGTCTCAAGCCAACTACACTATCAGCCACGACGATAACCAGAATATGACCGCGGCCAACAAACCGGCCGAGTTTTCCGGTAGCAACTTCCAAGCTGTCAATCAGCAAACCTACGGAAATCAAGCTCCGATTCAGGGCTACGGAAACTACCCCCAGGTGGCCAACGCTTACAGCTTCCCGACAAATCCGTACGGACATTTCAATCCGTACGAGAACACGTACAACGACTACAACAGCTTGGCGTACTACAACGCCGAGAAGTACAAGAGGGAGGAGCTGCTAAGAAATCCCCACTGCTACAACTCGTACGGGTATCAATATAATCCTAATTTTGCGCCAAATTTTTATCAAAATCCGAGTCCGAACTGGTGCCAGTCGTCGCCGAACTGGTGCCTGTACCCGCCGCCCTTCTCCATCCCCTACCCGCCCGAGCCGCCGAAGGCGGAGCCCATAGGGGAGGTCACCGAGGTCACCGACAACCTCGAATGCTTCAAGGACGGCCAGATGGGCGGCGTCGCCATCGCCCTCGGCCACGGCAGCGTGCTCTTCGAGTGCGCCAAGCACGAGATGCACTCGACGACGTCCGTCCGGACGCCCAACCGGATGAATCCGACGCGGATATCTCTAGTTTTCTACCAGCACCGGAACCTCAACCGGCCGAAGCACGGCCTCGAGGAGTGGGAGGAGAAGATGAGACTAAAGAAGCTGGGGCTGACCCCGACGCCGGGCTCGGCCGGCTCCGCCCCCTCGTCGCGAGCCGGCACGCCGGGCGCCGAGCCCGCCGCGGGCAAGCGCCGGCCCGCGGTCCCCGGCGGCTACGGCTCGCTGGCCGCGCTGGTGGAGGCCACGGCGGCCGCGCGCCGCGCCGGCCACGTGCTGCTGCGCGCCGCCACCAACACCACCACGTCGTGGACCACGCTGTTCCCCATGCACGGCTGCACGGTCACCGGCCCCTACCAGGAGTCGGCCACCTGACGGCCCCCGCGCCGCCCGCACCCGGCCCCGCCCCCCGCTCCGTCCGCCGTCACCGCGCCCGAGTGAGGGAGACGAGAGATGTTGCCTTTCCATTAGTAGACTCTATAGGTAGAGACGCAGTGCTTTCCGACTTTTGTAGTTCCTCGATTTATAAAATTTTAATGTAAGTCGGGCCGGTCCGGGCCCGGTGCCCCGAGTGAGTTTCCGATCAAAGATGTAATTTTAAGTTATATTTTTTAATAGTGTTTATCGCATTTCAGCTAGTCTTACGTTACTATGTTAGTATCGAATCGTGTATCGTCGAAGTGACCGTTATCGTGTAGATTTGTTTTTTGTATATTACGAGTATTGTCGTATTTTAGTTTGCCGAAATCGATTTGTGGCCCTTTTTGGATCTAGTTTTTATTATTTTACATTCTACGTTTTAAAATAGAATGGTTAGTATTTTGTCTGCATATTTTGTGGGTGTTTTCTAATACGACGCAGTGCTTGTGCATCGCAATGATCTCAACTACTAACCTGTGACTAGATTACGAGACAGAGTACAAAACGTCAGACGATACTCGCGCCGCCGCCACGCGGTCGTGCGGACGGCGAGCGTGTTTATTGATATTTTTGTACCTTTGTTTATGTATTTAAGTTGTTTTAATTGTATTTTAATTACCATTCCTCTGTATTGCTGATCATTTGTTTAGGCGTATTTATTATTATTAAATCAGACGGTGGCGCTCGAGCGACACGGTTAGTACCACAAAGATATGAGTGCTTTTCTATTAGGTTAGGATGTGTGTATTTTTAACTTTTTAGAGTATTTAACTTATTTATATTGTATTACGTGAACCATTGTCAGATCATTTCCTTTGTGACGGTTTAGTGTTACTGTAGACATTAATATATTTCCTTTACGTCATCACATTAAATTATTGCAGTTGTTTTTAGCATGTTCAAGTAGCCTTCTTTACTTTTCACTAGTGCCTGCATGTTCGGCCGCAGACTGAGGTCTGTAGACATTCGATATTAACTAAATCATTGCCTTGTTCGTTTGATCAAGTGACGCGTCTACTGACTTAAGTAATCATCTGACGTAGACGATAAAATTTTATAAAATTAGGTACATACAATAAAAAGATGAGTAATAAATTACATACATTTATATAAGAATAGAATATTTGCAGAAAAACAATTGTCAGGCGCTTGGAAAGATTATAAAGTAGGCGTATTATTGAAAATGAATGAAAACATACTGATTAATAGTTATTAATATATAATTAGCGTAAGAAAAAGTTTGTTTTAAAGATTAAACTATTGATATAGTTTATATTTTTTACGTGTACGTATTTATTGAATGGTAAATTTATTGGGACGAACGTGAAATTATTTATAGGTTAAAAGTTTTGATGACAAAACTTATAAAAATTAAGCAATAATAGACATCGGAGTCTATGTAAATTGTAAGGTAGGAGTGAAATTAAAATTAACGAATGGTGCGAATTGTCGTCGATCTTATGGAAATGCTTAACGTTTCGAAACTTACCAAAATTTGCCTAAAATTGTATTTGGATATAATTTGTGTAGACGTTGTAGGAAGTCTTGCCATTGCCAGTTGCCAACGGTCGTGACCCAGCTCCGGTCCCGCCGGGACTGCACATATCAAACCCATCGCAATATTTATAATGAATATAATGATAGTTACGCGTTACAAACCTCATTTACCCAACTTCCAGCCACGTTACTATCAAAATGTCTCCTTTGGTGTATTCTGTCCCTCGTCAATTTTAAGTATACCGACTTTTGATCGTACTGTGGTACTAGCATTAAACCGAAGTTTATAATTTTATACGCGTTTTGCACGGGCAAAATTTTGACACCAAAATTGTAAAGATAAAATTTGTAGCGTATGTAAAGAAATCATGTATCATCGGTCTTTTATAAGCGTTGTATCAGTTAGGTCATTTAGAAACCTGTGATATACCCATTAACTTGAGTGCTTGGACTACTTGTAACGTGTATTCTTCAGTGTGCATGAAAGTATGCGGTATTTTTCATCAATTTCTAAACTCAAAACCAAAAACGACCAGTATTGTCATAAAGTTGTAACCAAAAAGCATGACGTTTGTTTGTTGATTGATTTCGCCTGATTACAGGTGTTTTGAATGTGGGTTATTACCATGTGGTTTTTACAATTTAGGTTACTTTACGCCCTGTGCGTTAATTTAAGTTACGACAAACCTATTGTGTAACAATATTTTTATTGTCTTCTGCCAAAACAAAAGAGTAATCGAATGTGTCATGTAAATAGAACTACCATTATTTATTAATACAATAATTTAAAACGATTTGTTGTTTCCTTCCATACATCCTTTTTGTCGTTTTAAGTTAAACCCATTGAATAGATAAATATGACAAACACATTACCCTCCTTGAATTGAGCTGCCGGGTAAAAAAAGCCAACCATTACAATTAACCGTAACCGTAAATAATTAAATTCAAATTGCGGCTTAACTAAGGAAGGTGTAAATATTTTCAATAAAACATGAATTAAGTAAAAATATTTATTACAAAAATAAATCATTTATTCCATGGAATGGTATCAGTAATCAAGTTACAGACATATACCTACCCTGAGTACCTAAAGTGCCTGTAGCTACATTTTAATATGGTCTTGACTTTTTTTATCCTTACATTTTAACAACCTATATTTATTTGAGCCTGGGAAAACAGTATGCATTATTTTTTTAGATAGGCACTAGCAACAAGTACCTACCTAAATTAAGCAGGTACACATCGAGTTAGCTATTTACATAATTTAGGTACCTATATGTCGTTTAATTCATTTGATATTTTACCTTAACAAACAGAATATAGAAATTAATATGTATAGGTGTATAAAATAAGTCAATAGAATAGACTGATCATTATGATAAATAAAGGTATAAAAATACATGTATAAAACTCATCCCTCTGTCACAAAATCACGTATGAGTTATATTTATAATATTTTCAATATGGTAACTTACGCGTTGGTAACACTAATTAATCTAATTATTCTCAAATTATATAATTCTTCAGGAGTAAAAAAGTGTATTTTTTATACTTTCCTACAGCAGCTTCTTTTACTTTGGTTAATTAATTAATATTCTTAATCAATTTAATCATGATCTTAATTAAATGGCGCCTATACGCCCGACTCACGTCAATAATGTAATTTTTCAAAGGCAGCCGTCAAAAGGCTTATTAAGAAACGAATGAAGATTATGTGATTTTAACTTCTACGATTTTTACACATTCAAAACCGGGACGTAATTGCGTAAAAATAATCCCCGACTTCGCACACGACGTCACATTTCTATTCCCAGGGACTGATTGTGGTGGTTTCTGTGTAAGGAAAACGTAGGTACTGGTGCTTGACGCGGTCTCAGTACATGTCATCTTGAAACTTAAGTCATTGCCAATAGAGGTGACAGCAATCGGCATTAGGAAGTCGAGCACTAGTCCGTTTACCTTACGCGATTTAGTCCCGTTTTATAGTTACGATCAATGCAACCAAATCCGTCTGCGGGAAAATCCCTTCACGAGCGTATTTTTCTTTTTTTCAACCGTAGGAAATAGAGTCCATCTGCTTTTGACTGCTGAAACTAAAAGCAATCGCTGCTTTGTTGATGAAGTTAACAATCGTGTACTATTGTATGAAAAAACCGCACGTAAATATAATTTTAATTTTTAACAAACGTCTGCGAATGATGTTCCTCCGCAACTGAACTTCGGTGGCAGTTTAAGAAGTGTAACACTCTTACGGTAGATGTCGCTAGGGTCCTATATATTGACCCATAATATGGTGGAAAGATTTGCTGGCTATGGATGAGGTCTTGGTGGTTCAGATGGCAGTGCGCTGGAGTATCGATCCAGAGGCCGTGAGTTCAAGTCTAACCCAAGACAGTAATTTTTCCACTCTTAAATTTATTCTAAGCTTAATCGCTCGTAGTATATCTAGGGAATACCCGCAGACGGATTTGGCTGCACCTAGATATTAAATCAATCACAAAAATACCATAGTTTCGTAAGTCTAGAGGTGGTCATGATGCATGGCGACAATGATGTTGGTGAGTGCGGTCCGCGCGTCGCAGTTGGGGAAACTGTCGAGCACCTCGCACGCGGTGGCTATGTGCTCTCGCTGGAGCTGCTTGGTCTGTTCGATGCCGTCGCCCTCCAGAACCGCTTTGTATAGCTGTGGACAAAAAAAAGTGTTAAGAGCCCATCAACGTGCACACTAACGCCACTGCTAAATAATAGTGACGCAAGATATTGAAATAAGGGTACCGCTACGTATGTATTATATATTTAAGTACATTTTGAATACATCAAACTAGTTTTTATGTTGCTGGTATCGTCGATCTAGGAACTCAAAACAAAAACGGCCGTTTTAACTTTGGACGCATAGATTGACGAATCTAGCAACATAAAAACTAGTTTGATGTACTTATTCAAAAGGTACACTAGGTACGTATATACTATACACACTACAGTACATAGCGGTCGCCTTTTTTCGATTATCTTTCGTTGAATTTAAATAATTGTTTACGATTATTTAGCTGTGGCGCTAGTGTGCACGTTGAAGGGCTCTTAAGTATGTATCATACGAATGTGCCCTAAGGCCCAGTAGGCCCGAGCCTAGAACGGCAAGACATTAGGGGCGGCAGCAACACGGCAGTTTATGATGATGATATGATGGGTGCTAGAAAGGGGCGGCTAGTAATTACTACAGGGCCAAAGGCGGCCAAGACTGCAAATCCGCCACCAGATGACTACGTGATTAGAGTAAGGCGCGTTTTATAGAACATACAGTAGGTACTTAGACCTCAACTTACCGCATGGTAGTCGACATCGTGCACACTCTTCCGCCCAGCCTCGATGTACTCATACAGCTCAGGTCGTGCTTGAAGAGTGAAGGCTAATGGGGCTCCGACTAAGGAGAAACGGGAGGGCTCGGGGCCGGAGAACGGTTCCAAGTCAAGGAAGGCTTGCCAGGCTAAGGCTAGGTGGCAGCCGAACAGGTAACCCTGGAAATAAAAAAGTCAGATATTTCTCCCTGATGATGAAAAGATAAGGTAGAAACGCAAAGCATAATAAAAAACGTATACTATACAGGTTGGCTAAAAATAACTGCATTCCCGTTGCCAGGGAGGTTTTGGGATTATACTGAGCAACTTTTACTATGGGACCAACCACGAAATCGCGAAAAAAAATTTACCCTTCCATAGAAAATATCCCAGCCAAAATGTAAGATACAGCAAAATTTTTGATTCGCGATTTCGGGGTTCGTCCCATAGTAAAAGTTGTTCAGTCAGTATAATCCCACAACCTCCCTGGCAACGAGAAAGCAGTTATTTTTTAGCCAGCCTGTATAACATTTAGGGCCTTGCAAACTTACCTGCTTCGTTAACTGCTTATTAAACGCCTTGTATTGTCATAAACTTACTTACTTACTGCAGTGGCGCAACGACCCGAAGTGGATCTTGGCCTCCGACACCAAAGACCAAAGCCATGCTACTCTGTCCAAAGCCGTTTTAGTCCAGTCGACGGCGCCGAGTTCGCTAAGGTCTTTCTGCACTTCGTCCCTCCAGCGGTACCTTTGTCATAAAGAACCGCATAAATCAACAGAGAGGTACCTGCGTCTGCAGCTTGGGCTGGTGGCCGGCCAGCTTGAGCGCGGCGGAGCAGCTCTTGCCCAGCAAGGCGCCGGCTGCGAGCACGTGCCGCGCCGCCCACTCGCGCCGGGCGCGCCCTAATACGCCTGTTAGCGGGAGGGGGTCGATCACGCACTCCCATTCTGTGGATAGACAATAAGGTATTTTAACCAAATTTTTTGAGAATCTAAACACTGAACACTAATCTCTATCTATCTGAACCAGTGCCGGATTTACCACTAGGCTGAGTAGGCTGAAGCCTAGGGCGGCAGATATTAGGGGGCGGCAAATTTGGGTAAAAAAATTTTTTTATGTGCTTTTCAGATAGCCTCCTAAGGCCCAGCCATACAAATGAAAAACCCATAATTTGCCACAGAAATTTGAACTTTTAGTGCAGAGAATAGAGTTGATTTTGGTTTTGTTTGAGAATTGATCGAAACAAAACAAATGCGACTCTGTTCTAGATATGAGCGCCGCGCCGGCGCGCCGCCGCCGCCGACGAAATTTTCGCGCCGCCGCCGCCGACGCTGCGCTATCGGCGTGGCATCGGCGTGACCTTGGTAGATACTAACTACTTTCAGAATCAGATTTTATTTAGTTTAGATCTTTAACGGCACCACTCTGAATAGCTTATAGACATTTAAAAGGTAGTTTAGGTCCATATCATCATCATCTCAGCCATAAGACATCCACTGCTGAACAAAGGCCTCCCGCTTGGACCTCCATTCGTACTGGTTGGAAGCGACCCGCATCCAGCGTCTTCCGGCGGCCTTAACAAGGTCGTCCGTCCATCTTGTGGGTGGAGGTCCATATAATTCAAAAATATCGAAGGTAAATTCAAACTTTTCTGTCTGGTAACCGCGCTACTAGTCTTAGGACAACGAAATTACAAATTTTGCCAGCTGGTTAGGTAATCCGTCATTCGCCGCGAAATTAACCATTGCAAGCATGGCTGAATGTTTTTAAAATGTATAAAAAGCGGTTAATATCAGATATTAAGCGTTTTCGCGTCCAAAGGAAGGGCGTCGGAAACGGCTCTCATTTAAACTTGGCCGTTGTTCAAATTTCAAACTTTCCTCTCTCGAAGCTCAATCTTTGGCCTCGCATCGCTCGCATGGAAGTATGCCGCTATCTGAATCGCCAAGTTTTCGGCTCTGTTTGGAGCTCAACTTTCGGCCTCGCTTTTAAAATGTTTGGTCATTGGTTTTTGTCCGATCTTAGCTCCACTGCAGCACGGGCTTTGGCCTCGCACGAAAGCGCCTGTATGGAGATACAGGCGCTTTCGTAGTTTTTAACATTATGGCCTCGGTCTTTATCGGCATTCGGACTTGCTTACACTGGACCACTAGTTCTAAGCTCTGCTCTCTTGCAGCTTGATCTTCGGCTTTGCACAGAAGCGCACCACAATCGGCGCTCCAGGCATTCGGCCGTCAGCGAAGCTCACAATTGGCGTTCGATTCTAAGCTGTATGCTTAATACCAGCAGCTCAGCCTCTGGCCTCGCATGCTCGCATGGGAATGCGTCGGAATCAGGTCTTCGGTGTTAAGTGGAGCTCGGCCTCGAGCCTCACCTTTAGATATAAATCGGTTTTGTTGGGTTGATTTGGTTAACGAAAAAGCTTGATTTTCCTCACTTCGGCTCTTTAGAATATCGACAAGACGTTTTCCTGATGATACAGTCAATCTGCTACTGTTTAGTTAGCACAAAAGATAAGGGCCTCGCAAAGATCTTCCGGCCACGGCCTCACCAAGATTAACACTGGCTCTGATGAAGCGCGATACCGTTTATGCGAGTGTTTATACTATATAAAACTATTTTCGTACGTTTATTCAATAAATTATCCTTGAAATTAAAAAATGCACTTATTTTATAAGTTTCCTACATCAAAAACATGTTTTTTCGGTAAAATTTCGGTTTGAATTATTTTTTCATTAATCAAAGGTGTTTCAAGGCCACGCCGCCGATTCGCCGCCGCCGCCGACCGATTTTGACCGGCGCGCCGCCGCCGGCTAAATGCCTATCGGCGCTCATATCTACTCTGTTCCAATTGAAAATGATTTAAATTTCATCGAACTGAATAAGTACTTTAGGTAGTACCTTGAGCCTTAGGAGGATAGGGTCGACCAGAATTTATTTGTAAAATTTAAATAACAAGCATTATTTGTCAATTTTGCCGCCCTCTGTCATGTCAAGACCCTTTATATTGAGACAGACAGACGGCCGGATGGACAACAAAGTGATCCTATATGGGTTCCGTTTTTTTCCTTTTGAAGTATACGGAACACTAAAAATGTATATACCTACTATTTTCTCGAAATTTTCTCTCAGCAATCACGTGTTGATCTTTTGGGTAGCTTGAAGAGCCGTAATTGTTATTTCAAAGAGCCACAGGGAAAGTTAAAATAACGTTCAGAATAGTAGCTAATATCACACACATAGAATAAATACTCCAAAGTTAGTTGGTTCCTAGCCTAAGAGTAAAAGCGTTAAGTTCAAGAGAAATTGAATACCAACAAGAGAAATCTAAAGTCTAAACACGATTAGCCTACATGACAATGTTCGCTATACAAAGTGCCATGACTTGCGGTGCCTAACCGTTCTCGAATCGAGGTGTCCCGTCGTGAGAAACCTAGAAGGAAAAGATGAATTTTACTCAATAAATACAGACTTTTAGTTTCCCTAAATGTGTCTTCATTTATTCGAATCAAAACATACCTACGTATTTTTATTCCTATTCATTTAAGTACCTATAAAATTCTTAGAACTTCCATAATTCAAACCTCTTTTAAAATAGAACTTTGTCTACTTATTCCTTACTTTTTTATATTACTTCCACGGGAAAATAAAAAGCTTCAGAGAGCTACAAAAGCCGTTTTCCCGAGTCACTCCTAAGCCATATTGATTTTAAGTTATTACTAGACCCGTGCTAGACCCTACAATGGGGCAATCACCAAACTAAACTAAAATGTTTTGCATGTCTCACTACACTGGAAATATTAATACTTATATCTATCTTATCTATCTTCTATCTATCTATATATATAAATGCAAGTGTCCTGACTGACTGACTGACTGACTGATTCATCAACGCAGAGCCGAAACTAGTTAGTTAAAGTTGAAATTTGCACACCAGATTGCATTTATAAAGTGTACAAGAGATAAGAAGCGATTTTGAGAAATTCAACCCCTAAGAGGGTTAAAAAGGGGATGAAAGTTAGTATGGGGTTAAAGTTTTCTTTCAAGCTAGGAATTTGAAACTTCGTAAAAAAGATATATTATTAAAATACAAGAAAACTAATTTCAGCGTTTTTGAAAATTCATCCCCTGAGATGGTGAAAAAGGGGTTGAAAGTTTGTATGGATATCAAAATTTTTTTCGAGTGGTGGACTTGAAACTTTGTATTTAGAGATATTATTAGAAGACAATAAAAGTGATTTCAGCGTTTTGTAAAATTCATCCCCTAACAGGGTTAAAAAGGGGTTGAAAATTTTAACCCATTACAAATGCTTTGAAACTTCTTAGAAAGGCATAATAGCCGATAAGAAAAAAAAGTGATTGCAACGTTTTTGGAAATTCAACCCCTAAGGGGGTTAAAAAGGGGATGAAAGTTCGTCTTCGGGTGCAAATTTTATTTTAAGCTAGGAACTTGAAACTTTGTAAAAACGTATCAAATTCAAAAACCAGAAAACTAATTTCAGCGTTTCAGAAAAGTCATCCCCCAAGGTGGTGAAAAAGGGGTTGAAAGTTTGTATGGATATCAAAAATTTTTTCGAGCGCGGGACTTGAATCTTTGTATTTGGGGATATTATTAGAAGAAAATAAAAGTAATTTCAGCGTTTTGTAAAATTCATCCCCTAGCAAGGTTAAAATGGGGTTCAAAGTTTGAATCCATTTCAAATGCTTTGAAACTTCTTAGTAAGACATATTAGCCGATTAGAAAAAAAGTAATTGCAACGCTTTTGGAAATTAAAGCCCTAAGGGGGTTATAAAGGGGATGAAAGTTCGTCTTGGGGTGTAAATTTAATTTTAAGCTAGGAACTTGAACTTTTTGCAAAAAAAAAGGTATTAAATTAAAAAAAACATGAAAAATAATTCAAGCATTTTTGAAAATCATCCCCCAAGGTGGTGAGAAAGGGGTTGAAAGTTTGTATGGAGATCAGATATTTTGTGACTGTCGAACTTGAATCTTTGTATAAGGGCATAGGTACCTATTATGAGAATACAAAAAAAGTAATTTCAGCAACCAACAAATAATAATCCACTTGACTTAAAACTTCATACAACTTGCTAAAAAAGAAAAGTACTTAATTTCAACATTGCTTGGATATGAAAATTATAGGTACTAAAGATGTAAAATGTTGAAGATAAGATTCCACGCGGACGAAGTCGCGGGCAACAGCTAGTTACTTATAAACTCCGTAACTTTGCACCAATTTGAATAGAGCTAAACGTCATATTTTCATAGAAATTTGACATTATTTATGACATTGACACACTTTGCAGTGTCATGCAGTGTTAACTTGGTCAAACTCTTACACCTGTACAACGAAATATTCCTCTTGACAATGTAGTGTAGGTATTACATACTACTAGCAAAATTGTATTGTGGCTATTGTAAATTAGAATCCTGCAACACAAAACTATGCATTGGTGTCCAACAACAAGTTGATACCGCCGTACCTACGCTATTTGTGGAGCAAATTCCACTTGTAAGTACTTAGTATTCAACACACGACGATACTCAGGCCGCATGCGAACCTTAAGGCCGCTCCTTGTGAATTCTAACACATCAAATAGGTACAAAGATGACCAGCTATGTATTTTATGTTTTACTGATCATTGTATTAGGCATTTTGTAAGCAGACACTGAGCAGGTGAGCACGGAAGAGGAAGGGACATGCGAGGCTAAGCTATCATTTGCTTAAAAACCCACATAGTGCGAGACCATAGGGATTGGAACCGGAACTCTACTAGAATCGCAAGCGCCCATAGGCTGCAGTGGCCACTTTACATTAAGCTGGCCATGCTTGTTTACCACCGTGGAGGTATAAAAGTGTTAAAAAAATATAAGAGTATAGCGGTAGTTTCTCTTTTTAACCGACTTCCAAATCCCAAAGGAGGAGGTTATCAATTCGGTTGTATGTTTTTTTTTTTTTATTTTTTTTTTTTTTTATGTTTGTTACTCCATATCTCCGTCATTACTGGACCGATTTTGAAAATTATTTTTTTGATTGTATGTATATGCATACAGATTGGTCCCGTTTTTGTCAAAATCCAGTTCTGATGATGGGATCCATGAGGAATCGACGGAACTCCTCAAATCTTAAAGGCATACATATGGTGATTTTTGTGTTTCTATCAACAAATCAAGCATATACATTCAAAAACGTGACATTTGATGAAGTGGAACTGCTGATGATGATCAGAACGGAACTCTTCAACGACGCATAGTTCACCTTTGGCGATTTGTCCTCTTCGTTATGTTTGTTAAGCAAGTTAAGTTTTTAAGCCACAATTTTATCAAGCTTGAGTTCTGATGATGGGATCCATGAGAAATCGAGGGAACTCCTCAAATTTTAAAGGCATGCGTATAGAGATTTTTGTATTTTCATCAGAAAATCAAGCATTTTCATTAAAAACTGTCGCATTTGATGAAGTGGAACTGCTGATGATGATCAGAACGGAACTCTTCAACGACGCATAGTTCACGTTTGGCGATTTGTCCTCTTCGTTATGTTTGTTAAGCAAGTTTAGTTTTTAAGCCACATTTCTGTCAAGCTCGAGTTCTGATGATGGGATCCATAAGGAATCGAGGGAACTCCTCAAATCTTAAAGGCATACGTATAGAATTTTTTGTATTTTCATCATAAAATCAAGCATTGACATTAAAAACTGTCGTATTTGATGAAGTGGAACTGCTGATAATGATCAGAACAGAACTCTTCAACGACGCATAGTACATGTTTGGTGATTTCGAATTTCGATTTTGACTTGGACTGGGACCCGGACTCATACCCGAATCCGGTTCGGACCTGGACTCGGACTCGGACCCGGACTCGGACCCGGACTCGGACCCGGACTCGGACCCGGACCCGGACTTGGACCGGGACTCGGACCCGGACTCTGACTCAGAGACCCGGACCTTGACCCGGAAAACCACTATGATACCTAAACTAAATAAACCACTATGATTACCTACCATAAAATGTGGGTATGATGATGCCAAACCCCTCCCGCTCAAACTCCCGTACACCGCACCGCATGCGCCGTTAAGTGGGTTAGGTTAGGTTTGAACTGCGAGTCTTACAGAAACGAAATGCTACTAGAAAAGTGGGTTTGATTAGGTTCGAACTGCGATCCTCACAGAACCGAACTGCTATCAGAGAAGTGGGTTGGGTTAGGCTAGATAACTACGACCCTTACGGAAACGAAATGCTACTAGAAAGTAGGTACTGGTTTTACCTCCTTTTCTACATAGTGCACCATCTACCATAATCTTTCACCGGGCCCCATAGAAGTCGGTTTTTTTTTCTTAAAAATTATCTTGATCGCGTTCTGTCCGACATCCTAAAGTACTGCGTGCACTGTTTCACTTGTTTACCCCCTTAATGGGTAGGTACGATTATATTTATCTACGTTTTATTTTAATGATTTCCTCGATCGTAACCAATGAGCAGATCAATTGCGAAACGCAGCGCGGAAGGCGCTTTATAGTTTTATCAAACAGAAGTCCCTACCTACATGATTAGCGTTACGAAGTGGTGCGAAAGTAGCGCCTGGCGCGCGTGTTGAAAAACTAGTTACTAAATTAAACTACTACTTATAAGTTAGGGTATAGGCAATTTCAAAATTCAAAGTAGAACTTGAGGTGACCAAAAAGAAGCTGATTTATTTTTAACAATACGCTGTCCTCATATTCTTTAAACATGGACGTTATTTGCACTTTAATTTAGCAACAAACTGACGAAGTGGCGGATGCGTTCAAGGCTAGCAACTTTGCCCTTTCAAAAATAACTTGTTGTACAGACACCGACTGAATTCCACATTCTACTGTGTTTTCGCAGCATACAAGTCTTCCTCCTCGCGTTATCCTGGCATTTTGCCACGGCTCATGAGAGCCTGGGGTCCGCTTGACAACTAATCCCAAGAATGGACGTAGGCATTAGTTTTTACGAAAGCGACTGCCATCTGACCTTCCAACCCAGAGGGGACACTAGGCCTTATTGGGATTTAGTCAGGTTTCCTCACGATGTTTTCCTTCACCTAAAAGCATAAATACCAGTTGCTTTTAGGTGAAGGAAAACATCGTGAGGAAACCGGACCAAGTGCAAGTGAAAATCAGCATACAAGTCAATGCCAATTTAATGGCCTCTACAAACGTCAAATTGCAATACGTTGTTCCTAGCCAACTCTATAGAAGCCTTATCGGGGACTTTTTTGTGTTAGCTAAAACGCTTCACACTCCTTCTTTATTCAGAAACTGGCTCAGAACAAGGACGCGAAACGCGAAGCAGCTTTATGTTAGATGTGCAGATGCAACCCTGATACTGACCACGATCCTCAGACATGAGGGACCAACCAGAGAGAGAGAGAGGTTTGTAACGCGTTTATGAATAAGGGGGTATGTAGAGTTGTACCTATTTACATATCACAAGCGGATGTATGAGTTTGCTCATTAGATCTTAAGCAAATATTTAAATATGAGAAACTTGAGGAATGTTAGTTAGTCGTTAAACGGACCGAGTGTGAATCTCACGTACTTAATTAAACGGTTATTCCCAACTTAGGTAATACCAGACACATTAACAATATTGGTGGCGCTGATTATGACGTTTAATTAGGGTATCTATTGTGTTTAGGGTATGAATTTTCGTTAGTCATAATTTGGTTTATATCAGAAACGCGTAACTTTTCAGGATTGCCATAAAACAAACCTAACCTAACCTATCTATGGACAACCTTGCGAAAATCCTGAAAAGTTAACGGTTTCAGAATTATGACTAATGATAATATGACAATCATTACATTATGACGTTCAATAATTAAGTCAAACAAAGCGATCCCGTTTGATTATCTTACGGCCACGCTGCAAATTTTAGGCTGCCTTTCCAATACTGCGGAGATGAGAGAACGTGCGGGAACCAATCAATAGCATTGGTTCTCTTCTCCGCTCCGCTCCATCAAATGATGTCATAAAAACTGACCTGTATGTGGCTCTCCATCTCCAGCGACCGGCCGCGAAGGCAGCGGGTTGTTCTGTTCGTCTCTTTCCCCCAGGAACTCGGCTTCAGCTAAGTCTCGGACCGCTGAGGACATCAGTTCTACGAGTTCTTGGTTCCTGGATAAAACATAAATAAAACAGTGATGTATATCTTGGACCGATTGTTTTAATGTTAATTTAAGTTCTAATATGATCTGTGGGCCAAAACAGCCACCCGTTGGGTGCCACGGATTGTAAGACGTTACGGCAGACCTCGTCGGAGATGACGGGACGAGCTTGACGCCTATGACAGAGACTGGTGGGAGGCTTCAGGGGATAGGGATACGTGGAGAAATAAGAGGGATGCCTTTGCCCGGCAGTGGGACAATATAGGCTCATAATAAATAATAAATAAAGTTCTAATAAGGTAAACGTACTGGTGCTGACGCGGTCCCAGCTCCCAGTACATGTCATCTTAAAAGTTAGGTCATTGTCAATAAAGGTGACAGCAAGGTTTACTGGGCATTAGCATGTCGAGCACTAGTACCTTACTTCTATTTGTTATTTAATTTGTTATTGATGACTTTGAGCCTTCAAGTACGACAATAGTCTGAAAAAAAACAATCTGTTCAACAACACAATGCACCTGACCTTTTTGACAATGACCCTGATCAAAACATACTAAGTAAGTGTACCTACTTAACGATAGATACTCGTATATGTAGAGCACGACATTCATAAACTACCGCCAAGTTACGTTTTCATTAATGATTACAGATGATTTTGTACCAACGAGTTTGTTGCGTAATGCCCTAACGTGATTCTACTCGTACGATGTAGCGTGAAAGCGTTTTTGACACGAATTCCAGTCCAAATGACCCGGCTTCGCATCAATATGAATAGACATTATGATATGATGCAAGGTTATTGGTTTTCGTTTTGCATTGCTGATTTGGACTGGTATACATACATAATTATATTGAACAGGTGTATACTACCAAAGAGAATTATTGTCTGTGATGTATCACAGATACCAGGTAACCAAAGAGAATTATTGTCTGTGATACCTACATCACAGACAATAATTCTCTGTTTCCAACAACAACAATAATTGTCTGTTTTCTGTTGTAACATGGCATGAACATGGCACGGTGCTTTACTTTTAAGTGTTAAGGTGGTTCGCCTAGGTTACTCAAAACTTAACTCTCGCTAGATGGCACCACTTTTGCAAAATTTCAGATTTTATTTTTTTGTGAAATGGTCTTGGTATTTGTATACTTAAAAGTATGTTTCGCGCACTTTTTAAGTAAATATTGAACTATTAGAATAAACATTGAATACTTCATTGTGCAAAAACCACCTTTTTAATTCGACGGAGTGTTGCTGTCACGCTTTTTCCTACTATTACTCACACATGCAAACAGTGTTTCCGTGATCCTTGTAGTAGACAATTTCACACAACGTAAGTATGTTGCAATAGCGTAACGGTATGTTCGTGGAAATACGTGCAAGAGGATTGGGGTTCAAGACTGGTGCGAGTAGGTAATTTCTTTTCGTTTCTCCTTTGTGTTATCTTACCTTTAAACGAGCAATTATTATATATATAATTATTTATTTATATACATATTTGGATGGTATCAGAAACGGCTCTAACGATTTCGATGAAATTTGCTATAAGGGGTTTGATCTCTTAGCTAGGTCTATGAGAAAACGCGCATTTTTGAGTTTTTATGTTTTCTAAGCTTTGGTCGGTCTCCCAGATATTCAATCTCCGCTTGGCAACTAATCCCAGAATTGGCATGCGCACTAGTTTTTATTTTACGAAAGCGACTGCCCTGACCTTCCAACCCAGAGAGTAAACTTATTTGGATTAGTCCGGTTTCCTCACATTGTTTTCTTTCACCGAAAAATAGGTATCGGTGTGTAAATAGGTAGGTATCAAATGCTATTTCGTACAAAAGTTCGAAAAATCATTGGTACGAACCGGGGTTAGAACCCGTGACCTCCGAATTGCTTTCGGCTAGGCCAGCAGCGCTTCCCCCACATACTCAGTGTTTAAAGGTTTTTTAAAAATCAAAAACGATTACTTATGAAAGCAGAAGAATATAAATGATCGTATTAGATTTATAATTGTTACATATTTGCCGTAACTAATTTTTAAAATGTGTTTTTCAATTAAAAGACACGTCAAGATTGTTTACCTTATTTCTAATGCTAAAAAAAACAAACTATAGTAATAATTGTGTTTTTCATTCATAGACAAAATCCATTATTTTTAACCACAGGAAATTTTATACACTACTTTTTAGGGTTCCGTACCCAAAGGGTAAAACGGGACCCTATTACTAAGACTTCGCTGTCCGTCCGTCCGTCCGTCCGTCCGTCCGTCCGTCCGTCTGTCACCAGGCTGTATCTCACGAACCGTAATAGTCCGTAATAGACAGTTGAAATTTTCACAGATGATGTATTTCTGTTGCCGCTATAACAACAAATACTAAAAACAGAATAAAATAAAGATTTGAATGGGGCTCCCATACAACAAACGTGATTTTTGACCAAAGTTAAGCAACGTCGGGAGTGGTCAGTACTTGGATGGGTGACCGTTTTTTTTTTTGCTTTTTTTTGTTTTTTTTTTTTTGCATTATGGCACGGAACCTTTCGTGCGCGAGTCCGACTCGCACTTGCCCGGTTTTTATTGCAGTGAAGATGTCCTGATTGTAAAAATCAGAGAGATTAGGTAGAGTATAATTACTAATTATCTTTGTAAAAATAAAACAATACGTGTAGCCCATACTTAATAATCGATTTATGATAATAAGAAAAATTAAATAAAAATAAAAAAACAATACGAAATTTAGGTGTAACAAAAATACAAAAAGTTATGTTCCAGCATACAATGACTGGGGATCGAACCGGGAATCTTCCGTTTGCAAGCAAAAAAGCGACTGTTTGCATAACACGCCATGATAGTTCTTAGCTAAGCTGACGAACTTCTCGCTTAGGTCAATTAACTACCTGTCAAATATCAGTGTCAACAAAATTGCACTAAACATGACGGCACTCCAAATTCGAGCCGTGGTCAGCCCGGCAACGTCGGAAATGGAATGGCAACGTCGCAAATGTATCTGTACACGACATTTGTGACACACACATACGTAAAATTGATGAAAAGTTAACTATGATTTTTGCATGATTTCTGTATGAAACATTGTTTTCCTGTTAATTTCGCGCAAACGAATATTCGAAAGAAGATAAATGCGAAAATATTTGTGTACTAATAGTGTGTAGTTACTTAATGAGCTTTGATTGAATTTTATATGAAAAGCGAACCACCTTAATAGAAGGTATTAGGTTTAGTACCTACGACCCTACGTAGAGGTGAGTTGGATGGACTCATATATAAACTACCGTTCTCTGAGTTCTAGCCTGTTTACAGATTGCTATATCTAAGTACAATATTAGATACATAGTAAAACTATATACGCACGTTTTAGGGTTTCAATCACGTTTCAATGTATTCAACGTTATTTTGTTGGTTAGGCATCTGTTATTAATTTATTTATTTATTTGCACCCGTTTCTACCTCACAGCAAAGCAATTAGGTTCACGTCTCGGCTCTCAAGTGGTACATGTTATCCCAAGTTAAGCGACATAACGCCTAATGTTAAAATCTGTTTATACCCCAACGTACAACTTTAATGAACTTCTGTCTTAAATGCGTTAAGAGAATCATTTGCACATCATTTGTCACTATGCGGCACAATATGGGGATGCACAGCTTTCTATTTGGATGTTCCTTGAATTGAATGCTCAATTCGCACAATGTGCACACTTTCGCTGCTTTCTAGCAGGAAGCAAGATTGTACGGGGCGCTCAAGTGATTATATTCTCTTCGGGTGCGCTAGTAAGAATTAACACGGCAGTGTTGGGCAAAAAGTAATTGAATTACTAATTAACAATTGCAATTACAAAATGTAATTCCAACAAATAATTTCCATTACATGTGGAAAGTAATTAAAAATTTAATTACTAATTACAATTGCAAAATGTAATTAGTAATTAAATTATTAATTACATTTTGTAATTAAAATTTGTAATTTAATTACTTTTTTGAATTACAATTACTTTTATAGAATGCAAGTTTTTGATCATCTTTATTTCCAAAATCAGATGAACATTTTGAATGGTTTTAAATTTGACTAAGCAACATTGTCAATGTTAACTTTGGTTGGACTGTAGCAAAGGGAGGGCTGGGACTTAGACTTTTTTTTCTGATAAAGTGGTGTCATTAATAATTAAGATACTATTTTTAAATGATTGTAATGTGTAGATCACGTCAAAATAAGCATCTTTTACTGTAAAAACTTTTCTCTAAAATAAAAAATGGCTGAGTTAGACGCCTCCAAAGATTGATGTTTTTAAAGGGAGCTGGGACTTAGAAAATTTTCATCGCGAGTGGTGTCATTATGACATATATTTTAAATGATTGTAACTTATAGAACACGTCAAAATAAGCTACTTTTACTTGAAAAACTTTTTTCTAAAACTTTATTAAGAACTGTTTTAAAACCCCTGTTTTTTCATTTTCTCAAAAAAAATTCCAAGTCCCAGATACGGCCCCCCTTTGTTACAGTCCGCTATTTTCAATTTTAGAAAAAAGTTTTTCAAGTAAAAGTAGCCTATTTTAACGTGTTCTATACGTTACAATCATTTAAAATATATGTCATAATGACACCACTCGCGATGAAAATTTTCTAAGTCCCAGCTCCCTTTGAAAACATCAATCTTTGGAGGCGTCTAACTCAGCCATTTTTTATTTTAGAGAAAAGTTTTTTCAGTAAAAGATGCTTATTTTGACGTGATCTACACATTACAATCATTTGAAAATAGTGTCATAATGACACCACTTTGTCAAAAAAAATTCTAAGTCCCAGCCCCCCTTTGCTACAGTCCAACCCGAAAGGCACCATAGGTTGGTGCTTACGTCATTATTAGCGGCGCCCCAATACTAATGCGGTGCTACGCGACGTAAGCGCCGACCGCCATATTCAACGTGGTTTGTCACATAGTACCCTGTAAAGGTATGATTCCAGGGACAAAAAATATGTTATAACGTTATCCAGCGTATAATGGAATTTATAAAAGTTTTTCTTTATAATTACTCCAAGTAAATTTGTTCATATTTGCATATTATTAAAAAGGTAAATGAAAAGTAATTGAGTAATTTAATTACTAATTAATGTAATTACAATTGCAAATTACACAGAAAATTTAATTACATGTAATTACATTTTATGTAATTCAATTACATTGTAATTCAATTACATGTAATTCAATTAGTAATTAAATTACACGAGTAATTAATTACGCCCAACACTGTAACACGGAAACATAATGTAGTTGGTTCTAGGGACTAATATGATCCTTACAGCTTACCTCGAATTTATTTATATAGCCAGGCAAACCAATTTATACTTAGTTAAAGGCGGGAATTTCAAATTTAGTATGAGTATGGCCTTATTCATCAAAGCTTCCGCCAATTAAAAATTGGTTTAGCAGACTTATAACATAGATATAGGTACTTACTTATACTTATGCATGTCCTTGCCGGTTTTTTATAATTTTTATATATTAATTTGGAATTTGCGTGGCTTATAATTTACAGAATTTGGACTTAAGATCAACATCAATAAAACAAAAACATTAATAACATCTAAGCACGATAACAAAATAGATCCTATTAAAATACAGTCATTGAGCAAGTAAAAAGTTTTAAACACTTAGGAAGCATTATAACATGCAACTCCAGACGCACTACGGATATCATCACACGCATAGCCATGGCTAGAGTCTGTGCGGAAAGAGAAGAGTCGTGGAATGTATGGGGTGCAATACATTCCATGACTCTTCTCTTTCCGAACAGACTCTAAAAAAGCTTTCAACACCAATAACCACCTACTTAAAGCAAAGATATCCCGAACCATCAGAGAGCGATTTATCAAGACCTACGTCTGGAGTATAGCGTTATATGGAAGCGAGACGTGGACAACTGGACATTAACCCAGAGTGATAGAGACAGATTGAGCGCATTTGAAATGTGGACATGGAGAAGAATGGAAGGATTAAATTTGGTAGGTGAGAAGAGATATCTGCTAAGAACAATTGAAAACAGAAGGGGAAACATGTTGGGGCACTTGATACGTCACGATACTTACATGAAGTCTATAATTGAAGGCAGAATAGAAAAACAGAGAGGCAGAGGAAGACCGAGGTGTGCATATATTGACCAGGTCAAAGAGAAAATTAACGTAGTGACGTATCAGGAGCTCAAAACAGTGGCAGAGAGAAGAACGGAATGGCGATTACTCCACCGAGAAGAGCCAGGCTCTTAAGAATAATGATGATGAATGTAATAATTTATGTGTTATATACCTATACTGCATTGTTCTTTCTTCAGTTGAATTCGGATCTCAACACATGCTAGTCTTTACTTTTACCAGGCGTGGCTCACTCCGCGATTTCGTCGCTTTGCTACAGGTAGCTAAAAGTACATCCGTTCGACCCCAATTTTGGGGTTTGCCATAAGCCGCGCGTGGCGCTGTCGCCACCTAGCGGCCATATCTGTGCTGATCGTGACAGACGCGTTTTGTTAGAGAGTGAGTCTTCTGTACCCAGTACTATTATTTATTCTGTGCTTTTATCTGCAGTAAGTAGCTCTTTACGAACGATATTTTTCTATCATTATAATTAACAATACTGACTAAATTAAGCCGCGTTGTAGCTGATTTAAGGTCAAAACAAATACTTAATCAAGAGTATAAAGACGTAGAGTGGTTTCACTTTTGTTCTCAACTTGTTCATGAACGGGTTTGACCCACCTGCCCTTCAGTGAATTGTAAGAAGCATCTCTATAAAAACAGACAATAAGCAATAAGTGGGTCACGTTTGCGTACATTGCCAAATGTAATGTTGTGACCTTTTATAAAACATTCCCACACATTTTAAAAGTCTAGCTAGCGGAGTGGCTTGATGACTTGCACTTTCTTTGATAGGTACTTACTGCTTTAGGTCAGTGGATTTTTAGCGGTGGTCGCCGGGCCACACATAAGGCCTCGTTTTAGAATTTATACTTAGTGTGATAACTGATAAGATATATTTGACCCTAGTTTTTAATGCATGTCAAATGATTACTCCCCGCACGTGTCCGCTGGGTGGTGCTAAAGAGTAATCAGTTTTGGCTGCTGCACTGCACTATTCTATACGAGAGCCTGGCAGCAAGTAAAATAGAAGCGAATTGCCATACGATAAAATAAAATAATGTACGTCAAGTACTTAATTATATGCATGCATTACTATTCAACACAATGTACATACACGGTGTAACATGAGTAAACCGAATAATTTTAACAGCGTATTTCTGATCATATTTAGAGGCAAAAATGTCCTATAAACTTTTTTAAAAAACGCCTAGTTTCGGAGATATTATTAATTTAAAAATAAACAGGTTTTTGTTGTTACGTAAGGTAAAAGACCTTTTTGATGGTAATGTTGCTGCTATGGGACGTAGTATAAGTATCCTTATTGATAGATGTCAAAAAGTGACAAGTAACACTTTGCAAAAAGAAGGTTTTACGAAAAAAAATTTAAAAATCAATTTTAAGTAACAAGTTTACCAATAACATTTATTTTTTATGTACAAATACATTCAAAAAATTGAAAAAAAAACAAAACAAAAATAAATTTTTTTTTGGCGAAATTGACCTAAACTCATATTACATTTTTTCCTTCTTTTGACCTCAGAAATGCGTGGTTAAAATTATTCGGTTTCCTCATGTTACACCGTGTATATTATTGTTTAGAATAAAATAAAATAAAAGTGGCACTAGTTGTGCCAGCCAAGCCAAGATAACAATCATCATCGACAAACACCAAACGAAAAAAAATGTATCATGATGACAAATGCTACGAAGGATCACGTGACTATTTCGATAGCTACAGTCACCTGCAATAATATGTTACTCTTCGAAGGCCGCAAAAATATGTGACACGCTCTTATGGCTCTACAAATAAGATCGTGTCAGATATTTTTGCGGCCTTCGTTGTGGAACATATTATTGCACGTACGTGACTGTACATTATTTAAGTTTCGATTGGCTTTTTCTTAATAACCGTTATATAAATAAATACAGTTATTGTAGGCACATATGTACATACATACATACATATATGTCTGATACGTTACTTTCGATGCTGACACATGTACTATACCTGCGTGCCAGATAGAGCGTAGTTTATTCAATACCTCCGACAAAAGGTAATTGGCAAAAACCGGTTATTGAAAGTTTGGTTTATTGTAAATATTTCTTAAAAAGTGAAACTCGCTATCCCTTAATATCTTTAGCACATTGGTCTGACGAGCAATGCGATAGTTCTATCTTGATCACTTGACATGAATTTACATGCCTAAGTAGGTAATTAAGTTGTGAGAATGTGAAGTAGGTATAGATCTACTTGAATAGGAAAACGTTTGGTTAACATACTTTTTATTATTTCTTAAGTACCTACAGACACATGGTTTACGAGTACCGAATCCGAACAGGGGGGCGATTTTTGAATTCCGATTGCTCGATTTCGTCACCCAGAAATGTGTGGAAAACAGCGAAAGCATTTTTTTTGAAATATGAGCGGTAAAAATTTGGAATCTAGTGGTATTGAATTGACCACTTGTTTTCAATTATATTATTAGTAGAATTTAAATGCCTAGTAGTGGAGATATTATTGAACGAATACACTAAATCGTGCGGTCGAAATTCAAAAATCGGCCCGCAGCAGGTGAGAAACGGATGATCTCGCAATGGAAAGTGATAATTTGTGCTTCCGCTTTGTACAACCTATCTGTTA
Organism: Cydia fagiglandana; assembly: GCF_963556715.1. Lineage (NCBI taxonomy): Eukaryota > Metazoa > Arthropoda > Insecta > Lepidoptera > Tortricidae > Cydia > Cydia fagiglandana. Next base: position 9,463,008 of record NC_085938.1, on the reverse strand, counting down.
CGTTACGTATGACTTATGCTTGACTATAAAGCTTGTTCCTAGTCTAATTTGAGCCATGGATTGTCATCAGTACCATTTAATTGAAGACAGGCTATCGGCTCGATTCGGGAAATGAATTAGAGACTCACTAGATATTTAATAATAAAGATACGTGACGCTCCACGAAAAAGGTACCTTATGGCGACTGGCACCGCGATTCGGGAAATGAATTAGAGATTCACTAGATATGAAATAGTGAAGATATGTGACGTTCCACTAAAAAGGTACCTTATGGCGGCTGGCGCTTACGTCACATAGCTAGGGAATGCAAATCGGTTATAACCGTAACCGAAATATTCGGTTATAACCGAATATTTTCTCAAAATTTCATAATATTGGAAACTCGAATAACCGGTTACGGTTATTTTCGGTTATTTATTTATAACTTAAATTGTATGTTTTTATCATCCAATGAGTACAAAATCCTGCCTTTATTGGCTATGACGCCTGTGACTATAATTTTTGTCATTCGTGGACTTTAATAACTAAAATATACCAAATTTACTTCCCTTATTTATGAAATATTTTTATTGAATATTGTATCACGGCCAAAGTCATATTTTGGACTTTAATAACTAAAATATACCAAATTTACTTCCCTTATTTATGAAATATTTTTATTGAATATTGTATCACGGCCAAAGTCATATTTTACTTGTACTGTATTTGGTGTGTTTAATTAAAAAACGAAGACTTTTACTCACATTCCCTAATACTGTAGGTACTAAAATAAAGAATTTTGTATTTTTTTAATTACTTCATTGTAAATTTATAATTTTTCGTCGAAAATAACCGTAACCGATTATAACCAATATTCGGTTATTTTTCGGGCATAACCGTAACCGAAATCGGTTATGAAGTTTGGCCGGTTATTGCATTCCCTACACATAGCGCCGCAATAATATTGGAGCGGCGTTAATAATAGCGTTAGCGCCAACCGCTATAAGGTACCTTTACCCGTGGGACGTCACATATCTTTACTATATCGTATCTAGTTAATCTCTATTTCATTTCCAGAATAGCGCCGTATGAATGCGTTAGACTGGTCACTGGACGCCTGTGGCAAAGTGGTACCATTGTTAATCAGGTCAGGGGGCCAGTTTGACTCTTCCAATGAGCAGAGGCAATATGTTACGGTGGAGCTGCCAAATTGTGCAGTTTGAGAGTTGTAATGTACATTACTGTAGGTAAGGTATGGTTAAGCACCGTTACTGATCTACTGATCTTAAAACTAAAGATTCTACCGACAATAATTAAGATATAATTAATTATACATAGATATATAATGCATACGTAAATTTAATTTGTTAACCTGCTATCAGAAGTCATTATTTAGTAATAACAGATCTCTAATGACGTCGAGGTCGGGATTCGTGATGCATTAAATAGCTAACCACATAATGAATAACATTCACACGCAATTTGTGTATACGTAGTTTGTCCTTAAACGATTCGCTGATCGAAAGTGAATGCCTTGAGCTGAGTATACGTGTAAGGGACACAGTTACATGTTGAAGGGAGAAGCAGATGTGTACTTACAAAGCTGTGCCGTATTGAATGGTTAAACCGTGAACTAAATCTAGGCAAAGGGTACTTTCTAGTACCACAGACCTGATTTTCACTGCCTAAAGCAATCGTTACAATAAGTAAGTAGTAGCGGAGTCAGTTATGAAGTTGACCCAAAAAAATGTTATTAAGCTATGAGCTTCATCACATATGATCTTTGAGTAATTCTAAACATTTCAAGCCTGGGAGGCAATAAGGGGAGGGGGGGTACAAAGATGGCCGCCACCCGTCATCATTCAAAAAAATCTGTTCTGGTCCTGGTGGCTACTAGGGCAAGTTTGGTATCATTTTCGTATAAAACGGAGACGTACAATTCATTGCTGATATTTGTTTTTTTCAGCTTCATAGTAATTTTACAAGAAAAACGTAAAAAGATGAAAATTTAGGATGGAGGTTTTTGTTTTGAGAGCTAATAACTTTTGTATAGTGGCCAAAAATATCATATAAAAAATACTATAATAAAGCGTAATTCATGCAGATTCTAAACATATACACGTTGAGTAATATCCTACTGCAAAAAGATGGTGAAAAAATTATTAAATGACCGCAGCGCGGGTAGTTGGACTTTCGTTTATCTTGCGGACCGTCGTTTATCTTACAAAATGATCGAGTACGAGTATCTACGTAGGTATGCTTACTTTGCTAGATTTTATGATGACGAATAAAATACTTTCATCCAGCCATAATTCATCATACATACATAATTTTATGTACTTTAATTTTAATGCACTTGCAACGATTTGAGTGGGGCCTAGTGTTATTTGACCGGTGTTTTCTGTAAGGTGGAGGTAAGTACGTACTTCCCCAGTTGGGCTCTGCTCGGATAGATCTGGAATGACATCCGCTGTGCTGTGCCCTACCACACAAAGCGAGATGACATTCACAGTGCCCATACCTCTCTTTTGAACGTAGTTTAAGGATATACCCGGGTCCAAAATTGGGTCCGAGAAATAACTATTATAAATGAAATTATTCTAATAAGATAGCGCTCTTATTTTTGCTGATAATATTAAAACACTATTTATGAGATAAATTGTACTACTTAGGAAGAGGCAAAATATTTATTTTCACGATAATTTTCATGCTATAACTCACTTTAAGTAATTTTATAGGTACTTACTTGTTGTTTTTAGGGTTCCGTACCCAAAGGGTAAAACGGGACCCTATTACTAAGACTTCGCTGTCCGTCCGTCCGTCCGTTCGTCCGTCCGTCTGTCACCAGGCTGTATCTCACGAACCGTGATAGCTAGACAGTTGAAATTTTTACAGATGATGTATTTCTGTTGCCGCTATAACAACAAATACTAAAAACAGAATAAAATAAAGATTTAAATGGGGCTCCCATACAACAAACGTGATTTTTGACCAAAGTTAAGCAACGTCGGGAGTGGTCAGTACTTGGATGGGTGACCGCTTTTTTTTTGCTTTTTTTTGTTTTTTTTTTTTGCATTATGGTACGGAACCCTTCGTGCGCGAGTCCGACTCGCACTTGCCCGGTTTTTAATAAATTACTTCAACCTGCACATAATATTCATTTGGATTTGATTTGGTTTGATTTTGTTTGATATTTTACATTTAATATTTGCTTCAGGTTGGTGTGGTGAAAAATTCTGTGTTTCACTCGGCGGCAAATTTTGTTTAACCCTCGTTCTTTGAAACCCTTACAACGCTCAAGATTCCATTTTTCGAACCACTCACTACGCTCGTGGTTCAATTTTGAAATCTTTCGCTTGATCGGGTATCAATATTAGCACGAGCGGTTAAACAACAACTTTGCCCCCTTGTAAAACAAATAACTATTATGCGGAGAGCTTACATTTAGAAATCATAACAGCTATGTATATTTGTCATACTAATATAGGTTATGCAAGTATGACTTGGTGACAAACCAACGAAGCCCCGCCTCGCGGGGATTCTATTTTCTGCTCTGAGGGATAAAAGGTAACTAACGAACCTAACCTAACCCAACCTGAAATTGCGGTTGTACATGATCTTATTTGTTAAGCGAGCCGCCCTCCTCTTTAGACATGGGGATACCTGTGTGTATTTTTTTAACCTATACCAGAATTATGTCTGTGTACTGGAAACTGCGGACATTAAATATACAGAAAGCATTTTATTCGTCATCATAAAATCTAGCAAAGTAAGCATAGTTACCTACGTAGTCGTACTCGACCATTTTGTAAGATAAACGCCGCCTAGCGAGAGTCCAACTACCCGCGCTGCGGTCATTTAATAATTTTTTCACCATCTTTTTGCAGTAGGATATTACTAAACATGTATATGTTTAGAAGCTGCATGAATTGCGCTTTATTATAGTATTTTTTGTATGATACTTTTGGCCACTATACAAAAGTTATTAGCTCTCAAAGCAAAAACCTCCATCCCAAATTTTTATCTTTTTACGTTTTTCTTGCAAAATTACTATGAAACTGAAAAAAACAAATATCAGCAATGAATTCCACGTCTTCGGTTTATACGAAAATGATACCAAACTTGCCCTAGTAGCCACCAAGACCAGAACAGATTTTTTTGAATGATGACGGGTGGCGGCCATCTTTGTACTCCGCCCTCCTCGACTAGACGCACGCTTCTTATCGCCTCCGAGGCTAGAAATGCTTAGAATTACTCAGAGATCATATGTGATGAAGCTCATAGCTTAATAAAAAATTTTTGGCTCATATATGGCAGCGATCCGTAACTGACTCCAGTATAGGTACTGTTAAAGGTTAGCAACCTTTACATGGCGGAGGATGCTGATTTAGCGTAAAGTTTCCCCCGTTTTAGGAAGAAAAGCGCTAAGAAGAACCCTTGCAGTGCCCTACAGGGTTTCATAGCTGAACCAATACAATGTACCAACCTGTATAACCTATGAAAGCAATAAATACACTGATTACTGAACCCCGACCTCATATCGCACGCAAAGCGAAGAAGCAAAAGAAAAGGAGAATGTAATAATCGCCACTTCAAGGAGACGTTTCGGGTGATACATTTCTTGTTATTTAATTCTCATTATCACCCAATCTGTAGTTAGGGTAGAGTACCTAGGCCAGGGCGTAGTTTTGTAAAAGATAGCTATAGCTCTCGCCCGAGGAGGCGAGATATGTAAAGGTTTGGAGCGCTTTTACATACACTATTTTACGTACCGATAATACTGGTAGTATTAACATAGAGGAGTTAGTTGGGCCCATTACATAGTGCGTAGTGTCCTAAAAAGTACTATTAGGTACATGTTGACCCCGCCTTTAATTTTCCATGAGGCCATTATACTTCTATTTCTAACGGTATAAAACTACTCCCTCACAACAATATTCGGAAAGATTTCGAACCGGCCGGTTACAAAACGGCCTATGAATGGCATTAACATTTTTCGATCAAGTTGACAAAAACTTACATAAGAATTATTCATGGCACCAAGCTTTTACAGTTCCGGTTCCGAAACTTTACAGGGGGCCGATTTTTTAATTTCGGTCGCTCGATTTCGTGTATTTCGTTCAATAATATCTCCAGTACCCGGCATTTAAATTCTACTAATTAATACAATTGAAATCGAGTGGTCAATACCACTACATTCCCAATTTCTATCGCTCGTATTTCCAAAATAAGCATTTCGCCGGTTTTCGAGTGACGAAATCGAACGCTCGAAATTCAAAAATCGGCCTCCTGAGTGGATTATTTTAATGACCTTTGTTATTAACTATCAGTCATTGTCAGTCAGTGAAAATCAACGATTTTGCTATTTTCTTTCTATCCAAGATCAGAACACAAGATTCTTCGAGGCCACCCTAAGTCAATAAAGGACACAAGAAAAGCCACAAATGGAAGAAATTGTTTTTCATGCAGTTTTTACATTTTGTGTCTACGTGCAACTCGTGCATGGCAGCGTGCATGAGCTGAAGAGGGGCGTGCACGAACATACTTTTTAATTTTCAAAATACAGTGTCAATAAACGTTTAAGTTTCCAATTTAGGCCACAAGATGGCACTGATGGCAGACCTACACAGTCCGTATACAGACACCAAAAAACTCACCTCAAGTTAGCAAGCTCCGAGCACGAATTAGCGAGCAGGTAGTCTCCGCTGAGCAGCGCTATTTTGTTGCCAAAGGTCATGTCGTCGGGCTCAGCTACAGTGAGCTGCCGTGTGTTCATGTTGACCAGCGCCTTGTGGACCAGGTGGGACGTCCGGATCATCTCCGTCACTTCGGCTAACGCACGTTGGCTGTGGACGAAATCACTGGGTTATACACAAAGTTTATCTTCAGTTCACAATTTCACATTGAGATTTATCTTTATTTTTGTACTCAAAATGTTTAATTTAAAAATAAAGGTGATACTATCCCAGTTTTGATACTCCCGAAAACTACATTGCACGTCGGGTCGGGTTCAGTTTTGAGCGAAGTCACAACCAGAAATTTTAGGCTTACTTAATACCCTTTCAAATTCAGGATAATGATTTGGTCTTTTTCTATAGGTATATGACTTAATTACATGTTCTTTATTATGTTTTTAAGTAAAATAAATACACCTAAAGGAGCCCACTGATTAACAGTCCGCCGGACGGTATCGGCCTGTCAGTTAGAACAAAATTTTGACAGTTCCGAACAACTGACAGGCCGATACCGTCCGGCGGACTGTTAATCAGTGGGGCCCTTAAGAAACAAGTTAAAAATCGACTTATTTATGTATAGGTAGATAGTAGGTATGTATATTCTATGTCTGTGAATGCCACATTTTAATTTAATGATATCCATTCACAACCAATAGATATGTGGGTTCAAACATCATCATCAAACATCAACATTTATTCAGCAAATAGGCCACAAGGGCACTTTTACACGTCAACATTGAATTTACATAAAAGCAAAAATAATAACATCAACAATTTTATAAAATAAAACTAACAATTCAATCTAACGTATTACAGGTTAGTTCATAATTGTACCATTTGCACCTGCTTCCGTAAGCCTGCTGAAATGAGAGGTGCCACTTACAAGAATGAAATAATCAAAACGAATTAACTATATCGTGACGTCATTAATATGTCTAGCAAATGTTAAATCTTACTTTCGCTTTCGCTAATAAACTTTAACAAACTTGGGTACACACTTCTCGTATTGGAAAAAATGGTCACGTCGCCGCCGTAAAGAAATAGAAAAGTATTACAATTTTATTAACTATTCTTACACTATTATAAAGTATTCTTATTTTTTAACCGACTTCCATTTCATAGAAGGAGGAGGTTCTGTATTCGGTTGTGGCTATTTTTTTTTTTTTTTTTTCTATGTACGTTCACCGATTACTCCGACATCCGTAGTCCGATTTGAGTAATTCTTTTTTTGTTTGAAAGGAGCTACCTCCGAGTTGGTCCCATTTTAATTTGGTTCTGTTCTGATGATGGGATCCATGAGGAATTGAGGGAACTCCTCAATTTTTAAAGGCACATGCATGGTGATTTGGGTGATTTCTTAAGCAACTCGAGCATTTTCTCCCGAAAACCACCACTTTGATGAAGTAGACCTGATGATGATGATTGTTTTGATGATAATGATGATGATTTTTTAAATGTAGTATGTTCAGCGATTACTCCGGCACCTGTGATCCGATTTGAGTAATTATTTTTTTGTTTGGAAGGAGTTACCTCCACGGTGTTTCCGTATTATTTTTGGTTCTGGTCTGATGATGGAATCCATGAGGAATTGAGGGAACTCCTCAATTTTTAAAGGCACATGCATGGTGATTTGGGTGTTTTCTTAAGCAACTCGAGCATTTTCTCCCGAAAACCACCACTTTGATGAAGTAGACCTGATGATGATGATTGTTTTGATGATAATGATGATGATTTTTTAAATGTAGTATGTTCAGCAATTACTCCGGCACCTGTGATCCGATTTGAGTAATTCTTTTTTTGTTTGGAAGGAGTTACCTCCAAGGTGTTTCCGTATTATTTTTGGTTCTGGTCTGATGATGGAATCCACGAGGAATTGAGGGAACTCCTCAGTTTTTAAAGGCACGTGTAAAGTGATTTCGGTGTTTTCTAAAGTAACTCGAGCATTTGCTTCCGAAAACCGCCAATTTGATGTAGTGCAAGTGTAGCCAAGTGTAGCCTTACCACGAGTTTGACATTGACATATTCGCTAAGTTAGCGACGCTAACGTCTTCGTAACTTACTATTTATGCATCTCGCTCGCACTAATATACCAGTACGAGCGAGATGCAAAGAAAGTAAGTTACACACACGCTAGCGAATAAATCAATGTCAAACTCTTGGTAAGCTGGTAAGGCTACTGATCGGGGGTTAGGGTTAGGAGTTAAGGCGAAGCGAAGTTAAGGGAATGGCGGTTGAAGGGCTGCTGGTTCAGGGTCGAGGGGTTCATGGATCAGGGGTTGATGCGCTGTGAGGTAGAGTGATCGAGGAGTTGAGGGATTGGGTCAGCGGCGGGGCGGAGGATGGATTTAGTGTAGTGTCAGGAATTATAATTTCCCAGACGGACTCGAAAAAATTCCTGATTAAGTACATATTTATTAAAGTAGGTACACGAATTTAGTGTTAATCATGATGTTGTTTTTCATTCATGCGTCGCGCACTTTTTAACAATGCGTTAAAAACTAAAAATGGAAAAATAAAAACTTTTTACAAAAAAAAGAAAACCGACTTCAAAAAGGATGAAATAAAATATTATCCTTTTTAAGTCTATGCGTTACCAACTGATATGTTTGAAGTCGGTGCCAAGCCAAGTAGTAACAATACCCGTCAAAAATAATCAGCTTTATGACTATAAATCCCATTAGAACTGTACTAATAACTAATTATAAATGTGTAAGTAATTCTGTCTGCCTCTTTGTCGCCTTTTCATGGCTAAACAACTGAACCGCTTTAGGTGAAAATTGGCAAGAAAGTAAATTCCTTGAATTGTTTTATATTTTGAAATGTAGTCCTCTGAATAAGGGACGGGAAATAACTCAGTCCCAATCCCACGCTTGCGTGCCGACAAACATGGTACGGACTGTACCAAGAAGATTTGATCGTGTGTTCTTAGGTACAGTCGACGTCAAAGATATGTTTACACTTTTGCACCGTACTCCTTTGTAATATGTAATATAAGACGAAAAGTGTAAACATATTTTTAACGACGACTGTACCTACAGAAAGTACGTTCATTGTCGTCGTGTAAGGCAATCCAACGTAAATCATTATAGAATCGCACCAAAATCATGGTATGCTTCAAAAGTTGGCTTGGCACCGACTTCAAACATATCAGTTGGTAACGCATAGACTTAAAAAGGATAATATTTTATTTCATCCTTTTTGAAGTCGGTTTTCTTTTTTTTGTAAAAAGTTTTTATATTTTCTACTATCGACTGGATCTAAAGAGAATGATTGTCACGTTGCTGTGACCCCCGGCAATTTGCAGAAGACAATCATTGTGTGGGCTATATGGACCGGTATTCTTCTCAAAATGGGGGCGTATTTTGGAACGGTAAACCCGTTCAAATAAAAAACGGAAAACCAACTTAAAATTGCCAATTTGCCACTGTAGATTGGCGAGTGGAGACAAAAATAGTTAAAAAATACACTTCGCCTGGATGGTTGGTTTTCTAGGAACATATTTTGCTTAGAGGACGATGGTGATATCTCAGGGCAAATTAAACACCCAGATCCATCCAACTAGATGTATCTACGTACGTAATGAAATAATTCAGTTACTTCTTTTTCAGAAGAAACTAGTGATTAACTGTGTCTTTCTTTCTAGTTGAGAGGTGCAAATACAGTCAGCATATTCAAAGCAGAAGAAATAACTATCTAACTTCTTTTTTGTCAACTTTACTAGTCATACTCTAATTAATTACATACTTACATACCTATTTACGGTTTATACTTTATAGCGTCATAAAATACTTAGCAATAGCGTCGCGTGACCATCACGTGACGCACCACGAAAGAACACGAAGCGTTGCGCACGCGTTGCCTTCGAGTTTCACTGTTTTGTTTGTCTACATTTACTGCGGAAACATTTGGGTCATTGGGAAAACAACGTCATTAATGTAATGATAAATAAAAACGGCATTATGAAACCTGCATAAAATAAGTTTTCAAGTGCTTGCACCAGAAATTGACACGAAAATGTTTAATGTACCTACACGAATTTTTGTCACGAAAAGTAATGTTTGCCATTCTAGCTAATAAGCAATTTAAGTTACCGATAAATTTTATCAATCAAGCAGATTTGAATCCGATAATGGAAATGAAAGCCCTGCCTAGCGGACTTGCGCTGCCTATGTGGGCCCCGTGGCCTACTGACCTTCCACAATGGGCCTATCCCAATATTTAATTTGATTAGACTCTCTCTGACTGACCCAAAGCGGTCCTTTGTTCTTTACCAACTCGGCTTTAGGTGGTGAATTTACCCCACAAAATCTTGCTCGTATATTTTTAGTAACTTTTCGTCTCTCGTCAAACAGCTTTTCAATGTGTTTTCAATCATGATTTGGCGATAAATTTAAGGGGCCTTACGGCGAAAACCGAAATTCGCAAATTGCGGGGATCTTTCTTTTTTACTCTCTTTAAGACGTAAGTAATTATCTTATCTTATTGTTTTCGGGGGCCCTTGCTTGGATACACTTCGACCCATAGGGATCTTTTGTACAATTATCCCTAGAAAGGATCCGTGAACTACTCAAGAGCTTTTCCCACCATATCTATGTATCGGATGATGGAGCTCATGGTAGCGTTTTAAAGTTCTTTGGTTCCAGATATCCTGCTCCAAAGTCCTTCATTCTTCGTCTGGCGAGGGCGTGACATTCACACATTAGGTGTTTTACTGTCTCTTCCTCTTCACCTCACATACGACAATCGGTGTTGTGCAGAGTGTCCCATCTTGGCCAGAATTGCTTTGACCCCGTAATGGCCAGTAAACACCCCCGTTATGACTTGGAGTTGTTTTTTGCTAAGTTTCCAAAGCTTTTTGCTCCAGCCGGAGTCTACTCCTTGCATAAAGAGCTTTGCGTGCTTTAGACGTAGAGTGACAGAGAAAAATGCCCGCTATTGACGAATTTCGATATTCGCGGTTATAGCCTGTGACATTACCTGTGTAACACTCCAGCAGCTTTGTCTTGCTCCATGTCCGGTATCTCCGGGCTGTGGCCGGCCGCCTTTGACACCAGCAGCACGATGAGCCCCCACGCCTGCATGTTGTTCTTGCCATTGTAGATCAGGTTCCTGTGGGCGATTTTATACTTAAAGGAAGAGAGACACGGAAAATGAATTGCTTAAATTCCGATAGCGATTGATTAAATCCCTTCCGCGGTTATGAATATTATGATATACTAGTAGGTGGATGAAAATACATTTTATAAAAAGGTTACTTCTGTGAACATTTGGACAATCCAATAAAATTCAACGATTCTGGTACAAACTATATATCCCGTTTGTTTTTTTATTTGAGTCTCAAGTACCTACTGAAAAAAAATATCCTGCCTTTAAGAGTGTGCCCTGAAACAGTGGTAAAAATTTAAACGTGTAGAATTTTTATTCAATAGCTACGTAAAAATCGACTGAAAATTTACTATTACGAGAAACGGATATAGATATTACAATAACGTAACTCGTTAACTATTTACTTAGTTTATCATCAAAGCTTCTAGATTGTGTAGGTACCTAGTTTACCTACCTATCATACCTATGATTACAAATATACCTCCACGCGTTCCTGAGATAAAGAGTTTTGACAAACAAACAGACGGACGGACGGACAACATAAGAGATCCTATAATAAGGGTTCCATTTTTTTCCTTTTTAGTTACGGAACCCTATAAATGGCCCAAGTAAATAAGTAGAATAGGTACCTATTATGCCTTTAGATTAGAGATTGACAGAAACGCAAACCTTGAACAGACCTAACCAGCTAATAATGAGATACCTAATAACCGCGTGTTGCAAATCGCACATTGAAATTGCGAAACCTGCACGAACGCGCGCTCGCGCGGCTATCGAATACCTAATTAATTTGGGATATTAGTAATGTGCGTAGTATTTTACCAGCGAATTGTGGAAAAAACAGACAAAATATTACTAAATGTTTTCGATGTAATATGATTAGGTACTTTAATGTTCAAACTTTTATATAAACTCTTGCGCGTCTTGCGCGTGTTCTTTAGGTACGCAGTTTACGGTAAATACCTAATTGCATAAATTGCATGAATGCAACTTAATGAACGAATTAATTTACAGTGAATATAATACACAGTACGTTTGGTGTGTTTCTATACTCACTTGGCAGTTTTCAATAAAGGATGATTGCTCCCGACTAATTTTCGCAAGTGCAAAGCGACATTTGCGATTTCATCACTCATAACCCATCGCAGACTAAGAAACGAAGTTGGGTATCCCACGATTTTCTCTGCTTCGCTCACTGCTCGGTTCCAATCTGGCTTCGGCGTATGTTGAGCAATCGTGACGCGGTGGGCCTCGGATGTGCTCAAGTCCCTTCCCGAACAAGGTCCCCGTAATTTCGACACCAACGCGCTTGTAGAAGAAACTTTCACCAAGTCGGCCCTAACGACACTACGTAAACGACTCAAACTCATTCTGGTGATTTGTAAACACTCCTTTGAAAACAAAGAAAAACAGTTTTGAAATTTAAAATAGCACTAAACACTGTAAAACCACTTCGAGAGATTTAACACGTTACACAATTTATTACACTGAAGTATTCTAGGGTTTATGCAAGCATTGCATAAACGAGAATTTCTTTCGTAAATAAACTAACGAGCGAAGTAGCTGCGCGAGAGTCGCCTTCCACTTTCGCGCGAAAATAAGTAACTGACAGTTTGGCTGACGGCTGACCGGAACTCAAAGTTGGATTGAATGAATGAACGAATCGCTATACCAAAGCGAATGTGATGATGTAAATATGCAACTCGACTGAATTTAATAGGCAGTGGACGTTAATGGAAATAGTAGTTTATTAGTACAAAATTGACATTTCACGTAGACAGTGGCGCCAGCAATATTAATATATTAAATTTGATTATGAATCATGATCATGAAGGACGTAATTGTTAAGAAGGTTGCACATTGACTAGATTTTTTTTATCTTGTCTTGTGCCCAAAAATTTTGTGTTTCTGTTTTGACGACAGCTGGGACGTACAGAACGAAAAAAGCTACCTATTTGAAAAGGATTATAGTTGACTACGGAACCCTAAAAATCTAGGCGCGAAGGGTTGAATTAAAGTTACATAAAATATAATATACTCAATCACACCCACCTTGTCAGTAGAAAAAGGGGCGAATTTCAAATTTTCTATGGTAGGTCAACCCTTCGCGCCTTTATTTTTTAAATTTGTCGACTTTACCACTACCAAGTGGGTGTGCCGGAGTATAGAATCAGTAGGTAAGTAGTTTTTAGGGTTCCGTACCCAAAGGGTAAAACGGGACCCTATTACTAAGACTTCGCTGTCCGTCCGTCTGTCACCAGGCTGTATCTCACGAACCGTGATAGCTAGACAGTTGAAATTTTCACAGATGATGTATTTCTGTTGCCGCTATAACAACAAATACTAAAAATAGAATAAAATAAAGATTTAAATGGGGCTCCCATACAACAAACGTGATTTTTGACCAAAGTTAAGCAACGTCGGGAGTGGTCAGTACTTGGATGGGTGACCGTTTTTTTTTTTTTTGCTTTTTTTTGTTTTTTTTTGCATTATGGTACGGAACCCTTCGTGCGCGAGTCTGACTCGCACTTGCCCGGTTTTTTAAGAAAGGGCAATAGTTTTCGGGTTGACTTCTTTATATATAAACGCGAGCCGGTTTAACGGTAGACCTAAATGAAATTATGCTCAATCGAAAGAGCTTGAAAAAATATCACTTTTGAATCGAGAACATGTATCCGCAAAATTCGTATTATCGAGTATTTTGCATTTAAAAGTGAAAAAATTTCGACAAAGAATGCAAATGTTCAATTTGTTGATTGTCATTTGACAGCGTTTGTTGCGTTTAGAAACTGCAAACATGCTTACAAGTTAGGTTGGTCGTTTTTTTTTTAAATAAAAAGCAAGACGAATATTACTGTTTATTTGATGACTCCGGTATGTATAATGGTTATTATTTGCATTAAGTTTCGTTTCATATGGATACCGGTATATTTATTACATAATTTTTTTTAAGCCAGAACGTGCGATAGTCTGTTACGGCTTTTAAGACGATTGCAACACTGCCTAGACGTCAAACCATTCGACTTTGAGGTGTTTTGAATTACTAATTTATTCGAAAATACGTGATAAAAACCTGTTAAATAGTGTATTGTGTGTGTTAACAATAAAAAATAGTCACCGAACATAGTGCAAAGTGCAAACGCCATCGTAACGTAACGAGATTTGAACTTCAAAGCGTTCCATGGGAGTATTGTGTTTAGTATTCAAAAATTCGACCTATGCCGCCGTGGCCCGGTGGAAGAATGGCACAGGCACCTGCTGCGATAGCAGAGGACGCTGCTTTGATTCCAGCCTGGGGCACTGGAGGCCTTGGTCACTTTTTAGGGTTCCATACCCAAAGGGTAAAAACGGGACCCTATTAAATACTAAGACTCTGCTGTCCGTCTGTCTGTCACCAGGCTGTATCTCAAGATCTCATGAACCATGATAACTAGATTAACTAGACGATGACACGGCACCAACGCGTAAAACAAATATATAAACCTATGCCGAAAATCGTGAGTATCTTCAAACCACATAATTGTTTCAACTTTCATTATTGTTTTGTTGTTGATACATAATTTCTCACATAATTTTGTTACTTGGACAAACCTTGCCACAATTGTTGGTTTATGACAATAGTTCCCATTGTATTCCATATGTGAGACCCATTACATGTTACAAAGTTCATAGCTGATAGCGCTGAACGTCTCTTTGGAAGTACTTAAATACATAGAAAACATCCATGACTCGGTAACAAACATCTCGGCTCATCACACAAATAAATGCCCTTACCAGGATTCAAACCCAAGACCTTTGGCTTTATAGGTAAGGTCACCACCCACTAGACCAGACGGGACACAAATTTTATATACAGTATACTCAGTTGTATTTATACATTTCAGAATGGAAGGAAGAACCTTGAAGGAATGTGCTTGACAAACTAAAGCGAGATGAAAGTGAAGTTAAGTCACAAAAGTAATTCAAAGAAACTCTTGAGTTTAAGAACCAGTTGACTCCACTCTGATTATATGATCCAGTGGGAACCAGTGCGAACAACTACAGTGTATGGTGGACATATTTGGTATTTGTGTTTTAGACTAACTTCAAAGAATCAAACTTTAGGCTTATCAGTGAATTGAATGAAGCTAATTTTTTAATAATAAGTGATCTGAGTGATGTGAGTGGATGCCGAAGACTGGGCAAAATGGAGACTGAGCAGGAAAGCAGACCCCGGTGCTAGGCCGGGAAAACACAAGGTTTAAGAAGAAGTAATCTCTGGAGTCAATGTAAGTTGAATATAAGATTAATATATATATATAGTATATATAAAAAGATATATTTTATGCTGATTCAAATAAAAGTGTAAAATAATAACTTCAGAGTTTGACTTAAATAAATCGTCAGGTGACAACTAAAACAAAATTAATTACTGCTACAATTTCAGAGTCATAGTGAAGCTTAGTACATAGTACCAAAACAAGGTTGATTTTTAGATTCTGCACCCAAAGGCTAAAAACGGGACCCCTATTACCACATTACTAAGGGTTTAGTCTCATTTCTACAGATTCCTATCACAGATTACCAATTCTACAGATTTTCAATTTTACAGATTCCCAAATCTACATAATTTCAATTTTACAGAAGCTTAATTCTACATAATCCCAATTCTACATAATTTCAATTTTACCTTAGGGGCGGCCAGGTGGAACGCTGGGCCTTCAGTAAGAAGTGCATATACTTGGAAAAATTCGACCTATGCCGCTGGGGTCCGGTGGCCAAATGGCACAGGCACCAGCGGCTATAGCAGAGGATGCTGTTTCGATTCCAGCCTGGGGCACTGGAGCTCTTGGTCACTTTTTAGGGTTCCATACCCAAAGGGTAAAAACGGGACCCTATTACTAAGACTCCACTGTCCGTCTGTCCGTCCGTCTGTCTGTATTTCATGATCTTATGAACCGTGATAACTAGACAGTTGAAATTTTCACAAATGATGTATTTCTGTTGCCGCTATACATACTAAAAAATTAAATAAAAAAAATATTTCAGACCCAATATATATTAAAGCCAATACTAGGCTGTATATGGCCGATGAAATGAGTAAGTTTTTATTAATATGTTTTAAATGCCATGTTGGTGGCAAACAAGCATACAAGGCTATTAGTCACTAGAAAGACTAGATCTCTGCTGTGTTACAAATCTATACACTTTATTAGGGTTCCGTACCCGAAGGGTAAAAACAAGACCCTACTATTACTAAGACTCCTCTATCCGTCTGTCTGTAGGTTGTATCTCATGAACAAATAAGTACTAAAAACGGAATAAAATAAATAAAGTGGGGCTCCCATGCAACAAACGTATTTTTTTGCCGTTTTGTGCGTAATGGCACGAAACCTTTCGTGCGCGAGTCCGACTCGCACTTGGCCGGTCTTTCTTAGTAGGTATATGACATTTATTTCAGTTTACTTCACTGTTCGTCTGTCTGTCTGTCACCAGGCTGTATCTCATGAACCGTGATATGTAAGTAGCAACAGAAATACATAATCTGTGAAAATTTCAACTGTCTAGCTATCACGGTTCGTGAGATACAACCTGGTGACAGACGGACGGACGGACGGACAGCGAAGTCTTAGTAATAGGGTCCCGTTTTACCCTTTGGGTACGGAACCCTAAAAAACCTAACGTGGGTTAGATTAGGTTTTTTAGGGTTCCGTACCCAAAGGGTAAAACGTCCGTCCGTCCGTCTGTCCGTCTGTCTGTCACCAGGCTGTATCTCACGAACCGTGATAGCTAGACAGTTGAAATTTTCACAGATGTTTTATTTCTGTTGCCGCTATAACAACAAATACTAAAAACAAAATAACATAAAGATTTAAATGGGGCTCCCATACAACAAACGTGATTTTTGACCAAAGTTAAGCAACGTCGGGAGTGGTCAGTACTTGGATGGGTGACCGTTTTTTATTTAGCTTTTTTTTGTTTTTTTTTTGCATTATGGCACGGAACCCTTCGTGCGCGAGTCCGACTCGCACTTGCCCGGTTTTTTATTACATACATATTTGTTTTAAGATATATCGGAATAGTACGTTTAGAGTTAAACTGGTGTACTGCCATCTCGCCGAAATATTTTTCGCCTAATTTCACTTCCCAACCAACTTATTGCAGTACTTTTAGTTGGCAAACCAATGCTTAGCATATTATTATTTAGCATAATTTTTATTTGACCACAATTTTATTTAGCAGATGTTCATTTTACCACGATTTATTTAGAAAAATAGTCACTAAGCAAATGTTTTATTATACCTAACTATTTATTGTTACATAACGTTTGCCAAAATTGAAACTTCGCATACGTTTTATTTGATCACAATTTTATTTAGTAGATGTTCATTTTACCAAAATTCATTAAGACAAATAGTCACTGAGCAAATGTTTCAACTTAGCTAACTCTTAATTGTCAAAAAACGTTTGCTTTATTTATACTTATTTTTCATAATATATTTTGATGGCTATTTGACCTGTTGGTGGCTTTTTTTTTAACAAACGTATCTACATATTTCCATGGACGGGTGCCACTACGCTAATAGATTTGATGACTGTACCAACATGTTTTAGGTTAGATGACTGCAATCCCCAAGAAAACGAACTGTTGCCAGAAAAGTGGGTTAGGTTAGGTTAGAACTGCGACCCCACGAAAACAAACTGTTGCCTCAAAGGTGGGTTAAGTTAGAACTGCGACCCCCGAGAAAACGAACTGTTGCCAGAAAAGTGGGTTAGGTTACGGTAGAACTGCGATCCCACGAAAACAAACTGTTGCCAGAAAAGTGGGTTAGGTTAGGTTAGAACTGCGACCCCACGAAAACAAATTGTTACCTGAAAGGTGGGTTAGGTTAGGTTAGAACTGCGACCCCCGAGAAAACGAACTGTTGCCAGAAAAGTGGGTTAGGTTAGGTTAGAACTGCGACCCCACGAAAACAAACTGTTGCCTGAAAGGTGGGTTAGGTTAGGTTAGAACTGCGACCCCCAAGAAAACGAACTGTTGCCAGAAAAGTGGGTTAGGTTAGGTAAGAATTGCGACCCCACGAAAACAAACTGTTGCCAGAAATGTAGTAAACAAAATTACTACCTCCATCATTGAACTGCACATCTCGAAAAAACTACCTACGTAACGAAATAAAATGCTACTGTAATTTGTACCATGAGTAGTTGAGTACTATATTATTAGGGTATTTAGTAGTATGCATCACAATATTAGGCGAAAAATAATTTATGCCTATCAATACATTCGACATAACAATAAAAGACATTTTGAAACATGACCAACTAAATATTTTGCCATACAATAATATTGTAAATAATCATTTGCGACATGTTATATATGCGAAACATTGGTTTGCCATCTGATAGTTTTGCCAAATGATACTATGGGAAAAATAGTTTGGGAAGTGATAATTTGCCATACAATTTTCGGCCACATATTAGTAAACCAGTTAAACTGTATGTTATGGATTTAAAGTTATCGGAGATGAGATAGGTATGTAACTGCCTTGATGAAGGTTTGAAGTCTTAAAGTAAATAATTACTCAATTCAAAATTAGTACCTATTATTATAATTTATTTTACCCGAGCGAAGCCGGGTTTTCATCTAGTATTAAAATAAATGCATCTGTGAATCTGTGATACATATCGTTCAGGTTCAGGGTATCAGCGGGTAGTGTAAACACACTCTTATTTGAAGCGGAAATTACGCAACCGACCGAATGAGAATGGATAGAATGACGTTCAAACCAATGTTGCCATGTATATCGTTTCACATACATATGGGAGTTTTCGATACATAGACGAAGGGTTATCGTCCGATAGCAAATTTTTAATGCTTCACGTTTTTTAATTTTTATGAGGTATACTTAGCACGTCGAATTTTAGTTAATATTGCACCAAAAATTTTCTATTATTGACCTAAGTACCACTTACTACCTGCGTACCTGAATATATAGTTGGTCAAACCGATTTGTCAGTCAGTAAGAACTAGGAAAACTATATTCATCCTTTTCTTTTGGGTGCTAGTACTAGTGAAAGACAAAAATAGTATGATTACATGATAGTATATTGAACTTTTCTAGCATGAAAATCTAGGTTTTTAAATTAATAAAAAATATACTGTTTTCGGCATTGGATAGATCATAGATCTAGTATATTTTCTATATATGTGCTATACGCGTGCCCCTGTGAGGGACAGAACATACGCAATGCGACAACATTGAAAACACGTCTTATTTTAACATTCCTAACAACATACCAAAAACAAACTAATAGGTACGTAATTTGGTCGGGTTATTTGTAACCCACCATAAACCATATTCAAATGTAACTGTTACTGTTAAATGTATGTAAATGTGGGTACGGTGGGGAATTATAAAAACTGTGAGACTGTGACAAAGACAAACAATAATAACGTTTTCTCCTCGGATAAGACTATCCGTTTGTCATCCCCAAACGAGTGATTGAAATTGAAGGATAATAAAAAGTATGATTCAATAGGATAGTATTCAAATTGTTCTAAAATTCGACAACATTTTAACTAAGCTATGTTTTACATTTTACCACCCAATCTACCAAATTCTACGACGATTTTAGCACTAAGTCGGACAGATTGGGTACTGGATTGGCAAAATAAATCTGTAATTTCAGTATCTGGGATATCTAGTCTGGCTTTTGGGTGCTAGTATGGTGCTAGTACTAGCGTACAATCAAAGGCAAACTAGAGTCAGACCAACAAAAGTCTGCAGCGGATATGATAGCCCACGCAGTGCACGTGTTATTTTAAACGTCAAACTTCTATGAAATTATGACTACCCTGCGTGGGCTATCAAATCCGCTGCAGACTGTTCTTGGTCAGACTCTATAAAAAGTATAAAAGCACAATTTTACTTTCTACACAATAGTAGTTTTTACACTTATTGGCTGGTAACACTTACCAATCCTTTTCAGCCAATGGGAAGCGTTGCTAATTCTGACATTTGAGACATTTCATCTTTTTTTTCAGTCAATCGCGCTCCACCGGCCGCCGTAGTCGACAGTAGAAAGGTCACTACGCATCGCCGGCATTCAGTGTCTCAATTGAAAATATAAATTATATATTATTACTTTCGTGATTTGGTTATACTTGCAGTGAAATAGTGATCGTTGGGAAGTGGTTTCATCAAATAAAGTCTTTCAAATTTTTTGCGTTTACTCTAAGGTGAGATTTCGGCTTTTTGCGTGGGTAATAAATAGTCTGAATTCTGGGCTGTCTGGTAGCCACGTGTAGCATACGTGTTACAGGGGTGTAGTGCACCTAGTTGTTATTATATAGTTTACTTTCTATTTCATCAACACAACTGACGAATTCTGCGTATGACGCAGTCCGATGGTCACTTATGGACCCCAAATAAAAATATTCTATCCCTGATGTTCTTGCTTTATAGATTACAATTTATTTTGTATTTTTTTAGTAAGAAATATTCAACACATGAATTGTAAACATTCTAAATCTTTCTCTTCTTGTGTGCAATACGGCCACTTGGGCGCCAACATTTTTAAAGGAAACTTAACTTTATTATTTTTAATTAAGATTTAATCTCCAATAATCATTAATTTTGAAATGTGGCCGTATCGCAGGCAGGCGGCGCTACTACTACTACGCTAGTACCATTATTTATTCTGTGGCTGTAGTTTGAATTCTTGTGGACCAGATTGTATGAAATTAGGGTCTTTTTGTAGGCTAAATTGGCAGGCTCTCTGGTCATAGTTGACACCCTTGTTTTGAAAGATCCATGTATCAATCCAAAACTTTAAGAACCATGCAACAGAAAACTACTGAGGTACAGTCGCCACCAGATATGTCACATCAGCCAAGGTGCTCACAAATATCTAAACCTCTATTGTCAAGACATGGCAATTCAGATTAGAGCACCTTGGCAGCTCTAATATATCTGATCGAGATTGTACACACAATTTAATAAATTTACCATATTATACTTACTCAGTATTCTTCTTCTTAGTCGGTACACTCTTGCCAGAGTGGTCGTGGTCATCATTGTAAATCTCGATGAGTGATGATCTTGCTAATACGGCGCCAATACTCAGTATACATATACGTAAATGAGCTATAAAAGCATGAGTAGCGCATACTACAAGCCTAGTGCCCTGTTTATCAAAAGCTTGCAACTTGTAATACAAGTGCAAGTCCCTTTCTAACAAAATCCGTCAAAAAGGTACTTCCACTTATTACAACTTACAAGCTTTTGATAAACAGGGCATAAATCACTGCAGTCTCTACAAATAGACCTCTTTGTCTTAATCCTTTGTATGATTAATTCCCACAGTAGGAATTAATTTTTTTTTTAACATTGTTATCAGAGCCGGCCGGACAAGCAAGCTATATTTACAGTAATTCCTACCAAATTAAGCAAAAATTCAAATTGAAATTTAATTATTTAATAGAAAGGTATTATTCCGACATTTTTCAGAGAATTATATTCAAGTGAAAGTACTACACAGACAACAACCCTATCAGGAGACAGCAAAGTACCAGAAATACTATATGAAGAAATAGAAAAGGCTGTGAAAACTCAAAAAACAGAAACAGCTTCAGGATCAGATGGCATAAGTAACGAGTTCCTCATCCTAAATAAAAATCTCCTAATACCAATTCTAAAACACCTCTTCAATGAAATCTTACAAAAAGAGATAATCCCTTGCCAATGGACAACATCATCTATAATACTTCTACACAAAAAAGGTGATAAAAATAACATCAACAATTATAGACCTATAAGCCTATCCTCGAATATATATAAAATCTTCGCTAAAGTTATACTCCAAAGAATAACCAATAAGCTAGAGGAAAGTCAACCAAGAGAGCAAGCGGGCTTCAGGAGCGGGTACTCGACTGTGGACCACATTCATGTCATCAAACAATTGTTCGAAAAAGGCAAGGAATACAACATAACATTCTACTGCTGCTTCGTGGATTACAGTAAAGCTTTCGATACAATAGAGCACGAGAATATCTGGCAGGCACTCAAAAACCAAGGTATCGAAAATAAATACATCAGAATACTAAAAAACATTTACAACAACAGCAGGGCCACAATAAAACTAGAGCAGGAAGGCAAAGAGATCAGAATAGAAAGAGGCGTACGTCAGGGGGACCCACTATCGCCGAAACTCTTCACAGCCGTCCTAGAAGAAGTCTTTCGCCAATTAGACTGGGAGAAATGTGGACTATCTATTAACGGTGAAAACCTTTCACATTTGAGATTTGCGGATGACCTGATCATACTCTCATCATCAAGTGAGGAATTGCAAATAATGCTGAATGACCTAGTTATAGAAAGTGGGAAGGTGGGATTGGTTATGAACACACTAAAGACCAAGGCTATGACTAACGACAAGCAAAAACCTATTCTCATCAATAATAACCCAATTGATTACGTCAACGAGTACATCTATTTAGGCCAGATAATCTCTCCGGTAGATCTAACCTCAAAAGAAATAGATAGACGTATTGGAAATGCTTGGAAGACATATTGGAGCCTAAAGGAAATAATGAAAAATAAAGATATCAATGTAACTATCAAGCGGAAACTCTTTGATACCAGCATACTTCCTATACTTACCTACGGCTGCCAAACCTGGGCTCTCACTAAAACACACATTAGAAAGCTAGAAACTTGCCAAAACTCCATGGAAAGAAGTATGCTGGGGAAAAGACTATCGGATAAAATAAGAATAAAATCCATAAAGAAGATCACCAAAACAAAAGATGTCACAAAAACAATAAAAAAGTTAAAATGGAAATGGTCAGGACATACAATTAGAGGCAAAGAAAAATGGTCGAAATCGATAATGAACTGGTTCACAGGCCATAAGAAAAGGAAAAGAGGTAGACCATTTAGAAGATGGGTGGACGACATCAAAGCCACAGCAGGAACCACATGGACGAGAGTTGCCAAGGATAGAGAGGAATGGAGAAGGTTGGAGGAGGCCTTTTGCCAATAAATGGCACACAGACAGAAAAAAACGCAAGAACTGTAGAAAATAATGCAATCTACTGTCTGAAATAAAGGATTATTACATTACATTACATTACATTATTCCGACATCTCAAACTGACATGTGCCAGCTGAAGGGTTATTAATCTTAGTTTATGTGACATGTCATCACATGGAAACAACTAGGTATGGAAAATTTGGCTTAATGCAGCGCCTGCATCTGTCAACCTCATTTATCACCCTTGATAAGTCAGGGCTTTGCTGATAAGACTGAATTTAAGTATATTCTGCGAGTGACATTATGGCACTTTCTTTACTGAAGAAATGTTTCGAACATTGTTCCAGACTTTTCTTGGTCTAACTCTATATTATATGTATGGTTTCTGTGACCCGTTTCCCAAAAGCTTGTAACTTGTAATTTAAGTGGATGTCACTTTTTGACAGCTTTTGTTAGAAAGGGACTTCCACTTGTATTACAAGTTACAAGCTTTTGAGAAACGGGCCCCTGATATCTCAACTAGTAGGGAACATAATATTAGTTTGTTTCTTTAAATAGTAAGGAACTGATTGACATATATTATTGTATGTAGGTATATTTTTTAATTATTATAATGGCTGAGTTACTCACATATGTATACTACATACTCTACATAGTAATTATTTTTCTTTCATCTTAAGTCATTTATTTTTATCAGAGTGGAAGCTAATTATGTTTCATGTTGTGCAATGTTTATCTTTAGTTGCCATTGAACTTCTGATAAGTATTATTTGTAGGTCAATGGTCAGAGCAAGGAAGAAAACAAATAAATTGTGTAACCATCTGCAAACAAAGTTATTGCGTTAACTCTACATAGTAATGAATTAAGTTTAAATATTATAAAAAATTGACGCGTTTGTATCGCGAAATCGAGCCATCGACCCGCGCTTGCATCGATGCAAACGCTTGTATCGTGACAAACGCGCCGTCGATGCGCGCTTGTATCGATGCAAACGCGCGTTTGTATCGTGATAATCGCGCCATTGACCCGCGCTTGTATCGATGCAAACGCGCGTTTGTATCGCGACAAACGCAAACAAATTGCTTCGTGGAAAGAAAAACACTTCGATGATGCGAACACGATGTATTCCCATTTGTCCCGGCCCCACGTGGCCGCCGCCATACATGAGACTGATGGGAATGAATCACATGAATATATCTATTTCCATTTTCATCTGTGCCCGGCGGCGGGGACAAATGGCAATACACTGTAAACATGATGTAAACCAGCCATAGTCTACATCTCCAAGGAGTTCAGTAGCTTCCGTTACATGAAAATGAAAATGAAAAAATGAAAAATGAACAATTCTTTATTTGCATAAAATATGGTATAACAAGGTGTTATTGGAAATATATTCCCGTACAGAAACATATTTAGCTGGTTAAGCATGCAAATATTATCTTGAAGCTATTAATCTAATAGGTAGGTACATTGTTAACTTAAAACTAATATTTCTATTTAATACTAGGTATTACATATCGAACAACTCACTTACAGAGTAAAACACCTGTTTTTTGAGCCAACGATACAGCTGTGCCATGCTGCTTACGTATGGTTCACGACTAGTTGACGGCGAGCGGATGAGAGACCCCTCATTAGCGTCTTCTAAGTGTCGGCGTCTAGTCAGCGCTATGGAACAGTTGCGCTAACGTTGCGTCCAGCAGCAGCCATAGAGTAGATTCGACGACGACGCCCGACGACGATTTAGGGGGACTCTTAGTGTGGTACAACATTATGGGGACCCGGCCAGAGCCACTGAAACGGATGTTATACTTATATTCCAGGTATGGAGTGGGAAGGACCACCCAAGCAAGGCTTGTACGACCCCCAGAACGAGCACGAGGCCTGTGGCGTCGGATTTGTGGTTGCTATCGACGGGAAACGGACCCATAAAGTGAGTTGCCACTTCAGATGATCACTAAAGTCTGTCCCCCTTATTCATAAACGTTTACTAAAGTTGACAAGCCTATAATAATCGTTTGTCCTTTTTCGATGATGGAAAGGGACAAACGATTATTATCGGCTTGTCAACTTTAGTAAACGTTTATGAATAAGGGTGTGTATCTTTAGGTATTTAAATGAAAGTAAACAATTTGTACATTTTCGGGTAGTTGTAACATTTATTGGTTAACCGACCAAATCCAAAACTGCCTGGATCTGTCATTGAACGACCTGCTAAAAACTACATTAATTGATCATGTAATGTTTTCATCTACCCTCAAATAGCTCCTTAAGCCAAAGATAGAAGCTTTAAGATAGAGGCTTCATCATCATCATCATCTCAGCCATAAGACGTCCACTGCTGAACATAGGCCTCCCCCTTTTTTGGGGGGTGAATGCCATAATCGCCACGCTTGGCAGGCGGGTTGGCGATCGCAGTCGAGTACACCGAATTTGAGGGACGCTGCTGCCCGTCCACCGGTGATCTTGGACGTGGTTTAAGGACATAGCCATACCTTAAGGATAGAGGCTTAAGGGTAGATTTTGTTTACTTTTATTTTAAAAAAAAACCTAAAGATGCAGAGTATATTGTAGGTGTATCTGCAGTAAAATCAAGATCAGACATGTAGGTACCTAAACACTCCTTCAAATTTCACGGGATCAAAGTGCTGCGACCAGTGTGTCTATCCAAATAACTAGACTATTCCATAATGGTAAGTGATTCGCCTCACGTTTCTAGCCGGAGGAAGATAACCAAGACAATAATATTCGTATTTAGTCCGATAGGTATATAACTATGAAAAAGGTACGCCTTTCCTTGTCATTATCTCGGACTAAATATTTCATATACCTAATGAAAATAGAACTTCACTTCAGATAATTTCGTTTAATCCTATCGTTTTTGCATATCACTAGATCTGTGTCTCTCTCGGAAATGAATAATGTTGCTCTAATATAAACACTTCAGTTATAATGTATCTAAGGTCGCCTCCAGAAACTCGCGAACTAAATTGACATGAGTTTGACAAATAAAATGATACCAGGAATAGCAAAGAAAAAATAGTCACGGGTATATGTCGATAAAATGATATCGATAAGTAAGATATTGCACTTACTACCCATGTCATAATTATAAAGGGGTCACAAACGATTTCGATTTATATGAGATATGTATATGACGAGAAAAGTAGTTGGTTCGATTGTTAGACTGTGTCGTGCGAAACTGACAAATTTGAATGTTAGTATTTCAATGTTAGTGTGCAACAACTTACCGTCATTGTTTATTTCAAGAGCTCGGTTGTGGCCATAAATTTAAAATTGGTGATTTAATTTTATACATTTGGCCGGTAGATAGATGAGATTGATTCATAATTATTTAAATTCTGAACTAATTGTCAACTTCACCTTTTGAACGCCAAACGGCGCATCCATTTGCCGTGCCATGACGCCACGGGGGTAAAATTTAGTTTTGTGAATAAATAATGCAAACCTAAAAGTGGAATGTTTTTCAGTAGGTTTTTATCAAAAAACGATCGACGTTTAATGCCGTCTTTGGCGTCGTTGTCACGATTTTGCGTTGACGTCGATTGCCGTCTGTGGCGTTCAAAAGGTTAAATGTCCAGTTTAGGGACTGGTCTTTACAATCGAAGCAATAGGCATACCGAGGCGATTTAATGTTTGCGTTCACACCACACAAATTAAATGAGAAATTAATCATATTATACGAAATATTTCCCGGTCTGGGCCGGCTTTATTGTATTTTGAGCCAAAATCACTGTTTCTATGTTATTACCCACAACTTGTTACTCTAGCTGTAAGTTTTCCTAACAAACAAAATAAAAACAATAAATTATTTATTTAATTACAATATGTTTATCTAACATTATCCTTATCTCTATTAGGTACCATAAAATTGCACATTTTGGAAATACCGACATTTTCTAATTCAAACTTTTTTGAAAATATCGATATGAACAGCACTGGCCAAACTGTGGTATCATTTGTGCACATTGACCTGTCAATTTAGTTCGCGAGATTCTGGAGGCAACTGTACTATCTACCCGTACAAAACAAAACGTAAAAATGTAAGTACCCAATTTTAATTGATAAAGACTAATCTCTCTCTTTTACACGCACACACTAACAATACGTTTACTAAATAACTAAATATATGACTAAAACTAAAACGTAGTCTTTATGACCTGAGGACAATATGAACTTGCTTTTACACTTACATTAGCAATTACACATTATTTAATTTTGAACAGATCGTCCGAGATGCCGAGACGCTCGCCAAGCGCATGGAGCACCGCGGCGCGTGCGCCTGTGACAACGACACCGGCGACGGCGCTGGTGTGCTTGTTGCCATACCGCACCAGTACTACTGCGCACAGCTGAGGTATGGCTACATCTACATTCTTATAGGCTTCTTACACGAAAGTCACATTAGCATACGCTCCGAGCGCGCATCACGCCACCGCCGTATACATTTCTTTTAAACAATGTATTGCGATATTAGCGACCGTTGTCAGCTTCGAGCGTGCAGACGTCCGCGAGACGATACATCGTGGTAGTTTAGCAGTACGGCTACCACCAGTTTGATACTGACCTATTCGCTAGCGCATGATCTTTTTCCTGAATTTCAATGAGCCAAGAACATCTCGGAATTATTTTTACAACCCGAACATTAAAAAGTTTAAAAGTAGATAGAGCACTATTAGGAGTCACAAGAACCTGACCTCTACCATGAACAACGCCTAAAATTTTAAATGAGCGACTTCCTGACCTAACTCGGACGAGACAAATAACATAAAACAAGAACAAGGCAGGTTCGGTTAGTAACTAGCTGTGCCATCAACGACATACACTTTTGTAAAGAAATCAAATATCAATCCGTCACCGCACTCTTTGTCGATACATATAAGTTGGGTCGGTTCATGGGTGTGACCGTCAAAACTTTTAGCATATTTACTCGAATTTCCCTCGGTTTGTCGAAATTGTTTCATGCAAAAAAACATATCTTAGGTATAGGCCTAAAATCTCTATTTAATTACAAACGAGTGTATGTACTTTCAATTGAGACGAACCAAGAGCCAAAGGCAGACAAATCATATGGTAAAATCTCCCAAATCGTTTAAAGACAGAGCATGTCGAGGAAAAATAGATTCATACACATGTAAGTCATTACCCTCTTTCTGGGACAAGTAAATGTACCTATAGAATTCATTCATCGCTGGCTCTGAAATAGACTCTGATTTTCCTTTGAAGATATTTTGCTTTGCCTTGAATGGTTTTTTCCATAACGCAATATGATAACAAGTAAATTCCTAACATTATGGAAGAAAACGGCCTACACGTATTCGATATATTCTAGAGTAATATCAATGAGCGTATGAAGAATTTATTGTATTGTCATATTTGTTATTGTTCCAACTCACGTAATACACTGGAAAATAACGCGAAATGTGATTTGCACTGATTAAACGCTGTAACTCGACTTTGGTTTTGCATTTAAAACTAAAGCCATATGTGCCGGTCTTAGGCAAAAGGTACCTTTTGTCTTTGGCTAAGATTGTCAAGAAGAGTCCTACGGATTGGTTTTTATTGTATGATTTACCTATATGCTTGCTGCCTCGATTCCGAAGCAGCTTCTTAATCTTAGTAATGAGACGCTTATCCGTACATATCTTTGATATCTTATCTAATAAGAAAAAAATGTGTTCTTATATACAGGGCGTCCCACAGCTATGCCACATGGAGGGAAAGTACCCTGAATATTGTAGATGGAACATTTTACTGAAAGAAGACATTATTTTAATTTTAAAAACAATTTAAACTGCATTCATGATTTTTAAATAATTACATGGTTGAACCGGGAATCGAACCCGCTACACGAGAAAAAAAAAACACCCTGTAGCTTTTTCATCCCGATCGAAAGGCTTCATCATAAGGATTATTTTTTGCTAAATAACATAGTGTCAGAAACTAAAGGAAGACCATGAATTTTAACATTTGATGTGAAATTTAGCGAAATAATCAAAAGAGAGCGGCTTTGTATTCAACAGAATGACACTCATTTTGAGCATTTGATAAATTAAATTGGTTAATTTGAATTAAAAATGTTAAAATTCATGGGTTTCTTTTTATTACCGACACTATGTTATTTAGCAAAAAATAATCCTTATGATGAAGCCTTTCGATCGGTATGAAAAAGCTACAGGGTGTTTTTTTTTTCGTGTAGCGGGTGCGATTCCCGGTTCAACCATGTAATTATTTAAAAATCTATGAATGCAGTTTAGATTGTTTTTTAAATTAAAATAATGTCTTCTTTCAGCAAAATGTTCTATCTACAATATTCAGGGTACTTACCCTCCATGTGGCATAGCTGTGGGACGCCCTGTATAGCAGTTCGATGCTCTAGATTCTAGATTTCTCGAACGGGCCGTTCCATTCGCATAACAATGGATAAAAAAGTAACTGCCAACACGATTTCCAAAACAGCAATAACTGTACGCGAGACTAATGTAAAGTCGAGCTTTAAGACGTATTTTATAGAAATTTGTCGTGCCAGTAGGCAACTTGCCAAATTCTCGACAATCGAACGTAACCTTACTCTTGGCAACGCGCCAGGGCTTTATGAAAAATCGATGCCGCTACTGGAAAGGTATGGGAAACTCTTGAAGGGCAAGGTAGTTTAAAGACGAAATTAGACCTATATATTTGGTAACCTTCAACTTTTTAATTGAAATTATGACTCTTTGCTCTGGTGCCCCGCTGTGAGGGGTTTTGCATGATTTGGAAAGAAATATGGAGTCTTAGATAATTAGTTATGTTAGAGTTTCGCATAACCTAGTCAGTTATTATGTTTGTTAATTGCACATAAATTGCCATCAGCAAAATAACTAATGTATGTTGTTAATAACTAAATGAATGTCCATTCGGCAGTTTTAGATTTATCAGACTGAGACTCGCAGTTGGAACAAACAGATTCATAAAAATAATTCCAGTCCATCCCGTCACTGCACGTTATCGGCCAATGTAACCCATTCATATCCCAAACTGGTTTGATAACCCTACCCCAACCAGAGCTGGGTCAAGAGCACACACATAATAGATAATGGTATCCTTGCTGTATAGGTGCACACACTCTTATTACGTCTCGCGAACTACGCAGCCGCAGTATCTCTGAATGCTCTAGAGTATATATTGTATTGGTTGTCGCTGGGTTACTATGCGGTGTCATTTATATTCTTTGTAAATCGCTTGCTGGAGATTTACTGATGGTTGGGTCGCCTGGGATTGCGGTTTATTTATTGATTTAAACTTTATTGCACATGGCGGACTTAATGCCTTAAGAAGACATTCTCTACCAGAGACTACCAGTCAACCATTCGGTCGAACATAAACTTGAGAAACTTTTCCAAGTTTAGTGTTATGGCTTTGTTGGCATAATGGTTGTTGAGACAATTGTCAATGTTGTTGTGTAGTTATAAACGCAGGTACTGAAATGATAGCGGAAAGAAACACTAAGCTACGACCTTAGAAATATTCGTTACCATAGAACAGAATCATAATAAAAACTTTACTTTAGTACCAATATATTCAGCAGTACGTGATCTACTATTTACAGAATACAGACTTTCCTAATTGATACAGTCGACTGCGGAAGAACTGAAGCCATGCACGCGAAGTGTCTAAAATGATCAAAATGAATCGATATTTTGTTCTTAGCAAGAACCTTAATAGATTTTGAATAAACTATTCGTATTCATTGGTCGTTGTCAGAAAGCATTTAGAGAGATCAATAGGGCATGCCATTAGAGGTCTTTCCGAACGGAGACATTGATTCGACCTTCATCTATTCACGGCTTGTCGCCACAACGAGGGAGACACGCGATGAGACAAATAACATAATCAAGACTATGGTAATTTTATTAACAAGTACGATATACGTAAACAAGTAAGATGCATGATAACTTGCAAACAATTGCATCTAGATTATTATTGTTGAAAATTAACATTAAGTGTGCACTTTATGGTGAAATAAATTTAGTGCATTTGAGCGGGAAACATTGGAGTAGTTTTATATTCTTGTGGTTGCGACAAATAACATTTTTTTTTGTTAGGTTTAGTTTTAGTTAATTTATTTTTTAGGCACTTGTATTAAGTTTGTTATATAATTATGATAATAAATATATTATATCACTAAATACATAGCCACGAATATAGCAACTTTAAGCTTGTACAATACGCACTAATAAAAATAATACCATGTACTGGATTAATTTATTGTTGAGATACTCGTATGGTTTTAGTGCAATAGGCACGCTATGGTTCATATGAAATGAAGCGGTAAACATGGAACCGTATGTATAAATTACAACGATTGTTTTAGTTTCACCTGTATGTCTGTCTGAAACTAATCTTAATACATGCATGTTGGATTTCACCGCTTTGGTTGGATTAGATTTGGTTTGACCGATGATCATTAACTCGGAGGGCGGTGATAAGAATTTTGTGTCGTAAAAATAGTCTCGAATCTTTCGATAACTGTGCAAAGAAAAGTAGAGTCAGTATCGTTAAATTAAATTAAAATGGCGTGAGATTTGCACTGAAATGTCCAAATTTCCATATAAAACTCGTGGCAGTTTACTTGAACATATAATATAAGCTTGCTTTTACATAAACCTGTGTCAGCTATATAATATAATATATTATATTCAGTCCATTATCACTGAAATGCTCGTCGATCTCAGAATTAGCAACATGACTCTGTATAAACAAAACAATTCCGTTCCTAAGTATTCAATTAGGTAGTACACAGCAGCAGCAGTCAGCAGACGACATTTGATTCAGCATTCCACACCCACGCCTCTTCAGTGCTGTTATTCACAAAACCTATCCGCTGCACACCGCTTTAAGTTTGATCTACTGTGACGGGTAGTTGTTACAAATCTTAGACTCAGATTATATTAGACTTTAGCTCACAAACCAATACAAATCGAATCGTGAATAAATGATTGAATATCGATACGGCTTTCGAATGAACATTACTGATTTCTGAAATGTAAATTCAATTTACGATTACACCTATGTTATACCGACTACTTTATGTGATTAATGCGAGACGAGACTAATGTTTATCGAGTATTACGAGTATATGGAATGTGTGGTTATAGTGCGTATGTAATTTTTATTGAACGTGATGCATAATGTTATAATATTGTCTTTTTACTTTAAATTCACACAGTATCAAGTTGTAGAACTTGGCAACTGTGGCCGATTCTGGCATAAACGTCTAGCTTTTAGTGCCAAATATTTGTGAAAAAGCCTTATATGACTCAATTGTGCCGTCTACTGTGGCATTGGGATGGGCATGGGCAATCCTTTTTTTCAGCGTATCATATACATTTACTATGTACATAATACTGCCTACCAGTGGCGGCGCGTCCATAAAAGCCGATTCCCACCGGCTTGCCTGTTTTTGGACGTCTAGGCAGAGTTGTAAAGGAAATGTGTAAGCCAAATTAGCCCCGGCTTGCCTATGGATATGTTTGACGCGCCGCCACTGCTGCCTACTAAAAAAAAATTAAATTTACAACAATAATAATATATTCTTATCATGTACACATAATAATACATCAAAACTTGGAGCGTAATAACGATAAGTCCCTTCCAACTTTTTATCATAGTCTACAATCACGTCTCGACCAAAAATTGCATCGTTATCTTCAAAAGAAATACGCATAAGAGTTGTTGGATGATTATTTTAGAATGCGTTTTTTTCTGGCGGTTTTTTATTTACAGTATTCAGGGACGTGTACGATTTGTTGTTTTTCTAATCTGGCTTTAATTAATTATGCGTCGTAATAGTAATTAAACGTCGAAATAGCTAATTAATTATCTCAATGTCTACAAATGTACGTTTAAGGTCACTTCTTCAAATTTCATATTTAATTAAATGAAATCTTCTGTCGATTTTTATCTCTTTCACTAAACTCAACGTAATTTAACTTTTCCCCTTGAATCTCGCTCGAGATTTAGCAGATATTCGCATTCCAAAATACTTTCGTCTGTCTTCAACGAAGAGGATCGACGTCTGGTTGTAACCTGATATGATCGGACTGAATTGCGAGAATCTATTAGTTGTTCATTATGGCGTCTCGCTACGTGCGAATAGCACTGATTATCACTTGCTAAGGTCGGGCTATTTAGTTACATTGTTGCAAGTGATAAATAAGTTAAAAAGAGGTTCGAAATATTCACTAGCTGACAAATCTAACGTTTGAGTTTGAATATCTAGAATTTCGTGTATAGCTAATTTTCAGAATAAAAATGTGGATGCAGATCAAAATGGTCAGGATCTAAATCGATAGACCTATTTTTTGCAAGGTTCTTGAGATATATCTCTATCCTAGGTTTAAGAAACTGTAGTTATTGTCTCAATACTTCAAATACAAGAGCAAAACTAGAGATTAATAAAACAGCGAATTATCTTGGCATTGGCACTTACGTTTTTCTATTAAGAAAACTTGTTTTCAGCTGTATATTAGAATTATCAGTTTTGTGGAAACGTCATTTTCATTTTTATTTAATATTTTTTAACACTTTGAAAGTAACAAGAAAAAAAAGGGAAAAATTAATCCTGAAATCAGTGAAATGTATGCTTAAAAACCGGCCGGTGAATTTCTAAATACCGTTAAAATTTGCTTTTGTACGTATTTAAATTGTAATGATAATTAATGACTTTGCACAAACTGAGCAAAGATTAAACTATTGCAGCAGCGGAATTCTACTGAATGGAACTTTTTCCAAGATAGCTGGCCAATTCAATTACATTGCGTTTCACACTTGACTACAGCTTTATCTGATAAGTATTACGTGTAATGAATATATCCATCGTGATCTCTCTTCCTTATCAGCGACTATCGGAGTGGTTATCTTCAAGATATCTATTTTAATCAAGAATGTAAGCTTTGCACATTAGATGTAATATGTTGTGTCTACTGTTTTCATTGTAGCTTAGGTAATGGTATTGTGTATTTTTTAAACGATACTAAGATACGATATCTTGGGTTAGGTTATTTATAGTATGGATATAAAAGTAAAATATAAAAACACTTACAAAACAATAAAAAATACATATAAACACATTATAAAAAAACTAACCTAGGATGCCACCGGCAGCGGGGCAAGGCCCAATGTATTATGTATATTATTATAGCACCGGTTTGTTTTAGATTGAGAATTCGATTTTATATCCTGAATTATTGAAGTTTCAACCACAGTATCATCATTAGCATAAAACCTCGACATTTTTGTAGTAATTGTCCACAATGTAGCGTTACTGCTCGTAGTTTCATGTATTTATAACAACAATTGATTGTTGATTGAGCGTGGAGCATGGCGAAAGAATTACCATGCTAAAGAAAACGAGACTGTCAATCAGTCTTATAATAGAATTAGAGTTCATTAGTACTGGTATTGCAAATCGGGGGGCACGGCAGTGCCCCCGCCAAGTCGAGCGCGAAGCAAACACTGCCGTACCATATTTACTGGAACCATTTCGCCGCATTTTCAGGCCCCTATTTGAGAACCTCTGGATAAGACCAGAACGAAGAAATTTTGGTCATCCAGTAAGCTATAATCACATACTTAAAATCCAAAATTTCAAGTCTGTAGGTCATTTAGTTCCGAAGTTAAGCGAAAGCAAAGTTTCGCATTTATGAAACTCACTCATGATCATCAGAATAGAACTAGTACTTCCCATAAACTCAGAGAGCTGAAATTTGGTACAGAGTTAGGGTTTAATGGCCACATAAAGGGAAAACCTAAAAATATTGCAATATCAGTCACGTTTTAAAGATCTAAGAACTGCATAAGTAAGTTTGTAATCCCATATAAATATATGATATTACAAAGTTACTGTTGCAGTTCCTACAAATAGTAGGTAAAGTAAAGTAAAGGTACTCTACGATGTACGATGTGAGTATGAATGAAGATATGTTTAGTTAGAAAGATTTGTAATAATAAAAAAAACTACTCCTAAAAGAAAAAAAATGTGTTAAATAAGAAAATCTAATAAAATAAATCAATATGCCCACGTTTCTACAAAAAGAAGTGAAATCCCACCAAAAACATTCTGTAAAAAACTAGCCAAGTCTCGATGGAGCTGCTTGTTTATCTCTAAAAAGTAATGAAATCTAGACAAATTCGTGCCAAGTCTAAGGTTCCTTACTGCGATTTCTTTATTATTATAGTTAATGTTGTGTGACTTGGCCGTTGAAGGGTACACAAGGGTACAAAACCAGGTGCTCCATGACACCATTGCACCAATCTGCCATTGCACCAAAAATAAGTGTTTGTTTCAGGCTCGCCCATACATAAGTATTATTGAAATACGCAGCTTTATCAAGCCTACAATTGACTGGTTATTGAATCAACGTTTTCCAAGTGGCAATTTTCCATCGTCAATGGGTAGCGGTTCTGGCGACAGATTGGTGCAATGGTGTCACGGAGCACCTGGTTTTGTACCCTTGTGTACCCTTCAACGGCCAAGTCACACAACATTAACTATAATAATAAAGAAATCGCAGTAAGGAACCTTAGACTTGGCACGAATTTGTCTAGATTTCATTACTTTTTAGAGATAAACAAGCAGCTCCATCGAGACTTGGCTAGTTTTTTACAGAATGTTTTTGGTGGGATAAAATATACAAACTATGTAGACCTACTGACTGATAGATTTGTAGAAGAACACTACTATTAGTCTTTTTACAAATCACAGCGTTAATAAATATTTGAGTTAAGTTATATATAACAACGTAAAACAAATTATTGTTGTTTGTGCGCTACAATTTTATTCAGCGGTTTGATCCAGCAAAGTATTATCACCAACCAAATTAATGAATCGGAACAAGAAAAGGGTTTCAATGTTTTTATTATAAAGCAACATACGATTCCAACAGCTAATAAAAAAAAAATGTTTTACTAAGCATTTTTATAAATAACCTAAGAAATATATCAAAGGATATCTAACTACATACATATTTAATGCCTACTTAACGAACTGCGCAGTAAATCGCGGCCTTTACATATAAATTTCCAGTCTGCTAAATGTCACATCTCACATCACAGGCATCTAACCTGATAGGTAATTGACAAGTTTACGTATACCTCATTGAATGTAAAACGGATATTTTATACTAAGGTATACGATCGCAGATAAACCAGCGAGTTGCATTGATTAAGATGTATGTAAATGAACGTTTCTTATGTGTTATGGTCATGGTTTATTGCATTTGTGAACCACGGTACCTACCTAAATTACCTACCACCAAGCTCGAGAAAATCTAAACAATCGTCACCTCTTAATGCCAACATTGTTATTGGTTATTGTTCGGCCGTCACACCTTCAATAAGAAGAAATTACAATTTCCAGTAATTTTAACACATAATAACATTTACCCTTTACAAGCGCACAAAATAGTAAAAAAAATTAAACCTCCTTTAAAAAGATTTGTTTTTAATCAAAAAATCGTAATGAAGGTTAAATAAAATATTGGGTATGTAAAGTAAAGCAAGATTCCAGCACATATTTCCGATCGAATGTTCTAAACATGACCGTTTGTTACTATCAAAGTCACCTGATGACTTACATGTATAGCAGGCAATGCCAGTACTTTAGGCATTAGTTTTTCCTAATGTTACAGTGATGTGATTTTTGTGGTAGTCTCTTAAGATGTCGTCAAATTATTTCCATCATCATAACATGCAAAACAGTCGTGGTCGTTTAGGTATACAAACATCATAGTGTGTGATAAAAATTACATAACAATATAATAAAGCCAATAAAAAATACAGGTAAGTAATCCTATTAGCGGCTATCATGGTATTAGGCATAATCGACTATATAATAATTATAATGATCGGCGCGATAATAGTTTGTTATGTAGTGATTACTTGTTAGACTGTTAATTGATACTTGATAAGAAATTTTCGAAAAATATTTTGAGGGTTACGTATCCGAGTGGTAGAGTCGGAACAAAAAAAGTCTGCAGCGGATTTGATAGCCCACGCAGTGCAAGTGTCATTTATACGTCATAATTTCATAGAAGTTTGACGTTTAAAATAACACTTTCACTGCGTGGACTATCAAATCCGCTGCAGACTATTCTTGGTCTGACTCTACCAACGGGAGCCTATTTCTAAGAGTACACGGTCTGTCAGTCTATGAGAGCTTTAAAAGTTTATATCTCGCAAATTAGCCAATATTAATACGTAACATTAGGTATTATAACTTTTTCGTCGAGTCCAGAGCTCCAGAGAATTGAATATAAGTAATAGCCCCTGTTTATCCTGTATTAGCTACCTTGTCTTAAGGTACCTATTTCGTTTTTGTTTTTGACATGTTTTATATAAATAAATACATAGTATTATTAAAAAAATACAAGATGCAAAGCATACTGGTGTTGATGTATTCAGAGAATTCAGAAAACTCCATCAAGAACAACCATATTTTATCTAATACGGCTAGGGTTACCAGATACAAATTTAGAATTTCCTGACAAAATTCCTGATTTCCGAATATTTTTCCTGACATTCATATTTTTAACGACGTCGACGGGGGGGTCACACCGTCAACGCGGTACGGTTCGATTCGATTCGATTTCTAAAATATCTATGTATATACATACATGCTTGCGTAAAGATTTCCTAATTAATAATTACGAAGTTATATCTCATTTATTATTTTTTTACAATGTTTTTGGATAAATTTAAGTAAATAATAATGTACTTTATAAAAAATCTATCAATTCTAAAAATTCCTGACATTTTCGTGTTCCGTCCCCATTCCTGACAAAAGGCTAAAATTCCTGACATGTCAGGAAAATTCCTGTCATCTGGTAACCCTAAATACGGCTGACTAAAACTAAATAGGTATATGTAAATAGGTATAGGTGTATTTATGTAATATGTATGCTAGTTTTAAGGTATTTCTATCTATGGGCCAATAGTTGCCTGAAAATAAATGTTTTCATTCATTCATACAGTATATGTGTTAACCCTTTACCAGGCTGACATTTCAAAAATGACATTCTTACTCATCGCAAAATAGAACACATGTTTGAAATGCCGTATGTGGGAAATATATATCCCTTAGGCTGGTTACATTTATAAGTTCTCTACTTTTATAAGCCTCTTAACTCTAATAAAACTTAGCTGAGATGTAAAGGGTCTACTTAGAATCGTCGTTTTGGGCCGGCCCTCAAGGTCTTCTCTAAAGTAGGTCAAGGCGTAGAGTCGGTAGCTCTTTAAATACCTACATATGATTAATACTAAGATTTACTTCAC
Source organism: Cydia fagiglandana (assembly GCF_963556715.1). Lineage (NCBI taxonomy): Eukaryota > Metazoa > Arthropoda > Insecta > Lepidoptera > Tortricidae > Cydia > Cydia fagiglandana. Next base: position 9,424,839 of record NC_085938.1, on the reverse strand, counting down.
TTCCTTGTTAGTCCTTCCTTGTTGATAGTGCTGTTACATGGATAATATTCATTATCATTGAAGGTATATGTCTCTTAAAAATCTTGTATGTTACCTTTGCAATAACTAATGTATGTAAGAACCGTGGACTTGAGAAACTATCTTGCAGTTTGGTTGTTCGTTATTCGTTATATTGTCTTATATGTATATGAATAGGAGCTCAAATATTATCTATCTCTATTAGGTATCTTCTAAAACAACGTAGATATTGCCATTTGGACGTGACCACCATCACAACGCTATACGTTAGGCACCGCTACAATATATGTAGAGTATGACTTCTAAATAAACAACTATTATTCATATCAAAGGAAGTCCTATAGACTTACGTCTCGGTTAGAAAACAATTATCAGCTCTGCCAACTACGCCTGGCGTTTGACTGCTGATAGCATTCCATTCGCCAAGCGCAGCACAACCACTATAAATAATATTATGGCTCTTCTACACGATGGGCCAACGCCGGCCACTCCTAGGGACGATATAGAGGGGGGGATAGAGGGAGCAAGTGATATTGCTATCTCATTCTACCACATGGCTGCATCCCTTGGAGTGGCCGGCGCTGGCCCATCGTGTAGAGGAGCCATTAAACTTCTCATTGATTGTTACAGTTGCTAAGGTCATTCTTATACTGGTTTTCTTGATGTGAGGGTTAGGGAAGTGCCGGGAATGACTGTCCCGAGTGAATGGAATAAATCAACGCATGACTGGCCGGACAACTGCAAATCACAAATAAACACTTTGTTTACTGCCGGACTGTTTACTTACGCTATGTAGGTACTAAAAAGGCACCTATCTAAATTAAGGATTCTACTTTATATAACGATTTTAGTGCAATTGAACTTATGGACTTTAAGGACATTTCACACATGTTTAGCTCAGTTGGATCTAGCGGGCAAGAAAGACACTTTATCTAAGATTTAATTCCAAGCCGTATGGACTAACCTCAGAAAAAAATAAGTTGGTCAGAGCATAAAAAACAATTGAAAAGAAAATAGTAGTAGTAGTAGTAGTAGTAAAACACTTTATTGCACAAAACAAGTACATAACACAGAGAGAATACAGTAAATGTGTATAAAGGCGAACTTATCTCGTTAAGGTATCTCTTCCAGCTAACCTTTAAGTAACTGAGAGATACATATGAAATGGTAGTCAAACTAAGATAAAATGTACATGACGGCGAAAATAAATAAATAACTAAATTGTGTCTAGGAACAATGTTTGTATTTGCCATTAGATTGTATTAGATAAGTGGTGACATTGCAAATCGTTATCTAATCGTTTTAAATCTGGTATTTACTGGGTTTACAAATGTCAATTCGGTGTGCAAATATTATCACTTATCAGCATATCGTAAACGATCTCGCTCCGTTGATCACACCGTGGGCTGATGATAATCATCAAAACATGCCGAATGGATGCATGCAGCATTAAACTTTGTTTATCGGGTAATGCTGTATGAGGTAACAACATGGGGACAACGATAACATTGAAAATTGAAGGCGCTTGTGGGATGGACAATTTTTTTTCCCTAATTCCGATTTTCGCGGTAACTAATCGTCCAGTGCTACTGCGAATTTATTAAAATTCTCTATTCCCAGTATTCCCACTAATTACCACCAAGCTGTTACTGGTGGTAACAACTGAGATCTTTGTTCTCGTCTGTTCCCAGTGGTAACAATTGAGAAAAAAAATTGCCACTAAGTCACTAACTCACTTTGGTGGTAACTAGTGGGAATTTTATTCAGTTCTTAACTTCTTACCACTAAAATAAGTTAATGTTCAATAGTGGCAAAATAAATACGTACATAAATATAGTGGGTTATTTTTTTTCCATAGACAGCCGATTCAGTAAACTGCTCTACGACCTACAACTGAACAAACATTTTTAAATAAGTTTAACGGTATACAAGTATGACAATTCTACACAAATCAGTTTAACAATATAAGTACATATAGCCACGAACAGTAAAACAACTAAGAGCTAAAAATAATATGTAAAAATAGAATTTTTACACATACATTTAGGTACCGAATCACCTTGTTGACGAAAAACATTCCCATTTCATATTTTTGTAGATATTTTTATCAGTATTGAACACTACAATATCTTAGTGGTAACTACTGAGAAAAAGAATGCCCAGTAGTTCCCTCCCACCAACTGGCTTTGGTCGTTAACTAGTGGGAATTTGATTCTCAGTTTTTCCCAGTGGTAAAATAAAAATACAGATAAAAAATCCACTTGTTAAAACTGGTAAAATGTCAGTAAAAAAATATATTGGAATAACCTTTAAAATCGAAGATTGTGTATTTACACCTCGATCTTCTATATATACTCGTACATATATACTTACATACACTAGAGCTATATACAGTCAGCTTAACAAAATTAGATACGAGTATGTCTCTTTATGTAGAACAATCAAACTTTGCAAATAATTTTGAACGTGAACTACTCAGTAGATATGGCTCTATTTGGAAAAGTATTCCAGGGTGGCAGATACTTTTGCCGCTTTTTTCACACGCTGCTATTGATTCTGACTGTACAATAAATATAAGCTGAAATTTAACAGGCTTCAGTGATTTTACCTTTTGGGAAAGTAATAAATAAGGTATAAAATAATTTTAGTTTCCACGTTTCTGATCAAAAAATTCAAAAATAGTATACGGGTCTAAACTGTCTAAAGTTGTTTACTATGCTTTACACCACCTGTTCGACCTTACAACTCACGATTTGACGAAGTGTAAATTGTAAACACACAGATAAAGACAATCTACCGGCGCACGCGCCGGCGCGGTGATACCACGTCAAGGTCTGCAACTTAATCCTCTATATCCATGTCAAAGTCCTTTTTAACCGAATTTTAATCGTGTACGCTATATGTATATGAGTATTTGAACAGCATTTTACACACAAATGCAATGATAACGGGTTATTCTCTGTAGAGGTCCTTTACACAGTCACCCGTGTTCATTGCTGCTAGCCTCGGTTCAGTATAGTAAAGAAACTGTAGCCGGGCAGACAACTTTGTTACTAGAAAAAGGTGCGAAATTTAAATTTTCTATGGGAACATAACCCTTCGCGCCCACATTTTTAGGGTTCCGTACCCAAAGGGTAAAACGGGACCCTATTACTAAGACTTCGCTGTCCGTCCGTCCGTCTGTCACCAGGCTGTATCTCACGAACCGTGATAGCTAGACAGTTGAAATTTTCACAGATGATGTATTTCTGTTGCCGCTATAACAACAAATACTAAAAACAGAATAAAATAAATATTTAAATGGGGCTCCCATACAACAAACGTGATTTTTGACCAAAGTTAAGCAACGTCGGGAGGGGTCAGTACTTGGATGGGTGACCGTTTTCTTTTTGCTTTTTTTTGTTTTTTTTTTTTGCATTATGGTACGGAACCCTTCGTGCGCGAGTCCGACTCGCACTTGCCCGGTTTTTTTTAATTTGTCGCTCTTTTCTACTGGCTTGACATATTTCAGTGATTTGATGGTTCCTATTTTCCAATGAAGCGAGAGATTTTATACTAATCATCATCATCATAATTTTAGCCTCCAGCTCCAGCAGCAGCAGCTTTAGTCGCGCACTGCTAAGCATAGAGCTAGTCTCATCCCAAAGTGCCCCGCGATTTTTCGAACGTCATCCGAAAGCGGCCACCTGCCATCACCAGGCGTGTCTCACTCCGCGATTTCGTCGCTTTGCTACAGGTAGCTAAAAGTACATCCGTTCGGCCCCAATTTTGGGGTTTGCCATAAGCCGCGCGTGGCGCTGTCGCCACCTAGCAGCCATAACTGTGCTGAACGTAAAACAGACGCGTTTTGTTAGAGAGTGAGTCTTCTGTACTTAATACTATTATTTATTCTGTGCCATCACTGCCTGGCAACATGTCCCGCCCAACTCCATTTAAGCTTGTTTTATATTATACTAATGAAATATGTAAGTACGAAATATGTAAGATATAGGTATATCGACTTTTTTTCTCCAGATGTATACTTAGGGGCCTACATTATTTATCATAGTTTTGGAGGAAAAGGGAACGAAGAGAACTTCAATTCGTTTTAACAAAAATTTCGCGTTATCTTGGCTCCAGTGTAAATGCAGCAAATTAACCATTTTCCTCTTTTATGTTGTTTCTTTTAAAATAAACAGATGAATACTTCATAATCCTTATCATAAAGGATGAAATGATAAGCAAACAATACAATTGCAGATACTTATGATATGTATTATAATACTTATTTAAATTGCTATTAGGTACTTAGTTATCACTAGGTTAATATTTCCTGCAATACTGGTAATATAGGTAATCTAGATATATTATCATAATATAATTATATTATGGTAATCTGCGTTGATGGAAAATAAAATGATATATTATGTAAAAGTTGGGAAACTCAACATTTTGCAGAAAACATCTTTCTCATTCGCTTCTGATGAATCTATAGGAAAAGTTTAATTGATATCCGTGGTAAGTTGTACGGTTGCGGTAGAGACGATCCAAATTAATTAAACTCTAATAGTTAACGTATGTATAAGTCGGTATATATTATTTTAAGGCCACATACGGTGTATATATTTATGTAGTTGTATATATGAGTCATTAGTTTATTATCAGAAAACAATGAATTGGTATTACTGGAGTCAGTTATGTAACGCTGCCATACATGACCCAAAAATTTTTTATTAAGCTATGAGCTTCATCACATCTGATATTTGAGTAATTCTAAGCATTTCTAGCCTGGGAGGCAAAAAGAAGCGTGCGTCTAGTTGGGGAGGGTGGGAGATCTTTAAAAAAAATCTATTATGATCCTGGTGGCTACAAGGGCAAGTTTGGTATCATTTTCGTATAAACCAAAGACGTATAATTCATTGCTGTTATTTGTTTTTTTCAGTTTCATAGTAATTTTACAAGAAAAACGTAAAAAGGTGAAAAATTTGGTTGGAGATTTTTGCTACGCAGAGCCGATGCTACAAAAGATAGAAAGTTGAAATTTGCACACTAGATTACATTTATAAAGTGTACAAGAGATAAGAAGCGATTTTGAGAAATTCAACCCCTAACGGGGTAAAAAAGGGGATGAAAGTTTGTATGGGGTTCAAGTTTTATTTTAAGCTAGAAATTTGAAACTTCGTAAAACGATATATTATTAAAATACAAGTAAACTAATTTCAGCGTTTTTGAAAATTCATCCCCTAAAGTGGTGAAAAAGGGGTTGAAAGTTTGTACGGATATCAAAAAAAATTTCGAACGCGGGACTTGAATCTTTGTATTTGGGGATATTATTAAAAGGCAGGAAAAGTAAATTCAGCGTTTTGTAAAATTCATCCCCTAACAGGGTTAAAAAGGGGTTGAAAGTTTGAATCCATTACAAATCCGAGTAGACGCACATTTCTTATTGCCTCCCAGGCTTGAAATGCTTAGAATTACTCAAGGAACATATGTGATGAAGCTCATAACTTAATAAAAATTTTTTGGGTCAACTTTATAACTGCCTCCGCTATATTGCCGTTTCAAGGATTTATGAAAATTTATCTAAATCGAGAACCAATTGTGACAAATAGATACCTATATGCAACGTGTTTTATAACCCTGATCAGTTATTGATACATTTTAATTATTTTTATCAAGCTCTTCAAACATATCTCTTATATTATAAAATTCTAAAGCAAAGCATTGTTTAAAGTCTGAGTCAGACGTTGGTCTTCTAATAGAGGAATATTGTATTGATTACACTCCACTATTTGGGTCAATCGAGCGTCGTGCTATACTATTACCTATACTGTAAGTGTAAGTTATAACTAGCTGTTATTTCTATCGATCTTCGACATTATTGTAATCTAGACATTAGTGAAGTCAATCAAACTTTATTAAATACTAGCGACCCGCCCCGGCTTCGTACGGGTTACACAAAACCTTAACAAATTATACACCTAAACCTGCCTCAATAATCACTCTATTGATTGGTGAAAACCCCATGAAAATCCGTTCAGTAGTTTATAAAATCCGTCCATACACAGGAACAGACAGACGCGGCGTGGGAATTGGTTTTATAAGGCGTAGTGATATCAAACCAGGTACGTATATAAAGTCGATTGCTCGACAATCATCAACATGTCGAGCAATCATCGACATTCGACTGTACATATATACCTACGTGAGTGACTCGGCTTAATATATTTCATATATTATGTCAGTGTTTCATCTCACAGAAGTTTTGTTATTACATTACAATTACTCTTTTATTTTATAGATCTAACTAATAACCCATTAGCGCTTAGCGATGTCGTTCCACGCTTTTTCTCTTCTTAGTACTTCGCTCTCTAAGGTCAGAACATAACAAGCGGATAATTAATCTGCGATTTGTGATTAATTAGAATACTCAAGGGTAAAGTTTATCGCTTTTGTTACTTGTTTTTAAGCAAATTGGACTGTTGCTATTGACACAGGTTACCGAAAATAGATGTTAATTAAAATACCCTATCGTTCTTTTTAAACATCCTGGAGGGCAAGATTGAGAAAAGATGCAGAGAAAGGCCCAGGCTCACATATCTCAGCCAAATAAAAGATAGAGTTTCTGTCGTGTCGTACGAGGGAGTCAAAAGGCTGGCCCAGCAAAAAGAAGCGTGGCGATTACTCCACCGACAAGAGAATAGCTGTTAAATATTAATGATGATGATCATTGGTGTGTATTTTAAGTTAACTGTTAATACATCTTACTGATATAATTTACGTAATAGTGCATTATGTGTCCACCATTTCCACCAAGAACTAGTTATATCTCGTTATGGTATCTCATGTTTTTATGCTTCGAGTTATCGGCAGTGATTGTTTTATTTGCGAACCACCATGTCCTCATTACGTAACATGTCGAACTCTGCAATTAAACTCGATCTAACTATATACGAGTATATAGCAAAGAATGACGCATTTACTCTCAAGATTGAGGACCGGTAGAAACTTATCGAAATATTAATTGTCGTGAGCATAACGTGCCAAAGCGTTCTTTAAAACCCAAAAAAACCGGCCAAGTACGAGTTGGACTCGCATACGAAGTTCCATACCACTACGCAAAAAACGGCATTAAATTCACGTTTGTTGTTGGGAGCGCCACAGCGGCAACAGAAAATACATCATCTGTGATAATTTCAACTACCTAGCTATTACGGTTCCTGAAATACAGCCTGGTGACAAGACGAGCAGAGGAGTCTTAGTAATAGGGTCCCGATTTTACCCTTTGTGTACGGAACCCTAAAAATGTAGAACCATATTTGTACCTACACAGCAAAATGCGTCAGCACCTAGAACTATAAATACCACCGTTGCTCAAAGGCTTGTAACTTGTAATACAAGCGGATGTCACTTTTTGACAGCTTTTGTTAGGAAGGGACTTCCACTTGCATTAGGTACAAGTTACAAGCTTTTGAGAAACGGGCCCCTGGTAATCAGTTCGGAAGGGCAAAGCCTGTCGTTTTACGGAAAATGAAACGCAGTTGGGCTTTGATGGAACACAACTAAATGATTCCCCACAGGCGATGTGCGCAATGATCAGATCAATAACAGGATGCAACTACGCAGTGCCCATTTGCAGGGCTATTTTTAACACTTCCCACGCCTAGAGTCAAATAATACATTTGTCAACGCGGGTGGTGTGGTGTCAACTCAAACTAAGTACATAGGTACACACCTATGATTCGACTTCTATATTTAGGTATCACTGCATTTACTTTTGCCATTTATGAGCCAGATAAAATATTATCTAGTCGGCAGTAAGTAACTATTCATTTTTATGGAAATGACTAGTTTGCCGATTACTTCTTGCTCATAGTTTCTTTCTTATACCTATTATAGTTAAACAATGTCATATTTTATTTTATGGATTTTTTTCATTCGGTACGTCAAATTAAAGTTATACAACATTAAGCAATTTTATATAGAAAAATATAAATAATTTGGAGTTATCGCTTACCCATTACTAAAACTCACCGCATGAAAGTCTCATTTCCCTAACGTCGATATCTTCGAAACGACTGCACGCAAAAGCGTCCCCTTATCTTCCAACTTCTTCTTCCTCCTTCTTCCTCGCGTTATCCCGGCATTCTGCCACGGCTCATGGGAGCCTGGGGTCCGCTTGACAACTAATCCCATGATTTGACGTAGGCACCAGTTTTACGAAAGCGACTGCCATCTGACCTTCCAACCCAGAGGGTATAAACTAGGCCTTATTGGGATTAGTCCGGTTTCCTCACGATGTTTTCCTTCACCGAAAAGCGACTGGTAAATATCAAATGATATTTCGTACATAAGTTCCGAAAAACTCATTGGTACGAGCCGGGGTTTGAACCCGCGACCTCCAGATTGCAAGTCGCACGCTCTTACCGCTAGGCCACCAGCGCCCCTTATCTTCCAACAACAACAAAAACTTGTCAGCTAAACTGAGCCTAAGTTGAATGTGCCCAGTCTAGTCCGCGTCCAGAACGGCCGTGTATACCGTTCATTATAGTCGGCGTCGATGCCCCGTCGATCACGAAATATGCTTCAGAATGTGACAAAATAATGAAATAAAGATACTCACATATCTATGCTCATTTTCCCGAAAAACTTATTACAACTTCTGGTAATTGTAACTATTCTGTATCAATCTCCAAAAACATGTTCTTGGTAACTTTTTTATAATAGAAAATAAGGAGTATTCTCTTATCTGAACACTAACACTCGCCGCATTTACTCACATATCTATGCTCATTTTCCCGAAAAACCATTCTTATAGCAACTATTCCGGGTCAATCGTCAAAAACATGTTCTTGGTAACTTTTTTATAGAAAATTAGGAGTATTCTCTTATCTGAACACTAACACTCGCCGCATTTCTAAAAGTAAATTTCACGGAACGGCTGTCCGCAAAACCGTCCGTTTATCTCGTAACAGCGACAAGAAGCTGTCAGCTACTTAAGCTGAGCCTAAGTTGCGTGAATGTCCCGCCTGGCGCGCGTCCAGAACGTCCGTGCATACCGTCCGTTTTAGTCCGGCGTCGTTGCCCCGTCCATAGCTCCATGTGCTTCAAGCATGTGACAAAATAAAACGGTAAACGAATTGTAAATAGTAAAATAGAAATGGCAGAGTTGATGGTGATGATGATCTTCGCTTATTATCCCGAAAATCTAAGATGAGAACATTCTTGAAGTGCATTTTAATTATAACAACATCTGTTTATTCTTATATGGTAACTATTCTAAGTCATATCCCAAAAAAATGCTCTTGAAAACTTACACTCGCCGCATTTCTCGAACAAATTATCACCAAACCTTTTAAAACTAAGTCCCCCGCCCCGTCTGTCTGTATGTTCGCTAACAGCTGACACAGCTTTAATAAGTATTAGGAAAAACTAAACAGGAAAACATAGTTAATTTATATAGTAAAATGAACAACAATCTGTCGCCGTTTTAGTGTGCTAAAATTGTATCTCCTAGGACCTAGATAGTTTAGAAAATATATTAGTTAAGGGACGTTAGATACAACTGACTAGATCGTCGTTTAAAAACATACTAGATCCGACGTTGTACTGTATGACGTTGATGACGTTGTGTTGTAAGTGCATATTTTTGTTCTGTTTATATTTTAAACTGCGATATAAGCTTACGTGCCAGATGTAAGTTACTGAAATAATTTACATAAGTCGAGGACTAGGCTAGATATTTGCTAATAGGTACAATGAATATACATATAATATATGTATTGGTATCAGACATGACGTGACTATAAATTTTTAGGGAGAGCCTATCAACCTTCAGTCGACTTCCAAATCTTCCAATAACCGCAGTTTACATTTACATAATGTTCTGAAGTATGATTACGTAACATAACGTGAGCTACTGAAGTATAAAACATTAATTTACGATAAAATACCCATTATATTTAGGGTTTCTGCTCGAGAATTCTCGAGGCGAGAAATCTCGAGAAATTTGTCCTAAGTCGAGACGGGAAAAAAACACTCAATGCCTCGAGAACTCGAGAAATAAATCTCATGTGATAAGTAAAAAAAAAACACGCGTATAAAACGTGATATGTCTAAAGTGTTATTCTTTAGGTAGTGAAATAAATGATAAAAAAATTTTTTTTTACATCTTCAGGTACTTAAAACATTTATTTAACCAACCAAATAAAAAAATAACTACTACTTATGAAAGCAAAATACTTAATGTAAACTATCGTATATGATTTGTAATTGTTACATAATTTATTTGCGGTGATTTAATTTTCAAGTGTTTTTCGATAGAAAGACTCGTCTAAATCGCTTATCTTCTTTCTAATGCTAAAAACGAATTATAGGGCCATGTAATAACAAATATAATAAATTACTATTGATAAATCAAATCATCCCGATATATTCCTATTAGCAAAATATCACAATTTTAGCAGCTTCATTGTTACGTTGACTATTTCGTAGTAAAATGTCTGTAAGTTTGTCACATCTAGTTAAATTTATTGACTTGAATATTCCTGCCTAATAAAATACCATAGGTATTGTGGTTTGATTTCATTTTGTTAAATACCTAAATAAATACATTATACCATATCACATCGCCGGCGCGCACGCCTGCACCTATAGTTTTTTTGTTTGTTGTTGAATTTTTGATTATTAAGTACAATTTATGGGAACTAAAAATTTACCCTATGTTTGATTATTGACCTCACCTACGATTCCTATGAGTCTGATTTGTAATAAAGCAAATATGTAAATGAAAATAACATGGTGTTTTTTGAAACATTTAAAATTTCTCGAGATACTTAAATATTTAACCGAAGTTTTCCTAAACATTGAAGGTCGTTTTGTGGATCTCATATGAAACATACATTTGGTTAATGTTACATTTCATTACACATATAGTTAGGGAGGCGAATAGGGGAATTTTCGGCAATACTCGAGCGTGGCAGTTTAAGATATGAGAGATACCTTAGACCTAATAGAACAACCTTGTAAAGTATTTAGCTCTATATGTAGTGACGCGCGCCTAGGATAGACGACCAGATTAGTAAAAAAAAAATGGATAGTCTGAAATACTCGAGCGCGTCAGATTAAGATATTGGGGGTTGATTTTAGTGTTTAAAGACTAAATTTAACTAATCTGACGATAAGTCCTTGACGCCGCCGAGTTATAGGGTCGCGAACTTGTAAAAAAAAAACGTTAATCCGGCATTCTCGAGCGCGATTTTTTATTTTTTTATTTTGAAGAATATAATCTAAAACTTACTAAAAATACAAAATCTGCCGGTTTCCGCATGACCGGAAGTGTGGAGGAGCCATTTCGTCTTCCTAAGAACGCGTTGCGGCATATAAGTCGCGAACGATACATTTTACAAAAAAAAAAGTTTAAATAAACAAAAAAGGTAATTTTATTTTACACAAAAAAGGTCTCTACGTTTTTGTCCAAGAAAGGAGAAAGAAAGGAAAAAAAAGAAACCAAAAAACCTTTTTCGGTCAGATTAAGAGAACCCACCAACATTTTTGTCAGATTAAAAAATATGCTTTCAGGATACCGAGATAAACCTCCCCTATGAAAATCTGACGCGCTCGAGTATTTCAAAAAAACTTTTTTTTTTGCATTTTCAAAAATTCATCGTAACTTATCGTCACGCCGAAATCGTCAGTTTTTTTAAAGGAAGCTTCCTTGGGGCCTACTTAACACCCCTTCCGAAAATCTGACGCGCTCGAGTAATTTTTTTTTTTTGCATTTTTGACTACTTTATATGCCTACCCCCACCACGCAAACCGGCAGATTAGTATACCGTTGTTATCAGAGGCACTCGGGGCATACGTAGTATGAATATCTGACGCGCTCGAGAATGCCCAAGTAACTGTTTTTTTTAACATTTTTGAAAAACCGTACACGCCAAACCCACCGCTAAAATGGTTTTTGCCATACGAGCTTTTCTTTTCGAAATTATTATATCTTTCGATTTTGATAGGTCTCGACGGCGCCGTTGAATTACGCCATTTAGCTACCTCGCCTCCCTAACTAATATCGTCATCATCATGTTATGCTAGCGAGGAGACTGATAATTCGCCTATATTACAGAAACTTTCAAGTTACAGCGTAACTTCTTCGCTACGTCACGGTGATCTAAAACATCCTTGAAAGTCACTCCCCGCATCCGCGGCGCTTCTGGCATTACAAAATCTGTCACACAAGGACGTGCTCTAAATCCAATCCCTCAAAACTTTTACTTTCCCCCACAAAAAGGACAAACTGTAAACCAGCTGTTCAATTATTCCGGCACCACAGCGAACGTGTTCTGCGACCGTAGGTAGTTTTATGTCTAGACGTTACCCCAGGGGCCGTATTTTCGTCAATACCAGCAAACACTCTCGTTGGAACTGAAACAACACAAAGGAAAATAAGTTTTTGGCAAAAATATCATTTTTGGTACAAGTATTTATCGCCGTCTGTACTTTTTTTTCCACAAGCAACTAATAGTTACTCATCGAGACAATTCTAAGAACCCCAAACACAATTAGGTTTCGTTGTTTTATCACAGAGTTCCTATGGCCACCTCCGGTCTCCATCATCAGATCAGCTCGATGACACCATAATATTGCATTGTCACCCGACTTACATATGTATGCGAAATTTCAGCTCAATCGGAAACCGGGAAGTGGATGAAATTTAACTTGCAAGATTTGATTACACACAGACAACGGTCAGGTGAAACTAAATAAAAGCTTGTAAAAAGTCCCTTTCATTGGTACCCTGGACCTAGTACTCATATCCTGGTATAGTCCACCCCGTGTTGATGTAACCGTAACTAGGTACGGTCACGAACATCCCAATTTGGTCAATAGCCGTGGTGTGTGACGTCACACGTTAGCGCAGGCGCGCTCCGCGTCGCAGTCTGACCTTTACATCGTTTGTTTACCGATTACAGCTTGAAACGTCATATGTTTCAGCGGTTATGCTAAGATTTAATCACGTATGCGTGCATGGGATATGTTATAGCGGCGTAAAAGTTTATGGTCGCACGATTTGAATAAATATAATTTTATTTAATGCAATATTTTGAACACAATGCTTCATGACTGTTTTATGTTGGCATACGTTTGTACCGTAGTAAGAACTAAAGTAAAATACTTGACTTACTTAAGTTAAAAATATTCTTAGCTCAATTAATTCTTGATGGGTCAGATAGAGAAGCCTAATTTAAGAGGCTCAAGAGGAGGCGTTTGATAACGTCGGTATCTATTAGCCGATGTGATAATGTTAGTTTCAAATCAGAAAATCTTAATCAAACGTATACATACATACGCAAACATAACAAAAACATGCATTGATAATTGATCAACTGGCCACTGTGTTCATTTTTATTTAATATAATTACGCATAAATATAGCCTGTCAAACAAGTTTATCAGTAGCAAAAACGCGAAATTTTTAATTTTCTATCGGACGATTAACCTTCAAGCCTACATTTTTTTAAATTTTCCGCTTTTTAGGGTTCCGTACCCAAAGGGTAAAACGGGACCATATTACTAAGACTTCGCTGTCCGTCCGTCCGTCCGTCCGTCCGTCTGTCACCAGGCTGTATCTCACGAACCGTGATAGCTAGACAGTTGAAATTTTCACAGATGATGTATTTCTGTTGCCGCTATAACAACAAATACTAAAAACAGAATAAAATAAAGATTTAAATGGGGCTCCCATACAACAAACGTGATTTTTGACCAAAGTTAAGCAACGTCGGGAGGGGTCAGTACTTGGATGGGTGACCGTTTTCTTTTTGCTTTTGCTTGTTTTTTTTTTGCATTATGGTACGGAACCCTTCGTGCGCGAGTCCGACTCGCACTTGCTCGGTTTTTTCTACTGACGGAAATGGCTTGACAGACTATATATAAAACTAGCCTAATGGAGATTTCACATGATAACTCTACGACCTACGGACCTAATGAGCGCTAACAGAAAATGTGTAGGTATCAGATATCAGTAATCCAAGGATTACATCGTCAAACTTTATTATTCCATAAAACCTCAGTTAACGAGCAATAGCACTAGGGAATGCAATTCGGTTATAACCGAATATTTTGATAAAATTTCATAATTTGTGTTGAAAATAACCGTAACCGATTATAACCGATATTCGGTTATTTTTCGGGCATAGCCGTAACCAAAACCGGTTAGATTGGCCGGTTATTGCATTCCCTAAATCGCACACACGATAACCTCAAAATCTCCATCGTTACAGAGACACACACCAGCTGGACTTGCCACCGTTCGGCCAATACGCCACCGGCATATTCTTCCTCGACAAGCTTCACCACCAGGACATAGAGAGGAAGTTCACCGAGCTGGCCGAGAGCCTCGGGCTCCGAGTGCTGTGCTGGAGGACTGTGCCCACCAACAACTCCACCATCGGTTAGTGCCACCTTTGTGCAGTCAGCAGTATAAGTTGCTAAGCGAGCCACGTGTTCAAAATTATCTTGACGCGTCTTTATTGTTAAGAGAATAAGAGCGTGTCATGGCTCCTCTCTCTACACGATGGGCCAGCGCCGGCCACTCCTAGGGACGCATTTATGCGTTAGAGGGAGCAAGTGATATTGCTATCTCATTCTACCACATGGCTGCGTCCCTTGGAGTGACCGGCGTTGGCTCATCGTGTGGAGGAGCCATCAAGGTGATTTTGAACACCTCGCCCCCTTAGCAACTTCTGCTGCTGACTGTATGTTAGTCGAAGATGGAGGCAAATGTTAACCCCCTTATTCATAAACGCGCTACTAATCGTTTTAATATTAGCAAATAATCGTTTGTCTTTATCTGTCATTTTGACTTATGGATTTGTAAGAAAGGGAAAAAACATAATTTTACAAATTTAGGTCAGTTTTATGAATAAGCGGGTAAGACAAGACGGTAGCTAACGACCTGTAGGCCACTGCTACTCGTAACGATTTTAATACTAGGTAAAGTCAAGTGTAAAAATATGGGTGCATACAACTTATTCAAAAATATGTCCCATAGTTCTTAATTCGCTGAGATAAGAGCTATTGGACATACATATTTTTGAGTATGATGAGTGCACCCATATTTTTACACTTGACTGTACAGTAGGTACTTAAAATACGAGCAAGCCACGGTTCATTTAAAGGACGCTTAGCATGAGGAATATCGTACATTCGACCAGCCTGTTACTATTTCTATCGTAAGCGTGTAATTATTGTATTGCTGTCCCGCCCATGATGCTGGCTGTCTATGTCACTAGCGGGACAGTAATATTCATATAATTATGCGTGTGCAATAGAGATAGGAACAGGTGAGTCAGTGTACGAAATTCCTCGCGGTAAGCGTCCTTTCTTTAGTATGAGAATGTGGTTTGTTATGAGATAGTCAATTGTTGGTATTTACGCGCGTTTCATGTCAGCTTCCGTCTTAATGTTTCAAATGGCCTTTGTCGAGAGTGAAGTTTGATTCGAACAAATTGAATGTTGATTTGAAAGATTCTTTTCTAAGGGATGTCTTAAATGTATTAGGGAAGGCAAATTTATCCTCTACGAGACAAAATTGCTTCGTTAGAGACTGGTATTCATGGTGTTAAAATTTCCGCCCGATGCAATATAAATATAACAATGCATAATTAGTACGTAGAGAGATCTGAATCCGATCATCGGATTATGCTTTTGTTTTCCTTACAGCTTTGGTTTGCAATAACTTCATACATATGTCTTCCAAATACGTTTCAAGACATTCTAGTTTGCTTTTTAAGAATCTTTCAATAACATTTTCGCTGAAGATAGAAACAAGATGCCTACATTATATACTGAACTGTAAATGTATCATTCGATTCATTGCTTTTGTACTAAGTTTTTAGACCGTTAAAAACGCATGTTATAAAAATTCAGAACAAGTCAGATTCATTAACAGGTTGTCCTATGATGTTACACATTTTGTTTATGTTGGAGTACCTTTGATTACCACAACGATCCCATTACGGTGATAAAAAATAAATTTTAATTTTCTTGTAAAACCTGCCAGCGATAAGAAGTAAACTTTAATTAAATATGCATACATTAACGCTGGGTACATACTCGTAATGCTAATAATTTCTTTGAAGTTGATAAGTACGATGGAGTTATTTTCCTTATTCCACTACTAAGGTAGCCGTAACTAAAGTGCTTGTCTACCGCGCTTAGCATAAACGCAGGAATTCATTTTGAAATCTCTTTCTAAACTAGAACATATTGTACAAATACGAAGAATACAATTGAATGACATTTCAAAATAAGTTACTGCTCTTATGCTAAGCGCGGCAGTTGTGTGCCGTCGTAACACAAAAAAACGTCAGACACAAAAAATTTCAGAAACTACTTACATTTTAGTATGGAAAACGATGTTTCCATTACCAAAATGGAAACATCCTTGATGTCTTATAAAATTTTCTAGACACTTCCGAAAACTTTGAATATTTTTGTAAACTTTCCGCAACTCGCACAACCGTAATCAAAAGTACTCCCCTCGTCACCTTGTTTTGTGGACCTCCCCCTAACGTTGCGTCTTTTAGAACAGGTTTTGCGATTTTTTTGCGATCATTTCAGGTCGTACCGTACCGTAGTAAACAGAATGGGTTACGGCCGACGGGTCATGCGTTGCTTGACCATCTGGTTTGTTACGTTTTAACATTACACTTTATCACTGTGACGATATACGCTATTTCAAACACCACCTTTTGAACGCCACGACGAATTTTATTCTATAGTTGACCTTATTGAATTGCATGATGGTTCATTTTACAATGTAATCGTACGCGTGGTTGACTTTGGCGGTCAAATGGTTGTGACTGTCTGCAAATAATCTCTTTAGCCGATATCCTTTGCGATTTCTACACAATTTCATTACGAATTGCGTATTACGTCACGGTTTTAAAGTGTGTACGAATTATGTGAACATAACTTACTTGTTTGAGTTCATACCGCTAAATTCATGATCACACGAGTGAGTTTTTTCACTTATCGTTCCGGTCCATACTTGACAATATCCTTGGGTATTCTGTTAATGGCAACTCCATCGATTTTCTTTTATTTTGCTTTATAAGACATAACATTAATTTTGCATATAAAATGTATGAAATGCGCATAAAAAAATGTAACAATCTTGCTAAGCATGCATGCATGTAAATATTGAGATACTATTATTTATAAAAATTAAATGACGGCATACGCCATGGTGCCGTTTCACAAGCGTCATTTGACTTTGTATTATTTATATCAAAACACCGAATCGTTGTATATTACTAATTACATGAATTATCTGGGAAATATTATCTAATCGATGCTGTTGTCATTAAGGCTTTGAATTGAATATCCCATTTTTTTTATGACTGTATTAAGAGTTTGTATCGCTCGACTGGTGTATGACGTATAACTATCGCGGTTTACCACACTGATGTTGATATGCAAAAGTAATAAAATGTATACTTGATTTTCCTAGAGCATAATATAAATCTGCTACGTCTAAGTACCTAGCTACTTACACATTGTTAAGGAATAAACATTAAATCGTACGATACAAACTTTAAAGTAGTTATAAATTTAGTTTTTGCATTACTGGTATTCATATATCTCAGATATAAAATGACAATTGGATTGCTCCAATTTGTTCAACCGATCTGTCATTTACAAGTCTAGTTCAAAAGCAGGATTGGGTAGTTAATTGGTTAATCGTAATGTCATTTTAGTATCTGGGTCACTTTGGTTAACAAATAAGTAAAACTGAAATATCTATGTGAATTTTCATAAATGCTTATGCAGCAGTAGGTACCAACCAATACCAATAGTTATCATGCTCATTGAGATACATATTAGAAACCAAAGCATTTATGACTAAACTCGAAAGTTTATGTAGCGTTATCAAAATAAAACCATTTATCCATCATACATCCCTCGAAGTGAATGTAACTTTAAGCTGGGTGTCGTAAAGTCCAGTTTCCTACAACGAGGGGTAAAGTTAGTAATGGCCTATTTTGGCTGGCTTTCAGGTCAGGTGGCTCGTAACTCGGAGCCATTTATGCGACAAGTGTTTGTTACCGGCGATATCGAAGACGAGACCCAACTCGCCAGGCAGGTAAGACCTTACCATGCGGACGACAAAACACACACACCAATAAAGAAAGAGTATGAATTCGTAATAGTCCGTTACGAATTCAAACTCGAGTATTTAAATTTACAAGGCTTAGGCAAGGAACTCTTGGAGGATTTTTTTCAGATCACCGTGTCCTGAGGCCGACCGGACCGGGGACAGACTACATGCGAACGTAAATTTACAGACCCTATAATTCCCTTGTCTAGTTTGTGTGGGATGTGTTCGGAATTATTAATGTGTTCGCAGATCTTCGTACTTCGCAAGCGTGCTTCGCATGAGCTGGGCGTGCCTGGCGCGAGGTTCTATATATGCAGCTTGTCATTGAAGACTGTTGTCTACAAGGGACTGCTGACATCTAACCAACTATGGGTAAGTTACACTTATCATCTTATAAGATTGCATCAAAATCTCGCACGTCCACCATCTCTAAATTAGCATATTCTCATCTCTTTGGCATTTGCCATTTTCGTAACAGTTTCCGTTAATGTAAATAACCGATAAGGTGTGTAAGTATTTTTCTCAGTTCTGGTCCTCATGTCCATATTGAAGTTTTTTGTTATCCTGACTTCAATTTTCGTCATATCTAACATAAAAGACCAAATATGTATCCCTACTTTGTGTACCGCAGGAGTACTTCAAGGATCTGACAAACCCAGCGTTCACCACATACTTGGCGTTGGTGCACACTCGATTCTCCACCAATACCTTCCCCAGTTGGGAGCGGGCGCATCCCTTGAGGTTAGTTATTGATATTTTCGTATGCAATCATTCATAACTACCTATTCAAAGGAAATATAAACTTTCTGTAGCGAACCCTAAAGTTGTGTCGGTCGCGAACGCACACACACATCTTACATTTCGTCGCGATAAGTTAGCGATATTTTAATAAAAAACTAGCGAATGGCTGCGCATTCTCAGCGCATTCGCCATTCAGCTAAAGGTATCTAGCCTTACCCTTATATAGCTTTAGCCTTTAGAGTTGGGGAAAAATCACTTTGGCCGATTAGGATCATCACAATCCTCCTAGCGTTACATGTTTTCTCGTTGTTTTCAGGGTGCTCGCCCACAATGGAGAGATCAATACGCTGCGAGGCAACGTGAACTTGATGAAGGCTCGTGAGGGAGTGATGAAGAGCGATATTTTTGGAGACGGTATGCTTCAACTTATACCTCATAAATTCCCGGTTCTCGTCATACAAAACCAGTACATGGAGCATTTCCTACTCCTTACTCTAAGAACTATATAGAGCCTGACCCCGCTATAGCTTGACAAATTCGTACGTGACATTCCCATGGTCCATGGGTCGACAGTCAGGAGTCAGGCCCCGCCGCCCGCACACTTCACACCGCCCCCGCTGTCGCCCGTTCCCCGTCGCGCGCGGCCCATGCGAGTGTCACGTACGAATTTGTCTAGCTACTCGTATAATTCTTCTGCCAAGTTTTTCGTGGAGGTTTAAACTTCCGAGTCGGAGTCAATTGTACTAGTGCATGGGCATTCGAGCTTCGTTAAAGCTTGCAGCTTGTAAAATTATTAGTAGAAGACTCTTTAACTCAGACAGAAAGGGACTTCGCTCTTTTTACAACTTAAAACCTTTCACGAAACGGGCCCTAGGTAACTTGTGTGCTAGAATTACTTAAATACTAACAAAATAAAATAAAAATCATGGTTATCTACCTGCTTTAAAATAGAATACAACTTTTTTTCAGACCTCAAGAAACTGTACCCAGTCGTAGAACCCAATCTCTCTGACTCCGGATCCGCTGATTGTGTCCTCGAGTTTCTTCTGCACTGCGGCAACCGTTCTCTGCCCGAAGCGGTCATGACCATGGTGCCAGAAGCGTGGCAGAACGACCCCACCATGCCTAAGGAGAAGAGAGATTATTACCAGTGGGCTTCTTGCGCCATGGAGCCTTGGGACGGACCGGCGCTGATTTCTTTCACTGATGGACGCTATATTGGTAAGTGGTTTCAGCGGCAACCGTTCTCTGCCCGAAGCGGTCATGACCATGGTGCCAGAAGCGTGGCAGAACGACCCCACCATGCCTAAGGGGAAGAGAGATTATTACCAGTGGGCCTCTTGCGCTATGGAGCCTTGGGACGGACCGGCGCTGATTTCTTTCACTGATGGACGCTATATTGGTAAGTGGTTTCAGCGGCAACCGTTCTCTGCCCGAAGCGGTCATGACCATGGTGCCAGAAGCGTGGCAGAACGACCCCACCATGCTTAAGGAGAAGAGAGATTATTACCAGTGGGCCTCTTGCGCTATGGAGCCTTGGGACGGACCGGCGCTAATTTCCTTCACTGATGGACGCTATATTGGTAAGTGGTTTCAGCGGCAACCGTTCTCTGCCCGAAGCGGCCATGACCATGGTGCCAGAAGCGTGGCAGAACGACCCCACCATGCCTAAGGAGAAGAGAGATTATTACCAGTGGGCCTCTTGCGCTATGGAGCCCTGGGACGGACCGGCGCTGATTTCCTTCACTGATGGACGCTATATTGGTAAGTGGTTTCAGCGGCAACCGTTCTCTGCCCGAAGCGGGCATGACCATGGTGCCAGAAGCGTGGCAGAACGACCCCACCATGCCTAAGGAGAAGAGAGATTATTACCAGTGGGCCTCTTGCGCTATGGAGCCTTGGGACGGACCGGCGCTGATTTCTTTCACTGATGGACGCTATATTGGTAAGTGGTTTCAGCGGCAACCGTTATTTGCCCGAAGCGGTCATGACCTTAGTGCCAGAACGTGGCAGAACGACCCTACCATGCCTAAGGAGAAGAGAGATTATTACCAGTGGGCCTCCTGCGCTATGGAGCCTTGGGACGGACCGGCGCTGATTTCCTTCACTGATGGACGCTATATTGGTAAGTGGTTTCAGCGGCAACCGTTCTCTGCCCGAAGCGGTCATGACCATGGTACCAGAAGCGTGGCAGAACGACCCCACCATGCCTAAGGAGAAGATAGATTATTACCAGTGGGCCTCTTGCGCCATGGAGCCTTGGGACGGACCGGCGCTAATTTCTTTCACTGATGGACGCTATATTGGTAAGTGGTTTCAGCGGTTGCCCAAAGCGATCGTGACTATGGGGTCATATTGGTCATGGAAGCGTGAAAAAACGATTACAAAGTGCACAAGGAAAAAAAGAATGGTTACCAGTTAGCATCTTGCTTTATACAGCATTCGTTTTGGGACGGACCGGCTCTAGGTGCTTTAGGTACTCTTTGTAAAAGGCATATGTCGATATTGTCGATTTTACATTAGACGATCGCGATCGCATATTGCCAAATCGGATCTGCCCATAATAAATGAAAATCAATAAATTTGTTAACCAAATTAAAATATTATTTATTTATTACAGGTGCGATTTTGGACAGGAACGGCCTACGACCTTCTCGCTTCTATGTGACCAGTGAGAACATACTGGTGATGGCATCCGAAGTCGGAGTGTACGATGTTGACCCGGAGAAAGTCATTCACAAGGTAATCAAATTAATCTTTGTGACCGACGAAAGGAAGATAAGATACATCCATTTTTGTACGCAATGTTGATTTTTCTTTAGGGTTCCGTACACAAAAGGGTAAAAACGGGACCCTATTACTAAGACTCCATTGTCCGTCCGTCCGTCCGCCTGTCTGTCTGTCATCAGGCTGTAACTCATGAACCGTGATAGCTAGATAGTTGAAATTTTCACAGATGATGTATTTCTTTTGCCACTATAACAACAAAGACAAAACAAAACAAAATAAATATTTAAGTGGGGCTCCCATACAACAAACGTGATTTTCGCCGTTTTTTGCGTAATGGTACGGAATCCTTCGTGCACGAGTCCGACTCGCACTTGGCCAGATTTTTTTAAAGAATAGTCTAATAGCCGAATTCTATGAAATTTGTATTAAAATTTGTCTTTAATTTCAGAGCCGATTGAAGCCTGGTCGTATGTTGTTGGTAGACACCCACGATAAGAAAATTATCCAAGACGTAGAATTGAAGATGGAAATCGCTAGCAGCCGCCCGCACTCCCAGTGGCTCAGTGAACAGGTAACAGTTTATATCATTAAGGCCCACTAACAGGTTAAACCTAGAGTTACCATGGTAACCAGTACAATTTGACATTGGGTAAACGGTTTAACCGCTTAACCCCGGGTTAGTGGGATGGTGCAAGTGGGCATAAGTAATATTGAGGCACAATGTCATCAAAATCAGGCGTGGCTCACTCCGCGATTACGTAGCTTTGCAACAGGTAGCTACAAGTACATCCGTTCCACACCAATTTTGGTGGCTAGCCATAAGCCGCGCGTGGCGCTGTCGCCACCTAGCGGCCATATGTGTCCTAATCGTAACAGTTTTGTTAGAGAGTGAGTCTTCTGTATCTAGTACTATTTATTTATTCTGTGCCAAAATGTATTGCGCTGTTGCCGTGCTTCAAGAAGACTACTTAATTTTATAACATAGACAAGACATAATGACGTGATGTATGTGAACCTATCTGTAAACTCACTTGTTGGCCTGTACGTGTCCTCTATAATCTAATGCCTAAAGCAAAACAAAGGGTGTAGAGGAAACTGCTAGACTAAACAGACGTCTACAGATTGTTTTTATAACGAGATAAGTCCTATGATGAGTAGCTAAGGATGTTGCGGTACAGTCACCTGCAATAATATGTTACTCTTCGAAGGCCGCAAAAATATGTGACACGCTCTTACGGCTCTATAAATAAGATCGTGTCATATATTTTTGCGGCCTTCGTTGTGTAACATATTATTGCAGGTGACTGTACCAAATACTGGCTACCACATCTTATTCGCCTGTTAGAGCGTTCCACTACATTATCTACCGCTGTCCCGTACTAACTCTTTTCTGAAGATTTTCAAGTAGGAGTTGGGTCATTCCACCGTTTCGGGTGTTACACTTGAACTCATAAAATAAGGTTTTATTCGATATTGTAACAGGAACTAGGAGGTTATAACTATTGATTCATCTAGTACTTTGATAATATTTTCCTTTCCTGTCCGCACATTATTAAAGTATAAGAGAAATAACGAGAGAATCACTAAAAAGTAGCTGTTTCGGGCGTTACGCGAATTGGCCTATACCTTCTGACCATCAGTACCAAAATGCATAATTAAGCGAATTTTATCAAGTAAGCTCCAGTTTTATTTATGTCAAGTAATAATAGTTAGTATAGTCTACTGAAACACTGAAGTAACACTTAGTATCACTTCTTATTTAATTTTAATAAAATAAATTACCTGTTTCGTGTGTTACTCATGGTTCGTTTCGGGTGTTACGAGTACGAAATTAAGACAGATTTATACGAAATTGTGGCTCATTTTATTGAAATTATTGTCTTTTTAATAAATTCGATTAAAAATATAAGTAATAAATGCTGAATTATTTTAAAATACATTATCTTAACAATAAAAACTGTTTCTCGAAGATCTCATAATTATTTTTCTTTCGATGCGAATATTTCCGAAAATATTCACTTAATCAAACACTTGTTGATGGTGACACCTATTCATTTTGAAAGATCTATCCAACGACATCCCACATCACAGGATTAAATGCAAAAAAAAATTAAAAATATTTTTTTTGTACAGGAGCTACCATAAAAAAACATTTTTTTTTCGGTTTTTTTTTGTGACATGAAGGTTCGGTATGTTTTCTATGGAAATAGGTTAGTTTTGACTTCTTAAACCAGTTTTCATTTTTCAACCCTTTGGTAGCGTTTCTTATGGAATGACCCAGTTACCTTTTTTTCTGTGATAAAAGATCAAAACAATGCTCAGAAAACTGATCATTATCTTAAAACGCTGAAAAAAAAACTTAATACACAAATTAAAGTCAGTATCAACTATAATGTTCCTACAATATCACTTGTCAATTTTTTCGGCACTGTTTGTCTTCTCTGTAGTCCATCCGTTGTATCTTTTCATGTAATGACTGTTTGTTGCCATAATAAAATAAAATAAAAAATGCGTTTATACGGGACAGCCCGTGGAATGCTCCTGTTGCTAATGCATTTTCAACATTCTTCTTCGCATCATGCATCTTTTTCATACCTCTTGCCCTTGCCGGATGCATTTTATCATTATGAATATGGCATGTGAACTATAAGCATTATTTCACCAATGGCCGCGCTTGGGATAAATAACAAAACAACATTTGAAAAATCATTTCATTCTTTTTAGGGTTCCGTACCCAAAGGGTAAAACGGGACCCTATTACTAAGACTTCGCTGTCCGTCCATCCGTCCGTCCGTCCGTCCGTCTGTCACCAGGCTGTATCACGAACCGTGATAGCTAGACAGCTGAAATTTTCACAGATGATGTATTTCTGTTGCCGCTATAACAACAAATACTAAAAACAGAATAAAATAAAGATTTAAATGGGGCTCCCATACAACAAACGTGATTTTTGACCAAAGTTAAGCAACGTCGGGAGTGGTCAGTACCTACTTGGATGGGTGACCGTTTTTTTTTTGCTTTTTTTTTTGTTTTTTTTTTTTGCATTATGGTACGGAACCCTTCGTGCGCGAGTCCGACTCGCACTTGCCCGGTTTTTTTTTATACCACAATACAATGATTTTTCGAATGAAGTGTTTGCAGATACAGCTGGCACGGCAGAATGGCCAATTATTTATGTAATATAATGCCGTCATATTAACAAGTGGGGAGCTTCATAAATTCCATTAAATGTAATAAATATGTATTTGTTTCATCAAAAACTACACGTACAGGCCCCAATTTCACATCGGTGACAGGTGCGACAATTGTAAAGTCACTGTTGCTGACATCACATGCATCCATATGCTACAATTACCACTTACCATCGGGCGGGCCTTATTCCTGTTTGCCACCATCATTGTATTATTTAAAAAAACTTTATTATATCGGAAAAAAACAGATTTTTCTCTTGCGAAGTTTCTGACAATTTTGTCAAGATTTAGAAGAATTGTACGTAATTCTTGACAGGAAATGAGTTATAGAAATATCTGTTTTTTCCGATATAATAAAGTTTTGTTTAATAATACAATGATGGTGGCAAACAGGAATACAGCCCGCCCGAAGGTAAGCTGTAACCGTAGCCCATGGATGCCTGTGACGTCAGCAACAGTGATGTTTTACAGTTGTCGCACCTGTCACCGTGGTGAAATTGGGGCCTAAATAGTGTATAATCGTTTTCCGTAACGTTCGTTTTACTCGTAGTGCGTAATGGTCGTATTTTCTCGGAAACGTTCGTATTTGTCATGCTACTTCAGTCAAGCTCAGTACTTTTTGCACCGAGACTGACTGAAATAGCAAGCCACGTTCATACGTTTCCGTGAAAAGGTGGAAACTAAACTGCAAAACGTAATTCAAGACCAAAAAAAGTAAGACAATGTTGCCATTGCAATAATTTGTTTGTAAAATAGTAAATTCCTTTTGATAAATAATCACCCTAAGATAAATTATTAATTCGTAATTTTACTCCTACTATTTAAAAAAAAGTACTTTTGTTTACTTATTTTTACATAAATGCAAGACGCGCTAGTAAAAAGTGGCAACATTGTTTACTTTTTTTGGTCTTGAATTACGTTTTACAGTATAATTATGCACTACATCTGTACCATATTGTTCCATTGTCTGTTCTGTGGTAAAGTAAATCATATCATTATCATCTGATTTAATCGTCATTAAAATTGGGTAACAATGTTTTCTGTTCTCTGTGCTGCACATTGGCGATGGGATTATATTTTAAATATATTGTCAGATGGTGAGTCCTCGGTGTTTGTTAGCTTGGCCGTCTATATTGCTTGTTGAAGACTTGGCCTTCGCATTACGCGCATGACAATCTCAGGGTTTCTGTTATAAAGTTTGTGTTGTGTTTTCGCTGCGGAAAACTAGCTTATGTGTTTCGGTTTATTAGCTTTTTAATTTATAGTAGGTAGTTCGATTTTTAGGATATAACAGTTTGATATAATTAAAAATGTTTTTTTTTTCTACCAGAGACGAGTAGATAAAGAATCTTCCGTCCTTCATTATTTTGTAAAAAATAACTCATGGGAAGTCTCTGCTGTCCTACGTGTCTTGTATTGATTCCGTAACCAGCTATCTAGTAACTGGCAGCTAGTCAATAAGTTTACTTAATTATATCGCATTTACTCGTCTCTATAACTATCAAGTCCTACACATGGTGACTTGTATTCATGTTATGTTATATAATTGCAGATAACGCTAGAAGACATCCACAAATCAGTAGCGGCCGAGGCGGTATCCAACGGGGCCAGTGACGTCATCACGGGGCTCACCGACCGCCGCCTCAGCCTGTACGGCTACACCATCGAGACCATCAATATGTTGCTGCTGCCCATGCTGCAGAACAAGTGAGTGACATTATGACTAAAGTGTCATTCTATGGAACTTGCTAACTAATTATGTAAACAAACCGCCATATTGAAATGAGTACGCGCGAACGTTCACTAGGAAACAGGTCAAACCTGCAGAATACGCACGTGAAAAACCGAAATGTAGGTATAGTTCCGCTGGCCGAATATCCGGCGACCGGATACCGGATATTCGGCTGATGGTCAGGCCAAATATCCGGTATCCGGCCAGACAACTATCCGTTGCGTCTCTAGTAAAAGCTCATTAATATAGGCTTGATATGTAATAGAGGGCTGTTAAAAAAAACAGTTGTCGATCATTGACAACAACTTTGAACCTGATAGTATCGAAACTCATTGTTATTTTAAGTAGCTTCTCTTTTTAAATTGACGATCTATATATTTATTTTTTACAGAAAAGAAGCTCTGGGCAGTATGGGCAACGACGCTCCTCTTGCGTGCCTGTCTCAGTTCCAACCTCTACCGTACGAGTACTTTAAACAGCTGTTCGCGCAAGTCACCAACCCGCCAATTGATCCCTTCAGGTAAACTTCATTACTATCTGTAACTAACTAAAGATCGGTTTTCCTAGGATAGCGGTGCCGCCATATATTGGCCGTCTCCATACTAAATAATACGGCTAAATATCGATGTCGTAGTATTTGTATGGAGACGGCCGCTATATGACGACACCGCTATCCTAGGAAAGTAAAGCACAAGCAAGGTAAAAAGATAAAAGTGAGGGTCCTTGAATAGACACAAATAAATCTGACTATAAAAATGTGGTTTATTTATCTCTATGATTCTCTTCTAACCTTCAGCTTATTTTTTAACCATATTATTTCCAGGGAGAAGATAGTAATGTCCCTGCTGTGTCCCATCGGTCCTGTGGCCAACATTCTGAATCCGAGCGCGGCATTCACACACCGCCTGTTCCTGCCGCAGCCCATACTGTCGCTGCCAGACCTGTATGCCCTCAAGCATAGCACACACCGCGGCTGGAAGGTGAATATGCATAGTGTCCCTGCTGTATTCCATTGCTCCCGTGAATATACAGTCCCAGACTGTGGCATTCACGCGACGCCTGTTCCAGCCCCAGTTAATACCATCGCTAACTGGTATTTAAAGATAAAAATAGTGATGTCTTTTTTTACTAGCGGGAAATTTTGAAAAAATACATTATTAAAAATTGGGTAATGTACTCGTACGGAACCTTTCGAACGCGAGTCCGACTCGCATTTGACCGTTTTTTTTTAGCTGGGATGGGCCAACACGCAGTCGGAACACTAACGATATAATTATGGTCAAGCTAGTGTCGCTTTAGCAGGACTCTCTGATTCAATTTGGCATCTAATATGTCGATTACATTCCGCCTAAAACTACCTACGTGAAAAATCTAATTTATTTAAAATGAATTTAAAATTTACAGACAAAAGTGATCGACTGCACGTTCGACTATCGGCTCGGCGAGACAGCGCTGGAGCCGGCGCTGGGCGAGATAGCTGCGCAGGCGCACTCTGCGGCGGCGGCCGGCTACCAGCTGCTCGTGCTGTCCGACCGCGCCGCCGGGCCCGAGCGCGTGCCCGTCAGCTCGCTGCTGGCGCTGGGTACGTACCGTCCATCACACTGTTCGAGTACCGACTCGGTGAGCCGGCGCTGGGCGAGATAGCTGCGCAGGCGCACTCTGCGGCGGCGGCCGGCTACCAGCTGCTCGTGCTGTCCGACCGCGCCGCCGGGCCCGAGCGCGTGCCCGTCAGCTCGCTGCTGGCGCTGGGTACGTACCGTCCATCACACTGTTCGAGTACCGGCTCGGTGAGACGGCGCTGGGCGAGATAGCTGCGCAGGCGCACGTGAGCTCCAGTAAAATAAACTAAATGTAATCAAGCATGTCGACGACCGGTCTGGCCTAGTGGGTAGTAACCCTGCCTATGAAGCCGATGGTCCCGGGTTCGAATCCTGGTAAGGGCATTTATTTGTATGATGATACAGATATTTGTTCCTGAGTCATGGTTGTTTTCTATGTATTTAAGTATTTATATATCATATATATCGTTGTCTGAGTACCCACAACACAAGCCTTCTTGAGCTTAACGAGGGGCTTAGTCAATTTGTGTAAAAATGTCCTATAATATTTATTTATTTATTTATATCGAGATATATTTATTATTTAATAATATGTTTTTGTTTATAGGCGCTGTTCATCACCACTTGATCGAGACTCGTATGCGCATGAAAGTGGGCATTATTGTGGAGACTGCTGAAGCAAAGGAAGTACACCACATGTGTGTTTTGTTGGGTAAGTAAATTGTTTCACTCTTTTTATGCTACTAGTTTACACTGGGATGGGATGATGATGATGATGATTATTACACTAGGGGTATTTAATTTTTTTTTCCCATAAAATGTATTTGAAGAATCCGACCAAAGTATTGTAATACTTATTTTACTTCATTTTGTTCTATGGGCACCAAGCGGAATTCCATTGCAGAACTGAGATTTTGGTATTTTAGCAAAAATGTCGTCACTCTTATTGCCTAGGCAATAGAGTCCACCGCCGGGCGAGCGCGGCAAATCATTCGTCGCGCTCGCCCGGCGGTGCGCGAAAATCTACCCTGCAGCATTTAATTTACTTACTCGGACTCTATTGCCTAGGCAATAAGGGTGACGACATTTTGACTAAAATACCAATATCTCAGTTAGGCAATGGAATTCCGCTTGGTGCCCATAGAACGAAATAAGTACAAAGAAATACCTATCTAATGACCTAGCTCTCAACTCTGTTGGTTTTGGGACAATTTTGACGCATAGTCCTTTGTATTCAGGCTACGGCGCCGACGCTATCTGCCCGTACCTGGCCTTCGAACTAGCCTTCGCGCTCCGCAACGACCACATAATCGACCCCTCTATCACCGACGAGAGCATCTACAAGGCCTACCAGTGTGCCATCGAAACAGGCTTAGCCAAGGTCATGGCGAAGATGGGCATCAGTACGCTGCAGTCGTACAAGAGTGCGCAGATCTTCGAAGCCGTTGGCTTGAATGAAGATGTCATTGATAAATGCTTTAGAGGCACCCAGTCTAGGATTGGTAAGTGTTTTAACCTTTTTAACGTCTGACGGCGAAGGAATATGGCGTGCGCCCCGGACGCCAGGCGATCGCGTTTATTTAAGCAAACTTTACGGAGTTCCGGGTAAGTCCCTATTCGCGAAGCTGTTGGCTGTGGCCGTCGTTGGCGTCCTTATGATGACTGCCACAGCCGACTGTGGCGGTCAAAAGGTTATGGCCAGCCATAACTTTAAGGCGTTTCAATCCGCCATTGAGACCGGCCTGGCTATTCATGGCTAAAGGTGTTATTCCATCTGTCCAATTTCTTAGTCCAATGTCAGTGCGTCTCACTGCAATACAGATTGGACAAAGAAATTGGATAGGTGGAATACCACCCGAAAATGGGCATCAGGGGGCCGATTTTTGAAATTCGACCGCTCGATTTCGTCACTCGAAAATCGGTGGAAAACGGCGAAATACTAATTTTTGAAATACGAGCGATCGAAATTTGGAATCTAGTGGTACTGACCACTCGATTTCAATTTTATTAGTAGAATTTAAACGCCTAGTAGTGGAGATATCATTTAACGAAATACACGAAATCGAGTGGTCGAATTTCAAAAATCGGCCCCCAGTACGCTGCAGTCTTGAATGAAGATGTCATTGATAAATGATTCAGGGGCACCCAGTCAAGGATTGGTAAGTTTTAAGACCAGCCAACTCTTAGGTCTCAGGAAAGGCGGATGGACTCTGTGAGAGATGATATGAAACGAACGCAAGTGAATGATGAGATGACGGGCGAGAGAGAGGTATGGAGGAAAGAGACATGCTGCGCCGACCCCAAATGAATGGGATAAGGGCAAGCGAATGATGATTATATTTACACATGGTCTTAATTAATTATATATACAATTATTTACAGGTGGTGTAAACTTCGAAATTTTGTCGAAGGAAATATTCGAGAGACATGAATTAGCTTATGGTGCTTGTAAAGATGCTCTCGTTTTGCGGTAAGTTTACTTATTTTCATTGTGAATTTCGTTACATTGCGGTATTTGATCGATCGGTTGAGTTGAATGTTGGGTGAGGCTCAGTATTTGGCAAGGCAATGTTTAACTCACAAGCGTGTTTTCTCGCCGTCCATCTGAGTTTTAGTATTAAATATAAAAAATATAAAACGTAAAACATTCATTTTTAATAAACTTATCTTCATAGTTTTTAGGGTTCCGTACCCTAAGAACCGGGTACCGTAAAAACGGGACTCTATTACTAAGCTTCGCTGTCCGTCTGTCTGTCATCAGGCTGTAACTCGAGAACCGTGATAGCTAGACAGTTGAAATTTTCACAGATGATGCATTTCTGTTGCCACTATAACAACAAATACTAAAAACAAAATTAAATAAATATAAGTGGGGCTCAAATACAACAAACGTGATTTTTTTTGTCGTTTTATGCGTAATGGTATGGAACCCTTCGTGCGCGACTCCGACTCGCACTTGGCCGGTTATTTTTGTTTCGCCTGCGTATTTTAGAATGAAACGATCGTATTTTCAGGAACCCCGGGCACTACCACTGGCGGGCGGGCGGCGAGAAGCACATCAACGACCCCATGTCCGTCGCCAACCTGCAGGAGGCCGTCGCCAACAAGAGCTCCTCCGCCTACGACAAGTTCAGGTTAGCGACACTACTACACACCCACACCTACCACATTCATTACCGACTAGATAAAAAAAAAATGTATACGGTCAATTGACGTTATAAGTGGATGATCAGTTCAGCGGCTTACCTCCTTAAGGGTGGTATTCCACCTGTCCTATTTCTATGTCCAAACTTGTGGGAAGATGAGAGACGATCTTCGTTTTTTAGGGTTCCGTACCAAAAGGGTAAAAACGGAATCCTATTACTAAGACTCTGCTGTCCGTCTGTCTGTCACCAGGCTGTGACTCATGAACCGTAATAGCTAGAGAGTTAAAATTTTCACAGATGATGTATTTCTGTTGCCGCAAATATTAAAAAAAGTACGGGACCCTCGGTGGGCGAGTCCGACTCGCACTTGTCCGGTACTCTTACTGAAAGATACATAAGACTATCCCGTTCTGTCAGTGAACCACTCATGCCCGATCCAGTTTAATACTAGATTCATGTTTGAACATGTTTCAGGGAGAGCACGCTGGAGTCGGTCCGCGCGTGCACTCTGCGCGGGCAGCTGGAGCTGGTGAAGCTGGATGAGCCCATCCCGCTGGCCGAGGTGGAGCCCGCCTCGGAGATCGTCAAGCGATTCGCCACCGGTAACACTCATCGTTTAGATACCATCCACAAGCAAAATATGTAGCAGTTTAATTATCTAAAGATCGGTTTTCCTAGGATAGCGGTGCCGGCTGCCGGTGGCGGCCGTGTCTATACTAAACAATACGGCTAAATATGGATGTCGTACTGTTTGTATGGAGACGGCCACTATATTACGGCACCGCTGTCCTAGGAAACCAGAGCATTAAGATCGGTTTTCCTAGGATAGCGGTGCCGTCATATAGCGGCCGTCTCCATACTAAATAATACGGCTAAATATGGATGTCGTAATATTTGTATGGAGACGGCCGCTATGTGACGGCACCGGTATCCTAGGAAACTAGAGCATTAGTGGGATGGCGCAAGTGGCGCTTATGCGTACGACATCGATATTTAGCCGTATTATTTAGCAGTGTTGGCCGAACGTTAATTGCAATTGACCATTAATCATTACAAATTGAACCGTAAACGGTAACGGACGGTTACAGTAAACCGGTTAAACCGATAAACCGGAGTCAAATTGTACTGGTAACCATGGTAACTCCAGGTTTAATCAGTTAACCCCGGGTTAGTGTATGGTCACAAAATAAATAATAGTACTAGGTACAGAAGACTCACTCTCTAACAAAACGCGTCTGTTACGATCAGGACAGGTATGGCCACTAGGTGGCGACAGCGCCACGCGCGGCTTATGGCTAGCCACCAAAATTGGTGTGGAACGGATGTACTTTTAGCTACCTGTAGCAAAGTGACGAAATCGCGGAGTGAGCCACGCCTGTTATGGTGCATGTGGCCCTAAGTAATTATGCCATGTTTCCAGGTGCGATGTCGTTCGGTTCCATATCGCTGGAGGCGCACACGACGCTCGCCATCGCCATGAACCGCATCGGCGGCAAGTCCAACACCGGCGAGGGCGGCGAGAACGCCGACCGATACCTCAACCAGGTGAAACACGATAACACTTATCGCCCATGCACTTTTGCACTTATTTGCATCACACATGCACTTATTTTGCCCGCCGACTTTGTTGCCGGTCCCATATTGGGATACCCTCCTCCAATTGAGAGGGATTTAAATCTTCTCGAGGCAGAGGTGTAGGGTTGGGCCCGGTGTAGCTTTATTTGACATTCATAAGCGCATTGTAATATATCTACTTGAATAAACTATTTTTTATGTTTTATGTATTGAACTTTGCGAGGTTATACTGACGAACGTTTGTTATGGGACCAAATGCGACATCGCAAAAAAGGGCATATATGTCTTACAATTCGGCTGATAAACCATTCCACTACCATGTTAACTATGGGGCAGATATTATTTTTGTCTCGATAAAAGTTGACATATTCACTTTAATCATTTTCCAGAGTATACCTAGCCGTTGTAAAACATCTTGTATATTATGATAGTTCAATTATTTGTTTAAATATACCTTCTCAGTGACCCTTAAATAAGGTTTCGTTAGAAGTTCGTTGCAGAAGTTTGCGAACGCAAATGATGTCTTGGGCCTAATCACAAGGTCTCTAAAGTACTTCAATACCATTGTTTGTCAGGACCCCGAGTTCAACAAGCGGTCAGCCATCAAGCAGGTGGCGTCGGGCCGCTTCGGCGTGACGGCGTCGTACCTGGCGCACGCCGACGACCTGCAGATCAAGATGGCGCAGGGCGCCAAGCCCGGCGAGGGCGGCGAGTTGCCCGGTATGCATATCACTTTATCATTACTTCATAAAAAGCAGTGGTGGCCGAGTGGATATGACGTCTGACTTTCAATCCGTAGGTCGCGGGTTCAAATCCTGGCTCGTACCAATGAGTTTTTCGGAACTTATGTACGAAATATCATTTGATATTTACCACTAGCCTTCACCGAAGGAAAACATCTGCATACATCTGCGAAGAAATTCAAAAGTGTATGTGAAGTCCCCAATCCGCATTGGGCTAGCGTGGGGACTATAGCCCAAGCCCTCTCGCACATGAGAGGAGGCCTGTGCTCAGCAGTGGGACGTATATAGGCTGAAATGATGAATGATGGTTACTTCATTAGGGCCACTTGCACCATCCCACTAACCCGGGATTAACCGGTTAAAACGTTAACCCGGTGTCAAATTGTACTGGTAACCATGGTAACTCCAGGTTTAACCGCTTAACCCCGGGTTAGTAAATGGTGCAAGTGGCCTTTACTTATCATCATTGAAAAGGGTAGGGTCACCTATAAAGGTAGGGTCACTTATAGGTGACCGACAGTCTTCATGTTATGTCGCGTGCCCAACATTCTAGACGCTGTATAGTCGGATGGTTTTCAGTTGGTTTAACAAAGAAAACAATCCCATTCATCGGCAGATAATCTCTCAAGTGGATTCCGACATTTTAAAACCGTACGACTATACTGTTCGCGCTATTTGTAGTAGCAATAATCTAAACTCGCAGTTAACACTACTCAATGTGGAAATCTGGTTTTAGGCATGTGAAAACTGTCATAATTATTAGTATTACTGTTACTTATAGCTCGGGACGTCTTTCTAAATAGAAATATTACCTATATTAATATTAATAACTTATATGGTGTCCCACTGCTGAGCAAATGCCTCCCCCCTCGATCTCTATCCGTCTCGGTTTATAGTAAGAAATATAATAATCAAATAATGAGGACTTCGGAGTCGGAGTGTTCCGTTAGTTCTAAGAATACACTAGATGGCGCTAGTGGTATTCTCTTTTTGTGACACTCAAAATGCTACATCCAATTAGTTACCATTTTGTGCTTTATTAAATTTTTACTTACTGTTCCACATCATTTTATATATTCAATCTCCTGAAAGTGAAATACATTTTTAGATTCCTTTGAACACTGATCCCAAAACTGAGCTTCTCATAACTAGCCCTGAAAACCAGCGCCATGGCTAAGGACATTAGTCATCGGCATATGCTGACTGGCATCCATTATGGTGTCTTGTACTAGAATAAGATGTATTATAGGTTAAGCATGTATTTCAACACCAAATAAACCATTTCTATTCTATTTCTATTCTATTCTATTCTATAACTAATTAATTGATCTATATCACACCATTCTACTGCTTTTTTCAGGTTACAAAGTGACAGAGGACATCGCCAAGACCCGTTGCTCGGTAGCGGGCGTGGGTCTGATCTCGCCGCCGCCGCACCACGACATCTACTCCATCGAGGACCTGGCCGAGCTCATCTACGACCTCAAGTGCGCCAACCCGAGAGCCAGGATCTCCGTCAAGCTCGTGTCAGAAGTCGGCGTGGGCGTGGTCGCATCTGGAGTCGCCAAGGTGAGCTTACAATGACAAATATGAATATGACAAAGATTTTGGCAAATTAATTGATATTGCATACAAGCAGAATACTCCATGAAGGTTCGAACACATAACAGTTCAGCGGCGGATCCGCACCGCCTCAACTCGAGCCGTTCAACGTATTATTTGTATGAAACACGATAATTTATCAGTATCGAATCAGCACCGCGTTGCCTTGGCACAAGCAGTGCGTCGGCCTCTCGCAGTAACCGCGCTTGCATTGGCTCTCAACCACGCTTGTACGTCGCCGTCATCTTGAAGATAGCGTGCAACCCGCATGGTTCCTTCCTGGGCGTCTGCCCAGCCGTAAGCGCGATGTCACCAAGCTGACATCTATGTTGAGCCACTTCCATTACTTGAGCCGAGAAACATGAACAAACTTGATTTTTTACACGAGCAACTGCATTTATCGTAACCCAATAGCATCATGCGCTCCGTACCCTTGTCTGCTATTACCGTGTAGAGATCCGCAAAACGCTTCACTGAGTTGAAAAGATTTATTCATATCTTTCGGTCGCGGTGATATACATCACTCATTCATTAATTCTTCCGAACTTCTCAGAAACCTATTCGCATCGTCTCACTCGCTCCTCGCTCGTCACGTTCGACCGGCTCATTCGAATCTTGAGTGGGAAAGAGCGCGCAAGAAACAATGAGATAGATGAACGACTGAGCGAGTTAAATCAAAAGATATAGTTCATTTAAATCACTCACTCGTGAACGACACATGTCTATGTAATATTATAAAAGTGGTTATTTGTATGCAGGGCAAAGCGGAGCACATCGTGATTTCCGGCCATGACGGTGGCACTGGCGCCAGCTCCTGGACCGGAATCAAGAGCGCCGGTCTACCTTGGGAGCTGGGTGTCGCTGAAACTCACCAAGTCCTGGTGCTAAACGACCTACGTTCGCGGTAAGTTATGGTTGGGCGTATCTTAGTTTTTAAAGACACTTTCTGAGCTTTCTTCATAGACTTTTGGGGTAAAATTTCCTTATACACGGTGTAACATGAGTAGACCGAATAATTTTAACAGCGTATTCCTGATCATATTTAGAGACAAAAATGTCCTATAAACTTTTTTTGATATTCGCCTAGTTTCAGAGATATTATTAATTGAAAAAAAAAACAAGAGTTTATTATTACATACTGTAAAAGGCCTTATTGATGGTGATGTTGCTGCTATGGGACGTAGTCTAAATATCCTTATTGATAGATGTCAAAAAGTGACAAGTGACACTTTGCAAAAGTAGGTTCTACGAAAAAAAAATGTAAAAATCAATTTTAAGTGACAAGTTTACCAATAACATTTATTTTTTATGTACACATACATTCAAAAAATTTAAAAAACAAAACAAAAACAATTTTTTTTTGCGAAGTTTACCTATACTCATATTACATTTTTTACTTCTTTTGACCTCAGAAATGCGTGGTTAAGATTATTCGGTTTCCTCATGTTACACCGTGTATAATTAGTAAATACTAGCGACACCTAGTACAACTTAATACATTTTGACAGGTTAAGTAAATGTACCATATGTATAAAACTTTTATTATGGCACATTTCAGAAGTTCATATCTGATCCAATTTTAGTTTTGTAATTTATAAGCCCCGCTTGCGCAGGGCATCAAAAAATATTTAAAGACTCATTTGAGTGTTCCCCTCCACGGAAATCTTTAGTAAAAGGCGAAAGATTTATTTGTTTTGAAGGGAAACCAGAGTACCATCAAAATCTTTGGTCGGCCCACCCCATGATTCTGAGAAAAATCTTAACACCGCGATGTACAAATTCTCGCTCACGTAACAGCGACATCTCTCGGATTATTTTAGAACTAAACAAATATTTCTTTGCCACTAAAAGTAATGGCATACAACGGTTCATTATATTTATTTCATTAATTTTATTATACTGATGATAATAAAATATTATATTGGAACATAGAGGTACAATAACATAGAGATGACACGGGGGGAGGGGCCAAACGACCGAACGAGATGCACTTATGGAAATTTCAGTAGGAGTAGCAGAGAAAGCGGTATTATTGCTTGTCCTTGTCACAGTCTCACTTTTTGCTTGTTCCTCACCAAAAATTTAGCATGGTTTATTGGGCAACAAATAACCCGACTATTAATTAGAGTTAGATTATTAATTATTATATAGAAGGTAGAATATAAATAAGGAATAAAAAAAAAACATAATAAAATATTAGGAAATAGTAATACTTAGGTTAAGATGAAAAAACTGTAATCTTCAAATGCAAGCAAGAAATAAAAGGCTTTTTTATTTTTTTATTAAGTACCCACAACACAAGCCTTCATGAGCTTACCGTGGGGCTTAGTTAATTCGTGTAAAAAAAAATGTCCTATAATATTTAATACTAGGTGTATGTATTGTAATGATTTACAGTGTGGTGGTGCAGGCGGACGGGCAGATCCGCACCGGGTTCGACGTGATGGTGGCCGCTCTGCTCGGCGCTGACGAGTTCGGGTTCAGTACCGCCCCGCTTATTGCACTAGGTTAGTATTTACAGTGTGGTGGTGCAGGCGGACGGGCAGATCCGCACCGGGTTCGACGTGATGGTGGCCGCTCTGCTCGGCGCTGACGAGTTCGGGTTCAGTACCGCCCCGCTTATTGCACTAGGTTAGTATTTACAGTGTGGTGGTGCAGGCGGACGGGCAGATCCAGACCGGGTTCGACGTGATGGTGGCCGCTCTGCTCGGCGCTGACGAGTTCGGGTTCAGTACCGCCCCGCTTATTGCACTTGGTTAGTATTTACAGTGTGGTGGTGCAGGCGGACGGGCAGGTCCAGACCGGGTTCGACGTGATGGTGGCCGCTCTGCTCGGCGCTGACGAGTTCGGGTTCAGTACCGCCCCGCTTATTGCACTAGGTTAGTATTTACAGTGTGGTGGTGCAGGCGGACGGGCAGATCCGCACCGGGTTCGACGTGATGGTGGCCGCTCTGCTCGGCGCTGACGAGTTCGGGTTCAGTACCGCCCCGCTTATTGCACTTGGTTAGTATTTACAGTGTGATGGTGCAGGCGGACGGGCAGATCCAGACCGGGTTCGACGTGATGGTGGCCGCTCTGCTCGGCGCTGACGAGTTCGGGTTCAGTACCGCCCCGCTTATTGCACTTGGTTAGTATTTACAGTGTGGTGGTGCAGGCGGACGGGCAGATCCAGACCGGGTTCGACGTGATGGTGGCCGCTCTGCTCGGCGCTGACGAGTTCGGGTTCAGTACCGCCCCGCTTATTGCACTAGGTTAGTATTTACAGTGTGGTGGTGCAGGCGGACGGGCAGATCCGCACCGGGTTCGACGTGATGGTGGCCGCTCTGCTCGGCGCTGACGAGTTCGGGTTCAGTACCGCCCCGCTTATTGCACTTGGTTAGTATTTACAGTGTGGTGGTGCAGGCGGACGGGCAGATCCGCACCGGGTTCGACGTGATGGTGGCCGCTCTGCTCGGCGCCGACGAGTTCGGGTTCAGTACCGCCCCGCTTATTGCACTTGGTTAGTATTTACAGTGTGGTGGTGCAGGCGGACGGGCAGATCCGCACCGGGTTCGACGTGATGGTGGCCGCTCTGCTCGGCGCTGACGAGTTCGGGTTCAGTACCGCCCCGCTTATTGCACTGGGTTAGTATTTACAGTGTGGTGGTGCAGGCGGACGGGCAGATCCGCACCGGGTTCGACGTGATGGTGGCCGCTCTGCTCGGCGCCGACGAGTTCGGGTTCAGTACCGCCCCGCTTATTGCACTTGGTTAGTATTTACAGTGTGGTGGTGCAGGCGGACGGGCAGATCCGGACCGGGTTCGACGTGATGGTGGCCGCTCTGCTCGGCGCTGACGAGTTCGGGTTCAGTACCGCCCCGCTTATTGCACTTGGTTAGTATTTACAGTGTGGTGGTGCAGGCGGACGGGCAGATCCGCACCGGGTTCGACGTGATGGTGGCCGCTCTGCTCGGCGCTGACGAGTTCGGGTTCAGTACCGCCCCGCTTATTGCACTTGGTTAGTATTGCCAGGCGTGGCTCACTCCGCGATTTCGTCGCTTTGCTACAGGTAGCTAAAAGTACATCCGTTCCACCCCAATTTTGGGGTTTGCTATAAGCCGCGCATGGCGCTGTCGCCACCTAGTGGCCATATCTGTCCTGATCGAACAGACGCTTTTTGTTAGAGAGTGAGTCTTCTGCACCTAGTACTATTATTTATTCTGTGGTATCGTTATATAAAGTAGGCATTGTAGGTATGTTTTATTTTCGATGACGCAAAAAGAAACAAAATATATAGCATGACGAGTTGACGAGGGCTGCACGGCTGCGACTGAAAAATCTGATGAAAACACTACACAAGCTTCATAGAACATGATTTTGACGCAGGCTTCTATTTTAGGGTTAAAGGGTAAAAACGGGACCCTATTACTAAGACTCCGCCATCCGTCCGTCTGTCTGTCCGTCACCAGGCTGTAACTCAAAAACCGTGATAGCTAGACAGTTTAAATTTTCACAGATGATGTATTTCTGTTGCTGCTATAACGACAAATACTAAAAACAAAATAAAATAAATATTTAAGTGGGGCTCCCATACAGCAAACGTGATTTTTTTGCCGTTTTTTGCCTAATGGTACGGGACCCTTCTAGCACGAGTCCGACTCGCACTTGGTCGGTGTTTTATTTTTTATAGCCTACCGTTTACGTAGAACAAACGTCAGAGCTCATTGCTTATTATGATTTGGTTTCTTTCTCAAAGATATTTAGGAATTAAAGTTTTTTTTTCTTGCAGGCTGCACTATGATGCGTAAATGCCACCTCAACACGTGCCCCGTGGGCATCGCCACACAGGACCCGGTGCTGAGGAAGAAGTTCGCCGGCAAGCCCGAACACGTCATCAACTATCTCTTCATGCTCGCCGAAGAGGTAATACCATCGAACT
Organism: Cydia fagiglandana; assembly: GCF_963556715.1. Taxonomy (NCBI): domain Eukaryota; kingdom Metazoa; phylum Arthropoda; class Insecta; order Lepidoptera; family Tortricidae; genus Cydia; species Cydia fagiglandana. The sequence goes on along the minus strand of NC_085938.1, from coordinate 9,384,745 downwards.
GAGCGTCTCCACACCACGACCTACGGATGTAGTGCATAATTGTTTTCCATCGTATTTTCTCGTAAAACTTTCGTATTTGATATGGTACTTCAGCTAACCTCGGTACTTTTTGTACCGAGACTGGACTATTCTGATATATGATATATGATACTGGCTATTTCAGCAAGACACGTTCGTACGTTTCCGTCAAAATAAGATGGAAAATAATTATGCACATCTGCACATGCAAGATTCGGTTCATGACTCTTTTGTGCGAAGCGCTAGAGCTAAAGGCCATAGGTATAATTCGGCCCGAGAAAAGGAAGCAGGAGACCGATTTTTGAATTTCGATCGCTCGATTTCGTCAGTCGAAAATAGGTGGAAAACGGCGAAAAGCTCATTTTTGAAATACGAGCGATCGAAATTTGGAATCGAGTGGTATTGACCACTTGATTCCAATTCTATTAGTAGAATTTAAATGCCTAGTAGTGGAGATATTATTGAACGAAATACACGAAATCGAGCGGTCGAAATTCAAAAATCGGCCCCCAAGTGATTCAACGGCCCTGGACCATGGACGTGGCTCTCCGGTCAAAGTTTGGAAACCTACCACCAGTAATAAGCTTCTTTTAAAATTATTCTTCGTTTTTTTTTCTCTTCCGTTCAAATTTGACTAAGTGTCCGAACCTAAAAAATAAGGACTGACAACATTTGACCGCGTCTTAACAAGACCTCTTAGGGCAACTCGCACCATCCCACTTACTCGGGATTAACCAGTTAGACCTGGAGTTAGCGGAGTCAGTTATGAAGTTGACCCAAAAAAATTTTATTAAGCTATGAGCTTCATCACATATGATCTTTGAGTAATTCTAAGCATTTCAAGCCTGGGAGGCAATAAGGGGAGGGGGGGTACAAAGATGGCCGCCACCCGTCATCATTCAAAAAAATCTGTTCTGGTCCTGGTACTAGGGCAAGTTTGGTATCATTTTCGTATAAACCAGAGACGTAGAATTCATTGCTGATATTTGTTTTTTTCAGCTTCATAGTAATTTTACAAGAAAAACGTAAAAAGATGAAAATTTAGGATGGAGATATTTGTTTTGAGAGCTAATAACTTTTGTATAGTAGTCAAAAATATCATATAAAAAATACTATAACAAAGCGTAATTCATGCAGATTCTAAACATATACACGTTGAGTAATATCCTACTGCAAAAAGATGGTGAAAAAATTATTAATTGACCGCAGCGCGGGTAGTTGGACTTTCGTTTATCTTGCGGACCGTCGTTTATCTTACAAAATGATCGAGTACGAGTATCTACGACTACGTAGGTATGCTTACTTTGCTAGATTTTATGATGACGAATAAAATACTTTCATCCAGACATAATTCATCATACAGACATAATTTTATGCACTTTAATTTTAATGCACTTGCAACGATTTGAGTGGGGCATAGTGTTATTTGACCGGTGTTTTCTGTAAGGTGGAGGTAAGTACGTACTTCCCCAGTTGGGCTCTGCTCGGATAGATCTGGAATGACATCCGCTGTGCTGTGCCCTACCACACAAAGCGAGATGACATTTACAGTGCCGATACCTCTCTTTTGAACGTAGTTTAAGGATATACCCGGGTCCAAAATTGGGTCCGAGAAATAACTATTATAAATGAAATTATTCTAATAAAATAGCGCTCTTATTTTTGGTCATAATATTAAAACACTATTTATGAGAGAAATTGTACTACTTAGGAAGAGGCAAAATATTTATTTTCACGACAATTTTCATGCTATAACTCACTTTAAGTAATTTTATAGGTACTTACTTGTTGTTTTTAATAAATAACTTCAACCTGCACATAACATTCATTTGGATTTGATTTGGTTTGATTTTGTTTGATATTTTACATTTAATATTTGCTTCAGGTTGGTGTGGTGAAAAATTCTGTGTTTCACTCGGCGGCAAATTTTGTTTAACCCTTGTTCTTTGAAACCCTTACAACGCTCAAGATTCCATTTTTCGAATCACTCACTACGCTCGTGGTTCAATTTTGAAATCTTTCGCTTGATTGGGTATCAATATTAGCACGAGCGGTTAAACAACAACGTTGCCCCCTTGTAAAACAAATATAAAAATTTTACCTTCCAATAAAATTATTATTATGTTTCCTATCCACATCGGATATCTTCATTGAGAGAGTAACGCGATCGTTGACCAATGATGCCGCTAGCGTCTATGTAGTCGCTCCGCCCCACGCCGTGACGTAGTTCCGCTTCCACTTCCTGCGAACCGTTGCTCGCTTCCCGCTACTCGCCACCGCCATGTCATTGTTGAGGAGAAGTACCGTCGGCATAAAAGTAGCCTAGTAGCCTGCCAGGAAGGCATTACTCAGATATCCGATGTGGATAGGAAACATAATAATAATTTTATTGGAAGGTAAAATTTTTATATTATGTGTTCCGTCCTCCACATCGGATATCTTCATTGAGACCTGTTTATTATCTCCTGGTGGCGAGTTAGCGGGCGCGCAAGCGATAGGGCTACACCTACTGTCATAGAACTCAGAGAAAGAATAAATATGTATACACCATATTGCAACCCATGAAATCACAGTGACTCGTTATAATGTGAATTACAGGAAATTGAGAATTGAAATTGTAATCTCAGGTTCGAATCTGACGTTAAACTGGTTTAAGAGAATTCTCATTCGAAATCGCATCCGATCCGCAGAATCTCGGCGAGTCATGTTCCCAATTAACATAAGCGAAAATATCGCTAAGTGAATAGCTTTCCAGCCAATTTAGTTATTAAGTACATCGTGGATCAAAAGCAATCGTAGGCGAGGCCGGCTTGGATGAGACTGTGGCTGAAAGAAATAAGCGAAGTGTCCCCTAACATTTTGTGTAATTCTCGCAAGGTGACGTACCCAGACTACCTACTTATACTGGGTCTATACTTTATTCCGGAGCTTCTAAGAGTCCAGTCGGTAAGACACGTTATCTGGTTTAGAGCCGAATTTCGGACACAAAATAATAGCGTTAAAGTTATCTATGTAATTGCCCGGGCTACAGTGTAGTAGAGTAAGGTCATTGACCCTGCTGCCTGATGCTAACAGCAAAAGTGCGGCAGCTATTCTATCGTACTTCTTCTAACGTACCTAACGTTGTAGGGCTATTTAAATTAGGGCAAGTAGATGTCTCGCGTCCCAAGCTGGTGCTTTGGGAGGCGCTGGTCTCGCTATTAATGGCGTTGGAAGAAGGCATAGTGTCCGATAGTGGTTCATACACAGCACTTGTGAGAGGCTTATGAACGAGTATCGTTCTGAAAGCTAACATGAATAATAGAAATAGACGTCTGAGATAGCTCGCTACTTCACTGGATAGAGATACCTGGCAGTTGATCTTATTTTTGATGCACCATAAAGACCGTTTCTACATTGTGGCCGTACATGCAGCCTAGACAAGGGGACGATCTAGGGGCTGTTTTCTATACAAACACAGTACCGGAATCGGGAATATCCGGTTCTTCCATATTAGTGAGACAGTGACAGTTGCGTTTCGTTCGCTACGTAGCGTTAGACCTTGGCATGTTATATGCATGCGCCAGTCACGCCAGTAGCGGATGTCACTCCTGATCCCGCCAGCTCGGTGTTAGAGCGTCCTATCTGACAGGAGCTACGCCTCATTCTTAAGGTCGTTGACTCGTAAGGGAGGGCGGTCTGACGTTGTGTTCACTAGGACCGCCAGTAAATTGCAAGCTTACCACAGCTGCTTTAAGACTCCTTATCACGCCGTCGCAGTACACAGACTAGGCTGGGAGGTGGAGACATCCATGCCAAGTCTCACAGGCAGCTGTCAAAGGTCGTGGTAGCAGTTCAATGAGTCTGTTAAGAAATACCGTGGCACAGTGCGAGGGCTCTCGAAAGCGGAGGCCGGCCAACAAGGCGCCTGTCAGGTGAAGCCAGTCTCGGCGGCTGCTGGGCGCAGCTGCCACTCGGGCGCGCAGTGACTTCTTGATAAACCGTCGCCCTCGGGGGTTGTACCGACCTGGCAAGTAGCAAGCAACCAGCGCGACCTGTAGACGATCTGCTGGCATCAGCAGTTTTTGCGACAGCCGTAGTAACGGAAGGGATGTAGTGTCGCCGTCGTTTTATGTATACTGTACCGGTGCGGTTGTATGTTTACACTTCTGTCGTCAGCGCTGCAGATGCGGCCCGTTAACGGTTACTCTTCGCTGAAAGGGCCTTACCTCGTACATTGTCTACCAATATTGGAGATTGTAACGGACTGCTTGCATAAGATGAGGAAGAAAGTGGTGCGAGGCTTTCGGCAGCTCCGTGTTGCTGGGGACTGCGAAGGCTTCACCTTCCTCCATGAACTAAAGTTTGCGAATTTGAGACTGAACAGAAGGCATTGGGTCTCATTTCTGCGAGAAACTCTGCAGCAAGGCAGGCCTGTATGTCGTGAAAAAGAAAACTTTCAATCGGTGTGTTGTGCCGCGTGTCCCACGTAATGTCTAGGAGCGTGATGGTCTAATTCGCTTTATCCGAAGAGACACCCTATATCGAGTTAGTATAGGGCATCGAGTTAGTAGCATGCTTTTAAGGAAATCGAACTGATGAAATCAAGTCTAAAATCGATTTTGGCGCTTTGCGTAACAAAAGTGTTTCGATAAGGTCGAATATAGACAGATGGAAACTGCTGGAGTCCTCCTGGCCCCTTTCTCTTAGCACCGGAAACTCAAGCTTGTTCAGGCGCAGCGGGTTTATTTGTCCCATTTTGTTTATTATGGCTTTTCGCACGAGTTCGTCTTTGTAAGACGGAACTTAAGCTGGAGAGCGCGAGCAAGCAGAGATAATTATGTGAAGTCTGCAGACCTTTTCGATGCCTTTCACCTCGGTTTCGAGCGGTCGCACAGGGCCTTGTCGCTAGCTGTTCTCCGGTTGGACCACTCCATGGCCTCGAGAAGTCGTAGGAACTTCGAAGCGACACAGCGAAGTCGATCAGCACCTTTATGAAGCCCGGGAACACGACGTATTTTCCCTGAGTATCGACATATCTTACCGCTTTCAACTCCGGGCAGTCGAGCCGCGCTAGGACGGGGCTCTTTACGACCTTGTCTGCCGTCGCCGGAGGATTCTTTAACCGAAACCAAGAGCTTAGCGGTCTGTTCGTGCTGTACCATACCATACCTATACCTGCACCATAGCTATAGGCGCCTGCGTACCTCAATGGAACCATGTGGACAGGACAAAACTGATACTGTGGCGCCCAGCGAGCAAGGGACGACATCGTCGTAGTTGCAGCATCGGTGGACAGCATCGGCGTGATTGTGGCAACCGCCGCCGCTCGGGAGGCGCCGGTGCGTGGAGCTAGGGGCGCCATCGTGGCGGCCGGCTCGGGGCACCGGTGCCTGAGGCCGGGCGGCTCATGGCGGCCGCCACTGGTTCGGGAAGCGCTGGTGCGTGAGGCGAGGACCCATAGTGGCGGCCCGCTCTAGAGGCGTTGTCGCGTGAGGCGGGCGGCTCCATCGTGGCGGCCGCCGCCACCGGCTCGGGAGGCGCCGGTGCGTGATGCGAGAGGCGCCATCGTGGCGGCCAGCTCGGGAGGCACCGGTGCATGAGGCGGTCGCCGTCTGGCTGGCTGGTCTGGGAGGCACTGCTGTGAGGCGAGAGGCGCCATCGTGGCGGCCAGCTCGAGAGGCGCCAGTGCGCAGGTGGTGGTGCCATCGTGGCGGGCAGTGCCATTGTGGCAGCCGCCGCCGCCGCGTCGATGCGTAATGCGAGAGGCGCCATCGTGGCGGCCAGCTCGGGGGGCAGGCGGCGTCATCGAGCGGGCGGCGCCATCATGGCGGCCACCGTCGCCAGGCTCAGGTGCGAGAGGCGCCGTCGTGGCGGCCAGCTCGACAGGCGCCGGTGCGCCGGCACGGGAGGCGCCGATGGCTAGGCTCGTAGCTGCACACATCATCACGGCGACGCTGTTGCCCTCGGCGGTGCCATCGTGGTGGCCACCACCGGCGCGTAGGTCACCAGCGACGTCATGACGGGCGACAACCAACGCGGCGATCGTCGCTGTACTCGTAGCATTTCCACTGCTTACACGTAACTTACCTTCCTTCCGCTAGAGCAGTCGGGACGCAGAAGCGGTCCGCCTTCACCTTGGCGCGATCCACCCGCGATGCGCCCGCAGCTGCAGGAGCGGGCGTGTGACGTCTCGCAGAGCCACGCGGATCTCTCGGAGTCCCGCTGGACTGGAAGCGTCCGCACCGCAACTGAAGAGCGGGCGTGTAACGACTCGCAGAGTCCCGCGGACTGGAGGCGTCCGCACCGTGACTGCAGCAACAGGAGCGGGCGTGTGACGTCTCTCGGAGTCCCGCGGACTGGAGGCGTCCGCACCGCGACTGCAGCAACAGGAGCGGGCGTGTGACGCCTCTCGGAGTCCCGCGGACTGGAGGCGTCCGTACCGCGACTGCAGCAACAGGAGCGGGCGTGTGACGTCTCTCGGAGTCCCGCGGACTGGAGGCGTCCGCACCGCGACTGCAGCAACAGGAGCGGGCGTCTCTCGGAGTCCCGCGGACTGGAGGCGTCCGCACCGCGACTGCAGCACCAGGAGCGGGCGTGTGACGTCTCTCGGAGTCCCGCGGACTGGAGGCGTCCGCACCGCGACTGCAGCAACAGGAGCGGGCGTGTGACGTCTCTCGGAGTCCCGCGGACTGGAGGCGTCCGCACCGCGACTGCAGCAACAGGAGCGGGCGTGTGACGTCTCTCCGAGTCCTGCGGACTGGAGGCGTCCACCGTGGCCCGCAGCGTCGCGGTGTCTCGGAGTCACCTTGGACGACAGCAGAAGAAAGACGCGGCGCGCGCGGGCGGGGGCGGGCGCCGGGCCCGCGCCCCCGCGCCGGGGGACGGGCGCCCCGGTGGCGCCGCAACTCACAACACGAGGTACTCCCAGGCTACTGCCTGAGAACCCTCCGCGAGTGACGAAGTAACTTCTAGAATATCTTAAACTGGCTCACCGGATGGTTCGAGACAATCCAAACCTCCTTATCAGCGAAGCGCGGCCCCCGGCAGCGGCGCGCGCAGGCCGTCCGCCGTCGCGCCGCCCCCGCCGCCGCAGGCACGATGACCGCACGTTCCCTCTCCGATGCGGAGCGACTTGTTACCACTTGTTAACAAAAACCACTGACGCACTTCCTACTTCGATCTCGAAAATGCGAGTTAACGGTAACGATTTTAGCAGCATGGAATGCGAAAATTAATTTAGCAAGAAAAAAGTGGGTAGAATCGAAAAGCACCGTTCGATGGCTTCGATCGCGAGACCGCCAAAAGACTAATAGTGGCGATCTCTGCCATATCTCACTATTTTAATCGACCGAGCTTTGGATCGGAAATGTTAAAGCACCATGCTGCAAAAATATACGCAAAAAATATTTGCGGACCATCGGTCAAGACGGTCGACGAAACAAAGACATGGCGGTGGCGAGTAGCGGGAAGCGAGCAACGGTTCGCAGGAAGTGGAAGCGGAACTACGTCACGGCGTGGGGCGGAGCGACTACATAGACGCTAGCGGCATCATTGGTCAACGATCGCGTTACTCTCTCAATGAAGATATCCGATGTGGAGTACGGAACACATAATAACTATTATGCGGAGAGCTTACATTTAGAAATCATAACAGCTATGTATATTTGTCATACTAATATAGGTTATGCAAGTATGACTTGGTGACAAACCAACGAAGCCCCGCCTCGCGGGGCTTCTATTTTCTGCTCTGAGGGATAAAAGGTAACTAACGAACCTAACCTAACCCAACCTGAAATTGCGGTTGTACATGATCTTATTTGTTAAGCGAGCCGCCCTCCTCTTTAGACATGGGGATACCTGTGTCTATTTTTTTAACCTATACCAGAATTGTGTGTACTGGAAACTGCGGACATTAAATATACAGAAAGCATTTTATTCGTCATCATAAAATCTAGCAAAGTAAGCATAGTTACCTACGTAGATACTCGTACTCGACCATTTTGTAAGATAAACGCCGCCTAGCGAGAGTCCAACTACCCGCGCTGCGGTCATTTAATAATTTTTTCACCATCTTTTTGCAGTAGGATATTACTAAACATGTATATGTTTAGAAGCTGCATAAATTGCGCTTTATTATAGTATTTTTTGTAAGACACTTTTGGCCACTATACAAAAGTTATTAGCTCTCAAAGCAAAAACCTCCATCCCAAATTTTTATCTTTTTACGTTTTTCTTGCAAAATTACTATGAAGCTGAAAAAAACAAATATCAGCAATGAATTATACGTCTTCGGTTTATACGAAAATGATACCAAACTTGCCCTAGTAGCCACCAAGACCAGAACAGATTTTTTTGAATGATGACGGGTGGCGGCCATCTTTTACCCCGCCCTCCTCGACTAGACGCACGCTTCTTATCGCCTCCGAGGCTAGAAATGCTTAGAATTACTCAGAGATCATATGTGATGAAGCTCATAGCTTAATAAAAAGTTTTTGGGTCATATATGGCAGCGATCCGTAACTGACTCCAGTAAGTACCATGGTTACGAGTACAATTTGACACTGGGTTAATTGTTTAACAGCTTAACCCCGGGCTAGTGGGATGGTGCGAGTGGAGCTTAGAAGCATTCTACAACATAATATTTTGAACTTTAACCAGGGGTGCGAAACTCCTGACTTCGGCCAAACTCGGCTCCGCTCGGCTCAGCATTGCTCCGAGCAATTTTTAGGGTTGGCACCACTTGACTTCCTTTTGCGTGCATGACCACAGATAAGATAATCACTTGAATTTTGACAACCCTAAATAGCCGAAAGGGATAGCATGATTCGACACTGAACCGCTGTCAAACTTCGGTTTTGTAGGAAGTTTCGTTTCTGTACGGTAGTACTATTATTTATTCTGTGCTTTAACTAAGTAATTCGTGTTTGAACCAGATCCGTCAGCACATGGCCGACGTGGGCGTGCGCAGGTTCCAGGACCTGATCGGGCGCACGGACCTGCTCAAAGTGCGCGAGAACAACGAGAACCCCAAGGCTCGGCTTCTCAATCTGAGCCTTATTCTGAAGAACGCCCTGCACATGCGTCCCGGCGTCAATATTATTGGAGGATCCAAGTCACAGGTTAGTTCATGTTTTACCTAGCAGTGTTTATACCCCGCAGTCTTTATTTATTTATTTATTTTAAACTTTATTGCACATACAAAAAGTACAACAGGCGATTACAGGGGATTTCCTAACAAATACGAACTAGGTCGTTTTAAAACAATAGCTTATCACAAACCATGGGCTGTCATCACTTCCCATCCCATCAATAAGGTGGGACTAAGATTAATTGCTAGTCAAGTAGCCGGTCTTTTGAGACACATTTTTGCAAACAGACGCTTTAGAATTAGATTATTTCAAACATAACGGCACCAATGATATGTAATTATTATTATTTACATATTCGAGTGGTCACGCTCCAAAATAACTCTAAATAAGGGTTCCTATGTAACTACGGAATCCTAAAAAACTAAGTTAAATAAAATAAGAGTGTATTTATATACTTCTCGTAAAAATTTAGTTCTTATAATTCAGGCTCTCAATGCGCACTTGTTTCGCAGGATTTCCAATTAGAGAAACGACTGGACAACCAATTAATCGAGCAATGCGCCGGCATCCTCGACGGCAGTAAGAAACACGTGGACATCGCCATGAAGATCACCAACGAGGACCGCACCTTCACTTCCACTCTCTCCTACCATATCGCCATGTAAGTTATACTATGCTATGAGACAACCGACTAATCGAGCAGTGCGCCGGCATCCTCGACGGCAGTAAGAAACACGTGGACATCGCCACGAAGATCACCAACGAGGACCACACCTTCACTTCCACTCTCTCCTACCATATCGCCATGTAAGTTATACTATGCTATGAGACAAGCAACTAATCGAGCAGTGCGCCGGCATCCTCGACGGCAGTAAGAAACACGTGGACATCGCCACGAAGATCACCAACGAGGACCGCACCTTCACTTCCACTCTCTCCTACCATATCGCCATGTAAGTTATACTATGCTATGAGACAAGCAACTAATCGAGCAGTGCGCCGGCATCCTCGACGGCAGTAAGAAACACGTGGACATCGCTACGAAGATCACCAACGAGGACCGCACCTTCACTTGTACTCTCTCCTACCATATCGCCATGTAAGTTATACTATGCTATGAGATAACCGACTAATCGAGCAGTGCGCCGGCATCCTCGATGGCAGTAAGAAACACGTGGACATCGCCACGAAGATCACCAACGAGGACCGCATCTTCACTTGCACTCTCTCCTACCATATCGCCATGTAAGTTATACTATGCTATGAGACAAGCAACTAGTAGGGCTGGCAGATTTAGCGCATAATGTTTATAGGTCCTTTACACATTTAAGTATAAGTACTCCTTTGTCTGCGTTAAAAGTCAATTACAATTGTTATTTTGATTGATAGGAAATACAGCGACAACGGTCTCCCCGACGACACGAGCATCAACATCTCGCTGATCGGCTCGGCCGGGCAGAGCTTCTGCGCCTTCCTCTCCAAAGGCATCACGGTCACCTTGGAGGGCGACGCCAACGACTATGTTGGTATGTAGCTATACGTCACACACAGCCAAATCCACAAAAATCATCATTGGAATTTGGAATTCACGACTGAATTTGTTGATGATTTTTGTGGATTTGGTCATTATCGCTAATTTACGTCGATTTAACCTGTGTTAAGCACATCGACTGTCAATGTTGCCTAAATTACAGTACAGTAAACTGCAGTAAATATTACTTAAATGTTCATTGGTTTATTTTTGATTACAGGTAAGGGCTTATCTGGTGGTAAAGTGATTATTTACCCACCAAAAGTTTCACCGTTCGAGTCTCATCTCAATGTTATTGTCGGCAACGTCTGTCTGTACGGAGCTACTTCTGGAAGGGCCTACTTTAGGTACGTATTTTCATAATACATACCTAGTAATGATCATGTTGTTTGGTGTTGGTGAATACAACACAAATAAATTATGAGCAGTATTTCAAGCTGATGTGCGTAGGCTCTTTTCCGACTTTTATCGACGGCTTTTATCCGACGTACGCGCGGTTGATGATTGATATTGACGACAGTTGCCTCGGAATGCATCGGAAGGTCGGAAGATGTGTGGTCCTATAATATTAGAGCGAGTTTTAATTTATACTGCAAAACGTAATTGAAAACCAAAAAAAGTAACACAATGTTGCACTTTTTACTTTTTAACATAAGTAAATAAAAGTACTTTTTTAAATCGTAGGCGTAAAATTACCAATAAATCAATTATCTTAGCGTGATTATTTATGAAAAGGAATTTACTATTTAACAAACAAATTATTGGAGTGGCAACATTGTCTTACTTTTTTTGGTCTTGAATTACGTTTTGCAGGTTAGTTATTTTAATTTCAAACTGTACCGTCGATTTCGTTAGTTTCAGTAGCATACGCCTAAATTGCGATACATATTTACGCCTTGTGTACTCGCTTTGTGTATTTCGAATGTTCAAGTAACATTGGGTTCCAACCGGTACGAATGGAGGCCCAAGAGGGAGGCCTATGTTCAGCAGTGGACGTCTTATGGCTGAGATGATGATGATGAAGTAACATTGGGGGGATTTATCCAGGGGTATCGCGTCAGAGCGGTTCTGCGTGCGCAACTCCGGCTGCACGGCCGTGGTGGAGGGCGTGGGCGACCACGGCTGCGAGTACATGACGGGCGGCACCGTGCTCATCCTCGGCCTCACCGGACGCAACTTCGCGGCCGGCATGAGCGGTGGGTACAAACACCAACGCTCTTAACACATTCAGGGCCAAGAACCCGACTGTCGGGTACACTGTTGGTATAGTGTGTAGCTTTCAAATAGAGCTCGACGGCTAATCCTATTGTCTATTGTTAAGTAGAACCGCACGTGCTACTTACCTGCAAACTGTCCTGTATACAGTCCGTAACTGAGTAATTTACCAAGTCCCTCCGTCAAACGGTAGATCTATCTTATACCTTTAGACGAGCAATTCTTGTTTATTTATATATATATTTCGGGGATCTTATTTTGGAAACTGCTCAAACGATTTCGATGAAATTTGCTATATGGGGGTTATCGGGGGCGATAAATTGATCTAGCTAGGTCTTATCTCTGGTAAAACGCGCATTTTTGAGTTTTTATATGTTTTCTGAGCAAAGCTCGGTCTCCAAGATATTAGCAGTTAAACCGCTATGAAATCAACTCTTCAACATCCTAATGTGCCGCAGGTGGCATCGCGTATGTGTACGACATCGACGGCTCGTTCAAGCGCGGCAAGTGCAACCCCGAGATGGTGGAAATGCTCCCGCTGGAGTTGGAAGATGACCTGCAAGTCGTCGAGACCCTGCTGCAGGAATTCGTTGAGTATACGGGGTGAGTAGATATCTCAATCATAGAGAAATATATTAAGACAAGAGTGCTCACTCCATACATCAGTTTTGGTACCAAAACGACTATTATTCTCATAGTCGACATCTAGCATCGAGTAGCGGAATTATCAGTACTGCATTTTGACAATAGATGTAGCACCGACCGGAATTTTAACGACCGGAGGTCTTATGTTGTTGAGCATTAGACTTTCCGGTCGGTGCTACATCTACCAAAACTGATGTATGGAGTGAGCAATCTATATATTTTTTTCTCCTATGTCCACTGAACCCGTCTGTTCAATTCGATCCAATTATATTTACCTTAGGGTGGTATTCCACGTGTCCAATGCGTATTAGACTCTCACATTTTACTTAGTGAGAGAGTGACACGTAATGCATATTGGACCAAGAAATTGGACAGGTGGAATACCAACTTATCAGTGTTATTAATTAATTACAACTATTACAAGTGTTAGTCGTACTGATGTGCTGAAGAGAAATTACTAAAATTGAGATTTTTTGGATTCGTGTTAATTTATCTCTTGCTCAATTGCTCATTTCTTTAAACAATACTTCTGCTAAATCTCAGAATATTGGAATGTCTCGGATAAATTTTAAAATTGGTCTTCAGGGCTTTCAAACATTTTGAAATATTTATGACAATGTTCCCAAATTTTTGTTCCCAAAGTTTCTGCTAATTGTATCGTTGTAGCTAGTTGGTCACTAACTTTTCTAAGTAGGTATGGAAGTCACATAAAGTTGCGTAAAAACGAATATCTAGTATCTACGGCAACACATGTAACAAAAAATCAAAAATGTCCATCACCTGTCTTATAATCTTCAAACTTTCCTTCACAGATCTTTAATAGCTAAACAGCTATTAGAGACCTGGCCAGCGCCAGCCAAGGAGTTCGTAAAGGTGTTCCCATACGAATACCAGCGCGCGCTCAAACAGCTCGCCATACAGCAGGCGCCTAAAGTCGAGGCCAACGGGAAGGAGGAGAACGGCATCGCGGATATAGAGGAGGCGGTGCGAGATGTGGAACTGGACAAGAAGAATTTGGAGAAGATTCTCGATAAGACCAGGTATGGAATATAGTTGTTAGTGTTCCAGCGCGCGCTCAAACAGATGGCCAATATGGCCATACAGCAGGCGCCCGAGGTTAAGGCCAACGGCAACGAGGAAAAAGGTATCGAGGCTGCACCAAACCGTCTGTCACCGTTAAAGCGTTCGCTAAATTTCATATTTTACTCCTGTTTAACGTTAATCAGTGTGTTTAATGTGGGTGGTGCAACTGGGCCTAAGACTATTGGATTAAAACTATACTCAAATGATATAAAAATGATCTTATTTAACCTTTCTTCTACAGGGGCTTCATAAAATACCCGCGCGAGACCTCCATCTACCGGCCCGCGGAGAAGCGCCTCCGCGACTGGGAAGAGATCTACAACTTCAACCACGTGCGCCGCGGGCTCCGCGTGCAGGCCGCGCGCTGCATGGAGTGCGGCGTGCCCTTCTGCCAGTCCGGCCACGGCTGCCCGCTGGGGAACATCATACCCAAGTGGAACGAGCTCGTCTTCAATGGAGACTGGAAACAGGCGCTCAAACAGCTCATGCAGACAAACAACTTCCCTGGTAAGTTAGTTAACCGATATGATGTGATTCATGTGTGTGTAGGGATTGCAATCCGGACTGGTTTTGAATCCGGCCGGATCCGGCCGGATTTTGGCCTCAATCCGGCGGATCCGGCCGGATTGGTATTGCGTATAAAAAATTCATCAAGTCGCGTATTTTATCATGTTTTTAGCGTTATATGCGAAGTTAAGGATATTTTTTAATGGATTAATAAAACGGGTTGTCTTAACAGAGACCTAGGCTCTCCGAAACATGTCGCGCGAGTGACTAAAAACAAGTGAGTCTAAACCGTAAATTATTCAATGTTAGTATGTCTCACAACAGTTTAATTCGATGACGGCTGTTTTAAGTTTCAAAAATCAACGTTTTCATTACTTAACCACAAATAAAATCTTCTTTTTCTCTTAAAATATCTATAGCCCAACCCACATTTCCAACAAAAAGGTGCTCTCAATTCAACCATTTTAGTTTTAGCAAACAAAATCAATAAACGTGTATACCTATACAAGTAAGTACATTTAGTAGCATAATAATAACAAAATAACATATAAATAATAATAATAAATAAATATTATAGGACATTTTTACACAAATTGACTAAGCCCCACGGTAAGCTCAAGAAAGCTTGTGTTGTTGGTACTACTTGGTACTCAGACAACGATATATAATATACAAATACTTAAAATTAAATACATAGAAAGCAACCATGACTCAGGAACAAATATCTGTGCTCATCACACAAATAATTGTCCTTACCGGGATTCGAAAACCCAGGATCGCGGCTCCACAGGCAGGATCACTACCCATTGACTAGGTCAGACCGGTCGTCAAAAGTCAACATATATTTCTCTATTTAATTTTATAAATATTTATTCATTATTTTTTAAATGCAGGTAACACTTATTATAAGTGGGCTAAAATGGTTTGTACAAAATAAAACGAAAGAACATGTACATTAAATTACAATGTAACAACACGATAAATTGAATATAAACCAATCCAGTACTTACGGTGCACGGAAATCTCACGACACATATTTCGTCGGCTAGGAGACTGGCGTCAACTTTTAAATTTTAGCAGTGTTTTAAGCTGTTATTTTATATTTTAGCGCTTTGATTCACTTTACCGGATCCGGGACCGGGATATAATATACAAATACTTAATATTAAATACATAGAAAGCAACCATGACTCAGGAACAAATATCTGTGCTCATCACACAAATAATTGTCCTTACCGGGATTCGAAAACCCAGGATCGCGGCTCCACAGGCAGGATCACTACCCATTGGCTAGGTCAGACCGGTCGTCAAAAGTCAACATATATTTCTCTATTTAATTTTATAAATATTTATTCATTATTTTTTAAATGCAGATAACACTTATTATAAGTGGGCTAAAATGGTTTGTACAAAATAAAACGAAAGAACATGTACATTAAATTACAATGTAACAACACAATAAATTGAATATAAACCAATCCAGTACTTACGGTGCACGGAAATCTCACGACACATATTTCGTCGGCTAGAAGACTGGCGTCAACTTTTAAATTTTAGCAGTGTTTTAAGCTGTTATTTTATATTTTAGCGCTTTGATTCACTTTACCGGATCCGGGACCGGATCCGGTGAATTTTTCCGGATCCGATATCATGAAAAATGTGCCGGATCCGGCCGGATTACCGGATCCGCCGGACCGGATTGCAATCCCTATGTGTGTGTGAGGCATGAACTACCTACTTCAAAGTATGCCACCTTTGTCTTATAAGTTGCGCACTGGACTATATGAGACCCGGGTGGAACTTTGTTAAACCTCATAGCTACAGAAAGCTCCCACTGCAAAAAAGACCCTAGGTTCTGATTCTACTACTTACGTGAATAGCCCGAATAGGTCAAAAGTGTTATGATTATGACGGTGGATTCAAATAATTACCTATGAAGTAGTTTAGTTTTAGGTCAGATTTAGGGACACAGTCACTATCCTACAAGTCTACTACTTATCTCTGGCAGTTGGTAAAGAAGTTGCGAGTGATTATTTAGTAAGGGGGAGCCAATTTTTGGTAATAAGTCGTCATACGATCCGTAGCTGACAATAACTTACAACCGCCTAAGTTAAACGGTACACCTGTAACCTCGTAAGGTCCACCGTGCAAAATTATCATATTTTTAGTTTGAACGTTGTTCTATAGCCTTAACCTTGTTGTTAACCTTAGCGGATTTGGTTTGTTCGAGAAAGCAATGAATTTATTTGCTTTATGAATGATTCTTTCGAAGTGTACTTTGTACTGTTCATTGGGTCTTATGAGGATAATTTATTCGAGGACCGGTCTGGCCTAGTGGGTAGTGAAGCAGATGGTCCTGGGTTCCAATCCCGGTAAGGGCATATATTTGTGTGATGAGCGCAGATATTTGTTCCTTAGCCATGGGTGCTTTCTATGTATACAAGTATTTATATATAGATACTTTTTGATTCCCCTTATTTTGTTGAAATTTTTCTCCGACCGGTAAGGCCACGCGCTCCAAAATTTTGTTAAATAGACTCGCTATTTTAAAGTACGGAGTTAAGATTTATGTTTAACGAAACCGAGAAAAAGTATCTACCCATGTGGTAGGTAATTTTTCTTAGTTTCGTTCACTGTAGAAAAATACACGTGAAGTTTCCTTATCTCTCTATCCCCCAACGTGATCTGTCGTGATTTTTTCGTGATCCCACCCCCTCTCTCGAACCTCGCGTGATTTATGCACAAGCCCTAAGTATGTAATAGTACAAGCTTTGCTTAGTTTTTTGGGGTGGTTTGGGGCTAGGTTGATCTGTGTAAGTCGTAAGATGTCGCCTAATTTTTTTTTTCACAGAGTTCACCGGCCGCGTATGCCCCGCGCCTTGCGAGGGAGCCTGCGTGCTGGGCATTTCAGAACCGCCGGTCACCATCAAGAACATCGAGTGCGCGATCATCGACAACGCCTTTGAAAACGGATGGATCGTCCCAGAGGTACACATTGTACATTATTCTCTATACAACACAAGCCTTATTGAGCTTATTGAGGGATTACGTCTATTTATATAAGATAAATAAAAAATAAAGCGTTTATTCTACTACATGAATACTTAGAGGATATAACCAACGGAGACGCCATGTCTAAAATTTTCGGTACAAAATAGTCTGCCGTTTTTTGCGGGGGAGGGGCACATCAAATGTATAGGTACGTCATATCAGACAAACGTCAGTCCATACATATGGTTGACATGTGGTTGACCATTGGCCGCCTATTTTCGACAGAGGGGAATGCCTGTTAATGGCGGCTCCATTGTTAATTACTCCGAGACATGAAAACGTGACTCGGTAATTCAGCCATATTTCACCTAATACACCTTTTTAAGTACAGTATTTTAAAAATACGTAAAAGAAAAATGCCTTAGGCGTAGAATAATTTCGTTGATGTTTTAATTATAATAGATAAATATGAGTAGAAGCGTTAATGTTTTTTCATACGTATATCGAAATACATATATGTACATAGGTACTTGTTAATGTTAGGTTATTCATTAGGTTATTATTTGTTTTCTTATAGATCCCAGAACATCGCAATGGCAAGACAGTCGCAGTAGTCGGATCCGGTCCCGCCGGCCTAGCTTGTGCGCATCAACTTAACAAGGTATAGTTGGTCAAACCAATTTGTCAGTCAGTAAGAACCAGGAAAACTATATCATCCTTTTCTTTTGGGTGTTAGTACTAAGTGTAAGACAAAGATAGTATGATTCTCCCTGTCTATGATTGAAATGAGACAGTCCTTTGACAAACTATATTTAGCAATTTCTCTACGGTGGTTTTATTTGGCCTTCGCCATGTTGCAGATTTTCAGTGGTATTTATTTATTTTACTGCCAAAGAGACTGACGACAGACGTTGAAAGTCATCAAATGTCACCGATGTAAATAAGAAGGAAAGATTTCGCAATTATAAATGATTTAACCACAAAACTTTCATAAAAGATTTTTAAAGATGCAAGAAATATTCTGAATACCTACAATAACATATTTACTTGAATATAAGGACGAAGCATTTCGTAGCATTCCAATACCTAAACAATGTTTTCAAATTAGTCGTTGACATGACTGGTACCAGGGGTAGGAAACTAGAGCGTTCGGGCATTCTCGGGTCCGTTCGGCACAGCATTGCTCCGAGCAATTATTAGGGTTGGCACAACTTGACGTCACTTTGCGTGCGCTACCACAGATAATTACAACCCTAATTTGCCGAAAGGGATAGTGCCATACATTAGAAAGGGACAGCATTATTCGTCCCTGAACTGCTGTCAAACTTCTGTTTTGTAGGAAGTTTAGTTTCCTTTCTGTACGGCAGTCCTATTACTTTTTCTGTGCCGGTCCGGTACTAACATTTTCTTTGATTAAACATACATGAAGCACGCAAGAACAGGAATATAATACTAAAACTAACTACAGCAGGCGTGGCTCACTCCGCGATTTCGTCGCTTTGCTACAGGTAGCTAAAAGTACATCCGTTCCACCCCAATTTTGGGGAAAGCCATAAGCCGCGCGTGGCGCTGTCGCCACCTAGCGGCCATATCTGTGCTGATCGTAATAGACGCGTTTTGTTAGAGAGTGAGTCTTCTGTACCTAGTACTATTATTTTATTCTGTGACTACAGTTAAAATACCCTAAAATTAAAAATTAATATTACCTATCAAAATTACCCTCGGGAGGTACGCGCATTATTGCCATTATGTATGCTAATTGTAGCGACACTATCTCAGGGCCACATATAATCTTGTAATGCTAAATATGGCTTTGAAATGTTTACTACGACTATTTTTAGTCGTAGTTCAAACGTAGTCATGTTCAAAGTCTTTACTCTTTGCCCTTTGTCTAATTTGTTATTTCTACTGAACTAAGGTACAGTACAGCAAAGCGGAAGATTTTATTATTATAGTGGTTTATAATCACATTGAATCGGAGCCTGATAAATACGCAGCTTTTGTAAGAGATAGGAGCTTGTTTTTTAGGGTTCCGTACCCAAAGGGTAAAACGGGACCCTATTACTAAGACTTCGCTGTCCGTCCGTCCGTCCGTCTGTCACCAGGCTGTATCTCACGAACCGTGATAGCTAGACAGTTGAAATTTTCACAGATGATGTATTTCTGTTGCCGCTATAACAACAAATACTAAAAACAGAATAAAATAAAGATTTAAATGGGGCTCCCATACAACAAACGTGATTTTTGACCAAAGTTAAGCAACGTCGGGAGGGGTCAGTACTTGGATGGGTGACCGTTTTTTTTTTTGCATTATGGTACGGAACCCTTCGTGCGCGAGTCCGACTCGCACTTGCCCGGTTTTTAAAATTTTTTGTTTACTTGTTTATTGTAATACACAATACCCACGATACTACCCGATAAGAAAGACCGACCCGATACCCACGATAATTAAGGGTATTTGTATTGTATTGTAATACTATATGAAACAGGCGGGCTATTCGGTGACGGTGTTCGAGCGGAACGACCGAGCCGGAGGACTGCTGCAGTACGGCATCCCCACGATGAAGCTGAGCAAGGAGGTTGTGCAGCGGCGTGTCCAACTGATGCAGGCTGAAGGCATCGTGTTCAAATGCAACATCGACGTGGGCAAGGACATTAGCGCCACCGAACTTGCTAACGAGTGAGTACAACGGTTAGGACATGTGTAGAAGCAGAATGGTCGAGTCGGATGACTGTTATAATCCTTCCCCATGATGTGTCTTAAGAAGTATTGGTGCAGCACTGCTGCGTACATCGGGGGCGACGTGTTTTTTTTTCTATTTCACAATTATTCATATCTATGATAAAAATCCTCAAGAATTACATAGTTTCCCGCTAAATATAGAATCTCGGCTTCCACCCTTCTAGCTTCACCCAGATTGACGAAAAACAAAGAAAATTAGAAATAAGTCTAGTGAAAAAAAGTTGTTGGTTCAACCTACATTTTCACAGTGTTAACTAATCAATCCCACCCCCAGATACGACGCCCTGGTGCTCTGCATGGGCGCGACGTGGCCACGTGACCTGCCGCTCAAGGGCCGGCAGCTCAACGGCATCCACTACGCCATGGAGTTCCTCGAGTCGTGGCAGAAGAAGCAGATGGGCCCGCCGCTGCACCACGGGAAGGAGCTGCCGGAACTCAACGCCAAGGACAAGAATGTGCTTGTTATCGGAGGAGGCGATACTGGGTGAGTTTTTTTAAGCAATATGATCAACTGCGATAAGCGCTGGCTGGACGTCGTGATAGCGGACATGGAAGAGAACAATCTCACACCTGGACGCCGAAGACCGGGCAAAGTAGAGAAGATTGAGCAGGAAAGCGGACCCTGGCGCCAGGCCGGGAAAACGCTAGGTTGAAGAAGAAGAAGTGATCATCTGATCCTACTTGGAATAAGTTTAAGAACTATGTTTTTCTTTTAACTGGCTACGAATACTCATTGAGACAATTCTAACAACCCAAGCACAAAGTCAGGCCACCTCCTGTGTTCATCATCAGATCAGCTCGATGGTACCATAATATTGCATTATCACCCAACTTACATATTATAAAGTTTCAGCTCAATCAAAAAATAGGAAATGGGTCTAATTTAGCTTGACCGGAACATACATTACATGCATTGCAAATTTAATAGAAGCTAGTAGAACCCCTCGGACAAATCATAGCCATATTCTATGTTCACGCAAATACACGTGTGCTATTAGGCACAATGGTTGTCGATTTGCGGAAAATGCCCAATATAACTAACACAGTAGAGACAATTTCACCTTGATTTGAATAGAATACACGTTTATGTATCGTAGTCGAGATCAAAGGTAACTATGGGTTCAGCATTATGTGTGATAAACAAAAGGCTCAGACCAGAATATACATAATGTGTTTATTATAGCACCTTGTGTCGTAATGAAGCACCAGATGTACTGTAAAAAGAATTATGTATACCTATCATTTCTTGAACTACCAATTTACTAAGTTAGTAGTAGGAGGTATCTATTAGATTTCCATTAATATCTACATTCAAAGTAGGTGTTATTATTAATTGAAAAAAATGGAAAAATATTTATTAAGCAAAAAGTTATTACAATCCAAGTTGATAAACATTGGTAACCGCACTAGGCACGCCTGTGTCGCGGCGACCAATAACATATTATGTTATAACTAAAGTATGCTTCAGTCGGTTGACAGATTTAATCGGTTGCTTTTGTCTACAACTAAGTATATACTTATAAATTTAAACATTAAAACTAAAGTAATAATAATACAAATTAGTTAATTATGGTAACTTTGTTATGTAGATGCGACTGCATAGCGACATCGCTCCGGCAAGGCGCCAAGTCGATCACGACGTTTGAAATCCTGCCGCAGCCGAAACCCACCCGCGGACAGGACAACCCGTGGCCGCAATGGCCGAGGGTCTTCAGGTATTACTACTTAACGTCACAGACTACACGAGTCTGTGCGGAAAGAAAAGATTCGTGGAGTGTATGGGACGCAATCAGGGCTCGGAACCGGTATTGAAATACCTGTTAATATCGTTCCAAAACAGTTATATTATTTCGTTCATAAAAAACCGGTTAATTGATGGAACGCGAACTAACAAATTACGTTCTCTCTCCTAACCGGTGAGAAGAGGGAACGGAACTCTATGGTTCGCAGGGAACGATATAATACTGGTTACTCTTTCGAAGTCTCTCGGTTAAACTCGTTGTCATACGTGAAAGAGATAGCAATACTTGCACGTTCTATCTCGCTTCGATATTTTCAATTTAACCGGTTAATTTCGCTCCTCAAGAACGAAAGGAGAACGTATATGGCGGAAACCGTTATCTCAAAAGAACAGTTCTTTAACCGGTGACCGCAAACGGAAACGAAATCCTTTTCATTCCCGGGCGAATGAAAGAAACCGGTTTGACTAATGAGAACGGTTTCCGAGCCCTGAACCCAATACATTGCACGACTCTTCTCTTTCCGTACAGACTCTACAAACAGCAACACTCTTAACTGCCTATCTATACATATGGACCTTATGCCTTTGTAATAAGGTGTACGAACTGTCAATTAACAGTGTGGGCGATGGTACACAGATACCGCATTATGTGTAATTGTAGGTACTTGTAAAATGCTACGATTTGAGCAGTACAACCGAGTTGCAGTATACACCATTTTATACTACTCGTATTCAGTTACACCCTCATTGCAATTTGTTGTTATTTTTAATTTACACGAGTACTGGTTGTAATTGGCCTGATGACAAATTTTGAAATCTCTTTTAATATTAGCCGTACCCTTATTTATATTGGTTCCGAAAAATATATTTCAATTATACGTACTCGTAAGAGTCATAAGTTATAACATAAATAATTAGCCTTATGCATCACTTTTCTTTATTTTTTTAAATCGTTATTTATATCGTTTGAACACCGGAAAAAATAAAAATACTTTTATAAACCTTTCCATAATATTATTAAAAAATATTTAAAATGTTGAAAAATTTTGAGCACTTTTAATATTTTCGCAGGGTGGACTACGGGCATGAGGAAGTCAAAGTGAAGTTCGGAAACGACCCGAGAAAGTTCTCTACGCTAACCAAAGAATTCCTGGATGATGGTAAGTTTATACAATAATTGTCAAACAGTACTGTAACAAGTTCACCCATATTCATAAAGGTGAAATCAGACGGTTCATTTTCGTGTTTCATTTTTCATCTTTAACATAGTGACATCTGAACACAAAGTAAACCAAAAATGTCATAGGGACGAGACGTATACATATTACGTCTGCCAGCAGAACATTTTTGCTTGTATCCTGAATCTTCGAGTGATTTTCGCGGCGCAAACTTGAACTTGACTTGACATAACCTTGCCCAAACCTTCTTGACTTCATACGCCATTGTCTACTTACCTACAACGTCAATACAACTCTTACGGAAAACCCAAACATTTTAATAAATTTTGTACCTGTGTTATTTCATTTCTTATTTATTTATCGATTACTAATCTTATACCTACAACGAAATTTTACTTTGGCACGAGACCGCTTCTTCGAATATTTCTCTCCGGATATCAACATTACGAGTATAAAAAATATTTTGACACAATTAGATGTGTATTGACCATAGCAATACCCGTAATTCGATTTTATTTTTATTTTATAGATTATTAGAAAAGTTAGAGGCCATAGACAATAACATTACTTGCATAGTATGATTGATTAGGTGTTCGATATGTATTCAAGAATAAAATGTAAATATAAAACTGCTGTGTTATGTACAGACATAGAAATTTTTGATGCAAAAACGAGTGTTTGAGAAAATGAAACCGATAAATTTATCATCGATAAGTCGTAGGTGGATTAATATTTAAAATATGTAACTTCTACTTGCTGTAAAGAGGTACATAATCATTTATAAAGAGGTACATAATTTCTTTATTACAAATATTTAGTATTTAAAAATTAAAACGTAAACTGTAGTAGCTGCCAAAAGAATAGAAAACTACCAATATTTCAAAAGAGAACAAGATATCGAACATGTTGTGTAATTCGCGGTAACTATATTCCTATAGAATGTGATAAATATCTAAGTATAACGTTAAGGTAACATCGATAACAGACATGTCGATATTCTATATTGTCAATCACTTTATTTTGCCACAAAAACGTCTATGTCTGGTTATGTAATGTTATGTTTTGACGACTGGTCTGGCCTAGTGGGTAGTGACCCTGCCTGTGAAGCCGATGGTCCCGGGTTGGACTCCCGGTAAGGGCATTTATTTGTGTGATGAGTCTACATATATAAGTATCTTTGTTTAAGTAAACACAACACAAGCCTTCGTGAGCTTACCGTAGGACTTAGTCAATTCATGTAAAAATTGCCTATAATATTTATTTTAGCCTTTTCGATAGTACGAGTACTTGTTGCGTTTAGTTTATGGTCTGTGATGTAATCGGTAAAACGCAAAAATGAAGAGATCTAATTACCTATAGTACAAACTTTCTACTTACCACACCAGGATACGGAAACGTGGCTGGTGTGTCAGCCGTGGAGGTGGAGTGGACGCGAGCCGCGGGCGGCCGCTGGGAGATGAAGGAGGTCCCAGGAACTGAGAAGGTGTACAAGGCGGAGCTGGTGCTGCTGGCCATGGGCTTCCTGGGGCCCGAGAGATACGTGGCACATCAGCTTGGTAAGTTTCCCTGTTTTCGGGATGTTTACTTACTCTTGTGGCTCATCCTCTCGAAGCGGGCCTCCGATACTACCAGGTTACGGCAACGTGTCTGGTGTGTCAGCCGTGGAGGTGGAGTGGACGCGCGCCGCGGGCGGCCGGTGGGAGATGAAGGAGGTCCCAGGAACAGAGAAGGTGTACAAGGCGGAGCTGGTGCTGCTGGCCATGGGCTTCCTGGGGCCCGAGAGATACGTGGCACATCAGCTTGGTAAGTTTCCCTAAGCACTGTCTTTGGGATGTTTACGTACTCTTTTGGCTCGAACCGGGCCTTCGATACTAAAGTGTCATTCTATGGTACTTGCTAACTATGTAAACAAACCGCCATATTGAAATTGTCTCTGAATGATGAATTCACTAGTGACTTTTGTTTTGTTTACATGGTTAGCAAGTTCCATAGAATGACACTTTAGTTGGCACCAGTGCGATAATTAACTATAGTTCGATTTCTTAGCATTAGAAAGAACTTGAAAGAAGGTAAGCGATCTTGACAAGTCTTTTAATTAAAAACGCTTTTTAAAAATCAATAACTATTACTTATGAAAGCAGAAGAACATAAATGATCGTATTAGATTCATCATAGTTACATATTTGCCGTAACTTATTTTTAAAATTTGTTTTTCAATTAAAAGACACACCAAGATTGTTTACCTTATTTCTAATGCTAAAAAAAACGAACTATAATCATAATTATACGTTAGTTCTCAAGCTGTGAGACGCGATTTGTCTAATGAAGTTGTACGAGCATATTGTCTATATTGCAGACTTACCTTTGGACGCGCGCAGCAACGTGGAAACCGACAAGAAAAACATCTATCACACACCCGTCAACAACGTGTTTGCTGCCGGAGGTAAGTTCATTCGGCATTTGTGTAACGGTTTTTAGGGTTCCGTAGCCAAATGGCAAAAAACGGAACCCGTATAGATTCGTCACATGTCTATCCGTCTGTCCGTGTATGTCACAGCCACTTTTTTCCGAAACTATAAGAACTATACTCTTGAAACATGGTAAGTAGATGTATTCTGTGAGCCGCATTAAGATTTTACACAAAAATAGAAAAAAAAAACAATACATTTTTGGGGTTCCCCATACTTAGAACTGAAACTCAAAAAATTTTTTTTTCATCAAACCCATAAGTGGTAAAATGTGTGTCGTCGTCCCCCCCCCCCCCGTAACTTCTAAAATAAGAGAATGATAAATCTAAAAAAAATATATGATGTACATTACCATGCAAACTTCCACCAAAAATTGGTTTGAACGAGATCTGGTAAGTAGTTTTTTTTTAATACGTCATAAATCGTAAACCGCAATTTTATTATGTTACTTGGTGGTACGGAACCCTTCATGGGCGAGTCCGACTCGCACTTGGCCGCTTTTTTAATACCACGTCGGCGCGAGCGTTCGCCTTATCCTGTGGACGCCTGTAAATCCAGGGGTATAAAGTACATGCGTTTGACAGACCCTATAACAACTAGTACACTCCTTTTTTAGGGTTCCGTACCCAAAGGGTAAAACGGGACCCTATTACTAAGACTCCGCTGTCCGTCCGTCCGTCTGTCACCAGGCTGTATCTCACGAACCGTGATAGCTAGACAGTTGAAATTTTCACAGATGATGTATTTCTGTTGCCGCTATAACAACAAATACTAAAAAGTACGGAACCCTAGGGCCCCGGTGGGCGAGTCCGACTCGCACTTGTCCGGTTTTTTGAAGAACCCCATACTGTAGTCCTTCGAGAAAACCTCGTAAAAAGTTCTAGTACGTAAGATTTCTATTTGTACACTTCGCTTCGGGATCAAAATAAAAAGTACGAAGTATTGAAGGAAAAGTAAATAAACAATAGGTATCAAAAAACTAAACCTACCTACCATTTTTAAGAGCATTTTTGATTATGTGAAACACATATTAATTATTCAGGTTTCAACAACTTGCGAACATAACAAGTAACAACATCCCTTTTTATTATTTCGTTAATAATTGTCGTTGACATGTCGTACTTTTTAACATATCACTCAATCTCATTGTAATGATTTTAACGATGGGATTGAATGATACGATAGGTACGTATTGTATGAAATGCACATTATTGCAAATTACAGGTACAGTCAGCCAAGAAAGTGCATGGTCTACTACTTTTCGACTCTATCAATCAGATGATAGAGTCGAAAAGTGGTGGACCACTTTCTTGGCTAACGGTACCTATGTACAGTCAGCGTCAGAGAGACGTGACCCCCCTAATAGCAGCATACAAACTGTACAATAATTTCGTCATCCCACGTAATGTTTGCGTAGCTGTGTGGTTTCATAAGCGGACTAAAGATCCCGAGAAACCGGGTTCGAGACCGACCAAAATTTTAGAATCTTTTTGTTTTTTTCTTTGTTAGCATACCTGTGTTATTAAGTTCAGAACTATTGAAAACTGAATACGGGTAATATCAAATATTATAGTAGAAATAGGAAAAAATAAAATAAAAACAATCTTAAAATCACTGTATTTTATTGGTATTTTATTAACGTTAAGCACAAGCCATTACACCAGTTTATTTTTTCGAACTGTCAAAACGATTTGCCGCTGTGGAATTTATATGAAACATTATAAAACCTACTCTTTATTTTATAGTTCTATAAGTTTTATAAAATAGAAAGTGTGGCTAAAAATAACTTAAGTCTACGTTTCATAATTATTGTTCTGGTGCTTTATTTCATACATGGTTGTGTAATAATTTATTTTAAAAACAATCAACATCCCTATTATACTATACCGATATGCGTTTAGTTTGGCAGATATATGTTTGATACTTCTATTTTCCATTATATAAATTGAACATTTATGTTGCCTAACTATCAATAACTTTGCGTAACAGCTGCATTGTAAGCATAATTGTCTTTTAATAGTAAATAAACAACAATATTATAGTGTAAGTTAATCAAAATTGTGGTATGTTACATGGGCTGCGATTAAGTATAGCTGTCTTAATAAGTAATAGCAAGTAATGCAGTTGCATAACAGATAACTATATGTAAATATTGGGTTTGATAAATAATGGTTATGTATAAAACGCGAAGATATTCTAACCTTGCGAGCCATGAACTACGTTTCAGAGAGAAACAGCATGTTATCGGCCAGCGATAACAATATTCATCTCCTGTCACGTTACCACAGTTTTAGGAAACACAACACTTACTACCTATACCTTGCTTTTAGCATTAGAAAAAGGGTTAACAATCTTGACAAATCTTGTTATGTAATAACGCTTCTAACAAAAAGTAACTATTACTTATGAAACCAAAATAATGTAAAACCTATATGTCCTTGCTACATATCTGTAACGTATTTACTATGACTTATTTTTCAAAAGTGTTTTAAATGTAAAGACACGTTAAGCTTCCTTGTAATGCTAAAAACACAAGGTATAATCTGGAACAATATCAGTAAAACTTTAGCATGCCCATCAAAGAACAATATATTAAAATATTACACTATATTTCACTAGCTGTATTTTTTTTCTAATACTGGAGAGGGTAACCGTTATTCTCTTCTATTTGTTTTAGCCTACTTTTCATGCTAGCTACCAAGTTTGAGCATATGCCAGTATTCCTCATATCATAAGTTCCCACGTTCTATAGACTTCTTCATCAAGGTTTCGTTTTGATTTGACCTGATCGGGGTCCCAGTTGAGCAACATTTGACCCCATAAATTTTCAATTGGGTTCAGGTCAGGTCAGGGCTCTTAGATGGCCAGTCGAAAACTGTAATGTCTGGTTGAGATTCTAACCACTGTTGGACTATCCGTGAGCGATGCACTGCACTATTGTCTTGCACAAAAAAAATTGCCCTTCAGGATATGCGACACGAACTGATGGTAGCATCACGTCCCGTAATATTTCCAGGTATCGTTCAGCTGTTGAGCGAGTTGTAGTAAATGGAGCGTCGGTATGCATTTGCACAATACTACGGTGCCGCTGAGATTCCTCTGTGTAGGCAGAAGGACAAGGGCCTTGCCGATCTTCTTTACGTCACCCGTTCTTTCATACCGCCTTAGCCATTTACGAACCGTGCTCCTCTGCAAATAAAAAAAACACAATTTAAACTTAATAGGTCTACTAACAAAACATGGCCAATGAAATGGAGGAAACTCTAAGTAACTCACCGCTATATTCATTTCTCGTGCAATTTTTTTAATACTCTGGTTTTGTTCCCAAAGCACTACAATTTTCGATCACATAAAAGGGTTTAATCGAACCATTTTAAAACTCAGTTGGCACGGATTCGGACAAGTCAAGAATAACATGTATAAAACAACGTTACTACTTCGGTACACCTAGAATAGACGTAACGATGACGGTAATGATTTGCGGCGGATGCGAATTATTACAAAGTTACCCTAAAACTCAATTGTAATTTAAAAAATACGAAACGGGATAATCATACCAAATTCAACCTAAACACATATTTAGTTAAAGATGTTGTTACTCACTTTCGGATTCGGATATGAGGGTAGAGAAATAATAATAAACAAAGACAAGACTATATTAAGTATCTATGACTAAGACAAGGACGCATCGACATACGAGTAAGTAACTTCCACCTTTACGATTTGACGATAGTGATTCATATTTTCGCAAGTAATAATGTGTTCCGTGGCTCAATGGTATAAGTGACGGACTAATGTAAGAACATGTAATCTTAATAACAGCCGCGAGGTCCGAGGATCGATTCCCAACAACGGCGGTTGGGAGACAAAAGGGAAAAATGACTTTTTGAAATAATATGATGCTTGATACGGCTGTGGCGATGTTGAACTAATGTTTCGACGTTGCCGTGTGAGCTATAGTTTTAAAACCAGGGGGGTCACGTTTCTCTGACGCTGACTGTACATTACAAAGTAATACCTACAACATATTATCGTAAAATATTGATACAACTACATGTATTTTAAATTGTTTGGTATATATTTCAACATTAATGTAGACAAGTCTATTATATGCTTTCTTGTATTGGACAAGTTCTTAAAAGGACCTTAGACTTAGTGACATTGGAACAACTAAAAGACACACGAGCATAATATAGGTATTTCGTATTTTACATAAATTATTTTATTGCAGGTACGAAATATGAAATATGAAAACCGCGTCATATGAATAATAGACGATTGTTTATAAAACTTAATTCTTTGTTTTGTATATATGTACTTAATTATTTATTTAGTTAATATTTTGTAGATTTTTACTAACCCCTCTTTTAATATCAAATAATAAACAACACAAGGTTACACCCCCGACACACTATCTATATTTTTTATCTTATTTGTTTTATGAACTTACGATAAGGCTTGCGATAAGACTGAAATAATTACAATCATTAATTTTCTCCCAACAGATTGTCGCCGCGGCCAATCTCTAGTGGTGTGGGCTATCTCGGAAGGTCGGCAAGCGGCCCGGGCCGTGGACGTGTTCCTATCTGGCAAGTCCGTGCTGCCCGGCCCCGGCGGCGTCATCGGAGCCTACTGAACTTCATATTACTAGCCAAGGCTACACCGGCATTTAGATGTTTTAGACCTAATTACGAAATGTAATTAGCTCATAGTCATCTTAACTGAATCAAATCTGGATTTTTAGAAATTTTAGACTGTTGAATTTGATAGTAGTATGCGTTTACCAAACTTACGCTTTAGTGAGTTTTTAAATTTAGACATCAAATAAGCTTTTTGCAGTAGACGCGAGGCCAAAATGTACAGCAATTTTACAAGAGATTTAAATGATTTCGAATATTGTATTTTTAATGTTTATGTTAAGCGTTATTTTAAGGACATTCCGTTTGTATCTGATGCTGATAAGAATCGCAACAAGTCAACGTGTATCCCGACCAAATTGTTTGCACTGTGATCTCTGCCCAAGTGTCATAAAGCGTAAAGTTTCGTTGTTTAGATTTGACTGTTTTTAATGTTATTATAATCGTTTCTATAGTTGTACATTGTAAATTATTGAACGATATATCGTTATTTGCAAATCTCTGTATGAGGTGCCAAGCATTATATTAGTATTTATTTTGACGATGAAATTATTATAATTACGATCGGATGGCATCTGATTATATTTACAATTATTTTAAAATAGGTTAGCCTGTTTGTTTCTGTTTGCGCACAAATGCGCAGTCCGAGTATTGAAACATTTACTGTGATGTAAGTTTTTATAAGAATTATGTTACAGTCAATTTTTATTTGTCGTATGTTCAACAAAGTTCCTAAATGTGAGGAATAAACTGTAATCAAACGTCTCTTCAGTTTGCCGTTTCCGTACATAGATAATTTTACGTTATTTATTATAGTTCTGACTGTACTCCGACCGAGTCGGTTAAAGCTGTAATCAAGTCACTTATCCATTCGCCGCTGGAAAGCAATAATGCTGTAACTTAAACTACAATTGTATTGCGGGTTACAGCATTATTGCTGTCCAGCGACGATATGACTTTGTTCTTTTTTCCTGTGTATTAAGTATTGTATTTTGTATTTTATCTAGACCACATTGTAGTATATTCCCTGCCGACTGAAGAGATACTAGCTCATTAAGTTGCGGTATAGTTTAGTAAGTATAATCTTAAAATGTATAGATCTTATCTAGATCTTGCACTTGTATTATTTTACAACCTGTGTCATAACCAGAGCGATATAATCTACAAAAGTATGTGATGAAAAAGTCGTTTTTGAATTGATTTTTTTTACATATTTGTTAATAGTTTATTTTATTTATTATTATTAAACGTATTCGAATTTTAGTTTGTTCTTTTTTTCCTCGACATTTTGCATTTATTTCCTATTTCAAAACAAACTTTATTTAATCGTATGGCTTATATAAAATAGGCAGTTATATAAATGTTTCAAAACAAACAAAATAGTAACTAGTTTTTACGTTAGCATTAGGCGGCTATTTATTCCAGTGACGTCACATAAGTACAAAGTTAACGCATAGTTAAGATTTAAATATGTATATGTCAATTAAGAAATACCTTACTATTATATATATTTTACCCTTTCCAACACAAACACGTACATAAATCATTTGAAATAATCAAAATTTAGTAATTACCTACAATTTTGGCCATAGATATAATAAATAGAATTAAAACCATAAACCAAATATATATATATATAAGGGTAGAGGTCCCAAACATTTTCTATTTTTTACCTTTATTATCTATGGCTTATAGTGTCTATGCACATTGTGCTTAGCGTTCGTCCACTGGACGGAGTAGCAACTAATATTATTTATTCGCTACTTACGAAATATCATTTTTATGGAGACAAATCTATTATATTTATAGATTGCAATAACATTAAATCTGTGCAGCAAGGTAGCTTTAAATTCAAAATTTACGAAATGGACGAAAACTAGAGCTGAAAGAAAGAAACTAGCGCAATTACCTACTATAAGTATTCGGAATATGTAGCATTTTCCGGCATACGACTTACTTACCCCTTCACTTGGCCGCATATGTATATTATTTTTGCTTTTCATAATAATGTCACGTAATTTTCGAAGTATAGCTCATATTTGTCCTGTTTACCCTTTAAGTACCTAAGTCATGGACAGGTACACATATAATTTGTAGTAGGTAGGTACTTGCAGCATTTATAACAAGTTGATAACATATCGGTTTCTTGGCGCGAAAAAGGAGCAATAGCTTTGGTAGATTTAACATATTTCTCTAACTGAATATCTTAAGAAAATCGTTGTCAGTTGGAGGGATTATGTCCATATTATACACTTCACATAACTGACATAACGAAGTATAACGACACTTAAGTTGGGTTTCCACCAGGTTTCCACTTAAACAACTTAAACTGCATGTACTTAAGTGTTTCCATCGACAATGTGTGCAAATGCAGTTTACTGTAGAGATTTAAGGAGCAGTGTAAACCTAGCTTTAACTAAATACCTACCACATAGATGAGGCTAGTAAAGGTGCTGAGTCAGCAACATTTCTGAGGACACCAGCAGCGTGATTTATCATAGTCTGTAAAATAAAAAAACGAAAATATCAACTGGACTACTAAGTTATTGCCTATATTAAAAAAAGTAATGTTGAAAAAAATATCTAGACATATGTAGTTAAATGTTTCCTTCTTTGATCGCCGCGTCTATCTATTTTAAGGCTATCAATATTTCACAGAATAAACTACAATGTAGAGAAGATGGGATTCTGAGGGGTTGAACAACATACAACGTGTATTTTTTCAGAATCAGAATCAGAATAGCCATTTATTAGATTAACACATGCTTGGTACATTTATTTACAGTATTTACATTCATTGATTATATATTTAACGCAATAATTTTTTTAGACTTATAATGGCCTCTCCTTCCAGGGAGAAGAAGGAGGCGTGGTAATAAACTCCATGGGTTACCAGCCCTGCTAGGAGTTTTCTAGGTGTTTAAACTTATA
This sequence comes from Cydia fagiglandana, assembly GCF_963556715.1. NCBI lineage: Eukaryota > Metazoa > Arthropoda > Insecta > Lepidoptera > Tortricidae > Cydia > Cydia fagiglandana. The sequence continues at coordinate 9,351,986 of NC_085938.1, read as the reverse complement.
TTGGGGGATATATTTGGGGGGTGTATTTTTTATACAAAGCGTTTCAGTGTACTACCCGTTCGTTTCGTTTCGTTCGTTGGCTGTTAACCTCCCGGGCCCACTTCGCCGCATCACTCCCTCTGGTCTGACGCCTTATCCACTCGGCTACGTTAGCCTGACTACCGGGTACCACAGGGTGTACAACTACAATAACAAAATTCAAAAATAAAGGTATATAGAAATTGTGTTTTACGAAATAGCGAGAATAGCTTACAGAAAATGCAAACGGACGCGAACCACGAATGTAAGTATAATATCGCGACAGATAATTTACTAGGCAACATAGTTGCACGTTGCGTGACATTGCTAACATTGCTTACAACTCCAAGGAGTAAAAAAGTGACTTGTAGACACTTTAATACGTGTGACGACATCCGATTATTAAGGTGATGCATAATGCAATCACACGCAAGGACATTATTGATTTGCCATGCTAGAATTTTGCAATTTTTGTTTCCAAGCCGTGGGGTTGGCCGGTCGAAGGATTTTATGGCTCCTCTATGCGATGGGCCAACACCGGCGGGCACTCCAAGGGACGCAGCCATGCGGTAGAATGAGATAGCAATATCACTTGCTCCCTCTAACGCATAAATGCGTCCCTTGGAGTGGCCGGCGTTGGCCCATCGTGCAGAAGGTAGAGGAGCCATTAAAGTCAAATTTTTGTTTTTTTTTAAGACATTTTGAGGCCTGGATGCTACTTAAGCCAAATCTCATAGAACAAAATTAGAGAAAGGGGCAAGTTATGATGGCGCCATCTATGCAAACTTTTGATAGTTGCCAACCCCATTACACAAACTACCCAATGCTGCAATGTTTAACACAGTGGTTCTTAACCGTTGGTCATTGGGACCACCTAAAGTGGTCCGCCAATAAGCATAACAACCCTTTGTAGGTACATTTTATTCAACAATTGGTGGTCGTTGATATTTTTTTCTCGAGTGGTCCCTTGATCACTAAAACGATATGAGCCCCTAGTTTTATTTATAGTTTGGTATACTTACCTAAGTAGGTAAGTATACCAAACTATCAAGACTACCTATCCCTTACCCCTATACCAGGTATGTACCTACTTAGGTACATACCTATTTGGAAATCACATGATATCTTTGATGGCGGCGGTCAAAGGGATATTGTTGAAATTATGTACGTTTCTAAATTGTATAATTATATCATTGACAATAATTAAATGTCTGTTCTTAGTGGAATTATATATCAAATTGTAATATTAAAGAATTAAATATTTCAGCACATACATCAGCTTTTCTTTCTTATACCTATTTACTCGTACTGTGAAATGGTCCTACTTTGCTCCCTGTTGGGTAACTATGCTCCAAGTCATTAAAATGATTTAACGTCTAATTATATTATTTCTATGTTATTATTTATATACTCAGATAAACGAAACGAGCGGAGCTGCGGGCCCGTCTACTCTGATACATATATATTTAGAATTTCTACGTTCGTACGTACGTATTTTTGCGTTTGTCATAAAATGATCTCCCCGTTTTGGCGGGGCTTATTAATTTGGAGCACAATGGGGTAACTTTGCGCCATAAGTAATAACTTTGGTCAAAAAATCACGTTTATTGTATGGGAGCCCTATTTAAATCATTATTTTATTCTGTTTTTAGTATTTGTTGTTATAGCGGCAACAGAAATACATCATCTGTGAAAATTTCAACTGTCTAGCTATCACGGTTCGTGAGATACAGCCTGGTGACAGACGGACGGACGGACGGACGGACGGACGGACGGACGGACGGACGGACGGACGGACGGACGGACGGACGGACAGCGAAGTCTTAGTAATAGGGTCCCGTTTTACCCTTTGGGTACGGAACCCTAACAATAGACAATAGGTAGGAGCAAAAGTACACCAAACAATGCTTGGAGGATATAACCAACGGAGACGCCATGTCTAAAATTTTCGGTACAAAATAGTCTGCGGTTTTTTGCGGGGGAGGGGCACATCAAATGTATAGGTACGTCATGTCAGATAAACGTCAGTCCATACATATGGTTGACATGAGGTTGACCATTGGCCGCCTATTTTCGACAGAGGGGAACGCCTGTTAATGGCGGCTCCATTGTTAATTACTCCGAGAAACAATGGGTATTTTTTTCTCCTTATTAATTACTTCAGATTAAGATGCTTAATGTAAATTCGACTGAATATTTAATAATGAATCATCAAAGAGCAAATGCTAAATTTGTTGATGAAAATACAAAAAAAATACCCCCTATACCCCCTCATGGATTCCATGATCAGTGATCTGTGCATAATCATAATGTATTTGTGTATTTTTTGTTTGTTTTGTTTTTATCGTCTTTGTTAATTTTCTTGTCTGTGTGTGGCAATAAACAAATTCTTATTCTATAATTGAAGTGCTGAGGTAGGTAACAAACATACAAAATAAACCGGCCAACTGCGAACCGCACTGATGTTCCAAGGGTTCCGTACAGCACACAATTGTATTGTTTTTTTGTCTTAAGTTCGACTCACGCTTGACTGATGTAGATTTCTAACAGGGTCTCCTATCGTTGCGGAGTCGGAGATTAACTTGACGCAAATATTGCAATGCATATTAATATAATGTAAATTCATATGTAAGTATATATACAGGGTGTAATCGTTAAGTGTAGCCAGGCGATAATTCCGTAAATATGACAGATATCAGAAAACTACAAATTGATATCGAAAGTGCGTTACCGAATGAGTAAAATTACATTAATAACTTTTTTAAATAAAAGCAGAAATATCCCAAACATTAACTTCAATCCCTCCCATACATTTAGTACGATCACTCACCCCTCAAAGAACGTCGGTGTCGTAAGAGATAAAACTGCATGAGATTCATTATTTATTTGCGATCTCTTTGCGATAATAAACTGTAATAAAATAATAATCTCATGCAGTTTTATCTCTTACGATACCGACGTTCTTTGAGGGGTGAGTCGTCGTACTAAATGTATGGGAGGGATTGAAGTTAATGTTTGAGATATTTCTGCTTTTATTTAAAAAAGTTTTTAATGTAATTTTACTCATTGGGTAACGCACTTTCGATATCAATTGGCAGTTTTCTGATATCTGTTATATTTACGGAATTATATCGCCTGGCTACACTTATAACGATTACACCCTGTATATATACCTCAAATATTTTAGTATCAGCAAAGCAGACAAGTGTCACCCCTAAGAGTGTAATCAACTGGAAATGACACATTCCCATTAACGTCTGAGCATCCCCTTTCCATAATTAAATAGACACATGAGTTCCACTGAGATAAATAACATCAAATATAATTTACCTGAAGCGTCGCCGCGTGGAAATTCGTTAGTCTTATCCCGGAGATTAAGCGAAACGCCCAAAAATTGTCTGTACTAAAATGAAATTCAAGGAAAAGTTGGATATGTTGTTCGGGGCGTTTGGTTCGAAATTTAAAGAACAGTTTGGATTTGAGATTAAAGAAACGACGTTTGCCAAAGTCGTTAATTATTTGCATGCCCCGAAGGATGCCTCCAGTTTAGCTGTCACGAGAATTTTATTTGGTAAGTTATTATTAGTGTGTAACGTTTTAATTAACTATTTAAGCATTAAATTATACTGTTATACCATACTTTAATTTCTGTAATTAAGAATACATAGGGACTCTACAAAACCCACCAATAAATCGCAGGCGATATCGGTGATGTTTGTAAATAGAGGCTCTTACTTGTTATATACAAATTGGCGTTTGCGTCCACTCCACTTGATTTGATCCAAGTCCACGTCCACACCACGCACGAAGGGTTCCGTACCATAATGCAAAAAAAGGCAAAAAAAAACGGTCACCCATCCAAGTACTGACCACTCCCGACGTTGCTTAACTTTGGTCAAAAAAACCGGGCAAGTGCGAGTCGGACTCGCGCACGAAGGGTTCCGTACCATAATGCAAAAAAAAAACAAAAAAAAAGCAAAAAAAAAACGGTCACCCATCCACGTACTGACCCCTCCCGACGTTGCTTAACTTTGATCATAAATCACGTTTGTTGTATGGGAGCCCCATTTAAATCTTTATTTTATTCTGTTTTTAGTACCTATTTGTTGTTATAGCGGCAACAGAAATACATCATCTGTGAAAATTTCAACTGTCTAGCTATCACGGTTCGTGAGATACAGCCTGGTGACAGACGGACGGACGGACGGACGGACGGACAGCGAAGTCTTAGTAATAGGGTCCCGTTTTACCCTTTGGGTACGGAACCCTAAAAATCACGTTTGTTGTATGGGAGCCCCATTTAAATCTTTATTTTATTCTGTTTTTAGTATTTGTTGTTATAGCGGCAACAGAAATACATCATCTGTGCAAATTTCAACTGTCTAGCTATCACGGTTCGTGAGATACAGCCTGGTGACAGACGGACGGACGGACGGACGGACAGCGAAGTCTTAGTAATAGGGTCCCGTTTTACCCTTTGGGTACGGAACCCTAAAAATGGACATTTATGCCCTTGTTGTACACTCTGCTTTTCACTTCGATTGCGAGAAAAAATTATATTTTTCACGGCAATTTACACCACGAAATTGTCCAATAACCAATTAACCAATATATATATATATATATATAACCACGAAATAACCAATTTCCGCCAACTAACTATTTAGTTTTTAGGGTTCCGTACTCAAAGGGTAAAACGGGACCCTATTACTAAGACTTCGCTGTCCGTCCGTCCGTCCGTCCGTCCGTCCGTCCGTCTGTCACCAGGCTGTATCTCACGAACCGTGATAGCTAGACATTTGAAATTTTCACAGATGATGTATTTCTGTTGCCGCTATAACAACAAATACTAAAAACAGAATAAAATAAAGATTTAAATGGGGCTCCCATACAACAAACGTGATTTTGTCGGTGAACGTCGGGAGTGGTCAGTACTTGCATGGGTGACCGTTTTTTTTTTGCTTTTTTTTTCAATTTTTTTGCATTATGGTACGGAACCCTTCGTGCGCGAGTCCGACTCGCACTTGCCCGGTTTTTTTTTAAATTTTCAACATGTGATCAGAGTTTCAGACGCTTGGTTTTCTGCCAAGTCAAACATTTCGGAGCATTTTTGAACGATAATCGACTCCTATTTTATGTGATTTACTAAATTTAATGACAGAAAATACGGATATCTAATAAATTGTAGCAAAAATAAAATAATATAACAAGTTTTGTCATCTACACAATTTTATTGCCCAGTAAAATTGTGCAATATGTTTTAACTGTTTGAGTTTGACTGTTGAGACCGATTACCTTAGTCTTAGAAGAAAATTTTACTTTTATGCTCTAGAGCATAAAATGCGATTTTATGTCGTCTACGCACGACATAAAGGTGCACTTTTTGAGCATGAGAAGTGAAAATATTTTTTTATTTCCTAGGTTTGGCAATGCTATTCGACATACCGGATGAGCGCGGCGGAGCTCACTTGAACAAAAGATGGGGGGACCCCAAAATGTGCCACTTTCCACTTTTCGACTTTGTCCCGGGTGTTCCGATGCCCTACATGTCTTTTGTCTACACAGCATTGTGGATAGGTAAATTATCGGCTAGTTATCAAGATTTTTGACTAGTGATAATGAACCCTAACTTAGTTTTAGTATAGTATAGTATCGTTTATTGCAAACCATGGTATACCTACTACAATAGATGTCACAATATAATGGTATAAAACAATAGATGTCACAATAGAATAGAATATACAGTGATACCTGGATAAGTGAGATCTCAAGGGACGAGCAAATTTGTCTCACTTAAAGAGGTTTTCCACTTACACAGGCTCCCAGTTAGCCAGGTACAAATAAATTTCTGTCTCATTTACAGAGGGTTCCATTAATAGAGGTGAGAATATATTATAGTATATTTCAGTTATAGAGGTGGTTAATAAGGTATTTAGTAATTATCTTTAAAAATAAATAAGGGAAAGAATCCTTGTCCCTAAATATTTTTTAAGTCTGTTGAAATATTTCTTTGAATTTATTTTGAAAGATTCGCCAAAGGATAGATAGTTCAAAATTAAATTAAATTTGATACGGACTTCATTGCGTATTAGAAATTTAATAAATAATAAATGAAATTTTTTTTCGTGTTACTTATCAAAATTTCAGCTTTCGTTTCGATAGTTTTAACTACTTACATAAATTAAGTAACTAAATCAAACTTGAAGTTGTTTAGACACAATTAGGCAAATGCGGAATTTATGGATAGACTAAGAGTCAGTAAGAATACGGAAATTGTTCAATGAAGTCCAAGTTAAAGAGGTCATAGATTGACGTTATCTCAGATATTGAAGTCAATTCCCTATAAAATTCTAAAAAACAATTATGAAAATGTAATCTTATAAATATAGTCTCAGTAAAAGAGGTAAAATACACTCTCTGTCTCAATTATAGAGGTAAATGTGACTATAAAGTCACAACAACGAATCCCAGTTATAGAGGTTCGTTTTTTCTCAGTAACAGAGGTAATTCAGTGCTAAAGTGTCGGGACCGCACCATGAGTCCCAGCTATAGAGGTTTCTCACTTATCCAGGTCCCACTTAACCAGGTTTCACTGTATTATGTTTATTGCTCACATGTTGGGGTACAGGTCTTACTCTATAGGTACAATAGTTACAACATGTTATCCTACAACCTACAAGGGTATTGCAATTAGGGCCCCCCCACCCCCCACATCTGGCGTCTTTCGAGCGTCGGCGTCTACAATTCTATGGCCGATGTCGACGCAACGTCGACGCAGCGTCGACGCAACTGCGCAGCGACGTCACTTTCCATAGCGCTGGACCGACGCCGACAGACGCCGACGCTCGAAAGACGCCAGATGTGGGGGGGCCCTTACACGTGCATATAAAATATACACATAAGATATAACTCCTATGGGTACCCTAATTTATTTCTAACAGCATCTATTTCTACGCATATTAAATATAACAAAAATATTATTATATTATCATAGAATAATACTTATTTTCATTGAAAAAAGAAGAAAGTAAAAACTGTGGTCTATTCTAGGTTTTTGCTTGGTAACGAATTTTGTGTATGTTTGCTCTTTAGATAATTCTTTTGGAAGGTAATTAAAATTATAAATTCAATTCATTTTCAATCATAGATCATTCATCCTGCATAAATTCTTCGATATGTATAGGAATTGAAATATAGATGGCTCTTTAGTAGAATTAATGTTGATTATCAATTTGCACGTTAGATGGCGCTTTGCGAATGGGAACTGTTTTTTATGTTTTACGCAGGTTTACATAAGTATTTGGTATAATACCTAGTTATGTGTATTTCAATTTTTGTTTTAGGTGCATTAGGTATAATGCTGGGATGGAAATACCACTCCTTAGCGCGGCTATTTGCTATTTCCTATTGGTACTTATTCTTCATTGAGAAAAGTTACTGGAACAATCATAGTTACTTGTTTGGTTTGGTGGGTTTTCTTCTTACTTTTACCGATGCCAACTGCTATTGGTGAGTATATTAGTATATTAAAAACATAACTTTAACAATAAATATTTACCTATACCTGTTTAAATTCTAATTGTTTCAGGTCTTTAGATGCTATTATAGAACCGGAAAAAGCCAGTGATACAGTGCCGTATTGGCAATATTTCATTTTGAAGTTCCAATTTTTCATTCTTTACTTCATGGCCGGAGTGAAAAAGGGCACCGCAGAATGGCTAACTGGATATTCTGTGCCAAATCTTAGCGCTCATTGGGTGTTTACTCCTTTTACGTATGTATCATCACATTAAGAGTAAGAAAATAGTAAAAATTCTGAATGTGATAAGGGAGTCATGCATCCAGCCATTATCTCTACTGTTTGAGATCACAATGATATACCTACCTACCTATACATGGTGGACTAGAAACACGCTGCAAAAAATTTAGGAATAATTTTGTTACTTACAAGTCTTTTACAAAATGTCATTAAAATTAAAACTACAATCATATAACTGAAACAAAACATATTATCTTCAATATATTCCTATTCCTTTGTTAAAATTATCAATAATATGCATATAAAAAATTGTCAATGTACGTATTTCCACTTCTATTCTTGTGGGTACAACGTGTTTATGTCCTTGATTTTTTTTTCATGTTTGAATCTAGCCGGTCAAACTACTTCGTCAGTAGAAAAAGGCGCGGAATTAAATTTTCTATGGGTCAATTATAATCCTTCGCGGATTTCGCACCTATCTTATTTTAATTTGCCGCTTTTTTCTACTGACGGAAATGGCTTGACATACTATAAAGGTGGCCAGTGACGTGCCTTCCAACAGTCCAAATAACGTGGCTGCAATCCAAAATCGGTCCGAGAATGTCAAAAATTTACAATGTTTAATATTAGGATGCCGTCCATTTGGATGAATCCATTGTAACGGCATCCATTTGGAAGGATCGTCAGTGGCTTGCTTATGATTAATATTCATAATTACTTTATCCATCAGGTTGTTTTTAACAATTGAGCAGACCGACTACCTCATAGTGCACTGGTTCATTTTCGTGTTCGATCTGACTGTGGCCTTTTGGATGATGTGGTCTCGCACTCGGCATGTGGCTATGGTATTCTGCGCCTTATTCCATCTTATGAATTCCAGGTTGTTTACAATAGGTAAGCTCTTTAATTTAACTGAATAGTTGACATAAATAAAACATTCAAAAAGTAGCTCCTCATAGGTAGAAGTATACAGGAACAAATACCTAGGAACGCCGAATACACTGAAATAGGTATTTAGCAACCTGAAAACACTGTTAGGTTTTGTAGAGGAGCGGTGGCTTGAGTAGCGCTACCTCAATTTTTTCACGCAAAATAGGCACAATGGATCGTTCGAGTTGCGGAAAAGGCCCTGAAAAACTAACTAGCTCCTCATAACTGTTATAGTTGAGTAGGTGAGGTACTTAGATAAGTACTTGATGATTTAACACATTGTATATTTGTCAACATGTTTTTGTCATCTGTGTTTGTTTGTCATAAATAAATGTATTTCTATTCTATTCTATTATAATAATAGCGAATTTAAAATACCGGACAAGTGCGAGTCGGACTTGCCCACCGAGGGTTCCGTACTTTTTATTATTAAAGTTTGTATAGCGGCAACAAAAATACATCATCTGTGAAAATTTTAACTGTCTGGCTATCACGGTTCATGAGATACAGCCTGGTGACAGACAGACGGAAGGACCATGGAGTCTTAGTAAATACAGTCCCATTTTTACCCTTTGGGTACAGAACCCTAAAAACGACCAATACCGAGACGAATACAATGTACATAGAGTTGGACCATTCAGACCAAACTAACTCTACATGACATTTGCAATGACAAAGTGTGGAAATGTTATCATGAGTGTAAAATTTCACTTTGATCTATTCAAGTCTGTGCGAAGTAAGCTTAGACGGACTCTATTATATTTCATTCAAATGTAGGTAAAGGTTTACAATGCGTCAGTACATTAAATACATGTATAGTCGCACCAAACAAAGTCTGCAGCGGATTTCATACCCCACGCAGTGTGTTATGTATACGTCATAATTTCATAGAAGTTTGACGTTTAAAATGACACTTGCATTGCGTGGGCTATCAAAATTGCCGCAGACTTTTTACGGTCTGAATATATAAGTATCCCACAGGCAACCATATTGTTTTCTTTTTCAGGTATGTTTCCATGGGTGTGTTTGGCTACAATGCCACTGTTTTATCCCTTCAATTGGCCAAAATTAATGATTGATTTTGTTAAACTGCGCTGCATGACTTCAGTGGTTGAAATTAGTAAAATAATATATAAAACAATTCCTAGAAGATCCCCGGGGCTACATGAAAACAATACAGAAAATAACGATGATAATACCATTTTTGAAAAAGACAGCGCATCGTTATATGAAAATAAAGAACAAAATGAAGAATTTTGCGAAACTAGTGAGTCAGAAGATTTAAAATTTCCCGAAATAGATGAAGTGGAATGTTTTGAAATACAAAAGCATAAAATTACTTTCGATAAAAATGTGACATCATTACAACACATTCGTAAAAGAGAAAATGATACAGACAATAACACAGTAATTACTCGGCGTAAAAAAATTACGACTATTTTGATTTTCATATACATGACTATGCAAGGTTTCCTGCCGTTTTCCCACTTCATCACCAAGGTACAAAGGTAGACCTTTAATTAAATGTAGCACTTATAGTAGTTATTGATTTAATACTCTAATTATAGTGTCTAGTTACATTGTTGGTAGGTATAATAAATTTATTATATAGATCAGAAAGAAATAAAGTAATAAAGAGTACAAGAATCCCACCTCATTATTGTTATATGTGGTGCTATTAATTATGCTCCCATTTCACTTTGTACGTAACTGCTTAAGTCATGTGGTTGCTATTTAGGTATAACTATTGTAGAGTAAATATAATTATTCAATATTATTATTTTCAGGGCTACAATAATTGGACAGACGGTCTCTACGGATATTCCTGGGATATGATGGTTCACACATGGGATGTCCAATCAGTGACCGTGAAAGTAGTCGATAACGAGAAAAGTAACCATTTCTTTATCGACCCTAACGTATTTATCCCAAATGACCGCTGGAATAAACATGGAGACATGGTACATCAATACGCCATATGTTTGAATAACACCTTGATTAAAGAATCCGAAAAATCCCAGAAGAAAAATGGAATGCTTTCTAAAAATATTTCAATTTTTCTTGACGTATGGTGTTCGATGAATGGTAGATTTGTCCAACGAATGTTTGATCCCCGTGTAGATTTATTGCAAGTTTCTTGGAGCACCTTTGAGAAGATTCCTTTCTTAATGCCCCTTTTGGATGATGCAACAAAGTGGAGACCCATTTTGAGTCAAATAAGGCGTGACGTACACTCATGGGATCCTTTTAGCAACGTAGTATTTTTCGCAGATTTTCCAGGTTGGTACCTTTACCTCATTTCAGTGGGGAGTGGGAGTGCCCAAATAATAAAGATTGTCAATAGTGCCGAAATAGTAAAGATAGTCAATCCACCTTCGTGTCATCTTGTCAGTTATAAATATGTCTATAAGTACTTTAGTACATGTTTCTTTTTACAGATTATGTTTTGGAAAAATATATTCCACCAGAATTAAGTAACGTCACCCTAACAATCTTAGAAGGAGAAGTAGCTGTTGAACCAGAGATGATAAATCTTTATATCCAGTCTTTCCAGTTAAAAACAGGACAACTCTCACGATTGGATTCTGGGATGTTTCATCGAATTCTGAATATTGGCAAAAAACCAGCATTTTACATGTTCACTTTTTATAACAAGACGGAGGCATTAATACACGCTCATAATGAAAATAATAACAGGGAACCAAAATTTAAATTACCAATTATAACTGAATTGAAAATTAGATTGAGTAACATGTTACTTTTTGGTGATATTTTGTTCAAAGGATATTATCAATTGTTTTTTCGGTTGTCGATGTTTTTAGTTTGAACTTAATAATAACCGTGAATTCTCTTGTTAGTAATTATACTGTATCTGTTAATATTGTTACATCTTTAACTAAATGTTTTATTTTATACATAATTATAATAATAAACAATACATAATTTATTATTTTATTTACTTATGATTTTATTAATTTTCATAAATATTCATATTTCTATTGTTCGTTGCTTTCTTTTGTTCATAATAGGTACCTATTTATTTTAATATTTTATTTTAGTTTAAAAAAATAAGATTAAGAAATTGTTAAAATTATTAGTAGGTAAGTATGACATGCTTTTAAATCAATATTTAACTAAATATTATTTGTTAAAGGGACTTCATTCTTTTTATAAAATAATGTGTATTTTTGTCATGATTTGGTACTACATAATATATTTGGTAGCTTACTAAAAGGTAGGCTGGGTACGGTTGTAACAATTTCACTTTGATTGCTCATATTATTACAAATTTACTGCTTAGTTTAAAAAAACCGGCCAAGTGCGAGTCGGACTCGCGTTCCAAGGGTTCCGTACATTACGCAATTTTTAACAATGTATGTTTTACACGTGAAACGTGACTGAAATGTCTTTAAAAAATCCGTAGGGGTCGGATCAAAAACTAAATATTAAGTCCGACTCACGCTTGACTGTACATTTCTAATAAGTTTTCCTGTCATTTATATGTATAGACTATTTTAGACCTATTTTATGTATTTTTTTCAAAATTTTAGACCCTGTAGTTTCGGAGATAAAGGGGGGGGGGAATGATCATTTTATGTCTATATTTTGAGATTCTTATAATAAGCTCTTTCATTTGATATGTAACACGATATAGTTTGAAAAACTTTATTTTTTAATTTTCTCATTTACCCCCCAAAAGTGGCCCCCATGTTTAAAATTCATTCGTTTACGTTACATGTCCGTCTTTGGGTCACAAACTTACATATGTGTACCAAATTTCAACTTAATTGGTCCAGTGGTTCCGGAGAAAATCGGCTGTGACAGACGGACAGACAAACAGATGCACGAGTGATCCTATAAGGGTTCCATTTTTTCGTTTTGAGGAACGGAACCCTAAAAAAGAAACATTATAAACCTATAAATATTCCCTTGGGTTAACGTTTAATAAAATTAATAAACTATAGTTTGCCATAGCTTTTTTGCTAGCAAGTCATTTTTCAAATTGTGCCCCATTGATACAACCGTACCCATCCAAATGAAACCCAAAACAAGTAATTTCCTTTAATATCATTAACAAATAAATCACATATTACCGTAGGTTTATTATCATTATGTTAAAAGTACGTGTGACTATTATTTTAAGCAGCCATAGCCTCGTAAGTCGTCGCCTGCTTGTACAAGTAGGTACAAATTTAAATCATAGGTAGATTTAGTTTTAACCTGTAGATATAAAAATGTTCCAAATTCATATACACGCATAATGATTTCGTAAATATTTATAAATAAATTTTAAGTCGGTTAGCAACCATTCTCACTCTATTCGACTACAAAGCAAGGGAGCCTATTTAGTAGGCTATTTAGCCTACTAAATATTGTGCTTAGAAGTAGTGGTGATATTATTACCACAAAAATGCATTGTTGTGCCATCTAGCGTGGGATTTGAAAACTGAATAAAGTTTTTACAGCACGGTAGGCTCTCTGGTTGGTTGCCAAGCGTGTTGCGACGCCGGTGTAGACAAAACATTAAGAAATCCATAGAGCAAACGTCGAGTGACAGTTCCTACTCTATATTGACTTTGTCAATTCTATGGCACTGGCAGTGGCAGCCCGCGGTGGTCATGGCAGTAGGCGCGGCGTGAGACGAAACGACTGAAACGAGTTCATTCATCTTCCTACCTTGCCGCGGCATTGACTGCGCGAATAAAATAAGTCTTGTGTTTCGTCCGCGTCTCACCGCGAATAAATAAATAGTCAACATATTATTAACTGTCGCTCATTGCTGGTGTCAGTGTCATATAGGCAACACGCCTTCACACGAAATATTGACATTAGTCATCTGTGATATAACGATTAATAAATACCATTTAGGTTATATTAATCGGACACCGGCAGGGTGATGATCAGTGTAGCGTGAGGTAGACAACGAGTGGTCAGTGGCTTATCAAAAACTTTCGAGATGGAGTCCGCAACTTGGAAGTACAATTTGGACACTACTCCGAATTACTCGTACATTTTCGATTTTGAGAGCGAGTTTATCCATCAGAATTCAAGGAAATGGATGACGGAGAATTGGACTGTGGCGTTTTACTACGTGGGGGTGTACATGGCTATCATTTTCTTCGGGCACCGCTACATGCAGACTCGTCCCAGGTACACTTTCTATATATTACTCTTTTGATACAGCACCGAACCAGTCATGTAACCTTTTATACTTACGCTTTCCAATTGGACATTTTTTTTGGTCGTATTTTACAATATCTTAAGCACAGGTCTTAGGGTTGAAGCAAGTTTCGTACAAAAAGTTCAATATCAATTAGTGCAATATCAATAAAAATACAAAAATGTGAAATTTAGGAAAAAGTTTGATATACATGTAAAAAATTAGATAGAACACAAAGTAATGTAAATGACAACAAACATTTTTAGTTCTGAGGTGATACATTAATTAGTGCCCCTGAATTGCCCTAAGACCCCATTAAGATATTATAATTAACTGCTAAATTATATGATGTAATAAAGACTCTGGCACCTATTTGCATAAATTGGCTCTACCTTGTCCTTATCATGTGATAAATGATAAAACAACATGCTTGATTTCAAATAATAATGAATTTAGAAAATAATATTAAGATAAGATCCAGTTTCATAGGCTAAACTAAGACAACAATTAGGCTATTACTAAGGCAGGAAAAAACGATATTAATAATATTCTCTGAAATTTAGTACTATATTATTGAACACTTTGGCCGCTCCAATATATTTGATGGAGACTACGAGAAATATTTTGTCTAAAATATTATCCATAGACATCGGAGTTCAACACATGGTAAGAATATAGTGAGCTATGGAGTCAATATTAACATTAAATTTAAAACCATACTCATTGTCATACTCATCTAATAATTTTAATATGATTTGCCCTGCAATGATTTTGCGCAATTATCTATTATTTGAAATTGTGGTAAAATGTAATTTTAACAAGTTCATAATTATCTGTTATGTAACACAGCTTCATGTCAGTTATATTTTAACAATATATATATTTTTTAAGCAATTCTTGTTTATTTATATTATATATATTTCCGGCATCTCGGAAATGGCTCTAACAATTTCAAAGAAATTTGCTATATGGGGGTTTTCGAGGGCGAATAATCAATCTAGCTAGGTTTTATTCCTGGGATAATGTGCATTTTTGAGTTTTATGTCTCCGAGATATTGAATATAGTATGTTTAACTAGGTGTTTAGGTTGAAATACAACAAGAACTATGAAATTCTAATATAATAATAATTTCACTCAATGAGTTGGCGAGTCACCACCTGTCATTTACAATTTTGAGACTGATTGTCACGGCAGGTGTCCGCTAGTCTCTCCCATAGCCCATTATCCAGTCCATCCAACTTTCAAATCTATAGCCCGTGACCTTAGTTCCCATCGCAGCACAAAAGTGCTGCACTGCAATAGTCTTTGCACCTGGCGGGGACCATCTCCGGATGTATCACATTGTCCGTTCGGGGATGGTATCCGCCACGTGTATCCCTTGCTTTTAGATTAAAGTGTCTTAAAGGGCCTCTGCGCTGTTGGCTTCGGCCCCACGTACGCCTCCCAAAGGTCCGGGACCCCATGGTCCAGAGATATGGCAAAGACATACAAATAATAATAATTTTGTTTTATTTACAATTTAAATATTTAATTCCTTAGAAGTGATATGTAGGATGTTTATAAAGTCATTTCTAGGCGAAATTATTGATTGAGTATGAGGATGAGTTTGACTTTAATTTTTGTGTTAATATTGACTCCATGGCTTATAGTAGGGTCAGTAAGGTCATTTAGCATGCACTTTAGTCTCAGGCGATGCCGCTTGGCACGATTGTTCTTTAGGTCAAACAAAGTTGATCTGGCCCGGTAGACAGGAGATCGTACCATGCAGACCCCCCAAAAAGGGGGGGTGAAAGGGTCGGCTCCCCAGGCCCAATCTATGCTATATTCCTTCCTAGTCTTAGCAACTAGGTCAAGTTATATATCATTTTCGTATAAATTAGGGACGAAGAATTCATTTTTGAAAGAATTATTATGCCTTTCCATACAAAAAAAATGATTTTCGTATAAAACATGAAAATGTTATGTAATTTTTTGTGACAATTTTGGATGGTACAATCACAGTGTGACGATTTGCACTAAATAAAAAATTGGACGATGTAGCCCATGTATTCTTTATTCTGGAAAATATCACTTTAAAGTAGGCATTCGTACATTTTTTTGTAGCAAAAAAATAATTTATAGCGCGTGGCGGTAACGATGTCCATACAAATGGAACTATGCCCAAAGTCAAAGATTAAAAATGTTTACTAAAACACTGAATTTGGCATTTTAAAAGTTTAAATATAATGTTTTAATAATTTTTCCATGCGTTTTTGCCCTTTTTTGGTACAAATTTGTTGTTTTTATTTTTCTTCCATACAAACTTTCTCCCCCCGATTTCCCCCCTTAACCTCCTGCCTACATCCTTCCTTTGGAAAGGACATAAGAAATAAAAAAATGCTGTGGAGTATTTCTCAATGGTAACCCTAATGCATTCCTTGTAACTCATTATACAACTGTCAAAGTTTATAGAAAAAAATAGAAATGTCAATGTCAAGCTGTCATTTTTCAAAAATGGCGACGGCAAGTGGACGCGCCTGCCTGCGCCCGCGCAAAGGTAAGTCTAATCGTGATTAATCTCGTTTTTTAATAACAATTATCTCGTAAGACGTATAATTTATCGATAATTAAATGATATATTTACGTATTAGACAGTTATTTTCTTTAACTATTCAAAATATTTTGTGATACCATGTTGAAATGTATGTATGTCCTTTGCAGAGTACAAATGTAGGCAATTGAGTTTAAGAAATTGAGACTATATATGTACTTTTCACAGGACATTAACAAAGGAGGGTATATTTTTTATTTATTGACCGTTGTTTTCAGCGTTAGCAGACATAGATATCGAGGACTTTTGACAGAAGCGCCGTGTGAGTCTGTTCATTTTTAGGTTATTTTCCTTTATAAATAACATCCTTTGTAAATTTCATCCTTATTTATTAACTTGGTTGAGGTTTATTTACATAAGTTAGGTTATTAATACATTTGTTCGGATACAAAGCTAGGGTAAGGCCTTTTTGGCCTTAGGGCCAATGGAGGGGAATGAGAAGGAAAAGCCGCCTGACGAGACCGATGGTAACTCTAATGTTATGGTTGGTATGGACATTGAAAATAATTCAAGAAAAAGAAACTTGCAAACATTAGACTTATCACCGGTCAGTAGTCCACAAGAACCGGCTCTTAAAAAAATTACAGCCGACGTCCACAAAGAGATCTCGGAACAGGTAACAATAGTAAATGAGGATGTCACCAACCCCCACGTAGATAAACAAAGCGATGAGAATGCTAACCCACTTTTGTACAAACACCCGGATCTTGACACAGAAGGTAGAGGATACAATGCAGACGACGATGGCCCATTTGTGGTACACATCTCAAAGGAATCTTCTACTGACTCCAGGTCAACATTGAAAGCCATCTACGTAGGTATGCTCTTAACACAGGCAAATGTCACAAATATTAAGAAGGACGGGATAAAATCTGTAGGTCGCAATAGAGTGTCAGTTACATTCAATAAAGCTGTTGATGCCAACTCTATCTTAAAAAACCCCATGCTAGATAAACACAAACTATCAGCAAACATACCAACGTACAACATATCTCGTATGGGTCTAGTTCGAGGAGTTCCAACAGATTGGTCCATGATTGATTTTGTTAAGGGTACAAATTTAATAGAAGGTAAAGGTAGGATTTTGAAAGCGCGTCGACTACAAAGGAAAGTGACCAAGGAGGATGGCTCTCCATCCTGGGTTCCAACCCAGACTGTAGTAGTTACTTTTGAAGGTCAAACTTTGCCATCTAGAATATTTGCTTATTATACCTCTCTAGTGGTGGAGGTATACCTACTGCCAACAATTCAATGCCGAAAATGCCTTAGATTTGGACACATCCAGACTCAATGTCGCTCAGATGCCCGCTGCTACAAATGTGCCCAGAAGCACCCGGGTGATGGGTGTAATGTAGCTCCCGAACACATATCCTGTATTTTTTGCACTGCCCGACACTATGCCACTGACAGAAACTGCCCAGAACATCACCGACAAAAGTCCATCAAACTGATAATGTCTGAAAGAAATATTTCATATGCTGAAGCATCCACACAAGTCCCAGTTGTAACTCGTAGACCCTATGCGGACGTTGCAAATATAATGTTTGGCCCCACAAGAGAGTTTTCCCCCCCATCACAATCTCCCGTTGACTTAACAGATTTACCTTCTACCCCTCCCAGAACCTCTCACCGCAAGACAGTATTTTTATCACCTCGATCAAGACCTTCCTTATCCCCAGGTTATGACCAACAAGCCCATAACAATATAGTCCGACCCCCTCCATCCCAAATCCCCAACGGACAAGCCCTCAATAACTCATACACCAGAGAAACTCCTAATGAGGACCTCATGGAGCTCCTCCTTAAACTGTTAACGAATATCATCGCAAAATGGAGTGATATATTACCGAACGACGTTGCACCTATAATGTTGACCCTAGTAGAAAAACTTTCCTTCCCTCACCACCATGGACCGCCAGGCCACATTTCTTCAATGGAATAGCCGGAGTATTATTCCTAAAAAACCAGATCTCATCCAGCTGATCAACGAACATTCTGTGTCTGTCGCGGCCATCTCGGAGACGTGGCTGAGGCCCGGGTCTCAGTTTAGACTCCCGGGCTTCTCATGCCTCCGGGATGACCGCATCGATGGACGTGCGGGATGCGCTTTGTTGATCAAGCAATCCTACCCCTTCTCTCAAATTCCCCTCCCTCCTCATGGAAATGAAATTAATGCCGTAGCCGCTAAGGTTATGGGCATTAATTTCATTTCAATATATATTCCTCACCCTGACCTTGACCTTATTCCTGAATTATCTTCTATCCTAACCTCTGTCCCTCCTCCTCATATAGTTTTAGGCGATTTTAATTCACACAACATTTCGTGGGGATCATACCATTCAGATGGGTTTTCGTCACTCTTGTTAGAAATCTTCGATGAAATCAACGTTTGCATTATAAACGACGGATCGCCCACACATCGAGTCTATCCTGGCCAGAACCCACAGTCCGTTCCCGACTTGTCAGCTTGCTCCCCTAATTTGGCCTCATTGTTATCTTGGACTGTGCTTCGTCAGTCCTATGGCAGCGATCACTTTCCCATTATTATTTCCAAGCCCTCATCTGTTCTTCCATCCCCGTCTCCTGAACCGCTTCTGAAATACAGAATACAATCAGCTGACTGGTCGAAATTTTCACTTTATGTCGAAACAAAAATTAAAGAATGGGACTCTACCTTAAATGACAATAGGGAAAATTACTCAAAATTCAAAAATCTACTTTTAGAAGCAGCTGATAAGTTTATCCCCCGGAAAAAAATCAAAAAGGATAAAATCCTTTCACCTCCATGGTGGAATGCTGACTGCACAGCTGCCGTGAAAGAGAGAGATGAAGCTGAACATAAATTTAATGAATCAGGTGACATAGAGGACTTCATCAATTTCAGGAAAACCTCGGCCCGCACTAAACGCTTATTGTCCAAAACTAAGAAAAAGGGTTGGAAAGGGTTCTGTGAGAGCTTGTCCCCTAGAACTCCCCCATCAGTTGTATGGAAAAATATAAGGCGGTTCAGAGGGTCCTTCAAACCGGACATCATATGTTCTTCTGACAGATCATCTTGGCTTTTGGACTTTGCTGACAAACTGGCACCCCCAACTTCCCCAGAATTATCTTGTGTAGTGTCCCCACCACTCCCTCCTCCATCGACCACCTTTGACGAACCGTTTTCGGTTGCGGAGCTCAAAATAGCTTTGGATGGACTGCGCAACACTTCACCGGGAGAAGATGGTATTCCTTACTGTTTTATAACTGAACTGAGCTCATTCTCACAGGAATACTTTCTTGGCATTCTAAATCACGTGTTTGACTCAGGAGATATCCCGGAAGATTGGAAAACTCAAATTGTCATCCCAATATTGAAACCAACTAAAAATCCCCAAGAGGCCAGCTCGTACCGACCGATTGCGCTCTCCACTACGATGGGCAAGATACTTGAGCACCTAGTAAAGAATAGGCTGGAGTGGTATGTCGAGAGCAGGGGACTGTTAGCAAACACCCAATTCGGGTTTCGAAAAGGTAGGAGCACAATGGACAGCTTAAACATACTAACCACGGATATCAGACTGTCGCTTTCTAACAATGAGGACCTACTAGGATGTTTTCTTGATATTTCGGCAGCTTATGACAATGTCCTTCTTCCGGTGCTCAGAGCAAAAATGCTACATCTGAGCATTGCCGTGAAGATTGTGCAAATTGTCTCCAATCTATTCATAGGAAGAACCATCAAAATCCGTGATGGCAGCTCTTATCTTTCTCCTCGTACGCTGTGGCAGGGCCTTCCTCAAGGATCCGTTCTCAGTCCAATTCTTTACAGCATATATACATATGATTTAGAGCAATCTGTGCTTCCCTTTTGTAACATTCTTCAGTATGCAGATGATCTAATCCTCTACACTTCCGCAAAATCTGTTGATATGGCGTCTGCAAGGTTGAACATGGGCCTGAGTTACCTGAAGGATTGGCTTGAAGAGCATGGTCTGTCTTTGTCACCCTCCAAGAGCTGTGCTGTGACCTTCAGTCGCAAAAGGAACATGCCAACTGCAGATGTTCATTATGGTGAAGAAAGCATTCCCAATAAAGAGTCAACCAAATTCCTGGGTATCATCCTGGATCGGAAAATGAGTGGAAAACCTCATCTGAAATACATACAGGACAAGTGTGAAAAAGGGATCAACATTTTGCGAGCTCTATCAGGAGTTTGGTGGGGTTCTCATCCATATTGTCAAAAGCTACTTTATAATGCAATTATTCGCAGCCACATGGACTATGGATCCTTTATATTAGAACCATGTAATAAGGAATCCTTACAAAAGTTAGATTTAATACAAGCTAAATGTTTAAGAATCATACTTGGTGCCATGAGATCTTCCCCAAAAAATGCCATGCAAGTAGAATGTGTGGAGCCTCCTCTGGTGCTGCGTAGACAATATCTTGCTGACAGGTTCCTCATAAGAGCTATCTCCAACTCCAATCACTTGCTGATTACACGCTTGCGGGCTCTTGCTTCATTGGTCACTGAAAACCCATATTGGATACATAAGGAGTTTCCAAAAATCATTATTTCTTATTCTAAATTAAACCGTATAAACCCCATATTATATAAATCAGGAACAAACCCCTTATTTGAAACAAAATTTGAAACTTTAATCTACACCCCTAGTGTTATTTTTGATCTTGGAATATTTAAAAATGACCCGGGAGCTAACAGCAAATTTAAAAAACTTTTAGAAAAATGGGAAGGCTACTTACCTGTGTTTACTGACGCATCAAAAAATGATCCCGCAAATTGTGTTGGAGCAGCAGTGGTGATTCCAAAATATAACATTGTCTTGATGTTTAAATGTCCTCCTCAATCATCCATTTTCACAGGCGAGGCTGTTGCCATCTTGGAAGCTGTAGCATACGCTGACTCTCACAATATAGCAAAAATGATCATTTTTACAGATAGCAGGAGTTGCCTGCAAGCTATTATGGGCAACCAGTTTAAAATGAAGGCAAAATTCCCCTTGATACTTCAGATCAAAACCTTATTAAGAAAATGTGAATCAAAGGGATTAAAAATAGTACTCGGATGGATCCCAGGCCATTGTGGCATTCCTGGAAACGAGTCTGCAGACTTATGGGCAAAGAGAGCTATTGAGATGGGATCACCAGGCCACGACAGGATATACAGCTCTGACCTTCTAAGCCATGCACAGACTGATATGTTTAACACGTGGCAAAATCTCTGGAATTCTTCCAGATTGGAGGTAGGAAAACACTATGGACACATTCAACCCAATATTCCACGTAAACCATGGTTTTTCAAATTCCGAGCATACCCTAAATGGGTTACGTCTACAATTTGCCGTTTACGCTTGGGGCCAGTTTGTACACCTGTATTCCTTGCCAAGATACGGGTCCGGGATACGTCACTGTGCGAATGTGGGTTAGACGAAGGCACCGTAGATCACATTTTCTTCTCTTGTCCGAGATTCAATTACTCTTTGTACGATGTGTTACCTTCAAATATTCCACGACCCATAAATTTTTACTCACTTCTCACTCTAATGGACCCGCCCCTAACTTCTATCCTTATTAAGTATGTACAGGAGCATAATATAAAACTTTAAGTCTTACTGCTCGTCTTACTATTACTATTATTTCTATCTATCTATATATTTCAATTTCTACGTTTTTTCCTCCATTTCATCCGCTATGTTGCTTGCCTTAACAATCTGTCATCCGCTTTCCGCTCTTTTTCACTAATGTTGGTACTATTGTATGTTAATTGTGTCATGTCATGTATTTGTCTGTGATGTCCATAATAATTTGTTTGTTTTAGGTTCCCGTCTATCCTTCCACAAAAATCAAAATTTTACCGAACATTCTCGTCTCACAAGTCAAAAGTCTATACCTCGACATTGGCAGAATCCACCTTGCTAAATTTAGCAAGGAGTAAAAGCCATAATTAAAAAAAAAAAAAAAAAAAACTTTGACAGTTGTATAATGAGTTACAAGGATTGCATTAGGGTTACCATTGAGAAATACTCCACAGCATTTTTTATTTCTTATGTCCCTTCCAAAGGAAGAATGTAGGCAGGAGGAGGATTTCAAAGAAATGTGCCTCGTTTTTTAAAATTTTACATTTTTAATATAACGTTGATTTGTTTCTAAATTTTTCGTATTATTATTCTTTATAATACCTCAGTTTTTTTTACTTTTAATGGTCATCAAAGTGTTATGTCCTTTGCACAGGACAACTTAATTGGGCACTGATGTCCTTTGTAAAGGACGTAAGGAAAAACTAGTAGGAAAAACGGGAGATTTTTTTCTGTATTTTTCCTAGACATCTCTAACCCTAAGAAATGTTTTCTGAAAATTTCAAAAAGATATTCAAAAAAAAGTACCTCTGGTAGGCAGGAGGTTAAGGGTAGATATTTTTAAATTTGTTTTTATAACTAACTTATACCTTTTGTAATTAATCGATGTTCAAACTTTCAGGTTAAAATGATCAGTAGTTTGGGATCTACATGTGTTTGAGCTAAAGACATTTTATTTCATAATATCCCATACATTATAATATCTAACAAAACTCTGCTTACTTCCAGACATCATACAATCTAAACCCCTGAAGATATAAAGCTGAAATTTTCAACATCAATTAAATGCAACAGGTTTAAGTTTAAGATAAAATAAAATTTTATAAAATCAACGCTTAAGGGGGGCAAATAGGGGGGGGGGAGAAAGTTTGTATGGAAGAAAAATATAAACAACAAATTTGTACCAAAAAAGGGCAAAAACGCATGGAAAAATTATTCAAACATTATATTTAAACTTTTAAAATGTCAAATTCAGTGTTTTAGTAAACATTTTTAATCTTTGATTTTGGGCATAGTTCCATTTGTATGGAAATCGTTACCGCCACGCGCTATAAATTATTTTTTATTACATAAAAATGTATGAATGCCTACTTTACAGTGATATTTTCCAGAATGAAGAATACATGGGCTACATCGTCCAATTTTTTATTTAGTGCGAATCGCCACACTGTGATTGTAACATCCAAAATTCTCACAAATAATTACATAACATTTTCATGTTTTGTACAAAAATCATTTTTTTTGTATGGAAAGGCATAATAATTATTTCAAAAATGAATTCCTCGTCCCTAATTTATACGAAAATGATATGTAACTTGCCCTAGTTGCTAAGACTAGGAAGGAATATAGCATAGATTCGACCTGGGAGCCGACCCTTTCACCCCCCCCCCCCCCCTTTTTGGGGGGGTCTGCATGGTACGATCTCCTGGCTACCGGGCCAGATCAACTTTGTTTGACCTAAGGAAGAATCGTGCCAAGTGGCATCGCCTGAGACTAAAGTGCATGCACTTCCATACATTTGTGTTCCTTACTAACCCTACTATTACTGTAATCTTACCATGTGATTAAAACTATGATGCCTAATTATCTATTTTATTAAATCATTGTTGCATAAGTTAAATGTCAAGTAAAACAAGTCATTGTTTATTTAATAAATATTAATCAGCTGATGGGCACATAAAATGTTATCATTTTAATTACAGGTTAATAGGCTATCTAACTCATTATGTCTTCAATATGACAGATATTGTATTCTATGATTAACGATTAAATTTATAATTTAAAATTATACAACAGGTGGTTTTATCATAGGTTTATCTTTTCTTGTATGTGATAATACTGATAATTGATAACATCTATTTACAAGGAATATGATAGATAAAATGGTAATTTATTGTTTGCAATAAATTATTGTAATACTGATAAAATAATAACGGAAGTATTAATCTCTTATCGAATACTCAAATACTGTAATAGAACAGGGTATTCCCGTTTCTTGCAGTACAAACTTACCCTAATTTCTGTCCTAAGTAACATAAAAATAGGCATAGGGGCATTTCACGCCAAGCGGGCAGCGAAAAAAGTGTCATGTCATAGAATTTGCTGAAATTTGGAATAATTATACTACTCGATATTCTAAAAATACGCATTCTTTTATTTTTTTTTAATTTGGCACCGTTTCCGGTTTGGAAGCATTTAAAAAATGGACGAAAATTGAGGAGAGCATTTTACAAAAGCTGATGCAGCTATTATTTAATAAACTGAAAAATAAGTTTAATATTGATTTGTATACAATTTTAATTACTTTATCTTGCAGTTATAACAATTTTGATATTTTTTAATTTTTTCATACAAAAAACCGGAAATTAAAATTTCAAGTCAAATTTATATAAAGTTCGGTATTTTTGAAAATTTTTATTTTTTCCTCAATATGTAGCTTATAGTCCATCAAAAATACATGGAAAGTTTGAGAGTGGGATCTGCATTAGTTTCGGAGATACATGAACTAAAGTGCAAACGTGCCGGTCTGAGCGTCGTACTGGCGATTCCTTAGTTACCCAGTCAAATAAAGGTTTTGTCCCTGGAATGACAAATAATAAGCTGGAAACTCGTATAACCACACCTTCGTTTCGGCGGTCTTTAAATTACGATAAAAGTCATAGAAAACCTCGTGTTCGCGCCGGAGTTTATTCAAGGTCAAAGGTCACAAAAATTGCTTTATCACAAATATCAAGGTTTCTATACCTCCAACGATGTTTACATATAAATGAAGATTGTAGAGCATACAATTTGAGACAAATCATGTTCAGGGCATTTTTCCCGATCCTCAACCGTTTTGTAGGAATTGTCGGATAATTCGGATATAGACGGCGCAAAACGCGTAGCGGTCAGCCATACGCTCCGTAATGCAAGTTCACCGTGAATTCCGGTTAATAATAACTTCTATAAAGTTATTTATTTCATAAGATGCTATTTACGGATCATACGCTGATTTTAGAACAAAAGTTGTCTCTCCTGTGGACAATAGTTAACAGCTTGTGTGATTTGATTTGATTTTGATGAAGCTTTTATCGCGGACTGTACTTTTTTTCAGTTATCTGCTCAATTCTGCGAATATATTTTATGGCCATGATGATGGGTTGATGTCATTATATATTCTTATTTATACATTAATAACGACCAGCTTCGCACGGGTTAATAAAATTATACATAAACCGTCCTCTTGAATCACTCTGTCTATTTAAAATACACAGGGACAAACAACGGGAAGCGACTTTATTTTAACCTATGTAGTAACGTCATTAAAATATTGCATTGTCATTGGTTTTTCATAAATATGCCAAATTTTAACTCAATGTAAAACCAACAACTAGTCAACGTTTGCAAATGTTGAAGACAGATCGAAAAGATACATATTTCCATCGCCAGTTAAATAAAATATTGTGGAAATGTTTACTTGTATTATTTGTACTTCAACTTTACCTCTTTTCTGTGGACACTAGAGGCAACAAACCCTAATTTTCTAATTAATCCTAATGAAGGTGTACTTCTTTTACATATTAGCCTATTTCATAAAATGAATGCATAAATGCACAAAAGCTGTTAACTATTGTCCACAGGAGAGACAACTTTTGTTCTAAAATCAGCTTATGATCCGTAAATAGCATCTTATGAAATAAATAACTTCATAGAAGTTATTATTCACCGGAATTCACGGTGAACTTGCATTACGGAGCGTATGGCTGACCGCTGCGCGTTCTATGCCGTCTATATCCGACAATTCCTACAAAACGGTTGAGGATCTGAAAAAATGCCCGAAATATGACTTGTCACAAATTGTATGCTCTACAATCTTCATTTATATAAAAACACTAGCTGTTGCCCGCGACTTCGTCCGCGTGGAATCTTATCTTCAACATTTTACATCTTTAGTACCTATAATTTTCATATCCAAGCAATGTTGAAATTAAGTACTTTTCTTTTTTAGCAAGTTGCATGAAGTTTTAAGTCAAGTGGATTTTGATGTTGGTTGCTGAAATTACTTTTTTTGTATTCTCATAATAGGTACCTATGCCCTTATACAAAGATTCAAGATCGGCACTCACAAAATATCTGATCTCCATACAAACTTTCAACCCCTTTCTCACCACCTTGGGGGATGATTTTCAAAAATGCTTGAATTAGTTTTCATGTTTTTTAATTTAATACCTTTTTTTTGCAAAAAGTTCAAGTTCCTAGCTTAAAATTAAATTTACACCCCAAGACGAACTTTCATCCCCTTTTTAACCCCCTTAGGGCTTGAATTTCCAAAAACGTTGCAATTACTTTTTTTGTAATCGGCTAATATGTCTTTCTAAGAAGGTTCAAAGCATTTGTAATGGATTCAAACTTTGAACCCCATTTTAACCCTGCTAGGGGATGAATTTTACAAATCGCTGAAATCACTTTTATTGTCATCTAATAATATCCCCAAATACAAAGATTCAAATCCCGCGCACGAAAAAATTTATGATATCCATACAAACTTTCAACCCCGTTTTCACCACCATAGGGGATGAATTTTCAAAAACACTGATATTAGTTTTCTTGCATTTTAATTTAAAACGTTTTTACAAAGTTTCAAGTTCCTTGCTTAAAATACAATTTGCACCCGCAGACGAACTTTCATCCCCTTTTTAGCCCCCTTAGGGGTTGAAATTCCAAAAACGTTGCAATTACTTTTTTTTGTAATCGGCTATTATGCCTTTCTAAGAAGTTTCAAAACCATTTGTAATGGATTCAAACTTTCAACCCCTTTTTAACCATGTTAAGGGAGGAAATTTACAAAACGCTGAAATTACTTTTCCTGTCTTCTAATAATATCCATAAATACAAATATTCAAGTCCCACACTCGAAAAAATGTTTGATATCCATACAAACATTCAACCCCTTTTTCACCACCTTAGGGGATGAATTTTCAAAAACGCTGAAATTAGTTTTCTTGTATTTTAATAATATATCTTTTAAATAGGTTTCAAATTCCTAGCTCAAAAGAAAACTTTAACCCCATACAAACTTTCATCCCCTTTTTAACCCTGTTAGGGGATGAATTTTACAAAACGCAGAAATTACTTTTATTGTCTTCTAATAATATCCCCAAATACAAAGATTCAAGTCCCGCGCTCGAAAATTTTTTTGAGATCCATACAAACTTTCAACCCCTTTTTCACCACCTTGGGGGATGAATTTACTAAAACGCTGAAATTAGTTTTCTTGTTTTTGAATTTGATAGGTTTTTACTAAGTTTCAAGTTCCTAGCTTAAAATAAAATTTGCACCCCAAGACGAACTTCCATCCCCTTTTTAACCCCCTTAGGGGTTGAATTTCCTAAAACGTTGCAATCACTTTTTTTTCTTATCGGCTATTATGCCTTTCTAAGAAGTTTCAAAGCATTTGTAATGGATTAAAATTTTCAACCCCTTTTTAACCCTGTTAGGGGATGAATTTTACAAAACGCTGAAATTACTTTTCCTGTCTTCTAATAATATCCCTAAATACAAAGATTCAAGTCCAACACTCGGAAAACTTTTTGATATCCAT
Source organism: Cydia fagiglandana (assembly GCF_963556715.1). Classification (NCBI taxonomy): domain Eukaryota; kingdom Metazoa; phylum Arthropoda; class Insecta; order Lepidoptera; family Tortricidae; genus Cydia; species Cydia fagiglandana. The sequence goes on along the minus strand of NC_085938.1, from coordinate 9,324,088 downwards.
ACAAACTTTCAACCCCTTTTTTACCACCTCAGGGGGTGAATTTTCAAAAACGCTGAAATCAGTTTTCTTGTATTTTAATAATATATCTTTTTACGAAATTTCAAATTCCTAGCTTAAAAGAAAACTTTAACCCCATACTAACTTTCATCCCCTTTTTAACCCCTTTAGGGGTTGAATTTCTCAAAATCGCTTCTTATCTCTTGTACACTTTATAAATACAATCTGGTGTGCAAATTTCAGCTTTCTGGCTTTTGTAGTTTCGGCTCTGCGTTGATGAATCAGTCAGTCAGTCAGTCAGTCAGTCAGTCAGTCAGTCAGTCAGGACACTTGCATTTATATCTATAGATAATTGGAGCTATAGAAACCATGATATTCGTGATAAAGCAATTTTTGTGACCTTTGACCTTGAATAAACTCCGGTGCGAACACGAGGTTTTCTATGACTTTTATCGTAATTTAAAGACCGCCGAAACGAAGGTGTAGTTATACGAGTTTCCAGCTTATTATTTGTCATTCCAGGGTCAAAACCTTTATTTGACTGGGTAATTAAGGAATCGCCAGTACGACGCTCAGACCGGCACGTTTGCACTTTAGTTCATGTATCTCCGAAACTAATGCAGATCCCACTCTCAAACTTTCCATGTATTTTTGATGGACTATAAGCTACATTTTGAGCTATAAGCTACTATAAGCTAAATTTTCAAAAATACCGAACTTTATATAAATTTGACTTGAAATTTTCATTTCCGGTTTTTTGTATGAAAAAATTAAAAAATATCAAAATTGTTATAACTGCAAGATAAAGCAATTAAAATTGTATACAAACCAATATTAAACTTATTTTTCAGTTTATTAAATAATAGCTGCATCAGCTTTTGTAAAATGCTCTCCTCAATTTTCGTCCATTCTTTAAATGCTTCCAAACCGGAAACGGTGCCAAATAAAAAAAAAATAAAAGAATGCGTATTTTTAGAATATCGAGTAGTATAATTATTCCAAATTTCAGCAAATTCTATGACCTGACACTTTTTTCGCTGCCCGCTTGGCGTGAAATGCCCCCATATTGACAGTTGTTTGAGAGAAGGATTGCCTATATGCCCTTGATCCTGAAATTAAAGAATAAAAGCTTTTAAACAGTAATAAACACTGGCAATAGTCTCCCGTGTGCCTTTATGGCGTTTTTACCGTAAAGTCAAATCCTTTATAATTTCAGGATTTTCTACACAACACAGAACTTGGCACCCATTTAGATCTCCATTCTTTTTGCCGCGAAGCCCACAGTCAAGCATAATTTTTGTATTGAACTTGGCTCTCCTTTTTTACATTTATGTTTTTGGTGGGATTATTATTACAGTTAGGTATCACATTTTTGATCATTAGTACGACATGACTGGAACAAGACATAATAAATATGTAATATAATATGCTCAGCATACCTATACAAAAGTAATTGACTAGAAATCTACACAATCCATTCATTGTACGTAGTTAGTTTCAGAAAACTTTAAATTTTCGTTAGTTAGGTAGGTACATGTATAGCTTGTTAAGTTCGTTTCCTGAGTCGTTCAAGCGTTTTATAAGCGAAATTCATCAATTCGATAATCCTACTTAATTAAAAATATAATATTAATTTAAGTATTTAAAAGAAACATTAACATAAAATAATATACAAAGAAAGTGCTCACATTTACGTTTTAGATCAACAGCTGTTTTTTTATTTACATATTCATAGTTTCGTTGACGTGTCGTGACCTACAACGTCAATTGGCATTGTGATTATAGCATTGTTTGCGAGTACATAATATGGTGGGTCTGAAGTCAAAAGTCAATTTTTACACTTTGTTCAGTGTAATATGAACATTGAATATGTATAACACAATCATTATTGTTGTACGATTTAATCTCAGGTTACGGTTACGGTGACAAACAAAAGGTTAATTGCATTTTCTTTACATTTCTATGATGCACATGTTCGATCTGCAGTAAGAGTGGTTTGCCCGTTTGCCACATCACATGTTTTATTATGGCTATAGAGAGTAGTGTTACAGGACAACTTTTTTCGGTATATAATGGAATGTAGTTTTACTATTTCCTATTAAGCTGTGTCAATACACTAGACGTGTTTATGTTGAATTAGAAAAAATAGACATATTTTTAAGCTATAAAAATTTGCTGATAGAGCAAAAAGAGTCCAATGATGTTCTTATAATGTTGCATAAATTTTCATAACAACAGAGAACATAATAATGGGAAATAAAGCTATTTTCCTTTTAAAATCTGTATTAAAATATATACTAACATCACTAGCTAATATCATAAAAATATAACGGCGTTCCCAACACCGACTAAAATTCATAGGACAAACAAGAACCAGATTATAAACCAAAATTTAAAACAAAAACTTGACAGGGCAAGTGTTAAACCGGTCGAAAATTAGCGTCAATGTTTAAGTAGGTATGCCGACATAATTAATAAAAACTTATGTCACCCACGGTGCCTTTGGCTCTTAATGGCTCCTCTACACGATGGGCAAGTGATATCGCTGTCTCATTCTACCGCATGGCTGCGTCCCTTGGAGTAGCTGGCGTTGGCCCATCGTGTAGAGGAGCCATAACATTGTAGACATAATATTCCATAGGTCCGGTGTTGTGTACATTCTACTGTAAAAATATTTAATTAACACTTGACTGTACTGTACTATTGTTACCAAAATATCAGCCTATACGATCGGACGAACTGGGACGAACGGACGGCGCAGGACCCTTTTGGCACTTTTCGCGAAACGCTAATATAATAGGTACCATTAATACCTATAGCCACAGATCATATAGGATAATTCGCTAGTAACTGGCCGGTTTTAGTAACTGGCCGCCCTAAACTAAAAATGAATTCTATTCACCTATATATGATTCAGTTTAGTATAACAGTTACTGGCGAATTACCCTAATACTAGTACTATAGGTTTGTAAATGACAATCCCGTATAACATCGCGGTGAACGTAACGTCCATTGATACGCCTTACGTAAACATCAGACTAGAACCGTGACGGTGTCTGCTCCCCGCTCATTAGCGTTAAATAGCTGGGAAACGAAAGTGCCCACTCATCAGCACTGTAATTACTAAAGCGGAAAACACTCGCAATGCTAATTGCCAGACTGTCAAATAAGCACATTATTTGATTGCGGGACACTTAGTCTGTCTAGCCAACCATAGTTTCCCCTAAAATCTTGAAAGCATTCAATAAGCTATGTCTTAATTACGGAAGTACGAGTAATATGTGTGTTTTGATTTGAATATACAGCTGATATAGATAGCTAGAAGGTCACACTACGCAAACTGAAATAAGGTGCCTTAAGTTTTTATTACATTAAGGCAAAAAATTTACGTAATCAAATAGCTTGTTTTTCCAGAAAATCCTGCAAAACCGGTTAGATTAACTGCTACGAGTTCTGATCAAGGATGTATCAGATGTGCGGTTTATTAACATCTAATAGGCATACAGATCGTTGTGACGCACGTGACGGAATTTCCAAACAGCAGCATTTGATAGATGGGATATAGGGGGTAATGCAAGACAATAAGCAATAACAGTTTTGAAAGATTCACGGTTAGTCTCACTAGACTTATATCGACCGGGATATAACAAGATGCATGTAACTGCGTCGAAATATCGGGAGATCGAAAACAATACAAAAGGTAATCACGGTTCATATCCCGGTCGATATAAGTCCAATAAGCAATAACGTAAATTTGTAGATTTGAATTTATACAACTAAAATAGGTATGTAAATGATTTCAATCCTAAATATATAGTTGGGTGCGACAGCTGCGTTTTTCTATCACAATGGTCTCGAATATGTTACTAGACTGTTAAATATATTTAACTTTTTGCTATTGTAACCAGCTTATTTAACTCGAAATCTGTTTTAGTTAGTGTATTAACTCGCAATAAGGCAAAACAATCGATATCGATTTGGGGTATCCTATTCATCCCACAATCACGTAGTATCAGAATTTTCATTGATTAGTCCAATAAATTGTCTATTATGTCGACATGACCAGATTAAATTCTGGACACTCGACTCGGCCTCTAGGCCTGTGGGGCAGCTTGCTTTGGGGGCAGGGAAGCGTGCCAAACGTGCTCGAGCTTAAGTTACGTAACATTGCAGATCAGATGCGGGGCTCCATTTTAGAGAAAATCCAAGAGACCTGTTTACTACGAGTTTTGGATACTTTCAATTTCTGAACCAGTCAGTCAATTGCTGCCATCGGTTCGCGATTGTTTAAAGATTAAATAAAATTGATTGAAAATTAATTCAGTTCATATTATTGCAATCAGGATTAATATTTTAGAATAGCAGAATGGTCGTATGATAGGATTTGCCTCGAACTAATTAACGTTAAGCCAAAAATGCTCCCGTCAGGCCGGGGTATGTTTAAGCTACTTACTCCACAACTATAATTTAACGTAGGTAGAGTTAGACCAAGATAAGTCTGCAACGATTTTGATAGCACACGCAGTGCAAGTGTTATTTTTAACGTCAATTTTCTATGAAATTATGACGTATAACACTTGCACGTCATAGGCTATCAATATCGTTGCAGACTTTTCGTGGTCTAATCTAAAGAGTTAGGGTCATTAAGATATTCAAAAACTTGTAGGTATTAGTAATGTACGCCATTTTTCACACCTGCCCATGTAAATTTTTAGTGCGTCAATTTGTTGTGTCATTGACATGATTAACAGGAGATACTCGTATTAAGTATTATGTTGTCATTGCTTTTTAACTGGTTTCAAAAAGGTGGAGGTTCTGAATTCGTCGCGTTCTTTTTTTGTAGTTGATGGTTCAAATTGATTTTGTTTTAAAGGGTTTATATATTGGTATATGTATTTCGTCCCAATGTCCAACAAGTCAGGATCTGATGATGAGATCTTGATTGAGATTATATTTCCCTAGGCACGCCTTTTGAGTGTTTATTTAAGCAAATGCTCTCGGGAAGTACCATTTTGAAATGGAACTGTCTGAAGAGTATTTATTTATTTAATTTTTATTAAAAAAAGTATAAAACGATGGCATATTACTACCTATAGGTTTGTTTTTGAAAACTCGGGTCTTTTTTATTGAAATAAAATATTATACACGTTCAAATTATTTTTTAAATAGTTTATTATATAATCTGTGTAATGCAAGAAGTATCCTATTATCGTCAACTACTTTATTACCGTATTTACGACCGTGTCAATAATTAGCGAAATAGCGAGGAAATAACCTACAAAACTGGTTCTCTGGCGGTTGTCAGGGTGCTGTTCCAGTAATCAGACGGCCGTAGGCAAGCGACTCTTCCGACCAGCATAAAACCGCTCTCCGATTACAGTGATTACGCCTAGTCATAATGGATCATGTAGCACTGGTTTGCCTTGCCTGTTCTTTGGTAGGCAATAGTAGTAGTACAATATGGTTGTACATCGTCAGGGGCACTGGGACAAGGCTTTGCCGGCAATCATCGTTTACCTGTCTCATATCCGACATTTCCAACAATAACTTAAATAATTTAAGTATTCGATTGCCTGTAACGACATACCATGTAATGCACATATTACTTTAGGGGTCATCCATTAATTACATCACACGTTTAGGGGGAGGGAGGGGGTCCAGAAAATGTGACATATTGTGACATGGGGGAGGGGGGAGACACAAACTTTGTGACGTCACTTTAACTTAATCAGTAACCGAAAATTTATTTAAATTATTTTATTAGCTATACATTTAAATAACAAGTTTTTAAAACGATAATCGTTTTTATTCGTTTAATTTTCTTTCCTAAGCAGTTTTGGGTTATAAAATTGCTAATATATATAGCGTCAAAATATTTTGATAAAATATTAATAATACTTAGGTACTTAATTCGATTTGGCGATTTCGTAAAAATATGTGACGTCACACTAGCGGGGAGGGGTTTGCCAAATGTGACCAAGTGTGACAAGGAGGGGGGAGGGGTCAAAAAACCTAGAAATTCGTGTGACGTAATTAATGGATGACCCCTTATGGTGAATAAATAAAATGAAATGAAATAACCACAGTGTATAGTTCGTTTTTTTAGCATTAGAAAAAAATAATCTTGATGTGTCTTTTAATTGAAAAACACATTTTAAAAATAAGTTATGGCAAATATGTAACATTTATGACTCTAATACGATCATTTATATTCTTCTGCTTTCATAAGTAATAGTTATTGATTTTTAAAAAGCGTTTTTCAATTAAAAGACATGTCAAGATCGCTTACCTTCTCTCAAGTTCTTTCTAATGCTAAAAAAACGAACTATAGATTAAGTACGTAAATAAATTACATATACGTCCAGTAAATTCACTTATTCCTAAACAAAACCAGTAGGTACCAGTTAGGTATGTAATGTAATGCCATACGATCAATAAAATCGATTATAGATTTAGATTTTCTTTATTTCAAGATGAAAATTACACTGTAAATTTGCTACATTCAAAATTACAGTCAAAATTATGTTTATCTTCTCATCATGATCGTAAAATATACATTATATGTATATTATAATAAAAAATATTAAGATTAATTGTGTCTCCCAATAAGGGTCTTCTAAATAAAATATGTAGCTAGAACATTATTATATTTATTCATTGAACTAAATACAATACAAGGAATAGAAGGTAGAGAATGTCTTTAGGCATTAAGTCTGCCATTTGTACATTTTATTTGTATTTTGTGCAACAAAGATTAAATCAATAAATAAATGCAAAGTACAAATGGCAGACTAAATCGCACTCTTTATTAACAAAACTGTCCTTTAGCGGCTTTAGCTACTGGCCGCGTAGCCAACATGCCTATCGCTTACGCTACGTCTTACGTAGGCGAACAACGCGCGAACGCGGCGCGGCGCGGCGCGGCGAAAGCGGCCGCCGCCGCGCCGCGCCGCCTGACATTCGCGTGCAAATCGCGCCGCACCGCGTTCGCAACGAGATCGCTTACGTAGGACACTTCTATGGGCATCAAAGGATTGATTTCGCCGCGCCGCGCCGCGCCGCGTTCGCGCGTTGTTCGCCTACGTAAGACGTAGCGTTACGCTCCGTAGCGATCGAAACGCAACTGTCACCGTCGCACTAATATGAAAGAGTGATAGAGAGACACAAAGCGTTTCGTTGTCGAAGCGATAGCGAATTACACCTTGGCTAGGCCGGCTGTTGCGCCTGAAATTCGTGTGCCACTCGAGGGTCAACGGCCTACGCACGTAATGGGTAATGACAGCCTAATCCGCGCGGCTTCAGGTTACAGGCCGTTGACTTCGGGCACCTAAGTACGGAAATTACAAACTTATATGTTTCACGAAAAGTTCACGCGAGGCTCTTAGAATTTATCGTCGGAACGTAAGAAACGTGATTGAAACACAAACTTTAGTATTATCAGGCGTGGCTCACTCCGCGATTTCGTCGCTTTGCTACAGGTAGCTAAAAGTACATCCGTTCCACACCAATTTTGTTGGCTAGCCATAAGCCGCGCGTGGCGCTGTCGCCACCTAGCCTAGTACTATTATTTATTCTGTGGTATTATCCCATTTTCGCGCAGTGGCGTTAAATCCGGTTTTCTTATATATGTACATTTTATACCCCACTTGCGTCAATATCTTTTTCATTGACATTCAGATTCAGACAACCTTGAACTTTGTTAGCACGAAGCATTAGTTAACTATTCAAATTCCATCATCCATCAATTGCGCGCTGACTCTTAAGGTGTCACATGACAAAATATTACTTACTTTATATTTTGGGCAGCGTTTTCATTTTTACATTTAGGGAACAAATTCCGACGAGAAATTTGAGCAGTTGTATACTTCCACACTTTTACATTGATATTGATATGGCGCATCACACTTTTCCTCCAAACCAAACCTTACCAAAGAAACTCATCGGTACTTGTGTAACGCTAATCTTCGGTTGCCTTTTGTATCAACATATGGAAATAATTATGTTTATCTTTAAAAAAATATGTTTGACACGTTTGACAATATAATATTCGTTCGTTTCATGTCGCAACAAGTGGTTTGTGCTGTTCCACTAGATAATATTCATGAACATATTCATACTTAGCGTCACTTGCACCATCCCATACTAACCCAGGGTTGACCCGTTAAACCGTTAACTCAGTGTCAAATTGTACTGGTAACCATGGTAACTCCAGGTTTAGCCGGTTAACCCCGGTTAGTGGGATGGTGCAACTGGCGCTTACAGGCAATCAAATTTCAGCCAACAGCACCAGATTATTTAATCAAATGATTAGATAATGTCAATCTTTACTTCGTTTCTTCTAAGATAAGTTCAAGATATAAAATTTTGTCGTTGCAAAATTTTGTATAGATAAACATGGACATATTACTTTTTATATTCTATTTATTCTACCTTTTATTTATTTTTTTAACGACAAGCCATTTTGCTGATAAAGTTTACGATCTAAGGTTGCCACATTTACAGCGTTGATGTAATAGCATTTCTTTCTAACTAGACTCATAATAATAGTGATAACGATAAGAAGTAAGGAAAGGACCCATTAGTTTATGAATCGTAGTATAAATTGATTGACACACAAAGGAAGTAATTAATTTATGGGATTAATTTTTAAAGTGCTACAATTGGATTATTCCATTTCATATTACGTATCACCTGACTCACACTTCGATTAGATATCTACTATTGATATCTAATCTCTTTTCAGGAAACGTTAAAAATGTAACGCAATCCTATTCATTTTCTATGTACAAGATATTGAGGTATACTAGCCTTTGCTCGTTACTTCGGTCGCGTAGAAGTGGTCGACCTAGAACCTTTACGTCCACGCTAGGCTGCATTTTTTACCTTCCTCATTTACACGGTTAACATACCGATGCATTGTCACGTCGCTCCGGTGTATGAGCGTGATAGCGGCATGCACGTATACAGCGATGTCCCGCTTGCATACCGGAGCGACGTGCGAAAGATATGAGGAGGGTAGTAGAGGTAGATAGAGTCAGGGATAGGTTAGGGAAGTCTCGGGAGTTGATCTCTGGATAAAAATAATCATATAAATCCCTAAGTTACTTTGTTTATAAATGTTATACTATATAATATATTAGGTATATCAAAATTTCACCCAAATCTGTTAAGCTGTTTTTGTGTTATTGAGAAATATTCGCGTTATTTTAACTATAAAAGTTATTTCATATAATTCTATATCACTATCCTAATGATCACAATATAATATTCGGTAATAGTTCGTAGTTTCCTCTACATAATGGAAACGTTAACCTGTATAAAAACGCAAATAAAAAACCAAACATATACTACCAAGAAATCAAATAAAAAACTTCCAATGATGTAAAAAAGTTATCTACCTGTTTAACATACGAACTTTTGGCCCAGAATGACGCAAATCGCTTGAAGTTATTTGCCCTTCTACTGAGAATTCGTTGTGCGAACGCACTAAATCTAATTATAAATTTGTAAATGTCATTGTTTATTATTTAAAAATGTTGTCTACTCGTTCTCATATTAATGTTATTTTAATATGTACATATGTACTTATTTATGCTTCGGAGCTTGGTTCCACTCGGCAACACGTTGATAACATAAGATATGTGCGACAACTTAATCTCTGAAGTAGCTCAGGGTATGGTTTGATAAAAATTACTGCAGTAAAATGGGGTCCTACTTTGATCCCCTGTGACTAATAATTATGCTCCAAGTCTGAAAAATTATTTAAATAACATATTCATCACCTTATAAAAGAAAGTCCCCCGCCGCGTCTGTCTGTTTGTGTGTTTGTATGTTCGCGATAAACTCAAAAACTGCTGAACGGATTTTCATGCGGTGTTCACCTATCGATAGAGTGATTCTTGAGGAAGGTTTATGTGTATAATTTGTTAACGGTTTGTGTAACCCGTGCGGTATGTTATTTTATGTTAAATGAATATACTGAGGTGAACGAAAATAAATATTAATTTCCTTACTTAGGAAGCTAATGACCATTTTACATAATTTACAAATGTGGGAATACAGCAAACACTTAACATTGTTATGTCGCTCATTAAGTCATCACCATCAGTGTCATCACCTCTTGCAATACCCAAGAACGTTTCACACGCACGATCAATCAAAATCGTACTTGTAGTATTCTTGAAAATATTGATCAAATATATTCTACATATTATTTATAATATCACTACACCTTATAAAACAAAGTCCCCCGCCGCGTCTGTCTGTTTGTATGTTCGCGATAAACTCAAAAACTACTGATTTTCATGCGGATTTCATCTATCAATAAATAGAGTGATTCTTGAGGAAGGTTTTAGGGTGTATAATTTGCTAACCCGTGCGAACCTAATACAACATTGCATCAAACAAACCCGTCCTGTTGGACAACAACCTAGTAGTTTTGGGCTGCTGAAATATTCCAACTTAAGGTACAACAACATTAACATATCATATTTTCATTAATACGAAGATTTAATAGTCAGTGTTTATAATGATTATGTGTTATATTATCAGATTCGAGCTGACGCGGACGCTGATCGTATGGAACAGCGCGCTCGCGGCGTTCAGCATCATGGGCGCGTGCCGGACACTGCCGGAGTTCATCCACGTGCTACGGAACTATGGGATCTACCACTCCGTATGTGTTCCGAGGTAAGTGACGACAGGAACCGCGTTCGCGAATGCATAAATAATAATAAATAACATAGTAGACGCGTAGTTTCTGGCAATAAAACACTTTACATCAGGGTAGAGGGGTTAGAAGAAAAATCTCCAACGCAGCCGAGTCTGGTATGCTGCCGGATCAGGAGAGGTGAGGAGAAAAGAGATGAGGATTACCTTCACCTCTGACAAACAAGTCTTCATGATAACGAAAGATCTTTCCTTTCAAAGTTCATTTCGATCCTAAACAAGCTTAATAAAATAGAATAGATGAAGCATGATAAAACAAAGGGGCCCTGTAATTGGGTAGGGAGTGGAGCGAATTACTGAAGCCTATTATGGATTGAGTTGTAATTAAATGATTCTCCAGGGGACAGTCTTACACAAAGCGACCTAGACCAAACTAGGGTTTCACTAAAACCAAACTAGGGTTCTATCTAAGTAATAATCATTTGATAATTACATTTATGACTTAGAAGCAGTTTGGTTTTATTACACACAAACACAAAATAAAAACTACGCTAGTTTTTTTACACCCGATCATCACGGGCCACATAAATAATTGCTCCGAACAGATAAACAATTTTTGATCTAATGCTGTGCGGATATGATGGTCGTTCTTGTCTACGTGACAGCGTGATAAAACGGTGTCCGTCACTTTCAATCCCATGGTGTTAACAAGTGACAGTTGTTTTATCACGTGGATAAAGATGGATAAAGCTATCCATAATACGCCGGCTGGACTTATAAATCTTAACAATGTTGAGTTCTATCACAATCGGCTAGTGACTCGTAGACAATGTCAAGTATTTGATAATAGTTGGCTTATCTTTATATGTTATCGATCCTGCGGGCGCAGCACGGTTCCATTTTTATCGACTATCACTAAGCGCGTCCCTTTCGCACTTACATACTTGTTAGAACGTGACAGGCATGGTGACAAGCGATAAAAAGGTTACCGTGCTAAGCCGCCTGGTCCGCACTGCTGTTTTACATATGCGTATCATTACACGATCGTAGAATACGATGTGACGTCATATACTTAGATATGATGGTCTTAACCACTACTAATACCACCCCACTATCCCAACCCGACTTGTAACTTTGTATTTTTTTTTGTATTTCTTAATCCCACCATCGTATTTTATTATATACATACTAATACAACCTTTGTTCAACCTTACCTTATGTGGTGCCAATACGGTTTTTTCCTACCATCTTTTTATAAACAGATTTACAGTTTATTCTTAAAGTTCCAAAAATAACTCTTATTTTAAATTAAACTCGTGGTCGGGTACTTCGTCCTCTTGCTTTTTTAACCTTTTCGCATACATCAGTGACGCAATGTTTTCCCAGCGCGTCCTTCGCTGGATTCTAGAAGTACATAACTACCTAAGTAGGAGGGTTCGATAAACTTTTTCTGACTCAGTCTCGTGTTCGGAGCTTCTCACGTATCTATCGGATATATTCTGGAGGGGATATTATAATCGCTGATCTATATAGTTCGTTTTTTTAGCGTTAGAAATAAGGTAAACAATCTTGATGTGTCTTTTAATTGAAAAACACATTTTAACAATAAGTTTTCGGCAAATATTAACAATTATGAATGTAATACGATCATTTATATTCTTCTGCTTTCAAAAGTAATAGTTACTGATTTTTACAAAGCGTTTTTCAATTAAAAGACATGTCAAGATCGCTTACCTTCTTGCAAGTTCTTTCTAATGCTAAAAAAAACGAACTATAGGAAAGACGTAAAAGCGCGCTCTTAAAAGTGACAGGCATTGCTTATAGTCTGGGGCCACAGGATATTGACAAATGTAAATAAGGTTTTTTCTTTTATATAAATATTCCTATGTTTATTCTTCGATTCCGTATAATCGTTACTGATATCGAGGTCACAATTACACTACCTCTTAGATTTATAAGTGGTCTAACGTGGGTCTATAGTTCATTATTTTTAGCATAAGAAATAAGGTAAACAATCTTGATATGTCTTTTAATTGAAAAACACGTTTTAAAAATAAGTCATGGCAAATATGTAGTAATTATGAATCTAATACGATCATTTATATTCTTCTGCTTTCATAAGTAATAGTTACTGATTTAGCATTTTTTGCCATTAAAAGATATGTCAAGATCGCTTAACTTCTTTCTAATGCTAAAAAAAACTAACTATAACTAAGGCGCTGGGTGTCACGTATTACGTCGGTATTCCACACTCGTCTGTCTAATGTTATTCAGGCGGTGTACTGCGAAAGTGCCGACCCAATTGTTTGGTGTAATTTTTTTGTTACATTATATTTGATTCGTTGTCGCTTTCATTTTATGAGGATGTATATTATACTCAATCATTTTGCAGGTAGATTTTATTTTGTAGAGGTGTTCTAAAACATACATTATTATTAAAAAAATAGGAGGAAGTATCTTTCCGTTTGACAAGGGCCATGGACTTTGGCAAGGAATAATTATATTTTTCGTTATCTTATATATGTTCCTGAAAATTACCTGAAAGTTTTTTTTGCTTAAGTAGATTACTTGTAAACATTGTAGCTTGTAGCGTAGTGACACCAGTGACATAAGAGTGACGCACAAGCTTTTAACTTCGTTCCGTTCTTCGTTCTTTCGTGTTTATTTTCTTGGTGATTTTATTTTTAGTTACATTACGTTAATAAATTTGGCTGTTTTGAAGAGCTCCATATTCTGGGCGTGATAAATACAAAATCACAAACCGCCCCAAAAAAATTTAATTATGTAATTTTGAATAAATGTACCTATGTAATTTTTAGTTGAGTTGCGAAAATACTATATTTTTTCGTAACTCAGTGGAAGATTTTTGCGGCGGTGAAATTCCTTCGTATGTGTAATTTTATTGTAGTAATATACAGGGTGCCGCGTTCAGTATGGACTATGGATCAAACGACGCTGCATTGGTTTTCAATTTTGATCCACATTGAACGCAATATGCGTCCTGCTATCCTGCTAAGCGGGTTTTAAGAATTTCACCTTTAAACAAAAAACGTTGTTACGTCACATTCGTTTAACATACTTATTGATGATTGGATGAAACAGATGAATATAGCGCAACCAGTGACAAGCTGTGAATTGTCAGGCTAACAAATACCAGGACTAATTAAAAAAAATATTAATTAAAAATGCCCGTGCATCCTTTTAATGTCAGTCGCTGAATTGTCACTAAATAACTCATTAAGTTACTGTAATGCCGGCTACACACGTAACTATAAATCGTAGCGATTAAACTGTGCAGTCCGATTTGCGCAGTTTTATCTACCGCGCGTGTGTATGACAAATCGTTGTCGATTATCGTAACTCCGTTTACTAAACAGGCATGATGTGCTCAGCTCAACTGATTTCAAATTCATGCTAAATCTAGAATGTACCTTTTGGCATTTTACGCCGATGCCTAAAAATTAATTTGATGTCTCTACGTCATTGCATTGCATTATAAGACCTGATGTTTTGAATATTGCTCAACCACTTGCTCTTTAACGTTAGTACCATGACTTAATAACGTATTTACGTGTAGGTAAGTAAAGTGTCATTCTATAGAACTTGCTAACTATGTAAACAAACCGCCATATTGAAATTGTCACTGTATGATGATTTCAGTATGGCGGTTTGTTTGCATAGTTAGCAAGTTCCATTGAATGGCACATTAGGTATTCTTTTAAATTTGACTTTATTGCAGGAGAATAAATTTCCATACCTACATCAAAATGTGTTAATTTATTGGGATTACATACTAACTTTTGTTGACTTGGCCAAACGTGAAGTGACGAACGATGACGGGTTTATAATAGAAACCTTGTCTGGTTTCTGAAAAAAGTAGCGTCACGTGAACGTGGCACAATCATAACAACAAACACAAGTTCAAATAGGTATGGTACAAAGTCTAGGTATTGGGAAACGGGTAATTATGACACATGTGATAATTTAATCTAAGTAAGTATAGGATTTCAGTAACAAAAACAACGACATTATTGGCAAGCGAACACAAAATAAACACACGGAAAAAAATTAAAAAGAATTAAAATTGCATTAACGTTTAATGTTTTAAGCATTTCCATATGAGCCTATCGAACAAAGCAGTAAATTTTTCTGTTCGTACTTCGTACGTTACGTACCTACGTACATTTGTTTATATTTAATATATTATAGTAGTTCATCTTAATAAAATCACTTTAATGTGTGCTCAATAGATCATATTTTTTTCAGTGCATTGTTTGATCTGCCATTAATGTGCCTAAGTTCTCTAAACATGAGAATAAATAATGAAGTTGACCATTTTTTATCTGCCACTACGAACATGGAAATTGTAAATCAAACGTCAGACATTGGAATAAATAACGGAGTTGACTTGATTTATATTTTACCTCAATGTAGAAAAATGTTTAAATTGAACATTTTAATGTCTCGATAATACAAATGGCATTATATTATACAGATACAGAGAAATCATAATCTAACTCTAGAGAATGAACCCCCTGAATTCCAGAGGCCTTTATAAAGAACAAATTCTAACATTTATTTTCAACTTTTATTAAACAAGAGAAGGTTCAAAATCCAAAAACAAAACAAAAGCTTCTGAGATCCATGGCGGCTATTTACCAGTGCATCGCTCTCACACATGTGCCTGCAACCAATACGACTAATCGCGATATGCCATGAGCGCATGCGACAGTTGCCCCCGCAGCATTGATTCACTTGCACCCCCATTCAGCTGGGTCATTCACGAGCTCCGTAACCCCCCTCTCTACCCCCCGTAACTAAGAGGCGACTAGCAACTTCGCTTTTTGGCTGAAACTTGAAAATTCTCTACATTCATTGATCATCTCATAATTTGACATCTGTGTAACGGCTCCTCTACACGATGGGCCAACGCCGGCCACTCCAAGGGACGCAGCCATGCGGTAGAATGAGATAGCAATATCACTTGCTCCCTCTAACGCACAAATGCGTCCCTTGGAGTGGCCGGCGTTGGCCCGTCGTGTAGAGGAGCCATGACATGAATAGGTACGTGAATCGGGCCATCGGGCACGTATGAGCCAAGTTTACAAATGATAAATGATGGTTTCTATATATATTTATATTAAAGTGTAATGTTTGTATTTAGACATAATTGACTAAATTAAATATTATAGCTCCACCGTTTTAATTATTTCTGTGGTATTTTATTGGTATATGTAAAGCCTGACAACAGTTTATTTGACCCTCGCCATTTTGCGGATTTTCAATGGTACTAATTTCTTTTACTGGCAACAAGTACTCTTTGACAACGAACGTTGGATGTCATCGAATGTCACCGATGTAAACAAATAGAAAATATCTACGAATATATTCAAATATAAACGGTTTTATTACAAAACTGCCAAAAAAAGATTCCAAAGATGCAAAAAAAATTGTAGTGAATGCAATCAAATACATACAGCTTAAAAAAACGAAGGATTCATAGCATTCCAATAAACAATGTTTTAAAGTTGGTTGTTGACATGACCGGTATTGAAGTTTTATAGTGCGGTTGTATTGAACTGGTTATCGTATCGTATAGGAAGTAACTCAAGAAAATTGGAGCAATTACTGTGACCATGTTAAAAAAAAAATAAGACGATTATAGGAATAAAGGTCCTATAATCGATTCCTATAATCGTATTGGAGACTGAACGTTTTATAATCGAGGTTGGTGGTTCTGAAAGTGACACAACATCTGATGAAAATCAGACTTAGACCTAGTCAGAAAACGGAGAATATATAAATATTGAATATTTAGAATCAGATTTTGACGAATAGGTAAATTGAAAGAGCCGAATTCTCTGTAAGCAATGTTTCTGACATTATACGAGTATCAACATGAAGCCAATGCCCACTACCCCAACTATACATGACGTACGCACATTATTGCCATACGTAAGCTGTTTGCAGCGACACTATCTCAGGGTTAAATAAACTGTTGTCAGGCTTTAATAGATGTATAAGTGTTAGGGTAAGTATCTTGGTGGTCGGTATCGATGTCGGTCATGGAAATGCAGGGTGATATTGCGCGATACCTTACCCTTAGGGCTCGGTTACACGCACCGAGTAGAGTGGCGAGACAGTAAAACGAAGTATGGAATTTTTACTCGGCCGAGTAACAATTTCATACTTCGTTTTACTGTCTCGCCACTCTACTCGGTACGTGCGATCCTGGCATTATAGACGAGTATTTAATATTGTCCGATAAATCACCGATAAATCACGTTAAGTACCACGGAACCCGTCGTGCGTAAATATGACAAGCGCTAAGCCGGTTTCTAATACGTATATTAGCTAAATGGAATTAATTGGTGTGGCGAACCGGCGCGGCGACGCGACCTTTCGAGGTCACGCAAGGCTGATGTCAGTCATAAACAAATGAAATTAATCTTTGCTCATAAACATACAATAATCTGCATACACACATACACACATAATACACATATTAACGGGTATATTCATGTACATATTAACGGGTTAGAAACATTATTAATGTTTATTAGCGGATAATTCCCATACATTTCACATAATTGAGTTATTCAAATGAACAAAAAAAAATCGACAAGGAAATAATAATCGACCTACAAATTAAGTTAAAAGCTTGTTCGTCGTTCTCATGTTACCGTATACGCTACTATGTTTACAAGTAATCTACTTAAGCATAAAACAACTTTCAGTCAATTTGACGAACATGTAGCTAACGAAAAATATAATAATACATATATATAATATAATAATTCCTTGTCAAAGACCGTGCTGGCAAGCGGAAACTTCCTCGTCAAGTTTTTAAATTAAAAAGGTTCTATTACCGATCTGCCGTCGGAAAGTGTCCAAAATTTCCAAATCGAAAATTTTATTATATATTTACTATTTGCTTTTAAACTTATTTGTACATAAAAAAGTAGGTAAAACAAGCGGGCTTGATGCACATAGGCATTATCTACTCTACCAACCTTAAGGCGAAACAAAAATGCATGAAGGTGGGCAGTGAGAAAAACGGAATCTTCTCATATTTTTCTATGAGGATCGAAATTTTTCATCAAAATTTCCGTAAACTTCTCCAATGTTTTTGAAATCTTTACGTAACTTGCACATTTCTACGATTGATTACTTGAAATTGGGAATTATTTTCCCTTCCTATCTATCGCATATACCGGTGGAGACAGCTTTGCTTACCTTGCCCCTCAACACATTCCCCTCCACCTCCACCTTCACTTTGTACTCTTTCTTCCACGTGCTCCAATCTAAAGTTCTAAACCGGTCTTTTCACATGCGTCAAGTTCGTATTGTCTCTTTCATTGAAGTCTACTGAGCTTCAATTCTATAGGACCTGAATATCCTTATTCACTTATACCTACATGTTTTAGTTTATACGGCTATCATACTGGGAATATGACTTCCGCAGAGGATCCTTTTTCCTCTTACATAACATAACGTTCGGTTGGCTGTCAGCCAAATCAGACACTGGTTAAATTCACTCCGTTTCATCCTCGGGGATTTAGAGTAAAAGGATTGACGGATTGCCTATAGAATAGACATTTGAAAAGAGTAAAAGACCGAAAGTGACATAAAAACGGCTATAAGTAGAAGAAATATTATTGTTTTAATAGGTACTTCCCTCGTCATAATCCAGCAACATAAAAACTAGTTTGATGTATTCAAAAGGTACTTAAAAACACAATAGAGTACGTAGCGGCCCCCTTTTTTAAATACCTGTCGTTAAATTTAAATAATCACGATTATTTAGCAGTGGCGCTAGTGTGCACGATTGCACGTTGATGGGCTCTAAAATGATAAATGACCCATTCAAAAAGAATTAAACACTCTCTTTAGGTAACAATTGTAACAGTTTCTCTTTCGCTATCGCAAGTCAGCTGTCAGTCAAGGCATAATAGAACTAGAGCTAAATCTAGACCACGATGCTCTCAATATAGCATTCACTTCTGATATTTAAAAACTGTGCCAGAGTCAGGACAGAGATGTACTTATAATGCAATAAAAAGTTTTGAATACTCGTACCTAAGACCCATGTTCTGATTCTGATTCTGAATGACGTAAATAGGGGCTTTAAGATACCTATCACGTTTCCAGGAATTTATTTACTGACCTTGAATGTGCATTGAAAACTCTATTTTTTTCCTAACCTGCTAAGTTTTGATTAATTGTAGGTCTTTAAGGTATTATCAATGTTATCATCATGCACTTGTCAGTCCTCCTGACCAGAATTAAACATGTATGCTTCTAGACTGCACCCGAACTCTTTGTTGTAATCCGTTCGTTATTTCGTAACCGGAAGTTGGATCCGGCTCAGTGAACAAAAAACTGAAAAAAAAGGAAATTCCATTTTAAGCTTTGGGCATTTTGCCAATGCTACGGTGCCAAAATGTTTGTTAAATCTAGATTCTACTAATAGACGGTTATCAAACATTTTCTGCATTCACTTTTAAAGTTAATAGTTATACAAATACTTGGTTTATAAGCAGAGCTCGGCGGGGGTGAGCTGTTTTCAGAGTTTGCACAACATGGACATGCCTTGTCATTCGATGGTATATATGGTGTAATGTAATAACTAAAATAAATATATTATTTAGGCTGCCTTCCGCTACGATTTTTACGTCGCCATTAAAAAAATGGATTTTATAGCAAGAATTTTTTAGTAAAACCTCTTCAAATAATATGTTTATCCATCCATATGCTACTATTAAAGTGTATTTGTACATAAGGCATTGTCATATTACTTTAATTATAATTAAAGTAATAAATAATAAAGTAATAATAAAAAAAAGTAAAGTAGTAATAATTAATAAAGTTTTATTTTAATATTTCTTTCTAAGGTGTATCTCTATTCATATCTACACTTGACATAAGTGACGTCAAAATGGCTCACCCCTGCCGAGCTCTGTTTATAAGAATTATAAGACGTGGATATCAAATTGTACGTAAATAGCAGGTATCCTGAAAATTGCTCTAATCTAATCATTTCAGGTCTTATCTGGTAATCACTGGATTATATATTGGGTTAACAAACCTACCCCAGCCTAACAAACCTGCCCGTCTGTCACTTCACCGTTAATTGTATTAGGTTATACCCCTCGCAAATTAACATTGACGTAGGTATTCATGAAACCAACAAGGTGCGGGTTCGAAGGGTACGCACAATAATATTTGTATTGCGATCGTGATGTCAATGTCGTTTACGTATACAACAATATATACATATTGTACGACGATGTATACACATCTACGATTGAACTTATTAGCTCCGGCAGTTGTTTTGTATCGCAAATGTTTATTGTGACTTTCTTTGTCATATCATAACTTTGATGCTAAGCACACTAGCCCTAGCACAGGATTGGCGCGCCAGTATCTCGCGGCGAGCACAAGACGGACGGTTAGTTTATCTCGCTGCGAGATACTGTCGCGCCAATCATGTGGTAGCCCGGCAGGAGCTATGGACATACAGAAGACGGTCTTAGCTAAAGCGACCTTTGCACTAAATATAATTAGGACGGGGCCCTTACGCTAAAGTGGGTTATTTTATGCCCTTGTTGTGTAATCTACGATGTATCACTACACCTTGTAAAACAAAGTCCCCCGCCGCGTCTGTCTATTTGTGTTTGTTCGCGATAAACTCAAAAACTGCTAGACGGATTTTCATGCGGTTTTCACCTGTCAATAGATTGATTCTTGAGAAAGGTTTAGGTGTATAATTTGTTAGCCTGTGCGAAGCCGGGATGAGTTGCTAGTTATCAATATAATCTTCAGGTATTATAGATAAAGTAGTCGCAAAAGTCTTCGATTAATAACTATAAACAAAAATTTACAACTTTTATGGGACGCAATCTTGTGGCTGCTTTTTTACACTCGTCATATATTATAAACTATGGGTTATTCATAGAATTTATATAAATATGAGTTACCATTCAAACATTGCGCAGATTCTGTGTCAATATTGTCATTGTGAACAGTAAATAGCACATGTCCGTATTGTCCGTGTTTTACCTCATTGCCAGTGGGCTGAGTAAAGTGCAAACAATCTTTCATTTCCGAAGTGGAACCTTCAGTGCTTGTTTAGATAATGACCTCTGATACACTCACTAGGCCGTGTATTCTCGTTGCTAATACGAGCACGGGGCACAGAGAGTCGGGTGTACTCGTATAGACAAACCAAAATAAACATTGTGATGTGACGCGTCTTGAAATTCGTACAACAAGCGTAACGGGGGGCGTAATTTGTCACGTGAATTTTCGTAGCATCTGTCTTTCCGTTTTTCACGAGTTTGTCGATGTAGGTGTAGGTTACCTAATAAATCTGGCTTGTGAAGTTGTGATCTTACGCAGCCCGGCTCGGCAGGCGGTATCGATTCGCCGTTCTGCGGGCAAAGTCGGATGCGGTCACGGTCAATGTCGGCCGCCAGATTTGGAGCACCGAAACATAAGAATGCCGTGACTGTTAACATATTTTTTTTTCTCTTTGTGTTTTCTCTTGCAATTTTCCATGGTAATCTATAATCACATAGGAGAGGTAATAATGAAAGCAGGGATGTTAGCTTTGATGAATTATCGTGATTGTGATTTATTTTTTAGCGATCACAAATACGAGCGAATCACATCACGTTACCCATAAGAATTTGATGTGGTTTAGGTATAAATTAGAATTTAATGATTTGTTCGCCATCCGGTCTTATTTATCTAATGACTGCAGCCTGGGAGCATCTCATGGACAAAAGCAACTCAATAAAGTATGATAAGCCTAGCTCTGGTTCTCGCCAACGAGAAGCGATATATTCTCAGATGTCTGGGACGTCTCGGTTTTACTCTGCCTCTCCTTTTTTTCTATTTTCCCTTTACGTACGAGTAAGTATCGTGCCTTAATAATATGTAGCAATTAATTTTATAATTTTTGTACCTTTTTTATGGTTGTTGTACTTGTAATTTTGATAGAGATGATGATTTTCTTCAGTCTTCCCTTATACAAGCTAAAGTAATGCAGGAGCAGTATATTAGTATAATAAAACGTTGATCTCACTCTACTACACCAACCCGAGGCACCGACAGCGCGCCTACACAATTACACATTATACAAATAGTTGTAACGTCACCGTTTATACACTTTTGTACAGTCAGCGGCAGAAGTTGGCTAAGCGTGTCAGGTGTTCAAAATGATCTTGATGCGACTTTATTATTAAGAGAATAAGGTCATTTTGAACACCTCACCTGCTTAGCAACTTCTGCTGCTGACTGTACTGTATTTGCCGAATACATTTTGATTTCTCATCTTATCGGTACATATCCGTACTCGTCTATTCTCGGAACGAGACATGCATGCCGTCACGTGTGAATCGCGTGCGGATTCGTCGTTTTTGTGGTCGTCACGTCACCGTCACGCGTCATTATCGCAGACATGATATAACAACAATACTCTCGCGAGTATTGCACAATGCAGTCGGCATCGAATAGATAGTGACGGTCTGACGGCCAAAGCGGCGAAATATATCATAACACATCTTAGAAATAAGGATAGGTTCCGATATATTTGGTCACATTGGCCGTCACTATCTATTTGATGCTAATTGTACAATTTATAACAAAGTTATTTTATGATTGAAGTGCTGAGTCGAACAGTCTAGGTACCTGACCCTAAATAAGACGTTACACCCCTAACAGTACTATCAGCATTATTTCGAGTGTCAATTATAGTTTAAGAAGTAGATTTGAATCACGTCTCAAACGCTATCATAATTTGTGTAATTTATGTGTTGTAAAATTTCATCGACTTTTCAAAAAACATTTCATAGATAACGTGGATGTTTAGAAAATATGTTTAAGAAAATTGCAAGCTCCATTAGAACTTAAAAATGACATCATAAGTCAAACGCTTGAAATGAATCACGATACTAAAATTTCAACAAACATTTCAACCGATTTGCGTAAATAAATAGGTACCTATCCTCAAGTTCAACAACATCCTGTAACAACAAGTGACGTGACGACAGCAAGATTATGTTGTTGTCAGAAGCACTTAGTGTTGCGTTTGTGAAAAATATCCTTCTCAAATAATAGCGCCAGTATTCATTTAAATAAGTACGATTAATGTAAACCCCACACTGTACTGTGGTACATTATTTTGGGATTCGGTATTATCATTGACATCCAAGAAATAAAATACCATTTTTATTTTTAAGCGAAACATTAAAGTTAAACATCTCATTCCGGTGCGATAGCATTAGCACGTATTTTTCAAAATTTGAACAGCGTCAACTAAAGTGTAAATTATTTGAGTACTTAAATGGTATTATAATGGTATTAGTGACGTAAAAAATATTCCATTCTCGTGCGTAATGTCTAACCGTACTGTGCTAATTAATTGGACAATCTGATTACTTCATACATTATGGTATCGTTGACATGACGTGCGTTTAATGTCACCATTTTTGGATACTTCAACAAAAACATCCTGTAATCAAGACTGCATGTGTTAGCACGATAATAACGACCATCGATAAAATAAATTAATCCGCTGTAACTAAAATAAAAATGAGCTAAATGTGTAAACTTGCTACATCCGATTGATACTTATGAATCTTATGATCGATATTTGATTAAAGTCTATGCAATATGTGCCGTCTTCAAACGAAAGGTACCAGATTGGTACAATATGTGCCAAAGCTGCACTCACATCGCATGTAAGCAACAGTGTCTAGCAACAATAAAACACAACGATTTTGTAATCTCTTCGCACTTCCTCGTGCATAATTGCTCGTCTCGCATCTGAGACACTGTTACGAGTATGTGCGGAATTGCGGAAAGAACGTTTCTAATTATTCTGTTTAGTTGTGATTTCACTTAATTTATTTTAAATTTATAACAATAATAACATGATTATCAATCATCTGCTATTCCAGAATAATTTCGCCGCTATTAGACGGTTAGGTTAAATATAATATGTACATTAAAATACTCATCAAATGCTCATTAACGACGTAAATATTGACGTCACCGATGAAAACTTCCCGGACCTGATTTGCTGCTTTTTTCGATAACTCATTATCGCAAAGTGGAAACTGATATTTGTATTTTTCCGAGCTGATCTCTATAGTTAGTTTAAACGGGGACCGTTTGGTTAGAATAAAAAAAAATACATTTCCATATAACATACAATTAATCTTACTTACGTCAGGCTGTCAAGGTTTATGATCCATACAAAAACGCATATTCTTTAGGGTTTATACATATAACTTTCCCACGGCAGCAATTTGATTCGTTAACCCATCCCATGGCATATGCAGGATTGACATTTTACATTTTCATTTAATACAAAATGTTTAACATAAAAGGCAGAATACGTTAATCGAGAAGCCGGCAACGCTGAAAACGTTTGAAAGCCCTTTCATGTCGTAAACAGGAACTCCGACAGAAAGTTCCCATGAAAAGCTTTAATCTGCCTGACAGGGCAGAAATTTACCGGCTACCTTTATTAGTATTATTACTATGATTTATACTCTTACGAGTATTGAAAAGTGAAATTTTCACGCTTTATGAAAATTTTCATACAATACAAAGTGATCCCTTTTCGTTACTCTGTAATATTATACTCCAGAGCAACGTGAAAAGTATCAAAATAATAATCTAGAAAGGAAAGAATGAACTTGTGCCATTGATATCAATATTTTCCAAACAGAACCAGTTACCGGTTCCGGTAAGAATAAAATTGTGGATGATAAAGAAGGACTAGCCAATAGTCAATTCTACCGGTTTGTGCTGGTGCCGTTTATTAGTTGCTATTGTGGAGGTTAGAGAGGTTAGATTAGATAGTAAACCTCTATGACACTTGACACATAGACTTATATCGACCGGGATATGAACCGTGATGACCCTTTTGTATTGTTATCGAGCTCCCGATCTCGTTGAAATATCGGGAGCTTGAAAATAATACAAAAGGTAATCAACTAATCACGGTTCATATTCCGGTCGATATAAGTCTAGTGAAATTAACCGTGAATCATTCAAAACTGTTACTTGACATATGTTCAATTTTTTTTACATTATCTCTAGTTATTTGGATAGAACATTAGCAAGTTATCATATAATAAAGTGGAAATAAAATATATTGAAATGATTTAAAAAAATTGGTACATGTACATTTCGTACCTTGTCACTGTGACGAGGTACGAAATGGGTCGGAAATTACATTCTTTGACTGTACATATTAGCATTTGACCTACTGTAGCTGGCTGGCAATCTAGCAAATTCCATTCTAGTCCCGAGTGCAACTTGACCTATATTGTCTCATAATGGCGTTGTTCATAAACGTTCGTCAAATCTAGCATCATCGATATAAGAGAATCATTGGCCACCTCATCTGTTGTAGATGCTTGTTGCGGCGCTTGTGGGTTTATGGGGTTCCGCATCGTCGTTGATGTCTATAAAGTCCTACAGCAGCGCGGCATTGCTTGCCACACCGATCGCACACAAAACGCGAGTCCGCAAGAGGCTGGTAGATCACGACCAAGACTTTTCCGCTTAAAGTTCTCCAGCCAGTCATCGTCATGCTTTGAAGTTCCGACTTTAATGTCATGATGCCACTCCGGTCTCAATTCGGCGCGTTTCTACCAACCCTCTGTCCGAATTCCAAAATTGTCCATGTCACGCTTACGGGGTCCTTAAAACCGTAATAAATAATCGTTTGTCATTATTCAATCGTTTTTCATTCTATTTGTATTTGTGACGCCATTTCTATTTGTGAAAGAGACACAATTTAACAGAGGGTTGCTAAGTTTCATGTATAGAGACGCCAGTCGGTCCCTAGTGCATTCTATATTGTGTCGACATATCATGGTTTCCGAATTACTTAATTTTACGGAGTAGTCAGTGAGATACAGATTACGTTGTAAATAAATATTGTTTATTGCATAAACTTGCTATTACACTTCCCTGTTATTAGTTTGCATGATCCAATCTTAAACAACATTTGAAAACATCAAATTGGTTTTCCTTGTTGAGACTTTCCTTCACGCTGTGTCATGATCAGATCACATATTATTCAAAAATATTTAAAAATAATTCGTAATCTGGTGTGTGATTTATTTATTGCACAAAATCACCTAAATTCATCGCTTCAACTTCTAAAGAGCTTGAATGATATCATAATGCCCATTGAACTCAGTACTTCACATACCTACCCCAATTTCAAATGTAGTGATACATTATGCTGCTATAAATATCGTATGCTCTAACAGCTTGCCAACCCGACTAATATTATAAGAATAGTGAGGAGTAATTATTAGCATCGGAATGAGATATGTGTCGAGATATGTACTCTTAATAGGTCTGTTCAAGCGCATTTATAAATGAGATCGGTCTAGTTGAATGTAATTATGTGTAAGCAACAAAAATCAATATACATTACCACATATGTGACACATACAGACTAATATGTAATTATATTTGTCAACATCCATTATAAGTTTAGCAGGTAAAAGAAAAGGTAGAGGTTGCGCCGGAACCGCCGTAACACGACATACTGACCCACTACAGTACCTACGTTATACATCTCCTTCAAGATCAACTGTAATAAGACATAAATACTGCTATAATTACACGTTCGTGTGCTGTAATTGCTCGCCAAATGTCTAATAAGTATAGATAATAAGTAGTAATATGATAGTAGCATCCCGCGCCGCGCGGCTTGTGCAACGCCACTTTCTAACCGACTGTCCCACTCGGTCAGTTGGACACAAGTGACGTAATGTTTACACGTGTTACTTAACTTTTATTTGATAAAAGTGCTTACTTTGCATCGTAACCCTATTTCGGAACTAAGATATTATCTGTAAATATCGTTAGTTTCGTGGAAATTGTGGATATGCAAGTCATTTGCGGTTTTCCTCCCCTTTTTCTGAAAACTCGCGAATTTATGATCGCAGTCAGCTTAGATGGGATTGGTGATTGGAGCATTCCACGGGCTGTCCCGTACAAACGCATTTCGTTTCATGTATTTGAACTTTATATTTGGCGTTGGCGTCTAAATCAGATGATTATTTTTCTGTGCATATTTTTGACCATTTGTCACAGAAAAATAAACTTTTATACCTGTAAATCTTCAGAAAATTTGCGTTCGTACGGGACAACGGTAGACAATTTCATGGCATGCTCCCATTAAATTAAAAAAAAATGTATACCTAGTGAACAGCACTACCAATAAGTATGTAGAGTTTCACCATATAAACAGTCGGGACAGCTGCGCATACTCGTACGCGGGTCAAATTGCTGAAATTTGTATCTTCGTATCTCTTGATCGATCCAACTTCATTGTATCTCCAAACGCTCAAACCTTCTAATCATCCCGAGAATACTATAACACTTATCACTTAACAGTAATGCACACGGTCACGTTCCCAGGCAGTCAAGCGCGAGCCTACTGTCACACGCCATCGCATGTTGACAAAGAGGCATTCTTACTGTGAACACGCAAGCATTATACTCGTACGTACTAAATTGAGATTCGAGCACGTGGCATACATAATCTAAGTACCTACAATCCTACATGATTACGATTGTAATATTTAAATAATTTTTAAAAGCGAAAATCTTTTGTAAACGACTTCTTCTACTCCAGAGTAAAGTAATAAAGTAATAGCCTAATAACTGCCGTTTAGCCAATAATTCTTACCTTCCATTATTTTACAATTTGTAAAGTAAATAACTTAGACGAAAATTCAACTCTTAGAAACCTCATCTTTCAAAGCATTCGTAGGGAGCAAAAAACAACGTAATTTGTATCATTTAGTAATCAAAGTGATAATAGAGTCGGCCCCTCATTTCGACGA
The DNA here is from genome assembly GCF_963556715.1 of Cydia fagiglandana. NCBI lineage: Eukaryota > Metazoa > Arthropoda > Insecta > Lepidoptera > Tortricidae > Cydia > Cydia fagiglandana. The sequence goes on along the minus strand of NC_085938.1, from coordinate 9,296,534 downwards.
CTTCGGTTAGCCAGGTATTTTTAGTGGTTGGAATTACAGTTTAGTAATTTGACAAAACGTTTGAAGTGGGTTTATAATGGACATTACATTAGAATATAACTGACACCTGCTTTCGACTATTCGGATACGGTCACCGCCTGTCGATTTCACGCCCCGGTATACCGGTAATGGGTTCTTGCGGTTTCCACAAATGGTTTGACTGAATTGATACGATCAGGTTCAATATCCAAACAGGAAAATATGAGTTGACGTCCCGTTTGCACATACAAAATATTCAAATCTTTGGTTAGTCCGGATTGATTATTCCCTAAATCTATTGCTTCGTCTGATCTGTACGGATATTATGGTCGTATGTGTCTACGTGACCGTGATAATGACTAGGTGATAGTATGTGTCTCTTTCAATAACGTGGTGTTAAATATAAAAAGCGACATTTTATCATTTTATCTACCGAAAGGCTAACACCCTTCGCATTTCGGTAACAATCCGATTCACCCGCATTATAAATGCGAATTATCGTTTTATAGCTGTTAAAACTATCAAAATATACTTATATCGCACGTGCATGATTTTACGAGAAGTTGATACAAGGCAGATGATACTACCATATACAGTACCGGTCAAAAGTTTAAGTTCACTCTGTAAATTCGGTTAAATGAAGCTATAACACAATGTACTAATAAAATATAACACAATGTATTTAATAATCTTTTATTACATAATAAATTAAAGGTAATTCTCTAATTTAAAACCACAATTAAATAAAAAAGATCAGTTTTTGCCAACTTTAGACTCTTCAAAATATCCGCCTTTTGCTTTCAATGCTGCCATACACACTTTCGGCATTCGCGTAATTAGTTTTTGCAGTGTTGATGTCGAAATTTTATTCCAACAAATGTATAGGTATTCCCAAAGCTGTTCTTTATTAGTTGGCCGCATTTTTCTCACACTCCTGTCCAATTCATCCCATAACAACTCAATCGGATTGAGGTCGGGCGATTGAGGAGGCCAATCCATATATTTTAATTCTTTTTGGTTCTCTTTGGATGAAATGTAGTTTTTGCACAACTTCGACGTATGCTTGGGATCGTTGTCTTGTTGGAAAACAAAACCTCTGCCTACAATCCGTTTTCCAGATGGAAAAGCGTGACGTTGCAAAATGTTATGATACATTTTCTTATCCATTATGCCATTGACTCTCACGAGATCACCAACTTTGTCACCCGCAAAGCATCCCCAGACCATAACTGATCCTCCACCGTGCTTCACTGTTGGCATCACGCATTGCTTTATCATTCGTTCGCCTACTTGTCGTCGAACATATTGACGACGTCTCCCTCCAAAAATTTCAAACTTCGATTCGTCAGAAAATAAAACTTTAGACCACTGTTCAGACGTCCAGTTTTTGTGTTTCTGGGCCCATTTCAACCTCTTAACTTTATTCTGACTACGTAACAAGGGTTTTTTCGCAGCAATACGACCTTTTAGACCATAGTTTCGCAGACGCCGTTGCACTGTCGAAACCGATACTCGCTGTTCTCGGGTGGCGTTGAGTTCTTCGCAAATTTCTGGAGCAGTTAGAGTACGTTGGCGTTTGCTCTTCACGCAAATAAATTGGTCTTCGCTTTTAGACGTGACTTTTGGCCTACCTGATCGAGATCGACTGCAATTAAGACCGGTTTTTTGTTTTCGTTTCAAAGTACTCACGACAGCGGTTTGAGAAACCTTCATTTTTTCAGCGATTTTCCGCGTCGTGTAGCCCTCATTTGACAGAGTTACAATAACAGCACGAGTTTCGACACTAAAATCGGCTTTGCGACCCATTTTAAATGATTTCTAACTTCACGAAATCTCATAGGAAATACGGAACAAAAATATTAAATGGATCAAATTTTCCGAATAACATAAAACGATTCCTCCAAGAGGTATTTTTATTGTTATTTGGTAGTCGTGGAAACAATTAAACGTTTGAAATTCAAAACATATTCTATATTTGAACATAATTAAATATGATAACCTTATTTCGCAGAGTGAACTTAAACTTTTGACCGGTACTGTATTATGTATATTTTTACGTCACAAGTGTTACGTAGGTGTCCGTATAAAATATAAAGGGCAACCTCGTTAGTGAACTATTCATGTAAACCTCGTTGTTAGATTTCAAAACTTCCCCTTCCACAACATTTTAAATATAAAAACGTGGAAGCAACCTTTCAGGAAATTTTACAGTGAGACTAGAGATGGGCGGCGGGTAAATACCCAGGGTAGATATCGGGTATTTATCGGGTATTTACTAGGGTGGGTCATTTTTACTTTTTTTTTATTTCATAGGGGGCACAGTTAAAAAAAGGTGCCATTTGGTAATTAATTATTGCACGTATTTTTATTTATTTGTTAGCTTTAATTTTACTGCCTCCGGATTTTAGTCAAAGTTTTTGTTAAATGTATGGACAATATGAAAAAAAAGTGTTTAAATTTGAGTACTTTTTTATTTATTTATTGGCTCTGAACCTTTACCATGCTATTTTGAGCTAAAAATGGTATAACTTTTTAGCTAAAGTTTGAATAAAGAGACGATACATAAATATACTCCGAAGACCATACAAAATATAACAATATTTATATGAAAACTTTGAAATCGATCCGGAGGCAGTAAATGATTTCCGATTACAGAATAATTTGAAACACTGTTTATTGGCATTATTACGCAACTTTTTGTAACTGTGCCCGAAAAATAATTAATACTTTTTTTTTCTCCATACACGAGTGACCCACCCTAGTATTTACCCAATCTACCCGGTATTTACCTTTTCTACCCAAATGAGTGGGTATAAATAAAAGTTGGAAACGGAGTAATAAATTGAATTGAGATAATGTAAATAACAGTTTTTTTGATACTCATGTAGTTCTATAAAATGTATAATATTTTTATTGGCTAAGAAAATTGACAAATGTTTAATATCTTAATACATTACGTTCTACAATACGTGTGTTTGTCACTCTACTCCTCCTAAACGGCTGGATCGATTAGGATGAAATTTTGTGTGTATATTTCAATGGGTTCCTGAAGGGTTGGGAAACACAATTAAACCCGGTAGGTGGCGCTGCTATCGGTATATAGCCAAATTCGATTTACTGAAACCGATTTGGGTGAAATTTTGTGTATATGACTATTATATATGTATATTTCAACGAGTATCTGGATTGTTTGAAAAAACTACTGGACCCAGTAGGTGGCGTTGCTGTCGGTATATCACCTAATTTTATTTACTGCAACCGATTTGGATGAAATTTTGTGTAAGTATATTTAAACCGGTACCTAGATGGTTTATACCGATAGCAGTGCCACCTACTGGATCATATTGTGTTTTCAAACAATCTCATCATCCTACTCTCGTCCACTGCTGGACATAGGCCTCTCCTATTGCACGCCATTGAGCACGATTTGTGGCAACTTTGATTCAGCTCTTGCCAGCCGCCTTGCGAAGATCATCGCTCCATCTAGTTTGAGGGCGTCCTAATCTACGTTTGCCGCTGCGCGGTCTCCACTCGAGAACTCGTCTACCCCAAAGGTTATCGGTTCTACGGCTAATATGACCGGCCCACTGCCACTTCAGCTTGCTAATCCGGTAGGCTATGTCGACGACATTAGTTCTCTGACGGATGACTTCATTTCGAATACGATCCCTCAGAGAGACTCCGAGCAGCCCTTTCCATAGCTCGCTGAGCAACTTTGAATGTATGGACCGGTCCTACCGTGAGTGTCCACGTTTCGGCTTTTTTTTTTTTTTTTTTTTTTAAATAATAAACTGATCGGCGATTGGCTCTAGTCACACCTGATGGAAAGTGAAGACAGAGCCTAAGATGTAGCTCACCGGTTCAGTAATAGCCTATTCACTCTAGCTTTAAAGAGACCGAGGTCATATTTTTCAGGGAATACAGATGCCGGGAGCGCATTCCATTCCTTAGCCGTCCTTACCAAAAAAGACGAGGCAAATCGTTTTGTGCGGACAAATGGAATACTAACCACGAACGGGTGCATTCGCTCCCCGCGCCTGGATGTCCGATGATGGAAAGGGGATGGTGGGATCAGGTCATGCAGCTCTTGTGCGCACTCTCCAGAATGTATCCGATAGAACACCGATAGACATGCGACTCTTCGGCGATGATCGAGGCTCTGTAACTTCGATTTGACAGCTGGGTCATCATGGGCTCCGTATATCATCACGGGTAGGACGCACTGATTGAAGACTTTTGTCTTCAGACTCTGTGGGATTGACTACGTGAAGACTCGACGCAGCTTCCCATATGCTGCCCAGCCTAGCTGTATCCTTCTATTCGACTCTTTCTCGAAGTTGTTCCTTCCTAACTGCAGTATTTGCCCGAGGCAGATGTATTCCTGAACAACCTCGAGAACAGCCCCTTGTACTGCAATAGGTCCCGGAGCAACACGTTCGTTGAACATAACTTTCGTTATGTACAAATTCATCCGGAGACCTATGCGTTGAGAAGAATCAGCTAGACAGGTCAGCATATGCTCTAAATCCTGCAACGTCTCAGCCATGATGACGATGTCGTCCGCAAATCGCAAGTGTGAGCTAGATGTATTCGCCATTAATGTTAATACCATGTTCCTTCCAGTCGAGCGTTTTAAACATATCCTCCAATGCGTTTGTGAACAATTTGGGGGAAATCACATCCCCTTGTCTCTCACCACAATGCATGGGGATAGGCTTAATCTGCTGGTTTTGGACTTGGACGGTCATGGTAGCTGCGTTGTACAGACATCTCAATACTTGGGTATATCGCCAGTCGACTTGGCATCGCTGCAGGGAATCCAGAACAGCCCAGACTTCAATGGAGTCAAAGGCTTTCTCATAGTCCACAAATGCTAAGCACAGGGGCCGATTATACTCTTCAGTCTTCTGTATAATCTGCCGCACTGTGAAGATGTGGTCTATGGTGCCTCCTATCCTCCTCGAAATCCGGCCTGCTCCGGTAGCTGAAATTCGCCGAGTCTTCGTGCTAGGCGGTTCGTGATGACCCTCGAAAACAGCTTGTAGGTGTGGCTTAGGAGCGAAATGGGTCGGTAGTTCTTCAATAGGGCCTTATTTCCCTTTTTGAAGAACAGCACGACAACACTCCTACTCCACACCTCTGGAGTTCTCCCATCGAAGAGAACGGCATTAAAGATGTTCTGGAGCTCCTTCAGTGCAGGTTTGCCTCCCGCTTTCGGAAGCTCAGTTGTAACGCCGTCCTCGCCTGGGGCCTTTCCATTTTTAAGCTGTCTGAGGGCCATCACGATTTCGTCAGTGCTGATTTCTGGCAAGTTTTCGGTAAAGTGGCGGATTAATGTGGCTCTCGAATCCTCATTTTCGGGATCTGGTTGAGATCAAACAATCTAGATACACACAAAATTTCATCCAAACTGGTTTCAGTAAATCAAATTTGGCCATATACCTAACGAAAAAATTACTGTATTAAACAATAAATAAAATAAAATGTAGAAATATCAAAACCAAAATATGACAACAATTTAAAATAATAGTATGTATATAGGTATAAAATTAAATAAAAATTAACGAAATATATATATATGTAGATAAAATAGTTATACACAAATTAACAAAGAAATGTAAATACTACGGCATAAAATAGCTTAATTAAATTAACATTCCTACACCACAAATCAGTGAACAAAATGCTCTCGTCGAAAAAAAAAATTAATTGTGTACAAAAAAGTTGTGAGATTGTGATTTGTATACTTTATTTTAACTTATTTTCATATTTATACGATAATAATATTGATATATTTTAGTTATATAATGAATTTCTTCAATTATACGAACAAATTTTAAATATCCAACAATTTGGGTAGATACGGGTAAATATCGGGTAGATTGGGTAGTTTTGGGTATTTTCCCGGTATTTACCCGCCGGCGCCCATCTCTAAGTGAGACCGACTGTTATAAATTTTTGTAAGTCCCGGTTTGTACACCTTTTACTAACTTATGTCACCATGCATGGGGTAAGACAAAAAGACGAAATTTTATTACAAGAAAGAAAATGCAGTAACAGTAATTAATTAATATTTACTTAATGCGAAGTATGAACTATTAATGAGTCCAATGGACCTGCATCATCTTACAATAAAAATTAGTTATTCTTGGCTATCATGTCATAAAAGTCCGGAAGGGGTATTTGAGTCAGTGTTTACAAGCATAAAGCCGCATCCGCCGCGTCGGCAAGGTATTGCGTGGGCGCGGGTACTGCCCGGCTATGAAATAATCGCAAATCTTACCAATTATAGGTAAACCAGAACTTTGGGAGTATTGTCAAGAGGGCGCTCGTTTTGAATTTTATATAGCAACAATTTGTATAGTGGGGACAATGGAAATTGGCAGATGATTTTTGTTTTATTCCGACAACTTTAATAAGTGCGAATCGGGCTTATTTTTCCTCACGATAACTAGCAAAGTGGCTATAGTTGCTTTTCGCGGATCACTAATATTATTGTCATCGAGCCATTTGACAATTGTTCCCTTCTTCCATTGAGTGTTAGGTGCTTTATTGACCTGAAAAGAAAGATATCTTGCGTTGTCCATGACAACACAGAAATTTTGTCGAGATTGGGAATAAGTTTTTCTGTGACCCACTTTTTAAAATTATCTTTATTCAAGAACTCGTGGTAGTCACTTTTTTTTTCTTTGTCATTATATGACAACAGTGCGTTTGGAACAAAAGCAATCCGTGATACCGATGCATGCGATACACCTAATACACAAATCAAGTTATTACAAGACATCAACCAAATCGTGACGACCTGACTATAGTGACATTTGTCCATAAGTTTGAAACTTACCCGTCAATTCAGATGCTAATTTCGTTACGTTTTCTAATGGAACAAATTCCTCTCCCGCACGTTTTTTTTCCAATTAATAACTATATACACTATTTACAACTTTTTTCTCTGTAAAATCTAAAACTTTCGGCATGATTATTGCAGTCTAATAATAATTCACACGAAACTAGACAAAGCAATGTTTACATTGTCAATATTGACAACTATCATAGAGGGTAGATGTTGTCTATTATTAAAATTGTTGCCATTGCTAGAAATTAGTACCAACAAAATTCCGTAACATGGCGCACCCTCAATAGATCCTGGTTCACCTATACCTAACAATGCCATATAATTATATGACTGCTGAATACACTTTTAAAGTATACACTTAAAATAATAGTACATTATTGCAGAGGCCGGGAAAGGGCAATTCGTGGATGAGTTTCGATTTTGTCGGACGACGCGAAGCGGAGTCCGACAAAGAAGACGAATCCACGAATTGCGATTCCTGCCGAGGCATATATAGTGCTTTTCTCCAAACATGCGAGGAAATAAGCTAAAATAATATTATTTAAGCATCAAGCATCACTGAAATCAAACCTTCACATCCAAAACGTCAAATCAATTTCCCTCTTTAATTAATTTTTAAAACTTAAAGGCACACACTTATTCTGCCATTCAGTACCATTCAATATTCGTTCATTAATTATAATTGTGCAATATAGTTGGTCAAACCAACTTTTCAGTCAGTAAGAACCAGGAAAACTATACCCATCCTTTTCTTTTGGGTGCTAGTACTAGTGTAAGACAAAGATAGTTTTACTATGTTTAAAATGAGAAAGTCCTTTGACAAACTATATAAGCTTTATGTACACGGATGAGATTTAAAAAAAATATAAATATAATCTTTGATTTTATTAAGCAGTATTCGCACGATCATACACGTGAAATGTTAGCTGATCGGGTCGTGTAGAAGCGGCTCGCGGCAATAATAATTGGCTGTTTGCGTTTTTTATTATTAAAAAGTAAAAAACACTACACTAATAAGTTATTACTGTAGTGTTTTTTTACTTCCCGTCCGCTAGAACAGGACAGCGATAGTTTGATGTTTTTTAATTAGAGTTTGACATTAACGAAGAACTTCCCGTACTATTTTCGCTACAGTAAGGTGAATATTTCCGAGCATATTGGAGAAAACTGTATTTAACATGGGGAATGATTGTTCACTGTCTTTACTACACTTACCCCGAAAAAAAAAATGTAATGAATGAGAAAATAGATCGGGAAGAATACTTAAATAAGTTTAATATAATATAACAATGTAAATTTAAGTTTGGTTAGAAACAAAATATACCGCCCGATGTAAATGTAGCAATATATGATGCCATGAAATACATGTATAACGTAATACGATTAGGTAATTTACTTACTTCCAATCTTTAAATAAATAGATTATATATTTTTAATAAAATACCTAGGCTTAGCCTGAATCTTTTGCTCGCAGATATTTCAATTATTTCAAACCCCGGCTTCGCTGTCCCGCAACCAGGTAAAACAGTCGAAAATCTCTACTATACCTTACTTACTTATACAAGGAATACCCTTAAACCGTACGGAAAACGAAAGCAAGGCAAGGTTATTGATACTTACTTATTTAAGACCTTAGTTTAAGACCTTCATTAGTAACACATCAGAATGGCTTGCATACACGCACATGCTAATAAGAAGTTACAAGTGATGAGTTAATAGGTATAATAGGTAATTTACATAGCCGTTAATTATATTATGGCAGAGTTAAACGTTCTGGCAGCGTAATTATGATTGTCTATAATTCAATGATCTAAAGATAATTATTTTATGATAATGTACCGTCCGTACTTTGAGAAATATTATTTTTGTTTGAAATTGCTACTCTTGGAAAACTTGGTTAAAAATATGGGGTTCTATGATCTGATGATTGTCAAAGTTGTAACTTTAAAGGGGCCCACTGATTAACAGTCCGCCGGACGGTATCGGCCTGTCAGTTAGAACAAAATTTTGACAGTTCCGAACAATTGACAGGCCGATACCGTCCGGCGGACTGTTAATCAGTGGGCTCCTTAAAGCACTAATTAACGTGACTATTTTGTAACGTATTCACATTAGCATACACGTGGTTAGTCGTCGAAGAGTCAGTAACCTGCATGAGCTGTTATGGTAATTGGTATCATATAAGCATGCAAATTATGTTTTAAATCTTTTTATCATACATACCTACATTAAGAATAATGACAAATTTACATATGACTCTATAATGTTATTTTATTTTATTTATTTATTTAAATATGAAACAAACGGTCATACAAAAAATATTGTTACAGTTTCTTCTCTTAATCTAGTCCTATAGTTTCCATTTTTATTAAACATATATTTATATAGAAGCACGAAAACGTGCGTATCATAGTCATAGTCATATATTTATTCAAAAAAAACAATACAAGTATTGTGTTTGAAATACATGGCTTAAAACTAAAATTATTAGACACTTAATAAAATGTAAAGATAATAATGTAGGTATCATAAATGTTAAACATTATCATAAATTTCATCCACTGTGTAAAAGCAACTTCTCAATAAAAATATTTTCAAATCCCTATGAAACAGCGAGTGATCCGTAATGATTTTTAGTTCAGTAGGCAATCTATTATAAAGGGTTATGGCTTGATGAGCAACGGAATGCGCAGCAACCTCGAGTCTAGGACAGAAAATAACTTTCATATTTTTGGTGCGCGTAAGTAAGCGTTCATATTGCTCTTCACAAGACTCGTTCTTAAGAAGCTTTGTGAGCAGTAGCAAGACATACAAACTAGGCACCGTGAGAATTCCTAATTCTTTGAAAAAATGTCTACACGAAACCCAAGGAGGTATGCGAAACATAGTACGAACTGCTCTCTTTTGTATTATAAGAGCCCTGTTAATATTATACTGGTAGCTGTTTCCCCAGAGTTTAATGCTATATCTTAGCTTAGATTCTATTAAAGCGTAATAGACTGACTTGAGCTGATCAATTCCCATGACCTCCCTGAGACACCGTAAGGCATAGCATGATGATGCAATAGAGCTCTCGACAACCTCCAGCTCATGTTTCCAATTTAGGTGGGAGTCTATGCGCACACCGAGACATTTTATCTGGTCTACTACATCTATGACAGCTCCATTTATTGACACGTCAAGTTTGTCTGTCTTCTTCGAGTTATATTTAAATAATATTAATTTAGTCTTATTAGTGTTTACACGTAAATTATTTTTTAAAAACCAGTCACTAAAGGTTAAGATTGCATCATTCATAATTCTATTTAGCTCATCAATACTATCAGCACAAACAGTTGCAGTTGTATCATCTGCATAAACCGTCAACTTACAATTTTTAACTTTAATATTAATATAATTTATGAGGTCGTTAGTAAATACGAGAAATAGTAATGGACCGAGAATGGAACCCTGTGGGACACCTCGTTTAACATCAACAACCTTAGACGTAATAGATTTTTCGTGATAGTTTTGAACGTTCCGTATTTCTACAAATTGTTTTCTATTTTCAAGATAATTTAACAGGAGCCGGTATGCATTGCCTCTGATTCCACAGAAATCAAGCTTTTTCATAAGAATCGCATGATCTACTAAGTCAAAAGCGGAACTTAGGTCAATAAAAAGACTCGCCACTTTTCTTCCTTTGTTAAGCTCTTTCACAATATCATTTACAAGACAGTCAATAGCGTCAGTGGTACCTATGTTTTTTTGGAATCCAAATTGCCGAGGGTTGATGATATCATACACAATAAAATGGTCTAAAAGGCGTGATTTGATCAGTTTCTCAAAAATTTTTGAGAGGACTGGAAGTAGCGATATCGGCCGATAATTTTTAAGGTCAGTTTGTGATCCTTTTTTATAAATGGGAAGAATCCTAGCCACTTAACTGTTCAGGAAACACTGCAGATTCGAAGCATTTGTTAAAAAGAAAAGCCAATGGTTCCGCCAGTAAGTCTATACAATCTTTGATCACCGAAATCGGCATTTCATCGAAACCACTAGATTTTTTTTTATCCATACTTTGAACTATTTTCATTATTTCAATTGAAGTTACTGAATTAAAGGATATGTCATTGAATTTCCATTATTATTATTGTCATTATTAGATTGATCAAGGATATGTACAGCTGAACGCAAATCACCGGTGTTTGGGTTATTACTGTGATCAAAACCTTTTGAAAATAAGTTAGCCACCTCTTGAGGATTTACAAAAACATCATTCTCTACCTTCAGGATAATTTCACCAAGTTGAGGTTTGTGAGATTTGTTACGATATTTGTTAACAACATTCCATATTACTTTTGCCGATCCTTTGGCATTACTTATTTTTGATTGAACTGCTGTCTGTTTTGCAAATCTGACGACTCTTCTAAATATATTTATATATTTTTGTTTGTAATCTAGTACGGATTGATCACACGTTTCCTTATTTAAGTTAGTCAAGACACGCTTCATTTTGGTCGCCACTTTATCAGCTGATTAGTCAGAGGTTACACTGAGTTTGCGAAATCAATTAAGTATACGTATTTTAGTGAGACTTGAGGTCGTTGATGATGTAGTTTTGATTTAGTACGTACTTAAAAGTAGAACATGCGGCATCGTAACAAGCGGACAAGTGCTCCAAATCCATAGGTACGAAATTTGTTCAAGTATCGTTTCATTTTTAACCTGTTGTTTCAAATAAAAACAGTAAATGCCGTTCGCGTTAATTGAATCAAACGTACTGCACCGTGAAATTATGATGCAATTTCACAGATAAATAGTTTCACGGACAGTCGGAACCGATTATGAAAGTTCCGAGTCGTCATCGCGCGAGCTGTTATGCATTTTCGTGCCCTCATTCCGTCGTCGATCGCTGCTATTCTTAGAAGCTTTACAACTTCTAAGATTGGCTTGTGTTAGTTGTGGTTGGAAACTTTACAAGGTAACCTTTATAAAATACGAGTTTGCGTACTGGTTATTAATATTATTATTCCCATAGTGTTGATAGGGATATTCTCCTTTACATATTGCTTTCTCTTTTGGTATGATTTACTTTAACTTTTTCCTTTTTTTTTCAATAGGTATGCATGGTTCGACAAAGCATGTACGATTACGATTTACTTCGTAGAACCATATAAGAGTTTTAACCGCTCAGTTTTTCTTTATTAAAGATTGTTAAAATTCTCTTGTGCTTGTTTAAAAAACATCAAAAGAACTGCCTCAAAGAGCGACATTCTGCGGTTGTAACGAAATTTGCATGAAGACTAAATTTTGGCCGTATAGTCCGTATATACTATAGGTACTAAAATTAAATATTACGAGTAGATATGGTCTAGTGGTAATCAAATAACACAATGATGAATTAGTTACATTTGTAGCATACATGCATTAGTAGAGTAGGTACAAAAAGTTTCTAATTATAAAATGTGCTACATAAGTAAAAGCATAAACATGATAAACTATGTATGTAATGCTCTCACGTAATATAAGCAAATATCATACGATAAATTGTATGAGGACACGGTGACGCACGTCGTATGATTGCAAATTATGGAATGGAACACGCGGCTCCATAACTAGTATAACTACATAAATATATTAATGATAAATATGCAACATTCACGGTTGATACCGATGCCGGTTGCATGCTGACCTCTTATCTCCATGATGTGTTATTTGCAGCACCATTACATTTTATCTTTATGATAAGGAAGTAACTAAATTGGTCAACAAGTCTGTTGGCTTTTGAAAAGGAGGTAAAAATCTCGAAAAAATCTGATATTGTCTCACCTAATTATAACATTTTATTTTAATTGGTGACATAAATCTATGTCCATGCTTTGGGTGTACAATCCTGATCAACTATGGTGCATTGAACATTCCAGTGCCGACCCGACCAATTGAACCTAGTTAAAAGTGACACCAGTGACCATATTTACGACCCGGTTAGCGTTTTTCTCCACATATTATGACATTTATTTATTTATGCAACAAATACACGCGAATTATCTTTTCACCATAAATAGAACGTAAAACATTAACCGCAAATGGATCATTGTATAACCTCGAGCACCTTCGAGTGGTCATTTCGGATATTAGCCTGTCCCATTTGACATTCTATGACTTTGTTTGACTTTTGGGTTAATGTTAATTTTACATGAAAGAGGGTCTCGTAAATTATTCAGTTCAAGCACGGAGAGTGATAACAGGGTGGCAAATATTTGTTTGTCAATGCTAAGACACCTTTAAGTCCTTTAATCATAGTTAACATCACTGGTAAATAAAATGTATTATTTTCGTATAGATGGCGCATTTTCGATTTTTTTATAAGCATTCATTGGTATGAATCGGGTCCCAGAGGTCTGGGAGCCGATTTTTTAATTTCGAGTGCTCGATTTCGTGTGGCTCCCTTATATGCATCTCCACTACTAGGCATTAAATCCAATTAATATACCTAATTGAAAACGAGTGGTCAATTTCACTTGATTCCTTTCTATTGCTCGTATTTCAAAAATATAAATTTGCCGTTTTCCGCAGATTTTTGGCTGACGAAATCCAGCGCTCTAAATTTAAAAATCGGCCCCTGCTCTGCTGCAAAACCTCGTCATCGGAGTTCATCCTACAGCTGTAGTTTGCGTTACTTAAAAGTGACGACTAATTCAAGTTTTTCTTTTGTTTTCAGTTTCATCGAAGCAGACAAAGTGTCCGGGTTCTGGACGTGGATGTTCGTGCTGTCTAAAGTGCCCGAGCTGGGCGACACGGTGTTCATAGTCCTGCGCAAGAAGCCGCTCATTTTCCTGCACTGGTACCACCACATCACCGTGCTGCTATACTCCTGGTTCTCCTTCACTGAATACACGTCCTCGGCGCGCTGGTTCGTCGTTATTAACTATTGTGTGCACAGGTTAGTAACATACTTACTTTTAATTTGTTTTATCTGCCTGCCTGTTTGCAATAAAATGATACTATTGCCGCATGTCGACACATCCCTTCTAGTATTATAAATGCGCAACTCTGACTATCTGTCTGTTTGTCGTCTATTCACACTGCTTCATGCCGTTGAACCAATTTAGAGTCCGGGCCTTCGCTGAAAACTGTCTTATATCTCCTTACATAGGATAGTTTGTACCATGAAAATCAATGTCTGCATATTTATTTCATGTTAATGGTTTATTTCATCTTTCTAGTTCTTTACACGCGTTAAATCCTCTACATAACACATGCAGTCATTATAAATATATAACGACTGTGTTATTATTGTTGACGACCATTGTTCATCGGGATATTTTTTTTAAAAAATGATATGAACAATGGAATAATTTTAATATTATTGAAGTTTAATAATAGCTATCGCATAATTAACCCAACCGGTCAACTAGTCGATAAACACGCGATGGTGCTTCGGAATATCTCAAAATATTTCGATAAATTTCATCCGTCAACAACGTGCTATACACACGGGAGTGCAGTGCAATATCACCAAATATTCGACCCTGTTTGTAAACAAATCTATCTAGTTACATAAAGTGTAGGTACAAAATATTGGTGCGGTATTATATAAGATACCTACCTACGTGTTTAAGTTTGAGAAGAATTTTTATATGATGTCAAGAATCTGGTATCAATTAAATCGGTCAAATACATTATTTAGTTATAGAACACAAATTCAAAATTTATGGGACAAGATAAAATTTTAATAATATATACCATAGTTATTTGCACGGGCCTCTATTCAAGGTCAGTTCGTTTAGATGTTATTATTCTCTATTACAGGAAACAACTACCTATAATTATCGTTATTAAAAGAAATCATTTCTGAGAAAGGGAATTAAATATACCTAAGAGAAATGCAATTAGGCACGCTAGGTTCAGCTTCAGTTTAGCGAATGGGAGTTGTTAGCACAGTACCTACTAGATACATTATTTATGTATTTCAAAAAGTATTTAAGCCAAATTGACGATTTTTGTTATCATTCCAAACTTGAGAGCCCTAAAATCACTTTAACCTCCATTGGGATATTGTGTGAATCAAGATATCAATATTGTCTTATAATACCTAATTTATGAATGAATATTGACGTTTCTGTTTTTATTACCGTCAATAAAAAATCGCGTTAAACAATGTTGCAAAACTATTTGTAATGCCCTGACAGCATAAACGGTCCGATTATAAAAAAAACACTCAGTGTAACATTGATTTACTAGTAGGTATATGTCGACAATTGAAATGTACAAACAGCAACACTCCTAACTGTACATTAGTGGACCTTATTAAAAAAGGCATAAGGTCCACCGATGTAGGTATGGTTAATACCTCAGTGTGGGCGATGGTACCTATGTGAGTAACACTCGATTTTCCTTATGTTTTCAGCGTGATGTACTCGTACTACGCGCTGGTGAGCATGGGCAAGTACCCGCCCAAGGCCCTCGCCATGACCATCACGGCCCTGCAGCTGACGCAGATGATCGTCGGCTTCGCCATCAACGTGTGGGCCTACAACTACATCACCAGCGCCACCGGCGCCTGCGGTATCAGCAACTTCAACATCAAACTCTCCATGGCCATGTATTTCTCCTACTTCATCCTCTTTGCCCGCTTCTTCTACAAAGCCTACCTCTCCCCCAAACCGGGTAAGAAAGCCAAATCGGAACCAGTCCAGAGTGAAGCTCCCAGCGCCAAGAAGAGTTACAACGAGTATCCTCGGCAACGGAACGGAGTCGTCGGCGTCGCCCACTAGTCGTAGCGAGTTGTGATATGTGCTAGGTTATTGTACAGTTCCCGTATGGCTGTAAGGGTACCGAACGGATCGGACGCGCCGGCACGACCGCAACATTCGTTCAGAGCGTGAACATTCTTTCGGAATTCCATTATTTTCGGAACAAACAACTTTCAAGTGACGCTAACAAAACGTCAAACGCATGTTCTGAATAATTTAATAGGTGATTAGGTTGAATAATGCTTCTAATTATTTGCTCATTTTGGTGTTCGGTTTAGTTTCATCTAGATTAATTGGAAAATTATTGATGTGCTTCGCACGCAATTACTATAATTAAGTATAAATTCAAACATTTCTCGTAATAATGATGGGAAATGATCATCGCGACACCGACATTAGTCATAAGAGCAGTGGCGGTGGAGCTATAAGCTATTCGTGCAAAATATTTTAGATGAAAAGTATCAAAAATGTAGATCGTATTTGAATGTTGGTTGTTGCGTTGCGGCCGGCCGTCCGCCGCCCGCGCCGGCGCCGGGCGCGCGATACATTCCGCTAGATTGTACAGCCGGCCCGAAATTACTTCGTCGGTAATCCTAACTTCTACCAGCGGAAATAATTATCAAGATGACGCAAAAACTCACTATATAAAAACACCGGTCGGCTATCAAACAGGTTGATCGCGAACATATTGATGTAAAGTTAAAAATGTAAGTGTATCAGGTTTCGCGTGGCACAGACAGTTTTTTATAATCCATTGTGGGCTGTTCTGTTGATAGTCGATCAGATAGGATTACCGACGGTGTCATCTTCGTCTATTGGCTTTAGTGTACGCTTCTGTGAGTAGTGACGCCCTCCCAGAGTGAACTGATGCTTTTAAATGGGTTCTTTTCTTTACCTTCTAGTAACTTTTTTCGACGCTTTTATACGTGAATTAGATACCGTATATTAGGGCGACTGACTGTAAAAATGACGTATTAAAACGTTATAGTGGCATTTAATGAATATCTGCCGCATTAGAGTGCACGCCCGCTCTGTTAAACTTTATAGCGACTTTTACCCCACATTGTACGGTCTGCTGCTTTCCGACCCATATAAAAGCAGTAGTTTTTTTGTTGTTGTTTATCGTATTTATTACTTAAAGAAAACTGAGTGATTTAAAGGTAATTTATTTGTAAATGGGTTATATACCTCTACATTTAGTAAGGTTATGGTTTCGCTGTGTGACCGTTGTTGTCTAGATTAGATAACTTTGAAACGCTTGTCAAACAAGTGCACAAAGTGTAAGATTACAATTCCTGTTAGGGGAATAAGCAATATTAATGTTTGGTGAAATTGACAGTGCTTTAGTGGGGGCCTATGAATTAGATGGTCCAGTTCTATAAGGGCCACTTGCACTATTCATTAACCCGGGGTTAACCGGTTAAACCTGGAGTTACTATGGTTGCCAGTACAATTTGACACTGGGTTAACGGTTTAACTACTTAACCCCGGGGTTAGCGGGATGGTGCAAGTGGGCCTAAGAGGTGTGAATTGTGTCTAAAGATCCATCACCATCGGTTTAGAAAATATAGTTGCTTACGAAATTATTATTATTTATAATTGCATGATTAAACTCTGAGAACTGAACCATCGACGTAATCGTATGCTAGCCACAAATAATTCCAAATAAAATAAACTTCAAATGTCTTTTGGCTTCGCCTTAGTATTGAGGTAGTCTTTAAACGTCATTGAATTTGTGCCATGAAAAGGTACTGGCGCTGGTATATAGCGCAGCCGGGTGAAACTAGGTACTCTGTACCGCTTCTGATGGAAAAAATTAAAATTTAAGTGTAACACGGAACGATGCATCTTTTTAGCTCATACCGTCGAATAGATTTTGTAGGAATGCATCGTTATGTCTGTTGAGTTGACGACGTAATTGGAACATTTTGACGCATGACATTTGATAGTTGCTCTTAATCACCAAGACGATTATACCTAAAATAAAAACGGATTATTATCCGGATTCTAACGTCACAAAAATGTTGTTAGAAATACATATTTGTTTGTAAATTAAATATGCTAATATAATTCCAAGCCAATGCCTAAGTTAAGGGCCGCGATAAATCACTGTAATTCTTTTTGTGTTCGGTGAGATGTTTTAGTCCTATCTCGAGACGGTTATATCCATTTAAGGCCCAGCCATACAAATGAAAAAACCTCCAATTGAGTATGATTTAAATTTCATCGAACTGAATACCTAAGTATTTTAGGTAGGACCTTGGGCCTTAGAAGGATATGGCATTTTACGAATATGGAAATATGCTTAGCATGGTAAACATAGCGTTCCGAAGGGTGATATTTTGGCCCGTGTGCGTGTCGATTTTATAAACTAATGTTAGGTTAGCAAGACGTGATGCTAACTTGGGCGCACACAAATTAGTTCTTTAAGCGTTACTAAAAGTCCAAAATAGTTAGTCATTTTACTATTAGTGTTGGAAATTCTGACAACTACGTACTTACATTTGGTCAGATAACATGCCCTTTGAACTAGTGCTTCACTAGATACCTGATTAGTGCAAAATATTACAGTTAACATGCTAAGGCTCGAAATCTTTATACTGAGAGCAGTTTTATCACTTCTTTAAGGGCGTAGAAAAACTAATACAGACTTGGGATAAGTTTTAGGCAATTTAGTACAAATAGTACACGCTCGCCCCCGGGCCGTTAGACCAAATGTAAGGATCATACCATAGACCCTGTGTCAGTGATATAAATATAATGTTCGCGTCAAGTACATAGTAACGAAAAATAGCATTTTGAATTTAGATAATCGTTGTTGATATTTCCCCTGACATCTTACAGTTTTAGAGGAGTTTAAAATGAACTTGGGACGTTGTCAAAGAGAAGGAAGACTAGAATATCGGGCCTCTGAAATTGGTATCTCATTTTTTTGGAAACAAAAACATGAGATAAACTGAACATGTAATATTCAGGGTGGTATTCCACCTATCCAATTTCTTTGTCCAATATGTATTGCGTCTCACATTTTGCTTTAATGAGGTATTGAGACGCACTGACATTGGACAAAGAAATTGGACAGGTGGAATACCACCCTTAGATGTAAGAAGTTCTTCGCCTTCTCATTGACCGGATCCAGTTACACAATAAATTTAGATTAGAAAATGTATTCCCTAAAATGACTTAAAATTTGGTTGGCCAATGGACAACCATAGTAGTGTTAGGCCAGGTCAATTTCGTCTAGTTCCACTATAGAAGTCACAATTACAAGCTAAGTTCATAAAAGATTATAAAATAATTTATATTTTGCAGATAGGCTGTTATTTTTCATTGTCCAGTCCATTGTTTTATTTATGGATAGGTGGGTTTAGACATTATTTAGACTAATATAATGTTTCATAGGTAAGTATTTTTTATTTGTTATGTTATGTATTTTGATATTACAAATCATAATATGGATTTACGAACCTTGTTCTTGGTTTATTTTCATTAAAGATAGGTAGTGGATTTTGTGATGCTTATTATTTGTTTTATGACAGTTTTTATCTTTTTAACTGCCTTGATAAACGAATCATGTCTTTTACAACTTTATGCTGTGATCAGAATAAAATGCTAGAATGTTCTAGCTTACAAAATGTTTGAATCAATAGTATTTAGGTACCTAGATTATATTTTGGCCCTATGCACTTTCTGTTTTTCGGTGAGATGCAAATTTCAACAAGCCTTGACGTTTGGACGTAATTTCGACGTATTAATTAGTACAAAATCATATACAGTCTAATTGGGCTGGATAGAATATTCTTATTAATTGTATTAAATATTGAACAATCTGTACCTAAGGGCCACCCCACATCTAGCGTCCCTCGAGCGTCGGCGTCTGGTCAGCGCTATGGAAAATGATGTCGCTGCGCAGTTACGTCGACGTTGCGTCGAGCAGCGGCCATAGAATTGTAGACGCCGACGCTCGAAAGACGCCAGATGTGGGGTGGCCCTAAGTATAATCCAGCCATATGTATTGGCCTGGACGTGGCTAACACCACATGGAAGATCAAATTTAAATAAGTATATTACGTTTTTTTTTGTCTATGTACCTACATCTATTGCTACCATCACATGACAGCGTTTTACGCCTGTAACTAGGTATTCAAAATACGAAAAGGTTTTTAACACTATAAAAACAAGTAATTGATCGAAGGGTTTCGAATTGAACCCGAATATTTCATATTGTATACTTACCTAATGAATAATCAACATTCAATAAAGACATTGTCATAAACATTTACCCCCTTATTCATAAAACTTTACGGACCTGATTTAGTTAAATGTTTTATCCCTTTCTTACAAATACAAAAGTCAAAATGACAGATAAAGGCAAACGATTATTAGCTAATTGAGGTTTTTAGCGCGTTTATGAGTTAGGGGGTTAGCATTTACTTATTTTATTTAAATATATATGCGTATTTTTCTCGCATTTACAAATGCTGTTGTTGTTCTGCCTAGAATGGACTAGCGGTTACAGTTCCATAGTACTCGATAAAATATTTTTAAAATATATTTTTGTGAATGTTTTGTGGTTACAATTCTGGAGAAAATATTATTGTCAGATGTCCATCTTAATATAAAGAATATGGAATTATTCTTACAATCATTCATTTGTATTTTCTGGGCGAATAAAGCGTTAGTGCATTAATATTGTTTGACTTTTAATTCTACCTTTTGCCTTTTACTTCGATAATAGAAATTTCTTATAAGTGTCCGACAAAAGCTACCTACGACCATCCTACGACAGTTACGACAAATCATGGTATAATAATATACTCCGCCTGGTACTCTCTTCCCGCCTTTTCTAGGTCACCTGACTGACACAAGCCTACGTCATGCGATAGCGCTATATGATAATATGCGATAGCGCTATATAAAGCGGCCATGTTATTGTGACGTAGGCTTGTGACACTCTGGGAAGAGAAGACCATGTTTTATTTGACTATGCGACAAATGTAAGGTAGCCTTTTTTAAAGTTGCAACCGAGCAGTGTTACTAGTAGTAACACTCGTGTAGTGTAGTAACTTACGACACTACACGAGTTAGTGAGACTACACGAGGACAAACAATAATAACGTTAAACACTGCTACTGCAAACACTGCTGCTCCACGACTCTTCTCTTTTCGCACAGACTACATCACGTGAGGTCATCTCACCCCTAACCCTAAGGTGAAAACCTCTTTATGTATTGTATGTCTGAGTACCTATCACCCTATCAGACAGCCTACCGTGAACACCGAAGTTCGCAAATTTCGGGCATCTTTCTCTTAATTAGAGTGACAGATAGTTTTTCTAAATTTACAAACTTCGATTTTCGTGCCTACAGCCCAGGTCATAGTTCGCTTTCGCCGGTGTGGAGCGAGCATAATTTTAACGATGTTCTGGGCACATAATAAAAACTTTGGTGCTACTGCAATTTTTTGTTGTCTTGATAACTCAATATACTTACAAATCTCTAATAATTAAATAATTCTAATTTTA
The DNA here is from genome assembly GCF_963556715.1 of Cydia fagiglandana. Classification (NCBI taxonomy): domain Eukaryota; kingdom Metazoa; phylum Arthropoda; class Insecta; order Lepidoptera; family Tortricidae; genus Cydia; species Cydia fagiglandana. The sequence continues at coordinate 9,275,398 of NC_085938.1, read as the reverse complement.
ATACATTTAGTTTTTATTTCATTCTTCCTCATTATAATTGAGCTGAAATGTAAATCCCGTTAATAACATAAAGTGGTTTTAAAAGTGCCTCAAACAAAAAATACAGCTGAGCGGGAATATGTCATCAAAATGTGACATTGACATTTGACAATTGTTTTCGATTTTTATCTCTTGTGTTATTGCAAAGTGCTCGTGTTATTGTAAACCTTAAATGGATTTAATAAGCGATGATATCCGGCCATGGGACGCCAACGACGTTAAAGAACAGTTCGGAGACAGTCTCATGCTATTGCCTTCGAACGATAATATCAAAGAGCTGCAGAGTATTTTACGAGATAAGTAAGTGAGGTTACCCTCGTATGGCGTGACGAGTCTTCGTATTTTAATCAGTTGCACAGTTAAATTGTATTCGTTTAGAACTAATCAACACCTACATGCATGGGAATATATGCTTTCCACCTACATACTTAGCAAACATCTGATGTTCAATTTACAGAAATACATCGCGAAGTGATTTCAAGTTTTATGCGGACCGTTTGATAAGGCTAGTAATCGAGGAGAGTCTGAACAAGCTGCCGTTCACGGACTGCGAGGTGGTGACGCCCACGGGAGCGTTGTACAAAGGGTTGAAGTATGGAGCCGGGAACTGTGGTGTGTCTATTGTGCGGTCCGGAGAGGCTATGGAACAAGTAAGTCAAATTTATCCAGATTCTTCAAGTTCTTACTACAAATATTAGTAACTTATTAGATTTTTGAGATTACTCTTAATTAGGCAACATCCAAAGTACCGAACCCTTTTCCTATTCATATTTTTTTTCATAATTCTATTATATAAGGATTTATGAATCAATATGCATATAATTGATGCAATACATAAAATAAATCTTAAGAGGCTTGAGATGTTAGTGTAAGTGATTTGAGTGGCATTATGAGTGAGCTCCTATATAAGCCTTAGCCCCACTTGCACCATCCCACTAACCTGGGGTTAACTGGTTCCCAGTATAATTTGACACTGGGTTAACGGTTAAATGGTTTAACCCTGGCTTAGTGGGATGGTGTAAGTGGCGCTTATAAGAATAAGCCTTTATTGCGCTTTATTGAGGTACCTAACATGAAAGAGTAAAGTAGACTGCCTTATACTATGTAGCCAATGTGGGTCCATATTGGGTCGTATAATAATTGATTGTCCTAATGTAATGTTACGCAAAAAAAAACATTCCGCATAATTGTTATTGTGCTGGAAATATTAACATTTCTGAAAAATTATAACACAAACCTAACCTAACCTACCCTATTCTACACAACCTATGTAAAATACTTTCTGTTTCAGCTGGAGAAAAATATGCGAAAAGAGATTTATGCGTAATGCGACAAGATAGGATCCCAGCCAATGTACTAGTGTAAAAAAGGGATACAATTTTTTTTTAAATATTAATGTGTATTCTTTTAGGGTCTCAGAGATTGCTGCCGCTCCATCCGCATTGGCAAGATCCTGGTGGAGAGTGACACAGACACGCACGAGGCACATGTAGTGTATGCCAAGTTCCCCGAGGACATTGCTCGGAGACAGGTGCTGCTCATGTACCCAATCATGTCTACGGGAAATACTGTTAAACAGGTTTGTTCAAATGTTGTGTAAAATTCAGTCATTAAGACAGGTTTGATTGCTCTTGAGTAAGAATATAACAACTTTCTTAGCAGAGAAAAAAAGCAATTGTTTATTATATACATAATACAAATGGCAAACTCGGTGTAAGCTATAAAGGCTTATTTTGCTAAGAATGACACATACAACATTCTGAATCTTACAGAGAAACCTAATTTAAAGTTAAAAAGATGGTCCAACTAATCAAGTGAAAATATTTTTCGTGGAAACTATTTATTTACTACTGTTCAAAAGTTAGAAGGGGGGGGGGGAACGATTAATTAACTGCAGCACTATAAATCATCCTTGATGAGCTCGCAAGTATTTCGTAAATCCATTGTCAAATTTGTGCACACGATAATAAACAACCTCCCATCCTAAAAACATGGGTCTTAGTATAGAGAAATATATTAAGAATAGGGTAGTACTGTAGAGAAATATAGTAAGAATAGAGTGCTCACTCCATACATCAGAGTTTTGGTACCAAAAAGACAATTATTTTCTTAGTTGAAAAGCATTGTGTAGTGGAATTATCAGTACCGCTACTTGATACTAGATGTCTCGTACGACGCGACTCCCGAAAATTTTATTGGACAAAAATTTACAACTAATATTAAAGCAAAAGGAGTTGATGATTGAGTTCCGTTTAATCTGGTTATAATATTAGCTGAAAATTGTTGAGCATTAGACTTTTCAGTTGGTGCAATATCTATTGTCAAGTAGCAGTACTGATAATTTCGCAACTCGATGCTAGATGTCGACTATGAAAATAATAGTCTTTTTGGTCCTAAAACTGATGTCACGCGTGTCTCACTCCGCCATTTCGTCGCTTTGCTACAGGTAGCTAAAAGTACATCCGGTCGACCTCAATTTTGGGGTTTGCCATAAGCCGCGCGTGGCGCTGTCGTTTTGTTAGAGAGAGAGTGAGTCTTCTGTACCTAGTACTATTATCTATTCTGTGCTGGTGTGTGGAGTGAGCACTCTATGTTATTTTTTTCTGTATAATTACAGGCAGTGAACGTCCTGACACAACACGGTGTGAAGGAGGATCGCATCATACTGTCCAACTTGTTCTGCACGCCCGCCGCCGTCCAGGCCGTGGTAGACTACGTGCCCCGGATGAAGATACTCACCTCCGAGCTCCACCCGGTAGCGCCTAACCACTTTGGACAGAAGTACTTTGGGACCGACTGAAAGTTTCTAGGGCCAATTGTTTGCTTTAACTATTTTGTCTGGTAACTTAAGAGACAAAACAAAGGTTCACTGTCTAACAATCCTAATTTAAGGAACATGTGATCTTTTTCCCCTCATGGTGAAGAAAAGTTGATGGTTAACACATTCAGTGCCGAAAATCCGACTATCGGGTATTTATGATTATTTCATTCCCAAGCCGGACGCTTTGACTGGGTGGCAATGAATGTGCTAATACGCTTTTTAAATTTGTTTTTTTTTGTACAACTGCAGCTTCAATATTTTGATAAATTTCTTAATTGCAAGTTTGTTAAAAATAACAACACTAATATTTTCATTGTGGTTCGTGAGAATTGCGTGGATATAGATGGTATTCCACCTGTCCAATGGTATAGCGTCTCACTCTGTCATTAAGTAAAATGTGTGATGTGTGTGTGACACATTGAACAAAGAAATTGGACAGATGGAATACCACCCAGTTTGTGATAAACTACTTAAAAATGTAAGTTTAAAAGAGTATTTGTCCAAAAATACCATGATATTCAATCTCATAACATTATTTATTAGAAATATAAGCTAAAAAACAACTGAACTATTATTTATTATATTTAGGCTGTGCACAACCAATTGTATTTACAGTATCATGACATGACCATAATTAATGTGCTACCAATGAAATATGCTAATGGCTTGTGCCTTGCCTTGGTTCAGTTTAATTCCAGATATTTTTAACTGGTCAGGACGTTTATAAATTGTATTATACTAAATTGTAGTCATTAGGATAAAATGAGAATATATTTGTTTATTTATAAAATGACTTCATGATTTAATTATTTACTCCTGTGATTGTAGCACTACTAAGTTATAGTACCTATTTTTGGCTAACCAATAACTAAGGGATATAGGCTCGTAAGCAATAGTTGTAGGGGTCGTAGGCATCAAAAATAGCAGCCCTATTTGTCCTACTATTAAAGTAGTATAATACCATTGTCCATTACTATAGGTTCAAATGTAACCAAATCATGCAATTCATTCCTTGGCAGTATAGTCGGCTTCAGATTTTAGTAAGCACCACATTTGCTCCGATTATATCTGTTGGCGACAGGTGAAAGTTAATGAAATATTTACTTCAAACCTGGGGCGAAGGAAACAAACAATAATACTTTTAATGGTTTATTCAGTTTCGTAGTTTATACAATCTATGAGTAGATAGATACAAAGATTTAAATTAGATCAGATCACACAGCTAAACAGTTTAAAAGTGTACACATTAATATAAATTTATATTTTCAACATTCTAATAATTTATCCTTTAACAAGTACCCATAAGTGATCCCTGATCGTGGTCTCATTCAACACAGATGTTACCCTACTTTATAATATTACCTTGTAAAAATAGCAATAACATTCAATTATATTATTGTAACACGAGTAATTCTAATTCGAGAACAAAAATATTTTATTATTTTTTTATTAGTAAAAACTATGACGAAACGTCATTTAAGTGTTAGGAAGCGCTCGCCAGTACGACCACCTCACTCAAGCGGCCGCCCTCGCAATAATGCGTACCTACTCCCGTATAGGTAAATAAATACTTACAAGTATAACACATATCATTAAAATGTCAATTCTTACTCTATGTTACGAGTTTTAAACAATAACAAGCACTTATCACTCCAAATTATGACGGTTTGAAAGCTATTGGAGGCTTAATAATACTTTAAAAGATGTTTTTATAGCTTCTACAATAGCTGTCAACTATCGTCATAGCAACTTGGCGATCTATACAGATTAACCGCAAATCTATCTTTGCTAGTGACTAAACTATAATTCGCTGTGAACTGGTTTGAGCGCAGCATCTCTGTTCCCGGCAAAGATATGTTTGCACTCCACCTACTTAGATAGATGACGTCCGGTCGTCCCGGACTTATGTTGTAAATTATATCGTCGAAATACATGTACAACACAAATCATATATACCCTCGAAATTGACTTAGATATGTTATTAAGGCATCGCGTGAATCGCACTAGGTAAATTGACAATAAAATCTAAGGGACTAATACAACAGCTAAAGCAAAATTATATGGCAATTAGCGTATAAATACATATGTATAACGATCCTAAATAAATAGGCGTGGATGGATCACTGGATTAGTGACAACTGAAGCTTACAGCCAAAATATATAAACACCTTAAACAAAACCAGTAGAAAAGCGAAATTAAATACTCATACATTTGTGCATCCACTTTATTTTTTTTTAATTTTCTCGAATTTTTGTATAAAAATATCGGTTAGCAACGCTTCGGTCAGACTAATTTTATTTGCCCTTTCGGAAGTTGGTTACGTTGACAAGGTCGAACAGGTCTCTCGGCGGGTCGCGTCCCTCCGACTCGACCCAGTCCTTCGCGCTAGCAACTACCGGCAGTACGGTTTTTTCACTGCACCACAAATTAAAACACGAATCAGTTTGGCTAAACTAAAATCGTGCTGTTATTATAAAAAAGCATTTGCGAATGAAATTGCGTGTCGTTAATAATGACACAATGAAAGCGCGTTTATTTTCAAAGCACATTCCAATTTTGAAGTTTGAATATAACAAAATCGAACGCCGTTTTGTTCAATGAAAGCGCGTAATTTTGTTTGCTACGTTGGCGTTCGTTAGTCGACTTGGCGTTGGGTGTGTGTGTGTGTGTGTTTACATGAGCTTCTGCTTGGCGCACTCGGGGCAGATGATGTCGGCGGCGTCGGTGATGAAACCCTTGCCGACCAGCGAGGTCTTGCACTGCGCGCAGATGAAGCAGTCGTTGTGCCAGTGGCGGTCCTCGAACGAGATGAAGCGGGTGCCGCCGATGCCTGCAAATTAAAGTTTGTTTTAGTTTTGGCTGTGAAATTAGATACCTTGTGACAAAAAGTATCTCGTAGAGAAGTTTCAAAATGATGTAGTTTTATAAACTTTGAAAGCTACCATTACACTAGCGCCATCTATTGTCGAGTAGTAAAACCGAATCACTGCCATCTAGTAACAACTCTACGGCTACTCGTGGAATGTAATGTGAAGGAAATAAAGAAAAGGATAATTGCTACAAATAGAACTACTGATGTGCCTTCGGAAAGTTTAAGATATTGCAAAACTTCCACTTGGGAAAAAATCGGAACTTCTCATATTTTTATAAGAATTGAAATGAAAGTTTGTTTTGTTTCCTGTGATATTTTCCTGAAATTTCGGACAAATTTTCTAACTTTTTGGAAACTTTCCGCAATTTGCACACCAGTAAAACGAATCCTCTGTAATTGGGTAACAAATTCCTTATCTAAACGACGCAATTTTAGTTTCAGTAGTGTAGTAGGTGCTAGAGTAGTGTAGTCTTTTCTTTGCACTTGAAGCACTCGCGGTGCCACGGCTAGTACCCGTGCGTCACGTGTCTATACTGACCGGTGATGGGCTTGGCGCACGACGTGCAGCGCTTGGCGAACAGCTCGCCGAAGCACTCGGCGCAGTAGGGCTTCTCGTCGCGCGACGTGAACCGCTGGCCCGCCAGCGACGTGTTGCAGTTGGTGCACGTGAAGCACTCGCGGTGCCACGGCTCGTTCTTGTACGTCACGCCGCCTTGCGTGATGATCTGGAACATGGACATTGGACATTTAATATTCGGATATTATGAAATTGAAGGGCATGATTTTCGACGAAGCAAGAAAACTTTATTGCGAATTGTGGGGGCATAGACCTTCTTGATAGTTGTTGCGCCTTTTACCCAACTCTTTGGAAGTTGGATAGCGTTAGAGGCAAATGTTAAGAGTGAAACATACTTTGCTGTCACCACAACAGCAATAGGCAGCGATTAAGGGTCTGCTGGTGGAATTACAGTAGCAAGTAATTAAGTGCAGTAAGGTATATAAACAATCTATTCTAGGACTGAACGACTCACAAATATGAACAGCTCCCCAGACCCATCGTCAAGGAACAATTCGTTCCAACTATTTACCCTCTGGAATTTTTAATATATCGGCAGGACTTGAACCCGCAACCTCCGCAATCCGTGCGTTACCTCTCCCAATTGAGCTACGGAAGCCTGCCAGGATCTCGCGAATCTTTCCATTCCTTCCCTTACGTATACGCGCCTTTGGGATGGCGTATAGCCTCACCTTGTTGCACTTGACGCAGCGGGTGGCGAACTTGTCCTCGTAGCAGCCGGCGCAGTAGATCTCCTGCTCGCGCGGGATGAAGCTCTTGGTGCCGATGGGGTTCTTGCAAACCACGCAGCAGAAGCACTTCTCGTGCCACTGCCGGGTCTTGTACTCCATCTTCTTGGTTCCTGTGAAACAAATGACGTCACGTTACTGATTGACGGCTTTACGCGGTATCGGTATAACACAGTTAGAGTATATTCCACGGGCTGTCTCGTACAAACGCATTTTATTTCCTCTGTCCATTTAAAGCAGGCGATTATTTTACGGTGCATATTTTTGACCATTAGTCATAGACTACTAACTTAACTTAGAACTGCGAATGCGAATTTTCTGAAGATTTACTCTTATACCTATAATCTTCAGAAAATTCGCATTTGTACGGGACAACTTCACGGTAAAAATTTCATGGAATGCTCCTGTTGTGGATCCGCACGCCTCTGCTACTAGTACCTAATTACTATAATATGTAGGTACTTGTATAGCGATGTCACGCTCGCACTCGGGGTTTATTTTAAAGACAATGAATGGTTGTAGACGCATTGCAGAATACCAATCAGAACTCCTCAATGGTCAAATACTCGAAACCGAAAATGTTTGTTCGTCGACTACGAAATTAAATCATCGTTCTATCTTATAAGGATGTAGGTACCTAAGTATCTATGATAGTTTACCAGCTCTAACAGATTTGTAATTTTATATAGAGTTAAACCATAATAAATGACCTTATCTAAGCGATATAGATTGGCTGTTTATATTTTTATTGGCTCCTTATTTGGATGTTTACAATGACTTTATTAATAAAAAGTGACACTTAATTGGTGTGTAAATTTTAATTGCCTGAATATCTGATGTAACGTTTGGGTCAAGGATTTTAATTATTACTTAGTGAGTGCCTATTTAAGAAGACTAACTCGTTTGCCAAGACCGACAACGAATAAGTGTTGTGGGTTAGGTTAGGGCCAAGTCTTCTGTCGTTGTCATAAAATAGGGCTAACTACCTTAACAATTTGAACCAATAAGGTATTATGGCTTAGCCGTTTTTTATCACCAGAAACAGGCGTGGCTCACTCTGCGATTTCGTCGCTTTGCTACAGGTAGCTAAAAGTACATCCGTTCCACACGAATTTTGGTGGCTAGCCATAAGCCGCGCGTGGCGCTGTCGCTACCTAGCCGCCATATCTGTCTTGATCGTAACAAACACGTTTTGTTAGAGAGTGAGTCTTCTCTACCTAGTACTATTATTTATTCTGTGCCAGAAAGTGTTCTACTTGTACAATCAGCATTATAACATTTATTCAGAATACGTATTTGCAAACTTCCCTTATTCGTGTTTATGACATCATAACAATCGTTCGCGTGTCTCCGATACATCAGATTTGTATGGAGATTTGTCCTTGAAGGTTGCAAGCGGCGTCGATATTTTGGGCTTTGATAGTTGAATGCACGCGATGCATCGTATCGTAACATCTTTCAAGGTTCATCGAACTATATGAAATGAAGATATTGAATTAGATAAGTCTAGGTACTACAAAACAACACTAGGACCAAAAAAAACGAAACGATTCAAAAAACAAACTTACGATTTTCAGTATTCAAGTAGGTACCTTACATTATTGAATACTTAAACTTTTTAGTCAGTTAATTAATACGTATTGAGAAGTAGCATTTGACAATGCTGGTTTTGTTTATTTTAAGGCAATATTCATACGACAGGGCAAGTTGTAGCTTTTTCAACGGAATAGAAGCTACATGTAAGATGTCAAAATTAGCAATTTATTGAGGAGTTATAGCGTTTTGCGGTTCTTAACATTTCGCCTTTTGTTTTGAGACGTCGTTATAAAGTTGTTTTCGATGCAACATAAAAGTCCGCGATAATACTTGAAAGATATATCGTCGTCTAGAAGCCACAACACAAGCTTTATTGAGCTTACTGTGGAACTATGTAGTTCAATTTGTGTAAGATTGTCCCCTCATACTCATACCCATTGTAGACCAGTATGCAATAGATTTTTGTAGGTCTTCCATTCAATTAATCATCATTATTGACTCATCCCGACTTTGATCCAGTTGAGACTCGAATAATTTCAATAACCGTTCATTACGCCATTGTCCTCGAGTGAAAGGTCCGCGGTTGACAACTTTTACCATCCCACGGGCAGCGTATTGATTTTAATTGCTAATGATTAGGGCTCACGTCCAGTGGCCTACTAGTACTAACTATATATCTAAGAAAATAAATAGCCACGAATGAAAGAGCCGATTTGCGATCCAACGAGGGTGAAGCGAGTAATTAAATTAGAAATATTAAATATTAAATGAAAGGTTGCTTGTTGTTGAGCGGCTTGTTAATGGTCCAAGGTAATTAATATCTAAATTCTGTAACCTAATGCAGAGAGCATAAGTTATGGAAATATGAATAATTTTTTAGTTAAATTATTGTTAATTCTTAAATTATGTAATTATACAAATACAATACCTACTTACAAAAAGTATTGTTTTAGTTGAATCCTTAGCATGGTAAGCCAGATGTTGCCGGCGAATAATAGCCGTCATTTAATTAAATTGGCGTATGCATAGCGATACAACGCTTAAAGCTTTACACACAAGGCCTGCAGCACAATTCCACGCTAAACGTTCCTCTAACACGACTAGCAATTTGCATTTTGAGGCCTATATTAAGTGCAGTTTATGTAAACATACGCACCTAATACTTGATTTTATGGATTATACATATGCATTTTTGTGCTGGATTAAAATTAAAGTGCCTGCTCGAATCAATATTGAAATTAAATGGTATTCTACATAATAACTTTGTCCGTTTAATTTAAAGGATAGGTATCTATTTTGTCTTTGAAGAAAAATCACCATTGCTAAAACGTTGAAGGAGCCTTATTGCACGGGGACAGGCATTATAATCGTTTATGTACCCTATTTTGTCTAGTAGTTAAATCCATCAAGTAATTTATGGGTGGGTGGTAAGCTTACTAATGTAACTTTAGTGTAAATAAGTACTGATCAATGGACCGCCATCCTTAGCTCGCCCCGTCCGTGACTAAGTGGGCATTTGACGTGGGAGGCAATAACGGTGCCACTCGTAGGTAATTGTACAGCTTGCACGGTGACAGTTTTGCATTAAAAATCGAGTTCAATGAAGGTGACGGTAAAGGTGACAGTCCATTTCCAACGACAGCTGCATTACTGTTCATTTTACTATGGAAATTGATAATGACAGCGACGCGTTCAGTACCGGTAGTGCAGCTGCGGTTAGAAATGGAATGTTACCATAAGGCTCTGCGTGATTTATAACAGGGATTCGAATGAAATTAAAAATGAAGGGGCCCACTGATTAACAGTCCGCTGGACTGTATCAGCCTGTCAGTTGTTCGGAACTGTCAAAATTTTGTTCTAACTGACAGGCTGATACCGTCTGACAGACTGTTAATCAGTGGGCCCCTTTAAAAATGTCTCACGCCAGAACGGTCTGGGTTCAGGCCGAGGCGACCGACCCTTTCTATAGAAAACATCAAGTGATCACCGAGGCTCGGAAGTGGCTTTCTATATGTCGGACGCCACGGCCCGGACCCGGGTCGTTCTAGCGTGAGTCATCCTTAATGCATGAGTGATTGGTAACATGTTGCCAGTTTTTAATTTCTGTCATCGAGGATTTCAAAGCCATTCAAATTTATTCAAAAACTGCAGCTAAAATAAACGTCGGCATATAAGGTTAAATCAATAAGAACTGAAAATCGATGTTTCTTCTACAGCCAATGAAAGAAAAGGTTTATTACTGTTCATGGCGGACTTCGAGAACAACTTGCTGTATTTATGCTTACACCTACTTTTAAATATAATTAGTTAGGAAACTCTTATAAACAAATGCATTAGTTTCAGTCGGGCTAGTACATAATTGGCGACATAGTCTATGTCGCCGCGAGATACTGTCGCGACAATTATGTGCTTGGGGTGCTGATTGTGTTATGAAACACTGGAATTAAAGATTACCCCTAAACTACTTATACATCTACTAGGTCAGCCACTCTAATATTACGAACAATAAACCTTGACTTTTTGTTTTAAAAATAAAAAGTGGAGCATAATGTTATTTATGTTTTCGTGTCGCAACGAACCCCGTGTCCAACCACAGGACATTGAATACCGAGATTGCGGTTTACTCGCGAAGAAACTAGAATGCTTAAAGCTAAGACGGAAATTAATACTGTTTACGTTTGTAGTGCTTCAAGGATGTATTTTTATATACATAAATATATCAGGTAGGTAGGTACAAGATGTTCTTTAACTAGTGGCTTAGCTGAGCAGTGCTAGTAAATATGTATACTCGAACACAATACATTAAGAACATTTATATTAGGCCAATAAGTAGGAATGAGAAATCGTTTTTGTTTAGCGATAAACGTTTCTCATGTACGATTTAGTCGATTTAATCTAGTTTTATAGCAGAGTACAAACAAATTATAAATGGAGCAAGTCAAACACACGGTCGCGCTACGCGTTGCAGGAATCTTCTGCGATTGCTACGCCGTAGCGCATTCAGCAGGTTGTACCTACAAACTAACGGAGCAATTCAATGCCACATAATTCTAATATCTGTGTGGATTACATACTCTTTAGTTTTACCCTAAAGGCGATATTATTTGAAGAGAAAAGGTAGATTTCAAACATCATGAGTGTAGTTTCAAAAGAAACAGACTTTGGGAAATCTAATAGATCCCCGTATGTCCCTTTGTTTGTATAGGAACCTATACACTAACATGTTGCATTAACGAAGTTCTGTGCCGGATAGTTTTGGCCACGTGAAGCTAATATTTGCCCAATAACCGTAACCAGTCGTATTTGCCGTGTAGAGTGACGGCAAACAGAGGATCCCACGTCGCCGTCGCCATGACATCACCGGCCTTCGCGCAGGCATTGATTCATGAAGTTTTGGACAACTTTTAAATGTATATGTTGTATAAGTATAACGTAAGAATATAAATTTAGGTATGATTGTATCGAGACTATTGAAAGTGAGTTACAATTTTTTTCCACGTCAACAAACTTGTGAACAATGTTCTCAATTATAATGCAATCTCTGGCCGGTCAAACGTTCGTTTTTCAGTCAAAAACTTTTCAATAAAATTCATAAATATACCTGCCTCTTCACTCCCTGTGTTTTTCTTTTGGGTTTTTATTACCAGCCAAAGTCCTAACCGCAAAGATATGAACATGACAGTACACATTAAAATTAAATAAAATTTAAACTTATGTGTTGCAGTAGTTGTTAAGGATTTCGTCGGTAGATATTGTATTGTTGTTGTTTTATCGGTTTATACATTTACAAATAGGAATGTACTTAACATTAGATATGTTTTACATCTACAAAAATATTTGCTGATCGATTTGTACACTTAAATCTGTTTAAAGGAATGGTTTTAAGTGTCGTAGCGCTAAGCCAATAAGTAATTAAAACATAATAGAACAAATATTTTCTGCAACAGATAGGTAGGTATATGACATAGTTCGGTATCAAAAGTCAAGGACAATAAGAATAGAGCCATACTATCATCTTGTAATGCCTACTGTCATAATTATGATGTCATCGCTCATTACTAGATCAATACAGCTATTGATCAATATGATCATAATGAAACGTTTGTAAATGTATCCTAGAGTTTATTCTAAAACCCGAACTATGACACTACAAAGTTATGTCAGTACACAGAGACAGAGCGTCGCACAGTGATACACGTGTACTTCGATGTGAGTTTAAAGTGTTTAAACTTTTGATCCGCAAATTTAAGTTTGTCTATGATTACGTCATTAAGTACGAATAGCAAGGTCAAAGGCTCATCAGTGAACGAAGTTGTTCATTCGCGTGTAAAAACATCTGTCGTGGTACTTTCGACCCTGCGCGTTGGTATTTAGTTTCACGCATGGTTAAGGTAATTAAATTAGTTTCGGTTTGAATGATTTGTTTTGTAAAACTAATACCGTGCACACTTGTTGTGCAAAAAGTTGACGTTCAATTAAGTGTGATGTGTTACAATCTTACAACTCAACTTTATAAAAATAATATAAAATGTACATATCGGTATGTAGTTTGAGATTTATCGGCTAATTTGTACATTGTCTAAGGATGTTTCTTCTCTTAACGTGTGTTCTTTTACGTGTACCAGCAATAGTAATCTCTATATCTTCAATACTTAATGCCTAATTTATTTCAAATATTGATACGAGTAAGTACTTATTGCAGTTCTGTGGTGATATTTTTACTAAGAAGAATACAGATGTAATATTCATATTGTTTTATAGGAACTATGTACTAGTCAACAGCGTACTTATACACTATACAGCGTAAAAAAATATTTTAGTTGCTGTTATATACCTACAGCAAAAATACGAGTACATGTGCTATGGTGGTAGCTACACTAGCTACGAGTATTACCTACTTCCACTTTACGTCTAGTTTTTATAGGACAAGTTAACAGCTTGCTCGACCTCTAAAGAGGCATTATATGACTAATGCCAAAGAGTTAAACAAGGTATTGTTTAGTTTCCCATATTTGCACTGCATCTATTGGCTATTGTATGCCCTATTGTATTGATTGGATTGTAGCTATAACTTGAGTTTCTAGGCGCATTTCAATCAGTGAAACTACATGTTAGAAATTGGTATTGATGGTATGTTATGCCGAAGAAATTATAAATGGCTTACACTATATTTTAGGGATCCTAAACTTACTGCATTAGTGCTAATAGTGCTTATATCCTCAAGGAATCGTGCAGTCTGAATTTAGATTCTTTGGATTTACCGACATCATTTACAAATTAAAGACAAGCTTTCGATAGGAATTTGATCAGATGGTTACCTGTTGGGAGGTATTTGGAGAAGAAAAAGAAGAGTAATCAGTGAAATTGTGTATTCTCCATGACAGAATAAGTTTACAAAGACTAGGTCGTGGATAGCGAAATCTAAAATAGACTAAAGGAAACGTTGAAGGAAAAACACGCGAATACTATTCCAAAGTAATTTGTAGTTTAAATATGTAGTTGCTTACTGTAATCTGGCAACAAAGGTATTGGATTTGTAATAAAAATTTCCCACGCGAGGATTTACTTTTTCCGATCTAACTTTTGGTTTTATTGCTGGCCGGGCCGTTAACGGAGTTGAATACGTATTAAGCTATTCAATAAAATGCTATTTTGGAACGTTTACGTTAAAGCCATTGAAGTTATTATAGTTAACTACTTAGACGTTTAATATTTATACATTTTTTCCGGTGGGAAAAGCTTATCCCAAGGAAAGATAATTATTGCTGCTATACGAAACACCTCTTTTTTAGGGTTCCGTACCTCAAAAGGAAAAAACGGAACTCTTATAGGATCACTCGTGCGTCTGTCTGTCCGTCTGTCACAGCCCATTTTCTCCGAAACTACTCGACCAATTAAGTTGAAATTTGGTACACATATGTAAGTTTGTGACCCAAAGACGAACATGTAATGTAAACAAATGAATTTTAAATATGGGGGCCACTTTTGGGGGATAAATGATAAAATTGAAAAATAAAGTTTTTCTAAATATATCGTGTTACATATCAAATGAAAGAGCTCAATGTGAGAATTTCAAATATATATTTTTTGTCATTTTAGAATAAACAGTTTAGAAGTAATTCAAGAAAATAGGCAAAAAATGACCATTCACCCCCCCTTTATCTCCGAAACTACTGGGTCTAAAATTTTGTAAAAAATACATAAAATAGGTCTTTACCTATAAATGACAGGAAAACCTATTAGAAATATGTAGTCAAGCGTGAGTCGGTCTAATTACTTAGTTTTTGATTCGACCCCTACGGGTTTTTTAAAAGCAATTCACTCGCGTTTTACGTATAAAAAAACATTGCTTTTTAATTGAGTAATGTGCGGAACCCTTGGACGCGAGTCCGACTCGCACTTGACCGGTTTTTTTATCAAAGAATGTTGTAAACAATAAACATTCAAATGTGAAATTTAATTTCGCGCCAATCAAGAACTTTTATCGAGCACGTTCCTTAGCACGCAGTTCGCTCACCTGCGTCCACGTGTCGCGCTTGATAAGAATTGGCAATGCATTGTTTTCATACCATTCAAGGGCGCTGATTTGTTTCTGCGACTGATGAACACGTATTAACAAAACAATAACAAGAATAGAGTTTCCGATTTCTAATATTTTACCATCGGTTTGTTACTCGTCCTATTTAAGTGTTTTCCCGCTTTCTCTAAAGCCTAATCAAGATGGCAATCTTAATAACTATCGCAATCGCCAATCGAAAAGTAAATAATGTGGGATAACAGATGCCACAAAAAGTAATGTGAGCATTTTCAAACATTATTTAACTTTCGTTTGGCATTTTTTATAAATGATTACCGTAAACTCGGGTTACTTTGACCCAATGGAGGGAGTGACCCACATGAAACAAGGGTCAAACGTTAAAGGTTAGCTAAAACCAACCTCATGGCATACTTCCATGATTAAAGTGCAATAATATAACCTGGACCGAGTAAATCTCAAAGGCCATAGTTACCCACCAGGGCTAAAGTGACCGGTTACCCGACTTTACGGTATAATTTTTGATGTGTTGGTTTTTGGTCAAGAACTTGCACATGCATTGACATGTGTATGTTTTCCTCGTCGGAGGGTGGCTGAGGTTATCCGTCGCGGTCAAGGCGAGCGGCCCGCCATCTGTTCCTTCCGACGGCAATGTTTCTTCGCGCCGGCAACCTTCCGACGGAAGTTTTTCTCAGCGTGCCGGTGATAGCGGACAATGTCACTATGATTGATTGACAGGAAGAGAATAAATATGACGTCAGTATTGGTGATGGCTTATTTATTCGAAGCCGAAGTCGGTTAAAAAAGAGAATCTAAGACGTAAGCGATCCACATCTCAGAAAGCTCTCTAAATTTAAAGGAATTAGAAAATGTGAAAAACATCATTCATTTGTTTCTTCATTCATTGCATTTTTAAGTGGCCATCTTATAAGTAAGGTTTGTTATTAATGACTATAATTATGATATGATATGTAGTCATTAATCAAAATGAGTCAGAAATGAGAATTTGCGTCAATGTAAAATTATAAGTACAAACTTATTTACACAGAAATAAATATCAACGAGTCCGCCCACTTGTTCAATTAATTAATTTCAGAGACAATTCTCACAAATTGCATAATTATCATGCTATAACACCATATTAGTATATACTTACATTACGCAACAGCAAAAGTTAATTTTCTTCGAAAGTAACGACCTCAGTTTGTTTAAATGTATAGCCTTATAAAGATACATATTAAAGTCACAGGTTAAGGAATCGAAGTTAATTGAGCTAAGTGTTTACTGTTACGTTATATAAAACAAATACATATCTGCCATAATTATGAGTACTTGAACTATAAATTTTATATAGTAGGTACATATGTGTCGAAAAATGTACGTGTATTTGTATTTTGTGTACCTACATAATTGTGTCAGTAACATTTATATTATGTCTGACTATGCGAAAATTAAAGTACTTACTCATCTTCCTTATCTTAGTACCTACCTACGTGTGTCTGCCAAAATTGCTAAATATATATATAAATTTAAATATTATTCATTTCTCCAGCATGTCATAAACAACTTTTTTTAAAGGAGAGCAGAGGTAATGTAGCGTCACGGCGCAAACAGACAGTCTGAACGGATATTACAGTATTACACCGATTTGTAAGCATTTCCAAGCTGTTTAACTTTATGTCGAGTTTCATAGCGATTTTTTGTTTTTAATTGCGTTCGTGCTCAATGTTAATGTTTATTTAGTATACCTATGCAAATATAATATTATTATCTTCTAAGCAGGACACTTATACCTAGTTTTATTTTATTTATAACCATAAACATAATACTTACACACTTATATAAATAACTTTAATGTGTAATGTGTACCTTATGTCCATTGCATCGTAGCTTTTTGAATAGCATTATGTAGGTATGTAATCAATATTTGTAGCATCAAGAAGGGGCACAATTCAATTTAAGTTTGAAATGGGTTGTGTAAAACTTAAACGATCATCCATCTCTGGCACGGCTTCCCCTTTTAAGGTACGCGCTGTGTGCAATTAATAGTTTCAGTGAGCTTTTATACGTTTGTATACTCGGATTAATTGTGTAACTATGGGCCCGATTCGGATTATGAAATAGACATCTATTAGATATCTTTTAGACATCACCAAGATACGATAACGATATGTTTAAGATCTAACCTGTCAAATTTGACAATTGCGCGATTCTGGAGATACTTTTGAACGATTTCCACAGGATATGACTTAGAGATCCAATTCACATCTAATAGATATCTTACTCTATCTAACGTAAAAGTGACATTGGTTGCCCGAATTGCGCTGCAAAAGAGAACTACTTGATATCTAACTATAACGTATCTAGAATGGATCTAGTACGTGTCGTCTCTTGTGAATATCTTGAAGTTCGAATACGGCAGTATCTGAGCGGACTGTTTCAATACTAAGCGGCAATCCGTCCGGCTAGTATGGCCATAAAATCTATAAAAAGTTCTTCAGATCTTTACGACTCGGTTTTACGTCTTACGATCAATAGATATGTCTAAAAAAAGCTTCTTGGGTTAAATACAAATTTTAACTTATTTTGAGCTTGTCTATAGTTCGTTTTTTAGCATTAGAAATAAGGTAAACAATCTTGATGTGTCTTTTAATTGAAAAACACATTGTAAAAATAAGTTACGGCAAATATGTAACAATTATGAATCTAATACGATAATTTATATTCTTCTGCTTTCATAAGTATAATAGTTATTGATTTTTAAAAAGCGTTTTTCAATTAAAAGACATGTCAAAATCGCTTACCTTCTTTCAAGTTCTTTCTAATGCTAAAAAAAAAACTATAATAACAAAATCGTTATGGATATAACTAAGTATTTAATAGTTAAATGTTGGTAGCAAAAAATACAAAGTTCACCACAATGATCACGATTCTCGAATAGGTTTTTTGTAGTGAATATTGAACTCATATGAAAATAAACACAAGTTGAAGCATTTAAGTTCCGTACAATTTTAATTTAATCAAATGATTACCTTAATTGATGCTATGAGGACAATTTATATCTATATACTATTAGATGTGTAATTGTGTTACTATTAATTTTATATAGGTACTTATTATAAATTATGTGCGTGTGCTTCTATCTCAAAATGTGTAGTGTAGCTATTTATGACTGTGTGTGTGTCTGTGTATGTGTGTGAATAGATAGATATGTAGATAGTTCATCAAAGGTATTTGCGAGACGGGTCGTGAAATTGGGTTACAATCAGTCGGGACCCGTCAAATCGGCTTAAGTCTGGATGGTAGTTTCATCTCCCTAAACGCTATTATGCTTTTACCTAGTCTATTAATAGGTATAGTTATAGTAGAATGGATAGTTAACGTAGTCTATTTACAGCGTTCAATCACCACATAAATACTATCGTGCCGATAATTTTAGCTCACACCTTTTGTTACACATGCGATGTCTTACCTAATCCTAATAGTTATCCCACAGTGCACAGTTGTCCAACGTTTTATTGTTCGTCTTTTGAATAAATCTTGAACGTTATTCTCTTTTCTGCATGACATTGCTTAAATTTGTTCAGATATTTTGCTTTAACTAGGTGAAGGTAACAAATCCTACAAGTCGTTATTGTATAACTATTTACTATACTTAACCGTATGTTTTTACATAAATCATCTCAAAATTTCGGCCGTACAACATTTTTACCGCCGACTCTAAAGGTAGAGTCAATATGGAACAAAATTGCTTTAAGAACTTAGTCCTTCAGTTAATTGAAATAAGATACACTTTTCATACGGAATGTCAAGTGAGATACGACTTCAGGAATACTACAGGTGCATGAATGAGCTTTTGTTAACATTTGGCGCCTTGTTTAGACAGATATTTAGATTTCTTATTGACTGGTTAGGAGTATGCAAATAAAAGAGGCAAAGCTATTTCTTAATGTTAATTTAATTATTTAAAATACCTAGTTGGATTATTTTTGGATTTAAATAAGAAATAGTACCTAGTTTCTAAATTAAGAATAACATCATATTTTTAGTAAGGTAAGTATATAGGTATGTATGTTACTTTGTTTGAATTATAATATTATTTTCATCACACTTGCTCGGAAAAGATGTATTTACACGTAGGGCTTGCGGGCGGGAAATTGAAATTTTCGCCCTAGGGCGGAAAAAATCTTTTCCGAGCAAGTGTGATGAAAAACACTTATTTACACGTAGGGCTTGCGGGCGGGAAATTGAAATTTTCGCCCTAGGGCGGAAAAGTGCTTTATACAGAAGTTTGTTTTTATTAATTCTCCTTTTTTTCCTTACAAGTGTGATGAAAAACATTGTGTGTGCCACGGGCGGTAAAGAAATTCCCAACTCGTGAACATTTTAAGCCCTCGCTTCGCGTCGGGCTTAAAATTGACACTCGTTCGTAATTTCTTATTTCCCGCCCTTAATACACAATGTACTATTAAATATACTGGCTCATTGTTTAAAAACATTTGTCCTGCTTAAACATCTGCATACGTGTTTGTTATACTAATAATAAAATTAAATACGGCCTTCATTTCATTGAATGACAAGATTAATTGAATGAAAGGATAGACGACATAGACGTTCATTCAATTACGAGCGAACGAATTAATGGTGTGGCTTAGAATTAACGGGTGACTAATGTAAATTTACTTGATGCCTGTTTATTGCTATGGAGGGAAGTGTAGGAAATCAAAAGTGTATTTAAGGATTTTAAATCTTTATAAAAGAGTGCACAATAACTTAATATGTGGACGTCTGTTAGCGTGATTTGAGTTGTGCGGATGAAAAAATGCAAACAAAATTAGGTATTTTGTTTTTCACAAAATACGGATTGTAATAATTCGCCGAAATATCTGAGTTCTGATTTTAATGTCCATAATTCTAAGAAGTATTCATGTCCGAATGATCACTGTGCTGGCTAATTTCAGTGCAAGTGAAAAATAATTTATGAGTATTTTAAATGAAAAGTGCTTTAAATGTAGAGAAAAAGGAACTCCCCAACTTTGGCAACCCAATTAAAGTATAGCGGATGCAAAACTCGAACGGCATACGAATGAATGATTTAATATTTATTTTGAACGAATGACGTCTGCGGTTAACAACGTTTCGGTGCATTTACATGGCATTGGCAATGGGCGGCCGCGACGGCTGGTAATCAATCAGTCAGTAACTTAATTTGTACTGTATATTTTTACTTAATTCTTAGGTCTAACTTTAACTAGGACAAATTCCTTTGGTAATCATTAATAGTCGCTTAATTGTACTTAGATGTATCTTCTAATTAACTATTGTTATTCAACCATTGCATGTCTACCTATGCCTATATGCAAGGTATTTTATATAAACAATAATATTGAAACAGCTGTAGAATGTTACAATCATCTCACTAAGAGGTTGCCAGTAATTAAAAGCAATTTCATATATGGAATATAATAAAAAAACCTGCAATAGTTTTCCTTGGGTCTCCAAGCAAGCACTGGTCCCTCAAGGCGCAGCAGAACTTTTTGTTTTCCCTTTCAGCTGTGGCGTTAGGCAGGAACATAGACAATATGGCGACATCCTCGTTATTCTCCCTCGCCCTTCGTATTCTATCTTGACCTACTGTTTTTGTCGTCAAATGTAGACGAGATTTTATATCATCACTCAACACATCCGCCGACATTTTTACTCGAGTCCTTCAAAATTAAGAAAAAAGAAAGGTCGCGTTCGTATTGACGTTTGCGATTAAAAAGTTGAAAAGCGCGCCAAAGAAGACTTATTCTTTTTAAACGCGAGCGTAGTGTAGGCTTCTCGGCGGCCAGTACGTTACTGGCTGGAGTGGCTGGTTGGTGCGATAGTCGGAGGGAGGCGTAGGCACGGTGTAGGCTGTGGATCCACCGCGATAACTTACTGCAGAGATGCTCGTAATGAGGAAACAATTCATTGTCAATCATGTTAATTGTCGTGTCATAGATCAACAGATGTGGATCTTGACCTCCAAATTACTGTATATTAAGTTTACCGTAAGTATATGGTGGTAAGTCGTAGTTAAATAGAATAAGATTATTTACCACAATACGATACGGGTAATCTGCTCTTTAAATTAAATGCAAGTTAATACTGCACTCTCGTCTAATGTTTAATGTAAGTTTCCTGTGCCAACGTTAAGTATGTTCAAAGTATATTTTCCAATTTCAGAACTAAGATAAAATAATAATTTCAATCCATTTGAAGATAGTTAATTACCTAATTTAATAATAGATGTATGTATGTGTAATGTACTGCTCTAACATTGACAAGGTACACTACATACCTATACAAAAAAAATACTAAGAGGTATTTTTTTAATGATATGTCAAAGAACGAGTTTTTAAACATGTACCTATTTATGTAAGTATATCTTTTTAACTATGGTCTTTATATAATTAATGACATAATCATAATCTCTACAAAAAACGTCATTACTATCATTAGAGTTTTTTGTTTAACTATTAATTTGCATTTCATATTAATCAGACGTTTTCTCGGAACTTTTTTATATGAACCTCATGAATAGGTAAGACACGTTCAGACGATAAGCAGTCGATAACTTTAACACGTGTGTTAGACACACATTAACACGTAGGTAAATCTTATAATCCTACTAATGTTTTTTTATTTTTTTTATTTTATTAATGTTATAAAAGGCACAACTATAAAAGTACATAGAAAAAAACTAACCAAATAACCAAAAAATGTGCCTACGATTGAGTATGGGGCCTGTATTCAGCCACTATTTCAATTTAATTCAAATACAAATTTAATCTCATCATCAATGGGTCCCTCTTATACTATAGCTAGGTATGTATTACCTATGCCTTTGGGCTAGCTATCGCGTTATATTATTATTAATACAACTCCAATGCAATTCCGATAGGTAGGTAGGTACCTACATCATTTGCAAATTTGAGAAATCCCTGAGCTATTTTCTTATATCTGTATAATTACTGTGAAAATAACGAGATACCTATTTTCGTATTGACTTTCAATAAAATCTGTGACAACAGCAGCATTTCCCACAAAGTCAGATGCCAAAAGCGCAATTCGTTTTCTGTTTGCATTCTGTACCTACATTTGATAATATGTGATGTGTATGTTAGTAGAACAAGGTGGCAAGAAAATGAAGAGTCCTTTGAGGTTGTGGGTGGATGTGGGCTGACGGATGATGGATAGGACCAGATAACCTAGAAATATATTTACATTCAAACTAATTATGCATATGTATTGCAAATGCATTGGAAGTAAACATCGATAAGTTGTAAAACAAATACGTATGTATGTCATGTTACAAAACAAAGATCTTAGTTAAAATTATCTGTTTTCTGAATTCAGTGTACCTAAAGCTCTAAATATGCAACCGATTGCAAAACTGAGTTTTTACTTTGATAAAGCTATCAACGTAAAACATTAATAATACCTATTGAATCAACGTTAAATACTCAAACATACTTCATAGTATTCTAAGATTTGTTGAATTTTTTTTAATGAATGGTATTTCTAAATAAATATAGTTGGTCGATTGACATAATGTAGGTACACTTGTACAGTCTCCGCCCAGTTTTGGCGGACGATCTTGAGCGAAGATTATGGCATCATTGAGGTGCGCCGTCATTATAAATTTTGTTTATCTGATTTTGAGTTTACCTCATCTTCGTAAATTTAGGGGCCATTAAAATACTTGAAAAATATGATAATTTACGACAGTAGCATATTTTTATCTTAACAGAGATACACTAAATAAATAAATATTTAAAAAAAAAAACAATCACAACTTTCTTTACAAAAGTACGTACCTATTATAAATAACTGAGTTTCAGGACGTCAAACCTCGTATTTTGTTTTCAATTGGCCTAGTTGGCAACAGCCTTGTAGGTATATTCTGTTGTCCCAAAAATATGCCTTACGTTTTATACTGTTATAAGACTAATATGATTTATTATAAGGTCATAAAATTATCTTATCTGAAAGGTGTCATTACATCGCGTTATGGCCGATGGGCACTAAATTAATAGCACTGATGCACTTGGGATGCAGGTCAGTGTCAACTTACTCCTACATCATTAGAAGCATTACTGTTATGTTTATTATACTTTTATGATGAAAGTAGCTAAATTTTAATCCTAAAAGTATTTGGTCTTTCACATTCTCCCCAAAAACGGAGAGAAACGATTTTTTTGTTCCTCTGACAATAATTTTCAATATGCTTGTTGCATAGCACCTACCTCAGGGAAACTTAAACAACGTATAGAAAGGATGGACACACATATATTCGGTATGGACATAGCAGGACGGCCGGCTACCATCTGCTTTAGTGTTTAAATTAAATATGTAAAGCGAACATGCACGGCAATGGTAGTTCGGACAACATTGCTGGATTGATCGTTAAATCACTAGTAGCGCTGTTTCGGGGTTCCGTGGCGTAAACTATTATTTGTAACTTTATCACTAACTAGTTACATTAGCTGGGGTAAATAAAACATCTATATATTTAAATACTTTGTTACCTATTAGATACTGTAGAACTAAGATATGCTAAACAACACAGATAGCTCACACGAAAACTGGAGTCGGAAATACCCACCGCGAAAACCGAAATTCGCAAATCGCGGGGATCTTTCTCTTTTACTCCAACGAAGGCGTAATTAGAGTGACAGAGAAAAATCGCCGCAATTTGCGAACTTCGATTTTCGCGGTTATAGCCTTCACTTTAGTGCTGTAGGTACCAAATAAAAAATGCCTAAGTTTAAGTATATGTTTTGTTAACCTCTAAATTTCTACTCATAAGTTTATATTTAAGAGCTCATTAAAACGATAAACCAAATGATAATATTTTAATCCCTTCTACGCATATGGGCACTGGGCTTTTTCTCCATACTCAAACATTCATTAATATTAATATGACAGTATTTAACGCTATTATAATGCGGAGAGCTCAATACATCACCCGGTGATTTAATCGCAGGACCAATGAATAATTTAAAACAAAACACTGTCTGTGCCACAAATCTAATAATACAATTTTATTGAAGGAAGCGGGCAAATTTGGTACTAAATTATTTTCATATTACCTCGCTGTTTTATTCAGTGTGGTAGCGACGCTACTTCTTGTTCTGGCAATTTTGTAAACTCAGACAGTTTTATAAGAAATAAACAGCCGAAATACAACTTTATGCATCTAGAAATAAGGAAACGTTAGGTTTTCCCAATGTGTGCTGTACTGGTTATACTAATGATGTGCCCACGCCTTTATTTCCAAGTGGGTATGATTTTGTTTTTGTATGGAAATCAGGGGAAGATGCCGTGCGGTGATTTATGGATATTGCGAGAGTATTTTTCCATGAGGATATTGTAGGTAAGTAATTATTTTAAATGTTATTGGAAAATACATGACTAAGCAAACATTTATTAAAATGTTTTTCAACTAGGTACATACTTAAGTTAAAAACTTACACTTTTTTCCATTAAAAAAATTTGTTTGAAAACAAAATCCGAATATTTTTGTTATATTATATGAGCCTAGAGTGTCCCACTGCTAGGCAAAGGCCTCCCTCCTCCCTTTCCACGTATCCCGGTCTTGACCCGTCTCCCACCAGTTCCTATTAAGATAGTTTGTCGGAAAGAGAAGAGTTGTGGAATGTAATACATATTGGGCCCCATACATTCCACGACTCTTCTTTTTCCGCACAGACTAGACAAAATAAATTGCCCCCACCTCGCTTCTATCTTCAATCTTTGTGACCAAACTTTGATCACCAGATCACTATCGTTCAAAAACTAATACTTTACTGTCCCAACCTAGTTTCCTAAACTTGTATATGGCTTATTAGAACCTAATCTCAAGGTCGATCGGCATCCGGCATATTATTAATCGTAAATTTACGGCATTATAGATATTATAGAGCCTTATGGCTATTGCGGCCCACGCACGGTGATTCACCATGTCACACTATGACACTTGACAAACAGTAATGGACATAAGTTGTGTCATGTTTATGTTGACATTTTGCACCATTGGAATTAGTTACACAATATTTTCTCTAAATAATTTAGAGTTTTAAGACTTACAAAATAGAAAGTTCAATTAATCACGGGAATTGGCAGCACGTATACCAATATACATATATTCGCATCAAAAACTCTCAAAATGCATTCTCGTAAAAACACAGGCATTGCATAGGTCAGCGCAAGGCTGTAAAGTATTAGCTTGGTTATATACATAAAATATGTTTCTGACATCACCGATTTCTGCGAATGTCGAAGATTTAAAGGTCAACTGCCTGAAAACAGCAATACTTTGATCCACGACCGTGTGAGCTTAGGTTACACGTACATCTGTAGACTAACACGCCATACCGGACCTCACATTTATTATTTTGAAATCATCCTTATAACGGACTAAGTATTTATCTATAACAGTTACAACGGCGCTTTTACCGGTGCTAGCTCATCTCTCTCACACTCATGTTGCACAAGGATTGTAGGAATGAGAAGATAAATATCCGAACGCCCCGTTTACCTATGAGAATTCGACTTTGGTGTTAAAATTAAAATAATCGATGTAATTACATGAGTCATTGGGTCGCTTCCGCGATTCGGTTGGATCATCGCGTGGACGTGGGAGTCATTGAAAAGACATTGGGCATGAGATTCGCAAAAACGTGGTTATTGTTTCAGCCTATACGGTACTTAACTTTAATTGGTTTTTCTAGAGTTTCAATGTTTTAATTAAGCATTTCAATCTATCAGTTGATGGTCTAATGGCAAAAAACTTAATTGATGGTCTTAGGTAATGTTATGCTATGAGCTATGAATGACATACTCGTGGAAATAATCTATTACTTTGAATCCAAAAGTGCATCAAAGATTTATGATTTAATTTTTTAGTTTTAGCGTTTTGATTATGTTATAGAAATGTTATTAAATAAAAGAAGATTTAGCGAGGTTACCTAAAATAGAACATGGCTGGTACAAAAATCATAGCAAGCTATTTCAAACTTGGATTTATTGGTCTCAGTACAAACGGGGCAAGGGTTGACTTTGTTATCGAATACACAACAAAATCGATACAGATTTCCAATTAACTCGATAAAGAAGCCACGCGGGGTCAATGCAGATGTGATTCAATAGGTTTCCAATTGAACCCAAACAAGTGACATCATCTATCAATAAGGAACGAGGAACTCGTTCTCAAATGTGTATAAGTCGTATGAAAATTATATCAAAAACGTATTGGCCGCGTGCGCTTCAACACGCAAAGAAACTAATGGTCGGAAATCCCATATAGTTGTTACTCGTATCTGTGTATTTCTCCATTACATTAACCACGGTACATAATGGTTCAACATACAACCAGTATGTACTAGCACATTAGATTTTCTGGTGGTTAAATTAGGAATTTTTATAGCTTGATACTCGTAGAGTTTAAGTGTTCCGTTTACCTAATTGCAGCACCATTTTAAATAGAGGTCTTACAATTATGTAAATTTTCCCTAAAAACGTGGCCGTACATTCATTTTATATTCATTACAATTCTTAATAACTCAAATTTCGTTTCGTAGCCGTACATTCATTTTATATTCATTACAATTTTAAATAACTCAAATTTCGTTTAGATGCCTATCTAAAATTGATTCCAGTGACATGGACGTATTTTTTTATAAACACAACCAGTGGCACTAAAATATCCGGGTGTTTCATCGCCCTCATCAGTCTTCCTAAAATATCGACGAAAGCAAACACCGGGTATCATGTACCTCGGATTAAATTAGCTTTTGGCTCTTACTTTTTTTTTGACTTTAACACAACAGATAAAACACATTTATAGAAGCTGGACATATTTATAGCCATAAAGAAATGGGCCATTACACTGCACTGTAGATATCACACAGAAAAGCGTTTTAAAATTTAAGTTTTGACTATTTTTATCGGGTTAAATTCCTAAATTTTGTGTGACAAAAATGTACGTGACGGATCACTAATAATTTTAATTTGTGTGCGTTTATCGTAATACTCTTTTGTTTTATGTACGACTAGAAGGACCCATTATACACATAGAAATCAGAGACAAACAATCCTCTTCAATCCATTAGTGATGTTCCAATTTCAATTACAGAGGCCATGTAAGTGCCCAACGACACCGCACGGCCAGTTTGCGCTCATTTGCCGTCGTTTCGCTCACAATTTACGACTGTTTCGCCCGCATTGTGAGTTAATTTGCGATTAGATTACTCTTATGGGCATATTATGTCAGAGCTGTGATTCAATTTGGATTCGCTTTTAGTTATGTGGCATGTTTAATACAATTAAAGATAAATTACATGTTTTTCCGCGTATTTACATAGTAGTACAAACGGCATCCGACAGCGAATCGCTCAACTTACTACAAAAAAGGCGGTAAAATGAGTCACTAAAACTCAATCAAATTTACTGTATACGGCCAGTGCAAGTCCATAAAGGGGTTTAAAAGTAAAACGGTCGAGGTTATGGCATTGGCATTGGTTGTTTTCTTTGAATGGCGGCCTTAACGCCTCCTTGTTGAGCTACTGGTTGGAGAGACGCCTTTATATGGTTTATACACACCCGGCAGCTTGTATTGAACAGGTCACGCTAAAATAGGCATTGTGTCAGAGAGATAAGGACGTTGACATGTCACTGAATTATGGGTAGATACGGAGGTAAACATTAAAAGAAAACCTATTTAAAACAAGATTAAATATTTAAACGTGCTTTTGAAAACGATTTTGTTTTAACTAAAATTGAAATAGTTAAAAGATTTTTTCTAAAACTGAAATTTTCAGGCAACTTAAAAACATTATTTCCCCCTTTAAATAGGTTTACGTATTTTGCGAGTACAACCATTCATTATCATATTATCAATGAAAATATTCAACATTAATAAATATAAC
The DNA here is from genome assembly GCF_963556715.1 of Cydia fagiglandana. Taxonomy (NCBI): domain Eukaryota; kingdom Metazoa; phylum Arthropoda; class Insecta; order Lepidoptera; family Tortricidae; genus Cydia; species Cydia fagiglandana. The sequence continues at coordinate 9,247,333 of NC_085938.1, read as the reverse complement.
GGCACTTCGATACAGTTAATAGACATTTCGTGACTCCCATTTAAGCCAGACGACTAAATCATCACATTTTATCTCTACTTCTATGACTGATGTTTCACTACTTTTTCAAAGGCTCTATAAAATCGGAATGTCAAGTTGTAATTCAAATACTTATGTGACTTCCACGGCAAAAGGTACCTTATGGCGGCTGGCGCTTACGTCGCATAGCGCCGCAATAATATTGTAGCGGCATTAATAATAGCGTAAGCGCCAATCGCCATAAGGTACCTTTACCCGTGGGACGTGACATATATCGAATAGATTTCTTATTAAGAAGTACTTACCGGCGCGGAACACTTCACCGCAGCCATCGCAGCGGCTGGCGAACTGCGCGTCGTAGCAGTTGCCGCAGTAGATCTTGTCGAGCTTGGAGCCGAACTGCTTGTCCACCAGCGACACGCGGCACTTGGCGCACAGGAAACACGCCTCGTGCCAGTGCTTGTCCTTGTACGACAGGTCCTGGAAATATGAGCGACGTTTACAATTTGCTACTTTCCTACTACAGGCCTATTCGGATTTCGAGATAACCACAAGATTTTAAGACGATTTAGAGATCAACTAGATCTACATAGTGACTTGGATATCTAAGTCATAACTTGTCGAAATCATTCAAGAGGACCTCCAGAATCGCGGAAACGTCAAATATGACATATCTATCTTACAAATATCTTTAAATTATCCGTATCGTAACTTGTTGAAGTCTAGTAGAAATCTAATTCATTTTCCGAATCGAGCCGCTAGTCAAATCAGCTTCTTATTGAATGTAACAGCAATGTGTTTAACATAATTCTAATACCTCATCGTCAATATTGAGTAACATTATATTCGTGTAATAATATCATCATTTCATTTGTCAAATAGGTATAGGTACTGTGTCTATGAAGAAATTCTTAAGATAATTTATATAACACCATTTTAATACTTATTAGTCGTTCGTAATTCGAATTGAATGGAAAATTACAATATGAAACTCGTGTCTCGAAATGATTTTCTTTATCCGTGGTTCTTAGAACGATGTTAACGCGAACCTAAATAGGAAGAAGCAGGCAACTCATTGACAGACAAGGTATAATTAACATGTACAAAACAACTCCAACTGACATGATACTAAATTAACAAGTGGTTAGAAACAAAAACTGGTCAAGGGTAAGTAGAATTTGTTGTATTGTACGTATTTAGAACATCTTTATAAATAATTATGAAATGTAGAATAAATAGTACCTACTAGAAGTTAAATTTTAGTTTGAATACAATTTTATAAATAGAGTCATAATATTTGCGATACAACATGGTGAATGTATACATATATGTAATGAATGAGTATTGAGTAACTTTATTACCTAGAATTGTTTACTTTAACGTTTTTAGGATGCATATCAATACAATACCTTGCTTTTTGATATTTTCATTGACATTCGATTGAAATCGTATTATGTAGTTGTACTAGAAACCACATTAAATAGCAATAAGATTAAGTTTTTCAATTCTAGCACGGAACTCTTGTGAATCCTAATATTAGTGGGCGATAATTATTGAGCTTAACTTTGATTAAGAACCATTCGCAATACTGTATATGGCTTGCCTTGCGGTAATTAATAATTAAGGGGACATAAATCATTAAAACGACGAGTAATTTAGTGTCTTAATTTGTTGTGATTGCTAATGAGTAGATTTTAATTAAAATTGATTATATTTTTTCTCAAAATAATTTGCTCTGTTGTGTGAAAATAAGACAAACAAAGTGTGTTTCTCATTATTATAGGTACGGCGGCAACCAAATAACTGAAGATTCTGTCGGTGGTATACAACTCTTCAGAAAAAATGTTATTGATTGATTGATTGTATGCATCAAGTGTGTGTTTTGCTGTGGAAATAAAAAGCCAATGGATGATAAATGCAATACTTTTTGTTTACCTAGGTACATCTAGATAGTTTCATGACAATATTAAAACGGACAAATACGAAATTTTGTACTTTATTTTTTTAAATAATTGGGTTGTTTCTATTTTTTATCGAGATTTCTGATTCTTTCATTCTTAAATTAGTCGTACCATCTCTATATACACCTAAATTTGTATGTAATTTATAGTGTCTGATATCTACTCACAGACCCATTACGAATACAGACTCTGTATGTATTTAGGTTTTGTTTTCGGTTCAACTTAGATTAGTTATCCCTCGATTTCCTGTTTCAATCATTCATAATCTACAGCGTACATTAATTTGGCGTCTTACGAGTATATCAGACGCAAATCGATATGAGCAGCAGCTCAGACGTCATAACTACAATCTCGAGCTATTTCTAGTCCGTGATTCACAAAGTTTCAAGACAAACATTCATACTATCAAACTCTATTACATACATCAATATAAAGTTCACTGACCAAATAACGAGTTTAATGTAATACCAAGCGTAACAGCCAGCGACACTGTATTTCATATATTTCATATTTTAACAGTTCGTAAGAACACCAGAAGAATTCAAATAAATCACGCAGCGGTTGACGAATGCTTCACTGTTCAGGTTTCAAAATAAAGCGCCCCTCATTCCAGATCTATTCCTGCTCGGCTCTCAGCGCGCGTTTAAAACTCGCGTGTCGTAATGTCAATAAAATATGAAAGTTTATTTTTACCGATTACGAAATACTTAGCGGGGAGTCATGTATAAATCTCGAAAGAATTACTGACAGATCCGACGATGGCTCAAGGTCGGCACATTAAAACTGTTTCCAGCTCGGAAATAGAATCAGCAGGCGTTTGTTCGCACCGCTCGCCAATTTGTTTAAGTCAAAACAAAACTGCAAAATAATTCTAATAATATTTCCATGATTTATTTGGCTGTTCGTAAACAAGAATCTAGCTTTTATTTCTGCGTTATTTGTAGCTGTTGCTGCTACAGCAGCTATGCTGGGATTACACGGTCTTAAGTTTCATTGTAAACAACAGCCAGCTTCAGCCATTTGAATAGGAACTGCGAAATGAACGGGACTAAATATCTACAATAAAAACTACCTGCAATAAATCTTTTAAATATCAAATTTGCTGAGCTTATAGTCCATGAGCTGGCCAGGTTGGCCTCTATCTAATTGTCTATCCCAACAGGGAAAGTGGTCGCGTGGAATGTTTATTCATTATCTTAAGGATTGAGTAAACAGCGACAAGGTGCAGCTGTTATTCGGACAGGAAAAGTCATTCGTCGGCGGTGGAGATAAATGTGTAGTGTTTGGCGTGGCGTGCCCACGTTGGCTTGGCACGGGCGCTGGGGCCGTGTGCAGAGGTACGCCCGAGGAATCTGGGCCGGCTGGAGTGACATAACTAAATTTGATCGGCCGTAACAAAGCTCAGAGTGCCGAGGATTCTTATTTCAATACAAATGATACACTGCTCTTTCTACTATCACTTTGCCAATATTCAATATTGATTGTTTCCCGTAGCGTAGTAAGAAGAATTTAAGCACCATATTGGAATTATTGCATTAATATGGGTAATAATAGTATTCGGCTAGACAATTGAATCAATAATGAGCCTCTATTATTGCGCACGAATAGATGGAAATTTATTGACTTAAAGACTTGCCTTTTGGCTTGCCCAATGATTTGCAAACTATCAACACATGGTCTCGGTATAACGAGCCAACTTTGACACCATGTTTTTCAGACTGACATCATATTATATTACTAAACTACAGTATCTATCTATCCCACTATCACACTTGTCATCAGCAGGTTTTTCTTGTATACCTTTCTTGAGTGTTTTTTTAACCATTGTCTTCTTTTTCTGAGTCAAACAAAAGTGAAAGCAGCTCACATATAGCCAACGTTCATCCAAAGTTGGGACGAGTTGATTAAAGTTCTAAGACAGTTCCCAAGCTTCGAGTCAAGCTCCTGACAAGTTGATCTTAACTGACGAATGTTCAGGTGACACGTAATTGATTAATTGTTGCAATTGGTCGAAGTGGAAGTTGTGGTTACCTTGGAGTCGATGCCGATGGTCTTGTTGCATTCCTCGCAGCCGTTGGCGAAGACGCTCTCGTAGCACTTGATGCAGTAGGGGTGCTCATCGCGCAGCACGTAGCGCTGGCCGGTCAGCGACTCGTCGCACTGCCAGCAGCAGAAGTGCCCGCTGTGCCAGTCCTTGTTCATCGCCTTGGTGTATTCGCCACTGAAAATTAGCTGTGAACAAGGATAATTCATATAAGAATTGAGGAAATTCGATATCCAAGGAAATCGCTCCCTTATTAATCAAATTTCAAACTGATTCGGTATGATTATTCCAGTTTATTGCCAATAGTTTCAAAGATAGTAAAACAGGTTTATAATGGCTTGTTTTATTTATAGAAGTATGGCGAAAAATCTTTAGTCAAGATTGCCAAGATGCTTAACCTAGGCTAAAAGGGATTAAGTACTTAGTAGGTACTAGGTTCGCGACTTTGACCTATATGAAGATTATATATTTTGTTAGATGGTTATTGGTTAATACGAATACATCCTATAATGTACCTATTCAGAAACACATTCTAGGAGTCTAAAACTCTTTAGTTGTAACATATCATATTTCATGTTTGCGTTGTTTCTTAATCAGCTTCATTGTTTATAGATTAGTATAAAACTGTAATATGCCTATAAATACCTTAGATTAGGTCGGGTATGTGAGGGTGGCCAATAGCGAACCTACGAATGTAAACATCATGTACATGTCACTAAAGGTCGAACACGGTAATCGACACTTGGCTGCACAGACACTGTCGCATCACTGAGGGTCAAGGGAGTTTGGCCACCGCACACATACCCATCGTCGCCGACATTGCTGGTGGTGGTCTGCTCGATCTCTGTGACTGTGACCTCGCCATCCTTAGATTCCCTACGCTTCGAGGACTTCTTGACCTTCCTGGTCTTCCTCTCGGTGGTGGTGTACTGGACTTGAACGTCAACGTCAGCCATGGCAGCAGTCGGTCTGCCTGATTTCAAAAAGCGATACGACGCGGTCGCGACCCGAATTCGAATGGCGAGCACCGGTATAGGATAGCGGGAATTATTCCAGAATGTTTAGCGTCGTCGGTGGGGGGAGTTTGGGATTTAAATTTGGAAGAGTGACGGAGAGGGCAGGTGCGCGGGCGGCTCCCGAGCGAGGCGACCCGAGAATCGCGTGTTTCCCGGAGTAGCCCGTCCGCCAGAACTTGGGCTTCACAGCGATCCGGCACTAGGCTTCCCCACTTTGGGAGATAATTGCTTTTGTATTTGCTGCCAATTATTTCCATTTTTAGCATTCTCTCATTATTTGGCAAGGCTACTTGGCGCTTAGATGCATTTCGGATCTTTTTTGACGTAACAATTAGATACACAGTCATCGCTGTTTGATCCGGTGACTGGTAATTTACAAAAAACAAGTCGATTCAGAATACAACTATTTAAATACAGAACTTAGTTTAGCTAAGTTACCCCTATGTAATGACCAAACTTGATATCCTTACGAAAGTTCTTTCATATTTGCATAGAACATTGCAATTAATAAGAGAAAATTGGGTCAAATTATTATAGAAAACCATGAGGCATTATTTCAGTATCAAGCTTTCGGTTAGTTAAATCGGTATCGGTGTCAGTTAATGCAATTTGCGCGTCAGAGCACTCGAAACTGTATTCTAATACATATTTGGGTCACTCGACATGAGTGTTACAAGAAACTCACGCCGCCCTATTATTGGTTAACAATTACTGGTTTATGCAAGGTCGGTGATGCACTATTAAAAGGCGTTACCAAATGAGTTCTAAAGTTACATATACTGGAGTCAGTTATGTAACCCCATATAACCATTCCAGTCGCAGAATCATCAAAGTGGTAACTAAATGTCAGATGTGTCGTAACAGAGTCCACACAATGTGTCTAGAATTGTTTCGAAACAAAGTGTCGTCGCCGTGTGTACACTTTTCCGTAACAAGGTGTCGACACATTTGTGTGCACTTTGCGTGCGGTTTGCGACTAAATCTGACAGCAAATTTGTGACAGCAAATGTCAATATAAAATACCTCTTGAAAACCAAGGTTTGTCAAACTACTATTAGTGTCTCGTGTGCTCGTAAGCCATCGTGGGCGATGCAAATGATAATAATCGACCAAAACCATATAAACACCCAACACCCGTCAACCTTTTACAGAAAAGTTTTTAAAGAAATGCAATAAGCTACTTAGGTCAGCCAACGAATGCTCAAAAAAGTTGTAGAGGGAAATGCTCGGAACACAATTTTTGACTCTGTAACTTGGTTTGGACAAGTTAGGAGGTGAACATATCAAAAGTCCCCGGCCGTAGCCCTTGAGCGGGGGGAAGAGAGGCGGCTTTGAAGGTCCCATTTTCCGGTTTTTCGATTATATCTCGGAAACTATGCATCTTAGCGACATGGCCACTTATACAAAATGAAAGTTAATTTAATTTGTTACAAGTTTATTCAGTCAATTTTTTCGATATGTTGAATAGTTTTTGAGATATCCGCTCTTGAAAGTTTATTTAGGGCTCTCAATTTTATCTTGATATATCTACATCAGTGAAGGTGCTAGGCCGTGTATGGTATCGTTTTCGTATAAATCTGGGTTGCTGAATCCATTTAAGATATCACATTGACACCATTCCACAAAATTAAAAAAATCTTTTTAGGGTTCCGTACCTCAAAAGCAAAAAACTGAATCCTTATAGGATCACTCGTGCGTCTGTATGTCTGTCTGTCTGAATACACAAAATAGTTCTTTACCTATAGATGACAGGAAAACCTATTAGAAATGTGCAGTCAAGCGCGAGTCGGACTTAATGTACGGAACCCTTAATACGCGAGTCCGACTCGCACTTGGTCGGTTTTTTTAAACTCCTCTTGACGCTTAACCGCTGAACCGATTTCGTTGAAATTTGGTATAGAAATAGTTTGCGTCCCGGAACAGGACATAGGATAGATCTTATAACCAAAATCATCTTTTGAAGGTGTGAAAAGTGGCGTGGAAATTTGTACGGGAAATCAATAACCGCTGAACCGATTTATAATATATTTGTGATGGTCTACATCTTTGATTTAGTTAGAAATGATAAAAAAAACATGACTTCAAACCTAAACTTAAACAGTATTAACTTCAAGAAGTCAATTCTGAATTCCCCCCTACCTTACACCTCATTTCACACTTTTGAAGGATGATTTTTGAGATAACTTATTATGTCCTGTCTCGGGACTCAAAATATATGTGTACTAAATTTAAATTAAAACTGTTCAGCAGTTTAAGCGTGAAGAGGGGTTTAAAAGAAAGTAAGTTTATATGTTTTTACTTTGGAATGGTGTCAATGTGATACCATAACTAAATTTGGTACTGCGAATTTATACGAAAACGATACCAAACATGGCCTCGTAGCTTTACTGTTGTAGAAGTCAAGATAAAATTAAGAGCCCTAAATTCTTATTACTTGGCCTAACTTGTGTAGAAGGAAAAGGAAAAATAAAAGTCTTCGGCAGGAATATAAGACACAAATATAATATTTTTTTTTGCGTTACTATTTCAATCATCAAATATAAACATACCTTGATTATATTATTCTAGTGAGATCCTCACAGATAAACAAAAACATTTACTTAAAAAATTACAAGGTCGAAATGTCACGGAACTTGTGAGAGTAATACGTGAAAAATAAAAACTTTTATGACAAAAAAATCTGGACACAATTTAAGAAGCATCCCATTGCGTCGAGGAATCATCTGTATTTTTGCTTGTTTCATTACCTCCTCGCTTCTTTTTTTGTCCTTTGTATTCTGTAGCAATTTGTTAGATCTGAAAATAAAGATAACTTGCGTCGTCACGGATGTCGATTTATAGGTTTTAGGGAGTGCAGAATTCGAAAACGATGATCATTTTATAATCCAAGATGGCGGCTACGTATTTTGTCATAAAAGTCGTCATGAATATCGTTTTATAGATTTTAGGAAGTGCCGATTTCGAAAATGATGACCAGTTTGGAATCCAAGATGTGTGCCGTGCACTTTGTCATAAAAGTCGTCATGGATATCGTTTTATAGGTTTTAGGGAGTGCAGAATTCGAAAATGATGACCATTTTGGATTCCAAGATGTCTGCCGTGCACTTTGTCATATAAGCCGTCATAGATGTTGATTTATAGTTGTTAGGAAGAGCAGATTTCGAAAATGATGACCATGACCAACAAAACGACATCCATGTCGACTTTTAACATAGTGCATGGCCGCCATCTTGGATTCCAAAATAGTTATTATTTTCGAAATCTGCGCTCCCTAAAAACCTATAAAACGACAGCCATGACGACTTTAATGACATACTGCATGGCCGCCATTTTGGATTCCAAAATGTCTGCCGTGCACTTTGTCATATAAGCCGTCATAGATGTTGATTTATAGTTGTTAGGAAGAGCAGATTTCGAAAATGATGACCATGACCAACAAAACGACATCCATGTCGACTTTTAACATAGTGCATGGCCGCCATCTTGGATTCCAAAATAGTTATTATTTTCGAAATCTGCGCTCCCTAAAACCTATAAAACGACAGCCATGACGACTTTAATGACATACTGCATGGCCGCCATTTTGGATTCCAAGATGTCTGCCGTGCACTTTGTCATATAAGCCGTCATAGATGTTGATTTATAGTTGTTAGGAAGAGCAGATTTCGAAAATGATGACCATGACCAACAAAACGACATCCATGTCGACTTTTAACATAGTGCATGGCCGCCATCTTGGATTCCAAAATAGTTATTATTTTCGAAATCTGCGCTCCCTAAAACCTATAAAACGACAGCCATGACGACTTTAATGACATACTGCATGGCCGCCATTTTGGATTCCAAAATGGTCATCATTTTCGAAATCAGGGCCCCCTAAAACCTATAAAACGACACCCATGACAACTTTTATGACATAGTGCATGGCCGCCATTTTGGATTCCAAAATGGTCATCATTTTCGAAATCAGGGCCCCCTAAAACCTATAAAACGACACCCATGACAACTTTTATGACATAGTGCATGGCCGCCATTTTGGATTCCAAAATGGCCATCATTTTCGAAATCTGCGTCCCCTAAAACCTATAAAACGACATCCATGACGACTTTTATGACATAGTGCATGGACGCCATCTTGGAATCCAAAATGGTCATCGTTTTCGAAATCTGCGCCCCCTAAAACCTATAAAACGACACCCATGACGACTTTTATGACATAGTGCATGGCCACCATTTTGGAATCCAAAATGGTCATCATTTTCTAAATCTGAGCTCCCCAAAACCTATAAAACGACACCCATGACAACTTTTATGACAGTGCATGGCCGCCATTTTGGATTTCAAAATGGTCATCATTTTCTAAATCGGGGCCCCCTAAATCCTATAAAACGACATCCATGACGACTTTTATGACATAGTGCATGGCCGCCATTTTGGAATCGAAAATGGTTATCGTTTTCGAAATCTGCGCCCCCCAAAACCTATAAAACGACACCCATGACGACTTTCATGACATAGTGCATGGCCGCCATTCTGGATTCCAAAATGGTCATCATTTTCGAAAGCGGGGCCCCCTAAAACCTATAAAACGACATCCATGACGACTTTTATAACACAGTGCATGGCCGCCATCTTGGAATCCAAAATGGTGTACGTTTTCTAAATCTGCGCCCCCTAAAACCTATAAAACGACACCCATGACGACTTTTATGACATAGTGCATGGCCACCATTTTGGAATCCAAAATGGTCATCATTTTCTAAATCTGCGCCCCCCAAAACCTATAAAACGACACCCATGACGACTTTTATGACATAGTGCATGGCCACCATTTTGGAATCCAAAATGGTCATCATTTTCTAAATCTGAGCCCCCCAAAACCTATAAAACGACACCCATGACAGCTTTTATGACAGTGCATGGCCGCCATTTTGGATTTCAAAATGGTCATCATTTTCTAAATCGGGGCCCCCTAAATCCTATAAAACGACATCCATGACGACTTTTATGACATAGTGCATGGCCGCCATTTTGGAATCGAAAATGGTTATCGTTTTCGAAATCTGCGCCCCCCAAAACCTATAAAACGACACCCATGACGACTTTCATGACATAGTGCATGGCCGCCATTCTGGATTCCAAAATGGTCATCATTTTCGAAAGCGGGGCCCCCTAAAACCTATAAAACGACATCCATGACGACTTTTATAACACAGTGCATGGCCGCCATCTTGGAATCCAAAATGGTCATCGTTTTCGAAATCTGCGCCCCCTAAAACCTATAAAACGACACCCATGACAACTTTTATGACATAGTGCATGGCCACCATTTTGGAATCCAAAATGGTCATCATTTTCTAAATCTGCGCCCCCCAAAACCTATAAAACGACATCCATGACGACTTTTATGACATAGTGCATGGACGCCATTTTGCAATCGAAAATGGTTATCGTTTTCGAAATCTGCGCCCCCCAATATCTATAAAACGACACCCATGACGACTTTCATGACATAGTGCATGGCCGCCATTCTGGATTCCAAAATGGTCATCATTTTCTAAATCTGCGCCCCCCAAAACCTATAAAACGACACCCATGACAACTTTTATGACATAGTGCATGGCCGCCATTTTGGATTTCAAAATGGTCATCATTTTCTAAATCGGGGCCCCCTAAAACCTATAAAACGACATCCATGACGACTTTTATGACATAGTGCATGGCCGCCATCTTGGAATCCAAAATGGTCATCATTTTTGAAATCTGCGCCTCCTAAAACCTATAAAACGACACCCCTGACGACTTTTATGGCATAGTGCATGGCCGCCATTTTGGATTCCAAAATGGTCATCATTTTCGAAATCGTCACTCCCTAAAACCTATAAATCGACACCAATCTCGACTTTTATGACAAAGTGTTTGGCTACCATCTGCATGCAAGACATTTCTATTATTTTTACGTACAAAAATGGCCCCCTGTCAACTTCCAACCGAGATTTAATCGTTAATTTATTCGATTAATGTTCAGATTAATTCAATTTCAATCTATGTTATGTCGACTAAACTAATCGTGATTAAAATTTGAGGATTAACTTTTTTATTCCATTAATTAGTCGAATAAACAGTTAATCTAAGTCCCATCTCTGACCACGTCATTTTTACACTTTGAGAATATCTGAAAACAAATGAACACAAGGAGCCATTTTGCAAATCCAGTAACTTTGTTATTACTTTTGACAGCGCGTGTCATGTGTCTACACAGAGTCGACACAAAGTCGAAACATTTGCGACTACTTTGTGACTGCAATATTTCTCAACCTTAAACCATATTTATACATCATAATTAACAAGTTTCGTAGTATGTAAAGCGTTATTTCTGTTATTTAAGTATAGTATACGCATCGAAGTACTAAAAATGCATCAAATAACATATTTATGAACACAAGCACTGAGAAGTAAACAATTTCATTTCCGGCTAAACTAAAACGATGTGGTGGCGCGTTGATTATATCACACTTAGTTTATCAAATCACTCGAGCAATTTAATTCCCCACAATAATTTAAGTCCTATTGTAATATAAATGCAAACAATATATAATTACGTCTTGTAATCCGTTTTAGAGATGGCGTATTAATGTCACTTATTTTTATTTAACTATTTTTCCATCTGACAGTTTCCATTTGACAGGAACGAAATGAACGAATGAACGAATGATTTTGGCATAAAGTAGTCGCAAACTAGTAACAATGTGTGCACACGGCGACCACACTTTATGTCACTTTGTGTCATGTGTCGACCCTTCCCCATTTCTGGTAACTGTGTCGACACGGCGACGACTCTGCGACTGGAATTGTGACCGAAACAGACGGTGTCGACACAAGATGTGTCTACACCGCGTCGTAACGGCGACTGGAAATGGTTGTATGGGACGCTGCCATACATGACCCAAAAAAATTTTATTAAGCTATGAGCTTCATCACATCTGATATTTGAGTAATTCTAAGCATTTCTAGCGTGAAGTGGGGGGGAGGGTGGGGTACAAAGACGGCCGCCATCCGTCATCTTTAAAAAAAATCTACTCTGATCCTGGTGGGTACTAGGGCAAGTTTGGTATCATTTTCGTATAAACCAAAGACGTAGAATTCATTGCTGATATTTGTTTTTTCAATTTCATAGTAATTTTACAAGAAAAACGTAAAAAGGTGAAAAATTTGGTTGGAGATTTTTGCTACGCGGAGCCGAAACTACAAAAGATAGAAAGTTGAAATTTGCACACTAGATTACATTTATAAAGTGTACAAGAGATAAGAAGCGATTTTGAGAAATTCAACCCCTAAGGGGGTTAAAAAGGGGATGAAAGTTTGTATGGGGTTCAAGTTTTATTTTAAGCTAGGAATTTGAAACTTCGTAAAACGATATATTATTAAAATACAAGAAAACTAATTTCAGCGTTTTTGAAAATTCATCCCCTAAGGTGGTGAAAAAGGAGTTGAAAGTTTGTATGGATATCAAAAAAATTTTCGAACGCGGGACTTGAATCTTTGTATTTGGGGATATTATTAAAAGACAGGAAAAGTAATTTCAGCGTTTTGTAAAATTCATCCCCTAACAGGGTTAAAAAGGGGTTGAAAGTTTGAATCCATTACAAATCCGAGTAGACACACATTTCTTATTGGCTCCCAGGCTTGAAATGCTTAGAATTACTCAAGGAACATATGTGATGAAGCTCATAGCTTAATAAAAAATTTTTGGGTCAACTTTATAACTGCTTCCGCTAATACTTTCTGTTGACATGTAAAAGTCATACCTACCTACTATAACAATCGGTTCAGTATTAACGATCGATAACTTTGGAACAACGTGTTGCGAGTGTCAATTAGTGACTCCAGTTTTGATAAAGAAACTTACGTTGTATCGCTGAGAAAAGTAAGAAGTAGTTAAACATGAGTTTTTATTATTTGACCATATGCCAGGATCATGTTGTACATTGGTTGAGTTGGTTATTGGATTGATACGAGTCACATGACTCCTACTCGTTCAAGAATGGGTACTTAAAGTCGTTTTACGTTTTAAACTACTCGTTGAACACAGCAATACACTGCATGGTTTTTAGTTTCCCAAGAATGCATGTAACATGAATATAGTAAATGAGGGTAAACGCCATCTTTGCTATTGGAGTGTTACTGCCTGCCCCTGGTAAGGGGATGTCAACATTTTCGCATATTTTCACGTTATTAGAGGGTTTGAAGGGGAAATTTCGCAAAGGGCAATTTGTTTCCATTCATTCGGAACAACTCATCGCCTTGGTTGATATTTCGAGCAGTCTATTTCTAAAACATGTGTTAAATCTGTAATATTTTTTTCTTTTCTACGACTAAGTTTAAAGTCATACAAATATAATGGTCTCATGGCATCAGATCAAAAATTCGAACATAAAGTATGAACAACAGAAGCAATAAATTTTCATCTAAAGAAACTAGATCTTTGAGGTTGCCAGACGGAAACGGTTACGTAATAGATGCAAAAGTGCAAAGCAGTGCAAATAAACAGACATCAAGTTGAGTCTGACCAGGTGGTCCCTTACAGTTCGCGCGTGTAGGCGAGATGAATGAAAGTGCTTAGGCGGGCTGTTTGCGCGCGGCGCGGGGCGTAGCGGTTACAGAAGTTACGTTTGTCTTTTACAGTATAACTCTTATATGAATAATGCTTGTGAGATGGGGACAGGGGGCCATATTGAATATACTATATGCAGCTCCACAAAGAAAAACTACAAGTAAAATCATTTGTATCTGCTCTTGATGTCCTTTTCTGCTCTTTCTTGAACTGCCACCTAGGATTTGCACCAGGAGTTTTGGTATCAAGATGTATACAGGATACATCTTGATACCAGAGTTTTCAACATAAATAAATTATTAATGATCTAAAGGCGTGCAAACAGACATCGATAACGAATTGCTAAAAGTTTTTTTATACAACATAACAAGTCAAGTCCTCCCATCGTTAAACTTTATATGAGGGACAAACTAATGGTCATAAAACGTTTAGTTATATAGGTAACTTCCGATAATACGTATTAGTTATTGGAGAGCTCACGTAAAACAAACATTAATCGTTTGGAATAAGATCGTTATTCTAATGACCCGAGTTACTCAGATACGTTGTAATCGATGGTTTAATATCTTGGCAAGTTTTCCTCATTATCATGAAACACGTCGGTTATCCCCATTTAAAATAGAAAATCCAAGAAACCCCGGGTATAAAGGGCAATTGAAATCGTTTCAGTGGCGGCGCATCAAACATATCCATAGGCAAGCCGGAGCTAATTTGGCTTACAAATTTCCTTTACAATTCTGCTCAAACGTCCAAAAAACAGGCAAGCCGGTGGGAATCGGCTTTTATGGACGCGCCGCCACTGAATCGTTTACACATGTAAACTTTGTAGTATTTTGTATTCTATTGTAAATAAATACATCACTATTGTACAAATATACAATTATTTAATACATACAAATGTCTCTGGGAACCGCGGACGTCACATATTGGATATTCTATGACATTGAGTTAGCTCGATCATAGCAGAGTTCAGATCGAGAAATCTGTTTCACTAAAACAAATATATGTAAGTGTGTCTTTACACCCTCCCCTCCCTTCCCTTTGGACCCACTGGTTAACAGTCCGCCGGACGGTATCGGCCTGTCAGTTGTTCGGAACTGTCAACATTTTGTTCTAACTGACAGGCCGATACCGTCCGGCGGACTGTTAATCAGTGGCGCCCTTAATAGTATGTAGGTAGAATATTAACAAAGTTCGTATCAGCCTATCAGGGTACAAAATGTAAGTATTATAGATTTAAGCTAAACTGTGCACCCCAATTCTGAAAAAATGTTGCAACATTTACATATGACGTATAGACCACCCCGCAAAATTGAATGTTTACCTAGAGTAAAAATAGTTTGCGATGGCCGAGACCTTGCCGGCTCATCGAGACATCGACCGCTGAAGGCTGCGTCGAAGTCGGAATCGAGCGAGAGTTGCGAGGGGAACCCAGTTTGTTTTGTATAATTACTTCCTTCCGCCGATGTTTTACTCCTGACGACCAGCGGTACATACGCTACATAGTAAATACATAATGCACCAATTACATTTTGATTCCTTGTCGATTTGATAGTAATGAATAACGGTTACGTTTAAAACTGTCGAATGTTGGGACTGCAGTATCTACTGCAGTATCTACTGCAGTCCCAACAAGTCCCAGAAGGTATCTACCTTATGTACATTATGAAACAAAATAAAACGTTTGAATTACTTTAGTGGTTATTAGGGTTCTTTATACGGATAGAACCCCCATACAATTTGGTACCAGTAATCCTGCTGAAGGCACATAGGTAAATAATGTTTAGTTTTGACGCGCGACAATGATCTTGACGCGACTTTATTGTATGACTTTAGTGTCAATGTAATTTTGAACATCTCGCCCGCTTAGCAACTTCTGCTGCTGACTGTAAGTACACATTAGTAGCTAAGTAAGAATATTTAAAAAACTCGAACACCTGTATTGCCCTAAAACAGCTAATCATAAATTCAGGCTAATAAATATGTCACTTCTAAAACATCAATGAATTTAGACAATAAGAAAAATATGTATAGAGTGTAGGTGCGAAAACGATTTTCTATGGTTGAATGAAAACGGGCATAAGTGCCGCGGTTACATGAAAATGTCTAACCACTTTACCTCTGTGATCTTTTTATTTTTCCGCTGACGAATTTCCGTTGCTGACATAAAATCTTTATTCTTTGAAATGTCGTTCGTGTTTTGTTTGGGGAATTTCCTAAGATGGTAAGAGAACGTTTAGATGATTTTGTATTTTCAGGATTTTCAGGAAAATTACAATAGGTAGACAAATTGATGGAGCAAATCATATCATGTAAACTTGTCATGGCTCATACTGCTAAAATATGCAATAAAGAGTATTTGTATTGTATTGTATATTTTGCGTGATAGTTGGCGCTGCCAGTTTTGATAAATTCACTTAATTAGGGCTGAATTACAAGGGTGTAGTATCTCATAATGTAGTTCAAGCGAAGGCACGGAGACCTAAATATTTGATTTCATGTAAAGGGTTTAAAACGCAATTATATTTATCATATCCGTTTTACTTGACGGAAGAGGAGTTAAAATTATATCTAAATGATGCATAATTCGAGTTCCAGGCCTGGGTATGGTATAGAGCGATTATATATTTATATCGATCTGGCACAGGTGGAACATTAAGATTGATTTAAAAAAAAAGGGTTTTCCGCTCAACCTACTCATTAAACATAAATAGTTATATCTTAACGTATAGCCTTATTATTATAGTATAGTACTCGTATAGCCATACGTTTTGTGAATAGCAGTAGACTGAGTCAGTTTTTCCTCCCTAGAGAACAAACTCGATACAGGTACCTAATTACATTCATCATCTAACGCAACGTCTTGCGTGATGACTTGATTAGCATAGCGTAATCTGGCTTGTTTACATTCGCGGGCGGAGTCACGGTCGCCGAATACTAATAAAAGCTAGACGGCTCGTGTGCAAAGCTTCTCATTGTTATCTATAAAACGGTCGACATTAATAAACTCTCTACTGTAGCGTAATCTTCTAAAATATATGTCATGATCAGTGATCACTTCAGTTTGAAGAGCACATTAGAAAACAGGGCAGTCCGCAGTGTAATGAAGTTCTTTTTAGAAATCTTCCAATTCCTCGCAAGAAATACAATAAGTACATTACTCTTCATTGCACACCTCACATAGACCTCATATTTTTAAAGGTTAGGTACTTTTTTATCTTTCATCTTGAGATGCAATTCATTTCTAAACCTTATTTGAAGAAAAATATCGTGAGGAAACCGGACTAATACCAATCAGCCTAGGAGGATCCTCTTTGGGTTAACTCTGATGGTGGCTTTCTAAAAACAGTAAGCTCTAGTATTTAAAAGCATTTTTTAGGCCTAGGAACCCGAGCGAAACCCAGGATCCTTCAGCATGTAACTGGGATAATGTTAGGAGCTGTGTAGAGCTAGTACCTACTTTTCCACTCGTCCACATTTACCTCATCTATTGAGTTTGGCTCGGCAACACTCAAATCTAATTTTACTTGACCGTTTCCCCGGTGGAAATAGAAATGAAAGGGGAGTATGCTCTGATTTATAGTTCTTACGTGTGAGGTGGAAGTGTCATGTTAACGTTAGGAACATCTTTCAATCAATGCTTTCTGAATAAATGATCTTTTAAAAATAGGAGTGTATAACTGTTAAAACTGTTCACGAGATGACTGAACTAAGATTATAGGATTTATATTTAAAAAATTGTTAAGAATTCGACTTGAACTAAAATAACTTATAACTTTATATTTAGGATGATTCCATATTTCTATAGCGATACACTTAGGTACTATTTAGCAATATTACATATTATGTACACATCCATATTAGTTTTATAAATACCATATCGCCGAGTGACAAGAAAGTGTAATAAAGTGCATTGTTACTTTAATTGTTTGATAGTACTTAGTGACTTTTACTTGTCACCCGACGATATAAGTGTTTATAAGTAGGTAAATAAACCGAATAGTACCTAACTGTTATACTTCCACTACAGACTCTGACGTGGTTTATTATAGAGAGACATGTCCATATCTGTTGCTACGGAATTTTTATTTATAATGCTTTTGTAAAATAGATAGTACCTATTTTTGCAAATGCGCTCTCGCCTGGGTAATTATATCACATTTATTACGGCTCCTGTAAATGATACCCTGCGGTTATGTTGCTGTAACATTATTGTTTAGCCAACAATAGCTTTAACGCCACCGCAACCCGCGAAACAGAAATTGTTGTTTCTTTGTGTGCTGTTTCTTCCGTTGTTTAGATCTGTTTGTTGCCAACGGAGATCGCAGCGCATTTTTACAATGCGACAGTTGAATTTACGTATAGTGATAATGCTGACCATTTGTTGTATCTTGGAATCTACAATGTATGTATTATGGAATCAAAAAGTCTTAGATTAGAGCTACAAGCGATAAGTGATACAATTCTGCAGTACTTTTTCAATATTTAAAACTAACTAGCTTTACCTTTGGTTGCCAGGCATTTTTTGGGTGAAAGACAAGGTTTATTTAACAAATTGTGAACTAGGTACTATACAATACATACTTATGAATTATCGGCTTCCTATTTTTATACTCGAATTAATTTTGTTTTACTATACCTAGGTACCTGGAAGTGTGTTTAAGCCTTCTTCAAATAATGTAACTGGTATACCATTGAGTGATACGGTACAATTAATAACTAGGTACTTTAAATGCCAAATCATACCCAAGCCAACTTAACTGCTGCATTAATGAAAAAAAAAAGTAAACCTTAATACGAAATTTTTATATTTTCATCGTTCACATATTCACAAATAGACTGCTAAGGGTATGAATAAGCTTTTGGCTTTTCCATAGGAGGGTTTTGTAATCGTTCACATTCAAAGGTCCTGCGGCATTCCTTATTTCACTTGATTTAGCGTAGGTACTAAAGAAGTCAAATAATCCGCGATCACTCCGCGATGAAAGAGCATCGTTAGCCATTACAACTTTGCAGCCGACAACTTGTGAAGCTGAATTGCGGGGTTTCTATTTGATTCGCTACGGAATTAATCTCCTTTGGTAATCAGTATCCTTCTTTGTAATTTTTGCGTTGGATCCTATTATAATAGGTGCCTACTACTCCGCAATAATAAATACTATAATTAGGTATGCTTATATGAGGTTTTTTTTTATGACCAATTCGGCGGGAAACACCGGCCGCCTGATGATAAGTCGCTCCAGACGATAATGACCCAGAATTTTTTTAAAGCTATAAGTTCTAGGGAAATGTATAGTCAATTGCAGAGATATCTGACCCCCCTGCATAGAAACTTGTTTGCAGGAGGGGTGAACTGTCTCTGCAGCTGACTGTACATAGTTACAAAATACTAACCCATATTTCTGTATGACAGCGTGCAGCGGATTATGAGCTTTAAAACGCATGGCATGTGTTTGTACATGCATCATTGCATATGTGCCTTGTAAAAGAAAGCAAACCCTGAAATAATGTAACTGTCTAGCTAGATAATAGCATGTCACATTGTTTTGTTACGGCTACATTTAACTCGGAGTAATTAACAATGGAGCCGCCATTAACAGGCGTTCCCCTCTGTCGAAAATAGGCGGCCGATGGTCAACCACATGTCAACCATATGTATGGCCTGACGTTTATCTGACATGACGTAACCTATACATTTGATGTGCCCCTCCCCCGCAAAAAACGGCAGACTATTTTGTACCGAAAATTTTAGACATGGCGTCTCCGTTGTTAATTACTCCGAGACATTTAAGTTATTCGCTCAACACACCACTCCTCACGACATCTGTCAGGACTGGCGCCAAATTCTGAGTGCCTCACTTTGAAACTGGTTTCTGTCCAATGTTCAACAAGTGACATTAAATAAAGGCAAGCGTCCACGCTGCGTCTGCCGTCCACCGTGCGCAGACGCATCTGGGTCGAGGTCCTCCCTGCGCAGACTATTTTCGGCACTCGACGGTTATTATACCAACAACAAAGTTCACGTGAAAACTTCTACAAATCAGTGTGGGAACTGTCTACGAAGCCAAATATTAATGCTTACAATTTAGGTCCTGTTCAAAAGGGTTCTTATGTTAAATATGACGAGCCAAAATAAATTTAGCGGCATTAATGTAAATACTACGATACTTACTCATATAGGGAATACGACTTTCGTCGTGTTAATTATATCTTCAACAGATAAAACGTATTAATTTGCCGTCATGTCTTACTTTGGCGCGACACAAATAATATTGGTAAAGAGAATCAAACACACAAGGGGGAATCATAAAGTTTAATTTCGAAATTCAGTCATGCTTATCGAAGCTCGTTACAGCGTGCGGCGTTTTAGACCTCTAATCCCCGGACCCCCAGAAATCGTCTATCTCTGCCTCTTCCTCGTTTACCTCTGTCTCTTTCTCCTCTTTTTCTTCGAAGGAGCCGAGTTTGGGCAGGTCTTTCAGCTTCGGCTTGAGCAGCGGCTCGTCCTCGGCCAACACGCTGTCTACCGCGTTTACTTGGGTAGATCGATCCTCCCTCGAGTTCTCCCTCGAGCGACTTCTGGAATGAGAACCTAGATTAGGAGAGCCCTGCTCGCGCTCCAGTGTCATGCGTTCGAACTCAGCTTCCTCGAGTGACGTGAACATCTTTAGTTCCTCCTCGCGCGACGCACGCGACTCGCGCGACGAGGTCGACGACGAAGAGTGACGCTTTTTGAAACTTCTACGCCTGCCACTCGGGTCGCTTCGTTGCAACGGTCGGAGCTTTATTCCGTCAAGTGATCTTAAACAAATTTACAATATATGAGTTGGTTTATTGTACAGGTGGACCCATGAACGGATTTAGCTTGCTACTCGTGCGTGGTATGGCGATGGATGACGGCTAGGTGACGGCGGATCGGGGTGTAAGCGACACTACGCAAGTAACGTGCTCTGTCCAAACAATAAATATTAACCTTAAAAAATCTTCGCTGTAGGCTTCGTTGCTTCTGATATCCTCGTCGACTGAAGAATGGAATTGTATATCGGGCAGGTTTTGTGGGGTGGGGCTCTTAGGGCGGTAATGCCAAGTGAGTTTCTCTTTGGCCTCTGATCTCTCTGTGGAGCGTTCGTCACGCCCGGAAGAATTTCCCAAAAAATGATTTGGATCTGAAATATTTTCACAAGACGCTGGTGATCTGTTTCTGTTTCCCACACTGAAAGACTCTGACGCGTTAGTAATGATAGTTTTCGTTCGCGTCGGTGTATACCTTTCAGTCCTGTAGTCGCCGTTGGCGTGGGAGCTGTTGCTTTCGACCGACTCCTGGCCGAAGCTAGAGATTTTCGTTGAGAAAAGTATGGCTGTGGAATCGGGCTGTCCGTCGTAGTACTTGACGGCGGCTCGGGTTAATTTTCCGTTATCATCTTGTGTGAGGCAGAGGTAGCCCTGTCCGCATCGCGTCGTCCAGTCGCTGCTGTTAGCTGTTTTGGCCGCTTTGTGGAGCAGGCCGGAGTAGTATACCACGAGGTCCTGGAAGTCGGGGTCTGTGTCGGGCAGCACACCGGCCAGGATGTGTCGCAGGCACTCGATGGCCTCGAGGACGCCGGCATACGAAATGATGGCGGACAACACTAGCCCCATATTCACTCACTCACTATATTCGGTATTTTAAGGACGGGACGGGGCGGGTTTCTTTGAAGTTAAAGGTGACAGGGAGCAGGATGGATGCAGCGATATAACGCCGGGACAAGATTTGAACAACTGAAATTAAAATGATATTAGTTGCCAAAGAATTGTATCCAATTTTAGAATAGGGTTTGGCTGAGCCAAGCTCTAGCGCTAAGTCTGTACCTAGCAAGGCCGGCTCCGTTTACGCCGACAATAACGCTGATTTATCTTTGATCGAATGTATTATTTACTACAGCATCATTAAAAGTGGGTTATTTAAGAGCTATATTTTAATGGAAACTGACATTAATAGAACAATTTAATAGCGTTACTCTTGTGAAAGCTATTCTAGTTATCTATTCGTTAATCCGTATTAGAGTCTCTAAATTCTTGAAAAGAATTGGAATTCGAAAAGCCACTTATGTATTGGGTATATTGTTCCTATGGAGTAGGTACAGTCCATTGTTTTGTTCAAATGGGCAAAATTTCTGTAAATGTGTTTAGCCGTTAAATGATGATTAACCTAAACTTTAATGTGTATTTAGTGCCCAAATTGTGAGTAATTCTCTGTAGGTAGGTTTCACTGTTATCGTTTCTCGGGACAATTTACCTTAAACCAGTAATCAGGATGAATATCCTAAACATACTAAGTCACGAATAACAAAACTACGATGAACTTTCATGGCTATCCGAATACATGGCCTAAATTATCGAAATCTTTCGTAGCAATATTGTGTTACTTTTGACTAATAATATAAATTCCTGATTGAATATATATAATCGTAAGCGAGTGTTGCGTGCAATAATCACAAAATAAATCTCAATGTGAAATAAAAAAAATACGTTAATAACGTAATATAATATTATAATTCTTAGGTACTTAATCTGCAAAAAACCGATATTTTGATACTACTGTGAGATCATTCATTTCAACCATGAATACCTATAGTTAATAAGATCTAAGTTAATATGCTTTAACGCGGTATTAGGAAATGATGATCATTCCAAGTGTCACGATTTTCAAATAGAGCGAGATGGTATCGACCGACCTCGCCCCGGATATTTCATTAATAGTTCCATAACTTCCACACTACGACGTCGTAAACGGTGTATGTTTATACATGTGATTCGTATTTGATTGGTAACAAAATAATACCTCTGCATCCGCACAATGTAAAACAAAATAAGTAATTGTACTTAACTAGTAGTTATGGAGCTGTAGCCCTCGCGAACATAACTTAATAAACTGAATAAATGTATTTCTCCGCAATAAAAAAAAATCAAAAACAGAATCACCAAAAAAAATA
Organism: Cydia fagiglandana; assembly: GCF_963556715.1. Classification (NCBI taxonomy): domain Eukaryota; kingdom Metazoa; phylum Arthropoda; class Insecta; order Lepidoptera; family Tortricidae; genus Cydia; species Cydia fagiglandana. Next base: position 9,224,708 of record NC_085938.1, on the reverse strand, counting down.
CTATTTAAAACATCGAACCTGCTCAAAAAAACATGAGAATCGGTTAAGAATTGCGAATTAAAGTTGAGCATTGAGAAGAACATCCGGACATACGAAAGCATTTTTGCCTAAGCTGAAACGGAGAACTTAGCTGACGCTCGGTCAATTATAATAACCTAATGAAATCCACCAATACTTTATAGGCCAAACGTAGTTAATTATACTCGTATGAAATAATTATCAATCTATCATCATTCATTTGCAAAGGGCTTTTATGCCTTATGGGATCAGTTGAAAAAAGTTACGTAGGTATTAGTTGTTGTTGAAGCGATTTAGTAGTTTTCCAGAAAGTCAAAACAAATGACAATTTATAGTTTTAAAAACATTACATTTTTATTACGTATGTGAGTCATTGACATCTTGGTTTAAAAAGAGCACGGGCTGTTTACATCAGTGATGTGATCATGAGCAAGGTTTCTTCAAAAATACATGTAAAAAAAAACTTTCTTTTGACATAAAGCCAAATTGTTTTATTGGATAAGATCAATGCGCAAAAGTGACATGTTAGTGTTTGTACGTTATGTATTATTGAAGGTGGCTTTTTGATACAAAGTGATAAAGAAAAAATATATTTGGCAAGGAATATTACATTTATAACATTGAAACTAGGAAAATATATGACTTAGGTAATACGATATTGTCGTTTCATTGCTGTTACAAGAAAGTTGTTTGTTTTAACCACACCACACCTCACATGATTGCTGTCTACAATAATAGGTAATAGTATGAATTGATGTTAAACTTTTTACTCTACCTAAATTGTAATTGTTCCTGTTAGATTAAGCCTGTTATTATAATTAAACATATTATTTAGTACTAGATACTTATTAGAAAACTAAAAATTCAGCGTAGGATGTAACTTAATTTAGTATTGTTTTCAATCTGACTCCACAAGAAGAACTTGTAAACTTTTTGGCAAATAAAACTATTTTTATTTTATTTTTTATTTTTTTCTGGAAAAAGCTTTCCCCAAAGAACTTTGCCTCCTCCTCTTCGCCTACACACTACACAACACAGTGGCCACTGACCAAATACTTAATTGCCTAAATTGCGTATGGACCAAATATTTAATTCACCGACGATAATTGGCTTTGTAATGTAAACTAAATTATTATTAAATTGACCTCCACTTCGTCCAGCTAATCCAGAAATACTTGACTAAAATTTGGTGTAATTTTGTTGTTTTGTCTTTTGTATTATTATCAATGGCCTGGGGCCGATTTTTTAATTTCGACCGCTCGATTTCGTGTATTTCGTTCAATAATATCTCCACTACTAGGCATTTAAATTCTACTAATAGAATTGAAATCGAGTGGTCAATACCACTCGATTCCAAATTTCGATCGCTCGTATTTCAAAAATTAGCTTTTCGCCGTTTTCCACCTATTTTCGAGTGACGAAATCGACCGATCGAAATTCAAAAATCCTGGCTGATGGCTGACTGTGTCTGTAATATATTGTTATGTAGGGATCAACGTTTGTCATATCATATATGTGCTTTCTACGCGCTAAATTCGACGTGGGTGACTTCATTGCCTAGGACGCAAATGATGAGACACATGGGCCGAAGACATGTGGTTCTCTCTTGATCACACCGTCTGGATCCGCCGGAACCATAATTCGATAATGGCTCCTCTACACGATGGGCCATCGCCGGCCACTCCAAGGGACGCAGCCATGCGGTAGAATGGGATAGCAATATCACTTGCTCTTTCTAACGCATAAATGCGTCCCTTGGAGTGGCCGGCGTTGGCCCATCGTGTAGAGGAGCCATAAGAGCCTACCGCGAACCACGTTTGACGTGTTGCCTCTCTGTCGTGCTTGTAAATTCGTACGTAAGTGTGACGTGAGTTTTCCTTCTCTTTTTGTATAAAATGTAGTTTTTTTTACGTGACCCTATTACATCAACCTAGTATGTCACATTTCTAAACCAAGACACTTACACACGCCCCGAATGAATCAGTTCCGATTCAAAACGCCATCAATACTATTTTTCGTGGTTCTAATTGCAGAAGTGTGACGTCACGGTCACGTCAGCGGGTCGTGTGGAAAGCATTCCAGTATTACACGGTTTACATACATAAATCAGTGGACTTGGTAACTAGGTAGTGTTTACAGGCGGTTCTAATTTTCCATTAAAAATTTAATTATAAAAAAGACCTATGGTCAATAGGTCAATACTCTTGCTCTCACACATTTGCGTATGAATGTGGTACTGATATACTAGCGACTCGCCCCGGCGTCGCACGGGTTACACAAAACCTTAACAAATTATACACCTAAAACTTCCTCAAAAATCACTATATTTAATAGGTGAAACCCGCATGAAAATCCGTTTATAGTAGTTTTTATATTTAAGGTGTTCGATAACACTAGAGTTCAATTGGATAGTACCCTAAGAACCTGAGATATCAAAGATTTAATTAAGACAACAAACACAATTAACAAGCGATTCTGAAAAAAATCTAGAAACGATTAGCAAAGACAGTATAATAATTACCGATACTTATGCGAACCTAATAATTCATAATATGTAATATAAGATCGTGAAATGGCGGGGTTTCATGATATGTCTAGGAATATCTCGATATGACCGAATTTACGATCTGCCGCAGACACCCTTTCTTGCACTCTTGACTTCTACATATAGCAAACGGGGAACATCACATTTTAACAAATTAAATGTATGTCGTTACATCAGCCTCCCTGTAAACCTTGAATATGTCAATGTTGTGTAAATATTACCGAACATCCAGACGGACCAACCTTCAGCAGTCTCGCATAATGCCAAGGTTTATCTCAACATGTTTACATTCGGAGCAAATCCCTTCAAACCGCGGAGGAATATATTTTACCGCTATTTTACACCTGTGCAGCTACTCAAACTGAATAGCGTCGTCCGTCTCTTTCGCACACAACAGATTTGAGGGAGATTATTCTATTCATCTCACAACGCGAGTCGACTCACGAGGGTAGACGTGCTAGGCATATATTCAAGTTTATTAAATTACTATTTGAGTTTAACCTTTAGAAGCTCAAAAATGGGTCAAGAGTTTTTTTTTTCACCCAAATAAATATTTTTTTGACAAATTAGACAAACATTTTTGACTGGAAGTTATAATAAGATGAAATTATTTTTTCCTTGGCCAATATTTTTGGGGTTCGAATAGTAGGCAAGTGGTATAATGTTTTATAAATTTTATAATACGATAAGGTAGCCTGAGTGCTCATCAGTCGTCACAGTAACAGGGCATTAGCAAGTTGAGCACTAGTTACATTTACCTTCTTGTCAAACAGTTGTTTAGGTTTTTAGTTCGTTAGTCATTATGTACTTATAAGTCTTAAATTTTGGTTCAGACGTAGATGTCTAAATGTCTATCGCTTAAGAAACCTTGTCAAAATATTTGCGTGTCAAGATTTATTTGCAAATTCAAAACTTTTGATAGACCTACGTGCAGTAACACAATCGAATATAAATAGAACTAAACATCGCTCCAAAAGCAATTTGCATGTGCGACTTTATTTGTCGGTTTCCTTGCGTCCATCCCGAATTCTTCAGTCCGCTATCCCTGTCCGTAAATAACCTAAAATCAAGGTCAATGCGAGTGAAAGCGTGCGCAACCCGACACCGCGTGACGTCACGCGGGCCGTGCGCAAGGACCGCAGCGCGCAGGACGGACCCATCGCGCAGGGCACGAGTATTTCGCTATAACACGACACAGTAACTGTAGTATGAAATTACAGAAAATTTCGAAAAAAAAAACAATATATTGGGTTTTCAGAAAGAAAGCAGTTTACCTACGGGTGACCGTACCCACTAGAAAAGTAATTCCACGGTAAGTACGAGTGACAGCTGTTGTCGATTTGGGAATGGGTAGCTAATGTAAATTTCGGATTTCTTGGCGTGTACCTAAAGTTTCTTAGAAAAAATGTGTATAACGCTTAAAAAAATCTTTAACATATAATTTTATCGAAACTACATAAAATTATCTACGTATGTTTTTCATTGCTCTAGGTGCCAATTAATAGTTATTAAAATACAGGTCAGTAAAATACAGTCATTCCGGCGCCATCCACAAAACGATATTTACGTACCCGTATTTAATTTGAGAAGCTCAAAAATATATCCCGTAGGTAAAATAATAGACTAGCAGATTAATTCACGTTATGTATGTATGATTTGAAATTGTTCCAGAAAACTTACTTCTTTGTTACCTACGTAAAATTGTATAATTATAAGTAACTGACTAAAAATATAAGTACGCTAGGCTGTCATAGAAACTTATTATAGCTTTCATTTGTTTTCTCATAATAGATAAGTAGGAAATTACTAGAGGCTGCCAAGTTTTTACGCTACACTTCGTATGAATGAAAATGTTTCACGCTCGGCCTACACCGATTACGACGATAGAAATATAGTTCAATGTTTACATACACGCTGACCTTGTATCAGTTCAGAATAATCTAGTGCAAATTCTAATACAGTTCAGGTTATTATGAGTCAAGTTTATTTTCTTAATGCGTATAAAATGTAGACTTATGGCATAAGACCATTCATCTTCATACTGGCTAGTGATTCTAATTCAGCCATTTTAATCTTTACGCTCGTTACATCACTAATTTACGTGTCTCTTTTTTCGGAACGACGTCATTCTTGACGTTTAGAAAAAAAGATGTTTTTGCGGATGTTGTTATAGTACAGTCATTATATCCAAAAAACCGACCCTACCCGTGAATAATTAGTTCTTGGATTTTTTTTTCGTAGGTCCCTCGGGGGGGTCACTGGGAGTGTAAATTCAAAAAGTAGGCTCAATCAGGCTCCTGCGTATATTCGAAAAATGGTTTTTTTCCAAAGAAACGGTTTTTCTTCAATAACTCGGCCATTTTTGATTTTACAGTAAAACCGTAAGGACAAAAACTGTAGGAAATTTGATTCTCTACAAGTTAGTCCAGTCATTATATCCAAAAAAACCGACCTTTCCCATGAATAACCAGTTCTTGGATTTTTTTTTGTACGTCCCTCGGGGGAATCACTGGGAGTGTAAATTCAAAAAGTAGACTGAATCAGGGTCCTGTGTATATTCCAAAAACGGTTTACTTCAATAACTCGGCCATTTTTGATTTTACAGTAAAACCGTGAGGACAAAAATTGTTCAGAATTTGATTCTCTACAACTTTGTTTCCCTTCATTTATGCCGTAAAGCGTGGAACATAGGAGATAATGATAATATTTTGAATTTGTCGCGTTTTTCAGGTTTAATTTCTAAAATATCGTTTTTGGGGGAAAGAAGGTGGGAACCAAAATTGTTCAGAATTTGATTCTCTACAAGTTTAGTCCCCTTCATTTATGTCGTAAAGTTGAAAATAAACGAGATGTTGAAAATATTTTGAATTTGTCGCTTTTTTTCAAATTTTATTTCCAAACTATCGATCCTAGAAGAAAAATTGTGAGGACCAAACTTGTAGAGAATCAAATTTTCTAAAATTTTTGTCCTCACGGTTTTACTGTAAAATCAAAAATGACCGAGTTATTCAAGAAAAACCGTTTTTGGAATATACACAGGACCCTGATTCAGTCTACTTTTTGAATTTACACTCCCAGTGATTCCCCCGAGGGACCTACGAAAAAAAATCCAAGAACTGATTATTCACGGGAAGGGTCGGTTTTTTGGATATAATGACTGGACTAACTTGTAGAGAATCAAATTTCCTACAGTTTTTGTCCTTACGGTTTTACTGTAAAATCAAAAATGGCCGAGTTATTGAAGAAAAACCGTTTTTTGGAAAAAAAACATTTTTTGAATATACGCAGGAGCCTGATTAAGCCTACTTTTTGAATTTACACTCCCAGTGACCCCCCCGAGGGACCTACGAAAAAAAAATCCAAGAACTAATTATTCACGGGTCAAAATCTATAATGACTGTACTATTATGAAAAGTAGCATGAATATGTAGGCGATTTTCAACTTTATTAGAATGGGACAAGGTGGTAAATGTAACTGCGATCGTTATTTGTACCGATCTACCGATAGGTACTAAAACTTTCGTCAGTTAGCAATTGATAGAGAGGACTTAATTTTCTTTTTATTTTCTCAAATAAAAAAATGTGTAGGTAACTGACACTGAGAGCTTAACTTTTAATTATTAATTAGTGTCAAAGGTTGCAGTTTAAATGAAATATATCTTTTTATTTGCCACTACGGATGCAAGCGAGTATGGCCCGCCTGATGATAAGCGGACACCGCAGTTTTTGAACTCTTGCAGCTCCGGCGATGTTCCAAGTACATTGTTGACCGCTTATAAGTAAGAAATAAAACTATTGAAACGGATTATATTGTGTATATTGAATTCATCCAGACGTTTCGAACCCGTTTCAGTCACCCGTTGACCACGAACGCTGTAAAGGGTTCGAAACGTCGGGATGAATTCATTATACGCGATATAATCCGTTTCAATAGTTTTATTTCATGAGTAATTATCGCGGTAACCAAAGACAATATCACTTACACACAAGGATTCACTATGTACATTTTACATTTCTGAATCTTCCTCATGGATATATCCGGAACATTTCTATATCAGCAGTCAAGCAGTTCTCTGATCACTTGCCGCTGCTGTGTCAAACTATCTGTTAATGTTGACAGTCGATATGTATGTCCGTCAACTTGCTGGCAACTACCGGCACCAGCTGAAACAACTGTCTCGATAATATCGCCATGTGGGGCTCCATTCGATTTGTATTGTTGACAGTTGGTGACATGTCTCCGTTTGTAAAAAAAGTGGCGATGATATGGGCAAACTATCTACTTATAAGTTTATAACACCGTACTCGTAAGTAGCGATAGCGGCGGTGAGCGGTTACTTAGGTCAGGGTGATTATACCTAAGTAAAATTTCGTGTTAGCTTGATGAAAAATAAGTCGAACCGGTCTTTGACGTGTTACAGTCTACGTCACACAATTTCATCTTCGTTTTCGTAGACATACTTCCTATTGGCACTTAAGTCTTTGTAGTCAACAACAATGTAAGGGAAACAGTACACGCGTGATAGTGGGCGCTTGGCTGAAAATAATAGTCGCATACATAACTCATTTCTTAGGTATGGTAAATCATCATCCGAGTGAATCTGTGTAAACTGTAAAGCGCTGCTGAGAAATCATTGTCAAGAAGTTTATGTTGATCGTATGTTAATGATAATGAACTTATGTACGAAATATCATTTGATATTTACCAGTCGCTTTTCGGTGAAGGAAAACATCGTGAGGAAACCGGACTAATCCCAAAAAGGCCTAGTTTACCCTCTGGGTTGGAAGGTCAGATGGCGGTCGCTTTCGTAAAACTGGTGCCTATGTCAAATCATAGGATTAGTTGTCAAGCGGACCCCAGGCTCCCATGAGCCGTGGCAGAATGCCGGGATAACGCGAGGAAGAAGAAGTATGTTAATGATAATTTATAGGCTATATGCACCTACAACTTGTAAAGAGACAGCTAACTGATATGATTCCAATATCATTCTAATATACCTACTAGGACCTACTGCGAATCACGTTCGACATGTTGCCTCCCTGTCACACTTACGTATAAAACAAGTGCGACAAAGAGGCTACACGTCGAACGTGGTTCGCGGTAGGTCGTCTAAACTATGTACCTAAGTATATGGGATCTTACAACATTTAAAAGCGTGCTGGGGGCCGATTATTGAATTTCGTTCGCTCGATTTCTTCACTCGAAAATCGGTGCAAAACGGCGAAATACTGATTTTTGAAATACGAGCGATCGAAATTTGGAATCTAGTGGTATTGGCCACTTGATTTCATTTATATTAGTAGAATTTAAACGCCTTGTAGTGGAGATATCATTTAACTTTTAACGGAATACACGAAATCGAGTGGTCGAATTTCAAAAATCGGTAGCGCGCTCTGCGGAGACGGTGATTCGATTGAACAGGACACAATTGTTGAATTAAGATACCTACCTACAGTTTTTATTTCAAAATGTAAGTAATTAAAATATTTAAACATATCATACCTCCTTATGATACTTATGATAGTAAGTACATACCTACACATGTCAAATTTTTACAGCGATTTGTCTAAGATGACATTTTTGATTGTTTTTAAATAAAGTAACAAAACAATTTTTATTTATTTGAAACGTATAAAAAAACGTGTGTAACATACTTACTAGTCAAACTTAGTGAAACGTATTAATAGAGTACAGCGCCATCTAGTGTTGAGTAGCGGAACTACAACAAAATTAACCTACTGCATAACCCGAGCAAGTATGTAAGCAGTATAATAATACCTTACGTTGGATTTTTTTTTATATATATTTAACATTTATATAAAAGTATTGTACCAGAATTTAATTATTTCAAAAGCCAACAATACTATAATCAGAAATTGTATTTCTTATTTGGTAAAATTGTAGTCAAGTCAATTAAGCTTTGAGTTATATTATTAGGAAGATTTTCTTTTTTATATTTTGTAACTTTACATACTATTTTAAAGAGTTTAGCATAGATGTGCCATTTAACTCACCATATTTAGCAAAAACAAGAATTTAGGCGGTACTTTCATGTCTATACGAGTTATATTTTTTCCTAAAAACATCCGTTATCACGATAACCATATAGGTGGGAACCTAAGTTAAGGCACAACGTATGTATTAGTAATTAATTACCTAACCTCTCACAATTAGTTTCTAGTCGAACACTTGGGTACATCAAAAGTAGCGGATCAGACTACCCATCAAAAATATCTGCTATTACCCTCTAATACTTCACCAAATACCTAAAGATAAATCTCTATAATAGTAGTTAGTTTCAACAGTCTAATGACGAGTTTCTACATAAAAGTAAAAAAACTTACTCAATGTTTAAAATTTCCGAACGCACACAAAACCCACGGCCGCTCGCGCGCGAATTCAAATGCCGAACCCCATATTATGGACGCGTTCACTTTTTAATTAATAATTCCTGCCTTTTTAATCCTGGAAGACACGACCACGGTAACTGTCGAAAGAGGATTGAAGTAGGCGTCGCCTCGCCACTGGTCTTCGTGTCGTGTGCGTGCGTCAATTATATTTATTACATCGAAGTAGCTATAAACAAACTAACACGACACGACTTCAAAGAGATCGATCGCTATTTGGGGGATCGATGAACGCATAATAAGAACTGTCATGGCGCTGAGTTTTTCTACAGAAAATAAAACACCTACCTTCTGAAAAAAACGAAACAACTGTGGATATCATAGTTTCCTAAGTGCAAATTAGCATTCAATTAACTGGCGTGCGAATTAGATTAGCATTACGCCACACGCAGGTATCTATAGTAAAAGTTAGAAAAGCTTGCGTAGGTATGTCAGTCTTTAGGGCGTAGACATAAGGTTTAATTTAACCTGTGGCTTACGTAGCACAGATTAATTAAATAAATATAACTACCGACGTTAGACACATCAACCGAACCATTATGATATAATATACCTAAGATTTTTTTTCATTAGGCGGTTTGAGGTTAAACCTTCTCAATAAATTATCTTAGGTTGGTATTCCACCTCTCCAATTTCTTGGTACAAGTTTTTAAACATTTTTTTAAAGAGCATAAAATTATCATCTAAATATGTATAGAATACAGTTTCATTATGTAGATATATGTACCTAAAATTGTTCATCTTCTGTGGGGTTTTTTTAGCATTAGAAAGAACTCCGCGCGTCAAGCGTGCAATTTTTATCAGGCTAAGTATAGTACTATACCCTATAATGGGCGTGGAACCAGTAATGGGACAAAAAACCACAATTCCTCTGAAATAAGTATCTAAAAGTAGTTTATAAACACTGGATATATTTTTATCATAAATAAGAGTCCTAGAACTGTTTATGTTTCAATTTTTATTAAATTCGGTTATCTTTTAAGAAATTGGCGTCAACCCAAAAGTTCTCATGTCACTGAAAAAAAATACCACTACGAATTCTTAACAACTTCGCTAAGAGAGGTGAGTTAATTTTTTAAATTTTAATTAATTAATACTTGATAAAAACTAGAATGTGTTTTGTTAATTGCATTTATCATGAGATAAGGTATACAACACACTAATGTTTTGACTCCACAGATGTAAAAAAATAGTGGTATTTGGCCCAATCCCATTACAGGAGCTGTAAAACTGCATACCTCCTATGATGGGACAATTGACATAATGATGCTTGCCATGCCATAATATCATGTTTTTAAACATTACAGAAGTAAAATGTAGTTACGAAATATGTCAACCATGTAGGTATTCTCGGACTTCGGATAAATTAATATCGTTTTTCCAAACTTTTATTTAACTTGCCCTGTTAGTTAGTGTAGGTCAAATCTTGGTAGCTGAATTTGATCCACTTTTCGATTTCCGATTCAGTTGAAATTTTGTGTAATATGTAATTAAGTATGCAAATCCGGATGATAATGCAATATTATGATAACATGGACCTGATCTGATGATGGAGACAGGAGGTGGCCATGGGAACTTTATCGCAATAAACCCTAACTTATTTTGTTTGGGTCTATTAGAATTGTCTCGATGGATCTAATACAATAATAATCGGCTGTGGAAAGAAAAATACATTCAGCAATAAAAGCTTATACCAAAAAATTATTTTTTTGCCATAACTTATTCCCCATTTCAATATTTTATACTAATAGAGCAATGTCCATTATAGGGGGCCCATTACTGGATCCACGTCCATTACCGGGGGCCCATTACTGGAATTTTGGTGTCCATGACTGGAGAAAAAAAACATAGTTTCAATTTGTTAAGTATGTGGAAACTCCTTGCAGTATCTTTGATACAACATGCCAAAAACATGAAAGACGGATAGGACTTTCATCTTTTAACACGCTAAGCGGTAGACCATTTACATTTATAAGGGAAATATCATAAATACTCCAAATTTCCTCTTAAATGTCCCATGACTGGTGCTGTTACTATATTTAATTGTTAATAATTATTGAATTATCTAATGTAGCATGGTCAATACATATAATTTACTTCAAATTGTTACCGCTAAAAGTGCCAGATTTAGAACCACAAGCGAACTTCTGCGAAGTTCTTTCTAATGCTAAAAAAAAACGAACTATAGACACACCTAAAGCATTTGTACTTGTAACCGTAGCCAATCTGTCAAACGCTCTAACGCCCATGAAACTAGGGTCATATTATACGATTGCTAAGGCAGCTCGTGTTTGTCTCGTGCTGAATTATACATTATGAGTTACCGTACGAGAGTATCTTAAATAGCACCAAGGACTTGCAATCATTGTGTTTAATACGGTATATCACTTGAAACGGCATTTAGATTTGTAAAAGGACCTTACATTCTGCGACACAATAAAAATGTACCTACCGAAAACACGAAACTAAAGTTTACCAATTGTCTGACCTACAGTTATGAGGGGATCACTTCCAGGTAACCATTCTTCATCATCATCATCATCATCTCAGCCATAAGACGTCCACTGCTGAACATAGGCCTCCCCCTTGGACCTCCATACGTGCCGGTTGGAAGCGACTAAGGTAACCATTGATTAGCAACAATTACCACCATAGATCACACGAAAAGCGGTCGCCATTTAAGTATTTTTACAAAATCCTCGCAACTTTATGTAACTACGTAAGTATATTAGGGTAAAATCACCAGTATACGAGAAATAGTTGAGGTCCTTTTAGTTACATATTATTTAACATTTCGAAAGTCCCAAATATTATAAAACATGGCACTGCTGCAACACGACCGCTGATTTCCACCAATTCGTACTGGTTTTAGAAATATAGGTCATGAGCTTTCCACATGATATGTTAATTATTACCCGCCTGCAGGGATAAACATGTGTATGTTCAACGCACCATGTCTAATGCATAGAATTTGGCATCCTGAGCTTTCGGGTATTGCTACATTAAAGCCGATGAAAGAATACGAGTAAAATAGGTAATAGAGTCGGACGAAGCTAACTTTTGCAATGGCAAAACGTGGAATATCATGATAAATGTCGAATGTCTATTAAAATATGACATTTCCACACTTTGTTCTGTCAAAGTAGGTGCAGAGTTAGCTAGACGGACTCTATGGCAATAAAAGCAAAGTTAACCTATCATATTAGGTAAAACATGTTAATTCTAGCACTAATAATTAATGCAGGGGTGCATGTTAAGCAATTGTCACAATATACGTACCTACCTATGACAACTGGTAATTCTTAGTAGAAAAAGTAAAGTCAAAATATTATTTTACAGGGATATCCCAATCCTCGCAACATTTTTTAAATTTGCCGACTTTTTCTATTGACAAAAATTGGTTTATCCGACTAATAGTCGTTTTAAAATGTATATATATATATATAATATAATATAAAAAATATTGAATTAAAGTTCAAAATACACAGTTGATACATTTTTTGTGACAAAATACTCCGTAAACAATGTGCAAAACTATTCATAAGTTTGATTCTCACCTCTACCTCGAAACACCCCACCACACCGCGGCCACGCACAAACGATATTTAAAAAGTTGCGCCAAAATATCGTGCAAAATACGTTCAAATAAGCCGAAGCGTCTATCACAACTGCTAAGAGGTGTTACTGTTTAACAGTTTATTTTTGCTCCGTAACCAGTAAACACATACCGAGCGTATTATTCATTTAGTAACAACCGATTGAAAATTTAGAGCTGCTGTTGCTACGTACCTGTGGGAGTTTGGGGTTAAATATAACGTTTGTAAGCCATTTAAGCGGGGGTCAGACGTTAAGGAAGCTGTTTACATATTTCACTTTGAATTTCATCGATGAGTTTTGTAATTACTTAAGTAGGTACAACATACAAGATATTGGATAGCCCTTTTACAAGCTTAAGTGTGCTTATCACCGCGCTTTGCGTATATAATCGTACCTTAGGTAAAGTCTTTACAGGTACGATTATATAAAAAAAACCAGGAAACTTAAATACGTTTAGTATAATCTATAGGTCACATCTAGGTGATCTAGGGCATAGCTATTCAGAAAGATTCATAGATAAATAGAGCGTGTTAAAGTAAATTACACTGACACCAATACAAATTGAACTACATGTAATTAACTGTCAAAATAAACATTAAAGTTAACGGGCAATAATACTGGTTGCCAAGACCAGTTAATGTACCTAATAGCGTGGTGGAGGAGGGAGGCCTTTGCCCAGCAGTGGGACACTCTAGGCTCATATAAATAAAAAATAAATATAAATAAATACCTAGGGTGCAATCTCGTAACTGGACAGGGTTTTAGGAACAAGAGTTTTGCCAAGTGCCTAGGTGAACCAGACGGCTTACTTTTATCTACCCTTCTATTATCGCTGCGATTTAAGTTAGAGCTATAGAGACGGAGCTATCGTAAAATCGTAACTTTGACAGTCGACGTTACTAGTAGCAAAGACATATGTAACTTCGTATAAGATGAATAAAGTCTGAGAAAAAAACGTGCCTGAAATCAAGAAAAAGTCATTCTCGGATAGATGGCGCACACACCTTTGGCCTAATATTCTCGGCTAGATGGCGTGACGATACCCTTACATATTTAACAATTTTAACACATAGATATCAGTGAATGAACATGGGTCAAAATGATATAAAAATAATAAAATCATTTATCCATATATATTAATTTTTTTGATAATTTTATACGTGTTTATTTTGAGTTATAGTCGTGTGTCGATTAGATGGCAGTAAATTTACAGTGACTACAACATTTACTACGACAGGACCCCTCTATACTATCTATTCTTTTTGCTAGTAGTATCTCAATGATGGTAGTATGTATACATATTAGACAGATGCTAGTTCGACCCAAAAATCTGGGGGTTTGAAGTAAGATGAAATGGGTTTAGCATGGTGAGCAAGTGGGGGTTCATTCCCTTTCCTCGAAATTTTGTGGTAAAATCTGTGTCTATTTATTTCTTACGCTGCGCTGTGTAATACGGTAAACAACGAAAACCTCGGAGTATGTATTCACGTATACAGGGTGGTCAAAAACTAAGTGGCTAAAAAATAAGGCTGTTCATACAATTTGGCCGGTCCATTTACTATGGGACGGTACTTTTCTTTAAAACCTAACAGGCAACGATAATGCAGTTAATTTTTTGGCCGCCGTGTATAGTTATAGATTAAAATAAGTGTAGGTAATGTGGTCAAAAAATAAGTGGCTAAAAAATTAGGCTGTTTCATACATTTTGGCCGATCCATTTTCTATGGGAGGTTAAATTTTTATTTCGCAAATTCGGGGTTGGTCACATAGTATTAAAAGTTGCTCAGCATAATCCCAAAACCTTACTGGCAACGGGAATGCAGTCATTTTTTGGCCGCCGTGTATAGGTATAGATTAAAATAAGTGTAGGTATTATACCCTGCCCTACCTCACAAGTTTAATCATTATCTTCATCTAGTTGAGGCGTCAGTCAGGAAATATTTATATACGCCAACGGTAATGCACTTTGCATGAATGAACGAGCGCAGTTGCGCCTCGTAATTCATATTGTCAGTTGAAATCTTGCAAGCGATTATTCTGATTGTAACACTGTGTCACAGATTCTGCTGCTGGCTGACCTATATTGCTATGAAGAGTATAAGTGGTTAAATGCTACCACTACAACTTAGAATTCTTCTTATAACTCGGACATGTCAATTTTTTTAAACTCCGGTAGTAAGGTAAGGTCCAAGTGCTCGATGGTGGATGCAATAGGTATATTTAAATAGAAGACTGGAAGTGACAACAGGTGGTCTATTGGCCAGTATGTCGTTGTTCTGTTATTCCCTTAACTCCGATTTTCACCCGGTGATTTTGAAGAGCGTGGTCGGCGCTTGTGCTCTACCTAGAGTCTGCGTTTAATTTAAACAAGTAAATGTTTTAACTAAAACCATCATGTTGAACTAATTCTGTTATGAGTCTTTACGAAAAATACAATTATAAGGGAGAAAAGAATTTAATAGTCATTTCTTTCGTTTCAGTATCGTCACAATATCGCTGCAGCAGCCCAGAATAACAACCGGTTAATATTACTTGGCATATAGTTAGGCCGACTTATTGAAAAGTTGGATTATATTTAGAACAATATTTGTGGTTGCACTCGAAATATAACTAGGCTGAAATATGGGCTAGATTTGTGGGTTAATTTGTAGTTTGAGACTTAGTGTTATAGCTGGTAGACTTATTCAATATAGTCGCACCAAACAAAGTATGCAGCGGATTTGATAGCCCACGCAGTGTAAGTGTTATGTATACGTCATAATTTCATAGAAGTTTGACGTTTAAAATTAGACTTGCACTGCGTGGGCTATCAAAATCGCTGCAGACTTTTTACGGTCTGACTATAGTTATTTTTTCTACGATGTGTGACTGTTTTAACTAAGAGTCGGTTGCACCAAGCCATCTGTCACCGTTAAAGCGTTCGCTATTTTTTTGTATGGAAAATTTCATACTTCACTGCTGTTTAACGTTAATCAGACTGTTAAATGTGGTTGGTGCAACTGAGCCTTAGTTGATTATTTAGCCGATTTGAATAATTAAGTTGATTACCTAAACTGCATCATCAGACCTCACTTATGGTGGTGACCAACCTCGCGAATTTCTTACGCAACGCGAGTCTGTCCAAATTAAAGGTATTCCAAACAAAACGAGACGGGCGCGCTATTCCTGGCCACCTGACATTTGCCAGCACACTTCCCATACAGGGCCCACATTCTACTCGATTACTCTTATTCCAATCCAATCTGGCGATGAGTTTGTTGCGCTCTAACACATCCGCTTCAGACCTAGCGGATGCAAGTACGCCTCGTCCAATGTGAATCTAATCTAATATTCACATGTAAAATTTAAATGTAATATTGAACTCCAGACTGAGTTCGTGGGTATACCTGTCCACTTTGTCCTGCTCAATATCATCATCATCATTGGCCATAGCATCGCTGCAGCGACTAAAGAAGGTATTTTGAGGAGTTTGTGTACAGCCTACATCGACCAGCTCAATATACCCTACCTTTATTGCAAAGTGTTATTTTTATATTTCATATATAATGATCGACATTTTGTATTTTTTTGTACAGGTACACATCAAGTGCTCGAGTGGAGACCACGGACTAGCAAGCGCAGCGTAGGACGTCCACCCCAAGATGGACAGACGACCTTGTTAAGGCCGCCGGAAGACGCTGGATGCGGGTCGCTTCCAACCGGTACGAATGGAGGTCCAAGGGGGAGGCCTATGTTCAGCAGTGAACGTCTTATGGCTGAGATGATGATGATGATAATGACACATCTTTACATACTTAAACAATTTAATGAATAACGAGTGCGCTATCTCTGGCCCATTGACATTTATCAGCACACTTATTAAGCGCTTTGAATGTCGTCCATATACGTTTAATTTTCAGGATCCTTTTTGGATATCCTTTTTCTTTTTACCACTATACGGAGTTAAATGTTATGATATAGGAGACAAACGAGCAGACGGACCACCTGATGGTGAGCGATTACTGCCGCATATGGACACCCGCAACAGCAGAGGAGTTGTACAGTCAGCCAAGAAAGTGGTTTACCACTTTTCGACTCTATCAATCAGATAATAGAGTCGAAAAGTGGTAAACCACTTTCTTGGCTGACTATACCTATGTGCATTGCAGACCTAAGATTGATTATTTTATTGTCAATATTTATTAAACACATTTGGCTCAGATTCTCTAATGTTTGATTCATTTGTATCATAATTCAACTGTCGTTTCAATTTTGTTTATGTTAGTTGTTGGAAATAGGTATCTATTGCCATACGTCTAAGGGTGGTATTCCAACTGTCTATTTCTTTGTTCAATGTGTATTTGCATCTCACATTTTGCTTAGTGTGGGTGTGAGACGCAATGCACATTGGACCAAGATATTGGACAGATGGAATACCACCCTTATGCATGCTAGCATTAGAAAAATCCAAGTTCAAGGTTTATAATTATCATTCAAAGAATTCTTCATAATTGATGGCATTCCTAATATTTTAAGGCAGGCAGATAAATTACAAACCTGTAGATATACATAGCAATAGTCTGGTCTCGAATCCAGAGGCTCAGCAAATTCACACATGCGACTTATGCGGCAAGAAGTGCCATGCAGCAATAGGCTTGTATAGCCATAGGCGGAAATGCATAGGCCGTCTGAACCGCTCTGGACACAGCGTTGCAACAATCATCCGCCAGGGATGCAATGACTATTGATGAGGCGAGACATCCAATAAAAGCTAGTTAATCACTAGAAAATCCTATTGATAGTTAACATACTACTAACCTCATCGCAAGCATGGCACCTCGGCTTCAGTCGCTCGGCGTAATGCCGGACGCAGAACAGCCGGCCGTCCAGCGCGCAGTACGCCAGCTCCACCAGCAGCTCGTCGCATTCCGAGCAGGAGAAGCATGCTGGGTGGAACAACGCCTGAAAAAACAAGTCATCAAACACATATAAAATTATAATTGATATTTGATATTGGCGCCATCTAGCGGCGAGTAGCAGAACTATTACAAATGTACACAGCTCTCTCTTATACTTCAATTTGCATTTATAGTTGATGATAGCATGCAGTTTTATACAGATGTAAATATAATTTACTCGTACCTCTTGACCTAAACGCGGTGCACAGATAGAGATACTTCCGCTCCGAATAGGCTTGTCGCAACCTAAACATCCCACTGGCGCGCTAAGATGCTGACCAGCAACACCTGTAAACAAAACTCTAGTTTGACTACTCGCCGACAGATGGCGCTATAGGTTACAATGTGTTAGTAAACCTACCGATATCTAGAGCTATTTCATTCCTAGCAGCGACAAAGTCTTCGAACTGCTTGCGGTGCACCTCATCGATGTGTCGGCAGTGTGAGAGAGACAAATCTTGCTTCGGCAGCTGAGTGGCGAGCGCTCTAGTTCGCCAGGCGCGCCACGCTGCCGCCCCAGTGGCGCCACCTACGTTGCTTGGCGCACGTTCCGCCAACGAAGCCCAGTACAGTTCCGTCTGGAAGTAAACGCTTTGATAAGAAAGGTATTTGCTGTAAGTACCATTATTCAGAGCAGTTATCAAACAGTTTTCCTTCCTAGTGCAACTACCTATGTGTATGAAATATCGCTCACGGTTTTCCTTAATTACAGCATATTACAGTAATGAACATGTACTCATATCATGTTAAGTTCGTTAACCTTATTTAACAACAATTCTCATAAGGTTTACTTTGAAACAATAAATAAATAAATAAATATCTGGGGACATCTTATACAGATCAAACTAGCCCCAAACCACAGAATAAATAATAGTACTAGGTACAGAAGACTCACTCTCTAACAAAACGCGTCTGTTACGATCAGCACAGATATGGCCGCTAGGTGGCGACAGCGCCACGCGCTGCTTATGGCTTTCCCCAAAATTAGGGCGGAACGGATGTACTTTTAGCTACCTGTAGCAAAGCGACGAAATCGCGGAGTGAGCCACGTCTGCCCAAACTAAGCAAAGCTTGTACTATGGCTGTTAGGCGATGATATAAATACTTGTATAGATAAATACCCATGACTTAGGAACAAATATTGGTGCTCATCACACAAATAAATGCCCTTACCGGGATTCGAACCCAGGACCGTCGGCTTTACAGGCAGGGCCACTACCCACAGTACCCACTAGGCCAGACCGGTCGTGATGAATGAAGACTGCCAGAATGAGACTTAGGGCCGGTTGTACCAATTACAGTTGGCCGACTGATCAACGTCACTGAGCAGTCAGCAGTAAACTATGTTGTAACGGTTTCCCGATAGGTATTTTGTCACGGTCTAGGGCCATGTTTACGGAGTTCTCCTCGTCTGTGGGCCTAACGCGAACCACGTTCGACGTGTTGCCTTCCTGTCATACTTACGTACGAATTTACGAGTGTGACAGAGAGGCAACACGTTGAACGTGGTTCGCGGTAGGCCCTCTGCAAGCTAGATGTACCTACCCTCTTATGTGTGTTCTGGTGGCGAGTCTAGCCTGACACTCATCTGCGGCTCGAAAGATCGGTTTTCCTAGGATAGCGGTGCCGTCATATAGCGGCCGTCTCCATATAAATATTACGACATCCATATTTAGCCGTATTATTTAGTATGAAGACGGCCGCTATATAACGGCACCGCTATCCTAGGAGAACCGATCTTAAGCCGCACGTACCTGCTTGTGAGTGAGTCCGGGCGGCGAGTCCAGCCCTAGGCCTATCTGCGGCCGGTCTCGCAGCCCGAGCCGGTCTCGCACGGAGTCCAGCTCCTCGTGGTACACCGAGTGCTGCAGACGATCGCAGCCGCATGACTTGCACGTCTTTCTGGAAAGATAGAAGACCAACTTTTAATTTGTTGTGTCGTTGAGTTATTACCTATGCTAAAATACTTGTTGTGATCAATTCTTTTTGGAGAAGAACTCTTCTAAATGTCATCATGACCTCCGCAATAATAATAGGCACGCGGCACGCAGTAAGTACCTACGTAATAAAATTACTGAGACCGCTTCTAATAGTGGATAAGATGGTGGAAAGTCGTATGCGATGGTACGGTAATGTAATGCGACGGGACGAAAACAACGCTGTAAAGAAGGCCCTGGCTATCCCGGATAAAAAAGAGGTGGAGGGCGACCGCCCGCCACGTGATGGACAACCGCTGCTAATGATCTAGAACGAGCTCAACTGGACAAGCAGACAACCCAAGACCGACTGTCTTGGCGCCGTAAAACGAGGAGGGCCGACCCCTAATAAAGAGATAAGGCACGGCAGAAGAAGGTCAATTCAACCCCTCTTTTACAAAATGGGGGTTTTATATGCTCAATCATACTTTTAGGTAGCTTTTATCTTAAAAACATAATTGACAAGGCTCCACAAGGAGCTCAGCAAACGCCTAAGGCAGGCCACAGGTGACCCTCGCGCAGGCAGCTTTCTCGCGCAAAGATTGGCCATAGCAATCCCAGGAACGCTGCCCGCGTGATGGGCACGTTACCAAGGGCGCAAAATTTTGATAGATATTTTTAGCTTTAGTTTTTAGTTGTGGTTAATTTTAGTTTTATATTCATTTTATAACACTTACAGTTTTTAGCTAAATAAAGTAAACCTATTCTTTATTCACTCAAATATCTTACCTTAAAAAGCAAACTATTAACTCAAGCTTACTGACGCTTACATTATACCTACTAGTAATACAAGTATGCACGAATAAATTTCACAAAGAGAACTATTATGCTAAACGGCTCTGTTCGACATCATTTACAATACACTTGAGTTTTACTACAGCCGTTAACATTGCAAACTGCTAATGTCACCAGCTACAAGTGTGTGTACTAAAATAATAGTCAAGATTATTTGTTTCTCCACTTTGGAATTCACGGGCCTACAAATCCCGATCTTTTGATAGGCTTGCGTGGGGATATAGATCCAACACGTAGAGGCCCCTTGGAGGGTTTACTAACGAATGGGCCAAAATCGTTTCCCAAAGTATCACATCCCAAACTATGTTTCCCAAATTATCATTTCCCAAAAAAATGTTTGGCAAAACAACTTATCGCAAATTTTCAGTTAGCAATAGTCTTTTTTGGCAAGTTATTGTTTAGCAAATAATTACTTGGACAAGTTTCATTTTACCAAATATTATTTAGTCAAATGTATCATTAAGCATAACTTACATGTCCCAAAATATTGCATGGCATACAATTTACATACCAATAAAGTGGAGGCTGCAGAATTTTATTTGTCTAGTATTTAACTGATCATTACATATACATAGTAAAATGTTACGCCAAAAAAAAACATTCTTACTGCCAAAAATATGTAGTAAATGATCACTAAAATTAAAACTCCATTTTAATGTAAAATGACAACCAAATTTGTTACATCTTGCTATTCTATTAAAGCAAATAACACCAAAGTAATCATTGTAACCCAAAAATACTAAATAACCACCAATATTCAAACCACATTTTAGTTTAAAATGTCATGCAATTTTTTTACATCTCGTTATTCTATTAAATTAATTAATCCACTTCGATGACCTTTTTTTAGTACATAGAATTTCGTTTCTGTAAGGACCGCAGTTCTAACCTAACCTAACCCACTTTTCTAATAGCATTTCGATTCTGTGAGGGTGACAGTTCTAACCTAACCTAACCCACTTTTCTGATAGCGGTTCCGTTTTGTGAGGATCGCAGTTCAAACCTAACCCAACCCACCCAAATTACGTAGAATTTAACGTACCTATTATAACAACAAAAAGTACTTTAAATAGAGATGCCTATTTGTCAAATTTGCGAAGTGACAATTTTGACCAAACATCTTTTTGGAATATAATATTAGACAATAAAAAACGTTTGCTAAATAAGTTTTTGTCCTAATAACATTTGACAAAGTAAAATCATGCCAAATGATAATTTGACCAAATAAATTATATGCGAAGTGTAACTTTGCTAAAGGTTCCTTTGGGAAATGAAACTATTGCGATAAGTTTGTTGGGAAGTGAAATTTGGCGAAATGTATTTGGCCGAAACGAAAGTACACCCCCTTGGAGAGCTTTAATGTCATGTAGAACGCCTGCTGGAACCCGTTCACAGGCGCAACAATAAACACCCATGAACCGGTCGCAGCAGGCATTGGGACTATTGCAGAAAAAGTGAATAGTATACCGGTCTATGGATTTGAAGTTTGGATGGACAATGAGACTGGGCTATTGTAGAGAAGTCCGGACACCTGCCAAGATTATTGTTATACCTATTATTGCAACTTATCATGTTTCGTTCTGTGTTGCAGATTTTCTTTAATTCAGAGAGTAAATCTACAATACCTAAGGAATAGTTATGGTTATTTGCTTTGTATTATTGATTGTAAATATTTATACCTACATATGTATCTATTGGCAAAAGAAAACCAGAAATGATACTTTGGTCTATACTTACTCTACATATAAGTAACCGCATTTAACTTTTTGTTATTAAGCTTGAATAATCTTTAGGTTCCTAAAATGTAGTGCATAGGTAATTGTTTGCCTTCGTATTTTTTCGGAAACGTTCATATTTGTCATGCTAGTTCAATCAACCTCAGTACTCTTTGTACCGAGACTGACTGAAATAGCAAGACTCGTTCCTCCGTTTCCGTGAAAATACGAAGGAAAATAATTATGCACTCCATCTGTAAAAGGTAATGTACTGTAAAATATGTAGTAATATCTTTTGAAGTACCGTTTGTTTGTTTACCGTTAACCAATAGGTACACCATACAAAAACAGTGTTTTTGTTTTTAAAACAAAGATCGGGTATGTAATGCAAAATACTGTCGGCATAACGGAACACGACTACATTGTGTGTGTACTTATTGCGATTTGCATATTTAACCAGCTCCATGTGTTATAAAAACGCCGCGTTTTTTGACCACTAATAAACGCTTCATTATTTGTACGCTTAGAACAAAGATAGAGTCTACTCGTATCTAAGCTAACTTTGATCGGATTGGAACAGAAAAAAGTGGGTATAATATTTTCATAGAAATTTGACACTAATGACGAAGTTGTCTCACTTTGTCATAGCAAATGCCATGTAAAGTTAGCTTGGTCAGACTCTATAGTATTAGCTGCTATAGGTACTTACAGGAAAGCCATTTTAATGTAATTAATAGTCTGTGCGGAAAAAGAAGAGTCATGGAATGTATGGGTTCCCTGACTTTCCACGACTCTTCTCTTTCCGCACAGAGTCAGACTACTAAACAATAGAAAAAAGTCATCTTGAGAGCACGTCAAAAGTAAGGCACAAGGCTGTATATTTATTTTGGTTGGTACCTGTAATTTGTATGACATAAATACTAACTATAATATAGGCGTTTTCTAAAGTTTTATTTTAACTGCGTGTTTATTCGCCCAGTGCGTTTTTGATCTAAAAATAGCCCGCCGTGACAAAGCGTCTTATCCCTAACAAGACAATGATCACGTGAGGGTACATACAGTACACAGGGTATGTGTGAGATCAATCGATCAATCACGTACGCTGTACGCTGTTAATCTGTTATTACATGAATTTGAATTAATGATGTCTCGTTTGTGTCCGTAATAGTTTATATTGGTAAATATTAAACGATAAATACCTAATTCTTAAACATTTTACACAAGAATAGCTGCCAAGATGGCAATCGATGATGGAAACGCCAGTAGAAAATTAATTATTGTATGAAAATTGTCACGTTACTTTTCGTAGCATCTGTCATCACATTACATTTTTTCTTTCGTTTATCGAAAAGTAAAATACAGTTTAAATTTATCCGTGTGTAAAAACGTACTTAATAAATCACAATTGAAGAAAAAACATGAAATCTTCAACCATGCTGGTATACAGTACGGGGTGTACATAGAGCTTGTGTGGAAAGAGAAGAGTCGTGGAATGTACGGAGCCCAATACGGTCTGCGGTGAGATGTGATAGAGCAAAATGATATTTTTAATACCACGCAAGTGTAATACACGCGTATTCGGGAAACGAGATAATCACAAGATCTAGAAACGATATAGAGATCAACTAGATTTACATCAGATATCGACTGGATGTGACTTGGATATCTAAGTCATAATTTGTCGAAATCGTTCAAGAGGACCTCCAGAATCGAGGAAACGTCAAATTTGACATAGGTATCTATCTTACAAATATCTTTAAATTATCCATATCGTAACTTGTTGAGGTCTAGTAGAGATCTAATACATTTTCAGAATCGAGCCGATAGACAGACATCGTCATTATAAAGCTATACGTCGATAACCGCGACCATCATTACGCTAGTTGTTTGGATGTTTCTTGGCAGAAAACCTGACTACAAACTGCAACCTTAAAATTAATTTAACGACCGGTCTGGCCTAGTGGGTAGTGACCCTGCCTGCGAAGCCGATGCATGGTCCTGGGTTCAAATCCCGGTAAGGGCATTAATTTGTGTGATGAATGCAAATATTTGTTCCGGAGTCGGGTTTTTTCTATGTATAAAAGTATGGATTTATCTATAAAAGTATGTACTCGTATATCGTCGCCTAGCACCCATAGCTTTGCTTAGTTTGGGGCTAGGTTGATCTGTGTAAGATGTCCCCCTAATATTTATTTATTATTTAATGAAATACCTATTTCCAAGTGTAAAGAATGAGTAACGCGGTACAATATCAAGCGGAATCATTCATTAATCATTATTTATACAGACAATTGATAATGATTGTTAGTTTACAATCGCTAGTGAATTCAATTCATTCATATTTGTAGCATTACGTCCTCAAACAATCAAGGAACTTCGTTTAATTCTTTAATTGGATCACAATTATGTTTTAAGTGATGCTGTGGTCAACGAGCTTGCTAGGGACTCTTAACACATAGAATGGAATCACCAAATAAATGCAAACTGTACGGAATATTGAGCCATCTTATTCATAATTAGTTACGTAGTTATGTATTTTTACATTAGGTACTTACTACGTTGTTCTTACCTACCTTTTTATTTTATTAATATTGTGTTTAATGAACCTCTAGGTCTGTTTGTATCACCTCTCAGTTTCTGTACATTGTGTACAACATATGTAATATTTTTATTGTGTTTAATGTGTTTGTGTTCTAAATAAAAAAAAAAACTTGTGCACATCCAAATATAGCATATCCATAATCATAAGTCATGACGTCCAGCCTTCATATCCCTTGTCGGATCCAAATCAATGTCGAGGATGTAATGATCCACGTCTTCTACATACAATTGATAAGACACTTTCAGAAAGTCACAAGTCCGTCCATCTTTTATTATAATAAGACATTTTACATATACAAAACTATTTCTTACTAGGTCAGTAAATGAATGCTCAAAAAACGTTGTAGAGGGAAATGCTAGGAACACAATTTTTGACTCCGTAACTTTGTTTAGACTAGTTAGGAGGTGAACATATCAAAAGTCCCCGGCTGTAGCCCCGGTGCTGCGGGTTAGAGGGGGGTAAGAAGGTCGAATTTTTCGGTTTTTCATTGATATCTTGGAAACTTTGCATCTTAGCGACATGACTACTAAGACAAATCGAAAGCTCATAAAATTAGTTACAAGTTTTATCTAGTCAAGTTTTTCGATATCTTGAATAATTTTTGAGATACCAAAAATGAATTCAGCACCCCCGATTTATACGAAAATGATACCAAACACGGCCTAGCAGCTTCACTAATGTAGATATCAAGATAAAATTGAAAGCCCTAAATAAACTTTCAAGAGCGGATATCTCAAAAACTATTCAAGATATCGAAAAACTTGACTGAATAAAACTTGTAACAAATTTTATCAGCTTTTGGTTTGTCTCAGTAGTCATGTCGCTAAGACGCAAAGTTTCCAAGATATTAGTGAAAAACCGAAAAATGAGACCTTCTTTCCCCCCTCTCCCCCCCAGCACCGGGGCTACGGCCGGGGACTTTTGATATGTTCACCTCCTAACTTGTCCAAATAAAGTTACGGAGTCAAAAATTGTGTTCCTAGCATTTCCCTCTATAACTTCTTATTTCTTGGCCTATACATGAATTTCGTAAGGGTAAAAGTACATTTGAATATTGCACAGTAAGCTGTTGAGATAACTGATCCCCCTGCACGATGGGTTAGTTATCTCAGCAGCTTACTGTACATAAGACCTTTTAACACAGTTACGTACCCGTATTGTGATCTTATTGAATTGCTAAGTGAGGGACAAAGGAAGTAGGAGATGCCCGTCAGATATGATTGTGTTCTGTGTTAGTGATTTGCAATAGCGGCATGACATTTCGTCTGGGACAGTAATTGTGTATAGCAATAATAGTACTTACAAAATCCTGCATACCAGATAATTATTGACAGAAACCTTCATCTTGCATTTATATAGGTTTGCTAATTTCAAATAATATTTGAGGATTTTCGTCAAAGTCATAAAATCAATCCAATATATATGTATATATATATACAGTAGTCATCAGAATTACCTATAGGAACGGCCAAGGTACTCAAAAATGAATGAATGAATGAAAATGCTTTATTGTCACAAAAAAGTACAAAATATAAACTATAAACTAATTTAAACTAACTATTTTAATAATATTAAATAAAATAGGGGCTTTAGGTATAAATTTTATAATAGGTGATTTAGTAGATATATGTGAACACCTTCTCCACTCCGATATATCTGATGGCGATTGTACCTTGTGTATGTATGTATGTATGTATTTTACAGTGGCGGCACGTCAAACATACCTATCCATAGGCAAGCCGGGGCTAATTTGGCTTACTTATTTCCTTTACAACTCTGCTCAAACGTCCAAAAACAGGCAAGCCGGTGGGAATCGGCTTTTATGGACGCGCCGCCACTGGTATTTTAGGACACTGGTGCACCACTAAAACATCAGTTCCATTCGTAACATTTGACCCTTTTAGTTTTACGAGTGCGAGCAGATAAAACGGCCATGCGCGCTATCACTTCCTACCTCAACTCAGTATTTGTTTTTACATCGGCCACAAGTGGTTTATTTCATTACCATTTGTATTTTTTATTGCAACCTTTTATATGTGTGAAAATAAACATGAGGTGAGGTATGTATGAAGATAAAGCGGTTGACAGAAAGGTTATTTCGGGATTAAGATGTTAACAAATTTGATTGTAATTGTGCTGCAAATGCTGTAATAAGTACTAGCCGAATCCGCATATTGTAGTTAAGCCAGGAATTAAGCAAAAACAAAAAATAAAACTATTATTTATTCTGTGGCAAAAGTCCGATGGCTATGTAACCTAGTTCCACATACCTATCAATTAGTATGTAAAAGTCTGAAATACATGAATCCTCATAATTCCTCTGGTTAAGTCCTGCTAATAACTATGTAATTTAAACGTAAGTTTGTGGAAATTTGCATGAAATTTAACTCATGCGTAAGTCACTGATTTATGTATAGTCACAGATCCGCCGCAGCAAGTCTGATTCGAACTCTACGAGTATATTCTATACCATTATGTTACGACTGGCAATATGTGGTCGACGTCACTGCTTCTAATAAGACAGAGTGGCCTTAACCCAGGCCAGAGACAAATGTGTTCTATATTTAGGTGACTAGAGGGGTCGAGTTACCTTTATTTGACAGTTTCCTAACCATATATTTTCATTGAAAGAAATAAATTATTTATTTGTGGAGTACTCTGTGGTGATCGTACGAGTAATAGGTCTACTCGGTCCCGCCCGTCAACAGGATTTTGATAAGCTTTGCCTGGTTTTAAAAATCGTATTTTTTTAAATCACGCACTGGCCACTGAGATCTGGCATATGCGGTATAGTAAAGTAAAGACAAAAAAAATACTATCTTTGACCCTACTATGGATTCATTCGTTAAGTCGTCGTTCTATAAGTCGGTTAAAATATATCCCATAACTTAAACAGGCTATGCTAATGAATCTATTGACACCTCATGGACCACAATATTAGCTCTGAAAATCGACACCACGTGGAACGCAAAATAATTAAAACTACCCCACATCTGGGCTCTGATGACTAGCTAGAGTCGATCGATAAGTATCGACTAAAATCAGCCGGCGCATTATGGACGGCTTTATCCATCTTTATCATCGCGATAAAATAACTGTTACTTTTTATCAACGTAGGATAGAAAGTGACGGACACTGTTTTATCACGCTGTCACGTTAGTCACGTAGACAAGAACGAACCATCATGTCCCTTCTGCACCATTCGGGACCTACCAAAGTACTCTACGAGTTTATAACACAGTGTCAAACTTTAAGATAAAAAGCCCAAAGCCACAGATCTGTTTAGTAATGTAATACCACAACCCACAACTGCTAGGGCAAGACAACAAGGACCTTGAATTAGCGTAAACAGCGGCCAATCTAATTACCATGTCGTAAATCAAACGAAAATATATTTTATGAGAATGACTGAACGCGTAAAATGGTTGGCGAGGGAACAGTGCAACCGATCCAATGAAAACAGACTGATTGACACAAATAACTTAATCAGATCAGTGGATCCTAAACTTTACTAAGAAGATAATGTTTCACTTTGGTGATCACTCTCAAGTTTTTATCCCGATCCCGGCGGATGCATCGCCATTCGTCATGGCTCCTCTACACGATGGGCCAGCGCCGGCCATTCCAAGGGACGCATTTATGCGTTAGAGGGGGCAAGTGATATTGCTATCTCATTCTACCGCATGGCTGCCTTGGAGTGGCCGGCATTGGCCCATCGTGTAGAGGAGCCATCAGATATCGCATAAGCGCCATAGGGACCGTTTAGATTTTCTTCTATACACTTTGCCTGATTTTAACATCCTCTTTTAACTCATTATTAGATTTTATTAGGCTGTATGTTTTTGTATGTTTGTTACGTGATTACTCCACCAATCATGAATTGATTTCGATGATTCTTTTTTGTTTGGTAGGTCATACTTCAGTCAGTTGTGGTACCATTTTTTTCAATAAGCTTGCTATCTTATGTTTAAAACTTCCGCGTTTTGAACACATATTAACTTACTATTATTAATATGCTTGCTATCATTTAGGACCTTTGTGTTGAATATTATGTATTTAGGGAGCGCAATCAATCATGTAGGTATAATCTGGGATATCTACCTATAGGTAGATTTTATTTGAATGCTTTTATATAGGGCAACTTCGCAAGTTTTAGAGTTGGACATAATGGTCTTCTGAAAATATTGATGATCATTTTTAGTGTTCCGTACAAAACTTTGTTTTTAATACACATTTGTACAATATCTAGTTTTTGTAGGTTTTTTATTCAGTTTGACATGTGTTTACCGTGGTGTGTGCACATAGGAAACAGAGTGTTTTAAACGTGTTTAATAATTAGTTTCTAACATTACTTGACTGTATTCATTATCATTAAAATCTTTGAGTAAAACGCATTCTTACGTTTTTACAAGGTTCACAAAATGAACCTTACACGTAAGTAGTACGGTTCGATTTGGTGTTGACTTGTCCATTTATTTTCCCATTCGTCAAAAGGGCCAGCCCGCCTAGCCAAGGTTACAATCGCTATCGCTTCGACAACGAAAAGCTTTATGTCTCTCTATCACTCTTCCATATTAGTGCGACAGTGACAGTTGCGTTTCGATCGCTACGGAGCGTGAGCGATTGGCATCTTGGCTACGCGGCCAGGATAAAGATGTAAACAATGCGGGTTGTTGACCGGCGTGACGCGCGCGCATACTAATTAAGCAGATCCTTGGAGTCATGGGAAATGTTAAGTGAGGATAATTAGCCTAACATTACATAAGCAAAATGATGCACACTGCGCGGGTGCGCGGCCTGCGCGCTGGCAATCTTGCGCATGTCGCATGCTATAGTCTGTAGCTTTGGGTATTTAAATAAAAGTAAACAAAATCTACCCTCAAATGGCTCCTTAAGCCAGCTGAGGGTAGATGAAAACATTACACGATCGAATAATGTAGGTTAAAGTCAGGTTGTTCAGTGACAGATCCAGGCGTTTTTGTATTTGGTTGGTTAACCGATAAATGTTATAACTACCGGAAAATGAACAAATTATTTGTTTAATTTTATTTCAATAGTTGTTTTTTTTTTCCACCATGATACTCGTACTAGTTAATACTCGTTATTTTGCCTAATACGTATAATCATGGTGTAGAATGTTTTATGTATTAACGGAATTAAATGTAGTTTCTGCTAAGAAACGTTTTTAATCGTCTAGTAAAACCATTACACATCCAGATAAGATTTATTACACCCGTAACTCAGCGGTGCGTCAGGTTTAAATTATCATCATTGTTTATATCATCATTTACATATATTTATTTTATACATATAATTTAAGAAATCGTAAAGGAAATCACAGATTGTCTGGAATGATTCCAATATTTGTAATTATTATATATATATTATGAATATAAATATGTCGGCCAAGGACAAAATAATTATAAATGGCTGATGTAACAGATTTCGATTTTTAGCAAAATAAATATCATGTCAAAATCCAATTACCACAATACCACAGCCAAAGTAATCCATGCCATGCTATTTATCTGGATCAATTCCAAAACAATTAGATGGAAAATGTCGAAATCGAATGTTAATGTCAGGCAAACGCCAACGTATTGTCAAGAATTAAAGGCCTGTGCACACCGCTTGCGTGACGTGTGCGTGTGCGGCTCCAACATTTTAGCGCACGCACACGCTCACGTCACGCACACGCAAGCCGGTGTGGCTCGACCTTAAATCAAAACCATCCAATGTTGTTCTAATTATGGATAGTGTCAAAATATTTGCATCTATTAATGATAACAGTAGTTTGTTTGATAAACATTTCGTTTTTTCTATATAGGTTTGTGTTTGTGTGGACTTTACCCCATTAGTATTCATACTAGTTATATCCTAGTCTTTGTTCCGCTGACTTAAGTAGGTATTTCATGTGATGTCTGTTGTTTAGTATTGTTATGAAAACATTTTTTTTTCGTCAATACCCGCATCGTATGTCCCTTCTTATTATCGGTTATTCCCCTATAGCCTTATTTTTTTAAGATATGCTCAGGCTAAAAACCGTTAAAAACCATACCTATATTTTGTAGAGTGTGTGATATGAAGTGTGTGTGTATTTACGATTGTGAGTCCAGACAAAAAACAGCTATCAAAGTGTATAAAAACATCCAGTTTAGAGCAAAACTAATATTAAACTAAACGATATAAGAGTCACTCGCAACAGTAAATTTAGAATAGTTCACAGATGTCAATTACCTACCTAGTATGTTATTTTAGAACTCCTGAAATAAATGTGCGAACGTCGGTATTTTAGACTTTTCTGTGGATTATTAATGATGTTTGGAAAGTCACTATGTTATTTTAGTTAGGTATATTTACTTTGCACAGTCCATTCAGTGTTTCGAGAACACGTCAATAGTATCCAGACCTCTATCATAATTCTTATAATAATTATAACATCAAAGACAATATTCTTGGCACCGGATTGACAGAGTGAAGGCCGATCAGACATCACAAGTTTCCAGATTATCGACAGAATGACATTTTGGCAGTGCAGCCTGGAATTTTCTTAATTTGACGTCATATTTATTTTTTCAACCTTACCTTTAATCACTTCTAGTTGTGCGGATTTTTCCTAGGTGTCATTATCGTATCGTACAAATCCTGCATTCATTAAAAAATAAACAAAGCAGTCGAATCGGGATCTAGCCAATCTACTCAGTTTATTATTTAATTAGTAGGTAACTAATTGATCTATTTTAGAACAATGATTCCTAAAAAACTACATTCATAATAGTCATGGAAAGAAAAACAATTAAGGTCACAGGCGATAGGATGGTTGCGCTTTTATCATTCTATTGTCATGTCATGTGACCATCTCTTACAATCCTAATAGCAGGAAAATTCCCGACGAAATGGTTCCACCTATTCCAAGATCTGGATTTATGGTGGGTGTCTATGTGGGTTTTGTTTAATATTTCAAATCCTAACTGACGGACGGTGTTGAATGGACTGATGACGTACAACATTACATAGCTGTGCTATTCGATGAAAGAATCAGAGAATGTCGTGTTGAAAAACAAAAAGGCGCCGACACAATAAAATTAAATATATCACTTTTATAGCAGTGATAATTTAGCTTTTACAGAGGTTTATAAACTGTTTGTCTAGTGAAATGAGTAATTGGTAGTGGGAGGTAGATCTCGAGTTGGACGCGATTTTATTAGAGATAAAATCTTTTTTCATACGAAGTAGGACGTATGATGGCTTTTATTACCGTACACGTAAAATATGTTTTCCAAAACTTCTAAAACCTTCCGCCAGTGTACTCTGGCCTGTACGAATGGTTGTACGTAGTAGACCGCATCTAATGGCTCTTCTACACGATGGGCCAACGCCGGCCACTCCAAGGGACGCAGCCATGCGGTAGAATGAGATAGCAATATCACTTGCTCCCTCTAACGCATAAATGTGTCCCTTGGAGTGGCCGGCGTTGGCCCATCGTGTAGAGGAGCTCTAACAGAGACTTTCCTGAATTTAGTAACTGACGAAGGGGATGTGATTCGGTCAAATTGTGTTTTTTGAAAAACTAATTATAGCCAGCATTCTATGAATGTAGTATGATACCTTTGGGTATGGTGCTTTACGCACGCTAGCGTCCCTCCCCCTCCCCCTGACGCAACCCCCCCTTTTAGCTTGAAATATGTCCCGGTTGAGAGTGTTTTTTGTTTTTTGGGGAAAGTATACACTATAGGAAGAAAGTGTCAATGAAATAAATGTTCCTTATTAAATTCTTAACAAAAAAGGTTATATTAATTTTTTTGATACAACGCACCATATTGATGTTTTAGCTAGATGAACTTCGACAAAATTTTACCGTTGAAAAACTTGTTGAAGTTCAATATAACATAGTACGTGACAGTACTGGAAGAAATCTTCACGAAGAATAAGCTTGCAAGCTTACTCTCCGTATTAGTTTTATTTCAGTACTATCACGTACTAACTTATATTGAACTTCAACAAGTTAATACATGAATATGGTGAGTCTTACCAAAAAGTTGTATATAACCTTTTTTGTTTAAAATTTATTAAGGATTATTTCTTACCTTGACACTTTTTTCCTAACTCTAATACTTTTCTCAAAAATAAAAAAAACCGTAAACCGGGACATATTTCAAGCTAAAAGGGGGGGTTGCGTCAGGGGGAGGGGGAGGGACGCTAGTGTGCGTAAAGCACCATACCCAAAGGTATCATACTACATTCATTGAATGCTGGCTATAGTTTGTTTTTCTTGCCCATACATTAGAACATAATTTAACCGAATCAATGCATCAGTACCGCAGAAGTTAGACGGATACAGCATGCTTATCGTCAGGGGGCCGATTTTTGAAATTTCACCACTCGATCTTGTGTATTTCGTTAAACGATATGTCCACTACTAGGCGTTTAAATTCTACTAATAGAATTGGAATCGAGTGATCAATACCACAAGATCCCAAATTTCAATCGCTAGTGTTTAAAAAATTTGCATTTCGCCGTTTTCCACCGATTTTCCAGTGACGAAATCGAGCGATCGAAGTTCAAAAATCGGCCCCCTGGTTACTAAATTAAGGAAGATGTGTAGATGAATGAGGGATTTGTTGAAGCGGTCTTCTTAGGTCCACCGTTTAAAGCTGGAGTTACCATGGTTACCAGTACAATTTGACACTGAGTTAACGGTTTAACCGCTTAACCCCGGGTTGGTAGGATGGTGCAAGTGGGCCTAAATCGAAAACAGCCAGGATTAGTTAATAAATAAATATGTAAATAAACATGTTTGTGTGTATTCAACTACATATACATATGGCAATAAAATCTGCGCTGCGCGAATTTCCTACGCTTAATAAAAACTGATCTTGTTCAACTTTCAACTAACAAAATCAAGGGCTAACCCCACCCAGGCAAGTCAGAAGATAATGTTTGCTTGCAGCTGATTGCAAAGTAAATGGGAGTGTGGGCTTGGTTCCATTAGTCGCGCGGCGTGCCAAAGGTCACCGCCGAGGATACAATTAGGTCTGGATATACACGTGTATTTGGAAGTCATGGTTTATATTAATTTTTAGCTGATATAGAATTGATAAACATTCAATTTGTTCCTACAGCATTCTGAAGAATTTTGCTGGCAGTCGTGAGGATTCCTTTAAAGAGCTTCCCGAATGCTCGAAAAAAGCTTCACGAGCGCGGAATAATTCAAATGTCACTTTTGAACCACTTCAAAAGAAGGCCGTGCATCGCCTATTACCCTCATTGCAATGTTGAATTCGGATGGCGATTACAGGCCTTGCTGTGATAGCGATACTGCTGCTTTAATTCGTGCGATATATGTAACTGATGTCCTGGATAAATTGAGTTGGGATTGAACGTTCTAATCCCAACAGTGTCATGCCCATTTCCCGGCGCTGCAGCCTTCCTGCAACCTGCAGCCAGCCGTAATCTTCATATTCCAAACAAAATTCTAGTATTCTATACTAAAATTTATATCGTTCAACAAACGTACATGCTGTTTCCATGACACAAAATTATTTCATCGCTATTTACTTTCGGGGTTTTCTGTTTATATGAATCAGCAAACCGCGATATGGCCGATTCTATTTGATTGGCCTGACCGACCAAATGATAGGGCATAAAGTGTGAATGGCGAGCATCGGCGGCCGTAAAGCTTTAACGACGGTGCTAATGAGCCGTATGGCCTTTATTTCAGGGGTTACAGGATATTACCGTTATTTCTAATGTGTTCAACATTTTTCATAAAATAATCAGTGTCTCTCTTTTTAGGCTTGCAGTCTTGCCGGTGGTGTACCTATATAAATCGAATCTAGTTGTATCCACTTGTATGGTAAGCAAATCGTCGTATGTACCTACTGGTATTTAATTTATCATTGGTTTTTGTGACATGTCACTTTACGGGTTGTATTGTACTAGACTAGACCTAGAGTTTTCTATTTCCTAAGACAAAAGTCGATTATTATTTGGCATGTCACAGAAAATACATAGTATTACCTCTACCAAATTCTTAAAATTTTAACTTTATATATATTAGATTAGAGTATACCTATATCAATAATGCAATGGTATTTAAACTTTTCTCACCTCTAATTTAACTCCAATTACAAAGTACGATAATTAATTGCTCATATCAAATTAAGATCTCTGAGGTAAAAACAAACTTACCTAATAACCAAGTCGATAATATCCTCCTGTTCGAAAGCCTTGCAGTAGAGATGCAGCACTTTGAGGCAGGCATACTGCAGGCCCGTCCACGGCACGTCAGCAGCCTTCAGGGCTTCGTCCCAGGGGCAGTTCTCGTGCCTCGTGAGACACAACATGCCTTGCTCGGTCTCCGTTGGAGGCATCAGGTTTCACTTTTCATTCCACTTTTTCTAACTGTCTGCACTTGTGGCACTTTTTTAACACTTGGTGAATAATTTTTCGAGGGTTTTTTTCTGTTCTGTTGCAAAATGTTTTGTTTTGTGTTAAATGGTTAGCACATTCACTGCCAGCGGGGGCTAAAAAGTGCTACGAGCGTTGTCGATTTTCCGCTTTGTAGTGAAAAGTGCCCACGGACAGAGAACAATATCCCCCTTCCTTCTCTTCCTTCGGCCTTTGCCTTCGGGTCACTAGCAGTGAATGTGTTAAAAGACTGCGGACGATTCCGTTCATCACATAGGTACTACTTTTTTCAAAGCAGTTGAATAAAATACCTAAATTGATACATCGGCTTCTAGTTACACACCTACCCCCTTATTCATAAACGTTTACTAAAGTTGACAAGCCGATAATAATCGTTTGTCCCTTTCTATCATACTGACACGTCAGAAAGGGACAAACGATTACTATCGGCTTGTCAACTTTAGTAAACGTTTATGAATAAGGGGGCTAGTGATTAAAGAAACCCAGGGAAATGAGGGACAAAGTATAGATGATGGGGATGTTCTTATTGATTTCGGCACAAGCTCAGTTCAGGTTTATGAACAATGCAAATACAGTGGTGCTTGAGGGTTATTCCCCATGGTGCACGTAAACAAATAATAACAAACTAGTTAAGAGTAATCACATTAACGAACAAATTTTGAAACTCACATTCTGACTACTTATTATGTAGTTATTACTGTTATTAGTGGACTCTCTTTAGTTCTATAAAGGTCATAAACAGGTTTGCATTTACATTGTGTACAGGAAAACCAAATATGTAGTTTAATAAAACCATTGTTTTAATGTCACGAAACAAACAAGTTATTTAGAGCACTAGGACAATTTATAAGAACTTTACCCTTTCCAGGAAATGCAGCAGGATAAAGGATATTTTTCAATTATGAATGTGATTCAGAGTAAATTTGGTATGAAGTCGTTTAACAAGACCTCGGCGAGGATACAAGGACAAGACATAAAACGTCTAACGTGTGTTCACGAAGGAATCAACGATACGAAGTCATGGTTGCCTATTTCTTAACTTACTGGGATCCTAGAGTACCTAGGTACCTATTTTAAATTGACCGTCCGCGCCCTCTTTCGGGATACTGGTACTACATATTAATATCGGTGTCGCGTAATGACGTCAAGGTGTCTAGGGTACGAAAATAACATAGACTTGGTAATGATAAAATGATAAATATACCTCTAATACCTTTGGCATATCGTAACTACCACATTATACCTAACAAAGTAGCTCTTAATTAATTATCAATTAATCTTTTTTCCTGCTTCAGTACAAAATGGATACCTAATAAAAATAATACATAGTCAACTGTCCATCGGTGGACCTTATGTCTTTTGTGATAAGGTTTACGAACTGTCAGTTAACAATGTGGGCGATGGTACATCAAATAATACCTTAATTAAGGCTTAATCCATACTGTTACAAATGTTACACTTTGTTAGTGATGGCCAAAGTGATCAAATACATAATTATCGTAAAAACCTTTGTTATCCTGAAATAAAGGATATGTCGCGATATATTTTAATTTAATTGATGATTTAGATTTATTCATTTCGTAATATGCTGACTATACTAATACAGTCTTTGCGAATAACTGAAATTTATTACTGACAAAACATGAATTTGGTTGATATGAATTTCAAAAGTAACAAAGTTAAGATAGGAGTGAACTACTAAGGATACCTATACCTTCTACAATTTTTACATTAAGGTACCTTTAATTGTATGTCTATCCGCTATCAACACCGGATACAGGTCAAGCAGCGCAAGTTGTACTATGACACAATAAACCAAATAAGGAATGTGAGTGGAGCGCAGTCGGCCCGAGGAAGTGGCAATTTAAACCATTCAGCCGCTATTGTTTGGGTTCGCTTAGTGCACGCTTATCACTGAAAGACTTGTACACACGCTATAGACGTAAATTGCATGCTTAATTAGGTCATTGACCTATGCTTAATATAGACAACTATTACATACATACGTCTTAATCCTAATCACTTGGTACCTAACTACGTACTATATGAACGAGATCTCAGATTGCTACAAAGTTGTTGCTCGGTCGGAGACACCATAAAAATAAACGAATTCGATAAAAATTCCGCAATTACGCATGGGTTTCGTTTTTAATTTGCTACGATCGCCGGTTGGCACAGATTGTAAATATAAGGATTAAATAAGAAATATCCAAGAGGTGGTCCGACGTGGTTTCCATATTTGAATCCGAATATCTTGTACGGCCCTACGAGCATTCCACTACTTATACATCATCTGTTAGAGATTTGATTGCGATAAAAAATATTTTTCTAAGTATTTACTGAGTTGCTATTTTCTATAAAAGATACAAAACACATCCATGTAAGTAATGCTACAAAATTCGCGGCTAAAAATGTTTCAACGACAACGAACTGATTCGGAAAAATACATCTTGATATCGCTATGTAGCAAATGTTTTCTAAGGGATGATGACCGCAGTTATTTGGGTAATCATTTATATAATTTATAAGAACATATAATGCCGAGTGAGGGTCAGCTTTTTATCATTAGCTCTTCGGCAATAAGTAAGCTAAACGAAACGTTGGATTTGTACAATCTTGGTAATCGAGCATAGGTACATATGTATATGTGAATCGTAAGGATCATCTCCTCAAAAGAGAAAAAATTAATACGTATATAGTACCTAGGATACTTGGCTTCATCAAACTACGTACATATTCGACGAAGGCACATCTCTAGTTTGATTAAATAACTCGAATCGTAGTAGACACTAAATTGGAATATAGCTCCTTATTTGGATTTAATTAATTTAAGTGATTCGTTACCTAAAAGGTTGCGTCGGAATAAGGCATAGGTAAATTAAATGGGGGTCACAGGAAACGTTTATGGATATGAGTTCGAAATGGCGCGAGGTCTTGCCAATTGGAAAATAAATACCTACATGTTATAGAGTACCATTATGGTTTCTGGTTTCAGGTATGTTTCTAGTCGGTTTGTAAGTCTGTGGTTCTCAAACATCTTCCTTTTTGATATTTTTAGGGTTCCGTACCCAAAGGGTAAAAACGGGACCCTAAGACTCCGCTGTTCGTCCGTCTGTCCGCTTATCTGTCTGTCTGTCACCATGCTGTAACGCATGAACTGTGATAGCTAGTCAGTTGAAATTTTCACAGATGATATATTTCTGTTGCTGCTACAACAACAAATATTAAAAGAATCTCATTCAACCACAATAATTTTACACAAAAAGTAAATTAATTAGTAACATCGAGTAGAGTTATGGTTAGGTAGATTAACTATTAGATAATGGGTTCGATAAAACGCCTAATATTCTATTAGCGATAACGCCAGATAAAAAATAATACTTAAGTACTTATTTTATTAATGGACTAACATTGACAACAGAGATAGTAAACGCAACTCTATACTCCAGATATGATTAGACAGAAGGAAAAATGGTTGTTTATAGTGCAAAACTTAAGATTTCATTCAATAAGTAACATTCTCTATTAAACGCTCCAAATCTAGTACTAACTAAAATATCGAAGAAGAAAATATTTCCACCCAATTTATACACCAATCATTTTAGTAGCTATAATAAAAAAGTTTGGAAATTCCTGGCTCTGACAAAGTAAGTCCCGATGAATATATGTATTAATCTTCATTCAGTTAATGCTGACATTACTTGCGCGTTAAATCTCTCGTCAGGGTTTCTAGGAACAGAATGATGGATGCTGGGATAACTCGTGGAAACACCTCTGCACAATAAGATTAGCTGACCGTCGATGTACCCTATTCCTTTGTAATAAGGTTTACGATTTGTCAGTCAACAGTGAGGACGATGGTACTATAATACTTGGCAACTCTACAAAGTCCACATTACTAATTCAGAAACAATAATGATCATGTAAGTGTAACTTATGGGTAGTACACAAAGCAATAAGTGAATTCTGTTGTCTTGAAATGGATAGTAAAATTATTTTCTGTATATTTAAATAATAGTGTCGGTCTCAGGTAAAGTAAAAGTTACTAACCGCCTTGATTTTTTTAACAAACGCTATTAGTGAACGCAATTAGAAACTATCCTTATTAGCGATTGACAAAACGCGAGGGATAATACAACATGATTTTCCTAAAAACGTCACAATTAATCATGACATAATAAATGTTCCATAATGTTGAAAACATACATCAAGTAGGAAATCTGTTGTTAAGTAGGTATAAGTGTTCCGGACAAATGGAAAAGGATTCTTCAATTTGAGATTTTATTTTAAATGTCACATAATTTGATTATGGCACAGAATTTCATAAAGTTAACCTTACAGGTATAATATAAACCTTATACCCAGGTATATTATGTTATAACCTTAATAAATACAGAACGTAAATGCAGTTCAAAGAACCCTAATTGAAATGCGCAATATCGACAAAACAGTTCTGCCTGGTTACAGGCTTCCCTTTACAGGACTATTTCTTTACTGAACTCATTGACACACATTAACATAAAAAGATTAAAAAGGGTCTTATACAAAAAGGGTGGACCGGCAGAAAAATCGAATTACCATAAGTAATACATATTGGACCTCGAGTATTGGACGACATAATGTGGATATCGAAAAATCTTGCCAAGGAAAATTTTACATCATCATCCTTATGTTTAAAATTACAACTGTGCAACTATTACTGAAAGATATTATTAAATAGTCAATTTGATATATATATATATTACAAATTCGCCTTTACCGATTAATTACGAATGATCCGATAGTACAAACTTTGTTAGATACGATTAGATGTTTTCCCGTACCTATCATGTTATTAATAATATTAATTATAAATTTATAAGACAATGCGTAAATGAGGCTTATATAGGTATTTTTGCCACCCAAAATTCCTATTTCTGCAAGGTAATAATACACTCTAAAAAATGAAGACCAACTAAGAGCAGTTTTCTCTTCGTTGACGTTAAGTTAATTACAACAATAACGATCTTATATAAATCAAAGAAAGCTGATTACTTAAAACAATAAGTGTATCTGTGATTGAACTAATAAAGTAGGTATGTTATTAATCCTAACAATTGTATACTTTGCATCTATTATTAACTTGTTGGCATAATTATGTAACGTAGGTTAATTCAATCCTTAACAATTTAATTAAAACAGATAAATATGTTAATAGGTATGAACATTTTAATAGTTTTTTTGATTATTTTGTCTTTGTTGATTTACATAAGATTTGCTAGTTGAATCAACTAAACATATAATTTATTTAGAACAACGAAGATAAAACACTCAATCCTATTATGATCAAGTTATTGTATTGATTACGAAACTAATATTCCATTCTACTAAGAATTATTTGTTAAATCGATTTTCTTAATAATTAAATTAAATAATCGGTTAATCCGATCAATCAAGAGATAAGTAGGGGGATCGCCTGTACACCCGCTCTCCGCCCCGCCCGCGCCCCTCTCGTGGCGCGTGCGACCGAGCAGTCAGTCTCTGTAGCACGCAGTTGCGTTAAGCTCATTCAATTACTTATTCCTCTGGAAAAACCTGGTGTGTACAAAGTTGATTGCAGTTGTGGTAGTTCGTACAGTGGGCATACCAAACGCACTATTGCCTGCAGAATAAAAGACCACATCGCTGCGGTCAAGAACAACGACGCTCACAAGTCAGCTATTGCTCAGTGTCACCTTGAGTCGAGTATAAGTCACTGGATCGAGCTGCATAGTCCCAAGGTCATTTCGACAGCACGCCACTATATACCAAGATTGGTAAGAGAAGCCTTAATTCACAAATACAATCGTGAAGATGGGTTTTTAAACTGTCAAATGTGTGGAATCTTGTGATTTGTTTGACTAAAAAACAACCAGTGACATCCGAATCAAACTCGCGTAGTGACACTGTGAGTGTAGTGTGCTTGGATAGACCAACAAGTGTGAACGTGATTGGACCAACGAGTGTTAACCCCTCGTATGCTTAGACACGGATCCGTGCGCGTGAATTTAAATGCAAAACGTTTACTTTCAAAATGATTAAATGAATAAATAAGATCTTATTATAATATTTTTTTGTTTTATTCATTTACCCCCTTTTTATAAAACTCTACGGGCTTGATTTAGTTTAATTATGTTTTATCCCTTTCTTTGTTGTTATATTTTATTTACTACTTATTCGTTTAAATTTTATACATTTTCTTTGTGCTAGTTTTTATACGCGCCGTGCTGAATAAATGCTGGTCCTCGTACTCGCATTATACTCAAGGCATTAGTCTTAAATACTAAATAGGTAATACAGATTACAGATTTATTTCAGATCTTTTTGAGGATCGGCCTAGGCCGATATGGCTTCACATTTCACAAGCACGCCTCCTCCCGTGTTTGTAAAGCTAAACCGGTCTAAGCCGATCGCCAAAAAGATCTGAAATAAATGTATAATGTATATTTTAGTATTTAAGACTAATTCCTTGAGAATAATAACGAGGACCACCAGCATTATTCAGCACGGCGCGTATAAAAACTAGAGATCTGAAAGAAATGTTTTAGTAAATGCGACAAAGTAAGTCATAGTACAATTGAACAAGAATGGTATTGTACTAAACAAGCTTCATAGTTGAAATTATTAAACAATTAAGATTCAAATTGAACAATATCTTAGTTCAGGCTAATAAGATGCATAAGTCGATGTAATCATGTTCTTAGTTGAACTTATTTAGGTCAAATAGTTAATACAGTAATTCTTCATGTTAACATTGATTTACATCTTAGTTGAAATGATTAAACAATTAAGATTCAAATTGACTAATATCTTAGTTCAGGCTAATACGCCATAAGTCGGTGTAATCATGTTCTTAGTTGAACTTATTTGGGTCAAATAGTTAATAC
Source organism: Cydia fagiglandana (assembly GCF_963556715.1). Lineage (NCBI taxonomy): Eukaryota > Metazoa > Arthropoda > Insecta > Lepidoptera > Tortricidae > Cydia > Cydia fagiglandana. Next base: position 9,182,779 of record NC_085938.1, on the reverse strand, counting down.
AGTAATTCTTCATGTTAACATTGATTTACATCTTAGTTAAACTAACTTGTTTGTTTTCATTATCAAGCCCTTAGTTGATCTTACTAGGATCAATTAGTTAGCATAATTATTTTTCGTGTAAATATTGAACAAGTTCTCAATTGGTTCAGTTACCTAACAATAGTAATAGCAATCAGAATTACCTTGTTTGATGTGTTTAAGTTCTTGTTAGGCTCGTATGGAATCAAGATGCTTGATTACGGCCATCAAGATATTGATAGGGCCAACCAAATTTTTTTTAGAGTGTAATAAGCAATATTTGCTTATAATAATTTTCGGTACTTTGCATCCAAAATCCTGCTACTATGCCATGTCTCCAAATTAACCTCACAAATTGGACCGGTTTCTCGAAATTTTGATATCAAGATTTTTACCGGGATCCGTTAAAAACACATACTTTGTAAAATTCGTACCACTTTATATTGGATCTTTGATGGCTTTCTTAAAATAAACTTATGTCCGTAGCTTTTTGTGTTAATTTTTAGGGTTCCGTACCTCAAAAGGAAAAAACGGAACCCTTATAGGATCACTCGTGCGTCTGTCTGTCCGTCTGTCCGTCTGTCACAGCCAATTTGCTCCGAAACTACCGGACCAATTAAGTTGAAATTTGGTACACATATGTAAGTCTGTGACCCAAAGACGGATATGTAACGTCAACAAATGAATTTTAAACATAGGGGCTACTTTTGGGGGGTAAACGATAAAATTAAAAAACAAAGTTTTGAAAACTATATCGTGTTACATATCAAACGAAAGAGCTCATTTTGAGAATCTCAAATATATTTTTCTTATAAATTTACAATAAAACGTTTAGAAGTTATTCAAGAAAATAGACAAAAAATGACCATTCCCCCCCTCTATCTCCGAAACTACTGGGTCTAAAATTCTGAAAAAAATACACAAAATAGTCCTTTACCTAAAGATGTCAGGAAAACCTATCAGAAATCTAGAGTCAAGCGTGAGTCGGATTTAAGAACAAAAATGCGGTTAACGTTTTTTTAGGGACACAGCCGCAATGGTTTAAGTGAAACGTGATGTAGACAGCTATTGCGAAGGCCCTAGGCCGATATCCGCACAAGGCCGAAGGCCCGAAGCTCCCCAAAGAGGCGTGCCTTTAGCTTCAAGCGAGAGTCGGACTGAAGACAAAAAATGCGACTAGGCTGTATCTGGCACATAGCCGCAATGGTACTTGTAGTACAGTCAACAGCAGAAGTTGCTAAGCGGCCGAGGTGTTCAAAATTACCCTGACATGCTCTTATTGTCTTAACTATAAAGTCGCGTCCAGATCATTTTAAACCACTCTCCCGCTTAGCAACTTCTGCTGCTGACTGTACTGATTGATTGGGTTACTATTGTTACGTGTTTTAAAAAGCAGTAGGTATACAGGGTGGCTAAAAAATAAACTAAGTGTATTCCCGTTGCCAACGTGCAACCTTGAAATCGCGAAGAAAAATTTGGCTGTTTCATACATTTTGGCTGGTCCGTTTTCTATGGGAGGATACTTCTATTTTCGCGATTTCGGGGTTGGTCCCATACTAAAAGTTGCTCAGTATAATCCTAAAACCTCCTTGGGTACGGGAATACACTTATTTTTTGGTCGCCCTGTAGGTATTATCTCTCTTCGGCCTTCGCTTTTAAAACACTTTCGGAAGTTGTAGGAAGCGCGACCCGTCGGACGCTCGAGTTTTCAGCTCTACGCATTTGGACACTTGTAGGTACTATTGTTCGGCATTTAATCTTCAGAGATGTAGAGATATGCCACCACGCGGACCACGCCAGAAAACTTCATGTTACATCTGGTTTTTGATTGACCCATTCGGGTTTTTCAAGACGTTTCACTCACGTCACGTTTCACGTACAAAAATATTTTGAAAATTGTGTGATGTACGGAACCCTTGAAACGCGAGTCCGACTCGCACTTGACCAGTTTTTTTTTAAAGGAAGAAGTTCAAAGTCGAGAAGAACTATGTACATATTTATATCTAATGAATAATGCATATATAAGTTAATATGATCTATAGATCGTCACCGCTGGCCTTTGCCAAATTAATGAAGTTACTGATAAACTTATGTCCGTAGCTTTTTGTGTTAATTTTTTTGAGTAAGTAGTTCAAACTGTTCAAAGTCGAGAAGAACTAATAATAACGCATAGGTATATAAGTTAATATATTTATAGATTGTCTCCGCTGGCCTTTGCCTAATTAATGAAGTTACTGATTATGGTATACCTTTAATATTTGATAGTAATACTATCCACATAGCTGTATAATATTAGGTAATACATAAAGTATTTATATTTTAACAAATCAACAACACCCGAGCCGACATTAAAATATTGTCAACAATATAAGAACTATCTACCAGCGCCGGCAAATTTATACAACAAACATTTTAAAATTCTTGAGTGTCAGTGACAGCACTTTAAAGCAGTCGGGCTACATTACTTACAGTGTACATTACTTCATTCTTGAATATTTTAAAAACATGGCAGCACATATGTTTCTTCACACATTTTTTAAAGATTTATCAAACGTCATGCAGTATCGTCTCATAAATTATTTGTAATCAGACGTAGTCACAAAGTCACTGCATTGACTATACTTGGCTACTATTCCAATTCCAACTGTTTGCATTCAAAAAATCTTAGCGAGACGTCGAAAATCTAACCCTTCGATTGGCGACTGCCGTTGAACCTTCCAACACAAATCACAAACTATGCCATCTTAGGATATACAGTGGGACCTCGATAAGGCGAAATCCTCGTTAACACGAAATAAAATGCCATACCCTTCCCTTCAAAGTCCAAAACCTCCATAACTCAAAATTAAACAACTGTACCGCTATTCGGAACCTAATAATAATATTGAGAATGGCAACCCTGTTGTCGGTCGAATTGTCCTTTTCTAGCATATACGTCCCTCTCTCTCCCACACTCCCACCACACAGCAGTTTGCTTTTTGGCGGTTGTCGCAAAAACAAATTTCCAACTCATTGGCTTGCTGTTTTTCCATCTGGAAGGTCGTGAAGCTAAACTGCTGGTGAGTTTTTGAATTTGTACCCCAGTTTAGCTGACTATATTGAAAAACAGTTTCTAACGGCTTTTGCCGTTCGAAATAAATATTTAAATTTTGTGTCCTTTAAACTATCTAGCAAATAAAAACGATCCGGAATAATAATGTGTAAGTTTTCAAAGGCTGCCTGCGCGCATCGTGGCTATGCTAATGAAAATACTAAAACACATAATGTTAGAAAACACATCGAGCTGGTAAAGCGTGCACTTGTCACCATTAGAATTTAATTAATTTTATACCTACATTAAGTCTCTTCTGAGTCTTATTAGTTAACTTAAATCTTTGTGTGTCTATAGTAACGGTTGAAATTATAACACTTAAATGGTGATGTGTGGAGGCATACCCTTCAGTTTTTAAGTGATTTGTGTTTTCGAATACGAAAGGATCGGATAGTTAATACGTGTTTCGTAGAACTAAGTATTCAGATAGAAGCTTATAGACGTGTAGGTTTTATCTATCCAAGTATCCATCAGCAACTTGTCGTTTTATCCCGTTCCGGGTTAAATATAATATTGCAAAATGAATTTTTTGGTAATAAACTTGCTGATAAATAACGTGTACCCGCTTGGGAGTCGACGAAGCCCCGCTTCGCGGGGCTTCTATTTCCGCTCTGAGGGACACAAGGTAACGAACAAACCTACATCGCAAGCATTGCATTTATTTTTGTGGAAAGTGAGTACTTCGGCAGTACGTAAACTTAAATCTGACTAGACAAAGAGAGAGATTAGCATGGCTCTGCGCAAGAATGTCATGGAAATCCTTAAGTATTTCGCTCCTTATCTACCAACTTATATCTCTCCAACTAGATCTTTGATTTTGAAAAAAAAAAAAAAAATGGTTAAAATGTAGGTAGATAGGTATCTTTTTAAATAAATAACAGGTACTTACTAACGGTTTAAAAGGTTAAAGAACTCTTGCATGTAGTTGCTATATGTGCTTGTATTATTTTGGATTTGAATAACTTCATTATTCTATATGTAACTACATACAAGAGGGTCAATCTTTAAGCCTACCTACCTACCTACATAAATAGTACCTACACTTGTAAACGTTTTAAATAAAATCGGAAGCCTGTGACTTGAAAGGGCATTAACGATATGGGAATCTTTAGATTGATTCATTGACGAAGACGCATGGTTTGCTTCATTCATATTGTCAAATTATATTCGCTAACTGTAGAGTTAAAGTTTAGTTATGGCAAATCTGCGCGTCACCGTGAATGACACTTTCTAAAAGTGCCTATTAAAGTAAATCCTTTCCCCTTGTCGAGCGAGGAACTCGCAACTAAGGGAATATTACCCATAAACTTCATTTGAATGATATTCTTAAGCCTATGTCTGTTATGGTTCCACCTGCGTAAGGTGTGCCTAAGAGAATCTGTTATTCAGTCACAAACTAACGTCAAGTTATTTGTGATGAAACCAATATGTTGTGTACCTATCTAAGCCTGCGCAAGGCTGCCATGTTTCCACCTGCGTAAGGTGTGCCAAAGAATCTTAGATTCATTTACAAACTGATGTCAAGTTATTGATGATGATATTACAACCTATGTAAGCCTGCGCAAGGCATGTCAGAAATTTAAATGATATGGTAATAACACAGGCTAGACCACAATTATAAATATATATATATATATAAAAAAAAAAAAAAAAAATGAATATGTAAATACCTCCTCTTAGAGAAAGTAAAAGGGTTCTAACAAAATAATGTTCTGGGTAAAAATCAGTCGAAATAGGCAAGGCTTCGTTATTCGAGTTTTCATATTTGTTTACCAATCTTTTTTAAGGGTGCCGAACACCCTATTGGCTAAACCCAAAATTGGACTAATGAACATTTCTAAAATTATAATATAATAGGTATAAAATAACATAAGATTCCAGGCCTATCTCGACTCATTTTTATTTTAAAGATGAAAAAATCTTTGCACCCTAATACTTTTAAAATTGTGGTCTGGAGACGCTAAGCCTCATAATGTGGGTGGCATAGATAATACTAAGAGATTTAGTCACCTAAATTCTAACACAAGCCCAGGCACAATATTGATAATTAGAATAAGGTGTGGTCAATCGTCCAAGGTCCAGATAACTACTCTGTGGACTCTAATTAAATCAGGCTCACTTAAGCTCACGACACGACATAGCTTACGGTTCAATTCTGAAATAAGCTATGTTTAATATCACTCATGGTGTTAAAATAAAATTACAAGAGCACAAAGAGTCTGCTCAAGGTGTAAAAAGGGTTCCGTTTAGCGGCCCTATGAATATCTAAAAATCTTTGAAGTCTATGCCTGCTATGGCAGACTAGAAATTAATATAAATTATATTTGCCTCGAGAGCACTAGTTTTTCAGTTAACATGTTTAAGAGTACCTACCTATGAGGTACACGATATAACCAAGGTTACCTATTTAATTGTTATATTCCTGACCGGCATGGTATAGGAAAATTGTCATGTGCTGCACAAGCATGTTAGAAATAAAAATATACAAAACTGACCTAACGGGGCGTTTATGAATGATTTATTTTACACCTTTATGTCTGTCTTGTGACCCTTGAAGATTTGAACCACCTTGATCGTAAGTGCTCCTATGCACAGATTAAGTTTATTTTAAACTACCCATGCCCTAATCTCAAGGGCACGCGCTTCTATGCACGGACCAAATATTGTTATCACTTAATTCACTTATCATTATTCATCATAGTTTGATACTATACGTTTAACAAATGTACCCACCGTGGAATGTAATGTACCCACGACATAAGGTTTTTAATAAACAGTGACTTAATGGTTTGCACGAACGGTTCTAACTAGTATAACTTCGGCGGTCACGTCTAGGGCATGACCCTCTAGTTATCAATTTATACAAAATTATAGCATTGTGATACGGTTTGCTTTGCACAATAAAAATGGGAAACAGGCCTTGCGAAAAGGCGAAGCTATTTTGAAACGCGAGTACTTTTCGAAAATACATTGTAATAGATATAAATATATCTTTGTCGTGGAACAAGTACACCCAAACAAATGCAGTCATTTATTATAATATGTTGGCAAAACTCTGCCAAAGAGTTATATAGTCTGTCTATACAGTGTAACCAAGGCATCAATGCTCATGAATCTCTTGAAACATGGTGGATCAATTAATTTACACCCCGTCTGTGTCTTGCTCCTACCAAATCCACAAGTTAAGGACCTCAACCTATATATAGGTACCCTTCTCGCTCGAGACCTGTAAAAAAATGTACACAATAATTTCATGTAGTCAAGTGTCGGTAAACTAGGTCCCCACCACTTAGCGCTATCGGGAATATATATGCAAAAACTCTGTATATTGCCTCTCAGGAGGCGGGACGTTATTAGACTATCCTATATAGTAGGCCAGAGATATAGTATACAAAAGTACACTGGCCCAAATTCAGTAATATTATATTTCAGAATATATAATAACATTTACAATCTTGCTATTATTGAAATATAAACAAGGTACAATTATCCTTAGTTCATAAGGAGGATAAGTATACCTAAATATCTAATAGATTCGACAAAGTGCTGATTCTAGCATTGGATGAAATAGGTCCCTCTTAAAGGGCCTCTGCGCTGTTGGCTTTGGGCCACGGGCGCCCGGCAAAAGGTCGGGGACCCCCTGGTTTCGCACAGTTATTGCAAATAATGTAAAATCACGAAATAAGTACATAAATTTGTATATCGGTTAAAAGCACCTATGCGATGAGCTAGGGTTTCGAATTAAGTATCTTATTCCTTATAATTTACACACTGAATATTCAGAATTAAGCAATGTCCATGAATAGTTTACAGATATTAAGCCTCTTTAGCGGTCAGAACCAATAAAGTTTCAAGGCTTATGTCTACCAGTAGGCACCAGATAAAGTAAACCACTGAGAAATTACTCTTACTACATATATACAAATTAATGAGTAAAATTAAGGTTATGATAGCTAAACATGAGTTTAATTAGAATGACTCTGCAAATATCATTGATAAAGTTCTGTGGCAATTCTACATTAACCATTTGAACGCTAAGAACACCAAAAAGCGTCATAACTAGTGCTCACAGCGCAGTGAACACATGAATGTTGTGGCTTAAGCTCTCAAAGTAACCTTCACACTTTCAAGTAAGGTTTATTTAGGTACATTGACTCGCGTTCTCGTTAGTAAAGCCAGGTAAAGCGTTTAAAAGGGTTAAATGCATTTTATAGCTATAACCTATAACAAAGTATATGGCTTACAGTCATTAAAGAAATTTAGTGATTCTCTATGACATTTGAACAAGTACCTAATTTTATTAACTTTGTGGTGATAGTGATATAAAGAATAATTAAAATATTCGTCTACTTAATCCCGAGGGATTCTGGAAATAAGAAAGGTCCTGTCCTTGTTATATTCCTGCAACTGCTTACTTTACTATTATAGATAATTATTATCAAATTTGATAATAATTGCTACTTATAAATAAAAACTACTCTAGTACTTTATTATTTTTATCTTCTCATACTTGAATCACATTACTCCTTATAACAGATGTTGTATGCTCCTTGAAGAGTAGACTGACCTATCACATCTTTTTTTTTTTACCCAGTTTTCATGTAATTAAGTACCAGTATAGCACGCTTGTGGTGACTCACTTATTCTTTTGAACATTTATAAGTACATTAAGTACGTATATAAAATGCTAAGTTAGTATCATTATATAATTGAATATCAAATTGTATGCTTTACTAAATACCTCTCTCCTCACGGGTGTTAAAATAAAGGGTGTACTGCATAATTAATTAAACACTCATAATATAATAATATTACATATACATAATAAGTACATGTATAAATCACATTGGCTTGGCGTCTTCCCACCACCAGGCGATAACAAACACGTCTCAATATTATTATTAGGTTCCGAATAGCGGTACAGTTGTTTAATGACAGCGTTTTACACAAAAATAAAACGCTAATTAAATAACTTACCCTATTCGGAACCTAAAGTTTTAATCCTGCCTGGTGTAAATATGTATAATTTTGAGACAATGAGTTGGAAATTTGTTTTTGCGACAACCGCCAAAAAGCAAACTGCTGTGTGGTGGGAGTGTGGGAGAGAGAGGGACGTATATGCTAGAAAAGGACAATTCGACCGACAACAGGGTTGCCATTCTCAATATTATTATTAGGTTCCGAATAGGGTAAGTTATTTAATTAGCGTTTTATTTTTGTGTAAAACGCTGTCATATTTAACCTCACTAAGACGAACTAACCAGCGTTTCCCTTCACGACTCTTCAGTACATTATTTACTCCTACATAATATATAAGTCGAAAAATGAAATTCGACCTATCGCAGAGACTGTACCTATCGTAGCTATTTATTTGTGATCGCTTCGATCACTCAAAATTGTACTCATGGTGAAGAAAGCCTTTTAAATCTTTGTATACTGATAACTAAATACGTTAGAAAACCTCTCACCTGGATTCCTGGTGGCTCTAATCGAGGGCATTGGGCTCCTCACACTAAGCTGCTAAGTGAGCACTTCGTTACTAGTATGACGTAATCACTAGGTCAGCAGCTAAGACCATCCGTGATGTAAGGTTTCCAATCAGGTAAACAGGCCACGTGTGGCGACTTGGCGAGAAAGGATTTTAAGGATATTCTTGAGAGATCAATTTATCTATGTTTTTCATGGTCATCACTATTTTAATATTCGTGAGTCTGTCAAACGATTTTACATAAACTTTTGTGACGAAAAAATGTCATGTCAGAAATACATTTTTATCTACGGAAACGAACTTGACACTATTGACATATGGTCCTATGTATATTTAATTCAGTTCCTTAACAAGTTAACACTGATGTAAAATAAGTACATGCTATTGTAAAACGGGAATTTAAAATGGGGAAACCAATGTAAAAAATACAAATGATTGTAGGAAGAAGATGTTATCGGTTGCTATGATGCTGATTCTATGAAAGGTGATTTAGCTGCTATGAAGCTACTATGATCTATGATTGAAAATGTAATCCATGCGTGAATAAAAAAACTATGATGTTAATAGAATATTATTTTGTAAAGTAAAATGTTTTCTTATTTTCCAGATAACCATGCGGAGATGGAGAAAGACATCTTTCCACAGAACTATTTATGTCACAAGGCCTTTCAAGGTTCAAGGTACGTAAGACAAAAATACCTACATAATTGTAAGTTTATTATACATAATCATTAAAAAACAATTTAGGTGCCACATTTTGCTGCAACTTCATATAGGTAATCGGCCGGCTATAAATACCTTTTTTCTAGGTTATCGTAAACCAAATGCAGTGAGCGTTATCTTGTTTTATCTCTACCGACATTCACCTCCAATGAGTCTTATTTATATTACCTAGATCGTGATGTAGGCTCACATATTAGCACAGCTGCTGGACAGCCGAAATCTGATATTAGGGTTAAGATAAGGGCTTACTTAGAGTAATCGAATCTCCGTAGTTTTCGTAGTTCACTGACATGTTTGTATAATTCTGTATACCTATGTAAACGATTAGAGACTTCTATATACAAATGAATCTAAATATTCAATTAATTTGACGATATTAAGGTAACGTACCTATCCATAGTAGCTATATATGTATATTTATGTGAATCCGCTACTAACTGCCCAAACGACTTTATCATTGTTGATATGATACATAAATATGTATGAAGATATAGGTATTCAAGATTGCTCCGTCCACCTTGCCCTGACGTCAACTTGCGCTGGAGTCTAAAACGATCTTTACGAGTTCAAATGGGCAATAAATAGCAACAATTGGCCACGGATAAAACTCCACTGTATAGTTTATTTACGACTTGTTTGGCTAGCGTTGGGAACCTGTAAAAGTTAGTAATTACTTCTCTGAAATACTTTACGACGCTGTCTAATTTGAATTGACATCTGCGTAAAATTAATTTGGGTCCGCTGACAATTGACCTTCTAAACTTGCTCTACTAGTCCACTAAATAATAAAATATTATATCTAAATATCTACCTAGTGCCAATCCGCATTAATGTACTCGTACTGGATAAATACATCAGTCTAGTAGGTAGGTATCTTTAATTGTTTGGAAGGGGAACAAAAATTTAGAAGAACAAAATAATGTTTTCGGATATTTTTTAGTCTAGAGGTGCTGCTAGAGTAAAAAATATCGAACCTAAAGAAAAAGCCAGTGATACCTCCTGAGTCAGTGGGTTGGACTCGGCCAAAGAGCTGAATTCCATACCTATACCTAGGTACCTAAACCTTTGCAAAAAAGGTAGCAGAATCCCGCCAAGATTAAATCGTTGATAGAAAACGTCAATCTGAACTTAAATAATGTATGGCAATAGTCACGTTACTTTTCGTAGCAACTGTCAACCCGATTTTTTTTCCTTTAATATTTGTCGATGTAGGCTAGGCTAGGTCCTAATCCAAGAAAAAACCTGAAAAAAAATTTTTTGCACTAGGTTGTGCTTGCGAGTTCTGCGTAAAATATCGAAGTATTTTCACAACCACATAACAATTGTATAGTAGATTCCACCCCAATAAGGGAAGATTTCTAGGACAAAAACTATTCTATTTCCTTCCCAGGGGTTCAAACTCTCTCCATACCATATTTAATTCGGTACAGCAGTTAAATCGTGAAGAGGTAACAGACAGACATACAGAGTTACTTTCGCATTTATAATATTAGTATGGATATGGATTAGTAGCACCATTTGTACAAAAAATCCCATGTTCCACTTGCTGGTACATTATAATAAGTCTTTGGTCTTAACTCTTAATTACATATGCAAGTTAACCGACGTGCGAATAACCAGTGAATATTAGGTATTCAATTCCCCAGTCACTTGACCTTCGTTGTGTTTAGCCAACGAAACAATCGCATTGAGCACACGTCTTATTAGAAAACAATTCTTAGTTAAAAACCAAGCAAAAACTCCTAATAAAGATACAAATTCCTTGACGATAGCCCGCTGATTTCCAGGCAAGTCAACACATTTTGTTAATATTACGAGTTCTTAATAATTAATATATGAATGTAGTTATTTTAGAAATTCATAGGTAGTTTCTAGTTGCTTAATTTGTATGATGGAACAAAAGTTTATTTATTAGCATGTTAAAAATAATAAGCCAGGAAAAAAGAAAAAAAGAATATGCCGTGCCTACATGATATGCTTTCCTCAAAAATCTTTCTGACATTGTCCGCGTACAACACGCAACACGTCACCTATTTGATTTCATTACGCTAACGAACCTTAAAATGTGTGACTGAAATATATTTTATTGCGAGGCGCGGCCTAGTCCGCGAATGGCTCTATTGTGGTTTATGTGATATCACATAATTCCATAACAAGTTATGTTTAATATAGAAATTACAGAGTTAGTGTTTTTAGGTGTATTCAATACCGTTTTCGGGTGGATTTCAAAATCGGGCGAAAAGTTATGGTTCGGTCTTTATAAAAAAAAGTAGTGGGTTGTGCGAGTTGCAACTTTTTTATATGTTTTTAAGAACTATTATCTTAATGTTCCTTCAATTACCATCTCCAATAACTTACTAGTTTTTTTTATATAAAATGTTTCATGTGTCTAAAATCATCACCGTCTACCGGAAAAATCTAAACCTTTTTGATTGCAGTGAAAATTATAGCATACCTATCGTACGATTGCGATTTTTCTTTTAGTTATATCTTTTCCATGTTGTTGTTTAACACATGAATAAATATGCAATAATTCCTTCACCGAGAAAGTACATTTAAAAATATTTAAAATTTTGTCACGAATATTCGTCAACACCGTCATGGTTATGTCAATGTGAGCTTATCTCCGTGTATAAACAACAAAATACCGCTTAAGGTCCTTGCCCTATTTTTCACTTTAGTATAAAATGCAAAAAATGATTTCACTATAAATTCACATCATTGAATCGTAAGAAATATGACGAACAAATTTGTAAAACGTAGTTTGTCACAACAGAGCATCATCACCGTTATGCTTTGGTTTAAAGAAGTTACGAATAATATATTAGAAATAATTATCGAAATGAATGGAAAACTACATGAAATGTATTGTGTGGCAAAGACATTAACTACTATTATTCCCATTTTAGAAATAAAAATAAGAAACTCTCAAATCGTCAACACCGTACCCATCATCACCGGGAAAAAATGACGACCGGTGATGATTTCATGTGTATGGTGATGACGGTTCTCAGAAACTTTTCTAGTTATTTTGGTATAATTCACTAAGATATTAAGCTGTATGTTTGAAAAATGTTTTCTATGTCTTCTAACACTATATAATGTCTACCTTATAAATGTAGAAAAAGATATAACAATTTCTTTCACACTAGAGGGATGGTTAGGTTTTATATAACATGTTGACTAAGTAGGCAAAATTTAGGTCACTTAGAACTTAGAATATTTTTTTTTTGTTTTTATTATCTAATACATGTAAATCGTGCAACTTAGAGTCTGTAATTGCATGTAAGTCGTGTTAAAACATAGTATTTAAACAAGCAACATCTATTAAGTTTTAAGCGACCATAGGCTACGGTACTGGCTCACTATCCAGATGGCCTTATGCTTTTTGATGATATTACATTAATTGATGTATATAATTACAGCAATTAATAATTATACCATTTGTTAGTCACCCGACCCATTCGGCCCAATACCTAAAATTTTGTAACTTATGATCTCATTAAAAGTAGGGATCTTGCAACTTATAAAACACTGATTATACAAAAATGTTTAGCTATTAAACAAACTATATATGGATTTAAACCATTACAACTATTTTTAAAGTTAGTTTATAAAACAACAAAAATACACACATTACAAACTTAGGTAATGAATCAAATTATCAAATAAAAACGTAATATATCATAACAATTTCGCTCATTGGTAAGCCAGCAATTTTCTAATATGATATAAATACCAAGTTATGCAGTAGATAAAATAAGATGCGGGTTTAAACTGATAATAAGAGTACAATATTGAGACTATGATTTAACATTGAAAAAACCCAAAAAAAATAATAATACATAAATTGCATATTTCTGAATATAAATTATTTAAAATTATACAATACAAATACTTGTTATATATTTATTTATTATATGAATAAAATGTATTTTTTATAATTTTCTGAAAATAATTTATGAAGCTAGTCTTATGTTCAAAAACATGTTATTTGTAATGTTTATTAAAGTTCTAAATCCTAACAATTAAAAAAAGTTTATATTTTTTTAATACGTTTTTAAGACATATATAATTTAGTTCCCAAATCGTCATTACCGTACATGCAGTGTCATCACCGTCCATAAAAGAGTCATTACCATACCATGGTTGTCATCACCATCTTGCGTTTTTATTTTCCGAAAGCGATAACTTCAAATATAAGCCACAAATGATTGTATAAATACCATAAATATCCTCAATATACAACCCTCTATTACTCTACACAGCTAGAATCGTGTTAAATTAAACATTAAAAAAAAAAAAAAATTTGTATGGTGAAATTTTTAGTGATGAAATCCACCCTTTCGCGTACAGTAACGTCCCTTATATTGTACTTTAACGTACCAAGTAAGAGTCGTTTTCAGTTACAGTTGGTTTTATATACATTTGTTTCTTACTAAATCATGGTCAATTAGAATCACGAATAATATAATCATGCATGATGCAAAATGCTGCGCTTTAAATAGATAAACTGTACTCAATAAAGTTTTACTATGACAAACTCTATATTTTATAACACGATGTTAGTCTGGCCGACACCTGTCTACGTCAGTTATCAGTTTATTATATGGATAACTGAATTGTGTAATTGATTTCGGATAATCTTCGTGTTTTAAGTATTTATCTATCCATCCATTTTGTGGATTGCTAATTAATCTTGTCGACCTGATCAAAATTGGCAGAGACATGTAAAATTTGTGAACAATATCTTAAACGCGAGTAAGTAGGTGCCTACCTATTTTCACTGATATTTTATTTCAACATCAGATTTTTTGCAGTTCTAGTTATAAGTTATAAATAATCTCACCTTTTTATCTGAGATATGAAAGATTCATTCAACTATCTATTATTTAATCGTGTAAATATTTTGAACACGCTTCAAAATTTGTAAACATATCCGTAGCTGCTCTATTATGAATTGTATGTTGATTATACAAACTAAGTCTGTCTTACTATCCTACTGCTGTCTGACAGCTTGAACATAATTCATTTACACAAGTGAACGCTGTGATCATCAATCTTCACATGGGATTTTCGCATCACCCGTGTGAAGGTTCGAACTATTGTCCGACCGACGGATACTATCGAAAAAACAGTATCGGCGCGGCCGAAAGTTTCGGTAGCTTTTTTGACTAAAACCGAAACTTTATTTTTATGACTTATGGCAAAACAGGCCGAAGCTAAGTCGAAACTTCGGTCGGACAATACTGAAAATACAATTTCGGCGCGGCGTTCGGTGGTTTTTTGGCCGAAACCAACATCTAGTCTAGTTTGAACATGGAAACTAACTTATACTACGGTTATTTAGGACATTTGTAGTTAGTATCATTTCACTATAATGTCTTTTCGGTCGTCTGTTACACTGTGGTTTTTTACAAGTCAGAAATCAGAACCAATGTTTCGGAACCAATCAATTTTACGAAATAAGTTTGTCGAACTCTTCCTTCAGTCCTTTAACTTAGCAAGGATTTAAAAGGGTATTTGTCACTGATTGTAGGTAACTACGACATCTAGTACAGTGTTCATCTACTTCAGTTCTTGACCGACCACAATCACGATAATAAAAGAAAGTGCAACTAACTATGCGTAATGAAAACCCATCTGCAACACGCTATTTGCACAATTTATTTGTTCTACAAATGAAAACGGATGCACTTGGGGTGATTAGATGCATTTGGAATGGATACTTGCCCGTATTTATGTTTATATTGTGTATGTATAGTGTACCTATGCTAAATATTAATTAGGTAGGTGAAGTTTTCGATTAGGGCTAGTGGAGTGAAAAAGTTCACCTGTAGGGGCTGTATTAATTATGTCTTTGTAACGCATTTTTTGTTCAAATATTGGCAAGTTTACAAATAATTCAGTTGCTACGTGCCTGCGTGTGTAGGCACACTAAAATTTTGCAAAATAACAGTACCTTAGACAGATGTCCTGGCGACACACATTATTAGTGAAACGGAGTCAAAATGCGGGTTGTAACGGCATTAAAGAAACTGCTGTACACAGATACATTACTAATAGCTGCATGCATTCGTCGAAACTGGAATTATACATGACTTCGACTAACAAAACACAACTTGAGTCACGAGAAAGTATGACTCAACTCTCTTAACTCAGTTATTTTCAACTCAAATACAGCGAAAAAAAATCAGTGCCGTACTCTACGTGCGTGCGTGATACCTATGACATGAGCACAACATGACATTCTTTTGTTTTACGGTGCCCTTGATTACTTTGTTGTAAGATGAAAACAATGTTACAAAAACCGCCTAGTGTTCTACTACCTAGTTCTAGGAATTTGGTCGGCATAAGTATGGCTTGATTTCGACTAAGTGTGACAATACCGTGACGCGGTGACCTATAAAATGTTAGCGAAATAATATCATACTGACTTCCTCATTTAATAAATAAACAGTTGGTACGTTCCACTTCAGCTGTAGGTTTGTATAAAATTATACAGCCAGTAGTACAAATACCAACCTAAGCTTTATTGACAGCTTATTTAAAAGCTTAGTTCTGACGCAGATTCTTTGTTCTCCCGATGTTTGTCTTAGTACCTTCACGCATTTAAAAATAAACAAGAGTGAACAGGCACCTTCTGGGCGAGCTCGCTCCATCGTAGGCCACGTCTACGCCTCGGCTAGTCTGTGGCCATGAGTAAGCCCATTCATAATAAAAAAAATAAAATAAAGGAAAACTCTTAATTTGAGCATCATCATCATCATCTCAGCCATAAGACGTCCACTGCTGAACATAGGCCTCCCCCTTTTCTGGGGGGTGAATGCCATAATCGCCACGCTTGGCAGGCGGGTTGGCGATCGCAGTCGAGTACACCGAATTTGAGGGACGCTGCTGCCCGTCCACCGGTGGTCTTGGACGTGGTTTAAGGACATACCCGGGTCCTGGACGTAGTTTAAGGACATACCCGGGTCCCTAATTTGATGTAAGTATGTAATATCATTCCAATTAGTTCATCATCATTCAAATTTTAGTTGCGTTAAAAGTGAAGGGGTTCGCTGTGACCGAAACGTGACATTTCTTGCTTTGACAATTTGTTACGCCTTTCATACCTAATTTCTACGACAGAAAGTCGTTTCGGTATATTACCCACCTGTGATCTAATAGAATTACCAGTACAATAGGCTTACTTCCTAGTTCCTTCATTAATTTATGAGTACGCACTTCGGGCCTAGGTAACGCTTCTTACATACGCATTCTCCCGTAGGAATCACGTCAAAACTAAGAAAAATTAAAAACGTAATTCAAGGCCAAAAAAAGTAAAACAATGTTGCCACTGCAATAATTTGTTTGTAAAATAGTAAATTCTTTTTTATAAATAAACACGCTAAGATAATTTAAAAAGTACTTTTATTCACACAGTTATTTTTACATAAATATAACAAGACGCGCCAGTAAAAAGTGGCAACGTGGCAACATTATTTTACTTTTTTTGGTCTTGAATTACGATTTTCAGTATAAATGTCACATTGTTTTCCTTAGTTTTTTTTTACAGTCTGTTGGTATACGTATAACTACTTAGTACTTATTTGGGGTTAAAATTCCTGCATATCTCAAGAGATCTTGGGTTATAAAAAGTAAATAGGTTATTATAAGAAGAATAAGTTAGCTATCTTTTCCTACAAAACAAAATTTATCACTCAGTTTAGTGACTATCAAAAGATTCAAAAGTGCATGTAAGGGTGTTATTCCATCTGTCCCATGTCATTGCGTCTCACTCTCTCAGTAAGCAAAATGTGAGACAAAATACACATTGAACAAGAAATTGGACAGGCGGAATACCACCCTAAGTAAGAATCTAAAAACTTGTGCTTATTTGGTTAGTTTTTAAGATCATTAAAACTACGCATTCTGGGTAGAAATCTCTTTTTAATAAGTTTTTATTTTATACGTTTATCTTTAAATATCCATTTAGCAAATAGAGTCTGTGTTTAATATTTAAATACCTGGGCTATAACCGCGAAAATCGAAGTTCACAAATTGCGGGGATTTTTCTCTGTCACTCTACGTAATTGCCCTTTCGTTGGAGTAAAAGAGAAAGATTCCCGCAATTTGCGAATTTCGGTTTTCGCGGTAGCCGCTCTGTTCCTATGGATTTCTACTGCTTCGAAATTACCTGTCTGTTCACTTAGCAATTCGTGTAAACTATCTAATTCGTTAACTTGTTAACTGCCGCTAAGGCCACGTTTTGCTACAAGCGTTTTCTTTCAAAACAATCAAAACCATAATCAAGATTTTATTTCGTAACAGGAAACAAAGTAAAGGTAGCTACATACTATGTACTTATTCGTTATGAATCTTATGGCTCCTCTAAGGGACGCAGCCATGCGGTAGAATGAGATAGCAATATCACTTGCTCCCTCTAACGCATAAACGCACAATTTAGGTATGTAAGTACTTACATACATTACGTATATCGCTCTGTTGATCCAGTGACGTGTCCTATTCGCTAAGCAAACCCCCTTTTAGTTCCGGTTGCGATCTCTATGCTCCGTAAAGAATGCATAATCGCTTTTTTACTATAACTCTTATATTTTTATTTGAATTTGAACTCTAATTCTTTAGCAAAAGAACTCGTTTTTACCCGGTATAATTGTACCAATTACTTGCGGACATAGAAACGAATTTAATTTATAAATTCAGCTTTAAAATTGTGCACTTAAAGCCCATTTTTATTTGAATTTATTGTATCAATTAAACGTTCTAACTTTTATGGTAGTAGGTAACTTAGACAGTATGTAGCCATTTAGCTTACATGAATGTTGTAATACATTTTATTGTATTTAATGTGAGTGAGTACATTTTTAGTACTACCAACAAGGGTTAAATGTTTCTGTAGGGTAAGGTTTGACTATATTTCTCGTCGTGTGCAATCAATATCAATTAGCATAGGACTTAAACTAAGGCGTATCCGAGTTAACAAACTCATTAATCGATTAATTAACCCTAACATCCATTATATTATCGTGGGATTGCAGTTAATAGAAACAATGGTTATTCTTTGACCATTCAGATGGGGTACAATTAAATAGGTATTTCTTTGTACTATACGTAAGCACTCTACTTACTTTTTACAAATTCCTGTCCTGGAATGTAGGTACCTACGTTCCCGTACGTTGTCCCGGTATTTTGTCCGCTTGGCCACTAATCCCAAGAATTGGCGTAGGCACTAGTTATTATATTATACGTAGGTTATTAAAATAACACGGAATAAAAAAATGTGTTGATAAATCAGCTTTTAAAAAGTTATCAATAACCTAAGATATCAACATCCAGCGGTATTTGCGAAACAAACTAAGTAATCCGAATAAATGAAGGAGGCGAAAAAACCTACTTACGAAATAGTTGTATATTGACCTTGCACCTACTACATAAA
Source organism: Cydia fagiglandana (assembly GCF_963556715.1). Lineage (NCBI taxonomy): Eukaryota > Metazoa > Arthropoda > Insecta > Lepidoptera > Tortricidae > Cydia > Cydia fagiglandana. The sequence continues at coordinate 9,164,020 of NC_085938.1, read as the reverse complement.
AATAAAGCCTTTATTCACTTAATATTTCTCGACTATTACTTAAATACTTAAGTAAACAAATCGAGGTATAAAGTGTCAAAAATTTCGTCAAAACTAGATGAACGTGCCGTTTCCAAAATTCTAATTGCTCGTCTGAAAATATACTTGTTTGTAAATACCTACCGATTTGTGTATGAAGGTAAAATTACCATTCACATGCTAACTATGTCGTAAGGCAGCTTTGGCTTACAAACAATCATTCGCAGTTATCGGTCAATTGCCGATGCTTCCTTCGTGAACACACGATAAAATAAACAATGAAAAACCGCAAATTAATTTGCACATTTAACATTAGAACAAAATATAAACCTTTTAATATCACTGGCCAAACAAAACAATTCACAACACAGTCACAGAGTTCGCGAAAAAAAACAAACGTTCCGTTTTCAAAATTTGACAGCGGCGTTTCGTTCGCAAGGCGCGCGGCGCGGCTGCGTTCCGAATGACAAATGCGCGTCAACGGGTTGCCGGCGTTTTGTTTACCTCGCGGTTTCGCGCCAAGTTCAAGGGATTAAGGCTGAGGCGTGCGGAAGAACTAGTGTTGTACGCACGGAAGACATTACATTTAATTTTTGCATAGAATATAAGATCACTTTTTTACTGTAGGTAATGTGTGTGTAACATGTAAAAGTAAAAACTACCAAATTTGAAAATTATTACGTACTTATTTAACCATCTTATAATAAAGTTTATGAATCTACCAGACATTTGTTTTTATTAAATATATGTACTTACTTACTCATAATAAATAGCTTCTTGAAGATAGTACAGTCTTGCAATAAAATTATACTGAATGTATTATATACTTACCTACACATCCTACATATGCATAAAATCAATTTTATCAATCCCTTTGCGTCCAATAGGAATTCATGTCATATAATAATATCATATATATATCATAGAAATAAATTTATATTTATTAGCTATTTACGACTAATTGCTATTTGTTTCTCTACAATTAAAGCAGGTTTAAAACTACATTTAAAACTACATACAGACACAAAACTGATAAGAAAATTACATGCATTGTTCATAATGACATTTATTTATCATGTTTATTGAAATTGTCAGTAGATACGTCCTTAATGTAATGTTGTCTTATTAGTTTAGTTAGGTCAAGACATGATCTAGAAAATCCTAAGAAACGCCCCTCCGGCCGTTTTGGCAACAAAGTTTCGCAACCAGTTGTTGAAAAATAAGAAATAATCTTGTTACGCAACTAGTTGCCCAAAAAGAAATTCTATTCCTGATCCACAACTACCGTAGATGACAGTGGAGTTTCGCAACCAGTTGTCGGAAAGGAATTAAATGTCTTTGTTTACAACTGGTTACCAAATAAGACTTTCATATCTCATTTCACAGCTAGACATTACTTGACATCAAGAATATCCTAAAATCACGTTTATTCACTGAAAGTAAGTGAAAAATACTCTGCCAACTGATGGTAGAGCTACTGATCTGCTTAGGTTCTCGTTAGAGATGGTGAATTCCGTGGTGTCAAATATGTTAAGCATTGTTGTGGGCTAAAATAATGTTTTATAAAATATTAACCTGTACGCGTTATTTTGTATTTTTTGTGAAATTTAGTAAATCGCAGCCATGGTATTTGTACTACCACTCAACTAGGGGGCTGTCCATAAATTACGTCATCGATTTTTGACGATCTTTGAGCCCCCCCCCCCCTAAAATCATCCAAAAATCATGCTTCGAATGGCCCCGTTTCCTCCTACGGCATGCTACCATCATCCGATGTCCAGACCCCACCGCCCTAATTTGAAATGGCGTAATTTATGAATAGCCCCTAGGTAAGCTTTATAGCTTACCAAGAATAGCTTATTTATCTGGCTTTAATTATTAAAGTCAGATATATAGCTATTTTTAGCTAAATTAGCTAAAAAATCATGATATTTTTATTTGACTAAGAATAACTTATTCCCATTAAATTTTCTCATCTACGAATTATTCCAGACAAAATTATTCCGGACGAATTATTCCAGAATAAAATCACCGTGATTTTATTCTTGCAAATTCTTATTCAAATAATGATTTTATTCTTGAATGCCCAACACTGTATGTAAGTACTTTTATATGTACATTTGTTTTTGAAGCCTTGGAAACTAGCCACATTTTCTCTAAGTGTCTGAGCTTAGATTCTTCGTTGGCAACTGGATGTCAAACAGGAATAGAATTTCTTTTTAGGCAACTAGTTGCCTAACACGATGATATATTCTTTTTTGACAACTGGTTACGAAACTTGGTTGCCAAAACGGCCGGAGGGGAAACGCTATTGTCACATCACTAGCCGCGACCAATCACAGGCGACTCCGGGCCCACCACAAATCAAATCATCTAATTCCCTGGCGCGCGGGGCGCGCCTTTCTTTGGATTACTTTGAATTCCAATGATAGAACGTAGAGTCAAATCAACATACTTATTACAAATTCATGTTTTCAAATTATTATCATGTATGGATTTCGACAATTGTAAATACCTAGTATACCTACTTGGATACACCAAGTTACATATTTTACGGGCAGTTACATTACTTACTCGTAAATTAAGCAAACACGTTTTACCGCATTAGGCATGGTAAACACCCCTATAATGGTCATGGCACAAACAATTTTTTTTTTGTTCATCTGGACAGTAAAGCTCTAAGCCATATTGCCCTACAGTCGCGGCGCTCCAGTGCTAAATTGGTGGTTGTGGTCAGATATTATTTTTACATGTATGTACTTACATTAAAGTAGTAAAACAGGGCCTACATTTAGTAACTGGCCATTAATTTCAATCCAAATTAACACACTGTTATACATACTAGAGAGTCTAGAGACAATATGTACATATATATTTAGATGCCTTCATTAAACTTCAATAAATCATTAGCTAATGTGACATATACAGGACTTTAGATAACCTAAGTCGTGACTACGTGAAATGCTTGTCTAACAAAAATGCTCCTCGTCACAGCGCAGTCTAATGGGTGATGTCATTTGTTTTGATAATGCTACTGATAACAAAGCAATGTTACCGAAACAGTAGGATGTTTTGAGCGGCATTCTTTTTTAAACAATCACGTTTCTACTTACGGTTTGGTGACCGCGGTCACGAAGGTTGTAAACAAAAAAATATAGGTTGGGACGAATGTCATGTTCAATGAATAGTGGAAAACTGTAAATGTTGTTTATGGTGCATAATAATTATTAATGCTTTTTACATTTAAATCAGAAAGATGATTTTTAAACATTGGAATCTGGCAAGTTATATTACGCTTTAAAAGTGAATATGCGGCGAGTGGCGGATTTGCCCTTAAGGCCATGTAGGTAGGCCCGGGCCTAGGCGGCAAATTGTGACAAAAAATTCGCTGATGATTGTTATCATTAGATTATATTTATATTTAGATTATTAGATTTGAGTTGTTTCTTGTTAGAAATAACTCAAAATGTACCTAGTCAATATGATGGGTGATGACTGATGAGAAAGGGGCGGCTACATTACCTGGGGCCTAGGGCGGCAGAGACTGCAAATCCGCCACTGAATGTGTATGGAATGAGTTAATTTCTTTATATCCTTATAGGTACCTACTATTTGCAAAAGTATTTGTCTGTCTGTTACCTTTTCGCGCTTAAACCACACTAAGCCGATTTGTTAGATTGGAATTGGGGATGAAGATAGTTTGTATCCCGAGAAAGGAAAGGACATAGGTACTAAGCTTTTATTCACGGGAGTTATTATTCTACACAGGCATACGGCCCGATTCGAACTTTAAGATACGTCGATTAATAGATCTAGAAACGATATGGATTAGATATGCCAGTGTCAAATGTGACGTTTCTTCAAACAAAAACGTCATTTTTGACACTGACACATCTAATCCATATCGTTTCTAGATCTATTAATCGACGTCTCTTAAAGTTCGAATCGGGCAGATAGTTCACATAGTTGCGGGAAGGAGCTGGTTACCTGTATTAATTGATCATTAACAATTTGTTGTTCAGATGAAAGTGTATTTTTGTAAGTACCTATATATATACCTACAGTGAGTGCCTTTAGGTACTTACGATAAGTCAACTTTGGAAACTACTTATTCAGAAAAAAGATAAAGGTAACATTCGTAATCGCAATATGATAGAATTGATAGATAATATATCTTATCTTGGAATACGCTATTTAACTTTACGAGCCTATGATTAGGTATTTGACATGTAGATGTCTCACACTATTTTGGATCCTCTTCAAACTAACGATTTCTATCAAACAAAGCTAAGAATCACCGCAAGGAAACTCGCTTTCACATAAAACACCTAATTGAAATCAGTCTATCCATTGGAGAGCCTACGATGCCACAGACAGACAGACATTCGCGTCAAACATATAAAACCCCTCTTTTTTGCGTCGGGGGTTAATAAATAGGATTAGTAATCGGTGTCCTACATCTCATACTAAGCAAATCCTAAAAAAATCGCATGAAACATAATATTTATGCGTACCTACATAACGCCATCTAGACATTGAAACCAACAAATATTACATGAATAAGTAATAGTGCATAATAGATTGACCAAGTAAATCTGCTACTCGCCGCAAGATGGCGTTAACATCATATGGGGTTAATGACCCTAATGATGTAATTATGAAGTTGTTTACGTCCCATTGCAATAGGAGTAATTAAAAATCATTCTGATTTATTTATATTCTGATGCAAAAAGGTTTATTTATAGTACATTACGATACAAGTGCGAAAAATAGGAAATTCGCAACGAGTGGCGGTAAATATAGTTCGTTTTTTTTCGCACTTGTATCGCTATTACAGATATAGTGCTCCTTTACCGCACTAGAGTGCGATAATTAGCATATTACGTAACTACGCCGAAAATTTAAATATGTACCTACTGTAAAACATGTGAATAGGTAATTATTAGCAACTCGAGTCGATTTAGAATTTGGTTTGACCCTTTTACTAAAAAAATTTAAAGGTGGGTACGCTCTGTACCTAACAGAGCGTACCCACCTACTTAAGAACTCAACTCAATCAGGTACTTTGACTCATGTTTCCCTTGCGCCCAAATTAACACTCACATTCAATGTTTAAAAAAAACATTGGTGCACTTGTATGTTCGTGTGTTGGCATTTATCGCAGCGATAATGCTATCGTACCGATTGAGCGCAATGCAATGTACAGGCGCCATCAGATATATCGGAGCGGCCGAGATGGTCAAAAATATCTGAACACTCTCTAACGCCTTGACAATTGAGGCGTGTTAAGATGTTTGTGAGCGCTTTGGCTGCTTCGATATATCTGATGGAGACTGTACATTGGTAGGTACGCGCGTCGGTAGAATTCAGTATTTTGTCCTACTCGTACGCTCGTACACGACATATTTAATTTTAAAACAGGCTGCATGTCATGTTTGTACACACTCACGTGCGCACACATACAGTCATTTTATGATTTTGCATAACTTATTGTGCATAGCTACCTATATATTTATATGCACCTAAACATTACGATATTATGTACGTATCAGAATGATGGAGTATTCTGCCGTGGCCAGGTCTTAAAAAATATTTCATTATGTCGCAATCATTTCATAATTCAATCGGTTGGTCACATCTTAAAAAAGATATTTAAAAGCTATGAATTGACCAAACCATTATCCATTATCCAATACACTGAGAAGGAGACCGAAGGTGACCGTAGGACACCTTTAGGTAATAAAAGAAAACAACGTACTTAGGTATCCTCATTTCGATAAGAAACCTAACCTAACCATATCTAATCATGAAGAGATGCCTTTAGGCATTAAGTCCGCCATTTGTACATTTTTCCTGTGCTTGTGCAATAAAGTTTAAATAAATAAATAAAATAAATAAGAGATCAATTTTAAAATCTATGATTTGGCCAAACCATTATCCAATACACTGAAAAGGAGACCGAAGGTTACTTTTACTTTCGACTGTAATAAAAGGCACTGGCTGTCGGAGAAAACAAAAAGTAATCTGTCAGTAATTTTAAACAGACAAAAATAGTAGCAAAAAATCATAAACAAAATAATATATGTCATCATCATTCGAGGAAAAGGTGGATGGCCTGTGTGAGAGATGATATGAAACGAATGCAAGTGAATGATGAAATGACGGGCGACAGAGAGGTGTGGAAGAGAAAGACATGCTGCGCCGACCCCAAGTGAATGGGACAAGGGCAAGAGAATGATGATGATGAATATATGTAAAAAAGTTAAAATTATAAAAAAGGTTGTGTAGTCTTGCAGAGTCCGTAGGACACCTTTAATAAAATGAAGAAATGTACCTATCCTCATTGTCGATAAAAAATTGTAGCATATGTAGCAATTCTGTACAAGCAAAGTATGTCTTTTCAAAATTATTGATATGGAAAATCTGGAGCTAGACCAAAACGGTATTGTTATTGAATTGAAATATTTGTTATGTTTAACTTTATAAATGTTATTGATACCAGAAACATAATATCCGTTTCTTATCAAAGCACAAGACGTGTTTTGAGATAATTTATCAACAATAAATATTGTTGACATCAATACCGTAGCTATACGTATATATGTAGGTATACGCCGTATACGAAACATACATGCAGTCGCCATCAGATATATCCAAGCGGGCGGGAGGTGCTCAAATATATTAACACTACGGGCCCGATTCGGATTTTGAAATAGACATCTATTAGACATCTTTTAGACATCACCAAGATACGATAACGATGTTTAAGATCTAACCTGTCAAATTTGACATTTGCGCGTTTCTGGAGATACTCTTGAACGATTTCCACAGGATATGACTTAGAGATCCAATTCACATCTAATAGATATCTTACTCTATCTAACGTAAAAGTGACATTGGTTGCCCGAATTGCGCTGCAAAAGAGAACTAGTTGATATCTAAACTATAACGTATCTAGAATGGATCTAGTACGTGGCGTCTCTTGTGAATATCTTGAAGTTCGAATACGGCAGCATGAATCATGATATTGATATAATAGAGGCGATAGTTACATATTTGTGAACTCCTTGGCCGCTCCGATATATTTGATGGTAACTGTACAATAAGGTTCTTAATATAGAAAGGGGACACCTAGGAGAATTGTGATAATTTTAACGTTTAAGACGAAACAGGAGCCGAGTTGTAAATAACTATACCCGTCTCGCTAACGGAAGCGGCTCCTAAAACTAGTGCGATAAGGACAAGGCGAAAAATTCTAATATAATCCGGTATATCTCAGTAATAAAGTATCTACCATTGATTTGAAAAGAAGAATAACAGCTTTGTTTTGTAGTGCAACTTGTAAAGCCTGCAGCGTACACTGGGTAATCGTATTTTCGCAAATATGGCTGGGTTACTTTCTATAAAATAATTTAAGGAGATGCAGCGCGAATATAATAATATGACGTTACTTATGTATATGATGACCTTATTGGCAATGGCGCTAACGCCATTATTAACGATGCTCCGATATAAATACAATGCCGCGCGACGCTGTGCAGCGTAAGCGCCATCGACCATAAGGTCCCTTTTCATAGATTATGCCCCATATTTGGGCAATTACGGTCACGTGGGTACAATTACCAGTAACTTTGTAATCCCATTATTTTGTGGATTAGTTATCCACACGTTCCCTGTTCGTGTTCTCTACTGGAATTTGTAGCGACTCATCAATTCTCATCATCTCAATTTACTTTAACCAGACCAGCAGTATAAATAGAGCTCGTACTTTTTAACGAAGTAGGTAACGTGATGCCAATAAAGAAGTCGGTCGTTTACAATTTAATCGAGTGCTAGATATATATAGACGAAACGTTAGTAACGTTACCGTATCATTTTTTGGATAACTTGCTTTACCCTCCTGAGACCCAGAAATTTGGACCTACATATTTGTTACCCAATTAAATTTCAAAATTGATTGTACATTATGTACAAAAATTTGTAGGCGGGGTCTGAAGAGCTTACAACAACTCTTCGGGACTCTTCCAATAAACGAAACTACAAGACAAAACCATATGCGATCGATGCGATAGGATAGGATTGAGGGACTCTAAGGCAAGTTCTCATCGATATTTCCATTAAAAATAATCCATGTTTTTATATTTAGTTTACCTGTGTATTTACTTTTGTTATGTACGTAACCAATTTCAGTTAATTATAAATAACTGTCACTTAAATTTTTAATAGGTATCAGTCAAATGACGCAAACAAAACGTAGTCGCTGCTGCTGTTGTTATTTTAATAATATATGCTTTCTAAAGGCATTTCAGGTATTACAGAACTATCATCAAAGAAAATAGTCGTATGTATATGTATGCCTATTCCTATTGTAACTATGACTATTCTTTATATTTAATATTTTGATTTGCGTTATTTTAAAGTAAGTCAGCCACAGAAGCTAAAGACATTGATTTGATTCAGTCCTGTTACGGATATGGTCGTATTTTGTCTACGTGACATAGTGATAAAGATCGTGTCCATCTCTTTCAATCGTGTGAGTTCAAAAGTGATACTTATTTTATCACGTGGATAAAGTCAAACATAACTGGGCGCTGTACATAGATGTAGGCCTTGATCACTTTTTATTTTGTATACCTACTTCTAATAGCTATTTTATTTTAGCTACCTACTACTTTGCATTCCTGTTCATGTCAGTCTCATTTTTAAATGAGCTTTATCAGCTCATTACACTAATTGGGTACAAACGCCATCGTGCTGGCTCGTTTATAGACCCCTAATGACCGTTCTAACGGACCGTCGCCGGCGACACATTTAGGGGTTCCTAATAACGACGCTATTTATTGCTTTGCCTAGAAAAGGGTGGGATAATTGCCTCTTACATTGAGAATATTGGTTGTTAAGCAGATACATAATACACGTTAGTGACTATAGTATAAATAACGATATTATAGGTTTAATTTTTGAATCTCTAATAAATATTATAAATGCGAACTCTTTATATCCCTATTGTATGGTTGTTCTCAGAACCGATGTAGATGAAGTTTTGTTATGGAACTGAGTCCCATCAAACATCATTTATATATCATGTTTATATTATTTAATTCCATTGATATACCGGGTGTGGCCTGTAATACGAGCAAAAAATTTAATTGTAGGCTGTACCTACTCCTCATCATACTGACCAACATTTGTTCAGCGACTTTTGAAAATAACTTGTGGTTTGATTTTTAATACACTTTAAAGTTTATTCCAAGATGCAATGTATTGCGAATTTTGTTATGTTTAAGGCGTGACAAGCCACGTCAATCAAAATGATATGGCATGGCGATGGCGTCCATTGAAAATAATATTTATTTAGTATGAAAAATAGGGAGTCTAAATACTTCATAATTTTTTAAAGTTGTTGAACAAAAGTGTCACCGTTTGAGGAGTCCAATCTATGTTTTAATCATTTGCTCATGTTACAGGGCACACCCGGTATTTGTATTTGGTACCTAACTAGTATGTATTTTAATAAATAAATAAATCAATCATCATTAAAAGAAGTCGCGGAACATATTATTGTAATCGTTTGTACATATATCAGGCAATACAGTTAGATACCTACCTATCTAAACAAAATGCATGACTTTATTAAAAATAGCGCTATAGTTACGTCATAACACAAAAGAGTAGGTAAGTAAATATTTTGCTAATCGCACTCATTTTAGTAATGTACGATTAATTATCGGTACATACTTAGGTACTTATTGAAAGGCTAAAGTTACATGTACCTATTTGGCGCAAGAGGACATGGTTGTATCAATACTTACTGTACCTTTTGCTGTCTGTCCGTGAATCCTACTAAACGGTGACTTCTCTACTTCTCTCTTCTAATAGAAAATGAGCGCGTTTCGACCTCAAATAATTACGACCTCTCGCCGAGAATGTACATAGAGGGAGTCCGGGAGATTTGACCAGGGAACACGAAAGAACACGAAGTGCGGAATGAAACCTTCATACATTCAATGTCACAACACAGGAGATAGCAAGCAATAACGCGGCGAGAGTAAGAAATACCACACTTGTTCGTTAGCACGGCATCGGTATACTTTCCAATGCTTCTCAATGTTTATTGAGCAAAACGGGAATAGTTGATGTCAGATAAGCATTTACTTTTTGCCCGATACTTATGTATACTAATTATTGTAAAAACGTGTTTAAATAAGTCTATTTAAAATTTACCCAGCAAAATAATTACACATTTAAAACGATTAGGATTTGCTTGTTCCTGTTTAAAAGGATTATGATTGGTGTGGGTCGAACATAAATTAAGTTATTATATTTTTTACTGCCCTATATCTATTTATATTAGGTCACATGTCGTTTATCCTTCTTATATAATACCTAACCAAGTTTTAACCAGTAAAATAATAAATTCTTCGCCACATTGACGTTATAGCAAAAAGATACAAAAAATATTAGCGTTACAATTTTTATTACAACATTTTACGAACAATATTTAAAATATGAATAACTACACGTTAAACAGTCTTTTATATACATTTTTCAAGTCGATAAGATATATTTTAAACCGGCTGGATATACCAGTTTTTACAACCAGTCAGTAGGTATTATTTAAATACAAAATTCTACCTACTATATATATATATTCATTGCCAATGTTTTTGTTTTAAGATAATAATACGTAACTAATTTTATCAGCCGACCAGCAATAGGCGGAGTGACAACTTTTGACCCAGAGTTGATCCTTATAAGCTTCATTCATTTAGGTCCATAAAACACCAATATGTCCTATTTCATGTACCATACAACGTCACAAACAGTAATAATCTACTATTATATTGATAAACTACGATGAGCAATAATATCACTGATTAATAACATAACGTCATATCCGTAGCTGCTACAGTTCCACGTTAATCATAATCACTTCCATAATTTTCACCTCCTATTTCTATCACTTCCACAGATTTTCATCTCCTGTTCTCTCGCTCGGCGACCCTCGCACAATCCTCGCAGTGCTCGTGAAACCTCGTGTTGTTATTGTTTGTCTTTTTTCTTCTCACAGCAAAATTCCTTTCCCTAGAAGGGAATTTCTGGAACTTTTTTGTCGTCGGCTCCTTGTCGCCCAATACGCGGCGGCATACTTCGGCCCACTCTAATTGCTTCAATGAGAGACACATGTTTATAAAGTGCACTCAGTGGAAGCTGACTTGTTGAAGTCTCGACCTTAATGGCAATGCCACTAGGTTTATAATTGATTGTTTAGAGCTGGACTTGGTTCTGTATTGTGTCGGATGTTTTATCAATGCGTGCGTCGCGTGCGCAGGCTGGTGTGACAGTGGCGAATAAATTTCGTCCAGCGCCTGAGCGGCTTGTTGTGACCTTATGCCTCTTAGACACAAGGCTGATTATTTTCCTCGTGTTTATTGATTTCGAACGCGTGTCATATGTATAGCACAAACGTATCTGAAATGGACTGTGCGACTATGCTATGACTGTATAAGTAAGCGTTTAGTATGCAGCGAGTTCTAATTCTAATTTCCGCCTTCGGACGATATGCCCTTTGATATATAAGCAATTATAAGTCTAAAGATGGAAATTGAGAGTGTTATCGTCCGCGTAAACGCTGCAGCAGTAACATTGCAACAGTAATGCTGCTGAGTGCTGCAGTAGTCACCGAATGGTCTACAACTGAAGTTGCTTAACAGTGATCCACAGACCACTCACACAGTGATCGTCAGTTTTTAGGTATACTCCTCCTTTAACCCTTTAACACATTTCAAAAATGACAATAGAATGTCAGTCTTACTCGTCTAAAACAGAACACATGTTTGAAGTGCCGTATGTGGGAAATATATATCCCTTAGCCTGGTAAAGGGTTATTAATATTTACTGTTAGTACATGCATTGTATTGCATTGCAATGCATTATTCAGAGACTGAAAATAAATAATTGTAAGGGACCCCGTCATAATTAATACTCATAACATAACTAAGTATACCTACTATTCAACTAAATATTTCTAAAGTAGGTCCAAAATGAAAGCTTGATAAGTTATCATTAGTGTTGACCCGGTCCGGTCAGTCTGAGTGATAACGAAATGAGTTCTGATTGACAAACGTTAAAGACACGTACAGAATAATATAAAGCAAACACTATTTAATTGTTTCATTATGTAGTTTTAAGGGATGCACAATGTGAACAGTCGTGTGTCATTGAATACCTATCTATTATTTATGTAACTTATTATTAACACATAGGTATCTATTTTCTTGCACGTATTAATTGTAATGAGCTGAGCTAGGAAAAATGCCGTACTATGTTTTTTCTGCAACTTTAACCGCAAGAAAAGAAAAAAAGAAAAAAGAAAAAAGAAGAAGAAGGAAGAAAGAAGAAGTATTTAAACTGTTGTCCTCCGTTCGTATCTTAGATCCGTGATTTTTTCACCCATTTCGTCACTTTATAGGAAACTTCCCGAGTTTTAATAACAAAAATAGCTACTCTTTAGCTAGTGACATTCGCACTGATATAACAAAGTTTTAATAATGTAACGCAGGCGCCTATGGTAGCCGTTACGAAAAAAGTGCAATAGTGATGAATATTGCTATTAACCCATATCGGAAATCCTCGTCAAAACAATTCAGCTCTAAGATAAATGTCTCATTTATAAAATCGATTGTCAGTTGTGGCTTTGTTTACAACTGGGTACCGACAACTGAGGTAATTTACCAATCATGCTCAAGCAATTTGTATGCATCTATGCATTGGCCATTTACATAAATTTCCCGGCCTAGGTCACATGGACATCACGGATCGACAGTGTTTACTTCCTCTATAAACAAGGAGATAGAGGCATAGACAACAAAAAACAACATCTTTTACATGTATCTAGTACGTGAGTACATTTTACTCGTAGATACATATGATGATGATGATGCTCTCCTGACCGATTTCGCCAACAGCAACAGCGAAATACTGTCGTGTAAAAATACCCGGCTACTGTGTTTCTCTTTAATATAATTTACCTACTTATATTTATTAACACGTTAAATATGTACGTATGTAACCTGTCTTATCGATTGAAACACCTCAAGCGTCACAATCAGCTCAATAGCATACCTTCTGGCTTTGCCATAATAATCTAGTTGAAAAGGGTACTTACCTCCAAGCATGAGGAATGAATCCCGGGCATAACTCTGGGCAGTTGTCGCAGGGCCGCCCTTCCGACACCTCCTTTATCCGAACACCCTGTGGACAAAGAAATCAAATTTTAGTCACTGCCTTTACAACATAATAATGGCTTTGTTAATCCTAACAGACCTCATTGTCTCCCAGATTTAGAGCACTCAAGCTCTTAGTCATATCGTTGGCAAATACGTCGTTCTTTGTTCCAGCCCCTCTGACGTCTTCGCCGGACTCGCATTCGCTGTAGCTATCTGAAGTAGAAATCTCACTGTCCCTTCTATTACCAAAAAGCTTAAAAATGCCCGTTTTCTCACACCACGACTCTCCCTCTCTTTTAATTTGGTTGTTACGCTTTTTTCTATGAATCCTAAAAGGCACTTGCTTCAGTCTCGGTTGTATCACGTAAGACGGTTTTAAAACTGTTTTCTTGTAAAGCTTTTCGTAGTCTTCTTCTGTCACCCCACAGTGATATAAAAGGAAGTCTTTTCTAATCTGTTCTTTTCCTTCTGGATCTCTCCAGAAAGTCTCTTTTGTGTTGACTCCAAGATAGTAATCTAATTCTCTTTCCCCGAAGTCCTTATCATCGATTGTCTCTTGTTTGTTTTGATTGTGGTCTACCCTTTCGTCGACGCCGTCCTGTGTTCTTGTCAACAATCGATATCTCCTGTTTGACATTTTCCTCATTAGAAATCCTGTGTTTGTTGACAGAAATTTGGTTGTTTTCCTGTACACTAATGCGACTGATTCTCTTCGCCTCTTCATTTTGTTTCTTTTCGCTATGTACCTTTTGACTCTATATGCGAATTTTAAAATAGCGCTTCTCCAGTTCATTGCATCCTTTATTAAATTTGCATAGTTTTAGTAAACATATTAATTCGTTTTGTCAATATTTTCTGTCGAATATTTAGTCGTTTATCAGGAGAAGGACTTGGTTGCTTGGTATTTTCAGAATCTCTATTTCCGGGACATTTCCGTTACGAAAAACTCAACAAATTCTGTGTAAACGAGAGTCCCCCTCCGGGTCCTATGGCGGAATAAACCCACATACCTAGAACTTTAACGATTCAATCGAGAGAGTGGTCACCTGCCAATAGGTACGGAGTTTCTAGTCCAGTTTATCCAGATCCATCGGAATTCAGTATCATACCCTATCACTATAGTTTCGAGCGTTGTATAGGAGTCTCGGAAGGTCAAGGTACGCTGGTTATTTGCAGGGTGGTAATGGGCTGAGCTAAGGGCGTGGACGTTTATGGTCAGACAAACAGACGTGTGTGCTTTGTAAATGTTAAATGGTGTGTCAAATTGCACGGGGTTGCTTGTTACAGCGTTTTATTTGATTGCGGGGTTGTTAACGCCCGATTATGCTGCTTCGAGAATGTTTGACTTTTTCAAACAAGGGTAGTGTAGGTACTCTACATATAAATGTTAAACAAACTGAGAGGAAGACACCAAAAAACACTTCTTAGATTTGTAAAACATTTAAATTAAAAATCCGATTACATAGATTTGTATGTTTTTTCTTATTTAAATAAATAGAAAGTCATATGATAAAGATAATGTATAAAATAAAGGTACCTTTAAAATAAAGAAAACGTATTTAATATGGGTATATTCCTATTCTTCTTCCTTTCATACTTACCTATTCTTATGTATTTATTTGAAAAGTTAAGATTTTTTTATTTACCGGTAAACATAGCTGCAAACAATTATTCATTATTATTATTTATTAACTGTTTTGTAAACCAAGGTATTATTAGTTTTTCTCTTCTTACTCCATCTAGAAAGACAGAATGTAGTATTGAAGAAGTTTATTTCAAACTTAGTATCGAGATATCCTACTAGATAACGCTGTACTGCATGAAAAACGAAACTACGATGTTAACTTTTTGGTACAAGCAGCGCCATCTACCGCCGAGTAGCAGAACAAATTACCACGAGTTTACTGTTTTAGCCGCTGTGTTGGATACTATCTAAAGTATTGTATATATTACAAACAAATATAACAGTATGTGTTTGATTGGATACATGTACAGGCGAAAGTTTTAATTTATGACCCATTTTGTAAGTTGTCACAGTGACAACAGTATGAGGTCTCTAACGACTTTCATATTGAAGTTACTGCATGTGACAAGGTATGAAATTGGTCATAAATAAATACTTTCGACTGTATTATATTTATTCATTTAATCATGTTTATACACTAACAGCGTTATCTTACTGTATAGTTTTACGAGTACGTTATTGAAGACACAACAACAATCAATATCAATAGTAATATAGGTAAATATGAATTCAAACTAGTTACAAGTACAATTCGAGTAAATTAAGAATACGATTACTCTTTTACGGTAATAGATAAAACCATTTACTACAACGACAATGATGCACGTGGCGATGTAATTAACATTTCTCTGTCTTTATAAGTTTATAACAAATGAATAGGTAGGTAATAATTATTTTGTTAAGTTTAATATCATATCAATTTTACAATGCGTTTTCCGGAACAAAAGCTCTAGTGATATACACGCGTATTCGGGAAACGAGATAATCACAAGATCTAGAAACGATATAGAGATCAACTAGATTTACTTTAGATATCGACTAGATGTGACTTGGATATCTAAGTCATAACTTGTCGAAATCGTTCAAGAGGACCTCCAGAATCGCGGAAATGTCAAATTTGACATATCTATCTTGTCGAAATCGTTCAAGAGCACCTCCAGAATCGCGGAAACGTCAAATTTGACATATTTACGAGGGGCAAACTGAAAGTGCTTAGAATAGACAAAGCTGAAGTAATTAGGACGTTACTCTTTATTTTAATGCGTGCTTCATCTCTTTTTGACCGCGCGTACAAATTTTCATTTGGATAGGATTACCCTGAAGCGCACACAGCTCATTCTTCCATTGCCTTTTTTGTATGGCGATTTTAGGTCCTCGGAGGTTTTGTATGAAATTCATGAGGTACCCATCGGGATTCAAGCTTTTTTGACACAAAATAATTTAAGAAAATTTTTTTTAACAGTGTCATATGAATACTGAGGGATATCAAAAACTACTGATATACAATTTTTGCCAGTATTTTTTATTAACCGCACATATGTGCGATGTAAACTTTTGACGTCACTCTTGAATGACATGCTTCTCTATGATCACCCGTTGAATAACTACAAAAGCGATTAAATGTGTAATTTAAAAAATAAATAGACGTACAAGAACTAGGCTTCATTATGAAACTATAACTGAAGCCTACTGTAACTCTGTTGTTGGCTGAGCCCACAATGAAAATCGTTATAAATAGTAATACGAAAAAATTCTTAGGTCGAAATTGGAATAACGCTCGACGTACAATTTCCAAATTGCCATCAATCCTGAAACACAGATAACGATCATATTGCATATACCTCAAAAAAAAGTATAAAGAGTTATATTTTCATAAATAATATGCCTCTTTTTGTTATATGATCTCTAAGTAGCCTTTTCTAAGAACTTTCAGAGTTGCCTACGTATCTTACAAATATCTTTAAATTGTTGTTTATTGTTTATTTGTTGCATACAATTAACACTTACAGTTCAACCTTACGTGCTAATTGGTATTACATTACTTAATAGCTAGCAACATGCATTATTCGAATAAATGAGTGAATATATTATAAGTACCTAACTACATTCGATTTAAATCTATAACACATTACTGACATTACATTAGGAGTATGACGTTATTACATAAAAGAGATCAAGGGAGTAAAATAATTGATTAAATGTCATTGAAGGATAATTAAACTGTGGGATTGCAATAATTAATTAAATGTCATGTATATAAATAAATCAAGGAATTGCAATAATTAATTAAATGTCATGGATAAAAATGAATCGAGGAATTACAATTATAGTACAAAGTCATAAAAATACAAATTCGGGTAAAGTCAAGCAGATGAGTACAATATGGGCAATTTATTAAAATTAAGTCAGTCGTACATAAGCAATGTCAAATATTTCCAGCGAATAATTATTATAGCATATTAGGTAATGGAGCTAGTGGTAACGATTGATTCGATGTACCGATTTGATGCGCCTAGAAATTTAGACTCCGTCGTGAAAAAAATATCTAGGTCATTGTCGCTGTCCAAGATGTTGTTAAGCAACGTTAAAGCCTGGTGAAGAGGGGACGTAGCAAGCAGGCGCGTCCGACCTGGAGGTACAGCAAAGAGACCACGGCTACGGGGCCGTAGCTGTTTCGCGGAGAGACGGGGAACCCGCAGGCTTATTTGTAGTAACAATGGTGGGTTTGTTACTTGTCCCCGAATTAATTGAAAAAAATATTTTATTAGGTACATATTTCTACGTGACTCTAAGGATATATAATCTACCATACCTAAAACGAATAGGGTGGGATAAAGAAGGGGATAAAAGCCATATAACTTCTTATAGAGGAACCTTATGAATGATTTTTGAACTTTTTCTATTAGAACCGTGTACTGTTTTTCATGGGGACTCCAAATAACTGCGTTTGTTTCGAGTTTACTTCGAACGAAGGCGTTATAGAGTACAGTCATAGCAAGCTTATTATTGAATAGCTTCGCTTGACGCATGACGAATCCCAGGCATCTGCGGGCTTCGTTACAGGTTATTGTAATGTGGTTATTAAATGTGAGCTGAGTATCAAACCACGTTCCTAAGTCTTTAATTTCATTGACGCGTTTCAAAGGCTTGCCCTCTATGACGTAAGGATGGGTTATAGGGAGTCGAGCTCGCGTGTATGTGATAACCGAGCATTTGTCATTGTTAAGGAATAAGCCATTGTCACGCGCCCAGGTACAAACTTTGTCTATGTCAAGTTGCAGTAGGGAAAAGTCTCGATTGCTGTTAATTGGCATAGCCAATTTTAGGTCGTCCGCGAATAAGAGGCACGATGAATGACTTAGTGCTGTCGGTAGGTCGTTCAGGAGAATTAAAAACAGAAGGGGCCCGAGACTACTTCCCTGCCCGATCCCCGATGTTACCAAAAACGGAGTAGATCGCGCGCCTTCATACTGAACATATTGCTGTCGTTCCGAGAGGTAACTAGCTACGAACTCAAGTAGATAAGTACCAAAACCTGCAGCAGATAGCTTTTTTAGCAACACATCGTTATCAACTTTATCAAAAGCTTTCTGGAAGTCAAAGTAAGCTGTGTCTACTTGCCTCCGTTGGTCAAGGTTATTCGATATGATGGAAACGATATTAAGAAGATTTGATGTAGTTGAGCGCTTCGGTAGAAATCCATGCTGCTCGTCACAGAACCACCCATTCAGCTGCTTATAGACTTTGGCGTAAATTATGGCTTCGAATACTTTCCCGAAGACCGATAGCACGGCAATCGGCCTATAGTTGCGGACATCGGATTTGGATCCTGATTTATGTATTGGAAGAACTTTAGTTGTTTTCCAAACCGTGGGGTATGTCCTATTTTTCAATGCTAGGTTAAATATATATTTCAGTGGTTGGATAAGTGCTTCACGACAGTCCTTAATAATGAATTGTGGTATTCCATCTGGACCTTGAGTATGCTTGGGTCGCAAGCGGTTTATGGCCGTTCGGATATCCACGTCACTAATGTCATCAATTGTGACATGTCGGGTGCTGGACATTGGTGATTCGGCTGTGGCAGCCTCTGAGGCCGCAAACGCATCGAGTTTGGGGACATTCTGTAAGAATACGCTTTTGAAGAAGTCGGCGAAGGAGTCCGCGACCTCTTGTGCTGACATGTTGCTGAATGTTGCTGGAAGGTTACATTTACGCTGTCGCTTTATGTATGACCAAAACGATGAAGGATCCCTCACGATATTTACTTGTAAGTTGTTAATGTATGAACGCTTATCAGTTTCGGTTTTAGTATGTACTAATTTACGGTAATAAGTGAAAAAAGCATAATACAATTGGTTCCCAGTTTGCTTATATAACTTATGGTACTCGTTTTTTAATTTATTTAAATGAATAAGGTCGCGAGAAAACCACTCGGGGTACTGCTGGTTGGGCTTATTTTTTATGGGCCGCTTAAAGGGTATGCATTCATTAAAATACTTGTCCAGAATACTATAGAAACATTGAGTGCAATCATTTACATCGAACATATCCCGCATTATAGTCCAATCCGAGTTAGCAATATTTTCATACAGAAGAGGATAATTTGCTTTCCGGTAGTTTCTCTCTTGGGCTCGGGTATCGTCTATGACGCTATTGGTAACACGATTACTAAATAGGGTAGAAACTGACATTTCGATATTAAGAGGATTATGGTGCTGCTCGGTCGAGACCAAACCCGCGACAGCCTCAGTAACCGTCACTTGAGTGGTTTTATTTGCTAGCACTAGGTCCAATAACCGGTTATGACTATTAAAAATGCTGTTATATTGTACTAAGTTACAGTGACAAATAAAACTTTCAAATGCATTTCTTATGCTGACTGAGGCGGAATACAAATTAAAATCACCAACTATAACGGTTGGGTAGGAAAATTCAGTTAAAATTTTTTCCAAACATTGAAATGCTGAAAGGTAATTAGTTTCGTGTATGCGCGGCGCTAAGTACAACACGCATAGTATAAATCGGCAGTGTCCCTTAGTGACGAGCGCGCAGATGATCTCGTCCTCGGGTCGAGCGCCGCAGTCCAATCGGCGCAGGGTGAAGGGCGCACGCGCGGCGAGCAGCACTCCGCCTCCGCCGCGGCCTGCGCGGTCGCATCGTAGTACACAATTGTCCATATCGTAACTTGTTGAGGTCTAGTAGAGATCTAATACATTTTCAAAATCGAGCCGGTAACCACTCAATCAACTAAATTTACTATAGGTACATATAAATAAACTTTTACAAACATCGAATCTATGACATGACAGTCTTTTCCAAAAACGATTATACGTATACGACAAAACTTCATACCAATTCGATTCATTGTTTATTTGTTTTTTGCCGAGGACCACTGAAAATACCTAGACCAGCATTTCTCAAACTTTACTATGGGTCGCGACCCATTGGTGGGTCACGAGCGAATATTGAGTGGGCACTGAAGCTATTAGTACTAGTATATCTGAGTGTTACCAATTATGTTAAGGCCAGAGGCTGGTCCCGAATTAGGCAGTTAAAGTTTTTGTAGGTGGGTTGGAGCCCAGTTAACTTTAGGAACCACTGACCTAGACCGATCAATCCCTCGTATGCGGCCTGTCAAATATAATCATTGAAAAAGTGACCTTGACATTTAAAACAATAGATTTAAATTCACACGCACGGCTCCGTGTCTAAGCACACGAGTGGTTAAATGCGGTTAGGGTAAATGCGCTGTCTTTATTAAAATTATGTAAAGAAGTTACCTACTTAACTATAATTGTAACTTGATTATTACACAAGAACTCAACTTATGTAACATGTTTACCCAGTATCTATTTCCGTTTGGGGCCCATTTTCCGGCTTGTTACTACGAACTTTGTACGTTTTCTGTAAATTCTGACCTTCACCAATTCCAACAATTGTTTCTTTGTTCCTACGCGGGACGAGGACGTTCAAGGGCTAGGTTAAGGCTATGGCTGGTTAAGTAGGTACAAGTATGTTTTTGAACTTAATATTTTCGTATGCATATAAGCTGCCTGTTTTCATTTTTCCGTCCACTAGCGTTTTTCTCGAATAACGAACACAATTGATAATTTTATAGATAAAGCAGCGATTGCTTTTGAAACTAAAAGCTATCAAAAGCAAATGGTTTTTTTCCTACGATTGAAAATCAAAGAAATATAATACGCTCGTGGACGGAGGGAATAGCCCCTATGACGGAATGAGCCACATTGACTTTACCTTATTAAACAATGGAATGTCGCATCGCATCTGATAATGGATTCGGAAGGCGAAGGACACATATCATCACTATCACTACTTTGAAAAAATCTCTTATCTCACACTGCTACTCAAAGTCGAAAGGCAATAACTGTGTGCATCCCATACATAAATACCACATTTTTCTTTGGATTGACACAACAAGATACTAGTTTTTTTCAAAGTAGTTCCGATATTAAATAATAAATAAAACATGCACCGTGAATAAAAATGTATTACAGACACTTATTTTGTTTTATCATTATACTGTGAGCTTGACACTTTTTACTCTGAATAAACTCGTTTGTATGACAGTTTATAATAGCGCATCCCCTGAAAACAGGCCACCGTTATCAATATATCCACCTGAACGCACAATGATGAAGTGACGGGCGCCGATACCGAAACTAAGGGGAAAAATGTTGTCACAAATTAAAAGACCGGCACATCGCTGTTAATTAAATGCCAAAATTGGCAGTTCATCGATGCGTAGTAAATGGAAGCGAAATTAATTCTTATATTATGCCAGCGCGTGTTCCGTTACTTTGACAGCCATTTGATTATTTTCATACTTAGGTACAAGTCTTATGGCTCCTCTACACGATGAGCCAACGCCGGCCACTCCAAGGGACGCATTTATGCGTTAGAGGGAGCAAGTGATATTGCTATCTCATTCTGCCGCATGGCTGCGTCCCTTGGAGCGCCCGGCGTTGGCCCATCATGTAGAGGAGCCATTACAACTCACTTCGCTGGCTCGGCGACCCCAAGTTGATCTTGGCCTCCGACACTACATAGATTTCGCCATTCGTTCCTGTCCTGTGTGACCTGATGCCATTTAGCTGCTTGGATGTCATGTCATACAGGTCTTTCTGGACCTCATCGATCCATAGAATAAAATAATAATATAGATCTTATTTTCATAGAATGCTTTTTTAACAGCATATTATTTTCGTCTGTAGGTACTGCACATTTCTTTTTGTATTACGAATGCGCCAAATTGTTGGTTCCCAATTAAAATTTGTTTAGTCTTTTCAGAACCGAGAGAAAAATGCTCTAGATTCTTTTATAAAAGCTTTATTCCTAAATGTAAATATAAACAAGGCATTTGTAAGTTCGTAATTTTATTGGCTGTTAATTGATAGGAGGTACTTACTAAGCCTGAGAATTAGGAACGTAGCCATTATTAAATTATTAATAGTCATTGCAAATTGCGCTATAAAAGGAAGTCCCTTTAATATGTAAAATAAAATAACTAACTAACTAAAATAAATAAATAAATAAATAACTAACTGTAAAAAGTAAATTTATTCTAAGCTTAATGGCATCATTTACAGACGTTACTGTTTATTAAAAATTAAATAACTAACTGTATATTTATATCTAAGCACCCGAGATATTATACCCCTACTCTATACTTATTCTGGATCAGCGGTAAATACGATCGACTACCCCCAAAAGCAATGACCACGGGTCACTTCGCAATGATATGTGCTTTGAAAATGACCAGTTAAAATTCCTCCCAAGTGTAGTTAACGTAATGCCTTAACCTTCTAAGTCCCTGCGTACAGTCAACGGTAAAAATATGGGTGTACAAATCATTTCAAAAATATGTCCCATAACTCTTATGTCAGTGAATTAAGAACTATGGGACATATTTTTGAGTAAGTTGTCTACACCCATATTTTTACCGTTGACTGTACAATTTTTTGTACATATTCCTAAATCTATTTTGAACTTTTATTGTGTAAGTAATGGTTCCAATTTCAAAAACAAGACAATTGCTTTTAGGTCTCAGGAGGATATAAACTGTTTCAGTTTGCATTGACAAGTTCTAATCGTATTGTGAACTTATAACGGCTATAACCTAGCGGGTACCTCTGCGTGGGCGGACGTCGTCCTATACTTACATCTTACATCATTGGCTTTTATTTGGCAAACAAAGCTGTCAAGTAGTTACTTGATCTTTGACTAATCGGTCTTCAGATTAGATCTTATATCAGGAACTTGTGCGAGTAATTTGTATAAATAGTGGAAGAACACCTACCGTAAAATGGGGTGAGTAGGGATTCGATTACGAGGGCAGTTGGGTTATGAATGGGGTGTGGAGGGATGGTAGGTGCGATGGTATTTGGATGGTGTTTAGCAATATTGTGTCAACCCACATGAATCAATAAGATGTCAACTCAAAAAATGACGCTTAAAGTTGACATTTTATTGCAAAATTAATGTGGGTTGACACATTTTTGCTAAACACCATTCATTTTTAGACCAGAGTTATCACATTGTTACGTAAATAAAATACATTATTCTCTTGAGAAGCCAAGCTATTGTAATATTGTATCAATTCTAGCAATTGTCCCATCTCACTCAATTACTATCTCCCCTAACCCCGACTACGGGGGTACGGGGTTAGCTGGGATTTCCTACTATTTTGTGTTTATCGTTGAACCTATGAAATGAAACGACAGATTATCATTGAAAAACTAAAGTTCATACCACCGGAACACTTTTCAAGAAGGTATATAAATCAACGTGCCACATATAAAAATAAACTTTTATTGAGGTTTGAACTTCGGATTTGTCCCAACTCACCCCATTTTACGGTACAAAAAGCGTTAGTCGTTTATTAGCGGTAAAAGCGTACGACTTACAGTCTGGAGGTCGCTAGCTAGGGTTCTAAGTGACAAAAAAAGGTCGAACCTTTTTTTTCTTGATTAAAGCATGAAACTTGGCACAGTTGTTCCTTATATCAAACCAAGCCGATTTCGATCGGTAGCCCGAAGGAGCCCCCCCTCTGGGGCCGGAGAGGGGGGGGGTCAACGTACCGCTCGCCCGGCTTCATTCTTAAAATTCTAACAGGCCCCGTTTAGCTAATAGGTCATATTTGGTATCAATTTCGGATAAATCAATAACGTAGAATTCATTTCTGGTATAAAAAATTAGCAATTTGTAGAAAAAAATAAAAAAAACTCAAAATATCTAATTTTTCAAGTTTAATTTTTGTTTCTTATTTATTGTCAGAATTAAACTGCCTGGTTTTTCTACATTGAAAAAATATGATGATAAAGCCTATTTAATGCAGATTTTAAAAACATAACTTTTACATATCTTCATTAAGAGGAAATTGCATAAAAAAAAACTTATATCGTCTCGCGCCGGTGAATATCTTTTTACCGACATCGGAATCGATATAGACAACATCCGAAGTACACACTCTGGAGACCGATTAAAAGTATTGTTTATTGTTGTAGATAGATAAAGATAGAAAAGCGTACAAATATTTTCTATTGTGTCGTTCAGTGAAAAAAGGGACCTTGGAAAAAATTATCACAGAGCCTCGCGTTTGTATAAAAGCATACTCGTAGGTATTTAGTTAGTGCCAACCACTCCATGGACTCCATGGTCGCTGTTCTCAATAGGGGATATTACTGCAATGTTCTGCCGCCAAAGTGCAGCACTACCGACTCTAGTAAATTCATAAACTAACTTATACATACTGTACCTTAAACTGTTTTTTGACAAGTTTTCACAGACAATAAAATATGACGTTGATGCATCAAGGCGGTTTGTTAACCAGGGCCTACCGGTAAAAGCGAAAATCGAAATTAAGTTATCTGCCTCTTTATCGAATATGCAAGAGTGATAGAGGGATTAGACAACGAAACTTCGATTTTCTTGTTTCGCGGCAGACCCCCAGATTGTTAGTGATTGACAGATAGTGGTAGTGGCGCTACCTACGCAGAGTTTTGCGTAATATTCCCTATTAATAAGAAGTAAACTATAAGTATTATTTAATCTGCTTACTTATTACATTATACCGCACTTTAATGTTGCGTCTTGTGTATTAATGCAATTCCTTCCCCCGACACATGAATGGATACATTTCATAATTCACGTATATATGTCAGTTTCAACCATATTCTGGCCACAGCAGGGTTGTCAGAACAGTTTGGAAACAGTCATCTGCTCCTTGCTTCCATTCCCAAGAAGACGGACTGAGCAAGTTTGACGACGAACTAATGTCTGATCCCAAACATCAACCACACGGTACACTGCGCGTAATGAGGCATTTATACGGCTCCCTTTTGAACAGGTATAACATTATACAACTCTTCATTTCAATATCCCGGTGTAACTTGTCTTCTTCAATATTGCACTTATTACCGAACATATAATATCTCATTTTAGTATTTTAGGGGAATGCTTTTAGCCACCGCTATTGCTCCATCTTGTAAGAGCTTGGATCCTTGTAGTAGCATGGCTGAACTCTGAACAGGTTCCATGTTTCGAACTCACTTTTTCTACCCTTTCAGCTGAATGCTCGAAACAGGGGTAAGACTTCAACTCTTTTAGGGTAAATAAAAGAGTTTAGTTAAGTAGCTTACAGAATAGATAATTTTATTGGCTTAAAAATAGAATTCCCTGGCCTATTGTGGATGCAATGGAGTGACATGTGATATAATTGAGTTTTCCACTGTGTCAACGTGAGCCCACAAATCCTGTAGTTGGGGAAATATTCGTACGCATGAATCTAGTCTAGCTGCTATAACTACATCGTCTATGTCTACTGTGCTTATCAATACCTTGCAATGACTGTTTTACAGCATCTGCAACTAGGGCCATGATATGAAATGAATCGGACTCTTCATGGTTCTTGGAGTATTCGGAACCTCACGAGGAACATTACTTATAACATGTTTCTCTACACAATTTCGCGATGGCATAAATAAGGACTTATAACTCTTCGAAGTTTTGTCAACACAGTGTCTCAAAATGATTTACCTAGTGCTAAAGAAATGAGTTTCACTAAAATATCAGTGGTTATAAGTGAAGCTTATCATCATGGTAAATTTAACTCTTATTTCTATCGGGCTCTGAAACACCAGGAGTCTTACTCGTATTCCAAGCATTCTCTCGATCGACCTTGTAATACTGTAAGCTCAATAAGACTTGTGATAATAAGACTAGATGATATATATATGATAATATGTATTTGATAAATACACTCAAAACATCCATAGGTAATTCAGGAACAAGCTTTCACGATAAACACAAATATATGCCTTCTAGGATTTGAACCGGGTTCCCCATATAATATATGGTGTATAAAAGTGAGATCTAAGCATAGACCCTTTTTAGCTTGGCCGATACAAGGATTCAAGCTCCTACAGGATAGAGCAATATCAGTAAATTTAATAAATAACATTCGCCAAAAGTTTATTATAACTTCATATGATGATATGTGAAATAGCCTTGTAAAGTGAATACCTTACTGATAAAGCCGTTGCTAAATAATAAAAAAAATGCCTGAAATAATTCTTTACTTGAATAGACTATTGAAACAGAAGCAGCCTTATCAGGATAGAATTATATGTTTGGGGCTTGGGGGTCAGACGTTAGTTCCTCTTTAAACTTGCTCAGTCTGTCTTCTTGGGAATGGAAGCAAGGAGCAGATGACTGTTTCCAAACTGTTCTGACAACCCTGCTGTGGCCAGAATATGGTTGAAACTGACATATATTATATACGTGAATGATGAAATGTACGCATTCACGTGCCGGGGGAAGGAATTGTATTTTTTAATACACAAGTCGCAAAATTACAGTGTGGTATAATGTAATAAAAATATTTAATAATACTTACAGTTTACTTCTTATTCATTGAGAATAGCGACCATGGAGTCCATGGAGTGGTTTACACTAATTAAATACGAGTATGCTTCTATACAAACGCGAGGCTCTATGATAATTTATTCCTAGGTCCCTTTTATTACTGAACGACACATAAAAAATAGTATTTGTACACTTTTCTATCTTTATAATAGGATCTATAAAGGATCTACAACAACAAACAATACATTTAATCGGTCTCCAGAGTGTGTACTTCGGATGTTGTCCATAACGATGCCGATGTCGGGAAAAAGATATTCACCGCGCGAGACGATATAAGATTTTTTTTATGCAATTTTCTTTTAATAAAGGTAAGGAAAAGTTACGTTTTTAAAATCTGCATTAAATAGGCTTTATTGTCATATTTTTTATATGTAGAAAAACCAGGCAGTTTAATTTTGATACTAAATAAAAAATAAATATTACACTTGAAAAATTAGATTTTTTAATTTTTTTTAAATTTTTTTCTACAAATTGCAATTTTTTTATATCAGAAATGAATTCTACGTTATTGATTTATCCGAAATTGATACCAAATATGACCTATTAGCTTAACGGGGCCTGTTAGAATTTTAAGAATGAAGCCGGGCGGAGCGGTACTTTGACCCCCCCTCTCGGGCCCCAGAGGGGGGGCTCCTTCGGGCTACCGATCGAAATCGGCTTTATTTGATATAAGGAACAACTGTGCCAAGTTTCATGCTTTAATCAAGAAAAAAAAGGTGTTTGCACTTAACATCCTCACTACGCGAGTTCAAACCCCGATTTTTTTTTTCTTATGGACCAATGGAAAGAAATTCAATGGCCCAAATTATTTAAAGTGTCATTCTATGGAACTTGCTAACTATGTAAACAAACCACCATACTGAAATCATCATTCAATTACAGTTTCAATATATACAGTGTGGAAAGATAAGTCGGGCCCTGGAGGGTAACTACCTTAAATCTTTAAGCTGGCTCATTTTACTTAAAGGAGACATTACTTTATTTTTAAAAAGAAACAAAACTGCATTTAAAGATTTTCTAAAACTCGCTTGCCTCGCCCGGGACTCGAACCGACTAAAAATTCAAAAAAATAAATACACGCAATTTTATTCTACTAGTCGATCCAGTTAATGTTAATGACAACTTTTTTCCAAGAAACATTAGTAAGACCTAATCTCGTCTGTTATACAAAATATCCATAAAATCTAATATTTAGTACTCAAGATTTTTTCAGACAAGCCAAATTGAAGAAAAATAAAGAAAAATCTTTGAATGTAGTTTTGTTTCTTTTTGAAAATAAAGGAATGTCTCCTTTAAGTAAAATGAGCCAGCTTAAGGATTTAAGGTAGTTTCCCTCCAGGGCCCGACTTATCTTTCCATACTGTATATCGGTTTGTTTACATAGAGCAAGATATAGAATGACACCTTAGTTCAGTACCTATTAACCTAATCTGTTGCTAGCTCCTGTGTACACTAACCTTTTTAATTCCTCGTTTAGACAGGTAAATTGGTGTATGCGAAAAAAAACTCTTAAATGAAGAACAAGCGGCTATTGGAATCAGCGTGTGACGTATCGTCACTGAACCTGAACGATCAGATCAGTAAACATCGCATCACTCCTCGAAATACGCCTTACGTAACTTCGGTGACCGTGAATGCCTAATATGGGCCGGGATTGGCACAAGTCATAAGAGTTTTTAGAGTCAGACCAAGAATAGTCCGCAGCGGATCTGATAGCCCACGCAGTGAAAGTGTTATTTTAAACGTCAAACTTCTATGAAATTATGACGTATAAATGATACTTGCACTGCGTGGGCTATCAAATCCATTGCAGACTTTTTTTGGTCCGACTCTAAATGTGTTCTATCCGATGTTTATCTTTACGATCATCGGTATTGTAAGAAATGAAAAATATTGATTGGTTTGATAAGATTTTAATAGACACTCGAAAAACCTACCTACGCTTAATGACTAAAGATTAATCATAGGTTTTATAATAGAGCTATCTAGAAGTCTGTGGGTGTGATTAATGTTCCGTCAATTTATGTATTTGACTTGGGAAGTTTGTATGACATCATGCTTAGCTCTAAATTATTTACTCATCAAGTAGTATTTAGGGTATCCGAGTCAAATCAATATCTTAGGATCTACTGCCGCTCTTGCATTTTCGAGCGACAGAGAGGCAGATAACGTTTTTCGATTTTTTGATGTTGGCTGTAAGCGTTCTAGCGTACGAGCATTTTCTGTTAGAAAATGTAAGGCGTGAACAGCCAGTGATCAGCTATTGATATGTAATATAAACACGGGATCTTCACCCAGCTGATTCGATTTATCGCCTTTGGTCGGAGTACAACCTAACTAAAAATCATATTTAAAAATATAAAACATTTTCAACACGTGCTAACTGTGGTCAAGTGGTTAAGTAAAAGAAAAGAAAACTCGCTACCTCCTTTCATTTGCTCCGTCCGGACGATAATCACACGCATCGTAATTATCTTTCGATTAACAAAAGATGAATAAGAAAACATGTTTAATATTTGCTGTGAAATTTTATAAGTAATCTTACTAGACAGTGGACGGCGTGAATCATTCATGTGTTAGTGGATCAGTATATCGCTTAGTATTAGGTACAGGGTTCTATGTTTCACTTTTGTGGTACTGAAATTTAAACATTGTCATAGTGACATTAAGTCGAATTTTAACTATCTTGAAAATGTGAAAAAATGAAAACAAAAATGTAAAAATTTTTATTCAGCAAAAAATATTACAAATTTGATAAACATTGGTAACCGGACTAGGCACGCCTGTATCGCGGCCACCAATAACATATTATGTTATAACTAAAGTATGCTTCAGCCGGTTGACAGATTAAGGGCCAGTTGCACCAACCACATTTGACAGACTGATCAACGTCAGCCGGCGCCCCCCGGGACTTTACTATGAAACTTTCCATACATAAAAATTTAGCGAACTCTTTAACGATACGAACAGTTTGGTGCAACCGACCCTTAATCGGTTGGTTTTGTCTACAACTAAGTATGTACTCGTACTTATACATTTAAACATTAAAACTAAACTATTAATAATAATACAAATGTAATATTCAACGCGGTAACGCAGCGAGTGTCATGGGCACCTTTGCGCCGGGGGTAGCGCGGGGAGGTCTCTTTGAGTAGTTTTTATATTCTTTATTTTATTTTAGATATATTTAGGGTTGTTAGTTTTAATTTAGTATTATTTATAGATGTATTTAGTTCATAAGTTATTTATTTGTCTTTAAGTACCAAATAATATAATAAAACAAAGTTGTCTAATGATTTAATAGTCAATGTAACATAGAACCCTGTAATATTGGGCCAGCGATATGTCAGTATATCGAGTGACTGTGGTTAAGCATTGAGTTACGCTTCGGAGGCGTATTTACAATGTAATTTTATTATAGTGGCTCTTTTCAAGTTGGCTGTTATTATTACTAAACCGGATTTGAGCTAACTATTTTGAAGTTAATTATAAGCTGATTAAAAAATAAGCACTACAATATGCAAGGATACTGATGACTGAGCGGAGCGGGTAGAGTTATGTATGATGAACACCTATAACGTCGTAATTGGTGGCCGACTGGCCGTGGCATGTGAACGAATTCGGCTCCCCCGGTTATTTGAATAGGACTAAGCGGTGTCCCTCGGTTTTCCACAGGTGATGTTATACATCAGTAATTAGAGTTTTGGGGTGCGCGGTTCACATTCAAACCAGTTTAAAATAGAGACTTAATAAACACTTTATCTGATCGGGCAGTGTCTGTTAAGGCTCCTCTTCACGTTGGGCCAACGCCAACGCCAACGAGGGATGCATTTATGCGTTAGAGGGAGCAAGTGATATTGCTATCTCATTCTACCGCATGGCTGCGTCCCTCGTTGGCGTTGGCGTTGGCCCAATAGCTCAATAGTGGGACCGGATTTTTGCACTAAAAGTTTTGATAATTCTAAAGTTGAAAAAGTGATACTTATCTGATATAGGACATATTTTTAAGCATATATGCTATATATGATGAAAAGTTAGAACGAGCGTTAGATATAAATTAGGTATTTATATATTTTTAGTTATGATTTTTTAATATTGAATTAAAGTGCAATGTTTAAGTTCCATTGTTTATAATATGTATGACGCTTTATAATGTAAAATTATTAGAAATTTTTTTAACGTGCTTCTTTGTCAAACTACAATTAGCTTATTATTTTGTCGATATTGAATTAAAGTTTAATAAATCCACAACAACATATCTAAATTTATAAGTTAATAGGCAAGCTAAAAAGCTAGAAGAATAAGATATATGCTTTAGAATTAATATACGTTTTTTGTCCTATAAGATCTAATATTGAATTAGAGTCTGTAAAAATAAGTCTATTACTATAAAATAATATACGCAGCCATATTATGGAAAGTAAGAAATTTCTGTGTGTAGCTTGCATTGTAATAGTAAAATCTAGTTAAAAAGGCGCGAAATTCATACATACGCCGCGCTGGTCCGTCAGTCGCCGGCGCGGCGCTCGAGGGCCTATCATAGCCTACCTATACTTCGCCCCTCGCCCCACCTCCCGCTCAGTAACACTGTCTGTCTTTTCTTATCATTCATTTGTTTGTTTACCGTGCACATATATAAATTAGATGCGGACATTACGTGAAATTAAAATATCTTATTAAGTAAAAATACCTACAGCTGGTCAATCAGATCTTGTCAGTAGAAAGAGGCGGCAAATTTGAAAAATGTAGGCGCGAAGGGATATCGTTCCATAGAAAATTTGAATTTCGCGCCTTTTTTTAGTGACAAGATTTGCTTGATCAGCTATATTTCATTATCTTGACTAATATTGTAATAAAAATGTACAAGATATTCACAACTATTTTTTACTATACATAGTTTGTCAAAGGACTGTTTCATTTCAAACATAGACAGGGAGAATCATCATACTATCTTTGACTTACACTAGTACTAGCACCCAAAAGAAAAGGATGAATATAGTTTTTTGTTTTTATTTACTGACAAATTGGTTTAACCAACTATACCTATTTTTGGTTCCTATTGTCATGTCCTGTCCTATTCAACGTCAATATCATAATATGTATATTATAAACCAACTGCTCAATATTACACGGTATACATCCTGAATATACAATAAGGTAAGTGGCCTCACTTAACTTATTGTATATTCCGTGTAGGCCGTATATGCCTATATACAGCCCACCTTAAATTAAAATGGTTTTTTTTTAATAAACAGGATATGAAGTATGGAAAACTCACTCAAATAGGTTTCTCATTTATTTAAGTTTCTTCATTATACCAAAATAGTTATAAAAATATTACGATACTCTTGGAAAATATACCTTTTATAAAAGTCCTATTATGGGCCTTATTGAACACTACCAGTGTATTACTTAATCCCGCAAAAAATAATCATTTTGACATGTGACAGTTTTTAACTTAAGAGTTATACATATACAAATAGCAATATTTGATACTTCATAACAGGAGGATTTATTTATAATAAGTGAAAATAATTATTTTGGGTCTTAATAACTAAAGATATAAAAATTGTCTAGTTTACGCAAAAAGTGTAGGTAACTAAACATAAATCTTTATTAGTTACAGTAGTCTCATCTTTTAACATCTGGGGGCACGGCAGTGCCCCCGCCAAGACGAGAAAAGCGCAAGGGCACTATCTACCTTTTCTCGAAGCGCTTCGTCGTTTTTTGGAACCCTCATAACTTGGGGTTGGATTATACCAGATAAACAAAGTTCTCGGACTTATTAAGCATATCAATTGCATAGCTCTTATACTTAAGATTTTATTCATATCTAAAAACTTCGATTTCGTCACTGACTCACTCACTTGATGATCATCAATACCGGGTACTTCCTGAAGTCCTCTAAGAAGCTGAAATTTGGTATGTAAGATAGTTTTAGTACACAAACAACAAATAAATTCAAAAAAAATGTATCCCTAAGGGGATGAAGATGGGGTTTAATTTTGTATGGGAAATCAATAATCGCTGAACCGATTTAGTTGAAATTTGGTATGTAGATAGGTATTGTTATGGGGAAGGATATAGAATAGATTTCAACCTCAAAGTTTACCCTTACGGGGTGAAGGCAGATTTCAACCCCAAAGTTTACCCTTACGGGGTGAAGGGTTTATATGGGGAATCAGTAAGAAGTACATTGTGTAACAGATGCCCCCAGATACTTATTTCAGGATTTTTAATAGTAAATCACCCCCAACCCTTTA
The DNA here is from genome assembly GCF_963556715.1 of Cydia fagiglandana. Taxonomy (NCBI): domain Eukaryota; kingdom Metazoa; phylum Arthropoda; class Insecta; order Lepidoptera; family Tortricidae; genus Cydia; species Cydia fagiglandana. Next base: position 9,131,036 of record NC_085938.1, on the reverse strand, counting down.
AATTAGGGGATGGAAGATTGTCATAAACAACTTACAAAAAGAAGTGAAATCCCATCAAAAACATTTTGATGTAAAATGTTGCCCAAACGAAACCATAAGGCTCGCACTGTCAAAAAGTTATCAGATCTCTTGCCAAGCTTCTAACTCTATAAGCCCTCTAACTTTACTAGCTCTACACCAAAATTGTGTGGCTTGGCCGTTTCGTTTCTACAAGAACTATTGTATGTAAGTATAATACAAAAACCGCCCAAATGCGAGTCGCACTCGCGTTCCAAGGGTTCAGTAGATTACACAATTTTTAACAATATATTTTTTTTAGAGAAAAGTGAGTAAAATGTCTTTAAAAAACCCGTAGGGATCGGAAAACTAGGTACTTAAGTCCGACTCACGCTTGACTGCACATTTCTAATAGGTTTTCCTGTCATCTATAGGAAAAGAGCTAATATGTGTATTTTTTTCATAATTTTAGACCCAGTAGTTTCGGAGATAAGGGGGGGGGGGGAATGGTAATTTTTTGCGTATTTTCTTAAATAACTTCTAAACTATTTATTTTAAAATTATGAAAAAATATATCTGAGATTCTTACAATGAGCCCCTTCATTTGATATACAGGGTGATCAATCCAAATGGGTCAGTATGGAGAAGTCAGAAACTATAGGAGATAGCGAAATCTGTTCTTAGAAACCATGGCTTCGATTTTAGATTTAATAATAATGGCATTAATTTTTTTTTGAAAATCTATCATACATAACCTGGATTCGAACATGGTCAATATTCTTGTTGTTTGTTTGTATGGCAAGTTTTAAACGATACCATATATAATGATAGCTGGGGGGTGCTCGAACAAATATCATAGAGGGCCCCGAGACAAATCAAACTACATTAAAAAAAATTCAAAATGGCCGACTTTTTTTTATTTTTCAAGTTGGTCCGAGCGCGCTGAGATTTGGCATGCTAGCCGCGCCTAGGGGTCCAAAATTACCATGTCAAAATATTTTTTTGAAAAAATCTAAAATGGTGGCAGACACGGGCAAAGTCAAAGTCCCAAGTAGGTTAAGCGAGCCCGAAGGGCGAGCTTTAGGCCGGGAGGCCGAAGGCCGGGAGGCCGAAGGCCGACCCCGGCGGAGGGCTGAAGGCCCGGAGCCTCCACCCCGACTCCCAATAGGAAAAGTGTTGGGTCGTGTTTAAGCTCCAACTGCCCCCTATCATGTGACGCTTCGGGCCTTCGGCGCCCTACGCGGAGCTCGGCCTTTGGCCTTCGCAAGCCTCGACGCTTCGACGTCGGGCATTCGGCCCGTCGGCTTCGCTCGTCAAGACAGTTGACTTGGTAGAACGCTTGGAAGCACCGCATTCACGCAGCTCGGCCTTCGGCCTCGCGTTTTGGGAGTCGGGGTGGAGGCTCCGGGCCTTCGGCCTTCCGCCGGGGTCACCCTTCGGTCTCCCGGCCTGAAGCTCGCCCTTTTAAAGCCCTGAAAAAATTAAAAAAAAGTCGGCCATTTTGTTTTTTTTTATCTAGTTTGTTTTGTCTCGGGGCCCTCTATGATATTTGGTCGAGCACCCCCCAGCTATCACGCATCGTTTAAAACTTGCCATACAAACAAACAACAAGAATATTGACCATGTTCGAATCCCGGTTATGTATGAGAGAATTAAGAAAAAAATTGAATGCCATTATTATTAAATCTAAAATCGAAGCCATGGTTCCTAAGAACATATTTCGCTATCTCTCATAGTTTCTAACTTCTCCATACTGACCCATTTGGATTGATCACCCTGTATATATATATGTCGGAGCCTGGCACCAGAAAGACGTATTGCAGCGTTATAGTTCATTATTTTAGACGCCTGTACCATACTGTATAGGGCTAATCGATTTTAATTAGCAATGTTGAGCTACGTATTATTTGGTTGTAACAAAATAAATAAAGTTGTGTAGAGAGTAACGCCGTCTATTGGCGTATTGTTGAACTAAGATGACAGGTAGAAGGCTTTGGAACGTCGAGAGGTTTTTCTCGAGTGAGCGTAGGCACGAGTGGCATTTTTGTCGGTATGTTGGTAGACTGGTCGAGCAGGTTTGCCAACTTGACTTGAAGCGGGAGCAGGGTGGCTCCGCCGCTGGTAGTTCTTCTTGATCGGACCTCGCTAGAGATCGGACGTACTCGTTAGCCAACCTCGTGCCTAACTCGCTACGTTCCTGAAGGCTTATACCTGAAGGATTATTCTGATAGCTTATAGAATCTAGCGTTGTTTAACCATTTAGCTAAGTGTTTTATTTCAAGTGTTATTTTGGTTTCTTATGTTTCATTAGTAGCTTACTTTTGTGAAATAAAGAAAGGATGTGTTATGTGTTGTTTTAACTTGTTTTGAAAAGATTTGTCCCTCTGAGTTTGTTGCCGGTCCCATATCTAAATCTTCTTAGGTCAGATGTCTAGGGTTGTAGCCGGCCTAGTTTGACTTGAATAAAGATTTTAACGGTTTCATGTGATCTTTTTATTTTGAAAGTAATCCGTTAACATCCTTAAAGAAATTAGTTCTTTTTATTATTTAGTACTGAAATATAGTAGGCACTAGTATGGTTAACGAGTCCGAATGTTTATTTCATGCACTGGTAGCAATGGTAGGTATTGGTTTAGCTGTGAAGTAATACATCGAGATACTACCCCACGCGCCCACCGCCTTTAAGACCGTCGGTATTCGACATATATATATTTTTTTATTTTTTTATTTATTGAACAATAAGCAGCATTTCTCGGCATCAGTCAAAAAGTACCTGTTTTTGGACTGAAGTTAATTCGTGAGGAATCCAAAGACAACAAGGCTTCCCGACTTTTAAATATTCTTGTAAAATCTTTTGTATTTGTCTCATACCTATCCCTAATTGTCCTCTAATTTCGTCATAGGTGATTCGTGGGTTTTCTTCAATGAGTCGTCTCACAGTAGCCACGTTTCCTTGAATGATCGCCGTGGACGGTGGACCTTCACGAAAATCATTATCTAGAATAATACTGTCTCTACTAAATTCACCATACCAACGCCTCACGATGCTCAGATGTGGTGCTTCAATCCCAAAAGCATTTTGAAGGCAAGCACTACACTCTTGCGGAGTAAGCGAACTTTTAAAATCATAACAAAATCATAGCTCTAAAGATATGTTCGCGTTAAAGCCACGTTCAACGCACTGACTTATTTTGACAAGCCATTAAAAACAAAAGACGATCGATTTGTTGCCAACATTTGTCACATTCCATAATCAAAAGCCTGTATTTTTTTTTAATATACAATTCATAATTTAAATGTTTACCAGTGGCCAGTAGTGCAAAACATTCAGTGTGGCCTATGTAGTAGGAGAGAGGAGGAGTTTGTTAAGAACTATAGACAATAGAAGAGGAAGGATGCTTGGGCACCTGATACGACACGACGAATTTATCAAAAATATCATAGAAGGGAAAGTTGAAGCAAACAGGAAGAGGGGAAGACCAAGGAGAGCGTACATGGATCAAATAAAGGAAAAGATCAACGTCATGTCGTATCGGGCTGTCAAAGAGAAGGCGGAGGACCGCCAAACATGGAAATTGCTCCACCGACAAGAGTCATACTCTTAAATATATGATGATGATCGTAAATACCTACCTATGTATTAACAAAAAAAAGTCACTTGTAATTAGTTACTGCCTTTAAAAAGTATAAGTGCCTCAATGTTATTAGACTTTTTGATTCTTTGAAACGTCTTTAGGTCAATAAAGCAAGTGAAAAATTATTAGAGTTAGACCAAGAAAAGTCTGCAGCAATTTTGACAGCCCACGCAGTGCAAGTGTTATTTATAAGTCATAATTTCATAGAAGTTTCTTCAAATCGACCTTATTAATAAGAGATTAAAAATATTGAAAATTATCTTAAAATATTTTAATCTAATATTTCATCTCATACGTTCAATAAGGCCCGGAAGTAGACCTTTTTACCTGCACTGACAGTGGGCCTTCTTAGGAACAAGTACAAATTCAGAATAATTGGGAATAATAGGGAGCAACTGCTATTTTTGAATGCTGGGCCTTGTTACCCGCCGGGCCTCATATGCCTGCACCTCACCTACCTTATTTATTTGTTTTACAAGGGGAAAAGTTGTTGATTAACCGCTCGTGCTAATATTGATACCCAAACAAGCGAAACATTTTTTTTTATTAAATAGGAGGCAAACGAGCAGACGGATCACCTGGTGGTTAGCGATTACCGCCGCCCATGGACACCCGCAACACCAGAAGGGTTGCAAGCGCGTTGCCGACCTTTAAGATGGGGGTCTTTGAAGGTTTGAAGGTCGTATCGGACAGTTCATTCCACATTTTGGCTGTGCGAGGCAGGAAGCACATTCACAAATTCAAACATTCTAAAATTGAACCACGAGCGTAGCGAGTGGTTCGTAAAGTTGAACCTTGAGCGTAGTGAAGGTTTCAAGGGACGAAGGTTAAATAAAATTTTCACCACATCAGCTCGTAAAGGCCCTCTTGATTGTTCGAAACGGATAAGAAAAGTGGCATTTAATTTGATGCAAATTTTGAGTTGTTACCGTAGGTAAATTGGATCAGTTGGTTGGGAATATTGACTTTAAAATGATAAATATTGAATAACGTTAGTTTGAAATTGATTTTATGATAAAGTAAATATTATCGGAGATGATCGCTCTTAAAAAATATATGTCGCTAGTCATTTATAACCTAAAAGCGCCAAATTACGCAAAATTATATTGAAATGACACCTGTGTATTGAATTTGAAGAATACTTTAACAAGGGTAGTTATCTGTATGACAATGCACCTAAAATAATTTTTAAATGTATCTATTATTTCTATACTTAACACGATAACGAATTCTACGTAAACGAAACCGCGGGCAATCCCTAGTACATATAGAAATAAATAAGGGAAGGTAAGTTTCCATTAGTGTACTGCGTAAAATAACTATTTAAGTACCATTGATAATAATTTTATAAACGCTTTGCGCATTTTTAAGGGCACCGCGCTAACCGCTAGCCCGCGACCGTCGATCGCTACCTCCTGCCACGGCGCACAGCGCGGCGCGCGCAAACGCCGCGCGTTTGAAATGTAACTTAATATAAGCTCGGAATGCATACTTACGTATCAGTATTTAGTGTCGCCGTGATTTTATATTTCTAATCTTTTGTGTGAGAATTAAGATCTTTATTATGACCGTGTAATATTAACTCTACAAACTTTAATTCAATATTGGCTATACTGCTTAACGAGAAAGCAATATCTAGACAAGCACATTGTCTACATTTCTAACTTTTTACATGTATACTAAGTTGATAGATAATATCGTAATTTTGCAATATCAGCTACTCTAATTCTATATTTACATTATAATTCCTGTTTTTACGTTCACCAGAAAGCAGCTGTTCCAGATTTCTAAAAACCGAATATTGTGAATAAATTAAAGTGTTATTGAATATGTTAAAGTTTTTTGTAACTTTAATTTTATATTTGCATAGTTATTTAGCAAAAATTGAAAATTTAAATATGGCCGAACGCTCCACCTAAAATTTTCTAACTTTTTACATGAATGTTATTTAACATGCTTACAATAACATATCAAAAAAGAAAAAACTTTAATGTTATCAAAACCCATTTTTGTTCCACCGCTGGTCTACAACGTGAAGAGGAGCCTTTAGACGCAATCTTTACACAATTACACATATATTATTGTAGGTACATAATGCAGTAATGTAGGTAGGTAGGTACATGACGCCATCACTTGGAGAGAACTCCCCAGAACTTTTTTTCAGGTAAGTACATACTTAATTGAATTCATATACTTAACCATAAAAATCTTCTTCTTATAAATAACGATTACGTATACGAGTGTACGTAAAATTGTTAAATTTTATTAACACATGAAAACCTTGTTTACATTAATTTTTATCTAAAATACGAGTATCTGTAAATGCCTAAATTTTAAATGCATAGGATAATTCAAACATATTTTTCCAAACACTAATTAAAATTAAATGCTAACAAAGTAATGTCTCATTAGTGGACCTTTTTCACTTTCTACCAAACACTATATTTCGTTTTTTTAGCATTAGAAAGAACTCCACAGAAGCAAGCGTGCAGTTTTTATCAGGCTCTTTAAGTGTTAATAATTATTGAATTATCTAATGATAGCATGGTCAATACATATAACTTACTTTAAATTATTCATATTCATATCATTTATTGCATACATGTGTTTACAGGTCTTATATATCTTAGGTTACATGCACCTGTAAGGGCATAGCAACATTGGTACTTAAATAATACTTAATCTAAATTATATCTTAACAGGCTTATTATTACCGCTAAAAGTGCCGGATTTGGAACCACAAGCTTACTTCTGCGAAGTTCTTTCTAATGCTAAAAAAACGAACTATACTATAAAGATATTTGATGCAAACGAAAAACCGCGTAACAAGATACATGTCCTTGCCTCTCCGACGGTTAGATAGCAAACTAGTAGGTTACATAGCACTTACCCTAATAGCATTTTCTTGTAGGGATTTTGTTGGGCCTTTGTTTACGTATTAGTTGGGCAACCGTTATATTTGGCCGTACGATTTGCTGGAGGGCCCTCGACAAAGGCCCTCCCGAAGATTCCCAACAGAGGGCCATAAGAGTAATTTTTTCGTTGGGCCTATTTAAATAAATCATACAATTATTCAACGGTGGTGGTTTTGGTTGGGCCGTGGTTGGGCCTATACACATTTGTTTGATGGTTGGTTAATTGTTACATTTGGCCGTACGATTTGCTGGAGGGCCCTCGACAAAGGCCCTCCCGAAGATTCCCAACAGAGGGCCATTAGAGTAATTTTTTCGTTGGGCCTATTGAAATAAATCATACAATTATTCAACGGTGGTAGTTTTGGTTGGGCCGTGGTTGGGCCTATACACATTTGTTTGATGGTTGGTTAATTGTTACATTTGGCCGTATGGCTTGCTGTAGGGCCAACTGCAATAAAATAAAAAAGGGCAATTTTTTCGTTGTGCTTTTGTTTGCAAATTCAACAATTACCCAACGGCAAGTCAGGTAGGTCGGTAGGTAGTCGTGCACCAGGTTGAAGGCCCAACACAGCTTGTCCCGCAAAGGGCCAACAGTGTAACTTTAACGTTGGGCCTTGTGTAGGATTCTTACAATACTACCGTAGGTAAATAGTTGTGTAATTTATAGTGTGCCTACAGTCTAATTATGTAATGGGCTTTTGTTTACGAGTCCTACAGTTACCCTACGTTAAGTAAGTGGTTGTGTAATACGACGTTGGGCCTTTGCTGATAAATTACACTACGGTAGGCATTGGTTGTATCCACATGAAGGCCCTAGGCAGCAGTTGTTGTTAATCTTCTCTGTATCGTTCCAATTTTAGTATATGTACTGCCGAAGCAAGTACACTTACTATACACTCTAACTTGTATATATACTAACCGCCCTTCGAAACTTCGTAAGCGAGATTTATGTCTTTTGAGATTTAAATTGAGAAAATGTTGGTAAAATACAATTTTTTAAATTTATGTATAAATTTTATAGTTATAGCTATTAGATTTATAAGTTACTTTAAAAAAATATTATGATTATATACGGAATAATCGAGAAAATAACTATAACTTCGATGTTTGGAGACAGTAACGCCATCTAGTGACGCCACAAGCAAACTCAACTGGTATTGTTGGGCATCAGTACCACAGCCAATGTTGGTAAACGCGATATTTGTGCTCACTGGGCCAACGAATGTTATCGTTGTTTAGCCACCGGTACCAAAATACACAAAGGCCCATTGTTAGGCGTCAGTGCCACAGCCAATGTTGGTAAATACGATATTTGTCATCATTGGGCCATCGGATGATATCTTTGACTAGCCAACGTTACCAAAACACACAAAGGCCCATTGTTGGGCATCCGTGCCACAGCCAATGTTGGTAAATGCGGTATTCGTCACCATTGGGCCAACGAATGTTATCGTTGTTTAGCGAACGGTAGTAAAATACACAAAGGCCCATTGTTGGGCCTCAATGCTACAGCCAATGTTGGTAAATGCGATATTGGTCGTCATTGGGCCATCATATGATATCGTTGATTAGCCAACGTTACCAAAATAAACAAAGGCCCATTGTTGGGCATCAGTGCCACAGCCAATGTTGGTAAATGCTATATTTGTCATCATTGGGCCATCGGATGATATCGTTGATTAGCCAACGTTACCAAAATACACAAAGGCCCATTGTTGGGCATCAAAGCTACAGCCAATGTTGGTAAATGCAATATTTGTCGTCATTGGGCCATCGTATGATATCGTTGATTAGCCAACGTTACCAAAATAAACAAAGGCCCATTGTTGGGCATCAGTGCCGCAGCCAATGTTGGTAAATGCGATATTTGTCATCATTAGGCCATCGGATGATATCGTTGATTAGCCAACGTTACCAAAATACACAAAGGCCCATTGTTGGGCATCAATGCTACAACCAATATTGGTAAATGCAATATTTGTCGTCATTGGGCCATCGGATGATATCGTTGATTAGCCAACGTTACCAAAATAAAGAAAGGCCCATTGTTGGGCATCAGTGCCACAGCCAATGTTGGTAAATGAGATATTTGTCATCATTGGGCCATCGGATGATATCGTTGATTAGCCAACGTTACCAAAATACACAAAGGCCCATTGTTGGGCATCAATGCTACAGTCAATGTTGGTAAATGCGATTTTTGTCATCATTGGGCCATCGGATGATATCGTTGATTAGCCAACGTTACCAAAATACACAAAGGCCCATTGTTGGGCATCAATGCTACAGTCAATGTTGGTAAATGCGATATTTGTCGTCATTGGGCCATCGGATGATATCGTTGATTAGCCAACGTTACCAAAATAAACAAAGGCCCGTTGTTGGACATCAATGCTACAGCCAATGTTGGTAAATGCGATATTTGTCGTCATTGGGCCATCGGAGGATATCGTTGATTAGCCAACGTTACCAAAATAAACAAAGGCCCATTGTTGGGCATCAGTGCTACAGCCAATGTTGGTAAATGCGATTTTTGTCATCATTGGGCCATCGGATGATATCGTTGATTAGCCAACGTTACCAAAATACACAAAGGCCCATTGTTGGGCATCAGTGCCACAGGCAATGTTGGTAAATGCGATATTTGTCATCATTGGGCCATCGGATGATATCGTTGATTAGCCAACGTTACCAAAATACACAAAGGCCCATTGTTGGGCATCCGTGCCACAGCCAATGTTGGTAAATGCGGTATTCGTCACCATTGGGCCAACGAATGTTATCGTTGTTTAGCGAACGGTAGCAAAATACACAAAGGCCCATTGTTGGGCATCACTGCCACTGCCAATGTTGGTAAATGCGATATATGTCGTCATTGGGCCAACGAATATTATCGTTGTTTAGCCAACGGTACCAAAATACACAAAGGCCCATTGTTGGGCATCTGTGCCACAGCGAATGTTGGTAAATGCGATGGTGGGCCAATACAAAATTAATGTTGGCTACGGAACGAACCTCATCCCAACGTTTTCCCTACCGTTGGCACCGTGGGCCCCAACGAAAATGCTACTAGGGTAGTGGCCGCGGTGTCTAATGAGAGTCGTGTTCCGCTGTGGTGCCTAAGTAGCCGTAACGCGAGTGCAAACATTCTGTCGGATACTTTCTTCTTGGGTTATATGCATACTCATAGCAGCCTTATTCTCCAACAATACCAATATCCCTTAAGCCTTTGTGCCTACATTTCTTATGATGGCATTGTAAATACAGGTTTGCCCAAAAATAATTACTTATGTTACTTATTTACTTGAAAACTTTTTTACAAAATGACATTAAAAGTTAAAACTAAGTACATTCAAAGTTAAAACTAAGTACATTGATTTAAGTGAAACAAAACGCATCTTCAAAATATTCTCCTTTGGCTTCGATATGCAAACGCAAACGTTAGGGCATAGACGATATGGCACTGAAATTAAATTCCTTGAGCTTACAAGTAAGTGCCTAACAACATTTTTTTTAATAAAATTTACCGACATTGAAGCCTATTTTGACCTTCACTTTGTGCATGAATGTGTAGTTCCGATTGCAACAAGTTTGTGGCCTTCAATCAGTTCCAGCTGACGCGTTGCAACGGAACAAATGAGTGCACTGCTGTTTACGCTTGGTGATAATGTATGACGATCATGAGAGACTCCACGACGAGTACGACGACGTACTCGTATAGTAGTATTGTATAACGTCGCGCGAGAAAGAACAGAGGGCCCTCTGGGGGCTCTGAGGGGCTCTCTGCCGCACTTGTAAATTCGTACGTAAGTGTGACAGGGAGGCAATACGTCGAACGTTGAACATCAACATTGGTATTTCGTGATCACTCTCGCACATTCGAGCGATAGAGAGGCATATAACGAAATTTTGATTTTAGATGTTCGTTTCTTGTGTGTAATATTTTTCGAGTTACCTACTTGAATATTTGCTGGTTTTCCTATTTGGTAACCATTAGGTACAAAATTTGCGACATAGGGCCGGAAGTGGCATACCCTATGCTTAGCAATAATATGAAGTACCTACTTATGACAGATGCCCCGGTTGTGGCCACTGGCTCCGTATTAAATTTATTCGTTATATACTCGTACATATATCATTACAAACTCAATTTATTACTATACAACGCTTTGAAAACTAAAAAACGCTATGAAACAAGGCAAGGGAAGCCCATAGGACCTCCGCGTTAATGCATCCGTCTTTAGAAATTACGATAGCATGCCTCATGACAAATTAGATTAGTTCCGCTGCTCGCGGCTAGATGTCACCGGCGTCGCGACAGATTATGCCGAAACGCCCGTTAGCACTAGCCCCTTAACTTATCAGTAACATGGAAAATGAATTTCCGTGCTCGGCTGGATTAGCCGCACCTGGAATACAAATTGGCTGCACGACTCACGCGACGAGTAGCCGTTAAAACGTCACAAGGTTGACAAGGTCATTTGAGCCGATGTTATAAATTTTGCCAAAAATGAGCGTGAAATGACTACGAATATAAAATTTATTCGTACCTAGCTTGTTGTGCTTTGCTCGCAGATATTGGCAAAAAGTAAATAGTAAGTACTTACAGTACAGTTCTTTTTTCTGAAAATCCCGATATACCTACATATGTTTGTTGATAAGTAAATGAGGTAAAATTCAAAAAAATAATTACAGGTAATATAAGGAGAGTATGAAATCTAATCTCCCGATTTACATACTAGCCAGGAACAGATTTCAATGAAATAGCATCCCGGGCCATAACCAGCAATGTGGTTAGTGATGTGTAATGAATCACTGTGGACGTCAGCTGCTGCTCCGTTGGTGGGTTAAGCATCCATTCAAACACGTAATAAATTAAATAGTCATCGCGACCGATAAAAATTTTTGGTACAACGGGGACAGACGTCACAGCAAAATATTTTTTTTGCTCTATGGAGTCTATGGCCTATGGTAAACTTTTGTCCTCTTTTTTTTTTTATTATGAATGGGCTTACTCATGGCCACAGACTAGCCGAGGCGTAGACGTGGCCTACGATGGAGCGAGCTCGCCCAGAAGGTGCCTGTTCACTCTTGATTTGAAGGTTGCCGGGTTATAAGAACACGGAAATATAATATATAAAATATCCTCAAATCGGTTTATAAAAATCCATCGAGATACTCTCTAGGCTGCGAGTATACAGGTGCTATATAAGCCTTACTATCACACAGATAAATAATGGAAAGTATCAAATTATGCCGCGTAGGAAATTTAACGCAGTAACAGTATTAATTACTGCAGTTCAAACAACACATCTGACATCGCCGCGGGACCAACAAATTGTTTATTTCAGGTATTCGCGTAAACACAATAAATCATGATCCTCGTTACTCGACCAGGGGGCCGATTTTTGAAATTCGACCACTCGATTTCGTGTACTTCGTTAAATGATATCTCCACTAACTAACTAGGCGTTTAAAGAATTTTATATTTAGTTTAAAGAATACTAATAGAATTGAAATCGAGTGGTCAATACCACTAGATTCCAAATTTCGATCGCTCCTATTTCAAAAATTAGCATTTCGCCGTTTTCCACCGATTTTCGAGTGACGAAATCGGGCGATCGAAATTCTAAAATCGGCCCCCAGGAACATTGCTGCTATTATTTATATACCTCCAAACGCACAGATTTGGGAATTAAAATCGAATCTGCGTTTCCTGCGTGTAAATCTTTACATCATCGTCATCTTCCTTGCGTGCGAACCCGCGAACTCCGGATTGAAAGTTGCACGCTGCGCGTTGCACGTTGATACATTGATGAAGATGAGCTTTTTCCAAACAAAATAATATTATCTTCTTATTGAAATAAAGTAGGCCTGAAAATAAAACTTTTTTTATTTTATTTTAATTAAAAAGACGCTCGTATACGCGACCCGGCAGAGTCGGCTGTCCGCCCGTCTGTCTGTCGCCACTCGCCAGGCTGAATCTCATGAACCGTAATAGCTAATAGGCAGTTGAAAATAATAAAAATAAATAAATGAAAAATTCACAGATGATGTATTTCTGTTGCCACTATAACAACAAATACTAAAAACAGAATAGGATAGATATTTAAGTCGGACTCCCATAAATCAAACGTGATTTTATTGCCGTTTTTTGCGTAATGGTACGGAACACTTCGTGCGCAAGTCCGACTCGCACTTGGCCGGTTTTTATACAACTACAATTTTTAATTTTATTAAAAATACGACATTATCATATGTGCCTTTATGATTGAAACAACTCGATGTTTTCTTTAAGATTTTAAATATAATTACTATATAAGTCTTCTTTACGGCTATTACCATCAGTTTGGCATTGACATAAACGCTATCGTGAACGTAATTTACTTTCTATATATCTCTTTCGCACTAATATGTCAGTACGAGCGAGATGCATAGAAAGTAAATTACGTTCACGATAGCGTAGCGTTTATGTCAATGCCAAACTGATGGTAGCCGTACTTAAGACTTTTACGTTAAAGTTTTTAATTGTAACGCGATCACTTTTGACATAGTTGTGAACTCGTCGCCTTGAACTATACTTTAAGACTTATAATGATGTAATGTAATCCAGTGTTGCCTGCAATTACTTGCTTACTGCAGTGTTGCCTTAAATATTATTAAACATTTTAATGTTCAAAACCAAATGTGTGCCTCGTTAACATTATTGCATTTATAAATATTAACCTTAACCGCAGTGCAAATGAGTATGTTTATCTAACTACACTGTATACCTAATTATAATTAATAATACCTATACCTCCGTACAGGGGCCCACTGATTAACAGTCCGCCGGAGGATATCGGCTGGCAGTTGTTCGGAACTGTCAACATTTTGTTCTAACTGACAGGCCGATACCGTCTGGCGGACTGTTAATCAGTGGGCTCCTTATCAGTTTCCACCTCTACTTGGAGAGCCGCAGGTATATTAAATGAAACCTGCATGCCTCTGCAATTTTAACATTAGTTACTTTAATTATACCAAAGACATATGTAACTTCGTATAAGATGAATAAAGTCTAAGGAAAAAACGTGCCTCGGAAATCAAGAAATAGTCATTCTCGCATAGAGGCGCACACACCTTTGGCCTAATATGCTCGGCTTGATGGCGTGACGACACCGTTTCATATTTCACAATTTTAACACATAGATATCAGTGAATGTGCATGGGTCAAAACAATATAAAAATAATAAAATCATTTATCCATATATATATACATTTTTTTGATAATTTTATACGTGTTTGATAATTTTGAGTTTTTGTCGTGTGTCGATAGATGGCAGTAAATTCACAGAGACTACAACATTTACTATGACAGGACCCCTTTATAGTATTTATTTGATTATACTTAGTGAAAATTGCAAGGAAGATATGAGTAGTTCCCTAATTTTAGTACTTAGTACTAACAGATAAGGTTTTTATACTGGGTGACTTGGTCAATTACCTCGAAAATATATTTAAAGTGTAGGTATAATTTTCCTTCTGATTTTCCTTATTCTAATTATTAGGTCAAGAAATGAATGCTCAAAAAACGTTGTAGAGGGAAATGCTAGGAACACAATTTTTGACTCCGTAACTTTGTTTGGACTAGTTAGGAGGTGAACATATCAAAAGTCCCCGGCTGTAGCCCCGCTGCTGGGGGGTAGAGGGGGGTAAGAAGGTCGAATTTTTCGGTTTTTCATTGATATCTTGGAAACTTTGCGTCTTAGCGACATGACTACTAAGACAAACCGAAAGCTGATAAAATTAGTTACAAGTTTTATCCTGTCAAGTTTTTCGATATCATGAATAGTTTTTGAGATACCCGCTCTTGAAAGTTTATTTAGGGATTTTAATTTTATCTTGATATCTACGTCAATGAAGCTGTTAGGCCATGTTTGGTATCATTTTCGTATAAATCGGGGGTGCTGAATTCATTTATGGTATCACATTGACACCATTCCGAAGTAAAACCAAAATTTAAAAATAAATATTTTTTTAAATCCCTCTTCACGCTTAAACCGCTGAACCAATTTCGTTGAAATTTGGTATAGAAATAGTTTAAATCTCGACACACGACATAGAATAGTTTTTATAACCAAAAGCATCTTTTGAGGGTGTGAAAAGTGGGGTGGAAGTTTGTATGGGGAGTCAATAACCGCTGAACCGGTTTAGATGAAATTTAGGACGGAATACATCTGTGATTTAGATGAAAGTGATACCAAACATGACTTCAAACCTTACCTTGAGCAGTATTAACCTCAGGAATTCAGTTTCGTCGACGAAGTTGAATTCCCCCCATACTCCATTTCACAACTTTAAAGGATGATTATTGAGATAAAAAGTATCTTATGTCCTGTCTTGGGACTCGAAATATCTGTATACCAAATTTCAATTAAATCGGTTGAGCGGTTTAAGCGTGAAGAGGAATTTAAAAAAAAAGGTATTTGTTTAAAGTTTATATGTTTTTTCTTAGGAATGGTGTCAATGTGATACCAAAACTGAATCCAGCACCCCCGATTTATACGAAAATGATACCAAACACGGTCTAGCAGCGTCACTAATGTAGATATCAAGATAAAATTGAAAGCCCTAAATAAATTTTCAAGAGCGGATATCTCAAAAACTATTCAAGATATCGAAAAACTTGACTGAATAAAACTTGTAACAAATTTTATCAGCTTTTGGTTTGTCTTAGTAGTCATGTCGCTAAGATGCAAAATTTCCAAGATATAAGTGAAAAACCGAAAAATGAGACCTTCTTTCCCCCCTCTACCCCCAGGCACCGGGGCTACGGCCGGGGACTTTTGATATGTTCACCTCCTAACTAGTCCAAACAAAGTTACGTAGTCAAAAATTGTGTTCCTAGCATTTCCCTCTATAACTTCTTATTGCTTGGCCTATATGTTGACAAACCTTATTGGAGCTAAGGTAAACTACTGGAGTCAGTTATGTAACGCTGCCATACATGACCCAAAAAATTTTTATTAAGCTATGAGCTTCATCACATCTGATATTTGAGTAATTCTAAGCATTTCTAGCGTGAAGTGGGGGGGAGGGTGGGGTACAAAGACGGCCGCCATCCGTCATCTTTAAAAAAAATCTACTCTGATCCTGGTGGGTACTAGGGCAAGTTTGGTATCATTTTCGTATAAACCAAAGACGTAGAATTCATTGCTGATATTTGTTTTTTCAATTTCATAGTAATTTTACAAGAAAAACGTAAAAAGGTGAAAAATTTGGTTGGAGATTTTTGCTACGCGGAGCCGAAACTACAAAAGATAGAAAGTTGAAATTTGCACACTAGATTACATTTATAAAGTGTACAAGAGATAAGAAGCGATTTTGAGAAATTCAACCCCTAAGGGGGTTAAAAAGGGGATGAAAGTTTGTATGGGGTTCAAGTTTTATTTTAAGCTAGGAATTTGAAACTTCGTAAAACGATATATTATTAAAATACAAGAAAACTAATTTCAGCGTTTTTGAAAATTCATCCCCTAAGGTGGTGAAAAAGGAGTTGAAAGTTTGTATGGATATCAAAAAAATTTTCGAACGCGGGACTTGAATCTTTGTATTTGGGGATATTATTAAAAGACAGGAAAAGTAATTTCAGCGTTTAGTAAAATTCATCCCCTAACAGGGTTAAAAAGGGGTTGAAAGTTTGAATCCATTACAAATCCGAGTAGACACACATTTCTTATTGGCTCCCAGGCTTGAAATGCTTAGAATTACTCAAGGAACATATGTGATGAAGCTCATAGCTTAATAAAAAAATTTTGGGTCAACTTTATAACTGCTTCCGCTAAAACGGCCCCAAGTTCGTGTTAGTACGTTATTTCGTTAGTTTTTTTTCTGGCGCAAATAATAAGGAATTCAAATATCTTTTATTCAAATTATACATATGAAAAAAATCTGTATTATTTAATCTCTTCAATAAAATGATAACCAATATTTTAGTGATTAAACTAAGAGTAATACGACGGTCGAAACTGTTAGACGGCCGCGAATAGCTGTGTTGTATGCGTGCACTTTTTTTAGGCGTAAGGTGCGCGCTCTCACTTGTTAAGCTTATAGGAAGGAAAAGCTAAACCCATTCGAATAAAAGTTTTTGGGAGTGTTTCTGTGGGTTCCTTAGTAATTGATTTGATAAGAAAAAAGATTGAATATATGCATAGAAATAACTTAAAATTGCAATAAATCGACTCACGAAATAGCGGTCATTTTATCTTACGTGTGTCTCCTATTTCGTGCCACTAACGAATCAAG
Organism: Cydia fagiglandana; assembly: GCF_963556715.1. NCBI lineage: Eukaryota > Metazoa > Arthropoda > Insecta > Lepidoptera > Tortricidae > Cydia > Cydia fagiglandana. The sequence goes on along the minus strand of NC_085938.1, from coordinate 9,114,205 downwards.
GATTTTCTAGATACATTTTGAGTGCTTGTTTTTAAATATAACAACATAGATAATTAAAAAAATAAATTAGAAAGCAATTAATGTATTTCATGAAGTTTCGTATGAGCGAAATTCGGTATATGTTTTTTTCACTAGAATTCTCATAAAACGAGTTTGAATGTGACCCGAGTTAAAAATTTTAAGGTATGTTCCACGTATATTCTCATATTAACTACTAGCACAGTTTTATTTATTATTGAAATTTGATTTATTTTGTGTATGTTTATTTTTAACGTATAAGATAGTAAATTATTTTTTGTAAATAATTATTATTTTTAGTTATTTTTTATTTTTTTTATTTTATTTTTTTATTTTTTATTTAAATTAAATAGTTTGACTTTTAATCAAGTATTAAAGTACCCATATGGTTTACCTAAGTCTTAATTCAACCATTAAAGTCGACGAGTACAAAAAACTTTAAGCTAGATCTCAATTTAACATTTTTTTTATTATTATTTTTAATTTGACCTTACAATTATTCGTAAGTAGGTAAGACCGTTAAATATTTAAAATGATTATCAGCAAATTATCAATTATTCACCAATTACTCTAAGAAAACTTTATGCCGAAACAGGGGACACGAATTCACGAATTTAGGAGCTGACCTAAATTTGTATCACGAAATGGGAGCCAAATAAGAGGTTCACGAAAAAATTCATATAAAAAAGAGGTTCAACTAAAACCCTACAGTTTATACATTAAATTATTAACAAAGAACTAATATAACATATTCAAAAGCTTTCAAGGTATTGATATGCTTAGTAATATTAAAAAAAAATACACAAACTCTCAACTCACTCTCAAGAGCCTTAACCTGCCGAAACAGGGGCCCTTTACCTTATAATGTTATTTCATTAGTATTGCTATTTTATATTGACGATCATAATAGAAATTCTTATACCGGGTGTGGCCTGTAATATGAGCAAAAAATTTAACTGTAGGCTGTACTCCTCATACTGACAAACATTTGTTCAACGAATTTTAAAAATAACTTGTGGTTTGATTTTTAATACACTTTAAAGTTTATTCTAAGACGTAATGTATTGCGAATTTTGTTATGTCTAAGGCGTGACAAGCAACGTCAATCACAATGATATGGCGTGGCGATGGCGTCCATTGAAGACAATATTTATTTTGTATGAAAAATAGGGAGTGTAAATACTTCATAATTTTTAAAAGTTGTTGAACAAAAGTGTCTCCGTTTGAGGGGTACAATCTATGTTTTAATTATTTGCTCGTGTTACAGGCCACACCCGGTATTTTTGAGATAAATGCAAACTTATTATGTTGTCTTTCATGAAATAGATCATCTAATCTATTTAAAATGTATAGGCTAAAAATCTACTTTACGTATAGGTACATATTTACAAGAAAAGAAATCCTAATGATTACCTACATAAACATGCACTAGAAACGTTGGGATTGCATCCGCCCAAAGGAGATAAGAAATGAAATGAGGCTTCCAGTTTCCTTGAATTCACCAGTTAATGATGTGAATAAGCAGCCAGAGAATTTTCACATTGTTATTTATATTTGTATGGAAACAATCAAGAACTTTAGCTGCAGAACAACCTGTCCACTCATGACTAAGTAAGATGAGGGATGTTTTACTTATGTTTATAACATCTACATAACAGCCATTTAGCCATTCATTAGGATTAAAATCTTTTGTCATAAGACATTTAAAAAATTATGTCGTTCTGACCAACACATTTGATAGTATTGCAATGATTAAATGATGATTAGTCTTGTGCTGGAAAATTATGTTACTTAAATAATCTAGGAACATAAATATGACAATAAAGGGACATACCTAAATATACATACTTAATTAAAACGACAAAAAGATGTAGAAACACTTCTGTTCTAGGACTCGTTGTGTAAATCATAACTTGACAAGTTTTCATAGCGTGATGTCCCTTGGCCGTTATATATGACATTCTCAAAATACGAGATTCACATTCGCAAAACATTTGCAAAATTTAATACGCTAGTAGCAGAATAAGATAGGTAGCCTCAGATCATGCGTGGCATTGACATTTATTTCGGCGTGCTAAAAATGAGCTTTTCAGTAGAAAATAACCTATATAGCTAATAGCCATGCACAAGCTTATATGTTTACATTACATACGCATACATAGCACATAGCATACAGTTGACATTCACGCGTCGGACCATTGGATACATAATGGCCCGATTTGTTGAGGCGATTTGTCAAATGGCCTGTTCCGTACCGCCGTAAACTATGACCTTCCGGGCAAACAATACGTTATAATGTGTACAGTGTACACTGTCTTGTTTACGTCTGTTCATCCTGCCTTACGATAATTATTATTGAAGAGCTTTGTTAATGATATAAGTAAACGCACTGTGAGGCTATTCGGAAATGTGAAAAAAGGTAGGTTTTAAAAGATCTACCCAAAGTATCCGCCAACCGGCCGATTGGGTGGGTAAGCAAAGCAGCGTTATAATTCTTGGCAATAAATAATAAATAATAAATAAATAATAATAAATAAATATTTTAGGACATTCTTACACAGATTGACTAAGTCCCACAGTAAGCTCAAGAAGGCTTGTGTTGTGGGTACTCAGACAACGATATATATAATATACAAATACATACTTAAATACATAGAAAACACCCATGACTCAGGAACAAATATCTGTATCATCATACAAATAAATGCCCTTACTGGGATTCGAACCCAGGACCATCGGCTTCGCAGGCAGGGTCACTACCCACTAGGCCAGACCGGTCGTCGAGAAAGATGACAAACAGAGTGTAATAGCTTCAAATAACTTTGGTACTTATAATAAGTTTCATAAGTTTTCTTAAAGACCGACAATATGAATATTTAACCTTTTATGTCGATACGGCAGCTTTTCGCAATTTCAGATACGACATAAAATAAGTAGTAAAATTGTCAAGGGAAACTCCACCGGTACATTTGTTTAATTACTTAACGTGAAACTTAATGTAACAGAGCTCTACGTATAATTACCAATTTTCGTTAATCCAAACCCCGAAATGACGTGACACTTCCCACTTAACCTGTTGAGGTAATCGGTCAGATATATAATGTAGCGGAGTTTCATTACATTTACTTGATTGAACTGTATATATGTATAAGTGACAAGAAAGGGGGACTCAAAATTTGTATATTTCCACGGCAAGCATAGTGCGAAAGTAAATTTTGTAGTCACAGTAAGTTTACTGCCATCTTTCGACACAGGATTAAAACTTTTAGAAGGCCATTTGACTATGATCCTTGGTCTTTCCCTGGTGTGTGTTAATATTGTTAAATATCAAACGGTGGCTATCTACACGAGCGTAGGCCAAAGGATTGGTGCCATATCTTTAAGAGCATACATTTTAATTTTTTTTTTTCATTTATCATTTTCATAGATTAATCTTGATGGTCGGATTCACGTTTTGTTCTTAGAATTTATTTTTCTATTACGGAGTTATATATATCTTTGATAATAATATATTTGCTTGTTATTCCATTCTAAATAACAAGCAAAGGTATTTTGAGCAAAGGAATAAAAAGACAAGCGGGAATAGAGTCTCCTATAAATAAATTTAATTGGAAATTCACTGAACAAACAAGGTCAAAGAACTTGCACTTTCTATTATTGTTAAAACAACTGAATAAATATACATAGATATACCGGGTGTGGCTTGTAACATGAGCAAATAATTAAAACATAGATTGTACTCCTCAAACGGTGACACTTTTGTTCAACAACTTTAAAAAATTATGAAGTATTTAGACTCCCTATTCTTCATACAGAATAAATAATTTCTTCAATGGACGCCATCGCCACGCCATATCATTGTGATTGACGTTGCTTGTTACGCCTTAAGCATAACAAAATTCGCAATACATTGCGTCTTATAATAAACTTTAAAGTGTATTAAAAATTAAACCACAAGTTATTTTTAAAAGTTGCTGATCAAATGTTAGTCAGTATGAGGAGTACAGCCTACAGTTTAATTTTTTGCTCGTATTACAGGCCACACCCGGTATTCCAAAGCAGTGAAATTATAGTCGATCCCATTTTGATATCACTCGCACCGCATCGCTGTACTGTAGGAATCCATTTTCATTATTACCCCTCTAATAATTGTAGGTTAAAGTTTCACATTCTCTTAGAACTATTTAATTAACTTAACTACAAGACTGCTCTTGCTTTTATATTCGTTACTTTAAAGTAATTTATTCGCTAAAAACGCTCACTTATGCCTTATAGCCTGTGCAAACTTGGTTATTCCAACATTCTTGCATATTTTCTTTATTGAAGTTTTTATTTTATTAAATCCTTTGATAGAGGATGTTTCTTACTTTTCCATTGAGGAGCAAGAGTACCAATTACAGGAGCACGTTGCGCGAGTTTGAACTTTAAAAATGTTGATGGAAATCCCACTCGAGCTTTTCCTACAAAGGGTAATTATTATGTAGTCGAGTTGCAGTCGCTAGTAATAAACCCCCCGTATCACAAAACATAGCAAACCTGTATTGCTTGTCTCATTTTTACGAACACAAAATGTCAAAATGTCAGATAGAAATGTAGAAACTATCAACGGCATTTTAGTTTTATAAGTGAGGCAATGATGTCAAATCTCGACTGGAATCTAGAGGGCGCTAAATAAACAAGATATTTGTGTCATATACAAGAAAAGTGAGCAATATTCACCCTTTCACAGGTATAGTGCGTAGTTTTGTAACAGAGCCCGGCGGCTAATCCTATTGTCTATTGTTAAGGTGGTTCGCTTTTCATACAAAATTCAATCAAAGCTCATTAAGTAACTACACACTATTAGTACACAAATATTTCCGCATTTATCTTCTTTCGAATATTCGTTTGCGCGAAATTAACAGGAAAACAATGTTTCATACAGAAATCATGCAAAAATCACAGTTAACTTTTCATCAATTTTACGTATGTGTGTGTCACAAATGTCGTGTACAGATACATTTGCGACGTTGCCATACCATTTCCGACGTTGCCGGGCTGACCACGGCTCGAATTTGGAGTGCCGTCATGTTTAGTGCAATTTTGTTGACACTGATATTTGACAGGTAGTTAATTGACCTAAGCGAGAAGTTCGTCAGCTTAGCTAAGAACTATCATGGCGTGTTATGCAAACAGTCGCTTTTTTGCTTGCAAACGGAAGATTCCCGGTTCGATCCCCAGTCATTGTATGCTGGAACATAACTTTTTGTATTTTTGTTACACCTAAATTTCGTATTGTTTTTTTATTTTTAACTATTTAATTTTTCTTATTATCATAAATCGATTATTAAGTACTTATGGGCTACACGTATTCTTTTATTTTTACAAAGATAATTAGAAATTATACTTTACCTAATCTCTCTGATTTTTACAATCAGGACATCCTCACTGCAATAAAAACCGGGCAAGTGCGAGTCGGACTCGCGCACGAAGGGTTCCGTGCCATAATGCAAAAAAAAAACAAAAAAAGCAAAAAAAAACGGTCACCCATCCAAGTACTGACCACTCCCGACTCCCGACGTTGCTTAACTTTGGTCAAAAATCACGTTTGTTGTATGGGAGCTATTCAAATCTTTATTTTATTCTGTTTTTAGTATTTGTTGTTATAGCGGCAACAGAAATACATCATCTGTGAAAATTTCAACTGTCTAGCTATTACGGTTCGTGAGATACAGCCTGGTGACAGACGGACGGACGGACGGACGGACGGACGGACGGACGGACGAACGAACGGACAGCGAAGTCTTAGTAATAGGGTCCCGTTTTACCCTTTGGGTACGGAACTCTAAAAAGAAGTGTATAAAATTTCCTGTGGTTAAAAATAATGGATTTTGTCTATGAATGAAAAACACAATTATTACTATAGTTTGTTTTTTTTAGCATTAGAAATAAGGTAAACAATCTTGACGTGTCTTTTAATTGAAAAACACATTTTAAAAATAAGTTACGGCAAATATGTAACAATTATAAATCTAATACGATCATTTATATTCTTCTGCTTTCATAAGTAATCGTTTTTGATTTTTTTAAAACCTGATAACACTGAGTATGTGGGGGAAGCGCTGCTGGCCTAGCGGAAAGCAATTCGGAGGTCGCGGGTTCTACCAATGATTTTTCGAACTTTTGTACGAAATAGCATTTGATACCTACCTATTTATACACCGATACCTATTTTTCGGTGAAAGAAAACAATGTGAGGAAACCGGACTAATCCAAATAAGTTTACTCTCTGGGTTGGAAGGTCAGGGCAGTCGCTTTCGTAAAAACTAGTGCGCATGCCAATTCTGGGATTAGTTGCCAAACGGAGATTGAATATCTGGGAGACCGACCAAAGCTTACAAAACATAAAAACTCAAAAATGCGCGTTTTCTCATAGACCTAGCTAAGAGATCAAACCCCTTATAGCAAATTTCATCGAAATCGTTAGAGCCGTTTCTGATACCATCCAAATATATAAATAAATAATTATATATCTAATAATTGCTCGTTTAAAGGTAAGATAACACAAAGGAGAAACAAAAAGAAATTACCTACTCGCACCAGTCTTGAACCCCAATCCTCTTGCACGTATTTCCACGAACATACCGTTACGCTATTGCAACATACTTACGTTGTGTGAAATTGTCTACTACAAGGATCACGGAAACACTGTTTGCATGTGTGAGTAATAGTAGGAAAAAGCGTGACAGCAACACTCCGTCGAATTAAAAAGGTGGTTTTTGCACAATGAAGTATTCAATGTTTATTTTAATAGTTCAATATTTACTTAAAGAGTGCGCGAAACATACTGTTAAGTATACAAATACCAAGACCATTTCACAAAAAAATAAAATCTGAAATTTTGCAAAAGTGGTGCCATCTAGCGAGAGTTAAGTTTTGAGTAACCTAGGCGAACCACCTTAAGTAAAACCGCACGTGCTACTTACCTGCAAAAAAGGATCATACTCATTCTATTTGGCACCTGGGTGCCGATTTTTGAAATTCGATCGCTCGATTTCGTCACTCGAAAATCGGTGGAAATCGGCGAAATGCCAATTTTTGAAATACGAGACATCGAAATTTGGAATCTATTGGTATTGACCACTCGATTTCAATTCTATTAGTAGAATTTAAAAGCCTAGTAGTGGAGATATTATTTACCGAAATACACGAAATCGAGTGGTCGAAATTCAAAAATCGGCCCCCTGAGCGCGGGCTAGTCCAACGCTCAAAAAACCAGTGTAGGTGCGCTCTCCGATAACGCGCCTTTGTTACGCATCTCGATGACAAATTTTAGACTGGTTCTGTAGTGTTCGACTCGCCGGCACTCAGTACCTAACCGAATTACGCAGGTTTTTATGCAGGTGGTTGTGGCACGTGGCACGAGCGGTTTTACTTAACAATAGACAGGATTAGCTCGGGCTCAGTTACAAAACTACGAACTATATATCTACAAAGATTGTAAGGTAATGTTGCTAAAACTCAAACCTGTTGATGTTGCTGACTTTGCTTCTACAGGGTGAAATCGGGATCGTGTAGCAAGAAAGAAAAATAAGACTTGCCACTTAATTAGGAACACAACACTGTAGATTAGAGTTCATTAATTAGTATCTTTTTCGCACATACAAAAATAAAATACAATTTAATTTCTTATTTAGTGTCATGGTCACCCTACAGACTTGACAAGGCAAACATCTAGTAAAGAAAGTAGTGGTAACTTACGATAATTAACTGATAACACTTATCTTCGGTTTTACATTCAGTGTAAAAGCAATTAAAAAGTTAAAAAATAATTTAAAAACTTTATTAAAATTATTTACAAACACCGGGACGGATACTCCACAAGCTTTTAACAAATACTATCACAAATCACAACTTACTTAAACATACTTCAGGAGCTGCTCACAGTGTGATCCGTTTTGCTGTGACACAATTCGGCTCGTCGCCTTAGCCTAGGTTATCTTTTAATCTACCGAGAGCAGAGTGATTCATTTTCACACTTTCAAATGCTCCAATTATTCGCTAACAAAGCTCTTCGATGGTACCAATCTTTTGATTTCGCCCCAGAGCAAAAAATCCAAGGGCATCAGGTCGGGACTACGAGACCATGCCACGGGTCCGCCGCGGCCAATCCAACGTCCCGGGAACTGTTATTCGAGGTAATTGCATACTCGGTGTTTAAATGAGCCAGAGCACCATCGTGTTGATAGTGTAAGATATGCAAGTAATGTTCCGCCACTTCTCGCAGTAATTCAGGCACCACTTGTCTCAACATATCAACGGATAACGTTGGTGAAATAAATCCCGAGCAGTGGTAGCACGACGTGCTTATTGGTAATAAAACATTACCATGTCAGACCGCTCAACATTTGAAAACGGATATGCCGCGGGCATTTTTCTGCTTACTTATCTTTAGAAATACCAGAATTAATGAACTCAATGTACAATCTTTGAATGATTTTATTTATTTTTAAGTTTTGACTTTGTCATAATAGTGACGGTTGACATTTCTTACTCATCTAATCAGTTATTTATTAAATAGGTTTTAACCCTTTACCTACGGGTGTCAACCAGAGTTGCCAGTAAGGCAACACCGCTGCAGTACGGGTGTCAACTGTAGTTGATCGAAGTAATGGTCGTGTTCAACATTTTTTTAAAACAAAACGAGACCTTGTGGCTTGGTAATAGCGGTCACATTATGCACTGTGATTAGTATAGATACAAAGAAAAAAATATCAGAATATTTCGGTAGATGGCTCTGACATAAACATAATTTTAAAATTACCGCTTTTTTGCTGGCAACTGGAGTTGACACCCGTACTGCAGAGGTGCTAATAATTGAATTCAATATGGCGGACAATAGTGTTGTTTTCACATTTCATTGACTTGTTGTCGATATGAGAGTACGGCGGGGGAGTGTTTGGAGTGTTATTTTTAGTGTTTTTTACCGTTTTTGGTTCAAATATTGGAATTTAACATTTTATGAAATCATTATTAAGTACTATTGTACCTAATAATAATTTCACCACAATCATAACTTGTTAAATTTCAGTTTTACATTTACTAGGTTATCGATATATCGACAAATGTGTCGATAGATGCACATCACTATTTTCCATAAGTGGCAAATTGTTTTAGTGCAACGTTTTTTGTGGTTGATATTTATGCATAATTTTCATAATTATCATTATTTAAGTGTTTATTTGTGTTAAGTATATTATAACCTAATGTTCTTAAACGTAAACTTGTGAAATCCGCGAGTAGTAACTTAAAAATCTTCAATTTCTTAGTGACTGGTATATTGCTTGATAGCAGAAAAAATAGTGAATATTATTACTCCAAGTGATTATTTATTGATTAAACACATTATACTTATTGTGTGTGTGAAGTTTCAAGTGTGTAGCTGTAATACTTCATAAGTTACAAGTAAGTAAAATTATGCCTAACCGCTGACTCTCGCCAAAACATGCCCGTATTGGGCGGTGACGGAGCAATTTAATAGCCCGTAGGTAAAGGGTTAACATTAATTGTAAGGTAACCATAATTTGAGTTTTTAACTGGGATACTTAAATTGTTGATAAATTAATGAATATCTGCAATTATTTAAAAATCAACGTTATACCTAACATCGCGTTAATTTACCGAGTTAAGTACAATAGGTTTGAATCACCACCCCGATTTCGCCCTGTATATGATTATATACCTACATTTCTCTTATTTTTTTGATGTCCAGAGAAAATAGAAATACCATCATCTACAAATGATAAAATCGGCATCGAAACTGCAATCCAGTTCTGCAGCCTACAGTTGTCTTACCAAACATGGAGTTGGTGTTCTGAAAGTCAATGCTGGCGACATTCCGTGCTCATTCCGCGTCCATTCCATACCCAAGTGTAGTGAGATTCGCGTTATATAATTCATTGAGTGGTTGATTTAGTTTTTTTACCTTATGGCAATGTCAGAAAGGAATGATTATGGTTTTAGTCTATTTATTTATGTATATTTTAGTGTAGTGAACACAGTGAATATTCCAGTGTGACGTCAAAACTTAGTCGATTTCAAGTACTTATTGACGTGAAAATATATCTTCTTTCTTATTCCTTTTAGAACACGCTCGCATCACATAGGTACGATTTTTTTAGGGACAGGCAATGATGAATGATGATGATTGAAATCCCAGTCCCAGGCCTCAAACTGTCTCAAAATGCCAAATTTCATTTAAATTGGTTCTGCGGTTTAAGCGTGGAGAGGCAACAGTGGCTATTATTCTAACTTATCTCTAAAGAAAATCGAAACCACGTAACGCCAGGTGTGGCTCACTCTGCGATTTCGTCGCTTTCCAACAGGTAGCTACAAGTACATCCGTTCCACACCAATTTTGGTGGCTAGCCAATAAGCCGCGCGTGGCGCTGTTGCCAACTAGCGTCCATATCTGTCCTGATCGTAACAGACGAGTTTTGTTAGAGTGCGTCTTCCGTACATAGCACTATTATTTATTCTGTGGTAACGCGCAAAAAGGGTCAAGGGACCGGTTCAATGCCAGTGTTTAGGTTTGAACATGGAAAACAAGATGACACCAGAGATGGATGGCGTAAACAGGAGACGTATGGACGCCACAAGATTTACGGCGACGTTGACACTGTGGGACATGTTGACTATAATAAGATGGTACAGTCGCTATCAGATATATCGGAGCGGCCAAGGTGCTTACAAATATCTGAACACGCCTCTATTGTCACGGCGATTGAATGCGTGTTCAGATATTTTTGAGCACCACGGCGGCTCTGATATATCTGCAGGCGACTATACGTAGATAAACTAAATAGATTTTAACAAATGATGTTTGATATGAGATGTTATTAAATTAATCTAATGATTATGATGACGACTTTACAAATACATATCGACTTTTTGAAATGCTTGGCGCGATGTAATTCTATATTAGTTAGTAAGCGGCGAAGAGTAGAATATTTTACATTATTATTTAGCAATGCTAAATTCGCGTTTCATTATTTTAACACTGCCTATAATAGGGGGTTAACAAGTATTAGACCTGTTAAGATTGAATCCTTTCTCATATTAACTCACATTATAGACGGGTCTAACGTATGTGAGTTAATATGTATTCAAAACGCGAAAGTTTAAAATATTATATTGAATCCTTTCTCGTTTTCAACATAAGCTTGTACGGCTACCATCAGTTTGGCATTGACATAAACGGTATCGTGAACGTAATTTACTTTCTATATATCTTTATGTCTTTATCACACTAATATGTCAGTACGAGCGAGATGCATAGAAAGTAAATTACGTTCACGATAGCATATGTCAATGCCAAACTGATGGTAGCCGTGTTGATGTATTAATGACAGCTCCTATTTACTCGTAAGTCTTAATTTATTAGGTACTATTTTTTTCCATAAAGTACCGATTTATGTAACATAGTAATGAAACTATAGCGCATAGGTAGGTACATAAGATCAGTTTATCAAACATTATCAATTACGCGTCACCTACAAAGATAACAGTGCAATCGACTTGCTAATAATATTATTATTATGTACACGCTCTAACAAACAATGACAAGAAGCTACCTTGGTTTCCGTAATTTAGTATATAATAGTGTTATCTATTTTTTCAAATTAATAATACACATACACTCAAAAGAGTCGATAATAATAAAAACAGGTCACTTTTTATGATACTTTCCTTAGGTACATTATCTCATTGCTTTGAAGTATTTTTTTTTTCATTTAAGAAATACTTTCATTCATGTGTAAAATTATGTCAATCGCACAAAATACTTAGGTAGTATAGTTAAATATTCATTTAATTTACAACTGCAAATGTGCAAGTTGCGGATTTTCCAAAGAGTTGGAAATATTCTCGGATATTCCAGAAAATATTTACATGAAATAAAAGAAATGGGGTATTTAAATGGAAAACTTTGATCCCCATAAAAATGTATGAAAAGTTTTCAAAACTATTTTATGTGGAATTTTGGAAACTGCCCGTAAAGAATAAAGATCATTTAATTCAGCAAAGGTTACAGATATACCAGGGGTCTCCACACTAGGCAATGCCTGCATCGCGGGGAATCAAATTACAATTTATATCAGAGCTGTTACAAACATAAACATGTTACAATTAAATATCAGAGCTGTTATAAACCTGTGACATCGTTAGACATACTGCCGTATTCGAACTTCAATTCACAAGAGACGACACGTACTAGATCCATTCTAGATACGTTATAGTTTAGATATCAACTAGTTCTCTTTTGCAGCGCAATTCGGGCAACCAATGTCACTTTTACGTTAGATAGAGTAAGATATCTATTAGATATGAATTAGATCTCTAAGTCATATCCTGTGGAAATCGTTCAAGAGTATCTCCAGAATCGCCCAAATGTCAAATTTGACAGGATAGATCTTAAACATATCGTTATTGTATCTTGGTGATGTCTAAAAGACGTCTAATAGATGACTATTTCATAATCCGAATCGGGCCCATACAGTTTTCGTTCACACATTATCCCTTTCACTTACAGCAAAGACCGAGTTCAACTTCCATAGCACCAGATCAGCGTCATGCCTCTAATTAAAATTTGGCTCCAATGGTTGGAAAATGCAGTCGAAGTTAGGTTAGGGATTTTTGAGGATTATCGGTAAAACAAGTCTGCTAATGGTATAGGGATTTTCAGATCTGTAAGTCCCGCTTCATATCGACGGTGGAAATTTCAAATGTCGTAAGCGACATACGACAACATATCCCTTGCGACATTTGAAATTTCCACCATCGATATGTCATTCTAGGGGTACTCATTAGCACACATGGTAAATATACTTAGTATTCCTAATTTTGACTGTCTGAAATTTAATGTATCTCATACAAATTCACTAGCTTGTGCCCGCGACTTCGTCTGCGAGGAACGATGATGACTGGTAAAACCTTGTGTCCTGCTCCGGGCCACAAACTATCTCCATGCGAAATTTCATCTAAATCAGTTCAGCGGTTTAAGTGTGAAGAGGGGTTACAGACAGACAGGCGGCTACTTTCGCTTTATAATATTAGTAGCGATTAGTAGGGATCTGGGGGCCGAGTTTTGAATTTCTAGCGTCCGATTTCATCACTCGGATATCGGTGAAAACGGCGAAATGCTAATTTTTGAAATACGAGCGATAGAAATTTGGAATCGAGTGGTATTGACGACTTGTTTTCAATTCTATTAGTAGAATTTAAATGCCTAGTAGTGGAGATATTATTGAATGAAATACACGAAATCGAGTAGTCGAAATTCAAAAATCGCCCCCCAGGAATCCGTTGATGCATATACGGGATGTATCTCAACGGATCAAAAGTACGCTTCAAGGAACAATCTAGATGTAGCAATTTTCGCCAGTGTAAATCGCTTGTGCCTCTTGAGATCTGTAAGCGATCCGGTGACTTGCTATATACTGCACAGTGCACTGTTGTTAGGGTTGGCTACTGTTTATTTCTCATCGTACTCTCTTTACACTACCAATATATGTTGTCAATATTGGAACTAACTTGCAGTTCTGTTGGTTTCAATATTCTTACCAGGAAGGGAGAGTTAGTGTAAAATAAAACAGTTCTATTTGTTTCAGGTTTAAAACCCCCGTTGCCTTGATAGTATTAAGTACTTAGTAACTTTTACCCACTATTTCATATGAATAAAGGTTTCCCATATGTTAATCTAGATTATAGTTAGGTAGGTATGCCAAACCAGATGTCATCCAAAATCTTTGAACAATTCATTCACATACAAACCTTAATATTTATAAATTTTATACTTATTGTGCGCAGTAATATTTTTTATATAGAAGAGAATTTAAAGTGTCAGCCCTAACGATACAGAGTGTGATCTATGATGTAATCGGGATTGCATCCAGAAGACAGCGAAATCTTGCAAGCCCGATAACGGCTGCCACCGTTAAGGAGATAGTAGAGATGATGATGGTCAAAACAGGCAAACTTCCCACTTATATCTTCATTGAAAGTGGATGGTAGCTATAGTCTGTATCTCTAGGTATTTAACTAAAAGTAAACAAAAAATTTGTAAATTTTTGGGTAGTTATTAAACTTTAATTGGTTAACCAACCAAATACAAAACCGCCTGGATCAGTCACTGAACGACCTGACTTTAGCCGACATTATTTGAACATGTAATATTCTCATTATACCCTCAACTTGTTCAAGGAGCCATTTGCGCGTAGATTTTGTTTACTTATATTTAATACCTAAAGATACAGAGTACAGCTGTAGTTTTTAGGACCGGTAATTTTACCCTTTATGTATTAAGGGTGTCATAAATTATATAAAATTTAACCATGACTTCAAAACAAAATTCAAAATCATGTGGGAAATATATTCCCTCTGCCTTAATGAACAGGCCTATTCGGATTTCGAGATAATCACTAGATCTAGAGACGATTTAGAGATCAACTAGATCTACATTAGATATCGACTAGATGTGACTTGGATATATAAGTCATAACTTGTCGAAATCGTTCAAGAGGACCTCCAGAATTGCGGAAACGTCAAATTAGACATATCTATCTTGCAAATATCTTTGAATTATCCATATCGTAACTTGTTGAAGTCTTCATTTCATTTTCCGAATCGAGCCGAAAGGTTTAATTTATTTTTTGCATAGGCACATGATTGAATGAATTCTTTCGTAGAGTGCTCAAACTGGTCATGCAATTTTGCGACTGGACGTACTTATCCTCGTGCCGCCCAAGAAAAAAAACGCAAGTTCAGCTAAACGCCCAGTGTGCAATATATGAGCCATAATATTTTGAAGTCGTAACTGCCCACGCACTTCAAACATTTTTTTTTTACAAAAACTCGAGCAGGATTTTTTATATTTTTTTGGGGGTATATGTGAATAAAAATGAATATATTAAACTGAATTCCACCTTCGTATCTTTTGTTCATTTAAATGCACATTGGGTTTTTGATTGATGTTGTTAAGTAATATAATATTTTTTTTTTAAATCAACTTAGTATTGGGGCACTTTTTATGTATGTTATAACATTCATATTTGACACTGAAATGCTTTATAACAAGGTCTGAAAAATAGTTAATAAATTTCCTTATCATAACACTTCATATCCTTCTTATTTATATATAAGTTATTGTATGTTTGCTGTATTTCAGTATCACTTTCTTCGAAACTTTGTTTTTCACTAAGACTATATATTTGGTTCATCACTAGAAAGTTGGTATTCAGGACCACAATTTTTTTTATGTGATGGCAAAAAGTCTTCCAGCTCGTATTCAACAAGTAAATCATCATGCAGACCTAAAAATAAACTATCAAAAGAATCTTCAGTTGTAGGTTATATTATGTATTTTTATAACAGTAGCGCCCAGTGTGCAATCTGATGAACATAATCTTACGATTAAGAAAAAAAATATTAATTTTTGCCTTTGTAAAAGAATAACAGTATGTTTCAATAAAACAAACATTTAGGATAATTTTTATGTCACCCTCTAAACGAAAAAAACCATGATTCATTTAATAAATCAAGATTATATACCCATGTGGCTCGCGTGTTTGAATAATTGCGGAAGTACAACACTGTCGATGAATATCTGTCAAACGTCAGCTGTCAAAATAGTCGCCACTGAACCGACCATTCACGACCTCTAGGTAAATTTCAAATTTGCGCGAAAATTTAAAACTGAAATCTGAAAAACTTTTATGTACAGCGTATTGCACACTGGGCGTTTAGCTCTGAATTTAATTTCTAAAGTCTGGGCAGTTATGCCGAGTGTCACTTTGTACAATGTATTGCACATTGGGCGGCACGAGGTTATGTCACACGACGTGTGTACACTTTATTTTGTATACGAGTTGAAATTACAATAATAACGAAATATACGCACGCACAATGTACAAAGGCGAAATTATCCCCATAATCTCTTCCAGTCAATCTTTGAGCAATTGAGAGAAAATACAAATGTTTATTTAGCAGATACTACATTTTTTTTAATATTAAAGGTAAAATAGAAAAATCGCAATGGAGAGGTCGCATGTTCGAGTCTGGCCGAAGGTGGTGAATATTTCTATTTTTCCCATTAATATAAAAAAAGAGAAATAATTGAGTACGCCCATCAGGCCTAATGATTTAACAAAAACACGAAAACAAAAACACGATGTGGGCAGCATTGATACTCTAGACTCGAAGGCCGAGACATCTTATCGTAATATGAAAGCCATTAATGTAAACATCTATTTATACCTACATTTTGTTGACATTTACGCCCTTGTTTCTTTGATATAGGTATCGAATAACGATGTTGTTATTTACTTTGTTCATTGGATATTTAAAGGTTGCCAACCTGTGAACAAACTGATGTAATGAGTTAAAATAGTTTGTCATTTTACTCATTCCGTCTTTATAAAATGATAGGGTAAGTGTGCCCCCAATGTGAAGGCCAGCCACACTTATCCCGCAGCTACACTTACCCGTATTGATAAATTGACACCTCTGTATTTACGGCTCGATTCGGAAAATGAATTAGATTTCTACTAGACTTCAACAAGTTACGATATGGATAATTTAAAGATATTTTTAAGATAGATATGTCAAATTTGACGTTTCCGCGATTCTGGAGGTCCTCTTGAACGATTTCGACAAGTTATGACTTACATATCCAAGTCACATCTAGTCGATATCTAATGTAGATCTAGTTAATCTCTAAATCGTCTCTAGATCTTGTGATTATCTCGTTTCCCGAATACGCGTGTTAATCTTGAAGTAAGATCCTGCTAAAAACGTCAAAGTATCGTCACCATAGGTTGTCATCTATTGGGCAGCATGCCGAGCACTGGGACAACCTACACATAAAATTAAAACTAGTCCCCCGCCGCGTCTGACTGTTTGTTTGTACAATGTGTGTTCGCGATAATCTCAAAAACTACTGAATGGATTGTCATGCGCTTTTCACCTAACTATTAATAGAGTGATTTATGATTATGAGGAAGGTTTAGGTGTATAATTTGTTAAGGTTCTACCCGTGCGAAGCCGGGGCGGGTAGCTAGTAAAAAATATTATCTACTGATTACTTAAAGTAGGTACCTTTTTATATCACGTTGTGAATTTTGGAGAACCTTTCCTTTTTAGGAAAGAGTAATAGTTGAACGATAAAATCCGTACGCCACGCCGCCGCTTGCGCCAGTCGAAGTGTGTCATCATGAAACTGCAATCCGTCTTTTTTGGCCCTTAAAGGGGGCCACTGATTAACAGTCCGCCGGACGGTATCGGCCTGTCAGTTAGAACTAAATTTTGACAGTTCCGAACAACTGACAGGCCGATACCGTCCGGCGGACTGGTAATCAGTGGGCCCCTAGAGTACGCCAAGTTCTTACACAATGCATTACAAGTGGACCTGGTCTACGTGAAAAAATCATTAATAATTATTTTCAGTCACGAGGCACATTGGTACCAAATCTAATAACAATTTCAAATTATCATAATGATATCAACACCATATTGTTCTGTATAAGGTGGGTGCGTTTCATAAAAGGCAATCCATTGGCGTCAGACTGGGCGTTATTCTTTGGCCGACTTGCAAGAATTTCATGGTTCAAATCTACCTGGCAGGAGTATTCTAATTAATTTTAATTAATTAAAATTTTAATTAATTAATTTATTTCAAAAAATATACTTATGTCTAGGTATACAAAAGTTTCGCCAAACTGTCTGGATTAGATCGGATCTATCAGTGTCAAAAGTGACATTTTGGTTCAACAAATGTCACTTTCGAAACTAACAGAATATAGAAGTATACAGAGATTGTTCGTGTTTCATTTGTACGATAAGTAAATGAGAGTCTCTGTGGCAGTTAAAATTTCTCATGAATATTACAGTTTCTAGATATCCTTAGTCTATATACCTACTTACGTTATCGATCATCACCAAAACATGTATGCGGTTGAATGGCCACACGAGTTCATAATATAAATAAAATGTATAAAAGCGGTAGCAATTAAAAGCAAGCTCACTACCGCAGACATGTTTTCAGGGTATGGCGGTCTACCGCTGGGCGTCATCTCGTGAAGGTGCTATAACTAATTAAAATATATGATACCTAATTACATAGGGGCATCATGTAAGCAATTATTTCAAACCACAATTCCGTCATTCTTTTTATTGATTTCCTTTAAGATTGTAATAAGTAATACTAATAAGACATGCCGTAAGTGCGCACAGGGATAAAATGTTCCAGGACTTTACCTGTAAACCAGCCAACAATTTAGTTAAGAGCATAGATAGTATTCAGTTAGATTGTAGTTGGCGCTCCGGCAGTGAAATGAGCTTTTGTCGAGGTTTTCCCTCGAGGGACTACAGTATGCGGCTCTTCAAGAAAGGCGTGTAACAGGGTTTTAAGAGTGTACATCAGGCGGGCCGCATGCTTGTTTACCGCCAACATGGTATAAAAAAGTTATTTCAGGAAGACTTTTATATTGAATTAATCTCCAAAACATATAGTATCCCAGTCACCTATTTGGTTGGTGTATTTATTTGCATTAATATCATTAATTATAAATATGAATGAAAATGAAAAAGTTTACAGTATTTATATATTTATTAGAAATAAACATATAAGTATTTGGTAAGTTATGAGTCTGTGAATTTGTTTTGTCCATCTATTATTTATTACGCTTCTTAGAATTATGAATGCATCTATGTATAAGGAAAACAATATGTATACCTAAATAAATTTGCAATCAACTTAAACCGATATTGAAGTGACCGTGACACAATAATCAATTTAAACAGAGCTCTAATCGGACGGGAAAAGGTTCAGTTTCAAATGCACGTGTTACAGTATGCGAGCGACGCTGGTCACATTACAATGGAATTCTGTAAATAACATAACATATAAATAGTCCTAATGTAATAATCCTTTATTTCAGACAGTAAATTTAATTATTTTCTACAGTTCTTGCGTATTTATTTTTTCCCTGTCTGTGTGCCATTTATTGGCAAGAGGCCTCCTCTAACCTTCTCCATTCCTCTCTATCCTTGGCAACTCTCGTCCATGTGTTCCTGCTGTGGCTTTGATGTCGTCCACCCATCTTCTAAATGGTCTACTGTACAAAAACAAGTCAAAAAACAATAAATAAAAATAACTTAAAATTAAACTAAATACAAACTATTCTAAAATAAAATAAAACTAATCTAAACTAAATCTAAAAAAGGCCCCTGTGGCAAGGTCCCCAAGATGCTGGCTGCGTTACCCCGCTTGGTCTACCTCTTTTCCTTTTCTTATGGCCTGTGAACCAGTTCATTATCGATTTCGACCATTTTTCTTTGCCTCTAATTGTATGTCCTGACCATTTCCATTTTAACTTTTTTATTGTTTTTGTGACATCTTTTGTTTTGATGATCTTCTTTATGGATTCTATTCTTATTTTGTCCGATAGTCTAGTCCTAGATTCTTTTAATTTACACTTAATGACATTGATATGACTGTATTCTGTTTATGAAAAGAAGCACTACATAGAAGCCGAATGGTAAGGCGTAGCGACTTCCAAACCTGGGTCGTTGGTTCTAACCTCATAAGTCATAAGTTTTAGTAATTTATATATGATATGTATTTAAACTCTTTACTATTTTTTGTTTCAATTTTCTCTGTAACGCACTACCTAGTTATAGGCAATAGGGAAAAGGCCAAAAGTTAACACAGTTAGACACACACATAGACTTGTTTTTTTCCGTATTTGGTTACTTCTAGCCGCCCAGAGACGCTTTTTAAAAATCATTACTTAACTATTATTTATGTAAGCCATGTTTTTAAAGGGCTGTAACGGCATAAACATAAACATACCTATCAAACCAAAGGATAACTCGGTCCCAACTGTTTACGCTGGCTAACATCAGTTAGCGATTCTGTTAAGTCGAGAAAGCAGGCATGCAACCGGTTTAATGTCAAGCCCAGCCCGTCCCGTTACTGCATTGCAAACGCAATTTCTAAAGCCCTCGATCTTGAAAGGAATCCGCAGTTAGTCTTAGCTTATTGAATTTATATCGATAATATGTAGAAGTAGAATATCGTCAAAATTATAACACCAAATTTTCATTACCCTATTCGTGGCAGTATCTTTATAAGCTATATTATTATTTTACACCCTCTTATTGTTTTTCTTTCTAAGAGCATTTTTAATGTTCTGTACAAAACTTTGTTCACGGAAAACTTATGGGATCACTTCGGTCTTGTTTTTCTATAAGGCGCAAGGGAGGCTTCGACACACGTGTTTTTTTTATTTGCCGAGAAAAGGGTTAAGGAGTTGAAGGTCAGACGACGTTCATGAATTAAGGTAAAATCTTTTTTAACTTAAAATCATTGTTTTAAAAAAATTTGTACATAGATAAGCTGCTTCAGACTTTAGACTGCCACGAGTTCCTAAAATGTTCCAGACGAGTAGGCGTTAACATCAAAAGTGATATATACCTAATATTACTAGATGTATATAAAATATATCCTCCGATACGATGTTTATTAGTTTGGTCCAATTAGGTTATCTAGGCTTAATTGAGACTATAGTAGGGCGCTATTAACGTCGGTCTTCGTTACACTTAGATATCAAAAGTTGATTGTCCTAGTTTTGATAACTTGTGGCTGCATTCATGTTAATACACATATAATGGCAAGTGTTACCTTGCGAAACAATGTCCCCAGGGTGTGAACGCGTATGAAGTTAAATTGCTATCATTAGTACTCAGAGATTAGACTATACTAACTTTCTCAATGCACTTCGCTCACATTCCGTGTCGGTTTTACATAGCGTCGCTTAGAGCTATTTGGAATTATGCGACTCATAATCTTTCATTCCGTAATCTTAATAAACGTTAAATAAAATTTAAAAAAAAATAACATGTTTACCTAGGTAGGTGCTATATTGCTAACTTAAAGTCAAATCTTGAGGTATTTTAACAACTGACTAGAAAAGTAGACCGCTTAATGGAATTCGTTAATTCATTACAATATCAATTCAAAGATTAATATTTTAGGTGAATATGCACATAATTATTAAAAGTATATGTATATGTACATACTAATTATGATAATTAAGCACTTGCTAACTAGAAATCGTTTCTGTAAACCACAATTTCAATTCGGCGTTCATTTTAACATTACCGAATTTCCTAACTGTATACTGGAGTCAGTTATGTAACGCTGCCATACATGACCCAAAAATTTTTTATTAAGCTATGAGCTTCATCACATCTGATATTTGAGTAATTCTAAGCATTTCTAGCCTGAAGTGGGGGGGAGGGTGGGGTACAAAGACGGCCGCCATCCGTCATCTTTAAAAAAAATCTACTCTGATCCTGGTAGGTACTAGGGCAAGTTTGGTATAATTTTCGTATAAACCAAAGACGTAGAATTCATTGCTGATATTTGTTTTTTCAATTTCATAGTAATTTTACAAGAAAAACGTAAAAAGGTGAAAAATTTGGTTGGAGATTTTTGCTACGCGGAGCCGAAACTACAAAAGATAGAAAGTTGAAATTTGCACACTAGATTATATTTATAAAGTGTACAAGAGATAAGAAGCGATTTTGAGAAATTCAACCCCTAAGGGGGTTAAAAAGGGGATGAAAGTTTGTATGGGGTTCAAGTTTTATTTTAAGCTAGGAATTTGAAACTTCGTAAAACGATATATTATTAAAATACAAGAAAACTAATTTCAGCGTTTTTGAAAATTCATCCCCTAAGGTGGTGAAAAAGGAGTTGTAAGTTTGTATGGATATCAAAAAAATTTTCGAACGCGGGACTTGAATCTTTGTATTTGGGGATATTATTAAAAGACAGGAAAAGTAATTTCAGCGTTTTGTAAATTCATCCCCTAACAGGGTTAAAAAGGGGTTGAAAGTTTGAATCCATTACAAATCCGAGTAGACACACATTTCTTATTGGCTCCCAGGCTTGAAATGCTTAGAATTACTCAAGGAACATATGTGATGAAGCTCATAGCTTAATAAAAAAATTTTGGGTCAACTTTATAACTGCTTCCGCTAGTAAAGCAGCGGATAAATAGAATGGGCGTTTATCGAGGTGGGATTTGAATCTATCTATTAACTAGTTGCATACGTTCGCTTGCAAAATACATGGAATATACCACACAAGCACATAGGTACATATGTATATTTGGTTACATATTTCCAGGTTACAAACTAAAATTTATCCCTTTGAGGAATCTCTTCCAGTTAACCTTAGTTATGATGCAAATAAGGGTAGAGGTTTTGTAAGAAAAATTAGGAATTATACGAAATTACGAATTCACATATCGACCGCCGAACAAACGAACCCACAGACAAAACATCTTCCAGACTGAGCATAGTCGCGCTACCCCCTCTGCCACGCATACGGTAATTTTACTCCATGTTCGAGTCGAAAATGTCTTTGTGTGACGTCCGTGTCTTTGAACGGACTAATCACGGCACGGGACTTCGCTCACCTCGTCCCGCGCACCCCCGCATTTTTGGCATCATCGGTTGCATGAAATAATTGCTCTAAACTCGGTCTATTGAACCTAACATGAATTTCTTATAAGCAAGCATACTGTACTTGTACTATACTCGTAGTTGAGCCAGGCCATATATAAACTGTGCAAGTTGCATATTGTCTCGAGGCTTTAGTACCAGTTTGAAAGCACTGTAGAGTTTGTTAAAGTTGAATGGAATTTCATATCCATTGAGTTCGTCACGTTAGCTGCTGTTCCATTTGATTGCATTGTTAACTTTATGTCTTGTAAACACGTCAACATCTAAGTAAGTATAGATAAGAACAGCTAGGTAGATATATGTACCTTCGTACTTTTTTACTTCTAGTCGCTTGGTGTTTTATTTTACCCCATACCACGGTTATAGGTAGGTACTTATATTATTATGTTATGTACTTAAAGCAGGCCACTGACTAACAGGCCGCCGGACGGTATCGGCCTGTCAGTTAGAACAAAAATTTGACAGCTCCGAACTACTGACCGGCCGATATTGTCCGGCGGACTGTTAGTCAGCTTTAGTGATATCTGCAATTTGTTGAAAGACAGAAACCGGCTTGGAATAAGTAAAATTCTTAAACATTACGTTGTGAAGCTGATTAATTAACAATTTGGTGGTTTATTTTTTTTGTGAAACATTACCCAGAAAATGCATTTTTTTAAATTTTTGCAAGGTTTAATACTTTACTTGAGTAATATCACAAGATAGACAAGAATCATATGCTTAGGAATCTTCCTTCTAATATATTTGCCTGTGTAAATCCGCACGGTTAGGCAATTTTCATTTTGCAACTTTGAAATACAATTTCTGCTGTGTAATCCTATCTCTGCTTGGGGCATGTGGTATGTAATAAACCGTAATACTTAATATATCTAATAAGCGCTTAGAAAATGCAATTTGAAACAATTGTGCGAGCCGCACAGACGCGACGAAACCACACATTCGTTGCAGCCTGCATCTGTACCCCTACCATGGGTTAACCGCGGTCGTAGTCACTAACGAATGCGTTAGCTCATTCGTTGTGCGTCTTTCTCGCACTGATGTGGTATTTTTTTTTCATTCCTCAATCATAACCTGCGAGGTAAATGAGTAGATTATCAAACTTTCACTATACGGCCAACTAGCAACTCCTAAATCGTGAACTCTATTTTTTTTATACTTTTCGGTTGATGTGTTTATGATTTATATAGGATAGCCACACTGTCAGATAAATTAAAAATTTTCTTTATTACACATTTCAGGGTCGGTCCCCGAAAGTAATTCGATATCACCTCATTCACCTTGAGTATAGCATACGGCTAAGAATAAAAAAAACAGCCTGTCGGCCCGATTCCAACTTTAAGATACGTCAGTTAATAGATCTAGAAAAGATATGGATTAGATATGTCAGTGTCAAACAAGTGTCAAAATTGACGTTTCTTCAAACAAATACGTCACTTTTGACACTTGTTTGACACTGACATATCTAATCCATATCGTTTCAATATCTAGTATTTGACGTATCTCATTGTTCAAATACGGCTGTGTGTATCAGTTCGACTAGTACAGGCGAAATACACTGCGAATCGGTCGCGAAAAGCTCATGGTAAGGGTAGCACATGGCGGTGTTTATCTATGGTTCCACGACAGCGAACCAATCGCCTTCTTTGTCGTATATTTTAGCATTAGAAAGAAGGTAAGCGATCTTGAGTGTGTATTTTTATAGTAAAAGCCTTTTGAAAAATAAGTAACAGCAAACATGTGTAACTATTATACCGGGTGTGGCCTGTAATATGAGCAAAAAATATGGCTGTACTGCTCATACTAACCAACATTTGTTCAGCGAATTTTAAAAATAACTTGTGTTTTGATTTTTAATATACTTTAAAATGTATTCTAACACGCTATGTATTGCAGATTTTGTTTTGTTTAAGGCGTGACAAGCAACGTCAATCACAATGATATGGATGGCGCGGCGATGGCGTCCATTGAAGATTTATTTATTTTGTATGAAAAATATGGAGTCTAAATACCTCATAATTTTTAAAAGTTGTTGAACAAAAGTGTCATCGTTTGAGGAGTACAATCTATGTTTTAATTGTTTGCTCGTGTTACAGGCCACATCCGGTATAGGAATTATAGCATATATGTTCATTGATGATTTATATTTCTTTGGTTTCATAAGTTAGAACAAAAAGACATGTTAAGATTGTTTACGCTTTTTCTAATTCTAAAATAAACTATAGTAAATTTAATATTCTAGTATAGCCACCAAGTGGATGCCGCAAAAGAAGCGCGGACGTGGCAGGCCCAGACGGAGATGGCGGGACGACTTAGACGCCTTCATCAGTAACTGGCCGGAAAAAGCACTCCAACGGGAGTTGTGGAAATCAGGGGGAGAGGCCTTTGCCCAGCAGTGGGACACTACAACAGGCTAATAAAAAAAATAAACGAAGTAGTAGACCTGAAGATGCGTAACTATGCATAAGCTAACAATCCATTACATTTGTCTAAAAGTCGTAATGTCAGTAAATGGCGAAATGTAGGCTAGCCTGCTGCCTAATAGCCTGCTGAATCTTCATTACCCTTAGGTGATCTATGAGCATTCACTGAAATAAAATCTTAAAAGTGTGACATTATGTCGAGTATTCAATGGTGTTTAAAATTAATTATAATGTTTATTAATTACAATTATTTTATAGGCAAACAAACTGCATACAAATATTCAATTAATACAATACAACTGAAGAACTATTTTATATTGATTGGTCAAAGTTAAAGAGATACATTAGGTAGTTAGAGAGCTGCACCAACCATTGCATATGCGTAGGTACGGTCAGCCAAGAAAGTGGTCTACCACTTTTCGACTCTATCAATCAGATGATACATTGAATCAGAGTCGAAAAGTGGTAGACCACTTTCTTGGCTGATTAATACGTCATTGTCACCGCATCCAAAAATTCCAAAATTGTCCCTTGCAGCGATAAAAATAAAACATCGAAAAAAAATACGTCGCGTTTTTGTAAAGCATTCAACCGCAAAGCCGTCATACGGCTGCCGTCATTTTTTTGGCCTGAATAAACGTTAGTTTTTTACTACAAGCAAAATTTTACCAAGTTCGCCTTTTTTGTAGACCGGTCGTTTGAGATATATATAAGATGCAAATCGAAATCATTTTTATCACGTAAGTGGCGAAAATAATTATCTAAATTACGAGTGATTTAAGGACTAATGTTTATTTCTTTTGTATTTTATTTGCCAGAATTCGATAGTTTTGTAGATATAAAGAGTTCCCTGTTCTATACAATAATATAAGCGCAATTTTTCTGTTGTTTTCGGAGCAAGAGCAATCCTTCAACGTGACTTCTTCCTACTTCTACGTGATGATGTGATACAATTTCCATACAGTTAGCACTGACACAGTTTGCCTAACTTTCGTGGAACGAGAGGACTAGTTATTATCAACTTTAAAGTTGACGTGCATTATGCAACAGCAAAAATATGTTATTTACATAAATTTCATTCATTAAATTCACAAAAAAAAGCTATACTAATATTGCAATAGTTTCTAATACCAACAAAAAATCAACCCTTTGTTCAGCGACTTGAAAAATGTCGAGAAAAAACACATTTTGTATAATTTAGGTAAGCTACACTGAGAGAAAAGTACAACAAAAATACACTTAGAATTACAAAGGAGAGTTAACTAATAGGAACAAATTGACTTTTGCAATTTCTATTAGTTCTTGCAATTCCTATTATCTGTTTGTTGAAATTATATTTGGGATTACTGAGCTGTTTGTAGAAATAAATAAACTTTACAGAAATAGTGAAACGTCCATAATTATTACTAAAACTTCATTTCTTCCCCCAGTACAGAACTGTTTTTTAATTCCTGGTGATGATTTTTCTCTTAGTGTATTAAGCCACAGAGCAACCATACCTATCATAACAGACAGCACATATATGTCCCAGTAAACATTTGTAGCTATCTTTGATCTCGTGCTCTTTGTGATGTACACTCAATTCTGTTTACACTTTTTGTCGCGTAGGTATTTTAATAGGGTCTTAATTAAGGTTCCAGCAGTCCTGTTTCTCGTGAGTCATCGAACTGCGCGCGCGCCTCGTGGTGCCTTCTTGTTCATTACCTAACTAGTTTGCAACTTTGCAGCAGATTGTGAGACTCGTGAGCTCTATCCAATCAAAGTATAACTTGACCGCCAGGTTCATACTGACATCGGCGCGATTCGAACTTTAAGATATCGCGCCGTTAGACATTCACTAGATATGAAATAGTAAAGATATGTGACGTTCCACTGCAAAAGGTACCTTATGGCAGCTGGCGCTTACGCTTATTATTAACGCCGCTCCAATATTCAGTCGGGGTATTGGTACCTTTCGCTGTGGAACGTCACATATCTTTACTATATCTTATCTAGTGCATCTCTAATTCATTTCCCGAATCGCGCCGTGTGTTAGCGCGTGTCAGAGGTAAGTACCTATATGTTGGGTGGTTTCATCGGTCTGCCCACAGCTGGAATCATGGTGCCATGGTGCGCCAGAGTGTTTAAAGTAAGTATAGTTAAATACTATATGTGAAAAATATAGTTTCGTATTTTAGGAAGTATGTCCTTGTCCGTAATGTTTATTTTTTAACCTAATATACTTAATTTCAAAAAGGAACAGGATCTCTATTCGTATGTACGCAAAGGAAAGTAGTTGTTGTTGTTGTTGTGTGTCTGTACTTTACATCGTATTTCGAATAAGAAGTAACGTTTAAAAAAAAACGTAGCGTAAAAGTAAACAACTTTGCTCTTTAAAATAACTTTGCCCACCGCGTCATAGTTGTATCTGTAACTACTTTTAAGTTATTTCGATTTTACTGAACTGTGACGAGGTGGATAAAATCATTTTAAAGGGCAAAGTTTTATACTTTTACGGTAGGTACATATTTTACCCATAACCTATAAAAACTTTACATCAAACATTTCCACAGCGATCAATCCATATGCCGTGCAGTAGCTGAAAAAATAAATAGGTAGCGTAGCAGGTCAATAACGCGCTGTAGCTACTGTGTAAACTGTATACAGAATGGGCGCCGATTTCGTCCGGATTTTTTTGGTTTAGCTAGCGATTGTGCCGCAATTTATGTCTATTAATATAAACAACAGAATCCTCTGCAGGGAAACAGTATTATAATATTTGTGACGTGGCGTAGACTAACCCCTTAATTGTAAAACTTAGCAAACCTTTGTAAAATTTTGCCTCTTTCTAACAAACAGAAATGTTAAAAATGACAAACGATAATAGAGAAAGAGAGAGAGAGAGAGAGTTGTTTTAAGAGTTAATGAATAAAGCCATAAAGATCTCACTAATTTGTCGGTAGTTTAAAAAGCCCTACAGAGATCGAATTAGATAACAGCAATAATGTGCACGCCGTGTGCATATAATACCACAATTATAACCATATTTCAATAAGTATACAATTATACATATACATACTAGACATATTATTATATCACAATCATAATACGTACTTATCTATAAATCAAAACATACTTCAAATAATACCAAATTATGTATATGTCTGCGGCAGATCGTAAAACCGGGTTGATGCTTTTGCCATATCGTGCAAACCTCACGGGGTGATTTTCCTAGGCAGATCATGAAACGCCGCCATTTCAATATCTGACTAAGATTTGTCCAGGCATATCACGATCTGCCTTATAGAAGAGGCGGCAGATCGATCAGAGCAATGCATTCGTTGATATTCCTAGCTTCATACCGGGCGCAACTACTATACGAGTATGTAGTCTGTCAAGCAATTTCAATGGTTTTCATTTGCTTAAATTTGACAGGTACAAGATCTTATTCGACACCCTACTTGGCCTACTTAGGACACCCTACTTATTCGATATGCCTAAAATTAATGTTGAGGTTTGCACGATGTGGCTGGTGGTTGCTAGGCAAATCATGAAATGCCGGCGTTTCATGATCTGCCTAGGAATATCACTCCTTGAGGTTTGCACGATATGGCTGGTGTTCGCTAGGCAGATCATGAACTGCCGGCGTTTCATGATCTGCCTAGGAAAATCACCCCGTGAGGTTTGCACGATATGGCTGGTGTTCGCTAGGCAGATCATGAAATGCCGGCGTTTCATGACCTGCCTAGGAATATAACACCGTACTTATTTGATATGCCTAAACGTCGCCAGGCAAATCGTCAAACGTTGAGGTTGTAGTCGTTAGTCAGATCGTGAAATGGCGGCGTTTCATGATATGCCTAGGAATATCTCGATATGCCCGATTTTACAATCTGCCGCCGACATATACACGATTTTGATGGATAGAACGTTGGAAAACCAACGTTGCCAGTTATCAATTAGGTATTTCGAGTGGGAAACTGGGACAGTAATATTTTTTCTGTTACGAGTACTAATTGGTCATTTTTGCCTAGTAAGCTTGTAAAACCCCCAGATTAAGCAAATAGAGGGATTTGAGGCTCTAGAGTATTACAACAGGTTTAGATTAATTGTGATGTATTATTTTATCAATAGAATGAATATGCCCCGAATAGGTTGGACCTGGAGGGTAGGGACCTATCAAAATAATAAATTGTTCACATGAAGTTTTCATTTATTTTAGTAACAAACTCGTTTTCACGATGCAGCAGATCGTGAAATTTATGCAGGTATCATTTGTAAGTGAAAGCTCTCTAGCTTTCGAATCTCAATTCGTAACAAAAAATCTATTTGTCATAGAAGTAGAATAGAAGAAGTATACAAAATCTACACTGTAACTTCAAAATAAAAAAAAATCTCCAAAAAAGTGGCAAATCGGCACGAAACGGTAGAACGACCCATGTACTACTAGAGGTATACTTGAATACCTTTGTGAAGCTAATAGAAACTTAGATTTAAGTGTATGCACATGTTACTAACTTATCGTGCTTATACTGCTTATTGATAACCGAAAACATAGACCCCCTGTGTTTAAAACGTGACAGTAACTAGACATTAACTAATGACTAAATGAATATATGGGACAACCCGAAAACGCTGTGTTGTGTACAACTTTCGAATAAAACGGCCCTAGTATTCTCATCGAATCGTAGTAAATCTGTTTCAATCAATCAAAGGTTGTTGAACTCGCGTTATCTACTCTTGAACTTGATGATAAAATTCTTTTTTTACGAGTTTCGCTTCCTCGTTTCAGTCAAGGTCATGTCTTGGCCTTTATTCTCATACAACCTTATCTTAAAATAACAGGCACTATCAAGATTAATGTATACAGTGGAATAAGGGCTGATTTAGACGGCGCGTGAACTCGTATGCGATTTTAGTTACATCGAGGACTATTGGTTGCATCCATTTCAGCCGAGCAATCAAATACCGCAATGTAATAAAACTCGTATGCGAGTTCTAGCACTGTCTAAATCAGCCTTTAACTGATGCTTATTTATTACCTAATTCATTACTTAAATTAGTTTTAGCTGAACCATGCTGAACAAGTGAACCTAGGTGTCATATTTAGGTACATGGTGATGAAATCGGAAGCTCTTAAGGTTCTCTATCATTATTCATTAGTCTCCTTTTGATCCATGCCGAACGCGATATCCTGTAGGTGTATAAGCCAGTATTGGGTAGGGTTCCACTTTAAAAATAGATAATTATATTTAGTGCTAAGGTACTACAGGTCTAGGGCTGTAAATGCCTCATAAATGTCAATTAAACCCGACCCAGTGCGTTTTCAAACGAACGCGTTTGGACCGCTCATTATCTATGGTTCACCACAGATATTGATTTAACGATAAGGTCAGTACAC
Organism: Cydia fagiglandana; assembly: GCF_963556715.1. Taxonomy (NCBI): domain Eukaryota; kingdom Metazoa; phylum Arthropoda; class Insecta; order Lepidoptera; family Tortricidae; genus Cydia; species Cydia fagiglandana. Next base: position 9,083,821 of record NC_085938.1, on the reverse strand, counting down.
TTCTAAGTATATCAGTTATCCGTTATAAATTAAATCGGTACTGAAAATGATACATCTCTTTCGAGTAAGCGTTCTGATTCCTAGCAAATACAGGTATATATTTGCTAGGAAACTGATCGCTACTTAAGTGAGTTGCCGAAATAAAATAAAGCCTGCATAAAAAATGTAAAAAAACTACAAAAACAGAACAAAAGACAACTTTGACTTGACATACAGACGTTCAATTATAAAAGTTCCCTTATTCCCATATTTTCCCCAAAACCCTAAAAACGAATTCGAAGCCACTTAATAATTACAAATACGAACATACAAATTTTTCTTCACCACACGAGCTCGTAAAGTTGCATGTAATCCGCAAGAGTGGTAAATTAGATGGCCTTTAAACGGCTTCTAAATTGAAAATAACTATAGGTGCAAATAACAACAAGATATTACATCCCACTTACCTATTTATTTAATTAATTGTTAATTAATAACCGTTTCGTCGTCGTGCGACACAATTAATAATGTCTTGTGTTAAACTGGTTATTTGTGGCGTCTCAAAATTGATGTCATTTTTTTCGGAATTTCCTTACTGAGAACTAAGGGATATTAATTATATTGAAGTGTATTCTGTGACTGAGCTTATGGTATATATACTTATTTTGGTTGGTAGATGTATGGGATAGTTTGATAAATTTGATTCCTTATAGCACAAAGGACAAATGTAAAGGTACATAGGTACATATGTTGTCCGTTTATTAGTAGGTATTTGTTTTTGTGTAAGTATATTCATAATTGCTTTGACTATGTCTTTTTATTAGAACTACATACTTACTTAATTAATTTTGCAACACCCTACGTAATTGCATAAACAAATCATGTAAAATTAATTAATTTGCGCTACTTTAATGTTCTACGTAAGTAATCACATTGTATTGTCCTATCAATAAATACATATACCATAGTAATGTCTAGTAATTAGACGAAGGCTGACGACAATCTGTTTTTGATGTGTTCTTAATATGGCTGGTAAATAAACAAAATTAAATCTTCGACGGCTGGTTATAGCTGCTGCTAAACACCCAGCACAGAATAAATAATAGTGCCCAAAGCAAATAGGTAGTCTAGGGAAAGTATCAAACATTTGACGGACGAATCCTACTTGTATAGTAGTCACGTGTCGACTTTAGTGCTTCTTAGGAAACTTTGAGACAAATCCCTTACCGATTATATATAGTTTCGAGAGCCCAGCCCAGGGCTGTTTCGAGAAAATATATAACTTAGTACCCGGGAAGTCTTTTTTTATTTTCTCTCCTTTTAAAAGTGACCGTCATTTATAAATAGAAAATTGTAATCGAAACATTTTTAATCCAGCGTATTTCGCTACCGTGCAAAGAGGAAACGCCAGCAGCGTGCTAGGTACATTTAGCCGGGTACCTATGGCCTAATACTCGTAGCATATATAGTAACAGCACCAGTCATGGGACATTTAAGAGGAAATTTGGAGTATTTATGATATTTCCCTTATACATGTAAATGGTCTACCGCTTAGCGTGTTAAAAGATGAAAGTCCTATATGTCTTTCATGTTTTAGGCCTGTTGTATCAAAGATACTGCAATTAGTTTCCACATATTTAACAAATTAAAACTATGCTTTTTTTCTCCAGTCATGGACACCAAAGTTCCAGTAATGGGCCCCCGGTAATGGACGTGGATCCAATAATGGGCCCCCTATAATGGACATTGCTCTATGAGTATAAAATATTGAAATGGTGAATAAATTACGGCAAAATAAAACAATTTTTGGTATAAGCTTTTATTGCTGAATGTATTTTTCTTTCCACAGCCAGTTATTATTGTATTAGATCCATCGAGACAATTCTAATATACCCTAACACAATTAGTTAGGGTTTAATGCGATAAAGTTCCCATGGCCACCTCCTGTCTCCATCATCAGATCAGGTCCATGTTATCATAATATTGCATTATCATCCGATTTGCATACTTAATTACGCACTTACACAAAATTTCAACTGAATCGGAAATCGAAAAGTGGCTCAAATTCAGCTACCAAGATTGGACCCACACTAACTAACAGGGCAAGTTAAATAAAAGTTTGGAAAAACGATATTAATTTATCCGAAGTCAGAGAATACCTCCTGATTGACATATTTCTTAACTACATTTTATTTCTGTATTGTTTAAACATGAAATTATGGCATAGCAAGAATCATTCTGTCATTTGTCCCATCATAGGAGGTACGCAGTTTTACAGCTCCTATAATGGGATTGGGCCAAATACCACTATTTTTTTACATCTGTGGAGTCACAACATAGTGTGTTGTATACCTTATCTCATGGTAAATGCAATTAACAAAACACATTCTAGTTTTCATCAAGTATTAATTAATTAAAATTTAATAAATTAACTCGCTTCTCTTAGCGAAGTTGTTAAGAATTCGTAGTGGTATTTTTTTTCAGTGACACGACAACTTTTAGGTTGACGCCAATTTCTTAAAAAACAACCAAATTTAATAAAACTTCAAACTGCAACAGCTCTAGGACTCCTATTTATGATAATATACAGCCAGTGTTTATAAACTACTTTTAGATACTTATTTTAGAGGAATTATGTTTTTTTGTCCCATTACTGGTTCCACGTCCATTATAGGGTCCACTTAGTAGTGGACCCTATAATGGACGTAATACCCTTAATTTTTATATTTATTATAATTCTCTTTATTCATCATTTCTCTTAGGCTAGGGTTTTTATAATATGAATATAAAAGTAAAATTATATTTATTATAATTATAGTTATAAGTTTGTAAATTTCTGTATCTATTTACATTTCATCGAAACTTAAACGTAAGTAGGTATGGAAAAGATCACGTGATCCTTTTCGTTGGCATCTGTCATTTGATCATTTCGATACATTTTTACTTTTATAATAATTATCGTTTATCATACAAATAAAGGGTTAGTGATCATCAGAACCATCTAACATGTACCATCAAAGCAAACGAGCCAACTTTGCCTCCAAGACATTTTACTATTATAGCAAAAACACCACATATTATACACATGTGTTAATAGCGTAACATATTCGTTACATACATGTTTCAAATATAATTCATTTGCAATTATTATCGCGCTTCGCTTCCTTTTCAAGCTGTTGTTTACGTGTGTGTAAAGTAAAACTGGCATATTAGTGCGAGCGAAATGTATAGAAAGTAAATACGTAGACATTAAGCGAATATGTCAGTGTTAACTCGTGGTACGGGTGGTCAACCCTACGATATGAGCCATAAACCGTGTAATACCGATGATAAACAAGCTTGTTAAGTATTTACAAAATCCCTTGAAAGCTTGCCCTTTAACATGTTTAATAATTGTTTAATTAATAACGTGGTTTCGACCTTTGACCTCATTGGGACAGCCTCTTTACCAACTGGAATATTTCATGACATCCATGCGATGCGACCTCCTTAACTTCCTAAAGTAGTAGTATCAGCCACTATAGTTTGTGTCTTCAGGTAAGTACATGTTATAAAAAGAGTAAACAAAATCTACCGGACTAGTGAAGTGCATGTAGCTATTTACATACTGCATTATTATCGGCGGACACCGAATATTAAATAGACGGAAGGCATGGTAGGTATTAGGTACATTTTGTATTCACTATACGTCACCGAAACACAATATTTGCAATGTGATGCCCAAACCGAGTGACCTTTACCGGTGTCCAGTTTGTTCGACATGAATATCGAACCTCCTACTTAGGAACTACGTTTGCATGAACAATAAAAATTTAAGGCGGCTGTTAAATAATAATATTATGATTTTTATTTTTTTCATACGTAGGTACTCGGGGATAGACTCTGTGCTCGGGGTAATAATGAAGAAAAACGAACTGCATAGGTAACAACGAATACCTACCCATTAAACCTCGGAATTTGAGGATTTTGAGGCCGCATTTGTCGTGTTTTTATTCGATTACCAACCTATATTTATTTAACTACCTACACCAATGACATAAAACAGGTTTAAGCTCCTAACTCCTTAGGAATCCAAATAAATCCTCCAATAAATCAAAAACGAATCGAATACATTTCAGAATTAGTAAACCTGCTAAAATATTAATTAATTTTAATGGGTACCTTCATATTTTAAAGTCGTAACACACTACCGCACCGCACCAAGGTCACGGTGCGGTGCCGTAGTGTGTTACGGCTATTAATATTCTAACTATAAAATTAATAAAATAACAGTTATTGCTCATTGCATTGCAATGCAAGTATCTAATTTATGTCACACAAGAAGTACCTACTAATATATACTGAACCATATTATATGGGCATTGTTTAAATTTAGAATGTTTACAATAAATTGATACCGTATCGAGCGAGAATTTAATGCACATTGAAGTGTTTTAGCCAAGTCCAGAAAAAGGTAACGCATGCATAAGCAATGTATATCCATTGCAAAGGTTAGGTAGGTAATAATATATATCCGTATTATACGTACATTACAAATTGCCAAATGCGATGTGCCAAAGAATTATCAAAAATTGCAAAGTTCACATGAAATAATGTCCGTATATTTACTGCACGTTTATTGTAATCCCTAATCTAAAGGGAACTTATTAATAGGCAAATTGCACGTGAATATTTATTAAATTTTTCTACTCTCAACTCTGGTCCTAATTCCGTTGTTCCTTTTAGCTTAAAATATTATCAAAATGTTCTATTAAATAAATATGTTTTATTAACTAAACATAATAGGTACCTACACATGTTCTATAAATTAGATTAAACTTTACTTCCGCTTTACTTACCTAACTAAATTACTTACATACTAACTTAAATGTAATTTGTGTATAAAGTACTAAAATACTTACAATATGGAATCAAGTTCTACAGTCAGTAAACTTAAATTGACAGTTTACACTTTACGGCAAACATATTGCATTGCGTCGATGGCCAATTCAAAGGTACTAAGTCATCTCGATAGGCCAATTTAAACTATTTACAGTTGTTTACTCGTCGTTTACTATCCCGCTCTTATCCGTGTAGCAGCCTCATCCGTCCTTCTCCACTCTTTCACTTTGCCAATGGTCAGCTTCTAAAAAACCAAAGGATCTCTATTAAAAAACACTTACCATTTCGGAGAAGGCGCTCTTAGGTCGTCTCGCCGGGGCACCATTCATGATTAACTCCACAAGTTCACTAACACTTCACAAAACTTGTCAAACTTCACTACACTTTTGCTGAATGCCAGAGACAAGCATCGAAGTCGGTTTATTCGATGAAGTCATACATTTATTTGTTGATAAGTTATCGGGTGTTGCGGAACTTCTGAGAGAGCGAGACGTGGAGCCGGCGGCGACGCAGGTTTGTGACTGCCTGACTGCCGAGTGCCGGCCGTGGAATTGTTCCGAACCGGCCAGGCCATTCCTTCGCCGACGGTTTTTTACCGGTCAACAGACCATTTAAGAGGTTATGTTTTGTACACGCGCTCCTCTCCCCCTGTTAACGTTGTTTGTAGACAGAGTTTGTGATGATTGGTACGTTTTCAATGCCATGCTAAGTTTACACATTACAGCTGAACGCATGATTCACTTGAGACATGTTTACCTTTTCTGTTTTATAGACCACCAGTGCTGAGAAAGATTCTTGCAATACTTACGTTTATACAATTAAAGATGTATGTATAAGATATTTATTTGATACAATATTAATCATAACTATAAACCTAGGTAAGTACTTACTTGCATTGATCGTTCTAGTATAAAATGAAGGTAGGTAGTCACCCTTGCACCAATCACTAACCCACGGTTAACCGGTTAACTCGGGTATATGGAAGGGTGCAAGTGGCCCTTAAAATGTGTGGGCTACGGAATTCATTTTATTCAATTAAGCAACATCTTATACAACTAACTTTTAGAACTTGGCCAGTTTATTACTTAATACAATTTTTTTTCAAGCGGCTGTTTAATATTATAAATTTTATCTCCGAAAAACATGGGCATTTAAAACATGCAATCCATAAGTATTCAATCTACCATGGATGCGTCACTAGAGGCAGTCGCAAGTTAATCTTAGGCTGCGCATACGGCGCTGGTGACGTCAGCGCATGTTTCTATGCGACACTGGCATTCTACAGCTAATTCACGAAACATTGTATTTCGGTTGTAAACCGGTCCTTTTTAACTTTTAAATACTCAACATATTTTAGATGTGTCACTACAACTTATACTGAGACTGAGGGCCATACTCGATTGTACTTGCTTCTATGGTCATCTTTTCGCTATGGCAGTAACTTTGAATTCACAAAAACAATCCTGCCCTCCTGGGCCCATAACCTATGGACTTGGAGTGGAATTCTACCAGAATTGAAAAGGCTAAAACATTACGAGTATATAGTAACGAGTGTAGTAACGAGTACAGACATTAAAACGATTGACAAAATAGAAAACCACAGACAAAACAAAAGTTCCCAGCTCATGGCATGAGGTTTACAACCTGTTTGGTTTATAATATTCTAACAGTGTCGAATTGTAGTTTTTGCGAATTCAGGGTTGTTCTCATAAAGTCATAACGAAGTTACTCACAGTAATGAATACCAGTCGCGTGTATCACCTAAAAAACCGGGCAAGTGCGAGTCGGACTCGCGCACGAAGGGATCCGTACCATAATGCAAAAAAAGGCAAAAAAAAAACGGTCACCCATCCAAGTACTGACCCCGCCCGACGTTGCTTAACTTCGGTCAAAAAATCACGTTTGTTGTATGGGAGCCCCACTTAAATCTTTATTTTATTCTGTTTTTAGTATTTGTTGTTATAGCGGCAACAGAAATACATCATCTGTGAAAATTTCAACTGTCTAGCTATCACGGTTCGTGAGATACAGCCTGGTGACAGACGGACGGACCGACGGACAGCAGTCTTAGTAATAGGGTCCCGTTTTACCCTTTGGGTACGGAACCCTGGGTTCCCTAAGATGCGCTTGGTAAGTATGCTTTGTGAATAACACAAGCGAATGCATGTGACCGCCGCGCCGTGTTCTCCACAAAACGTTACCGACCTTGATGCGTTATACATTTCACAATGCCTATACCTAATCATTAGTGGTAATGTTAATATGATTCACTTCTCTCCCCGAAGCGTAACTTTAAAGCTTGAGTGCAAAAGATTTAGCGCCCTTCAATAAGTTATTTTCAACAATCGCATGATTAAACGGACTTACCTGACAAAATGATGAATACTTTGCGGGGTATTGTTATTTTGGTTTGATATATTTATTTACATATTTATTTTTGCGGTGGGTGGACGTTAACATTAATTGCATGTAAAAATATACGCATGTAAATTGTAAGTATGTATAAGAAGGAGAAGCTTTGAAGACCACCGGGTTACAGTCAGCCACAGTGTACAGTGAGCATCAAAATAAACATATTAGACTATGCGTCAAAAGTATCTACGTACCATTCTCTAGTTTAGGTACCAAAAATAGGATGTCTTTACATGTAGAACAATCAGACTGGTACATACTTTTTAATGCCTAATGTAGAGAAAATATCTCTATTTCAAATAGTATCCGAGAGTGGCAGATATTTTTGGTGCATTGTTACATCCATATCCACATACCACCAAAGAGTTCGCCGCGAGCAGCCGTTGCGAGCGGTAGTGTCGAGCGGAGCACCGCGCTTCGTTTTGCACTGATACCTAGGCTGTGTTGTTTTCGTTATTCCCGTGCGCGTCGCAGGTGTGCGATTACGCAACAATTAGTGAGCATTGCACCGCTTATCTTTATAAATGGTGATTAATGGACGCTGATGATGCAGACCCCAAAGAACAAACTAGTGAAATTAGTTCTATGAGTGCTAAATTAGTAAATAATCAATCAAACAATATGAATAAGTGCAAAGTCAATAACAAAGTAGTAGGGTCAATCTTAAAAGACTCAGATGGCAGATTTCCGGTCGAATGCTGGCACTGCTCGAAAATAAATAATGTAAAGAACTTTTACCAGTGGCATAGTGACCAAACCAACATTAAACAACTTAAGTGCAGTGACTGCCATAAAGAAACCAGTGTTAAGTGTTTCCTAGAACTAATCCCCAATATAGAAAAAGATGAATTAAATGGTTGTAGCCATATTATCCGAATCATTTCGTGCAATGCGGCCACATGCCAAGTAAATAATAAAAATTGTCGAGAATGCAATAAGCAGTTCCACATTAAAATCATTCCGAATCTTGATTTAATAAGCAAAGAACGCGTGATTTGTGAATGTAAAATTGTTAACGACTACATGATTTACCCACATAATCAAGTCAATAAAACTAATAAACAACGAAAATCGCGCGGCAAAAGTATTGAACTTAGCGCAGCGAGTACCACACCCGGGCGTCGAGATAATTCGAGGGGCCGGCCGGCGTATGCTTCGAAGGACGATTTGGCGGATCACATACGCGTGAATATTCCTACCACAAACCGTTTTGATACTTTATCGCAAACCAACGAACAAAATACACAAGAAGCACAGAAATCGAGCGACGAATGGTCTCAACAATATAAAAGTAAGAAGCGAGCCCGAATGGACCACTCTGGACGAACCACAGATAAGAACGCGATCATCAAAACACCCGATATAACCACTGGAGAGGGAAATGCCTCAACGCCGCACGCAGAGGCTAAGTCTGTTCCTTATCAGCAACCATCGGCACACATACCAATGATCCGAATCACCGACCGTGAACTGATTGAAAATGCAGAAGCAGTTAAAAAGATAAGAGACATGGCCATCTCACTTGGTTGCTGCTACAGCATTACACCAAATAAAAAAATAATTTGGATAAAGCCCAAAAACGGCGAAGCTCGTAAAAAAGTGATTGAAGCCCTTAGCGCGCTTAATAAAGAACTGAGATTTGTAGCCCCCGTCCCCAAAGGGGAGCAACAACATGCAACGAGAGTCATCCTTCGCAATAATACATACGATGAACCACTTGAGATACAACTTGATGAGATCGAAAGATGTATAGGTATTCGTCCACTCAATATTAAAAAAATAAAGGACCATTTGCAACTGGTCATTTTTGATCCATCGCATAGCTTCGAAGACGTGGCACTAGCAATGAGAAACACCTCTGACCACTTTTTTGGAGCTCCTAAAATGAAGCCGGAGCCATACAAAAAAGATCCTAAACGAGTAGTGCAGTGTAAAACTTGCTACCTCTTTAACCATTCAACATCAGCGTGCCACGGCCGCAAATGTCCGGAAACGATTACCGTAGCCAATCAAGAAAACATGGAGATTGAGGTGTGCTATGCTTGTCACAAACCAGGCCATGGAGCAAATCAAGTGAAATGTGAGCATTTTCAAGCTGAAATTAAAAGGAAAATGGATCTGCATGCTGCTCGAGAAGCGAAAAATAAGAGACCAACTATCACAGCCAGAAGAGCAATGTCGAATAATATTAAACAAGGAGTCTCTTTTGCGAATGCGGTCTCTGCCCTACAACAAATAAACAGCAACGCGGACACTGGTAGACCGGCTTCCCTTTATCTTGCATAATATCGATTGTCCGAAATACACTTCGCATAGCAGGTTTCGCAGAAACATTTTTAACCGAATGATACTTTTGCATAATTGTATAATTAGCATAACTGTCATGTCGCATAACATTCATTTGGCAGAATTTTGAATAGCAGAATACTACTATCGTCGATTTTACATACGCAGAATTGTATGTAGCATAAATTACATTCCACCGAATTTCTTATGGCATATTGCTCATATTGTAGACTTGAATTTCGCAGAATGTTATGCAGCAGAATAAAAGTTCTGCCGAAATTGTTACCGCATAATACTCATGTCGCTGACTGAACCTACACAAAAGGAATTGCTGCCAGAACTACAGGTTAAGTTAGGTTAGAACTGCGACCCCTACATAAAAGGAATTGCTGCCAGAACTATAGGTTAGGTTAGGTTACAATTGCGACCCCTACACAAAAGAAATTGTTGCCAGAACTGTAGGTTAGGTTAGGTTAGAACTGCGACCCCTACTCAAAAGAGGGTGCGTAACGGTCCATATAACAACTTTTGATATATTTTTAGTCGATATAACGATTGAGGGACATAATGCACTTTTGCTATAACAATACATGGTATATTCTTAAAGAGTCTAACTATCGTCAAGTATAATGAACTTGTAATATAACAACTTCTAATCTAACATTAACAGCGTATATAATTAAGTTCGATATAACGCTCAGTTGGCATAATGTAGTACTGGTATAATTTGTAATATTTACTACTATTATAACAACCTACGTATTCGAACTTAAGGCAGGTCTCAGTTAGGTACGACGACGAGCGAAGCGAGGAGGAGTGTTAGGTAGAACTGCGACCCTACAGCGCGCGAGCCGAGCGAGCGAAGCGAGCGTGCCGCGGTAGCGGCCGGCGAAGCGCCAGAACCGACTTTTTTTATTATAACCTCAACTTATACATTTGAATACATTATACCATAAATACTTATAACAAATATTCATTATATCCAGTAAACGTTATATCGAATAGCTTTTATATCGATTAAACATTATATCCCATGAAAATAGTTATTTTGTTGTTATATCAAAAGTTCATTATACCGCTTAAGTGATTATACACCATGAAATGATATCAAAAGTTGTTATATATTTTGAAAATATATCAAAAATTGTTATACGGATCATTACACACCCCTCAAAAGAACCTGCTTCCAGAACTGTAGGTTAGGTTAGGTTAGAACTGCGACCCCTACTCAAAAGAAACTGCTTCCAGAACTGTAGGTTAGGTTAGGTTAGAACTGCGACCCCTACTCAAAAGAAACTGCTTCCAGAACTGTAGGTTAGGTTAGGTTAGAACTGCGACCCCTACTCAAAAGAAACTGCTTCCAGAAGTGTAGGTTAGGTTAGGTTAGAACTGCGACCCCTACTCAAAAGAAACTGCTTCCAGAACTGTAGGTTAGGTTAGGTTAGAACTGCGACCCCTACTCAAAAGAAACTGCTTCCAGAATTGTAGGTTAGGTTAGGTTAGAACTGCGACCCCTACTCAAAAGAAACTGCTTCCAGAAGTGTAGGTTAGGTTAGGTTAGAACTGCGACCCCCCCGCGGGTTGCTCACCTTGTCGTGGTGGAGGGGCTTAGTAATCGTGGCTTGGTCACCCACGGTGAAGCGAAGCGGCAACCAGGGCCGGCCTGTTTGACGGTCGGGCTGGCCCGAGGAGGACGCTCCAAGTGGGCTTGTTAAGCCCGCTTGTGACGCGTTGGAGGTGGACCGTCGAGGAAGAGGAGTGTCGGTATTGCGGTGAGCCGTTCTCCCTATCCTCGGCGGCCGAGGTGGGATCGCAGGGGAAGAGGCGTGATGGTATTACGATCGCCACTCGCCCTATCCCCTGCGAACTTGGCGGTGCCGTTCCGCTGTAGCGGCGTTGGTGGGGCTGCAGAGGAAGAGGAGTGTCGGTGTTACGATGTGCCGTTCTCCCTGTCCTCTGCAGCCGAATTGTGGTTTTGCGACAGACCCATAGACCTGATCTGTCGCCGGGCACCGGAGAACTTTCTGGCGCCCGTAGCTTCCTTGTGGCGGGCTCGGGGGGGTCCGCTACAGTGCAGAACGGAGGCGGAGGAGGAAGGCGCGTCGAACCATCTGGCGCGCCTAGCGTGAAGGGCCTTCGGGCATTTGCGAAGGAGCCGCTCGTGGGCGGCTGCCGCCGGTGGGGTCGCGGATGAGTACGCAAGCGTCCCCGTAACCCCACCAATAGGGCGGCGAGGCGGTATATGGGGGGTTTTTAGTGGGTATACCGTGGGCCTCATTAGCCTAGACGGGAGTCCCACATAACCACTCGGGTCACCCCCCGCACCCGGGTGGTATGCGGAATGCATTTTCCCCCTACAAAAAAAAAAAAAGGTTAGAACTGCGACCCCTACTCAAAAGAAACTGCTTCCAGAAGTGTAGGTTAGGTTAGGTTAGAACTGCGACCCCTACTCAAAAGAAACTGCTTCCAGAACTGTAGGTTAGGTTAGGTTAGAACTGCGACCCCTGCTCAATAGGTACTGTTGGAGTAGGTATTCATTGGTGTAGTAGGGTAGGGTAGAGAAACTAACTATCCATCAAAATATTATTCTCATCAATAGTATGCCAATGAATTATTCTGCCTAAGGAAATTGTGCGAAAAGACAGTATGCCAAGTACATATTATGCGACGCAATTTTCGGCAAAACAATTATTCGATTATAGTATTATTCTTCAAATTGAGATTATGCCATTGCATTATTCTGCTTTACAAAATTGTGCGAAACAACAGTATGCCATGAAACTTATGCAAAAAGTAATTCTGCGAAATGATGATTCTGCCAAGGGTTGCTATGCGAAAGTAAAATATGACAATAAATTTTATGCAACATATTAGTAATCCTGGTAGACCATTACAGCAGTCCAGCAATCAACAGCAGGTCTCTACCACAAATGCGTCAATCGTCGTACACCCAATGGACAAAAAGATGATGCTTATTGAAACGATGCGAAAACTATGTAACATACTTCTAGAGCTCACAAATGGCGACTTCTTTTAGGAGCAAGCACTTTGCAAAACTACGCATATTGCATGTCAACGCTCAGGGGCTAAGAAAGAAATTCGAAGAACTCAAAGCTTTGACAAATAAGTACAGACCCCAAATCATTGTGGTAAACGAGTGTAAGCTTGACTTTGATAAAGTAAAATACAACATCAAAGACTATGATAAAATCACAGATTCCAGAGCACAACACCTTACTACTGCAATGTACATAGCTAGAGGTCTAAGATGGACGCAAACTCATCTTACTACCAACTGGCAGGATGACGATAGAAGGATAGAGGGTGTAGCTATCCGTCTCGTTGTTAATCATGCAACCGGAGAATCAATAAACATCAAAGGTATATACATCCCGATCCCAAATCAACATCATGCACGCGACGAATTCGAGGATATCCTAATGGAAAGCAGCGCCGCCGTGATTGGAGACATGAATCTTCAAATGAGAATACTTGGCCACACACGTGACAGAAGCCTCGGTACACTTGTTAAACGACTACTTCAGGAAAATGTTTGTTCGTTTTCCAACACTGGACTGCCATCGAGACCAAATAGTCGAGGTAACGGTATACTAGACACCGCAATTCTCACGCATGAGTCACAAAATATAGACAGAGTCACAGCGAGAGGCATTGAATCTATCGGCTCAGATCATTTACCTTGGTTGCTCGATCTACACATCGATGTAGCTCGAGAGCCAAAGCTAGTGCGAAACATGAAAGCGATCTACGAAAACGAGCAACTCTCCAAAAGATACGAGGCTATTTTTACTGAAACCATGGGACATCTCGGCGATATTAACAGCGATGTAGACTGTGACACGTTTATACAACGGTTGGAAACCTCCCTGACTGCAGCGTTGAATGAACTGGCTCCTCTTAAAGAAGATTGCAGACGAGATCACTTACCGGCGGAGATCAAGCAACTCATCATGGATAGGAACGCTGCACGCAACAAAGCGTGGCGTTTGCGACACAACCAACTACGACAGCCAGCTCTACGCCGAGAACACAATAGACTGAAACGCGAAGTGTCCATTGCGTTACGCACACTTCAAGAGGAATCTTGGCTGAAGATTCTCGAAGATCCACGAAATAGTAGAAGTCATATGTGGCGCATCCAACGCAGCATGAAAATGCCACCACAAAAATTACCGCAGATTGCGAACTGCAACACTGAAAAAGAAACGATTGACGTGCTCGTTGATGCTGCTATCGTTAAGGAAGCTACTATTTCGCCGGAAGATGAAGGGACAGAGAAGATAACTCCGTTTCACCCACTCGATCTAACGTCAACAGATGAAATTAAAATAGCACTTAGAAGGTTTAAAAACAAAAAAGCGCCTGGCCCGGACCAACTACGAGCGGACGCTCTAAAACTCGGAGGACAAGCATTTCTCGAGGCATACAAAAAGGTAGCAAACTACGTGCTCTCCACAGGCTACTTCCCGAGTCGATGGAAGCAAGGAGAGTGTATCTTCCTTCACAAATCAGGTAAGAACCACAGAGATGCTAAATCATACAGACCCATAACGTTACTTAACATTATGGGTAAACTGTGTGAAAGGTTAATACTGACAAGGTTACAGGATATTAGCCGTCGACTACAACCACCGTTTCAACATGGGTTCACACAAGCACGAGGTACTGGCACACAGATACTTCGCACCGGAAAATTTATAACCGACGCACTTGATGTAAAAGACAGTGTAGCAATGATATCGACTGATTTAAGTAAGGCATTCGACTCGATTAATCATCGCGGCCTTATCAAGAAGTTACAAACCAAAAATGTTGAAAATAACTTAATAAAGATGATAGAAAACTATCTGATGGACCGGACAGTGCGAGGCAAGTTTCGCACTACCATAGGAGAAGAAATGCACGTCCCACATGGTGTACCGCAGGGCTCCATACTTGGGCCTGTTATCTTCAATTTGTACGTGCACGATATATGGGACGAACATGACAGATTACAAGGTATCAAGTTGTCGCAATATGCAGACGACCTCTGTGTGCTGAACAGGGCAGCCCGTCCAGACCAGGCTACAACCAGAGCAGAATGGGCAGTGGAAACTGTCATTGATTATTATAAGCGTTGGGGACTGAAGTGTAATGTCGAAAAGACGGAATGCATTATGTTTACCAGAAAAAGGGGCTACAAACCAACGGTTAAACTAAAAGACCAGACTTTGCCGTACAAGAAAGAAACAAAGTACCTCGGAGTGATTTTTGATAAGACAATGACGATGGGGCCGCACACGAACCTGGTAACGATAAAGGCAAAGCGTATACGTGGAGCCCTCAGCTCAATCATTGGCTACTATGCAAAAACAGACATCACAGTGAAACTTGCCATCATTCAAGCGTGTCTGTTACCGGTACTGGACTATGGTACCGTTCAACTCCTACCACGGTATAGTAAAACCAACTTGCTCAAAATAGAGAGGCAATACCGTATGGCTTTAAAATCAGCAGCACAGTTCCCGCGACGCACACCTACTGAAATGCTGTGGGACACATTAGATTGGGACCCGTGGCACATTCGTGTCCACGATCTGCATCAAGATATGCTGGAGAAATTGAAACAGCTGAACATAGCGGACCTTGATACCCCAGGTGACGCATATCTCGGCTACGGTCAATTTAACCCTTTACTCACTAACCATAGGATAGGAGACATTCCGTATATCGTAAATAAAAAAGACCGCAGGAGACCACTCAGTACAAGAGTAACAGTTCCTAGGTCACATAGATTGTAAGTTAGTTTTAAGTAGTTATTAAGAACACAACAAAGAACGTTCAATGATAGTTGTCCTTATATAAAGTAACTAACATAAATCAAATACACCACACTTGCACTGATCTCACCTAGACTTAAGCGAGCATACACCCCTGAGACTCGAACGGGAGCAGGGACACAAATTGTAACCGATAACTATGAAAATAAACCAATTCTGATTCTGATTCTGATTCTGATTACCACCAAAAACATCAAATTACTATGAAGGTGCGACGTAGGTAAATAAATAATAGTGGCACCAATACTGTCACTTAAGTCGTGTGCATAGGTACTTAGATGGACCTTATGGCTCCTCTACACGATGGGCCAACGCCGGCCACTCCAAGGGACGCAGCCATGCGGTAGAATGAGATAGCAATATCACTTGCTCCCTCTAACGCAAAAATGCGTCCCTTGGAGTGGCCGGCGTTGGCCCATCGTGTAGAGGAGCCATTATGTTTTTAAACGTTCCAGAACCTACCGGTATGTTTATATTAAAATTGTCTCTGCCTCAAAATATTTGTCGCGTTGTGTGGCCTGTAATTGGAGCATGCCAGCTATCCATGTAATGCAGACCGTTACGCGGGCCGAGCGTGAAGATCTCGCGCTCTGGCTTGATTGGATTCTGGTTGGAGATCATGCGCACGAATGCGCTGCGCTGTTTTTAAAATTCGAACCGTTATAGAATGCTGTCTTTATTTTGCTAATCCGAATATTACAGTCAAGTCAGTTGGCCAGCCAGATGAGCAAGCAATGTTAAGAAAGTTGGATTGGAACGATTATACAAAGTGGCGGGCCATGGTTTTTAAGAGGACGTTGAAAGTTATAGTCCCGATTTAAGGTCCTTTATACGTATAGTCTCTTTTACGAACAAGAGTCAGTCAAAATATTTGGCCACCAACAACCCACGCCACCACTAGCAACATATCGTATTATGTAGGTAATCCCTCTTTACTTCACCGATAACCTTATGAAAAAAGTACGATACTTAGGTATTTAAGTGATGATGGTCCAAGGTCAGGTATGGCTGTTATAAAGTCCGCCTTACTTATGAACCTAATTAATTATATGTCTAACCTACGTCATTTGCAAATATGTAATTTTATTGATGTAAATTGAATAATGAATAATTGGGCAGTATATGAATTGAATAACATATTAACATTGAATAAATTTAATTCCAATAAATCTTACGTGCTTACGGCGGTGTTTATTAAAATTTTTGCGTGAGATGTTCACATTTATATGGAAATTAGTTCTATTTCCAACAGCAAAACATTTCTATACAAGTCACGTCACATTCGACTCGCCGAGACAGACACTTACTTACGTACTCGGTAAAAGAGATTGATGCAATTTTATTGAGATTAACTTAAAAATATATGATCAATTTCTCACCAAATAATGCCAAAGGGTGTATTTGGGTGGTTAATCCGTATTCTTTGAAATATTTCAATTTAGATTATTAGGAATAGAAACGAGTATACAACTAAATAACTATTCATACATTCAAACATTCTGATGTTGACTAGTCCTAAGTACTCTCCTATTCAATTAATTTTGCATTGTTTTGGCGTTGTACTAGTAGCAACATTATTTTTAATATAGTCACAAGAAACGTCATCAAAAGCAAGACATTATAGCTTATTTATAAATAAGTATTACGTTATTTTGCGGCGTGGGTGTAATAATAAAGACATTCACGCGCAAAACTCATCGTACCTAACCCAAAGACTCAATATAGGTATACCGGGTGTGGCCTGTAATATAAGCCAAAAAATTAAACTGTAGGCTGTACTCCTCATACTGACCAACATTTGTTCAGCGACTTTTAAAAATAAATTGTGGTTTGATTTTTAATACACTTTAAAGTTTATTCTAAGACGCAATGTATTGCGAATTTTATTATGTTTAAGGCGTGACAAGCAACATCAATCACAATGATATGGCATGGCGATGGCGGCCATTGAAGATAATATTTATTTTGTATGAAAAATAGGGAGTCTAAATACTTCATAATTTTTAAAAATTGTTGAACAAAAGTGTCACCGTTTGAGGAGTACAATCTATGTTTTAATTATTTGCTCGTGTTACAGGCCACAGCCGGTATTTCTAAAGGAACTTGCATAACTGCGGTGCATACAATTGAAATGACGCATTCCTAAGTTCCATCAAACCAGTGAAGTAGAGGAAGCAAGGAAAATAATTATTAGAATTTTTCTGAAAAGATAGAGAGATGCAAAAAAACGTAAGGAATAGTTGCTTGCAGTAGGAACTAGTGATCCAAAGGACTCGAGCCTTTTAGCTCTTTTTTAGGGCTCGCCTCATGTCTTGACGCCTAAAAGGCTAAAAGTCTATTTAGATTAGCTTTTTAGCCCCCGAACCTAGTTCTATTTAAGAGCCTTAGACTCTTGGGGCTTAATATAGGGTTATTAGCCCCAAGAGTCTAGGATCCTAAATAGAACTAGGCTCGGGGGATAAAGAGCTAAATAGGCTTTTAGCCTTTTAGGCGTCAAGAGATGAGGCGAGCCCAAAAAAAGAGCTCCAAAGGCTCGAGTCTTTTGGATCACTAGTAGGAACTTAGGGATTAACCTTCTTCAATTAAGCCTGAACATGAATAACAGATGATACCTCATCAGTTTTCGAAAATCTTAATAAGATCATGTTGAAGTACAAAATTTTTCCGTTAGGAATTCAGCATTATTATAAAGATATCCATTAATATACAAAAAATCTGTCTCTAAAAAACTGCGACATATGAGCGAACTATCCGCTCTCTAAGTAGACGTGAGAAAGATTTCAACGGGGTTTCGCTGCCTATTTAATAAATCCTAATAATATTTAACAACGTACTAATAGTTTGAATCAGAAATATCAATTTAAGTATTTTCAAAGCGCACGCACATTGAAAAAGGTAATTGAACGTACCTAAAGCCTTTTACTTACTTTGAAATTGTGGCCTAAGCACGATTCTGTTGTTACTTGACACTATATTTTATGCAATTGAATACTTATTTAAACGGCATTTAGCATAGGACTTTGAGAAAATATAGTAAAAATATGAACATTTAATAAGAAAATCGAGTAAAGATTTTATCCATTACCTAGTGACTGTAATTTAATAAATTTACCTACAGTTAGAGAGACCGTGGTAGTGAATTCACAGGATTTCTTTTTGGACTCACATCATAAAACGTTTATAGCTTAGATAAGATCTAGATCTTACCAACCAGCTTGACTAGCAAATAGCTAAGCTTGTATATAATGTAGAATACAGCATACCCGTCACTGAGCCAAACGAGTTCCGTGGTGAAAGTCGAGGGATAGCTTTCGAAAACTAATATAAGGCCTGCTGCACTAAGAAGATATTAGAGTCATGATTCTTTGACATACCTAGGTTTAGGTCCCAAATTTTGTATCCTAATTTGGGTCACCGATCATGTAAAGCTGATTGAATAATATCAAACTTTGTTTGAGATATAAAAAAGAGTCAAAGTTAATTGTGAGTACCTTCATGGTACCTAATGTTTTTTTCAGAAGGCAGAGGCGGTAATATGTTTCCGAAATGAGTTTTTGAGATTGAAGGTCCTTTTGATATTGTTACTATCGTGATATTTGATATCGTCGTATCGTTTAGATTCTTATTACACTATGTATTTTTAGTGAAGACAGTTCTATGCTAAGTCGCGAAAATAATTGTAAAACAAAATTCTTGCTTTTTACCTATAGCAAAGGCGAAGTTTTCCCTAATACCTATGTTCAACACGTTTACTAAAATCAATTTTAATTCATAGGTACGCAGGCGTCCGAAAATAGAACCAGATTGCAAACTTTTCATTTAGTTTCTTGAGTATAGAAAACAAGCTTCTAATACATTGAGACCGCTTAAAGTTTCAGTCAAAGGAAGCATTTAACAGTGTAGCATGATTACCTACGCCTATGAAGGTGAAACCATTGAAAACTTTCTCGACCTAAGTATTTATAGGTAGGTACCTACATATTACTGAATCAGCAACAGTAAACAAAATAGTTTAAGTAGGTATGTTAATATTATATTAAATATTGATATGTTTAGTACAATCTAAAATAGTGGTACTTATAGATCCTGATATCTAATAAATTTTATTAATTTTAACTCTTACCTTATTTGAAGACTGATTGAAACTACGGGTGCAGGGTGGCCCTAGGGCTGGCTCATTCCTTGGTCAAAGAATATTAGGCATAGCTTTTCAGCGTGGTAATGTAGCCAGCCTTATGGGCACCCTTCTTCAGGGGACTTAGATGGGTAAGTTTTATTTGTTTATTTATTTTATTTGTTTTAATTTACTTAGTTTATACTTAGTTTTAATAATAGTTTATAAGTCTTGTTATTGTATTTAAGTCTTATTCCTTGCATAAATAAATTGCCCTGTTATTAAATAAACTTATTTGAAGTTTGTCTATTTTTACAATATGGCAAATAGGTATTATAAATTATCCTGCTATGGCCGACTTCAAATACAACGATTTTTATACCACGCAAGAAAGAATTCACTTTTTTAGATTTAAAGATATTCACTTATTCGTAATCTAACCTGCATGCCAATTTGCCTTTTACATATGCATATTAAGAATAATGTTGAACTTTATTTAATTTTGTTTTGTTCCATCGTTGGTACATAAATAAACGAAGTTTATTAGCGTGACTTGAAGTGCGTCAGTGACTGTAAACAAATAAATTGGTCCAACGAACCGACGGATTAATTTAGCCAATAAGGTAAAACCGGGCCAAGTGCAATGTGTCATTTTGCGGTACTTTTAATGATCACCAATGCTACTTGGTGACTTCATTTTCAGAGAAACCAACCAGTGGGTAATAACTAACATACATACATAAGTACATACATTTATAATCACGCCTATTTCCCGGAGGGGTAGGCCAGAAACCACGGATTTCCACTAACATTTTATTCTATTATATTTTATTTTCCATTGCTTTTCAGTGTATTAGTTATATCGTAGGTATATTAGTTATATCAATCAGATGATAGAGTCGAAAAGTGGTAGACCAGTTTCTTGGCTGACCGTACCACAAAATTGAGAAAAGTTAAAGATTAACAATAATCTCACCCTTGTCCAGGAGTTAATTAAGTAGATAATATAAATATTTTTAATTTAACTTTGCTAGCTCCACTGGGCATAGGCGAGATTATTGTTAGATATAGGCCAGATTATTTAGATACTAAAAACAGTAATTTTCTCTTATACGCGAAAATTAAATAATATGTAAATTAATTAGGCAAACTATACCACTTTTGTAAAAAATATACTTTAATTCAAAACGCAACGTGACGAAAGATTCTATAGTTGCCGACAACAAAGGTTAAGCTATTTTGTAAAGCCCAATAAATGTGTCGTGACACGTGACGTCCGATCAGATATCAACCAGAATGAATATGAATGCTTTCTGTCCGATCTCCGCACCGGCACAGTTGATATACCCAACTTTATCGTGATCCAAGCCAAATTAAATTGTATGCCGACGCCATAAGAAACTCAAATCCTAAACGCAACCATCTTAGAAATGTAGCCACCACCTACGCATGAAAGTAAAAGTATCTATTGCGTTTAAATCTTTCAGAAGTCCAAAGGTCAATATTTCTATATTGAGTATGTAATATTTTTATGGGCTTCTTTTTTTTTTTTTTTTATTATGCATGGGTTTACTCATGGCCACAGACTAGCCGAGGCGTAGACGTGGCCTACGATGGAGCGAGCTCGCCCAGAAGGTGCCTGTTCACTCTTGATTTGAAGGTAAGGCTTCTAATAAAACTTTACTGTTTCTGATGTTAGACCTAGGTGGAGTCAGCTTGTAGCTGTACTAGCCGTAGCTAAAATGGTAAGCGTTACAACTTACCATCGGTTATCCCCATATCAGATGATTGATGTTTTTTTAAAGTCATACCCCCTTAGGCACTTATTCATAAAACTATACAAGTCTCAATTAAAACGATTAAGACAAATGATTAATGGCCAATTGAGGCTTATAATGCGTTTATGAGAACGCCAATAGTCTTGTGGTGATATTTCTCTTACCTTATTTTCGTATAAGTATAGACGAGTTAAAAATTTGTTTCACTATACGTATAGGTACTGTTTCCCGGTCGTAAGTGTGTGGTAATCGCAATACCACACGTTTCTTGATTAAGAACCTCATTCTTATTTCAACTCCCAGATAGTACCCATAGACTCGTTTAAGTAAGGTAAGGTAAGGCCTAATAACTTGATCGGTTTGTCTGGCACACGATCGCAGACCCAGTTCTACACTTTCTATTAAGATATTACGAGTATGCAGATAAGATCGAAAAGATGAAAAAAGCGTACGCAAATTTATCGTGTGTATCTCAATTATTATCCTGGATTCTATATTTTATTTCATACAACGAACGTCTGCTTACTACGAGCAGTGTTTGGTTATGCATGCATCGCAGTATTTTATTTCTCTTTTAATTAAAAACTGTACCGCATGTACGCAATTTTAAAATTTTACCGGTAGCTTTTTGTTGCTTTTTTGACTACAGACAGTCTAGACATTTAATTAACTAGACTCAGATTAGTGTTCCCAAAATGTAGGCTCAATGCTTCATAAATTTTGCAAGTACGTATCTGTCTACATCGACGACCGGTCTGGCCTAGTGGGTAGTGACCCTGCCTGTGAAGCCGATGGTCCCGGATTCAAATCCCCGTAAGGGCATTTATTTGTGAGATGAGCATAAGATATTTGTTCCTGAGTCATGGATGTTTTCTATTTATTTAAGTATTTGTATATTATATATATCGTTCCCACAACACAAGCCTTCTTGAGCTTACCGTGGGACTTAGTCAATTTATGTAAGAATGTCCCTATAATATTTATTTAGGTATACGTACAGACAATAGACAGATCTACTAGATCATAATAAATAGTATGGAATACTCATAGAAGATGTATGGCGTAGTACTTTATAGTTAAAAAATAAAATAAACCATGGTATTCGTTCATACTTTCTTCGCCGTTAGAGTTTCTTCCCACTCGTGATCGAAATTTGTAAAAGCATTGCAATCACAATAAGAGGGTAATGGTGCATGTCAAATGCAGGGTTCCTTTTATACTCTTCAAATGTGCGCTAACCAGTTCTAGTTTTAAACAGCTTTTCTATTTTTTAACAAAGCGACCGCATTTCTTGTTTCACGCTTTTATTGAATGTCTTTGAGTCGCATGATGTGGTAAGTAGATTGACAATCTCGACATTTCGATCCTTTTAATACATATAATTTATAAGGAACGAAATTTAGAGTAATGTTATTTTATTTGGCATCTGGCCAAGTTATATGATCACGCCCGGACCATTTCAAGTTTGAGGACCATTGCGACCCCGCAATTTTCAAAAGTATAGGTACGCTGTCCTCAAGTTTAATTTTAAATTTACATATATAAGTAAGTACCTACCTAACCCACGAATTATACAATGACGTTATACTTCATTACATACGTTCCATATCAAAAGTATTACCCAACTCTTCGAAAACAAGTTCGTTCTGAGCGATAATCACTTAAAAAAACAGACAGGGTTTTTGAGAGTGTCCTAGTATAAAAATAGGAAGTATTTGGAGATCTACTTTTTTGTTGGAATATAGACTCTATATAAATATAGAATAACGACTAATTAAATTCATAATGCAAAAATAAAACACAATGAACGTGTAGAATCACTCAAAAACATTGCTCTTTTTAAATATATATTAAATATATTAAGAACGGGTCACTCACGTATTTTAAGTCGAAAAACGCTCGACATGTTTCACTCCGTACGGAGTGAAACATGTCGAGCGTTTTTCCCCGTTCCCGTGACCCCGTTCCCGTTTCCGTTCACGTGAGTGACCCGTTCTTAATATATTTAATATGTCTGTCTCTCACGGAAGTTTTGTTATTAAAATTGCTCTTTTTCTTCAACAGTCGGGCATAAAGGAAGAATCATTGCGAGAAATTTGCGTTTTCCTGTTGTTTTGAGCAGGTAATCTCAATCATATTTCAAGGGAACGGTTGCTTATGAAGGCAGCCTTAGGGCCCTTAGGTTATCCAATTTTTCGTATGAGCTGTTTGCATAATGTTATATTTTATTATACCTAAGTATACATATGTAGAAAAAAATAAGACCGTGCCCGTTACTGCTCGATATGTTCTATTTCATACCAGCTTTTACTGTGATTTCTATTCCCAAAAATATTTAAAATGAACCCTAAGCTGGGAGTTGGTTGAATAGTTTTGTTTTAGCCGTGGCAGGACACATGCCAGCCGGTACGACCGACAGTTCGCGATTTCAAATACCGACAACGGGGTGGATTCGAAATATTTCTAAAATAGCTTGTATTTTTCGGTCACTTGTTGTTTTTGTAAAAACACTGATTGTTACTGAAATAGACATCTTATTTTTATATAGAGTCGAAGCAAGCTGGCTCTACCTTACCTACGAACTATATTAAAATAGTTGACTATGATGACTGATAACTCTCATGAACTCATCACGGTACTTTTAGGTACAGTCAGACTATAAATTAGCCTCAAAAATTTTAATATCAGATAAATACATCCTGAACCTAAAGTTTGAGATTTTAGCTGATCCTCTAGAAACATCCTATAGTTACTCGTATTATTGCCTGCTACCTGCATTGAACCCGATAAAAGGACCCAGAGCGATGATCCAAACCCTTCTCCCTTATGCATCTCCATAGTTTCCCGAAAAAGGTCTTAGGTTATTAATAATAAGTTTTTACCATACTTCCCATACAACTTATTACTAAGTAAGGATTGCCATGTATGAATTGAGCACTCTAAGGTTACTGATTTCTCTATGGATCTGTGGAATCCTCCAGTTTCCATACAGCAACGATAGGAATTCGCAGTGCAGGGCTTTCGTCACTGTATCCCCTACCCCGGCTTGTTAGCGTGGCAACGCACTGGCAAGGTCGGCCGTTGCTCTCGGAGTCTCGGAGCTTGAGTGACGTCATGCTGTGCTTTTAGTAGCTAACTAGTTTAATTATGCAATTCGATTCGACTTGAATCGTGTTAAAAGGGTGATTTTGTGCTTGAATATTATCTTCGTATTTTTATATGGCGTTACTATGGTAGTGATTCATATTATTATTTTCTTTCAAACACATATTTTGCGCGGTCGCCTCGGTGAAAATAACCAAAAAGTCGTCTAATATACAAATTACTTAGTCCCGGTAATTAAATTAATATTTCTATTATTCGTATTTAGCAACTAATAAATTTACTTAAACTATTAGGGTCTCCCCTAATATATCGACGCGCATTCGGCAAAAGCCGATAGGAAAAAGCTTAATGTCCGCGCAATAAGAGCGAAAAAGTCGTCGTTTGGCTCGGCTCGCGACGGCCGACGACGCCGGACGCGTCGACCGGTTTTTCGCTCTTATTGCGCGGACATAAAGCTTTTTCCTATCGGCTTTTGCCGAATGCGCGTCGATATATTAGGGGAGACCCTTAAGGACGATGCCGCCGGTGGCTGAAGCGCAAACCGTATTTCTATTAGAGTCTGTGCGGAAAGAGAAGAGTCGTGGCAGAAACGGGAACTAACATTTTAAATTTTATATGGCAATCAAACCTTTGACACCTGTCTTGTAAAAAGTAAACAAACTTCTGTCAATGTATATTTTTATTAACAACAACCGCAAGTTTTACGTATAAAATATTTTCAAAACACGATAAAACCGTACATAAAACCACAAGGAAAATTATATTTAACATTGTTCGGTTTTGTCAGCGGGAAGAAAACGGCTAAAAGCCGACTATCGACTCACAAAAAATCGCGGAACGTGTTTCCGCTATTCGCGGGTATTGATGTTGTATTTAATATTAAATAATTACCTATTTAATAAGCCTTGATATTTGCCATTTTATGCATATTTATATGTAATTTCTTTTTCAGGATTGTGTAAAAGTACCTACGGTATCTCGAATAAAAGACCGCTAAGTAGGTGATATGCAAGAATTCGTAATCTACGTGCCGGATTCAAGCACATCCAGCACCTCTAGCACAACTGGCCGCGACAGGCGTGAGAAGTGACAGATCGGCGCGACTTGGCGGCTTGTCGCGTGTTGGCAGCACAACTCACGCGCGAGAGCCGCGACAAACTCGCGATCAGGTGTCACTGTCAGAAAATGACAACGATCGCGACTTTGAACTAAAACCCGTAGCACAACTGCCTATTTTGAGACAAAATATTCTCTCGTCTTTATGTCAATCCGCGAGTCGAAGTCTACGCGACTTTATAACGCGACTCGCTCTCGCGGGTGGTTTGCTTGTACTTTTTTAACTAAACTCATGATAATTATAACTTAAAAACAAGTTTCATATATTATGCAATAATATAATTTGTATAATTACTTATTGCCCTAAGGAATAAGGAAGTATGGAACAATCACTAAATGCGCTTTACGCACTCTTATATCGATTATGCACGGTGATACCTACAAGTACCACAACACACCCATCATGTTTACAACTTTTATTTGAAACAGCTAGCTTGTAGGTACTCAATTAAGTAATTAGGTACATATGTAGGATTTTTAAATTTCAATTCAGGTTCGTAAGTTTGTAAAAGTAATCCTAAGACTTCCTTACACAAAACTTTCATCAACCTAACAACGGAGCCCGCTTTGCTTGTACATAAATGAAGCCGATGAGGTGGGTAGGTACAAATGTTCAAAACAAACTATCCAACTTATTAAGTAAGCCATAGTCTTAGTAGTAATATTTAGGATCACGGTTAGATGTCTAATTTCAACAATCTCTTACTATTAAGGTACCGTTTGGAACCTTCCTCGACTTCAACAAAACATACCTACATGTGGCCTGTGCCCGCTGCATCGTACTGTAACAGAATGATGTAATACGTGGCTATAACAGGATCATGTCCGGCTCAAAATCATGCTTTGTATGAAATATTATCAGTTAACACCCACTTAACCATTTCGTCCCCTGCCAACACCATACCGTGACGTGACTGGACCGAGCCGACCAACAATATTTTGAAGGAGTCGTTACGCTCATGTCATAGTCTGCGTATAGGTAGCATAGGTACGGTTATCATATGGTCTACCATATTGAAACTCCTCTAGATCATACCCGTGTTCTAGATGTTTCACTTCATGTTTGACAGGGCCTGATACGATCATGCTATGATATGTTGCTGTCAACATTAGGTATGAAGTGAGCCTTGGAAGCTGATTAATAATGGCTTCTAGGAGTTCTAGGTACTTACCTACCTACTTTATTTTTGTTTCTTTTCAGGTAAAAATACAGGAGAGAAATAAAACAATATTTAAATTAATAGTATATTGCTTTGCCTTATATATTCTTGCAATATTCGACTTCTTATTATTAAACCTAATATATATTAACATTTAGAACCACTATAGAGAAATTGTAAGAATCTTAATTATTACCCTTGAAAAGTATTTTCTCTCTTCCTTTTTCTTCGACATGCGGCGTAGGACAATTAAATATCACCCTGGAAAGAAAATTGGTTTGTAAACAAGACAATAAAATATGGTCATGTCTTCATCGAGGACTATGAAATAAGCTTTTCATATCAATTTGTCAAATCATAAACAGTTAGGTACACAGTACACACACATGCCATCCATTATTGGCACAAGAAAAACTATATGAAACTTATTTGAGAGTTACTGCGGCAGCTTAGATAGGTACGCTATAACCATTAGGGTTATTATTAATAGTTCACTTCCTCGGTGGTGTTCTTAAAGCTAAAGCGCTTCTCACATCTTAGTTAATTTAGAAAAGGGGACAGCTCCGCGTTTGAAACCTACAAGCTTGCCTAGTGTGTTTCTTTTCCTGAATCTCCACTTCGGGTCCCGTTGGAACGTTCCTGTTAATAATATTTTCCTTTGGGTGCTGGGATATCAATCGTGTCTTATTCTGAAAAAAAAACACTATTTACAAGGAATATGAGAACAAAACCAATAATAGCAATTCCATTATTATAGTTACTTAAAAAATATTTTATTTAAAAGGTTTATTAAACAGAAATTTTTAAACAATATATATTTTAAGGAATATTATCAATATTAAGTATATAAGGCTCTATTACTTACATTTTTTCATATTTTTTCCCGTAATTAAATGTTGACAAAATTTGAAAGTTCCTTGACTTTGACAGGAAAAACTTAACCATCGACAAAAAACTAGATTTTTTACCACCAAAGAACGAATGATTTAGCGCATCCCTGGTTTCCGATTCAGTGTTGCCACTTGCAAATATCGATTTGTTTAGACTTTGATTTCGCCGGGTAACACTGACGAGTCGCGCCGCGACTTTGAGTTCTCTACGCGGCTGTTGCAGTCGCGGGTACAAGTTATGCTACGGAAATCGACAGATTTGACAGCCGCGGGAATGGCGACTCGAGTCGCGGTCTAAGTCGCGGATGCAAGATGTGCTAGAGGTGCAGTTCAGATGAAGATAGTTCTATGAGTGTCCCTGCACCTCTAGCACATCTTGCATCCGCGACTTAGACCGCGACTCGAGTCGCCATTCCCGCGGCTGTCAAATCTGTCGATTTCCGTAGCATAACTTGTACCCGCGACTGCAACAGCCGCGTAGAGAACTCAAAGTCGCGGCGCGACTCGTCAGTGTTACCCGGCGAAATCAAAGTCTAAACAAATCGATATTTGCAAGTGGCAACACTGAATCGGAAACCAGGGATGCGCTAAATCATTCGTTCTTTGGTGGTAAAAAATCTAGTTTTTTGTCGATGGTTAAGTTTTTCCTGTCAAAGTCAAGGAACTTTCAAATTTTGTCAACATTTAATTACGGGAAAAAATATGAAAAAATGTAAGTAATAGAGCCTTATATACTTAATATTGATAATATTCCTTAAAATATATATTGTTTAAAAATTTCTGTTTAATAAACCTTTTAAATAAAATATTTTTTAAGTAACTATAATAATGGAATTGCTATTATTGGTTTTGTTCTCATATTCCTTGTAAATAGTGTTTTTTTTTCAGAATAAGACACGATTGATATCCCAGCACCCAAAGGAAAATATTATTAACAGGAACGTTCCAACGGGACCCGAAGTGGAGATTCAGGAAAAGAAACACACTAGGCAAGCTTGTAGGTTTCAAACGCGGAGCTGTCCCCTTTTCTAAATTAACTAAGATGTGAGAAGCGCTTTAGCTTTAAGAACACCACCGAGGAAGTGAACTATTAATAATAACCCTAATGGTTATAGCGTACCTATCTAAGCTGCCGCAGTAACTCTCAAATAAGTTTCATATAGTTTTTCTTGTGCCAATAATGGATGGCATGTGTGTGTACTGTGTACCTAACTGTTTATGATTTGACAAATTGATATGAAAAGCTTATTTCATAGTCCTCGATGAAGACATGACCATATTTTATTGTCTTGTTTACAAACCAATTTTCTTTCCAGGGTGATATTTAATTGTCCTACGCCGCATGTCGAAGAAAAAGGAAGAGAGAAAATACTTTTCAAGGGTAATAATTAAGATTCTTACAATTTCTCTATAGTGGTTCTAAATGTTAATATATATTAGGTTTAATAATAAGAAGTCGAATATTGCAAGAATATATAAGGCAAAGCAATATACTATTAATTTAAATATTGTTTTATTTCTCTCCTGTATTTTTACCTGAAAAGAAACAAAAATAAAGTAGGTAGGTAAGTACCTAGAACTCCTAGAAGCCATTATTAATCAGCTTCCAAGGCTCACTTCATACCTAATGTTGACAGCAACATATCATAGCATGATCGTATCAGGCCCTGTCAAACATGAAGTGAAACATCTAGAACACGGGTATGATCTAGAGGAGTTTCAATATGGTAGACCATATGATAACCGTACCTATGCTACCTATACGCAGACTATGACATGAGCGTAACGACTCCTTCAAAATATTGTTGGTCGGCTCGGTCCAGTCACGTCACGGTATGGTGTTGGCAGGGGACGAAATGGTTAAGTGGGTGTTAACTGATAATATTTCATACAAAGCATGATTTTGAGCCGGACATGATCCTGTTATAGCCACGTATTACATCATTCTGTTACAGTACGATGCAGCGGGCACAGGCCACATGTAGGTATGTTTTGTTGAAGTCGAGGAAGGTTCCAAACGGTACCTTAATAGTAAGAGATTGTTGAAATTAGACATCTAACCGTGATCCTAAATATTACTACTAAGACTATGGCTTACTTAATAAGTTGGATAGTTTGTTTTGAACATTTGTACCTACCCACCTCATCGGCTTCATTTATGTACAAGCAAAGCGGGCTCCGTTGTTAGGTTGATGAAAGTTTTGTGTAAGGAAGTCTTAGGATTACTTTTACAAACTTACGAACCTGAATTGAAATTTAAAAATCCTACATATGTACCTAATTACTTAATTGAGTACCTACAAGCTAGCTGTTTCAAATAAAAGTTGTAAACATGATGGGTGTGTTGTGGTACTTGTAGGTATCACCGTGCATAATCGATATAAGAGTGCGTAAAGCGCATTTAGTGATTGTTCCATACTTCCTTATTCCTTAGGGCAATAAGTAATTATACAAATTATATTATTGCATAATATATGAAACTTGTTTTTAAGTTATAATTATCATGAGTTTAGTTAAAAAAGTACAAGCAAACCACCCGCGAGAGCGAGTCGCGTTATAAAGTCGCGTAGACTTCGACTCGCGGATTGACATAAAGACGAGAGAATATTTTGTCTCAAAATAGGCAGTTGTGCTACGGGTTTTAGTTCAAAGTCGCGATCGTTGTCATTTTCTGACAGTGACACCTGATCGCGAGTTTGTCGCGGCTCTCGCGCGTGAGTTGTGCTGCCAACACGCGACAAGCCGCCAAGTCGCGCCGATCTGTCACTTCTCACGCCTGTCGCGGCCAGTTGTGCTAGAGGTGCTGGTTGTTCTGAAGCTAGCTCAAACATAAGTGACATTGAATATTTTAATTCAGACTTCGATTACAAAGAATGAAACTTTTTCTAATAAAATATTTCTTTATTTGTTGGTTATGTTAGTTACGAAATTTTATTTCATATTTAGCAGTGACTTTTCGTATCGTGATTGACGGCGTAATATCGTGAGATGAGAGAACCGGACATATTCCAATAAGGCCTACCTAAGGTAAACGCAGCTATCAACGCCCCACCAAAAATCTGCAGGTATTGCCGACCTATTGAACTAAGTAATTAGATATGTTTTCGTTGCCTGAACTATTTCAGCGGTAGGTAGGTAAACTTCCACAAACGTTTGTTCCTTGAGTACCGGGTAGTTTTATGTTAGTTTGAGTGGTAGTCCGAAAAAAAGATGAAATACGCCAATTAAGCCGCGGGAGGCGTGTACGCAAGTCTTGTCATACTGGCGCTTGTACCTTCAAGTAAGTACGTGACTTTTCTGTTTAAGATATTTATTTTAACAATTGACTCCTGTACTTTACTATTTATTACTAAATGTGTTCTTCCTATTGTAAATTCTTGATTTTGTATAACAATTTGTTTAAAAAAAGTCATTTACAACCATAAAACATTAAATTTTAATTGGACGGTAATGGCTTCATTTCTTTTAGTTATAGCAGCTATCAACGACCCGTAAGTCGGTAATGACCATAACATAAGGTTTAGTTTTTCTTCCTTTTATAATATTATATCATAACAAAACAATTATTTTAATGGACCCGTATAAATCTAAATAATTATTCTTTTTAAAAATCTATTACCGACATACACGTTATTATCTAGTTTTCTTCTTTCAACATTGTAAAATTACGCAAAGTTATGTAATTTTTGGAGGACCGATGTTGTGTAGTAACAAGATTCATTAATATGTAACTTTTTATTAGCTAAAACTGCGTGTTAGTGCTTATATTTTTTAAGTCACATAATCACAGTGTTTTGTAGTCACAAGGTCAATTAAATAAAAAAATTAAAAAAAAATTGGGTCGGTAATACATTTTATATTCGTAATTACATATTTTATCACCGACTCATAGGAATCGGTAATAGCAACCATAAGAAAGTATTACCGATCATCGATATTACTATACTTAATTTTGTGTTAGGTATCTATTATTATAAATACACGCGTGTACTATGAAACTAGGTAACGATATACATACTTATATAGATAAATACATCCAAGTTATACAAGTTTATGTCTGGATGTCATGAAATTTGATATATTTTTTGAGATCATAATAAATTCATGTTGATTATTTCTTAAAAGTAAAATTATTTAGCAAAAAAGTGGTCCTATTTTTATTTTTTTAAATAGAAGCAAATATTTGCATTTTTATTTTGTTTCACCACACCAGCCTACACCAGCAACCATATGCGTCTCACTGCTGGTCACATACTTTATCTTATACACGATCGGAATTAGCAGCTTTAAAATCGTTAATAACCTCACAGCCATTTTTATGGGTCGGTAATAGTAACAATTGACTCAGTAACTTTATAAATGATTTTTTACATCTTAATCCTTTATTTATGTATAGGCAACTTAGTAATTACCTTTTACAAACATGATATTAGCATATAAAAATGGAAAAGTGAATTTGAGGGCAACCTGTATACTTAAAAACTATGGTCGAATTTTAAACTGCCTTAAGGGGGGCGTTAATACCTTCATTTACCTTACTTATGCACTATTTTATTCACATTCATATTTATTATTAATAATGTACACACATTACAAGTCAAGTTTACAATGGGTGAAATATATCCCAGATAAAATTACAGTTCTATTGCCCAATTTCTACCCGATCTACCCGGTTTAAATAACTGTTGGAATGCACAGATTAGGCTGTACATAAATGAGACTCTATCTTGTTTGGTACTAAAATTACAGTTGTATTGGGCAGATTCTTAACTAGTTTTAGCAGTTTTGTCAATCGCAGTCACTTTTTAGTATCTGAGACATAAAAACAAGTGTGTTTTAAAAAGAAAACTAGTGCCTGCGCTAAATCAGAGGATTGAGTTGACGAGCCGACACCACCACCAGGCTCCGTTTAGTAAGCCGTGGTAAAAAACCGGAACAAAAGGGATTCAAGTATCATGACCTTTAGTGTCGTACTATAATCACGTGACCAGTGTTGTCAGCATAGCAAAAACCATAAAATAGCACTGGCGCGCCCTCAAATCCCACGACTCTTCTCTTTCCGCACAGACTCTACTAGTGGCTAATCTCTTGTGGCGAGTAGAGGAACTGATTTAACAGCGCGACGCCCTCTGTTGTCGAGTAGTCATACCATTAAGTTTCTGACGCGAGCGGCTAGATGGCACTAAACTTAATATTCAATTAAGAAATAATTAGGTAATGCAAAAGTACATGAACGTTGAATTATTATTGAATACTTTGTATAATTGATTTATAAAAGCTATTGCTGAATACCAATACAAAAATTTAATACTTTACAAATCACTAAACCCAAAACAAATAAAATAAAACGATTAAGGGTAGGTTGCACCAAAATGTTCGTATCGTTAAAGAGTTCGCAAAATTTTTATATATGGAAAGTTTCATAGCAAAGCGCTGCGCGCTGGGGCGCAACTGTGGTTGGTGCAACTGACCCTAAGTATAGGTATAGTTTCATAATTTTCAAGTGAATAATAAACTGTTTAAGGAATTGTTGCACCGACTGCAGTAATAAAGAGGAAATTCGTTTTTTTCGCTGGTTGGTACCTACACTCCTGACTTCGGGCAAACTCGGCTTCGGTCGGCTCAGCATTTCTCCGAGCAATTAATTAGGGTTGACACAACTTGACGTCACTCTGCGTTAACGACCACAGTTAAGATAATTACTTGAATTTTGACAACCCTAAATAGTCGAAAGGGATAGTGCCATAAGTTAGAAAGGGAAATTTGGTTATTTCGCTGGTTGGTACCTGTACAAAGTACCTAATAGCAGTGGGGAGACACCCCTGACTTCGGGCAAACTCGGCTCCGGTAGGCTCAGCATTGCTCCGAGCAGTAATTAGGGTTGACACAACTTGACGTGCCTTTGCGTTAACGACCACAGATAAGATATTACTTGGAATTTTGACCACAGAACATATTAAAGAATATTTTTTGACAAACCTAAATAGTCGAAAAATATAGTGCCATAAGTTAGAAAGGGATATCATGATTCGACCCTGAATCGCTGTCAAACTTTCAGTACGGTAGTATTATTACTTACTCTGTGGTAATATACAAGTTCTTCAGTCGACGCAGAAACTTCGACTTGATTGTAGTAGGTATTTTAATTTTTTTGCAGGCAAACAAGCAGATGGATTACCTGATGGTTACCACCGCCCATGGACACCCGCAACTCCAGAAGGGTTAATTGTTAGGTGCGTTGCCGGCATTTAAGATGGGAGTACGCTCACTTTAAGACGGGAGCACGCTCAGTGGCGTAGCTACGAGCCCCGATGCATATGTTTTCGTCTAGTGAGACCATTTTTTGAGGTTCTCGCGTTTGCTCAAAAATAATGTTTTTGTTTAAAAAGTATTAAAATTTAATGCTAATGTAATTTAATTTTATATGGTAATACTCTGCAATAACTAAACCCAAATACAAGAAATGCTGTTTGTACTGAAAGAAAAAAAATATTGATTTTTTATTTTTTTATTGACGGGTAGGATTACAACGGGTAGGATATGTGAACAGGGCTATTACTAGGGAAAGCAACAGGGCTCTGCCAATGTACTGACAATTTTGTTTCGAGCCCATGCATGCAGCAGTGCTGTAGGAGAGGACAATATGATTTGGACAAGGTTTTTTAAAAGTCATTGTTTTCAGCAATAAAAGTCTCATGCTATTTTATTATACGATCAAAATAAACTACATTAAACATTGCTATTATGGTTCCCATTACTGGGTCATTTTATGTTCATGTGTAAAATTTATTAAAATAAACAAAATTGTTGCGTGGAGCTAGACGAAATCATTTGCATCGGGGCTCGTAGGCGTGGGCGAAGTGCGCCGTCGCCCACGGCCTCGCGCCCCAAGGAGGGCCACGCGTGAGGCCCTTCGGGCACAGTGACAGAAAAGGGCCTCGCAGATGCGACTTCGCCCACGGCTAGATTAGTTCACGCTACGCCACTGAGTACGCTCTTTTCTTGAAGGTGGTATCGGTCGGGTACTTAATACCACAGGCGACAGTTCATAAAGTACTGACGCCACGACACTATAATTTTCGAAATGACACCGAGTACTACGAGTACAACCTTACTGCTTGGTCCAAATTTATTTCATTGAAATGACAAATAAATAACTTATGATTCTTATGAACTAAATATAGCTATGAATAATACTAAATTAAAACTAACAACCCTAAATATACCTATCTAAAATAAAACAAGGAATAGGTATTGTACTGCTTGGTTCATTTCGTAGCACTACTGTCTAACCTGTGTAGTAGTAATGTAGTTTGCAATTTCCACGGCTTTCAATAGTAACTTTCAAGATAATTTCAATTCTTAGCAAAATTATTTTGCAACTACTTACTGATAACTATCTCATAAATATCAAGACTGATGATAATGGAAGTGGACAGTTGACTGTACCATCAGTCATCACTGGTGTTTTATTGTGCTAATTTACTTTCTGCCCGCAAAAACAGACAATCCAGTAATGCAACAACTAAAAGCCTATCCGTACAATTTCAGATTCCTAACACTTACGAGAAATTAGAAAACTTTTAATTAAACTGTTAACTCTTGATGGTATTATAGACCTTATCACTGTAATTTAAAGTTCATTATATAAAATAAAGGACTGGCCTTTGGAGAGGGGCCCTTTGGTATATCAGTTTAATCAGTTATCACTATTATCTAGCTAGAGAGTGTTTGCCAAATGATCCGCTTACGCAACGCAAGTCTAATGCTCAGGTACCTACCTATTATACATTGTATGGAAATGTTGGTATATTTTCTGAGAATAATTGTGACTTTGTATGTGGTATTTACTGGCATTGCGACACATGTGAGTCATGGTCGGTCATAAACTGAAATAGATATCATGTACTGTAAACTCAGGTAACTTTAGTCCACAACTTACAACTATGGTTAAAATTCAAGTTGTCAATGAATAGTCAATGTTGAGTATACAGGGTGTTAGTGATCATGGGGCTTTAAATTCAGGGCTCGATTGTACTCGTTAAACTGAGCTACTTTTATTATGGCACCAACCCCGAAATTCCAAAAAAAATGTTTACTTTTTCATACATTTTGGCTGATCAGATGTCGACGTTTTCTATGGAAAAGCCA
Source organism: Cydia fagiglandana (assembly GCF_963556715.1). Taxonomy (NCBI): domain Eukaryota; kingdom Metazoa; phylum Arthropoda; class Insecta; order Lepidoptera; family Tortricidae; genus Cydia; species Cydia fagiglandana. Next base: position 9,048,109 of record NC_085938.1, on the reverse strand, counting down.
AAATTTTTTCCCCGATTTTAGGGTTGGTCCCATAGTAAAAGTAACTCAGTTTAGCGAGTAAAATCAAGCCCTGGAATTAAGCCCCATGGTCAGACACATACTGTATAATATAGAAAAGAGCATTAGTGTATCTAAGCTCCAAAATAAATGTAACGAGTACAATTCATAAAGGCTCGTTTAGAATCAACGTTAAATGGACTATAGTTTGTAGTATAGGACTATAGTTACCTGAGTTTACGGTACTAATGTACTAAAGTACCCAATAATGACCACATTATCCAATGCCCAAAGCCTGATTCGAACTGACGCCTTCAGGTTCCGCGCTTAGCGCCATCGCCATAACCTCTGGGCCAATTCGTGATGGCGTCACGTGTCCCAATTTCTTGAGTAGGTAAGTATATCCTTGAAAGGCTAGGCGGCTCTGACCATACGGAGTAGATACCTACAGTGACTCATATTTTTCCGGATTATTATTATAGTCCAGCCCCAGTCTTTCACGCTCTCCACTTGTGACGTATCGTAGGTAACGTAGTTATAGGCCAATCGAATTTAGATAAAAAAAAGTGTTTCGAGGAATTAATTCAAAGCAAGCTAGAAATCATTTTAATACCTTCATTAGGTCCTAAATTCGTATAATCCGAGTTTGCTCCATCCCAGGAGGTGTGGATAAATTTTGGGGACCTTGGGAGTTGGGAGATACATCTTACCTTGGATTGATAAACCACTCGATGTAGAAGGAACCCACCGTCAAAATCAATGTTACTACCAGCAAGGTTGTTGTGGATCAGATGGTACTGGTAAAACAAAAACGGATTTTGACACGATTTTACAAAAAAATAAATTCAAAGTGGCGGCGATTTTTTAAAATCTTATTATTTGATGAAGTGAAAATAACCATTAACAATACGAGTAGCAATGATGCATTTGAAATAACAAATAACTTCGAATGTGGCTGTTGATAACCCGCATCAGCAATGCAAAATTGAGGAACACACCTATCGGCGGCTTTGGCTAGCTAATTAACTAACGCAACTAACTAGCTAACTAACGCAACTACACATACATACCTGGTATTTTGGAGCGCCTCTCTGATAACATCCGTATCACTAGAATTATATACACGCTGAAAATTTGGCTGTTTCATACATTTTGGCTAGGCCATTTTTTATGGGAGGGTAAATGTTTTTTCTCGATTTCGGGTTGGTCCCATAGTAAAAGTTGCTCAGTATAATCCCAAAACCTCCCTGGCAACGGGAATGCACTATTTTTTGGCCAGCCTGTATAAATAATTATGTAAACGGACAACATCTCTACCTTAACCAATATCAAGAGTGGCATAACTTGAGAAAAAATGCTCAAGATTTGAAACTCTTGGAACTCTTGAAATTTTAGACCCTTTGCTCCCAATAATCGAGATGCCAAGAACGTAAAATCCATTTCAATTTTCAAACTCAAAAAATGCACAATAGGTACGTAAATAGGAGTAAAAGCAGTTAAGCCGTCGAAGTATTCCAAATGTACCACAACTTTATTGTAAAAAAAATACCTATATAAAACCGTGTGCAAATCTTCTGCTAACTGCTTTTCGACTCTACCGTCTGTTATATCTCCGTTAATTCATCTGCCATCATATTTAATTTATTTACTACATATATATATATAACTATTATGCGCCTTCATGGTTGTTCCCATTCCAGGATCGCTTGGAAAACCCATGAAAATATTTTCATTAATTCGTTCACCATCGCGTACCATTTCATCTTGTTGCTGTGAGCAGTCAGTACCTCACTAGCTTTCGCAACAAGCGCACGCCACTCGCTCCTCCGCTCTGCGCATATAAGCCGGCTCGTAAATGTTCAATTAAAACATACAAATTCTAACCTGAAAAACATTTCGGGAGACTTTTTTAGAGTAACCCACAAGTGGTACCAAGTGCTTTTCACCCAGTGTTTGAGTTGTTCCACGTGATAAAAGGTAAATATACCGGTGAAAATTGGTTATTTGCATTTGTAACTGAATTGCTTGTGGTTGAACAGTTTAAGCGATATGTTTGTTCAAGGTGAATTTAAGTTGGGTACCAAAAAGTATCAAAAGGAGTTTATAAAAAAATACATTTAAGTCAAATTTAAAAAAATACGCGAAAAATATTAAAATAAATAATGTACTTATATATAAATATAATAATAATGATACCTATTAAATTACATCGCATATTAAAAAAATATACTAACATGTGTTTTTGGAATTTTCATGATACAATTTAGTACTGCAATATAATTGTCCTCAAAAAGTAACAGAAACTTTCATGAAAATACCCAGAAACTACAATTAAATTAAGATACGATAATTGTAAACTGTTCCTAACAGTAGAAATAAACTATTTTGCAACTATAAAACTAGCTTGAACGAGAGGTGTATTCACGGTACATATTCAAATTTATGTACCTATGTTTAAAATAAGATAGCAATTTGATTTGTGTCTCAATATCAATAAATAAGTGGTATACATTAAGATTGGAATTAAATTAAATACTATCGTATTTTTAAATCAGTATATATATGCCTTCAGGACGCTGGTTTCATACTAAATAACACGTATAAAATTCGAAATCATAGAACATTATAGGCCCTAAATCCTTATTTCAAATTATTTACTAGTGCTTCTTGGTCATAAACCTACAACAGTTTAACTTACGACGGTGCCAAACCATTCATTCCTTCGTTCCGGGTCATTCCCGATTCAGGGCCATCACAATTCAGAGCGGTAACGCGGCGAGCGTGCTAGGCACCTTTGCATCTGGAAGGACGCGGGACGAGTTGTTTGAATAAAGTTGTGGCTTTGGTTAGCTATAATTTAGGTTATAGTAAATTTTTATGTAATGTTAATAAATTGTACCTATGCGTTTTATTACATATGCCTACGCCAAATTGTCTGGCACCTTATCGCCGTGATATCCACAGATAAAAAAAATGTAGGCCTTCAATAAAGATAAGTGATGTCACCAGCGTTCGTCATCCTAGCCAAACAGTATAGAAATGTTAGTGTAGGTGCACTTGATGGCTGCCTTGACCCAGTGGGGACTTGTTAGAAGAATCGGGAGCCGGTCATTCATCATGGTCATAAATGCTGGTGTAGCCACTTCTTCATTGTTTAAAAATAGTTTCGCGATGTTTTCTTAGCACTGATGACCGTATTCCACTTCATTATTTATCAGCTCTTAACATCGATAATCTTGTGATATGGTTTTTAATGTCGGAATAAGATAACTCTGCATGGCATTAGCAATGACAAAGTGTGGCTATGTCATCATTCAAATTTCTATGGTATTATAATGTTTATAATTACAACTGATTTTTTTCTATTCAAGTTGGTGCAAAATTAGCTTAGCTGGACTCTATGCATATATGTACATAATTCATGCTCTATAGCTATACATACACTTTTGTGCAAATTGTGAAGAAAATTGATCATATTGTCGCCATGTGACAACTGTCACAAGCCGTCAATAAGACAAGTGAAATGTACCATTTCTGCCTTCATTAACATTTTACCTAGCAACTAGCGTAGGCCTGTTTCATCCTGAATAGTTCCCCTGGTAGATTTATGGCATTATTTAATTCAATTCGGTACATTACTCTGCTTATAAAAAAAATCTAAAGTAAAGGTCTCGTAGATATAGAATGCAAACTGCGAAAAGTTGCTAAAAAGTTGGATAATCTCTCGCGATTTCCCAAAAATTCAGAAGACATATAGTCCGCACCAATAAAAGTCTGCAGCGGATTTGATAGCCCACGCAGTGGAAGTGTTATTTATACGTCATAATTTCATGGAAGTTTGACGTTTAAAATGACACTTGCACTGCGTGGGCTATCAAAATCGCTGCAGACTTTTTACGGTGTAACTCTACATAATTTTCCATTTAAAAAATAGGAAATTTAGCTTTCCACGAATATGTAAATGGCCAATGAGTCTCCGAATTTTATTCCATGTAGAAAATTGTGAGTATTGTGAACGGTCCGCCGGCACATTATTACTTGTGTATAATGGAACTAGGAGTAGGGTTACCAGATACAAATTTACAATTTCCTGACAAAATTCCTGATTTCCGAATATATTTCCTGACAACCTCAAACCTCATTTAAAAAGGTCGAATAAAAACATAAAAACGTCACAGGTTTGCTAAAACCAAACTAATGGCATATTTCCACAATTATAATGCAATAATATAACCTGGACCGAGTAAATCTCAATGGCTAAAGTTACCCTCCAGGGCTAAAGTAACCCGACTTTACGGTACTTTATAAAAAAGTCTATCAATTCAAAAAAATCCTGACATTTTCGTGTTCCGTCCCCATTCCTGACAAAAGGCAAAAATTCCTGACATGTCAGGAAAATTCCTGTCATCTGGTAACCCTAACTAGGAGGAATTAAAAGTTTTAATTAACTCTATCGACGAAATTGATAAAACCACTAGGAATAGACCGCTGCCTCTACATATTACTAATCAGAAATATGGTAGGTACCTGGCAGTACCTACATAAACTCAAGTAGCTTAGCTAATTTAGAGTTGATAGTGTTATCGACTTATCGTACAAAGTTAGTAGGTGATTAAACTTTGCAAAAATACCTATACCTAAACATATTGTCAAACCGGTAGCTATTTATGATATTATTAATACCAACTGGGTAAGCAATGCATAGTAATAATTTGCACGTAATTCTGTTTATGTAGATTTAGTTTTTGGACTATGTGGCTAAATATCCAGAGCTGTATTGGACATTAATAAGACGAAAACTGCGCGTACGAAATAGGGTTGAAATCTAATTGTTATCTTAGAGGTATTCATGTATTCTCAATCGAAATGATTCAACCATGTACATTAATAAAATTATAGGTAAGTACATATAACTATATCTTTGCGCCATTTATAGGTACGCGTTTTAAGTGTAAATTTATATACGTTACGCAATTAGAATGTCTTTATAGACACATATCCTGAAATTGATCTCTTTTGCCAGAAAGTAACGCGTTTCGCGAACGGTGTGCTAGTGGCACATTTTCCAAATCTATACGCACCTTTTGAGCACTGCTGCGTGACTCAACCGTCACTTCCTTTTGGGGTTTCGACTATCACCAGCAATTAAGCTCCGTTTGTGTAATCTTGATTATACGAATAGGAAATGAAAGTGGAGACAGGACATTTCTGTAGAGATAATTGGGGGTTGTTTGTCTTCAATTAGGCGGTCATTTAAGGACCGTTTTATCGGCCGAAACTCTTGGTTTTTAAATCTCATATAATATGTCACTATACTGAATATAAAATAGAGGAATTTATTTATGAATCACATAAAGTTGGTTTTTGTCAATATACGCAGCAGTATTTATTTATTTATTTATTTATTTATTTATTTATTTATTGCTTGATAATAAGCTTTACTCGCCCACGTGGAAGGATCCGTTTCAACAACAATCGTGTCATTATCATTAAATAATAAAATATGGCTTATAATAATAAGCCAATCAAATATGAGGAGGTAACAGTTTATATTTTTCTAGATGGCATGGGTTTAGATGTAAAGATTTGATTGGAAGTAACAGGCAACATGCTGAATTACAATAACTCGTCGGGTGACAAGCAAAAGTCACTAACTAACACAATTGAAGTTATTGGACAATAAACCGTGTTACAAATGTAATAAAGTGCATTGTTACTTTAATTTTTTATAGTACTTAGTGACTTTTGCTTGTCACCCGACGAACTGTACAGTTACACATTGTATTTTTTCACAGAGTTTTACATTTTTATAAGAATTTCCGGTGGTTAGTAAAAAAGCCGGTTATCATGATTATTTTTTACTTCCAATATTATTTAAGTAAAGGTTACAGTTAATTTTTCAATAATGTCATCTAATTTAGATGTATCTACAATTAAAAAAGATCCAATATAATTGATTTAAAGTTATGTTTAGTTTATCCCTAAAGTTCATTTTCTTATAGACTGCTGTTATACTGCACACTACTATAATCAGTCAATCTATATTTCAATTAAGGTCCAAATTTGTTGTGGCGGTAGATACGACTAAACTAAATTGCGTAACTATTTTATATTATACTCAATAACATTGGTCATTAATGATAAAGCAAAATACGGATCGGTTAAGGAACAGAGAGTACCTAAACTACCTAATAAACAGGGCAACTGAATCATCGTCAAACGTTCGCTATTGATATCTTTATGTATTGTGTCTGAACCGATTCGTAGACGAATTCGACACTATCGAGAGCGACCTTTTAACATGTACAAGATATTTCGATATATCTAATCAATTCCGAAAACCGAATACAGAAACACTTGCAACGGGAATCTGGAATAGTAGATTCCGAACATTTAGATAAGATGTAAACACGGGTTGCGCACAAAATGTACTTAGTATTTGAATTATTGTCATGCACGAACGTTCTACGAAAATTGCAGAGGAGAATATAGTTGTTCCTGTCATAAACGTAATAAGAGTAGGAACAGTTTATACCTACTTAATTCTCTAAGCCTACTTACTTATATAGACCGCCCCAGACTTAGAGAATATAACCAAACGGAGTGGTCATTAACAGGCGTTCCCCTCTGTCGAAAATAGGCGGCCAATGGTCAACCACATGTATGGACTGACATTTATCTGACATGACGTACCTATACATTTGATGTGCCCCGCCCCCGCAAAAAACGGCAGACTATTTTGTACCGAAAATTATAGACATGGCGTCTCCGTTGGTTATATCCTCTAAGGCCCCAGATTAAGGATGACTCTCGTTAGACCGGGCCGTATCCATCCACTTTTCTATGACATAATAGGTGATGCATTCCATAAAAACGACAACAAACTGCAATCAATTCGAGTATACCGAGTATAATCTAACTACCTATCTACTCGTAAGTATCTAATAAAACTTGTTTTTTTTTTTAGGTAAATAAGTATATTTATGATGTCTGCTGTGGTGGTCGCTATTATGTTATAATTTAAAACTCGGTACAATAAGGTCAGTGTAGAAGTTATTAGGTATATATTATCATAATAATATTTTATTTTAACCCTGTGTTTGCACCTTATACAACCGATTGTACAGTAATTATATGTACCTAATTACTTTCTTCATTTAAAGGTAGGTAAAAACTAGGGTAAAGGGTGGAAAAAATTAATAGGCCCTGGAAGGAAAGAGTCTTAAAACCTTAAGTTACCTCATTTTACTTAATGGAAACCTACTTAATTTTTTTTTAAATAGTAACATGTTTGTGAACTTGGATTTACGATTGTCATTTTAGCTACTTAAGTCCCCTTTTTGGAAACAGCTAACCTAAGGGCTCATTTAGACTGCGTGCGAACTCGCATACGATTTTAGTTACATTGCGGACTGTTGGTCCAGTCCAATTCAACCGACCGATCAAAACCAGCAATGTAATGAAACTCGTATGCGAGTTCTCGCATCGTCTAAATAGGGCTTAATAATACCGACAGCACTTCTCCAGCTGTGCGCGTATTATTGAATCACTTACCCAGCCGCCGCTCTGTTAGGGGATTTGCGGTGTCGTCTCTTTCTTAAACATATAAACCGAAAGAGATATAAGTTAGAAAAGCGGCCAACGGTCACTACAGTAAATCAATTACTGTGACAGTTATATTAAGTTACGTTTGAAAATTTTGGGTATTCCTTGTTACACCAATAAACAGTTATTGGTGTCATCCTGTTGCAAGCAGCGCTGGTGGCCTAGCGGTAAGAGCGTGCGACTTTCAATCCGGAGGTCGCGGGTTCAAACCCCGGCTCGTACCAATGAGTTTTTCGGAACTTATGTACGAAATATCATTTGATATTTGCCAGTCGCTTTTCGGTGAAGGAAAACATCGTGAGGAAACCGGACTAATCCCAATAAGGCCTAGTTTCCCCTCTGGGTTGGAAGGTCAGATGGCAGTCGCTTTCGTAAAAACTAGTGCCTACGTCAAATCATGGGATTAGTTGTCAAGCGGACCCCAGGCTCCCATGAGCCGTGGCAAAATGCCGGGATAACGCTAGGAAGAAGGTGTCATCCTGTTACAAACAAAACCATTAGATATACTTATAACTAGTAACGAGAGTCGCACCGAGGTAACTCTGCATGGAATTTGCATATTTATGATAAAGTGTGGAAATGCCTATGTAAATATGACGTTTCTAATGGCGCTCTCTTACTTTGTCATGTTCAAGTCGGAGCAAAGTTAGCTAAGACGGATTCTAAAAGGTATCTTATCTTCTTAGCAATTCTTGTATATTTACTCGTATATATGTTTCGGGGATCTCGGCAACGGTTCTAATGATATCGATGAAATTTGCTATATGGGGGTTTTCGGGGGCGAAAAATCGATCTAGCTACTTAAGTCTTATCTCTGAGAAAAACATTTTTGAGTTTTTTATATGTTCTCCGAGCAAAGCTCGGTCACCCAGATATTCTTTATAAAAGTAGTAGCTACATCATCATCATCATCATTATCTCAGCCATAAGACGTCCACTGCTGAACATAGGCCTCCCCCTTATGGGGGGTGAATGCCATAATCGCCACACTGAGAGAAAAATCTTCACCAGGAATTAAAAAACAGTTCTGTACTGGGGGAAAAAATGAAGTTTTAGTAATAATTATGGACGTTACACTATTTCTGTAAAGTTTATTTATTTCTACAAACAGCTCAGTAATCCCAAATATAATTTCAACAAAAAGATAATAGAAATTGCAAGAACTAATAGAAATTGCAAAAGTCAATTTGTTCCTATTAGTTAACTCTCCTTGTCCTCGGATTAAGTTTATTTTTGTAATTCTAAGTGTGTTTTTGTTGTACTTTTCTCTCAGTGCACGCTTGGCAGGCGGGTTGGCGATCGCAGTCGAGTACACCGAATTTGAGAGACGCTGCTGCCCGTCCACCGGTGGTCTTGGACGTAGTTTAAGGACATACTCGGGTCCATAGTAGCTACATAGGTATTTTTATAAATGATAGTAGAGTAAGGTAGGCCTAGGCATCAATAGTATTAGACGGCTTGTTTGTCACCTCTATTACTTGGAATTACTCATAGCACTGGTCTAGGACATTTACGTTATGAAGCAAAATAGCGAAATTGCAATTTTGCATTTAAGTAGTAAGTACAATAAATAATGAATAATTTAGATTATAATGAAATATCCCTCCAATGTACGAGTTGCTAGCATCTGTCCCTCGCGTAGGTGTCGCAATGGCAAATAAGCAAAGTTTATCACTATTGTCAATGTTTAGGGTGTTAGTTAGAACGGTGGACTTCAAATACGTCTTCAATTTTGCACCTAATTCCATTGTAATAAGGTATAAATGTATACATATTGGACCCTATTACATACAAAGCAGTTTTGAGCAATGTATTAAGTTACGGTTTCATAATACGCGATTAACAAAAGGAGGTGACAAAAGGGCATTCAATCCGTGAGATCATATTTATGTTATGTTATAAAGATTAGTTAATCTCCCAGTTATACAAAAACGACCAATAATGTCGGAAATGTCATGAAAAATGTCTGCAATTAGTACACATTGGCCAGGACAGACCATATGTACATTCACTAATGAATCTAAAAGGTCCATGATTGGTATGTGATCTCACAGTTTCCAATTTTTTGTTCAACAAAAATCTGAATTATTTAATAATTAGGTATACTAGTGGTGATATATTGTTTTATTATGCATTCGCCATCCAAATGTAGGTACCCTTTAAGGCCACCCCACATTATCGTCTCCCGTCCCGAGCGTCGGCGCGGCGTCTAGTCAACTCAATGGCTGCTATCCCTAAAGGCCAGCGCAAACCAGCGGAGCGCAGCGCAGATCACTTTAAAATTATCAATGTATTTTATTCCCTATTTCAACTACCTTCAGGTACACAAATAAAACAACACAACACAGAATAGAAACAGTAAACGCAATGTTAAACAGGCCTTAAGACGCAATGTTAGCACAACTGCAGCCACACCATTTTCCATAGCGCTGACTAGACGGCGACGCTCAAAAGACCCGAGTGTGGGGTCTCTCGTATGCGGAACACGTGTCTAGTGACAGAATTGCCAAAAATAGAGATAAGTGTGGTCACGCCAGGCCATTGTTTCCGTCGTCATAAAACTTCAAAGCACAAAAGTAACATCATGAACTTTTGAGGCTCGTGGATACTTCCTTTGGGCGATGAAAAATATTTGCTTATGGCAAAGATATCAACCCAAACTGGGAAGAATTAATTGTTAGTTCAGGTTACTTAAGAATGGGTTTCGTGTATTATTTTATTACAGTAATCAAACTATATCTGGATAGCTTTCCCTTTCCGCTGATAAGATATAAATAGAGATACAAATCAAATGACGAGAATGAGTTAAATAAATGTTCACATAACCGTCTTATTTAAGTACATATCTCTCTTAAACCTACCTACATAAATAAAAACTACAGAAACGTTGTATGTTAAACATTGTATTGCTCAATTTCCAAAAGTATGTTTTGCCGATTTCCAAAAAAGGATGATTTTTATTTGACTATTTCTTTTATAAATATTTTTCAGGTCGTTTTTAGATTTGATGTTCCTAATAAAATAAACCTATTCATAAAATTTTCAAATCTAAATAAATAAGTGATTTTCATACACATTGCAAATGTATTAGCAAATGTTGGCTTAAGTAGCAAAAAACTCGTTAAATTGACATGCGCGGATTTGTTACGTCAATTACATTTTACAATGAAGTGAAACCGCTTTAATCCTCTTAGCCTTACTAGTTGCTGACCTTCCGGATTAATTTCGCTTTCTACTAACTTTTTTATCAAGAGGATCTAGATCAAATTAACAACGAGAGGCCGATTCTTAATAACCATTTGTTAAGTATTGGATCTTGTTTTGATACGACAATCACTCATTCTGATTGGTGCCCGTGCGCGTGCTTGGTGTTACTAAGGCTGATTTAGACGGCGTGCGAACTCGCATGCGAGTTTCATTACATTGCGGGTTTTGATCGGTCGGTTGAATTGGATGTAACCAACAGTCCGCATTGTAACTAAAATCGCATGCGAGTTCGCGCGCCGCCGTCTAAATCAGCCTGGAAATTGGCTCGCACTCATTGGTGTGGTTGGTTTATAGTGCACTTTTTCCAATTTGTTCTTTAAAAGCGTCTGAGCAATGAGTCAGTTGAGAGTATAATAGTTATTTACAAACACCACAGACATCGTCTAGCCGTCTATATTGATCGCGAATACAATCAAACGATTTATTAGATACTAAACAACGTATCCAATCCTAGACTTTTGCTTCAAATGCTTCAACTAAATTGTGCGCCCCGGGGCGTATAGAAGCATTATAACGGAACTTGCATTTACTTCAATAGTCCCTTGCGCTTACAAACATCATAAGTATATTCGCGAACTCATGGCTTTAATGCCTTTGGGCGCTAAAGTGATTTAATCCTTCATCTGTTCCGGGTTAGAATGTATAGGTACCTACTAGAGATGCCCCTAGTGATTTTGGCCGAATACCGAATATTCGGTCCCTCTCTCGGCCGAAGCGCCGAATATTCGGCATGACATGCGCACATTTTGAGACACACTTATTATTAAAACTATTCTCCAACAAAGCACGTTTGCTAAGACATATTTTTTGTTGAACAGAATTACTGAATGTAATTAGAGTCAATCAAATCTAGCCCATGATAAAATTAAAATATTTTGTAATTACAACAAATTCTTAAAAAAACGGTTTCGTTTTTATTAACCTTCCAATAATATCCATTGCAAATATTAAATATACCTTAGTTTTTGGTAATTTTACTGTGTAATTTTTCTTTTTATACAGATCCAATAGAAATTCGGTATTCGGCCGAATAGTAGGCAACATTCAGCCGAATACCGAATATTCGGCAAAGTGACCGAATAGGCTGAATACCGAATAGTTGCCGAATATTCGTGGCATCTCTAATGTATACCCAATGTCTTGACAACAGCTGGGAACTGTATGCCGACAGAGAGCGATGGTATCTCGGACTTGGTGAATGTTGTGGCATTTGTTTATAATGCTTGAGTTATAAGCGACGACAGTATTTCCGCTAGGCACCGTTTGTACGAGGTAGCTTAAAAGTAATACGATGTAAGTATAAATCTTTGCCGCAAGTTAAATGTTTAAATACTTGCTAGGTTTGTACTTTGATGTGATTTTAAAAACAGAGGGCCTAGCCAAGATGCCAATCGTTGATAGAAACGACAATGGAAACTTAAATACAGGGTGTCCCAGAATTCGACGTCAAGCCGTAAACGGATGATAGACCAAGTCATAACAGTTATCATAAAAATACAAAAAAAAATCCAACTCATGTTCTTTAAAAATTATGGTCACTTTAAAAATTCACTCAAAAATCCACACCCTGTAATTATTCAAGATTACACAATATTAAAAAAATTAGAATAAATTATGGAATTTGTAGTAACAAGAGTTAAACAACCATTACAGGGTGTGGATTTCTTATACAAACTATTTAACAAATTATTAGGGGTACCATTTGTATATAAACATATTAGGTACCTAGTTTGTTTTAGTAAATTACATATTTTACATTTAGACGCTTATATATTCTTACGACAATTTAAACTTTTCTAATAGTTTAAGTTGCCTTTAAAACGTCAAACGCCTAGCAACGGAACAACACGCTCTTTGTCGAATTTAATTTTAAATAAGTTTCCTAGCCCCCTTTTCATCAGTTTTTTTTATCTCAACCAATCTACATGGGTTTATAGTCGACATACCGTTTGCGAATTTTCTTTGTGGAGACCGCAGCCCGAGTAAATGGGCCCTAAGCTCTGGCGGCCGGCTTGACAGACGTTACGTCAATCTAAGAAGATATGAAATCATAACAGAAAATGTTTACAAGGAATATGTACTCCAAAAATCAATATATGTGGTCATGAGAATACTACAACTACAATAATTTCACATAAAAGTGTAAAAATAAGTGCATGTGTGCAAGTGACTGAAGTTCTTGTCCGCAGAATTCGACTTAGTGACTTAGTGATTGTTTATGCATGTTTTTATATTCATTTTAGTTTCTATTATATTCATAAGTTTTTATTTTATTTACGATAAGTTTTCTATGTCGCTTCAACCAAGCGCAAATAATGCCGTCCCCACCACGTCATCCCTGGAATCCACTGAAACACAATGCCCGCTCTGTCCTGACGTCCGCTTTTTCAAAGGGCAACGTGGTCTCAATATTCACATCGGTCGTGTCCACGGTAACCCCAGCAACACGCCGCCCGTTGATTCTAGTGTAGTCTCTAACCCTACAAGCTCACCTCTCAATAATCGTCCGCCAATATCAGAAACTTTAAGCAAACTCAAACAATCAATTCCAGTCATTAAAAGAATCCCACGAGGCGCCCGAATTTCAGTGGCCCAGAAACTTGCAGATGATTTGAGAGCCACGGTGAATCAGAATTCTAAGGAAAGCTGGGAAAAACTACTTACCTTCCCCTACAGAGTTCTCTACGCCAAACAAGCTGCGCAACGAGGTGTTTCCCTAACGTCTCGGATCAAGCAAAACTGTTCCAATCCCCATGATGTCTCAGAGTTGTCAAGATCCGCCTTTAAGCACAATTATTCACTTGCGCGAAACGTAGAAAATAAAATAGGGGAAGGTAACATTAAAGGAGCTGCTCACCTTCTTTTCTCTAGCGACGCTATAGCCCCTGATACATCTGATACCTTGAATGCCCTACTAAGTAAGCACCCTAATCCGGATGACAATCTCTTGCTACCAGATCCTCCCGGCCCAACAGATCCCTGCCTTTAGGTAACATCCGATGAGGTTTTTAGGTCTATTTGCGCCTTCCCAAACGGTTCAGCTGGGGGTCTAGACGGTCTAACACCACAACACCTTAAAGACCTGCTTTGCCACTCCAGCGGTGAAGCTGGTGATACCCTTCTTAAAGATTTAACCGTTTTAGTGAACTTCATGCTACAGGGTAAGGTTAACACGGAAGTTACCAACATCTTGTACGGAGCCAACTTATGCGCTTTGATTAAAAAGGACGGCGGGATCAGGCCTATTGCAGTTGGCACCACCTATCGCCGTTTAGCAGCCAAATCATGCTGCAAGGCGTTTTCAGATAAACTGAGTGCTTACTTTCAACCGGTTCAATTAGGCTTCGGTTCCAGGTGCGGGTGCGAGGCAGCGGTACACGCATTACGTTCTTTTGTTACCAAGAAAGAAGGCGAGGTTGTATTGAAAGTTGACGTACGAAATGCATTCAACTCTGTCGACCGAGGCGCCTTACTTAACCAAGTCAAAGAGAAGACCCCTGAGCTGTATAATTTTGTTTGGCAATGCTACGGCACAAACTCTAAATTACTTTTTAAAAATAACCTTTTATATTCATCAGTGGGCTGTCAGCAAGGCGACCCTTTGGGCCCTGCACTTTTCAGCCTTGCCATACACCCTATCCTGGAAAGCCTAAATTCTAAATTTAATGCTTGGTACCTCGACGATGGTACCCTGGGAGGCACCGTCGACGAGGTATTTGATGATATGCGAATTCTCATAGAAAAGTTTTCTAAAATTGGCCTGTGTTTAAATTTTTCAAAGTGCGAAGTATTTTTTTCCGACAGATGCATGCATAAAGATGAAGCGCTTTCAAAATTCAGCACCTTAGGCCCTGGGTTTTCTGACCACCCGTCGCCGGCGGCCGGCGACCGACGCGTGTCCGCCGCCGACGACGTTCGGATGTTTTGTTCGGGAATGTTTGAGGGTGGTTTCTCTGAAACGCCGCCGGCGGCGGGTAGGTCGACGGGCGAAGGTCACACGCTGCACGCGTCGGTCGCTATCATTTTTGTAGAATAGCGACGGACGGCGGGTGGCGTCTTGATATTGAAAATGTCTCATTTCAATAAAGACAACGATGAATTATTAATAAATCTATAATATCACTTTCAATCAGATTCAATACTTTTGCAAACTGTTCTCGAGTTAGTCGAAAATAAGATGTAAATTTTTCTTAATTGCACATCAAGTGTTTGAGAACCAGGTTAAAAAATGCACCTTCATTTTCCCGATTTTTAAATATATCGGTTGGCTCTCTTTTATTTTTTGATAATATTAATATTTCATCGTCTTCTTCTTCTTCTAACAATAAAAATGTTAGTATTTTTCTATTCATTTCATTTAAAGCACAGCACACCAATTCTCAAAGCGGGCACAATGCGACTGAGCTCCTTCCCCGACGACGGGTGGCCGCGGGCCAGAAAACCCACGCACCCGCGACCGACGGCGTGTGGCACAGCGTGCGACGCACGTCCAGACGCCGCCGGTCGCGTGTGACGGGCCAGAAAAACCACGGCCTTAGCTCCTGGCATCAAAGTTTTGGATGAAAGTTCACTTTACCTCCTAGGTTCACCGATCCTGGACGAAGCCTTCCCGAATTACATTAATAATCAGCTTCAAAATTTTAAAAACTATTCGGACCGTTTGCTCACAATTAACCCTCACATGGCCTACACCATAATTAAATTTTGTTTGTTTGTCCCCAAATTTACTTATGTCCTGCGTTGTAGTCATTTTTGGAAATATCCCAACCTTTTGGAAATATTAGACCAAGAAATAAAACTTACAGTATCGTCCATTTTTAACATTACCTTTGACAACTCTCAGTGGTCCCAAGCCTCCCTGCCCATTAGGCACGGTGGTGTTGGGATACGACAAACTTCTGCTGTCGCTCTTCCTGCTTTTCTTTCATCAGCGCATAACATTGAAAAACTGTTCCGAAAAATCCTAAAAACTGACCCCCTTATAAATTTGGACGTCCCTTTCCTGCCGGAGGCTATCGACAACTGGAAAACGGCCTGCCCTAACGCGGACTTGCCCATCACCCGCCATTCGCAACACCAATGGGACGAGCCGCTCTGTCTGCTGGTACGGGATAATCTGTACGAAACGTCAACCAGCACCACAGAGCGCGCTCGTCTCCTTGCTGCGACGAAATGGGAATCAGGCTCATGGTTGCAGGCCCTGCCATCAAAGAACCTGGGCACACTTCTCTCTACGAACACCTTCAGGACTTCTTTGTGTTTGCGCTTGGGGGTGGCTTGTGTAGCTCCTCATCTGTGCCAGTGCGGTGCAAACGTGACGCGTTTTGGTGTCCACGGTCTATCTTGTGCGAGAAGTGTCGGCCGTCTTTCACGACACGCGAGCCTAAACGACATCCTCCGCCGAGCTCTTGTCACGGCTGGGGTGCCGGCGGTTCTGGAACCGTCTGGTTTGGCCCGCGATGACGGGAAAAGACCGGACGGCATGACCCTCGTTCCCTGGAAGATGGAACAGCCTTTGGTTTGGGATGCCACATGCGTGGACACCCTTGCGCAGTCCCATCTTCCAGGAACATCTAACAGAGCCGGTGCGGCCGCCAACGCGGCTGAACACCTCAAGCGGCGCAAATATGCAGCCATTGATTCTGGCTGCATGTTTGAGCCGTTTGGGGTGGAAACCCTAGGGCCCTGGGGCTCTGGCGCCCACGGCATATTCGCCGAGCTGGCGAAGCGCCTCGTGGAGGCGACGGGTGACAAAAGGGCTGGCTCATACCTTGCGCAACGCATTGGTATTGCCGTCCAGCGCGGCAATGCCGCCAGCCTTCTTGGCACCCTGCCCCAAGGCACTGAACTGGAGCCAGTTTTTTATTTATAGGTTATTTTAGTTTAGTAGTTATTTTAATTGTAGCTTTATGTAGTTTTAATTTTAGTTTATAATTGTTTTTATTTTGTTTATATTAAATAAATGCTAATTTCATTTAAACTTGATGAAAATATAAACATAGCACAATAAAAAAGTACCTATACTTAATGCAAAAATGTCCCGGAAATCTCTTTAGCGAATAGACGGCCTGATTTTAATCTTAACCTCTGTAGCTGCAGATTAAAATCAGACTGAGTTAAAAAAAATGTATTCTACTAACAAATTCATTTTTTAAGTATATCTGAGGGCCTACCGCGAACCACGTTCGACGTGTTGCCTCTCTGCCGCACTTATAAATTCGTACGTACGTGTGACAGGGACGCAACACGTCGAACGTAGTTCGCGGTAGGCCCTCTGCTTTTGACCCTAATTGTACTGCAACATCAAATACAGATGCGACAAGAAAGCACGCGCCATTCATTTGAGCGCATTGTGCTTTTGGCACAATTCGTGCCAATTGTGACAGATGCGGTACTGATGGTCACAATTTGTCACGAACAGATGGCGAATCTATTACGTAGCTTTCTGTGCAACATTCATGTTTAATCGTAAAGTGATTTATCTTTCCCGGTTAGAGGTTTAAAGATTTACGAGTTATTTTGATCGTGTTTAAAGTTATAAAGAGTACAATTAAAGGTTTGTGCTGAATGTGGCTTATGATTTTTACAACATCGCAGGTCTTCTAATATGTTTTGCATGATAAAACATGTAAATCATGCCCGCTTTTTATTTTTTGCGTGTTAAAACACTTAAAACTGAAAAACTGGTTGAATAGGCCCCACGAAACCTAACTAGTTTCATACATTTCACCTAATTATATGAAAACTAAAGGTTTACCGATTGCTATCATGAAAGTACACAATATTAATTATTACAGTCTACAGTTTTGCGTGTTAAAACACTTAAAACTGGTTGAATAGGCCCCACGAAACCTAACTAGTTACATACATTTCACCTAATTATATGAAAACTAAAGGTTTACCGATTGCTATCATGAAAGTACACAATATTAATTATTACAGTCTACAGTATTGCGTGTTAAAACACTTAAAACTGGTTGAATAGGCCCCACGAAACCTAACTAGTTACATACATTTCACCTAATTATATGAAAACTAAAGGTTTACCGATTGCTATCATGAAAGTACACAATATTAATTATTACAGTCTGTAGAGAAATTTTAATAGTCTAGCGAGATTCTTAATAGTCTCAGGAGACCGAACGTCAACCGGTCATCTGGCCGTGGCCGTGTATTCTCTAAAGCCCCCTCCAGACTATGTGCGTGAATCGCGGCGCGACGTCGCGGAGCGAACATATCGCGAAGTTGATATA
Source organism: Cydia fagiglandana (assembly GCF_963556715.1). NCBI lineage: Eukaryota > Metazoa > Arthropoda > Insecta > Lepidoptera > Tortricidae > Cydia > Cydia fagiglandana. The sequence continues at coordinate 9,029,987 of NC_085938.1, read as the reverse complement.
TGACTCCACACTCGCACACTTCACGGCGATTTCGCAGTGTGGTTTGTGGCAGTATGGCGGAAAAGCATCAGCTGATCGAGTTTAACTGTTAGTTATCCATGGCATCGTACGTGATTTAGCTGTTTTTCCATTTTGTTTTATTGTAAAACCGTAAAATATAGCTGCTTAATATAATATAATCATAATATAATTAATATTTATCTTGCTACAGAGGAGCCAAATTATTGTGTAATGTGGAGTCTTGCATGTTCGCGCTTCGCGTCTCCTTTTGACGCGGGCCAAAATACCGACAAAAAACGGAGAACAAGGCGCGAAGGCGTGAACAATCTGCGAAATCGACGCCACACTTGCGTTCGCGGCTTCGCGCCGCGAATCGCGCATGAGTGTGGAGGGCGCTTAATATCATTGCGCGAACGCGACGCGAGGGAGTTGAGATCACGGGGGAACCACTGTCTGTCGCGGGATTTACAGCAATTGAATATTATAGGAGCGTGCACTTTATGTCTCCTCTACACGATGGGCCAATGCCGGACACTCCAAGGGACGTATATAACTTGCTCCCTCTAACACACAAATGCGTCCCTTGGAGTGGCCGGCGTTAGCCCATCGTGTAGAGGAGCCAACATCAGCCCCATCATCATGTTAGGCAGGTTACACCGAAAGTTCTGTGTCGTTTTGTATCTACCTAATCGTATTGTACCTCCTTATGCGAAGTGTTCTAGTTCTCTGTTAGTCCTTAGACTTGGTTGATACCACAAAATACTGGTTCTTTGAGCAAGTAGCTAGGGAAGCTATTAGAATGACGCGCTGCGCGCATTATCGCCCAGGTATTTAAACACCTCCCGCTCACAGCAGGAAACGGATGCCGCTGACACTTTGACGCTAATCTAATGAAAATATGGCAGCGACACGGGATTTTGAAAATTATCGTGCCTGTATTAATCTTGTCTTTGTGATAAACACCTCAATGTCCTGCCAATTGTACCTATATTTTTACTGTTTTTACTGTGTCTCTTTCTCTCTTAGTTATCAATGTTATCATCATTCTGTTTGATAAGCTTAGCATCTATGTAGTTAAATTAATAATTGTATTTAGTACCTTAAGAGTAGTTAAGTGTAGTATATTTCTGTTATACATGTTTTAGTGAGAGCTGTTAAGGAAATAAGTGAATGTCCTTAGTGTGTCTCTGTAAACTTATCTCCTGCTCACCTATTTCTGTTTGCTTTTCAAATAAATAAAATAAAAAAATAAAATATATAATAAAAGTATTTAAATATTTTATTCGTCTTTCAAATACCAGACATAGTCAATTAGTAACTAATGATAAAAATAAACGGTGAACTTATAATTACAAATCGAGGCCACTTTAACCATAATAACTCAATCTTTATTGATGCGGCGCTCTTTGATCTCGGCGGAATTGAGAAATATGGAAAATTTTATAAAATATTTCTTTATAATCCCATGATTATATTAACACAACCTATGTAGAAGATTATATCAATTTGACGCAAATACTTATTTAACCTTACTTCACCATAAAATTTGCAATAAGCTCAAATTATTTTTTTCTTAATCTAAATACCAGAATTAATTCTGTTCACACGATGAATATAATATCGCATTTAGGTAAACAGCGATGTAATCTTTGGATTATCGTCTGCGTTAGCTTAGGTACCTAACCAAATTTAACAAATAAATTTAAAAAAATTAATTTTAGTAAATATTCGTTATTAATTATTCAATAAAACCTACTATTAATAACTGTCTTCGAAAGGGCAATAAAGCGATAGGCATTATAAGTTAAACTAATTACAATATTAATATTTAGATGTGCCGACCGATTCTTTTTATAGCTTCAGCTAATGGCTCCATTACACTTATGTAAACAGACGTCGATCACACCGAGTATCAGTCTAGCGGCCCGTCTGGATGCAACAACTTATAATGGAAACACGTTTGTCAATACATTGATATTTTGTTGCTATGTCCGGAATGGTGCTTTGTTTTGTAGTTTCACATCCCATGAAAAAGGGCGCGAGTCGACCTTTTTAATGATGGATCATGGTGATTGCCTAAAGTGGCGAAATCTTCAAGGACACGTAAAATTTTAGTTACTTACGTATTTTACTTTCCAAGAAGTACAAATTAAGTTATATAAAGAATAAAAATACCTTCATTTCTTCAATATTGCCTATCATGGCTAACGTTTAATTTTGAACAAAGGCAAAATTTTACATATGTAGTTACTGTATCGGTATATACTGTTTTACTCGGCAGTAAAAGTTTGTCGCAATATAAAAATGTTGTCTTCCTCCGCTTGCAGTTGTGCTCTGTAAATTCTTGCATAGGTTTGTATGGAAGCCATTCGCAATTGAGTTTTCGTTTTCTGAAAGCAGAGAAAGTGCAGTAAAATAGCTTTACTATCTTTACTGTCTCCGGTAATGCCTTTTCCTAAGGTGCGCATACACTGACGTTTAATTTGAATTATTACGAAAGAAAAGGCTGAGTAATAGAAGCTGATGAAATGACATCAGCTTAAATATTTTTATAATTTCGATTGTCGAAGATGGTGCGAATTGCAGAAGCATATGTCAGAAAGAGAATTTTAGTGGATCTGACAAATAAAGTGAAATTCAGGTGCCTAAATCATTAAAAAAAACATATCTACTGGGAAAATTTTATAAAAGCTTCATAGGTAAGATCATGAATTTAAGTGGTACAGTCAGCAGCAGATATACCTGAGCGGGCAAGGTGTCCAAGAAAACATATACACTTCAATCGTCACAAAAATAAGGACATCTAAGTTGTCGTTTTCACGTAGGCTTTCAGTTCGTCACATATACCTTAACTTCTGAGTTTTTCTTTAACACATACACCCTTATTTAATCACAATGACAATAACGGTTAAAACGTCAGTGGTAACTAAGCACTCAAATTCAAGCTGCTGTCATTAATACCTACACGCACTGCCAATCACGTACGTCAGCAGCCAGGGTGCCACGTTGCTAAGCAGTTGTTATTTCAATGGTAACTAAGCATCAACATTTTATCTGTTTAACTTTTAAATAAATACTGTAGCACTACGAATTGACACCTCCTTTCTTAAAGAAGTATTTTATCGTTAAGTGTCAAACTTAAGCCGAGCACTGACTATCAGGCCGCCGGACGATATCGGCCGGTCAGTTGTTCGGAACTGTCAAATTTTTGTTCTAACTGACAGGCCGATATCGTCCGGCGGCCTGTTAGTCAGTGGTCGACTTTAGACAATAAATAAGTAGGTTCTACGAGAACGATCGGTTTTTTTATTTTAACTGTCATATGCGGCTGTTCTTCCAAACCGTAGAGCATATTATACTTCCTATCCAAATCCAAGACAACAAATATAATTTACAAGCAGCAGTACATGGAATCATGCCGTCCTTGTCACACATTTTAGAGATATAATATTTAAAAAACAAGTTCGCGCTGTTCCTCTCCCTCACTACGTCATCATCCCCCGCCATCCCACTCTAACCCCGCTCCTCGGATACCCGTCATTACATGTTTTTGTGTTAGTCCGAGTCACACGTATTTTCGCCAAAATAGTGTTCCTCTAAATATCTCTGTGTGTGTGTCGATTGATGAAATTAGGGTGAGTAATTTTAATATGTCTATTGAGCGCTGAATGATAATTATAGAATCAAAACATTACTTGTACCGCCGCCGGCCGCCGTGACCGAGCGAAAAATTAATGGTTTTTCGGCACGGCAAGTCTAGTCTCGTTTGCAATCCTTTACATTGCTGGTAAACTTTAATTCGAAATCGTAATTTCATTTAGCGTTATAAACTCATTACCTAATAAATCAACTAAGTAACTTTGCTTTCGTACGAAATCACTTGTTACAACTACCCTCTTTTTAGAATAAAATACTTACGAATGAAATAAGTACGGAGCTATAAATAGATAAATCACAAAAATTATAGATTACAGTAATATGTTTACTTACATTTCATGTTTTGAATAAAATAGGTTACATTCATACTAGGTATGCAATGTTCGCTCAGTAAATTGTTTACGAATGCGAACACCATATTATTATATTATATATTGACATGCTTTCGCCTACAGATTTTATATACTGTATACAAATTATATCCGAATTGAATAAAATTTATATAGGTATTTATATGTACTAGGTAATCGTTTCACAAAAACGGTTCTTACCATGTCCGACCTACCCTACCGTGTAATAATAAAGATAGGATATATTAATCCTTGCCGATTGGTAATATTTAAGTGCCTATGCACGGTAGCAAATGTGTCTTTGTGCAAATAGACATATTCTGTAACCAATAAGTTTAATTAGCATCTTATGGGGAGGTATCCTCATACCTGTAGGTATACAGGTACCTTTATATTTAGGTACATGAAAAATTTCATTAAATACACAATCTACAAGATAGTTAAAGAATAGTTTGACCTACTGTTCAAAGTGTTTAATGCCAGTAACCGATGTATACGCTATGCGTGCTCCGATACCGACATAGTGAATGTACCGTAAGCATAGATATAAACTATGGATGAGCGCATGCATATGAATTGCCCGTTGCGATCTTCATGTCAGCAAAAAAGCGCCATCTGTTACACACTGCGTACAACTACGTGAGCTCGACTCTCGCGATAACTTTGTACGGGCGTACAAGGCTTGTTAAGTTTATTCGCGGTTTATATCAGAAGAGCGTCGATTAAGTTTATGGTTAATCAAAATTATTTGTTGTATTTGTTGGCGTTGTTTGATATCCGTGTCGTCGACACTGACGCTCCTTCTTACCTCTCAAGACCCGTGACATCTGTACTAAAATCAGCTGAAGACGAAAAACAGAGAAAATATTCCACGGCCTGTGAAATGCGACATGCAACTTTCACACCACTTGTAACATCTGTTGACAGCGTCTATGCACCCCAAATGTCCTCCGTTATAAAACATATGGCAGAAACCATATCTCAACGTTGGAACCGATCTCTAAGTACTGTACTGGGCTGGCTGAGATGCAGGATCAGTAACGCCGTTATACGTGCCACCACCATGTGCATCCGAGGCACACGCCACCGGTTTAAGTCCCCCGCCTGGTGGCTTGGGTTCGACGACGGTGCCGCCCTTCCACACATCGACTGAAACCCCTTTTCTACCCTACCTACATATGTCTTAACCTAACCCTTTGCCTATGTATTACTTATGATTCTCGTAATAAATGCTTTAGTTAACATATTTATTGTATTAAAATGGGCGAACTTATCCTTATAAGTTTCCGTTCTTCTACGTTATTTCGTGATGTCATTATCGTCTCAGGTGGCAATGCAATATTTTAAACATTCGCGCAGTGCGGTGTGCCGCCCTGTGTAAGCCGGCTCTGTCAAGGTCGACAAGTTGGCCGAGCTACTAGCTACAGCAGTACAGTTCGATAAGTACCTCCCGAGCTTTCGCGAGTAAAATGCGGCGAACAACTATTTCTGTTAGTTTCTTGCTTGCAAAACAGGTAGAGTAAAAAAGAAGGAAACAGCAATACAAACTAACTATTTTGGCTCAGTGATCCAAAGAGAATCTTGGCCTCCGAAACGAGAGCGTGCCACCTGTCCACAAATATGATGCAAAAATATAAGTAGGTAATGGAAAGTATTAAATACAGCGATGTGAATTAATCGGTGTTTGAAAATGCGCGCTTTGTTTCTAGCGCTCACCTGTTAATTTTTTTTGAGTTTTACCTACAGTTAATTAAAAACTTTAACCTGACAAGAATTAATATACTAGGTACCTAAGTCAACGAATAAAACAATAACAAATACTTGATCTTGTTATTTCGAATGTTTTTAATAATTATGTAAAAGAAACGGGAACAAACTCTGTAAGACAGACAATAGGTACTTTAATTTCGGTAATTATATCCGGTAGGTAATCAACTAATCATATTTAAGTAAATTTACCTATACAAATCACGCAGTATGCATTTCTACTTCATAATAACTTCCAAAGAGAAATGACGTCCTTACAAGGTTAATGCATTAGCGCTATGACGTACGAGCGAACATTAGTTGCTCGTGAGAATGAAATAAAATTATCGTTTAAAATTGGTTTTAAGCAATAAATAAACCTAATTGGAAATTACTTACCGATGATATGAGATCCCATTTTTTTTCTTATACTTCCTATAATGGTTTTTGCACCCTTTTACAACGCAATAAGGCATTTTTGTGTTATGCTGCGTGACAACTTTCTACTGCGCAATTCGCCACACGACTGAGCGCCGGGGTGTGATAAATGCAAATATCACACCCATGTAGCGGCCCCCTTTTTAGTGCTCGTTAGCCGCGTCCTTACGAAGTAATATATATGTCCATGACCGTAAGAGTGACATTCCATTTCCAACTGCAGCTGCAATACTGTTCATTTTACTATGGAAACGCGTCGCTATCATTGTCAATTTCCATAGAAAATGAACAGTATTGCAGCTGCAGTTGGAAATGGAATGTCACTTTAAGGGTTAAAACGGATTAGGTACTGGCTTTAATCGCACATCGTGGTATCGTCGAGTCTTGGGTCCAGTCGGTCTGGTCGCCTCCTTTTGCTCATCAGATCTCCTGTTTTGTGATAAATAAGACATTACTGATTGACACTAAGTACCAATGCTATATATTAAACATCACATAGCGAGTTACTTTCTACAATAGTACTCTATAACGGAGGCGTACCAAGTGTGAAGAGTTTATCGAGAATAGTTTTGTACGTGTAAACCTCATGAATGTGCTAACATCGATTCTTTTAATAAACTCACACATTATCAACTCAATGTTATTTTAGAATGAAATAAATCATGGACAAAGTATATGTACTTGATTTGTGTAATATTATGGACTACGTCCAATAATAATACTCCGCTAGTACAATAGCGTCGAGGATCGTAAACCCATGCGTAAATCGTATCGGAAATATAAGTTAAACCTCCAAATGACAATTGGGATTCCGAATTTGGTAGTTTAAGTAGAGTGAGTACTTAGAAGCTTAGGTATACTATGCAACAAGATGATCATCAAACAGGTAGGTAAGTACTCGGTATAAACCGTGTTATCAAAAAAAAAAAAATCAGTGACAAAGGAGAGTTTGTGATATTTCACATTAATTAACACGTATAAATTACAATTCATATCGAATAAATATTTAGTTACAAACGAGAAGTCGAGGCAGAATTTTCCACATTCATTGCGTCGAGAGCTCCGCCTTTACAGCGTTGAGGTTATATTTGCCCCACTTTAATAGTGAAGAGGCTATCTTTACTCCACATTAATTGTGTCGAGAACTCCGCTTTAACAGCGTTGAAGGTAAATTTGCCCCACTTTAATAGTGAAGAGGCCATCTTTACTCCACATTATTGTGTCGAGAGCTCCGCTTTAACAGCGTTGAGGCTAAATTTGCCCCACTTTAATAGTGACGAGGCTATCTTTACTCCACATTAATTGTGTTGAGAACTCCGCTTTAACAGCGTTGAGGGTAATTTTGCCCCACTTTAATAGTGATGAGGCTATTTTTACGCCACAGCCATTGTGTAGAGAGCTCCGCTTTCACAGCGTCGAGGTTAAATTCGCCCCGAATTAATAGTGACGAGGCTATCCTTACTCCACTTTTACTGTGTTGAAGATTTATGATGATTATTGCGTAATATCAAAAACTACATAATAATGGCTGACTCGCTCTTCGATTGCTTCGGTCATTTGGTTCATCGGTCGCTTCGCTCTTCGGATGCTACGCTCTTCGGTCGCTTCGCCCTTCGGATGATATGCTCTTCAGTCGCTTCGCTCTTCAGTCGCTTCGCTCTTCAGTCGCTTCGCTCTTCAGTCGCTTCGCTCTTCGGATGATACGCTCTTCAGTCGCTTCGCTCTTCGGATGATACGCTCTTCAGTCGCTTCGCCCTTCGATCACTTCGTTCTTCGGTCTTTACGCTCTTCGGTATGTTTGTTCTGCAGACGCTTTGATCGTTATAAAATGAGTCAAAGATATATAACGTTGCTCCACTGTAACAGTGTTGATGCCAATGTAATGTACTTGTCATAGTCTGTATCCAGACCTTTAAGTTGACTCCACTTTAATAGTGATGATGTGGCTACGTATACTGGCTTACGTATGTGAAATACAGAGGAGACTTTAGTTACGTTGAAGCAATTTAATTGGTGTTAATGCAGCCTAAAATCCTATATACAGGGTGATCAATCTAAATGGGTCAGTATGGAGAAGTCAGAAACTATAAGAGATAGCAAAATCTGTTCTTAGGAACCATGGCTTCGATTTTAGATTTAATAATAATGGCATTCAATTTTTTTTTTAAATCTATCATACATAACCGGGATTCGAACATGGTCAATATTCTTGTTGTTTGTTTGTATGGCAACTTTTAAACGATGCGTGATAGGTGGGGGGTGCTCGACCAAATATCATAGAGGGCCCCGAGACAAAACAAAGTACATTAAAAAAAATCAAAATGGCCGACTTTTTTTTTAATTTTTTCAAGTTGGTCCGAGCGCGCTGAGATTCGGCATGTGGCGAGCCTGGGGGCCCAAGATTACAATGTCAAAAAAATATTTTTGGAAAAATTCAAAATGGCGGCGGACACGTAAAATTTTCAAGTAGGTTAAACGAGCCCGAAGGGCGAGCTTCATGCTGGGAGGCCGAAGGCCGACCCCGGTGGAAGGCCGAATGCCCTGAGCCTCCACCCCGACTCCCAAAACGCGAGGCCGAAGGCCGAACTGCGTGAATTCGGTGCTTCCAAGCGTTCTACCAAGTTAACTGTCTTGATGACCGAAGCCGGCGGGCCGAATGCCCCACGGCGAAGCGTCGAGGCTTGCGAAGGCCGAAGGCCGAGCTCTGCGTAGGGCCGAAGGCCCGAAGCGTCACACGAGAGGGGGAAGTTGGAGCTTAAACACGACCCAACACTTTTCCTATTGGGAGTCGCTTTTTGGGCGTCGGGGTGGGGGCTTCGAGCCTTCGGCCCTCCACCGGGGTCGGCCTTCGGCCTCCCAGCCTGAAGCTCGCCCTTCAGGCTCGCTTAACCTACTTAGAAATTTGTCTTTGCCCGTGTCCGCCGCCATTTTGGAATTTTCCAAAAATATTTTTTTGACATTGTAATCTTGGGCCTTCAGGCTGGCCGCATGCCAATTCTCAGCGCGCTCGGACCAACTTGAAAAAATTAAAAAAAAAGTCGGCCATTTTGATTTTTTTTAATGTACTTTGTTTAGTCTCGGGGCCCTCTATGATATTTGGTCGAGCACCCCCCACCTATCACGCATCGTTTAAAAGTTTCCATACAAACAAACAACAAGAATATTGACCATGTTCAAATCCCGGTTATGTATGATAGATTAAAAAAAAAATTGAATGCCATTATTATTAAATCTAAAATCGGAGCCATGGTTCCTAAGAACAGATTTCGCTATCTCTTATAGTTTCTGACTTCTCCATACTGACCCATTTAGATTGATCACCCTGTATATAAAAAAAAAAAGTACACAAACAGTGCTGTATGACGAGTGAACAATATATGGAAAGAGATATAACCCTTTAACCCATTTTACATTCAAATTATTATACACATCACGACGTTGTGTTCCAAATAGCTTCAAACAGCATCTTTGACCTGCAGTCAAATATATACCATCTCAACGAGCCCGATTTACCCACTCGTAACAAATCCAGTACGATTTGCTTATTACGATTTGGTTATCTCAGCTCTAAACTTCAGGGGACCGTCGCCGCAACTAACAGGGGCTGCGCCGTGGTTGATGCATATATCCCACGACGCGAAATCAACGCTGGAATCCTCAGTTGAAAACCAATACGCACAATTGTACAACCATGCAACCAGAGTTAAATGATGTTACATGAGTCGCCATCGCTAAATAGCTAGATTGACAATCGCAATAAAGGATTGATCATCCTTAAACAATAATAAAATTAAATATTGTCATTAATTTAAATGCACTAGGTTGTCATATTGTCTTGCTGTACAGTTATAATAGGGTATTTTTCCTACTACTACTACTACTACAAATCAGTTACCTTTTTAGAACTGTCAAAACGATTTGCTAATATGGAATTTATATGAAACATTAGATCGTGACGTCACGGTCAACTCACCTACTTTTTATATTTCTATCCAATTTATTAAATAGAACTTGTGTTTCTAAAAATAACTCCTATCTGTGTATTTCATGCATGGTGTAAAATAATTTATTTTAAATACTTACAGTATACATATAATACTCTATTGAAAGCTACGTAACACGAGAAAGCTTAAACAATGTTTGTTGGTTGTGTATCACAAGAATACTGTGCACGCTGCACAGTATAATTGTTACTTTTAAAAAAGGTTACTGTAAGTTACTCCTTGAATGATAAATTTCAAGTAAATGCCTTAAATATCGTCCACAAATATATCATACCTTAAGTCCTAACTATATACCTACACTACAAGCGCCCAAAGTTTGCTTGCCACTTGTATCACGTGTAGTCGTCATCGGTCATATACGTAAAGAAAGACGAGTTATTTATTAATAAAGGTAGTCTATTATATACATTATTTAGCTATTTACATATCGTTTGAGAATGTGACTGTCTCATTTCAATCAAAGAAAGAGAAAATCATACTATCTTTGTCTTACACTAGTACTAGCACCCAAAAGAAGAGGATGAGTATAGTTTTCCTGTTACTGACTGACAAATTGGTTTGACTAACTATATAAATCTATAATTTGAAGCTGAATTATAAATGAAAAATTGAAAAATTTTAAGTTTCAAAACAGCACCTACAGGCTTATCTACTAGTAATTGTCCGGACTTAGTCTAAAAGTATAGAAACTTGATTTCTATGACAACCTCGCAATGAAGAAAAATCTTCTTTACCCACATTTAAAGGCTGTGTATAGAAGAGGGTATTTATTTTTGTATTGGATATTCATTGCAAAGTGTCATAAAGTTATATTTTATTCTACTTGTCAATACTCAAAAAGACATGCATTCATAGATTAATCATAACGCATAAAATAATTACATCCAGTGAGTGGTTGGTAAAATCTAAATGATACAAAATGGCTTATTTATATTATGTATAAGTGTCTGACAGAAAACAACCTAAACCGTTGTAGTAATTATAATCTTGAAAATTAAAACAATGTATATATATCTTAGTAAAATTTAAATTGAAATTCCAATAATGTAATGGGAATAAAGTGCTAAAAAAAATTGGTTCAGAGCTAAAGATTGGACACACCTTTCAACGATCTACATAAGCAAAGGCAAAATTACATAAACAGTTATAATCATAATTTTATGAAGTTGTTTTTTAAAGTCTATCAATAGGTATTACAATAACTTCAAAGAAAGTTTAGTACTTTATTATTTTCTACTTTCACCAAAAAGAAATATAAAAGGTACCTAATTTTACCCGTTAATTAATGACGCTTATCATTATAATAGACAATGCTATACTTATATAAAATTACATTTGCAGGTAGATATATCCTACTAAATTGTGAGCTGTAATCAGTAATATCAGTAACGGTATACGTAACTTACTGATTTGATTTCGATATTTCATTTTATTTTCGCAGCTGTATTTAGATACAAGGCTCTGAACATCTGCTTGTAAATTATATTTGTTGTCTTGGATTTGGATAGGAAGTATAATTAATAATCAAACGAACTTACCTGTGAAGTTTGATTACAATTATACGAGTATCCAAATCCAAGACAACAAAGTCCCGCCCCCCAACCCCGAAAATTAAAATAAAATAGTCTCTGTTCATAACACAAAAAAGATCCACTCTGAAATAATGACGGGTATCCGAGGAGCGGGGTTAGAGTGGGATGGCGGGGGATGATGACGTAGTGAGGGAGAGGAACAGCGCGAACTTGTTTTTTAAATATTATATCTCTAAAATGTGTGACAAGGACGGCATGATTCCATGTACTGCTGCTTGTAAATTATATTTGTTGTCTTGGATTTGGATACTCGTATAATTGTAATCAAACTTCACAGGTAAGTTCGTTTGATTATTAATTATATACCTATGTTAATATATTTATTTAGCCCGCTTATTGTACTAAAACATACTATACAGGGTGGCCACAGGTTGGCCCATTTAGATCGGCCAGTATGGGAAAATCTGATACTATAAGATATACACCGATCTTTTCTTAGGAATCATGTCATCGATTTAAGTAACACGAAACACTGCATTCATACATTAAAAAAAAAGTGTACTCAGCTCGGGAATCAAACCCCGAACGTTTTGAAAAATAAAACTAAGACTATTTCTATTTAGATATCGATTGTGTAGGTCTTAAGCAATAAATGTTACTATGAAACATGATGTCTAAAATTAATAAAATGCATTGTTTTCATGTCCTTTAATTTTATTTAGTAAGTTTTCGAAGATTTTTAGGGTTTTTAGGGTTCCGTACCCAAAGGGTAAAACGGGACCCTATTACTAAGACTCTGCTATCCGTCCGTCCGTCCATCCATCCGACCGTCCGTCCGTCTGTCACCAGGCTGTATCTCACGAACCGTGATAGCTAGATAGTTGAAATTTTCAGAGATGATGTATTTCTGTTGCCGCTATAGCAACAAATACTAAAAACAGAATAAAATAAAGATTTAACTGGGGCTCCCATACAACGAACGTGATTTTTGACCGAAGTTAAGCAACGTCGGGCGGGGTCAGTACTTGGATGGGTGACCGTTTTTTTTTTTGCCTTTTTTTGCATTATGGTACGGAACCCTTCGTGCGCGAGTCCGACTCGCACTTGCCCGGTTTTTATTTTCAATACATTTTACATACATTTTTTTTAAATGTATGAATGCAGTTTTTCTTGTTACTAAAATCGATGACATGGTTCCTAAGAAGAGATCGGTGTATGTCTTATAGTTTTAGATTTTCCCATACTGACCGATCTAAATGGGCCAACCTGTGTAGTACCTACTAAAATACGATGCCCCGAATCGATCAAAGAACGAAGGAGAAAATAATTGTATCCAACCTAGCAGTAGGTAAATATCAAATGGCATTCCGCACAGGAGTAATCTAAGTAACGCTTACTGCGGGTTCAAACCTACAAAGTCCTGATAGAAAGTCGTACATATTACGTTACATCTGACATATCTTCAACTAATGCGAAATTAACATAAAATCTGAAGACACAAATTAATAAGAAAAATTAAACCCAAAAGAAATAAAAAGCTGTATTCTCTAGGTGCGTACGACTGAGATTTGAACCCGCGGTCTCTACTTTGAAAAGCAAACGCCTGTTACTGAGACCACGACGTGCCTCGACAATTGGCTCTAAATTCGGCTTCAGTTAGATTTTGCTATGTGTCATTCGTCTTGACGATTCTGTTAAAAGAAATAGTTTGCAGTAAGTTGACCGAGAGGCTCCTGTCAAATGGTTGAAGGGCAAAACGTGAGATAGATGTATGTGATGACAAGACTGTACTGCTTTCGATGATTGTCAAAACGCTTTACCTGAAATTAGCATGGCTATCTTTCATTCAATATTCGACCATACTTGTATGCTTTAAAGTCTATTTTTCATATTGTTCAGATATATTTGACACGTTGGCCGCTTAGATACCATTGGTTTTTTGACAGCTAAGGTATCAATGACTTGTTGTAAGTGTAGAAATTAATGAATAGCGACTGTTAACATATTTGTGACACGTTGAGCGCTCACAAGTAAATACTACAATGACAGTCAACAACTTTTTGACAGTTTAAACGTTTACCTCTCTTTGAGCACCTGGAGTGTATAGCGACTTCTGCTGCTGACTGTACTTACCTATTTGATGTTATAGTGAAAACACACACTCTCGAAAAAAACTTTTTATGAGGCAATACGAGTACCTTCATGCATCAAAATAATATTCATATTATGAATACCTATACCTATAGTAAGATTAATAAGCGATCAAAATTAAATTGGTAACATTATAGTGCACCACAGGTGGTCTTGGCTTTTACAATTGCGGCTAAAATGGCGGGCGGCGCGTACGCCGATTGCATCCCCAAGGCCGGTGATGTCATCCCGCGAAATGTCGCGAAAGTATGCGATGCAAGTCTTGATACGTTTTAACGACCGTTTCATTAGCCAGCCTAATTAGGCGAAGGAAATCGTCTGTGGATGAATCACATAACACATAAGTGATAGAAAGTTTATTATCATGAATTAGGCACTAAACAATTCTGATAGGCAAAGCTATTAACCTTAATTACAGTAATTATGGATTTGCAGTAGTTTGAAAATATGTATTGCAGTAGTTTGAAATTGTGTAGCTACTTATTGATACTAACGCAGCTTACATGACATGATCCTTTCGCCTGATACATTGGACCATTCCACTGATCTCATTTTATATTAGAGGGACGTTTACACGAGCAATTGGTTTTGATCAGTGATGTCATCTAATAGTTATGCGTGACTTAGGTTTAGCCTTGGGGATGTGATTGTCCACAAGAGAACCAGTAGCGATCTGTCCTAAAACTCTAACAAATGTTCTTTTTAATTCCGCCAACGTTCGCCTCTTTTTTAGCCACATATTTACAATGTACAAGATTGCCTAGTATCAAAAGTCCACGAACATCTAAACGATGCGAAGTGTCATTGAAAGAATTTAATTCAGAAATAATATGTGATTTCCTAGAATTTTCATTCATGCCGTGTAGTGCAAGTGCAGCATACTCTTACAACACACATCGCTCAAACCTCAAAAATAACACCAAAATGAATATAATTATGTATATCTTGGAGAAGTGACCATACTGTTGACACAGATGCACTACTCCTCATTGTTATAAGTCAAACAACTCTTTCTACGGGCCCACTCGCCTGTCGACAAAGCTTCTTTTCAATATTCATTAGGTTTTCTGTGGACCGTTTAGAATTCGGAATTTACTTCTTAGGAAAAAAGAAAATAGTATTTTGTTGGTTCAGTCAAACTTAGTTACAGGATAACTGTATTTTATTTACGCTTGACTTAAGGATGACTCACGTTAGACCGGGCCGTGTCCGGGCCAGAGCTTCCGGAGCTTACTTTTCTATGACAGAGACAGTGATCCTAATCACGTGATGCTTCCATAGAAAACAAAGCGCCGGAAAATCCGGCCCGGACACGGCCCGGTCTAACGTGAGTCATCCTATAAGGGCTACCGTATTATCCTACCAAGTGGTCATCACTTTTAACAAAATATATGACAAAGCATAATAATATAGGTAGGCATAACATGTTGTTTAAGTTTACCTATTATTAGTTATTGATACACTAGACTAAAATAACAATTTTCGAATTTTTAAAAAACACATTGATTTATTTTGTTTTTATTTAAGTGACACGACTATGTATAGTTACATGATTTTTTTTTCATGTTATATTTATTAAAATTATTATTTTACCCATAGAAGTTCACAGTCAAAATCCTATATGTTACACACAATCATTTTGTATTGTAACCTAAGTAGGTAATCCTTTGCAGGCTTTGCAGCAATCATTATTAGATATTTATCTAACTAATAGTGTCAACTCGCTAATGGTAGTACAAAATATCTGTCACTTGTTTCGAGAATTAAATGTCAATCAAACATTTATCTAATCCCACACCAAACACGTCTCTAATGCCTACTCCGCCTACAAACAAACACAAATTCACACATATCAAGGATACTCGTGTCCAGTGTTCGCGAAGGCTATAAAACCAACTTAACTTTACACTTGATTACACTCTGTCAACATAATTTTGTTCATCAAAATGAAGCATTCATGTTTGCCTTTCCTATTTATAGAGCAGCAATATGAAGATTGTCCGAATTAGGTCGTAGTGAAGTAGCGACCTAGTGATGTTTTGACACATAATGTCAACTGTCAAATTTGACGCAACGCCTGTCATCGTTTAATATATCGTCAACGATAATATTGGACGTGATGTCTTTATTTGTACGGTAATTGTTTTATGCATTTAATTTTAGTTATGTAATTTCTTGAAGTCAAGTAGGTAATTGGGTCTTTTTCAAAGTATTTTCAATATGAAATGACATTTTCTGCTATAAATTCGCTGTTATGGATTGCATGCATATTATGTGCTTCTTTTGTATGCCATCGTTTTCCATTTCCAAAGGTCGTAGTGTTCTTAACATAAATTATGTCATCTTCTCTTGAAATGGCAATAAATTTAATTCGATTTATGGGTACTAATATTTTATTAATATTTGTGAAACTACTCAAGTTATGTTAGGTTATAGGTTATACATCATTTGACCTCATATAAAACTTTGTCATTGCAGTAGTTAACTACCTATTATTAAGTACCTAAGTATTAGAACTGCCGAGTTGCGGACTCCTTAAAATTATGTGTTTCACGCCTGCTCTTCCGGCAATATCTTCCTAAGATAAAAGAGCACAAACATTATTATTTATTTATACGACATTATGTATAAGTATGTAGTTTGTTATGTATTTTATTACACTGTCGATATTATTTTGCATATGTTTTGATTAAGATGATCGCTTTCAAGGCGCTGGAAGGGTTGGCTTCGAATTTACTAAGCACTTATTAATGATATGGACTCGCAAAATAAGTAGGTACCTATCAATAAATTAATCAACTAATATAATTTTAACACGAGTGTAACTCTGTAACTCTTATAAAAAAAGATAACATCATTTAGGTACTAATTACCCACGTTATTAAGAAACAAAACAATTTAATGTCTTTAGTAGATGGCCTGAAACAATATTTTTACAAGTTTATACTTCCTTACAAAAACGTAACTTATTCTATCGTCAAATTATCCCATAAACACGTCATTTTCACATCATCACCTGTCACTGACGCTTTGACAATATGTCAAGATGTCAACCTGTCAAGCTGACTAATTGCATGTGCACGGAGCCACGTGCCGTGACACACTTTGTATGGAATGGGAAAATATTTACTTACCTTCTAACTTTTTCTAAAGAATCTTGTTTATTCTAGGCGTACTTCCATGTATAAGTAGATTTGACATACCTATAGATTGCATTGCTCCTAGTTTTCTGTAGTAGACAATTATTTGGAATAGAAGCCTGTCTGGCTGTGAATTAAAATGTGTCTAATCTAATATAGACATAGATATCCAAAACCAAATGTTTTATCCTGGTCAAACCACGTCTAGTTAGGTTTTGGTGTCTACCACACTCCTCTCCACAGTCGTCCATAGGCTACGGTAACCGCTTAATCTCTGGCGGACCGTATGCTTATTTCTTGTGGCATATAAAATCATTATAGTGATGCGCGGCCATGTGATTGTGAACGCTACTCACATGCACTTTGGTGTCTACCAAAACCTAACTAGACGTGGTTTGACCAGGATAAAACATTATGGGCAACGTTTTAATTTATGGCCTAAAACAAGGATACTAATTAGAGCCTATACTTATTTTTTTGTTCATTTTGTGCATTTACTCTCTGCTACTCAAGTGCTTGACTACGCCAAATTCTTCTCCTTTTTCTGCTCTCCTTTCTTCTCACTTTCACAGTTCTCCAGGATTAATTTGACTACTCAACAAACCCTTACACCGCCGACCCTTAAACGTAGGGGTTTTTTTGTCAGAGGTGGAGGTAATCCTCATTGGATACTGCCGGCCCGGTATATATTTGGAAGCATGCCTGACTCGGCTGTGCTGTAGAATTTTCTTCCAACCGCCTACGGACTAAATAAACCCTGTAAAGTGTTTTTGTTGCCAGAAACTCGGCGCTATCGGTATAAGCGTTGTTTCCAGAAACACACCTGTGTAGTAGTGTAATCCGGGAAACATTTGAGTTAGTTTATCTCTCACTTCATCATACTCGTAAAAAAACAAACAAACAAAACAAACTCGTACTAGGTATTTTCATCTCCGCGACGTGGAATTTATGTACATTGGTTTTTTAAGCAGGTCAACACTGAAATCAGGAAAGTTATGCTCGTCTGACCACCATCTTGTTGTAGACCATTTCTTTAGAGCGAACAGACATGGTAAGAGGCATGTGCGCATACAGTGTTACTTATACATATCAAGATTCATTAATATTGCAGTTGGACAGAACAGTAAGACCTACGTACCAGCCATGACCCAGTAAGGGTGACGTCATTTAAGGCTTAACCGTGACTGTAAAACAGGACACACTGTTGTCTAGAGTGGTCAGATTTAAAATAACAATATGAATGTAAAAAAGAGGGGCCTATTTTCAAAGCAAGCGTCATTACGTTATGGCAATCGGATGTATAAGCTTATTTTTTACTAGCACGGAGAGGCTAACAGATTTTTGCATACTGATCTGATGCTGATGTGATTGATTGCACTTGCACCAATGAATAACCGCGAACCGCGAGCTAGATGAACGCAAAGCAATCTCATATCAATTTATCAAAGAGGTCTGCGATATGCATTTTTTACAGAAAAAAACGGTACGAATTTAGGATTGTACCAATTTAAAGATTCTCCCCCGGGCGCCGTCCAAAGGGGGGCGCCAAAGAAGGAAGAAGAAAGGAAGAAAAACAATTTAAAGATCAATCCTTGTAATTAAATAAATTTATGAATAATTCAGTTTTGTCATTTTTAGATAGGTTCAGTTGCCATCAGATATATCGAAGCGGCTAAAGTGCTCAAATTAATCTGAACATGCACTTTAACGTCTACAGATTTTGCCGTCTAGAGGCTTTATTCAGATATTTGTGAACACCTTGGCCGCTCCTATATATCTGATGGCGACTGTACTACGCAAACGACATAGTACATAATCTTTTATAGTGCTATAATAGCATAACAATATGTGTATACGGATATACACATATTTAAAAAAAGATCGTCATTTTACAAATCCGTATCCATCATTCAAAGAGTTTAAAGTGAGCTCACGCTTGACATAGTGTACCTACCTATCTCTTAAACGTTTAATCGTATCTAATTGTATCACAAAAGACTTGAATACATGTTGCCGCGGCGTGCCCAGAATATATATTGCCAGTTAACATTAAAATGCTGTGACCAAATGTTGAATTAGCCGGTATCCACACTAGTTTTTATATGGACATTTAAGTGTAGCGACAGTTTCAACAGCAAATATAAGTTTGTAAGTACTAAAGCTGAATGACGTAAGAGTCTAGTAAGTTAGGTTTCGAAGAAAATGAAATTAATATTTCGTTTGCATCCGAATAGCTAGAGCACACTGCCTCAAATGTGTTGTGTGGAATAATTCTTAATCGTATTTTTATTATATCGAAAACCTTTCCAAGAAATGCAAGTGAATAGATAATATATTTATACACCTATATACACCCATTAGGGTCACTAACGAGACTTTGGCCTTAAACCAGTTACGGTTATAATTTCATAAAATGTCCATTTTTTTATAAAACGGTACAGTCAGTTTACAAATAAAGAGTTATTTCATGCTTCATTCCCTCAATTTCCATAAATCCGGATGTGTTTTTTTCTTGCCAGATTGCCAATTATCTTTTGTTTCATGACGTTTGTATTTTTCAGAATCAACTTCATGTTTTCTCTTATTTGAGCAGCACTTAGATACAAAAGAGATATCAAATTATATTTTTGTTTACGTGTTACTTACTTACACTACTAAGCCTTTTGTAAAACAATAATATCTTTAAGCATAAATCTCAAATCTCTAAATGATACTCAAAATGGAGTGTTGTTACCTAATTTCCTTAAAACTTTTTGTATGAGAACTCAGCTTTCAGAAATAAATTGTACCAACTAAAACAAATCTGAACAAACTCTAAGCCTTTATATATTCAACAATACGTATTTATACGGCAAATTAAAACTACCAGCAAAAAATCCTTGGACAAATACCTGCTGCGATAGAATATCTATCTTTATGTTTTTTATAACACGAGAACGTAGCGAATGATTTGTAAAGGTAAATAAAGGCTCAACACCCACAACTGTAGCACAATATTACACGTTCGTATTAAATTATTGCCTTTGTGATAAATCACGACCTAAACATGATAAAAGATTGTCAAAACAACAGAAGGTGCGTAAAAAAATCCACAACGAAAGACCAGCGACTAATTGAGACAGTAAACGTAGGGGAGTAAAAATAATTTTGTAGTCTGAAAATCGCTCGCGCAGACTTCCAAGATAGGCTCAGCCTAGTTTGGAGTCTGACTCACAGGAAAAGTTTTTCGTTCATAAAATAAAAAAAATTAAATTAGTTAAATTATATATTTTGTACTGACACTATGGGTTCTATGCCTGAAATAAATAATATCAATTTCAATTTTCAATTTCAAATAACAATAATAACTTAAAATGCACAACTTATGAGTGCTATATCACATTATTTTTCATATATGAGACTATCGAAAAACAATATTATGCAGATGTAGTGCTCAATAGTTTCCCATCGTATTTCCTCGGAAACGTTCGTATTTGTCATGCTAGTTCAGTCAATGTCAGTACTTTTAGTACCGATACTGACTGAAATAGCAAGACACGTCCGTAAGTTTACGTGAAAATACGATGGAAAATAATTATGCACTACATCTGTACATATGTTTTACTTATAATATTTTTAAATAGGTTACCAAACACACTTGTTATATCTATTCATTTGAAATCTATGCCGCAATCTTTTTTTCCCCTAAACGACTCGTGCGCACAGGAAGGGTGTAGTTGAGATCCATTCGCGTAAATCAGATGGTAGATAACAATACACTTTTTATAATGTTACGTGTCAACGAAAACGATTGTGTAAAAAAATATTTATAGTGAGTCAGTAGTCAGATATATCTTATTAGTCACAAAGGTGTTTGAACTATTAAATATCCCTTTGCAATTTCATACTCGTAATCATTTATATAACCTCGCGATTAAAAAAAGCTCGAAAAATAATTGATTGATAAAATACAGGTGCCTAACTATCTTTAAATATATCATGTAACAACACATGGAGCTTATTACTTACATATTATTGAAGATCCCTTTGATACTCTTGTTATATGTAGGTATTTTGTAAATGCTTTGTAACTAACTAGGTAGGGAAATAAATACATAAATATATCGTTCGCTTATGACTCGGTACCATAGTTTTCAGTATTAGTCCAAAGGATTCTAAATAGTAATATAACTGATATAGTGTTGTTTAATTAATAATGTTGCGACATAATTGTTTATTTTAATTAATTATTTTACTATATGTGCAATTACTTGTAAATAGTTATGTACTTAAGCCGACCACTGACTAACAGGCCGCCGGACGATATCGGCCTGTCAGTTAGAACAAAAATATGACAGCTCCGAACAACTGACCGGCCGATATCGTCCGGCGGACTGTTAGTCAGTGGTCGGCTTTACTGATGCTTCCGTTGTTTTATTGTGATTAAAATATTTTATTACTTGTAATTCTGGTTCTAACATAACCATCATAATTCATAAGCACGAAAGCTGTATTCTGGTTTTATACAGGATGATGGTGAAGTCTAAGTCAAAATTGTTTAGTAGAGATGACCCACATAAATTCCTCTCTCTGAGTATGGTGGGCAGTCATAACAATATATAAGTCATAAAAATGTAGATTAAGGTGATTAAAATTAAAATTATGAACAATTAAACGCAGAACAGAACTGTAGAATGATCTCATAGTCTACATTATATATATGTTGTCTTTTGAGCTAAGTAATTCGTCCTGAGACCTAGTTATTTTCTAGGAACACGTAATCATTGTGTGTTCATTCAGTCATCTAGTTTGTCAACTGTAAACATAGTCGCCGATTACTCATTCTGTAATCTTTGTTAATTGTTGTGACATTGTGGTTCGTCTGCAAGCTTAGTTATAGCTGAAGCTAGGCAATTTTCTATGTGGGATCTTACAAATAATTTAGGTACATAAGGTATTATTAAGTATTAAAATAATCTGATATGGATTACCCATAAAACCGTTTTTAGGCTAAAGCTACTGTTTTCAACAACCTCATAAATACCAAACTATTTTTAAATAAATATACATTAAATTAAGGACGGAAAATCTGTCAGTTTTTAAACCTTATTAGGCATTAAAAATTCAGGTGCTCATGAACCAAATAAATATTCTATCTTATAATTTATTCCAACTTACACGTGCTCCATTTGATTTAGTTTTAAACGTTTTTCCTTATTTGAAACCAATTAAATGCACATTCACATGCATCACTACGAGAACGGACTATTTTTACGACTGACTGACATAGGGCTAGTCATATTGCGGACTAACAAGCCGACAGATGATTCCAAATTACGTGAAATGCATGAAATGCATAAAACGGGAAATCCACTAGAGACATCGTCACGCTTCATTTCGTATTCATCCCACCACAGACAAGATCCGTATGGTATACATTCTACAGTCTGACGGCGATTAGGGAAATGAATTAGAGATTCACTAGATATGAAATAGTAAAGATATGTGACGTTCCACGGCAAAAGGTACCTTATGGCCACAAGGTACCTCATATCTAGTGAATTTCTAATTCATTTCCCGAATCGAGCCGTGAGTCAACAATCGTGCGTAAGAATCGCGTAGATATGTACCGCGCCCTTTCCGATCTTGAGTAATTTCTTGTGTTTAGTCAACCAATTAAATTCCTCCTAATCTTAGCACTTCTCTGGTGTGAAAATCGATTGATAAGATTTGAGCAACAAACCAAACAGCTATTTTTTTTCCTGAACTTGACAAGAAATGAAACAAAAGGATAATAAAATATACATTTTTATTTTATTTTAAAGAACTAACATTAAAACCTAAATCGCTCTAAAGATGCTTGTGGTCAGAGGTTAAAAATTATCATGAAAATGGTGGCAGGGCTTTAGAATTGTTTACTGTTACGTAGATTTAGGATTTTTAAGTGTATAAAAGCTTAGACTGCACTTAGAAAAAAATCGTTTAAATCAATTGAAATTGCATTAACGTTTA
The DNA here is from genome assembly GCF_963556715.1 of Cydia fagiglandana. Classification (NCBI taxonomy): domain Eukaryota; kingdom Metazoa; phylum Arthropoda; class Insecta; order Lepidoptera; family Tortricidae; genus Cydia; species Cydia fagiglandana. The sequence goes on along the minus strand of NC_085938.1, from coordinate 9,006,978 downwards.
ATGCCTTTAACATTTCCATATGAGCCTATCGAACCAAGCAGTAAAGTTTACTGTTTGTACGTTACGTACGAACGAACGTATTTTAGTTGATATTGTAATAGCAGTTAATCTTAATGAAATCACTTTATTGTGTGCTCGATAGGTATATCATTTTTTTTTTCAGTGTATTATAAGTTCTGGAGACGGTCGGAGACATTGCTATCAGGACAAGAATCGATGATGAATAGTTTAGGTGCCATTAAAACTCGGAAAGTTATCACCAGTGATCTGTCCCACCGTCTATTTTGTAACCTTTGACTAATAGCTTACGCTAAGCATAAGCAATACTAGTAGCTATTCAAATGTTCCAGCCCGGAAATAGTAAGTATACGTATTCGGATACGATCTTACTAAAATTTGCCATATCATTTACCAACGAATCGGTTTAAAATAAAACGACAATCTCATCTTTCTTAAGTACCACATCTTTCAGTTACAGCAGCATTATAGCCACTTATACCATCTACGGGTACTCTCTAGTACCTGCGATGAACTTTCAATCTTACAGTTATGCAATTAGGCTTATTTTGTAAAAGGTGTCGTGGTTTATAAATAATCGCAGTGGCCCAGTTGTTGTATGGTTCATTGTGATGCAACGGCTGCAGGAGTGCAGTTAGGTCTGGACGATAGATTTTAACTATCAGTAGTATGCGTAGAGTGGATGCGTTCTTACAGGACCGCCACTAGGTGACTTGCAAAATATTTCAACACCCTTGCTTCCGTATCGTTCTCTCTTATATTTAAATGTGCGTAACAGTGACAGTCGTAATTCATTCAGAGGTTTGCATGCTAACTTGGCTATCCTGTGCTTGGCGTTAAGGACTAAGGAATATTGATAGAGTCCAAAACTGTGTCGCTAGCGGTTTACGGGTAGGCTTACTTTGAAATAACAGACTATAGACAGACTATATATAGGTAGTTAAATACTAATAAAACTGCAGGTAAATTATGTTTTTCCGAATCTGCATGTGTCCGTGTTTCCTTATACATCTTGAATGGAAACTTAAACACTTAGGTAGGTACGCCAAAATATATGTAGGTACGAATTTTTGGTGTTGCAGGTACATATAAATCATATAATTACATAAATAAGTATATATTTATACTCATATTATTCATATACTCATATTATTTATTTTTATTCATATTTTGGCGTGCAATTTCAAATATCTAACTTCATGAATAAACTGCATCACGTTTTATGAATGAATGACGCTTTAACAGTCCAGATGTCATGAAATGGTCCACTGATGATGATTTATCACAGCATTGATAACATTCTTATTATTTATTGGCTATTATTTTTATTGTTCGACTTTATTAGTCATTAGTAAATTAAATAGGCCTCGATTGGGTGGCATGGTATTTTATTATTTAGTACACAGTAGTTATCAGATATAACAAAACCATCCTGTAACTTAAGTTACGATAACAATGTGAGACGTGACTGCTAAAAATTAATTTGATAAATAGGGCACTAGCAGACAGGACAGATATTTAATTTGGTCTTCAAATCAATCGCAGTGCAGCGCAAATCAACAAAACAGTTTTGAAAATCCGAATAAAATCAATCGCTCTAATTTCCAATCGCGACGATGAGTTAATATGCCATGCGGACATATGCAATAAATCACGCATTAGCAATACAAGCGGTCACAGATTGGTCATTATTACCCTTATTGCTCGACACGCCACCAGTGAACGAACTCTGGTGAAATGTATCTTCAGGTCAACATACGCTTAATTAATAACATGAATAAATGTTGGCATTAGAAGATTTCACGTGCAGAAGACGAACAGGGAAATCGGTTAAAATCCGTGACACTAGGACCGATGTTCAGCTACATTCATTACGACATATAGATATGCTCTATAAGCTACATCGAATAAAATATGGGAAAAAAAGGCAATAAACACACAGGCCGACGCCTGCGTGATAAAAGGTACCTTGGGATTAACTTTGACAAAGGGGTAGGCTACTAAACTAGAAGCAATTCATACTTTGGAAACACTTACGCCTCTGCAACGTTTCCCAAGGCATCTTGCTTACCGTTGTTACATAATTGGTTGCAATCAGACTTATTTTAATCCTGCAAAGAATTCTTCGAAACACACCAAGCAACAATTACGATCGAGTGCATTACTCAGTTCAGCCGAATATAAAGTACCTTCCTACGTATATAAGTATTTTATTAATAATGCTTATTGTTTTTGCTGAACACTTGGTGTCCTATTGTTTCACCGTAAAACGCACGACGCGTGCTGTGTTCAGTCATGATAAGCTGACAGTGTAAACTGGAACAGTGCGTGGTGCATTTAAGTCAGAATTTGAAGGCTGGCTGATAAACTAGCAAGGTACCTATATAATAATTAGGCCACCAAAAAGTGGGACATAAGTAAGTTAGATTTGTATCTGTCGGCGGCCGATCGTAAGATCAGGCAGATCGTATTGTTCCTGTGCAATGTTTTGACGATTGTCACATTAATCCAATATATAGATAGGATAGGTTCGTTAGGTTGCTTCAGATGCCCGAAGGGCAAACTGTTCAGAAATAGGATCCGTCGACTCAGGAAACGAGTCAAAGACTTTCACGTTTCACATACCTAGGAATTTCACGATATGCCTGATTTTACGATCGGCCGCCGACATATCGATTTGAAAAACGTAAAGGTCGTTTCTCAAAAAGTTGGCACCGCCAGGTTAACGTTAACGTTTTTCAAAAATTTTGCATTTTCGCATTTTTTTTTTATTGGGATCGTTAAAAGGCAACTTTAACTATTAGAAAATGTGGAAGGGAAGCAATTCCTTCAATTAGTTTAGGAGATATAGGCGTTTGAAATTCAGGTTAATGATATCAAGGACAGGTGAAAGATATTTTGTCTCCAGGTTATCGATAGTAGAAGCAGGTTATCGAGAAATAAGTACAAATTCCAATGAAAATATTGACAGGTTATCGAGAGGCGTCATTAACCTGTGTCCGTTGCCGTTAACCTGGTTTCTTGTCATCGTTCACCTGTAATGAGTGTCATCCACCTGTCCACCACATCATTTTCAATGCCTTCTAAAAATAATCGAAAAATGTGTCATCTTCTGTAAAAAGGGACCTTATTGTCCACCACGATGATTAAAATTTTGGATTCTGACCCACCTCACCTTCGATTCGATTCCCAATTTAACAACAAGTTTCTGTGAATAAGTAAACATTCAATCTTACTGTCTATTCACCCTGGCAGTACCTAGTGGAACTCAGGTTTGGTGCAACATAGGCACATGCAGTTTTGGTCATCCAACTCGTCTTGGTGAGCACTTGGGAGAGCAGAACTCAAGATAGAGCTGATGCTGGACCATCGCAGTACCTAGTGGAACTCAGGTTTGATGCAACATAGACACACGCTGTTTTGGTCATTCGACACGTCTTCATGAGGACTTGGGAGGGCAGTACCCAAGATAGAGCTGATGCTGAACCCTCGCAGTACCTAGTGGAACTCAGGTTTGGTGCAACATAGACACACGCTGTTTTGGTCATTCGACACGTCTTGATGAGGACTTGGGAGGGCAGTACCCAAGATAAAGCTGATGCTGAACCCTCGCAGCACCTAGTGGAACTCAGGTTTGGTGCAACATAGACACACGCTGTTTTGGTCATTCGACACGTTTTGATGAGGACTTGGGAGGGCAGTACCCAAGATCGAGCTGATGCTGAACCCTCGCAGCACCTAGTGGAACTCAGGTTTGGTGCAACATAGACACACGCTGTTTTGGTCATCCAACACGTCTTGATGAGCACTTGGAAGAGCAGTACCCAAGATAGAGCTGATGCTGAACCCTCGCAGTAACTAGTGGAACTCAGGTTTGGTGCAACATAGACACACGCTGTTTTGGTCATTCGACACGTTTTGATGAGGACTTGGGAGGGCAGTACCCAAGATAGAGCTGATGCTGAACCCTCGCAGCACCTAGTGGAACTCAGGTTTGGTGCAACATAGACACATGCTGTTTTGGTCATCCAACACGTCTTGATGAGCACTTGGAAGAGCAGTACCCAAGATAGAGCTGATGCTGAACCCTCGCAGCACCTAGTGGAACTCAGGTTTGGTGCAACATAGACACACACTGTTTTGGTCATCCAACACGTCTTGATGAGCACTTGAGAGAGCAGTACCCCAGATAGAGCTGATGCTGAACCCTCGCAGTACCTAGTGGAACTCAGTTTTGGTGCAACATAGACACACGCTGTTCTGGTCATTCGACACGTCTTGATGAGGACTTGGGAGGGCAGTACCCAAGATACAGCTGATGCTGAACCCTCGCAGTACCTAGTGGAACTCAGGTTTGGTGCAACATAGACACACGCTGTTTTGGTCATCCAACACGTCTTGATGAACACTTGGAAAAGTGGTTACTAAGATAGAGCTGATGCTGAACCCTCGCAGTACCTAGTGGAACTCAGGTTTGGTGCAACATAGACACACGCTGTTTTGGTCATTCGACACGTCTTGATGAGCACTTGGGAAAGCAGTACCCAAGATAGAGCTGATGCTGAACCCTCGCAGTACCTACTGGAACTCAGGTTTGATGCAACATAGACACATGCTGTTTTGGTCATTCGACACGTCTTGATGAGCACTTGGGAGCGCAGTACCCAAGATAGAGCTGATGTTGAACCCTCGCAGTACCTAGTGGAACTCAGGTTTGGTGCAAGGTCAGGTCAGGTTAGGTCCGGGTTCAGGTTCAGATAAGAGCCGGGATCCTGGTCCAGGTCCGACTCCGGGTTTGAGTCTAGGTCCGGGTCTGAGTCACAGTCCGGGTCCGAGTCCGGGCCCGAGTCTGGGTCCGGGTCCCAGCCCCAGTCCCAATCCAAGTCAAAATCTAAATCGCCAAACGTGTACTATGCATCGTTGAAGAGTTCTGTTCTAATCATCATCAGCAGTTCCACTTCCTCAAATGCGACAGTTTTTAATGAAAATGCTTGATTTTCTGATGTAAATCCAAAAGTCACTATACGCATGCCTTTAAGGTTTGAGGAGTTCCCTCGATTCCTCATGGATCCCATCATCAGAACTCGAGATTGACAAAAATGCAGCTTATAAACTTATCTTGCTTAACAAACATAACGAAGAGGACAAATCGCCAAACGTGAACTATGCATCGTTGAAGAGTTCCGTTCTGATCTTCATCAGCAGTTCCACTTCATCCAATGTCACTTTTGTGAATGTATATGCTTGATTTGTAAATAAAAACACAAAAATCACTATATGTATGCCTTTAAGATTTGAGGAGTTCCCTCGATTCCTCATGGATCCCATCATCAGAACTCGAGATTGACAAAAATGCAGCTTATAAACTTATCTTGCTTAACAAACATAACGAAGAGGACAAATCGCCAAACGTGAACTATGCGTCGTTGAAGAGTTTCGTTCTGATCTTCATCAGCAGTTCCACTTCATCCAATGTCACTTTTGTGAATGTATATGCTTGATTTGTAAATAAAAACACAAAAATCACTATATGTATGCCTTTAAGATTTGAGGAGTTCCCTCGATTCTTCATAGATCCCATCATCAGAACTGGGTTTTGACAAGAACGGGACTAATCTGCATATACTTATACTTTTTACAAAACATTTTAATATATGTCTAAAACTAAAAACCCTCATAAGGTACCTTTTCCCGTGGGACGTCACAAATCTAGTTTGAGTATATGTAACGTGGATTTTAAATAATTATCGATCACCTGTCATATGGCAGGTGAAGGACGCTTCGTTCACCTGCCATTGCATCATTCACCTGACTTTTTTGGACAGGTTAACGAGACTTAAGACAAAAGTACAAAAATTTCAATAATATGCAGTTTTAACAGACAGGATAGTTTTTATTCCTAAATTAACACACAAAAGCGATATAACCGCTATATAATTATATAGTTACGAGTATTAGTTGTGGTATCAGTGACATTAACCTGCCGCAAAATCTCATCCACCTGGCAGTTTTAGCCAGGTGGACGATATGCAGGTGATGGGGAAAATGGCAGTTATATCGCGAATACACAAAATGTATTAGCTTGATGAACTCCATACTTAGGCATATAAAACTAAACTATTGTTTACGTTACATATCTTGATAGTAATGCGATAGGTTACATAATTAGCAAGATATCGACTCCAGGATAAAGAGTACTTACCCATTACAAACTCCAATTTCCGATACTTTGTCGTTTGTGTTTTATTTGCGAAGCACAATAACCACGTCTTCGTCCTACCAGGTGATAGCTGATGAGTGACGGCTTCAGCTCGTGCGGAGTGAGACGGAAAAGGTGCGGTGGGGGTTATACAATCGTCGTGAATGTGACGCGCCAGGTGACTGTTAAGAATTGCCTTGGACAAACTTTGAAGCCGAATAACTTAAAATATAAGTATAATATTGTTATGCGATAGTAATACTTTAAAACTTAAGGATATATGTTAATAAAATACGGTAATGCCGTTAAATTAAGTTAATATTTTGTGTGGTTTTCATAGCTCGGAACATCAGTACCTCGCGTTGGGACACGGCAGGTTAACGGATAAACGTAGTTACAATTTTTTTTTTTGTAATCAATGATAATTAAATTTTTTTCAAAGTATTAGGCCTCTGTGTAAAAAGTCTCTCTAAATATGTATTAATTTTTTATATATAAAATAGTACATAACGAAAAAAAAGTTCTAACATAAACCTATTTACAGGTGGCGGTGCCAACTTTTTGAGAAACGACCTAAAGAACGCACTTATGCGACAGAAGATGTTTGCATCAAGTGTTTGTGGCTTTTGAAGCTCAGTGGTCCCCTTATAAATTTCTACATAGGTATTCATGTCGGGCTGTAAGTATAAGACTACGAATTTTAATTCCCTAAAATAAATAATAACAATCGCTTTCAACACTAAGTACACGAATAAAAAAATGATGAATGATTAAATGTATACAGGGCGTCCCACGGCTATGCCACATGGAGGGAAAGTACCCTAAATATTGTAGATGGAACATTTTACTGAAAGAATACATTATTTTAATTTAAAAAACAATTTAAACTGCATTCATAGATTTTTAAATAATTACATGGTTGAACCGGGAATCGAACCCGCCGCACGAGAAAAAAAATCACCCTGTAGCTTTATCATACCGATCGAAAGGCTTGATCATAAGGATTATTTTTTGCTAAAGAACATAGTGTCAGAAACAAAAGGAAGACCATGAATTTTAACATTTGATGTGAAATTTAGGCAAATAATCAAAAGAGTGCGGCTTTGTATTCAACAGAATGAGACTACATTTTGAGCATTTGATAAATTAAATTGATTAATTTTGAATTAAAAATGTTAAAATTCAGGGGCTTCCTTTTATTTCCGACACTATGTTATTTAGCAAAAAATAATCCTTATGATCAAGCCTTTCGATCGGTATGATAAAGCTACAGGGTGATTTTTTTTCTCGTGCGGCGGGTTCGATTCCCGGTTCAACCATGTAATTATTTAAAAATCTATGAATGCAGTTTAAATTGTTTTTTAAATTAAAATAATGTCTTCTTTCAGTAAAATGTTCCATCTACAATATTTAGGGTACTTTCCCTCCATGTGGCATAGCCGTGGGACGCCCTGTATAAAAAAACAATGAAATTTTGTTGTTTGAAGGGCCATTAAAATCGGGCTTGGAGTAACTATAGAGATTAACGAACTCCCATCAATATGGGTCAAGCAGGGCCTTTATTATGCTTACCGAGCGTAAACCATTGATCGCCGACCAACTACTATACCCACTCGCTTTATATTTTCTAGTGAACTCTACTGCCTAGATAATAAGTGACTGCTGAAGTAGGTACAGCTATCAAAGTCAATAACTACCTGAAGCTAGATCAAATATTTGCTAAAGATACGATATGAATCGGATAATAACTATATTTCGTATCTTTAACAAATTTTTGAGGTATCTTAAAGTTCGAATCAGGCCGTTAGTATTGTGATGGCCGATTATGCATTAATAATGTTACAGGTCTTGAGGAAAATTAATCATAAAGTGGGTCCCCTACGCACTTTTGTAGCTGAATGTACATAACTACCTGTGTTTGGTGAGATTTACCTACTGCAGTTGTATTGTATTGTATTTGTAGATTTGTACTTAATATGTTGTATTTAAATGAAACAGTGAACTTAATTAATGAAACGAAATAAAATCTGTTCTGTAAACGTAAAAGGATATCAGTTTATCGCATTCAATTCCATTATTAACATCAAAAACATTTTAATGAAAATAATGAAGTGAAAGTGTGAAATTGAGCCAATTATCCTAAATTTAATCCGCTCGGTCATCTCTGACGCAAAGAAACTACATATCCTTGACCCTTTCATTCTTATGTAGCAATAATAAAGAACGAAAGAGACGATAACATCGCAAATTTAAATTTAAACTTTGTTGCAAGCTTACCTTCAAGGACCTCATTATGGCACGCTCGGTGTAACCCAGATCGGCACTTTCTTTGTAAGGCGAAGTGCACAAGGAATGCTCAATTTATTTAAACAATTGCATTAGGCTTTTCGGCTTGTACAATGTACAGGGAATTAATGACCGAGATATAATTTTGCTTTTATGAAATTGTAGAGAGTTTTAGTTGTTCAAAAGTGGATTCCCCCGTCAACTGATTGGATCGCATGTTTGAAATGTTTGTTGAACACAAATCTTTGTGTTTTGTTTTACGGTGGTCTCAATACAACACAGCTCATCTCACCAAAAAAATATTCCGTCACACACCTTAACTAGGTATTTTGTAACATTTGCATTCTGTTGTATATCAGACAGTTGGAAAAATTTATATAATATTATTAACACGTGTAATTTTACCATCGTTCTTTATTCGATTGGTTCTAAAACAAATTAGCAATGTTAGCAAATTATTTATTATAGTGCACTTTTTCCACTTATGTATACTATCCCTATCACAGTCGCTGTCACCGATTTAAAATTAATGAAGCCGCCCTTTATTACATTAAGCCGGGCATTAAATAAGTTTGATTGATAATGTAGCACTTATCTCGGGCCACTTGACTCGCGCCGTGCGAGTGCAAGTGCATGCAAGCATGCAAGATTAATTGGGAACTAAAAATAACATATCTTGTACATAATGTCTGTAATGCGCTATTTTACCTGCATGCGTATGCATGGTATAAGAAGTATAGTCAGACTCAGTTCTTATAAAGAATTTTATGCACTAGTTATTTCTGCTCTACGTATTTAATTACGAGTATTGCTTTGCTTCAAAAGTCTTTAAAAGGATGTTCTGTGCTATTACGTATACTTATATGTGTAGTAAGTATTTTGTACAAGTTATTTGTAGTGTGATTCTATTTATTTTTAAATAAAAGATGGACAGATAATGGTAGACCTAGTCATGCAAATATTACGGATGAGATGCTACTCAGATTCTAAGTGTGGCATTTCTGAGATTAAGGCCATGAAGATACGCATATAATGTTACCTAATTTACAAGACAAGTGACTGGCTGGCTATTGTGCTGTCAACGAAGAAATTCTGGAGGTTTAAAGTATAGATGATGAAACGTACCTGATACCTACCTCTAATGCTGGCCCACATTCTTATCGGAAATATCTACATCTAGCTACAGGTATTGGAGAAATATACCTATAACTATTGCTAGCAGACCTATTATATATGTATATGTACATAACTTACACATATACTAAACATATCTGTTAGACTTCACTTTGTTAAAATTTTACATCAAAATACTCGGACTATACTGGGATTATACTTTACATTCCAGTTACATGAAAAGTTTCATTGCAATATAAGGCTTCACTTTGAAGGCGGATTTGCACGCCGCTCAGTGCCGCTCAGTCCGTAGATCTTTTTAGGGTTCCGTACCCAAAGGGTAAAACGGGACCCTATTACTAAGACTTCGCTGTCCGTCCGTCCGTCCGTCCGTCCGTCCGTCTGTCACCAGGCTGTATCTCACGAACCGTGATAGCTAGACAGGTGAAATTTTCACAGATAATGTATTTCTATTGCCGCTATAACAACAAATACTAAAAACAGAGTAAAATAAAGATTTAAATGGGGCTCCCATACAACAAACGTGATTTTTGACCAAAGTTAAGCAACGTCGGGAGTGGTCAGTACTTGGATGGGTGACCGTTTTTTTTTTGCTTTTTTTTTTAGCATTATTGGACCTACGGAACCCTTCGTGCGCGAGTCCGACTCGCACTTGCCCGGTTTTATTTCTTAAGGTAGTCAAGACCAAATGAAAAATACGGTCGTGTTTCAGTCGATTACAACTACATCGACTACCGATCGGTCTCGACTACTTTTTCAAGCAATCTGTATTACATAAGTAGGTACAAAAGAAGACTCATGGAAACATTTTATAGCCACTTTTGTGGGAGGACCGTGAAATGTTTCTTAAACCACATTCTAAATTACCATTCCTGTTTATTTATTCAGTATACTCGTAGCATTTACCTTTCCTAGAAAATAATTAAAAGTACATCGCTAACTCGTCTAGTTATTTATCGCTTTTATAAATTCTCTTCGCCTTTCAACATGGCGCTGTGCACATTTTCTAATTACAACTAGTTATTCAAGCCAATTTGTGTCCAGCTAACACGGTACAGCCAACACCTTAAAGCAATACAGTTGATACGAGGTAAAAAACAACAATAAACTTTCAAAGACTTACGGAGTTGGAAAAGTTTTTATTCTATTCTATTGGAGCCATTATTATTCGTCAAGTTTCCTTTATACAGTATTGACTTTAATGTAGCGTAAATTCAATTTGTATGTCGTTGCCGCTGCTGACTGTACGTTATCGAGGCTGTACTATGTAAGAGCCCAATTAATTTCCATGGGCTATTCCTCATGATCAGTATAACAGTACTTCAGGATGTGTAGGAACGCGGAAAGGGAGGTACTGGACAGGTTACGAGATAGCTCGTAAGGACGCTACACGATGTAAGGATATAATTAAGACATCTCTCATATACCTACTTGGTCCGCCTCTTTACAACATTAAAGCTCTAGGTCCTGATATATTATGAGAAATAAATGTTTCTTCTATAAATCGATTGCTTCTGGTTGATACCTAGGAAATCTTAAATTCTAATAAACTTATCATTCAGCAGCGATGCCCGACTGACCGCTCTGAATTATTTTTCACTCGTTGCTAAAGAATTTCGTTTTTCTACACTTTTGTGGATTTTGTTTTTGCACACGTTTATGAATTTAGTTTTTTTCCTAAAGCATTGTGAATTTATGCGGGGCAAAGACCCACATGAGCGTATTGTTAGGTTTTTGTAGGTACGTTTTGGGTCGTTAATTGTATTTTGCTTATGACTCATTTGAAATTTAAATAGAAGTAGGCACAACTAGATGTACTCCCGATTGCTTGATATTTGAATGTGTAATTAAGTTTAACAATTAGGTAGTTACATAAATTAATCTATTATAAGTAGGTAGGTACTGCTCTCGTTTATATTTGATAATAAATACAAATTTAATTTGATGTAATAATACCATATCAATAAAGATCAGCAAAGTATCTCAACAGAAATTCAATGTTACGGGACTGAAGTTTTATTTGAAAAAGGTTTATCTTGAAAAACATTGGTGCCTTAAATGAATATTTCGAACGTAAATAAAATAACTTGTGAGCAAAACTTAATAAGATAGTAGACAGCCGTCCTCTTACATCACAGGCTCGCGTGACCACCCTAATAGACCCTTAACTAGTGCCGCACTACCAATTACTATGCAGCTTTAACAGCATCCTCATAACTCGGCATCTGCCATCTTGGCACCTAGCTTTAATTAAAATTGTTTAATCAAAAGACTGAAAGCTGGCTTAGCTTTTGAATAGCAGTTGATTTTACGTTTGTGAAAATTATTACTTACTAATAATTAGCATACTCGTATTTTTTTTTCTCGACTAACCGCTATTGTCCTGACTTGAGTATCTTGTGTTGACGCAAAAATACATTTCCTGATTTTTTCTTAATAATAATATTAACAGTGGTATAAATAACTATGTTTCTGGTTAAAAGTACCTTAACTAATCTGTTTTTTTTTTGTTACAGGTAAAATATTGAAAGCAATAGGATGACCTGAACAAAGTCGATAGGTACTGTGAACCCTACTACTCGTAGTGTTTGCTGCGCCTTCTCAAAGAGCAATACAGCGATGGTACATCCAAATACATATATTATGGCCAGCACAGCTTTTCAACATTAGACTACCCCTCTTGAAAATGACAAGAAAAGGAACTCTCAGTCTTTCTAACTTTTGGTTGAAGAAACGTCACTTTTGACACTGACATATCCGATCCATCTCGTGTTTTTAGCAAATTTTTGACGTATCGTAAAGTTGGTATCAGGCTGTAAGTATGTGGTTTAAAGTCGATTTAATCCTAATAGGTCATACCAGCTACCTACTTGTTCCAGTTTACTTACCTGTACCCGTAAGGTATATGTACTACTCGTATGACGTTATCTCCCTGTAACTGGGTCACACCGTCCTGGCTATGAAATTTCATGGCTTAACGAGTGCAGGCGAGCATTTTAATCAAACAAACCAGGATAATTGTGACTTGTACATTGTAAAAACTATGCGTAATTAGAGATCACATGTAGCTGGTTAGACTAAGGCGCCTGTGATAAGCCATGGGAGTAAAATCTCTGGACACGGACGTGACTTGAATACTGCTAATGCTAATTATCTTAACTTAACGTTACACTACAAACAAGTGCGACGCTGTCCTCATTTCTTTTAGTCCCAGTAAAAATGCATCAATAATGTATATAGATAGGTATCTCTTCTCTTCTTAAGATCCTATGTCCCCTAGATGGGGCAGAGGGCGTCCACAGTGACTCTCCATGTAGATCGATCTTGAGCTTCTCGCTTCATTTCGCTCCAAGACTTCCCGCAAAAAAAAAAGCTCGATGGAAAGCCCGGGTAGCCTTCGCACAGCTGCGGAACTGTGGCAATCACGAAAACTGACCCGTAGAGTGAAACTGTAGATAGGTATACCTATACAAAATTTATAGAGTAAGGTATACAATTGTATACATATTTATGATCCTTACTGAACCTATATCGTTTTTCTACATACCGATTGTCTACAGCTTGGTCGTGTATTTGTCACGTCACGTCACGCTGCATTCGGTACAGCCGACAGATCATCAAAAGATGCTATTGCATCAAACGCATTTCTTGCGACCGCTTTCGTAATGCTCTTGATTTCTATTTCTATTAAGCCTATTCTGCTCAAATTTTCCAATTACCAAGCGTCATATTTTTTCTCATTGTCACTGCCGTGCCACGTACTCAATCGAATAAGCTGAGCAAAGAAGGTGACAAAAAATGTCTGATAGGCCTTTAAGACGTAATCGATTGTAGACCTTAAACATCGACGTACCCAATAAGTTTAAAAACTTAATACCTAGTAACTTACAATACAAGTGCGAAAAGTAGGAAATATCGTGTAAGTATTGTACATAATGGTCCTTTGATTTTTCGATGTAGTTACGTATTGTGCTTATTATAGCACAGGGTGTCGTATTGGAGCACCAGATGTAGGTACTGTAAAGAAGTTTAAGAACTCTTTTATCACAAACGATGTCATCCCATCCAGACGGTGATTGATATTAAATAATGTAGAACACCGTATATCTAGGTATTTTATCACATTATATCAGATAGACGCATTACGATTATTCTAATCGGTCATACATACACGTTCAGCAGAATATTCAACCGTCGAATTGTACCTAATGATTGATGATAATGTAAACAAAGACTTCTTCACTTTCCGACAACTTGAAAGTTTCAACAAGATAGGGATTGTGGTTTAATAGAATTAAAAAAAAAAATTATGGGTTAAAGACTTGATTAGTTAGCAGTTAGCACATCCAAGTAGGTAAATGAGGTTGGTAGTAGTCTCAAATTTTACTTTACCATAAAAAAAAATTAATACCCTGCACTTAGTCACCTGAAGACCTATTTTAATAATAACTTCCATATCTGTAACAGTACTCGTTCCAATTAACAATACCTGAGTACTGTCCTGACTAGCTCCTTGATAGCCTACTCAACGGGATTACCGAACACATTGTAAGCTAAAAGAGGCCGATTCTGTTTTCATGGTTCGATATACTTTTCGACTTATTTTGATACGACCTTCATCATGAGCACCTATCAGGGTTAGCGGCTTACTCTGGTTGGTGGTCACGAAATGCAAGGAAGAATTGTCTCGTTCGGCTTACCGCTTGCACTTATTGGTACGCGTGAGATGCCTGGTGACTCGACTCAAGGTATTATCATCATATCTCAAATTGGCATGAAAAGCATAACTTGTTTAAAGTATGCTATATTGTTAGACCGGAATAGGCCTCTAGGTGTTCCATTACACAATATGCCATGTGACGAATCTCGGAAGGCGGGCGTATAATGTTTATACGTATGGTATTCATGTACAGTACTGATAACAGGTTATCAGCACTAGGAGATAAGCGAGCTGGTACTAGGAAATGTAGTGCTAATCTAGGTGAAGACATTATGGACGATAAGTAATGCAAATTTTATGGGTGTTATGTGGTTTTTGGTTAACGTTACTTTAGATAGAGGTTTTGCAGTTTAGTATTAAGATTGATAAATGCATTATACAAAGAATTAGTGATACATAGACTATGATATTTGTTTCAAACCATTGATACTTACGTATTTTGGAAAACTGCAACTTTATCGTTTCGTGAAAATGAAAAAATATTTATTCAGTTTACGAAGTACTTATACTGGGTGTGGCATGTAATATGAGCAAAAAATTTAACTGTAGGCTGTACTCCTCATACTGACCAACATTTGTTCAGCGACTTTTAAAAATAACTTGTGGTTTGATTTTTAATACACTTTAAAGTTTATTCCAAGACGCAATGTATTGCGAATTTTATTATGTTTAAGGCGTGGCTACGTCAATCAAAATGATATGGCGTGGCGATGGCGTCCATTGAAAATAATAATTATTTTGTATGAAAAATAGGGAGTCTAAATACTTCATAATTTTTTGATGTTGTTGAACAAAAGTGTTACCGTTTGAGGAGTCCAATCTATGTTTTCATTATTTGCTCATGTTACAGGCCACACCCGGTAGAATTGTAAGTGTTGGCGCCTCTTTTTAAGTAATAAATACCTGTGTTAAGAGGCACCGCTCTTCCTTGTTATGTATATATTTTAAAATTAACATAGATATTAAATGAAATAAAATAAAATTTGGATTAAAAATCGATTTGTTATGCTGGAGTTAATAGCTCTATGTATTTTGGAATATTTACATGTGGTTAAGCATAATTAATGCAAATATCCTATCCAGAACATTTTGGATTATACAGATATAAGTAGAACTTGAAAAGAAAGACTTGAAAAATTGAATTATTCATACCGCTAAAATCAGGCACACCTAATAACAAATAAATGAAGACGTGGGTGGCCGCGCAAATATATAAAACTACATATTATACTTACTAGTGTAATATAATAAACAAATAAAACCAGTAGCTAAAACAGTGACCGCCTACTAATGATGTGCATAATCTAGATGTAAAATTCTAACAAAAACCCTAACTTATGCAAAAACAATTACGTAACGTTTTCATAAAAAAGCGCTTCAATGTCTCTGTTTGTCGACTATTTAGTATGTACCTACCTACAGATACCTATATAAAACACCTGGCATCAAATTCCGTAAGATTGGCGGGCAAAACAATGCTTAAAATGTCCAACTAAAATTCAATAAACTTTATGTCTTAAAGAGCAAGGATTGTTTTAAAATAATTTGAATGAAAAAAAAAACGTGGCATATTTACAATAAGCTATTACACACACACAACCTGACTATAATTTACTGTAGACGTTTTTTCTTGAGACGAGATTGTTCTCAGAAATAAGCTCGGACGAATGTTTATGCCTTTTTTCCCGAAATCGTTTAAGAATGTATCCAATTTTAATAGATTTTGCACTAACTTAGCCGACCAATATTAAGGTGACGAGGGTCCCGCAAAATACGCTTGTAAAAAATGTTTTAATTCAGACATTCCCATCTTTAAATTTTTTAAACTCATTCTATTTCAATATTGCTACTCAATTAGATGAAGAGAAAATTTGCATTGCTTACCTACATAACTTAAATTACTACTATAACACATAAAAACAGCCGATTGTGTTTTTCCTTTTCGTATATAAGTAGATAGTTACAAGCGCTGGTGGCCTAGCGGTGAGAGCGTGCGACTTGCAATCTGGAGGTCGCGGGTTCAAACCCCGGCTCGTACCAATGAGTTTTTCGAAACTTATGTACGAAATATCATTTGATATTTAACAGTCGCTTTTCGGTGAAGGAAAACATCGTGAGGAAACCGGACTAATCCCAATAAGGCCTAGTTTACCCTCTGGGTTGGAAGGTCAGATGGCAGTCGCTTTCGTAAAAACTAGTGCCTATGTCAAATCTTGGGATTAGTTGTCAAGCGGACCCCAGGCTCTCATGAGCCGTGGCGAAATGCCGGGATAACGCGAGGAAGAAGAAGTATATAAGTAGATAGTTACCTACCTCAAAATTATTAAGTAGGTAATGATTGAGGAACTGCGTAACTACAACTGTACGGATATGATGGTCGTATTTGTCTACGTGACAGGGCGATAAAACGGTGTCCGTCCCTTTCTATCCCGCAGAGTTAAAAAGTGACAGTTGTTTTATCACGTGGATACATGTGGATAAAGCGATCCATAATAGGCTTGCTGATTCATATTTATAAATGCCGAATTATGCGTTTATCTTATCACATGGCAGTTACTTGCTTATTAAGAACACTCGTCTTAATTCTAAAAGGAGCTTCGTTGAAGTATCTTTATCAGTGCAAATTACTGTAATTAATTTTATCTTAATATTGCAGTAAAAATCCTAAATGTTTTCGTTCTTACTAATACAAATTTAAATAAAACTATCAGAAGATAAGAATTAAATTCACAAAATAAATAAGAACATCACTCGTTATGCACTTCTACGAAAAATGTAATTGAATAACTTGTAATTGTTTCCATCAAATAGTAAGTAGATGAGAACCTAATCCTAATTAACAGTTTATAAACGGATTCATGTATAATGTAATGAGTCAAAATGCAATTTTGCAGCTCGCTGCGCTGTTCAAATCTTATCTATGTATACATGCAGTTGTTGTTGTGCTTGTATAAGACAAGAGAAAGGTATTTACTCGGTAATGAGAAGGCGAACTTGCCAGATCTGTGCAAACATTGTGTGCAGTTACTTTTCGAATTTGGAAAATACGGTTTTATTTTAATGACGTTCCCGTCGTGCACAACAAGCAAAGCAGTGTACAAAAACTACTACTCAATGTTTTTTTTTAATTGATTAGGTATATCTATTTATTCAAAGCCACACTGAAATTTTTAAATCTCAACAAAGTGATTTTGTAATATGGATTTGGTTAAATCAAGTTCCAATTTTTGAAGTTAGAAGAGGCTTCCTAGCACATCGTTGTTGGCAATGTTGGTGTGACGAAGTAATGTATGGATATACAGGATTTAAGAGCCCTTCAACGTGCACACTAGCGCCACAGCAAAATAATCGTGATTATTTAAATTTAACGAAAGATATTGAAAAAAGTCGGCCGCTACGTACTGTATTGTGTATTTATGTACCTCGATCTAGGCACTCAAAACAAAAACGGCCGTTTTAACTTTGGACGCATAGATTGACGAATCCAGCAATATAAAAACTAGTTTGATGTATTCAAAAGGTACTTAAATACACAATACAGTACGTAGCAGCCGCCTTTTTTCAATATCTTTCGTTAAATTTAAATAATCACGATTATTAAGCTGTGGCGCTAGTGTGCACGTTGAAGGGCTCTTAATAACATGCGATATTTTACGATGGGTCATACTGAGCAATTTTTACGATGGGACCAACCCCGAAATCACGAAAAAAATTGACCGTTTCATCATACATTTTGACTGGTTTGATGTTGATATTTTTTATGGGGAGTCAATATTTTTTTCGCGATATCGGTGTTGGTTCCATTGTAGAAGTTACTCAGTATGAATTATCTATTCACATTGTAAAATATTCATCATCATCATCATCTCAGCCATAAGATGTCCACTGCTGAACATAGGCCTCCCCCTTGGACCTCCATTCGTACCGGTTGGAAGCCACCCGCATCCAGCGTCTTCCGGCGGCTTTAACAAGGTCGTCCGTCCATCTTGTGGGTGGACGTCCTACGCTGCGTTTGCTAGTCCGTGGTCTCCACTCGAGCACTTTTCGACCCCATCGGCCATCTTCTCTGCGCGCAATGTGGCCTGCCCATTGCCACTTCAGCTTGCTAATCCGGTGAGCTATGTCGGTGACTTTAGTTCGTCTACGGATCTCCTCATTTCTGATTCGATCACGCAAACTCCGAGCATAGCCCTCTCCATAGCTCGTTGAGCGACTTTGAATTTTGAGATGAGGCCGATAGTGAAAGACCACGTTTCGGAGCCGTAAGTCATCGCTGGTAACACACATTGATTAAAGACTTTCGTCTTGAGGCACTGAGGTATTTCGGACGAAAAGACATTACGTAGTTTCCCGAACGCTGCCCAACCGAGTTGGATTCGGCGGTTGACCTCCTTCTCGAAGTTGGACCTACCTAATTGGACTACTTGTCCTAGGTAGATGTACGAGTCAACAACTTCGAGTACCGAGTTCCCAACAGAGACTGGGATGGGCACAACATTGGCATTTGACATAAGTTTCGTCTTGTCCATGTTCATTTTCAAGCCCACCCGTTGTGAAACTCGGTTGAGGTCATCGAGCATCATGCTGAGTTCCTCCATCGACTTTGCCATGACTACGATATCGTCGGCAAACCGAAGGTGAGTGATGTATTCGCCGTTGATGTTGATGCCAAGTCCTTGCCATTCCAGGAGCTTGAAGGTGTCTTCCATTACGGCAGTAAACAGTTTCGGAGAGATAACGTCTCCCTGCCTTACGCCTCTTTGCAATGGAATCGCCTTCGTGCTCTGCTCCTGTACTCGGACCGACATGGTGGCGTTACTATACAAATACTTCAACACTTCGATGTACCGATAGTCAATATGGCATCGCTGAAGAGACTCAAGCACCGCCCATGTTTCCACCGAATCGAAGGCTTTCTCATAGTCCACAAACGCTAAGCATAATGGTAAGTTATACTCTTCGGTCTTCTGTATAACTTGCCGCAGCGTATGGATGTGGTCTATGGTACTATAGCATTTTCGAAACCCGGCTTGTTCGGGAGGCTGGAAGTCATCAAGTCTGTGTTCGAGACGGTTCGTGATGACCCCTGAAAACAGCTTATAGACATGGCTCAGAAGCGTGATGGGTCTGTAGTTCTTCAATAGGCTG
This sequence comes from Cydia fagiglandana, assembly GCF_963556715.1. Lineage (NCBI taxonomy): Eukaryota > Metazoa > Arthropoda > Insecta > Lepidoptera > Tortricidae > Cydia > Cydia fagiglandana. Next base: position 8,987,473 of record NC_085938.1, on the reverse strand, counting down.
TTATCACCTTTTTTGAAAAACAGCACCACCTCGCCTCTATTCCATGTTTCAGGCGTTTTGCCCTCGCACAAGACGGAATTAAAGAGCTTCTGGAGGACTTTAAGTACCGGTGTTCCACCCGCTCTCAGAAGCTCTGAAGTGATTCCGTCTTTGCCCGGCGCCTTGTTGTTCTTAAGCTGCTTCAGGGCCATCCTAATCTCGTACAGACTGATGTCCGGGATATCTTCGGTATAATGTCGGGACAGCTTGGCTCTTGGATCTCCTACCAAGCTGTCGACGGGCTTTGCGATCGAAGTGTATAACTGTCCATAGAACCTCTCGATCTCGCCTAAAACCTCCGCTTTGCTCGACGCTATGCTGCCATCTTCCCGTTTCAGCTTCGTCAGCTGGCTTTGCCCAATAGACTTGTCCTTTGCGAACACTTGTAAGATTTTAAAATATTACAGGTTATTAAAATAACATCCTGAACAACTGACACCCAAACATTTTTCATTAACATTTGTAATAATTCAGTAGGTATTGCACGTGCGGATGGCGCCCCGTGTGTTTCATGGCGGGTACGGGTAGCAGTCTCGTGCTATCTCATATCGGCTGTGCACTGTATGCAAAACGGACCTTTTGCCCTTCACTGCTTGCGGTACACTTTCTGCAGAGTTCGTGCACGAATGTTGCCAGGGCATAATATAGGAAGTATCGCAGTTACTGCTGCTAAGCCGGTAGAACTAAGTTAAAATTTAGTGACTTACACATTATAAAATATTTCTCTAGGGTCGGGATGTGATTTTTCGCTTATGGTTCCACGCACATTTGACTTTTATTAGGTAAAATTAAAAACGCCAAAAAATGCTATTCCATGTCATTAAAGTGAAATTCTTTTGTACCTACCCCGTACAACACTTGAGTTAAACATTAGGTGTTTATTTATTAAGGTTTTGTATGCCATTCAGATATAGAATTTTTAGCCGCCATATAACTGGGAATTTCCAGTCTGATTCGCAGCATTTAAGATCCCATCACCAAGACTATATCTCACGTATCGGTCGATGATGAACGAAAGTTTCGCCGTGGAATAATCCGCGTTTACTGTTTGATTCATGGGCCCATAACGGCCCACGCTTTACTCTACTGGACTATTACACATCAGCATCGGAATAACGTAAGTCATTCTGGGTATTTCTATAGACGTTACCATGTAATCCTAACTCACAGACAAGACATCCTCCAGACTGAGCGCGCTACCCCCTCTGCCACAAATATACGGTAGTTTTACTCCATTTTCGATCAAGTGTCTTTGTGTGGCGCCGAAGTGTCTTTGAACGGACCAATCATGGCTCGGGACTCGCTCACGTCCTCCCCCGCTCCCCTGTATTTTTGGCAGCATCGGTTTCATGAAATAATTGCTCTAAGGTCCGTCTAGAGGAGTGTCTTGTAAGAAACAGGTCTTAACCTAAACATGGTTGAGTGGTATGCATAATTTAGCATGTCTGCACTTAGTATGCATTCTATGCATTTGTGACTTATTTCCATCCGCGTTGAAGATTTTAAACCAAAATATGTATGTTGGTTGTGTAATCTCTAAAAATAAATCCACATAGTATAGGTAGATAATAAATAACTGGTAGATCAAGTTCAGATAAATGCAGTATTACAAATTAAAATATAACAACCAAGCAGCATTCTTTAAAAAGTCTGTAACTTTACCCGCCCTTTTGCCTCTTATTATCTTTTGATTTGCTAGTATTACCGGTATTGGCATCCATTCATGAGGCAAGTTTCCGGTCAAAATGGAACTGCAAAGGTGTAAAATGTCAACCGGTAACCAGTTGAATTGCTCAACCGTCATAATACACTATGACAGTAAACACCGGTTCGCTAGTACTCGTGAATAGCTTAACTTGCACAGTAGCAACGGGGCGGAGTTATGTTTGTATAATTTATTTGACTATCTGAAATACGAATAAATAGGGCAAATTATGGGATACGCATCAAAATTACAGTTTAATATGTCTTAGCGCTAAAGGTTTCACATTAAATACCATAAAAAGGATAACATTCATTAAAATTACATACTTACTTATTAGGGTTCCGTACTCAAAGGGTAAAACGGGACCCTATTACTAAGACTTCGCTGTCCGTCCGTCCGTCCGTCCGTCCGTCTGTCACCAGGCTGTATCTCACGAACGGTAATAGCTAGACAGTTGAAATTTTCACAGATGATGTATTTCTGTTGCCGCTATAACAACAAATACTAAAAACAGAATAAAATAAAGATTTAAATGGGGCTCCCATACAACAAACGTGATTTTTGACCAAAGTTAAGCAACCTCGGGAGTGGTCAGTACTTGGATGGGTGACCGTTTTTTTTTTTGCTTTTTTTGTTTTTTTTTTGCATTATGGTACGGAACCCTTCGTGCGCGAGTCCGACTCGCGCTTGCCCGGTTTTTAATTATTTTAAGAGTTGAATTGGAGACAAAGGCGTTTACGTAAGTAACGTATTATCGAAATTTCATAATAATTAATGTGGACAGGGTTAAGTTCATAACCGAATGTAGAATTAAACTTTCACAATACCTATATATTAAAGGCAAAACGACCTTTAAATTTCTCGAATACGAGAAAATGCTTCCAGCAGCTCTGACACTTTCATAAGAATTTTAGTAAAGATAAACAATTTGCTCGGCTATAACGGTCAACCAATAAAAAGAGAGATGATTCAATATTCTGCACACATACTGAAAATATCTATTCGCATGCCAAAACATAACACATTAGTCTAGTCTAGTCTTATGTCTTAGAAAATAAAGTATCACTAAGAACACTAGTTTTTTGTGTTGTTCAAATTGTACATTTAAATAGATTTTACATAATTATCGGTGGCAATGGCGCACACGGATGCTCAACGTGAATGATTCAGTATTGCACTGTGTAATTGTATTTTCTAGTGCACATCTTTACACGGCTAAAATTAGAACAAGATTATTGTTTGTTGAGCTGTTTTGTGTTTTGGGAAATTGCCGGTAGGTACCATTATCTGATAACTATGATAATAAATGGTTTCATGTATGTAATTAATTATAATTATTTTGCAAAGTGATTCATAAACGGTTTGTAACTACTCGTAATTTCTGTCTAAGTATTTAATGTTGTTTGGTTAATCTGTCAATTGTGATAGTGATCAATTGGTAGATATATGAATCGTTCTTAGCGCTAGTAGTAGTAGTAGTAGTTGGAAATTAAATAAAACAAGAGTTTGTAAATTTACAACGAATAAATCAAAAATCTATTTGAAAAATACACATTTACGAATTGCCAACAGCTAAACTCAGTCAAAGATATCGCGTTGCGCTTCAATTTGGCTCAAAATCTGCGCCCGCGCCGGTGCCGCCGGTAAAACGACGCGCATCCATTACCCACAACCAATACACCTTTCACGCCAAACCGTTGCATTTTGAACCTACAGTTTATGCAAACAAAGTGTTTTTATAAATATCTGTTTTGTACGGTAATCTCGATGGGACTGGCTTACTTCCTGGAAGGTAATTGAAGAGTTTACAGAAGTAATGCATTGGATAATGAATATGGTAAGGAAGAGAAACAGATATGTTAACTAACTAATAAACAATCTCTTAAATTGTCTGCTTCTGTTCTGTGTATTGCTGTGTAAACATAGCACTAAAAGCGTTCTAATTCCATTACCCACTAAGCTTATTAAGAAAGTAGTATTTAGCTTTTCGTGCAATAAAAACACTGGAATCCTGAAATAAATTGAGCGTGTAATTTAGTAATTTGGTAATAAGAATTCCTAATTACGACTAACAACAGTAACAACAAAATACTACAACTATTATCAGCTTCGAATAAAACAAAAGTTACCGCACTCTAAGTCTCTTAAACCTGTTTTTTGCACACCAAATATTCCCAAAATATCTTAAACAATAAAACCAGACTGTAGACAGGTGCAAGCTAACCTATAAGAGTTTTATGTAAAAGGCAATCTTACCTTTACGAATTAAAGTCTACAATCTACTGAATAACTACTAAATATATCGTGTTGAAGGTTAAGTGGGTTGCTTAAGTTACATAATATATTTCGCTTGCAAACTCATTAAAATACAAAAATTCTTATTTACACTGTGTGATTACTACTGTAGTATAATTTCAAACCTAGTGGCTTATCGTAGCATTCTGTTGTGTTTTTTAATTATATTTTCATGTTGATTGTCCAAACGTCTCTATCCACTCTTTATTATTATATACTTAGTTTCATATCTATCTACATCTACCAGGCGTGACTCACTCCGCGATTCCGTCACTTTGCTACAGGTAGCTAAAAGTGCATCCGTTCGGCCCCAATTTTGGGGTTTGCCATAAGCCGCGCGTGGCGCTGTCGCCACCTAGCGGCCATATCTGTGCTGATCGTAACAGACGCGTTTTGTTAGAGAGTGAGTCTTCTGTACCTAGTACTAATATTTATTCTGTGCATCTACCAATTTCCGTCTAGATAAATTAGAACCTGTTTACGTTGCCATTAAGAGGATTAGGGGACGATCGATTCTCCATACAGACGTAGTCCTCATTTTCCTCCCTGAATATTGACACTATTGAAAATATTGTAACACAATTTATTGTATATTAACCGATTTTGTTATTATAATAGGAGTTTGTCTGGAGTGAGAAACGAATTCTTTACATTTTTTAAAAACGGGCATAATAACTGTGGTTAAAATACATCAAATTGCGTAAAAATATTTTCTATAATGTTAATATTTAGAGAGGAAAATGGGGACTACCTACGTTTGTATAGAGACGGTCACGTGACTTCATCCCATCACGAAATCTTTTGAAATAAAGTATATTTTTAATATTTAGCTTTGCGTAAAATCGTAGCATCGCCCACTTCAATACCGTACTCATAGCAGAAAAAGGTCGTATCACACTCAGATTGTAGGCACGCAAAAGTCGTTTTAATGGTACTCTTTAACGCTCTATGGGTTGGAATTAGCCTAATCGGGTTTTGTCATTTAAATTCAAAGACAATGTAAACAGAAAATCCGCAGATATTAAAACGGGCCATCGTAAAGCTACGGTTTCAATTTCAAGGTCACTGTTCAAGTCACAAGCGACAGCGAAGTACCTATAAAGATTTCACAGAACCTATTTTGGCATAACTCACAGTGGCGGCGCGTCCATAAAAGTCGATTCCCACCGGCTTGCTTTTGGACGTTTAAGCAGAGTTGTAAAGGAAATATGTAAGCCAAATTAGCCCCGGCTTGCCTATGGATATGTTTCACGCGCCGCCACTGATAACTCAAGATGGGAAAGCTATATAAGTACAGAATTACAAAAAAATATTTTCTAGCTGACAATTTCCATGAGAATATACCTATAGACAGTTCTCACTTCTGCAGTTTAAACAAATTTTGAGCGAAAATAATGAGCAACAATCGATTTTCATCGATAGATTAAAAGGAAAAAACGTTTGTGTCTTGGCATAAACTCAATAAAATCAGTCAAATTAACTTAGGTCAAAATGACGAGCGTTTTCCGAGCCTCGGACATCGGCCGGACAGGCGGACAGACCGTAACATGGTACGAGTAACTCCAATGTACCTATACGGAACCTTAAAAATGATATCGCTAAAGTGTGCAGTTTGCTCCACAACCCACCAATGTCGACGTGCAATAAATTAGCATTATATAAGCTATATATTCGGGGCTTTCTGAACTGGTAATAATTATTTTATTTTGGCTCCTGGATATAGGTATCTATGTACATGGCAGCGAGGGGTCCATTGAACTTGATTCCTAGGCTTGCCTATTTTCCGTGCAGTGGAATCATTATCCTACAGCTTATGAATAAAGCCAAATAAGCTCCGGTCCGGCTTTGATGCGCCGAACCTCCATGGATATGGACCTACCTATGTACGTACTACAACAAACACAAAACAAATATTTATCAATTTGTCCAAAAACCAGAGGGACTACCGCGAACCACGTTCGACGTGTTGCCTCTCCGTTGCACTTGTAAATTCGTACGTAAGTGTGACAGGGAGGCAACACGTCGAACGTGGTTCGCGGTAGGCCCTCAGAGCCAAGTCAAGGGTAGTATCCCTGATTCCGTAATCTAAATACAAACCTAGATATGTTACAGAAATAATAAGATATAGGTGGAAATCAAAAGACTATTACCGTGGGGCGATCAAATGAGACAGATTTTTCTTTAAACTTTACCTACAATGTAGGTAACAACTATTTGTCCAAAATAGGGTTGTATTATAAGATTTATAAGTTGTAAATGGGGCAATTTACATGGGAGTTTCAATATAAAGTGCCACGTTTTTGATGATTTGGAAAGTAGACGGCTATCATTATTACTTACGCAATTTTTTCTTCCCTGGAAATGTAGAGCACGTCGTGCGAATTACGAATCTATTAGTTCTTTTATTTAGCATGCACTTTACCTATACTGTAGCTTCTGAATCTAATTTAAAGAGGCCTATTAAATGCCTCTCAAAGTCTATATACAATAAAAACTTTTTACAAAAAAAAGAAAACCGACTTCAAAAAGGATGAAATAAAATATTATCCTTTTTAAGTCTATGCGTTACCAACTGATATGTTTGAAGTCGGTGCCAAGCCAACTTTTGAAGCATACCATGATTTTGGTGCGATTCGATAAGGATGTACGTTGGATTGCCTTACAATGAACGTACTTTCTGTAGGTACAGTCGACGTTAAAAATATGTTTACACTTTTCGTCTTATTACAAAGGAGTAAGGTGCAAAAGTGTATAATACATATCTTTGACGTCGACTGTACCTAAGAACACACCTCAGAACACACGATCAAACCTTGGCACAGTCCGTACCATGTTTGTCGGCACGCAAGCGTGGGATTGGGACTGAAGTTATTTCCCGTCCCTTATTCAGAGGACTACATTTCAAAATATAAAACAATTCAAGGAATTTACGTTCTTGCCAAATTTCACCTAAAGCGGTTCAGTTGTTTAACCATGAAAAGGCGACAAAGAGGCAGACAGAATTACTTACACATTTATAATAGTTCTAATGGTACAGTTCTAATGGGATTTATAGTCATAAAGCTGATTATTTTTGACGGGTATTCTTTACTACTTGGCTTGGCACCGACTTCAAACATATCAGTTGGTAACGCATAGACTTAAAAAGGATAATATTTTATTTCATCCTTTTTGAAGTCGGTTTTCTTTTTTTTGTAAAAAGTTTTTATTTTTCCATTTTTAGTTTTAACGCATTGTTAATAGCGCGACGCGTGAATGAAAAACAACATCATGGTTAACACTAAATTCGTGTATCTACTTTAATAAATATGTAAGCTGGAATTTTCTCGAGTCCGTCTGGGAAATTATAATTCCTGTCACTACACTAAATCATCCTCCGCCCCGCCACTGACCCAATCCCTCAAACCCCCCGATCACTCAACCTCATAGCGTATCAACCCCTGATCCATGTACCCCTCGGCCCTGAACCAGCACCCCTTCAACCACCATTACCCGACCCCTTAATCCCCGACCCCTTAATTCCTAACCCTAACCCCCGATCAGTAGCCTTACCAGCTTACCAAGAGTTTGACATTGATTTATTCGCTAGCGTGTGTGTAACTTACTTTCTTTGCATCTCGCTCGTACTGGCATATTAGTGCGAGCGAGATGCATAAAAAGTAAGTTACGAAGACGTTAGCATCGCTAACTTAGCGAATATGTCAATGTCAAACTCGTGGTAAGGGCTACACTTGCACTACATCAAATTGGCGGTGTTCGGAAGCAAATGCTCGAGTTACTTTAGAAAATACCGAAATCACTTTACACGTGCCTTTAAAAACTGAGGAGTTCCCTCAATTCCTCATGGATTCCATCATCAGACCAGAACCAAAAATAATACGGAAATACCTTGGAGGCAACTCCTTCCAAACAAAAAAAGAATTACCTAAATCGGATCACAGGTGCCGGAGTAATCGCTGAACATACTACATTTAATAAATCATCATCATTATCATCAAAACAATCATCATCATCAGGTCTACTTCATTAAAGTGGTGGTTTTCGGGAGAAAATGCTCGAGTTGCTTAAGAAAACACCCAAATCACCATCCATGTGCCTTTAAAAATTGAGGAGTTCCCTCAATTCCTCATGGATCCCATAATCAGAACAGAACCAAATTAAAATGGGACCAACTCGGAAGCAGCTCCTTTCAAACAAAAAAAGAATTACTCAAATCGGACTACGAATGTCGGAGTAATCGGTGAACGTACATAGAAAAAAAAAATAGCCACAACCGAATACAGAACCTCCTCCTTCTATGAAATGGAAGTCGGTTAAAAAACAGTGCTTCATTGCGTCTAGATTGTCTAGACTGACTCAGTAAATTAGTGTGACATGTTTACAAATGTCGAACAAATATTTCATGTTTTATGAAGGTTTCTAAATGTACACCCAGCTGCAAAAGTGCATGACCCCTTTATGAATGAATTCTATACTATAGTATTGGTTGGTATCTCAATAGACCAGAGCTCCTTAGCATTTTCTTCCATTCCAGTGAGTCCTTCAGACCAGTGAAGTATACAGTATACCAAAAATTGCAATATGAAATTAAAGAAATAGGCATTTTATTTTTTGGTTCCGCAGAACACTCACACTCAGTTACAATTTTACCATGTCTTTCTGTAAAAGTGACAGATTTAGATATTTGTACAAACATAATATTTACAGAAAGACCTGATGGTCAAGGTCACGACCCCAGACATTGAGATTTAGAAGAAGTAGAAGAGACAAAACCCACAAATGAATCTAGAAAGTCACAAGTTAGGCCCAAGAGTTGATAAAAATTTGTCGAGTGTGTGTGTGTTGAAATGGATTGTCAATAATGAGATGACGATGACGTTACATGTGATAATTGCATTGCCTTGAAAAAATGTTTCCGCGAGGCATTTGAGAAACTCGTCTCTATGTAAACAGCGGGTCTAATGACCGCGCTTTTATCGCCTGTCGCCGTATGGCTGACGCGTTTTAACAAGTACCTATGTATACTAGGTACAGAATGATGACATAGCTATGTGTGTAGTACCAAATTACATCGATGACAGCATGCTAGGACCAACTACTCCTGATCGGATAATTATAAACAACGCCCTTGCGTCACATTTGCGGTCGTTAATGGGGTAAAATTAGATGTTACAGTTATTTTATTGATCCTGTTTTTGGCCTAGGGTGATCGAATTTATTTATTCACGTGTTATTATTTATTTGTATTCATTTTAATATGTACATATTCATAAATCCCTTCCGATTGCGCACACGCAGTTTTTTTGCAGTTAACACGGTTACGGCCACGGTTAGACTTAAACAATGTCTATCCAAGCAAAAGCTTAATACGTGGCCAAAAAGGATATTTTCTACAGAACCTTAGCAGATGGTTCACTAAATATTTGTACCTCAATCAAATTCGATGAATGAAAACCACATATCACTACACACGGATATATCTTTACGCGTATCTACCTACATTACTCACGCTCTAAAATAATTTAAGAATATTTTTAGCACATTCATTGACAGGAACAAGTCGAGTTATGACATCATGTGACCCAGATAACTGACCTTTCTTTAAATGTACACACTCAAGTCATAAATTTAAAGTATACAAGATCGGATGATAAACTTGTAACTTTAACATTTCGAGCTGTCAAATCATTAGTCATGCGCTAACCTTGGAATTGTCTGCAAATTGAAATTTGACGTTGGACAAAACGATTGTAATATCGTGTTATTTTTCATACTACACATCTAACCATTATCAATTCGGTATTCAACATGTTTTGATAATATACTAAGCACTTACTTAATGTATAAATTGTATGTATAGATGTCAATCACAACGAAAAAATCAACGGTGCAACATGGGACTCGAACCCAGATCTTTGGAGTTCCAGTCCAATGCATTACTTTAATACTTAATACTAAAATAATATTAAACGTTCTACATAGCTACAGGTCTACCCCGTTTAATCCATATTTTATTTTTCTAAGCAGTTTTACTCTTTCTAGCGATGGGCGAGTCGAGTTATCTGATTCGAATAATCCGAATCAACCTACAGATGAGTTGATTCGAATCAAGACTATTGGCAATCCGAATCAACTCGGCCACTAAACTGACTGGTAACTTGGTATCCGATCCGCTGACTCGGCGAATGAATCGCCACTTCACCAACTCTCCGAGCCGAGTCAACGCTACGCGAAGGCCATTCAAAAATAAACCTTAATTCGATAGCCCGAAGGTTCTTTTTACAACAACTGCCGCTTGATTCGCCATCCCGAGTCGAGTTCACTGGTAGTATGGCCATTGAAAAATAAACCTTAATTCGGTGTCCTGAAGGTTCTGTTTACAACAACTGCCGCTTGACTCGTTTGCGGCTCCGCGGCCCGTGACCTTGTCGCGAACCACGCAAACCGTCGAGTCGAGTCAGTTCGAATTTCAACTCGGATCAGTGGCCGAATCGATTCGAATGATTCGAATCGAAAAAAAGTGGACTCGTCACATCGCTAACTCTTTCCCTATAAGAATCTTTATTTGCAATATTTGTGGAAGGTTCCATTACGTAATTGATTAAATTAAAAGTAACAATATTTATTACTGCGATGTATCTGTCAAGATTAATTAAAGCCTGTCTTGACCCTTTTGAGATAGGAATCACATGCCAGTTGTGAAACCACTACTACATTGGATAACATCCATACTTAAATTAAGACCAGATACCGCAGTTTCAAATACATAATTTGCTTGCAAATGAAACGGCAAGTGCGACAATTGTATGTAAGTACTCCTAAATTTATCAAAAAAGGCGATTTACTAATGAAAAATTGACTATGAAATGAAAATCAACAACCAGTCGCAAGCAAAGCCAATTAATTAAAAATAATCCCAAACCTTTATATATCGTCCCGATAAAAATGTCGTTAGCGCGATGTAGAAATCGCCGCTCCCGGCACAGCGCCATCTCGCGTGATATTTGGTAAACATCTTTGTATGAAAGCTATTCTATGGAAATACGGACGCGAACACATTAGCAGAGGGTTTAAATAGGTCTCCCCGATTTGAAATATACCTGCACCTATTTTTATTGTAATATTAATGTTATAAATAAATTGGTAATTCTTCTTCTTGTATTAAGTACAAGTAGTATTACTTTTTCAAATTAAAAGGAAAAATATTAAATAATAAGTGTACACAAACAATTATAATGAAATAAGCAATTTTAATTATACGTATATGTAATATCCTTTTTTACTTGCAACTCAATGTAATATAAAACGATAGAGTTAAAAGAAGTGTGAAAGCCAAATCTTGTTAATTAAAACATAATAAAAACTATTAGTTAAACTGAGATTTAAATTAAGATTACGCTATAATCCATTTAATACGTCCAGTTTACGTGAAACCCTATCCACCACTGTACATTTCAATCACAGGAATAACTGAACATTAAATTTCAATTCTACTTCCTACATCTTAGAGACCTTGATATACTGGTCCACTTCGCGAAATTTTTGCCAAGGTCGCTATTCAGACTATTTTCACACTAATTGAAACAAACAAGTGCGGTCGGTATATGTGACGTTATCTATGAAAAGGGACCTTATTGTCGATGGCGCTTACGCCATTATTAACGATGCTCCGATATAAATACAATGCCGCGCGACGCTGTGCGGCGTATGCGCCATCGACAGTAAGGTCCCTTTTCATAGATAATGCCCCATACTACTTCAGTACTGTGAGTACTGTGACTAAGTCGATAGACAAGAATATTGGATAGTCTCTAAAATAAATAAATTTGTCGCAATATCGCAATCCTGAAATTTTTTTAGTCCTGATTCATTTAATTTGACCGTGATGGTGATATTTTCAAAAACTGACTGCTTTTCAGAAGGATTACGATTCTAACCTAACCTAAATGCCTTCTACACTGCCTTAATCAAAAATGAAAATATATGTTTTTTTGAAAAAAAAAAATCTGACATAGGTATCAAAATATTACTAATGATACTACGGCCACTAAATATAATAAACCCGTGCCCAAATATCAAACATTTGATACAAATGTACCTATTTTTTAATAGAGCACGTCGTAAAATTTATTAAATTGTTCGTCATGATTAAAACTAATGAAACAAATTTAAAAATAATGTGGACGAATGCGTTTTATTCCTGCAACATTTTATGAACCATGTCAAGGTTCAATTTAATATTGTGTCAACGTCAACTGCCACAGTTAATTAAACTATTGTTAGTTAATAGGTTTACCCAATTACTCATTCATGAATAGACATTAATTGTATGCGCCCCATGAAAAAGTTGGAAAATCCCCAATCTAAAGCTTTTCATTCATCTTTGGTTTAAACTCAATAGGAAAACAACGTTCAGATATTTAAATAACTGCATATTACCTAATTATCTTATCAGCAAACGCATGTTAATATTATACGTAAAACATGAAATGATACCAATCAGATTTTGCAGATTTCATTTCATTAATTTTCTATTAAACTGATGGATATTAAATTAATTAAAAATCTGTACTTTGTGTTTTGCTTTAGAAAATTAAATAGTTTAGGTAAGTAGTTGTTTATTGTTTAAATCCATTTTTATCATTTTATCGGTTATCGTGTTTTTCTTTAACCTATATCTAAAGATGCGGATTTATAACAGGTACCTAAGGTACCTTTTTTACTACAATAGTTTAATAAACACAACATAAATCACGTCGACTGACAGATGAAGTAAAACAACATAATTTCGCGTAATCAGTTCATTGTAGACCGGAGGCGGAGTGCCGCTTTTTGCGCCCTCTACCGACGCATGGCAGACGACATTCCTGCAGCCCTAACACGATTATACTCATATTTAAGAAAGGGTTTAAGAAAGTGGTTTCCTTCTGCAGTTGGGTACTAGGCGTCGTCATCTTTAGAAAAGTACCTAATGGTAGTTAGCCCAAGTTCGTGTCAAGTCTGCCTAACCTAAAATTATGTGAAAAACATTTTTTATCATTTAAAGGTCGAATTATGATAAATACATACATGCGCTAATTTATACAGTTTCTTAACCTTAATCTTAATCAGACAGGAGTCTGATATGTCAAAACTCTCAAAACTAATAGTAATAATTGACCGAGCGAGCGCGACGCGCGGCGCGAGCGAAGCCTCTCTGTTTCCCCTTTGGCAGAAATGCTTTCGTATGTCTGATCCGGATGTCCGGCTGTTCTTCTCTACAGGTTCCGTTTCTTAACCGATAGGTACTTTAGAAATGTTGTGAGCAGTTATGATAAGTCAATTTAGTATTTTTCAAAATGCCAGATCTACGAGTATAGCTCTAAACTCTAAGTAGTAATATCTGAATTGAGTGCAGTGCAGGTAATTGGGTTGATCAGTATGCTAAGCCGGCCGCCCCGTACATGGCGAGCAATCTACCAGCCACATGTCTCGAGGTGATTACGCGATTGTCACGTTTTTACCACAGAAAAAGTTATCAACAGCTTCTGACTTACTGTTTTAATTAAATTGTTGCCGGTTTGATTTAGCTTTAGTTTTTAGTTGTAGTTAATTTTAATTTTGTATTCATTTTATAACACTTATTTTACATTAAATGAGTTTTCTTCCCCCATTTAATCGCTTTTAAATAAATGTGGATGTCGGTTCCCGATACCTTACTATTTTTATTTCAGGGCTGGAATCGAACCAACGTCCTCTGCAATCGCGGCAGATGCCGAGAGATCTATTTCATTTTATATGTATATTCATTTATCTTTGGCCTTTCTTCCTAAATGGTGGTCACAACAATCCTGTAAAATCGGCACGAAGCCGGCGCCAATTTGGCGTACGAAAGATAATTTTATTTATTGTCCAATGGCCTATATATCGTCTCGCTAATATTTAAAAGAACATAAAACTGCCAGGTCTTAGTAGCACTTACGTCACTATTGTGTAGGGAGCTAATATATTTCGGCGATTGGGCTAATCGTTCAATTTGCATTCTGGGTGGGCCAATCTGAACGCTTCTCTAATGTGAATTATCGTGGTATAAATTTGGACAGATTCTCTTAATGCTCAATTAGTATTTACATAATCTACTCGTACAATTCTTTATTTAACCTCTAGCGGCCCACCGTACAAGGAAAATAGACAATCGAATTTGAATCAACGGTATTAGAAAATAAAGTTGAATTTGTTTTGTTTCAAAATCGAACGAAACAAAATAAAAGCTACTCTATTCCATTTCATTAAGATTTAAATTTCATTGGAGGTAATTTGTACTAGTATTAGGACGTTGAACCCCAAGAGGTTAAACTTTATTGCACAAAACCTAAAAATAATGTACACAATGTATAATGTATGTACCTACTTAATGTACGTACCTACTTAATGTACATTTGTTCATAATGTTCATAATCCAACATAAACTTAATACATATTGTACGACTTTATATTATGTTCAAAATTGCACATGAAATTCATTGAATGTTTCACTAAACCACACTAAACCTCATTTATTTTGCAGGTACGACCGAGTGAGAAAAAGTAAACAACTTGGACATCAGTAAGTTATAGCTTGAATATACCAATACTAAACAAAAAAAGATAAGAAGATAAATTCGGAGACCGTACAATTATGATACTTTATTATTTTCAATATCGTTAGGTAGCGTTCGCACAAGTACCTGTAAGGTGCCATAATATAGTGACTGATTTGTTAATGTTATTTTGTATATATCTTACAACTAGCTCCAATCCTACCCTAACCTATTTTCAGTTTAATAATAAAAATATATCACTACATATGTATAATTGTATATGTACATACATAGGTATATTAATTACCTATATTTCTAAAATTAACTCTATTACTTGTCGGGAATTAAATCTTCAAATTAGACGCCTTAGACTAGTGCCGTCCTAATGATGAGTGTTTCTGCGATACAGCGGTTCCTTTTGAAGATGGCACTGGCTAATTGTGCGCCTAAACACAATTAGTTGGAGCGCAGATCAATTACAAGCAGTCTATATAAGGATTACGTAACCTTGTCTGGCTTTACTCATTTGTGTTCAAGAGTTGTTGTTGTGTGTTGATTAACAATACAATAGTTTGACAATTGACACTCATTTAAACCGTGCCATTGATTTTTGCGGCAAGTAAGAAGAAATAAAAACTTCATTATGTATTTTCTTTTGACGTGATAATGATAACGTCTTATGAATCGATGAACACCGGTAGCATGCACGAAAAAGTGTCACGTTGTGGACAGATCTCCATGGTAACGTTGTTGATAGATCTCCATGGTAACGTTACGTAATCACGAAAAATTATTGTCCGTAAACCGACTTTACAGACAAGATAACCATGTTTTATTACAATAATTGCTAACTGTCGCTTGGAATTATTTAAAACCTCGAACCTAGAACTGGAGAAATTTTCAAGTTTTGGAATAACAGACATCCATAATGGTAACATTCCATTTCTAACCGCAGCTGCACTCCCCGTACTGAACGCGTCGCTGTCATTGTCAATTTCCATACTAAAATGAACAGTAAGGCAGCTGTCGTTGGAAATGGACTGTCACCTTTAGCGTTAATGGTGGATTATGAATCTAATACAATCCAAACATGATTAATGTTATACATATAGTAGAAAACATACCTAACCACATATTTCAATAAAATCTTGAAATCGAAGTTAATCTCGATTTCACGTAGAATCTAGCCCATGGACTATTAACACGAACCTAAATTAACTCGGCTAGTGTATTGGCAGAGCAACGCTACATTCAAACGTTGTTGCTAAGTTATTTAAGGTACAGCAAGGTCAGGGATTCCAGCATATTTGCTTAAAGCATTCCAAAATGACTTTGTTAGCATTAAATTGTTTGACATTATGGACGAACATTCTTGGCAAGTACGAACAGGGTATCAGGGTACAATCTACCTGCTATACGAATTGTGTAAGTAATTAGGCAATATTTACCTACCTACTATATATCAAATAGCTATGCGAAAACTTGTCTACTCCTGGCATGGCCGCGTAGCCAAGATGCCAATCGCTTACTTACGCTCCGTAGCGATCGAAACGCAACTGTCACTGTCACACTAATACGGAAGAGTGATAGAGAGACATAATGCTTTTCGTTGTCGAAGCGATAGCGATTGTAACCTTGGCTAGGCCGGCTGTTCTCTCCTGATTTCTACGAAAAAAATTTTAATCAGTTTAATACATCCCTGTATATGCGTGCAAAGTTAAACATCAAACGATGTTATTATTAAATTTGATATTAGTAGGATACGTGTCTTCAAACCGAATATTGGGTAGAAGCAAAACATCGAAGCTAATAATTACGAACCTTCCAAATTATACGTTCAGCATCCTATTGTGCAAATGAAAGCAAAATGCCAAGCAGTGGGCGGGCGAATTTCTCCAGACTTTGCTTACATACCAATGAGATTGGGGCTTTATTTTAAGCCTTTAGATGTCGCTGCAAAAATTGTGCTGATCATGTCGTTTGAGTGCGAAAGCCTAGGTCAATTTAAATACCTATTATGTTGATTTTGACCCGAATAACTTTATTTATTTACACATTACTCAGGCACTGACTCATGTCAACAAAGTATACATAGAAATAGACTAAAATTGCAATGTATACTCAAGTCACGAACGCAGATAGCTTTTGATACCCACTGATAGTCATTCGCTAAATTTACATAATTCAAATACCTATAAGGATAATAAGGAGGAAAATATTTATCCTTGAAATATTTTTGTATTCTATTTTCCAAAAAAAGTTCTTCATCCACTCCGTAGCTAAACGATCACTGTAATAGCCTATGAGTACTTCTTGTAAGTACTTATTTATAGTGTAGCAACAGCAACATGCATATGTACTTATTGCTGACAGCTTAGAAGCCAACACAAGCATACTCCGTTATTGAAGAACCCCACATATTCCCCCCTTTTAGTCCCTGGAGGAAACCTCGACACGGAGCTTTCACGCATGAATAATTTGCAGGTACAAAATATGGGTAGACGAAATTGTGTATTGAATATTGGAACAAGTATTGTACTGTGACTGGCATTGTGAATTTACGATTCGTTTTATTGCACATCACATGGTGGTAGATAATAAATGTTTTAATATTATATGAATAACCTATTGTTTATACTGTGAGATGTTACTCAAAGTATGCAGCTTTCTATTGTTTTATCTAATGTAACATTTCGTGGGCCTTGCAGCTGGCTGTTTTTTGTATACCCAAGACCGTGTCTAAATAAGTCTTTACCCATACAGCAGATACCTACCTACTTATAATAGTATACCTAGACATTTAGAGCTCAGAGTCTTTTTACAGATTTGTCGAAACGGCTTGTTGAGGTCTCTGGGGACAAAAGAGCTGGCAGCTTCCTCGCTCAACGCATAAGCGTTGCTATCCAGCGAGGAAATGCTGCCAGCATTCTTGGCACTATGCCCTCTCCAGATATAGATTTTTAGGTATTTTTTTTTAGGATTAGTTTTAGTTTTGTAGGTAGTTCTATATTTTTTTAGGTATTAGTTTTAGTTTTGTAGGTAGTTTTAATTTTAGGTTATTTTTTATTCTAAGTTTGTTATTAATATTGTAAATATATTTAATAAAGAGTTAGAGTTATTAATATTGTAAATATTTAATAAACAGTTATACGAAATTTATTTATATTTATTCGAATTTTTACTAGTTACACTTTATTTTGAATAATGTTTCATTGGAAAATAAAAGAAGTTTTTCTATACTCATAATTTACCTATTTTCGGTGTCCTTTCATATCCAATTATGTTTTTGGAATAAGTATATATCTCTTTTTAAGGAAAGCCCTCTTTGTATCTTACAATCCGTATGATGTTAATGAATGCAATCCGTTTTATACATCAGATTTATGTTCAAACATTCTAGAAAATTAAATAAGAAATCAAAATTCTGCGAGAAAAAATAGTAAAAAGATGTTTTAACGAAATTAGGAAAATTAAAATTACCTTATCGAAAATTTCCTTTGCAGTTCTTTATAGAATTTAAAGATAACATGCAGAGTCACGATTCACGACGAGCTTTCATGACAAATAAGTGGTTATTGTACGTAATGAATAAATTAGTTTCCTAACACGCATTTTTCAACCAACATACACAACATTAGTATCCATTATTATAATATAAAGCAGCGCTTATCACCCGTTAGCATTTTCTTCCAGCCATTACGCGTGACTGCTGCAACCGTTGCAAGGCTTTTTGAGACGAGTGTTTGAAAGTGCAGCCTTGCATGCGAATGAGTTATTGTTTCCACAGACCCACGTGTTTTTACCTGACACATTAATTTGAAGAATAAAAACTAATACGATACCGTAAAATGGGGTGAGTAGGGATTACTAGGTTAAATGGGTTATGAATTGGGTAAATAGGGATGTTAGGGTGAGATGGTATTTTTAGACCAGACTTAATTATCATTATCACATTGTTACGTAAATACTTTATTCTCTTGAGAAGTCAAGCTATTGTAATATTGTGTCAATTCTAGCAATTATCCCATCTCACTCAATTCTTATTCCCCCTAACCCCGACTACGGGGTGAACTGGGATATCCTACTATTTTGTGTTTATCGTTGAACCTATAGGTTATAGGTTATAGGTTTTCGCGGGCTTGGTTTCCGCAACTCGACGTCATAATATCGCGCCTATTTTGCGTAATGGGTTGGCGGCACTATTCCTGCCAGCCCAACTCTACCAAGAAGCCTAGCAGACCCTTGACGTTGCCGACGACTTCTGGGAGAGACCCCGGTGAGCCGAGGTGTTGTGCCCGGTATTTTGCCACCCCTGGGCATTCGAGAATGACGTGGGCGGCTGTCTCCTCTGCCTCCATGCACGCTCTGCAGAGGGGGCTATCTGTAACACGTAGGGTTAGTAGGTGCTTGTTAAATGAGGCGTGTCCAGTTATTGCCCCAGCTATAAGCCGGAGCTGTGGTCTCTTCAGCTGTCGAAGCCTCCGCGACAGATTGGGGTTGAGTGTCGGGAGGGCTTCCTTCGCCTGCCTGCAGGTGCCTAGGTTAGACCAGTATTGTTGGTGTTTTACCTTGGTGTTGTGTCGCAGCGTGTTCCGGAGCCAGGCATATGGCAGAGGTAGGATTGGCTCAGGTCCTGCCACCCTCAGTTCCGAGCCACCTCTCGCCAAGATGTCGGCTGCATCGTTACCTCGTGAGTTGCTGTGTCCTTTGATCCACTGCAGAGTTACGCCATTGGTGGTACATACCTCTGACAGAGCTTTGTGACATTCGTAAATTAGCCCTGAAGTGAAAGTATAACTTTGTAGAGCTTGTAGTACTGACCGACTATCAGAGAGTATGCGGATGGGGTAGTCCATTACTTCCCTTGAGACGATTGCGTGTGCTGCCATTATAATGCCCATACATTCCGCCTGGAAGACTGTGTTATGGGCACCAAGTGGTGTCGAGATGTGTATGTTTAGGTCCTCTGAGAAAACCCCAGCGCCAGTGCCTGACCTTGTTTTTGATCCGTCCGTGAAGATTCTCAGCTCCCTTGGGTTGAGTTCTTCATGGGGTTCTTCGTGTAATTGTATTTTGTATTTCTTGTCGAAGACGAACTGCTTGGGTATCCTGTCAGTCACCGCTTCTATAAGCGGTTCCTTACCTATTGCCTCGTAGAGGATTTCGGTGTGTGGCACCCTAGGCGGTCTCCAGAGATTAGATTTTTTGAGACGTACCGCCGCAGCCAGCGCTTCTTGTTGTATAAAGAGGTGCAGCGGCGGGAGGCCCAGTAAGGCTTCCAGGGCCGCGGTAGGTGTTGTCCTCATGCAGCCCGTAGTCGCCATACAGGCCAACCTCTGGAGTCGTTGTAGTCTAGCCTCCACAGTGGATAGTTTGGTGCGTGGCCACCATACTATCGCACCGTAGCTTATTATTGGTCTTATCACTGCCTGGTAAAGCCATAGAGTTAGCCTGGGAGTTAATCCCCAGGTTCTACCCACCATTCTACGACATTGCCAGAACGCGACTGTAGCCTTATCAATTTTGCCATTTAGGTGATTACTCCAATTCAGTTTGTTGTCAAGCACTACCCCTAGATACTTTACCTCTGAAGATAGTTGGAGTTCTGTATTGAACAGTTTGGGAAGGTGGTAGTTTCCCAAATTGCGTTTGTTGGTAAACATTACCAGCTCCGTCTTGCGGGGATTGACTGTGAGTTCGTTGTTAACGCACCAGCGCTCCACGATGGCTAGTGCAGAGCGGGTGACATCGCATACCGTACCTGAGTGGTTGCCGCTCGTTAGTATCTATGTCGTCAGCATAGCCGATTGTGTAGTAGTGATTGTTGTTTAATGTTGTTATGAGGTCGTTCACCACTAGGTTCCATAGGAGTGGCGATAGAACTCCCCCTTGGGGGCATCCCTTCGCCACTAATGCCTGCTGTGTCTCGCCTGTCCCAAGTTTTATGACCCTCTGGCTCAACATGTTGTTTATCCATTTGGTCATAACTGCATTCGCACCGTGTCTTACCAGTGCTGCTGCAATGCTGCTGAACCTAGTCCTGTCGAAGGCTCCTTCTATGTCTATAAAGGTTCCTAAGCACATGGACCTGTTTTTAATCGCTACTTCAATTTTGCTTACCACTGCATGAAGCGCCGATTCTGTAGACTTGCCAGGGCTATAGGCATGTTGGTTGGGATGCAGGGGCACGTTACTCAGCACCCTCTCCCTCAGATGCCTATCGCATAACCTCTCCAAGGTTTTAAGCATGAAGGAGGTCAGGCTGATGGGCCTGAAGGATTTGGGATCCGAGTAATCGCTTTTACCTGGTTTCGGTATGAAGATGACTTTGACCTCTCTCCACCGCTTCGGCACGTACCTGTGAGCCAGACAGGCGCGCAGAACGGTGGTCAGCTTCAAAGTGAGATCGTTGAACCTATGAAATGAAACGACGGATTATCATTGAAAAACTAAAGTTCATACCACCGGAACACTTTTGAAGTACCTATATAAATCAACGTGCCACATATAGAAATAAACTTTTATTGTGGTTTGAACTTCGGATTTGTCCCAACTCACCCCATTTTACGGTAGGTATGTCTTCAGCGGCCTATAAGTAGCGGTAATTGTATTTCCATACTTGCCGATAATCGTTCTTAGCTTATTAAATATTATCTCTAAACTTACTACAACTGGCAACGGAGCTATTACATTTAGTAGATTACACATAATTATGAAATTGATAGTATATGAAATACGGCGACATTAGTTTCCATAAATGAAACGACCCTGACATAACATCCACGTATGGAAATGCCTGCAGACTTGTGTGGGATGTGTGAGACGTGTGAGTCAGGGAAGGAAACACACACAATTTAGTAGGTGCGGATGTTTTGAATATTTTTATAAACTTTGGAAAAATAGTGTACTCGTAACTGCATTATTTTTTCTGGAGACTACAAAATATACAGTGAAAATTTACATTGGCACACCTAGTATCCTGAAGCTTTAGTTCGGATGATCCAACTTCCTGAGTCTCTTATCGTCGCCTGCATTTCATGTAGAATACCCGGCACCGATAATCCAGTAAGAATTACCTAAGTACAGCTTCTTATCATAACAATTTCGTGTCCCGTGACAGTGAAAACAAATTTAACTTGAAGCTGCCAGCGTCTAACACTGCCACCTGCCACCCTAAGAAAAAACGACGCATGTCTCTATGAGACTCGTATACATATAGGACTTTGTTCCTACGCACATAGCAGTATGTGTATAGTAGGCAATAGCCATTGTCGCTGTAATTACCCTTGACGAGCGCATTACCGCCTGTTTGCTGCACTCCAGACAAGGCTCAAGTGCATCTCAAGTTTCAAGGAAATTTCGGACAACTTCTGTGAATATTATTCTCTATATATCAGTCTTATAACATAGGATCAATCAATATCAATATCAATAGGATCTTTCAAAGCAGATATATCTTGATGAAGAAAACCAATGTCAATAAAAAAGCTGGCAGGCTTGCAGTTTTGTAGAGAACGACGAAAACCGACCACTATTAAATATGTATTTATGTAGTGTCGTTAAATTGTAAAATTAATCCTTGTTTGCGATGTTAAATTAATAGCATTATGCCTTGGCTGGTGTTAAGGCATAATATATTTACTACGAAATCAACTACAATCAGGGCCGAATATGAAAACACTGCATAACTAAAACCCAATCCGACTAAAGAACGTGGTAATCTGGCAATAATCTCATTTATAATCCTTAACAAAAAGAAGCGATTTGACATACATAAAGTCTCTGTCAGCAGTTTGATTTCGAGAGCTTACTATAAAAATTCAATACACTATACATAAGTAGTTGTGCCGATAACATTTTTCAAAAGTTCTATCGGTTTTCCCAGGATGCCATCACCAGATTTTGACCTAATGATAATAGAAGCATTCGCATTTAACAAAATCCTAATAGGTCCAACTCTGTTCGATAAATTGGGGAAAATGCAATATAAAAAATAGTTGAAACTGTTGTAAGAAGTTTCTGCCATTATCGTTAAGATTCTATAGTACAGCTTTTTTAAACTGCATCGTTAAATAAAGCTACAAATATTTACATACTCGTAAATGATCATAACATTCATATGATCTGGAATTTGCATCTAGTTCTGCGGTGCAATCAAATGAAGTTGCTCCAATTGACCAACGTTTTACATACCATAAAGCCTCTGTGTTTACCTTAACATACCACACGAAAGCATAATAACAATAAAAACATTTTGGATCTTAAACCTTACGCCCTTTGTGTTAAAGGTTTTATTTTAACGCAGGTTGTTGATTGGTGTACAGTAATAATGACACAGTGTTCTAAATAAGCTGTAACCCAAACATCCGATGGCACTGGGTGGAAATTGTTTATTATACTTAGTCACTTTTTAAAATAAAACTATGATCGCTTGAAATGTCGGTCATATTATTTTTTAAGCCACAGAAAATAGGAAACAGATGCATATTTCTGCAGTTTGTAGCATTAGGATTGCATTTTAAATTAAAGTCTTATACCTAGATATTTATATTTTGCTATTGTATTGTGTAACAGCTTGTATTAAAAATTAATAAGAATAGACATTTTAATGATAATTAAGTATTGTAACCTCTAGGTACAGGTTAACCTTAACATTTTAAGACATTGTTATTTGGACACCCAAAGTAAAATGATATACAGGGATATTTTGTTACGTTATGTATGTCTGACCATATTATGTGGGCTGAATATGTAGAACTGAACAACTTTTTCTATAGTGCCAACCCCGAAATCGCGACAAGACTTGCTGTTCTATAGAAAACATTGACATTTGATTCGCTGAAATGTATAGCCAGCCATTTTTTTTGAGTTTTCAAGGTTGGCAGCATAAGTAGTAAAAGTTGTCCAGTATGACCTACATATTCAACCCTCAGAGAATGGTCAGACATAACAAAATCACTCTTTATATGATTTTTTCCTGCAGTTCTTGAGAACGGTTCATCAAACACCTATGATGTCTGATACTAAAAAACCGGTCAAGTGCGAGTCGGACTCGCGTTTCAAGGGTTCCGTACATCTCACAATTTTCGACAATTTTTTTTTGTACGTGTAACATGACGTTAGTGAAACGTCTTGAAAAACCCGAATGAGTCGATCAAGTTTTCAACACATGTAAGATGAAGTTTTCTGGCGTGGTGGCTTATATCTCTGCAAATATGCAAAGTAGCTTAGATAGGAAATTAAATGCCGAACAAGAGTACAAGTGTCTAAATGCGAAGACTGAAGACCGAGCTCCGCGTAGAGCTGAAAACTCGGAGCGTCCGACGGGTCGCGCTTCCTACAACTTCCGCAAGTGTTTTAAAATCGAAGGCGAAGAGAGTTAATACCTACAGGGTGGCCAAAAATACGTGCATTCCCGTAGCCAGGGAGGGTTTGGGATTATACTCGTACCTACTGAGCAACATTTACTTGGGACCCAAAATCGCGAAAAAAATGTATTCTCCCATAGAAAACGGACCAGCCAAAACGTATGAAACAGCCAAATTTTTCTTCGCTATTTCGGGGTTGCACGTCGGCAACGGGAATTCACTTACTTTATTTTTTGGCCAACCTGTATAGTGCTTTTTAAAACACGTGACAATACCTAGTAAGTAGTAACCCAATCAATCAGTACTACAAGTACCATTGCGGCTGTGTGCCAGATACAGCTAGCCTAGTCGCATTTTTTATCTTCAGTCCGACTCACGCTTGAAGCTAAAGGCACGCCTCTTCGGAAAGCTCCAGATCTTCGGCCTTATGCGGATATCGGCCTAGGGCCTTCGCAATAGCTGTCTACATCACGTTTCACTTAAAGCATTGCGGCTGTGTCCCTAAAAAAACCTAGACCGCATTTTTGTTCTTAAATCCGACTCACGCTTGACTCTAGATTTCTAATAGGTTTTCCTGTCATCTTTAGGTAAAGGACTATTTTGTGTATTTTTTTCAGAATTTTAGACCCTGTAGTTTCGGAGATAGAGGGGGGGGGGAATGGTCATTTTTTGTCTATTTTCTTGAATAACTTCTAAAATTTTTATCGTAAATTAAAAAATAAAATACAATTGAGATTCTCACAATGAGCTCTTTCGTTTGATATGTAACACGATATAGTTTGCAAAACTTTGATTTTTAATTTTATGGTTTACCCCCCAAAAGTAGCCCCTATGTTTAAAATTTATTTGTTGACGTTACATATCCGTCTTTGGGTCACAGACTTACATATGTGTACCAAATTTCAACTTAATTGGTCCAGTAGTTTTGGAGCAAATTGGCTGTGACAGACGGACGGACAGACAGACGCACGAGTGATCCTATAAGGGTTCCGTTTTTTCCTTTTGAGGTACGGAACCCTAAAAACCTACTGGCGAGGCATTTACAAATAAACCTACGAGTACATCCTACGTATTTCATGAATAGAATTTTCAGTAATCGACAAGTCAGTTACTGACGTAATGTACTTTTTTACGATGTCGATGTCGCTAGACTAGTAACGTGATTCCTTTACTGCCCTAAGGTCATCGGGTAATTACAAGGTTTAATGTGTGCGAACGTGGTGCTGGGAATAGATAGACTGGAAATAGCGATTGACGGTAACTTTGTGGATACAGTTTCAGTGACGAGTTGACGTAAGACCATAAAAAACCGGGCAAGTGCGAGTCGGACTCGCCCACGAAGGGTTCCGTACCATAATGCAAAAAAAGGCAAAAAGAAAACGGTCACACATCCAACTATTGACCCCGCCCGACGTTGCTTAACTTCGGTCAAAAATCACGTTTATTGTATGGGAGCCCCACTTAAATCTTTATTTTATTCTGTTTTTAGTATTTGTTGTTATAGCGGCAACAGAAATACATCATCTGTGAAAATTTCAACTGTCTAGCTATCACGGTTCGTGAGATACAGCCTGGTGACAGACGAACGGACGGACGGACAGCAGAGTCTTAGTAATAGGGTCCCGTTTTACCCTTTGGGTACGGAACCCTAAAAATGTATCCTTTAAATTATTATATTTAGTAAGAAATGACGTATGTGCAACATGATATAGTTAAACTCAAACATGAAGGCGCATTCTAATTGTAAAATGATTGGTTAACTATGATCTGTCAGTGTCAAAAGTTTCGTTTTTGGTTACAGAAGGGTAGAATAACACCTGTCAGACTCCATTGTTTAACCTAAAAACGCAAAATCTCGCAAAATTTTATGGTGTCATCCTACCCTTCGAGTTTGAAAAATATATTTGGTCAAGTAGATCTTGTCAGTAGAAAAAGGCGGCAAATTTGAAAAATGTAGGCGCGAAGGGATAACGTCTCATAGAAAATTTGAATTTCGCGCCTTTTTCTACTGACAAGTTTTGCTTGACCATCTATATTATACTAATCCAGATCAAATTCAGAATAAGCCTCCGGTGCAAAATATTTCAACAGCGTGTGGCATGTAATACAAGTGCCTGCATCTTCTGACACATTTCGTCTTGTTTGTCGAAGTCTTCGTGTTGAATGTAGCATCCCTTAATAAGAGAATGCGGCAGATTCCCTTCCGTTTAATACACCGTGTTTTTTTTCATTTCCGTTAATTTCAGGGGTGCATTCCTGAGCTTAAATCTAGTAACTTTCTCAAAGACACCGATATTCTAATTAACTCCATTTCGGAGATAATCGAAAATTTATTTTTTTCCTTTAAGGCCTCTACAAACGTGTACACTTGCCTTAGGGCCGGTTTACATATTGATTAGTGTTTAGAATGAGTTCATGCATTTGCTACTAAACTTAAATACAATCTCGGTCGCTCGATGTTCGAAATGACATTGATATGTCACAGATTTCAATTGTTTGGTTGAGTTAAATGTAATGCCCGTGTTACAACAACGCTATATGCTACATTTAATTACTTTTTAAACTTAATTTTTTTTTCAAAAAAAGCAAAAAGAATTTTTTTATTTTGAAAATTAACTATGCCATTTAGTTCTCTTAAACGTTCTTAACCATACCCTCGAAGTTAACGGAATTCAATAAAAACACGGTGTATATACTTAGCCAAGTGTATAAACTGTATAATATCCATCATAATAAGATTAAGTATACAAAGGAAAACTCCAGGAATCTGATTTTGACTATGTTTATGCTTTAAAGCAATTTTAGCCTTAAAATGTAAATGTTTAAGCGTTGAATATTCTTATAAATAGAAGCATCGGTAAATACACCTGCTTTTATATGTATTTAATTAGTCTCTTAGCGTCTTCGGAGTTCGGAGTTTTAGGTTCAGTTTAAATAATTTCTTGTTATTGAAAACATTAGAAAGCGTGGGTTCCACGCCGCAATCTCATGCTTCGTTTGTCCGTCTCATAAATCAACACTAAATCTGCCGTGCTAACAACGTATGCAGTAATCGCAGTTGAAATGTCATGCATTTGTTTATCTTGTTCTCTTTGAATAAGTTCTTTTTTTAAACAATGATTTTTATGCAAGTACTGCACATACAATAAGGAGGGCAGAAATCTCAAACCCAGTTCCACAGTAACGCTAACACTAACACATAAGCACATAACTATATATACATAAGCATGAATTCCAAAACAGTCATGCATTAATATTTCGTCGGTCGGAGCCGTTTGAATCGAGCCCACAAGTGCACTCGAGTACTTACACTCGAGTGAGTTGCAGTCGAGACTCGAGAGCCGCTAGTAAACCGCCAGACAATGGGACAATAACCACTATGTCGTGGGTGGTTAAACTGAGAATAGGTTGATGCTGATTGCGTTGTTTTTGTTTACATTTTTTTTTAAGTTGAATATATGCCTGTTTCTCATTCGTCTCTGCTAGACCGAAAATGCCTATATGGTGTATTTAGCGATAACAAAGAATGTTGTTTACATACTTCTAAGATGTTATCGCTACAGCAGATATGTGACAAAAAATAAACTATAATATTTCTCAAACTTGTGATGATGAGTACGCTGACAGACGTCATTCTTCTTCTTCCTCGCGTTATCCCGGCATTTTGCCACGGCTCATGGGAGCCTAGGGTCCGCTTGACAACTAATCCCATGATTTGACGTAGGCACTAGTTTTTACGAAAGCGACTGCCATCTAACCTTCCAACCCAGAGGGAAAACTAGGCCTTACTGGGATTAGTCCGTTTTCCTCACGGTGTTTTCCTTCACCGAAAAGCGACTGGCAAATATCAAATGATATTTCGTACATAAGTTCCGAAAAACTCATTGGTACGAACCGGGGTTTGAACCCGCGACCTCCGGATTGAAAGTCGCACGCTCCTACCGCTAGGCCACCAGCGCTTTTTTTTATCATTCGACGTCATTGCAATACAATTTTGACTTAAATTATAGATAGATAGAATACCCTTTATTGGCACACCCCAGTAAAAATATACAAAAGAAAAGTACAATTATATGACGAGTACAATTATAATGTTAAATTATATGACAATAACCCATCCTACCCATCGAGTTTGAAAAATACTATAGGCAAAATAAAAAAAAATATATCCTGAATACAAAAATAATTTAAATAATAAATATGCTGGCTCTACAACGTTTAAATGAATGACATAGGTACCTACAACACTTAAATTAAATATTAACTAATCTGTAGGGCTAAGATGAGATGGTCGGCTCTTTTTCATTTGTCCCAATGCCTGTCACGTATGTAAGTGCCGCAAAGTGACGCATGACATGACAGGTGATAAAATTGCGACGATGATACCGCTTCTGATCGCAAAGCAGAAGCAGTAGGTAATTGGTTATTCTTCGGCAGTTCAGTCTTCAAAGACACTGATTTTTATTATTTTTATTTTTATATTTATTTTTTTCTTTTTTGTTTTTTATTCTTTAAAGACACGCCCGCCATCTGCTGCTGACGTTGATTTTATTCCTTTAAACACAGAAATTATAATTTTTGAGATAACGCACGTGAGAATTACTCAGCAAGTAAACAAACCTGTGTGGTCACCATATGTGGAAACTTTAACTACTAGACCCTAGTTTGTTTTAATCTTTTTTGTTATCAGTTCAGTAAACACGGATGATGATACCCATCTTTGGATATTGATAATATCTATTTAAAATACGATGAATACACTTCTGAAAACATCGCCAAGTAGTGTTTTAATTAGGCTTAATAAGTTACATGCTCATTGAATAGGTACTTAGTCTTAATGTTTATAGGTAGGTACGGTTAGATAGTTTGTAAAACCATAAATAATATTCGTAATGTTCAGTATTATGATTATATTAGTGACGAGGAAGAATCAATTGATACAATTTTTTTTTATAAGATAATGCTAAATTAAAGTATACTCATTACTCAAGTAGGTTTACTTACAACAAGGGCATACTTCATAGGGCGTTGTTGTAAGTTGTAGGGCATAGGCAAGTCTTTGACAACCATGTAACAAAGAAGCTTGCCTTCTTACTCGTACATAATCTTATTGAACTTGGCCCTGTCACTTCACGCACGCTGCATCGAGAGTGCATGCAGCGCTGCGGTGTGCATTCTGTATCAAGTTACGATGAACCTGAATGCATGCGGCGGCTTGATGCTAGACAACATGAGTGAACTTGAGATGCATTGGAACAATACTTGCCATAGCTAATCATATTATTATTGTATGTGTCATATTTCTGTATCTTAAAGACATATATGACCTATGTATCTATCACGTACATACTTCTACAAGCAACATAGGTACATACATAAATACATACATACAGACTATTAATTGAAACGACACAATTGGGTACTTATTAATTATTAATTATTTCACACCGTGCACGAAATAAAGCACCAGATAATTATTAGAAAAACATAGATAGCAGTTATTTTAAAACATAATTTATTTTTAATAAATCGGATGGAAGTATAAAAAGTACGTGAGTTGACTGTGACGTCACTACACAAGTTTTCATATAAATTCCATATTAGCAAATCGTTTTGACAGTTCTAAAAAAGAAGCTGATTTGACTAGTAGGAAAGTAGCCAAATGAAAAGTAATGTACCCAACAGGGTTTGATCCTGTATCCCTTCTGCTTAAGCGGAGCAAAATGTCTCCACTTTTAAATCACCAATTCGGCTATATCTGATAAGTTTCCTTCTCATTATCATGTACCATTTTCAGGGGCTAGATCTCCGTCCATATCCTATCATTTAAAATTAGACCCAGCATTTTTCTCTCTATAGGATAATTAAGTATATATAAGTTAAAGTCTTCAGTTATAATTATATAAACGCATACCTATTTAATTATCTGGAAGTAATTCATCATCTTTATTTCTGTTTTAACGGTGGTTGACTGATTTAGAATTATCCGCACCACAAGCATAATAAATACGGTTGTCCCGGTTACGAGTCGCAGTTTACGACGACGCACAGTTTTAGACCGAGTTTACTGCTAAAACACGCATAAATGGATTCAGTAGACTCTCTCCGTAAAGCGCCGGCTCAACAGGCGATTGCAGTTATATCGATAAAATCCTAATCGGTGTACCCATGCTGTACGAGTATGACGGTCTACATGAGAACGTGATAACGACAACGTATAGTCTCTCTCAATCGGAAGGTTTTTAAAAGTGACACTTATTTTATCATGTGAATAATGATGGCATTATCCACGTAATAAAACAAGTGTTATAGATGTACACATGTATGTAGCACAGGCGTGTTATGGATGGCCATAACACGCCTGTGCTATTTGCATTCCATTTAATCCAACAACCGTCTGGATGGTCGCTGACTTGTCTATCAGCACCTGTCTACAGGTTCAAATATCACTGCATCCTTAAATCCTTTTAATACAATACCTATTATTTGAAATACATAGGAAAAGTGCCAGAAATTGCATAATATTGAACCGTCTATGAAATTAGATTTCAAGACTAAAAACTTTAAGTTAAAATAAAAATATTATATTCGTCTAATTATAATAAGCTTCATAACCTTGCTTGTCACTTTGTAATAGGTACTTTGCAAAGTTTCTTTGTAAAGTAGGCAGGTAGTTAACTTGATAGAAAATGTCCAAGTAAGTACCCTACATATTTAACTGGTTATTAAACAAGGTGTCTGAGTAACGTGCATTTATAAACATATTATAGGAGTCTATGGCCTTTATTTACTTAGTACCAGAGAATACAACACCACAGCAACTTGTAATTTTAGTACCACAATATTACATACCGGGTGTGGCCTGTAACATGAGCAAATAATTAAAACATAGATTGTACTCCTCAAACGGTGACACTTTATTTCAAAAAATTATGAAGTATTTAGACTCCCTATTTTTCATACAATATAAATATTATCTTCAATGGACACCATCGCCACGCCATATCATTGTGATTGACATTGCTTGTCAAGCCTTAAACATAACAAAATTCGCAATACATTGCGTCTTTGAATAACCTTTAAAGTGTATTAAAAATCAAAGTACAAGTTATTTTCAAAAGTCGCTGAACAAATGTTGA
The DNA here is from genome assembly GCF_963556715.1 of Cydia fagiglandana. NCBI lineage: Eukaryota > Metazoa > Arthropoda > Insecta > Lepidoptera > Tortricidae > Cydia > Cydia fagiglandana. Next base: position 8,956,368 of record NC_085938.1, on the reverse strand, counting down.
TCAGTATGAGGAGTACAGCCTACAGTTAAATTTTTTGCACATATTACAGGCCACACCCGGTATAAGGTTATTTTGTAAATCACGTACTGCATTTAACGATAACACCAAACATATGAAAGTATTAGGCAGCAAATCCTAGAGTAGAATACTTAAAGCGGGTAATTTACCCGTGAAATTCAAATCAAATGAACCTCGTTATTATACAGATGGTCGGCAACTTCAAACGTTTAGTAATTGCAATGCATAGAACACTCCAGGGCCTAATTGTATGTAATCTAAAACCTAAAGTTTACGCGTGAACATTATTGTGTAAGGTCCGTTACTACTCATTCATTTGCATGTAAATGGTAATAATCAAATCAATTTAGTGTTGCGGTATTATCCTATAATAGATACCTATAGTTGAGGCCATCTTTAGATATTAATTATCTTAACACCATTCACGTATATAAATTCGTAGGCGTCTCGAAAATAAACTTATGCAGCTTAATAGTATTCAATAGGTTATAGGCAATTGGACTGGGTGGTTATCAAAAGTAAATTACTTATTTCAAAACAAACCAAAATAAAATATTTAGCTAAGTATGTAAATAAATAAACTAACCTGGAATCAAATTTGCATATCTCACTTCTCCTAAATATATGTAATTAGCTACATTGAAGCCTTATAATCGTACTGCGACAATTAGGTACTATAACTCATACCCATTTAGGTCACCGTAGAAAGTCTAGCCAGGAGAAATCTAGATTCACAACGGTTTAATGGCGTCGTAAACACCGTCATAGTTTGAACTTTAATGTGGATTTATGGAGCATTGTCTAAATAGATAAAGGAAATTATAACCAGGCAAACTTGGTCATTTTAGCATGTTTAGATCGAAACTTTGTGCGCTTCTACTTACCATTCAAGCTTGGGGTAGCTTAATTTTTTTTTTTTTATAAATATTATAGGACATTTTATTACACAAATTGACTAAGCCCCACGGTAAGCTCAAGAAGGCTTGTGTTGTGGGTACTCAGACAACGATATATATAATATATAAATACTTAAATACATAGAAAACAACCATGACTCAGGAACAAATATCTGTATCATCATACAAATAAGTGCCCTTACCAGGATTCGAACCCGGGACCATCGGCTTCATAGGCAGGGTCACTACCCACTAGGCCAGAGTGGTCGTCAATTGAATATTAATGAAATAAGTATTTTTATGGCAGTTATGACATTTGTTATATTTATATAAATTACTCAGAGACGTGCTCAGTTGCTTAAAAATATATAAATCTACATAAGTATAAATTTAATTCTTAAATGCTTTACGTTTATTACATACATTTATTTCCAATAAAACGTTTATTGAAAAAGTTATACCTACTAAGAATCGCAATATAAATAATCACTGAACTAAATAAAAATATTTTTTGGTGCGATTTAACATAAGTAAGGATATATTTAGGCTAACTTAGTACCTATTTCATCCCAATAATATTCCATTAATCTAATACCTAAAGGTATTAGAAACGAGCAATTCTTGTATATTTATTTATATGTATATATATAGGTATATATTTCGGGGATCTCGGAAACGGCTCTAACGATTTGCTATATGGGGATTTTCGGGGGCGAAAAATCGATCTAGCTAGGTATTATCTCTGGGAATAAGCGCATTTTTGAGTTCTTATATGGTTTCCGAGCATAGCTGGGTCTCCCAAATATTTATATTTATATACTTAACAATATTCTTTTCTTTGTTTCAGGTGTTAAAGTCTACACGAAATGACTTAAATACTAAAATCTAAACATGTGTGCCAGTACATCCCGGTGTCAATGAGTTTAGTGTCAATTAGTGCTGAACCGTTGTTAGTGAAACTTTGAAAATGGAAGCATTGGAAAGGAGAGGGAAAGTGTTGGCGATCGCTGCAATATTATTCATCGTGTTTTGGTCACAATGTAAGTATTTTTCGTAAATACATTTTCTTATACATATCTATAACACATACATAATAACATTTATAAATAAATGACGCTACACTCATACAGATAAAGATGAGACAATAGTTGTCATATCTTGGAATTAAAAAAAAAAATTCAATAGTTTTCAATAGAACCATTCGAAGGCAAAAGTGCTACAAATGGGATTGCTTTCCCTATTTCTACTTCTTCGGTTATCATTAAATATAAAATTCAGCCTTATTTGAACTGTACTTTTCTATTTAATCTGCGATTTCCAATTTAAATGCTATTTAACGACTTGTGTGAATTTAAAACGTTTTAAATGTCAACAGTCGATTTAGATAAATGTCAACATAGTATAATAAGTAGGAATATCAAAGACTCGTATACATTTTCAGCTTTATTACAACGGAATAAGATGCAAAAATGTAAACTTAATGTAGGTACTTTTATTACGATGACACTACCGGTATCTAGTTATTATGGGAGCTACCAATCCGGTTAGCTTTTATACGAGTGTTTATATATATACAAAAAGCACTTACAATTTTGTAAAATTAAGTAAACTGTTTACTTTGTGTCAGTTTGCTATTTAAACTATTTAGAGTATTTCTCCATCGTAAGTAGGAGTTCATTTTAGAGACAGAGATAGGAAACTTCTTGGGTACCAAAAATCAGTTTAATCTCATATTATTCATGCATTAATGATTATATTTCATAAGCTAATTGAATTCCAAGTTTCCATGAATCGCCGATTGGGACCTAGTACCAGAGCGGCTACCGCAAATCGAAATTCGCAAATTGCGGGGATCTTTCTCTTTTACTCCAATGAAGGCGTAATTAGAGTGACAGAGAAAAATCCCCGCAATATCCGAACTTCGATTTTCGCGTTTATAGCCCAGTTGATGGCGTGCCAAATGCTAGAGACAAGTTGGTAACTGCCCAATTCGAACTTAAAGATATTAGGTACGTCAATTAATAGATCTAGAAACGATAGGTATAGATTAGATGTGTCAGTGTCAAAAGCGACGTTTTTGTTTGAGGAACGTCACATTTGACACTGACATATCTAATCCATATCGTTTCTAGATCTATTAATTGACGTATCTTCAGATAATTATATTTATCAATGAATCATAAATTTACAGCGAATTACTATTAAAGTGGTCTTTCGTGTCCTCTATCGATAGGCATCGACATACTGTATTAATTAACTATTCTGAGAGTCTGCTAATATATTCTAATTTCCACCAGCCGACCAAAATGAATTTGCAGTTCTTATAAATATTAGTAAAATTATGATCAAAGTTGCACTTCTTATGCATTTCATCCCAGCAAAGTTTAGAGTTACAGCTATATTCGAACTTTAAAGACTCGTTTGAAGCAGGGATCGGATACCGGTACCTTTGGTATGTTTCAGTTCTTTGTTAATTATTTAATTTCTAATTGGGCAATCTAATAATACGAAGTCGTAACCTAGATACACAACTGAGTCCTATATTACGAGTTTAAAGTAATTCGAAAAACATGGTCATTTCGAAGTTTTCGAAGATCCCTTGAAGCACCATAATTGTTGACATTGTAAGGCCGCGGACTGGACGCAAGCGGCGCGCGGAATCAAGGCCGTTCATGCATTTGTTCGAGCGCAATGTAGGTATGAATGGCCTTGATTAGCCGCCACCGCACGGCGCGCCACTTGCGTCCAGTCAGCGGCCTAAAATGTATACCTACAGCGGGCAGTGACCGCCTATTTAGCATTTTTAGCATGCTAACTGCGAAACGATCACATCCTCTACGGACCTTTTTATTTTAATTTCTTTAAAATATGTATTTGAACAGGCAAAGGCGTGGAAGGGTACAACACAACGAAGAAGGTGTACACGTGCCCACCGCAGTTCATCCGGCTTGGGCACAGCTGCTACTTCTTTAGCGAGACCAAAGCAACGTGGCAGAACGCGCTCTTTGCCTGCAAGGTGAGTGTTCAGTTACTGCCACAAGATTAAGGGTCGGTTGCACCAAACCGTCTGCGTCTGTCACCGTTAAAGCGTTCGCAAAATTGTATTCTATGGGAAGTTTCCTAGTTGACTGCTGAGTGACTTTGATCAGTCTGTGATTGTGGTTGGTGCAACTGCCCCTTAGATGTACTATATTTTCAAACAATTATAGGAAAATGTGCGGGCAGACCGTAAGCAATAAGTAGGTACATCGGCAGATCGGCACCCGTTGCCACTTCTAGCAGTAACTTTATATAATAAGATTAATAAGCCTTGACTTGTACTTGACTTGACATAGGGATTAGACGGTTTTTACCTTATTTTGAATGTCAGTGTTTCATTCACGAGATTTTTTTAAATAACTGTTCTGTTAATACATGGTTGCAATGCAACCATTGCAACCATATTCTGCCGGGCCTTGGAGTCTTGATGTAAAGTTTCTATTGTTCACATTGAATTGACTATACTTTTGGTCAAACATTTTTTTGAATTAGCTTCATATTATTTAATATATTAAACTTTCGCGTTTTGAATACATATTAACTCACATTATAGACGGGTCTAACGCGAATTATATTCAATTACCTTTATTTACCGACGTTTCGACACAGGTTTCACTGGTCGTGGTCGCGGCTGACTGATTGTCCCAGCAAAATGTCAAAACAGAGATTTGTGCATCTACCCGACGAAAATATTATTTTGCCTTGATGAAGATACATCCGCGGGTGGCCAGCTACAAGGCGTTTCGATTACGATCTTAATTCAGAACCCGTCTACTTACTTAGACCCTATCAGTTCTATACGTCTTCAGGTATTCCACACTTGCAACCAAATCGATGAAAAAGTTAGCGAAATAATTTATTTTCGACTTTAAAATAAACACCTACCTATAGATAATATTGAAAACTATTTAAAATCACAAACACCGCGCACTGATTAAATGACAGATCGGCAAAGATCAAAGCGAATCTGGGAGCATTTATTCTGCTTCTTCTTTAAAATAGTATTTCCGGGTCCGATAAAAATAATACTCTAATTGCCCGTGACAATATTAATTCACTTGAACACAAGGCTATTAAAACTTCATTCGAATTTATGGCGAGCCGTAAAACTAAAGTGGTACGGCCTCGCGATCCTGAATTGACTTGTCATATCTCATCACATCATATTATTTTATCACTTGCACAAATCATCAGTACTTGAAATTTTATGGCAGTTACGAAACTGAAGGAAGGCAAAAGCATAGGTCATGGAGACAATTAGGTACCTATTAGGAACTGTTTGTTTCTGTGAAATGAAGCGAATGAAACATAATGTACCTAGTTGGTATCAGCGATTTGGCACTTAGGTATTGAACATATAAACTGTATTATTTATTTTAGCCTAATTTTAAACTTGACAAAATCTAACTTGGAAAATTCGACACACGAGAGATTTCCCGCAAACGACAATCAATTCAGCATTGGAACGGTTCCCTCGTAGTGTAGCAATAAATTACCATACAAACGTCTCGGAAATAGATCTTGACTATGCTGCGACTGCGACGCGGTCGCAATGGCAACGTGATGCTAATACATATCTCATTTTACGCTTCTGGGAACCAATGGTATGAGACGCAGACGTATACACAATTCGGTTGACTAGGGATCAAGTGTTATTTTTGTATCATGAATTACCTACCTATTGAGTTTTCCTACTTTTTTTTGGTTATCATGAAATTTTTGAATACCTGCTCACAAATGCAGCTTTGGGTTTCTGTCACTGCACGTCAACTATTGATAGGGAGACGGCTTTAGCTTTCCTTTTCTTTATGAGCTCGAGTAGCTGTAATTTAGGCAAAGGCTCTATGATCTCTCTGCCGCTAATAGGTTTCTACAAACAAGTAATGATCAATATATATACATATCTCATTTTACGCTTCTGGGAACCAATGGTATGAGACGCAGACGTATACACAATTCGGTTGACTAGGGATCAGTTGTTATTTTTGTATCATGAATTACCTACCTATTGAATTTTCCTACTTTTTTTGGTTATGATGAAATTTTCTAATTCCTGCTCACAAATGCATCTTTGGGTTTCAGTGACTACACGTCAACTATTGATAGGGGAGGCGGCTTTGACTTTCCTTTTTTCATGAGCTCGAGTAGCTGTATTTTAGGCAAAGGCTCTATGATCTCTCTGCCCCTAATAGGTTACTACAGACAAGTAATGATCAATATAAACATACAAATATTGCTTATTTATAGGATTATAACATTTATAGGTTAACTAATGATAATGCGCGGCATAAATATCTAATCGTGTTCTTTAAGTACCTCCATAACCGCATAAATTGCACTAATAAATTAATTAATTCTAACCATCAAATCAAGGTTAACCGACTGCATATAAATTAAGATAAGAAACGGTTTGTTGTATAGTTTGTGTTAGTATCAATTGAGAGTTTCCCGGTACAGTCAGCAGCAGATATACCTGAGCGGGCAAGGTGTCCAAGAAAACATATACACTTCAATCGTCACAAAAATAAGGACATCTAAGATGTCATTTTCACGTAGGCTTTCAGTTCGTCACAAATACCTTAACTTCTGAGTTTTTCTTTAACACATACACCCTTATTTAATCACAATGACAATAACGGTTAAAAAGTCAGTGGTAACTAAGCAATCAAATTCAAGCTGCTGTCATTAATACCTACACGCACTGCCAATCACGTACGTCAGCAGCCAGGGTGCCACCAGTTGCTAAGCAGTTGTTATTTCAATGGTAACTAAGCATCAACATTTTATCTGTTTAACTTTAAAATAAATACTGTAGCACTACGAATTGACACCTCCTTTCTTAAAGAAGTATTTTATCGTTAAGTGTCAAACTTATTCAATAAATAAGTAGGTTCTACTAGAATGATCGGTTTTTTTATTTTAACTGTCATATGCGGCTGTTCTTCCAAACCGTTGATCATATTATATACCTATGTTAATATATTTATTTAGCCCACTTATTGTACTAAAATATACTATACAGGGTGGCCCATTTAGATCGGCCAGTATGGGAAAATCTGATACTATAAGATATACACCGATCTCTTCTTAGGAATCATGTCATCGATTTTAGTAACCCCCAAAAACTGCATTCATACATTTAAAAAAATGTGTACTCAGCTCGGGAATCGAACCCCGAACGTTTTGAAAAATAAAACTAAGACTATTTCTATTTAGATATCGATTGTGTAGGTCCTAAGCAATAAATGTTACTATGAAACATGATGTCTGAAATTAATAAAATGCATTGTTTTCATAGAAGAAGTTTTCGAAGAGACCAGCATTTTTAGGGTTCCGTACCCAAAGGGTAAAACGGGACCCTATTACTAAGACTCTGCTGTCCGTCCGTCTGTCAATCCATCCGTCCGTCCGTCCGTCTGTCACCAGGCTGTATCTCAGGAACCGTGACAGTTGAAATTCTCACAAATTATGTATTTCTGTTGCCGCTATAATAAGTAACAAGAAATACTAAAAACAGAATAAAATAAAGATTTAAGTGGGGTTCCCATACAACAAACGTGATTTTTGAGTAGTAAATATCAAATGGCATTCCGCACAGGAGTAATCTAAGTAACGCCCACTGCGGGTTCAAACCTACAACGTCCTGATAGAAAGTCGTACATACCTACGCTACATGTGACATTATCTTCAAAAATTATATAAACTAATGCGAAATTAACATAAAACCAGAAGACACAAATTAATAATAGAAATGAAACCCAAAAAAATAAACAAAAAGCTGTATAATCTCTAGGTGCGTACGACTGAGATTTGAACCCGCGGTCTCCGCTTTGAAAAGCAAACGCCTGTTACTGACTGAGACCACGACGTGCCTTGACAATTGGCTCTAAATTCGGCTTCAGTTAGCTTTTGCTATGTGTCATTCGTCTTGACGATTCTGTTAAAAGAAATAGTTTGCAGTAAGTTGACCGAGAGGCTCCTGTCAAATGGTTGAAGGGCAAAACGTGAGATAGATGTATGTGATGACAAGACTGTGCTTTCGATGATTGTCAAAACGCAAACCTGAAATTAGCATGGCTGTCTTTTATTCAATATTCGACCATACTTGTATGCTTTAAAGTCTATTTTTCCATATTGTTCAGATATATTTGACACGTTGACCGCTTAGATACCATTGGTTTTTTGACAGCTAAGGTATCAATGACTTGTTGTAAGTGTGGAAATTAATGAATAGCGACTGTTAACATATTTGTGACACGTTGAGCGCTCACAAGTAAATACTACCATGACAGTCAACAACTTTTTGACAGTTTAAACGTTTACCTCTCTTTGAGCACCTGGAGTGTATAGCGACTTCTGCTGCTGACTGTACTTGAGATCTGATTAGATCACCATTGCGCAAAACGATTACAATATCAATTAGTGTCACAATTCCTGGTAACTGTAGATCCTCAATAAATAGACAAATTTTTAATTTGTAATTGTAACTAATACAGTTCATACATATACAGTATAAATATCAGACACGTAATCTTTGCTGAATCTATATTTGTATCTCACTGTGACTCGATACATATTCATTATTCATATTCCGGGCAGTTATTATTTTTATACTGACTGACCTACTGCCCTCCCTTTATGTCTAACAGGCGTCTAGTTTTCAACATAACAACAGATTTTATCATTCACATATATTCTTGAATTATATTTCATTCATAAATAAACACAGGCAGCAAACGTGAAATATTCGACATTTAAACATTCGACATAGTTCGGCATCTTAATAAACACTTACGGCCAAATTCTTTGATCATAAAACAACGGAATTTTCTTTAACCTAAACCATCAAGTTCAGATTTCAAAGGAATGTCCGACCTAAATCCTCCTTTCGTAGAAGCATTTCTCCCGTTTGAGACAAATATTCCGCGATGGGATTTCGCTCTATTTCCCAATCCAGTTATAGCGCCTGTCAGTAACGTCGGTTTTCATTTCTGTTCCTGTGCGGATATTTGGATCGTGTGCCTTCAAATCTTTATCGGAAGCCGGTGTTGCTCGAAGCTTCAAATGCATGTAACGAATAAGAATAATAAGTATATGTATGACTGTAATGAGTTTTTTTAGCTATATGTACAGTCAAGGAATTTAAATTCCGACCCATTTCGTACTTTGTCACAGTGACAACCGTATGAGGTCTCTAGCGGCTTTCATATTGATTGTCACTGTGACAAAGTACGAAATGGGTCGGAATTTAAATTCCTTGACTGTACCTATGTAATAAACCCTTTTTTAAGTTTGGCCTACAAGCGAAAGCAGAAGTAGGTATATAGAACAATGTAAGAAGCAAAATAAATGTCGATTTGAACAAAACATTCCTTTCATAAAATAAGTCTATTTGTTTTTAATTCAGAAGGTCGTCTTTGCTTCGCTGATATCTCCAACTAGTAGAAACATGATAAAAAAACGAATATCGCATTACAGCATAATACTTACTCGCTCTCTTTTTGTCAAAAATAGAATCAAATAAATACGGGACCACCGACAGCGCGCGTGGGCACCTAGTGTTTACTCACGGCTATGATAATGCTACGCGTGTTCTATATTCAATTTGACAGCAAGTACACCAATTGTACAACACAGAAAATGCAGAACTTTTTGTGTTACTAACTGATACTTATATTATCATCATCAGTCGTTCCCTCAATGCTGAGGATCGTGACATCATATCCTAATGTTGCTGACCAGTCTCTTCCATAGGCTTAGACTTATATTATATCATATACTTAAATACAGATTATTATAACATAAAATTTATTATAGATTAGCACACCAAGTTCATTGCTCGTGTATTTTCGCCCTAACATAAAAATATGCCCTAGTGGCTATGGCTGTGAAAAGGTACGATGTGTTACAGAAATCAAATTTCTACATTACGATCAAAGAGAGTAGGGATAGGTAAGCATGGTTCAGTAATTTAATTTTTTGATCTTTTGGAACCTCTGAAAAAATGGGGCCACGCTACAGCTAACGAACCTTGCATTTCTCTTTATTTGTAAACTAACTCTTTGTAACAACGGCCATGTATAGTTTTATTAAACGGTAGTATTAAAAGGTAGTTGGTACCCCTACCTTAAAGGATGACTCACGGTAGACCGGACCGTATCAGAGGGTCTACCGCGAACCACGTTCGACGTGTTGCCTCCCTGTCACACTTACGTACGTATTTACAAGTGCGACAGAGAGGCAAGACGTCGAACATGGTTCGCGGTAGGCCCTCAGGGTCGGAGCTTCCAGCGCTACTTTTCTATGATAATGAGTCTGACAGGCGATCACGTGATGCTTTCCATAAAAAACGATGCTTCGGAAGCTCCGGCCCGGACACGGCCCAGTCTAACGTGAGTCATCCCTAAATGTGCTTTCAAATGTAGCTTAAGGAATCAAGAATTAGCTCAAACTGAAAAAAAAGTACGCCAGTACCTGTATGCCAATTAAACTAGAGTACAGACTCTCCAGATGGCCTATAAATTAGTAAGACTAAGGTTATGGCCAATTGTCCTGATTGAAATACAATGGCATTACGTCCCCGTCCCTGTTATACTTGCAAATCTGTTCCGTAAAGGTGCGCTATGTAATACATTACGCATCAAACCAAGAAACAGTAATAGTTCCATGGTTTGATTCGTAATCGCCAGCCAGGTGTAGGTATGTGTAATTGTGCAGCCTATATATCTAACGCGAAATAATTCAAATATGTATGTGTCGTCTGATCAAATACATACCTACGCTGTGGTCACCTCCCATGGCCATAAAGCAGTATATGTCTGGTACACACACCGGTATCAGACAGATTTTAAGGGAAATGACTCACGCTAGATCGGGCCGGGGTCGAGCCGGAGCTTCTAAGGCTTTTCTATGACGGCTGATCGGTGATCACGTGGTGCTTTCCGTAGAAAACGGAAGCTCCGGCCCGGCCCCGGCCCGGTCTAGCGTGAGTCATCCTTAAATCATCGAAGAAGTACCTATATTTACTGTCTTGGTTTATTTTTATTCCCAGCATCAATTTATCTCCATTATCTTCTCCGTCACATCGTCCTTCAATAGATGTAGTAGTGATCTTCTAATTAATGTAAATTAAATAGTATCAATTACTAAGGTTATGCAAAATAGACATGACTTCATCTAAGCTCATAAGGCAATTGTAAGTCTAATAGGTGTTGCGTAAACAGTAATAGTCCGGGAGCCGGCTGCATGAAACAAACCTCATCAAAAAATAGAATATACCTACCCTGTAGAGGTACCTGACATTTAGTAGATTCCAACGCACTTGGTCGGCCTAGGCTTAACCTGGCAGATTTTGTACAAATGGCAAAAACGTTGGACAAAAATTCATCAAAAAAAACCTCATCGAAAAATAGAATGAAACTTGTATGGTAGGATACCTGACCTTGAGGACAGTAAAAAAAAAGTGGTCGGCCTCACCTTAGCCTGGCAGTTTTTGCAGTCCGACCAGATTTATTGGGTCACGTGAGAGCTACAATTTACCTCATCGAAAAATAGAATGAAACAAACGGATTATAATAGCTAAAATAAGCCTGTTGACGTATGTCTTGGTCGGCCTCACCTTAACCTGGCAGTTTTTGCAGTCCGACCAGATTTATAAAAAAATCATCAAAAAATTTTTATCGATAAATCGTATGAAACCTGTATGGTAGGATACCTGACCTTGAGGACAGTAAAAAAAAAAAAAAGTGGTCGGCCTCACCTTAGCCTGGCATTTTTTGCAGTCCGACCAGATTTATTGGGTCACGTGAGAGCTACAATTTACCTCATCGAAAAATAGAATGAAACAAACGGATTATAATAGCTAAAATAAGCCTGTTGACGTATGTCTTGGTCGGCCTCACCTTAACCTGGCAGATTTTGCAGTCCGGCCAAATTTATAAAAAAATCATCAAAAAATTTTTATCGAAAAATCGTGTGAAACTTGTATGGTACGATAGCTGCCTTTGAGGACAGTAATAAAAAAATGGTCGGCCAAATCCTGTGTTTGCAGGTTCCTGTGTCCGACCAATTTTGTGGTACCACGTGAGAGCTACAATTTACCTCATCGAAAAATAGAATGAAACAAACGGATTATAATAGCTTAAATAAGCCTGTTGAAGTATGTCTTGGTCAGCCTCACCTTAACCTGGCAGTTTTTGCAGTCCGACCAGATTTATAAAAAAATCATCAAAAATTTTTTATCGATAAATCGTATGAAACTTGTATGGTACGATAGCTGCCTTTGAGGACAGTAAAAAAAAAGTGGTCGGCCAAATCCTGTGTTGGCAGGTTCCTGTGTCCGACCAATTTTGTGGTACCACGTAAGAGCTACAATTTACCTCATCGAAAAATAGAATGAAACAAACGGATTATAATTGCTAAAATAAGCCTGTTGACGTATGTCTTGGTCGGCCTCACCTTAACCTGGCAGTTTTTGCAGTCAGGCCAAATTTATAAAAAAATCATCAAATTTTTTTTATCGAAAAATCGTATGAAACTTGTATGGTACGATAGCTGCCTTTGAGGACAGTAAAAAAAAAGTGGTCGGCCAAATCCTGTGTTGGCAGGTTCCTCTGTCCGACCAATTTTGTGGTACCACGTGAGAGCTACAATTTACCTCATCGAAAAATAGAATGAAACAAACGGATTATAATAGCTAAAATAAGACTGTTGACGTATGTCTTGGTCGGCCTTACCTTAACCTGGCAGTTTTTGCAGTCCGACCAAATTTATGAAAAAATCATCAAAAAATTTATATCGAAAAATCGTATGAAACTTGTATGGTACGATAGCTGCCTTTGAGGACAGTAAAAAAAAATGGTCGGCCAAATCCTGTGTTGGCAGGTTCCTGTCTCCGACCAATTTTGTGGTACCACGTGAGAGTTACAATTTACCACATCGAAAAATAGAATGAAACAAACGGATTATAATAGCTAAAATAACCCTGTTGACGTATGGCTTGTTACGGGCGGCTTTCATAAATTCAATGTGGCAGTGTGCGGCAGAATCCACTTGCATCAAATTTGATGCAACACATTGTGGCTGGACATTAAGAGATGAAATGTATAAGATCAAATGGTTTGAAGGACACATAACGCCTTTGCGAGTCGAAGAAATAACAATAAGATAATCACTTAATATATGTGAGGTTATCTTGTGTATTTTTATTTATTTATATTTATTGAGAAGTTCAACAGCGTTTACATTAAATAATATACAAAAAACATGAGAACTTATAGCATAGCCAATAACAGAACTTCCTGAAAAAAATCATCTGTGGGTAGACTTGTAACTTGTGCTGTACAAGAATCGTAAATATAACTTAATTTGTAAGTCTTTAAGGTACAAGGAAAAAGAGAAAAAATTAATAATAACTGTAAACTGGAAAAAAAATCCTAAAATAGTAGGTAAAGCTCTAATTTTGCGTAAACAATAAATAAAAAATAGTAAAATAAAAATACATAAAGTACCTACATAAACGAGCGAATCTATTAGTTTGTATGCATTTATTGGAATTTATGTGTTCGTGTGTGTGTGTGTGTGTGTGTGTGTGTGTGTGTGTGTGTGTGTGTGTGTGTGTGTGTGTGTGTGTGTGTGTGTGTGTGTGGGTGTGTGTGTGGGTGGGTGGGTGTATGTGTGTAAGTGGGTGTGATAGTGCGTGACTACCAGGAAAGTTGCTTTGCAATTTGTGATTTGAAAACACGTCTGGAGGAGAAGAAAGGGTCAATGTTTTGGAACGATTTATTATAGGTACGTGCGATTCTACTCAGAATTTAATAGAATAGAATTTTGGCCATAATTGGTACGATGACAGGGAATATGGAATAGTGTGGTGTGACGAGTTCGGCGCGTGGGAGCGCGGAGCCCTAACTGTGACAGCAATCCAACGCAGTCTAGATGCCCGTTGAGAACATCGTGGAGGAACATTTCACCATTTATTTAAATTTTGGAAGGATCACGTGCAGTTTTTCCTCTTATATTACAAGTGTTCGATTGAAAACTAAGCTTTGGTGTATACCTGGATCACCTGCACGTACAAGAAGGCGTTTCATATACGCCCGCCCATCAGATAGGTACACAAAGTCATGATGCGTATGGAATACAGCATGTGTGGTCCTATTCTAGCTGTCACGTGGTATCACAAATTTGGTCGGACTGCAAAAACTGCCAGGCTACGGTGAGGCCGACCAAACCATACGTCAACAGGTTTATTTTAGGTATTATAATCCGTTTGTTTCATTCTATTTTTCGATGAGGTAAATTGTAGCTCTCACGTGGTACCACAAAATTGGTCGGACACAGGAACCTGCCAACACAGGATTTGGCCAACCACTTTTTTATTACTGTCCTCAAAGGCAGCTATCGTACCATACAAGTTTCACACGATTTTTCGATAAAAATTTTTTCATGATTTTTTTATAAATTTGGCCGGACTGCAAAAACTGCCAGGTTAAGGTGAGGCCGGCCAAGACATACGTCAACAGGCTTATTTAAGCTATTATAATCCGTTTGTTTCATTCTATTTTTCGATGAGGTAAATTGTAGCTCTTACGTGGTACCACAAAATTGGTCGGACACAGGAACCTGCCAACACAGGATTTGGCCGACCACTTTTTTTTTACTGTCCTCAAAGGCAGCTATCGTACCATACAAGTTTCATACGATTTATCGATAAAAAATTTTTGATGATTTTTTTATAAATCTGGTCGGACTGCAAAAACTGCCAGGTTAAGGTGAGGCCGACCAAGACATACGTCAACAGGCTTATTTAAGCTATTATAATCCGTTTGTTTCATTCTATTTTTCGATGAGGTAAATTGTAGCTCTCACGTGGTACCACAAAATTGGTCGGACACAGGAACCTGCCAACACAGGATTTGGCCAACCACTTTTTTATTACTGTCCTCAAAGGCAGCTATCGTACCATACAAGTTTCACACGATTTTTCGATAAAAATTTTTTCATGATTTTTTTATAAATTTGGCCGGACTGCAAAAACTGCCAGGTTAAGGTGAGGCCGACCAAGACATACGTCAACAGGCTTATTTAAGCTATTATAATCCGTTTGTTTCATTCTATTTTTCGATGAGGTAAATTGTAGCTCTCACGTGGTACCACAAAATTGGTCGGACACAGGAACCTGCAAACACAGGATTTGGCCGACCACTTTTTTTTTACTGTCCTCAAAGGCAGCTATCGTACCATACAAGTTTCATACGATTTTTCGATAAAAAAATTTTGATGATTTTTTTATAAATTTTGTCGGACTGCAAAAACTGCCAGGTTAAGGTGAGGCCGACCAAGACCTACGTCAACAGGCTTATTTTAGCTATTATTATCCGTTTGTTTCATTCTATTTT
This sequence comes from Cydia fagiglandana, assembly GCF_963556715.1. Taxonomy (NCBI): domain Eukaryota; kingdom Metazoa; phylum Arthropoda; class Insecta; order Lepidoptera; family Tortricidae; genus Cydia; species Cydia fagiglandana. The sequence goes on along the minus strand of NC_085938.1, from coordinate 8,941,016 downwards.
TCGTTGAGGTAAATTGTAGCTCTCACGTGGTACCACAAAATTGGTCGGACACAGGAACCTGCCAACACAGGATTTGGCCAACCACTTTTTTATTACTGTCCTCAAAGGCAGCTATCGTACCATACAAGTTTCACACGATTTTTCGATAAAAATTTTTTCATGATTTTTTTATAAATTTGGCCGGACTGCAAAAACTGCCAGGTTAAGGTGAGGCCGACCAAGACATACGTCAACAGGCTTATTTAAGCTATTATAATCCGTTTGTTTCATTCTATTTTTCGATGAGGTAAATTGTAGCTCTCACGTGGTACCACAAAATTGGTCGGACACAGGAACCTGCAAACACAGGATTTGGCCGACCATTTTTTTTTTACTGTCCTCAAAGGCAGCTATCGTACCACACAAGTTTCATACGATTTTTCTATAAAAAAAATTTGATGATTTTTTCATAAATTTGGTCGGAATGCAAAAACTGCCAGGTTAAGGTGAGGCCGACCAAGACATACGTCAACAGGCTTATTTTAGCTATTATAATCCGTTTGTTTCATTCTATTTTTCGATGAGGTAAATTGTAGCTCTCACGTGGTACCACAAAATTGGTCGGACAGAGGAACCTGCCAACACAGGATTTGGCCGACCACTTTTTTTTTACTGTCCTCAAAGGCAGCTATCGTACCATACAAGTTTCATACGATTTTTCGATAAAAAAATTTTGATGATTTTTTTATAAATTTGGTCGGACTGCAAAAACTGCCAGGTTAAGGTGAGGCCGACCAAGACCTACGTCAACAGGCTTATTTTAGCTATTATTATCCGTTTGTTTCATTCTATTTTTCGTTGAGGTAAATTGTAGCTCTCACGTGGTACCACAAAATTGGTCGGACACAGGAACCTGCCAACAAAGGATTTGGCCGACCACTTTTTTTTTACTGTCCTCAAAGGCAGCTATCTTACCATACAAGTTTCATACGATTTTTCGATAAAAAATTTTTGATGTTTTTTTTATAAATTTGGTCGGACTGCAAAAACTGCCAGGTTAAGGTGAGGCCGACCAAGACATACGTCAACAGGCTTATTTTAGCTATTATAATCCGTTTGTTTCATTCTATTTTTCGATGAGATAAATTGTAGCTCTTACGTGGTACCACAAAATTGGTCGGACACGGGAACCTGCCAACACAGGATTTGGCCGACCACTTTTTTTTTTACTGTTCTCAAAGGCAGCTATCGTACCATACAAGTTTCATACGATTTTTCGATAAAAAATTTTTGATGATTTTTTTATAAATCTGGTCGGACTGCAAAAACTGCCAGGTTATGGTGAGGCCGACCAAGACATACGTCGACAGGCTTATTTTAGCTATTATAATCCGTTTGTTTCATTCTATTTTTCGATGAGGTAAATTGTAGCTCTCACGTGACCCAATAAATCTGGTCGGACTGCAAAAACTGCCAGGCTAAGGTAAGGCCGACCACTTTTTTTTTACTGTCCTCAAGGTCAGGTATCCTACCATACAAGTTTCATTCTATTTTTCGATGAGGTTTTTTTTGATGAATTTTTGTCCAACGTTTTTGCCATTTGTACAAAATCTGCCAGGTTAAGCCTAGGCCGACCAAGTGCGTTGGAATCTACTAAATGTCAGGTACCTCTACAGGGTAGGTATATTCTATTTTTTGATGAGGTTTGTTTCATGCAGCCGGCTCCCGGACTATAAGGCTTGACGATGATGTCAATGGTCAACTACTCATTGATGTCGGTGTCACAGCTTTGGAACGCTACTGCTGCTACTATAACTGTATCTTTAGGTATTTAAAGAAAAGTAAACAAACAATTTGTACATTTTCGGGTAGTTATAACATCTATTGGTTAACCGACCAAAATACATAACCGCCTGGATCAGTCACTGAACGATCTGACTTTAACCTACATTATTTGATCACGTAATGTTTTCATCTACCCTCAATTGGCTTAAGGAGCCATTTGAGGGTAGATTTTGTTTACTTTTATTTAAATACCTCAAGGAAAAAGACTATAAAACGTGGTTAGTCAAATTGATTTTGGCGTGATGTATCCGTGGCTAGCGCCATTTTCGCTAGCTGGATATTGGGTTGAGTATCTTTTTCATGCAAGCAAGTGGTACAACTGGCACAAGTGTACCACTTGTTGTTGTGTATGTAGGTACTTGTTGTTGTTGTTGTTGTTGTTGTATGTAGATATAAAATACTAAAATGCTAGTATTCAGTTATTTATACAGCATACGTAAGTATTTTCAATTTATTTACTCATTTATTCAACTAACAACCTACGCTAGCAGAATATTACCTACTTATATAGCTTCACACAATGTGAATACAATGTTAAAGTTTTATTATGTCATTGATAGTTGATTAAATCAATTTGTAGCTATATCTTCATAAGCATCAATATCCACACTGGTGGATACTGAGCCTTTATATTATTTGCCCCGTTATTGGCCACAGATATACATACTTATTTGAGTTTATTGGCTTCAGCACACATATCGATTTTGGTCGGAGACCAATCTACATATTTGAATACTTGGAGACGTTTGAGTGGTTCTTGAGAAAGGATAATGTATGTGTCAGATAAAATAGGCGCCGCCGTCGTGACGCAAATCTTCTTTTCATGCATATTTCGGGTTTTACGACCTTGGAGATAACGTCGTAATCGAGTTACGGCTTATCAAATTTTACATCATCAGTATCATCACCACATTCCTTACCATACCAATAAACTCTTGTAAACGGTGTAATACCGCATACATTACATACTTCAATTACCTACTGGGATAACCGTTTGAAAGCTGAGCTCACATTTACTATTTATTACCTCCTCCAATGAAAATGTGCCTCGATTGCACAATATAACAAAAAAATGCCTAGCGCTTCTTTGCACATTAGAGTCCGATGCAAATCCGCTTGTTGAATAAATAATGTGCTCAACGACATACCGCACTTATCGCCACCTCCTACAAAATGGGTTCCAATCGGGAATTTCACAATTTTCACAAGTCATAACTACTAGGGAACTTCATTACCTATATCAGATTTACACATGGTTAATTGGTTATCGTCATACAAAATATATAGGGGTGCAACCCGTGCAACCTTTTGCGAGATTTTAAATTGAATACATAATTTATTTATTATTATTATTTTACTCGTATGTACAGTCATCAGCAATAGTATCTTACACAACTAGGGCCGCAAAAATATGTGACACGTTCTTATTTGGAGCGCAATAAGAGCGCGTCATATATTTTTGCGGCCCTAGTTGTGTAAGGTACTATTGCTTGGTCTTGAATTTTGGAAACATCGGAAATATGTTATTTTGCTTTCATATTCAACGAGCGACAGCCTGTGCACAATTCTCAATTCATCCAAGTTTATCGACCTCATCCAAGTTCGCTAGACAGATGGCTCGTCCCTCGTCCCGCCTGCAAAATTGTCCGACAGGTTAAACTCGTTGTATCAAACGGTACCGTTACTTTGTGTCTATAGATTAGTAAACAAATCTGATGGTATGGTTCGTGGATTGAAACTTGAAAGGATTACCATCAGTCGCTTTGTCTAGTTTTGCTTCTATACGACAATCGTCGTCGTCTTTTTCACCGTTTAAACTGACATTTTCGTTAGTCGCTTTGGTCATTTAGTCATACTCAAACAGGTTACTTTTATAACAGCTATTTATTTTATTTTATTTCAGCAAACAGTAAAAGTTAACCTAAATTTGCCTCAACCTAATAAAGAAGTTTGCCAAATTATATTTTCTTTCAATTTGCTAATCAAACAGAAACTGGAGACTATCAATACAATTTTAAAGACAGTTTTATCACATTTAGTAACGATTACCAAGTCGTGTTTGCACAGATGTGTTCAACACAAACTGCGTCCCACTTACGCGACATTGGACGTATCGAATGATCACACCTTGTGGATTACCGGTGACATTGGCCAAAGGTTGAATAGTTTCCAATAATTCGTCCATGTTGTCATATCTGTGAATGTATGATGTAAGGGATTTGATTTTAATCGGCGCGTAGGTTTCCCAATTGTGCTGCTTGTCACGGTTATTAATAAGCGATGACATTATAATGCTTTAGTAGACATCAAGCGAGTTAGAAAAATGAAGTAGCTTATACAGCCGTTTAGATAAGATTGATAGATTGATGATTACATTAACTTCACGGCTGCTTTACTAACTTGATGGTTTAATGGAGTCTCTGAGTAGTACCTAGTCAATTTACCAACTAAGAGGTTTGTTGACATTTCTCTGAAAAGCAATTCTCTTAAACGACCTCCCGCTGTCCTGAATCACTTTACCCCTTTCTAACATCTCGTTGACCCTTGGAATGTCCAAACCCACCCATCTCGTGATCGATGGCATTAATTGTCGATTATTTTCGTTCACCGTCTTGATGAGGTCAAACGCCCCTTCATTGGTTAACATAACAACAATCGTTCGATGAACTGATATCTATTTTCGATATTCGGTGGTTAACGAGTCGTAACTAATTTTGTTTACAAGAAAAGAAACTATCATTAATAGATACTTATGCTATTATGTTATGTGTTTGGTTAATTTAATGGCTACTGTTGTTATGATAATGTTTGGAATTAAGATGTCAATTTCGTTGTTGTTAGATGTTAATATTTTCCCTTTGATGAATTGTTTTTCTTCCAAAGTGACAATATTTCAGCGTCACAAACAGCATCTAAAAAGGAAATTCTAGGGATCTTTAATTAAATTACTTTCTAGTTAGGTACCTACTAGGTATGAACATCAATTTAGGTACATAATTAATTATGGCGACAAACCTTACATTTTTGGAATATTTATCAAATCTGACTATGGGCGTCGCAACCAGACCAAATATTCCTTTCAATTCCTACATGTAACACAATTAATTGAAACATACATCCGTACTAGGTCTAATAAACGAAGCGCGCTAAATCTAAACATTTCTGTATTTGTTTTCTTTGCGTCTGCACAGCCAACAATAGACGCGCCTCTCGATCTGACGACTCCATTACGTGTGGTCTACATGTCATTAGGATTACATTTTAATTACTTACGCTCGGAAAACATTACGTATTTTTATATTTTTTATGTTTCTTATATAGGTACTTAGTTATGTCTAATATGTCTTCTTACCTACGTCGGGTCGGTCCAGTTAGTCTTGTCAACATTAATTTAAGTTTCAGGTTCCTTTATAGACTTCCATCTCTCACCAGGTGCACTAAATAGATTGGGCGCTCCTTTGCCCATTATTATGGTTTTCTCCAAGCTATGTGGAATTTCTACTCTCCCAACTCAACTGACAGAACATTTGCTGAATGTAGAACATTTACTGAATGTAGTACATTCAGCAAATGTTCTTTTACTGAATGTAGTACATATGTACATGAATGCAAGTGAGTAAGTACATGCAAGAATCATGTGCGGCCCTGAAATCACAAATTGAATTAGAATTCACCAAGTGGAACAATTGAGCCATGTATGGCCTAGAATTACAAACCCACCGATACTGCTGAAGAGCTCGACACTCTGCTTACATTACGTATGATCTTCAATGATGTTGATGTCATAGCTTGCCTGTCGTATCATCTCTTGCAACCGGTATAAGAGGTGTCTTAGATACACATAGTTGTTGAGAATCTGTAGACCAGACTTATACTGGTTGCTTGAACTGCATCGCTTGATAAGTGACGTAAATAACAGGACATGGCACCGCCCAATCTCGCCGGTAAAGATAAGTTTGTCGTTATATATAAGAGTTTTTATATCGGCAGACAGTCGGCAATATGACTGGTGTCTTTTCTGGAGGTCATTTTAATTGCAGAAGTCTTTCTTCATAATTCGTCCAATATTATTGATAAAGACAATCAGTGATTCACTTCGTCTGTGTTATCATCGGCATTATCGCACAAGACGGGAAGTTGTTGTCGATCTGATTGCTAAATTTATGCGTGTCATATGATGTGGCAATTTCGAAGAATTTTAGTTGCTTTCAGATGACTGTTTATACATATTTTTAAATTGATTTCCAATACATTACATACCTATTTACAGTTATATTTGACTTTTTTTTCTTTTTTTATTAGCCTGGTTAAGTGTGCCACTGCTGGGCAAAGGCCTCCCCTCACTTTCTCCACTCAACCCTGTCTTTTTCTAGTTTCCCGCCAATTCGGATAAAATGCGTCCAAGTCGTCCCGCCATCGCCATCTCCTTTTCGGTCTGCCTGCACTTCGGCCAGCACCATCTATGGACATTATATTTTCCTGTATATCAAATAGTATTATATAAATAGTCCTATTAATTTTAGTAATTCATGTTGACTATAAAGATCTACAACAATACAATCCTAAGTGCTATTTGTTGTTTGGCCCACAGTCATATACATCTTCGCAGAACTCGATTACAATTCACTAAATCAGTCGCAACTGGGTCAGCAGTATGTATTAATTGACACAATAATTCACTGGCGACAATTTTTCACACATTAAGTTCATTACTCAATCGCAACAATGCATTGGACGGGACAAGTTACAAGCGGACAGACTTATATAAAAAATATGCCAATTTTATAATTATTAGCCAAGTAATAGTTAACAAATGTTTTCCATCATGGATCATGGTATGGTGGCAAATAGTAACGTATAACGAAAAATAAGAAACTTAACATGGAATTACATACCTACCTTGCAGTTGAGCACGTAATTGGTATTTCATTGCCAAAACGGCAATCTCTTTTGCCAGGCTGCTCTTTTTCTCCATATTTTGTTGGATTTATATCATAAACATGGGCTTTTTTCTCGTTAGCTAATCGTAAAGCGTATTTTAATTAAAAAATATATATTTCACCTCTGTTTATTCTCCCGCTGGTTCCTACTTCTTGCGTCGCGCTCATTCCACGAAGCGCGCCGTGCAGTGCCAGCATTCCTCGCAATGGTCAACATAGCGTATGCGCGCGCCGCATTTCACACCACCAGCGCGCATGATGCGCGTGCGTCGCATGCCCGCTCTCGCCTAGATATCTCCTCTTTGACCCATTTCGATCTAGAATTCCTGAGATACATTGATATAAACTCAATCAATTCAATACTCGTATATTCGTATATTTTACTCGTCAATTATAAAATTAAATAAAATGGTTGTTTTCGGTACCGTAGAGTTTCGTATCTTCACCTGGGTTTTGACACTTTTCCCAAAAAATCTCTCAAATTTGAAAGCATTTTAATCCGTTAAGGCGAAAAAACGTTTTTTAGTATTCCTAACTATCAGTATACACCAGTAAAACTTTGAATTTCATTGGTTAAGTTGGTAATAAATGGCCCCAAAGGCAATAGGCGATGTTTGGGTATTTTTCCCAATCTTCGCCTATGGCATGCCTTGCCGCTAATACTTACTTTTCTGTGACTTACACATGTTAAGTCGTATCTCCTTGGAATGTGCTATTATGCTATGAACCTTAACTACACCAGACTAGGCATATATTTAAAAAACGGGGTAGTAGGCGTAGTTTGGTAACAGTTTGAAGTTGTTTTCATACATTTTCTACAATGAAGCTAGGGCTGCCAAAAATTAACCAACATCCCAAATAAAGGGGAGTAATGGTTTAAAAGTTAAAAAAATAATATTTTTTAACAAAATTGTTTAATTGTTGCAAAATTGTTGTTATTATCGTAATCGACATCAAATTAACCTTATTTACACAAAGTGAGACATAAAAATACCTATTTGGCACCTATTCAAATCGGTAAGAGTAGAAATTAACATTTGCATATAGCATAAACTAAAATAACCAAACAAAGAAAATATTTAAATTTGGGAACAAGTAATGTCATCCACCAATGAAAGTGGTTAAAAAAATTTGTCAACCCTAGGGGTAGGCGAAATTTGGCAACAAGATGGACGCAAAGTACCCTCACCAATGTTTTATCCAATTGTGACTTTTAAATGTAAGCTAGCCATTAAATAATAGTTTCATATGAAAAAGAAATAGTTATAGGATATTATCATGTAAAAAGTTTACCATTACCGGGTCCGTATCACCGTTTAAAACTGAAGTTAAAACACTGGTTTAAAAAAAAGTGTGGTCGGCGTCGCGAAAAAACCTCACTAAAGGACAACTGTGTGAAGTTAGCCGCATAATGTTCGAAGAATCTTGACACCCGTAAAAAATACTTTGTATTTAGCAGTTTTATGTAAGGCTTACATTAGAAACATTTTGTTAATGGCAACTTATGTCAAACTAGGCGAAAATAGGTAGCGCAGGCAAAGATACGAAACTCTACGGTATAACTTGATGCACTTTCGCGTGTTTCCTTTGCTTGAACATTTTACTTAATAAGAGTTACATTTAAAAAGACTGAATTTCATTTTCAATATATAAAAATTAGGTGTATTTTTCAACATAATAGATCGTTGAAAACTTGGTCTTACTTAGACCACGTCATTTCCTACTTTTCCATTTATATACGGACACTGGACATCTGCATAAACAATTCGTCATAATCACGTCGAACTAATTAACACAGATATCTGATTCTAGACCACCCGCTGTCGTTCCAAATAATGATTTACAACCAACGACCTCGTAAATGAAACCATAACTCTCTGCACGGAAGCCGACGCCGACGCCATTACTTTAACATTATTATTGTTAATTGCCAGCATCTAACTATATCCATTTTTGTTTCATTTCATGCTAAGTTGTTGTCTATCTTAATGCCGATTGATTGCCTACAAAAAGCCTTCGTCATCCTATCGAATTAAGTTTGAATAATTGCTTGTGAAATATGAGATTTATCACGGCATTCCTTAGATTTACGCTCTTGATGGCATGTTCTTAAACAAACAAAGATGGATGTTTTGTGCTAGTTTTTTCTATAATACGTTATTATTAATAATAACTTAAGAGCTAGACTTGTATGAGTTAGAATCGAGATTACTTTGAACGCGTTACAATGCATCCAAATCTCTGGAACCGTTTAGTGTTTGTTTATTCTACTTGCTTCCTATACTGACGAAACTACCTACATAACATAATATAATGTTGTTCAAGGCAAGTGTTGTACTTATTGATTTTAACTATGCAGAGTAATCGATCAATAAAACAATAGGTATTCCTTCAATGATACACATAATCGTTACGAATCATAACTGATCATTAAACATAATACAAGTATTATGCATAGGTACATTAACATAAATAAAACGCGCATTCATCATAGATTCTGACGAATCATATTTTAGTCAGATAATAGCTGGACCTCGCCCCCATTGTCCGTCATTTTCTGAATAGACAAAAAATTCCATATAATACGAGTATAATATTTGAGCCTGATGCTCACAAAAATGTACGAGAATCGTTAGAGAAAATTCCTGCATCCGTATATTTACAATACAGGAGTAAAGGCATGCAATATATCTGAAAAGTCTCCTCTTGAAGCAAAAACTCATAATTATGAACTGGTTGACATTTTTTCTTTCTTTGAATTTTTTAATTTCCTTAACTATTAGTCGTTTTTTGAGTTTTTTCTTAACGTTTAACTTAAGCCTACGAATTGTGAATCCAGCTACCACGTCACAGGCATAGCCTATTATTTAGTGTGGGGTCACAGGATATTGATACATATTTGCTAACAACGTTTTTTCAAAATATAGTATTAAATCATTTATTTATGATTTAATACTATTTTATTTTTTAATATATATACAAATAAATGTTATTCTTATTATTCTTATAAATGTGACCTGCCCAAGCTGAAAATTTGACGCGCGGCGTCATTCGAGCTTCGTGCTCGCTCGGTGAATTTATTTTTTAATATATATACAAATAAATGTTATTCTTATTATTCTTATAAATGTGACCTGCCCAAGCTGAAAATTTGACGCGCGGCGTCATTCGAGCTTCGTGCTCGCTCGGTGAATTAAAATCTTGAAGAATTAAAACATAATTTAATTACTTAACTGACGTTGCAGTTAATTAAAAGTTAATTAATTGAATGTTAACAGACGTTGGCGTTAATGAAACCATGTTTCTTAATTGTAATAGATTATTATTGTAACATGCGCTACTTTAGGGAATGAATCGTAATAAATATGATTATAAATGTGGAGAAAAGACTACCACTTACAGTAAAATCTTAAGTCCATACCTACCTACATCGCGAATTGGAATGGAGTGGAATAAGTATTAGATAAGATGCGCGTGAGACGATAAAAAACGTGCAATACGGGCAGATCTTTTATCGTCGCTTCCTGACTTCTAAAATTATACCCTATCCAACTCATCAGGTCAAGGTCCGTAATACTATTACCATATGATCTACATATTTATTATTCATTCAGAAACTGATTTATTCATTTTGCATTATTATAGCAAAGCGGAAGTGAATTTAAATGTGGTGCATCTAGACGGTAAACAATCGAACTAATCCACTCAACTTTCAGTTCTATTTCAACTTTCGACCTATAATGGTAAATACTTACCTGTACAGTCCGACAGAGAGTCAGATAGAGGGTACAGCGGAGGCGAGGCTTAGTTAAATTTGGAAGCTTCGGTCACGATACCCTAAAAGTATGTTCTCTTACTTATAAGTGTGTATCTTTATGTATTTAAATAAAAGTAAACAAAATCTACCCTCAAAAGCCAGTTGAGGATAGATGAAAACATTCATCACCATCATTGGCCTGTAACATCAATAAGGTGATGGTTTAAATAGCGTCCATAAGAGTGCGGCACTTCCGCAAATGACGATTAAGCCCAATGTGAGAGCGGCAGCCGCGACCGCATTAGCTGGCGGGAGAATGCCGTGCCCAGTGACGAAGGTGGGAGAGCGGCACGCTGGTGTCTCAGTTTTTGTAATTACCCCTTCACCCAGGGTTTTCCTCCAGATGAAAACATTACATGATCAAATAATGTAGGTTAAAGTCAGGTCGTTCAGTGACAGGTCCAGGCGCTTTTGTACCGATTTGGTTGGTTAACCAATAAATAAAAAATATACAAATTGTTTGTTTACTTTTATTTAAATACCTAAAGATACAGAGTATATGCATATTAGTTAATACAAGTATGCAAGCTGTCGGCCCCATGCCACACCTTGTTCAAGACCATGAACTCGCACGCATCACGCTTTCCATGGAATCTTGATCGCAAGGCACACCTTCCAAATTACAATCATACATTTGAGAAGGCATCATATTACCATAATTTTTAGCGAGCATCTCATTAGCGACATGTCAATTTGTGATCACGTCTAGACGGAGCATTATGTTGTCTGACAGGACATGTCATTGTTAATGCGTCGTCAGACATGTTAAAATGCTTAAGAAACTGAAACGATACAGTCAGTGTTTTTATCCAAACTCAATTACCAAATTTCCGAGCAGTGAAATATCGCTAGGGTTGATTTATGTTTTAATACTTACATTATAATATGTTTATTTAAACTGTCTAAATGTCTACCTAATAATCAAATATATAAGCTTAAGACGAATTTTCAGTAGCGACAATCATAACTTTAAATTTTAAATCGCTGACTTATTTAATCACATTAAACTGATAAGTCGACGTTAGTACTGACTATATTTATAAACTTGACAATATTTTTACCTGTCTAATTCTAGTTAAAAGCGTAATATAGAACGAGACAATGAAATATAGTCACAATCATTCAATCGAGCTTATCTTAATCTCAGACATGAACTTTCTACCCACGTGTTCAATTATTAGATTTATTAGGAAATTAATAGTCACTAAAATATTCAAAATCAGATGTCACAGTGGAATGTAAACAATTAACATCAATCTGTCAAGACCTCGTCAGTGTCATTTATCATGTTCATGCGATAGCCCGCTGAAATGGTTACTGACAACTCACTTCCGAGACTGACAATCTTATTTGGCATACCAATCGAGGTATAATGAACCTTTTGTCTTCGAGACAAGAGCTTTGATGAGTCACAGCTAAGTTTTGGCCCGTAAACTGTGGACGGCGTATTCCCGTCAGTCAAAAAAATACTGAACTGTCTGCTGAGAAGATATAAATTAGAATAACAACAAGCAGTGTTAGATTCATGCGAGTAGCGACATTGTTTTCGCACAATCCATTGTTTTAACAGACAGACAGATGCAGTCGCGCCATAATAGGGTTTTACCTTCCTTTGGTACGGAACCCTAAAATGAACTTGACTTAAAAAGTTTTTATCAGTATCAGCCAAAGAGCATCAACGACTTACTGACCTAAGACACCTGTCACATTGTGTGTGCCATAGTTCATTTTATACCTATGTTATATACGTACGAGTACATGTAAATTACCTCTATATAGAGCAAACTAGAAGCTAAACAAAGTTATTCACATAAGTTATAAACCTTTTGGTCTAAGAAACAGGCTAAACAGGTCTGAACTGAAGGTTTGACGTTTTACAAAATATTAGAATTCTAAACATATGAATCTGGATTCGGCCACTAAGTTTATAAAAATCGCCAATTATAAATATCGTGTGTTTTTGAATAGTGTTATAAAACTTGCATGGAAATATATTTCTCAAAAACTTTTGTACTTAGTTTACTGTTTTCTGTAATGAGAGAAAACTAATTGAATTATGTGTATGTATCTGATTCCTAATATGCTCGCAGGCCAATTCGAGTTTCAGTTAATCGATCGATATCAATTTGGAAATAGATCGAATAACCAAAACTCGAATTGGCCTGTCGTACAAGTCACGCACACACATCTAATTACTTATTTATTACAAAGTCGTGATGAACTTGAACAACTCATGCTAATCTAATGTACGTATAGCCACTTACATTACGTAAATAATTCAACAACAACACACAGGTATTTAACGCGTTATTTTGAATATTCCGGAATTTATACACAGTCGTGTAAAATCAAGATCTAATTATCATTAAAAATCGGAAGGTGACCCAAAGTTATTTGCTGCTGATACTCTCAGTGTCCTTAAATGAATGTATGATCCTCATTCAGTAAGTAGGCCACAGGCGTGCTTTTACATGGCATTCGTGTCAAGTTAGTCTTATGGCTCCTCTACACGATGGGCCAACGCCGGCCAGTCCAAGGGACGCACCCATGCGGTAGAATGAGATAGCAATATCACTTGCTCACTCTAACGCATAAATGCGTCCCTTGGAGTGACCGGCGTTGGCCCATCGTGTAGAAGAGCCATTAAGAGGAGACCAATTTGAATTAATTGTCAAAAAGAAACGCAGTATAAGAACTCAACGTTAAAATTATTTTCACGTAGGTAATATATTATAGTAATTTTTAGTAATACACCTAATTATATGAAGTTATTTTTACTTGCATATATCTACGGTTTAAGACATATATTGTTATGATGATATGTAAAGAAACGAAACAGATCAAATAGATGCATTAAAGAAAGATCAGGTCTACACGAATTAATAAAAGGGTTTTTTTTATTAACTCGTAGGTAAACAATCTAAGATACTTTCAACCCTATGTCCTGTGTTGAATGTAACTATAGGCCACATGGTACTGTTCAACTTTTACTATGAGACAAACCCCCGAAACAAAAATGTGTTTAATGCTGCTTGTCCTAATCGATAAAACTTTTTTAGATAACATAAAAATATAAAATAAAAAAGATAAATCTAAGATGCAAAAATGGTACCTATTTACCATAACACAGTTTTATTCAGGTAGGTAACATAAAACCGACCGACGATATAATTATATATTATTTATTTTAAGAGATTGTTGGTATAAGTACAAAGAAGTTACTGTTCAGTTTGATTGGGGATAGAGTTTAATTTTGATAAATGGAAAATATAATATGAATTGACTTGCAAATGTTGCTTCTAAATTATACATTTTAAGCTCTGCTTGCAATTAGCATAATAATTTATGCATAGAATGTCTCTTAGGCGCGAGAAATCTTAGTGAATTTTAAATTGGTAAGTGCCTATTACTATATTCTGTTTTAGCAAGGCGTAGTAAATAAATAGGTAAGTATACAAGTGAGTAGGTAATTAATATTGATTTTATTAATTTTAACACCTTATCCTGGTTGCTGCAAAAGATCAAACCAGAAAGAAAAACGAATTTTACATTGAAAACCAAATTAATTTTTATATTTGATATTATTCAAATTGTTTATAAATATGTAAACATATTTAGCTTTGACATAAAGGCAGAAGATATTCAACAATGACATCACCTACAGGGTATAATATTACATATATTATATTTACCTACAAGTTATTATACTCCCACGGCCATGTCAGTCTTACAGCTCAATGAATCTATTGTAAACATTATGTCTAAGAATATTGTGGAATCATTTACAGGCGGAAGCGTTTACTTAAATATCGTACATTAACTTAATGTATGATTTTCACATACTAAGTAAAGGTTCATTGATGCAATTAGATACCTAAAGAAAAATTTGGTGCTTTGAATTTGACGGCAAAGTATAGTTCGTTTTTTTTAGCATTAGAAATAAGGTAAACAATCTTGATGTGTCTTTTAATTGAAAAACACATTTTAAAAATAAGTTATGGCAAATATGTAACAATTATGGGATTATTATGGGATTAGTTGTCAAGCAGACCCCAGGCTCCCATGAGCCGTGGCAAAATGCCGGGATAACGCCAGGAAGAAGAAGAAATATATATGTAACAATTATAAATCTAATACGATCATTTATATTCTTCTGCTTTCATAAGTAATAGTTTTTGAGTTTTAAAAAGCGAGTGTCAATTAAAAGACATGATTGTCATGATCGCTTACCTTCTTGCAAGTTCTTTCTAATGCTAAAAAACGCACTATAGCTATACACGGTGGCTAAAAAATATGTAACTGCATTCCCATTGCCAGGGAGGTTTTGGGATTATAATGAGCAACTTTTACTATGGGACCAACCCCGAATTCGCGAAAAAGAATTTACCCTCCCATAGGAAATGGACCAGTTAAAATGTATGAAACAGCCGAATTTTTTTTCACGATATCGGGGTTGGTCATATAGTAAAAGTTGCTCAGTATAACCCCAAAACTTCCCTAGCAATGGGATTGCAGTTATTTTTAGCCAACCTGTATACCTGTATGGTATGGGGTGTTTTGAGTTTCAATTAGTACCTCATGTTCTCATGTATCAACATACCTACCAGTGGCGGCGCGTCAAACATATCCATGGGCAAGCTGGGGCTAATTTGGCTTACATATTTCCTTTACAACTCTGCTCGAACGTCCAAAACCAGGCAAGCCGGTGGGAATCGGCTTTTATGGACGCGCCGCCACTGATACCTACCAAACTCTATGCCTTATGAGGATATTTTGAGTTTTAGCTGAACATTAGGCGAATCAAACATTTTCCGTACGACTCAGAATCAGAACATGCCTTACTCGCAGTTTTCCTGTTCACCCCTTGAATCCTATCCATTAAACATGTAACCTACATTGTCACCACGGCGCCATGGTTGACGCCATCGTTTGTAAACAAAAATATCAAACGGTTGGTGATAACTAGCTTAATAGGTCGAGTCGCGCACAGCCGGGTCTACACCGACCACAGTGCATAGCAACAACGCATCACGTGAAAATGACGCGTGGCGTTAACTAACGCTGTTCATGTTCAATTTCAAAAACGTGTCATGTTTAATGATGTAAAGTATATCACAATACTTCAGTTCGATTTCGATCCTGTGGATAAAGAACTGGAAAAAAGTGGATGTACCTAAAATGTATTGTGTTGATTATAGCAATCATATTAAACTGGGGTGGTCACCGTTAAAGCGTTCATTAAATTGTATTGTATGGGAAGTTTCATAGATCTCTGCTGCTTGTTGATAATCAGTCTGTTAACTGTGTTTGGTGCAACTGGCCATAATTCTCCCTAAAAGGTAGTAATTAGTAACATATTATTAATATTGAAAAGGTTAGTAAATCCCGCCATTATTGTAAACAAACACTCGCAGCTGAGCATTCGGTACAGACCCGAGAATCTACGATATAATTGCCCGCCCAGACTGTTAATATGATGTATGCAAAGGTGAGACCCCGTGGAGATTCTCAACCAATTGAAAAAATTAACACTGCTATCATACGCTGGAAATAAATCTTCATTTTTATTGTTTAATTCACGCGACTGTACTTTAAATGGTCTACATGGCTATAGTTATCATGTCCAAATATATATTTGTCCTTAGTATTAATAAAAAAACTATTTTACAGGACTTATGGTGCTACTTTCCCGAACTAGTGCGGGAAAGAGCACTTTCCGTGCGTATGTCAAAAGTTTAAAGTGCCATATGTACTGTAAAACGTTGTACGATACACGTGCGAATAGGTAATTTTCTCTTTTCCGCACTCGTATCGTAACGTAAATAACTATTGCAACATGGTTAGCAGTTAACCATTTCTGGCTCTGCTGTACATACATGTAATTTATTTTAACACTGGAACTTGAGTCGGCCGGAAAGTAAGTATAACGTGTACCTTAATAAAGGAATGCGTTATACCTCTTTGATATGACATATATATGCCTTTACAGTCCGTTTTTTTAGCATTAGAAAGAACTTCGCAGAAGTAAGCTTGTGGTTCCAAATCCGGCACTTTTAGCGGTAATAATTTGAAGTAAATTATATGTATTGACTATGCTACATTAGATAATTCAATAATTATTAACAATTAAAGAGCCTGATAAAAACTGCACGCTTGCTTCTGTGGAGTTCTTTCTAATGCTAAAAAAAACGGACTAAAGACAGCTGCACTGTCACGTCTCACGTCTGTCGGCACGATGTCAGAAAGAGAAAGAGTACCAAAAACAGAGTACTTTGGTTGTGATTCCCAAATGCTTACATACGTTTGCGTGTATGTGTGGTTTTGGGTGCATGTGGGATCACCCGGCGTAGTAGCTACTCGTACGGGTCTCTACTCGTAGATCAAATTAAACTGATTCCTTTAGGTGCACAGACCCGGATTTAGAGATCTGGGGTCCCTAGGCACTTGGTATGACACTAAGAATTTATAGGGGGCCCCTTCGCTATCTCGAAATCATTTTTAGGCCCGGGCCCTATGGGCCTAGGTGGAAATCCGGCCCTGACGGTGTGCTCGGTAAGCGTCTGGGAATAATAAATCCAAGATCAAAGAGAGTGTGAATCTGTCGTCTCGCCCGGCGCGGAATGGCTTGAATGTTAGGTACTAAGTATCTAAAACTAGGTTCTCTTATTTATCGCCGAAAATGGTATGGCCGATTATCACTTCCCAACTCACGTTTGGCGGATTTTTATTTCGCCGAATTATCACTTCCCAACTTTTCAAATCTTTTTTTATCATTTCCCAACCGCACACTTACCAACTAAACGTTTGGTCTGTGTTTAATAATGCCAATTTTCAAAATGCCAACTTTCATGTCGTAGAATGTTTTAGTTGGCATAATATACACTTAGTTGTTTATTGTTTACCAATTGTTTCATTTGGTCAGACTGTACTACTGTACCAAAGGGGGCCCGTTTCTGGATCTTAGATTTTTTTTTTTGAGAAAATGAAAGAACATAGGGGTTTCAAAACACTTAGAATAATTTACAAGATTTTGTTGAAATAATCACTTTTTTCTTAATAATCTTTCCTCTAAAATCAAAAATGGCCGAGATATTTGACCCGAAAGTTGCTGTGTAATTACGTTTTTTGGGTTGTTGAAAAAAAAATAACTTCGAAGACTAAGGCGGGAGCAAGCTCCCGCCTTAGTCTTCTAACCTAACCATATCCAAGTCGGCTTTGCCCAGGAAGGTCTTGCTCGCTCGCTTCGCTCGCTCGCTGCCACTGGCTTCAAATATACATTATAAGAAGTACAACAACTCGGCCATTTTTGATTGTTTGGTAAGTATCTTTTTCTTATGGGGGGTAACTTGCCTAATGTATGAAAAGCGAACTGTAGCTCCAACGAAACGTTATTCGTCCAAGAGTTGTTCGACCAAGTGAAAGATTTGACAAATGATAAGTCTCCCAAAAGTTTAGAGGCGTTATAATAATCTGCTTTACAATAATTCTACCAATTGAAACGTTGCCATACAAAAATTTGCTAATCGTTAGTTGTCAAAGTGAAACGTCGGCGAAATGTTGGTTGGCAAATGAAATTCCGCCAAAAATAGTTCTGCGAAAAGGCAGAACACCCTAAAACTAAGCTCCTGTGATACACGTCTAAGTTTCGAATACTCATGAAATGGCCATCTCATTATCGACATAGGTATGTTATTTTTATATGCAGTTCTTTTTTAACTTTTCAATTTATTTCACATGACTGTTATAAATGCACTATTGCATTAAAAATAGCAGCAGAGGAAAAAAATACACGGGGTTCTAAGTACACTGATTAAACAAAATCGAAGCCGTGAACAATGACTTCATTAGGTACCTATTTGAATTTAAAGATGGCAAGAGTTTATATTCGTCGGGTGACAAGCAAAAGTCACTAAGTACTATTAAAAAAATAAAGTAAAAATGCACTTTATTAGACTTGTAACACGGCTTATTGTCCAATAATTTAAATGGTGTTAGTTAGTGACTTTTGCTTGTCACCCGACGAATTATATAATTTTCTAATATATCATTTCGCAACGTAATTTTGCATAGGTAATGGAGTTTAATATTAAGATAGCCCTAAAAGGAATTGTAACGCCTAAGGTGGGCACTCAACTCAACGGCCATAGCTATAGTTAATTTTATTAAACCTGACTATGAAAGTAGTTACAGTTTCACTATAAGATAATTAAATGAATTAATTTAACCGCAATTTCACTACATAGCTATTAACCATTTTATTTACATATAATACACAACACAACGTAAATGAAATAAAGCCAGCTAATGGTCCGTGTTTTTATTTTATTAATTATTATAAGCACTGTTCCTTGTAGCACATGTGGCAGCAGTAATACCTAATACTATCAATATCTTGAGACCATGACATTGAAAGAGTTTATACAAAATCAGGAAAAAAACCTTTTTTTACAAAAAAAAATCATGACGAGAGAATGATGAAAACAATATAAATAATTTCCACATGCTGGATTCCGTTGGAAACCTTGTGTAAGTTGTGTATAACCTAGTTGGCGAGTTTGCCCGTGATGTCATAGTTTTACGAGTGTTCCCACGCTCGTCTGTCCAAGTAAATATGCGAATTGTTCTGCAAACTTGTCCCATATTTATTAAGATAAAAGACATTCAGATATGGTCTCTCAGACTTCTTAAGGGGCCCACTGATTAACAGTCCGCCGGACGGTATCGGCCTGTCAGTTGTTCGGAACTGTCAAACTTTTGTTCTAACTGACAGGCCGATACCGTCCGGCGGATTGTTAATCAGTGGGCTCCTTAACACTCTGACAACGTGACAACCTCATGGAAGTTGATGTTTTCCTAATCATATTATTATCGCTCCTACGATTAGCTCTCTACGTCAATATTTCTTAGAACCACCAATGTAAGTACCTACATAATATCTATCTTTGGTCGTTTATGGAACTAAGGAGGTAATAGTAGTAGCTTTTCTCATCGCTCGGTTTCAATATCAGTTATCATTTTAAATTATTTCTGTATAATAAAATAGTTTTATTGCAGATTTATACATATTAATACCTAATTTTTTTTCCCGTGGTCCTCATGATGAATTGCTGCAATATTATGTTAACTATTTATAAAAGTATACGGCAATAACGACCAATAACGGCCGTTTTGTCGACTAAATAGTGTTTAGTTTTAAGTTTATAAAATACATATGTAGGTATGTTAGTCTGTAAGGTAGGTATTTGTAAGGCCCATGCCTTGTTCTCTGATTTAAATTTCTTAATAAATAAATAACACTGACAGTGACACTGTAAACGCTAGAGTTATACTCGTACAAGTATTAAAGTGAAAGTGTTCATCCATTATCAAAGTCGTTTCGCAAATCAGTTTGAAGTTCGCCAGATTCTAGTCCTGGACCAGGGCCAATTTCACGGGCTCAGTATAGTCCTGTAGATATTTATCACTTGCGAACATTAAACCGACCGTAGCCTGTACGTGAGAGAATTCGTACGAAGCTGAACCGTGATAAAAGCGGAATCAACGATCAATCTGTAAAGTGATTAAAAACGCACTGTTAGATGTGCTAAGGGTATATCGCGAACATCGAAAATCGAAATTTTTCTCTCTATCGCTCTTATATATTTAAGCGAAAGAGCCACAGTGAATGAAATTCCGATTTCGTTCTTCACGGTATGTATACCGGGTGTGGCCTGTAACATGAGCAAATAATTAAAACATAGATTGTACTCCTCAAACGATGACACTTTTCTCCAACAACTTTTAAAAATTATGAAGTATTTAGACTCCCAATTTTTCATACAAAATAAATATTATATGTTCAATGTACGCCATCGCCACGCCATATCATTGTGATTGACGTTACTTGTCACGTCTTAAACATAACAAAATTCGCAATACATTGCGTCTTAGAATAAACTTTAAAGTGTATTAAAAATCACCCCACAATATTATTTTTAAAAGTCGCTGAACAAATGTTGGTCAGTGTGAGGAGTACAGCCTACAGTTTAATTTTTTGCTCATATTACAGGCCACACCCGGTATAGATCCTCTGGCCCGCATACCCATCAAAAGACGTAGATGCATAAACTGTTTTTAATTGTTTGATTCAAGAACATAAAACCTATTGATGTGCTGAAGTAGATACCAACCTCAACCACGTCAAGCTGAACTCTCATCCAACTGTGGCGATCAGCAACATCGCCAACTTTATTTATCGTTTCATTTTTACATTTAATACAAGGGTATTCACAAATAATTTTTGGTTTGGTTTAGTTTGGTTGTCAAGGAATTAATATATTCAAATGTATTATCATAATATTCCTGAATATATTGACGCATAATGTAAAAGATTAAAAAATATTAACCGGCTAACCATTTTTAAGAAAATATAAAGAATAGATCATAATAAAGAAGATTAGTAATAAACAACAGAAGCAATTAGAGGGAATCCCACAACAGAGCTCAAAAACCGAGAAGCTCTGGAAACTATAAATTAGGTACCTACGAACAAAAGGTGATGAACAGTTATGGCTGTCGCAAATATAGCGGTGACATGACCGTCAGAACGTGGGGATGCCTGTCGGATTAGTTAAAAATATTTATGATCCTTTAGAATAGAACCGGAATTATTTTATTTGAAACTGGTTTAAAAATACACACATAATACCATAAGACATATGTTACTACATAATCGCATTTTATCTGGAACACAATCCCATATTGTTTTTTGACAATTTACTTAACATATTACATTTTATTTGTCTATGTAGTTTATAAGTATATGTACATATGTAGTTAGTTTTTTTATTCAATCAATAAACTTTTCTCTTGGCCCCAATTGTAGGTATGTATCTCAGTTTGACCCTCTTTGGTTGAGTTGTTTAGAATGCCATTTGGCATAAATTCCGCCATTTGTACATTGTTGTATATGTCTTGTGCAATAAAGTTGTTTTCTCATTCCCTCTACTTTTTGGAAAGCTGGGGAATTTAGGTTTTGACTAAAACAATACAAGGTATAATTTCGATTAAAACTATGTGTGGATTTGAAAATAAACACTTCCAGTCTGTGCGGTTAGCAACAGGTGGGCGCCATCCGCATCACAATGAGCGCTGCCTAAGATCTAGACATTACGATATCCTGAAGATGAATAGTGCGGCATAGATACGGCTTTGAGGAAACTATTTGTTCAAGAGTTTGTAATTATAGTCCTTTTTATCTTTATAAAGAACTTTTTCCAATGAGAGCATATAAAAAGTAGGTATTTTGATTGGCGATGAATCGGAAGCCACTTGAGTTGAATTGAGCACTTGACGTGAGCTAAATATCAAAAGATAATAGTACATTACTACAGAGGCCGGGACGAAAGGGGTTGCAGGCCGAAGACATATAGACGGCCGAGCGAAGCGAGGCCGGTTAGGTCTGAGCGCGGGCAACCCCATTTCCCGCCGAGGTATGTATAGTGCTTTTCTCAAACATGCAATGAAATAAATAAAATAAAAAATCCACGAAACCCAAGTTTTATTTATAGAAAAAACTAAAAGTAAACTACACCCAAAATATGTATAACCAACACGTACTATATCATTATCATTATCGCGCATATGTTTTACACGAGTCGTGTATTTTTACTAGGTACCCGTATATTTTCATGTATCTTTGATTTTTTCGCCTTGTATCCGTCTGACTATCGTTTTCGTCACATAAGTTTACATAGCCTTTCATGTTGATATCATGTTTCACATACATCGTTGCTTTATGCATGGAGTAAATAAGTATAATTTCCACAGTGTTGACGAATTTGTAGTTACATTCATTTAAAATATGCCACAAAACTGTTTCTAATAAACTGTAAGCCATTTTTCTTAGTTTCTCAAATAATAAAATTGCCATAAGCAACCATATACATACTTCGTCTTTGACTTGGCGGCAGAAGCAGCAAGTTATTTAAAATCAGTTCTGCTTACGCTGCCAATTCCAACACCTACGATTACAATTAATTTCATTATTTCGTCGGAACTCATATTAAAGTAAAAAAATCAACAACGCACCATAAATCCAATAAAACAGAATGAAAAGTTTTCAACTTTACCTCCATAACAATTAAAAAAAATAACTACGCGTGTTTGAGTAGACCTTTTTACCGCTAACGTTTAGATTAAAATATTTTAAATGTTTTTATTTGTGTAGTTAAATTTATAATTTAAAATTATAAAATTTGGTTAATAATGTATTATGTTGATTTTATACAAATAAAACTGCAAATTATAGCAAACATTGTTTTTTGTTTTTTTTTTATAGGCGTAGTGGCAGTGTCATTACGAACCATAAAGCCGATACTGCCTCTAGTTTTTTTTTAATGGATGAATGCCACGATGCTGTGTCACAAATATCTGTGAAATGAAAATTAAAAAAGAGGACTTTGCCGGCCTAGGCCTGCAAGTTTTGTATGAAATTCCATTAAATACCTTTTGTCCTAGCCGCACCTGAAACGTCATACTTCGCAGCCTATTATAAGGAACATAACATCAATATTTCATTGCATGTTTGAGTAAAAACATTTTTAAGTCATTAAGCGACGAGCACGTTGTAGACTACAACGTGCTCGGTATGTAACTACAACTTGTAGTTACATACCGAGTTATTATATTTTATTGTACAGTCGAATAGTTTAATTTTAATTTAATTTTATTGTAATTCTATGGAAGATTTCTGGAATAAAACAATTTCATTTCATTTCATTTCATTCATTTCATTCATTCATTTCATTATATAAATCAAAGACTTCAAATTGTACGTAGGATTTTAATTGAAAGAAAGAAACGGGAGACGGCAACAGGTCTGTAATCAGATTTTTAAGCTTCCGCCGTATCCATAACTGTTCTCGATCTATCAGATTCGCTTTGTTCTATTTATTGTATAAGCACTTGGTTTTTTTTCATGGTTTGCGCTTCGTTCTCGCTATTCTTGTTGCGCCCTTGACTTTGACGAGAGATCTTTTCAAATAGAAACAAAATACGTGCGAATTCCAACCTACTTTTATTTTGGCTAAATAATTGCCAGTCGTAAATTATAGGGGTTATTCCGAGTTCTCGTTATGAGGTTAAGATTTAATATAGTAAGTCGTGAATCATAGTGAGTTGCGATTTGTTGTGAAAGAGTTGGGGAGACAAATGCTTTACGTTAGCAGTCGGCAATAAAAGATATCGTGATAGGTATGAGAGGATATCTTCCTAACTCGTAAGTAATTAGAAATCATAAAGTTGACCTAGTTGTAGTTTCATAAACTGTTGCTCATTCAGCTAATATCTGCATTTCTAATAATGACTATTTCAGTGACACGGATCGCGTGCAGAATACGACAGAGCTCTTATAGATTAGATAATAATGAAATAGCGTAAATTGAGTAAAAATGTGCAGTGGGTACATGGCAACAGAAATTTTAGATTCAAATATTGATTGCTTATCATTAGGTACAGGTAGTGCATCTCGCTTAGAAAAAAATATACAGGGCAGATACCCCGGGTCTAGCCACTTTACCGCCGTTCGTTGGCAAGTTGTTTTTTTAATAAATTTATAAAAAACTAAACTAATACATTTCAATAATCTTTTTTAAGGGTTTAAATGATTACATGGTAGCCAATTGTGTTTTAATGGTATATAATTAATGAATAAATTTATTTTATATTAACTTTGAACAATAAATGGTCACATCCGGCCCAGTGGTCAGAACCGGGGCACCTGCCCTAGGTATACATGAGCGGAATGCACGGCGAGTGATGTCAAATCAATTTCAAATCACATTCAGATTTTAAAAGTTCTATTAAAGCTCCTGATGGGTATAATCTTGAGTAGCTCTATTTATGTTAAAGTATAAAAAAAATATTGACAGAAATGTTAATAAATGTAGAAAGCGTTTAGTCAACGCAGCTAAACTAAATAAATGCAGTCAAAGCAATAAAAATGTGGACGGTGATGAATAGAAAATCCATACATAGTATATCAGCCCGCGTATATCTTCATTTCTTTTAAGTATAAATAAAAAATATTTTAAAGAAATGCTAATCTCGTTGGTCAGCTGTTTAATCGGTTTCTCCATCGAACACTAAGGCCCTATTAGGGCCCACGCTCACTGATAACGTTTGGCACACAATTTCACTGCTAGATTTATTACCTTTCCGACGAAGGTGTGGGCGGTTGTTGATAAAACTGGCTAATGGTGTACCTCGTTATCGATACAGGCGCATTCATTATAAACTTACGATATATAGTAATTGAATTATCAACGGTAATATGGAGCAATAATATCTCATTGTTACCCTAAACATCTTGTGCAACTTTTGACATTCATAGATTAGTTCATGTATGAAACTGTGATCTAGTTTAGAGAAACGGGCTTTACGATCTCGAAGCATTTCTCAAATAGTTGTACCGACTTATAGTTTATAGTCCTTTGCAGACTACTAAACATTACATGAGCCGTGAATTAAAGTACTTGGCAAAACCTTATTACTCCAGACGGCAACGTATTAGGAATTTAACTGTAAGATTTTGCATTTAGCGCAGTTTACCTAATTAGAAATAAGTAAAAATTATTGATACTTAGTATGCTTAACTAGTAATTTGCAATCTTAATTTATTTTTTCACTTTATCCTTTTTTTATATCGAATTTTTGTGGGCTTTGTGGCGCAAATATTATGCCCTAAGTAGGTAACATTACAAGTTATTTTATTTTATAATAAAAATCATAGTATGCACAATCTATTTGTATTTTAATTTTGAAATGAAAAGGAAGAATATAAGCTACTTTCACTTGCTTAACAGTTAATATTTCAACGCGTTTGCAGTTTGCACATAAAGCCGTCGTGCAAATTTTTATGCGTCTTAAAATAATTGAATCAACCGACATTTTAAATATTTAATAGCTCAAATCCATAAAAAAAAATATGGGAACTGGCTTGATATCGGAATTCATTAGAAGGAACTTCCTTGATATTTTAGGCATGTCTGCCTAATTAATTACAATTTTACAAACAAAAAAAATATCCATGCAATAATTAAGTCTAATAGTTATTACTGGGGTCGGGAATCTACTATTTTAATATTTAATTACTGGGTTTAAGTATCCTCTCAAGTTCTAGGGAGCCGAGTTTCCAAACTAGTTCATCAGTTAGGAACTGGATTATATATATGGTAGGTATAGGTAGTGTGACTGGATTATATAAGATCTTACTAATAGGTAGGCATACGGATTTTAAGCTAAAATATTTGTTTCAATCCCAGACTTGTTAATAGGAAATTAGTTATTTCATTTTAAATTTAAACGAATAAAAATAGATATCTGTCGATACGGACAACGTCATCGATATGTCGCAGTCGGATCGTATAATCCGCCGTATTACATTACGGCTAGCCGTTTTCAAAAACAGGGGCGTTTTGAAATGCGGCGGTTTAACGATTAGCCGTATTGAATGCGGCTGAATGAGAATCCGCCGGAATGTATTCGGCGCCATACGTTCTTCAACACGGCTAGCCGTAATGTAATACAGCGAGTCATTAGCCGCCGCTTTGACAGTTTTTAGTTCTCATTTTTAACACTCGTGGCGCTGCCTGACAAACGCTGGGGTGTCCATCAAATCTGGAGTTTGTCGGACTGTTTCTTTTCAAAAAAAAATTTCCTTCGCAACTTAACTAGACGGAGCCCCGCTTCGCGGGGCTCCTATTTCTGAGCGGTTTGCCCTTCGGGCATCTGAAGCTACCTAACGAACCTAACCTACCTACCTATTGATTAAGTGAGACGTCCGTGAAAACATTACACTTTGGGGAAAAAAGCGTAGGTAGGTAATTAGGTTAGGTTCGTTAGGTAACTTCAGATGCCCGAAGGGCAAACCGCCCAGAAATAGGAGCCCCGCTTGCGGGGCTCCGTCTATTTAAGTTGTGAAGGAAATGTTTTGGAAAAGAAACACATGTAGTGCGGTGGGACCATGGTAGAAATAAATTAAATTGCAAACATTGTCAAACTCCGGTTACGTAGGCGACCGAAAGAACTGGTCACTCTACAATGTACGATGCGGCTAAACGTGGGCCGCCTTCTTGAAGAACGTATCGCAGTGACAATCCGGCTAATCGTCGAACCGCCGCATTTCAAAACGCCCCTGTTTTTGAAAACGGCTAGCCGTAATGTAATACGGCGGATTATACGATCTGACTACGACAGATACATCACAAGCGTAACAAAATCGATTCAAACTATTATTAAACCGATTATCGGTTCAAAATTAAGCCCTTGAGATGCCAGTGTACGCTGTAACACATTTGTTCCGTCTGGGATGCGGTAGAAAAAAAAAGTAGACACGTGAACAATGGCGAATTGCTTTACGTAACACCTTGTATTCGTTTCTCGTTTCGTTTATGATCTTCGCGATGATCTAGACATTGAATTTCATTATATTTATTATTTGAAGTGGGCTAGCTTGTTTTTGCTATCCTTGTACATAATTTAGTTACTTGCTATTTATAATAAAATATGTACCTATACCTACTCCTACTTACTTGAATATAACAAAGTGTTTCAAGTTGTTTCTGGAATTAATACTTGATTTAGTGTGTTAATAATTTACTACTTTTAAATAGCTTCAAGTTGGTCAATTTCGTTGATGTCTTTTGTTTTTTGGTCTGCAAAAATTAAATTTTAAAATCCATTGGAAACAGACCTTCAATCCCAATTCATACGAAATAAACTTTCACTACGAAAAGGTATGCTAAGAAAAATCTTGCTGCGTCTCCAAGCAAACCTACGTGTGTATCCAAAGCTATGCAAACAAGTCAACTTCCTAGCAAATAACAAGTTGTCTCGTGTGAAAATATCTTGGGAGAATCAACATACACAAGCAATCAAAACAATAACTCGGTCAAACAAACATCAAACCTATGTTAGATCTTATAGAGTTTAAAATATAGAGTTAAATTTATTTTGTTCCCAGAAATAAGTATGAATTGAAAAAGTTCGCACACTTTATAGAGTTGACACAAAAGGAAATAATAAAACACAGTAGCATTTTAAGTATTATTTTTTAAGCCGGCCATTTTTTATTTCTTTTTCATCTTTTTACAGTTTTAGTGCTTATTGAATTTTTATAAAAATAAATTAATGGATATTAAAAGGTTAAACAAGGTTATCCCTGAAGTTACTTAAATAATGTACATAGTAGTATAGTGGGTATGTTTTACTGTTATAATGAGAATACCATTATAAAAGTATAAAGGAATATGAAGGTATTTTAAGGACAAAAATATATAATTAACTTGGGTTAACCCTTTGGATGAGCACATGTGCGGGAAATTAGGACAATTAGAACGTGTTTTGTCGGGACTCTCCATGTGTTCGCCCAAAAACTAACCTTGTAAATTGTCTGATGCTCTCACTCTCTTGTCAATAGCGACGTGTAAAGATATTTTGAACACTTCGTCCGAGTAGCTATTTCTGTTCTATGCTACTTACTGATACAAGTGCAATTCATGACAAATAAATACATATTTATTAAAAGTGTTATGGTAAAAGTATTCGGTGTTTTATCGACATTTCCTTGTTGATGTTTCCTTAGGTCTTACATCAGTACATCATATTACTTGCTTTAGCGGGGTTTTCTGGAAATTTTAATTGCCGGCCTGTCCACTTTTACCATCCTATTGCCATTACTATTGCGGCAATATATTGGCCATATTTTCAAATAGTTCCAAGCAATCGTTAAATACAATGTAATTCACACAAGAAACGTTTGTGACAAAAATATCTGATTTATTACCTTCAGAAATACACCGGCCGCGCGTTCGTCAACTGAAATCATAAAGTTTTGCCATCTCAAGGATTACTGAACCAAACAAATTAAGAGTTGATTAATGCAATAGGAATGTATTCTTGCATCAAACGTGTTTTAAATTATTTAAAATAAAGAACTCGAGTTACACAAGAATTGTGAGTATTATGATGAATTAGGTACAGCATCATAACAATTTTATTTTATATTGAAAATGTGTACCTAGGTCCTAGTACATAGTTAAGTATAAATAAATAGATTAACGGGATGGTAGGTAGGAACAGATTTATTAACAAGATTTATTTTCTCGCGTTTATTGTCTCTCAAAATATTACAGATTAGCGTAAGCACAAGTCAACACATTTTTAGAAAATGTTTTGCTCATAATAGAAAACAATTTAATGTGTTTTTAAATAGTTCAATATTTCGTACCAATAAATATTTACAAAAATATATTAAATTAAAATTTATTTCAGTACTTACGGCTCAGTGTGTAATTTAATTGTTGTTTTTTTTTCAGGATCGTGAGAGCAACCTAACGGTGCCGGCCCGATGGGAGGACCGCAACTTAAGAAACTACCTCAATAAACCAGGCATTGGTAAGCCAATTTAATACCTACATACATCAGTAAAAAAACAGTTTTTTTTCCAATGTCACGTGAACCTAATTTCGTACGAGTAATTTACGCAACCAACAAGGGCAACAAGCCGCCACCATCTCTCTTGCATTCAACACAAAGTTGTCGAAAAAGAGCAGTATTAAGCTCGGTTTATATCTCATATCTACAGACATTGAGCGTGCCAGACACGTGCCGCTGCAGAAAAAATAATTTAGGTGTCTGTTGCCGTCTGCGCAGCCGTGTAACAGCAGTTAATAGACTCGTATCGTATTGAATAATATTATTTTGTCTGCCACGGCACGTGCCTGACTGGCATGCTCAAAATCCGTAGATATAAACCGACCTTTAGTCGAATGGTCAGCTGACATTATTTGCGATATCTCCAAAAGTGACTTGCACATAAAACGTACCTATGCCTTATTTGTTCGCTTCTGCTTTCTTTAGTTTCTGTTAGATACTTTGAATTGCATAATATATGTACGAGTGTCCATTGACGACATCGCATTACTATTTAACCATTGTACTCGCCTGCAGAGAATCTACCCCAACATATATCTCAGGCATCATGCTCATAAAATTATACAATGAAATTATTTAACTATTTATTTATTATTTGTGAAGCAGGCAGGCAGTTGAAATAACTGATAATGCCTGTATCTAGAGCCATCAACCGAGTTTTCAGTGTCGAGTAGAGTTTGCATTGAGCTTGTCTAGTTTATTCTTAAACTCATTGACACTTTGGGCCGATACTACGTCCTCTGGGAGTTTGTTCCAAGCTTTGACCACTCTGTTGCTAAAGAAGTGTCTATGAGGATTATTGAGGAATTAATAAAATAATGATACCATTTATTTACCAAATATTAATAATTTCCAGAGAAAGTTAGCCGTTGGATCGGCGGGATCTACGACTACGCCGCGCGCGCATGGAAGTGGGGCGGCGAGCTGCGCCCCATGCGGTACCAGTCCTTCTCCAAGATGAGGAAGCTCAAGCCAGAGGAACTGCAATGGAACTGCATCGCCATGGAGCCCGAGCTGCTCTACAGGCAAGTTTTATATTGTGTGTTGCCAGTACCTACCCGTATAAAGGAAACAGAAACCCCATTAAACGCGTAGAACTCAAGAACGCGGCAAGGTGCTACACCTGTGTATCACATAAGACACCCGCAGAGTCTAACGCTACTATAGACCGACCGCTTAACTCAGTCCTCGCCTGCGTACCGTACGCCTGCCGCTCGCACCTTCCCCGCCCCGTCGCCCCCGTACCGCGCAGGCGAGGACTCAGTTAAGCGGTCGGTCTATAGGTCACGGTGCTACGGTTATAGGTGCCACATATAAACCTAAAAACTACTCCTATAAATATTGCGAAAAAAGTCTACTGTTAACCTCGTATAAACCAAACATACAAAGTTTCCCAATTTTGTGTTTGAACCTTATTCTGTACGTAAATTGGAACGAATTTCGTTTGTTTTCAACAACAATGAAACAAAAGAAATGCCACTTTATTTGGTTCATGAAAGGTTCAAATTAGATTGCAACGATACATTTAGTCTTAGGAGGTTAAGAGAAAGCTTATATTATTGATACAAAATTAAAATCTGCAGTATTCAAATACCTACAGTGTACCTATGTCTTTTTTTCCATTGTGCTTTGTTAGAATATTCAGTAGCGAAAAAGTTAGTTTCAGTACTAAGGTTTCATAAAGCCTGTAAATTATTACCCGTAAAAGCCGCTTAGACTAAACATACGAAACTGGAAGGCGACCTCCGTAGGAATGAATACGAATGAAGCTTGTGTGTTCGTATTCGTACATGTCCCGTTTGACATTATTTTATTTAACCATAGGAGGTCCTTTGTTCCAAAGTCCTATCGGGTCGTTTCATGCGGACGTGGACCAGTTTTGGGGCTTAAAGCTGCTGTGGGGTCAAAGTCTGGGGAGGGTCATGTTTCTATTATGTATGCCAACTAAACTACAAAAATTAAGATAAAAGGAGACAACCGCTTCTTCATACGAACATAGTCCCCATTTTCCTCCCTGGATATTAACATTTTAGAGTCAGTTATAATATTTCCATACAAGATCTTATTTAGAAGCGGTCGTGCACTATCCTCTTAAAGCCAAACTGAAAATAGAAACTACTTACAGATATAATTTAATAAAAGGTTTCATGATACCTAACTATGTAACTAATCAAGTACCTATACATATATTAAAACCTATTTCTACTGAGGTCCTGAGAATAAGAGTAGGTATGTAAGTAAGAAAAACATTACGCATCCAGACGAACGACAAAGCAGTTAGTCGGCCTGAAAATAAGAAATAAACAAATAAGCGTCATAAATAAAAACATAAACGGTCCACAAGAGAGTCGTACAGATAAAGGAAAATAAATGACGATCCTTACGAAACATACCATTCCTCACCGAACAAAATATCCCATTAAGCTTGTATGTTTCACATATTCGCGTATCTACATAACGCAGTGTTCCCGATATCGAAATGGCGTGTTCGTGACAGAAATAATGTTCGTGACAGAAATAAACGATCTCAAGGGCACAGACGGTGGGCCCTTTGGTTGCATTCGCTCTGAAACCTCTGACAATATACACTAAAATTGGTGTGGGTTACAAACTTGGAGCGTTTCTGCTTGTATATGAGACTAAATAATCTAAATATTACGCGAACAAGCGCACTAAGAAATAAGCAGGGGAAAATTGCTACTTGTATGGTTATGAAACTGAAAGTGCCGAAATTTTATTATCCCCTCTCTCTCTCTCTCTCTCTCTCTCTCTCTCTCTCTCTCTCTCTCAAAAAAGGAACAATAACTTCATAGTTTGTTAGGAAAATATAAAAAAATAACCATTGGAGTCAAATATTTTCTTATATTACATACCTACTACTTCTTAGTGCGTTAGCTCTTTTTATTCGATTCGGCTGAACTCTTAACACTTTTAAAACTCGTCAATAGCATTGCAGTCTTTACGTGATACACCCGGTCTGTAGTTGAGTTCCGCTGTCGCTTACAAATTACACTCCACTACATTAGGACAATTCCAATCGTCCAATAACACGAAAAGCAATATAAAGTTTACGAACGCCGTGATGCGATATTGCCATTGTGTGGGTCAAACCCTTGTTATATTTCTACTCTCGTGACCCATAAAGCTTTTATTAGCTTACTTTTGATTAGAACATGTATAGATGTACTTTGCTAAAATTAACCACAGCTGTTCGAACTACCTAATAATCTACAATCTACAATAATATACCTAGGCATATATTTGGATTTCAGATATTTTTTCAGGTTTGACGTTTCAAGCAGAATAATTAAATTTGAACATGGGCCTTGCTACTTAATTCATAAAAAAAGTAGTAAACCTTTCCATGATTAGACAGGGTTCCATTATATGGGGCAGTATAATAATATCT
This sequence comes from Cydia fagiglandana, assembly GCF_963556715.1. Lineage (NCBI taxonomy): Eukaryota > Metazoa > Arthropoda > Insecta > Lepidoptera > Tortricidae > Cydia > Cydia fagiglandana. The sequence continues at coordinate 8,908,552 of NC_085938.1, read as the reverse complement.
CGGACATTATACCTATGTACTTATGTATGATGAATTATCTGAAATGAATATTATATTTATTAATTGTCTGGCAGGACTTACTACCTGTTCTAAATTTAACCAGCATTATAATTTTCCAGATGGGCACCCGCAAGCTGCTACGAGAGCCGGCAGTACATCTGCAAAACTAAACTAAAGTACCACCGACAACGCAACGCAATCAGCCGCGAACGAAACGACCCGCGGAGCAACGACGTGGTGACCGCCAATCCGTCGCTGAACCCGCTCAAGTCATACGACCTGCGCCCGAGTGCGCTCCGGGCCATGCCGAAGCCACGGCGAAACAAGCGAGGACCGCTCCGGCCGAGTAGGAAGCTCACCCGACCCTTCCCTGGGTAAGATTGCTAAAGAATGTGTTACATCACTCCTCTGCTGCATGCGTATTACGGACGTTATTGATGTGACAAGGCAAATGTCACTTTTTAACACTCTATCACGATGGTAATTGCGACTAACAACAATCAGCCGCGATCGCAACGATCCAAACCCAAGGACCAACGATGTGGCGATCGCCAACCCATCGCTGAACCCAGTACCGTCTTTACCGTAAGGGCACACGAGGCCCGTGCCCGGGGCCCCCATCCTCAGGAGCCCCGAAGGACTGACAGTAACAGTATATTTGATTACCCTTATTAAATAGAAGATAATTGTAGGAATATGTAAATTTAATTAGCTTTCTTTACTTTCCAAAAGGGCCCCAAATTCTTATGTGCCCATGGGCCCCAGCATAGTTCAAGACGGCCCTGGCTGAACCCCTTGAAGTCGTACTCAATTCAATAATTTTAAATTGACCCCATGCGTTTGGCACGTAGTCTAGAATTAACATCGAACAGGTGCGCATAACTCGTAAATAAAATAACAATAGTACGAATTTACTCTAATAAACATTCAGCCATTAATTCGCGTAAAGTGGGTAATAAAGAACTATATTTGTTTTGCTAGTAAGTGGATACCAGCATGTTAACTGCCCATCTGATGTGGTCCAGTTTAGGGTAACGAGAGTTTTAATGGCCAATAAATCTTTAGTGCCTACTTTTGCTGATGTGGTTACAAGTTTTACAGATTTGTAAGAATAAGACTGGTTTTACAGTTGGCTGAAATTAACTTGATTAGTTTACATTAATAGTTGTTAGTCGTAATGCACCGCAAAAATTGCCCTGATACTCTTTGGAGATCCTTGAGCTTTGGAGATATTTGTCCAGTAGAATCATAAAGATACTTATTTCTGTTACTCCTTTTTTGGCATTTGTCGACGAAACCCTAATAAAAATGAGTAAATGCTATGTTTCAGATATCAATGGAACCGCCGTGACCCTGAGGGCTCATTCCAACGGAACGCCGAGCTTCTCACTTCTGGCCGCACCGGACTCAGCCCTCAACAAGTCAACACTCACCTAGCGCGGCTTAAACATTTACGAGACAAGCAGCTAAGGAAAAAGAGAATACGTGACCGAGATGACTGGCTAGTCAACGAGCCCAAGCAAAACATGGCGCACACACACGCGAGGACGTACACTGTGGACAATAACATCAGCGCGTTGCATCCAAAGACAATAGTCGAGGAGTTCGATATGATGCCGCCGCCATCACCCATCGAAGTACGACCAGCACGCCAAACAAATTACGATTAACTCCAATCCAATTTTAAAACCACTAGAATGTGCATTCTCCTTGAAATAATTTAATGACTTAAGGTCACTTTGAAAAACTGAGTGAGAGTTTATTTTTGAAAAGACCTGGTTTATTTTAATAAGTGCACTCTTCTTATCGCCACTTTGGACTCCGTAGTTCGGATCTGCTATGTCATGTACTCAGTAAGTGTTTATAATAAGCAGAAGATGTTAGCTTATTTATTTGCGTTTGTAATGTGATCGCTTAGTCATAGAAATGTGTACACTATTGTGTTCTTCTTCTCTTGTCGTAGAGTAGACAGAACGTGACGATTATACTTCTAAGAAACAATGAGACATGGCTATGCTCTATCCAGCCAACACTTGACTCTTGTGATTTCCTTGGAGCATTCCCACTTTTTTTAATGCAATGATAGATTGTAGTAAGGAAAGGGTGATTTCACCTACTCTGCTGCTGATAGGGTTGGCTGGCCCAAGTCTAGCTAGTCATTGTCATAGGGTAAATGACAGCGACCAACATAATATACCATGCTGTCATATCTCTACATTCAGTGTCAACGATTAATCATTAAGTTATTTGTAAACCATCTCATTATGAGTATTAACTTTAACTCTATCGTCATGTTTCAATTTAGGTTAAGTTAGCTTAGATAATCAATATGACACGCAAACGCGACCTAAAGTGTATTGATTTATTTTTATATCCTCTAAAGAAAGTAATACCACAGACTATAGTCTGTATCTTTAGGTATTTAAATAAAAGTAAACAAACAATTTGTAAATTTTCGGGTAGTTGGGTATAACATTTATTGGTTAACCGACCAATTACAAAACCGCCTGATTCAGTCACTGAACGATCTATTACGAACCTACATTATTTGATCGTGTAATATTCTCATCTACTGCTACTGGGTTAACGAGCCATTTGAGGGTAGATTTTGTTTACTTTTATTTAAATACCTAAAGATATACATAGAGTATAAAACAGGCACAGTAAATCAGAGCCATGTTTCAAACGTAATTACAACATTTTCATGTCGTTTGCTTTTTAGATTTAGGAACTAAAATTAATTATATTTTTGTATTTATAAACAACTAGTCAGTAAGTGTGTTTATTTTAAAGATTTTATATTGTAAGTACAATATTATGTTTGTTTACCATGTTAATATTACCTGTGTTATAAAGCTACACTTGTGTAAAATAAAAATAGCGTAGGTACTCCCATTATATTCCACAAAATCTTTGTCTGATTATATTTCTATATGAGTATTTTATTTATATATCTAATTTATCTTAGACTTATGTAACTAGCATGAAGTTACCTCTATAACCTAAAAAGTATTCATTAGTTTTAAAAACTGTGTCGTACTTTACATTGGCATTTCAAATTTTCTTAGATTTTAAATAATTAGTAACACTAATGTAAATCTTCGGAACAATATTCACAGAGTCATTTATACCTAATCTTTAACGAGAAGTTTCATTATACGTAAAGTGACACATGTTTTACGCTGACCTGACATTAAAGGCCTGTGCACACCGGCTGCGTGTGTGTGACGTGCACGTGCGCGTGCGGCGTTGTAGTATACAGATCCTTATGAGAGATGGCACACCGCTTGCGTGACGTGTGCGTGTGCGGCTCCAACATTTTAGCGCACGCACACGCGCACGTCACGCACACGCAAGCCGGTGTGGCTCGGCCTTAAAGTTAACGGTCATCATGACGCATCAACTTTAGCGATATATATATATAATACTATAGGTACTTAAATATATGTCTGCCCGATATACTTACTTTCTAACTACTACATAGGTAGGTACTGTTTGTTGGGTACTAACTGCACCTACTACTGTGTAAAAACTATCGACCTACCTACTTATATTAGGTAGATATTTAAATGTTGAAGTAAAATTAATAGTACAGATAATGGCAGTTATTTTTGTTATACCCATAAATATATAATTATCTTCATAATTGTAATTCATAATATAATTAAATGAAAGCACAGTAAGTAGTCGTGATCTAGACTGTAGTCATGGTTAGTGCCAATAGTTGGAATCCTCGCATTTATGTTAAGGATATTTATTTTATTGTACGTCTTCGTCGTCTACTTTTAACAGAATATTTATTTATAAACTCATCGGAAAAGTTAATTAGTTTCGTTTGTTTTTAAATCAAAATAAATGTAATAATTTACTAATTAATTAACGTCCTATATGTACATTGCCTTTTTCTTAATTTTCACTGCCGATGATCACTATCGAGTTGGTCAATAAGTATCTATTTCCGTACAGTCAGCAGGGACAGCAGGTGCCGAGAACTTTTTTGAAAGAGCGTGTGTAGATCATTTTGAACACACCACATGCTCAGCGACTTCTGCTGCTGACAATACCTAAGTATCTTCTGTTTGTGTATGATACTTTCTGTAGAATGCTTTTAATTAAATGTATGTCATACCATAGGTAGGTACGTAGATTTATCAATAAAACCCTGCTCTTTACTAATGCGTAGCAGGGTTTAATGCCATATAATGCTTCAGCAATATAGTCTTTCGCATTTGTTTATTAAATCTTGAAATTTATGTTATTTTGTAGATATTACTTTAATCTAAATGAATAGGTACCGAGTTGCGGTTATAACCCCACGTTCTGTTCTAGAATTTTTAGTTTCTTTTTTAACCTGCCAAGAAATGGAAGCAAATAAAGATTAAAATACCACCCTTTTTGTTTAAATGTCATCCACAGGATCTATCCAAAAATTATGAATATTAGGTACAGTCGCCATCAGATATATCGGAGCGGCCAAGGTGTTCACAAAATCTGAACAAGCACTCTAACGCTCTGACAATAGAGGCGTGCTCAGATATTTGTGAGCACCTTGGCCGCTCTGATATATCTGATGGCGACTGTACCTACACACAATCACACATTAAATGTTGATAATAAAATAATTACCAAGAGTCATTATACTTGATACACCTAAGTTTATATTGTAAAGAGATTACAGGAAAATTATGCATATGAAAATTAAATCAGAAAATTTAGAAGTATATTTCAACAGGCGAAATTAAAAATAGACTTTAAAAACATAAGTTCTTTTTACACAATTTCTGTGAATTCATCAGTAGGTTAAGTAAACTAAAGTGAGTAATTTCTTATTGTATTCATGTTTAAATTAATAAACGAATCAGAGAAAACATTGTATTTTGTTTCTTCAGCGTCTAACTCCTTATAGAGCACATAATATCTATGAGAAAACCTAAAAAGTACACCTCATATTAAATTAATGTAGTCGTGTGAAGAAAAAAAATAAAGATTGATTTTCCTTGACATTTAAAATATCTGGAACTTCAGCGTGACTTCTTTTAACTGTGCAGTGAGCATGGAACTTGCCTTGAGCTAGATATACGAGTACTATATAGTTATACCATTTTTAGGGTTCCTTAACCAAAGGGTAAAAACGGGACCATATTACTAAGAATCCGCTGTCCGTCTGTGTGTCCTTTTGTATGTCTGTCTGTCACCAGGCTGTATTTCATGTGAACCGTGCTAGCTATAGACAGTTGAAATTTTCACAGATGTGTTTTTCTGTTGCCGCTATAACAACAAATACTAAAAACAGAATAAAATAAATATTAAAGTGGGACTCCCATACAACAAACGTTATTTTTTTGCCGTTTTTTTCGTAACGGTACGGAACCCTTCGTGCGCGAGTCCGACTCGCACTTAGCCGGTTTTTTGTAATCGTATGGCATGAAAAATCACATAACCATCAAAAATTTATCGGGTAGGTGTGTACAAATTGATGTCCAAGCTTCTCATTGAGCTGCGTCGGTACTAATGGGACAGGTCTTCGGCCTTTATACCAACTACTTGTCGTCGATAGTCTGAAATGTTCGAAACTTGAGAATCGAGACATGTACCAAAGAGCAAAGTAAGTATGCATGTACCATGTGCCACTGTATGTCTTGTCATCCACCACCACCACCGCTCGGTTAAATTTCCGTCATAAATAAGACCACGAATTAAATAAGACAAATTGCCATGACCTGTACGTCAGCCCACGGCCCACCGATTTATTTTTAAATGAACTCGACGTCTAACGCCATCTGGTGTTGAGTAGTAAAACTTTATGGTAAGAGCCTGATTTAATTCATAGGCTCGAAGCAAAACTAACAATATATAGGCAGAGCCGTGTCGTTTTCTCTGTATACCTCTTAATAACTCTTTCTACATCTGTTAAATTCCTACCCGGAGTAGGTAGTTTGAAAAAGAACATCGTTTCGTTTGTTAATTGACGCAATTGTTTTTTTTATTTACATAAATAATTGTCATTTTAGGATATTTCCATACAAAATTAAAGACAATGAATAATAGGCTTAAACAGAGTTTATTTTTATTTTGGTACTAATGGGAGTGAAAGAGTGAGTTAAAATACTGAGAACATATGGTATATGGCACCACAGAAAAAATACTACCGTAAAAAAACAGTTTTCTTTTTTTGTAACCTTTTAATTTGTATTTGCTGCACTCGAGTGTACGTGGTCCGTCGGCGGAAAACGTGGCGTACTGATAAATTCATTAAAAAGTAATAGGGGCCTGCTATATTATTCGAACCTTTTAGGACGCTGGTGGCCCACATAGCTGAGTAAAAATATTTAAGTTATTCAGGAACATATAATAAGTAGTTTAGGACATTTGGGAGGCGTGCACGGAGCCGAAGCCAACACGTAGAGGCCCTTCTGGCACTTTAATGAAATGTAAGGGGTACACCGTGCGGAGGCTGCCATTGCCCGAGTCATCATGGGACGCGCGCAGAGGCAGCACCCGCCAGGGTCTAACGAATTTACAATAGTTAATTATTATATTCGGTCTAAAATCGGCTGAGGCTAGCCGAGGATCGTTGACCCTAGTAAAAGTTGCCAACATGCAAAGCTGGCGAGATGTGGCGATAATGTTGCCATGGCTACCGTGTACAAACAACATCGGGGAATTACTTTTAATAAGTTTAATAACTAACCCTAGATTTTTTCGATCTAAGCTTTAACGCATAGGTAATTAACATGTACGTATAATCATAAATATCATAATAGACCTAATGGTGAAATTGGTATTTAATAAGTTTGTCACCTAGCTTATTCTTTTTTTCGTTTAGGTATTATATTATCTAGGTACATACCTTACTGTCAGCTGCGTGTACTCTTATATTCCACTTTTCCGCACGTGTGTGAAAGACATGTTTTTTTGTTTTTCAATAATTTTGCAAATACATTTTAATAATTTTGAGGAGGTAGTCCAATAGTTATTTGTACAACAAGAGATCAAAGTTTGATATTTCTTCGAGTGCTTATTTTGAGTCCCGTGCAAGCGAAAGATTCTATAATAGATTCACGAGCGTAGCGAGTGAATCTAATTTAGAATCTTGAGCGTAGTAAGGGATTCAAAAGCGCACGAGATGTAAATAACTTTGATCTCGTGTAGTACACAAAATTTTTCACCCTAAGCAGTGAGAACATACCTAGAGGGACAGAGATAATAGAACCCAAGTATATCGAACTTGTATTAGACTTCGCATGTTGAAATGACATTTGACTATAAAAGCCACCTGAATGACATTTTGTCTCACTCAGTGAGCAAAATGCGATTTTGCTCACTCATACTGTCTCACTAAGTGAGCAAAATACGATTTTGCTCACTGAGTGAGACAAAATGACTCAGTGAGCAAAATCGCATTTTGCTCACTGTTTTTAAGAAGCAAAGTACCCTTGTTCGAGCTGCTGAGGTGAAAACTAAATTTCCTATTGTTTAAACAACGTAGTTGCTTAAGTATTTACTAATAGACAATTTAATATGAGAGTAGGTAGGTATATAGTTATAATATAAAAAACAGGTACTATATAATCGAAACAAACCTATAACATATCGAATTAGAAAACCTGTAAGTAATAAACGTAAACACTGCTGTATGAGGATAAATAAAGTACCTCAGGCATAGTAAACAAACAAAACAAAGCAGTTTGGCATACTTACTGTAATTTACAATAGCCTACCTAATTACCAGTTCAAATACCTATGAATGTACCTATGCTAAGATTCTTCTAGGGCCGATTTAGAAATAACATAAAATAGGTATGTTTCCTGATAAACAAAATGTGATGTGGGCAACTTTCAGTAAATTGGTATACGTATATACCTACTATACCTAGGTACAGGTATTTTTCCTTGTAGTAGGTAATTGGATAGGTACTTTCAATTGTTCCTTATTCACTTGAAAACACGCAGCGTACTGCGATAGGTTAACCTCCTTATGGAATGGATTTGCATTTATCCAACCCGTTTATATGTACGAACTGTATATCACTCGGGTATTCACCGTGTCCGGCCGTTCTCTTTGCACACACTTAAAATGGAATTGAAATTAAATTAAAATTGTATTCTTAAATATGCTCTAACTCCCTCTCAAGATTAAAACTTAAGCTTATAAGAGCGGGATGTACCTAATAATTATTATTATAAGTTATATATTGAACATGAATTGTATTTGTATTCTTCACGCAGTTCACGGCAGAATGGAGTACGATGCGTTTAATACATCCAGTATCATTTTAAGACTTACAGGAATAGCTAGTTTATTGCGAGTTATATTTTCGTATTTATCTCTTGCTTTAATGTCGGTAAGTTATCTTTTTATTAAGTAAATATCAAACTATAGAAATTAATTTAAATATATTAACGTAAGATTAAATCTTCAAGAAATTGTTTAAGTAGATGGTTCCATTCATATTTATTTACCTATTTTTTAAGTTTTTTGTTTATAAATCGGTTAATGTAAACTTTTTGTAAAGTTTTCTACGTGGAATGCCATAATTAAGTCTATTTTTCATGTATCCCCTAATGTACAATTGTTTAACACAACCCTTTGTGTTTACGGTAGTTCCAGTGGCACACTGCTCACCTCATTCCGTCTTATCCCAACACATCTAACGCTACGTCTTACGTAGGCGAACAACGCGCGAACGCGGCGCGGCGCGGCGCGGCGAAATCAATCCTTTGATGCCCATAGAAGTGTCCTACGTAAGCGATCTCGTTGCGAACGCGGTGCGGCGCGATTTGCACGCGAATGTCAGGCGGCGCGGCGCGGCGCGGCGGCGGCCGTTTTCGCCGCGCCGCGCCGCGCCGCGTTCGCGCGTTGTTCGCCTACGTAAGACGTAGCGTTAGGTTGGTATGAAGAAATGAAAGCATTTAAAGCTTTTTTACTTCATATTTTGAGACTTCTATGGTTGAAATATACTCAAAAAATACATACTAAAAATATTGCATATTTATTTCAAATAAGTACCTATTCATTTGATAAATAGGTATCTACATTATTCTTTGACGGCCTCCTATCCTAGTCGGTAGTGCCTACGAGGAGGAGGACCCGGGTTCGAATTTTATTTATTATTCCAGTCATTTCTAAATCCAAACTTCGAACAGACTTAAACTCAATTCGTCAATAAGGAAATCATTGTATATTATCCTTGAACATGTACTTAATTTAATTAATTTTTCAGGCATGGAACTAAAAGTAGCAACATGCTTTGCACTGTTTCTTTCCATCTTTAAAACTGTCCACGCTGAACCAAATTGCAGGAATGGCTTCGGAGCAACCGGACCCAACGTCATCTGTACTTCGGGAGCTGAAGATTACGTTCTAAGGAAAGGCCTAGTGTCGGATAATGATCGTACAACAGCTATAGTACTAAAAGGTTGCCGGATTACCAGTATTGAAGTAGGCGCTCTCAACGCCCTACCCGCTTTAGAAGATATCGACCTTTCTCAAAACTCATTGCAAGTTCTTACCGGAATGTTTGACCAAACACCTAATTTGCTCAAACTTAATCTAAGCAACAACAGAATAGAAAGCATACAACTTAATATTTTCGACGCATTGACAAAATTAAAGTCCCTAGATTTATCAAATAATGTAATTTTGGGAAGAAATTTAGAATCTAGAATATTCGAAGAGTTACATCGCATCGAGTTTCTAGATTTGTCTGGAAACTTCATGACTGGCACGCCTGATAATTTGCTTCAGGCATTACAAACTATAAAGACTTTGAAATTGTCGAGGTGTAATTTGGAAGAAGTCCCCAAATTCGCCACGCACCCTAATTTAAACTCTACGACACGCCTGACATTGTCGTCAAACCAAATTACCAGGCTTCACGACAAATTGTTTATCAATGCTGAAAACCTTGAATCTATCGAGTTTGATGATAACCTTATCGAATTTATACATGAGGATGTTTTTAAATCTTTGAAAAACATTAAAACTATTTCACTTCAACATAACAAAATAAAGGATCTTCCTGAAAGTCTGTTTAAAAGTTTACCTAAGCTGGGCAACATAAATTTATCGCATAACCTCATAGAATACATGCCCGTTAACGCTTTTCGACATACCGGCCTGAAAAATTTGAACCTGGCGGATAATAAATTTACCTATCTCCAAGACAACTTCTGTTTGGAGTTACGTAACTCTGGTGTGCGATTGAAAAAATTTTACTTTAACCAGAACCCTTGGCAATGTGCCTGTTTGAATGACATTCTGATCGAAGTCAAGAAGATGGGTATACAATATAACGGGGCAAAATATATTGGGCAGGAGCCGGTATGCGTAACCACCAAGGAATTTAACTGTAAGAGGCAACCAAACTTCAATGAAGAATTCATGGATTTGTACAATGATATCATTGGTTAAATAAATAGAGTCATGTCTTGGAAACTGTGTTTTTCTGATTTAATGCGATTCTCCCTATAACATACTAAAATACTGTTTTAAATAAAATTAATCGTTTCATCTTATCTATTAATAATATAGCCCATACTATGCTTCTAGACTGGCTTAAAGCCTAAACAATTATATCGAATTACAGAGCTACGCTAATTTCTTTCCAGAATCACATTATTAACCATACTTGTTGATATTTGTTTGTTGACCACTGATTAACAGTCTGCCGGACGGTATCGGCCTGTCAGTTAGAACAAAATTTAGACAGTTCCGAACAACTGACAGACCGATACCGTCCGGCGGACTGTTAATCAGTGGACCCCTTTAATTCAAAAACTGCAGACATGCCTATAAGCAATATTGTCATATTATTTAGGAAGCAAACAACATAAGGTTTACTCAGGTAATTCCGAATGTCGAAAACTGTCGGATAATTCCGAAAAGAGACTTTTATTATGATGGAATTAAAGGTGATTTTCATCTGAATTTCGGTTTTATCCGACATTCGGTATTCCCCGAATACACCTTACATAGTTGCAATATTCTCTTCCATAATAGATAGTTGGCAGCAAGTACTTCTATGCCCTGACTGACCACTGTCACGCAAATATTCTGATCGCTATCTTTCATTTTACTATTTACTGGATACCTAATAGGTTATAAAAATGCGATGTTATGGTGTTATAAAATAAATTCATCGTTCATCGTTTGTCATATTTGTCATTTATTCATATATTTATTTATTTATTTCGTTTGCCATTTACTTTATGGACACTGGTTTCATAACTGATATTTAAATAGTACCCAGGTACCATATCTACTATTATCTACCTACTAAAATTAGATCATATAATTTAGCGAAGGTTACCTACACTTTATGCCTTACAAAATTCCACCTTCCGAAATCGGATTTTAATTTCGAAGGAAACCTAACCGATTTGTTATTTAGGAACATAACACGTAAAGTAGATGTCAAGATTTTTATAATTTCCATAGAGGTGGTATTTAATCACGAAAACGCCTAATAAATGATATAACTCGGTGTCAAACGGAACACAATACATATGAAATGAAACAGTAGTCTTAGACAGTGAGTTACCTTTAATTAGATCTCGTAGAACCATACTTGATGCTACCATACTATGGAGGTCCTATGTTCACGTTCAGCAGTGGACGTCTTATGGCTGAGATGATGTTGATGATCTAAAGGCCACGCTAGAAGTTGGCATGACTCTGACTCATGACTTTGTTAACAAAAAGCATTAAAAAATATTTACTAATATAACTAAACTTTCATTACTAAGTACTAGTTTAAGTATCGGTCATTTTACCCTCAGTCTCAGTATCAGGTTTCATGCATTTTATTTTATTTATTTTTATTTTTATGGTACTCTGTCAATTATGTTTGCCACACAGCTCAACAAGGCTCTATTTATTCTTCAAAAACTGATGAGAAAGTTGAATTTTACAAGACTGGCAAAATTATTTGGTTAAGGTAGTGCTCATTTTGAGTTATATCTTCATGTCGGCTGGTAGAAATGACTTTTATAAATATTTTACAGCGTTTATTTGGATTTTATTTGTAATTCGTATTTTTCTCGCGTTGGTGTGGTGAAATTGTTTCACTCCGTAGCAAAGTTCGTTTAACCCTCGGACCTTGAAACCCTCGCAACGTTCAAGACTCCACTTTTCGAACTACATGCAACTCTACGCGCTCGTGGTTTTATTTTATAATCTTCAGCTTGCTTGGTTATCATTATGAGCACAACCAAAGTGAAGAAGAGTACCTAATCAAGAAACTAAGCAACGTCTCGATAAAACAAAACTCAAAAGTTAAACTTCTGTTTGACCATGTATTGTACCAATGTCAAATCTTTTCCGATATTAGTTCGTTGGCATTTGAACGTTCCACGCAATTCTCTCTTTAAATATGTATAGGGGTGGTAGCCCGCTAGCCAATACAAGACATTAGCCTCAAATTTATCAAGAATACCTACGCTCAGCCGAGTCGTTTACCTATGTTAATGAATTTAGGGTTTACGAACTTTTTAATCAATTGTTTCTTGTTCTAGGTATAACGGTTTTGCGTGGTAGGTAGTCAAATTATTCCGACATATTTAAAGCGCTTAACTATGCTTAAAAATATTCACGTTCACTAGTTCTACATAGGTATGTTTAAACGGTGTGTTAGGTAGTTAGGCTAACCTTTCTGTACCTTGATCTAACCAAGAATAGAATGCTCTAACAGCGGAAAAAAACTATCAAGGTTTTCAAGGGAGGCTATAACTTCAGACACATTAACAACTACCACATCTTTTAACTAAATCGAATACCAATCATGTAGGTACCTTAAGGATTAATAAGGCCAAGTGTACAACTAAATGATGTCAATAAGTTAACAAGTGCATCAGATACTTATCTAAAAATATCCATGTTCCTAAAAAGGTGCATCCGTGAAAACTAATTGACAATTAAAGATAATACGTGGGCCATCCTGAAAATTTCTGGATTCTGATATATGAGACGACTTATTTTTTCTAAGTGGCCAGTCCAGGAATATTCAGTATGTCCTACGTAGGTACGTTTGGAAGTAGGGTTGCCAGATGGTCGGGATTTGGCGGGATTCTCCCGATTTTTAGCATGTGTTCCCGATTCCCGACAAAGTGAAAACTGTCCCGAAAAACAGCTTTACGTTATAAAACAATGATTTCAAGTTCCGAACTATCGTCGAGTGAGCGAGCGACCCGTGTCGCACATGAGTGAGACTGTTCAAGATCTCAAAGAATTTATACTATTTTTATATAAAAACGTCTATGAGCAGAGCAGCTGACGTAGTGCCAATAATGTAAAATACCCGACTTAAGTTCCAAAATCCCGAAAAATATATATTTTTTCCCGATAATAGCGCCTTTCGATCTGGCAACCCTATTTAGAAGTGCAAAAATCAATTTTATTCTCAAGGTTCTGTCCACTGAAAGTATTAAGTGTAAGCATGCGACTTTTACCACTTTCATCGCCCATTAGTCAGTTTGCTGAGCTAACCTTGATCGAACCTGACCATGACCAATGACAAATGAATACCTACCTAGTCTACCTACCTAGTGTAACTGTGTTATGCGCGTTAATAACTACCTACCTACTTTTAGTATTAAAATAAAAAAAACCGGCCAAGTGCGAGTCGGACTCGCACACGAAGGGTTCCGTACCATTATCTAAAAAAACGGTCACCCATCCAAGTACTGACCCCACCCGACGTTGCTTAACTTCGGTCAAAAATGACGTTTGTTGTATGGGAGCCCCACTTAAATCTTTATTTTATTATGTTTTTAGTATTTGTTGTTATAGCGGCAACAGAAATACGTCAACTGTGAAAATATCAGCTGTCTAGCTATCACGGTTCATGAGATACAGCCTGGTGACGGACGGACGGACGGACGGACAGCGGAGTCTTAGTAATAGGATCCCGTTTTACCCTTTGGGTACGGAACCCTAAAAACAAAATTTCCTAAAGAAACTCCTATGAAACAAACAAAATTTAAAAAGACATCAACGCGTGCCGACTGAACCTCATTCACTTTGATTACTATACAACACCTTATCTTAAGTACCTACTATTTAAGACTAATGCCTTGAGCATAATAACGAGGACCATCGCGCCGCACCGCGGTCACAACGAGATCGCTTACATAGGACACTTCTATGGGCATCAAAGGATTGATTGAGCCGCCTCGCGCCGCGTCCCGCCGTTTCGCTTCGGGATCGCGCGATGTTCGCCTACATAAGACGCTGCGTAAGCAAGATCCATATTTATTAAAAAACTTTCAACTTTCAAGATTCTTACAGATTCTGTCAAACAACATCCCATTTGACAGTATCTGTCAACAATAATACTTAAGTAATTTTATTTTGTACTTAACCATGACAAAATATGATCTTACACTAAATTTGACAAAAAAACTGTCAAATTTGACAGTTTGACAGATCATGTCAATATACACTGGGACACTATAACATGTCACTTTGTACCAAATATTCCCATACGAAACCCAAAAAGTCGCCCAAAAATATATAAGCACAGCGATCACTGGGGCTGCAAGTGCGTTGCCGGCCCTTAAGATGAGAAATGCAGTCTACAAAAAATTACCCAACATTGACATTTAGTACTAAACTATGACAAAATATAATACTTTACCCTAAATTTGACAAAAACGAACAAATTTGACAGTTTGACAGATTATGTCAATATACATTATGCCATGTCACTTTGTACTAAATATTACCATACACATAAATGCATGTATATAAGTAGCGTACACGAAGAGAGGCCTATACTCAGCAGTGGGCGACTGAAAGCGAAAATGATGATGATGATGATGATGATGATGATGATGATGATGATGATGATGATGATGATGATGATGATGATTACCATATAAATCATGACCCGAACTTACTAACCCGAAATTACAAAAAAAAAAATTAATCTATGTAAAACGGTCAAGTGCGAGTCGGATTTCAATATATCCATACAAAAAGTCATCAGCGCCTGATGGAGTTAATAGCAAAGTTTTTTCGTAAATTCGTACCTTCAGAACGATATATCTCGAAAACGGTAAGAGATAAAGCAAAATGGACTTCAGTTTTGAGCTGACGTTAGTACAAAGTACTAAACGATTAATGCATTTCCGTATACATAGACCTTTTTTGGGACCGATTTGGACAAAAAAAAAATCAAAAAATGAAAAATAAAAATTTGACCCGGGTCTAAAATCTTTATTTTTAGAGCTAGAGAGATGAAAAAAAAACCATTTCTGTAAAATTTTAATATCTTTTGTACAACCCCAAATCCAACCATATAGTCTTGTAACTTTAATTAAAAAAAAAATAACTTTGGTCAAAAATCACGTTTGTTGTATGGGAGCCCCATTTAAATCTTTATTTTATTCTGTTTTTAGTATTTGTTGTTATAGCGGCAACAGATATACATCATCTGTGAAAATTTCAACTGTCTAGCTATCACGGTTCGTGAGATACAGCCTGGTGACAGACGGACGGACGGACGGACAGCGAAGTCTTAGTAATAGGGTCCCGTTTTACCCTTTGGGTACGGAACCCTAAAAGATACTTTTCTCCAATATGCTCGGAAATGTTCACCTTACTGTAGCAAAAATAGTACGGGAAGTTCTTCGTTAATGTCAAACTCTAACTAAAAAACATCAAACTATCGCTGTCCTGTTCTAGCGGACGGGAAGTAAAAAAACACTACAGTAATAACTTATTACTGTAGTGTTTTTTACTTTTTAATAATAAAAAACGCAAACAGCCAATTATTATTGCCGCGAGCCGCTTCTACACGACCCGATCAGCTATCATTTCACGTGTATGATCGTGCGAATACTGCTTAATAAAATCAAAGATTATTTTTATATTTTTTTTAAATCTCATCCGTGTTCATAAAGCTTACATAGTTTGTCAAAGGACTTTCTCATTTCAAACATAGACAAAGAGAATGATACTATCTTTGTCTTACACTAGTACTAGCACCCAAAAGAAAAGGATGGGTGTAGTTTTCCTGGTTCTTACTGACTGAAAAGTTGGTTTGACAAACTATATTGCGCAATTATATTGAATGAACGAATATTGAATGGTACTGAATGGCAGAATAAGTTTGTGCCTTTAACTTTTAAAAATTAATTAAAGAGGGAAATTGTTTTTGACATTTTGGATGTGAAGGTTTGATTTGAGTGATGCTTGATGCTTAAATAATAATTATTTTAGCTTATTTCCTCGCATGTTTGGAGAAAAGCACTATATATGCCTCGGCAGGAATAGCAATTCGTGGATTCGTCTTCTTTGTCGGACTCCGCTTCGCGTCGTCCGACAAAATCGAAACTCATCCACGAATTGCCCTTTCCCGGCCTCTGCAATAATGTACTATTATTTTAGAGAAAAAAATATCAATTCCAGAAAACTAGTTTTTTCATACAATGCTAAAAACTTTCGATTTAATATTAGTGGTACAGTCACCTGCATTAATATGTTAGGTACTCTTCGAAAAACTAAATTTATGTGACTCTTATCTACAGATGAGATCTTGTCCGATATTTTTGTGGCCTTTATTATTGCACGTGACTGTACAAGAGTTTCTCAAGACGAACTATGCATGTACATATCTGTATGTTGAATAGGTAGGTACTCTAAAAAAATATCCGTAACATATAACATATATAGTAACAGCACCAGTCATGGGACATTTAAGAGGAAAGTTGCAGTATTTATGATATTTCCCTTATACATGTAAATGGTCTACCGCTTAGCGTGTTAAAAGATGAAAGTCCTATCCGTCTTTCATGTTTTAGGCGTGTTGTATCAAAGATACTGCAATTAGTTTCCACATATTTAACAAATTAAAACTATGCTTTTTTTCTCCACTCATGGACACCAAAGTTCCAGTAATGGGCCCCCGGTAATGGACGTGGATCCAGTAATGGGCCCCCTATAATGGACATTGCTCTATCAGTATAAAATATTGAAATGGGGAATAAATTACGGCAAAATAAAATAATTTTTGGCATAAGCTTTTATCGCTGAATGTATTTTTCCTTCCACAGCCAATTATTATTGTATTAGATCCATCGAGACAATTCTAATATACTAGGGTTAGGGTAATATACTTGACACAATTAGGGTTTTATGCCATAAAGTTCCCATGGCCACCTCCTGTCTCCATCATCAGATCAGGTCCATGTTATCATAATATTGCATTATCATCCGATTTGCATACTCAATTACGTACTTACACAAAATTTCAACTGAATCGGAAATCGAAACGTGGCTCAAATTCAGCTACCAAGATTGGACCCACACTTACTAACAGGGCAAGTTACATAAAAGTTTGGAAAAACGATATTAATTTATCCGAAGTCCGAGAATACCTCCTGATTGACATATTTCTTAACTACATTTTATTTCTGTATTGTTTAAACATGAAATTATGGCATAGCAAGCATCATTCTGTCATTTGTCCCATCATAGAAGGTACGCAGTTTTACAGCTCCTATAATGGGATTGGGCCAAATACCACTATTTTTAGGGTTCCGTACCCAAAGGGTAAAACGGGACCCTATTACTAAGACTTCGCTGTCCGTCCGTCCGTCCGTCCGTCCGTCCGTCCGTCCGTCCGTCCGTCCGTCCGTCCGTCCGTCCGTCCGTCCGTCCGTCTGTCACCAGGCTGTATCTCACGAACCGTGATAGCTAGACAGTTGAAATTTTCACAGATTATGTATTTCTGTTCCCGCTATAACAACAAATACTAAAAACAGAATAAAATAAAGATTTAAATGGGGCTCCCATACAACAAACGTGATTTTTGACCAAAGTTATTTTTTTTTTATTAAAGTTACAAGACTATATGGTTGGATTTGGGGTTGAACAAAAGATATTAAAATTTTACAGAAACGGTTTTTTTTTCATCTCTCTAGCTCTAAAAATAAAGATTTTAGACCCGGGTCAAATTTTTATTTTTCATTTTTTGATTTTTTTTTTGTCCAAATCGGTCCCAAAAAAGGTCTATGTATACGGAAATGCATTAATCGTTTAGTACCGTGTACTAACGGCAGCTCAAAACTGAAGTCCATTTTGCTTTATCTCTTACCGTTTTCGAGATATATCGTTCTGAAGGTACGAATTTACGAAATAACTTTGCTATTAACTCCATCAGGCGCTGATGACTTTTTGTATGGATATATTGAAATCCGACTCGCACTTGACCGTTTTACATAGATTAATTTTTTTTTTGTAATTTCGGGTTAGTAAGTTCGGGTCATGATTTATATGGTAATCATCATCATCATCATCATCATCATCATCATCATCATCATCATCATCATCATCATCATCATCATCATCATCATTTTCGCTTTCAGTCGCCCACTGCTGAGTATAGGCCTCTCTTCGTGTACGCCACTTATATACATGCATTTATGTGTATGGTAATATTTAGTAAGTGACATGGCATAATGTATATTGACATAATCTGTCAAACTGTCAAATTTGTTTTTTTTTGTCAAATTTAGTGTAAAGTATTATATTTTGTCATAGTTTAGTACTAAATGTCAATGTTGGGTAATTTTTTGTAGACTGCATTTCTCATCTTAAGGGCCGGCAACGCACTTGCAGCCCCAGTGATCGCTGTGCTTATGTATTTTTGGGCGAGTTTTTGGGTTTCGTATGGGAATATTTGGTACAAAGGGACATGTTACAGTGTCCCAGTGTATATTGACATGATCTGTCAAACTGTCAAATTTGACAGTTTTTGTCAAATTTAGTGTAAGATCATATTTTGTCATGGTTAAGTACAAAATAAAATTACTTAAATATTATTATTGAATAGAATAGAATAGAATAGAATAGGTAATTATATGGTAATCATCATCATCATCATTTTCGCTTTCAGTCGCCCACTGCTGACCTATAGGCCTCCCTTCGTGTACGCCACTTATAAACATGCATTTATGTGTATGGTAATATTTAGTACAAAGTGACATGGCATAATGTATATTGACATAATCTGTCAAACTGTCAAATTTGTTTATTTTTGTCAAATTTAGTGTAGAGTATTATATTTTGTCATAGTTTAGTACTAAATGTCAATGTTGGGTAATTTTTTGTAGACTGCATTTCTCATCTTAAGGGCCGGCAACGCACTTGCAGCCCCAGTGATCGCTGTGCGTATGTATTTTTGGGCGAGTTTTTGGGTTTCGTATGGGAATATTTGGTACAAAGGGACATGTTACAGTGTCCCAGTGTATATTGACATGATCTGTCAAACTGTCAAATTTGACAGTTTTTGTCAAATTTAGTGTAAGATCATATTTTGTCATGGTTACCTAAGTACAAAATAAAATTAATTAAATATTATTATTGAATAGAATAGAATAGAATAGGTAATTATATGGTAATCATCATCATCATCATTTTCGCTTTCAGTCGCCCACTGCTGACCTATAGGCCTCTCTTCGTGTACGCTACTTATATACATGCATTTATGTGTATGGTAATATTTAGTACAAAGTGACATGGCATAATGTATATTGACATAATCTGTCAAACTGTCAAATTTGTTCGTTTTTGTCAAATTTAGTGTAAAGTATTATATTTTGTCATAGTTTAGTACTAAATGTCAATGTTGGGTAATTTTTTGTAGACTGCATTTCTCATCTTAAGGGCCGGCAACGCACTTGCAGCCCCAGTGATCGCTGTGCTTATATATTTTTGGGCGACTTTTTGGGTTTCGTATGGGAATATTTGGTACAAAGTGACATGTTATAGTGTCCCAGTGTATATTGACATGATCTGTCAAACTGTCAAATTTGACAGTTTTTTTGTCAAATTTAGTGTAAGATCATATTTTGTCATGGTTAAGTACAAAATAAAATTACTTAAGTATTATTGTTGACAGATACTGTCAAATGGGATGTTGTTTGACAGAATCTGTAAGAATCTTGAAAGTTGAAAGTTTTTTAATAAATATGGATCTTGCTTACGCAGCGTCTTATGTAGGCGAACATCGCGCGATCCCGAAGCGAAACGGCGGGACGCGGCGCGAGGCGGCTCAATCAATCCTTTGATGCCCATAGAAGTGTCCTATGTAAGCGATCTCGTTGTGACCGCGGTGCGGCGCGATTTGATGAATGCTGATGGTCCTCGTTATTATGCTCAAGGCATTAGTCTTAAATAGTAGGTACTTAAGATAAGGTGTTGTATAGTAATCAAAGTGAATGAGGTTCAGTCGGCACGCGTTGATGTCTTTTTAAATTTTGTTTGTTTCATAGGAGTTTCTTTAGGAAATTTTGTTTTTAGGGTTCCGTACCCAAAGGGTAAAACGGGATCCTATTACTAAGACTCCGCTGTCCGTCCGTCCGTCCGTCCGTCCGTCACCAGGCTGTATCTCACGAACCGTGATAGCTAGACAGCTGATATTTTCACAGTTGACGTATTTCTGTTGCCGCTATAACAACAAATACTAAAAACATAATAAAATAAAGATTTAAGTGGGGCTACCATACAACACACAAAGGTGTATTTTTTTTCAGTGACACGACAACTTTTGGGTTGACGCCAATTTCTTAAAAAGCAACCAAATTTAATGAAACTTCAAACTGAAACAGCTCTAGGACTCTTATTTATGATAATATACAGCCAGTGTTTATAAACTACTTTTAGATACTTATTTTAGAGGAATTATGTTTTTTTGTCCCATTACTGGTTCCACGTCCATTATAGGGTATACTACTATACGAATTCTTAACAACTTCGCTAAGAGAGGTGAGTTAATTTATTAAATTTTAATTAATTAATACTTGATGAAAACTAGAATGTGTTTTGTTAATTGCATTTACCATGAGATAAGGTATACAACACACTATGTTGTGACTCCACAGATGTAAAAAAATAGTGGTATTTGGCCCAATCCCATTATAGGAGCTGTAAAACTGCGTACCTCCTATGATGGGACAATTGACAGAATGATGCTTGCCATGCCATAATTTCATGTTTAAACAATACAGAAGTAAAATGTAGTTACGAAATATGTCAATCAGGAGGTATTCTCGGACTTCGGATAGATTAATATCGTTTTTCCAAACTTTTATTTAACTTGGCCTGTTAGTTAGTGTGGGTCCAATCTTGGTAGCTGAATTTGAGCCACTTTTCGATTTCCAATTCAGTTGAAATTTTGTGTAAGTACGTAATTAAGTATGTAAATCGGATGATAATGCAATATTATGATAACATGGACCTAATCTGATGATGGAGACAGGAGGTGGCCATGGGAACTTTATCGCAATAAACCCTAACTAATTGTGTTTGGGTATATGTATTAGAATTATCTCGATGGATCTAATACAATAATAATTGGCCGTGGAAAGAAAGATACATTCAGCAATAAAGCTTATACCAAAAATTGATTTTTTTTCCCTAACTTATTCCCCATTTCAATATTTTATACTGATAGAGCAATGTCCATTATAGGGGGCCCATTACTGGATCCACGTCCATTACCGGGGGCCCATTACTGGAGCATTGGTGTCCATGACTGGAGAAAAAAAGCAGTTTTAATTTGTAAAATATGTGGAAACTAATTGCTGTATCTTTGATACAACACGCCTAAAACATGAAAGAAGGATAGGACTTTCATCTTTTAACACGCTAAGCGGTAGACCATTTACATGTATACGGGAAATATCATAAATACTCCAAATTTCCTCTTAAATGTCCCATGACTGGTGCTGTTACTATAGTGGTATTTTTTTTCAGTGACACGACAACTTTTAGGTTGACACCAATTTCTTAAAAAACAACCAAATTTGATAAAACTTCAAACTGAAACAGCTCTAGGACTCTTATTTATGATAATATACAGCCAGTGTTTATAAACTACTTTTAGATACTTATTTTAGAGGAATTATGTTTTTTTGTCCCATTACTGGTTCCACGTCCATTATAGGGTCCACTACTATAATAAATTAAACTTATTATAATAAGTCATGTTCATATTTTAGACAGGTACTATCTAAGAGCCGAGACAAAGGTCTTATGTTTTTGACCTAACCATCATAAAACAAATGATGAAATGTAATGAATCAATAATTATAATAATCTTCAAAACAACCGACAGGCCGCCAGCGCCACCTTCAAAATCCATCCACTATACTATACCTTAGTACCTATACCTATTTTCTTACAGGTAACCAAAATACATAGGTCTCTAGATATGTAAATAAAAAGTTCTCTGATACCAAGTTTCGTAATTATGTCGTAGGGGAAAGAGGCTCATTCAAAATTGGTTACTGTTTTCACAACCGTCATAATTTTCCGAAGA
The DNA here is from genome assembly GCF_963556715.1 of Cydia fagiglandana. NCBI lineage: Eukaryota > Metazoa > Arthropoda > Insecta > Lepidoptera > Tortricidae > Cydia > Cydia fagiglandana. The sequence goes on along the minus strand of NC_085938.1, from coordinate 8,886,227 downwards.
AATAAAGTATTATGAACAGACATCGTAACTTTTACAGCATTTTTGATGCAGCGGAGTGGTGTTAACGGAATTGGCATAGTTAATTCCAACTGAAATGGTAAATTAAGGTTAATATTAACGTAATGAAAAAAAAAATGTAAAAAAAGTTTATTGTATAAAATTAGACATACAGTAAATCACGTCCCTGAGTCCTGATCTAGGAAACCCTGTGTTACAGGACCCAGTTTCGTTACTTATACTAGTTTCTTTAATCTATATACCTATTGGTAGGTACAAATTTTACAGAGAGTTACACTGAAACTTACAGATAGCTATGCCTCTTTTAACATGTGTATTGTTTTTATTTGTGGACTGCGTGTGTACGAGTGTTCGTTTATTTGTGAGTGTGTGTATATATGTATAATGTGTGTATGTGTGTGTGTGTGTATATGTGTGTGTGTGTGTGGGGGGGGTGTTAGTGTGTAAAAATGCATAGGTACTATAATATTTATGATAAGGATTAATGTAAGTAATTAATGCTAATTAGTCATTAGGGTTCAAATTGTTTATACCGATTCCGTTAACACCACTCCGCTGCACCAAAAATGCTGTACGATGTCTGATTATGAACAGACTTAACTTTCAAATAACAATTATATTTAATTTAGCAATTTAGCGCGTTATAGAACTATTTAGATTAAAAACTTTTTGAGTATAAGTTGTACTCATACCTAGGGACTCTAGGTAGGTACTTGTTGTATGGAAACAGGTGTACTTAACTGTAAACTTTGTAAACTTATTTAATTTAAGGAGCACCAAGAGCTATAACAATATTATACAAATAAAACTTAGGTAACAGCACAAAGTCAATTACAGGAACTCATAGATAGAAAATTGACAGACAAAGAAGCGCCACTACGTATTAATGGCAAGAATACTTATGAATCGATTTCATAACGCAAGAGAAGCCTCCATATAGACATTCGCCATTTTAATAATTAAATAATAAATTCTCGTTATATAGTTTAAAAAACCTTGGGTAAATCAGAATAAGAATTAAATTCCCATTTAGCAACCTGTTTCCAGTGAAACTATTGCAGTGTACACAACAGTGGTGGTTCTTAAAGCAAGGGTGGCACGTGGCGGCCAGCGGTCAGTCGTCACCCCGCGGTCGACCGGTCGATCCGCCATGGAAACCTCGCACTGAACGCTCAACGCGACGCCATGACCGATGACATACCAGGTGAAATTGTGTTCCATTTTCAAACAAATTCGCCAATTTGATACGCGAAATTTTAAAAACATATATTTTTTAATTGTATCATTCATTTAAAAAATATACGTTTGGTTTGTTTGTCGAAAACCGGTGAGTCCTAATTATTTAATTGGTTTTTTTACCGTCAATAACGAGGTAGTTTCCATACGTTAATGTCAAGGATTTTTATTTGAATATAGGCTTTTACTAGAGTAAAATAAAACGATTATTGGAAACGTGTATCGTGACATAAAATTATTACCTGGTGCACCTAATGACACGCTTACCCCAGCCCAGCTTACCATTTTTGTAATCATGAAAGTCCAATTTATTTATTTGTAAATGTGTGATACCTATCTAATGATTGTTTTGATAGTGAGTTTGAGTATTAGTTACACTATTTTATTTGGCAGCAATACAAATACCTACTAAACAGAACCCGATGTACATTTGTAAATAAAATAGGATACATTTTCTTATACATAAATACTAAAAAATGTCATAGTAGTTTGACGTTTAAAATAACACCTCCACAGTCTGGGCTATCAAAATCGCTGCCAACTTAGCTTGGTCTAACTCTAGTAACTTTTGCTTTTCACGCGCTTTGGTGCAGCAGGCATGCACTGAATATTACGAAAGCTGCTGCAATTTGATTTCAAAAACCGGGCAAGTGCGAGTCGGACTCGCGCACGAAGGGTTCCGTACCATAATGCAAAAAAAAAACAAAAAAAAGAAACGGTCACCCATCCAAGTACTGACCACTCCCGACGTTGCTTAACTTTGGTCAAAAATCGACCCCCATTCAAATCTTTATTTTATTCTGTTTTTAGTATTTGTTGTTATAGCGGCAACAGAAATACATCATCTGTGAAAATTTCAACTGTCTAGCTATCACGGTTCGTGAGATACAGCCCGGTGACAGACAGACGGACGGACGGACGGACAGCGAAGTCTTAGTAATAGGGTCCCGTTTTACCCTTTGGGTACGGAACCCTAAAGGAACTAGGCATTATTGAGATTAATCCCGTTTCCTCACGATGTTTTCCTCAATCGATTAGTTATTTAGAAACAGAAATAGAAGTACTTTTATTCGTAAATACAAACGAGACTATTTATGCACATGCAATCATGCATTCTACATGTAATAAAAACGTATAAAAATAAAGTGCCACAAAATGGCCTCATTTCTTCTGCAACTTCAATCAAGTGAGAAGAATCACGGCGGGTCTTTATACTGAATTCTAAGTAACTCGAACCTACGACCTCTGGTGTGGCAGCCATAATCCTTACCGCTAGGCCTCTAGAGGTGTTGTTGTCTTGCGATAATGTTAAGCATTTTTATTATAACTACGAGCATATAATTCACACCGCCTTACGTATGGTAATGTCCGATTCGCATGCCGCCACCCCGCCCCCAATGGTAGGCAACTACGTCGTTAGACGACTATACATAAATTCTTGTAGTCGTTCTTAGTCCATTTTTGTAGCTTGTTAAGTCATCCCTATCAGTAGCAAGCAAAAATAGCCGAAAAATTATGCTGTTTACTAGGCTGAGCGAAAAATCCTTAAAAATGTTTTGGTGGTAAAGTCGGACCAAGAAAAGTTTGCTTTGCAGCGGATTTGATATCCTACGCAGTGCACGTGTTATTTTCAACGTCAAACTTCTATGAAATTATGACGTATAAATAACACTTACACTGCGTGGGCTATCAAATCCGCTGCAGACTTTTCTTGGTTCGACTCTACGTACTACCGGGGATATTCGCGGTAAACCAGTTCAGAAAAAAATTGCCTCAATGCGGACATACGAACTAAACTCCGCCTCACATAGAAGTAACCAATTACGATTTTAGAATGTAATCTTAATCATGGGGGGTCATACCAGGGGGGGTAAATAAGTTATAATAAAATATACTGAACAATGCAATGCCTCTTTATGTGCCTTTGGGAGTAACTGTCCAAAATCATTTAAGATATTATGTATATATAAATCTACAACAGTCGTTTATTACTTCAGCGTGGTTATTTTAACCCTATGACTGTTATTTGGCTATGTTCCAGCTATAAATTACTTATTATGTATTCAAGTGTTATAAAATTATCATAAGAAAACGTTTATTATAAGCGGGCTTAAGTGATTTCACAGACCTTGACGAGGCTCATAAAAGTCATAAATGAAGAACATTTTTTTCAGGGGCCTTCTTTGGATTAAGTATAATTGAACCGACTGGCTAAAAGCTAACGTACTTATTAGACCAATGGTGATTTGCGTGTTTGTTGGAACTAAAACTGTTAGGTCATTATCATTAATAAGGAGAGTAAACAATGCACTTTCGCAGTGGCCTGTCAAGTCTGTCCTTGCGGATTTGCCCTAAGGCCAAGTAGATGGTCTAGGGCGGCAAGATTTTATTTATTTATTTATTATTTAAATACATTACACGGCATCACAGCGTATGCCAATACACCGCATAATTAAACTAATTAAATACGTACTTAAACATTAAAACTCAAATGCAAGTGCTGAAAAGCCTATCAGTGGCGAGTTTCTGTGCGATACTGTGCGCGCATATATATTAGGCAATGTGCAAGATATTCGGGGCGGCAAATTGTGACAAAAAAATCAATGACGATAGCAAGAAATAACTCGAAATGTAGTCAATATTATGGTTGTTAAGAAAGGGGCGGCTACAGGCTCTGGGGCCTAGGACGACAAAGACTGCAAATCCGCCACTGATCAAACTACCACTTTACTGTCCCGATGTACCACATACCGGAAAACGCTGCTACGAAGTTCGGCCGTAGCGCAGAAAGCATATAATATCTAAGCGATATACCTAAGTAGGCGAGTACACAGCGCACAAGCGCAACTATTTATCTTGAAGTACCTATACTTACCATATTTAATCCTTAAATTAAAATGTTCAATTCAACGAAGGATGGGCAACGGCGGCGCAACATGTGCTACGCCGTAGTCCATACCATAGCACCTTTATGTAGCGAAAAGCGTACGTAGAGTTCGCGTGAGTTTCATTAAAAAGCTTTTTGGGCCTACCTATTATAATTTGTTGAAGTTTTTTTAATTCACATATTCGTAAATTGTGATGCATACTATTCATAATTCCTCTACTCGATGCTAGATGTCGACTGCGAAAATAGTAGTCGTTATCAAAACTGATGTATGAAGTGAGCACTCTATTCTTACTATATTTCTCTATGATTATATATTTCTCTATATATTTTTTTCTAGAAGCACAATCGAGCAATACATATTTGCACTAACAAATATGAAATGTCACGGTATACGAGTACGTGTACAGACCGCGTGGTTTCAGGAATTAGGTACGTAGGTACTAAAAACTTAAGTGCTTGAGGACTTAATCTACATTAAGCAATCTACCCTACTCCTTCTGACTCATCAAGTACACAACACAAATATACAGTATAAGGTAACTACATCTAGAATTTTCCACCTAAACTGCCAGTTTATAAATACAGTGCTATAAAGCCATTATTAACTCTTAAGGCTTCTAAGTAACATGTAACATTATTCACGCCGTAAATGACGTCATCCCGAATGAGAATTCTTTTTGGAACAAAAGTGCTCTTTTTGTTCGTGACCCATAATTTCCGGCGACCTTGCCGGGTTACGTTGTAATCTGATCAGATTCCTATCATCCAGGATTTACCGGGGCCTATTTTTATGCCCAGCAGCAATTAGAGTGAAATGTTAATTAATTTTTCACCACACCAGCTCGGAAAGGCTTACTTTGCACTTCAAACACTGATAGCAAAGTTGCATTTTATTCACATGTGAGGCAAAGTAATCAAATGCAAATTTTGAGTGGTTTTCTTATGTTTGCTGGTAGAATTGACTTTTAAATGATGATTTTGGATGATAAATATTTAAAAACATTCATTTGGATTTGATTTGGTTTGATTTTGTTTCATATTTTACATTTAATATTTGCTTCGGGTTGGTGTGGTGAAAAATTTTGTGTTTCACTCGGGGGCAAATTTTGTTTAACCCTCGTGCTTTGAAACCCTCGCATCGCTCAAGATTCGAATTTTGGAATCCTTCGCTGGCTCGGGTATCAATATTAGCACGAGCAGTTAAACAACAACTTTGCCCCCTTGTAAAACAAATAACTATTACACCTCTTTGTCGCATGTCTTTAAATAGGAAGTCCGTTTAAAAAAAATGGAAGTTGTGAGACAGAGAAAAAAAGCTACGTAGTTTCTACTACTCTATTAACCATCATTGTATCGGGTTTTCAGTCACGACAATTTGTTTGTTTTCCAACTTTTATTTTTCATTTATTAATTAACGTGAAGGATCATTTTTAAACTGACCTCGACTTCTAATATGTTAAAGAAACGAGTTTAATTATGTTTGTCTCAAAATTCAAAATTTAAATATTTATTCTGTAAGTAAGTAGGCCTCAAGGGCCCTTTCACAAGTCAAAACAACATCTACAGTGACATCATATAGTTACATGAAAAATTGTTAAAACAAATAATTTTGGTACAAACTTTTATCGCTGACTGTATTTTTCTTTCCACAGACAACTAAGCTAATACTCATCAAGACAATTCTAACAACCCTAAACAGTATTAATTAATTTGCGTTGTTTTATCACGAAGTTCCTATGGCCACTTTCCAGTTCCATTATCAGAACAGCTCCATGTCATAATAATATTGAGTTGTCATCCAATTTACATGCAAATTTTCAGCTTCATCGGAAACCGGCAAGTAGGTCAAATGTAACAAAGTAATACACACATATATTGCAAATTAAATAAAAGCTTGTAAAGACATAGGTAGCAACATTTATAAATTCAACAGCCCAAGACCTATACCTTATAAAACAGCTCTTATATAAAGAAACGATGAAATGAAATTCAAGGCGCTATAGGTCATAGACAGAAATAGCCAAGAATCCGCCTTAATTGTAGATTGTGTGCTCGTAACATAGATCAAACTGCTCGGAATGTTTGCTGAAAGCTGCTAGGCGTATACCTACTGTAATTACTCTATCTTTAAACTAGACGAAGCAAAGAAATGGGTCAAGCATTAGTCCAAGTTACGACTGTCTTATATATAATCTGGGTAAATTTTCTAAGCAAACATTTATAGACAGTACGTAGATAGTAAATATTGACTTCAGTAACTAATACATATGTCCACCGGCTACCGGGCCTTAAGTACTTACGCGTTGTTTTAAAAATAAAGAACACTTATGTATAATCAAGACATTAAAAAGCGCTGGTGGCCTAGCGGTAAGAGTAGCGGAAGCAGTTATAAAGTTGACCCAAAAATTTTTTATTAAGCTATGAGCTTCATCACATATGTTCCTTGAGTAATTCTAAGCATTTCAAGCCTGGGAGGCAATAAGAAATGTGTGTCTACTCGGATTTGTAATGGATTCATACTTTCAATCCCATTTTAACCCTGTTAGGGGATGAATTTTACAAAACGCTGAAATTACTTTTCCTGTCTTTTAATAATATCCCCAAATACAAAGATTCAAGTCCCGCGTTCGAAAAATTTTTTGATATCCATACAAACTTTCAACCCCTTTTTCACCACCTTAGGGGATGAATTTTCAAAAACGCTGAAATTAGTTTTCTTTTATTTTAATAATATATCGTTTTACGAAGTTTCAAATTCCTAGCTTAAAATAAAACTTGAAACCCATACAAACTTTCATCCCCTTTTTAACCCTCTTAGGAGTTGAATTTCTCAAAATTGCTTCTCATCTCTTGTACACTTTATAAATGTAGTCTAGTGTGCAAATTTCAACTTTCTATCTTTTGTAGTTTCGGCTCCGGGTAGCAAAAATCTCCAACCAAATTTTTCACCTTTTTACGTTTTTCTTGTAAAATTACTATGAAACTGAAAAAAACAAATATCAGCAATGAATTCTACGTCTTTTGTTTATACGAAAATGATACCAAACTTGCCCTAGTATCCACCAAGATCAGAATAGATTTTTTTTAAAGATGACGGGTGGCGGCCCTCTTTGTACCCCACCCTCCCCCCACTCTAGGCTAGAAATGCTTAGAATTACTCAAATATCAGATGTGATGAAGCTCATAGCTTAATAAAAAATTTTTGGGTCATGTATGGCAGCGTTACATAACTGACTCCAGTAGAGCGTGCAACTTTCAATCCGGAGGTCGCGGGCTAGAATTAACCCCGGCTCGTACCAATGAGTTTTTCGGAACTTATGTACGAAATATCATTTGATATTCACCAGTTGCTTTTCGGTGAAGGAAAATTTAACATCGTGAGGAAACCGGACTACGAGTAATCCTAATAAAATAAGGCGTAGTTTCCCCTCTGGCTCTGGGTTGAAAGGTCAGATGGCAGTCGCTTTCGTAAAAACTAGTGCCTACGTCAAATCATGGGATTACTTAGTTGTCAAGCGGACCCCAGGCTCCCATGAGCCGTGGCAAAATGCCGGGATAACGCGAGGAAGAAGATTCACAGACATTAAAGACGCTAAAGCTGTTCTCCCGTTTCTGCTTCTACTTACTTACTCCTCTGGCGCAGCGACCCAAAGTCCCCAGTCCTGTGCCGTGTCTCGCCAGTTCTCAACCCGGAGCTCGCGCAGATCAGCGTCCACCAGATCCGCCCATCGATACCTAGGTCGACCGACCGGGTGGCGTCCTATCGGTTTTCCCTCAAACGCTCTACAATCCTTTTTATTTTTGCAGACACGGGCGCCGTTTTCACGTTCGGCAAGTCCCACTTTGCCGACAACGAGCCGAGCCACTTCTTTATAAAGAATGACCCCATCGTCGCTATTTCTTGCGGTGACGAGCATAGCGCCGTCATATGCCGTGAGTACCTACAGTCTAAGTTAGAGTTACTAAAATATATGTATGTATGTATGTAATCGTATGACTCATCAAAAATAAATATTGAATGTATTGAGAAGATTCGAGAGTAGTTAAGAAAGTTTTAGTGTAACAAATGATTATGCTTAAGTATAATAATAAGTCACTAATGACCAAATCGGGATGTCTACTATCAGAATATTTGTTAAATCTACACTTACATTACAACCTACTTAATATTTATAGGTGTAGGTAACTGTTAACGTCAACATCCGTAGGCGGCCGATGGCGTAAACAAGCCAAAAAATACGAGTACAATATTTATAAATAATTCTAATAAATTGTTCTCGTCAGAAAATGGGCGAGTGTTCGTGTTTGGCGGGAACGCATGGGGGCAGCTCGGTCTCGGCCACAAAGATGAGGTGACGCGGCCGTCGTGCGTGAAATGGCTCAAGCCACATCGAGCCATGTTCGTGGCATGCGGGCGCGCGCACACTGTTTTCGTCACAGGTTTGTACTTAAATAATTATCAGAAAATGGGCACGGGTTAATGTTCGGCGGGACCGCATGGGGGCAGCTGGGTCTCGACCACAAGGATGAGGTGACGCGGCCGTCGTGCGTGAAATGGCTGAAGCCACATCGAGCCATGTTCGTGGCATGCGGGCGCGCGCACACTGTTTTCGTAACAGGTTTGTACTTAAAGAATTATCAGAAAATGGGCATGGGTTAATGTTCGGCGGGAACGCATGGGGGCAGCTGGGTCTCGGCCACAAGGATGAGGTGACGCGGCCTTCATGCGTGAAATGGCTCAAGCCACATCGAGCCATGTTGCTTCTGGTAACTAATAGCTCTAAGAAATTAAGATTGGCATGTTAGAATTCATAGGTTGACCTTCTACATCACTCATAAGAGCCAACAATGACACAAAAATGGTCACTCCACTCAGTTTGAATTTAACTGTCTGTACCAAAATTTCTATTTAAATTGCCTCTTATCACCTAAAACGCTTTGATATGTGCCAATAGTTGACGATGCGACCCTGTTTCACACCTCGTTGTTTCGCAGACACCAACTCAGTGTACTCTGTGGGCTGCAACGATGAGGGGCAGCTGGGTACCGGCGACTTGGAGCACCACACGGTACCACAGTACGTGGAGGTAGACGACCAGCCCAACATTAGACAGGTGTCGGCCGGGAGCAACCACACAGCGATACTCACTGGTAACCCGCAAGACGTTTTTACTGGTATTTTTGCGGGCACAGACTTATTAAAAGTCGAGGCCGAGATATGTAGGTCATAGACAATTTTCTTAAAGATAAAAACCTGTACAACAACAGGAGCAGTCTAACAGTTAGAATCCCCCAGGAAAAGCACTCGTTGATACAATCAACCTGACAACAAAGTGTTACAAAAATGTTCAGTCGCCATCAGATATATCGGAGTGGCCAAGGTTCTCACAAATATCTGAACACCATTCAACGCCTCTATTGTCAAGGCGTTAGAGTGCGTGTGTTGATTCAGATATTTTTGAGCACTTTGGCCACTCCAATATATCTGATGGCGACAGTTCATTTGGAATAGGTACCTGCGTTAAGTGGAACTTATATACCTGTCCAGACGGTTGCTACCTGTATTTATACAACTATTTCAAGGCTACTTTACTACTCCAGGTTATGGGCCTAGCAAATTGAATTTAACTACATTATTTTGTGTACCCAGACGACGGCAGAGTGTTCGTATGTGGCTCGAACACCGAGGGCCAGCTCGGGCTCGGCGAAGACACGAGATCGACCACCAAGTTCACCGAACTCAAGTTCATGGAGAAAATAGCTTTCGTCGAGTGCGGGTACTACCACACGGTTTTTATTACAAGTACGTAAAGTTCAATTTTATTTGTATTTTTGTATTTATTTTTAACATTGTAATTTACACGTGATCTAACTTTATAGATAATTATGTAATTTTCCCTAATTACAATTGACTTTCAAAAGAAGGTCGAGAAGATAATCGGCTGTTTTTACCACTAGTTAATAGCCATGGGTGAACCATATTAATACCTAAATAAGGTTTATTGTCGTTTAATATTTTTTTAGTAAGTAGCGAGTTTTGGTTGTCACCGGTACGGCTACCATCAGTTTGGCATTGACATAAACGCGTGAACGTAATTTACTTTCTATGCATCTCGCTCTCGTACTGACATATTAGTGCGAAAGAGATATATAGAAAGTAAATTACGTTCACGATATCGTTTATGTCAATACCAAACTGATGGTAGCCGTACTGGTTATGAATGTCACGCGATCCGATCCCAATGTTAGAGAATATACCTACTAAACATATGCCACAAGGAGGATCCCACATAAATTGGGTCAAATCGATGAATAGCGCAATCGCTATTCATTGATCTGACCCAATTTATGGATATGCATACAAGATTTATTTAGCAATTTATATCTATTTACGAGCCTTAATTTTAGCCCAAGGTGCAGTCTTCGTGACGGGAGACAACGAAAACCAGAAACTCGGCATCCCAAATACAGCGACCACTGTATACGTGCCCGAAGTTCTGCCTCTAGACATCCCTATCAAAAGCGCGTGTTGCGGGGCTTCCCACACTTTCCTCCTGTCTATGGATGAGACGAAAATCTTGGCGTTCGGGTCTAATGAAAGGGGACAGCTGGCAATGCCCCAGGATATAGAGTTTGTGGCTGAGCCAACGGAAATTGACATGGAGAAAATGTTTGAGGGATATCAGTTGAAATTGGTGGCGTGTGGAGCTATGCATACGGCATTTGTTACGGGTAAGTTATGATTACATGTGTTATTAAATAAGTTTTTTTGACAATTTTATTCTTGTTAATACCTAAATCTGATTCTATTGACTATTTTACTCAGCAATGCTGTGATGTGCTATGTTATGAACTTATTGGTTAATGGTAACAGATAATTAAATTCCTGGCTACGCCCCTAATGACAAACCAATCAAATCATTCGAATGTTACGTATACGTAGCATCTATTTCATTAAAGCAACGAGCACTTAAACATATACCTTACAAGGACGTCACCGTCAATCGTACATGCCTACTTCTATTTTAGTACATTCGATTCCATCAAATGATACCTGGCCATTAGGCCCTCCACCCGTCAAGGGTAACAATTGATAGCCAGTATTAACGGCTGCTTTGTGAATAGTGGACATATTTTGTGGAAAAAGTTATAATTCTAAAATCTGGGCGGCATCCGAGTAACATTGGAGTTGTACTATATCCCAAGAAAGGTGTTTAAAAGTATTTATATCATAAAAGTAGTGTTAAAATTAAGTCATGTGGTGAACTCAATTCTGACTGTGCGTTAGATTAATAAATCAATTTAACAAACAGTTAAACTTGTACTTGTACTATATATATAATACCCAACTATGCATCTACTTTACTACATACGTCACAATAAATCACAAAGTACACCCCAGCGAATGTAGGTACAATTACGTACATTACTCGTTCCTGAGTAAATTGATCCAAGGATGTTAATAACCTTTTAATTCGTCATTTTAATAGATATATAAAGTCTAAAGTATTTAAATAATGTGAATAGGTTTGACGTTAGTAAATATAAAAGTTTCGTCCTGAATGTAGGTCATGACACATTTAGTAGGTAACGGCAGTAACAAAAAGCTATAGAGTTTCGTTAGAAACAACGCATAGTTTACTTACTAATGTTTTATATAATATTTACTATATTTAGATTATAGACAATAGAAAAGCACGAAAATAGTCTACACTTAATTTACAGAAGTACGCTCAACTTTTCCCGTAAAACTTCCACTAAGTAATTACAGCTAAGTTTGTTACGATACGTGCCTACGTATCGTAACAAATTGTTACCTAACAATATTGTAGTGTTCAATCAACATTTTTTTTAGATAACGGTCTCCTATACACCTGCGGCGAGTCCAGGCACAACAAGTTGTGTTTAGACGACAATGACGGCAATTCAAACGAGTCCAATCAATACTCGCCGAAGCGGGTCACCGCCATGAATGGCTTCATTGTCGACAACGTGGCCTGCGGCGGCTGCCATACTCTGCTCACGGCCACTAAAGGCTCCAACGCAGACTTTACCAACAACGACTTTAACGTAGTCAGCGAAGAAACCAGACTCGTATCCCTGACGGAACTACCACCCCTAAAAGTACCCATAAACAAAGGAGACGAACTGCACACCATGGAGGATATTACCAACTCTAATGTCGACGTAAACACTGATAACATCAATGGAAACGTCGATGAAACCGGATCGATCGATTCTCTGGAAGCTAACGTGAGCGGATCGCATATTGTAAACATAAACGACCTTGAGAATGACAATGGAAGCACACATGGTATTGAGGATATTAAAGACGAGTTAGATTCCACTACGGCCGCTTTCAAAGCTGAAGCAATGCATGCCATGGAGACTATGGACACTATGCTGGATAATGCAGTCGAAAAAGTAGAGGAACACGCGAAAGAAACAAAAGATAATATCAAAGCAGCGGCAAATGAGGCGTATCAAGCAGCATCAGACAAAGCTCATGAGAAAATCGAAGTTGTTGAAGATGTTATAAAGAAAACTGAAGCAAAAATAACTCCTAAAATAGACGACATGAAAAAGGTTTTGCAAATACCCGACAAAATCGTTGAAATAGCAAATTCACCACCACCGAAATCGCCTATTTTACAAGAATTGCTGCATATACCAGACTTATCTCAAATGAGCCCGAATTTGAGCAAACATAGCGACGATGGCCAAAAAAGCGAGACTGGCCAGTCGGAGAATGAAACGATTCCTTGTGGATCGGACAAATCAAGCCCTCAGGCAGGAAAGGGGGCTAAAACACAAGCAGTGCTACCCATACTAAGAAGCGAAGACCATATAGATAATGACGATGTAGAACAAAACGAGGAGAGCGATGTTGTGGTCAATAAAATGGCCGAGAAAGGAAGATTTGCCCGCATTTTTCAGAACATTAGAGACAAGGAAAATTCTTGTATGGGCAAGGGAAAAGTTATAGAAGAAAATGTTGTAGGTACGTAAACCTACCTGTTTGGTTTTCACCCGAGAACTGAGTCATTTACATTTTTATTTAACATATTAACGTACTATCCTATCCCGTATATTTTTTCCACATGGCACCCCAGCACCCCACACACTAACACACACACTCCCGTAATGAAAATGAAATGTAATTCTGTAGTTTGCAAGTCATGACTTCTCTTTCGGTCTCACTACTTGGCCGTAAAGCATTGTCCAATTCATGTATGCTAGTGATTGTTACTATAATTGTTTTATTTTTCAGATAACGTTCACAAGGGCATCGATCACGCCGAGCAGTCCGTGCACAAAGTAGAAGAGACCGTCGAGACCGAAATCAGGAATCAGACGAACTCTAGAACATGCACTATATTATAAACACGTTTCCGTCTTCTAAATGTTTAGCCGTTATAAATAAAGTTTTTATTATTACTATTAATGCAAATTGTGCTTTTTACTACCTATTAAGGCACATCACACACGAGCTAAATTTTATCAGAAATAAAATTGTGTCCTAAATCGTGTTTCGGTCGGTTGCCTTCTGCCACTCCTCTGGGTAAACTACCATATTGTCAGACCACCGATGGATGACGGCGTCATTGTGGAGATCCTTGGCAGAGATGTGACTTATTTGAAATACTTGTATTTAAAATGCAAATACAAAATGCAAAATACCTATTTTGTATTTTGTATTTAAATACCTTTTGAAGAAAACTATTTTGTATTTTATTTGAAATAGTTTTTGGGACCTATTTTCTATTTTCAAAATACAAAATACTTTATAGTAGGTAGGTAATGTAGGTAGGAGTTACAATCTCTTCTGATGTTACAATCCTGGCAACTCTCTCATTCTTTTAACATGGAACTGTTGAATATGTTTAGTAACGTCGCACATGACTACAAGCGTAGCGAGTGGTTAAAAAAGTTGAATCTTGAGTGTTGCGAGGGTTTCAAGGCACGAGAGGAGAACATACTTTTCTGCCCTGGTGAAACACAAACGAGACGTTTTCATCACACTAACGAGAGGCATTAGGTATACTAGCTGTAAAACATTACAAATTAATGCTTTAAAAGTTGGCCGTTAAAAACCATCATCCATACCTACATCCTACCGGTTAATATGAGCAAACAACTAGAAATTTGCACTTTAGATAGAGGATTGATTTCAAAAAATTAAGAGAGTCTTTCAACTCTGAAATTCCGAGAAATACTTTTTAATTCAGACTAGGTATTCACTACTCAGAGTACCTTTTATCGCAAAGTATTTGTATTTTTAAAAAGTATTTTGAAAATACCTATTTCGTATTTTGTATTTAAATACAAATTCAAAAACTATTTTGTATTTTGCATTTGAAATAGTATTAACAAGGAAGTATTTCTATTTTGTATTTAAATACTTTTTATAAAGTATTTTTCACATCTCTGATCCTTGGGCGTTCTCTAAAGTAAATAGTTCCCTTTACTTAGCACTGGTCGAAAGGCGTTCGGCTAATATGATGATCCTAATTTTCACCTTAAAATACGAGTACCTATTACCTACCTACCTTTTGACATATAATCTCCTTTGTCTTCTAGATATTGTTTATGATATTGACATACGTGTTTTAGAAACCTAATGTCTATCCTATATGTCTAATTTAACTTATGCATACTTCTAGTTAATTAAAGCCAATTTCCTTTGGTATTTCGTTTCTATGTATCAATTTAATTAACTAGAAAAATAATGACGGATCCGAAGAAAGAATCAGATGATAAGTCATCGCATTTATTATCGAGATATCTTCGACCGGAACGGTTTGACGTTGAACCTACGGCCCCCGCGGCTGGAGATAAGTGGTTGCATTGGCTGTATACCTTCACTAGCTTTCTCACCGAACCTACTTCCACCGATGCTACGGATACTATAAAATTAAAACTCCTAGCGAACCATTTGTCATCTAATATTTTCATCATCATCAAAGACTGTCAAACCTATGAATCTGCTATTGCTTTATTAGACAAAGCCTACGTGAAACCCCAAAATGAAATATTGGCTCGCCACGTCCTCGGGACAAGAAAACAAAAGCAAGACGAAAGTATTTCTGAATATAGCCGCGCCTTGCATCTTCTGGCGCAAAAGTGCAATTTCAAGTCCGTTTCAGCTGAAGAACATAAAGAACAAGCTGTACGATGCGCCTTTATATCTGGTATTCTGTCGCCTAAAATACGGGAACGTTTGCTAGAAAAATCATCTCTATCAATGGATGAAGCTTATAATCAGGCAGTAAGCCTCGAAACAGCCGAAAAGGACTCCGAAACTATGGGTGTTAACATCCCAAGTACATTGAATGCCTTGCCAGTACTGTGTTCACAAGAACCTACAAATCCTCACAATGCTGCTGTTCCTGCTGTCCCAGTACCTCGACCACCAATACGACGTTGTTTCTTTTGCGGTGGTAAGGTACATCAAAGAATAAAGTGTCCCGCTTTCCATGCTCACTGCCAACTATGTACCAAGAAGGGACACTTTGCATCAGTTTGCCGGTCTCGTGACTCTCCTTCCACGAGCAATGCCATCCCGAGCTTACCATCTCAAGATTCCTACGAAAACGAATATTCTGCTGCAAGTCCGTCGAGCCTGCGAAAAGCTACGGTCGCCATAACTATCAACGACACTCGCGCCGACGCTCTGATTGACACCGGGAGCTCTAAGAGCTACATTGATAGAAATATAGCACAATTAATGAAATTTCAACAATATCCGCACAAAGAAACAATTAATCTAGCATCTCTAAGCAACACGTCACAAGTAGAAAGCATTTGTTTTGCTACGCTCCAAATAGATAATCACACATATAAGCAACGCCTTCTACGCATAGTAACCAACCTATGTGCGGACGTCATCGTTGGCCATGATATACTCAAAACTCACTCCAAAGTCGAGCTCGATTTCGGAGGGACCAGAGAACCCTTACATATTTGCGTAATGGAAGCATCAGTACCGCCAGCATCTGTCTTTACGCACTTATCTGCTGATATTACGCCCATCGCTATTAAATCCAGACGTCACAACAAAGACGATGAAGTATTTATTCAAGCCGAGATATCTAAACTTTTAAAAGATGGGATTATCGAGCCGAGCGTCTCTCCTTGGCGCGCTCAGGTACTAGTTGCTGGAGGTGGATCTCATCGAAAAAGAATGGTCGTCGACTACTCCAGAACTATCAATAAGTTCACATATCTAGATGCGTATCCTCTGCCTCACATTGAGTCGATAGTTTCGAAAGTAGCGAAATTCAACCACTTTAGCCAGATTGATTTGAAGAGTGCATACCATCAAGTCCCTATTCTTGAAAGAGAGAAAATATATACCGCATTTGAAGCTTGTGGTAAACTATGGCAATTTACACGTATTCCATTTGGCGTCACTAACGGAGTTGCCGCTTTTCAACGCACTCTCGAACACATAATTGAAAAAGAACATTTACAAGGCACCTTTACTTATCTTGATGACGTCACAGTCTGCGGTAAAAACAAAGAAGAGCACGATAAAAACTTACAACAATTCATGGCCGCTGCTAAGAAGTACAATCTCACACTAAACGAACAAAAATGTAATTTCAGCAAAAGTTCCATCAGCCTCCTTGGATATACTGTCAGGGACAACGTAATTGAACCAGATAAAGACCGACTGGAGCCTCTAATAAAATTACCGTTACCGCGCAATACTGCAGAATTGAAGAGAGCTCTAGGGCTATTTGCTCACTACGCTAAATGGGTTCATAAGTTTTCGGAAAAGATTCAACCTTTGATTAACAATTCCAACTTCCCTTTAGACGCAAATGCTCAGCGTAGTTTTCAACTTCTTAAATCTGATATTAAAAAGGCAGCATTGGTTGCTATTGACGATAAAGAAACCTTGACGGTGGAGACGGATGCATCAGATTATGCTCTAGCCGCGACATTATCACAAAATGGTCGACCAGTTGCGTTCTTCTCGAGAACTTTGTCGGACAGCGAGCGCAAACATGCTTCCGTCGAAAAGGAAGCCTGTGCTATCGTCGAATGCCTTAGAAAATGGCGCCACTACCTTATTCACAGACATTTTATCCTTATCACTGATCAGAAATCCGTAAGCTACATTTTCGACCAAAATCATACTAGCAAAATCAAAAACGACAAGATTGAAAGATGGAGGCTCGAACTGTCATGCTATAAGTATGATATTATTTACAGACCAGGGGCTCAGAATACTGCTGCTGACGCTCTTTCAAGAGTTTGCGCATTTATGAACAATAATAAGCTATACGAATTGCACGATGCGCTTTCTCACCCTGGGATTACTAGAATGTATCACTGGATCAAGCTAAAGAACCTACCATACAACTTAGACGATGTCAAAAAGATGACTGTTTCATGTCGCGTATGTGCAGAAATCAAACCACGCTTTGCCAAAGCAAATGACACTTTGATTAAAGCTTTATCGCCCTTCGAACGATTGAATGTAGATTTTAAAGGACCTTTGCCTTCGAACACGAACAACAAATATATTCTTACAATAATTGATGAATTCTCACGCTATCCTTTCGCATACCCATGTCCTGACACATCTTCGGCAACTGTCATCAAGTGCTTCAAAGAACTTTTCTTCGAATATGGCCAGCCCTTATACATACATAGCGACAGAGGATCCTGCTTCATGTCGGAAGAAATACAAAATTTCCTCAAGAAATGTAACATTGCCACTTCTCGCACTACTCCCTACAACCCTCAGGGTAACGGGCAAGTGGAAAAGCTTAACGGCACCCTCTGGCGAACTATACAGCTGTCCCTAAAATCGAAGAACCTGCCCATCGAAAACTGGGAACAAGTCTTGAAACTTTCTCTCCACTGCGTACGATCACTCCTTTGCACTTCGATAAATGCCACTCCACACGAGAAGCTATTCAATTTCCCTCGGAGAACACCGGTCGGTGAGTCGCTTCCGTCATGGCTCGTTCCGGGACCTGTCTTACTTAAGAAATTTGTTCGATCGAAAACAGACCCCTACGTCGAAGAAGTCGAGTTACTACACAGTAATCCGAACTACTCATATGTACGACGACGTAATGGCCAGGAGTCTACCGTATCTAACAGACACTTAGCGCCTCTTCCCTTATCCGATGATGAAGGCTCTATACCCGACGGAATGGCTCCTGATGGAGGATCGGATGTTCCCACATTGGACGAAGAACAAGAAAACCCTGTTGATGTAGGTACACTTAATAATGATCAAGAGATCTACAGTACTCCACCACAAGAAGCTCCGCCTTCACGGATCTTCCGTAGATCTACGAGGTCTAAGAAAATGCCTCAACATCTTAACGACTACATCCTGGACCCAAACGAAGAAATCATAGAGGGGGAGAATGACATATAATCTCCTTTGTCTTCTAGATATTGTTTATGATATTGACATACGTGTTTTAGAAACCTAATGTCTATCCTATATGTCTAATTTAACTTATGCATACTTCTAGTTAATTAAAGCCAATTTCCTTTGGTATTTCGTTTCTATGTATCACCTTTTTCGTACTTAGGTATGTGCGTAGGCTACTGAAATACAGATTTCAAATTCAAAACTCGGTCGCCAATAAGTCGTCCATAAAATGTGAAATGCGACTAAAAAACGTCAGGATCCTAAACAAACAGATGAAAAGTTAAGGCAGCAATGGTAAATGACCTATCTTACTTTTAGAAAAACCATAAAAAGTATTTCGTCGGGTGACAAGCAAAACTCACTACTTAATTACATTTAAATAAGTTCATAGTCATAATGAACCATATTAGTACCTACTGTGAGTTCTACTTGTCACCTGACGATTTTATGATTAAGTACCCAACTTAGTGACTACTTTATTGTATCTTTTGATCCTTCTTTAGCCTACAAGATGGTAAGCGGGCTTTGTAGACTAGTAGCTAATTCAACGCCTTTTTCCAAAACCATATTGGATTTTTAACCGAATCATGTCAGAGTAACCGAAAATAATCGTCAATATTGGTAGACACTGAATCAGCATTACCTGACCACGATGTCACAAGACCACGGCCCGAATTGTAACCCAGGTAGGGCTGTACATGCCAGATGGTTTTTATTCATTAAAATTTCTACCTTGTTACAATAGTCATAAAGTCAATATTACTAAGTAATATCATACGATTAGTTTAGAGACTTGTTTTATTTTGTTTGTGTTAATAGCAGGCGTGGCTCACTCCGCAATTTCGTCGCTTTGCAACAGGTAGCTACAAGTACATCCGTTCCACACCAATTTTGGTGGCTATGGCTACCCATAAGCCGCACGTGGCGCTGTCGCCACCTAGCGGCAATATCTATCCTGATCGTAACAGACGCGTATTGTTAGAGTGAGGCTTCTGTACCTAGTAATATTATTTATTCTGTGTTAATAGATAGAAAATGTAATGTATAAAAACCATCTGTTGTGTCCTAAAGAGCATTGTTATTTTATTTAGACGTGTGCAACTTTAGTTGTGATACATTGTTTTGGTGGCGAGGAATCTGCATTTATTTTATACCTACCTTAAGCTGCCCTCAAGCCTCATATCAAATGGCATAAAGCAGCAACATGCACGTAAGTATGTGACATCTGGGATTACGGTGTGTCCATAGGGGCTGTCCCTAAATAACGTCATCGATTTTTGACCCCCCCCCCCCCCCCTGGCCCCTAAAATCATGCTTCGAATTACCCCGTTTCCTCCTACGTCATGCTACCATCATCCGATGTCCAGACCCCGTCCCCCTAATTTGAAATGACGTAATTTGTGAATAGCCCCATAAGTTACGGTGACCACTTAGAGTATTTTTCACAGAGCTTGGGTATGGTGACAGCTGTCATGACATTTGCGAGATTTTGCGTTTTACGGTTGTAAATTGTATGGAAAAGACAGCTGTCACCGTATAGCCAAGTTATGAAAAAAAATATACCAGGCAGACGTACGCATTTACTTTCAAGGTAGATAACATTCAAAAGACTACATTACAAGAAAGACATCAGTTAAGTTATACTTTATTTAAAATATGTATGCCAAAACGTTACTTACAAATACCAAATTTAAACAACACATTACTGGAGCCAGTATGTGTAACTAGTACACCTGACTTATAGGTGCCGGTTCGACTATGGGTTTACAGGGTGAGTGTTAATGCTTTAAATTAAATGTTTTTGTTTAGTTCTTGTTCTAGAACTAAGTAAATACAAACTTACGACTATGTGATCGTACAACAAACATACTCGAGCATTTCATATAAAAAATCAGACTTACAGTTCAACAGCAAAGTGGATATTGACAAACTAAATAACTGATTTGAACTGTTATTAACATCTCATCCACCTGACTACATTATACCATACGTCATTATTATTATGATACATAAGCATATGTATAATGACATGGCAGCCTCTTTTTGTCAAGGCCTCTGTTTGGTAAGATATATTAATAAAATTATGAATAATCCTTTTAGTTCATATCAGTTAATTAGTTCATAAAATACTTCAGTATCACTTTGCTAGATGTTATAAAGCTCCGAATACGAAACAAACGATCAAACATCAACCTAAAACACGACTTCTGTTAAATAAAATAAACTATTTGACGAAACATATGAGATAACTCTAGCATGTCTCTATCAGATTCTAAACGTTACAAATGCTACAGCAATCTAACTGTAACATTTAGTAATCATATACAGACTTATAGCCCAATCAATAATTTGATATATCAAATATCATTACTTAATCAATAAGTTTCACAACTGGACCAACCATTGAAAAATCGTTAATACTCGCACACAGTGCGAATAATAACTTAGCATTTAGTTCACAACATAGTAACAAGGTATAGAAGTGTAGCATAGAAGCAGCACCACTGAACATGGGAGCTTACACTAAGCAGAACACACAACCATGGCCGCGGCATTGGGTGCTCAAGCGTATCGAAACTTTGGTTTGTAGTTAAATCACCCAATCTTTTTACACAAACATCATTTAATCACACGGATTTGTAACTTTTGAGACTAATTTTTCAACCAAAATAAACAGAATATTTAATAGATTTATTTCACAAGAGCTTCACTTTTATACTCTGTTATTCATAATAACGAGTTATCCCATACATGTAGTACAAATAATTCAGACTAAACAGTATACAGATTCTTGGTGGCCGAGCTGTGTTTGACCATAGTGTCTCTATGGACCTGAAAGCCGATTTTCCCGTGGATTCCGAGCTGCTCCTTCAGTTTTCTGCCAATCTCTATAGTAGCATGCTGTTTGGAAGCATCAGCTGTCCACACACCTGCAAAATAAAAACATTACTTATACATTCTGCACAGGACCATAGATAGAGTAGTTTCAGACAAAAACAATTTGGTATTTTAAGTTTGTATAACTGAATATTGTGCACATGTAAATATACATGTGTGTATAAGTAGTACTGACACAAAAAAAATATCCAAATAAATATAACCTGAAAGAATAGTTTTGGCCCTTTAAACAAAATTAGGTGCAATACAGGTTGAACCATATACTAATATTGAAAATAGAAAGAATTATAACACTACATAATGTAAAGTACCTTGTAAATGTTATTTTGAGGTTGTGAAATAAAGAGGATTTGCATTGTATTGTATTGTACCTTGGAATGACTTACCTATTTTATCAAGTTTAGGCCTAACATTCACAACTGCACCGCAAATTTCATCAGCATTCTCGAAATTCTCCCCAATGAGTAAAAGAACCTGGAAATAAACAAAATTGACTTTTAATGTAGCCTCAGGGTTTTTGGCAATGGTTGCCTAAAAATATTTTATTTGTGCAGTAAAATTCAAAGACTTCACAGATAAAGATAAGACATTAATTTATTCTGAATGAATAGAATATCTTATGTGTGCTCAGACTAAAAATAACCTAGTAAAGATTCTCTCAAGCCTGTGTTTGATAACACTATGTTAATATTTAAAGAACAGTACAAATAAACAATATATTTCTTTGAGTGCTTACCACATCTAACCAAAACCGGTCCAAGTCGGAGTTACGCTGTTTCTTCTCAAGACTGATAAGCCATCGGCCTCCCATCTTGTTGGCGTCATCCTCCCACATGGGACGGATGCCCTGTTTGAACACTGCATAGTCGTGGCCTTGACGCAGTTCTGACGGTAGTTTTATGTGGTGGTACAGTCTAGAAAAGAATAAGATATGTTATAGAAAATGGTTTAATTCCTGAAGTGTCCTTAAATTTTATATTAAATGTAAGGTTCATGACTCAAGGCAAAATATTATAAAAGCAAATGGTACTTATCAGATTTAAGCATTTGTCATGGTCACAGCCAAACTTTACTATGCACCAATTAAAAACTGTGTGAAATCATTAAAAAATTTTGGGATTGTTGCATTGGGTCTCTAAGTAATCGTAAAACAGGTACATCCAAGTTAGCTTGTTCCGGGTATTTTGGTGCTATTGTGTAATGGACATATTACTAGCAGTTAACATACGAGTTAATTTACTACTGCTAAATTAAATATGGTATTTATTATTAACCTCCTCAATTCACATCCCATACAGACACACTAAAATGCTAGGTTCACATTTTTCAGCACTTTTTATAGCTTTTATGCAACTAATATTAGTTCAGCTGTGGATTTGCAGTCTTGGCCGCCCGAGGCCCCAGACCCTATAATAACTACTAGCCGCCCCTTCCTCAGCACCCATCAGCCTAGGCCCGGTCCTGATAAGCCTTATGACAAATCCGCCACTGTATTAGTCTGACTCATTTTGCCAAGATTTGGAATGAATATGCTAACAAAACTGGCATAAACCAGATAATACGGGATTTCAACAACATACCTCCAGAAGTCCTCGACTGTATCAAATGTGGTGAGTTCTATCAGGTTCTCTTCCCATGTCTTGTTTCTGTCATTGTCGTAAAACCAAAGGCTCCAAGTGTTCTGTAGGGGGTGCTTGATAAGGAACTCTGGCGGTACTTCCGCAGCACTGTTGGTCTTCACATCGGTGGTCGCGGACCCCTTGAAAATACAGGTCATTTTTCTGATAATTCTAACCTCCAACAATTTCGTATTAACAATCAAAACGTTATACAAGGGTCAGTTTGAAGCCTTCTGTGCCGATTAAACCAGGGAGTAGCAAGCAGGAAGTTAAAAAATAATACAAAATCCGGTGAACACGAAACAAATGCTATAGTGAAAGTTAGTTCAGCCACATCACCAGAACTCGCAATAAGTAAGGGAAGTGTGATACGATATTCCGTAAATTCGGGTAGAACCCTTGTTTCTCGTCTTATGTGATCTTATCCTACCCACCTCTACTTCTTCGGTATTATTTCCGGCCATATCACAAGAATCTCACGATCCCGATTTTTACCAAAAGAAAGACCACAGATTATAGAAAGGCACTCTATGAATGTTGCTAGGTCAGTCAAACAAACATAGACAATGACAGCTATGACGGCAATTTGAGCCTTGTATCAGCCTCTCGGCTGCCAGTCTTGCAATACATTGGCCTCTTATAAAACAATTATAATAAAAATGTAAAAGTAATGATGATATTATTTGTAACTAAATTTGTTTTTCTAAGCTGTTTGTACAAAAATCGAGTGTCGAATATTTTCTACACAATATTTTTTACTATAAGCAACCCTTTTAATAAATGTCAAGTCAATTCCCTTTTCAATCAAAAATACAGCAAGTACCACTTTAATATTCTTCCTCAATTCCCGGTCCCGTCCAAGTATTACTCCATATTTAATAATAGTACAATCTTTGTACAAATTAAATAATGTCGGTGCAAACGTTATTAATGGACTTTTCGATTGACCCCGCCCGTTTAGGCGACGAAAGCGGTCAAAAGGCGGTTTTTAGTCAGCTGGAAACCGTTTTAAAAGATTATGTGCCGAATCTTATTTTAGCCGCAGAAGTAGCCGTGGATGGCGGGTCCTTGAAACTATTAACGGGTAAGAAGGGCACGACGGTATCAGTAAGACTGTTCGATCGTGGCCTGGTAACAGTAAACATTGAATATTACAAAGAAGACTCTGAAGAACCTTTAATAAGTTTCAAGGTAAGAATAATTCCTTTACCACCGCTATTACAATGTCATAACACTACCTGTACTCTGACCATAATGTGCATTTTGTGTATATTGTTACTGAGCATTATTTTATCTACAGTGCCACTGCCAATAGGTTTACATTTTCATAAAATTGTAAGACTTGTGTCATAATT
This sequence comes from Cydia fagiglandana, assembly GCF_963556715.1. Lineage (NCBI taxonomy): Eukaryota > Metazoa > Arthropoda > Insecta > Lepidoptera > Tortricidae > Cydia > Cydia fagiglandana. The sequence goes on along the minus strand of NC_085938.1, from coordinate 8,861,807 downwards.
TTAAACATATTGGCATTCAGCCAGGTAAGGTGCTATGTGTTATGAAATGTTTGCCAAAACTTCTAATACAAACAAAGATGTTACCTTCGGTATATGTATATTAGAAAATAAAATCTTATTAAAGCTAGTTTATTAAAGGACTAACTGAAATAAATATTTTTATAGAAAGTAATTTAGTTTGTTCTTAGAGGGTTACTAAGAACTAACCACTTGATATAGTAATGCAGATATATTTAGTATACCTTTAACAGTGAACATGGAGTTTTTTAGCATAGGGAGACAGTTTTTTTTTTCTATATACCTAGCTTGTTTTTTTTTTCAGATTAGTGAAATTGTGTGTTGTCATGCAGTTTCTAGGTAAACCAGGATATACTGGCCAAATTGCCTCTTATTTTCTTAAGCATTAATTAAATTATTATAATAAGTCCTTATTTTAATATTTCCCTAAATTGGCTATAATAAATAAAGAAATACCCATGGGCAAATTTGACCATTATTTTTCTAATCTTAAGAAAAAAACAAGGTAGAACTTTGATTAATAAAAAAATGCTATCACTGAATAGCTTATGATCCTAAATGAGAGTACCTATGCTTAAAATAAGTAACTTCATTTTAGACTGCAAAATTACTGAAATATGCTGTAAAATCATTATTGGATTTGGGAAGAATCAAACTTTTCCCATTTATCAAGCGTGGCCATAGAGTTGATGTTTACCTCCCAAGTTCAGGTTCGAGATGCGTTTTACATTAATCCATCATTTGTTGCGTTTTTAATTTCTCTGTTTTAACTTGATACCTCTTTTTCCAAATTTTAACAATTCCGTCTTACACAAAATTTTAACCAATATTATTTTTTGATTGCTGTATTGGGTTTAAAAGGTTTTTTTTTATATTTTAAGGCTAAATGAAAAATGTGTGACACATGGGACTTACTTTGTACTACCTCGAACAAAATCCCTTGCAATCTATGATTATTATGCTCAGTACAGTTGGTTCCCTAACATAAGTATTCACTTTTCTATACAATCAGTATGGGAACTTGGGTACTTATAGTTTGTGCGTACTTAGTCTCCTTTCAATCATAGACAGAATCATACTATCCTTGTCTTACACTAGCACTGGCATCCAAAAGAAAAGGATGAGTATAGTTTTCATGGTTCTTACTGACTGACAAATTGGTTTGACCTACTATAACTCTTTTTCATCTACCTAATCCTAATCCTACCCTAGAATGTCAGTGGCAATTATGGCAATTTACTAGATTCTTGTTTGACTGGACTAATATTGAATTAAAAAAAAAACACTAGAAATCCTCTCAAACAATATGCTGTTCCAAGTCGATTATTATCCATTGATATATCACGTATACTTGGTCAAGCAGATCTTGTCAGTAGAAAAAGGCGGCAAATTTGAAAAATGTAGGCACGAAGGGAGATCGTCTCATAGAAAATTTGAATTTCGCGCCTTTTTCTACTGACAAGATTTGCTTGACCGTCTATATTTTGAAACTAGATGATGTTGACAAGTAAGGTTTATAAAAAGTAATTTATTTTGTACTATGGTATCAGGTGAAAAAAAATATCAACAAGCTATACTGAAACACACCCAACTTGTTAGTAGAAAACGGCGTGAAATTCAAATTTTCTTGAATTTAAACTGTTGTGAGACATACTAACATTGAATAATTTTACGGTTTAGACTCACTTGTTTTTAGTCACTCGCGCGACATATTTCGGAGAGCCTAGGTCTCCTTTCTCAAGCACTAACAGTGCGAGCAGCGCACACACGGCGCGCGTACGCGATACACGACCGTCGTGAACGCTGCTCGCACTGTTAGTGCTTGAGAAAGGAGACCTAGGCTCTCCGAAACATGTCGCGCGAGTGACTAAAAACAAGTGAGTCTAAACCGTAAAATTATACAATTCAAATTTTCTATGGGAAATCAATCCTTAGCGCCTACATTTTCTAAATTTCACGCGTTTTTCTACTGACATAGTGGCTGTGTCAGAATTTAACTCGTCAGGTGACAATCAAAACTCAGTAATTACCACCACAAGATCATAGTGAACCATATTAGTACTCAGATAAGGTTGATTTTTGTTTAATAATTTTTTAATAATTATTGAGTTTTCCTTGTCACCTGACGATCTATTTCTACATGTTTTGCATATGATATAAACCTAATCTAACAATGTCATCTTGTTTTAATAAGGTAAACATACTATAGTGCTCGACATGCTAATGCCCAATAGACGACACCTTGCTGTCACCTCTATTGACAATGACTTAAGTTTCAAGTTGACATGTACTGGGACCGCGTCGAGCACCAGTAAGTTTACCTTACCTATCCTCTAGCCAAGCCACCCAGACTGATACCTATACAAATGTCTTTCATGAGTTTCATGCCATTTTTTTAAATCTTTATTTAGTTTTGATCTGTGGGCAACTAGAGGCTACTTGGATATTAATTTTATTAAAATTAATAAAGAACATTGTTTTTGAGATGAGATTGAAATTCTTTACTAATTTAAATGGGTGGTTTTATGAGTCTGTTTATATCAGGTTTATATGTATACCTAAGCCAGTAGAATTATACATAATATCAGAGGCAAAAGCCGCAAAACTATGTGTTCTCTTTCCACTTTAAATGTCGAACTTAGAGCTCAAAAAAGTATGAAAGCAATGAACTTTTTTGTCGCCGAAATATACATACCTATACCGAAAAGATACTTAGTATTTCAGAGGAAATTTATGACAAGACTATGTATATAATGATTGTAATGTACACATTATTGTGCGTGCTTGATTAACTTTGTTGTTGAGCCGTCAATATACAGGGTGTAGCGTTTAGTATGGATCAAACAAGGGATTTAATGTAGAGGACCTTAAAAGTTACGGATTTGACCATACATGTTCAGCGAAAATTAATGGTTTCCGAAATATCATCGAAATTTGGCTCCATACATAACATCAGAACAGCTTTCAGTCAAATCTAGTAAATATGTACCTGTAACTAGTGGAATCTGGTCTCCCGACCATTATTTTCTTAGGTTTACTTACTACTTAATTACGTTACAAAAGTTAAGTTAGCATGGTTCACTACGAACACGAAATCGATCATATTTTGATCACCGAAACCATTAATTTTCACTGAACAGCAATGTTGTGGGGGTCAAATCACTCAAAACAGTACCTCTTAACCCCTTACTGCATATAATAAAAAATATTTGTTGAAATTTGAACTTCAATAGAGTTAAATATCATACCGCCATATATGGCTTCGTATGCGGTAAGGGGTTAAAATCTTCTATCATTCGCCTGCGTTTGATCCGCACTGAATGGGACACCATGTATGTAACTATGTAAGTACCTATATCTAAATTTGCTACACTATTATTACCTATGTACTGTAATATGCAAGATTCTCAAGCCAACGTAAGCTTTCCAGTTCTCCAAATGTCTTAGGTATTAGGGAAGCTGGGATCATATGTAAAAAAATATGCATATAAATATGCATATATATGTATATTTTATATGTTATGCGTATGCGGCATTAAATTTTGCGATTGAATTGTCTAATTCTTCTGGCTTAGTCACAACCAGAAACAAGAATGAGAGACTAGGTATCTCTATACAAAGTTGCGTTTCCCTAAATAATTTCAATAGAAGATGTTATGATACCAATGTTCGCTCACGCAGTTCACTGTCTATTCATGATCATGAGATCATGACCCTTATTACAACGTTGTCATGTCAGTAATCCCATATGATCAGTTCAATATGATTCTGTAAGTACGGTAATGGAATTTGATTTCTGTGCCACTAGGTACAAATCTTGTCACAGTGGCAATCAATGTGAAAGCCGGTTGGGATCTCATATTATTGTCACTGTGATAAGATACAAAGTGTCACAGAAATTTAATTCCTTGAACGGTCAAATCGCTTAAATTACAAATGAAATCACATGTGTAAAACTCTTTATTTCTGATGAAACCAACTTTTTATGGGATCTAGCCTTTATTTACTCGTTTCTACTTCTTATGTTGTGGGTTGCCGTGAAATCTGTGTCATCTGATAAAGTCATAGTAATCCCATAAAACTAACCAGTTAGCGATAAGGTTGAGCGTGTTTTGTTTTCTAGAACACTAAACTACTGGAAGGTTCTGTCAGAATTTCATTGGAGTGCGAAAGAGTTAAACTATTGCCGACAATTAAAAGGGGCTATAAGTTTGACGTTTACCTTACTAGCTCAGGTTAGATGGTACCCTATTTGGTATTTACCCCATACTTTTTACCTATGAATGCTATTACCAATTTATCATTTGTCTAACACTTTTTTTGAGCGGTATATTAGACATATAATTATTTTATAATTATTATAATTAAGTACCATCTTATTATTTTTTGCTACAAGACTTTTTTTCTGCTGTGGTTTTACATCAGAATATGGATACTAAGGACAAATGCATATTTATTATATGTACATTTGATTTGCTCTCACTGCCCCACTTGGATTGCTCACCCTGTATATTTATAATATAATTATTATTAGTCACGAAATAGTTTGAGCTATTAGATCGACACCTACACTAGATTTATTTACGTTTACCTTTTATAGTATAGTATTTATACTTATTATATTCTATCAGCATCTAAAAAATGGTTGAGTAGTTTAATACAGCTGCAAAGTAAAGTATCCACGGATACGGTGGGATACGATACTTTGTTTCTGACTGTACCTGGGCATTTTCATTTAACTTGTACTTTAAAGCGCGACTTAAGTCGTGTTTCAGTAACGTCTAACCGTTACATTCCTGACAATATGTATGGGATTTGACATTGACCGTCAGTTTTGTAACGATTGCTAACCGGCCGTTAAAGGCCTGTGCACACCGGCTTGCGTGTGCGTGACGTGCACGTACGCGTGCACTAAAATGTTGGAGCCGCACACGCACACGTCACGCAAGCGGTATGCCGTCTCTCATAAGGATCTGTATACTACAACGCCGCACGCGCACGTGCACGTCACGCACACGCAGCCGGTGTGCACAGGCCTTAAAGGTGCACACCCATACAACCATTTCCAGTCGCCGTTACGACGCGGTGTAGACACATCTTGTGTCGACACCGTCTGTTTCGGTCACAATTCCAGTCGCAGAGTCGTCGCCGTGTCGACACAGTTACCAGAAATGGGGAAGGGTCGACACATGACACAAAGTGACATAAAGTGTGGTCGCCGTGTGCACACATTGTTACTAGTTTGCGACTACTTTATGCCAAAATCATTCGTTCATTCGTTCATTTTGTTCCTGTCAAATGGAAACTGTCAGATGGAAAAATAGTTAAATAAAAATAAGTGACATTAATACGCCATCTCTAAAACGGATTACAAGACGTAATTATATATTGTTTGCATTTATATTACAATAGGACTTAAATTATTATGGGGAATTAAACTGCTCGAGTGATTTGATAAACTAAGTGTAATATAATCAACGCGCCACCACATTGTTTTAGTTTAGCCGGAAATGAAATTGTTTACTTCTCAGTGCTTGTGTTCATAAATATATTATTTGATGCATTTTTAGTACTTCGATGCGTATACTATACTTAGATAACAGAAATAACGCTTTACATACTACGAAACTTGTTAATTATGATGTATAAATATGGTTTAAGGCTGAGAAATATTGCAGTCACAAAGTAGTCGCAAATGTTTCGACTTTGTGTCGACTCTGTGTAGACACATGACACGCGCTGTCAAAAGTAATAACAAAGTTACTCGATTTGCAAAATGGCTCCTTGTGTTCATTTGTTTTCAGATATTCTCAAAGTGTAAAAATGACGTGGTCAGAGATGGGACTTAATAGATTAACTGTTTATTCGACTAAGGCCCACTTGCACCGTCCCACTAACCCTGGGTTAAGCGGTTAAACCGTTAACCCAGTATCAAATTGTACTGGTAACCATGGTAACTCCAGGTTTAACCAGTTAACCCCGGGTTAGTGGAATGGTGCAAGTGGCGCTAATTAATGGAATAAAAAAAGTTAATCCTCAAATTTTAATCACGATTAGGTTAGTCGACCTAACATAGATTGAATTTGAATGAATCTGAACATTAATCGAATAAATTATCGATTAAATCTCGGTTGGAAGTTGACAGGGGGCCATTTTTGTACGTAAAAATAATAGAAATGTCTTGCATGCAGATGGTAGCCAAACACTTTGTCATAAAAGTCGAGATGGGTGTCGATTTATAGGTTTTAGGGAGTGCCGATTTCGAAAATGATGACCATTTTGGATTCCAAAATGGTGGCCATGCACTATGTCATAAAAGTCGTCATGGGTGTCGTTTTATAGGTTTTAGGGGGCGCAGATTTCGAAAACGATGACCATTTTGGATTCCAAGATGGCGGCCATGCACTATGTCATAAAAGTCGTCATGGGTGTCGTTTTATAGGTTTTAGGGGGCGCAGATTTCGAAAACGATGACCATTTTGGATTCCAAGATGGCGGCCATGCACTATGTCATAAAAATCGTCATGGATGTCGTTTTATAGGTTTTAGGGGGCCCCGCTTTCGAAAATGATGACCATTTTGGAATCCAGAATGGCGGCCATGCACTATATCATGAAAGTCATCATGGGTGTCGTTTTATAGGTTTTGGGGGGCGCAGATTTCGAAAACGATAACCATTTTCGATTCCAAAATGGCGGCCATGCACTATGTCATAAAAGTCGTCATGGATATCGTTTTATAGGTTTTAGGGAGTGCCGATTTCGAAAATGATGACCATTTTGGATTCCAAAATGGTGGCCATGAACTATGTCATAAAAGTTGTCATGGCTATCGTTTTATAGGTTTTGGGGGGCGCAGATTTAGTAAATGATGACCATTTTGGATTCCAAAATGGTGGCCATGCACTATGTCATAAAAGTCGTCATGGGTGTCGTTTTATAGGTTTTTGAGGGGGCGCAGATTTAGAAAACAATGACCATTTTGGATTCCAAGATGGCGGCCATGCACTATGTCATAAAAGTCGTCATGGATGTCGTTTTATAGGTTTTAGGGGACGCAGATTTCGAAAATGATGGCCATTTTGGAATCCAAAATGGCGGCCATGCACTATGTCATAAAAGTTGTCATGGGTGTCGTTTTATAGGTTTTAGGGGGCCCTGATTTCGAAAATGATGACCATTTTGGAATCCAAAATGGCGGCCATGCACTATGTTAAAAGTCGACATGGATGTCGTTTTGTTGGTCATGGTCATCATTTTCGAAATCTGCTCTTCCTATAAATCAACATCTATGACGGCTTATATGACAAAGTGCACGGCAGACATCTTGGAATCCAAAATGGTCATCATTTTCGAATTCTGCACTCCCTAAAACCTATAAAACGATATCCATGACGACGCAAGTTATCTTTATTTTCAGATCTAACAAATTGCTACAGAATACAAAGGACAAAAAAAGAAGCGAGGAGGTAATGAAACAAGCAAAAATACAGATGATTCCTCGACGCAATGGGATGCTTCTTAAATTGTGTCCAGATTTTTTGTCATAAAAGTTTTTATTTTTCACATATTACTCTCACAAGTTCCGTGACATTTCGACCTTGTAATTTTTTAAGTAAATGTTTTTGTTTATCTGTGAGGATCTCACTAGAATAATATAATCAAGGTATGTTTATATTTGATGATTGAAATAGTAACGCAAAAAAAAATATATCTGTGTCTTATATTCCTGCCGAAGACTTTTATTTTTCCTTTTCCTTCTACACAAGTTGGTGTGGAAGTGGTCAAGTAATAAGAATTTAGGGCTCTCAATTTTATTTGGACTTCTACAACATTAAAGCTACGAGGCCATGTTTGGTATCGTTTTCGTATAAATTCGCAGTACCAAATTTAGTTATGGTATCACATTGACACCATTCCAAAGTAAAAACATATAAACTTACTTTCTTTTAAACTCCTCTTCACGCTTAAACTGCTGAACAGTTTTAATTTAAATTTAGTACACATATATATTGAGTCCCGAGACAGGACATAATAAGTTATCTCAAAAATCATCCTTTAAAGGTGTGAAATGAGGTGTAGGGGGGAATTCGGAATTGACTTCTTGAAGTTAATACTGTTTAAGTTTAGGTTTGAAGTCATGTTTTTTTTATCATTTTTAACTAAATCAAAGATGTAGACCATCCCAAATTTAATATAAATCAGTTCAGCGGTTATTGATTTCCCGTACAAATTTCCACGCCACTTTTCACACCTTCAAAAGATGATTTTGGTTATAAGATCTATCCTATGTCCTGTTCCGGGACGCAAACTATTTCTATACCAAATTTCTACGAAATCGATTCAGCGGTTAAGCGTCAAGAGGAGTTTAAAATAAACCGGCCAAGTGCGAGTCGGACTCGCGTATTAAGGGTTCCGTACATTAAGTCCGACTCGCGCTTGACTGCACATTTCTAATAGGTTTTCCTGTCATCTATAGGTAAAGAACTATTTTGTGTATTCAGACAGACAGACATACAGACGCACGAGTGATCCTATAAGGATTCCGTTTTTTGCTTTTGAGGTACGGAACCCTAAAAAGATATTTTTTTATTTTGTGGAATGGTGTCAATGTGATACCTTAAATGGATTCAGCAACCCAGATTTATACGAAAACGATACCATACACGGCCTTGCACCTTCACTGATGTAGATATATCAAGATAAAGCCTAGCTTAGCCTTAAGGTTGACTGGTAGAGAATGCCTTATGGCATTAAGTCCGCCTTTTGTACTATAAGATTTTTCTTTTGTGCAATAAAGATTAAATAAATAAATAAATAAATAAAATTGAGAGCCCTAAATAAACTTTCAAGAGCGGATATCTCAAAAACTATTCAACATATCGAAAAAATTGACGGAATAAACTTGTAACAAATTAAATTAACTTGCATTTTGTATAAGTGGCCATGTCGCTAAGATGCATAGTTTCCGAGATATAATCGAAAAACCGGAAAATGGGACCTTCAAAGCCCCCTCTCTTCCCCCGCTCAAGGGCTACGGCCGGGGACTTTTGATATGTTCACCTCCTAACTTGTCCAAACCAAGTTACAGAGTCAAAAATTGTGTTCCGAGCATTTCCCTCTACAACTTTTTGGAGCATTCGTTGGCTGACCTAAGTAGCTTATTGCATTTCTTTAAAAACTTTTCTGTAAAAGGTTGACGGGTGTTGGGTGTTTATATGGTTTTGGTCGATTATTATCATTTGCATCGCCCATGATGACTTACTAGAATTACTTACGAGCACACGAGACACTAATAGTAGTTTGACAAACCTTGGTTTTCAAGAGGTATTTTATATTGACATTTGCTGTCACAAATTTGCTGTCAGATTTAGTCGCAAACCGCACGCAAAGTGCACACAAATGTGTCGACACCTTGTTACGGAAAAGTGTACACACGGCGACGACACTTTGTTTCGAAACAATTCTAGACACATTGTGTGGACTCTGTTACGACACATCTGACATTTAGTTACCACTTTGATGATTCTGCGACTGGAATGGTTATATGGGCAGTTAAAGAGCAAAGTGCAAAGGTGAAAATGCCCACCTACACTATTTTATGTCATGAACCGGCATGTTCCTCTACCCTTTTAATATTCCAATGATTTTAACAGATTTTAATTCCAGTAAAAAAACGCTCAACCTTAAACAACCCTGGATAAGATATTTATTGTTATTTGCATGTTAGCCCGCATACTTATTGGGTTTGTTCTTCCTTATTATTTTTTCAATAGTCCGCAAGAGTATTGGAGAGTCAGCTGAAAAAGTACATCAGTGTGATAAAATCCCAAGCTTATGCGCCGTTAAAACGTTGCCTCTTCGGCAGGTATTACCCGACGTCAGGTGAGTTTACTGCCTTTCTGATAACTGCTTTGATTTTGAAAATAATCTCACAGCTATTGTAAATAAGGATGTAACAGATGTAGATGCCTTCCAGTGGCGAGGCGTCCGTGGATACCTAATACCTAATTACCTATACGTTTTCTAATGACTTACGTATTTTAGGATAATTTAGGCAACTTCTGCAGAAAACAAGTAGAATGTAGCGCCCCGCCACTGATGAATGCAAGAAAAATCATTCAAGTAAAGTAAAAAGTGTTATGTAACGAACGCCAGTGGTTCAAAAGTGCATGGACATATTTCAACCGTAATACTAAGGCTTTACGGTCGACATCTATCCATGCACTTTTGAACGCCAGTGTACATGTACTTTTTATAATCACTCCTGCGGTCAATGTTACATTCATCTTTAGCTTGAGTTAGAATATTTCGAAGAGTAGCTTTTATCAACGTGATTTTTCCCGATTGTTTATTTTTGCCACTTACAGTAATCTTGTACCAGTTTCTAGTTCTCCGTAGGTCATTTTGACCAAGGCGAGTCGAACTACTATTATTTGCTATAAACTGAACTCTACTCTCCTAGCGCTCGATTTCGAGCTGACAATTTTATTAAATTTACGAGTAGTTAAGGTTACATTTGGCGCTATTACGTATCAATTCTGATGCTCATAAATCATCAATCTAGCTATGATTGTTAAACACTTTAACGGATACAAGAAAATTATTCCATTAAAAAGCCATTTATTTCAGATTTAAACTAAATACATCCGGAATCCGGAACATACTGGTTCAGCTTCAGCCATTTCGTCAAAGACCCATGCATATTATGCCACAGAATGTTATTTCTTCGAAACATTCTAATTTGATCTATTCATTTGTCTATAGTCTTCATAACTTCATCTAGTAGCTACATAATCATGACAATCTTTAAAATGACACTGTTAGCTATTCAAACACATGTAATGCCATACATAGATTGAATACCTAATATTATTGCGACTTTGGGGATGTAGTTTTTTGTGTGCTTTTGAACGCTAATAAATTGAATATTCGGCAAAGTGGCACTCTGGCTCTGGCCCATCGCGGACATGGGACTAAATAAGTGTCATCATTTATGAACCAAGCTATAACAATATGTTGTTGAGTATTCTTGGAATTGATATGGTTCGTGATGAATAAGGATTCCATTCGCTGAGAGTCAAAAGTAGATTTGTTTCAGATCAATGTTCTGTGGTATTTATACATTTTCTACGTGAATGAGTTATCTCTCTGATTTGCCTTAAAGTTGACTGGTAGAGAATGTTTTTTGGCATTAAGTCCGCCTTTTGTACGATAAGTTTTCTTTTGTGCAATAAAGTTTACTTAAATAAATAAATACTTAAAGTCTTTGATGTCAACTATAGTTACAATGACTTTCATAGATTGGTGAAAAACGAATATTGGGATTTAAAAGTAAACCACGTACTTCTTATGGTTACTAAGCAGCTAATGATTTCCATTAACGTGAATCTGTGTTAAGTACACAGTAGGTAACACACATTACATAGTAACGAGCGGCACTGATATGCTTAACTTTGTGAAATCATAATATGTTAATGGTGAAAGATAACGTAATAGGTAATACTCCGATAATTCTGTTATCTATTACTACCTTCGAAATACGAAATACACCGCCGTTAAATCTTGATAAAAGGAACTTATTAAGTAGATAACTTTAAGTTTGCTTACATCTGGAGACTTGGTACCAAGTTGATCGTATTTAGTTCACCATAATGACGAATTTACCGTACTCGGTAATGGACATATTTTTAAATAAGTATAAACACCTGCATCTTTTAGGTATACTTACAATATCTCTGTTCTCTATACGTTGCTAGTTATAAGGATAGCCTACTAACGTGACTAATGACTGGCTGTTTTCAGATGAAAGACTTCTAGAGTACGATATCGACAATGTGGTGTTCGACGAACAGTCCCCCTTCCAGAGGGTGCAGATAGTGCACTCCAAATCCCTTGGGAACATGTTGGTGCTAGACGACTTGCAAAGTGAGTAAACATGTATTAATGTACTCAGGGCATACTGAAAATTCCTGGACTGGCCACTTAGAAAAAATAAGTCGTCTCATATATCAGAATCCAGAAACTTTCAGTATTGCCCACGTATATTGCAGAAGTAGAAAAATTTGGAAATGCTACTTAACTATTTCATATTGCTCACATCAATGGTTTTTTTCCTGATTCCCTTTTCTTGTTCTTCACATCGTCGTGACATAATCTAATCGTGATATTGTGCAGCTCATTACGTTCCCTCAGTTCGATACCTAGATTAACCCTTTGACCGCCGTTGTCCGGTATAGAAGACAACGATAGAACGATACGCTGGCGCCGTCGTCTTGTATACAAGACACAAATTCAACCACTGAGTTAATGTGAAAATAATAACAATTGCAATTTCATTTACATTCGTGTTCATATTTAAGGTCTTTGTTTTTTCATTTATTTGCTTTTTAAGCCGCTATATAAATCCCTTCTTTTATAATAAGGCATTTAAAAAAATTGCTCCAATTTTCAACATTTTTCATGTTCCTCGTCGCCGTTGTCTTGTATAAAAGACAGCTAGGGATGGGAATGTTAACTCGATATGGGAATTTTTAAAGTAAATATAAAGTCAGAAATATGTTTTTATCTAAGTATTTGAACACTTGTTAATCGCCAATTTTTTTCAACGAATAGTAGGTAACTACTTACTAGAATACGTAGAACGAGAGTCAGATAGGCATAACTATATTTAAAGTTCAGGTAGCTTCTTTAGCTCTATAAAGTAGAGTCAGACAAGTAAATTTGCCATTGTAGATTGTGGACTATTTAATTGCAGAAGAGATAAATAAAAAAAATAATTGATGTTATTTTATAGCTTAGTGGGAAGGGATACACCGCAGCGACCGCTTCGCCAAGTGTGGTACAGGGACATACCTGTTTATCAGACTTTACTTTTATTGTTATAACATTGAAGTTAATGTGTAATTTTTTTGTAACAAGTCGTTGAACGTTTTTTTGATAAGAGTTTACCTATAGATTAATGTTAACCAAACTGAAATTATAATGATAGATTCTAATTCCAGAATAATATCTTCATTCATTAAAAATTCAACCCACGTGTAATTTTCACTAAAACAGTTCCGGTATATTGACTTTATCGACACATGATGCGCAGCTTTAACGTTACGCCAATAAAGTTTACGTACCGACAAGCGCTTACGCCGTTGACCTAGAGACTATTATTACTTGATCCGCGCGGAAACAGTCCTTGTCGGTCTGCATTGCGGGCAGTCCATGGGCGCCATTGTCTTGTATAAAAGACTTCTCGTACAGCCTAGTGCGGCGATATCACGTCTTGAATCGACATTGTTTAGTGGTTGTTTTTTATGTTAAATCCCTATATTTTAAACATTTTCGGGTGTAAAACATATGTTTAATTTTGGCAATTTGGAATGAAATTAAAACAGGATAAGAACAAAGCTAAATTAAAAAGATTTTTACCATAATATTGTAAATATCGATATCACTATTTGCAATCCCTAAACTTTTCATTAGTTGTTTACTTAAAATTTGCTCTGGCGTGTGAGTGAGCGTCTTTGCGGACTAGGTCCGGCGGCCAAAAGGTTAACGCGTTCCCTGCCGTGATGCCCCAATGTGGCGTCATAAAGCAAGCATGAAACTTTTTTTCAGGAGTCCGTGCGTCCACTACGGGTTACCAACTTAAAAGTGGAAGCACACTTGGACGTATGACTTTGCCATACCATACATATATGGGGACAGTGAATGTGTTAATAAACATTCATTATGCTATATATTTGCTAGATATTGTCCAGGCGTTTTAGCATTGTTTTTCAGTAAATCTCGGACTAGGCACAGGCAATAGCCTACAAGTAGCCTATTATATTCTGTAATAAAATCACGTAAATGCACGTGTAAATGGTGTAAAGACTGATTGTTGCCCGCTCTAGTTAGCTGGCTAGGGCGCTAGCAAACGCTAGTAATCTAGAATCTGTTTACTGTAATCATTTGTAACCTATTTACTGGAAAAACTTTGAATTAAGAATTCTATCCTAAGTAAATCCTTGTCTAAAAATGACACGTATTAGTTATGTCACTCTCGCAGAATTTTCGAATAGGATTACAAGAATTTGTTAAGTTATTTTAATTTGTACAATGGATACTGATTCCCACGATTCCCTGGAGACAGAATGTAGAAGACTAGACGTAGAAATAAAATCTATCATAAACTCATTGGCAAGTTTTGAATATATTGATAATAATGCCGATCAACCTAACCCTACTGAAGCTAACCAAAACGTGCAACCTCAAGCTGGAACTTCCATGAACTCTGTAGCCAAGAAAAGACCGAAAAGAATATTAATTTTACCAGAGCGTAGGATTTTACGACGGACTGCCAAGATCCGTGCGATAGTAAAGATTGCTAAGGTCATAAAAACGTTGGGAATTAAGTCATTTAGAGCTCGAAAAATAACGAAGAGGCGCGTTAGAAGGCCGATACAAAAACCATCTGGAAACCTTAGACCGGACTAAGATACTCTAGTACCTAGTTTTAATCCATTTGTTACGGTTTTTTACATTAGTTTATATGGTGTTCTTTGTTAAAAAATAGCAATATTATAATAATATGAATTTATTAAATTTATTGTAATGATTCCTTGTATGATTTTATTTAGAGTTATGTTTTGAATTTTATACACCTTTATACCATTGCACCCATGCAATAGGTAGTTGCATTAAGTCGTTTGAGAGCTGTTGCGCCAACGTTGCGTCGAGCAGACAGACGCTCGGGAGACGCTAGTGTAGTGGGGTGGCTCTAATCAAATCTCTAATAGCTGTTAATCTTTATTTTGAGGTTTATATTTTAAGGATTGTTCTTAATTAATCAATTTCATTGTTCCTTGCAGATATTTCAGAGGCTGATCTCGTATACACAGAAACTTTGATGCAACGAGGCAAGGAAAACTATGAAGGAAAGGAAATCGTTATTTTAGGTAAGGATTTTTGTAGGTAACAGGGCTATACCCGTAACAACTAAAGTCAGACCTTAAAAAGTCTGCAGCGATTTTGATAGCCCACGCAGTGCAAGTGTCATTTTAAACGTCAAACTTCTATGAAATTATGACGTAAACATAACACTTACACTGCGTGGGCTATCAAATCCGCTGCAGACTTTTTACGGTCTAACTCTACAATTATGCTCACTTTGTAGGTCACCCTTCGAAATTAGGAATTACGTGTATTTTTAGTGCTGACAACATGGTTCCAACTGCCATTTAGTGGTGCTCGGTCGCTCAGTGGTCAATCCCCACTTGAGCTACCAAGTCTTGTGCTACTACATGTGTTGTCCTATTTATCGTCATCTCCTCGACGATTATCAATCTATTTTCATCTCTTGTAACTTCTATCAGAAAAAAGATACAAGTTTTGTAACCCAACACTATGATTAATGGAACATTTAACATTACATTCCAACAGCAGCACTCCTAACTGTAGGTACATCGGTGGACCTTATTACAAAAGGCATAAGGTCCACTGATGTACAGTTAACAGTGTAGTGTTGGTACTTTGTTTGAAACGGGTACAGTATAATAAAACCATTGCGTGCTTCGAGCAACACCGGCTTCCGACACGTCGGAAGGGAGGGGCCCAAGCGATATCTCACCGTACAAATCATTCTGCCATTTTTCGCGGGGGGAAGGTGCACACAGTCGCACTTCTCACACACTTACATACAAAATCCAATCAAAGGCCCTACCGCGAACCACGTTCGACGTGTTGCCTCTCTATGGCACTTGTAAATTCATACGTAAGTGTGACAGGGAGGCAACACGTCGAACGTGGTTTGCGGTAGGCCCTCTGTAATGACGACACAAATACATAGAAAATGACACACGTCAAAGACAAATCTTGCAAACCTCGATCTCTTTTTGTGTACGGACGAGTGACTAGTGTCACAACACGCACACTAACACATTTTCTTTGAAGTATGTCATTGTATTCTGAGAGATGAGAAGTCGGATTTGTCGCTCTACCGATCCGCAATTTGTACTGAGCGAGTAAAATCGATAAATCCAACAATTACTTGAGACTAAAATATAATAATTGTATTTAAATGTAATTAAACGTATGATATGTAAAAAAAAATATTACATGTGAAATGTAACACTTTCTTTTTGTAAATTTGATGTCCCCGACCTCTTTTTATAACAAAAAACCGAGCAAACAGGCATTTTTGTGCAGCAGTGTTCACGCGCGCGTCTGGACTCAGTCTAGTGAAAAATCCAAGTGCAACTAGTTTTATTACTCGCGCTAGATTTTATTGACGCGCTAATCTTGTACCTCGGCAGAGGGGAAATAGTGCGAATGCCGCCTCCCTTCCGTGTTGCTCGAAGATTGTGTGTTATACACTATTAAATCTATCAATCATACTTAAGTATACCTTTTCCTATAACACCTATAATGGTTCACGAGTCACGGACCACCTTACAGATAGAAAAAGCTTTTCAAAGTCCTGATGGCATTTAAATAAGGTGCAATTTTGTCTAGCCTGTTTAAAAATGTTATTCGTTACTTTTGTATTTCGCTGTTGTTCTGATCTGAACTAAGGCATTCATTCACTCGAATAGTTTATTAGTTTTATTACTTATTAGGGGTCATCCATTAATTACATCACACGTTTAGTGGGAGGGAGGGGGTCAAGAAAAAGTGACATGGGGAGGGGGGAGACACAAACTTTGTGACGTCACTTTAACTTCATCAGTAACCGAAAATTTATTGAAATTATTTTATTCGCTGTACATTTAAATAACAAGTTTTTAAAACGATAATCGTTTTTATTTATGTAATTTTCTTTCCTAAGCAGTTTTGGGTTATAAAATTACTAATATTTATATCGTCAAAAATATTTTGATAATATATTAATAATACTTAGGTACTTACTTAATTCGATTTGGCGATTTTGTAGAAAAAATGTGACATCACACTAGGGGGGAGGGGTTTGCCAAATGTGACCAAGTGTGACAAGGAGGGGGGGAGGGGTCAAAAAACCTAGAAATTCGTGTGACGTAATTAATGGATGACCCCTTAGTACGAAAGGCTATTTTCATAGTACGAATCTGTGACCATAATAAATGTCAAATAAAATACGACTATAGTGTTGTGAAAAAAAAACCTAAGTACCTAGCCCAGGTATAGACTAATAAAATGTTACCATTAGGGCTGATTTAGACGGCGCGCGAACTCGCATGCGATTTTAGTTACATTGCGGACTGTTGCTTACGTCCAATTCAACCGACCGATCAAATCCCGCAATGGTATGAGACTCGCATGCGAGTTCACGCATAGTCTAAACCAGCCCTTTTACTGGCTTAGGAAAATCGTAGGAAAGTGGGGCTCCCATACCACAAACTTGATTTTTTTTGCGCAATGGTACGGAACCCTTCGTGCGCGAGTCCGACTCGCACTTGTTTTTTAATACATATTTTGTGATATTGAATTTGATAACAGGCGGCGGCGACGGAGCGCTCCTATACGAGTTGCTGAAGGAAAAGCCCAAATTCGTGTGGATGTTGGAGATCGACGAGGTGGTGATGAGCGCGTGCAATAAGCATCTGCGCTCCATATGCGGCGACGTACTGGAGCGACGAAAGGGGCCTAACTATGAAGTGAGTAGTCTACTAATTCCATGTTTATCTGTTGAGTAAGATCTGCGAATATCTAAGATTGTGCGAAGCATTCATAACGCGCCATATGCAAATTTTAGTACATTTTATCAGGTCAGATTTATGTCACATTTCAATACAAAACAAATTCGACAGAATTGTTCAACAACAAAATTTCAACGACATTTAGACAGAACAGGCAGGGTACAAGTACAGGGAAATATTAGGGTCCGAGAAATTGTGTATTCTGAAAACAGTTTTAACGTCCCACCACTGGTTATACATACACTTTACCTCTTCGAGTATAAGCCTGTTAAAATCACCACAATCGGCACTAAAATTGTACGTACACTCTGCAGTGACCAATAAAATGTTGCCAAAAATGTAATTCTTAACCTCCTAAGGCCCACGGCCTATAGTACTTATTCAGTTCAATGAAATTTAAATCATATTCGGTTGGAACAAGAGTTGCTTTTGCTTGAATTCGTTCAGTTTTAGAACAACGCAAAATCAACTCTATTTCCTACACTGTAGGTTCAAATTTCTGTGGCAAAGCTCCTGCCGTAGGAGTTTAACAAAAAACTTGTTCCCATTACAGATAATCGTAGAAGACTGCATGTTGACCATAAACAAATTCATCAAGGAGGGCAAGAAAGTCGACTACATATTTGGGGACCTCACCGACATTCCCATCTCGGAGTCGGCCTGCGGCGAGCTCTGGGAGTTCATGATCACCATCCTGAACTCATCCTTCAAGATACTCAAGCCTGACGGGAAGTTTATGACACACGTAAGTATAAGTCGAATACACCTCATTTATCTAACCATAAGGCTCATTTTACCTGGTGAGTTTCGGGAGTCTTTGATCATTATCCTGAAGTCGTCGTTCAAGATACTCAAGCCTGATGGGAAGTTTATGACACACGTAAGTACAGTCAACTGTAAAAATATAGGTGTACAAATCATCTCAAAAATATATCCCATAACTCTTATGTCAGTGAATTAAGAACTATGGGACATATTTTTGAGTAAGTTGTCTACACCCATATTTTTAGGGTTCCGTTCCCAAAGGGTAAAACGGGACCCTATTACTAAGACTTCGCTGTCCGTCCGTCCGTCCGTCCGTCCGTCCGTCCGTCCGTCTGTCACCAGGCTGTATCTCACGAATCGTGATAGCTAGACAGTTGAAATTTTCACAGATGATGTATTTCTGTTGCCGCTATAACAACAAATACTAAAAACAGAATAAAATAAAGATTTAAATGGGGCTCCCATACAACAAACGTGATTTTTGACCAAAGTTAAGCAACGTCGGGAGGGGTCAGTACTTGGATGGGTGACCGTTTTTTTTTTTTGCTTTTTTTTGTTTTTTTTTTGCATTATGGTACGGAACCCTTCGCGCGCGTCCGACTCGCACTTGCCCGGTTTTTTACAGTTGACTGTACAATGTAATGTACACCTCATTTATCTTACCATAACATTATAAGGTTCATATTTCCTAATGAGCTCTAAATCTAATGATCTCTACTTTTCTTTAAGATAATAAGGCAAATTTTTTGTAAGTAACATTGTTTGTTTTAAGCAGTTTTATTTTAAAAATCCAATTTTATAATTAAAACCCGATAGGGTCAAAAAAAGTTAGCATGAAAATATCTGCAATTTAGGTAGCTGTTTTTAATAACACCTCCGTTTACTAATTATTGTATACAAACAGGGCAACGGTGCCACCAGCTCGGAGTCCCTAGAGCTGTACGAGCAAGAGCTAGCCAAGCTGAAGCCAGCCGTCTCGTTCTCCAAGAGCCGGGCCTTCGTGCCCTCCTTCCTCGAGGACTGGATCTTCTACCAAATCTCCTTCTCGGCCAACAACGGCGCCTAACAACCGACCAAAGACAACAGTTCCTTAATCATCTCCCTAAGTCATATTGCCATATATGTAGTTAGTATTATTGTTAAGCATACACGGATACAAGTATTCGAAACAGTATTTGACGATTTATGCATTTGCAATTGTTTAGTTTGTAAGCATAACGATACACGATTTGAAGCTATATTGTTGGTATTGATTTATGCTTGTTTTGATTGTTTTATGATTAATAAAAGTATTTTATCACGAATATTTTTCGTTTTTCTGCTGTACGGCTTAGCTCGTTGCCCCGACTCATAGACTAGGAATTCTCTAGACCGAGTTTAGAGCAATTATTTCATGCAACCGATGATGCCAAAAATACGGGGGTGCGCGGGACGAGGTGAGCGACGTCCCGCGCCGTGATTGGTCCGTTCAAAGACACGGACGTCACACAAAGACACTTTCGACTCGAACATGGAGTAAAATTACCGTATGCGTGGCAGATGGGGTAGCGCGACTATGCTCAGTCTGGAGGATGTTTTGTCTGTGCCCCGACTTAGGTATGGATCATAAATAGGAAATTAAATTTTGTTCGTAGTCCAGTCAGAGAATAAAAGTCCGTTGTAACCTCATCACAGTATAATATTATAAAAGCTATGTTACAAAACAAATAAACGATAATTCTTCATTAAACTTACCTTTACAAGCTTCATAAAAAAACTAAACTAGATTTTTCAGATAGTATAGTGAAGTAGCATTTTTTGTAACTTAAAACTTTACAGACAAAAGTTTTATTTAAAGCAAATTTTATTTAATACAATTCAATGGAAAAATAATAATTGACTAACCTGTACATTATTGTTTTGTTGCACAAAAAGTTACTTATTTCGTGTCGATTAATATTCAAAATTAATGATACTAAAAAAACAAGTGTTCAATATACATTTTAAAGACATTACCTTTACACAGCATCGAAACAATCGCAATACAAACGCGATGCAACATCGATTGTATTGCCACTTACACACGCTTTATACAAAACTAGTTCGGCCTTATAATAATCAGAGACAAGACACCAGACTAGCCAGCACAATCGCGTTCAAATCTAATGCAGGAAATTTATTTTCTCTTAGGGAGTGCGTGCGTGAATTGTAGGGACAATAAAAAGCCCCGTTTTAAAAACTTGCCGTGTCAATAATTCAATATTAATTCCGATTTAGGTCACAAACGTAGCAAACAGTTTAACACGCACGGTTTCCGTCTGCGCAAATTGACGGACAGAGATGCACCACGCACATTTTGACGAATAGGAAGTAAGAATTCTGCATAAGTATATAAAACATTCGTCTCTTACTACCGATTATGTAAGTGAGAGAGAGACTAATCCTTCGTCGGATATAACGTGATTGTGATACAGAGGGTCTACCGCGAACCACGTTCGACGTGTTGCCTGTCTGTAGCACTTGTAAATTCGTACATAAGTGTGACAGGGAGGCAACACGTCGAACGATGTTCGCGGTAGGCCCCCTGGTCTACTGGTACAGAATCTCCATAATGTTACAGACGTTACTCGGCTTGCCGCAACCTCGCCAATCTCTGCGTGAGATCGTCCTGCTCCTGTGACACGACCGTGGCTGTGCCCACCGACGTGCTCGGGATACCGGACGGCAGCTCCATGTTTAGTTCCAGACTGAAAATGTTAACGTTAGCGTTACGAGTCGTATCTTATGAATTACTATTCGTTTGTGCACCTAAAGAGTACGATCGAAGTGGAAGCTGGAGCGAGACGAGCGACCTGAGAGCGCTCGGCGCTACGTTACCGCCCCACGGAACGCACTGCCACTCGTCAGGCCGTACAGGGAGCATTCCGTGGAATGTCCCGTGCCCGCCCGTGCAAGCCCGTGGGCTGTCCCGTACAAACGCATTTTATTTCCTGTGTTGCGACTTTTTTTTGGCATTTAAAGGAGGTGATTATTTTTCTGTGTGTAGAAAAGGAAACTCTTATATCTGCAAA
Source organism: Cydia fagiglandana (assembly GCF_963556715.1). Taxonomy (NCBI): domain Eukaryota; kingdom Metazoa; phylum Arthropoda; class Insecta; order Lepidoptera; family Tortricidae; genus Cydia; species Cydia fagiglandana. Next base: position 8,840,327 of record NC_085938.1, on the reverse strand, counting down.
TCTTCAGAAAATTCGCGTTTGTACGGGACAAACGGTAGACAATTCATGGAATGCTCCACAGGCGTACACTAACTACTGTCTTCATTGTATTTAAAAAATCGCCTAGATAGATAGAAAGGTCCTCGATCTGAACCTGCACATAGTTCTCACATCTTGGTTTCCAGCTGACAACAAGTGGATTATTCTAAACAAATGTTGCTGTCCCCTGATAACTTATGTTTAAAATTCAGGCAAGATCCCACTTTTACGACAGTAACCATTCGTCAAAGCTATAATTGGATAGGACGATGATGAGATTGAATTTGTTACTAACTATCTTTATTGCAACGGGTCAAGGGACAGTGGTCAATTCATAGAACTCTAGCTTTTTCAAGCAATGGAAAAAAAATAGACGCACAATCGAAGATGTTCGCAGTTATAAAGAAAGGTTATTTACCTCTTAACAATGCGTGCCTCATCATTTGTAGATGGCATTATTATTAATTATTAAGTACTTATAGTTATAATTACTATTCATCATTTTTCTTAGGCTTATATTATTATTATGTACTAATACGTCTATTACTAACTATGGCTAATAAAATAATTAGCTTAATCAATACATACCCGGCCTCATCAGCCACCTGCTGCAACAGATTGTCCACGTCACCCTGCGGCACTGTGGTGGTAGTGGTTTGTGACATAGCATTCTCCATGTATGATGACTGGACGTCCAGATCTTCGAACTGACTCTCGAACTTATCCATGAGTGTAGAGATTTTCTCAAGATTCATAGATTTCATTGCTGCATCCATGGCTTTTACCACGCCTGCCATGGAATTTGTGACCTGTAAATTTAATCATTATGATTATTGACTGAACAAGGTTTGTTACAGATTGTGAGCGTGTTCTATTATTACATGGAATTTCTGTTGTCAAGTCAGTTTTTGGAATCTTTAATAATGGTGACGCAATCGTTGTTTGAGTGGTCTACAGCTCACAGAGTGACTTGATTTAATTGAGTCTAGGTAAAAAAAATATAATTTGTAAGTATTTAATTTTTAATTCCCTAGATTCAAAGTTTCAGCTAGTGTCATGTAACAGTAGGAAAAGGGCTGGATCAAAGCCTAGCTGCTTTTAAGTCTTTTGTACACTATTTTTTAATGCAGCAATTGAACAGTTAGGTCAGTAACATAATATGTTGTGCATTACTAGCAACAGTAGCAACCCTGCAAATAACTGGCAAATTTATAAGAATATAAAATAAATAATGAACAAAGAAAAGAATCAGAGACAAGTTTAGTAACTTCTTTATATTAAAGAGGAGGAGACAATTTATAAAAAGTTATTATAGGGATATCAACCTTTCTTGTAGTGAGTGCTGTCTGCACTCTGCTTGACACAGCATCTACTCTTGCTGACATTCTGAGGTAGTTTAATGCTTGGTTTTTCTGCCGTATTGCATTTTCCGCGTGTATCCGAGCACCTTCCATGTTACCCTTCTGAATTGCCTTTTTAGCTTTTTCTTTTTCTAACTTTTCTTCTTTTTCACATTTTTTTGAGTTTCTCTCAAGCTCTTTCACTGCGAATTTTAGATTAAACAGATGTTCTGGAGGGGTGAGTTAAGGAGTTAGGATTGACAATTAATTAATAATACTTTACCTCAATAAAATTAAAGGTGTGATGGTACCTTTAATTAATGGCTTTTAAACTACAATTTTTTTTTCAGCTAAATTGACCAAAATTTGTCAAATGGTTGGCCGGTAGAAGTATTTAACAGATGGCGCTTACAACTTGTGTTTTGTGGTTGTGTTTATTCATTACATAATTAAAACTACACCGCCACATTACAATATCATAAAAACTATAGTCATAATACTAATAATTTCAGCTCAATTTGACCATGAACTTATGTCACTAGTAAAGTAAGCAACACTAAGTGTGTAAAACCAATAAAATTTGTAATTTACATTGTACTTATTAAAGTAATGAACGAAAACATTTTCAAAAACTTGTATTATTTACATGCATATTGTATTAATTCAAAAATATATCAACTTCTTCAGTGGTGATGGAATTAGAGGAAAGTAACACAGTTTCAAAGAATACTTAGGCATTTTTCAAGGGCGTAGAATCACAACAATAAAAGTAACTTTAACTCATTAAAAAATGTAAGACTGAAACCATTATGTAGTAATCTTATTATAAAAACAACTAGTTAATTGCATCTGATTCTGGTTACTATATAATGAAAGTAAAATTACACTAGAAAAATATAATTGCATCAGTCCTTCAGAATCTACTTAATCAACAAACCATTGACTCACCTTGATTATCTTCTTAATATGCGTACTCGTCTTATTATGCGTACTAGGATGTTAAAAATCTTGTCTTACATAGAGCCCTGTTTAATAATCTACTATACATCATATCAACATTATAATTAAAATAGAAACTTCACTAAAACTCAAAAACATTTGAAAAGGATACTTTCCATCGCTGATGAAGACATTTCGTTACCCATTTATAAAAATATAATGTGTTTTCCTTTGATAACTGTTTGACAGGTTTATTCACCCGCAACGTAATTGTTTTAAAATGTAAAAAAATTTTAGATTTACCAAGAAAGAGGGATGACTCAGAAAATCACAACAATTTCGTGAGCTGTCAAACTGCAGATGAAGATGACAGGTTTTATGACGTCATACCAACCAACCCAACCAAAACCAAAGAGAACTAGACTATGTGAGATCGAATACACGATCAGCAGAAAACTTTTAATGAGGGCTCCACAGACTGTTACGATTTAAAGTTGGGAGAATAATTAAAAGGAGACAAAAGTTATCAAACAAGTGTCAAAATTATAATTATATCGAAGTGAAATCATGATCAACTTGAGCTATCTATGCTACTACTGTGCGCTATGCATGTATAGAGCGACGTCCCGTTCACACATGTCATTCCGTACGGAAACCGGGTAATAATTATTAATTCCGTGCGTCTGTCTGGGCTCATACATTTGGAATTTTCTATCTCACTTGCACATGTCATTCCGTACGGAAAATTCCTTGCGTCTGCGGAATTCCTAACGCAAATAATCGAATGTGTGCGCTGGGCGCAGAGGGCTTACCTCGAACCACGTTCGACGTGTTGCGTCCCTGTCACACTTACGTACGAATTTACAAGTGCGACAGAGAGGCAACACGTTGAACGTGGTTCGCGGTAGGCCCTCAGTGTTTCCGAATTTGAATTTCCAATTCGGATTCCTGATCAGGATTCCGAACGTCTGTGGCCAGCCTAAATCGAAGTCGAAGACAAATTCATATTGTGATATTGTTATATCTATAGAGCCCTTAAAAAAGTAACCATGCATGCTCTATGGTTATTCATTTTCTGTAGGTTGGTGCTCCCTGGAAATTTCAATAACAAAATTGAGTTGAGTAAAAAAGTACCGCTGCTAGATTTTGGTGATCAGCGTCGTAAAATCTTTAATATTTGGATAAATCCTTTAAGCTTATTTAATATAAGTAGTGAAATTTTAATTTTAGTGTTAGTTTACGTTTAGTAATAATATTATTTTTGATATCGTGTTGCTTGGTGAAATTGGTTGAAATCCTAAACCAGTTATATTGTGTAAAGGACGTTCGTTGGGCGTAAAAAGAAAATGGCGTGTGCTACACTGAAAAGAAATTTGGATTGGGAGGCTCAGTTGCCTGCTAAAAGAAGAAGATGTGCTCCGTTTGCTGCAAGCTCAAGTACAAGCCCAGGAATTAGAGTATCAGAAAGTAGACCCTCTTCTTTTGGAGAATCCGTCAGTGCGCCTGCTAAGTTGACCCCAGGTTTGTTCTCCGATCACAAAAGATCATTTGCGTCTCAATTACTGTATTGATTGAACATTATTAGTTACATTTATTGTGAAATTACCTTATTAGGCAATGAATATAAACCTACACATCACAATATATAATCAGCTGTATTTTTTATCGCCATTGTTTTTGCGCTATCATGAATATTTTTATAGTGTTGGAGTGAGACGGACGTATTAAAACCGTTGGGCGGATTTTGTTCTTTTGTTTTTACATGACCAAGCTGAATGTCTAATAGATTTGCAATTATTAACGTACAACGAAATCAATCATATCTATTTCCATTGTAATGACGAAGCTAATCAAAAATAGTTACGCTAGTTTTCGTTTTGTAATGGCTGGTTATCTGGCGTCAGATTGCACGCTCTCTCTCGAAAAATGGACTCACAAAAAACTCTTTGTTGCTTTATACCTGCTTGGTTTGGAAACCGACCTTTTCGTGTGGTTTTTTTTTTTACAAAACCTGGGTTTTTTTGCCAAAAGCAATAGCGATTATTGATTGACTGCGCTATAATGCCTATAATGCACCAATGCTCATAATTTGTTTGATTTGGGATTGGGCTATTAGTCCATACATGGAAAATAATTTGATATGATATTGAAGTACAAGGTCTATACCTCCATTATTTATTGTTTAACATCAAACTTTTTCCTTCTTTGTTGCAACAATACTATTATGAATAATGCTTTTTAGGGTTCCTTTGGGTACAAGGGGTAAAACGGAACCCTATTGCTAAGACTCTGCTGTCTGTCTGACCGTCCGTCTGTCTGCCACCAGCCTGTATCTCATGAACCGTGATAGCTAGGCAGTTGAAATTTTCACAGATGATGTACTTCTGTTGCCGCTATAAAAACAAATACTATGTGACTTATGTGCATACGTCGGACTCCAGCGGGCATTTTCGTGGCATGTCAGTATGATAGGTAAGGTTCGCAAATCAATCAATTCACTTTCGAGTATTTGTACTTAGTATTTGGTACCTAGTATTTATAATGTGAAATTCCAAATATCATAGCAACTAACTGCGTTCTTTATAAACGTACTTGGACTACACATAAGTCATAATGACGCATGTTAGCTATTTATTTGTTTTTTAAGTGGCCACTTCAGTGGGCTATCAGTCATCACTTCAAAGAGTATTTACACATTAAAGATGAATAAATGATAACGGGTAACTAATTTAATTAACTATGTTACAAATACTAGGTACATTATAATACTCGTAAGTTAAGATTTTTGTAAACCTTACCTTGCCCTCAAACTGCCCCCTATAGTCCGACGTTTGCTTATGTGATATAAAATATATAAATATTAAGTTTGTTATGGAATCATGCTCCAAATAAATCTGATTGAGACTGAAACACCATAGAATAATTAATACCATGGTTGCCTAACAAATCTTCAACAAGGAAACTGTGATATCTAAGAATAGATACAGCTGATTTCAACAGAAATCAGCATCATGTTGAAATGGGAGGAAAATGCACAATACTAAATCTACTCAATAATAGCTCTCTATGATCAGGATTTACTTTATTCCATCAACTTTAATTGCAAGATCTATCCTTACCTACCTACCCCACACCATTGGGACAAAACGAAAAAATAAACATTATATCCCAGTGGTGTGGGGGGATAAAACAATAATGTTTTTGATTCATCATCATTTGTTTTTATTTTTTATTTTACTGTTCTGTTGCCATGCATCATTTCTGCATCCATGCCAAATTGCAGCTTTCTAGCACTAAAGATCGCGGAGTAAAGCCAAACAGGACAGGTAGACAGACAAGGTCAAAATACAGGGTGGTCCAAACCTTGACGTCCAAAAATTTTTTTTAGATTCTTCTCGTCGTGGGCTATCAGAATATACCCCATGTATGTTAGCCGATTTTTCGTAGTTTTCGAGTTATGATTTTTTTTAACTTTTAACTTTTGTTATGAAATTCCGGGGTTCCCATACAGAGTGGCTAAAAAAGAACTGCATTCCCTTTGGAGGTTTTGGGATTATACTGAGCAACTTTTATAATGGGATCAACCCCTAAAACGCGAAAAAAAAATTTACCCGTCCATAGAAAATAGACCAGCCAAAAATGTATGAAACAGCCAAATTTTTTTTCGCGATTTCGAAGTTGGTCCCATAGTAAAAGTTGCTCAGTATAATCCCAAAACCTCCCTGGCAAAGGGAATGCAGTTATTTTTTAGCCACCCTGTATGGGAACCCCGGAATTTATAACAAAAGCTAAAAGTTTAAAAAATCATAACTCGAAAACTACGAAAAATCGGCTAACATACATGGGGTATATTCTGATAGCCCACGACGTGAGGAATCTAAAAAAAATTTTTGGACGTCAAGGTTTGGACCACCCTGTATCTAGTTGACTAGAAAACTAAAAAAACTGGTAATTTGTCGAGCACCATTTCCTCTATGACATCTTATTAGATGTGTTATTTATTTTACAAAAGTTTCCCATGAGAAGATTCTAACGTCAGCCAGTCCATAAAATGGAGTATACATTTTTATAAATTGACTAATAAGTACCTAATAACTATCCAATAACTGAAAAACAATATAGTATTATGCTGCTGCATGGGACATGACAAGATCACAATATGGATTCGTAAATACTAGATTAGCCCGCCCTAACTCCAACATGAAAATGATCCACTCTGGTCCGTTTGCCATGTGTGTCAATATATTTAACAAAATTCCTAAGACAATTCAGGTGGAAACAAATATACATAAATTTAAATTGGAATTAAAGCGTTTTTTAATTAATAAAGCATATTATTGTATACAGGATTTTTTAAGTGAGAATTAGATGTATTAGTTATTTAGAAAAAATACTAAATACCTACTGCTATTAATATTTAATTTGTTTTTTTTATTTTATGTTGCTATACCCTTGCAGGGTTCATGTTTGAGACTGTATTTATATTATAAGATCCTCTGTACACATGAAACGCAATAAAATATATGAGTATGAGTAAAAAAGCAATAAAAGAAATTTATTTTATATTCTATTTATAAAATTTAGGAATTTTTTAGAATATAATTACTTAACATTTTTTTTATTTTGCCAGAGCGCATGGCGCAAGAGATCTGCGACGAGATCAAACGCCTGCAGCGGCGCCGACAGCTGCGCGTGGCGTCTGGTGTGCCATCGTGCTCATCGTCCAGTGGCTCTGAGGGTGACGCCTCGCCGCCGCATCGCTCCACGCACAGCCAGCAGCAAAAGGTCACCAATCGCGCGCTCTTCACATTCAAGCAGGTAAACACCTGACGTTAATCATACCAAAAGAACATAGTTAATAAATATTAATATGTATAGTTCGTTTTTTTTAGCATTAGAAAGAACTTGCAAGAAGGTAAGCGATCTTGACACGTCTTTTAATTGAAAAACGCTTTTTAAAAATCAAAAACTATTACTTATGAAAGCAGAAGAATATAAATGATCGTATTAGATTCATAATTGTTGCATATATGTCGTAACTTATTTTTAAAATGTGTTTTTCAATTAAAAGACACATCAAGATTGTTTACCTTATTTCTAATGCTAAAAAAACGAGCTATAGAGCCATTTACAGTTTTCAATTGTCAACTTTTTGACTGGTGTGCAGATAGTACGCAGAAAAGTTCTGTTTCAAACTGATGTTGTATACAATCAACTGTATAAATATGAGTAGCCAATTTATTCAAAAATATGTCCCAGAGTTCTTAAAATTCACTGACATAGCACTTTTTTTTGAGAGAGAGGGACATATTTTTGTGATGATTTGTGCACCCATATTTTTACAGTTGACTGTACCAATGCTAGGGAATGCAAATCGGTTATAACCGTAACCGAAATATTCGGTTATAACCGAATATTTTGACAAAATTTCATAACCAAATATAGGAAAATCGAATAACCGGTTACGGTTATTTATTTGTGACTTAAATTTTATGTTTTTATCATCGAATGACTACAAAATCCTGCCTTTTTTGCCTGTGACACCTGTGACTATAATTTTTGTCATTTGTGTACTTTAATAATAAAGTATATACTTCCCTTATTTATGAAATATTTTTATTGAATATTGTATCATGTCCAAGGTCATATTTTACTTTTACTGTATTTTGTGTGTTTTATTAAAAAACGAAGAGTTATACTCATATTCCCTAAAACAGTACATTCGTTTTCGTAATGTTTTAATGACTTCATTGTTATTTTATCATTTTTTGTCGAAAATAACCGTAACCGATTATAACCATTATTCGGTTATTTTTCGGGCATAACCGTAACCGGTTATGAAGTTAGGCCGGTTATTGCATTCCCTAACCAATGCCCTAAAATTCTAGAACCCCAGCTAATGTAACAGTGAATATACTGTGACATAATATGGACATATGTGTATGCTACACAGAATAGGTCTGAATTTTCTATATTGTAGGTAGAATTATTCATACTGACTTGGGTTAGGTCACCTTGGATTTTACACCTACATGATGTTGTTTTATTTAATCATCAGCAGCAAAAAAAAAAGTGTTATGTTGCCAAAACTGCAATTAAACACATAATATTGATGATATTAATGTATTTTGTACATGTATAAGTAATAAATATCACATTTAAAGTAGGTTAATAGTTACTCAGCAGTTCAAATGGTTGCACAATTTAGTCTACTAAGTAAAGATGAGAAGTCATCTTGTCCACAGCATGTTCCCTTTTTGGCAAAGATATGACCACTACACCTTATAAAACAAAGTCCCCCGCCGCGTCTGTGTGTTTGTATGTTTGTTCGTGATAAACTACTGAACGGATTTTCATGCGGTTTCACCTATCAATAAAGTGATTCTTGAGGAAGGTTTAGGTGTATATTTTGTTAACCCGTGGCAAGCCGGGGCGGGTCGCTACTCGCTAGTTTACATTAAGTTTGAAGTTTAGCAACTCAATTTGCGACAATAATTGCCATTAGGTAAGCAAATTTTGTTGTCAATAAGCCATTACTAACGTAACAATAAAGATATTATAGGACAATTTTACACAAATTGTGTAAGCCCCACGGTAAGGTCAAGAAAGCTTGTGTTGTGGGTACTCAGACAACTATATATGTAATATATAAATACTTAAATACATAGAAAACAACCATGACTCAGGAACAAATATCTGTATCATCATACAAATAAATGCCCTTACCAGGATTCGAACCCGGGACCACCGGCTTCATAGGCAGGGTCACTACCCACTAGGCCAGACCGGTCGTCAAAAACCGGTCAAAGACCGGTCGGTAAGGCCCCCCCCACATCTGGCGTCTTTCGAGCGTCGGCGTCTGTCGGCGTCGGTCCAGCGCTATGGAAAATGACGTCGCTGCGCAGTTGCGTCGACGTCGGCCATAGAATTGTAGACGCCGACGCTCGAAAGACGCCAGATGTGGGGGGGCCCTAAGATGATCTTAGAAATCCAACTGTTAATTTTGTGTCAAAAACAAGTTATTATTTCAATGTCAAATGAAAGAAGCATTTTTGCTAAACTATGTCCAACTGTAATCAATTATATTGGCGTGAATAAACCCGCATTTTATCATAAAATCATGAATCAAAAACCTTTTGGCAGGTCCGCATGATATGCGAGCGCGTGCTGCGCGATCAAGAGGCAGCTCTGCGCGCAGAATACGAGATTGCACTCAGCAACAAGCTTGCCGAACAATACGAGGCTTTCGTGCGCTTCAACCTTGACCAGGTAAAATATAACTTTTAAACCTTACCGCATACCCTTAACTCGCCTTACCTTACCTTTAACCTTACCTAGGGGCACCATGCAACAACAGCACCGCACTTCACGCAATAGGGTCATACTCATACACATTGAGTGCCTACTGCATGTTGCGTTTTGTGGAGCGCAGTATTGTGACACGGGAAGATGGTTATTGTAGGTATTGTACTGTTCTTTATTGTTTGCACAGATGCATCTAGATTAGGGTTGCCATACGTCCCGACATGTTCCGGTTTGAAGCATGGTGTCCCGGCCGATAAGCAAATTGTCCCGGTTTACAAATCATAGTTATTTAGTAGACGCTGGAATTTGAAAATAATGATATACTTACAATAAACACGACTAACTAGCTAGGCTAATCGTACGTGGATAGAACGACGTAGGCGCTGACACTTGTCCGTTCACTTTTTACGAATTGACGTTAACTCAACACATTCCGGGATCGCGAATTCTCGACGTGGTTTTTTGACATATATATACCTACTCAATACATTAGTTAATGCTGATTTCGTAAAAATATTATTTTTAGGATTCCGTACCTCAAAAGGAAAAAACGGAACCCTTATAGGATCACTCGTGCGTATGTCTGTCCGTCCGTTTGTCACAGCCCATTTTCCCCAAAAGTACTGGAACAACTAAATTGAAATTTGGTACACATATGTAAATTCGTGACCCAAAGACGGACATCTTACGTATTTTTTTTGTAACTAGTTTAGAATTAGTAGAATGTAATATGTGTGTTTGTGTTTGATAGTCTCCATATTTTGCTCCGTGCACTACCTATTGACTTTTGTTTGTTCTACATTTCCTACTACCATATCATACCAAAGCACAGTGTTCGATTTCCCTCAAAAAATTTCCCTATGCTGTTAATTGCATAAATCAATCAAGGAATGCATTTGAAATGCAAGACTAGAACACCCAGAAGTCTATTTCAAATACTTTTTTTAATAAAAAATAAATTATATTTCATGACCTTGACATCGAAAAATTACTAAATAAATTCTACAAAAGTATCTGATGAAGAAGTCGCTTTTTAATCAATGTAGTTCGATAAAGAAGCCTTTGGCGCATATTTTCTAGTTCTTAGTTTTGGAATTCACCCTCTGGTTACCGAATAATTTATATAAATAGAGATTTTTTATTTCATTTTTTTCTCCTAAATAACTCAAAAGTGCGACTTGTGACTAGCACTGACAGATTGCTCTTAACTAGGTCTACCACTGGTAAAAAAATCACGTTCCACTATCGCGGCGTTTGGGAGTTATCGAATTTAAAAATACAGTGTTAGGGTTGACCCTCAACTTGACCTTTAATTTTTAGTCAGAATTAATTCAAAATTTTCCTCTATTACAAAACTGTATATTGTTTAGACATACTCCAGGTACATAAATAAAAATACAGGTACACTGGATTGACGGGGGCAAAAGTGCACCAGTGCTAGTGATTAATTAAAAATCGACTAATCGTAAAAAACAATTTTATCCATCATTATCAAAATGCCGGAACACCATTGCCGGAAAATGAACAGGAGAAAAACTATGATAGATCTCTTTCACCGTGCACTAGAATCATCAGATCCGTTCGTGTCTATGGCACACTACAGACAACGCCAAAAATCGTCCAGTAGGATTAGTCTACCAGAAGCAGTTCGTGAACTTCTGAAGCCGATTCATGAAGAAAACTTACAAGAGGCTGAAGTCCATGATGAAGATCTAGCTAATGATGGATCTTCGTTAATAGACGGTGATAAAAATCCATCCCATGTTGACGACTGCACGTTAGTTCTCGAAAATGAAAATGATTTGTATGAGCCACAAAATACATAAAATCTGAGACCAACTTGCGAAAAGAAACTATAACTTGACTTCTGAATTTCTTTCTTTCTTTTCTGAATTTAATGACTTTATTGTTTAACAAAGTGCACTGCACTTAAAAGTTTCTGCGTGGCCCAATGGTTGACTGGTAGAGAATGCCTTTTGGCAAGTCTGCCATTTGTAATTTCTTGTATTGTGCAATAAAGGTTAAATAAATAAATATAAATAAAGTTTCTTATGTTGTTCCTTAATTTAATTTAATCAGATTTTTTAATTACTCCGACCTTTCATATTTGTTTGACCTTTAAGTAACAACCCTAAAAAGTATAATTTGACCTTTATACGTAACTCCCAAACGCCGCGATAGTGGAACGTGATTTTTTTACCAGTGGTAGACCTAGTTAAGAGCAATCTGTCAGTGCTAGTCACAAGTCGCAATTTTGAGTTATTTAGGAGAAAAAAATGAAATAAAAAATCTCTATTTGTATAAATTATTCGGTAACCAGAGGGAAGCAGTGGTGGCCGAGTGGATATGACGTCTGACTTTCAATCCGGAGGTCGGGGGTTCAAATCCTGGCTCGTACCAATGAGTTTTTCGGAACTTATGTACGAAATATCATTTGATATTTACCGCTAGCTTTTCGGTGAAGGAAAACATCGTGAGGAAACCTGCATACATCTGCGAAGAAATTCAAAGGTGTATGTGAAGTCCCCAATCCGCAGTGGGCTAGCGTGAGGACTATATAGCCCAAGCCCTCTCGCGCATGAGAGGAGGCCTGTGCTCAGCAGTGGGACGTATATAGGCTGAAATGATGATGATGATGATGATGAGAGGGTAAATTCCTAAACTAAGAACTAGAAAATATGCGCCAAAGCCTTCTTTATCAAACTACATTTATTAAAAAGCGACTTCTTCATCAGATACTTTTGTAGAATTTATTTAGTAATTTTTCGATGTCAAGGTCATGAAATATAATTTATTTTTTATTAAAAAAAGTATTTGAAATAGACTTCTGGGTGTTCTAGTCTTGCATTTCAAATGCATTCCTTGATTGATTTATGCAATTAACAGCATAGGGAAATTTTTTGAGGGAAATCGAACACTGTGCAAAGGTTGTCTGGAAGAGATCGCTCTTTAGCGATAAGACCGCCTGTTGTTACCTGGTTCTATTTTACAGTTAAAATTACATGTTTATCTCTCGCACTTGGCCGGTTTTCTTTAAATGTCCCGGTCTGAGCCCCCACACTTATAGCTCAATAGTGGGACCGGATTTTTGCACTAAAAGTTTTGATAATTCTAAAGTTGAAAAAGTGATACTTATCTGATATAGGACATATTTTTAAGCATATATGCTATATATGATGAAAAGTTAGAACGAGCGTTAGATATAAATTAGGTATTTATATATTTTTAGTAATGATTTTTTAATATTGAATTAAAGTGCAATGTTTAAGTTCCATTGTTTATAATATGTGTGACGCTTTATAATGTAAAATTATTAGAAATTTTTTTAACGTGCTTCTTTGTCAAACTACAATTAGCTTATTATTTTGTCGAGATTGAATTAAAGTTTAATAAATCCACAACAACATATCTAAATTTATAAGTTAATAGGCAAGCTAAAAAGCTAGAAGAATAAGATATATGCTTTAGAATTAATATGCGTTTTTTGTCCTATAAGATCTAATATTGAATTAGAGTCTGTAAAAATAAGTCTATTACTATAAAATAATATACGCAGCCATATTATGGAAAGTAAGAAATTTCTGTGTGTAGCTTGCATTGTAATCGTAAAATCTAGTTAAAAAGGCGCGAAATTCATACATACGCCGCGCTGGTCCGTCAGTCGCCGGCGCGGCGCTCGAGAGCCTATCATAGCCTACCTATACCTCGCCCCTCGCCCCACCTCCCGCTCAGTAACACTGTCTGTCTTTTCTTATCATTCATTTGTTTGTTTACCGTGCACATATATAAATTAGATGCGGACATTACGTGAAATTAAAATATCTTATTAAGTAAAAATACCTACAGCTGGTCAATCAGATCTTGTCAGTAGAAAGAGGCGGCAAATTTGAAAAATGTAGGCGCGAAGGGATATCGTTCCATAGAAAATTTGAATATCGCGCCTTTTTTTAGTGACAAGATTTGCTTGACCATCTTTATATACCTACGCTAACGTCTACGTAATTTACTTTCTAGACATCTCGCTCACAATAATATGCGAGTACGAGCGAGATGCATAGAAAGTAAGTTACGTTCTCAATAACGTTTATGTCAGTGCCAAACTGGTGGTAGTCACACTGTAGGACTGTAGAGTTAGACCAAGAACAGTCTGCAGCGATTTTGATAGCCCACGCAGTGCAAGTGTTATTTCATTGTATATTTCATTATCTTGACTAATATTGCAATAAAAATGTACAAGATATTCACAACTATTTTTTACTATACATAGTTTGTCAAAGGACTGTCTCATTTCAAACATAGACAGGGAGAATCATCATACTATCTTTGACTTACACTAGTACTAGCACCCAAAAGAAAAGAATGAATATAGTTTTTTGTTTTTATTTACTGACAAATTGGTTTGACCAACTATACCTATTTCTGGTTCCTATTGTCATGTCCTGTCCTATTCAATGTCAATATCATAATATGTATATTATAAACCAACTGCTCAATATTACACGGTATACATCCTGAATATACAATAAGGTAAGTGGCCTCACTTACCTTATTGTATATTCCGTGTGGGCCGTATATGCCTATATACAGCCCACCTTAAATTAAAATGGTTTTTTTTTTAATAAACAGGATATGAAGTATGAAAAACTCACTCAAATAGGTTTCTCATTTATTTAAGTTTCTTCATTATACCAAAATAGTTATAAAAATATTACGATACTCTTGGAAAATATACCTTTTATAAAAGTCCTATTATGGGCCTTATTGAACACTACCAGTGTATTACTTAATCTCGCAAAAAATAATCATGTTGACAGTAGGTAATAACAGATTTTATTGTTTTTAACTTAAGAGTTATACATATACAAATAACAATATTTGATACTTCATAACAGGAGGATTTATTTATAATAAGTGAAAATAATTATTTTGGGTCTTAATAACTAAAGATATAAAAATTGTCTAGTTTACGCGAAAATAGTAGGTAACTAAACATAAATCTTTATTAGTTACAGTAGTCTCATCTTTTAACATCTGGGGGCACGGCAGTGCCCCCGCCAAGACGAGAAAAGCGCAAGGGCACTATCTACCTTTTCTCGAAGCGCTTCGTCGTTTTTTGGAACCCTCATAAATTGGGGTTGGATTATACCAGATAAACAAAGTTCTCGGACTTAAGCATATCAATTGCATAGCTCTTATACTTTAGATTTTATTCATATCTAAAAACTTCGATTTCGTCACTGACTCACTCACTTGATGATCATCAATACCGGGTACTTCCTGAAGTCCTCTAAGAAGCTGAAATTTGGTATGTAAGATAGTTTTAGTACATAAACAACAAATAAATTCAAAAAAAATTTATCCCTAAGGGGATGAAGATGGGTTTTAATTTTGTATCATCATCATCATCATCATCTCAGCCATAAGACGTCCACTGCTGAACATAGGCCTCCCCCTTGGACCTCCATACGTGCCGGTTGGAAGCGACCCGCATCCAGCGTCTTCCGGCGACCTTAACAAGATCGTCTGTCCATCTTGTGGGTGGACGTCCTACGCTGCGCTAGCTAGTCCGTGGTCTCCACTCGAGCACTTTTCGACCCCATCGGCCATCTTCTCTGCGTGCAATGTGGCCTGCCCATTGCCACTTCAGCTTGCTAATCCGGTGGGCTATGTCGGTGACTTTAGTTCGTCTACGGATCTCCTCATTTCTGATTCGATCACGTAGAGAAACTCCGAGCATAGCCCTCTCCATAGCTCGTTGAGCGACTTTGAGTTTTGAGATGAGGCCGATAGTGAAAGACCACGTTTCGGAGCCGTAAGTCATCACTGGTAACACACATTGATTAAAGACTTTCGTCTTGAGGCACTGAGGTATGTCGGACGAAAAGACATTACGTAGTTTCCCGAACGCTGCCCAACCGAGTTGGATTCGGCGGTTGACCTCTTTCTCGAAGTTGGACCTACCCAATTGGACTACTTGTCCTAGGTAGATGTACGAGTCAACAACTTCGAGTACCGAGTTCCCAACAGAGACTGGGATGGGCACAACATTGGCATTTGACATAAGTTTCGTCTTGTCCATGTTCATTTTCAAGCCCACCCGTTGTGAAACTCGGTTGAGGTCATCGAGCATCATGCTGAGTTCCTCCATCGACTTTGCCATGACTACGATATCGTCGGCAAACCGAAGGTGAGTGATGTATTCGCCGTTGATGTTGATGCCAAGTCCTTCCCATTCCAGGAGCTTGAAGGCGTCTTCCATTACGGCAGTAAACAGTTTCGGAGAGATAACGTCTCCCTGCCTTACGCCTCTTCGCAATGGAATCGCCCTCGTGCTCTGCTCCTGTACTCGGACCGACATGGTGGCGTTACTATACAAACACTTCAACACTTCGATGTACCGATAGTCAATATGGAATCGCTGAAGAGACTCAAGCACCGCCCATGTTTCCACCGAATCGAAGGCTTTCTCATAGTCCACAAACACTAAGCATAATGGCAAGTTATACTCTTCGGTCTTCTGTATAACTTGCCGCAGCGTATGGATGTGGTCTATGGTACTATAGCCTTTTCGGAAACCGGCTTGTTCGGGAGGCTGGAAGTCATCAAGTCTGTGTTCGAGACGGTTCGTGATGACCCTTGAAAACAGCTTATAGACATGGCTCAGAAGCGTGATGGGTCTGTAGTTCTTCAATAGGTTAATTTTGTATGGGAAATCAATAATCGCTGAACCGATTTAGTTGAAATTTGGTATGTAGATAGGTATTGTTATGGGGAAGGATATAGAATAGATTTCAACCTCAAAGTTTACCCTTACGGGGTGAAGGCAGATTTCAACCCCAAAGTTTACCCTTACGGGGTGAAGGGTTTATATGGGGAATCAGTAAGAAGTACATTGTGTAACAGATGCCCCCAGATACTTATTTCAGGATTTTTAATAGTAAATCACCCCCAACCCTTTAAATTAGGGGATGGAAGATTGTCATAAACAACTTACAAAAAGAAGTGAAATCCCATCAAAAACATTTTGATGTAAAATGTTGCCCAAACGAAACCATAAGGCTCGCACTGACAAAAAGTTATCAGATCTCTTGCCAAGCTTCTAACTCTACAAGCCCTCTAACTTTACTAGCTCTACACCAAAAGTGTGTGGCTTGGCCGTTTCGTTTCTACAAGAACTATTGTATGTAAGTATAATACAAAAACCGCTCAAATGCGAGTCGCACTCGCGTTCCAAGGGTTCTGTACATTACACAATTTTTAACAATATATTTTTTTAGAGAAAAGTGAGTAAAATGTCTTTAAAAAACCCGTAGGGATCGGAAAACTAGGTACTTAAGTCCGACTCACGCTTGACTGCACATTTCTAATAGGTTTTCCTGTCATCTATAGGAAAAGAGCTAATATGTGTATTTTTTTCATAATTTTAGACCCAGTAGTTTCAAAGATAAGGGGGGGGGGGGGGGTCATTTATTGCGTATTTTCTTAAATAACTTCTAAACTATTTATTTTAAAATTATGAAAAAATATATCTGAGATTCTTAAAATGAGCCCCTTCATTTGATATATATTTATTTATATATATATTTTTTTTAATTTATTGAACAATAAGCCAAATAAAGTACATTATTATTACAAGACCCATCGTGGGCAAAACCTTGAGGAGGTTTGTATGCCGATGGGGAGTTCGAGAAAATAACATGACAATATACATATCTATCTTATACTAATTAAAATTCTAACAAAAATTCTCTTATATTAATTCTTATTCTAATTCTCTTATATTAATTATAACAAGATATGGTTTTTTTTTCTTCTATTTATCATTCATCTCAAAAGTGACCCCTTTATTTGAATTTCTATTATTTACTTTACATGTATGTCCTTGGGCTATAGACTTACATGTGTATACCAAATTTCAACTTATTGGTGCAGTAGTTGCGGAGCAAATAGGCTGTAACAGACGGACAGCCAGACACACGAGTGATCCTATAAGGGTTCAGTATTTTTCCTTTTGAGGTACGGAACCCTAAAAATAATGAATTTAATAAATTTTTCACCTTATGCCCATGTGGCGGTAGCGAAACAGCCAAGCCACATATTTTGACTAAGGTGTAGAGTTAGTGAAGTTAGGGCTTGTAGAGTTTGAAGCTTGGCTCGACAAGAGATCTGACAACTTTTTGACAGTGCGAGTCTTATGGTTTCTTCTTAGCAACAAAATTTACATGAAAATGTGTTTGGTGGGATATTTTTTTACAGTATAAATATTTATTCACTCCCTTTGACGGCTTTGACCGTGTTTTAAAATTCGTCACTCGTTGCAAAATATCTATTTTTCGCAATTCTATCGTAAAAGAAAACTAACGAAGAGGTTTTACGCATACGAGGGCCACACTGAAAGTTTTGCGTAACTTTTGAATAAAACCATTTATAACCATAATAATACATTTATTGCTTCTCAAAATGTTTCCCTTTACATTCTATGCACATATTCACTCGCTCGGACCATTTTTGGAAGCATGAGGCCCAATCACTTGACTGCATGATTTCGACGTGGTGATGAAACGTAGTAACTGCCTTATCCGGGGTCTTAAATGTCAAACCCCAAATTAAATCCTTAATTTTGGGAAATAGATAGAAGTCACAGGGTGCAATGTCTGGATTATAATCCGTATAAGAGACATTTTCCACGTTTTCGTTATTAAAAAATATTTTTGCCTTTATTGCGGTATCGGTGGACGCATTATTATGACGCAGGAGGATGCGGCTTCTCGGTCGTCTCTCGCGGTCTTTTTCAATGACTGCGGGCACACGAATGGTAGTGTACTACTCAGTATTTAACGTTCTTTTATTATTTAAAAGTACGGTACAAAAATGTCGCGTTTAAAAAAAACAGACGATCAAAATGTTTGGCAACGCTTTTGGCTTGTTGAACTTCTATGGGCCTCCTGTCACCTTCGAAAGACCCATTGACTGGACTAATGCCTTTTTTCCGGATCGTAGCAGTAAATCCAGGTTTCATCTCCTCTAACGATGTTATATACAGGATTTGAACTTCCTTGCTTATACTTACGCAGCATTTCTCGGCACCAGTCAAAAAGTACCTGTTTTTTGACTGAAGTTAATTCGTGAGGAATCCAAAGACAACAAGGCTTCCCGACTTTTAAATATTCTTGTAAAATCTTTTGTATTTGTCTCATACCTATCCCTAATTGTCCTCAAATTTCGTCATAGGTGATTCGTGGGTTTTCTTCAATGAGTCGTCTCACAGTAGCCACGTTTCCTTGAATGATCGCCGTGGACGGCGTATCGATTTGTCGCCAACATTTGTCACATTCCATAATCAAAAGCCTGTATTTTTTTTAAATATACAATTCATAATTTAAATGTTTACCAGTGGCCAGTAGTGCAAAACATTCAGTGTGGCCTATGTAGTAGGAGAGAGGAGGAGTTTGTTAAGAACTATAGACAATAGAAGAGGAAGGATGCTTGGGCACCTGATACGACACGACGAATTTATCAAAAATATCATAGAAGGGAAAGTTGAAGTAAACAGGAAGAGGGGAAGACCAAGGAGAGCGTACATGGATCAAATAAAGGATAATTTTTAAGAAAAAAAAACCGACTTCCATGGGGGCCGGTGAAAGATTATTGTAGTTGGTACACTACGTAGAAAAGGAGGTAAAACCACCCACTTTTCTACTAGCATTTCGCTTCTGTAATGGCTCCTCTACAGGATGGGCCAACGCCAGCCACTCCAAGGGACGCAGCCATGCGGTAGAATGAGATAGCAATATCACTTGCTCCCTCTAACGCATAAATGCGTCCCTTGGAGTGGTCGGCGTTGGCCCATCGTGTAGAGGAGCCATAAGGGTCGTAGTTCTAGCCTAACCTAACCCACTTCTCAGATAGCAGTTCGCGGTTCTGTGAGGATCGCAGTTCAAACCTAACCTAACCCACTTAATGGCGCATGCGGTGCGGTGTACGGGGGTTTAAGCGAGAAGGGCTAGTAAGATTGGCATCATCATACTTTATTTAGTGATTTATTTAGTTAAGGTATCATAGTGGTTTTCCGGGTCAAGGTCCGGGTCCGAACCGGATCCGGGTATGAGCCCGAGTCCGGGTCCCAGTCCAAGTCAAAACCGAAATTCGTAATCACCAAACGTGTACCATGCGTCGTTGAAGAGTTCTGTTCTGGTCATCATCAGCAGTTCCACTTCATCAAATGCGACAGTTTTTAATGTTAATGCTTGTTTTTATGATGAAAATACAAAAAAATCTATACGTATGCCATTAATATTTGAGGAGTTCCCTCGATTCCTTATGAATCCCATCATCAGAACTCGAGCTTGACAAAAATGTGGCTTAAAAACTTAACTTGTTTAACAAACATAACGAAAAGAAAAAATCGACAAACGTGAACTATGCGTCGTTGAAGAGTTCTGTTCTGATCATCATCAGCAGTTCCACTTCATCAAATGCAACAGTTTTTAATGAAAATGCTTGATTTTCTGATGTAAATGCAAAAATCTCTATACGCATGCCTTTAAGATTTGAGGAGTTCCCTTGATTCCTCATGGATCCCATCATCAGAACTCGAGCTTGACAAAAATGTGGCTTATAAACTTAACTTGCTTAACAAACGTAACGAAGAGGACAAATCGCCAACCGTGAACTATGCGTCGTTGAAGAGTTCCGTTCTGATCATCATCAGCAGTTCCACTTCATCAAATGTCACTTTTTTGGATGTATATGCTTGATTTGTTGATAAAAACCCAAAAATCACTATATGTATGCCTTTAAGATTTGAGGAGTTCCCTCGATTCCTCATGGATCCCATCATCAGAACTGGGTTTTGATAAAAACGGGACCAATCTGTATGCATATACATTCAATCAAAAAAAGAATTTTCAAAATCGGTCTAGTAATGACGGAGATATGGAGTAACAAACATAAAAAAAAAATAAAAAATAAAAAAAAACATACAACCGAATTGATAACCTCCTTCTTTGAGATTTGGAAGTCGGTTAAAAAGATCAACGTCGTGTCGTATCGGGCTGTCAAAGAGAAGGCGGAGGACCGCCAAACATGGAAATTGCTCCACCGACAAGAGTCATACTCTTAAATATATGATGATGATCGTAAATACCTACCTATGTATTAACAAAAAAAAGTCACTTGTAATTAGTTACTGCCTTTAAAAAGTATAAGTGCCTCAATGTTATTAGACTTTTTGATTCTTTAAAACGTCTTTAGGTCAATAAAGCAAGTGAAAAATTATTAGAGTTAGACCAAGCAAAGTCTGCAGCAATTTTGACAGCCCACGCAGTGCAAGTATTATTTATAAGTCATAATTTCATAGAAGTTTCTTCAAATCGACCTTATTAATAAGAGATTAAAAATATTGAAAATTACCTTAAAATATTTTAATCTAATATTTCATCTCATACGTTCAATAAGGCCCGGGACTAGACCTGTTTACCTGCACTGACAGTGGGCCTTCTTAGCAACAAGTACAAATTCAGAATAATTGGGAATAATAGGGAGCAACTGCTATTTTTGAATGCTGGGCCTTGTTACCCGCCGGGCCTCATATGCCTGCACCTCACCTACCTTATTTATTTGTTTTACAAGGGGAAAAGTTGTTGATTAACCGCTCGTGCTAATATTAATACCCAAACAAGCGAAACATTTTTTTTTATTAAATAGGAGGCAAACGAGCAGACGGATCACCTGGTGGTTAGCGATTACCGCCGCCCATGGACACCCGCAACACCAGAAGGGTTGCAAGCGCGTTGCCGACCTTTAAGATGGGGGTCTTTGAAGGTTTGAAGGTCGTATCGGACAGTTCGTTCCACAGTTTGGCTGTGCGAGGCAGGAAGCACATTAACAAATTCAAACATTCTAAAATTGAACCACGAGCGTAGCGAGTGGTTCGTAAAGTTAAACCTTGAGCGTAGTGAAGGTTTCAAGGGACGAAGGTTAAATAAAATTTTCACCACATCAGCTCGTAAAGGCCCTCTTGATTGTTCGAAACGGATAAGAAAAGTGGCATTTAATTTGATGCAAATTTTGAGTTGTTACCGTAGGTAAATTGGATCAGTTGGTTGGTAATATTGACTTTAAAATGATAAATATTGAATAACGTTAGTTTGAAATTGATTTTATGATTAAGTAAATATTATCGGAGATCGCTCTTAAAAAATATATGTCGCTAGTCATTTATAACCTAAAAGCGCCAAATTACGCAAAATTATATTGACATGACCTGTGTATTGAATTTGAAGAATACTTTAACAAGGGTAGTTATCTGTATGACAATGCACCTAAAATAATTTTCAAATGTATCTATTATTTCTATACTTAACACGATAACGAATTCTACGTAAACGAAACCGCGGGCAATCCCTAGTACATATAGAAATAAATAAGGGAAGGTAAGTTTCCATTAGTGTACTGTGTAAAATAACTATTTACCATTGATAATAATTTTATAAACGCTTTGCGTATTTTTAAGGGCACCGCGCTAACCGCTAGCCCGCGACCGTCGATCGCTGCCTCCTGCCACGGCGCACAGCGCGGCGCGCGCAAACGCCGCGCGTTTGAAATGTAACTTAATATAAGCTCGGAATGCATACTTACGTATCAGTATTTAGTGTCGCCGTGATTTTATATTTCTAATCTTTTGTGTGAGAAGTAAGATCTTTATTATGACCGTGTAATATTAACTCTACAAACTTTAATTCAATATTGGCTATACTGCTTAACGAGAAATCAATATCTAGACAAGCACATTGTCTACATTTCTAACTTTTTACATGTATACTAAGTTGATAGATAATATCGTAATTTTGCAATATCAGCTACTCTAATTCTGTATTTACATAATAATTCCTGTTTTTACGTTCACCAGAAAGCAGCTGTTCCAGATTTCTAAAAACCGAATATTGTGAATAAATTAAAGTGTTATTGAATATGTTAAAGTTTTTTGTAACTTTAATTTTATATTTAGATAGTTATTTAGCAAAAATTGAAAATTTAAATATGGCCGAACGCTCCACCTAAAATTTTCTAACTTTTTACATGAATGTTATTTAACATGCTTACAATAACATATCAAAAAAGAAAAAACTTTAATGTTATCAAAACCCATTTTTGTTCCACCGCTGGTCTATTATGGCAACCCTAATCTAGATACTAGATACGTAGTATTTTTTTTAGGTATCTTGTTGCTGCGGTTACTACAATCTCTTCGATCCCTATTTAAAACATGGTTTAATAGATAATTATCAAACATGTACCTTTTTTTAATGCAATTCTAAATGCATTCAGTTCCAAATGTTTCTTGCCTTAAAGTAAATTCACTAGCACAAATTTTGCTAAATTTAATAAACAGGCGTAATTCAGGTATTGTAAAGGCTTCGTCACACAGGCGCGTTTCCCAGGCGGGGCGTGAGCGAGGCGCGCCGCATTTACATATAAAACGCTCACGCGCCGCTCACGCCCCGCCCTGAAAACGCGCCTATTGTAACGGAACCTTAAGTGAACTCAAATGTTTTTGTGCTTATGCTGCAGGTCCAGCGTCGACCCCCGCCCCCCGCGTGCATGCCGCTGGGCATGGACGCCGAACACCACATGCATCAGGATCTAGTACCAAGCTGTAAGTACACATTTTATTTTACTTATTATTTACTTCAAAATAACGTACACATTTTTTTGTATTCGAATTCTTTCATTACAAAGTTCCATAAATAAATAACGCCCAAAAGAGAAGGCAGTCAGGTAGTTGTTCAATTTCCGAACAGACATGTGGCTATCACAATAACGACAAACTTCACCTTATTTTGTGGCCTTTGTGGGAAAAACTGTTATAAGCTTGAGTGTTTCTAATGCCTTTATGATAAAGATACACATTGCTAAACCAAAATCATATTACCCCGTTTTTTTTTCTATTTTAGTAAGTAACTGATATCTAGCTTCTATAGTTCGTTTTTTTTTAGCATTAGAAATAAGGTAAACAATCTTGATGTGTCTTTTAATTGAATAACACATTTTAAAAATAAGTTACAGCAAATATGTAACAATTATGAATCTAATACGATCATTTATATTCTTCTGCTTTCGTAATAGTTATTGATTTTTAAAAAGCGTTTTTCAATTAAAAGACATGTCAAGATCGCTTACCTTAAGTACCTTACCTTTAAGTTCTTGCTAATGCTAAAAAAAACGAACTATAGGCGTTACTTTTCTATCAGACTGACTAAAGTATAATATGGCCCCCTTATGCTTCTCTTTCTTAAACTAAGCTTAACCATTACATAGATTATAATTGTCTGATTCGTACTGTACTAATCAATATACAATTACCATACTTGAAGTCGCACTAGATGTATGGAGTCGCGCGCAAGAACGCAACTCATGCTAGACCGCCAGGTGACATTGAGGTCAAACACCTGTGCATTTTGCACAAAGCAAACATGTAATGAATTATGCTGAATTTGTTTCAGATCTGTCCTAATAACGATGGTGTCGACTACGCGGTGTTAAACTGCAAATATATCAAGACAAACATATATGTGAATAATATACGCAAGGATATGTCCTTATTAAACAAGACATTGTGATCGCTGGTGGAATTTTTACTGCCATTAATATTGTGAAATGCTTTTTGCTGGCCAACTATAGGTATACAGTATTAAGAATTATATACAAATTTGTGCCCCACCTCTGTTATGATTATAAATAAATTGACAGTAACGTTATGTAATATTAATGATTCACAATATTGACAAGGTTAGATTCCACAGCTTTGTTCATGCCACATACACATAAATTAGCTTGTAACGCTTTAGGTAAGGTTTGCTGGATAATTGTGTTCATAGACTGAGGATGGATGCCGGAGTGAGCCGGGACTAGCTGCTGTTCAGTTTCCAGCACTCAAATGTGACTTGAGCGTACTAAAGAGCCCATGGTATTTTGTATATTTTCTAATCGTGGAACTATTAGGAACCTAGTACTAACACGAATAATAAATTCACGCAGAGTGCCTGTTAAGATATCATTGTCCTCAGTTTTGTTAGCCATAATTTTGATTGGTATTTTGATTGTACTTTTGTCGAATTATAGTTGTATTTGATTGGGCGCGTCAGCCGCCGTTTATTAGTGATCTAATTATTATATTTATATGACGACGATGAGCGCCAAAGTGGTAAATCTAGGAGCAGTCCTTGATTATTGAAGTGGAAGGCACTGGGTTGGTTTGATTTAATGGATCGCAGTACTGTGTGACCATTTTGACGCTCAACACGCCTTATCATGAGAATGATAAAGTAGCTTTATTTCTAAGTTATTTTCTCGATAATGTAGAAGACTTCTCGACTGCTGTTTCGGAGATCGAAATGCAAATGTAACATTGTTCTCGCAGGTGAGCATTGTTGGGAATTTGTTTTATATTGTGTAGTTAAAACTTTTTATTGAATACAAAAAGGATATGATTTGTTACCAAGCATTATTCAATAAAAAATTTAGAATAGTCTTTTTTTAAATTGTATTATCAGCTCATTATTAGTAAGTCGGCGTTTAAGAACTGAAAATAAATTAGCTAATTACCCGTAAATGCTTTATATTTTCATGTCACCTAATAGATTCCTTACTGACTGTCGTTAAATTTTGCGCGTTCGGTAGCTGGCGCGAGTGCATGGAGAGGGCGCACGCACGCGGGTTCCATTGTATGTGCTTATGTAGGTAAAAATATGGGTGTACAAATCATCTCAAAAATATGTCCCAAAACTCTATGTCAGTGAATTAAGAACTATGGGACATATTTTTGAGTAAGTTGTCTACACCCATATTTTTACAGGACTGTACTAGGTACAAGATGTAGTGCGTAATCCTTTACCATCGTATTTTCACGGCAGCGTACGAAAGTGTTATGCTGTTCCAGTCAGTCTCGGTAATAAAAGTACTGTTGGCTGAAGTACTAAGTAGTATGACATATACGAACGTTCCCGAGAAAATACGATAGGGATTAACAGGCATTTTCACTTTACTGTGCCCCTTTAACGGCCGGTTAGCAATCGTTACAGAGCGGCTACCGCGAAAACCGAAATTCGCAAATTGCGGGGATCTTTCTCTTTTACTCTAATGAAGGCCTAATTAGAGTGACAGAGAAAAATCCCCGCAATTTGCGAACTTCGGTTTTCGCGGTAGCCCCTCAGAACTGACGGTCAAAGGTCGCGCTTTAAAGTACTTAAGTTAAATGAAGGTGTGAACGGGACGTCGCTATACACATGCATAGTGCTGTCTCGCTTGCACCTTTCAGTTCGAACGAAACATTAACGTAAATAATCCAATGCTTGCGGAAGTGTTGCGGAATCCCGAATCTGTATTCCCAATTCGAATTCCTGATCCGGGACGTCTATGGCCTGCCTAAACACTTTAAAAGTAGTAACACACTATCGCACCACCTCGCGACTTTGGTGCGTTCGCACCTATAAGTGAGAGCGAGAAAGAGATATTTGTTTCTCGCTGTCACTTATGGGTGCGACCATATTATATTCTTTGGGTGCGACGCACCAAGGTCGCGATGTAGTGCGATAGTGTGTAACGGCCTTAAAGATGAAACGCCCGCAAGCTACATGCACATTGTGCAAGCGTTCAAAATTATTCAAGTTGATGATAAAATCGCCCGTCATTTACAATCGTTTGTTTTTTTTTACTGTAGCACAACTGTCACTGTCAATTTTGTCGTCGAGCAAATAGCAATCAATCCAAAGAATACAGTAAATATTTCACTATAAAATTCATTTCTTCCATCATTACAAAGTTATAAATCCAATATGAGCTTCGATCAATCCTCAAATAGTAACAGTACGAACGACAAGCCGGATAGGAAGGTGCTCGACCGCAGCAAAACTGACGACTTGCAAATTTCGCGAACAGACATGAACATGTTGATTATGAATTATTTAGTCACAGGTTTGTGGTGCAAATCTATTTCCAACCTTTATTTATATTTTGTTTATTTATTTGTACTGTTAATATTAGGATAATAAGCAATAATATTATTATACTTAAAACAATAGAATATGATCTGAGATGTGCTTTACGTTTTCTTTTGTGGCGACGATGACCTTACGCTAGTCAACACACATAGTATTTTGGGATAAGTAGATATTCACCTGCATACACAATACTTTTTCGTGGAAACAGTGTCTCTCCGACAAAGCAGTTCTTTTAGTGTACAAAGGCAAAATAATATCTAGGAATTAAACATTTTAAACAGTACACAGGTTAATTCAGCACCATTCCATTTACAGTTTGAATTTAGTCTAGCAATATTTTACTTTGAACCTTTTAATTGACTTAAGTGACCTCAAGATACTTCATATTATAATTGTCTAAACAAACAAGATTATTATTAATAAACATTAAATCTTTAAAAACTAATGAATGCAAATGCATGAGGAAATGCCCTGTTGTATCTAATCATATCAATATTTAATAACTGCTAATGAAGTGGGTCTGGAGACCTTTTTGTTTTGCTACATCATTTAAAAAAAACTTGGAAATATTCTAGAGGGCTTCAAGGAGGCTGCATTAAAATTCCAACAAGAGGCTGGACTGCAGGAGCCCGCTCTCTGCAGCTCCCTGGATGAGCGCATCATGATCCGTGAGGCAGTGCAGAGCGGCCGCATCCCGGACGCCATTGCCATGGTCAACTCCCTTCACCCGGAGCTGCTAGACAATGATAGATACTTGTACTTCCATTTACAGGTTTGGATATATGCCTTATTAGTGTCTTAGTTTGGTAGTTACCTTATCCAAATTGAAAATCATTAAAACACATAATAGGCAGAATACCAGACACAACACCTCTGCTCACCAAGGTCACTCCCAGAAGTTGTCAACAACATCAAGGGTCTGCTAGGCTTCTTTGTAGAGTTGGGTTGGCAAGAATAGTGCCGCCAACCCACCACGCAAAATAGGCGCAATAATATGACGTCAAGTTGCGGAAACCAAGCCAGTGAGAACCTACACCCTATAAAACCCATAACATTATTTCATTCAGTAGGTGCAGTGGTGAACTGCACCTACTTACTGCAGGTGATTTTTTTCTGGAATAGTAGCCTACTGCTATTACATTTATAATTATAGAGACTATGAACCTTTTATATTTGACTTATAACAGCAACTGCAACTTCTGGAGCTTATCCGCGCCGGGCGCGCCGAGGAGGCCCTATCGTTCGCATCAGCTACCTTAGCCGAAGCTGGCGCTAACGACCGCACGGCGCTCACCGAGCTGGAGCGCTCCCTCGCGCTTCTCGCGTTCCCGGACCCACACGCGTCGCCCTTCGCTGACCTGCTGCTGCCATCCCACAGCCAGAAGGCAAGTTGACAGCAATGTGAATAAATGACTTGTCCCATGTCACAAAACAATAAATTGGACTATGTAATATAAATCGCGGGATTATAAGGGCCGTCGGTCGCCGATACGCCGCGACGATCCCTATCGTGTCGCAGCGCGTCTGTAAGGGCCCTAAATAAGATTACGATTACCTTTCATTAAAGGTCTGAATATTTTGTTCTGTGCGGCAAATTATAAGTACTTGGATTTCAAACAGACATTACACTAAGTTCTTGTTTATCTGATTTTTGCTGAGTTTTGTATTGAAGTACCTGTTTTTGCGTCCAACAGATCGCGAGCGAACTAAACGCAGCCATACTAAAGATGGAGAATCAAGAATACACCAACCCCAAGCTATGCAGCCTTCTGCGCATGATCCTCTGGTCCCAGAGCGAATTAGACAAGCACAATATCAAGTACCCAAAGATGACCGACCTAGCCAATGCCACTATAGAGAATCCAAGTTTTAAGTAAGCTTCAATGTGGTTTATTTATAAATTTAATGTATTTTATTACCATTGTAATTTTTACATAACACTCAATTACTAAGTAAAACAGTTCCATTTAATTTTACAAACATTGTTGCAAAACAAATGGAAACTTTCATCTGGTAATGAATTAAGCAGTAAATAGGTACTAATTTTAATTACCATGCTATTAGTATATACCATCCAATGTTGTGTTCCATCTTTATCCAATGTAGTTTTTCACATGGGTAAATGTATATTGCTTAACAGATCTAATTTGAATGGAGAAGATGAATTATAAATTGTGATGAAATAATCAAGGTTTCTTATTATAAATTATCATATATTTTTATTGATCACAACCAGTGTTAGCCGAAATGTTAATGCAATTGAAAATGTTGGCCATTAACCATTATAAATTGAACCGTAAACCGTAACGGACGATTACAGTTTACGATTCAATTTATAATGGTTAATGGCCAACATTTTCAATTGCATTAACGTTTCGGCCAACACTGATCACAACATACATAAACTCTATTAATCATAGACAAATTTAGATTGTACTGGAAAGTGTTCCATATTTTACAAATATGGAACACTTATTTTTTTCCCGACTAAGACAAAGGAAGTGATATGATTCTAGCAGTCTACTGTAGCGTTTTGTGGCAGGTGCCACTGGTGGCATAGGCTAAATTTTAATTTAATTTTTAAATTATCTACGATAGAGAAAATCCGTAGTCCGGTTAAAGTTTTTAAATTAACTTTTTTTTTAATAATTCTAATACACAGTAACTATTACAGTAGTAAAGCCCAGGACTAGCATTGCAAATAAGTTATAGGATTTCCAAGGATTTGGGAGGTGGAAAAACTAAACTAAAGGATATTCTCTGCACTTGTGTAGGTACAAACAG
Organism: Cydia fagiglandana; assembly: GCF_963556715.1. Lineage (NCBI taxonomy): Eukaryota > Metazoa > Arthropoda > Insecta > Lepidoptera > Tortricidae > Cydia > Cydia fagiglandana. The sequence goes on along the minus strand of NC_085938.1, from coordinate 8,810,941 downwards.
CAACACTCTGAACTGCCCATCGATGGACCTTATTACAAAAGGCATAAGGTCCACCGATAAGGCGATGGAACATACTACTAGGCGCCTAGGCGCGGATTTAAATCTTGATTTCTCGGAACTCATGCACATACCATTAGTACCATTTAAATCGACTTATGGCCATAAGGTCACGTCACGTCACGCCGTAATGTGGACTTGCTATATATTATAGTAGGAACATCTAGTAATAATACGAATAATACAAACAATAATATCGAAGGCTGGTATTCCATCTACCCAATTTCTTTATCCAATGTGTATTGCGTCTCATATTTTGCTTGCATGAGAGAATGAGACGCACTGACATTGGATATGTGGAATACCACCCTCACACAATAGGGCAGCCAAAAAGTCCTTAATTCCAAGAGGGCAAATATTTGTGATACCTCAAAAATACTTTTGTTTACAAGTACAGTCCGTAACGATTTGTCGGTTCTAGGTTTCATTTGTATGTAAAAAAAATTTAAATTGAAGTGATAGGAATTCATAGTTAACCTTAGAATACCTCAGAGTAATAGATTGGACTAGATTAAGAAAATCTATTAAATATTAATCGTCACTTAAAATGTATTTAAAAATAAGGTTTTTGTATGTAATGTTTAGAAATAAAGTATGAATACTTTAAGAAACTAATTGTTTTATTTTATTTATAGAAATCAACTGATCATTCACTTACAACAATAATTAAATATTAGTGGATGTTGTAACTAACCTAATTAGCTAATTACATTAAGAATATTAAAATAATTATTTACAAGATTAAAAAAAAAATACAAATGGAGACTATTATGTTGCTTACTAGGGATAACTGTATCTTTTCTTATAACTGCATCTTTTCTTATTTTTCGGGATCATAGTAGTAGAATGGCCAAGGTGTTCCCAAATATCTGAACCTTGCCTCTATTATCAAGACGTTAAAGTGCATGTTCTGAGATATTTTTGAGCATCTTGACTGCTGTCGCATAAATATGATGGTGACCGTCATCGTTAAAGTAACTTTTAAGAGTTTTAAGAATCTAAAGCATCTCTTTTGTTGTGATGAATAGGGTTAAACTGTCGTAATTATCATTTCGTGCTCTAAACTATACACAATTACTGATGTAGCGACGGAAATTTTCAGAAACATCACACATTTTTGTATGGTAATTGAAACTTTCCAAAACGTAAAACGGAAATCTCTTATATTGATGTAAAATTTTCAAGAAATTTTCGAGAATTATTCCGATTATTTGGAAACTTCCCACAACTTGCACATCTGTAATCACAATTAGGTCGGTTAATTACTTTATGACGATGACCTTTGCAATTTATCTCCGTCAGTTTGAGTTGGTACATTTTTTTATCGACTAATAACTTAACATTTAATAGTTTTGCATTCCCTCATATTGTAATTTAGCTATTAATTAAAGCATGTTGATTTTATTATTTACATTAGAAAAAGAGTATATTTATTTAGGAGAAAATGCAAGCTAAATTGATGAAGTCTAAAAATATTCCATATCAAATCATGTCACAATAGATTCCTTGATTTACATATCAGTTCCGTAGAATTCCACAGGAAAATGTATCTGATAGCAACTGTTTTATGCTGTTGTAGATATGAGTAAACTGCATGTTTTTTTCTGCGGCAAGACACATCGCTGTATGTTAATGTTAACCGCCACACACAGTCCAAAGAGTCTAGATACACCCTACTCATCATTACGAAAATATCAGTAATTTGAAGTCCACAGTTCATAGTCTATCATAAGCCACAGTCGCCTGACAGCGTTGAGGCCGTGTCACCAGCCCAGCACGTAGTCCAGGGCCTTGGAGATGAGGCCGTTGGAGCGCTGCGGCACCGGCGCCGACGGCACGGGCGTCGGGCACAGGGAACGGGCGCCTTGGGTTTGTCTGAAAACAAAAATTAACAACTATGTAAAACCAGGCGTGGCTCACTCTGCGATTTCGTCGCTTTGCTACAGGTAACTAAAAGTACATCTGTTCCATACCAATTTTTGTGGCTAGCCATAAACTGCGCGTGGCGCTGTCGCCACTTAGCGGCCATATCTGTCCTAATCGTAACGGACGCGCTTTGTTAGAGAATGAGTCTTCTGTACCTAGTACTATTATTTATTCTGTGGTAAAATACAAAACTTCAAGTTTTCCTAAGGCCGCGGACTGGACACAAGCGGCTTTTACTATTTCTAACACCCGCGTGTATGGTGGGATTGGGATTATACAAGAGTTTGAAACATGGGTGTCCTCACCTCGTGACGCTCGGGCTGACGGGCTGCCTCGGCGGCTCGCGGCACTCGGCCACGCCCACCATGACGCCGGGCAGCACCTGGCGCCCGCTCAGCGCCATGGCGCGCTCCTTCTCGGCGCGCGTCGCGTAGCGGATGTGCGCCCAGTTGCCTTGCGTTGGGTATTGCTTGTCTGTAAACATCATGTTTTATATGTTATACCCCCATAATATTCCCCCATTATTCATAAAACTTTACGGACCTGATTTAGTCAAATTATGTTTTGTCCCTTTCTTACTAATACATACGTAAAAACGACAGATAAAGACAAACGATTATTAGCTAATTGAGGTTTGTAGCGCGTTTATTAATAAGGGGGTAAGTGGTTAGCTTTATAAGGTAAGGAAAAAGTTCCTGTGCTTGTTACTTACACTTTAAAAGTAAATTATAAAAGTTGTTTTTCTGAATCAGGTCAAGTCTATTGAAAATAAATTAAGTTTATAATATGTATAGTCTCTGACACATTTTTTTTTGCTAGCCTATTATGGTGTCCCACTGCTGAGCAAAGGCTTTCCCTTTGTCTTCCACAACTCGGACATAGCACCTGCTATGGCCAGTTGTTGAAAAAGGCGTCTAGGTCGTATATTACCCTCAATAATACTGTGCTAAGTTGAAAAATATGGGTGGCCAAAGGTGTTAAGTTAATTATCAATCAAAATATAGACTATAACACAATTATGTGGCAGGAATGGTTGTCTAACTATAGAAACAGAAAATTGCCTTACCTAAAATAGCACCACAATTACTGAATCTCGCTAATACAGTATTTGCAGCATTTGGTGGAAATCCAAACACCGTCACCCAGTATTCTTCTTGCTCCTGGCTCCCGTCCCACGCCACTGGGTTCATGCTAGATCCATTCATATTGTTCATATAAGAATTTTGCAACACAGAGTTATTGTAGAAGCTTTGCTCTTGGAATAGTGACTTGTTTACAGATGGTTCATTGCTTTTAATTGTGTCAAACAAGTCCTCTATGGGTGGTCCTGTGGTCTTACTGTTGTTGTAAGACATGTTGGGTGGATTGTAAGACATGTTGGGATTGTATGACGTGTTGGGATTGTATGATGTGTTTGGTGAAGTGGGGCCATTGGCAAACATGTTTTGCTGGTTGTACAGGGCCTGCTGGTGCATGGAGAGGTTCTGACGGTAATGTTTTTGGTCTGGTGTGGAGGTTTGAGTTGGGCTTGTGGGTGAACCTGAAATTACAAAATATTCTATGTAAAAAAACTGATGGATTCAAGAAAAAGTAAATAATGAATTAATTGATGATGATCCTATGTACAATACTTGACCAGTGATAATGTGACAAGCACAGATGTTTGTTCCCAAGTTATAGATGTTTTCTATAAATTTAAGTATTTATGCCTAATACTTTAATGCTCAAATACTCACAGAATCATTAAACATAAAATTAACAAAGAAATAAATTTGTTAAAACAAAATGGGTAGGTATTCTATCAGATACACATCCAGATGTTCAGCACAAACTTCTCTAGGAGAATAATAATGGCTACATGCTTTTTTTATTGTTTTATGTGCCCCAAAGAGCCAAAGTGAATGAATTTTGTAATTTAATTAATACATGTTCTTCAATTTTGACATCACTGATAAGTTTTAGATACAACCACTAATAATACTTGACAGGATTGTTTTGAAGTAGATCATCAAAGACTGCAATGCAGCAAAGTTAGACAGAGCCTCTTTTTCTCACCATGACATGGTTCACTTTTTACTTACCAAACGCGAGGTTCCGACCCTTCGTAGGAGATAGGCTGTTGGTTCTGGGTGTAGAAGGAGGGTTAATTTCCCCTAACAGGAAAGGTGGCAGGTATCCCACATTCGGACTCCCTGACGGCGAGTGTGTAGGACTTCCAAGCGTCATCGGCTCCATTTTTATAACTAATATTGCAAATTTGATAGTTCTAGAAATTAAGCGGAACTAAGCTAAAGCATATAATTGTGTCGTAAATGTTTTAGAAGTAACAAGTATCGTGGCGGTTGCACAGAACGCGATTTAGACATTAGACATTACACATTTTGTGATTTTGACAAGAAAACGTACAGCGGTTAACTGACGTTTATTTTAATGTTGCTACATTCAAGAAAATAATTCTAAAATAGTAGTTTATAAAAGTATGTTTTAGAGTCACACATTTTTAAATTTTTGAAATATGGACTTCACTCATCGTTCTACAGTATGATATAAAATTGTATAAATTAAATTGAACTAAAAAAAATCCATACTAAATTGTTGTTACTAAGCATTTCACGGAAGTGGTGCCCTCAATCAATATCTACAATTCTTGTTAAGGCCCCTCCAGACTATGCGCGTGAATCGCGGGCGAAGCCGCGAACGCAAGTGTGGCGTCGATTTCGCAGAATATTCACGATTTCGCGACTTGTTCTCCGTTTTTTATCGGTATTTCGGCCTGCGTCAAAGGAGACGCGAAGCGCGAACTTGCAAGACTCCACATTACACGATATTTTGGCTCCTCTGTGGCAAGATAAATACTAATTCTATTATGATTATATTATATTAAGCAGCTATATTTTACGGTTTTACAATAAAACAAAATGGAAAAGCAGCTAAATCACGTATGATGCCATAGATAACTAACAGTTAAACTCGATCAGCTGATGCTTTTCCGCCATATTGCCGCAAACCAAACTGCGAAATCGCCGTGAAGTGTGCGAGTGTGAAGTCATACGTCAACTTCGCGATATGCTCGCTCCGCGACGTCGCGCCGCGATTCACGCACATAGTCTGGAGGGGGCTTTAGACTGCAACCAGTGGCCTATTTTATAAAGCTACAAGTTACAATTTACAAGCGGAAGTCTCTTTCTAACCCTATGTGTTAGAACGAGACTTCCGCTTGTAAATTTGTAACTTGTAGCTTTATAAAATAAGCCACAGAAAGCGTGTACATGTAGTTAATGCAGAAAGAAAGGAAAATATTTGATTACATGAATGAATATACTATGACTCAGATATTAGTCATGATCTCATGATTGGTAACTTTCGTAAAACAGAAGCAGTTTAATTTTAAACCACTAAGAAGATACTACGTACTTGGTCTATCACAACAAAAGTCACAACTACTCAATAAAATTGTACAATTGAGTAGTAGTAGTTTGCGCTGGTGGCCTAGCGGTAAGAGCGTGCGACTTGCAATCCGGAGGTCGCGGGTTCAAACCCCAGCTCGTACCAATGAGTTTTTCGGAACTTATGTACGAAATATCATTTGATATTTACTAGTCGCTTTTCGGTGAAGGAAAACATCGTGAGGAAACCGGACTAATCCCAATAAGGCCTAGTTTCCCCTCTGGTTTGGAAGGTCAGATGGAAGTCGCTTTCGTAAAAACTAATGCTTACGTCAAATCATGGGATTAGTTGTCAAGCGAACCCCAGGCTCCTATGTGAGCCGTGGCAAAATGCCGGGATAACGCGAGGAAGAAGAAGAAGTGTGGTAGTAGTAGGTATACAAAACTGGCAACATTATGATATCCGTTGATTTTCGAATATTGACAAACCGTGTATTTACGAAGTTAGTCATAGTCATGAATAAATATATTGTATTCCAGTAATTTATAATATTACTTTTGTATTGGCTGTGTAATAAAAAAATATTCTAAATATATTTTACAAAACAAATACAGCCAACTGGAGGGCTATGCAATATTTTGCGTTATAATAGACATGTATATTTGGCAACATGTATGTGCTAAAAGAATTGTCAAAATTTCAGTCAATCAAACAAACATGGATTCTTCTCAGTGTGAGGAATCAGAAAAATCACGTATGATGCCATAGATAACTAACAGTTAAACTCGATCAGCTGATGCTTTTCCGCCATATTGCCGCAAACCAAACTGCGAAATCGCCGTGAAGTGTGCGAGTGTGGAGTCATACGTCAACTTCGCGATGTGCTCGCTCCGCGACGTCGCGCCGCGATTCACGCACTTAGTCTGGAGGGGGCTTTAGACTGTAAACCAGAAAGCGTGTACATGTAGTGTGTGGTGCATGCAGAAAGAAAGGAAAATATTTGATTACATGAATGAATATACTATGACTCAGATATTAGTCATGATCTCATGATTGGTAACTTTCGTAAAACAAAAGCAGTTTAATTTTAAACCACTAAGAAGATACTACATACTTGGTCTATCACAACAAAAGTCACAACTACTCAATAAAATTGTACAATTGAGTAGTAGTAGTTTGCGCTGGTGGCCTAGCGAGAAGAGCGTGCGACTTGCAATCCGGAGGTCGCGGGTTCAAACCCCGGCTCGTACCAATGAGTTTTTCGGAACTTATGTACGAAATATCATTTGATATTTACTAGTCGCTTTTCGGTGAAGGAAAACATCGTGAGGAAACCGGACTAATCCCAATAAGACCTAGATTCCCCTCTGGTTTGGAAGGTCAGATGGCAGTCGCTTTCGTAAAAACTAGTGCTTACGTCAAATCATGGGATTAGTAGTCAAGCGGACCCCAGGCTCCTATGTAAGCCGTGGCAAAATGCCGGGATAACGCGAGGAAGAAGAAGAAGAGTAGTAGTAGTTTGTATACAAAACTGGCAACATTATGATATCCGTTGATTTTCGAATATTGACAAACCGTGTATTTACGAAGTTAGTCATAGCCATGAATAAATATATTGTATTCTAGTAATTTATAATATTACTTTTGTATTGGCTGTGTAATAAAAAAATATTCTAAATATATTTTACAAAACAAATACAGCCAACTGGAGGGCTATGCAATATTTTGCGTTATAATAGACATGTATATTTGGCAACATTGTATGTGCTAAAAGAATTGTCAAAATTTCAGTCAATCAAACAAACATGGATTCTTCTCAGTGTGAGGAATCAGAAAAATCTTTGCATAATGAGAGTGATATGACGAAAATTTATAATAGTGTTCCTAAAACCATGTCAGGACATAGTAATAATATCGTTCATAAGCTATTTAACAGAGAGGTAAGTCTAAACCAGACCAATCTAAGGTTGTTTACACGATTGAACGCTTGTATTTTTTTTGCATAGCTATTGAGACTCAATTTTACCTGCGACGTCTCATTGTAATGTATTGTCATGACCTTAAGTTAAAGAAAGAAATTAGAGATGGCATATCCACACATTATTGTTAAACTCGTGTGGGTGATTCACATTTTTATGACCTTTTAATAAAATAATTTATTAAAAGCTTGATTTTTACTAAGTATATGATCATTATGTAGTCAGGTGTACGTGAGCGATACTTGATACAATCCGAAACATTACCGGTAACTATTTATAATCTAATCAATGTATCACTCCTTGCATTATAAGGAAATACTTGACTTCCAGTATATCACCATACATAGGGACTTAACAACCTAACAAGACATTAAAGTTGGAATAAAGTACACTAACTATTAAATTAAACTTTATTACATCAATAACTTAACTGGCACCGAAACAACACTAAACCAGGGTAATGTTTGTGAAATACAAGCCCTAACACTGTATACCTTTGTAACAATGTTATTAAAACTTACCTACCATGTACTTATCAAGTTTTATACTATGTTGTTCACGTTTTTAGCCTTTGTTGAAGTGTATGTGTTCTAATCATGTTCAGGAACCATACTGACCTTGTATATAACTCTACTCTTGTATAGAATTTAAACCAATATATATGTAGTTCACACACTTTTATACCTTAAATATTTTTTGTCCTACCTTCCTCTGATGCAACTAAGATATATCAGGGAAAACTTGTTTGTACTTAATTAGTAATATGATCTAATTACAGTACTTGTCTAGGGAAGAGTGTGGCAAGATTAACTATCATTTTGTTTTTCATTAAAACTGTTAACCAATCACTAAATCGTAAATTGTTGCGGAAGGTGATAAAAAGGTAAAACCTTTTACTGTTATCAATATAAGAATACATTTTTGATGAACATAGGTATTGTCTTTTCCTTTTTTTATTGAGGGACATACAACATACAGCATTATAATCAATTTTTTTTCGGCTGGTTTAGTATCCCACTGCTGGGCAAAGGCCTCCCCTCCTTTCCACCACTCAACCCTGTCATTTGTATGTTCCCGCCGATCCGGATAAAATGCGTCCAAGTCGTCCCACCATCTCCTTTTTCGTCTGCCTGCACCCTGGCTAGCACCATCATGGTGTTCCAAAATGAACTATGATCAACTCTGGCTAACATGGGATTTGAATCACATCTTTGGCTGGTACAATACACAAATCAGGTACAATAAATAAATAAAAAAAACTACTAGAGGCTAGAAAGAAAAACACTTATTATTTAAATATTTTTTAGACCAAATTAGACTCATTATCTCGTATTATTCTAAGATGTGATTATCTTTTGCACAGACCTCAGGTTACACGTCACGTCGCTACAATGACCGCGGCCGCAGAGTATTCGAGCGGATCCCGCCGCGGCTGCGTTTCTGCCTCATGGACATTGTGCCCATGTCCTACTTCAGCAACCATGTGTTCATGGGCTTCTCGCAGTGTGGACAGTATCTGCTCAGCTTCACGTATAGCAACGGGTCACAGGTTTACTTCAGGGAGAATGCTAAGTTCACGTAAGTCTTATGATCATTATTCAACAATGAATTGGACGATACCATAGTACCATAGAGTAGAGTTGACAGGTAGACAGAATTTGTTTAAGACAAAACTATGACGTCTATGACTCACTCACACTCATACTCATTTATCTGGTTTGAGCTATTCACATTTGTGCGTGACAGCATGTAAAAACGAGAATCGGCCAGTTATGGAATTATACTTTTTAGCGACCCTACCACTGCCTATCATTCAATTCTGTAGACAATACTGTAGGTATTGTCTACAGACCGACCTTTTAAGGCCGCGGACTGGATACCCGCGCCTGGCGGTGTGAGCAGCGTAGCGTTGCGCCTCGATACATTATAAAATCAACCCAAAAATTCATATCTTTGCAGCTTGCACTTCTTATCCTGGGTACCCGGAAGAGTGGTCCGCTCAGTGCACAGGGTGCCCCTGTTCGGCGGGGACGCCGTGGACAGTCGACTGACCATTTCCATGGCGCAGTGGAAGCACAACCCTGGCGTGCTGGTGGTCTATGGCCTACCGTGAGTTCCTAATTTTTCACTAGAGATAGATAAAATCTTAGTGAAAATAAACATGTATGCTGCAATGCAAGTAACCATGATTTAGTCTATTAGCTTCCAATACTTTTCATGCAAAGCGAGATTAAACTATTTTGTACAACATACAAAGTACCATACTTTTTTTACAGGGATTCATGTACTGAAAGATCTCACCTCAGTGTCATTGGAGTGCCACGGTTAGGATGTAGGAAATGTGCAGCTATGGCGAAAGAAGAAGGTAAACCAATTTACCTAGTAAACAAAAAACAATACTATTCCATTTTGGTTATAAGTTATAAAAATCTGAATTTATCTTTGTTGTCAAGGTGCAAGAGTATCCTTTCGTTTGAAAACTCACGTCGTAAATATTTTGTACACATGTTAGAGGAGGTGTAATATGATGCGTCTAACACACATAAAAAACTGGGAAAAGCTTCCTGAAATGAGAGAGCAATTTTTAGCGATCTAATGTAGTCTTAATGAGTGAGAAGCAACGAGAGAACGCGCGCGTATTTGAATACCCCTCTTTATGTTTTCTGAAATTCTTTAATCAGATAATTTAGAGCACCCTTGCTTGCTAGAATTTGTGTCTTTGAACATTCTTATGCTTTGACAAGTCTTAGATAAGAACAGAGAGAATAAGGTAGAGTAAGTAAATAATGCACCTAAACTTAGAACGTTTTTTATTAGTTTCTACAGCCACAAAAATATTTTCAGATGGTCAAAATTGGGGCCAAAAATGTCTGGAGCACAACTTCGCAATTCACACAAAGTTCTTCTGTACATCGGACTCCAGTGTCTATGAGCCGGTCGTACAGCTCGCCTATTCCAATCAAATCATCATCTACACTGATTTCATACACATCCTAGAAGTAGACTTCGTCAAACCCGACCAAGATAAACCCATGGAAATTGATGACTGCAAATCATCATCAGACAGAGACGAGACTAACTCAATTTACACCAATCCAAGCACACCCGCGTCTGACGTGTCAGCTGTCTTCCATTCCCCTAAATACCAGAACACGGTTGTGCAAAATATTTTAGAAGACTTCTCCGATTTAGACGCAGAGCCTTTTCAAATGTCGAAACCTGTACAGTTACCTGACGTGATGGGACAAGAGCTGTGTATTCAAGCGTCTTCAATATCATACAATTTAGTCGAAGAATGGGAGGGCCCTTCGCCTTCCATTAGGACTTTAATTTCACCTCCCTTGAGATCCCCCAGGAGAAGACCCGCGGAAAGTATGTCCAGGTTCAACGAAACGCATAGAATCAAAGCGGACAAAGCTTACGAATTCGTAGAGGAAACCGAAACGAAATGTGAAAAACTTAGTATCTTCAGGAAACGAAGGTTAGCTGACAAGAAATATGAGTTTTCTGAAGACAATAATGAAAATATAGTCCCGTTCAGGGTATTAAGGAGTAATAGGAAATACTTTACTGGGTGCACTAGCAAAATGCGACGACCAAAGTCCCCGCCAGTCGAGGTCTTAAGAGCACACAATCAGATAAGTAGACCTCCATCGCCAACCACTAGTGAAAAAGAGCAAGGTCTATCTTGTTTAGAATCTGATGACAAAAGCGAATCTGAATACAGAGTTATGGAAATGCTTGACGATGGATCTCTAAAAACGGTAGCGGTACATGACAACACTTCGAAAACGCTGTCAGAGTGCCCTGTAAACGCGCACGATCCGTATTTGGTGCATTCGGAGAATTCTAAGTGTAGCAAGTTTTTCACGAGATATTTTGTGGAAAGTGATGATGAAATTACTTCTATAGTTACGGATTCTGAAGGTGAGTTCACTTTTATCGTTTTGACATTGGGTTCCAAGTTATTTTTTCTCATGTAGTCGCAATGGGAGTAATTTCTGTGGTAAAATGGGTACAGATAAAAAATAATAATCTCTAGTTGTATCTGGAATTAGTTAGACTATAAGTAATCGGTTGGGTGCTTGATACCATGACGAGCGAGTCCTCCAGTGAGGGCTTCTACTCATTTAGCTTTGAAATTTTTTGGGTTGTTTATGTGAAAATTTGGGTTGTCTATTTAAAAATATAGTGACGTTTTTCATGATTTTACTTCATTAAATTTTTTCACTGTGTTTATGATCAACTCTGGTGTCCAAATAATACAGACAATAGTGAAAGCATAACACCTATGCTCAGTTGAAAGCCGGGAACTGTTCTATCGTGGTATTTTCAGACGACTGTATATCGGGGTACCACGTAGCGCTCCACTTGCAAGCGCACGGGGCGGGCTACGCGCCGCTGCAGGGCGTGAGCGCGGGCGCGTGGGCGCGCGTGGCGAGCGCGCCGCCGCCGCTCACGCTGCGCGCGCAGCAGCGCAGCCTCGACACCGAGCTGCTGTGTAATGAGGTCAGTGTATGGGCATGGGGTTAGAAATGAAGAAAAATATGGAATTGTTGTGTCCTACTATCGGGAGTTGTGTTCGATAAACGATAGGTACGACTACGAGTGTATCTGTCGTGCAAGAAACTCTTAGTAGTTTCTTTGTCCGCTGACACTTATAATAGTATTAATTTCTACTCCAGTACTTTTATTTGTCATTTAAAGACACGACCCTTTAAAACCCTACCTTATAGTTGTCAAGACAAGTCTTTAGTCTAAATATTCCCCAAAAAAGAATTTGTGCATACACGCAGTATCTTTTTGACGATTTTACGATACTTCGTGTAATGACCACTTAAAAAATATTGAATGAAATACAGTGTCGCCAACCTTATTTTAAATGTCATCTCTGACAAATAAGTGAACCATAGACATTTTTTAATTTTATTCATGCTTTTCCCGCCTGTACCCTCCATTTTTGCTACTTCTTGATTTAAAAATATTTGTTAAATTTACAATTTTATTTCAAAGTGCTTGGTTGTAGAAAAAATATTGTATGCAACGTTGTTTAACTGAGTCAAAAAATACTCGTGGCGTCTTTATTAACTTTATTACTCACGCCACTCGCCTTTTTTGACCTCTCTTAAACAACGGTTGCATTATGCAAAAAGATACTGCGTGTATGCACAAATTCTTTTTTAGGGAATAGACTAAAGACTTGCCTGGACAACTATAGTTGGTCAAGCAGATCTTGTCAGTAGAAAAAGGCGGCAAATTTGAAAAATGTAGGCGCGAAGGGATATCGTCTCATAGAAAATTTGAATTTCGCGCCTTTTTCTACTGACAAGATTTGCTTGACCGTCTATATAAGGTAGGGTTTTAAAGGTGTGTGCACGACCCTTTAAATGACAAATAAAAGTACGGGAGTAGAAAAAATATGAAATTGTTGTGTCCTACTATCGGGTGTTGTGTTCGATAGACGATAGGTAAGAGTGTATCTGTCGTGCAAGAAACTTTTAGTAGTTTCTTTGTCCGCTGACACTTATAAAAGTTATAAATGATCCGCTGATACAATTTAGAATTATTAAGGGAAATTCGCCAGCAACTAGCCACTGTTAGTAATTGGCCACCCTAAACTAAGAATGAATTCTATTCACCTATAAACAGATTTTTTTTTAGTATAAGGTGGCTAGTTATTAAAAGCTGGCCAGTTATTAAAACATTACTAATAGTGGCCAGTTACTGGCGAATTACCCTACTTAATATTTTTTTCACCATACCAGCTCGGAAAGGCTTACTTTGCACTTCAAAAACGGATAGCAAAGTTGCATTTTATTCACATGTGAGGCAAACTAATCTAATGCCAATTTTGAGTTGTTTTCTTATGTTTGCTGGTAGACTTGGACTTTTAAATGATTATTTTGGATGATAAATATTTAATAACATTAATTTGGATTTGATTTGGTTTGATTTTGTTTGATATTTTTCATTTAATATTTGCTTCGGGTTGGCGTGGTGAAAAATTTTGTGTTTCACTCGGGGGCAAATTTTGTTTAACCCTCGTGCTTTGAAACCCTCGCAACGCTCAAGATTCCATTGTTCGAACCACTCGCTACGCTCGTGGTTCAATTTTGGAATCTTTCGCTTGCTCGGGTATCAATATTAGCACGAGCGGTTAAACAACAACTTTGCCCCCTTGTAAAACAAATAACTATTTCTTAAGGTTTGCGGGCGACTTTGCAAGCTGAACGGAAAGAAATTCATATACTGCTTCGATTGGGGTTGTCATGTCATAGACGTGTGTCAGAGCAGTGGCTGCTTATCGGGGGTGAGTATATTTGATGCAACCTGTATACACATGCAATAAATTATTTTATTATTTTTTGGTTATTAGTAGTGATTTTTACGCCTAAGACCCTAATCTGTTAAACAAAAGCCATTGTTTCTTTTGTGCGAGCACTGGGCTCCAGTTTTGGGCGCGTGGCAAAGCAACAATGTCGTTTAAAAAGCGGCTATATCATAATGGTTTTAAGGTTCAAATGTACATGTAACATGTTTTGGTAATGTAGGACGATCGACCACCTTAATGTAAGTGAGCGCTCATATTATTACACAGATTTGATCCTCAACACTATCATGATACAGTTGCTTTTCAAAGGACATTGTTGCGTTGCCACTTGGCTAATACGGGAGCTGACCGATCGCACCAAAATAATGGCTTTTGATTAACAGATTAAGGTCTTAGACATCGTATACACGCTAATTCTGGCATCAGTTCAGTCCATCATTCTGGTCAGAATGAGGAGAGAATTATTGTGTAACACTCGGACTGATGGACTGATGAAAATTTAATATTTTAGATAATATTTGTCAGTCCATTTTGAATGACAGAAAACTGATAGGAGACTGATCGTGTAACCTATTTGTGTCATTCTCGCGTCAGTCACAATATCAGACAAGATTAAATGACTGTGTTGCATTCTGTGTCCAAACTTAATTTTATCAGTCTGGACTGATCGTGTAACCGATATCTTACTGTGACGCCTGATTGCAGCTGTGCGCGATGTGGTTATGGGCGAGCGACGACACGGGCGCGTGCGAGCCGTGCCGCGCCATCAGCGCCGGCTGCCCCGCGCACCGCCTGCAGTACGCCGCCGAGGTGAGTCCGCAGGAGGGTCCGCCGAGGTGAGGCGAGGCGGCAGGCAGTGGTTAAAATCCCTACGTGACGCTAGCTGCCGCTCGCGTTACGTGTATGAAAAGCCGCAACTTACAAGAGCTAAGCCAGGCGTGGCTCACTCCGCGATTTCGTCGCTTTGCTACAGGGAGCTAAAAGTACATCCGTTGGGCCCCAATTTTGGGGTTTGCCATAAGCCGCACGTGGCGCTGTCGCCACTTAGCGGCCATATCTGTGCTAATCGTAACAGACGCGTTTTGTTAGGGAGTGAGTCTTCTGTATAGTTCGTAGGTTCGTAACTGAGCCCGAGCTAATCCTATTGTCTATTGTTAAGTAAAACCGCTCGTGCCACGTGCCACCACCACCTGCATAAAAACCTGTTTTATAGATGACTGTAAAAATAATAAGGCACTGGTTTCGATGGTAAAACAAAATGTAATGTCAGTAATAAATAGACAAAAATAGTATCAAAAAAACATAGACAATAAAACGTAAATTTATATAAAAAGGTTGTGTGTTGCACATTCTCCCCTTTTTTAGAGAGAGACGAGGACCTTCGCTAGTTTTCTCAGGGGTCTGCGCAACACGCCAACGGCGGTAACAACATCCGCCACTCTTGTTATCCCGTCTCTACCAGGGTAAAGGGCGGTAACGCGACCCTTGGGCCACGAGCCTCTTGGTAGGTTAGGATCGCAAACTATCACAATATCGCCTACTGCGACATTAGGCGGCGACCCTCCCCCCGCACGTGGCGCCAAGTAGGGCAGGTATTCCTTTACCCAGCGCTGCCAGAAATGGTCAGCCAGTCTCACCGCCCTGCGCCACTTGCTTGGACTAAGGAGATCCGCCTCGGTCAGGGTAGCGGGTATGGGGCGGCCAGGTGGAGATGTGAGTATGAAGTGGGCCGGTGTTAGAGCCTCTTCAGCTTCGGGATCAAGCGACACATGCGTAAGCGGACGCGTATTTACTAGGGCTTCAGCCTCCGCCAATAGTGTGCTTAAAACTTCGTCTGAGGGAGCCTGTTCTCTGAGGGTCACTTTTAAAGCTTCTTTAACACTGCGAACTAACCGCTCCCACGCCCCACCCATAAAAGGTGCTGCGGGAGGAATGAACCGCCAATTGATTGATTCGTTGGCGGCAAAATCTTCAACAGAGTCACCGTAAAGAGCTCGTAACTCCCTGTTTGCCCCAACAAAGGCTGTTCCGTTGTCTGACCAGATCTCATGTGGTGTTCCTCGACGAGAAATAAAACGGCGTAGACACATTATGGCTGCGTCCGTCGATAAACTGTGTACCACTTCAAGATGTACGGCGCGGATGACGAGGCACGTAAATAGGGCAACGTAGCGCTTCCCCCTTCTTCGACCAACCGAAACAAGTATGGGTCCAAAGTAGTCCAGGCCGACGAAAGAGAACAGTCTTTGATGATGAGCCAAACGAGCCTCCGGTAGATCTCCCATCGGTGGTTGGAAAGTTCTGGCACGGTGAAGTTTGCAAAACTGGCAGTCATGGGCCACTAGATGTAGATGTAGTGTAGGGACGCCTGGCCGGAAGCAGGCGGGCTGTCGATCGCGTGCCGCGTTCATTCAGCCCGATTCCCTGGAGTCGGAGCTGCAGGTTACTGTCCCGGCGGCATTCCCTCACCATTCTCCTCAAATCTTCTTGTTTTCCTGCAGAACAGAAGGACATCTTTGAGTTCGACGTCCTTTAGTTCGTTCTCTTTTAGTGTGTCTTTGCCGAATGTATTATATCGCGGTGCCGCATACATAATACATTCCGCTAGTAGGTGTAAGCTAGTCTCCTCCTTACCACAGTGTGGGCAGGAGGCATCTCTGCTAATCTCCATTATCTTAAGGTGTCTATTGAGAGTGTTATGACCTGTAATGATACCTGTCAGAAGTCTCAGACTACTCTTACCTAGTTTCAGAAGATACCTGGTTCTCCTGTGATCTATGCCTTTGATCATCATCTTCGACTGTCTACATCCAGTTTCTTCTTCCCATTCTCTTTGTGCTTCCATCTCTTTTACCTTCTCTATGACTCCCTTCGTGACGTCCGCTGACATAGGTAGAGCCGGTTCCGGACCAATGTGGTCCATTTCCGCCCCCATCCTTGCCATCTCGTCCGCTTTCTCATTACCCGTCACTCCTTGGTGTCCTGGTACCCATGCCACCGTGACACTTCTTCGTTTGCCTATCGAGTTAAGCTCCTCCCGACATTCTCTCACAAGGGAGGAGGTAACCGATGTTTTCTTTAGTGCCTTCAGTGCTGCTTGGCTATCGGTATATATTACAACAGCGCCTTCTTGCTGCACACTCTCTTTAATTATATGTGCACAGCGCGCTATTGCACATACCTCTGCTTGAAAAACGCTAGCATACCTACCCAACGGTATTGATATCTTCTCTCCCAGTTTAGGGATTACTATGCCTGCTCCTGCTAGTTTCGTTGAGCTTCTTCTAGAGCCATCCGTAAAACAGATAGTCGTCGGGTGACTGACTTCTACCTTCCAGTTGTCTCTCTCTCCTATATGTATCCTATACTTCTTGTCAAATATCTCCTGCCTTTTTATAAGGTCGTTATTGGCCATCAGCATCTCAAATTTTGATAGCGCTTCTTTTTGTATCAGCGCGTGTCTCTTGTCCACACAGCTTCCTCTCCATTCCTTGCATGCTTTCATTCTATACCACTGTTCAGTGGCTCTTTTCTCTACCTCTATCCAGAGTGGCTTCAGGCCTAGCATTACCTCCAATGCATGTGTCGGGGTCGTTCTCATGGCCCCTGTCATCATGAGGCACGCTAATCTCTGTACTTTGGTTAGGTCTTTTTGGTATTCTTTAATACGGGCCCTATGCCACCATATCACTGCCCCGTATAGCACCCTGGGAAGTATCACCGCCTTGTAGATCCAGTGGATCATACCTGGCTTCAGTCCCCAATTCTTCCCCACTGCCCTTTTGCATTGAAACAGTGTTCTTATGGCTTTTGCCGTCTGTTCTTTGATGTGAGTTTTGTATCTGAGTGTCCTGTCTAGAGTCACTCCCAGATATTTCAGCTCGTTCACCATTTCTATTTCTATGCCTTGTATCTCTAAGGGTCTCATCTCCTTTATTCTCTTATTAGTGAATAGCACTAGCTTTGTTTTCGACGGATTGAGATCCAGTCCTCTCTCTCTACACCACCTCAGTACCTGTCTGAGGCCTTTTGCCATTATATCTCTTATGACGCTAAGAACCGCCCCTCTCACTAGTAGCACTCCGTCATCAGAGTAGGCCTGCATATACATGCCCCCTCTGTTGAGCTCCTTCACCATTGAGTCAAGAAGTAGGCACCACATCAGGGGGGACAGACATCCCCCTTGTGGGAAGCCTCTTCTTGGACTAATCTTCTTTGATACTCCTCCTAGCTCCGCTGTTATGGATCTGCCTTTTAGCATTTTTCCTATCCATTTTGCTATTGTCGGTCGGATGCCCTCTCTCCTCAGGCTTTCTTCTACGGCGTCGAAAGTAGCCTTATCAAAGGCCCCCTCTACGTCGAAGAAGCAGCCTAGCGCGTATTGTTTTGTGTCTAATGCTCTTTCCACCCTTACCGTTAGGTTGTGTAGGGCTGTCTCCGTTGATTTTCCTGCCATGTAAGCGTGCTGATTCCCGTGTAGGGGGCATCCGCTGCTTTCCACTTTCTCTCTTATATGCTTATCTATTACCTTCTCTAAAGCCTTTAGCACAAACGACGACAGACTTATGCTTCTAAATGATTTCGCCTCTTGGTACGATTTCTTCCCCGGTTTAGGCAGGAAGACCGCCCTTACCTCGCTCCATACCCTTGGAATATAGCTTAGGGCTATACTTGCTCTGTATAATTCCACCAGATTCTCCTTTATGTATCTATATCCTCTCTGCAGTAGTGCCGGTAGGATTCCGTCAGGGCCTGCAGCCTTGAAAGACGCAAAGGAGTTGATCGCCCATTCAACCCTCTCCTCCTCCACCACCTCCAATGCCGCCGCCCAGTCGGACTCCTCCTGACCTTCCTGTTTACCTATCTCTGTCACCTCTACACAGTTCGGAAAATGTGATTTCAGCATGACGCTTAATATCTCTTCCGGTTCCGTAACCAAGTCTCCATTTATTCTCAAACTACCCAGTTGGCACGCTCGGTCTCCTGCTAGCAGTTTTACCACTCGCGCCCCCTCTGAATAGCTGTTTATGTCTCCCGTAAACCTCCTCCAGCCCTCTAGTCTAGCTTTCTCTCTCAGTCTGGTGTATTTGTTCCTGATCTCTCTGTACGCGTCCCAGCTCTGAGAGTCATCCCTTTTGGTTGCTACTCTCATTGCCCGGCGCACCTTTTTCCTTACCTTCTGCATTTCTCTATTCCACCAAGGTTGCCCTTTCCCTGTTTGCACCAGTTTCTCCGGGCATGCCTTGTGGTATGCTCCTATTATGATCTCATTCAGTCTGAGTGCCCCATATTCTAGGTCATTCACATTCTCATACCTGACTCCCGAAGCAGTCGCTTCCCTTAGCTCCTCTTCGTACTTCATCCAGTCTGCTTTACGTGGATTTCTTACCTTCATCTTTTCTAAGCGACAGTCGATGCTGTAGAGTATCCTGCGGTGGTCAGACATGCTATCCCCCTCATCCACCCTCCAGCTCTTAACCTTGTCGCCCATCTCTTTCGTTACTATAGTGATATCGAGCACTTCTCTCCTTGCCCTCGTTACAAACGTTGGTGTGTTACCTGTGTTCATAATTTCTAGGTCGTTGCTAATTATAAATTCTATTAATGATTCTCCCCTGTCATTAGTGTCGGTGCTACCCCACACCTCGTGATGTGCGTTAGCATCGCCACCAACAATCAGGGGTATTCCTTTACCTGTGTACCTAAGTAACGTTTCTTCTAGTTCTTTTGTCGGTGCCACTCCGTCGCCCGGCATGTAACAGGACGCCAGCGCCACCTTGTATCTTCTCCCTTCTTTCGTCGTGAAGTGTGTCTCCACCACCACGAGGTCTCTGTAACATATGGTCATGACACAACCCATGTTTCTTATATCATTGCTCACATATATGCATGCTCTTGGAGGTAGCTCACCATTCCCTTCGTAGTGGAGAGCCCCCCCCAGATGTCCCAGGCCTGCCACCTGATTCTTCCATGCATAAGGTTCTTGCAGCAGTGCTATATCAACTTCGGCCCTCCTAACGAATTGTCCTAGCTCGGACATTGCATCCTTGCAGTGTTGGAGGTTTACTTGGCATATGTTTATGTGTGTTTTTGTGTGTTGGTGTTTGTGTAGTGTTCTTTGTGTGTTCATTGTGTTGTTTGGTGTATAGTGTCGCTGTCCCCTAGCTGCTACCCGGAGAGTTCACTTCCGTCGACGACATCCATACTCTCCGTCCCCTCCTTATGGATATCGCCCGGTACAGCACTCTCCTGCTTCAGCTCGGGTTCTTCGTTTTTAGGATCTGAGGGTTGTTGATTTGTGTTTGCCCTCAAGATCCTAACTCTTACGCTGGTAGCTGAGAAGTCCAGCACTTTAGTCTTCTCCTCGCCCCAGTTCTCCTCCACTTCTTCCGGAACCAAGAAGGTTAGTCGGGTTCCTAGCTCCAGAGCGTCCCTTCCAGCCGCCTTCCATTCCAGGATCCTGAGCTCCGGACGATCCGGGTTCTGAGCGTAAAGGAACTCCTTTACATACTCCGTCTCCGCATCGCCCGGAACCCAGACCTGCACCCTGGTCTGCTCCAGCTTACGCACGCTGATCTTGTGCCCGTCCAGCTCACCGAAGTCCTGACTTAGCAGCCACTCCCTCGACTCCGTCGATTTTGGTGTCACAAGGAAGAATCCTTCCGACACCAACCCCGACGTAGCGAATCTAGGTGCTACTAAGCCAGGCTCCCCCCTTACAACCTTGAGGACGACCACCTCGATCAGTTGCGTAAGCTTCTTCCTGATGAGCTTCGCTAGAGCCTCGTCCACCGAAACGCCATCCTCGCGACACACCGCCACAGCCAGACCTCGGTTCGCCTTCGCGACGTTCCGTGGTCCCTCTGCGGCGGCCTTGCCTCGATTCTGGCGCTTCGCCGGAGGACGCTCCGACCGACCCTCATCAGTACTCTGCCTTTTCATCTTCAGGCCACGTTTGCTCGGGCCAGGTTTGGCATCCCCTTTGGTGTTACCCCCTGGAACGCCACCCCTTTCCCCAGCAATCGCAGCCTTTCTCCTTAGTTCCTTGGCTTTCCTCTTCTGCGCCTTGGACTCATACTTGTGGAACGGCTCGTTCACCACCGGTGTAGCTTCCCTTTCGGTTTCCCTTCCCTTTGGCGAACGCAGCAGCTCCTCTTCATGCAGCGTGAGGCCCCCCAGCTGTAGGACATCTGGAGTACCCTCCCTTGCTTCTCGTCGTGCTCCTCCGGTCTCCTCGTCGGAGCTCAGAGTTCCACCCTCTTCAATGTTTGGGGGTCCATCCTCTGGTTTCCCCCCCTCCCGTGCTACGGTCGGGGGTCCACCAGCTGATCTCCCGCCCTCACATTCTTCTACCCTGACGGGTCGCTTCGCCGCTTGCGCGGTGTTGGTTTTTGTTATTTGTTTATTTTGCTTTAAATTCTCCATACACTATTTGATTAAATGGGAAGAAATAAAATTAGGGTGGTCAGCAGTGCTCCCTTGCCTGCACCCAGCAACATTTACACCTACGCAGTGACGCCACTCTCCTACGCATAGTCGTTCGCGACAGCGATTATGCTGAGTGAGCTCGCAAGCATGGAAGAACAGCTCCTGTGTTGCTTCGTTGTGATGGGAATGTGCACGTTGGTTTACCCCAAGGAAGTCGCTCATGACCTCCCGGGGCCAACACTTGTGCACATGTTTCCCACCACTCCAGCTTCCGGTTCGGAGCAGAAGTGGTTCACCCCAAGGGCATCTCTCCGCGACACCCCGGGGTTCCCCGACAACCGCCCCTCCCCTTCCACTAGACACACCACAGGCCCTGCTCCCCCTCCCCTCTTCCGCTTGCGAGCCCAATCAGCACCAACCCCCCGCTGCCCACAGCCGGCTGTGAGGGCCCTCAGCACGTCCTCCCACCTTGACCCTGGGGGTTTTGGGGCGTGTTGCCATGATGGGGTTTCCCCCAAGATGACAACACGACCAGTGCACTCCTCATTTATCCGGGCTTGTGACCGGCTCCTTTTGGACCACGTATGATCCGCAAGGAGGCTGAGTTCGTCATGGGCCACTACACGGACAGCATTTCTAAGGCCTAAAATCCAAAATCTTTGGTGGAGGTCGTTCAAGACTTTTTCTTTGTTCGCATGACCAGCTTTTTGATGATATCTGGCTATTAGTAGGCGTACTGCTGGATGTTTCCCGTCTAAAATCAGCGGTCGTTTAACTTCATTGGTGACGCCTGGTGCTGCGACTATACGACTGGACATTCGAAGTTGTTCGTTGTCATCTATGAAGGGGGACAGTGTGAAAAGGCGGCTGCTTCGTGGCAACGGGTCTCGATTCTTTATCCGCAAAATATCCTCTTTGAAGGAATCCAGTTGGCTTTGCCGCAAAATATGGCGCTCGGCAAGGCGTAAATCGGTCGAGGTTATTCTTGGTAGGATGTTAGGGGGATTAGAGATACCAGGAGAGGATGTGCAACTTGGATGGAAGGAACATAAGAGCTCTTCAAGACGAGGAAGATTGAAGTTAACGTCTCGTCTTCTTATACTACGCATTCGCAATAGTGATATGAATTGATGCGCTTTTGCCGTTGCTCGCACCATTCTCAGCCATGAGCTGAATCGACTTGGATCCGCAGAGACTGGTGCAGGCAGATCAGTCTCGGTGATAAGATGAATGATATTTTTATACTCTTCGCGGCCTAGTCCGCTGACATCAATTTGAGGTTCAGCGGGCCAGTCCGAGGAAAAGAGAAAGGTAGGCCCTGAGATCCAGCGAGATTCTGGAGAGAGCACAAAACGTTTCACACGTGTGGCATCATCGGCTACGTTTAGGTCGCTCGGCACCCAATGCCACTCGCTGATGTTAGTAAGCTCCAGTATCTCGCCAACTCTATGAGATACAAAGGGTTAAAGGGTGCGCGCGTCACTACGAAGCCAACCCAGCGCAGTCATTGAGTCGCACCAGAAAACACGTCTCATTGGCTTCAGTCGATGGGATTCGCATATCGACGTTGCAAGACGCGCGGCCATTAGAGCACCTTGAAGTTCTAAACGAGGAATGGAGACAGGCCTAATTGGGGACACGCGGACTTTACTGCAGATGAGGGAGAGCCCTACATCGCCATTTACATAAAGAAAGCGCCAATAGGCCACAGCGGCGAATGCGGACTCACTTGCATCCGAAAACACGTGCAATTGGCACTCTACTACCTCGAGATCGCTCAAGTTATAGCGGCGTGGTATCCGTAAACTGGAAGTGGAGATCAGGTCTTGAAACCATAACTTCCACGCGGCGCTGTCACATTGAGAAAGCTCTTGGTCCCAGTTCAAACCCTTGCGCCAAGCGTCTTGAAACATAATACGACCACGAACGACGATTGGTGCAAGGATCCCTAGCGGGTCATAAATTCTCATTACGTGCATTAGAACCTCTCGCTTTGTTAGCTTCTCTGGCAACGCGGTATCTTTCCTAATACCAGTATTAAAACCAATCAGGTCGTTTCCGGGTTGCCAGATAAGACCTAGCGTGCGAACCGGCGTAGCCAGACGACCTAATTCAACGTCAACATTATTAGAGTGAGGGACCTCAAGCAACGATTCTTTAGGTAACAACGAAAGCGCACTAGGGTTATTCGACGTCCAGCCGCGCATTTCAAAACCGGCGTGAGCGTGTACGGTGTAAATATCGGCTGCCAGCTTGGCAGCCTTGCCGACGTCGTCTAAGCTAGTAATGCAATCGTCCATGTAATGGTCGTCGATGATTACTCGAGCCGCATCAGGGTAAGTTTCCTGCCATTCTAAAGCATTTTTATTTTTTATGTGTATGGCAGTAAATGGGCTCGACGCGGCGCCAAAAATCATGGATGACATGCGGTACGTTCTAATCGGTTCACCCGGGGTATCTCGCCACAAAAACCTTTGCGCGTCTCTGTCTTTTTCAATAATTTTGATCTGCGGAAACATTTCACGAATGTCAGCATTTAAAGCGACGGCACCCTCGCGAAAACGCATCAAAACACCCAGCAAAGGTTGCAAAAGATCAGGGCCAGTCAATAACAAAGAGTTTAATGACACGCCGTGGGATTTTGCAGCCGCGTCGTGTACTGTTCGCAACTTATTGGGTTTATTAGGATTAATCACGCCAAAGTGCGGTAGATACCAAACGGGACGTCCAGAAGCAGGGCGAGAAGAACATTGTTCAGCGTATTCTTTGGATAGCATGTCATGAATATTGCGACGATAACGTTCAGCATAGCAAGGATCTTTAATCATTTTCTTTTCTAAGCTTAGGAATCTGGACAGTGCTAACTTGTAACTGTCAGGAATGTCCAGATTATCAGCCTTCCATAGCAATCCTACCTCAAAACGACCACCCGGCAGACGGTGAGCTGTGCTCTCTAGTACTTGTATGGCACGCTCATCATCAGCGTTGCGGGCCTCTTTTTTCGATATACCAATTGAATCGATCTTAAATTGCTCCCTAATAAGTCGCTCTACAGTAAAATAATCGCTATCGGAGTCAAGTTCACTTACTGCGATATGATTGACAACGTCAACCCGTTTAGTCTTGCTGCAACCGAAACCAAACAAAACCCAGCCAAGAGCTGTTAAAATTGCTGCAGGTTGTGTCCTGGTTCCTTTGCGCACGTCTTTAGCGAATAACAAATGCCAATTGTCAAGTCCTATAATCAGCATGGGCTTTATGTCCCCGTAGCAAAATTCACCGGCTATATCAGCTAAATAAGAGTATTTGCGCACACTATCTTGATGCGCACACTGCCGCGCAGCACCTAAACTATTAGTCGATCTAGCCTTTTTAATACAGTGAACTTCGGTTGAATGACGACCCTGTATATTAAAATTGACATACTGCACTTTAACGTCCTTGCTTAAACCAAGTACGCAATCTACGTGAATTACCCTATCGGAGGTTTTCGCTCCAATTCGAGAAGTAATTTCAGAGTCAATATACGTGCCTGAGGACCCATCGTCCAATAACGCGAATGTGTCAACGCTACCAGAGGGTCCAGACACAGTAACGGCAACAATTTTTAACAACGGCCGTTCAGAAGGCACTTTGGGCAATGAAGAGGTCGCGTGCGTCAGAATATCGTGTTCCGAGTCGTCAGGCAGTGGAGCTGCAGCGGGCGCCTCGGGCAGGCTGCCGGCCGGGGGCGCGGTCACACCAGACGTCGATGGCACTTGCTCGTCGTCGTCGTCGTCGGAGTCGCCGTCGGCGGTGACGTCGTTGTCCTCCACGTCGATGTGCGCAGTAACGACGCGTTCAAATTTAGACCCGTGTAACAAATTATGATGACGCATTTCGCAACCTTCTACGCTACATACTTTTTTCATACATGAAGTTTTGTTCTTATGGAAACCTTTTTTCAAACACCTATGACATACTTTATTCTTTTTGATAAATTGCCACCTATCATTTATTGACAGTTTGACAAACTTGTCACAATCAGATAAGTCATGGTTTTGTTTGCATAATGAACAATTATTACCAGAATCATTAGTATTTACTGATGTCGGAATGCTACCGGACGAATGCTTATTTTCAGCAATAATGTTTACTCTGTCCCTACTACCGATCGGCCGGGAATTTAGGGCCGGCGCATAGTCAACAGCGCCTCCAAATCGGCATTGCAGATCGACTTCGCGCGAGAGGAAATCGGCAAACATTTCAATTTTTGAAGCCTTACCATTGCACGAATGAGCATAATCTAACCACCGTGGACGCAGCAGCGCAGGCAGCTTGCTCCATAGTGCTTGAAACAACTCAGGCGAGCGTAAATGGTCGGGCTTATTTAACATGCGGATAACCTCTACGCAGTTACGAATACGACTTGCGAAAATCACTAGATCCTTACCGTCGTAGCTTACCTTAGGTAGGGCACGCACCGCTGTCACCTCATGCATGACGACCAGCTCGGAACGGCCGAAACGCGCGTCCAGCGCGGCCACTACCGCGCCGGGGTCGCGGGCCGCTGCCAGCAGGCCCGCCACGGCCTCGCGCGCCGCCCCTCGTAGGGCGCGTGATAACCTAGCTAAATTTTCAGTAGGCGAGAAACTATCTGCTTTATTTTAGGGCGCCTTTACTGGGTTGTAATGTAAATGAAAAGAAGTAGAAATTCTGGAGAAAGTCTTTATTCACACTGGGTCACACAGCTACACTTTTATTGTCCACTGACGTTGAGTTAAAGTTCAAATTAAGTTTTTAACTAACCTGGATTGTTCCTAAAGCACTTGCGAACACTCTTTATTTATTACACATACGGAATCCACTACGCAGACGCCGATGCCTCCAGGAAGCAGGTCCAGGGTTAAGTGGTGACGTGGATTACCAGCTCGGACACCAGATGCCGGCCGGAGCTCATCCCTCGAAATAGTTGCCAGGTCAACCTAAGGACCCCTACAACAAGGCAAAACCCAGCTGTAGAACCAAAGAAATCTTGCAAAGCCAACGTGCTAGACATTTGAGGTTATATAACAGTACTTACAGTTTTGGGATTTTAAGTGTTCATGAATGCGACGACTTCTCCAGTTTTACTTTATATTTAACATGATTAACGTAGAGATGACTTTAGTTGCCAGAATTGTGGCCTATAGCTATCTTTTAACTTCATTTTGGAATTTTATGATTCAGCGCTCTTCTGGTCACCTCGCCGTTCGTATCGAAAAAGCAGCATCCTCTGTGATGCGCCCCTATCACGGTTGCGGATTACACCTGAACTAATTACTTATCTAATTCGCTAAATTCGCTTGCGCACGAGTTGGGTTCATAGGTGAGCCTAACCGTTTTGTGAAGCACACAGAGAGGGCGTTGTTATCAATAACTAAATTTCTTTATATTTATTTAATTTATGTATTTATCTTAAAGATTGTAATATTTATGTTACACACGTGCCATGGCTTCCACGTCGGCTTGGGCCCGCGGCCTCTATGGCGGCGAGATTGGCTTCCAGTTCGAGATCGGCAACTTTGCGTTCGCGCTCAGCAGCCTGCCGCTCTCGTTCTTTATCCATTTCAGCCAGACGGCGCGCATGTTGCGCCCTCGCCTGCAGTTGGCGCGCCACAATGGTGGCGGAGGAGCGCGACGAGGCGCCGCTCGCCACGCGGGAAGGTGTCGGCCTTGGTTCGTGAGGGGCAGGGCCCGCGCCTTGCTGCACGAGCGGAGCAGTGTCCCTCCCGACGGCTTCACCGTCTCCCTTATGAGCCGTCTCACTCATTGCACTTTTTGAGCGAGTTATCATTTAGATTTACGGTAGAAGAACCAATTTTATAGATGACTGTAAAAATAATAAGGCACTGGTTTCGATGGTAAAACAAAATGTAATGTCAGTAATAAATAGACAAAAATAGTATTAAAAAAAACATAGACAATAAAACGTAAATTTATATAAAAAGGTTGTGTGTTGCACAACCTGCGTACTTCGGTTACTGAGTGCCGGCGAGTCGAACGCTACAGAACCAGTCTAAAATGTGTCATCGAGATGCGTAACAAAGGCGCGTTATCGGAGAGCGCAACTACACTGGTTTTTTGAGCGTTGGACTAGCCTGCGCTCAGGTGCCAAATAGAATAAGGATGACCCTTTTTTGCAGGTAAGTAGCATGTGCGGTTTTACTTAACAATAGGCAATAGGATTAGCCGCCGGGCTCAGTTACGAATCTACGAACTATACCTAGTACTATTATTTATTCTGTGGCTGAGCTTAGGCTTAGACGCTGACGAAACATGTCGTCAATGAGTATCAAACTCATGCCATACGCCATCTTATTACCCTAATGTTTGGGTGTCAGCTTAAAGTTTCGATGCTCTAATAAGTCTAATAAAACAAGACTTCCAACTAGGAAAGTTCTTTTAAGTAGCCACACTGCTATATACCGGGTGTGGCCTGTAATATGAGCAAAAAATTAAACTGTAGGCTGTACTCCTCATACTGACCAACATTTGTTCAGCGACTTTTAAAAATAACAAGTTGTTGAACAAAAGTGTCACCGTTTGAGGAGTACAATCTATGTTTTAATTATTTGCTCATGTTACAGGCCACACCCGGTATAAATTATGTTTACACATACCATATCATACACTAAGAAAAATTGACCAAGTGGACAGGTGGCCGGTATACTTGTATGATATCTATTTCAGTTTATAAAAACAAGACTTCTTTAATAATCGTTTTTCTTTTTCAGTGCCTCTTTGTATGGGATCTAGTGAGCGGTGTCTACAGAACCGAAAAAGTTACAATGACTGAAGACGCAAGCCAAGAAGGCTCCAGAGGTAAATACATATCAACCATATATTTATATTTTGAAATAATATAAAGTCATATCACACTGTAAACGTCTTAAAGTCCGTCCGTCCGTCTAAACCAGTGGTCGGCAACTTTTTTTTTTTCGCTACATGCCCCATTATGTAGAAATCTGTTTTAATGATGATTGTACTATTCCTAGATTTAAGTATTAGTATGTTACTAACAGTACTCACACATATGGACTTTTCGTTCGAAATAAATTATTATTGATTGATTTAGCAGCCAAGGGCCACATAGTAGTTAACGAAGTTGACACGGGGCGTACTTTGTTAATATTTGCGACCAATATTACATACAAAATAACCAGTGGGGCTCGCGGGCCGCCTGTTGCCGACCACTGGCCTAAACTAACTCAGACAGAACTGACTCTGAAGGGACAAACCGGGGAAGTGCAAATAGAAACATGATATTTTTATAATGAATTGACACTTCCACACTCTGTCACTGCCGTCTGTAATTTAAAAAATTGACGAGTGTTTGTATTATTTCAGTGTCTGGGGCAGACCGAGCGCGCGAGCTCGCGAAGAAGCTAGGACCAATCAATATGCCGTCGGGCTGTGAAACTAGGCTGCTCACTACTCTTACAGGTGACTTATAGTTCTATTGAGCCCTGTTATGTATGACTAGGGTTGCCAGATCGAAAGGCGCTATTATCGGGGAAAAATTTTTTCGGGATTTTGGGCCTTGAGTCGGGAAAAAAACACTTTCAAATTAAAGTTAAAGTAAAACAACGATATTTTACATTCAGGTCGGTCGCTCGCTCGACGACAGTTCGGAACATGAAATTATTGTTTTATAACGTGAAGCTCTTTTTCGGGACAATTTTCACTTCGTCGGGAATCGGGAACACGCTAAAAATCGGGAGAATCCCGCCAAATCCCGGCCATCTGGCAACCTTAGTTATTATGACTGTTATAATGCGATATAATTTAAATTTTTATCGCAATGGGCGAGAGCACGTTCCACTGCATTCTAATTTGAACTGTAATGATAAGGGTAAATGGTACAATTTGAAGTCCATAGAAGAAGTAATGGCGTTCGTTCGCGAAACTTCCCAATTCAAAAAAAAGAAAGTGCATTTTACTTGTACTTATAATGGTTCAATTGAGGGTGTGGCAATTGCTGTCTATCCTTGAGGTCGAAATTTTAGTGATACCTTTATTCTTCCAAATTATTATGAGTCATGACTGCAAGACAACTTAATAATGATGAATTTTCTTAGTGTAAGGTAATAAAATTTTTCGCTATTAAGAAATCTGTTAACATTATGATGTCTAAGGCTTCTCTAGAAAGGACATTACATTTTTCAACAGGGCGTTCGTTAAAGAGACTGACAGACGTGGACAACTGCATCGAGATCACCAAGAACCACCCGGACAGCTCCGAGTCCGAGTCGGAGCCCGAGGAAGAAGACTCCGACTGAGCGACCACAGTGCTCCGTCCATTTTGTAAGTTCCGACTGGGGTAAAACCACACAAGAAATAATAGTGCTACCGTACAGAAAGGACACTTCCTACAAACCCGAAGTTTGACAGCGGTTCAGGGTCAATCTCTTTCTAATACATGGCACTATCCCTTTCGGCTATTTAGGGTTGTCAAAAATCAAGTGATTTTCTTATCTGTGGTCGTGCACGGAAGTGGAAGTCACGTGGTGCACACCCTAAAATTGCTCGGAGCAATGCTGAGCCGAGCGGTGCCGAGTTCGACCGAAGTCAGGAGTGTCTCCCCACTGGTAAAACTGCCTATTGCCGATACTCTTCACTTGTTGGTACATTCAAACTAAGACTCCCACGTGCCTATACCTCGTTTTTAGGGTTCAGTACCCAAAGGGTAATTTTAGGGTTCAGTACCCAAAGGGTAAAAACGGGACCCTATTACTAGGACTCCACTGTCCGTCTGTCTGTCTGTCACCAGGCTGAATATCATGAACCGTGATAGTTAGACAGTTGAAATTTTCACAGATGATGTATTTCTGTTGCCGCTATAGAAACATCATAAGTATGGAACCCTCGTTGGGCGAGTCCGACTCCCGCTTGTCCCGGTTTTGTTTTTAACATCAAAAGAAAAAGGGTAATCAATCTTGACGTGTCCTTTTATTGAAAAGCACTTTTGAAATATAAGTACAGCAAAATGTAACAATTATATAATTATGTATTTACATTCTTTTGGTTTCATAAGTAATAATATATGTACTTACTATTTTTTACAGAGTTTTTTAAATATAATAAGTAATGACATGTCAAGATTGTTTACCCCTTTTCGAATGCTAAAAAACGAGGCATAGCCGCTTATATATAATCGAAGTAATTTCGAGCGATAGAGAGGCAGATAATGGTTTTACATTTTTTAATGTTGATGATAGGCCCTCATTGAAATTTACATCGGAAAACTGCGCCTC
Source organism: Cydia fagiglandana (assembly GCF_963556715.1). Classification (NCBI taxonomy): domain Eukaryota; kingdom Metazoa; phylum Arthropoda; class Insecta; order Lepidoptera; family Tortricidae; genus Cydia; species Cydia fagiglandana. The sequence goes on along the minus strand of NC_085938.1, from coordinate 8,780,558 downwards.
TGAATGATCTGATGAAAGTGGTGTCAGCGCCAATTATGTGCAGGTATATTATTTGATCTGCAAGCCCTTCTAGCCTCCTAAGGCCCAACGTCCTACCTATGGTACTTTTTCAGTTGGATGAAATTTAAATATACAAACAAATAAAAATCAACCCTATTACCTGCACTATAGGTTCAGATTTCATTGGATGAATTTTGGGTTTTGCATTTTATGGCTGAGCCATAGGAGGCTAGCAGCTACTTATGTTTCAACGACCAGTCTGACCAAAAGAGACGGCTGTATGGTATGAGTGAGATAGAAATAATTGTCATTGCGTCCTTTTTGGTCAGTTAAGATATTAGGATTACGATTTAAATTGTCAGTAAAACTAAGAAGGTAGGTCACAACGTCACACGCACATTGCAATTACGTTATTAGTGCATCTGTCTATTTGTGTGTTTCTTCGCGATAAACTCAAAAACTATGATTTGTTATACGTTGCATGCATAGCACGTTGATGGACATCTAAAGGGGCCCACTGATTAACAGTCCGCCGGACGGTATCGGCCTGTCAGTTGTTCGGAACTGTCAAAATTTTGTTCTAACTGACAGGCCGATACCGTCCGGCGGACTGTTAATCAGTGGGCCCCTTAAGTGTTTTACCCTATAGAATATCCCATATTACCCCGTGCGGACCTTAAATAAAGATTCTGAATGTATATGGGGCTCTGGTTATTGTCTATGGTCACGTAAATATTTATAACAAAAATCAGAGACCATAGATAATAATCATGTAGATCCCGCGTGATATAGCCCTGTATCTGGTAATAAAGTGACGCCATGGTATTAAGTTGTATAAAGTGTAAATAATTATTGAGTAAGTACATTCTTCTACTTTTCTTTTTTTTAAGTATATTCATTTGAGATAACGACAACGCGACGAGGGTATTATTATAACACAAAATGTATTTAGGTTTTTTTTTATATGACGAGGTGCTTGTTTAATTTTAAGTAAATTAGAAGTTTGTGAAGGCTCAATTGTATTAAAATTATTATATATGCGCTCTCAAAATAGCGTTTACAAGAAAACGATCAAACGATCCTTTCTATTAGAAGTATTAGAACAAATTAAATGATTTACAGAAAAACATTTTAATTTGTTTTTTTACACTAGGTACTGTATAAATTATAAACTGAGATAAATGTCATATACTAAGAAAAATGACCAAGGTCTCCAGTGCCCCAGGCTGGAATCAAACCATCGTCCTCTGCTATCGCGGCAGGTGCCTGTGCCATTCGACCACCGGGCCACAGCGGCATAGGTGAATTTTTCCAAGTATATGTCCTTCTTACTGAAGGCTTATGGCGCCCCCTGGCCATCCCTAAGGTAGAACTGTATGGTTCGACCGTTCTTTTTCTTAGTATATGACATTTATTTCAGTTTATAATTTGATCCTTTCTTGTAGCGATTGTAAATTATTTAAGGTCCATCGTAAATGTATGATATGAAAACACAATATTGTTCTAAGTCATAATGTAACAAACCGGTATTTCAACTGATATGTAAATGAGAGAGCTAACAGCGAATGAGACAAAAACATCAACGGGTGTCGTGTCCGCTAGCAGAGGACCTACCGCGAACCATGTTCGACGTGTTGCCTCCCTGTCACATTATACGTATGAATTTACAAGTGCGACAGAGAGGCAACACGTCGAACGTGGTTCGCGGTAAGCCCTCGGGCGCGGGTGGGTGCACGGAGCGGGCGCACGCACGCGGGTATAGTTGCTCGATTTGTAACTGGCCCCGAACGGCTAATTCTTTGTCTATTGTTAAGTAAAACCTCCAAAAAAAGAAACGTATAAATTCTAATTGGCACCTAAGCGCGGGGTAGTCAATCGATCATAAAAACCAGTGCAGGTGCACTCTCCGATAACGCGTCTTTGTTACGCATCTCGATGACACATTTTTACACTGGTTCTGTAGCGCTTGACTTGCTGGCACTCGGTAATTACTTATTCTGTGGTAGAGAGGGGAGAAAGTGGCAAATTATTTTTCCATTTGTTCATCATTCAATTGAATCTTATTGCAATTTCCATAGTAGTTATAATTCAATCACCGGTTAAAGTGACCGATGCAGGTCAGGCACGTGCGGTTTTACTTAACAATAGAAAAAGGATTAGCAGTTTTGGGTCGGTTACAAATCGAACAACTATACCATTGTAAGTAGGTAAAATCTGTCGCATGCGTCCGCGCCAGCGCCAGTTAGCAACGCTCATAATGCTTTTCGTTAATCCGCTCCGTGCAACGCCGGCTACCTAACTAGCGGACGCCCTAATTACTGGTTTCAGTGGTTTCCACTTCCAATGGTTGCCAATTTTCTGTTTGTTCCTATATGTATAACCTCTGGTCATTCTTTCTCGATTGGGTAATATGTTTAATTAATATTTTTGAGGTAGGCGGTCATGCTATTGGCACATTCGCTTTGTTTTAAACTGGACATTTCTCAAACAAGCGCCCTGAAGTGCCAACTAGTGAATATTTATAAGTTTATGCTTTACATTATTTGAGGCGGACTGTAACTGACTGGCTTTTACATTTTGATTCTTCGTGCTTATAAAATAAGGTCGATATTTGAGTAGGTTATATTGTTAAGTTCATCTCAAATAATTTAAAATGTATCCTACTCTATTACATGCATTTATTTTCCTCGTAGAGACTAATGGTAAAGTATGGACATAGCAATTGTAAGTGAACTACTTGTAGTAATAATCAACGACTTATGAAGTAATCGTAACCCTAAGGAATTTGACGAAATCAAGCGCATTATTGTGTCATTCAACTAAACTGCAAAACTAAAGTATTATTATGTAATTGTATATCGACAACGACATATAGCCAGAGACAAATAAATAATAGAGATCTAACTTGCGTTCTATCGTCATCATTACAAGGTCTCAGAGCCATACATATATTTTATTGGGCTTTGACTTTCGAGGTGACATTCAACATATTTCGAATAATATATGTACTTAAAATTTGTATTCCTAAAAACCAAAATACAGCAGCAATTTCACTGAAGCCAATTAAAAGGGTTGTTGATTCATACATTTTTTTACTAGGTGATTTATCGCCATCTAAAGCAATGATGAGGAACGCCAGCTTGTATTTGTACAGAGGTTGACAATCTCTATTATTTACTTGCATCTGATATTACCAGTCTTTTTTTTCAGGCTGTGGTGATCCTAAGGGTGGCATTCCACCTGTCAAATGTCAGTGCGTCTCACCCTCTCATTAAAGCAAAATGTGAGACGCAATACACATTGCACAAAGAAATTTGATAGGTGGAATACCTTAACATACATTATAGTACTTTTTTAAGTGACACACTGCGCTCTTGCACGTAATAATTGTGGTTTCGAGGTGAATCTAAGCTCATTGTAAGGTTGTGATCGTTTGACTGTAGTTATGTTTAAATGAAGTGCCTCACACATGTCATGTTTAATTTATTTTTATTAACCTCTAGCCGCCCATACGTCAAACCTTGCCAAGCAAAATGAAACTTTGATATAGTCAACACAAAGTTCAAATTAAAATGGAACCTTTTTATAGGTCTCTGGGCGGCTAGAGGTTAAACTGCACCGCCTGTTCTGCCATCATACCAAAACAATTTTCTAATAGATATTTTTTTCTTTAGCCTTCGATTAAATAACACATTGGAGCGACAAAAGATCTCAAACTGTCTAGCTATAACTCCAATACGGTCACATCTCTGAAATACAGTCAGCAGCAGAAGAAGCTAAGCGGGTAAGGTACTCAAAATGATTGGAACAACTCTATTATTATTAAGCAAGAGCATGTAGAGGTCATTTTGAACACCTCTCCCGCTTAACTAAAAAGTACCGTAAAAGTATAAAACTTTGCAATTTTACATAACTTTGCCCACCGCGTCACCGTTCAGTAAAAACGAAATAACTTAAAAGTGGCTACAGATACACTTTCTGGTAACTACTTTTAAGTTATTTTAAAATACCTAAGTTATTTCGCTTTTACTGAACTGTGACGCGGTGGGCAAAGTTATGATAAAGGGCAAAGATTTATATTTTTACGGTAGCCGAGTACCTACTACTAAGAGTAAGCAAAATATTCACTCATCTGATATACGTAAATGTAAGCCAATTTTTTTTTATGTCACTACCGTAAATAAGACGAAATCTTATTGCAAAATAATGATTTGCCATATTGACATAATGATTTAGACTCGTTGGTAATTGTGCCGTGTAAGCCAAGCCGGGATGTTCGCGTTGTTATTTGCGTCGTTCTTATAAGGTGCAGGGGGCCATTTCGCCTGCGCAGTAATTTGAAGTAATCGAAATATCTTCCATGTTTACATTATTAACTAGAGTGCCATATATGTCCAGTCCAGATAGCTAAAAAAAATGTGTTTTGTGTGACTCTAGTTAATAATGTAAAACATGGAAGATATTTCGATTAGTTGAAATTATCCCGCAGTCGAAATGGCCCCCCTGCACTTTACACTTCTTGCATTTAACGAAAACGTTTATCATAACTCTTATTAAGTTATTCACAATATTAATCGATAAAATCCAGGGATTATATACCTTCGTGAAATGAAAGATCTGTAATTGATTTATTGTCGCGTAAACTTTTTATTTAAGCATATAATGCATAAACGACTTGAAATAAATTATTTCAACGCGAACTACTTTTAACAACAAATTATACGTACCTACATATTTTGAAATGGGCACTGGTATATAATTTACTTGCCATGATATTGTACTTTTTAAAGTATGAAAATAAAAAATAAATTAATCTAACGAAAATAGTTTTATTTACTCAAACCTATTACATGTTTTTGATTAACACTAACATTTTGTTTACCAATTTATTTTAAGTATATAAGGTAAGCGTCCCAATGTTTGACATCCTATATAATTGACACATATTGCTATGAATTAATATTAAAAGTTCCAACTTAGGGGAGTGTTGAGCATAAGGACATTTACCGGTACAGATTTAGATATCATTGTCATTATATTAATTAAAAACTGTTTTATATGCATGGATAAGTATCATAGATTGCACTCTGTACAAGTCTTGAATGTGACGTTTAAACACAAAAATGAGTTGTTTAGGGCAAGTGTTCGAAGTTATTCCTAGTTGTTCCTACCAAGGCAAGGTGTTACCCAGTAGTTGAGAGTAACAACGGGTTTCTCACCTGTAATGTAACCACTGAGAAAAGAAATTCTCTGGTGAAGTGAATCTAATTTAACATAAATAATCAATTACAAAAAAATCTAAAATGCTGCCATCTCATTGATAAAGTACTTTTTTTATACATTTTATACTACACCAATGTAGATATTATTAAATTTCTAATATGTAAATTTTATATGAAATTCAATTTTGTTCGCAATTTCAGTTCAATTGAAGTCACAATATTATATAAGTAATTCATTAATTGTAGCAAATCAAAAATCCATTGTTACTCGCCCAGTTATTAACCCTTTGGACGCCAATGACCGATATATCCGCACCGCAGGTCCAACACCAAAGACGGATTAATCGGTCACATACCACAGAACAACATAAACCTACGTGCATATACATAAAGTTCAATTTCAGTTATGACACTTCGGTGACGTGGCGTCCGAGTGACAGTTTTTCTATATGACACGACGTCGAAAAGGTTAAGTTATCAAATCAACATAAATGTGCTTGAATTTGACACTAACATGGTATACCTTAAACCTTACAATCATAGAAATAAAGGAGAAATATAGCTTTTAATTATTTAATTTCGAGGTTCAATCATAGGGATCTTTACCTTACATCAAATACAATTGAGCTTCCAGCTGTAGCAGTCTCCAGTTATTTTTTTTTTTTCAAATTAAACTTATTTTTTCAATATACATAATTATATGAACGATCAATGCTTATCAGTAAAAATATTTACAGTCCATAGAAATAAAATAATAGAGTCACAACACAATGTTACAGTTAACTGCAGTTTCCATACAAACTTGTTTATTATTAGTTGATGTTTTTCAACAAAACTCTGTAAAATGTACAGAGTTTTTATGATATTAAAGCCGAAATGCCTAAATATGTCCTGCCTGAAGCACTAAGGACAAAATATTATAGTGTCTAAGTAACTTTTATGCTTTATTTAGAGCAGCCATTCTCAAAGGGTGTTCCGCGGAAAAGCCTCTATTGGGGCTCCGCGAAAATACTTGTAATAAAAAGAAAAAAAAACAGCTCTTGTATATACCTATACAAGAGCTGTTTTAGAGCGGAGCTTTCTCTGCTTTAGAGCGGTTTCAAATTAGCGTTTTTTTGCGCGTGTACGGTCGTTTCAGCGTTACGCGCTTACACGCGCGCTATAATTCGCTACATTTGGTCAATACGCGCCTACACGCGCTTCCAAAATGAGTTTATAGGCGCGTACAAAATTCTAGTGTGAAACCGCCCTTATAGTAACATTTTTGGATATGAAGAGCTGTGAGTGTTAAGTTGTATGGAAATTGACTTGTCACCAAGATCATCAACAACACTAAGCTTCATTTTGATGCCACATTAATAGCAAAGTGGCAATGCAAGTGCAAAATAAGTGTACCGGACTAAAATTGACTACATTCAGAATATATTTCATAAGTATTAAAGGGATCAACAACATCACAGCTTAAAATATATTGATGTAAGACTTCTTATGTTGCATCATCTTCCAGTATGATTTTGAAAATGAATATTTTTTTATTAGTTAGTGTTTTTACCAACAAGGACAAGAATGCTATGGTAAGAATGATACAAAAAGTATGTATGGACACTAACCAATAATGGCAATAACATACTATTATGTATACTTTTTTTAAACTTAAGTCATACAAGTCTTAAAATTGGCAAACGGAGGGAATTAGCCTACAACACATTTACAAAAAAAAAAAAATTAATAAATTCATTTGGATTGTATACATTTGTATATGTATAGAATAAAAAAGTAAAAGCAAAACCTGTCCAGGTGTGCTTATAAAAAGCAAGGATATTTTTTAAAGAGCCCTTAAATATGAATATCGCATAAAATACATGAAAAAAAAAGACACCTTCAAGAATTACCAATAAGGATTTATGAACATTGTTAAAACACATTGGAGAATGTACTTTCAATATCAATGTAGTCTTTTAAAGCCATAAACATTATAACATTTGATTTAAGATGTAAATCAATTCGCTCCGGAAGGGTCACAAACCATACATGTCCTCATTTTCTGGCTCATTCTCAACCACTGGCCGGCTTTGGCCGCATTCCTCTAAAAGACAATCCATAGACAACCGGTCTATATCATCCCAAGACAACTTATTAAACTTATCCTCTACAATTTTTAGAAGTTTATTAGCTGCATTTGTGGCTTCTTTATCTGTCATACCTAACTTTTTAAAGTATTTCATTGAAGCTTCAAATAGACCATCAGGCTTTTTCACAACAAGGTTGAGTTTGGTGCCGTCTTTTATAGTTGGGTATGACTCAATAGTCTGTTCATCGGCTAGGGTGCGCCCAAGTAACAGTAGCTTTTGTTCTTCAACAGGTATGGCTAATTTTCCAGCAACTTCCCGTTTTATTTCAAATATAGATGTCGTTGGTAGCACCTGTAAACAACATAAAAACCAATAATGAAATCAACCAACCAATAATGAATAATGAATCATGATAGAGGTCGGATGAAATCTAAATTAGTTAATTTATAGTCTACTTATGTTTAACTAAATGGTTATACATGCAAATACTATGGGAGGTGAGGTGAAAGTGGTGAAACATCTGGACGCATTCTTGGCATAAACCTTGGAACTTATTATGTGTAAATGCTTAAAAAAAGCTCGTAAATTCTAAACCTCGGTTCTCTCCAGATAAACTTTAAAACAATATTCTAATACGTACACAGTTGCTACAAGTTAAATTGAGATTTTCCGGACACTTACCTCAACACAACACTCTCCACCTTGCAACTTCTTAACTGTTAATTTCATTGTAACTTACGGTTTATCGAAAGGAATATGATTAAAACATGTGCCACCAAGAAAACGGAAATTATTTTTATTGATATTATAATTATTGATTGCAGCCCACGGTGATGAGTTTTAAGTGACACTGACAAGTGAAGTAGTGGACAGACGTCATTGACTTTGACAGTTAAAGTGATGTCCAAAAGTACCGTAAATACAATAAAATCTAAAAATAAAACCTAAGATATTCCAATAATGATAAATAAAAATGTTTTAAAATGTGGTTACAGTATGTACCTGTATATATACAAATAGGTAATAGATTTAAATGGAATTTGAAATAAGAAATAATCGAAGTGCGAAAAGTAAGAAATTCGCAACGAAGGGCGATAAATTAAAATACGACCGAAGGGAGAGGCCCCCTCAAACACATACAAGACGCACTGTTGCGACAGAATGGATATAGAATTAGAGATGCCACGAGTAGTGGTTTTGGCCGAATACTTAATTACCGAATTTCGGATATTCCTGGCATCTCTGTGTATATATGACATGTATTTTTTTATACCACGACCATAGCGAACAATAGTACAGTCCACCTGATGGTAAGCAGCCACCGCAGCCTATGGGCGCTCGCAACTCTAGCGGAGTTACACGGGCGTGGCCGACCCTACAAGCTTAAAAGGATTTCTCATTTAGTCTACATATCTGCAAAGTAAGTAGCAATGAAGTAGCAGGCAGTGTTATTATGGGTCTGGTCTTTTGTAAGGTAATACACATACTACGCCCCAGCCTTTATGCTACGATCAGAGGTACCCTCAATTAACAATAACAATATTTTTATTGACAATAAAAGTTTAACAGGCACGTTACGTTACAGTGAACCCCGCACTAGGCATGGAAAATTATAATTATATTAAACATAAGAATAGGAATTAAGAAAGAAAAAGGAGTGTGAACTTGTGTGTTTGTAAGCTTGTAGTGAGAAGGGAGTGAAAAGTGTGTTAATTTATATTGCTTTATTTTCGGACTGTGTTTTATTTTTGGTATCTATTGATCGATAACTTGTGGACATCCCTATCGTCCCTATCACAGTGACGTCATATAATGTTGCCATTAGATTCGTTTCGTTTTGAAGGGAAACCAGAGTTTGCCATTAGATGTTTCGGGGTAAAAAATATAATGTTGTTATAACAAAAAATAATCTTATAGCCTCCTCCACACTCGTGCGCGAATCGCGGCGCGAAGCCGCGAACGTAAGTGTGGCGTCGATTTTCGCAGACAGCGAAATCGACTCCACACTCGCGTTCGCGGCTTCGCCCGCGATTCACGCGCATAGTCTGGAGGGGGCTTATCAACTTGTTTATTAAAGCGCGATATCAGAAAAGTTTAATTATCATAAATTAAGTACTCTCTTTAATAAGCTTAGTTTATATTTAAGATGTACTATAAATCACCGACATTTCTCATGTATTAATCTCAACATGGCCATCTAGATCGCAATCAAGAATGACTTAAAATTATTTTAAGAATAGCAAAATGTCATATGTTTTACTTCAAGAATTTTAACTGTCGTTTATAAACAATAATTACCAAGGAGAAGATATAAACAATTACCTAGGAGATATTTGAATATTTGCCGCTACTTCTTTCGGGATGGACCATAAAACTTTTATGAAGTTCAAAAAAATTAATTTGAAAAGTATGGATGATCCTGATGACAACACATATGATAACCTGAATACCTGTTCAGTGTATATTTGTGAAGAAGCAAAATTTGAAGGTATTTAGTAACACATTGTATTTCTTCCGTTCGTGTAATCGTTAGTTCTAAAATGCCTACTAAACTATACCAGTTTAATCACTTATTTAGTACGTACCCGTTACCGATACAGGATGTTTAGAAAAACCCTGTGAATAAAATAAAATCTTAAAAACAAAAAAAATCTGTACTCCTGATTCTAAAAGAAAACATAATCTAAAAATAATGTTTATTGCACGGCCAAGCATACATAAAGTACCTAAAATAAATTGTTAGAATAAGGCACATAATGTTTAATATTAAATTTTTGTCAAATTTCGGTCAAGTATGTAGGTATTTATAATATTTATTAAAACTAAGTAGGTACTTACTATGAGTAGAACGCGTAGGAAGCTTTTGTGAGGACTGCTTACGCATGCGTATAACTTGTTTTCCCGGGCCTTTGTCGTCTGGGAATCCAATTCGATACGCATCTATAAATAAAATACCTACCTGTAGCTGGAACCCAAGAGCATGACCAACACAGAACACCTAGTGGATATCTTATTTTATAGGCACTTTGCACCCCTATGCACTTTAGAAAAAGAAACTAAATAAATACTTACGTATGAAAATAATTGTTAAGTTAAACAAAGAAGTTACTTTGAGAAAAGCATAATGTTCAATTAATACTGTACTTATAACTCAACCTTATTTTAATAATAAACAAATAATGTAGATAGGTCTATAGGTATAACGATATCTACTTTGCAGATAATCTGTCAGGTGTGTATCTTCTCACTGAAAGCTATATACCATACCTACTAGATGCTTTGGCCCTATTATTGCGATATCAATAGTTTAGGTAAACCTGCAATAAAAATATCTGACGCGATCTTACTTGTAGAGCCATAAGAGCGTGTCATATATTTTCGAAGTGTAACATATTATTGCAGGTGACTGTATCTCGGTATGGCAAAGAATAATTACTAATTAAACGTAAAACGATTTTTACTACATATTTTCTACCCGTGACCCGTATGTTATTAAAGTAAAGTTAAAACAGCCTTTTTAGCTGCTGTTAATAGTATCAGCCTTCGAACCTTCTGGTAGCTAGCTGGATCCGAATCTCGGTAAGTTTAATTACTTGTGTAGTGAGTAGGGAGAAATTATTAATCTATCAATTTACTATCGTCGTCTATTACCCAAATAATACAAGCGTTATCTTATACACGGTGGCTAAAAAATGACTGCATTCTCAATGCCAGGAGGTTTTGGGATTATACTGAGCAACTTTACTATGGGACTAACCCCGAAATCGCGAAAAAATTTGGCTGTTTCATACATTTTGGCAGGTTCATTTTCTATGGAAGGATCATTTTTTTCCTAAAACCTCCCTGGCAACGCGAATGTAGTTATTTTTTTGCCACTCTGTACATTTAAACGAGCAATTCTTGTATTTTATAAGTAACTCTTGTACCTTTGAACGAGCAATTTTTTATATTTATTTATGAATTTCGGGGATCTCGGAAACGGCTCTAACGATTTCGATGCAGTTTGCTACATGGGGGATTTCGGGGGCGAAAAATCGATGATGATTATATTTTCTATAGGTATTATACATTTAGTCTGAACCCAATCCTCTAAGTAAATATTGCTTTTGATTGGCATCATAAAAATGTTACAAAGGAAATATTCTTTCCCCGTTAAGTCCAGTTCGATTCCCAGATGAGGGAACTACTTTAATAAAATCTTTTATTTCTACATTAAACTTTCACAATTTTTAAATTATTTCTGTGAATCTAAATAATATATGTAATGTTATCTAAAATATCATGATCAATGTTCAGTTTATGCCGCTTAGCCGTGGTAGAAAAATGGAACACTCTGTATAATTATAAAGCACTTTAGTTCGATTTGGAACTCTCTTTGTCTGCGCCTAGATCATCTGTGCGCTGTGCAACACTAGCGCCATCTTCGCTTGTCATCATAGGACCGATGTGTGCCTGGAACCCGTAGCCTAGGAAACGGGTGTAACTACAATACAACAACTTTGCCGAGTGATTTAAAACCGTGTTATATAAAATATATTCTCAAAACACCAGTAGATATTTGACGCTGATAGTTAAAATACGTTAAAAGGATTTTTGCTAAGTTATTTATACGATAGAGGTGTCGGAAGCTATGATGATTTTGACAGTTAAATGTATGGCTGGCAGGTGGGTAAGGTATATTTTTGTAATTATTAGTAATATATTTAGAATATAACATTTGATAGTAGTTTATTACTGGTTCTAATAAAATGCCAGAGTGGTGTGCGTGGCGTCAGAAGGCAGGAGACGTCGGGAGTGAGGACCCCTTGTTCGCGCTCTGGTTACGTATCTATAATACTCAGAGAGCGGGAGGGCCGCGACGGCGTCGCCAGGCACGGCACGCGCCTGTACCTTTCCCTGCATTAAAAACCGTAACATCAACATCAAATTAAACACAGAAAGGTAGCAAGTGTAGCTACTTTGCTTAGCAACTTTGAACTTTAGACACAGTCCCTATTGTTTGTAAATATGTCATAGGCGGTTTTACATAATGATTTTTGAAGCAGTACTCATATATAAAATCTTATCAGCATAGTAAAAGTACAACATTAATACATTTCATGCCTAGAATTAACAAACATTGAAAAAAATATATCTAGTCAAATTAAATATTACACATAAACAAAGCACCATTACATTATCACTAATAATGGGGTAATATTGTCCACCCATGCATTACAGGGCAGGTGGGGTCACCCAAGCGCAACAATAGAGCACCTGCATGCCCCCTCCACCCCACACTATCAATATCACACACAGTTCCCAAGCTTGCACTGAAAAACACCTAAAAACACGAAGAGAAGCAAGGTCTTTTATCAGACAAGCATAGCAACGCTTGTTTGATCAATACAAGATACTTTATCAGCCAGTGTCATGTCATAATAATGTGTTTGTGTTCAGTGACTGCTCTGTTCTTAATTTGAAATTGGAGTTATTATATAAAATGTCCGAGATGGGCTTTGAGAATGTGTTTTACCTGGAGAGTGAGTGTTTTGTACTATTGTTATGTTGAGAGGGCCAAAGACGGGACGGAGAGGTGTTGCCTGGTAACACTCCGTGAATCCTCCACCCGTCCCGCCAGATCAATAACATCTCCATCACCCGGGATGGTGTTATGCAATTGTTTTGCAAACATAACTGCCATCCTGATTTTCATTGCTACTTTAAAATTTTCCCCTTAGGTATAATTGTTAAATGTAAACATTTTTATTCTAATTCTTCCTTAGTGTAATAGCACTTTTCTGAATTTTATACACAAATGGACTTTCAAATTCTAATTCTCAATTTACTTTGGAAATTTTTAAATTTTTAACTATGGTGTATCCTATCAGTGGCTTTCAAAAATTTTCATAATGTCATAATCATAACACTTTTTACCTACTTTAACAAACTTAGTTATGCTTTCTTTGCATATTTCATTAATTGAATAGATCCAATAATTATTATTTACTGAATATTTTTTGCTATTCATTCTTTCCCCTTTTTTTTTAATATTTTTATAAACACTATGTTTTAAGTACATAACTTATTTATGCTTTCTTTTTATTCTGGTCTTGTATTATTCAAAGTAATCAGGTGTTGTATTATGTACCTGTTTCATTCCCCAATATTGATATCTAATCTCAATGTAGGTAGCTTTATAGAAGGGGTGATACCCTTGCACTAATTAATTGGTCGAAGGGGCATTAAGTTAAGCTGTACTATTGTTATTACAGTTTGTAGTCAAATTACTATCAGGTATTTTAAAAATTGTGTATCAAAAAATTCATTATGATAGTTATTTTAGTTTTTTTACTGATCATGTTATCTGTTAGAAATCGATCATTTGGTTTTCACTAGGCATTATGTAATGACTAGACTAAAAGAGACCTAATACAAGTATACAACATTATGTAATGTCCTATTCTTTTGTTATTTGTTTGATAAACTATAAACTTAAAATTTTAATATAAGTTTGAAAATCTTTGTGGTCCTGAAAATGCTACACTACTACATTTTTATTCAGCCAAATTTATAAATGTTTAACTTGTTCTCTAAATCTACAATAACACATATGTACCTACTAAAATGGTCACAGTTTTAATTTCGTCTCATTTTTAAATTGGACCCTTGTTTCAATCTTGTCATATGTAAAAGGTTGATTTTTAGTAAGGATAAAGTTTCAACTCAGGATATTCATGAAAATGCTTCTCTACTACATCTATTAAAATTGTTTTATAATTGATTAAATTGTCCCCTATATTTACTAACACGTACTAAAATGGTCACAGTTTTAATTTCGCCGCATTTTTAAATTGGACTCTTGTTTCAATATAGTCACATGTAAAAGGTTGATTTTTTGTAAGGATAAAGTTTCAACTTAACAGACACTGACACTGCGACTACAGCTGTGATAGTCATCATCTCAGCCATAAGACGTCCACTGCTGAACATAGGCCTCCCCCTTAGGGGGGGTGAATGCCATAATCGCCACGCTCGCCAGCTGTGATAGTACTGGCCCGTTTTTGTTCAGATCATGTCAGCAGATGAAGCTGTTCTGTAATAATAAGGATTGCTAGAAAGGCTTGTTACAAGTTACAAGTCAGCAAATTTCGCACGATTGTGCGCCACGTGGATATCTACAATGATCCTTTCATGCGTGACGTTGCGTGTGCCTCTGTTCTCTGGCGCACTTACGGTGTAGATCGTAAAGCTACGGTCTGGTAAATACTGGCTATCAAACGTGCACCCCTGCGGTATCCGGTCTATTTCCTTCCAAGTATAATAAGTTTGCTTCAGTATAATAAGCTGGATATCGCAGGATTTGTATGTGAACGCTTTTAGAACTAAAAGCTCCAATGTAGAGGGCGTCTCTGACAATTTACTTTACCTTGGAATAAAACACCAGTCAGTGTTTGAATGGCATAAGTACCAATAGTATCTAGTGCTACCAACTTAACTCTGACGGCTCCTGAGAACCGTAAAGGTATTCGCGCGGTCGTTGTCTACTAAAAGCTGGCTTAGTTTGAGATTAAATCTAACCTCATACATAAGTCTAACATATCTCACATAGTCTAACATAACATAGCCAAACCTTCAATCTTAAAAATATACCCAGCTTACATTGGGTACCCTGTATTGGGTAGGCAGTTCGAAACTTCATTGGTTAAAATGATTGCATGTGGAATGTTCCAGGCTTTGAGTGCTGTGGCGACGAGGTGCTAGTGGAGTCGTCGCCGCCCGCCTCGCCGGTCATGGCGGCGCGGCTCGCTCAGCCTGCGCAGGTAACTTCGTACAGTGTATTATATATTCACACTCATATACCCAGGACGTAGAACCAGGCGTGGCTCACTCCGCGATTTCGTGGCGTCGCAATAAGTAGCTGCATGAACATCCGTCCGACACCAATTTAGGTGGCTAGTCATAGGCCGCGCGTGGCGCTTGCGCCACCTAGCGGTCATATCTGTCCTAATCGTAACAGACGCGTTTTGTTAGAGAGTGAAGCTTCTGTGCCTTGTACTATTATTTATTCTGTGGCAGAACATAATTCTTCACAAGGCACACCCCCCACAGCAGGAAAGCAACCTGTACCCTGTTTATCAAAGGCTTGTGACTTGTAATACAAGTGGAATTCCCTTTCTAACAAAAGCTGTCAAAAAGGGACTTTCACTTGTATTACAAGTTCCAAGCTTTTGATAAACGGGACCCTGGTCGCGAATGAAGAAAATGGTATCAAGTTTTCTAATAAATGATGTCACGCAGAAGGTACTTCAACTTCCGTATCCTGGATAACCTGTCAACCTGGATAACCTGGTTTAATGGAATTAATAGTGAAACCTCACGTGACCAATAGACGTCCATCCCATCGGCGCATACATTTTATTTATTAACTCTATTTTGGCGTCATTACATCAGGCGAAAGAGGCATTTGCTAGCCATAGGCCTACTCTCCCTAATGTAAGGAATCGAATCTCATTTTTTTCTTGCTGTTCCCTGCGATTTTTACCAGATCTTCGGGCCGCCTTATCCCTTGTTTTGCTGCATTCCGTTTCCCTATTTTATACTTAACCTTTTCGACGCCGTGTCAAACACAAAAGCTGTCACTCGGACGCCACGTCACCGAAGTGTCAAAACTGAAATTGAACTTTATGCATATGCACGTAGGTCTATGTTGCTAAGGTCTGTGAACGATTAATCCGTCTTTGACGTTGGACCTGCGGTGCCGATATATCGGTAATTGGAGTCCAAAAGGTTATACTTATCAGTACTTTTGTATTGTAGGGAGCGGGCGCGGGCGGCGGCGCGTCGCCGAGCGCCGTGCGGGAGCTCATCGTCATACCGGAGATCACTAACACCATCAGCTTGCAGCAGGCCATACAACAGGTTGGTATTTTACGGAGGTAGCCCTGCAGTGAGACCTTTTTCCACATAAATTCAAGCTAAATAGAGAATAAGCAAGAGTAGAGTCTAGAGTCTTCTGGGTAGGCAGCACCAAACCGCCTGTCACCGTTAACCTTTTCGACGCCGCGCCGTGTCAAACACAAAAGCTGTCACGCGGACGCCACATCACCGAAGTGTCAAAACTGAAATTGAACTTTATGCATATGCACGTAGGTCTATGTTGCTCTATGGTTTGTGACCGATTTGTCAGTCTTTGCGTTGCGGATATATCGGTCATTAGCTTCTAAAAGGTGAAAACGTTCGCCAAATTTTATACTATGCGAAATTTCACAGTTCATTGTTGAGAGCTGTTGATCAGTTCATCAATTGTTGGTGCATTAAGCTTCATCATATTTACTATTCAACTAGCACGTATTCTTTCGCGTTTGGGATTTGGACTACAAATATCCGCGAGTACGGATCACGTCCGAGCCGGTATTATTCTTTTATTTTATTTATTTAGGATCACCAAACAGACAATACATCATGAAAAAAGAATCAGTAGCTTACATAACATTAAAGGTAGACGTTTGTCCAATTATAGGTAACCACAGCTTGCTCCAGTATCTTAGGACACTCTTCTTCCTTCTTCTTTCTTTTTTCTTTCTTTTATTTTAAAAGTTTTCAACGCAACGTTTCCTCGTCGACAGGTGTCAAGCACGGTGGTGGAAGTGAACGGCGATAGCTCCGGCCACTCGAGCCCTACGACCGAGGCCCGGCACACATACATCACTGTAGCCAGTAAGTTCTTCTAATACCTACACACGTATGGAAGTGTCGGTGTAAGATGTATGATTTAGATTGGCTTTAAAGACGTTGATACTCGTATCTATCAAAGATTCTTGATTGTATAAGACAGGGGTCTCCTTTTTTACCTGAGGGTCATGTTGCGTCTCAGAAACTTTCGCGCGGGCCACCGTATCTGCTTGCTGCTGTTAGGGCTGAACCCCTGGAGCCTGGCTCCCGCGGGCCGGACGCTTTGGGTGTCGGCGGGCTGGATTGGAACAACGCGTCGCGGGCCGGATGTGGCCCGCTGGCCGGGGTTTGGAGACCCCTGGTATAAGATATGGAGTCTAGTCTAAAAAAATCGAGTCGACGTTTCTTAATTCAAGTAGATGGCGCTGTAAGGCGTCAGGTTTTGTGGTAACCGAGTTGTTAAAAGTAGCCGCAAAGTTCCATCTACATTAGCTGTCAAATATGGAGCACAAATTTGTCTTAGGCCTAAGATACACTTGTAAGTTTTACTTACGTAGGGACAAAGCTATTTGCTAGAATGAGGTAATGATATTCATCTCTCATTCTGTAGTATAGCTGTGTCCCTACTTACGTAAGTAAAACTTACAAGTGTATCTTTTTTCTCTATTGACTTTGCACGTCTTACTTATACAATCAATAGATCTTTAGTTAAGTCAGACAGCTATAGCAGCTACCTACATATTTTTTACTTTTACAATAATTGGTTTATAATATTATTAAGTATAGTGTATTTTGCATGCCAATGAATGGGTATTTTACCCTATCAATCTATTTTTTGTAAGTTGTCAGCATGTTGAGTTAAGCCGATCTTAAACTGAATGCAAAACAAAAATTATTCAAGCACTTAAGAGGCCCACAGATTACCAGTTCGCCGTGCGATATCAGCCTGTCAGTTGTTCGGAACTGTCAAATTTTGCGTTTACCTGACAGGTTGATATCTTCCGGCGAACTGGTAATCAGTGGGCCCCTTTAGTCTATCAACGTTTCTTTTATTGAATTCGGAATAAAATGATTTAATTCGGAATTCCAGAGAAATTTGATGTTCACTTTAAGATTGATTTACTCGTTTATCATTCAATTTTATTTGTTTTGTTTATTTGCACCATTTTATTTATTTTGTGCGTGTCTACGGCACAGTGCAGGACGAATGGCAGAACGAGATCGGCCCGTTGCCCGTCAAGGCAGAGATCCACAGTGACCAAGAAAGCAAGTGTTCTAGTTATGTTCATGGTTATGGTTGCACGTGCTTGTGTGTCAGAATAAAAAGGGGATTTTTATCTTCGATTAGGTGTAAAGGGGCCCACAGATTACCAGTTCGCCGGACGATATTAGCCTGTTGTGCGGAACTGTCACCTTTTGCGTTTAACTGACAGGCTGATATCGTCCGGCTAACTGTACGGTACGGTCGACGTCAAAGATATATTTAAACTTTTTGCCTTATTACAAATTAGTAAGGTGCAAAAGTGTAAACATATTTTTGACGTCGACTGTACAGGTGTGGACTTTATACATTTTGTAATAAGGTCCACCGATGTACAGGTTAGGAGTGTTGCTGTTTGTACAAGCTACTCAGAATAAAGGACTTCTTTTTATTCTGACGACCTCCCCTTACTCTATTCATTGTCATTCTCATTAACATGTGAAAGTCTTATTTCCTGGCTAAACTAGTCGTTTGTTATACCTTACTAGTTGGTTACTTGTTACTAACACGTTGGGATAAATAAAAAAATAAAAGTTTTGTTGTCCAACTCTTACTGATGTGAAAAGTTACCCATATTTTCTTCAGCGTGATAGCTCATCACTCATCAGATTCATGAGACAAAATAATGCATCGTCAAATCTTTAAATGCGAGACTATTATCATTTGACAACTTGAATCTTCTAGGTATCGTATGCTTTTTCTCGTGTCATTTCGTTTCAAACCTAATAATATTATTAGATGATGATATCATCATTATCATCTTAAGAGATAAGATAAGATAAGAGATCTTTATTTGCATACCATAGTACAGATGTTATATACATGGACCCTGGAAAGGGTGTAGCAAAAATTGGTGGTTAACAATTTCATAGTATTGGTTATTATTACTACTGACTTATACTTACGTTCGATACTTATACATTTTCTAAATTGCACTTCTCTTTAAAGTAATACTTATACATTTCTAAATTGCACTTTTAAGTTTAACAGCCTCTTCTAATGAATACTTGAATCTTATTACCTATAGACAAGGATTACTACATTATGTTATAAGTACCTACTTATTACTTTTTGTATTAATATAAAATATGTTATAATATAATACAATTATATTTATATTATATGCTAAGTTACTATTTATTTATTACATTACATAGTATCATCCTCCATAAATTCGGCTGTTGAGTAGTAGCATTTATCCATCAGCATAGTTTTAAGGCGGTTTATGAAGTTGGGGTCTTTTTTTAAATAAGTGGGGATTTTATTATAAACATTTATGGCTCTGTAGTATGGACCGTTCTTGTATATTTCTAATTTAGGCTCCGGGAGTTCTATGTAGTGTTGACGTCGAGGGTTTTGACAGAATTGGAATAAATGTAGGTTTTTTCGGACAAATGTTGCTACTTCCAAAATGTACAGAGACGGGAGGGTCAGGAAGTTAAGATCTTTGAAGTGTGGTCTACAGCTGTGGGGTGGATGTATATTTACTAGGATCCTGATACATTTTTTCTGCATGATGAAAACGTTTTGTATGTCGGTGCTGTGGCCCCACAAGAGAAGCCCGTAGCGTAGCCATGCGACTGCTTGTGAGTGATACGCTGCCAGCGCACACTCTAAGGTAGTACTACACTTCAATACGCTAAGTGCATACACAAATCGGGCAAGTTTATTTTTAATTTTTTCTACATGTTTTTTCCATGTCAAATGGCTGTCCAGTGTAAGACCCAATAAGGTGCAGTCGGGTACTTCTTTAATATTTAGGTTGTTTATTACAGTGTTTAGATTTAGGGGTTGCTTTTGTCTTGGTCTGAATTGGATGAATTTTGATTTATCATTATTTATTATGAGGTTGTGATCGTTGAGCCAATGAGTTATTGAATTAAACGTTTGTTCTATGTAGGAACTGCTGCTATTGTTATCTGGGCATTGGAATAAGATGGATATGTCATCGGCAAACATAACAACTTTGTGTTCAGTGGATTTTGGAAGGTCATTTATGTAAATGAGGAATAGAATGCACCCTATGACACTACCTTGTGGGATTGAGTTCTCGATATATCGTATATTGGATTGGATAATGTGTAATGTACTGGTTTGTTTATCAAGGTGTTCTATTTCTACATATTGTTGTCGTGACGTGAGATATGACTTTATCCAATCTTGTGCTTTACCACGTATGCCTATTTCATTTAATTTTTGTAACAGTATGGGGTGTGACACTCTGTCATATGCTTTGGACATATCTAACAATAGTCCCACTGCGTAGTGCTTATTTCTTAAGTAGTCAACTATTGTTTGCACGTAGTTAAAAGCTGCGAGGGTAGTAGAACGTTTTTTACGGAATGCGAACTGATTATCATTTAACAAATTGTATTTTTCTAAGAAATTGTAGATGCGGTTTGTCATACATTTTTCAAAAACTTTTGAAATAACGGGTAGCAGCGCGATCGGTCTATAGTGAGAGGGATTGTCTGTTTTACCACCTTTCTTTAAGACAGGTTTTATTTTGGCTATTTTTAATTTTTCCGGGAAGCTACATTCACAAAAAGATTGGTTGACTAGTTTGGTGATGGGCGAAGTTAGCTCGTTTACACATGCTTTTATTAGGATAGAGGGGATTTCATCGATGCCGCAGCTGGCTTTATTGGGTAAGTGGTTTTATACGAATTATTCACTTCTTTTCTATCTTGTTAACGTGTTTTGGATTTAAGCATCGATTACTTAGTAGTAAATGGTACTTACATATTTCTGTCATTTTCTATGAATATTAAATTGTAATCGTTTTGTTTTTCACATTTTAATTTTTATCTATCTTTGATATTTATAATTATATAACGTTAATTTAATGTTTTATATTTTCCTGAGCTGCGCTTGATATAAGCTCTTCATCTTCATGTAACAATATATCTCAAAACATTTGTAACAAATAATCCAGTGCACATTTAATTTCTCAGGAAACCTTTGATGCACCAAACAGACTCAAATCTGATTATCCGTACCCGTCAAACAGATACCTTATTAAACGCAAGCAATTAAAAATAAAATCAACTCTAACTACCATGCATAAAGTTTACAATTGCCTGTTAAGGATTAATAGGGGTGTATTAAAAAAAATAGTAATGGTAGATAATTATCGATGCCCCTTCAGATTATCTACCTGGGTGCAAATCGTGAATGCGTTCAGCGAGGGGTCCATCTCGTTGTCATGCGATACACCTGCTGGTTACCTTTGATATGACGCGTGCCGTCTCAATTTGCGCGGACGTTTATTGAACATTTTGATGTCGTATTTTATTTCGTGATATCGCTGTGATATAGTGTGTTTTTGTTTAATATATGAATATGAATATATATGAATTATTATTTAAATCTGTTTTTGCGTGTTAGGTACTTTGACTATTGAGAAAAAAGATATTTTTTTGTCATCCTTACAAACATCCACATCTCCGCTGAAATGCTTTCTGATTCTGAATTGTCGGTCTTAGATTATAAACAAAGTCGTAAGTTTTAGTTCATAAAGAATTCGGTATTTTATGGCTAGGTTCTTTACGAGATTTACAAAAATTTAATGCCTAAAGAATTGCGCGCGTTAACACGTTAATACCGCCAATGTATTTATTTATTTATTTGTTTATTAGGATCAGTAACAGAAGATACAATTTACATACTAAATATAAGTAACATACTAACCCCCTTATTCATGAAACTTTACGGGCCTGATTTAGTTAAATTATGTTTTCTCCCTTTCTTACAAATGCATAAGTCAAAATGACAGACAAAGACAAACGATTATTAGCTAATTGAGGTTTGTAGCGCGTTTATGAATAAGGGGTTAAGAGGGCACATTTATTATTGCTCCCCCACTTACAGGCAATCACAGCATGCATTAAATATTATAATGTTTAATTTACACATTTTAGTTAACAGTCAAGAAAAAGACTAACTAAGTAAGTAAGTATTTATAATTTCTCTTTAAGAATTGCGTAGGAGCAGTCTCTAAGTGGAATTTGAATAGCTATATGATACATAATTAGCCTATTACTAATTGGGTATGACACGTATAAATTCTAGAAAGATTTCATTGATTTTGATTTTCATTTGAACTTTCGACTTTCAAATACTCTTTAAAGAGCAAAAACTAATATTACATAATTCAATCACATTTCACTGGACAACGTAAGGTTTCCTTTTGCTGGCAACCGTTAGAGATATTGATTTCTAAAAAAAAACCGTCATGCTATTCTGACCTTAATTGGGCAACTGGTGATGAAATTGGCGTCTTAAAATAAATCCTTGACAATTCATTTCGACATCATCAACCTGTAGCACACCCAGCATCCTACCAGGAGGGGCTTCTATACAGCTAAAACAGGTGGGGTGAGGCGCCACCACCGCCTTACCTCATACGTGCGAGCGGGACGGCTGCGCCTAAGCGAGACGGTTTATCGGATATTCTTCTGTGAAGTCCGAGTCGAGTCGAGTTGCCTGGGAGACCTCTCGCGGCATGGAGGTGCGCTACCGCTCGTACTACCCCTGTGAGTGCCACCCTGGACTGTGGTTTACGGTTTCAGTGTAATTTGGAACGGTCGCCGGTTCGGTTCCGTTTTCGATTTTGAAAATTTATCTCTTTACATTTTCGGTCAGGATTGGGCTAGTGGGGCTAGTTTTCTGACAGAGAGCTGAACTGCGTAGCTAACGATGTTTGATAATCACCAATTAGCATTGGTGAAAACGGATTTGATCGTTTAGCTTTTAATTTCTTCATCTTTAAGCTACTTCGCGTATTGTTAGTTTTTTAAACGCCGTGGGATTTTAGTTTTCGCCGGTATCTTCTCAGGGCTGTGGTGTAGGTTAGAAATGGGGGCTGCTTTTGACATTGTGAAGTGCATTGTAATAATGAGCCTAATTTTTTTTACAAATGTAAAATGTCCAATAAGAATTACGTATAGTGCGAAGAGTATATTGCGTCCACAGCGGGTCTAAGATGGTAGCTTTTTTATCGTCTTGTCACCATTGACATATGTCTAAGGACGGGTCGTATGGGCACTAAGAATGGTGCTAGTTCAGCGGTGTCACTCACGAATTCGAGCCAATCGTGCAGTCTAACACAACTAGTTGCCACCAATCGCGCGCGTGATGCGAACTCATCAACCAATCGCGTGTTGATGTTATACTGCAGGACACCGCTGTACTGGACCCATTCTTATTGCCCGTAAGGCCCGTCCTTAGATATACATATATCAATTTTCTAACAAGTACGAGAGTGACGATATAGA
Source organism: Cydia fagiglandana (assembly GCF_963556715.1). Classification (NCBI taxonomy): domain Eukaryota; kingdom Metazoa; phylum Arthropoda; class Insecta; order Lepidoptera; family Tortricidae; genus Cydia; species Cydia fagiglandana. The sequence continues at coordinate 8,757,073 of NC_085938.1, read as the reverse complement.
CGATAGAAGCGTATCCGTCATCGTACTGAAAATGTATGTATATTTTTATTACATTCAACAAGTGGTTAGATTTTACAAACGTGTTAGACAATTTAACATTTTAGGATTAACAAGTGTAGAAACTCATACACGGTGTAACATGAGGAAACCGAATAATTTTAACAGCGTATTCCGTATTCCTGATCATATTTAGAGACAAAAAATGTCATATAAACTTTTTTGAAATTCGCCTAGTTTCAGAGATCATATTAATTTAAAAAAAAACGAAGTTTTTTTGTTACATAGTGTAAAAGGCCTTGCTGCTCCAGGTGTTGCTGCTATGGGACGTAGTCTAAATATCCCTATTGATAGATGTCAAAAAGTGACAAGTAACAATTTGCAAAAAGTAGGTTTTGCGAAAAAAAAATTAAAAATGAATTTTAAATGACAAGTTTATCAATAACATTTATTTTTTATGTACCTACAAATACATTATTTTGACCTCAGAAATGCGTGGTTAAAATTATTCGGTTTCCTCATGTTACACCGTGTATATCACTCAACTAATATTTTATAGATACACCTTTCTAATTAAAACTAAATAATTCTACCTTCCATCGGGTTTTGGGTGTGCTGTGTTGTAATTCTATACAAGTTGTATTATTTTCTAATACTTTAGGTATTGTTATAGTTTTAATCGTATTGTTATGAATAGGCGTGTGGTTCAAAAGGTTAAATAACAGTATCCTAACCTCTTTTCTAATTGATTTACCAATGTTTACCTATTCTTGAAATATTAGGCTTAAACATTTGGTATTGCAAGGGTGCAAAGTTACTAAATGCATTGATTTCATAATAAATAAGAAGATTAAGAAGTCATACTATTTCATCGTGCTTACATATTGAAGTGATTCTTTGAAACAGGTTTATTAACACATTTAACACAATTTTCGAAACCTTGATATATTTCGCTGACTAATATTGAACCCTATCCAGTTGCTATAATCTTATAGCAACTAGATTAGCTTAAGATCTCTTAACAAATAAATGCTTTAACTTGAATCTATATCTACGCTTTTGCGACTTACAAATTAACATTGCCTTTGGCGAGACACCGATCAACTCGTGCTATCCTTTTTAAACTTATCAAAAGCATTCCAAGTTAGAAAGGGACAACACGACTTCGACCTTACTGATTGTATATGGGCGGGCTTTATCATTGGGCGTTGCTTAGAGATATTTTGATATGCCCACTTTATATTAATTTGATGTTATTTTAACAGGCGAGGGCAGTAATGGGGTCAACTATCATGTGCAATACGTGGAGCCTCAAGAGATCTACACCCAGGGTCATGAGACTCATATGTAAGTTACATAATGTATTACCTAATTCATTAGGATCAGCATAGGGCAGTGGTATGACCGGCAGCGATCAACAATGGACGACAGGCCTATTCGGATTTCGAGATAATCACAAGATCTTGAGACGATTCAGAGATCAACTAGATCTACATTAGATATCGACTAGATGTGACTTGGATATCTAAGTCATAACTTGTCGAAATCGTTCAAGAGGACCTCCAGAATCGCGGAAACGTCAAATTTGACATATCTATTTTACAAATATCTTTAAATTATCCGTATCGTAACTTGTTGAAGTCTAGTAGAAATCTAATTAATTTTCCGAATCGAGTCTTCTTCACAGGCGAGCGTTTTCTGTTCAACAATGTATTATATGCATCATCTATAGGGCTCATTTAGACGATGCGAGAACTCGCATGCGAGTTTCATTACATTGCGGTTTTTGATCGGTCGGTTGAATTGGACGTAACCAACAGTCCGCAATGTAACTAAAATCGCATGCTAGTTCGCGCGCCGTCTAAATCATCTCTTTTCACACGATAACTGCCTTTTTAAAATTGGAATAGAGTTGCATGTTTTGCCTCGTTCGATTTTAAACACGCCAATTCTATTTTGTTCCCTAGACCAGCGGTCGGCAACCAGCGGCCCGCGAACCTCTCACTTGCGGCCCGCGAGCCTCTCTGGCTATTTTGTATGTAATATCGACAAATGACAATGTATGATAAAGTCATAAATATGTATTAACAAAGTGCGGCCCGCGTCAACTTCGTTAACTGCTATGTGGCCCTTGGCTGCTAAAAGGTTGCCGACCGCTGCCCTAGACTATTAGGTAATGCCTTTCGGGCCTCAGTGAATTCGTTCCTCCATAACAGCCGAAGAATAATTTCTAAAACCCAAAAGACTTCTTATCTCTCGAACTTTTCGATTCCGGTTTTGTGCTGAGGGCCTTCCGCGAACCACGTTCGACGTGTTACCTACCTGTCACACTTACGTACGAATTTACAAGTGCGACAGAGAGGGAGTGGTAACGTGGTTCGCGGTAGGAAGTTAGGAACTTTGGTTATCATGACTGAATTCCTGCAATATGTTCCCTTCTGTTATCCAGCGTCTGTAGCACGGTCCCATTTTTATCGCTTGTCACGTTCTAACAAGTATGTAAGTGCGAAAGTGACGGCGAAAAAAAAGGAACCGTGCTGCGTGCGTAAATATAAACGGTACATGAGTACATCCGCCATCTTATGTATAGTCGACATCTTTATTGCGTAACTCCTCGTCGTGACGTGGGTTAGTTTCGATTGGCGAAAACTTATGACTGCAGCCCGAAGTTTCATATTGATGCGGACTTTACTTTAATTTTGTGAACCTTATGGGTATGGGTGGGTTGTAATGTTAATTTGAGGATAATTATAATATTTATAATGTTTTAAATGTTTTTCAATCTCTGACGTAGAAGGCGCTTTGTTATTTATTTGGAGATAAGATTTGACTCACATTGATAGTGCACCTACTATTTGTTCTATTTTAAAATTATGATTTTGGTGAATTAATTTAAAGAAAATCATACCTAAGTAACTGTAAAATATGGGACTACTGCGGTATTACTGCTTAGTTTTTAAAAGAAAAGAAGGTGTCCAACATACAAAGTAGGTTATGTGCCTACAACATCTCTTTGTGTGGACCGTGCGTAGTACTATCTGAATATACAATTTATTGTACCAGGGAAACTCTTCGCTCTTACCCCGTGTATGGCGTCGCAACGGTCAACGCGGCCGAGCAGCCGACAGAGTCTTGGAGCGCCGATGAGTTCTCGTACAGCGTGGTGGCGGGCACGGATGAGGCCACGTCGCCCGCGCCCGCTCCCACTACACCGCCGCAACCGCGCATGCCGCCCGCCACCGTGCAGTGGCTGCTCGACAACTATGAGACTGCCGATGGTAAGTGTGTGTCGAGTACGAGACGTAGAGCTCTCGTACAGCGTGGTGGCGGGCACGGATGAGGCCACGTCGCCCGCGCCCGCTCCCACTACACCGCCGCAACCGCGCATGCCGCCCGCCACCGTGCAGTGGCTGCTCGACAACTATGAGACTGCCGATGGTAAGTGTGTGTCGAGTACGAGACGTAGAGCTCTCGTACAGCGTGGTGGCGGGCACGGATGAGGCCACGTCGCCCGCGCCCGCTCCCACTACACCGCCGCAACCGCGCATGCCGCCCGCCACCGTGCAGTGGCTGCTCGACAACTATGAGACTGCCGATGGTAAGTGTGTGTCGAGTACGAGACGTAGAGCTCTCGTACAGCGTGGTGGCGGGCACGGATGAGGCCACGTCGCCCGCGCCCGCTCCCACTACACCGCCGCAACCGCGCATGCCGCCCGCCACCGTGCAGTGGCTGCTCGACAACTATGAGACTGCCGATGGTAAGTGTGTGTCGAGTACGAGACGTAGAGCTCTCGTACAGCGTGGTGGCGGGCACGGATGAGGCCACGTCGCCCGCGCCCGCTCCCACTACACCGCCGCAACCGCGCATGCCGCCCGCCACCGTGCAGTGGCTGCTCGACAACTATGAGACTGCCGATGGTAAGTGTGTGTCGAGTACGAGACGTAGAGCTCTCGTACAGCGTGGTGGCGGGCACGGATGAGGCCACGTCGCCCGCGCCCGCTCCCACTACACCGCCGCAGCCGCGCATGCCGCCCGCCACCGTGCAGTGGCTGCTCGACAACTATGAGACTGCCGATGGTGTGTGTCCAGTACGAGACGTAGAGTTCTCGTACAGCGTGGTGGCGGGCACGGATGAGGCCACGTCGCCCGCGCCCGCTCCCACTACACCGCCGCAGCCGCGCATGCCGCCCGCCACCGTGCAGTGGCTGCTCGACAACTATGAGACTGCCGATGGTAAGTGTGTGTCCAGTACGAGACGTAGAGTTCTCGTACAGCGTGGTGGCGGGCACGGATGAGGCCACGTCGCCCGCGCCCGCTCCCACTACACCGCCGCAGCCGCGCATGCCGCCCGCCACCGTGCAGTGGCTGCTCGACAACTATGAGACTGCCGATGGTAAGTGTGTGTCCAGTACGAGACGTAGAGTTCTCGTACAGCGTGGTGGTGGGCACGGATGAGGCCACGTCGCCGGCGCCCGCTCCCACTACACCGCCGCAGCCGCGCATGCCGCCCGCCACCGTGCAGTGGCTGCTCGACAACTATGAGACTGCCGATGGTAAGTGTGTGTCCAGTACGAGACGTAGAGTTCTCGTACAGCGTGGTGGCGGGCACGGATGAGGCCACGTCGCCCGCGCCCGCTCCCACTACACCGCCGCAGCCGCGCATGCCGCCCGCCACCGTGCAGTGGCTGCTCGACAACTATGAGACTGCCGATAGTAAGTGTGTGTCGAGTACGAGACGTAGAGTTCTCGTACAGCGTGGTGGCGGGCACGGATGAGGCCACGTCGCCCGCGCCCGCTCCGGCTACACCGCCGCAGCCTCGCATGCCGCTCGCCACCGTGCAGTGGCTGCTCGACAACTATGAGACTGCCGATGGTAAGTGTGTGTCGAGTACGAGACGTAGAGCTCTCGTACAGCGTGGTGGCGGGCACGGATGAGGCCACGTCGCCCGCGCCCGCTCCGGCTACACCGCCGCAGCCGCGCATGCCGCCCGCCACCGTGCAGTGGCTGCTCGACAACTATGAGACTGCCGATGGTAAGTGTGTGTCCAGTACGAGACGTAGAGTTCTCGTACAGCGTGGTGGCGGGCACGGATGAGGCCACGTCGCCCGCGCCCGCTCCGGCTACACCGCCGCAGCCGCGCATGCCGCCCGCCACCGTGCAGTGGCTGCTCGACAACTATGAGACTGCCGATGGTAAGTGTGTGTCGAGTACGAGACGTAGAGCTCTCGTACAGCGTGGTGGCGGGCACGGATGAGGCCACGTCGCCCGCGCCCGCTCCGGCTACACCGCCGCAGCCGCGCATGCCGCCCGCCACCGTGCAGTGGCTGCTCGACAACTATGAGACTGCCGATGGTAAGTGTGTGTCCAGTACGAGACGTAGAGTTCTCGTACAGCGTGGTGGCGGGCACGGATGAGGCCACGTCGCCCGCGCCCGCTCCGGCTACACCGCCGCAGCCGCGCATGCCGCCCGCCACCGTGCAGTGGCTGCTCGACAACTATGAGACTGCCGATGGTAAGTGTGTGTCGAGTACGAGACGTAGAGCTCTCGTACAGCGTGGTGGCGGGCACGGATGAGGCCACATCGCCCGCGCCCGCTCCGGCTACACCGCCGCAGCCGCGCATGTCGCCCGCCACCGTGCAGTGGCTGCTCGACAACTATGAGACTGCCGATCGTAAGTGTGTGTCCAGTACGAGACGTAGAGTTCTCGTACAGCGTGGTGGCGGGCACGGATGAGGCCACGTCGCCCGCGCCCGCTCCGGCTACACCGCCGCAGCCGCGCATGCCGCCCGCCACCGTGCAGTGGCTGCTCGACAACTATGAGACTGCCGATGGTAAGTGTGTGTCCTGTACGAGACGTAGAGTTCTCGTACAGCGTGGTGGCGGGCACGGATGAGGCCACGTCGCCCGCGCCCGCTCCCACTACACCGCCGCAGCCGCGCATGCCGCCCGCCACCGTGCAGTGGCTGCTCGACAACTATGAGACTGCCGATGGTAAGTGTGTACCGAGTACCCGACGTACAGTTCTCTTGTACAGCATGGTGGCGGGCACGGCACGGATAAGGCACAGACAAGGCGCAGCCGTGCACACTTCCCGCCGCACGTCACGGTAAGTGACCCTCTGTACCAGTGTAGTCGTTCGTGCGGGGATGGATTCGGTGAAATATTACTAGTTTTCTTAGACTAACGTAATGTTGGTCTGTCAAATTAACAACTTGAGCAGACGATCAATGTATTCTTAATATCCTTATTTAATGTAAGTTGCGTAAAAAGGATTGACAATCGTTTTTTTTATAACTTTGGAGTGTTTCTAAGCTTCCCCTTTTGCATCATCTTGCGGTTTTCACCTATCTATAGAGTGATTCTTGAGGAAGGTTTATGTGTATAATTTGTTAACCCATGCGAAGCCGGGGCGGGTCGCTAGTCTTGTACTAAAATAAATTATTGTCTGCAGGCGTATCTCTGCCCCGATCGACTCTCTACGCGCACTACCTCCGACACTGCTCGGCCCATCGACTGGACCCAGTGAACGCGGCTTCGTTCGGCAAGCTGATCCGGTCCGTGTTCGTCGGCCTGCGGACCAGGAGGCTCGGCACGAGAGGCAACTCCAAGTATCACTACTACGGCATCAGGTGATTACAACTGCAATAGTGCACCTTATCACGTCACAATAAGATAGGTTGCCCAACGACTGGACCCAGTGAACGCGGTATCGTTCGACAAGCTGATCCGGTCCGTGATCGTCGGCCTGCGGACGAGGAGGCTCGGCACGCGCAGCAACTCCAAGTATCACTACCACGGCATCAGGTGATTACAAATGCAATAGGGTACCTTATCACGTCACAATAAGATCGGTTGTTAAACGACTGGACCCACAGAAAGTAGGTAGCATCGTTTGACAAGCTGAAACTGTTTCTGCGTTATTCTGATAACAAAGATGTATGTAAACAATAGTGGGCCTTACTCGGTTGCAATACGGTTTACGATTGGCTAGCTTTTAAGTTCGGCTTTTTTGGCCTACCAATGAGACAGTTCTTTATTCGCCATACCAATACTATTGTATTACAGGGCCTTATGTCTTTGTAAGAAGGTTTAAATTAACTAGTTCCATATATTAATTTTGTTTTTGTTTTAGGGCGAAAGCCAGCGTTCCCGCTTCACCGCCGCCCGATCCTAACGATGAGAAGGCTGATGTCCAAGATATGCAGGTTAGATATACTCACAGACTGAGACTTTTTTAAATTAACTTTACAGTTAATAAAAGTTAATTAGTAAAATACTTTACTTTAAGAGTACGAGTACTTACTATTATTGCTCTGTTTAAAGCGTTTAGGGCTAGCTCAGCTGTAAGCTAAAACAAATTTAAAGGTTGCGGTAGAAATAGATGACGGAACCATAGTTATTAGTAATTAACTTAAAGGTAAGCGTTAACGTTCGTTACCGCAACCTAGCTGCCTTCGAAGCCCGATTTATACTTACCCCTTATTCATAAAACTTTACGGGCCCGATTTAGTTAAATTATGTTTTATCCCTTTCTTACAGATACATAAGTCAAAATGTATAAGCTAATTGAGGCTTGTAGCGCGTTTATGAATAAGGGGGTTAGATTTTGAAATTGTTCTAGTATCTATAGGTTTTCGTTGAAGCGCTGATGGCCTAGGGTGAGAGAGTGCGACTTGCAATCTGGAGGTCGCGGGTTCAAACCCCGGCTCGTACCAATGAGTTTTTCGGAACTTATGTACGAAATATCATTTGATATTTACCAGTCGCTTTTCGGTGAAGGAAAACGTGAGGAAACCGGACTAATCCCAATAAGGCCTAGTTTACCCCCTGGGTTGGAAGGTCAGATGACAGTCGCTTTCGTAAAAACTAGCGCCTACGTCAAATCATGGGATTAGTTGTCAAGGGACCCCAGGCTCACGAGCCGTGGCGAAATGCCGGGATAACGCGAGGAAGAAGAAGATCTATAGGTTTTCGTTCGGTGCGCAACAACCGTGCCAGTCCTGCTATTCGATCCTCCAGTGCTGATGTTAGGTATGTTCGCAGGAGGCGCGGTCGCGGTCGGCGGAGCCGGCGGCGCCGGCGGGCGTGGCGGGGCTGGCGCACCGGCAGTACCTGGGCGCCGTGGTGGCCGCGTCGCCGCCCGCGCCGCCCCCGCTGCCCGCCGCCGCCGCCGCCGCGCACGACCTGCCGCCCGACTCGCTCACCAAGCTGCAGGACCACCACCGGTAAATGAGCAATCTATTAACTCTTCTACTCTTTGTCAGAAAAAAAACCGGCCAAATGCGAGTGGGACTCGCGCACGAAGAGTTCCGTATCGTTACGCAAAAAGCAGCAAAAAAAAAATACGTTTGCTGTGTGGGAGCTCCACTTAAATATTTATTTTATTCTGTTTTTAGTATTTGCTCTACATCACGGTTCGTGAAATACAGCCAAGTGACAGACAGACAGACGGACGGACGGACAGACGGACAGTGGAGTCTCGTTTTTACCCTTTGGGTACGGAACCCTAAAAGTAACCTAGAATTGAAATTGAGATTTTCTTTGCTGACCCGCTTCGCGTTATTGTAAAGCAAGAGGTTAAAGGAACCACATTGAGGGTTATTTCTTACTAGTTTCTGTCAATGATTTGTAGTTCCATAGTAAATTCCACCCATCCTATTCACCTTAAGGGATAAATTCCTTGATAAACACTATCCTATGTACTCAAATCCATATACTCCATATAAAGTTTCATCTTAAGTATGTAGCGATTGAAGAGGTAAAAGACAATCTGAGTTACTTTCGCGTATATGTATAATATTACAGTAAGGATTTACTGGCTTATTATTTTTTTGTGTTTAGTGAGCACGGCGTGGAATTCCTCGAGGCCGTGGCGGCGCTGGACATCGCCGCCGTGGAGCGCTCCCGCCGGAACTTCTGGCGGAGGCCGCCGCCCGCTCTGTGCCGCCGCGTGCTGTACCGGCTAGCCGCACGAAAGGTAACACTAACTCACTGTCATTCATTCATTCAGGCCTTTAGCATCTTGACAGATGATTTATGCAGCGTCTGTTAGCGAGAAACAACGTCTCTCGTGGCTGTATAAGCCAATGCGGGACCGGCATTTGCGACCGCATTTATGGCAGCTGAAGCAGGGAGTCATGTCAATCTAGTGGTATTCCACCTAATGTCATTGCCTCTCACTCTCTCGTTAAGAAAAATGTGAGACGCAATACACATTGGACAAGAAATTGGATAGATGGAATACCACCAAGGGTTGAAATAATCTTTTGAATTTTTACTCGGAAATTATTATGAACACCATATAATCAATAAATAAATTCCATATTTCTACTAGAAAGAGTAGTTTTAAGTATCGACTGGTTTCAAATACCAACGCGACGGCGTGCTTTTTTTTTAAAAGTTACTTCCTGTTTCATTTGCGTTTCGTCGCTGTTGTCTCTACAAATATGTATCTGTCAATCTGATGTAATTAGAATTAGAATATATAATTGTAAATTGCCTGGTTTGTTTTTATATTTAACCACTAGACAGAACCGTATTTCAAGCATTGACGTATAATATCTAAGGACGGGCTAATGGGGCATTAAAAATGGTACTAGTTCAGCGGTGTTACTCATGAATTCCAGCCAATCGTCAAGTCTAACGCAACTAGTTGCGACCAATAGCGCGCGTAATGCGAACTCGTCAACCAATCGCGCGCTAGTTGCGAACTCATCAACCAGTCGCGTTGTAGCGGTTTCACACCGTTGTAATGGCCCCCTGTTATGCCCCATTATTATTGCCCGTGAAGCCGGTCCCTAGATATCTATGTCAATGATTTCAAGTTCTTATGAAACTGTTGGATGAAGGACGTGGCGGCTTGGTTGCGCCGGGCTGACCTGGAGCTGTACCAGCGGGCCGTGGAGCTGCTACTGCCCGACGTGCTCCGCCCCATACCGCCGCAGCTTACGCAGGTATCACAATTATCCTTCTCTTTTATTTGTTACTATGGGAAAGATACAGATTGTATTATTATCCCTTCTTTGATTTAACCAAGTTTTATCAGGTCGTCGTCATTTAACACCTCAACTCCCAAATAATGACCCGAAAGTGTTTTTATAATTGAATTTTGATTTTCTTTGCTGACCTGATATTGCGTCAATGAGAGATTAGGTGTTTAATGCCAGGAACACTGGGTGTATTTGCCCAAATACTAAATATTCATATTTCATATCTTTCCTTGGCACAAGTCGCGGTAACAAACTACGAAGTTAAAAACTTGTATGTATTTTTAGAGAAAAGGGTCAATCCCACAACAATTTGGTACTTTCTGTCAATAAGAAACAAAAATTGGAGGATGGATCCTTTTTGCTAAACTACGTCCACTTATAACTTTTAATTCTTTGTCGTTAGGCAATCCGCAACTTCGCAAAAAGCCTAGAGTCGGCACTAGCGGCGGGGTCGGGCTGCGCGCCGGCGGCGGCGAGCCGCGCGCAGGCGTCGGCGGCGGCGGCGCTGGCGGCCGCGCTGCGCCGCTACACCTCGCTCAACCATCTAGCCCAGGCCGCGAGGGCCGTGCTCGCCAACCAGCACCAGATCCAGCAGGTATACAAGTAGCCTAGAGTCGGCGCTAGCGGCGGGGTCGGGCTGCGCGCCGGCGGCGGCGAGCCGCGCGCAGGCGTCGGCGGCGGCGGCGCTGGCGGCCGCGCTGCGCCGCTACACCTCGCTCAACCATCTAGCCCAGGCCGCGAGGGCCGTGCTCGCCAACCAGCACCAGATCCAGCAGGTATACAAGAAGCCTAGAGTCGGCGCTAGCGGCGGGGTCGGGCTGCGCGCCGGCGGCGGCGGCGCTGGCGGCCGCGCTGCGCCGCTACACCTCGCTCAACCATCTAGCCCAGGCCGCGAGGGCCGTGCTCGCCAACCAGCACCAGATCCAGCAGGTATACAAGAAGCCTAGAGTCGGCGCTAGCGGCGGGGTCGGGCTGCGCGCCGGCGGCGGCGGCGCTGGCGGCCGCGCTGCGCCGCTACACCTCGCTCAACCATCTAGCCCAGGCCGCGAGGGCCGTGCTCGCCAACCAGCACCAGATCCAGCAGGTATACAAGAAGCCTAGAGTCGGCGCTAGCGGCGGGGTCGGGCTGCGCGCCGGCGGCGGCGGCGCTGGCGGCCGCGCTGCGCCGCTACACCTCGCTCAACCATCTAGCCCAGGCCGCGAGGGCCGTGCTCGCCAACCAGCACCAGATCCAGCAGGTATACAAGAAGCCTAGAGTCGGCGCTAGCGGCGGGGTCGGGCTGCGCGCCGGCGGCGGCGAGCCGCGCGCAGGCGTCGGCGGCGGCGGCGCTGGCGGCCGCGCTGCGCCGCTACACCTCGCTCAACCATCTAGCCCAGGCCGCGAGGGCCGTGCTCGCCAACCAGCACCAGATCCAGCAGGTATACAAGAAGCCTAGAGTCGGCGCTAGCGGCGGGGTCGGGCTGCGCGCCGGCGGCGGCGAGCCGCGCGCAGGCGTCGGCGGCGGCGGCGCTGGCGGCCGCGCTGCGCCGCTACACCTCGCTCAACCATCTAGCCCAGGCCGCGAGGGCCGTGCTCGCCAACCAGCACCAGATCCAGCAGGTATACAAGAAGCCTAGAGTCGGCGCTAGCGGCGGGGTCGGGCTGCGCGCCGGCGGCGGCGAGCCGCGCGCAGGCGTCGGCGGCGGCGGCGCTGGCGGCCGCGCTGCGCCGCTACACCTCGCTCAACCATCTAGCCCAGGCCGCGAGGGCCGTGCTCGCCAACCAGCACCAGATCCAGCAGGTATACAAGAAGCCTAGAGTCGGCGCTAGCGGCGGGGTCGGGCTGCGCGCCGGCGGCGGCGAGCCGCGCGCAGGCGTCGGCGGCGGCGGCGCTGGCGGCCGCGCTGCGCCGCTACACCTCGCTCAACCATCTAGCCCAGGCCGCGAGGGCCGTGCTCGCCAACCAGCACCAGATCCAGCAGGTATACAAGAAGCCTAGAGTCGGCGCTAGCGGCGGGGTCGGGCTGCGCGCCGGCGGCGGCGGCGCTGGCGGCCGCGCTGCGCCGCTACACCTCGCTCAACCATCTAGCCCAGGCCGCGAGGGCCGTGCTCGCCAACCAGCACCAGATCCAGCAGGTATACAAGAAGCCTAGAGTCGGCGCTAGCGGCGGGGTCGGGCTGCGCGCCGGCGGCGGCGGCGCTGGCGGCCGCGCTGCGCCGCTACACCTCGCTCAACCATCTAGCCCAGGCCGCGAGGGCCGTGCTCGCCAACCAGCACCAGATCCAGCAGGTATACAAGAAGCCTAGAGTCGGCGCTAGCGGCGGGGTCGGGCTGCGCGCCGGCGGCGGCGGCGCTGGCGGCCGCGCTGCGCCGCTACACCTCGCTCAACCATCTAGCCCAGGCCGCGAGGGCCGTGCTCGCCAACCAGCACCAGATCCAGCAGGTATACAAGAAGCCTAGAGTCGGCGCTAGCGGCGGGGTCGGGCTGCGCGCCGGCGGCGGCGAGCCGCGCGCAGGCGTCGGCGGCGGCGGCGCTGGCGGCCGCGCTGCGCCGCTACACCTCGCTCAACCATCTAGCCCAGGCCGCGAGGGCCGTGCTCGCCAACCAGCACCAGATCCAGCAGGTATACAAGAAGCCTAGAGTCGGCGCTAGCGGCGGGGTCGGGCTGCGCGCCGGCGGCGGCGAGCCGCGCGCAGGCGTCGGCGGCGGCGGCGCTGGCGGCCGCGCTGCGCCGCTACACCTCGCTCAACCATCTAGCCCAGGCCGCGAGGGCCGTGCTCGCCAACCAGCACCAGATCCAGCAGGTATACAAGAAGCCTAGAGTCGGCGCTAGCGGCGGGGTCGGGCTGCGCGCCGGCGGCGGCGGCGCTGGCGGCCGCGCTGCGCCGCTACACCTCGCTCAACCATCTAGCCCAGGCCGCGAGGGCCGTGCTCGCCAACCAGCACCAGATCCAGCAGGTATACAAGAAGCCTAGAGTCGGCGCTAGCGGCGGGGTCGGGCTGCGCGCCGGCGGCGGCGGCGCTGGCGGCCGCGCTGCGCCGCTACACCTCGCTCAACCATCTAGCCCAGGCCGCGAGGGCCGTGCTCGCCAACCAGCACCAGATCCAGCAGGTATACAAGAAGCCTAGAGTCGGCGCTAGCGGCGGGGTCGGGCTGCGCGCCGGCGGCGGCGAGCCGCGCGCAGGCGTCGGCGGCGGCGGCGCTGGCGGCCGCGCTGCGCCGCTACACCTCGCTCAACCATCTAGCCCAGGCCGCGAGTGTGAAGTGTTCGGAGTTCAGGGGTTATAATGATAACACAAGAGTCGAGTAAATACTGGATATATTGGTAGAAAGCGCTGGCCTTATATACTAAGGTTTTAACAGGTTTAATCGAGTGGAAGTTATTGCAATGGTCATTAACCATTGTATAGTAAATTACAGTAAGTCAAGGTTTATGGCATCGTTAACTTAATGTTCTATAAAGTAGTAAAATACATATATGGGAGATAGGCATCAAGTATCAGCTGTATCAGCTGATAGCAGCTGTGTATGATCTGACTACACTACAGCTTTCCCGTTTTTTTTTTTTTTTTTTTAAGACAAAAATATATAACAAGTATTATTTTTTTGCTTAAGTGAACTTATATCTATGGTATACATATTGGTTCTTAAAATTATGAATGTAATAAAAATCTTAATGCTATTTGGATATGCAATTTGCTTACATGCTTATTTCTAAGATTACATGTTCCTTATATGGTTATGGAATACATTGTTACATTAACATGTGTTTACTTTTATTGAATCTGTTAATATGATATTTATTTGTTAGGCATTATTGATTAATTTTCTGTGTCATGGAGATAGTGGTTCCTTATATGGATGGTGGTATGCAATGGGATGGGTTTTTTTTTCATCAGAATTCTTGCTCGTAAATTGTTTGTTATGGTAAAGAATTGATCGCCAATGAGCCATTTTGTAATGTCTGCATTGTGACCTAATAATGTAAGCTGACTTCGTGATACTTGTCACCTGTCTTTTTAAAAAGTACACAGCGCCTTTTAATAGCGCTCTGGTCGTTCGACCTTTTTTTACATACAACATATTTATTAAGGATACAAAATTTAATATTTATTATAGCGCCCAAGGACCGCTGCAATTGAGAGCTCGCTCGAATTGTTTTGGTTTCGAGGGTTATTGCCTGGTTGTATCCTGGTGTACCTTGCTTACATTATTTATTTCCACGAGCTATCCAGTTTTGAAAGGAAATCATCATTTTGAAAACTTAAAGCATATATAAAGTCATAATAACTTTTGGATATTGGTCATAATATTCTTATGAATTTAGATGGTACGGAAATATTCACTTTGCTTACAACAATATTTGAAATTGGTATAACACAGTTATGCTTAAATTGTACCTCTTAACATCGTATGGTCGTTGTTGGACACTGGGGGGGGTAGTAGCGACGGCTCTGGTGCTGGTGACGCGCTGCAGGTGCTGGCTAATGGCGGCGGGGTTGATAATATGCTCTTCCTAGACGCTGGCGCCGGCGGGCGGCGCGCGCATGCCGCACTCGTCCTGCCCTGTAGTCATCTGGTGGTTGCTGTTAGGCACAGGCGGTGTTGGTAGTGGCGGCGGGCCTGGTGCTGGGCTAGCTGGCTGACTGGTTGGCTGGCTGGCTTACTGGCTGGCTGGCTGGGCGGTGTCTAAGCTGTGGCTGCCTCGAGCAGCCCGACTGGCAGGGTCGCCATGAAGTGTTCGGGCTAATCCTCGAGCAGCCCGCCTGGCAGGGTCGCCATGAAGTGTTCGGAGTTCAGGGGTTATAATGATAACACAAGAGTCGAGTAAATACTGGATATATTGGTAGAAAGCGCTGGCCTTATATACTAAGGTTTTAACAGGTTTAATCGAGTGGAAGTTATTGCAATGGTCATTAACCATTGTATAGTAAATTACAGTAAGTCAAGGTTTATGGCATCGTTAACTTAATGTTCTATAAAGTAGTAAAATACATATATGGGAGATAGGCATCAAGTATCAGCTGTATCAGCTGATAGCAGCTGTGTATGATCTGACTACACTACAGGCCGTGCTCGCCAACCAGCACCAGATCCAGCAGGTATACAAGAAGCCTAGAGTCGGCGCTAGCGGCGGGGTCGGGCTGCGCGCCGGCGGCGGCGGCGCTGGCGGCCGCGCTGCGCCGCTACACCTCGCTCAACCATCTAGCCCAGGCCGCGAGGGCCGTGCTCGCCAACCAGCACCAGATCCAGCAGGTATACAAGAAGCCTAGAGTCGGCGCTAGCGGCGGGGTCGGGCTGCGCGCCGGCGGCGGCGAGCCGCGCGCAGGCGTCGGCGGCGGCGGCGCTGGCGGCCGCGCTGCGCCGCTACACCTCGCTCAACCATCTAGCCCAGGCCGCGAGGGCCGTGCTCGCCAACCAGCACCAGATCCAGCAGGTATACAAGAAGCCTAGAGTCGGCGCTAGCGGCGGGGTCGGGCTGCGCGCCGGCGGCGGCGAGCCGCGCGCAGGCGTCGGCGGCGGCGGCGCTGGCGGCCGCGCTGCGCCGCTACACCTCGCTCAACCATCTAGCCCAGGCCGCGAGGGCCGTGCTCGCCAACCAGCACCAGATCCAGCAGGTATACAAGAAGCCTAGAGTCGGCGCTAGCGGCGGGGTCGGGCTGCGCGCCGGCGGCGGCGGCGCTGGCGGCCGCGCTGCGCCGCTACACCTCGCTCAACCATCTAGCCCAGGCCGCGAGGGCCGTGCTCGCCAACCAGCACCAGATCCAGCAGGTATACAAGAAGCCTAGAGTCGGCGCTAGCGGCGGGGTCGGGCTGCGCGCCGGCGGCGGCGAGCCGCGCGCAGGCGTCGGCGGCGGCGGCGCTGGCGGCCGCGCTGCGCCGCTACACCTCGCTCAACCATCTAGCCCAGGCCGCGAGGGCCGTGCTCGCCAACCAGCACCAGATCCAGCAGGTATACAAGTAGCCTAGAGTCGGCGCTAGCGGCGGGGTCGGGCTGCGCGCCGGCGGCGGCGAGCCGCGCGCAGGCGTCGGCGGCGGCGGCGCTGGCGGCCGCGCTGCGCCGCTACACCTCGCTCAACCATCTAGCCCAGGCCGCGAGGGCCGTGCTCGCCAACCAGCACCAGATCCAGCAGGTATACAAGAAGCCTAGAGTCGGCGCTAGCGGCGGGGTCGGGCTGCGCGCCGGCGGCGGCGGCGCTGGCGGCCGCGCTGCGCCGCTACACCTCGCTCAACCATCTAGCCCAGGCCGCGAGGGCCGTGCTCGCCAACCAGCACCAGATCCAGCAGGTATACAAGAAGCCTAGAGTCGGCGCTAGCGGCGGGGTCGGGCTGCGCGCCGGCGGCGGCGGCGCTGGCGGCCGCGCTGCGCCGCTACACCTCGCTCAACCATCTAGCCCAGGCCGCGAGGGCCGTGCTCGCCAACCAGCACCAGATCCAGCAGGTATACAAGAAGCCTAGAGTCGGCGCTAGCGGCGGGGTCGGGCTGCGCGCAGGCGTCGGCGGCGGCGGCGCTGGCGGCCGCGCTGCGCCGCTACACCTCGCTCAACCATCTAGCCCAGGCCGCGAGGGCCGTGCTCGCCAACCAGCACCAGATCCAGCAGGTATACAAGAAGCCTAGAGTCGGCGCTAGCGGCGGGGTCGGGCTGCGCGCCGGCGGCGGCGAGCCGCGCGCAGGCGTCGGCGGCGGCGGCGCTGGCGGCCGCGCTGCGCCGCTACACCTCGCTCAACCATCTAGCCCAGGCCGCGAGGGCCGTGCTCGCCAACCAGCACCAGATCCAGCAGGTATACAAGAAGCCTAGAGTCGGCGCTAGCGGCGGGGTCGGGCTGCGCGCCGGCGGCGGCGGCGCTGGCGGCCGCGCTGCGCCGCTACACCTCGCTCAACCATCTAGCCCAGGCCGCGAGGGCCGTGCTCGCCAACCAGCACCAGATCCAGCAGGTATACAAGAAGCCTAGAGTCGGCGCTAGCGGCGGGGTCGGGCTGCGCGCCGGCGGCGGCGAGCCGCGCGCAGGCGTCGGCGGCGGCGGCGCTGGCGGCCGCGCTGCGCCGCTACACCTCGCTCAACCATCTAGCCCAGGCCGCGAGGGCCGTGCTCGCCAACCAGCACCAGATCCAGCAGGTATACAAGAAGCCTAGAGTCGGCGCTAGCGGCGGGGTCGGGCTGCGCGCCGGCGGCGGCGGCGCTGGCGGCCGCGCTGCGCCGCTACACCTCGCTCAACCATCTAGCCCAGGCCGCGAGGGCCGTGCTCGCCAACCAGCACCAGATCCAGCAGGTATACAAGAAGCCTAGAGTCGGCGCTAGCGGCGGGGTCGGGCTGCGCGCCGGCGGCGGCGAGCCGCGCGCAGGCGTCGGCGGCGGCGGCGCTGGCGGCCGCGCTGCGCCGCTACACCTCGCTCAACCATCTAGCCCAGGCCGCGAGGGCCGTGCTCGCCAACCAGCACCAGATCCAGCAGGTATACAAGTAGCCTAGAGTCGGCGCTAGCGGCGGGGTCGGGCTGCGCGCCGGCGGCGGCGGCGCTGGCGGCCGCGCTGCGCCGCTACACCTCGCTCAACCATCTAGCCCAGGCCGCGAGGGCCGTGCTCGCCAACCAGCACCAGATCCAGCAGGTATACAAGTAGCCTAGAGTCGGCGCTAGCGGCGGGGTCGGGCTGCGCGCCGGCGGCGGCGAGCCGCGCGCAGGCGTCGGCGGCGGCGGCGCTGGCGGCCGCGCTGCGCCGCTACACCTCGCTCAACCATCTAGCCCAGGCCGCGAGGGCCGTGCTCGCCAACCAGCACCAGATCCAGCAGGTATACAAGAAGCCTAGAGTCGGCGCTAGCGGCGGGGTCGGGCTGCGCGCCGGCGGCGGCGAGCCGCGCGCAGGCGTCGGCGGCGGCGGCGCTGGCGGCCGCGCTGCGCCGCTACACCTCGCTCAACCATCTAGCCCAGGCCGCGAGGGCCGTGCTCGCCAACCAGCACCAGATCCAGCAGGTATACAAGAAGCCTAGAGTCGGCGCTAGCGGCGGGGTCGGGCTGCGCGCCGGCGGCGGCGAGCCGCGCGCAGGCGTCGGCGGCGGCGGCGCTGGCGGCCGCGCTGCGCCGCTACACCTCGCTCAACCATCTAGCCCAGGCCGCGAGGGCCGTGCTCGCCAACCAGCACCAGATCCAGCAGGTATACAAGAAGCCTAGAGTCGGCGCTAGCGGCGGGGTCGGGCTGCGCGCCGGCGGCGGCGGCGCTGGCGGCCGCGCTGCGCCGCTACACCTCGCTCAACCATCTAGCCCAGGCCGCGAGGGCCGTGCTCGCCAACCAGCACCAGATCCAGCAGGTATACAAGAAGCCTAGAGTCGGCGCTAGCGGCGGGGTCGGGCTGCGCGCCGGCGGCGGCGGCGCTGGCGGCCGCGCTGCGCCGCTACACCTCGCTCAACCATCTAGCCCAGGCCGCGAGGGCCGTGCTCGCCAACCAGCACCAGATCCAGCAGGTATACAAGTAGCCTAGAGTCGGCGCTAGCGGCGGGGTCGGGCTGCGCGCCGGCGGCGGCGGCGCTGGCGGCCGCGCTGCGCCGCTACACCTCGCTCAACCATCTAGCCCAGGCCGCGAGGGCCGTGCTCGCCAACCAGCACCAGATCCAGCAGGTATACAAGAAGCCTAGAGTCGGCGCTAGCGGCGGGGTCGGGCTGCGCGCCGGCGGCGGCGAGCCGCGCGCAGGCGTCGGCGGCGGCGGCGCTGGCGGCCGCGCTGCGCCGCTACACCTCGCTCAACCATCTAGCCCAGGCCGCGAGGGCCGTGCTCGCCAACCAGCACCAGATCCAGCAGGTATACAAGTAGCCTAGAGTCGGCGCTAGCGGCGGGGTCGGGCTGCGCGCCGGCGGCGGCGAGCCGCGCGCAGGCGTCGGCGGCGGCGGCGCTGGCGGCCGCGCTGCGCCGCTACACCTCGCTCAACCATCTAGCCCAGGCCGCGAGGGCCGTGCTCGCCAACCAGCACCAGATCCAGCAGGTATACAAGAAGCCTAGAGTCGGCGCTAGCGGCGGGGTCGGGCTGCGCGCCGGCGGCGGCGAGCCGCGCGCAGGCGTCGGCGGCGGCGGCGCTGGCGGCCGCGCTGCGCCGCTACACCTCGCTCAACCATCTAGCCCAGGCCGCGAGGGCCGTGCTCGCCAACCAGCACCAGATCCAGCAGGTATACAAGAAGCCTAGAGTCGGCGCTAGCGGCGGGGTCGGGCTGCGCGCCGGCGGCGGCGAGCCGCGCGCAGGCGTCGGCGGCGGCGGCGCTGGCGGCCGCGCTGCGCCGCTACACCTCGCTCAACCATCTAGCCCAGGCCGCGAGGGCCGTGCTCGCCAACCAGCACCAGATCCAGCAGGTATACAAGAAGCCTAGAGTCGGCGCTAGCGGCGGGGTCGGGCTGCGCGCCGGCGGCGGCGGCGCTGGCGGCCGCGCTGCGCCGCTACACCTCGCTCAACCATCTAGCCCAGGCCGCGAGGGCCGTGCTCGCCAACCAGCACCAGATCCAGCAGGTATACAAGAAGCCTAGAGTCGGCGCTAGCGGCGGGGTCGGGCTGCGCGCCGGCGGCGGCGGCGCTGGCGGCCGCGCTGCGCCGCTACACCTCGCTCAACCATCTAGCCCAGGCCGCGAGGGCCGTGCTCGCCAACCAGCACCAGATCCAGCAGGTATACAAGTAGCCTAGAGTCGGCGCTAGCGGCGGGGTCGGGCTGCGCGCCGGCGGCGGCGAGCCGCGCGCAGGCGTCGGCGGCGGCGGCGCTGGCGGCCGCGCTGCGCCGCTACACCTCGCTCAACCATCTAGCCCAGGCCGCGAGGGCCGTGCTCGCCAACCAGCACCAGATCCAGCAGGTATACAAGAAGCCTAGAGTCGGCGCTAGCGGCGGGGTCGGGCTGCGCGCCGGCGGCGGCGAGCCGCGCGCAGGCGTCGGCGGCGGTGGCGCTGGCGGCCGCGCTGCGCCGCTACACCTCGCTCAACCATCTAGCCCAGGCCGCGAGGGCCGTGCTCGCCAACCAGCACCAGATCCAGCAGGTATACAAGAAGCCTAGAGTCGGCGCTAGCGGCGGGGTCGGGCTGCGCGCCGGCGGCGGCGGCGCTGGCGGCCGCGCTGCGCCGCTACACCTCGCTCAACCATCTAGCCCAGGCCGCGAGGGCCGTGCTCGCCAACCAGCACCAGATCCAGCAGGTATACAAGAAGCCTAGAGTCGGCGCTAGCGGCGGGGTCGGGCTGCGCGCCGGCGGCGGCGAGCCGCGCGCAGGCGTCGGCGGCGGCGGCGCTGGCGGCCGCGCTGCGCCGCTACACCTCGCTCAACCATCTAGCCCAGGCCGCGAGGGCCGTGCTCGCCAACCAGCACCAGATCCAGCAGGTATACAAGTAGCCTAGAGTCGGCGCTAGCGGCGGGGTCGGGCTGCGCGCCGGCGGCGGCAAGCCGCGCGCAGGCGTCGGCGGCGGCGGCGCTGGCGGCCGCGCTGCGCCGCTACACCTCGCTCAACCATCTAGCCCAGGCCGCGAGGGCCGTGCTCGCCAACCAGCACCAGATCCAGCAGGTATACAAGAAGCCTAGAGTCGGCGCTAGCGGCGGGGTCGGGCTGCGCGCCGGCGGCGGCGGCGCTGGCGGCCGCGCTGCGCCGCTACACCTCGCTCAACCATCTAGCCCAGGCCGCGAGGGCCGTGCTCGCCAACCAGCACCAGATCCAGCAGGTATACAAGAAGCCTAGAGTCGGCGCTAGCGGCGGGGTCGGGCTGCGCGCCGGCGGCGGCGGCGCTGGCGGCCGCGCTGCGCCGCTACACCTCGCTCAACCATCTAGCCCAGGCCGCGAGGGCCGTGCTCGCCAACCAGCACCAGATCCAGCAGGTATACAAGAAGCCTAGAGTCGGCGCTAGCGGCGGGGTCGGGCTGCGCGCCGGCGGCGGCGAGCCGCGCGCAGGCGTCGGCGGCGGCGGCGCTGGCGGCCGCGCTGCGCCGCTACACCTCGCTCAACCATCTAGCCCAGGCCGCGAGGGCCGTGCTCGCCAACCAGCACCAGATCCAGCAGGTATACAAGAAGCCTAGAGTCGGCGCTAGCGGCGGGGTCGGGCTGCGCGCCGGCGGCGGCGAGCCGCGCGCAGGCGTCGGCGGCGGCGGCGCTGGCGGCCGCGCTGCGCCGCTACACCTCGCTCAACCATCTAGCCCAGGCCGCGAGGGCCGTGCTCGCCAACCAGCACCAGATCCAGCAGGTATACAAGAAGCCTAGAGTCGGCGCTAGCGGCGGGGTCGGGCTGCGCGCCGGCGGCGGCGGCGCTGGCGGCCGCGCTGCGCCGCTACACCTCGCTCAACCATCTAGCCCAGGCCGCGAGGGCCGTGCTCGCCAACCAGCACCAGATCCAGCAGGTATACAAGAAGCCTAGAGTCGGCGCTAGCGGCGGGGTCGGGCTGCGCGCCGGCGGCGGCGAGCCGCGCGCAGGCGTCGGCGGCGGCGGCGCTGGCGGCCGCGCTGCGCCGCTACACCTCGCTCAACCATCTAGCCCAGGCCGCGAGGGCCGTGCTCGCCAACCAGCACCAGATCCAGCAGGTATACAAGAAGCCTAGAGTCGGCGCTAGCGGCGGGGTCGGGCTGCGCGCCGGCGGCGGCCGCGCTGGCGGCCGCGCTGCGCCGCTACACCTCGCTCAACCATCTAGCCCAGGCCGCGAGGGCCGTGCTCGCCAACCAGCACCAGATCCAGCAGGTATACAAGAAGCCTAGAGTCGGCGCTAGCGGCGGGGTCGGGCTGCGCGCCGGCGGCGGCGAGCCGCGCGCAGGCGTCGGCGGCGGCGGCGCTGGCGGCCGCGCTGCGCCGCTACACCTCGCTCAACCATCTAGCCCAGGCCGCGAGGGCCGTGCTCGCCAACCAGCACCAGATCCAGCAGGTATACAAGAAGCCTAGAGTCGGCGCTAGCGGCGGGGTCGGGCTGCGCGCCGGCGGCGGCGAGCCGCGCGCAGGCGTCGGCGGCGGCGGCGCTGGCGGCCGCGCTGCGCCGCTACACCTCGCTCAACCATCTAGCCCAGGCCGCGAGGGCCGTGCTCGCCAACCAGCACCAGATCCAGCAGGTATACAAGAAGCCTAGAGTCGGCGCTAGCGGCGGGGTCGGGCTGCGCGCCGGCGGCGGCGAGCCGCGCGCAGGCGTCGGCGGCGGCGGCGCTGGCGGCCGCGCTGCGCCGCTACACCTCGCTCAACCATCTAGCCCAGGCCGCGAGGGCCGTGCTCGCCAACCAGCACCAGATCCAGCAGGTATACAAGAAGCCTAGAGTCGGCGCTAGCGGCGGGGTCGGGCTGCGCGCCGGCGGCGGCGAGCCGCGCGCAGGCGTCGGCGGCGGCGGCGCTGGCGGCCGCGCTGCGCCGCTACACCTCGCTCAACCATCTAGCCCAGGCCGCGAGGGCCGTGCTCGCCAACCAGCACCAGATCCAGCAGGTATACAAGAAGCCTAGAGTCGGCGCTAGCGGCGGGGTCGGGCTGCGCGCCGGCGGCGGCGGCGCTGGCGGCCGCGCTGCGCCGCTACACCTCGCTCAACCATCTAGCCCAGGCCGCGAGGGCCGTGCTCGCCAACCAGCACCAGATCCAGCAGGTATACAAGAAGCCTAGAGTCGGCGCTAGCGGCGGGGTCGGGCTGCGCGCCGGCGGCGGCGGCGCTGGCGGCCGCGCTGCGCCGCTACACCTCGCTCAACCATCTAGCCCAGGCCGCGAGGGCCGTGCTCGCCAACCAGCACCAGATCCAGCAGGTATACAAGAAGCCTAGAGTCGGCGCTAGCGGCGGGGTCGGGCTGCGCGCCGGCGGCGGCGGCGCTGGCGGCCGCGCTGCGCCGCTACACCTCGCTCAACCATCTAGCCCAGGCCGCGAGGGCCGTGCTCGCCAACCAGCACCAGATCCAGCAGGTATTCTATCCCAAATTAATCGGGTGCATTGAGTAGGTATATGATACGATCAGAAAATGAAATAGTGTTAAAACTACAATATTTGGCTACAACTAATAGCCGCATAGCACTAAGAGCGGATGTGGTAGTATATGGGAAAGGCCTTCGGAAGGCGTTCTGTGTATTCCTAGTGTTTACGTAGCCCACATCTAAACCCTATTCACAGAATAAGTAATAGTATTATCATACAGAACGGTCACGCACCGCTACGCCCCGACTCGCATTACCTCGCCCCGCGATTGGCCGCGTCATGAATCTGGCGGACTTCTGGCGTCCTCTCAGTAAAGCGACTTACCCACACATACACAATGACGCGTGTACAGACGTGCCGCGCACACATATAAACGCAAATAATTTTTGATATTTGGCGTGTCCGCCCTGTGCCCTAGTCCAAACGTTTATCGGCATTGTTGTTACAGATGCTGTCGGACCTGAACCGCGTGGACTTCCGCGTGGTGCGCGAGCAGGCGGCCTGGGCGTGCTCGTGCGGCAGCGCCGCCACCGCGCACCGCCTCGAGGCCGACTTCAAGGTGACTTGACGACATATAACAGACTAAACCCAATAAATAAATAAATATTATAGGACATTCTTACACAGATTGACTAAGCCCCACTCTAAGGCTTGTGTTGTGGGTACTCAGACAACAATATATATAATATATAAATACTTAAATACATAGAAAACAACCATGACTCAGGAACAGATAAACTGTGTCATCACACAAATAAATGCCCTTACTGGGATTCGAACCCAGGACCATCGGCTTCACAGACAGGGTCACTACCCACTGGACCAGACTGGATAACTACAGTGAAGTAATGGCGTAGCCGAACAAGTGTACGAATTGTACGATCAGTGGCGAGTATCCAACTAAACGCTTCACATCCCATCCAGCTTTGTTTACTCGCTCTGTGCTACACTTAGGGCCAATTTAGACGGCTCGCGAACTCGTACACGATATTAGTAACATTGAGGCCCATTGAGGTTATATCAATTCAGCCGACCAATCAAATAACGCAATGTAAAGAAACTCGCATGCGAGTTCCTGCACCGTCTCAATGATCCCTTATACTTGCTTAAGTGGCGAGTCCGGGCATAATGCCATCTCTTTCACTCTTGATTGGTCTTAACAAGGGTAAAGGAGATAAAATTATGATCTCAGTCGCCAGTTGGTATTTCGGCAAGTATAGTTGGATAGGAAGGGAGTCTTGCCTGTCAAGGTCGCCATGTAAGGGATACAAGAGTACGAGTCACGCACAAACACACTTTCTTCGTGACACTGTTACTGCCGTACGTGGCAATCACTAGTCAACTTTTATTTATTTTTTAGCTCTCATGTTGCAACATTATTTCCCACTCTTTTTGCACTTTAGTAACTAACTTCGCACCGTAGTTAAGATTGGGTATATTAATATATGTAGTCTTCCTTCCAGGCGACGCTAGGCCGCGGGGCGACGCTAGAACAGTGGGCGGCGTGGCTGGAAGGGTGTGTTCGCGGCGCGTTGGCGGCCCACGAGCGCCGGCCGGACTACACGGCGCGGGCGCGACGATTGTTGCTCGACTGGTCGTTTTACTCGTCGCTGGTCATACGCGAGCTCACGCTACGGTATGTATCACTGTTGTAGACCTAGTCTACCAGGCGACGCTAGGCCGCGGGGCGATGCTAGAACAATGGGCGGCGTGGCTGGAAGGGTGTGTGCGCGGCGCGTTGGCAGCCCACGAGCGCCGGCCGGACTACACGGCGCGGGCGCGACAATTGTTGCTCGACTGGTCATTCTACTCGTCGCTGGTCATACGCGAGCTCACGCTACGGTATGTATCACTGTTGTAGATATATATATTTTGTCTTCTTTCTTTACGAGACCAGAGCGCAACGCAAAACTAGAGCAATATTATAGGCATCGTGGTTAAAAGGGTCCGTAAGCGTCCGCGGCTTGCGGGCGACGATTGCTGCTCGACAGGAAAAAATGTGCAAAAGCCACAAAGTCGTTAAATTTGACAATACGAAGACAATTAGAAGTCACCAATGAGAATGTATCTCATAAAAAAAAATTCAAGGGCGTTTCAAGGTCAAATACCGCTTTTATTTACCGATAAAGTATTGTCCTCAGATCGGCGGCGTCGTTCGGCTCGTTCCACCTGATCCGGCTGCTGTACGACGAGTACGTGTCGTACCTGATCGAGCGGCGCGTGGCGCAGCACCACCGCGCGCCGCCCATCGCCGTCATGCAGCGAGCGCCGGTCAGTACACACGACATACTTGTGTCCGAGGCCAGGCGGCGTGAGGCTCGTTCCACCTGATCCGGCTGCTGTACGACGAGTACGTGTCGTACCTGATCGAGCGGCGCGTGGCGCAGCACCACCGCGCGCCGCCCATCGCCGTCATGCAGCGAGCGCCGGTCAGTACACACGACATACTTGTGTCCGAGGCCAGGCGGCGTGAGGCTCGTTCCACCTGATCCGGCTGCTGTACGACGAGTACGTGTCGTACCTGATCGAGCGGCGCGTGGCGCAGCACCACCGCGCGCCGCCCATCGCCGTCATGCAGCGAGCGCCGGTCAGTACACACGACATACTTGTGTCCGAGGCCAGGCGGCGTGAGGCTCGTTCCACCTGATCCGGCTGCTGTACGACGAGTACGTGTCGTACCTGATCGAGCGGCGCGTGGCGCAGCACCACCGCGCGCCGCCCATCGCCGTCATGCAGCGAGCGCCGGTCAGTACACACGACATACTTGTGTCCGAGGCCAGGCGGCGTGAGGCTCGTTCCACCTGATCCGGCTGCTGTACGACGAGTACGTGTCGTACCTGATCGAGCGGCGCGTGGCGCAGCACCACCGCGCGCCGCCCATCGCCGTCATGCAGCGAGCGCCGGTCAGTACACACGACATACTTGTGTCCGAGGCCAGGCGGCGTGAGGCTCGTTCCACCTGATCCGGCTGCTGTACGACGAGTACGTGTCGTACCTGATCGAGCGGCGCGTGGCGCAGCACCACCGCGCGCCGCCCATCGCCGTCATGCAGCGAGCGCCGGTCAGTACACACGACATACTTGTGTCCGAGGCCAGGCGGCGTGAGGCTCGTTCCACCTGATCCGGCTGCTGTACGACGAGTACGTGTCGTACCTGATCGAGCGGCGCGTGGCGCAGCACCACCGCGCGCCGCCCATCGCCGTCATGCAGCGAGCGCCGGTCAGTACACACGACATACTTGTGTCCGAGGCCAGGCGGCGTGAGGCTCGTTCCACCTGATCCGGCTGCTGTACGACGAGTACGTGTCGTACCTGATCGAGCGGCGCGTGGCGCAGCACCACCGCGCGCCGCCCATCGCCGTCATGCAGCGAGCGCCGGTCAGTACACACGACATACTTGTGTCCGAGGCCAGGCGGCGTGAGGCTCGTTCCACCTGATCCGGCTGCTGTACGACGAGTACGTGTCGTACCTGATCGAGCGGCGCGTGGCGCAGCACCACCGCGCGCCGCCCATCGCCGTCATGCAGCGAGCGCCGGTCAGTACACACGACATACTTGTGTCCGAGGCCAGGCGGCGTGAGGCTCGTTCCACCTGATCCGGCTGCTGTACGACGAGTACGTGTCGTACCTGATCGAGCGGCGCGTGGCGCAGCACCACCGCGCGCCGCCCATCGCCGTCATGCAGCGAGCGCCGGTCAGTACACACGACATACTTGTGTCCGAGGCCAGGCGGCGTGAGGCTCGTTCCACCTGATCCGGCTGCTGTACGACGAGTACGTGTCGTACCTGATCGAGCGGCGCGTGGCGCAGCACCACCGCGCGCCGCCCATCGCCGTCATGCAGCGAGCGCCGGTCAGTACACACGACATACTTGTGTCCGAGGCCAGGCGGCGTGAGGCTCGTTCCACCTGATCCGGCTGCTGTACGACGAGTACGTGTCGTACCTGATCGAGCGGCGCGTGGCGCAGCACCACCGCGCGCCGCCCATCGCCGTCATGCAGCGAGCGCCGGTCAGTACACACGACATACTTGTGTCCGAGGCCAGGCGGCGTGAGGCTCGTTCCACCTGATCCGGCTGCTGTACGACGAGTACGTGTCGTACCTGATCGAGCGGCGCGTGGCGCAGCACCACCGCGCGCCGCCCATCGCCGTCATGCAGCGAGCGCCGGTCAGTACACACGACATACTTGTGTCCGAGGCCAGGCGGCGTGAGGCTCGTTCCACCTGATCCGGCTGCTGTACGACGAGTACGTGTCGTACCTGATCGAGCGGCGCGTGGCGCAGCACCACCGCGCGCCGCCCATCGCCGTCATGCAGCGAGCGCCGGTCAGTACACACGACATACTTGTGTCCGAGGCCAGGCGGCGTGAGGCTCGTTCCACCTGATCCGGCTGCTGTACGACGAGTACGTGTCGTACCTGATCGAGCGGCGCGTGGCGCAGCACCACCGCGCGCCGCCCATCGCCGTCATGCAGCGAGCGCCGGTCAGTACACACGACATACTTGTGTCCGAGGCCAGGCGGCGTGAGGCTCGTTCCACCTGATCCGGCTGCTGTACGACGAGTACGTGTCGTACCTGATCGAGCGGCGCGTGGCGCAGCACCACCGCGCGCCGCCCATCGCCGTCATGCAGCGAGCGCCGGTCAGTACACACGACATACTTGTGTCCGAGGCCAGGCGGCGTGAGGCTCGTTCCACCTGATCCGGCTGCTGTACGACGAGTACGTGTCGTACCTGATCGAGCGGCGCGTGGCGCAGCACCACCGCGCGCCGCCCATCGCCGTCATGCAGCGAGCGCCGGTCAGTACACACGACATACTTGTGTCCGAGGCCAGGCGGCGTGAGGCTCGTTCCACCTGATCCGGCTGCTGTACGACGAGTACGTGTCGTACCTGATCGAGCGGCGCGTGGCGCAGCACCACCGCGCGCCGCCCATCGCCGTCATGCAGCGAGCGCCGGTCAGTACACACGACATACTTGTGTCCGAGGCCAGGCGGCGTGAGGCTCGTTCCACCTGATCCGGCTGCTGTACGACGAGTACGTGTCGTACCTGATCGAGCGGCGCGTGGCGCAGCACCACCGCGCGCCGCCCATCGCCGTCATGCAGCGAGCGCCGGTCAGTACACACGACATACTTGTGTCCGAGGCCAGGCGGCGTGAGGCTCGTTCCACCTGATCCGGCTGCTGTACGACGAGTACGTGTCGTACCTGATCGAGCGGCGCGTGGCGCAGCACCACCGCGCGCCGCCCATCGCCGTCATGCAGCGAGCGCCGGTCAGTACACACGACATACTTGTGTCCGAGGCCAGGCGGCGTGAGGCTCGTTCCACCTGATCCGGCTGCTGTACGACGAGTACGTGTCGTACCTGATCGAGCGGCGCGTGGCGCAGCACCACCGCGCGCCGCCCATCGCCGTCATGCAGCGAGCGCCGGTCAGTACACACGACATACTTGTGTCCGAGGCCAGGCGGCGTGAGGCTCGTTCCACCTGATCCGGCTGCTGTACGACGAGTACGTGTCGTACCTGATCGAGCGGCGCGTGGCGCAGCACCACCGCGCGCCGCCCATCGCCGTCATGCAGCGAGCGCCGGTCAGTACACACGACATACTTGTGTCCGAGGCCAGGCGGCGTGAGGCTCGTTCCACCTGATCCGGCTGCTGTACGACGAGTACGTGTCGTACCTGATCGAGCGGCGCGTGGCGCAGCACCACCGCGCGCCGCCCATCGCCGTCATGCAGCGAGCGCCGGTCAGTACACACGACATACTTGTGTCCGAGGCCAGGCGGCGTGAGGCTCGTTCCACCTGATCCGGCTGCTGTACGACGAGTACGTGTCGTACCTGATCGAGCGGCGCGTGGCGCAGCACCACCGCGCGCCGCCCATCGCCGTCATGCAGCGAGCGCCGGTCAGTACACACGACATACTTGTGTCCGAGGCCAGGCGGCGTGAGGCTCGTTCCACCTGATCCGGCTGCTGTACGACGAGTACGTGTCGTACCTGATCGAGCGGCGCGTGGCGCAGCACCACCGCGCGCCGCCCATCGCCGTCATGCAGCGCGCACCTGTACGTATTCACCACAAGTTATCTGGATAGATAAACGAAGCAGTAGGAGTAGGTTTAGAAACTCTTAGGCCCACTTGCACCATGCCAATAACCCGGGGTTAAGCGGTTAAACTTAATAACCTAATGTCAAATTGTACTGGTTACCATGGTAACTCCAGGTTTAACCGGTTATCCCCGGGTTAGTAGAATGGTGCAAGTAGGCCTAACGAGTGCTTTTTCATAGCGCGTTAACACATTCATTGCCACCCATTCAAACAAGACGTCCGCGCCAGGCCACAACAATTTCATCATATAACCCCTGGAGCGCCCCAGAATTACCGTAGTATGGAACTCCTATACTAGTTACCAGCACATGTGTCTGTGTAGGGCGCTCCACGGGTTAATGCAGTATAGTACCACGATCCCGACTATCGGGTCGTCCGGCCTGGGAACGAAATCATAAAATATCCGATAGTCGGGTTTTCGGCACTGAATGTGTTAAGGGATGGCGATTAGGTACGAATACTTATTTTTCCGGCCGCGGACGCCCTTGCGTCCAGCCTGAACGGTTATCGTGTGATAACGAAATGATAGAACAAGCCAATACATAGTAAGACGTGGACGCCTGTACAGATGTAGTGTATAATTGTGTTCCTTCGTATTTTCACGGAAAGGCACGTACGTGTCTTGCTATTTCAGTCAGTCTAAGTACAAAAAGTACTAAGATCGACTAAAGTAGCATGACAAACAAAAAGCTTCCGAGAAAATACGAGGAAAACAATTAAGTAGGTATCACGCGAGAACCGTGTGCTACATCATACTCCCGCTGTCTTGGTAAAAAAAATAATTTGCACGTTATAGGAGGAAGAGGAAGATGTAGCCGAAGAAGCGCCCCGGGAAGAAGAGGAAGAGGGCGAGGGGGACTGGGACTGGGGCGACGACGACGAGGACGAGGACGAGCCGCTGCCCTGCAAGAAGGCCAAGCTCCCGGAGTAACGGCTTACGTAATTAGTACAGTCGCCATCAGATATATCGGAGCGGCCAAGATGCTCAAAAATATCTGAACACGACTCTAACGCCTTGACAATAGAGGCGTGTTCATATATTTGTGAGCACCTTGGCCGCTCCGATACATATGATGGCGACTGTACTACAAGGTACGGGGCCAAGCTTCTGGAGTAAACGGCTTATCAGTGCTACGGGGTACGGGGCCAGTGGGTTAAGTAATCCTTTCAATCTTTATTTCAATGACGAACCGCTGCAAGAAGGCCAAGCTCCCGGAGTAACGGCCTATCAGTGCTACAGGTTAGGGGGCCAGTGGGTCAAGTAAACCTTTTAACCTTAAGACGAAAGTGGACGAGCCCAAAACCGCCTTTCCGTACAAACGTAGGCCAGATTTTCCTCTCTGGATATTAATATTATTGTAAATATTTTGAGACAACTTGAATATCAACCACACCTATGCCCGCTCGTTAGATTTTTTCACTATTACAAGAGTTAGGAGCTTTTAAAAGTTTGTATGAAATCTGGTTTTCGCTCCTAACTTTTATAATAATTTAAAAAATCGAAAAATGTGTTTAAAATACGTCATATTGTGTAAATTTTATTTCTATGTCAATATCCAGGGAGTAAAATTAGAACTATTACGTTTGGATGGAGAATCGATCGTCCCTTTCCTCTTAATATTTCTATAAAATTAAGAGGAAAGGGACGCTGCAGGACAGTTAAAGTATAGTTCTATAGAAGAAGCAATTGGCCTGATGACAGTAACAAAGAATCATGGAAATAATGGTTTCAAAGAAACGTATATGTTAATATGATTCTAAAATATGGCCCAATCTCAGTATAAACTGAAGGATTATTAATATATTCAATAAAATAAAAGTGCGAAATTCTCCACTCGGCCATTTTGGCTGAAACACCAATAAGAGGCGACGTAAGAGTTGACGTCATCAATGCATGACATATTTCTTAGAGCAACATAGACAACCTCATTGTCTGTAATCCATTATGTACTCGCCAAAGAGTTTGGAGGTTCAAAAAAATATTGTTTCGCCACTAAACATTAATTACGTCCAAAAAATATTATTACACGATATAAAGTAAATATTTATTTGATATTATATAAATAAAATGCTAAATAATACGATATTTCCCCAAAAAACTTTTTTAATTATTTGGCTGAACGGAACTATCGTTGCCATGTTGGTTGTCGTAACTAGAAAAAATTAAAAAGTAAATCCGGCGCTCGGTGATTTTCACTCAAAATTTACATGTATCTAAATAATTCATCATAAATTGCAACCGTGTGAGTCTTTGTATAAAATGACTTATTGTGAACAATTTTTGTAATGTATTTATCATCCCTAATCGTAATATATGGTGCTGAATTAACAATATCATTCGGATTCAAGGGAAATTCGTAACTGTAAGTATGTAAGCAATGTCTACCACCATAATTTATGACGTCACAAATCGTCACACGCCGTTTTTGCGCGAGGTTTAAACTGGCTATAATAAAATGCAATTATTTATGTTAAATCTTATGAGTATAGCTGAAATATTGTGTTTTTCGGAACCAATACAAGTGTACCGACAATATTAAAAGGGATTTCAAAATTTGTCATCAGGCCAATAGGAGACTAAACTAGAAAGCAGTTTAGCAGCTCGATTGACTGATAAAATGTTTACATAGGCTAACCTCACTACATCGCGAGACCTTCCTAGTAGCCACTGGCAAATTAAATTAAGCATGAAGCAACCAGCCCCCTCCCGGGCGCCGACGGTGGCCCGCGCTAAAGTTTCTGAGGCACAATATGGCCCTCAGGTAAAAAAGTTTGGAACCCCTGACCCCTAAACTAGAACAAGAAAAACATAGAGTTGGTTAATGGTAGAGTTCTGTTTTCGTTTAAACTTTATGCTTTCTTTCAGTAAATCAACTTCAATACATTTTTTTTAGTTCCAATAACAAGTTATACATAAAATATGAACACAGTTTTTAACACATTCACTGCCCCCGACGCACATGTGCGTCCACCGTCATACAAGCACGGACGTAGAGAGTAATCGGGATAGTGTACACTGGCCAAAAAGTATGTCCACATGAGACATCAAACCTGAGCCCTCCATCTCTTTCTAATTAGGGTGACCATAAGTCATATATATGTGGGATATTAGCATAATCCAGGCCAGGATCTTTTCTCATTCGTGCATAATCAGAGAAAATCATACTGTATTTTCCCTATGCTAGTATAATTGTCCCAGAAAAGAGATGGATATAGTTTTTTTGTCTCCTGTAAAACGCTTCACACAACCTTACTTAATTTAGTCGTTATAAAAGCTGTTACTGTGGATGGGCGTAATCGCGATCATGGTCGATGGTGAGGAAGGTGTGGTCCGCCGTACGTACATCAAAAACACAGCTATAAGAGAGAGCGAGACAGATATCCAGGATGGGGTAAAATGTTGTACTGCGTAACTAGGTAATTCGCAAATCGTGTAGATTAAAAACACTGCCCTCGGTCGTATTTTAATTTATCACCACTCTACGAATTTAATTCCTACTTTCAACACTTGTATCGCAAATTACTTTATATTAATACTATACCGACTAGTTATCGATACTAGTCATTTTGTCAAGCCCTAGCGTAGCGTGGCGTAACAATTTATGTTTATACACGAAATTATCTTGAGTATTGACTAAAATAATAAAATATTAGCACACAACGAAATAAAAACTTACATTTAACTGTGTAAACCGGCATCTTACACTATTTATGCTCCTCATAATTTAACAAAATACCTATCAATATCATACTCATGGTGTGTTCATATACGTGATGACTTCCCTTTTGCATACTTAAGCTATTCTTTAAGCGTAAGCGTCATCGTAGATCTGTGATTGTAACAAAATTTTCAAATTTGCCGTTTTTTTATACTGACGGAAATGTGTGTCCAACCTATATAGAATCGATTACATATATATAAATAGTTAGAATTAACGTTTCAGTAATTAAATATTATGTAAGTAAGTATAAATATAAGTCTGTAATGTCTAAGGACTTAGTATTTAATTTTTGGCAATTATATAGCTCTCATAACATGAATCGAATAATTAAACATGCCGAAATAAGTATATCTTTATTTATTTATTAGTATACTATTTAGGTAAACTTATTTTTACATTAAGTACGTAATAACAATTCTGTAAGACCGATCCAAATCGTACCGATATCATAGTCACCCTAATGAGTTTGACAATGTTTTCTTGTATTGTACAAGTGTGTGTGTGTGTGTACACGAAAAATATGTCATCAAGTTGGGGATACCAATTAATATCCAAAGTTACTACAATTTCTACCATATTCAATTTAATGTTTTTTTTTGTTATGCACATGCTTGGTTTAATCAGTTAATAATATTAACCTCATAATAATTAACAAATTACTTAAAAGATATCAGAACTGTAATCGGAATATAGCACTAAAATATTATAAGAAGATAATGAATTTCAGTAGTATATTGATATAATTTCTACCACAATGGTATCTTTTTAACATTGGCAACATGTGCGAGTGAGACACAGGGCTCGGGTTTTCTATCTCATGTGGACCGTTTTCTCTAGTCTGGTACGAACAACTTTCTGTCTCGGTGATAAGGTTCAAATTAGTGTGGCAAAAAAAGTGACAAATCGCTCCAGTTTAAACAATATAACTTCATGCATACAAGTTGTTCCTAGGCCACGCCCCCTGGCAGTGAATGCGTTAAGGTATTAGTTTGTGTTCTGAGAGTTAGAAATACTACTACATTTTTAAATTAAAAAAAACCGCCATCGCGATTACTTTTAAAACCATACATTATGTACAGTAAGGTGTTATAAGACTTGAATGTTATTATTAAGTAACTGTACATCTATGAATGCCCTCACGAGTCGTCCAACACAAACTGTATATATTAGTACGTACGAACTTGGTGTGTTAAATGTGTATAAGATATATAGGTGTATCACATATACATTAAACATTGAATCACTTCTAATTTAGTGAAACTGTGTGTGTTCACTCGAAGGCGGCGTTGTAGTATAAATCATGTCTCTTCACCGTACATTAATGTGGAGTTTTTACTTGTTCTGTGGACAAGTTGATAAAGAATAGTTGCTATCAAAATCTTGCCTAAAGATCTATAATAATTCAGCCTATATACGGCCCACAGCTGGGCACAGGCCTCCTCTCATGCGCGATAGGGCTTGGGCTATAGTCCCCACGCCCAATGCGGATTGGGGACCTAAAGATCTATATTTAATAAAAACCGTATTATGTTCCGAAATTGTACTAAAAATGCGTCTATTTCTGGGACGTGACTTCTAGATTTTTTAAATAATTTAGTAACGTTCTCAAATTGTTGGCATCTAATAAGTGTGTATTTTTAGATATCACTATTGACTGTCAAATAGAAATAGAGAAACCGTTATTAAATATATTTGAAATTGAAATACGTATTCGTGCTGGTGCACTAAAGGTTGTGTAAATACTTATATAAGGCTTCGATTATCGAAGGAGCTTGAAGCCACATGCATTGGCCCGAGCCGATATTTGACCAAACTGTACAAATGTTTTAATAAAGTTCTGCAGAACTTGCCCTTAGTCAAACCATTTGTAAATAGGAAAAAAATGTATATAAACACAATAGCTTTTGTAGAATGCACGAGTTAATATATTTTTTGATTGCCAAAGAATTTCCGTGTCCATTGCTCATTATTTTAGTCATTAATCGTTAAAAGCATTACGCTAGAATTCTAAGGTTTTAGATCAAACCAACCAATAACAAATATATGAAGCGAGGTAAGTCAGAATCTGAGCTTAATTTCCTTTCCAAATTGTCGGTAGAAATCCCCTTCGTAATAAAATAATAATAATCTACTCTTCTCAGCTGGCATATCTCATTTTTGTGTTATTAGAAAGATAAATTGTCAATTATTTCTAAATGTCATTGTAGCGCATCGTCCCAATTTGGGCCGTCTACCCTCGGAGTAATTAACAATGGAGCCGCCATTAACAGGCGTTCCCCTCTGTCGAAAATAGGCGGCCAATGGTCAACCACATGTCAACCATATGTATGGACTGACGTTTATCTGACATGACGTACCTATACATTCGATGTGCCCCTCCCCCGCAAAAAACGGCAGACTATTTTGTACCGAAAATTTTAGACATGGCGTCTCCGTTGTTAATTACTCCGAGCGTCTACCAGTTGAGAGGTTGATAAAAGAAATATAGTTTGCAATCATAAATATTCAAATTATTCAAAATATTTGTTAATTATTTGTAATTTTCTATTCGGATGGTTTTCTGGTTGGATTATATCTTTTAGATATGATTGCTTTTACGGGATTATTTGCAATTTGATCATACTTATATGTATAGATAAAGGAGTATACGAAGATATTATCGGTATTCTGTCTAGCGGTATGGATTAAAAGTAACGGTTATACTCGTATATAAGTGCCCGTTTAGTACGTGACATTTACTGGACATCCTTTAATCGCACGCTTTACGTTATTGCACAGTGCACACTAATAAAACGATAGATATGTTAATAATTGTAAAATATAGGCAGTTTTTGCAACGATGCTGTACATAGCGTACCTACATTGATACTTATGAAGACGCATCGTAATAAAAAATATTCAAATTCATTTCGTATAAAAAATAATCTCCATTTCTGCGCCTAAAAGCTAGAAGTCTATAATAGATTTTTTAAATAAAGAATGGCACATATTTTTATAAATCGGATATGAGATGACAGATAGCCTTTACAGATGCCTTATACACTGTACCTCGGATCGGGAAGAATTCGGACACAGGTTGTGTGTGAAAGCAAATAATTCAAAAGTTGTGATTTGTTTCCATTGATAATAAACTTTACTGTCCATTTGTGTGCGTTACATTAGTAATATAATCAGTGAGTATCAATTTTGTCTATTATACGGGAAAAACTTCAATTTTTTTTTTCATTTGAGTTACTCGTTTTTGAACATTTCCGCATTGATACTGACTGTTAGTAATAAAGTCGACTATACTTAATCATAAATCATAATTGACAATAGCAGCGTGCTTGGGAGTTTGAATGTAAAGGGAAAGCTGAATCAGAATAGATAATTTTGCTTTTCTGATTGATCTATTCCTCAGAAATGTCCTAAAATGGGCTTGCCAGTGCCTAGAATTAACGTATTCATAGAAACAAACGTGAAAGCCTTTACGTATTAGGAATCGCACTAAGAATTATTTTAATTTATTAATCTTTATGTTTACGTATTACGTATAATAGTTATAAATGTATATAAATTCGCAACTTGTAGTAACTAGCGGTTAATAAATGTCATTACTAATCTTGAATGTTCTTCAATGGGAGTCTAAGTTGAGACCATTCTTAATTATCTTAAAATTATCTTGATATAGTAACTAAGAGTCTGTAAGTAATAGGTGTCTTATTCGTCTAGACGGACTGTAGCTAAAAGTAAGCTTTCTGTTCAACCTGAGATTTATTTTATAGACATAAATGATATCGACGTCAATTTACAAATTATTCGTTAATGTTTTGCAAAAAAGTGGAAAATGTTCACAACAACTAATGTCGGCTCTGTACCTAACATATGAAATTATTAGTAGGTAACGGTTGAATTGCTTCGAAAATGGAAATTAATTAGTGTACCTACCCATTTAATTACCATAAGAGTTAATTCGTTAAGTTACCTGCACCGTTATTGCAATATTTGATTAACTTAATATTTTATTGGATTTAGAAAGCATTAGCATGGCTTGTAATCTTTTAAAAACACCTTCATTAGTAGAAATGTCTGCTAGGTGACCAGAAAAAAAGCGGCCGATAAGCTCGAGGAATTTTAGAGGGCCTACCACGAACCACGTTCGACGTGTTGCCTCTCTGTCGCACTTGTAAATTAGTACGTAAGGCACTGGTCCCACCGCGAGCTAGTAAGCTATGAGCTATAAATAAATAAAAGAGACACGGTGATATTTATAGCTCACCGCTGGGCGAGTAACTATAAATATCGCCGTGTCTCTTTTATTTACACGGGAGTGCTTATCTTTTGTTCGTGTTTATAGCCGATAGCTCATAGCTTACTAGCTCGCGGTGGGACCAGTGCCTAAGTGTGAGAGGAAGGCAACACGTCTGATACGTCATTTACATTTTGTCGCTGTGGGCAGAGCAGAGTGGGCCGTGGTCCAAACGCCTTCGTTCTCTTTCTTCCGGCTGGTTATGGGCCAGGCGTATTATATTGATTTTTCCCTACATATTTCAATAGAAATGTTATGTAAATTGTGTAGAACTTCCATACCGTTTAGCTACAGTACTAGGTCTGATACATGAGCTTAAACTTTGTACCAAGTAGGTAAGTGTATATTTGTTCCGATGTCAGATGTTTAAATGAGCAACGAATTGGACTGCATTCCTGAGTATATTGTTAACATAAAAAACTAGTATTTATGTAAGATTTCTTAGAACTATAGACAAAGAAAAAATGTGACGAAAAGAGGTGAAAAATAAGTTTGTTTTGACAGCTGAACTAAATGGCACTGTAATACCTGATTTTTCCTCTTATTAATCCTTTGTCTATGCTTTGAGCAAATCTTTTTATCAATCTTTCGTATGCTACTGTCAAAAAATTTGCTAGTTATACAGGGTGGCTAAAAATTAACTGCATTCCCGTTGCCAGGCAGGTTTTGGGATCATACCCGAGATTTCGGGGTTGGTCCCATAGTAAAAGTTGCTCAGCATAGTCCCAAAACCTCCCTGGCAACAGGTATGCCGTTATTTTTTAGGCCCCCCCCACATCTGGCGTATTTCGAGCGTCGGCATCTGTCGGCGTCGGTCCAGCGCTATGGAAAATGACGTCGCAGCGCAGTTGCGTCGACGTTGGCCATATAATTGTAGACGCCGACGCTCGAAAGACGCCAGATGTGGGGGGGCCCTTAGCCACCGTGTATAGCGATCATGAATGACTAATAGGTACATGTTTATGTTGAATATGAGGTGCACTGATCAGTGCCTAAGCATACTAAAGGTTTACTCTTGCCGGTAATTCTATGCATATATTGATATTTGTTTTTGACGTTACTGTTCCTAATATTTTACAGTAGCAACTGTAAATCTAGTCATTCCCTGGCAGGAATGTGGTCCATAACCGCGGGTGACGCGTAGAATAAGTGACATGTTTAACTGTTGTATATGATATGAGCGAAAACTATGTTTTGTATGCAGGGAGACGATGTACTATGTCTGAGAATAAAGCTAGTCATGTGTTTATGCTCTTTTATTATTTTTCCATATATCATGATTCATGTTACTTTAGAGCTCTTCCAACAATTTCGACACCTTAAAAATTCTATTGGCGCATACGTGGTTGATAAATCGTACTATGCCTACTACTGATTTACCCCGATCGATCTTATCTTTGTCTAGACTACTACCGAATGATTAGACCAGATGTGTTCTCTTCATTTATAATCGGCAGGGGTGCGAAACTCCTGACTTCGGTCAAACTCGGCTCAGCATTGCTCCGAGCAATTATTAGGGTTGGCACCACATGACTTCCTTTTGCGTGCACGACCACAGATAAGATAATCACTTAATTTTTGACAACCCTAAATAGCCGAAAGGGATAGTGCCATATATTAGAAAGGGATAGCATGAGTCGACTCTGAACCGCTGTCAAATTTCGTTTTTGTAGGAAGTTTCCTTTCTGTATGGTAGTACAGTCAGCAGCAGATATACCTGAGCGGGCAAGGTGTCCAAGAAAACATATACACTTCAATCGTCACAAAAATAAGGACATCTAAGTTGTCATTTTAGCGTAGGCTTTCAGTTCGTCACATATATCTTAACTTCTGAGTTTTCCTTTAACACCTACACCCTTATTTAATCACAATGACAATAACGGTTAAAAAGTCAGTGGTATCTAAGCACTCAAATTCAAGCTGCTGTCATTAATACCTACACGCACTGCCAATCACGTACGTCAGCAGCCAGGGTGCCACCAGTTGCTAAGCAGTTGTTATTTCAATGGTAACTAAGCATCAA
Organism: Cydia fagiglandana; assembly: GCF_963556715.1. Classification (NCBI taxonomy): domain Eukaryota; kingdom Metazoa; phylum Arthropoda; class Insecta; order Lepidoptera; family Tortricidae; genus Cydia; species Cydia fagiglandana. Next base: position 8,718,084 of record NC_085938.1, on the reverse strand, counting down.
CGTTTTATAAGTTTAACTTTTAAAAAAATACTGTAGCAGCTACGAATTGACACCTCCTTTCTTAAAGAAGTATTTTATCGTCAAGTGTCAAACTTAGACAATAAATAAGTAGGTTCTGAGTATTATTTTCTTTGGTAGGTTCTACGAGAATGATCGGTTTTTTATTTTAACTGTCATAGGCGGCCGTTCTTCCAAACCGTAGAGCATATTATATGTTAATATATTTATTTAGCCCGCTTATTGTACTAAAATATACTATATCTGTACTAAAATACGATGCTCCGAATCGATCAAAGAACGAAGGAGAAAACAATAGAATTGAAACGTAACACGTTCACTGTCCCAATCTGACATGTAAACCTTATGGCTTTGTAATAGAGGCTAGCCGTGCCCCACGTGAGAAGCACGGGCAGTAAAGGTGTTAAGCATATCCAACTATGACTCCTCTCTTTATTTTGTTGGAGGAATGACGAATTTTGTTTTTACAACTTAGCTGAGAGGATAGAGTATACGGAGTTATATACAGTATGTATCAGAACGAAAGGCCAAGAAAGAGACCCATTAATGTTTAGGTCATACTGAGCAACTTTTACTATGGGACCAACCCCGAAACCCCGGAAAAAATTTACCCTCCCATAGAAAATTTCAACATCAGACCAAAATGTATAAAACTTCCAATTATTTTTCCGCGTTATCGGGGTTGGTCCCATAGTAAAAGTTGTCCAGTATGATCTAAACATTAATGGGTCTCTTTCTTGGCCTTTCGTCCTGATACATACTGTATATCTTTGAACTTATTGTTAGTATAACCTAGCAGTAAACATCAAATGGCATTCGGCACAGGAGTTCTAAAACACATCTTTGATGCTTGGGAAAAAGCTCAAGATGCTGTTGGAATTTTCTGTGATCTGTCAAAGGCATTTGATTGCGTTGATCACGAAAATTTAAAGAGAAAATTAAGCCGCTATGGGATAAAAGCTAGTGCCCTTGACCTGGTCTCATCGTACCTTTCGGATAGAACTCAGCGAGTAGTTATTAATGGAACTCAATCGGCGGGGTCCCCGGTAGCCCTCGGAGTGCCTCAAGGTTCAATTCTTGGTCCCTTCCTGTTTTTGGTATACATTAATGACTTACCAAAAGTTGTGCAAGATAGACATGATATAGTGTTATTTGCAGATGACACTTCCTTTATATTTAAAGTGGACAGAAAGGAAAATAGCTTCGAAAGCATTAATGACGCGCTATCTACCATTCTAAACTGGTTTACGGCAAACAATTTGCTTTTGAACGTCAAGAAAACCAAATGCATCAAGTTTACGCTACCTAACGTCAAGCAGGTAAATAACAGCAAGATTAAAATAAAAGGTGATACGCTGGAATTTGAGGACCGAACTGTTTTCCTGGGAGTCACTCTAGACTCCAAACTGCAATGGCATGCACATATAGGCACTCTAGCCGGAAAACTTAGTTCAGCAGCCTATGCAGTGAGGAGAATCAAACAGCTGACAAACGTAGAGACGGCCAGGCTGGTATACTTTAGTTACTTCCATAGTGTTATGTCTTATGGAATTCTGTTGTGGGGAAAAGCGGCAGATATTCAGACAATATTTGTGCTGCAAAAACGAGCTGTACGTTCCATCTATGGACTGGGCGCTCGAGTATCCCTAAGAGAGAAATTCAAAGAAGTTAACATTCTTACCGTTGCATCTCAATACATACTAGAGAATATTATGTATGTTCGGAAAAACATCCACTAATTCAAGGTTAACAGTGATATCCATAACTATAACACTAGAAACAAACATAAACTTGCTGTGCCCGCCCACCGCCTCCGTAAGGTTAGTACGTCTTTCGTCGGGAACTGTACACGTTTTTATAACAAAGTTGAGACCCCGACTGAGATTTGAACCCGCGGTCTCTGCTTTGAAAAGCAAACGCCTTAGTAACAAGACCACAACGTGCCTTGACAATTGGCTCTAAATTCGGTTTCAGTTAGCTTTCGCTATGTGTCACTCATTCGTTTTGATGATTCTATTCAATAAAAGAAATAGTTTGCAGTAAGTTGACTGACAGACCACTGTCAATGGTTGGAGGGCAAAACGTGAGATAGATGTATGTGATGACAAGACTGTACTGCTTTCGATGATTGTCAAAACGCTTTACCTGAAATTAGCATAGCTATTATTCATTCAATATACGACCATACATGTATGCTTTAAACGTCTATTTTTCCATATTGTTCAGATATATTTGACACGTTGACCGCTTAGATACCAGTGGTTTTTTGACAGCTAAGGTATCAATGATTTGTTGTAAGTGTAGAAATTAATGAATAGCGACTGTTAAGATATTTGTGACATGTTGAGCGCTCACAAGTAAATGCTACCATGACAGTCAACAACTTTTTGACAGTTTAAACGTTTACCTCTCTTTGAGCACCTGGAGTGTATAGCGACTTCTGCTGCTGACTGTAATCTGTGTAATCGGTGGTTACTCTGTTCGTTAGCATCGTTGACGGATACTTTGGAGGATCAGGGGGAGGCCTCAAAGGAAAATAAAAACATGTTTGTTCTGCATAAATATTATTTCAACTACCTACATACTACCAATCAAAATAATATTTACAGAGAAAGTTTATATACTTGCACTATACATTATTTGACAATTTATCACTCGTGCAATGCACTGTACAAGTCGTAAATAATAATTACATTGTGAACTTTAAAATAAAACGGGTGTTATCCAGCTTTTTAATTTCCATACTACTAGTATTCTCCCTATTTCTTTGTTGGTTAAAAAATTTGATTCCACTGTTGGGTTTGACTCAATTCGCCAATATATTGCGGTAAAGCATGAATCGATTAAAAAGCTGAATAACACTCCTTACTCCACAACTTGACGTTTACTCTATCCAAAGCATTTCATATATTATTATGTTAAAATTGGCTATTTTATAGTACTGTTAATAACAAATCAAAATCTTAATAAACTATGATATAAAATATTGTAAATAATTAGAGTACGTAACGTATCCCGCTTAATATTGCATCATTTGGCAGTGGAGCTAATTAGGGCCAGCGCAAACTGCCGAACGCACGCGAGCGACGCCTCATCTTAGTGTGCGCTGGCCTAGCACGACTTCAAGTCGAGGAGTAAGCAATGCAAATTATAATGCAAAATTATATGATATAATGACAACACCTTAATGCAAATCAATGTTAAAAAACAAGATTGGATGTTCATTTCATCAAAATCTAAAGCTAATGGATGATTATTAAAGACAAATATACAATAGACAATGAAACAACGAAACAAATAATAAATAAATGACGAATGTCGATGTTGCTTTAAAATGCTGATAGTGATCTGATATGCAGCAAGGTCCAGAACGAGTGATTGAGTCAACTTCGAAAATAATCAACAGTGTAACTAATCTACTTGATAATTTAATTAGACAGAACAATGACAAGGTAGCCAGCACCAGACATCAGACGATGCACATAGTGACGTAGGTTCCAACAATTTTTGCTTTTCAATTTTCATACAAAAATCCAATACGACGAATTTCTTTGGTTCTACACTAAAACACTAGCGTTCATTCAACAAAACAAAAAATAGCTGGAAGTTTTTTTAGCAGTTGGAACCTAAAATAAGCTAGAAATAACTATTCCCGATCATAACTGGAATAATTTACATATACCGCCAAGCGGTAAGTGGGTTACATGTTAACACTAATTTTTAACTACAAAAAAATGATTTTCCTTTCCAATATACAACCAAAATCAATATCAAATCAACAACGACTGTAATTTAATATAATTACAATACTTTCAAAATGTAAAACAACCGCAATAATCTAAACCTAACTTAACAACAAATCGACAATTTGAGAGAATAGCACATGGTATAAGAGGTTACAGCGGAGTCCTATCGACTACGCGTGTCGGTTGAGATGTTACCGTGCAATTACAAAAATCCCCTTCGTTTATCCTAAAGTAGGGTTCACAGACTAAAATATAGCGATAGGGCAGGCGGATCGTGTAACCCAGATACCAGTGCGTGCGATGCAGTCGGGTGCGGTCGGGTTTTGCGCCGCCGCCGCGCATGCGCCGGGTGTCGGGTCGGGTGGCAGGTCGGGTGCGGGTTCACATGGCGAGGGCCGCCGAGCGCTTGTCGCGGTTCTTGCCGCGCGCCACCGTCCGCGCCTTGTCCGCGGCGTTGTTGGCGAGATGCTGGAATGGACGGGACATTTATTTGAATGATTGCAGTTAGAATATTATAACATATTTTATATTAATATAAAAAGTAATAAGTACTTAAAACGTAATGTAGTAATCCTCGTTTATAGATAATAAGATTCAAGTATTCATTAAAAGAGGCTGTTAAACAAGTACCTATCATAATATCGACCCTAAGTAAAAGTCAGTAGCAATAATAACTATTAATATGGAAACTTTCATGTAAAGCGCCAGGGGCGCGCCGGCTGACGTCGATCGGTCTGTCAAATGTGGTCGGGGCAACCGGGTCTCAGTATAAGTTGGAAGCTCACCCGATGCAGTTTGTTGAGCTTCTGCTTGGGCAGCGGCGTGGCGACGGTGTCGGGCAGGCCGAGCGCGTGGCGCAGCTGGGGCGAGTGCGGCGCCAGCGCCTGCAGCCCGGCGCCCAGCGTGCCCGCCAGCGCGCCGTACGCCAAGCGCGCCCACCAAGTGCCGCACGACACCTTCTCCTTGCCCACGCGCACCGACAGCGACGGGACCGTGTCCTCCTAAAATATCAAATAAATACGTTAATGCGGGTCTGTATCAATAATAATTACTTGACCTGCTATAAAATAATTCTGCAATTTTGAATTTAGAACCTATTATCGTCGCCCGCCTCCGTCTCCGCGCTGCACTCGTGCCGTACTCACCTCGAAGTACTTGAGTATGTCGCGGAAGGTGGCGCGTTGCAGCTTGCGCTCCTTCTTGGCGCGGAACTTGTGCGAGTCGCGCGCCAGCTCGTCGAGGCGCGGCAGCAGGCTGTCCACGTACTCCGCCGCGTCGTCGCCAGCGTCCGTCTCCGCGATGCACTCGTACGCGATGGCGAGCGCCCCGCCTGCGGCCATGCGCACCTGGAACGTGACACGGTCAATTAATATTTTTTCAACGAACAAACTACAACTAAGAACCATTTGCACCGACCACACTTGGTGGACTGATCGACGTCGCTGAGGTCAACTATGAAACTTCTCACACAACAAAATTTTGCGAACGCTTTAACGATGATAGACACGCACGACTTCGCCATCTACATGACTCAGCGACATACAGTCGAACGTTTTAATTTATAACCCATTTTGTATTGTCACAGTGACAATAGTATGAAGTCTCTAGCGGCTTTCATATTGATTGTCACTATGACAAGGTACGAAATGGGTCATACATAAATTATAAATTAATACTTTCGACCGTACTAAGTAAATACATTATCGTTTCCCTCTATCTGTGTGTCTTTAAAACACAAGCACCCTCGTGGGGTTTGTATTTAATTCCAAACGAGTCACCTCTAGACTAGCAGCGGTGAGCAGGTCGGCGAGCCTCGGCAGGCCGGGCGGCGCGGTCCGCAGCAGCGCGGCGGTGTGCTCGGCGGGCGGCAGCGACAGCAGCAGCGCCCAGCCGTCCAGCGCCGCCGCGTGCAGCGCGCCCTGCTCCACGGCCAGCCCCGACACTTTCACCGAACCGTCGCCCTAAGAACATACTACTGTTAGGGCTCATTTAGACGAAGAGAGAACTCGTATGCGAGTTTCATTACATTGCGGTTTTCGATCGATCGAATGAATTGGACGTAACCAACAGTCCGCAATGTATAAAATCGCATGCGAGTTTGCGCGCCGTCTAAATCACCCCTTATGCAAACGCCACGATAAATAATAGTATAGCCGCGAATCGACGGTGATAGACGACCGCTATTCATCTGTTTTTCACAAATGTGTAATAGTTTCGAACGTTTTTCATAGCTGTGGCATATTAACCTACTCGTATAGGTTGTCAGTGATGACTGAAATCAGTGTACCTACGTTTTTCATAATTATATATAGTTAACTTGCATGACATACAATGTATATCTGGTCTCCCGCGATACAGGCCTAGCCTAGTGCTTACCCCCCTGGAATCTGTGTATAAGTACTACCATCTGTATTCTTTGTGCAATAAAAAATATTTTTATCTTTTATATAAATACACAAATGCAGTCAGGTCAGACAAATTTTAAGATCAATAAAACCAAAATTATGAATGATTTTTGTCATTGTCAAAGTTAATAATAAATTCTCTATATCTAAATTTATAAGGAAAGGCTTAATGAGGTTAGAATAAAATCATGGTCGTTGTAGTACCTTCAGATAGCTGCCACTGAAGATGGTTTCATACATCCGCATGACCTCCAGGATTTCAGAGAGGTCTTCTTCAAGCAAGTAGCATACCACGGATAAAGACAGGCAACACTGAAATATAGAAATATAATATTACTAACACTATAACCTTCTCGATTATAATACCTAGTAATATGTACGAGAGTTGGTTAAAAAGGTAATTTACAATTAGGTACAGATGCCTCCGGATCTAGAGGATACGCCTGTTGAACCCAGTGTCAAATTGTACTGGTAACCATGGCAACTCCAGGTTTAACCGTTTAACCCCGGGTTAGTAGAATGGAGCAAGTGGGTCTTAACCCTAACTGTCAAAATTTTGTTCTAACTGACAGGCCGATACGGTCCGGCGGACTGTTAATCAGTGGGCCCCTTTAGAGTGGTAGTATCGTCCATGTAACCAACCTCTGTGCGTGTTTCGATGGAGGCGGTCTTGTCGACGGCGCAGGCGGCCAGCGCGGGCCGTACTTCCTTCATGAACTCCTCTGTGCCGTCTTCACCGATCTGTTAATGTTTACATTCACTAGTTATGTATTTGTCATACCATTACTTCATTGTTCATATACTTGTAGCAAATAAATAAAGAAAAGTTTGATTTGTATTCCTGCATGCAGGTTGAATACGCATGGACAACTAATTAAGTACATTAACCTTATTATACTCGTATCCTGTAATGTTCCATTCCTACATTGAATTAAACACTGACCATTGACGTATATCTCAGAACGGACCTTACGGGCACTAAAAATAGTACTAGTTCAGCGGTGACACATACGAATTCGAGCCAATCGTGCAGTCTAACGCAACTAGTTGCGACCAATCGCGCGCGTGATGCGAACTCATCAACCAATCGCGTTGTCACACCGCTGTACTGGCCCCATTTATGCCCCATTCTTATTGCCCATAAGGCCAGACCTGAGATTGATAGTTTGATTACTCTTGCGAGGTTGGATGGATGAATAGGACTTGCAGCATATCCAGAAGTTCAGCTGGTGGTCCGCCACTAGCGATTCCAAGCAGTTTGCCACTAACCTGTAGCGCTAACAGAGGCGCAAGAGATGCAGCTGCCTTCCTCTCCCCATCCCTGCCTCGCCGAATGGCCTTGGTGAGATGATCCGCCAGTGTTGCTCTATGATTGGCCAGCAAAGGCGCCAGATATCTCCGTTGGAGGGCCGCCCGTAGTGACACAAACGCGGCGGCGCGCGCAGCGTTAGCACGGGCGCCTAGCCCGTCGATGGTTTCCATCACTTTCTCTTCGAACTTCTCTTGGATTTCTGCGTCTATAAAAATTAATAAAATATATTAAATTTAATCGATTAGTCCATCCCAGACACATACATAAAAATTCAGCATCATAGCTAAGCTTACTTGTCTTTCAGTAATCGATCTTTACATTAGAACAAGTCCAGTCCATCTACAATCCATAATGATAGGGTCGCACTGAGTGATTCTATAAATGCAAGGTCACTAGCGTAGCAAATATTCTTTGCTAAAGTTACATTTTGACCTCGATTATTATTTTATTACATTTTAACATGAATAATGAGTATAAATAAGTAGAGTTGTCATAACAGTTTTCGTATCTGATGGCATTCGGACGATAAATAACAAAAGCGTCAAAGAACACAAGCAAAAACATTGTTTGTAAAAAGCTTCCAATGATTAATTCGATTATTTGTAAACGGAGGTGAACGAATCTTCTTTTTAGTATTTAAGGTCATCTAAAAATATATTCGCTAAACTTTGGCAATGTCTGTAAAGGCGCATGATTTTAGGGTAAAACACTGATTGACTGGAACTGAGTTTTAGTAGAATTGTTTGCCTTAAAATAGCAGGGTGTGACAATAATTGGGGAGATACAGACAACACGTAGGTTGGCCCCATCACGGTAAGCTGTCGTGACTCATACGCTTTAAACTTGTATTAACACTTGGCGCGGGTTCATGCAGTGTTCCGACCGATTAAGTGCAGTTAAATGACTGACCTTTCGTAAGCATTTAATTAATCCAAATTATTTAAGGTACTGTCAAGGTAAACTGTTACTAGTGCGGTTTTATATATCATCGTTTGGCAAGTTTCTTTGCTTAATCTTTTGGACATTGTACCATACTATACATTACTTGACAAATAAAAGTCGTGAGTAATGCTCATTTCTTTTAATTGAGATAAAGTGAAGTTGAAATTAAGGTTATATTAAAATAAGACATTTCTTACTGTTTGCACCTGTACAGATAAGTTACATTCATGTTACACTATAATACTCGATGGTACTCAGGGCTCTACCATTGTTGTGTAACTGCATTACTGAGATAACTTGTCTCAGACATTTGACATAAATGTAGCATTTAGTAAATGGATATTAGACATGAAGAGGTATCTATCTATCAATGCCACCTAACGCATAGAGAAGCAAAAACCGGGCAAGTGCGAGTTGGACTCGCGCACGAAGGGTTCCGTACCATAATGCAAAAAAAAAACAAAAAAAACGGTCACCCATCCAGGTACTGACCACTCCCGACGTTGCTTAACTTTTGTCAAAAATCACGTTCGTCATGGGAGCCCCATTTAAATCTTTATTTTATTCTGTTTTTAGTATTTGTTGTTATAGCGGCAACAGAAATACATCATCTGTGAAAATTTCAACTGTCTAGCTATCACGGTTCGTGAGATACAGCCTGGTGACAGACGGACGGACGAACGGACGGACGGACAGCGAAGTCTTAGTAATAAGGTCCCGTTTTACCCTTTGGGTACGGAACCCTAAATACTGAGACAAATTGTCACAGACAAGAGGAGTACTTTTGACATAAATGTAGCATTTACTCGTAGTAAATGGATATTATAAATGACGAGATATCTATCAATGCTACCTACCACATAAAGAAGCAAAAACATTGTAGGTTGAAACAAAACATTTCGTTAGGAGTACTATAAATAGTAAATAAGACAGTTTAGTAAATACCCACTATAAGATTTATACCTACCTATTTCTCTTATCGTAAGATATTTCAAACTTGCGGAACGGTTTCGTAATTAATCTCAGTAAATTGCAATTATTATTGAATAACACAAACCTACGATTAAATACCTATTAAGTAACTAACTAGCCATTAGAGCTAATCTTTTACCTATCACCTTATAGGTAATGATAATGCGTTTCTATCAGTTAATTGATCGTTAGAGAGACATGTCAAAGGGCATAGTGATCTTTATTAAAAAAACGAGCAGTGTTTTTCTCAAATCCTATAATTTAAAAATGCGATAAAAATACTTAGGGTTTAATAACTCGATTCAGTGTCTCAATAGTTATATACAATAGTTATTTGTTTTACAAGGGGGCAAAGTTGTTGTTTAAGCGGTAAAACAACTCGTGTTAATATTGATACCCGAGCAGGCGAAAGGTTCCATAATTGAACCACGAGCGTAGCGAGTGGTTCGAGAAATGGAATCTTGAGCGTTGCGAGGGTTTCAAAGCACGAGGGTTAAACAAAATTTGCCCCCGAGTGAAACACAAAATTTTTCACCACACCAACCCGAAGCAAATATTAAATGTAAAATATCAAACAAAATCAAAACAAATCAAATCCAAATGAATGTTATTAAATATTTATTATCCAAAATCATCATTTAAAAGTCAATTCTACCAGCAAACATAAGAAAACAGCTCAAAATTTGCATTTGATTACTTTGCCTCACATGTGAATAAAATGCTACTTTGCTATCAGTTTTTGAAGTGCAAAGTAAGCCTTTCCGAGCTGGTGTGGTGAAAAGATATTTTAATAGTTTACACTTGCAGTTTATACCATTATGGCTCAAATATTCGAGATTAAACGTTACTTCAGTAGAATTAGAATCTTCCTGATGTAACAATAAGGTCGATATTTAAACTAAATATAAACTGCACGAGGATATACGTGTTATTGTTATATCATCATGCACTTATTTGGTGTCGGTATGTATAATCAGTTTGGCGTCTCGGAATATTCGTCAAGGTCGTTACAACCTTAACCTTACGAAATAGCTTATCATTAAAATAACCTTGTGATGACGTTTATCTATCTTTATTATCTTCTTGATACGGCCAATATTAACTATCATTTTGGGCAGATTATATTAAAATATCTACAGCTCTCAAACTATTCTTCTATCTTCAATACAATACCGTGGGTACCATATGTTTGGTTTATATAGTCTGTGACGCATGTTGAGTCATCATTTAGCGTCCAAAAAGTGCCACGTCATGATTGTCAATGACGAGCTGAATGGGTCTACATCTGTTACCATATACCAGGATACTTCGCGACTGTTCGCCTGATATGAATTTTGCTCAGTAAGGGTGTCTTGCGTCCAGGATAGGTAGGCCAAGCAATAAGAAGGTATAGAGGGAAATGCTAGGAACACAAGTTTTGACTCCGTAACTTTGTTTGGACTAGTTAGGAGGTGAACATATCAAAAGTCCCCGGCCGTAGCCCCGGTGCTGGGGGGTAGAGGGGGGAAAGAAGGTCTCATTTTCCGGTTTTTCACTTATATCTAGGAAACTTTGCGTCTTAGCGACATGACTACTAAGACAGACCAAAAGCTGATAAAATTTGTTACAAGTTTTAGTCAGACAAGTTTTTCGATATGTGGAATAGTTTTTGAAATATCCGCTCTTGAAAGTTTATTTAGGGCTTCCAATTTTATCTTGATACCTACATTAGTGAAGCTGTTAGGCCGTGTTTGGTATCATTTTCATATAAATCGGGGATGCTGAATTCATTTTTGGTATCACATTGACACCATTCCTAAGAAAAAACATATAAAAATTAAACAAATACCTTTTTTTTTTCAATTCCTCTTCACGCTTAAACCGCTCAACCGATTTAATTGAAATTTGGTATACAGATATTTCGAGTCCCAATACAGGACATAAGATACTTTTTATCTCAATAATCATCCTTTAAAGTTGTGAAATGGAGTATGGGGGGAATTCAACTTCGTCGACGAAACTGAATTCCTGAGGTTAATACTGCTTAAGGTAAGGTTTGAAGTCATGTTTGGTATCATTTTCATCTAAACACAGATGTATACCATCCTAAATTTCATCTATAGTTCGTTTTTTTTAGCATTAGAAAGAAGTCCACAGAAGCAAGCGTGCAGTTTTTATCAGGCTCTTTAATTGTTAATAATTATTGAATTATCTAATGTAGCATGGTCAATACATATAATTTACTTCAAATTATTACCGCTAAAAGTGCCGGATTTGGAACCACAAGCTTACTTCTGCGAAGTTCTTTCTAATGCTAAAAAAAAAACGGACTATAAACCGGTTCAGCCGTTATTGACAAGATGCTTTTGGTTATAAAAACTATCCTATGTCCTGTGTCGAGACTGAAACTATTTCTATACCAAATTTCAACGAAATTGGTTCAGCGGTTTAAGCGTGAAGAGGGATTTAAAAAAATATATTTTTTAAAATTTTGGTTTTACTTCGGAATACTGTCAATGTGATACCATAAATGAATTCAGCACCCCCGATTTATACGAAAATGATACCAAACATGGCCTAACAGCTTCACTAATGTAGATATCAAGATAAAATTAAAATCCCAAAATAAACTTTCAAGAGCGGATATTTCAAAAACTATTCAAGATATCGAAAAACTTGACTGGATAAAAACTTGTAATTAATTTTATTAGCTTTCGGTTTGTGTTAGTAGTCATGTCGCTAAAACGCAGTTTCCAAGATATAAGTGAAAAACCGAAAAATGAGACCTTCTTTCCCCCCTCTACCCCCCAGCACCGGGGCTAGAGCCGGGGACTTTTGATATGTTCACCTCCTAACTAGTCCAAACAAAGTTACGGAGTCAAAAATTGTGTTCCTAGCATTTCCCTCTACATTGTTTTTTGAGCATTCATTTCCTGACCTAAGGGCGAAGTGGAAGCGAAAGAGAGGGAAAGCTGACCGCATCACCATGAGGGATATATAGCTCGGAAGAGAGAGAGAGAGGGGTGTCTAGCCAAACGTGGATCAGTTGCGTAGTGTATGTATACCGGGTTATGTGGCAAGATTTAATGGAACCTCAGGACTCAATATCTCACTTCGCTAAATAATTATACATTTAATAAATACCGACGTTTATAATTAAGCGCATTTTGGCTCACCACAAATACCACAACAATAGGCATATGTATCTACTTGACGATTTTCTACGCGGAAATAGCACACTATACTAGTTAGTGCCTAGTGCGAGTGTTTTTGTAGTCACGCCACAAAGTTCACTTCCTCAATTGTTGTTTTTTATCAGATTCGATCTGTCAAACTATTTAAATGCTTATGTATATCTACATTATCTACGAACGGATGAGTTCCAGTTATTGTGAAGGCCGGATTCCACCAGCATATTCAGTACAAAAATGCTTGTGCCGCACAGTGCCGCACACTGGTGGGATCCCGCCTTGATAATGGGTAAACGCACACTGTTTTTTTCAACATGGGGCACCTTCGTTTTTAAAATTTCTTTTGTGGTGGAATTCTAGATCTTATGCTTTAATCTTCGTTGGAAATATACAGTGACGTTGTACGCAGCATCAGCCGGTGACAAATCACAGACCAACTTGGCAGCTCCTAAGGCGGTTGCGGTGCGTGATAAACATGTAAAATATCTAGCATTGACTAGAAAGAAAATGTCGTCACGTCACGTTTATAAGGCGAGGTAAAAATAACACTTTTCATTTAACCACCTGGACAAATGTGGCGATGTTCAATTTTCCATATGGAAATATGGTTTGCATAATTCTATGACTTTCTTCTTCAATTTAAGAGGTATCTTCTTGCCGGTGGAGTATTTTCCATTTGTCTACTATGACTTTAGCAGTCGAATAATTCTCTAGTGCCATTTAATACTCATTCAATATCAATATGGCTTAGACTCGTCTATGCAGGCCTAGTCTAGTTAGTAATTTTCTAGTGATCCAAAAGCCCTAAAAAAAGAGCTAACAGGACTCGAGCCTGTTAGCTCTTTTTTTAGGGCTCGCCTCATCTCTTGACGCCTAAAAAGCTATAAGCCTATTTTACTAATGAAATAAAAAAGGCTTTTAGCCTTTCAGGCGTCAAGAGATGAGGCGAGCCCTAAAAAAAAGCTAACAGGGCTTGAGTCTTTTGGATCACTATAATTTTCCCTAAGGTAAGTAAATGTAAGGTAACATAACAAATTCTGCTGTATAAACAGGAAGATAACATCACATTTCATAGCTATTACCAACAACATTCCTACCATATACCATGGTGTAAGTAATCTGAGTGGTGGTCACAAAGCTGACCAATTCAATTTTATCCAGACTGTTATTGTAAACAATGGATACAAGGATTTCACTTAGGTCTGGCCTTGCTTACAGTTCAGTTTTTGACAAATGCTGCTACTAAAAGTAAGGTAAGGTCAATGTGGCTAATTCCGTCATAGTTTTCCGTCATAAATCACATCATCCTTGGATAGTTACCTGCTTCATCGTGAATGCTCCTCAGGTCGGACTGCCCCGAGGTCTCAGACATGTTGTCGATAGTCATGTCGATGCCGGCATCCTCGTCTGAGGAGTAGCCCTGCTCTGTCCTCTTGTGCTCTGCAAAAGAAAATATAAAACAATGTAACAATTTTTGGTAGTAGTTATAAGTTCAGGTAACTAAAACTAGTTTTAGTATTTTAGGTACTAAACTGACTGTTGGATTACCCCAATTTGGACAACTCATTTGTCATAATTTTAGTATGATGATAATTAGGAACATACACACACATTTTTAATAACAAAACTTCCGTGAGATACAGACATATTAAGCGCGTTTGGACTTAAAATACGTGAGTGACCCGTTCTTAATATATTTAATGTACACACAACTTAGGATTATTAAGCAGAGAATTCATCGAGCTACTAGGACAAATGCCGTTATTGGTCAGGCAAGGCCACATTAGGTACATTATCTGCATATCGTTGCAGGAATGTAATGAAATTTCTGCAGTAGTAACAAATAACAATGTAATTCAGCTAAGAAATGCCAGAAAAGGCAAATAATCAATAAACCTTGCACACAGCTTTACTGCAGTGAAGGCTGTTCCATTATAGGGTTATATATTAATGATAAACATGCTGTGATGCTAATTGCAGCTTGCATGAATACCATGTTGTGTTAAATCAGCATCAAATAGTCAAGGCAAAGATATACCTGCAGGCAAACTGTAAATACAGTTTTGCAGGGACCTGTTCAATTATATGTTCTGTACTGTGTGTTAATAATAATAAATAATAAAATAATAATATGTAAAAGGTATACGATAAATGCCGGCCATGTATGTCGCACTACAGATAACCGGTGGACCAAACATGTCACAGAATGGTTACCAATAGACACCGAGAAAACAGAAAAAACCAAATACAAGATGGAGAGACGAGCTACGAAATTTCGATAGATACTGGTGGAGAACAGCACAGAATAGGAAGGAATGGGAAAAACTGGGGGAGGCCTTTTCCGCACACGCGGCATGCAAATGAATAAAATAAATTGAAAATAAATAAATAAATATTATAGGACATTCTTACACAGATTGACTAAGTCCCACAATAAGCTCAAGAAGGCTTGTGTTGTGGGTACTCAGACAACGATATATATAATATACAAATACTTAAATACATAGAAAACACCCACGACTCAGGAACAAATATCTGTATCATCATACAAATAAATGCCCTTACTGGGATTCGAACCCAGGACCATCGGTTTCGCAGGCAGGGTCACTACCCACTAGGCCAGACCGGTTGTCAAAAACAATAAAAGTTAAAAAATAATTTATTAAATAATTGTAAAAACAATGAAAGTGTAAAAAGAACAACAAAAACGCATAAAATAAAGGCTATTACTATTACTATATGATAAATAAAGTCTAAGAAAAAAACGTGCCCCGGAAATCAAGAAAAAGTCATTCTCAAATAGATGGCGCCATATACCTTTGGTCTATTCTCGGCTAGATGGCGTTGACGACACCGTTTGATATTTAACAATTTTTACACATATCAGTGAAAGAACATGGGTCAGTATGGAACAATAAAAATTAAAAATCATTTATCCGTATACATATTTTGATTAATTTATACATTTTTAATTTTATTTTAAGTTTTAATTGTGTGTCGATAGATGGCAGTAAATGTACCGTGACTACAAAATTTACTATGGCAATAGCCATCTATACTATCTATTCTCTTTGGTCAAGGTTAATGTGTCCAAATATGTTAGAATACATTCTTATATATATAGGGCAAAAAAGCATGTTTGGAGACTATAAATATGATAAAACCAGAATTTTAAGAGTGACCCAAGAGAGTGTAAACGTGCGGCAATGAGTGACAACAAAAATTTGATTCACCTACACAGTGAAAATTCTAAATTCCTAATCTCTGTTGTATATATTAAAAATACATAAGTAATATTACAAGTATCACCAATGTAAGGAGTGTTTTTTAATAACAAGCACAGATAATATGCATAAGCTACAATACCCACATCCAGGGAAAACCCCAGTCCATTGACTGGGCATTCCCCTTGAACAATGTTGTGCAATATTATATGTATGTACTTCCTTAACCCTCAAGCCAGTGTTGTGAAGCAAATTCTTACAAATATCTAATCATAAATTCATGTTAGAGGGGCTATAGAGGTCATCAAAGTTGACTATTGACTAATCATTGACCCAACTAGGTGCATTTACCCTCAAAGTAAAGTATGTGAAATGTGACGCCATATCATTTCAAAATTGTACTAGAACCAGTACAAATGCTGTACTAAGGATGCGTACTCCATCCAATCTTTTAAAAGCTATACCTAAATAATCCTGTACAACATTGTACAGTTATGTCATATTCTGGAACATTTTCAAGAATTTTACATCACAGCAGATACATAAGATGCCAGTCATACTTGCTTATAGTGTTCCATTACAGGTATTAGTACTAACAATAAAGATTCACTTTCTAAGCTAGAACAATAGTTGTCACTATTCCAGTTATTTAATACTCCTATAGCGTAAAGTTGCTATTTCATTATATTAAGTGCATACTTTTTAAATTGCATTTATAATTTTCTTGTATCATGTGGGTTACTTACTGATGTAATCAGTTTAGCTTAAATAATGTAAACAGCTACTGCCAGACTGTTGCATTACAATTATGAAACTTATCATCTCAAATTACATAATTGATGTTTTTAGAAAACAAGGTCATAGATTCTGGTTAAATAAAGTTAAACAAACCGAGATTTGTTTCTCTTGTTTGAATGAGAAGCGTGTTTTGTATTTATATTATTGTTTAGATCACAATGAACGTGCGAATAAAAACATTGAGATTGGCATGTTATGAAATCGTGAAAGTAATTCTTGCGCCAACCACTCGACGCAGGTACTTGGCTTGCGAAATTAGTGGCTTTTGCTAGTGCCAAGCTTTTGTGTCTGCGTAACATATGCTACCTGACTAAAAGGTAATGCCTCAAGTATAACGACCGAAGTCAAATACGTGGACGCGGTGCGGAAAGTCCGCGACCACAAGGTCACCGCGTGATTGCATTCCCGTGCAGGAAATTACCTGCTCCACATGTTATTTTAACAATAAGCTTCCTAAGATTTGAGAACCAACGGGATAGACTCACCGTATTTTCCTTTTTTCTTTCCTTTCGGCATGGTGTAAGTTTTACTTTACACAAAGCTGTTGTCTGACTTAAAATGAAACTAAATTATATTCACTAAATATTTTTCTAACTTTCCCACTTAATCAAGACGGAGAAAAGTTCAATATATCAGTTCTTATATAATGATTTGGGCACCGAATGCAACATAAAACTAAAATTTCAGAAAAACTTTTTAACATGTTTAACCGTGTAACATGCACACTCAACTCCACTGCTTTGCGCAATGCGCTGTCTGGTTGGCCAGCTGTCATTTAAAAGCCACCATTTTGGATTTAAGTGTTACCAGAATAATAAATCAAAATCAGATTAATACAACAAATTTTAATGAAATTCATAACAAACTTACGATAGATAATCTCGAATGATTATTTCTGTCTTAAATATGTATATGATAAATACTTTTTTTTCCGAAATTTAACATGTTATCTGCATTTTGGGCTTCTTTTTGTAGATAAAAAATGTATACGAGTCGGAGTCACGGGTCATTTTCCCGCTTATTTTGATATTCTTTTATGTATGGTAACATTTACTGCGAATTCTGACATCAGCCAGTGACGTCCTCCCTCAAAACAAAATCGACTAAATGATTGGACAGTCATTCGATTTTAAATTAAATAACATGGTGAAATATTATTAAGTAAAAATACAGCTATACTTTATATATTATAATCTTCAGAATGTGTTTGTATGTTTTAATAAAATAAAGAGGATTTGTATTGTATTGTACCTAGTTTGTACCTATTATACTTAATAGAGTCTCTTTTTAACCTCTTTAATGCGATTTAACAACAAACAAACTGCATTATCTACAAAATATAAGTACAAACCTATGTACATACTTATAATATCTGATCTATCTATCTATCTATTACCTTTAAACGATTAGTTCCTGTTTATTTACACGTATAGGTACTTATATATTTCGAAAATCTCGGAAATGGCTCTAACATTTCGATTAAATATGCTAAATGAGGGTTTTTGGGGGCAATAAATCGATCTAACTAGGTCGTATCTCTGGGAAAATGCGTATTTTTGAGTTTTTATAATTTTTCCGAGCAAGATGCTATTTTTTATATCTTATACATATTTATGTTTATACCTAACGTATTCATTGATTTTACACAAGGCTTATACTTAGTAGCTTAAAAGCTAGCTATTTCATAATTAAAACATTATGTAATTCGTTTATCATCATTGACGATGAATGAGAAATTGAGAATACGTGAGTCACACACACTCATAGCACGTCTTGATATTATTCAATTTGTGCAATGTTTTGTTGTAAACGTTGCGTGGGTAGGTACTACTAGGTAGGTATTTATTTATAATGCTTTTCTGATTATGGTTCAGTTCCCGTGAAGTCTGCGATGGTTACCCACAGAGAGTTGAATCCGTAGGGTTTGCAGGATTTTTTTAATAACTTTGGTGGATTTGTCAGATGGTGTCAGATGGGTGTTTCTGATTGAAAACTCTCCAGTACATATAATTCAAGTTTAAGCTAATATAGTAATTTTTAACCTACCTACCTACCTACCTTTTATATGTATACCTTTTAACTACTTATTACATACATAATGACGGTAGTTACTGACAACTATATACTTACAACAAACGAGATGGGGCATTTTGGGTCCTGGCACAGAATAAATAATATTACTAAGTACAGAAGACTCACTCTCTAACAAAACGCTTCTCTTACGATCAGCACATATATGGCCGCTAGGTGGCGACAGCGCCACGCGCGGCTTATGGCAAACCCCAAAATTAGGATTGTTCATTTTTTTTCAAATGTTCTATTTCGAAAACCATTTCGAGATATAAGGTTTTTAAACAGTTTCCGACATTTGCTGCGATATAATAATTGAGGATTGAAGATATTTCAACAAATATCCTTATGACCTTAGTTTGACCTTCTCCTGGGCTGAATGTAAAGTCATTGCATAATAAAAGTTATCGAACCATAGTAAATAAATCCGTCACTCACGTATTGTCAAAGTTATCATTGTCATCGATTGTCATAACAAATTTTTTCAGTTAAACCGCTGCGCTTGTTTGTTACAATTTGATTTATAATTAATACCTAAACAGTAGATTTCATTGCTTAATAATATATCAAAAACCTTGTTCCTATGTGTGGGAATGATTCACAAAAATAATAGTTCGAATCCACGAAGACCTACGACGTGAAAGATGGTGCCGTGAATTAAACTTGGAATACCTACCTACTTCACGTGTTACACACAGTATTGCTGTGAGAATCACGTCGATGTAAGTATAAAATTAATATTAATTTACTACAATTAAGTATTTAAAAGCTCACTTTATTGGTAGGGTCATGGTATATATTTATTTTCTGTGGTAATGTAGCCAGAGTATCTAAAGGCAAACCGTTAAACAGAGATGGTGCCTACTAGAAAGAAGGAATATACAAGAATACATAGCCATACTCAAAATTCAGCCTGAAACTGCTTTAAAAAGATATAATTTCTAATTTCCAGGTACATGTTGCAGTTCAAGCTGCTGATATCATGGTGGACAAGACTTAACAAAGAGTTGTGAATAATAAAACATGTTTTTGTTTACCTACTTTTTTATTAATTTGGGAAATATGTTATATATGTTTCCAAAAAAAATTGTAACTTTACATTAAATGTATGTTTATCATGTTCTGCACGAGCATCTGACAATGATGGCTTCTTGTTGACCATCCAGAAGAGAAGTGTATGGTTTGTTATTTACTCTGTTCCCAGGCATTATTTACGGTCGTAAAGTATTACGACGATTAATAATTAATATGACGTTCGTTTCAATACAAAATGCTCAACTTTGTTCTGGGCCCAAGTGCAGTTACATATCTCACAGCTGTATCTAAATAGGAATCACGATGACCTGAAATAATAGGATATAATTAGCAAAATTGGCATGTTCCTAATATAGTAGTATAAGTATGTAGTACAATATCCAAACAATGGTGACAAGCCGGTAGAAAGCACCCACTGGGTGCTAAGCTACCTTTAGCAATGGACGCTTGTAACGATTTTATGAATCCAATCTTCTTACAAATCGAATCAGTTAAAATATATATGATGTAGGTAACTTACATTTGTATTTTTGCTCCCTTGATTTCAGCCAAGTTATGGTTGGAGTTGGATGCTATATGGATACATACTCCAATAAAACTAAGTTATATTATATAACTTAGGCAGATTTCTGGAATCAGCTTTCTCAAATTTATAGCGTCGGTATTTTGAAATTAATGATTCAAAATAAACGAGTTTTCCATTCCAGACGATTGTTATTTATAGAAACACGTAACACTGACATTGTCGACAGGTGACATTACAATCAATTGACAATGACAACTATTTTTTTAATGCTTGTTGTTGCTTGTGCATTATCCTAATCAGCCGACGACATGTAATTTACGAGAAGTCGTATCTCATATTTTCAATAAATTATAAATATTCAACCGAGCCACGAATTACTAAATCATTCAAATTGGTATCTTAAATTAACCTATATTTGCAGAAAATAAAATAAAAATGGGGGTCTAAAAAAAATGAACAATCCTAATTGGGGCCGAACGGATGTACTTTTAGCTACCTGTAGCAAAGCGACGAAATCGCGGAGTGAGACACGCCTGGTCCTGGTCAACGAGTGTATTAAGTACCTACGTAAATATTCTTAGGTAACAACGCTAAAAAATTATCACTTTCAGACAACTTTGGGTAGCAGGAATCCAATAACTTAATACACACAAAAGTGAACGGGTAGCGCCAATGTGAGATAGGAATACTATTTAAACATAATCATCACAATACTTTTTAGGAATGTAGGTAACATAAAATGTACTGAAGAATTATACTAAATACAATAAATATATACCTACATAAAGGCAAGTTGAGGCATGTATTGTGATATCGAGAAACATTATAAGACCATTAGAAACTGTGTCAAGTCATGAGCATAGAAATACGTCGAGTAACTGAAATCAAAATAATTTACAGGAAGTAGGTATAGGTGCTGGAGCAGAATATAAACTGTTGTGAGACATATATATAACATTGAATAATGTTACACGGTTTACGACATGTCGCGCGAGTGACTTAATACAAGTGAGTCTAAACCGTAAAATTATTCAAAGGAGCAAATACCTAGAGAATCTGTGCACACTGAAGGAGGCAGCTAGCAACCTGAAGACCTTGCTAGGTTTCTTTCTGGAGGAGCTGGGGTGGTTAGAGTAGGGCTACCTCGTTTCATGCAAAATATCGATATTGGATATCGATTTGCGGGATATGCCCAGAATAACTACCTTACTAACTAACTAGGTAGTATTTGTGATGAGCAATCAGAATTGCACTGGATGTGTGTGTACGTCTATTATCCATCTATGAGGAAGATAAGGATATGTGAATAAGGATTGACAGTAATACTGCTGAGGGCTCGACTTTATGTTATTGTGTAGGAATGGTATTTAAGGAGTTTCCGCTGTCGCTGGTTCTCTAATCTCCCTATGTTACAAAAAATATATCTAAATTAGATGTATATGTATTATAATATATTATCTATCTGTTGGTTCAATGTTTAAAATAATCAAAATAATAGCTATGTACTCTTTAAAATGCTAATGGGTGCCAAAAAACTCAAATAATGCTAATGGGTAAAGTCAACTCACCTTGACACGCGCTAAATTAGTGAACCGTAGATTTCTATATAAAAATCTCTTTAACGATTTTTCTATTTCGATAGTATTTAACTAACACGATCTTTGTTTTTATACAGGGTGTTTGGTACATCGTTTGCCCAATTATAACGGCAGATAGGTTGAGTCATTTGCTATCTTCTCAAGCCTAGAAAAAAAAATTGGCCATAGTTTTATTTACTACAGCGCAAGTAAAAATTTGAAATTTACTAAAAACTGACATAGTGATGAAAAAAAAAAGTTCGCAAAATTAAAAATTTCTAGGCCTGGGAAGATAGCAAATGACTCAATCTATCTGCCGTTTTAATTTGGCAAACGTACCAAACACCCTGTATACATGTAGGAAAATGATGTGAATGAAGAGTGAATTTAAGTAATGTATAACATATTTAAATGTAGGTACCTACTATAAATAGATAAACTGAGGAAGTCGACATATTACACTTTCTATTTAAAAACTTAAAACATCTCCAATCCATATTATCTTTATTTAAATTAACTATGAGGAACAATATCTTTGGCAAAAAATAAATTGGTAAATTTTAGCTTTAGAATAAAACTAATATTACTTATAATTATTGTTCATTGAAAATTGAAAGCAACAATATGATACTCAGCAAAGTAATATTTTTATTAACGGATGAACCATTATTTCTTTGTTCTAGAGGTTTTTGATCTTGATGGACGGATTTTCTCCAGCGAGCTTTTACTTCTTTAGAGCCGAGCAGTTTTCCGTGACGGAACTCTGCGCACTGCACTGTCACTGTTGGTGGCACTCCCGAAAATATCAGTCTTGAACTGGTTTTTCTCAAAGTTTGGGACCCCTTCATTTCCTCCACCTCTCGTCCGTTAATGTACCATCGAAATTCTGAATCCCTTGCACCTCTGCAATACGCTAGTATCTCATCTCCTTCACCAAACTCTTCTGCGAGACCTTCCAGCAAAGGTCTTTTGTGCTTGTGACCATGAACCTCCATGTAAGAGGATCGAGTTTCGAATAAGTACGGCGGTGAACTCCTTTCAATGTCACATCTATATAAACCGGATGCGTCTTCGGTCAAAGCGCCAAGCTTGAGACTGCAGGCTGTCGGTCCACAGGAAACCAAGTCCACTTTACCAACTCCGAGTATTGGAAATGACATGGTGCTTGGTGTTTTGCCAGGTTTGTAGCGGAAAAATTCCGTCGGCCCTTTAAACCAGCTAAGCATGGTAAAGTTGGCATCGTATCTGCATTCGATGATGACTTCGTCTTGGCCCGGAGGGACGTCGTGTGGTACGATGAAGTAAGTGATGTTGAACGGTTGCGCCTGCGCGGCCGCGATCGTGATCATCGCAAGCGCAAGCGTCAGCATGGTGCCTGGACGCGCGCGAACATCACACTGCGCCCTCGCCGGGCCCAACGCTCTCTTAATTAAATCGTTTATTAAGCTAACACTCAACTGCCGTATCCCTCCGAGTATCAGGATATATTTTTTGTCGCTTTCAATGGATAGACAAAATTTAAATTGGTAGTTGGAAATTACTGGGGTGATTATTAATAAATAACATGTGTTGGGGATGATAATTATAGTTATTTGTCTAATTAAACTAATGGACTATGGGGGACCCTTCGGCTCCCGTTTTTCAATTATGTTGCACTTGGCCTTTTGAAGTTTAAGTAAAATATCTTAACACTGGACTGGACCAGATCTCATAAACGGTATATATAGTTAATAATAAAAAGAACTTACTCATTGTTCAATTTTATTAATTAATAAAAAAATCCCAAGTACTTACCTACTAAATCTATAATTTAGATGTATCTGACAGACAGCGGTGATAGGGTTAAAGGTAGGTATAAAAGTTGTCGTCAGACTAACGCTTTTTATGTGTCATCCGAACAAGACAAGCACTTGCTGGTTAAGTACCTACTATGATTTAGCAATTGGGCAAGTTGAATCTTATAAGCAAGTTACATTCCTTAGGTATACGTCCAAGAACTCGATTTGTATTGGGTATTGGCTGCCATTCGCTAATTTTAATGGTGAATAGAATTTAGGAATTATATTACCTTCTGACGATATAAAATACTACAGACAGTACATACATCTGTTTATCATCGGTGTGAATCATTTATAGTAATTTCCTGGAAGTGATTGTACAATACAGAGAACGAGTAAATAAAACCGTTTTCCCACATATTTGGAATCTTATGTGAGGGTTTAGGTAACACTACATATTGACCCAACTAAAATTGATTGACAAGTTTAACTTGACTATACTACAAATTCTATTATACATAATTATAATGTTCCGTTGTTGTTGATCTATATATGTTAGATTACAGAAATGATTAACAATTCAGACTCGTAAGACATACTTTGGATTGAATGTACCTCATATGCTTATTATCGTATCGTATCTGATATATAATTTTCTGTGGTATTTATCTACATTTTTGTTTCGAGTTATGAGATACCAGTCCAGTTAAAGATATTAAGCTATTTTGAGAGTAAGTTCCTATTTAAGCATTGAAAATCATTTTTTTAGAAAAGTTTGACCTCAGTTCGGTTGGAGTCATACCGGTCAAATCTCGCGTGCCCACGCGCTGCCGCTGTCTCGGAAACAAGACATTAGGTACAATATTGAAGTAATCATCTTAAGTGATATCAGTGTAATTGAATAATGCATCAGCGTAGTAACTGGCGATTAAGGTTTATGTGAGCAGGATATCTTATATACAGTTTGATTCTGGCAAACAATTATTGTAAAAGATAAAATTATCGTATTCCAGTTCGCCTTACCTCATTTACCTGATTAAGTATTAAATAAAAACAAAAATAAACTTACCCATGTTCGCAATTATAATATAGCACGAAGTGCCTGTCTTCCTGAGAACACCTTGTACCCAGCAGTGGATGTGGACGTGGACACATGGACTGAGAAGAAAGGAGATAACGGTGGTGAATGAGTATAGCTCACATATATTTCTCCTGCATTCTCATTCTGACCAGCCATTGGTTTAGGTATGGTTATTATAAGCAACTAAATTATTGGACTTTTAAATACAATACTGCTTAGTATGGTGATGTGATAATCTAGTCTTACACGAATCGTTTTTCTAAACAAGTCCGAATCACGATATAAGGTATATTTTACCTTTCGGTAATTTTGACATTTGGACACGTTCAGACACCACTAGTATTGCCGAGGATACTGCCGAAAGTGGGTTATAACATATTTTAATGCCGTGTAAGTTTTCCACATACCCGCATTTTATCGTTTTTGTTAACCCGAAAAGTAGGTTGTGATCAAGTTGTGATTCAGCTGTCACACAAAAGCTCTAAGTAATTATGTCATTGAATATTTAACCTAAAAATAATTTGTTGCCGCAAGTAAAAATTGTTCGTAGGTGTTTTTAATTTGCGGCGTCCGATGCCAGGAATTTTTTCGAGGTTGCCTTCGCCTGGCACGGGCAACCTGCCTTCAGCTCAGGGTCCGCACAGTTATGGCATGCCCGCTCCAAAAAGGTGCCACCCCCTCTTGCGCCGGAAACAGTCAAGTCAAACAGCTGGGATACTAGCTAGGCTTATTGTTATTGAAATGGTAAACATTACGGTTACCACCAGTTTTGACATTGACAGATACGCTCGCGTCTACGTAATTTACATTCTATACATCTCGCTTGCACTAATATGCGAGTACGAGCGAGATGCATAGAAAGTAAGTTATCTACTTTTAGACGCGAGCGTATCTGTCAATGTCAAAACTGGTGGTAGTGGTTCTTAAACATTATGGCCACATTCAACCCAATATTCCACGTAAACCATGGTTTTTCAGATTCCGAGTCTATCCTAAATGGGTCACGTCTACAATTTGTCGATTACGCTTGGGGCCAGTTTGTACCCCTGTATTTCTTGCCAAGATACGGGTCCGGGATACGTCACTGTGCGAATGTGGGTTAGACGAAGGCACCGTAGATCACATTTTCTTCTCCTGTCCGAGATTCAGTTACTCTTTGTATGATGTGTTACCTTCAAATATTCCGCGACCCATTAACTTTTACTCACTTCTCACTCTAATGGACCCTCCCCTAACTTCTGTCATTATTAAGTATGTACAAGAACATAATATAAAACTTTAATTATTACAGCTCTTCTATCTATCTATATTTAATTTTTACGTTTTTTTCCTCCATTTCATCCGCTATGTTGCTTGCCTTAACAATCTGTCATCCGCTTTCCGCTCTTTCTCACTAATGTTGCTACTGTGTTAATTGTGTCATGTAATGTATTTGTCTGTGATGTCCACAATAATTTGTTTGTTTTAGGTTCCCGTCTATCCTTCCACAAAAATCAAAATTTTACCGAACATTCTCGTCTCACAAGTCAAAAGTCTATACCTCGACATTGGCAGAATCCACCTTGCTAAATTTAGCAAGGAGTAAAAGCCATTAAAAAAAAAAAAAAAACCCTACCCGTAAATAGTATAGTATAGTATGGTATAGGTACTTAGGTACAATATGAGTACAATCCAATCAACATGGTAGTTTGTCAATGAGATAATGACACAAAATCGTACAGTCAAGGAATTTAAATTCCGACCCATTTCGTACTTTGTCACAGTGACAATCAATATGAAAGCCGCTAGAGACCTCATACGGTTGTCACTGTGACAAAGTACGAAATGGGTCGGAATTTAAATTCCTTGACTGTACCTAGCAGAGCAGCAGTGGCTCAGTTTGGTTAGTACAGCTTGGTACAGCTATCACACTGGTTTCGAATCCGTATGAGCTATTTACCTACAAATTAGGTCTACAAATAACTTATTCAAATTTTAAATACTTAGTTGAAATTATATTACCTACAACAATTCGGTTTAAGTACCGTAAAACGGGGTGAGTAGGTTTCGCGGGGAGAGTTGTGTTATGAATGGGGAGAGAAGGTTTGAGAGGGGGGTGAGAAGGGATTTTAAGGCTACTGCTACAAAAATAATGTATTCCAATTTAAAATGGGGCTATAGTAATAAGCATAATAAAAAAAAATCGATCCAACAATCTTCCAAAATCACCTTTGTATGAAAAACCCTCTCACGCCAAATACGAGGCACTACGGGGTGAGGTGGGTTTTCCTCTTTATCGTCAAAGTTATGAATTGGAACTACCCAAAATAAAATACACTTAATGTACTTAATGTGCTGTACATACTTAGCTTTAATCTATTACACAATAAAT
The DNA here is from genome assembly GCF_963556715.1 of Cydia fagiglandana. Lineage (NCBI taxonomy): Eukaryota > Metazoa > Arthropoda > Insecta > Lepidoptera > Tortricidae > Cydia > Cydia fagiglandana. The sequence continues at coordinate 8,691,059 of NC_085938.1, read as the reverse complement.
TACAAAATTACAGAAAATACAAACGTCCGAACCACTTATTATATACACCATTCAGTTTTCACATATAAAAATAAAATTTTATCGCGGTTTGAAAGTCAAATTTCACCCAACTCACCCCATTTTACGTTACATATTTATTGATTATATCTACCTACGCTAATCCGTCCAATCTAAATTACTTTTTTAATGGTACTAGAGATCAATATTACCGTTGCTTTTTGATTGAATAAGTCCTCGAATCAAATTGGGTAAGTAACTCTTTGAACAAATTGGTTTTGATGATACATAATGCTTTTATTATACTTGGTCAAGCCAATCTTGTCAGTAGAAAAAGGCGCGAATTTCAAATTTTCTATGGGACCATACCCTTTCGCGCCTACATTTTTTAAATTTGCCGCCTTTTTCTACTGACAAGATTTGCTTGACCAAGTATAGTTCTCGTATTGGTCTTAAGTCAGTTAACCATTGTAAATTAAAAGTAAAAGTAGGTCCAGTAGTAATATAACATGTAAAATCGTATCAACGTTTAATCGATTTTCGACTGTGAAAATAATTTCACATCACTATCAATTTTATTGCAATAGGTAAATAATGATTTAAAATTCGATCGCTTTGCTAATTTACTTTTTATTATTATTATTAGATATTGACTTATTGAGGCTTGTTTATTTGATAATTTTAATAGAAAGAACATAATACGTTATAACTACATACTCAGGCACAGCGACCTTGTCAGTAGAAAAAGGCAGCAAATGTAAAAAATCTGGCGCGAAGACAATTAGAATTTCGCGCCTTTTTCAACTGACAAGTTGGATGTCTTTCAGTATATAGTTTATTATAGACATTATAATACCAAAAGTTTTAGTATGTAATTATTAACGGAAAAGTTTCATTCTTTCATTGTCCGGGAAGTGATCATTATCTATTAAGCCATCTTAATTAAATTCATTGTGATTTGTCACGCCGAGTAGCCGAAAATTGAATTAAATTGCCCTGTTATTACTGTTATTAGGCTAATTTTACAAGATGTCATCCTTTGCGTTTTGCGCCATCTATAAGAAACCTTACGCACTAAGTTTATCGTTGCATGGTAAATAGAAAGTGGCGGTCGGTATCATGGGGTGCCAGAGCATTGAGATAGATGGCGCAAATATCAAACATTTACCTTTAGAACGGATGACTTAATTCCTCATTACTTAAAAGGCGTATATTTTAATTTTTTGCTCTTATTACAAGTCACACCCTGTATAAAACTAGCGACCCGCCCCGGCATCGCACGGGTTAAGAAATTATACACCTAACCCTTCCTCAAGAATCACTAGGTAGTATATATAGATAGATGAAAACTGCATGAAAATTAGTCCCGTGGTTTTTGAGTTTATCGCGAACATACAAACACACAAACACACAGCTAGACGCGGCGGGGGACTTAGTTTTATAAGGTGTAGTGATTATAACTTCGACAAAAATAGTTAATTACGGTTAAATAACATACAAAAACAAAAATATCATTTAAAATAACTTCTAAACTCTTTTGACCGAGCGAGCGCGCAGCGCCTCTGTTTCAGCTTGGGCGAAAATGAAATGATACCTTTCTATAGGTAAATTGCAGGTTTATTGTGGTGTGATATGAAATAAATAAAATACAATTTAGATATGGATGATTCTCGCAACGCCATGAAACGAAGGCCTTAATTGAATCTTAATTCGTCCATTAAGATTTAATTAAGGCCTTAACTATATATTTTTTTAATGTTTCACTTTAAAAACCGTTTCTCTAAACTAAATATTGTTATTTTGTTGGACTGTTGGTGGCCTTTTCTAATAAAAGTTAGCAAAGTCCATTAAGCCCTCATTTTTGTTTTCACTTTTAACTGTTTCAATATTCCTTAACACAATGTGATACGGCTCAAATTCGCATGAAGCTTGCGGAGCTGCATCTATTGTTTCCGGAACTAGTGACAACTTTCCTCGTTAAAACTAGTAGTTGGGAGTTCCAAAACAATAAATATAATTTATATTTTCAGGGTATTACAAATCTAGTCTAGCAGGGTGGAAGTAAATTGGTACTTTAGATTTATAATTAACTATTAATGGGCAGTTTTGCTTGTTAGCAGATAGTCGAGTAGAGCAGTGTCCTACCTAGAACCTATCTACACTCAATCATTTTATTTATATCCCGAAAAAGCTATATATACAGTGTGGAAAGATATGTCGGGCCCTGGAGGGAAACTACTTTAAATCATTAAGTTGGCTCATTTTACTTAAAGAAGACATTCCTTTATTTTTAAAAAGAAACTAAGCTGCATTCAAAGATATTTTAAAATTCGCTTGTCTCAACCGGGAATCGAACCGACTAAAACTTCCAAAAAATAAACACTCGCTATTTTTTTCTTCTAGTCGATACAGTTAATGTTAATGAATTAATGATAACATTTCTCCAAGAAACATTAAGTCTTACACTCGTCTCGTCTGTCGTACAAAATATCCATAAAATCGAATATTTAGTACCTACTCAAGAACTACTATTAATTTTAAGACAAGCAAAATTGAAGAAAAATCTTTGAATGCAGTTTTATTTCTTTTTAAAAATATAGGAATGTCTCCTTTAAGTATAATGAGCCAACTTAAGGATTTAAGGTAGTTTCCCTCCAGGGCCCGACTTATTTTTCCACCCTGTATAGCTTAATACAAAGGTCTGGCGTGTACCCTCCTCCGTTAGATCCGAAAATTGTCAGTTTTAATCTGCAGGGCTTAGGTAAGTACTTACTTACTGCGTGTGTCAAGATAATACATGGAATCAAAACTGACCTTTTTTATCCGATAATTCGGTTTTTGATGCATGAAAATAGTTCCTGGCCCAAGATCTGGCACGAGACATTTTATGTTTTCTGAAATAAATAAATAAATGTCTTGGACGGAGACATTTTCAATTTCAATTTTCAAGTTTCCTTCTATGGAAATTTGAAAAGATCTTGAAACAAATAAGATTCCTCGGCTCAAGACCATTTTTAGGGTTCCGTAGCCAAATGGCAAAAAACGGAACCCTTACAGATGTAAGTATACTCGATGCACCGCCAACTATACGGACACACAGATATGTATTCTCAATCGTAGAATCCCAGCGAATATCCATAATGGTCTTGTTTTGCGGGTAAGTTGGCAACTCCCGTTAACGCTCGGTTTCACATAGTTTCTCCGAATTTGTATGAATAATTGGAATAATTTGCCAGGTTATGGCTGTGTTAAGCTGTCTGGTTTGAATTAACATGTTATTTGTCTCGATACATCGTCAGTACAAGGGAAGCCGTATATTTTGTACGATTTTGTCCATATAATATACATTAATGCAATGGAAAACTCTATATTTTCTTTGGCCTGCATTTTTTTGCGAATTTACTAAATATCACCTTCCTTTCCGTTGTTCGCGCTTTACGGATAACTTCATAACGGCGAAGATTAGCATTATCACCAAGCATTGTAACAAATTTAAAATGACGTAACATTATATAGTTAATTATTCACATAAGACGTTACTAAGTGGGCTGGATACGTGTTGGCTCGCGTGCGGCACGCTATTCCGTGTCCGTATGAAAAATGGGGGGTTATGCGTTTGATTGTATCTGGCTGTCTTCGGGTTAGATTGGTAGATCTGTTGCGAATTGGGTCTGTTTGTGTTCAAATGAAAGTGTTTAAGGGCTTTTGTGCGCATTTATTTTCTAGCGCTGATAATTTTCCCGCAGTTTACAATTCATTTCAACGTTGATAAGATTTATGTACCTATTATATATATGCTTTTCTAATAAAATTACCTAACACAAATGTCCTAAATAGGTATTATAATATAAATAAGATTATCTTTATTTAGCTCTACTTTTCTAAAGAAAGATGACATGGCTGTTTTGGCGTAATTCGTATATTCATTAGATATATTATAAGAGATAGTGATATTGATTTCTAAAAAAACATGGACATTTTATAACCAATTTCACCAGAATATAACTATGTGCTAAAAATATCCTCCAAATATTAATAGCCTTATGAGTAAGTACTCGCCATTTAATCGCTTTTAAATTTCCACTCAAGCTAGCCGAGTGAAAGGCCAATGCATCCCCGCAGAGTGCAGACTATCTAAACGAGCCAACTTCCCGACTACAATCAGTGCGGGGAAGATTGAAAAAACACGCGATAAAAACGAAATTCCTCCTCATTACCATTTATATGGGAAAACTTGTGATCTCCAACAACTTAGACTCTAAATAGTTGGCAAAGGATTGAGAACTTTATACAATTTACATAGGGAATTATGTGCATAGCTTACGGACTCGGAACAAAATGTTTTTCCACAGTCGGAGGTTGCAATTTTTCAAAGAATTTCTTTCTCTGCGAGGCTTTACATATTCCGATTTGTGTTCGTTTTAAATGGAGTTTAACTTCACGAGATACTTAACGGGTTTGCTAATACAACTAGGTATAACGAAAAACGTACAAATTTTACTCGCTTTTGTTTTTAAACAATCGTTCTCTGTTTCCGCTACCCAAAGGTTGTCTGGAAGAGATCGCTCTTTAGCGATAAGACCGCCTGTTGTCTGCCTCTACATTTAATCAATTGTATTTTTCTTTTGTATCTTTTTACTGAGGTGTGTCAATAAATAGTATTCTATATATCTATCTATCTACATACATTCGTAGGTACATCGTACATCCGTTACATACGTTACATACAATGATTCGGTGTAAGTAAATTATTTATACCCGTAAAAAGACATAAATGAAACGGGTGTGTTCTGGGTGAATGAAAAAAATACAAAACCAGGCAAAACCGATGTATGCGTAACTTCTTTACCAACATACTGGAATAAGTAGGTTTTTATTTATGATTTCGTTGAAAACCTGCCTTAGTATTACCCTAGAAATATCAATTTCAACTTCCTAACGGTCCATGTCTAAGCCGCATAAATCAAAGCCTGGCTTATCAGACGCCGTGTACAGGGTTATTAAAATTGCAACTTGCTCTTTCTCGCGTGCATGTTTTTGTAGAGCCAAAGCGAGACGGTTGTGGTCATCACCAAGACGGAAGTGGACATGAGTTATGAGGTGTGGGTTCGCACTACAGCGCAAGCCGTAGATTCAGTTACTGGATTAATGTAGTGGAAGGAGGTATTTTATAACTTAATACATTAAGTTGGTTTGAAACGAAAATTGAGACTAAATGGACAAGGGGATGCATTTAGTGAAGAAAACCAATTCCAATTAGGTACTTACCAATACTATAATTTTTTTGCGCCTAATGTCGCTTCGCTAAGCTCTTCGCTTGCGTGTTTAATTACATTGCGGTTTTTGATCGGTCGGTCGAATTGGACGTAACCAACCGTCCGCAATGTAACTAAAATCGCATGTGAGTTCGCGCGCCATCGAAATCAGCCCTAAGAGTTCCTTAATTTTTTCTAGGATCGATAGACGGTAACATCATCAGATCCTATGCCGATGGGACCAACTAAAGTACATATATCCTTAAGAACATCCTGCTTCTAAATATTCAAGTCTGCTAAAAATTGGCAGCAATTATTACAAGGACAATAAAAAAACCGGCCAATGCGAGTCGGACTCGCGTTCCAAGGATTCCGTACATTAAGTCCGACTCACGCTTGACTGCACATTTCTAATAGGTTTTCCTGTCATGTATATGTAAAGAACTATTTTGTGTGTAAGTATTTTTTTCAACATTTTTGACCCAGTAGTTTCGGAGATAAACAGGGGGGGGGGGGGTTGGTAATTTTTTGGCTATTTTCTTAAATAACTTCTAACCTATATAATTTAAAATTTTGCTTAATGAGAGACTGAGACGCAATGACATTTGACAAAGAAATTGGACAGGTGGATTACCATCCTATGCAGGCGTATCTCACTCCGCGATTTCGTCGCTTTGCTACAGGTAGCTAAAAGTACATCCGTTTGACCCCAATTTTGGGGTTTGCCATAAACCGCGCGTGGCGCTGTCGCCACCTTGCGGCCATATCTGCCCTGAACGTAACAGAAGCGTTTTGTTAGAGAGTGAGTCTTCTGTACCTAGTACTATTATTTATTCTGAGCCCTAAGTAACGTTACTAGTACCTATTCGTAAAGCGTTACGTTTCGTTCCATTGGGCTAATACGCCGTGAATGCGCCGTGCTTCCCCCATTGTTTTCATATACTCGCCTCTAAATCGCGAAACTTCATGTGCGAAGTACTACAAAATGCAGGCACAAGGATGAAGATGTCTGGAAGGGCCTGGAATGGTCTTGGACTCGATGGAAATGAATGTCTAAGTACCTATTCAGTCGAGAAAATTTAATCAGACATTGCACACAATGTTCTGAGAAATGTAGGTTTAGTAGACACTAGACAGCCGAGTAGAGTTTTGATACCTACTACAAGCCGGACTTACGCTTTTAAGACCATTGCTATTACTTATAGTGGGATAGATAGGCAAAAAAGTTCTCGACTGACCACCATGAGCTACAAAATATATAAAAGAAGATACTAAGTCACGGAAAGAAACTTGATTAACGAATATACAAGCGTATTCGGGAAACGAGATAATCACAAGATCTAGAGACGATATAGAGATCAACTAGATTTACATTAGATATCGACTAGATGTGACTTGGATATCTAAGTCATAACTTGTCGAAATCGTTCAAGAGGACCTCCAGAATCGCGGAAACGTCAAATTTGACATATCTATCTTACAGATATCTTTAAATTATCCATATCGTAACTTGTTGAGGTCTAGTAGAGATCTAATTCATTTCCTGAATCGAGCCGATAGGAAGCGAAATTTTACTCCCATTGCCATCCACCCCTGCGTGAGATGTAAGTACGGTCGAAAGTATTAATTTATGACCCATTCCGTACCTTTGTCACAGTGACCATCAATAGACCTCATACTATTGTCACTGTGACAAGGTACAAAACGGGTCATAAATTAAAACTTTAGACTGTAGGTACCCATCAACATGGCACACACTCCATATGCCCCGAACCCATTTTCGAACTGTACCTAAAACTACTGTACCTATTGTGAATGTTGAATGTTGAACGACAGCTGAATCTCTTCTGCGCCCAATTACACTATCAAATAAATGGGTAAACAATAAGGGTAAAAAGGCCAAGCATAATCTTTACACAAGCTTTTACCACGGAGTGACACTTGTCGAGGGGCGCCGATAGCGGTGACACTGACAGGTGATAAGCGGAGCCAAGTGATTTCATTAACATTATCATCCATAGCTCACTGGCTCAGAAGAGATTGCTTCGCGCTAATGGTTATTTGGTCTTCATTTGTTGTGAATTTAGGATTAATTTTTAATGGGTTTTGTTTCATAATTGTGCAGTAGTTACTAGTTAGTAGTTACGTTTCAATTGGAGGGTTGATTTAGGCTCACTTGCACCATCCCACTAACCCGGGGTTAAGCGGTTAAACCGTTAACCTAGTGTCAAATTGTACTGGTAACCATGGTAACTTTAGGTTTGACCGGTTAACCCCGGGTTAGTGGAATGGTGCAAGTGGGCCTTAGGTAACTAAATAATTTGGATTCCACCTTCTTAAATAAAACAACAACAAGAGCAGCCGATGCAACGGAGCCACGCCATTTTGTCGACTAAATAGTGTTTAGTTTTAAGTTTATAAAATACATTATGTATGTTAGTCTGTAAGGTATTTGTAATACTTATGGGCCTAAACTAAATACTTACCTAAATAATAAATAAAAACTCTCCTTTGAAATTAAATCAAAACCAATTTACCATCGTAATGAAATTAAATACAAGAACATGTTATGAAATTGGACGGCGGCGAAAGAGAAAATACGTTCTGGTCGTTTGCTTTGATCGTGTCTACAAGTACTTAGCTCATGTCCCGCTGTGCGGCCAATTGACTTCGTCGCGTTTCAGACCAGTAACTGCAATACCTAAGAACGCTAGGTTCCAAGATGACACATTTTCCTTACGTAAAACTAACTTGTAGATAGTGTCGCAACACAATTTTTATAGTTATTATTCATAGCCAGGCGGCTATGAAAATGGTCAAATGATTATGATTATGGTAACGATAACGGCACCGATCATGAGACATTTGTGAAAATTTGGGGTATTTTTGATATTTCACCGACACCTGGACCCCTATTCGACAAGCGACGTTTGACGTATCGTGTTGATCTCCCGTTGATGTGGGAAAAATCATAAGTTCTCGAATACGTACAATGTCATAATTTGACATTAACAATCCACAGTTAGGGTGACAAGCAAACCAAACCGAACCACCCTTAGTTTAGAGTTGAGTTTTGGTTGTATAGCCTGACAAGTTCTTTTTTAGCCCTGATATAATGTCGCTACAAACAGCTTACATATAGCAACAATACGTGTACGTCATGAATAGTCGGGACAGTGTGTATTGGCATCGTGCAAGAGCGAGTGAGGTATACAATTATGTACATGTGAGTTGTAGAAGTATGTTTCCCAATCGAAACCCAATCGAAAGAGCATGTTTAGTTGATAATTAAGTATGAATAATTTACCTATCCGCCATAATTTGATTCTAAATATTCGACCTCCGTATATATATTTACCAGATTCAGTCACTCGTGGTGGTAATGGCTCATTCTTATAATAAATATTTTTGATTATAGCACTAAAGACGCCTTAAATGAGAAAAATAATAATTTAATAATTAATATTCATATTTAGTACAAAACTAACCAGTTTATTACAAACTCACTATGAAAATCAGTACCCGTCATGTCAACAAATAATTTCACAACATTGTTTAATGGAATGCTACTGAATCCCGTATCCTTTTTCTGTCGCAAGTATTTTAATGTATTTAAAATTATTTGTTTAGCATCGGTGTGAATTTTTTTGGGCATTTTGATTGCAAAATCTATTATTATCCTGAAATATTTACAATCATTTTCGATTTGTTTACATCGGTGACATTCAATGACTTTCAATGTCGGATGTCAAACAAAATAATTGCCATTAAAATAAATTAGTTCCATCGAAAATCCGCAACGTGGCGAGGGCTAAAAAGGAACTTGTTAGGCTTTACCAAAGTATATTATCCACCGTTGCTGGAATCAACACTCAGTATGCAATAAAATCAATATTGCAGCATCTAAACACGTATCAGGCAATCAATATTGCAGCATCTAAACATGGCATAGAACCAACAATCTGTAGATGGATTGGTACTATGCTAAATAGCCGACTAATAAAATCCTCCCTTATGGGAGATGAAATATTAGCTACGGCTACGAAGGGTTGTCCACAGGGTGGGGTTCTCTCACCAACTCTCTGGAGTCTGGTAGTTAACTCACTGTTGGAAGAACTAAACAAAGGCCCAATACATACGGTAGGGTACGCAGATGATTTAGTGATTCTTGTAAACGGGAAATTCCCGGGAACAGTATCGGAAATCATGAATAAAGCACTGAAGCAAGTGGAAAGATGGTGCAACTGTCATCAACTCTCCATAAACCCAGGCAAAACAGTAGTAATACCGTTTACCAGGAAAAAGACCCTTAATGGCATGAAGCAGCTGAAGCTTTATGGAAGGGTACTGGAAATGTCCAATGAAGTGAAATATCTAGGCGTTACACTAGATAAAGAGCTGAACTGGAGAAAGCATGTCGAACTAACAACCACCAAGGCACTTAGAGTGTTTGGAATGTGTAGATCGGCTTATGGCAAAACGTGGGGTCTAAACCCAAAGGTACTAAGATGGATCTATACCATGATGGTAAGGCCTATCATCTTGTACGGATGCCTGGCATGGTGGCCAAGGACACTAAAGAGCACATGCAGGGATGCCCTTATGAAAATACAAAGAACGGCATGCATGGCTATTACTGGTGCGTTTAGAACGACGCCAACAGCGGCGATGGAGGTACTGCTAGACCTCTCGCCGCTACACCTAGTGATACAATCTGAGGCGCGGAAATCGCTACACAGGTTGACCCTAACAGGACTCTGGAGCGATAGCAAGCCAAAGACCAAACACACAAACATGGAATGCGACAATTTCATGGAAAGGATTACGAACATGGGCTGCGATAAGATGCAACCCAAGTTTGTGTTCCATAAGAATTTTAACGTTAAAATTCCAACAAGGGCTGAGTGGACCGAAGGTCTTGAAGCACCAATCTCTGATGAAAACGACATTATATGGTACACAGATGGGTCTAAGACAGAATCTGGTACGGGGGCAGGCATTTATGCAAATGACTTTAGTAGTAGCATAAGCATGGGCAATTACGCCACTGTCTTCCAAGCCGAGACATTCGCTATAATTGCCTGTGTTCATGAGAATATAGTTAGGCGAACCCAAGGGAAGAATATCTATATACTCAGCGACAGTCAGGCCGCTCTCAAAGCGCTCGAAGCTCCCAGAGTGGACTCTAGACTGGTATATAATGGCGTCCAAGCTCTGAACCAGCTTGGAAGGCAAAACAGGGTGCAACTGGTATGGATCCCAGGGCACGAGGGATTCATAGGCAATGAAAATGCAGATGAACTCGCCAGAGCCGGATCTGCAAGTAACCTTATAGGTCCGGAACCATTCGTGGGGCTCTCACAGGGAACCATCACAACGGCTATTAAAGACCATACCAAGACTAAACACCAGGAAGAATGGGATAGTCTGAAGGGTCTAAAGCATGCAAAGCTCTTTATGCAAGGATAGACTCCGGCTGGAGCAAAAAGCTTTGGAAACTTAGCAAAAGACAACTCCAAATCATAACGGGGGTGTTTACTGGCCACTACGGGGTCAAAGGATTTCTGGCCAAGATGGGACACTCTGACAACACCGATTGTCGTATGTGTGGCGAAGAGGAAGAGACAGTAAGACACTTAATGTGTGAATGTCACGCCCTCGCCAGACAAAGAATGAAGGACTTTGGAGCAGGATACCTGGAACCAAAGGACTTTAAAACGCTACCCATGAGCTCCATCATCCGACACATGGATATGGTGGGAAAAGCTCTTGAGTAGTTGACGGATCTCTTCTAGGGGGTAACTGCACAAAAGATCCCTATGGGTCGAAGTGTATCCGCAAGGGCCCCCGAAAACAATAAGATAAGATAAGATGCAATAAAATCAACTGTTGATTTGACGTGGATGCGAAATCTGACATGTACAATGTCGAATTGGGCCCCTGAATAATTTCCATCGCTTTGGGCGTTAAGTTTAAAAGTTGAATGAATTATTTAGCTTTTATGTTTTCGACGTGTATAGGTACGGGAATTAAACTAAAACAGTTTTCGCAAACATTTTTTTAAATCATGAATAAAAGTGGTAAGGCGCCATTTCTTTTAATACCTACAGACAGAAAAAGCGATATCGGGGTTGATCTCACAGTTAAGTTGTGCAGTATGAGTTGCCTACATATTCACCGCGCGGGCGAAGACTTGAAAACCATCTTGCATAATTTATCCAAAATGCGAATCCTTTCTAAAATTGTGTCACATAGGTATAGCCCTAGCACAGGCCCCAGTTTTTTTGGGCTGTTACTGGCGGTGGTTTCAATTAAAATGTTATAATTTAGAAACAATGAAAAAAAAAGATAATAATAATCGAGCCACTTCAAGCTACGACAGTTCTACATCCCCGGCGCCCCACACGCAGAACAAGGATGGGTTTTGTAAAACTTCTCGGACTGTTTGTAATTTTAAAGTAGAGTTGCAGTTGATACGAGCGGGGGCAGCCAGCCGGACGATAATTATGACGAATGGAAGTTTTCGAGTTTAGAATTCGCATTTCGCTTGTTACATGGCAACATGATAAAGGTGTAGCGCACAGCGCGATTCGCCATGTAAAAGTCGATGGCGGGAAAGGTGTGTCACGAACACGAGGAAAGTAGGTGAGCAGAGATCGTGGTAGTAAGACAGTTAGGAGCCATGAGCTTCTAGGAGGCCCAATGCCCCATCAAAAACACATCAGGTGAGTGTTTGCTTTGCCATATTGTTATGTCGACCTAAACGTGCATCATAAGATGGAAAGATGAGGAGACGGTTATAGCATATCGTTCTTTCCGTTAGTAGTAGTCCAATCTTGCAGTGCACAGCACATTTGGTAGTCAAGGAAATTGGACATGCATTTGAGGTGTGTCCGGAAACACACAGGCACGGTCGACTAAGTTGGAGCAACCGTGGCGAGACTATGGGGAAGGTGGAGGTCTCCGGGGGGCATAGCCCCCCCGTCCGGCTAAGTGACTAATGTGCAAATCTGATAAGAGTCACCAGGGATTTGCCCCTGTCTAGACCGGAGCAAGTCGACCGATGCCCAACTTGAGGTGCATAGCCATTTAGCAGCATGAGAATTCCTCATGCAGTGAATGTGGATTAGCTACCACAAAGAGCTCAAGGACATGGAAGGGCACGAGGTAAAACTGATTCATGCATGTAAGTGGCATAGCCACATGAGAGAGGCAAGACCTTATTTTATCTGTATACACATAATTGAGTAGAGTGGAATAAAGTTGGTCGACTCATCTTTCCATTCTAATGATATAAATGTGTAAATTATATATATTCATGCCGTCCATATGTATAGGTGAACCCAGCAATTAGTATTTCATACATATATTGTAGAGGAGGGACGACAAAAGGCATGTAAAGGATGACTCATGCTAGACCGGGACGTGCCCGGGCCGGGGCGCCCGACGCTTATTTTCCTATGACAGGAGACGGTGATAACGTGACGCTTTCTATAGAAAACTGAAGTATCGGACGTCCCGGCCCGGGCCCGGACGGTCCGCGCCGGACCGTTCTAACGTGAGTCATTCTTAACTGAAATATTTAAATCTAGGTAGATCTCATAGGGGGAAAATTTCAAAACCATCTAGCATAATCGACATACGACATACGACAGTTCTACATCCCGGCGCCCCACACGCAGAACAAGGATGAGTTTTGTAAAACTTCTCGGACTGTTTGTAATTTTAAAGTAGAGTTGCAGTTGATACGAGCGGGGGCAGCCAGCCGGACGATAATTATGACGAATGGAAGTTTTCGAGTTTACAATTATCATTTCGCTTGTTACATGGCAACATGATAAAGGCATGTAAAGGATGACTCATGCTAGACCGGGACGTGCCCGGGCCGGGGCGCCCGACGCTTATTTTTCTATGACAGGAGACGGTGATCACGTGACGCTTTCTATAGAAAACTGAAGTATGACGTCCCGGCCCGGGCCCGGACGGTCCGCGCCGGACCGTTCTAACGTGAGTCATTCTTAACTGAAATATTTAAATCTAGGTAGATCTCATAGGGGTAAAACTTCAAAACCATCTAGCATAATCGACATACGACATACGACAGTTCTACAAATCTACATCCCGGCGCCCCACACGCAGAACAAGGATGGGTTTTGTAAAACTTCTCGGACTGTTTGTAATTTTAAAGTAGAGTTGCAGTTGATACGAGCGGGGGCAGCCAGCCGGACGATAATTATGACGAATGGAAGTTTTCGAGTTTACAATTCACTGTTCGCATTTTACATGGCAACATGATAAAGGATGACTCACGCTAGACTAGGTCGGCGCCGCGCTTCATTTTCTATGGAAAGCACCACGTGATCACCGATCAGCCGTCATAAAAAATTACATGTCGGACGCCTCGGCCCAGGCACGGCCCGGTCTAGCGTGAGTCATCTTTAAAGGTACCTATGTAATGTCATCATCATCATCATCATCATTTCAGCCATTCGACGTCCACTGCTGAACATAGGCCTCCCCCTTGGACCTCCATTCGTACCGGTGCTCGAATGCTCGAATGGAGACCACGGACTAGCAAGCGCAGCGTAGGACATCCACCCACAAGATGGACGGACGACCTTGTTAAGGCCACCGGAAGACGCTGGATGCGGGTCGCTTCCAACCGGTACGAATGGAGGTCCTATGTAATGTAATTGAAATAAATAACATGATAAAGTCATGTAAAGGATGACTCACCCTAGACCGGGCCGTGCCCGGGCCGGGGCACCCAACACTTGTCACTTGTGATCACGTGACGCTTTCTATGGAAAAATTAAGTCTCGGACGCCCCGGCCCGGGCCTGGATCGTTCTAACGTGAGTCATTCTTAGCTGAAATATTGAAATAGGTATAGATCTCATTAAAGCGACTATTGAAACATATGGGTTATTTTATTTTTATTTATTTTTTTATTATAAATGGGCTTACTCATGGCCACAGACTAGCCGAGGCGTAGACGTGGCCTACGATGGAGCCACTAATGGATGGATTTAAACTAATTGGTTATGTATGACATGACGATTTTATAATAGGTATACATATATCTATTTAATGGCATTTCAATGCTTTGATTAATTTAAATTTAATTATATCAGGAAAAAAGTGATGGTATGTATTCATATTCATATTCTTTTATTCATAAAATTACAAACTTTACATGGCAAAAGGGTAATTAATACTTATATAGTTAGGTCGATTTCGATTAAACTTCATATATATGTATTCCAAAACGACTATTACCGTATTTATTTTGTGTATGATAATTTTTAAGAAAAAAAACCGACTTCTATGGGGGCCGGTGAAAGATTATTGTAGATGGTACACTATGTAGAAAAGGAGGTAAAACCACCCACTTTTCTACTAGCATTTCGCTTCTGTAAGGGTCGTAGTTCTAGCCTAACCTAACCCACTTTTCTGATAGCAGTTCGGTTCTGTGAGGATCGCAGTTCAAACCTAACCTAACCCACTTAACGGCGCATGCGGTGCGGTGTACGGGGGTTTAAGCGGGAGGGGCTAGTAAGATTGGCATCATCATACTTATATACTTACACATTTTATGGTAGGTAATCATAGTGGTTTATTTAGTTAAGGTATCATAGTGGTTTTCCGGGTCAAGGTCCGGGTCCGAGTCCGGGTCTGAGTCCGGGTCCGAGTCCGGGTCCGAGCCCGGGTTCGAGTCCAGGTCCGGGTCCGGGTCCGAACCGGATCCGGGTATGAGTCCGGTTCTGGGTCCGAGTCCGGGACCCAGTCCAAGTCAAAATCGAAATTCGTAATCACCAAATGTGTACTATGCGTTGTTGAAGAGTTCTATTCTGGTCATCATAAGCAGTTCCATTTCATCAAATGCGACAGTTTTTAATGTAAATGCTTGATTTTATGATGAAAATACAAAAAAATCTATGCGTATGCCTTTAATATTTGAGGAGTTCCCTCGATTCCTTATGGATCCCATCATCAGAACTCGAGCTTGACAAAAATGTGGCTTAAAAACTTAACTTGCTTAACAAACATAACGAAGAGGAAAAATCGCCAAACGTGAACTATGCGTCGTTGAAGAGTTCTGTTCTGATCATCATCAGCAGTTCCACTTCATCAAATGCGACAGTTTTTAATAAAAATGCTTAATTTTCTGATGTAAATACAAAAATCTCTATACGCATGCCTTTAATATTTGAGGAGTTCC
This sequence comes from Cydia fagiglandana, assembly GCF_963556715.1. Lineage (NCBI taxonomy): Eukaryota > Metazoa > Arthropoda > Insecta > Lepidoptera > Tortricidae > Cydia > Cydia fagiglandana. The sequence continues at coordinate 8,675,586 of NC_085938.1, read as the reverse complement.
CTCGATTCCTTATGGATCCCATCATCAGAACTCGAGCTTGACAAAAATGTGCATTAAAAACTTAACTTGCTTAACAAACATAACGAAGAGGAAAAATCTCGAAACGTGAACTATGCGTCGTTGAAGAGTTCTGTTCTGATCATCATCAGCAGTTCCACTTCATCAAATGCGACAGTTTTTAATGAAAATGCTTAATTTTCTGATGTAAATACAAAAATCTCTATACGCATGCCTTTAAGATTTGAGGAGTTCTCTCGATTCCTCATGGATCCCATCATCAGAACTCGAGCTTGACAAAAATGTGCATTAAAAACTGAACTTGCTTAACAAACATAACGAAGAGGACAAATCGCCAACCGTGAACTATGCGTCGTTGAGGAGTTCCGTTCTGATCATCATCAGCAGTTCCACTTCATCAAATGTCACTCTTTTGGATGTATATGCTTGATTTGATGATAAAAACCCAAAAATCACTATATGTATGCCTTTAAGATTTGAGGAGTTCCCTCGATTCCTCATGGAACCCATCATCAGAACTGGGTTTTGACAGAAACGGGACCAATCTGTATGCATATACATTCAATCGAAAAAATAATTTTCAAAATCGGTCCAGTAATGACGGAGATATGGAGTAACAAACATAAAAAATAAAAAAATAAAAAAAATAAAAATAAAAAAAAACATACAACCGATTTGATAACCTCCTCCTTTGGGATTTGGAAGTCGGTTAAAAATAAATGCCTAGTGTGATATTATTAAGGCTATACACGGTGTAACATGAGTAAACCGAATAATTTTAACAGCGTATTCCTGATCATATTTAGAGACAAAAATGTCCTATAAACTTTTTTGAAATTCGCCTAATTTAAGAGATATTATTAATTTAAAAAAACACAAGTTTTTATTGTTACTTAGTGTTAAAGGCCTTTTTGATGGTGACGTTGCTGCTATGGGACGTAGTCTAAATATCCTTATTGATAGATGTCAAAAAATGACAAGTAACACTTTGCAAAAAGTAGGTAATACGAAAAAAAAAATGTAAAAATCAATTTTAAGTGACAAGTTTACCTATAACATTTATTTTTTATGTACAAATACATCCAAAAAATTGAAAAAACAAAACAAAAAAAAAATTTTTTTTTGGCGAAATTCACCTAAACTCATATTACATTTTTTACTTCTTTTGACCTCAGAAATGCGTGGTTAAAATTATTCGGTTTCCTAATGTTACACCGTGTATACTATAAGGGTTTAAAAAAACAATACCCTTTTATTTAGCGTACATGTACGAGTGTTATGACTAGGTACTTAATTGTTTAATATATTTAAAATTAAAATTTCAATAATTAAATACCGGGTGTGGCCTGTAACATGAGCAAATAATCAGAACATAGATTGTACTCCTCAAACGGTGACACTTTTGTTCAACAACTTTAAAAAAATATGAAGTATTTAGACTCCCTAGTTTTCATACAAAATAAATATTATCTTCAATGGACGCCATCGCCACGCCATATCATTGTGATTGACGTTGCTTGTCAAGCCTTAAACATAACAAAATTCGCAATACATTGCGTCTTTGAATAACCTTTAAAGTGTTTTAAAAATCAAAGTACAAGTTATTTTCAAAAGTCGCTGAACAAATGTTGATCAGTATGAGGAGTACAGCCTACAGTTACATTTTTTGCTCATATTACAGGCCACACCCGGAATATAATATCATCATCTTCAAGTCTACGTCAAGTTCGTCATGATTCTATTTCCGAATGTCAAACACTTGTTAGAGGGATGACGGGGACTTCCATTTATAAATCCCCGACGAGAAAAGAGGGGTGGTACGAGTTTGACGCCTATGTCTACTGATGTCTGCGATCATATATAACCATGGATACCGCCTTTAGGAACATTACCGTTCAAATTCTCGGGCCAAATTAGCACACATACACAATTACGCCTACATTCAAATAAGACGACGCGTTTACAGAGCCGGTAATCAAAGCTGGTAAACGAAATAATAGTCATCTTTATTACACTAATGGTATATACATAAGTGTAGATGAAATGCATATAATGTCAATAACTACCAATCAGCGACATTAATCCGCTAATAACCTTCTTGCTGTAAGTACTGGCCGCTGAGAATTCGCGGTTCATATTTGATTAGAATATGACTTGGACAGGGACAGATTTATGCCATACATTGAAGAACCAGTCAAATAATTCACGTACATATAATAATTTAATGCAGATTAAAAGATAACTAGTTAAGATGTTGTTATGAAATGACAGACTAACTCAACATAAGTAAATATATCATTTTTGTATAAATGTATTCCGCTATAATAAGTATTTTGTATATTTTATTATCAATCTGTATGGCAGTGCGAATTCACGTTCAGGTATAGTCTGTCCGTTTTTCTAAGATCAAGTACGCCGTAGTAAATGTATGGCGAACTTGATCTTAGAAATCGGACAGACTATACCTGAACGTGAATTCGCACTGCCATACAGATTGATAATAAAATATACAAAATACTTATTATAGCGGAATACATTTATACAAAAATGATATATTTACTTATGTTGAGTTAGTCTGTCATTTCATAACAACATCTTAACTAGTTATCTTTTAATCTGCATTAAATTATTATATGTACGTGAATTATTTGACTGGTTCTTCAATGTATGGCATAAATCTGTCCCTGTCCAAGTCATATTCTAATCAAATATGAACCGCGAATTCTCAGCGGCCAGTACTTACAGCAAGAAGGTTATTAGCGGATTAATGTCGCTGATTGGTAGTTATTGACATTATATGCATTTCATCTACACTTATGTATATACCATTAGTGTAATAAAGATGACTATTATTTCGTTTACCAGCTTTGATTACCGGCTCTGTAAACGCGTCGTCTTATTTGAATGTAGGCGTAATTGTGTATGTGTGCTAATTTGGCCCGAGAATTTGAACGGTAATGTTCCTAAAGGCGGTATCCATGGTTATATATGATCGCAGACATCAGTAGACATAGGCGTCAAACTCGTACCACCCCTCTTTTCTCGTCGGGGATTTATAAATGGAAGTCCCCGTCATCCCTCTAACAAGTGTTTGACATTCGGAAATAGAATCATGACGAACTTGACGTAGACTTGAAGATGATGATATTATATTCCGGGTGTGGCCTGTAATATGAGCAAAAAATGTAACTGTAGGCTGTACTCCTCATACTGATCAACATTTGTTCAGCGACTTTTGAAAATAACTTGTACTTTGATTTTTAAAACACTTTAAAGGTTATTCAAAGACGCAATGTATTGCGAATTTTGTTATGTTTAAGGCTTGACAAGCAACGTCAATCACAATGATATGGCGTGGCGATGGCGTCCATTGAAGATAATATTTATTTTGTATGAAAACTAGGGAGTCTAAATACTTCATATTTTTTTAAAGTTGTTGAACAAAAGTGTCACCGTTTGAGGAGTACAATCTATGTTCTGATTATTTGCTCATGTTACAGGCCACACCCGGTATTTAATTATTGAAATTTTAATTTTAAATATATTAAACAATTAAGTACCTAGTCATAACACTCGTACATGTACGCTAAATAAAAGGGTATTGTTTTTTTAAACCCTTATAGTATACACGGTGTAACATTAGGAAACCGAATAATTTTAACCACGCATTTCTGAGGTCAAAAGAAGTAAAAAATGTAATATGAGTTTAGGTGAATTTCGCCAAAAAAAAATTTTTTTTTTGTTTTGTTTTTTCAATTTTTTGGATGTATTTGTACATAAAAAATAAATGTTATAGGTAAACTTGTCACTTAAAATTGATTTTTACATTTTTTTTTTCGTATTACCTACTTTTTGCAAAGTGTTACTTGTCATTTTTTGACATCTATCAATAAGGATATTTAGACTACGTCCCATAGCAGCAACGTCACCATCAAAAAGGCCTTTAACACTAAGTAACAATAAAAACTTGTGTTTTTTTAAATTAATAATATCTCTTAAATTAGGCGAATTTCAAAAAAGTTTATAGGACATTTTTGTCTCTAAATATGATCAGGAATACGCTGTTAAAATTATTCGGTTTACTCATGTTACACCGTGTATAGCCTTAATAATATCACACTAGGCATTTATTTTTAACCGACTTCCAAATCCCAAAGGAGGAGGTTATCAATTCGGTTGTATGTTTTTTTTTATTTTTATTTTTTTTATTTTTTTATTTTTTATGTTTGTTACTCCATATCTCCGTCATTACTGGACCGATTTTGAAAATTATTTTTTCGATTGAATGTATATGCATACAGATTGGTCCCGTTTCTGTCAAAACCCAGTTCTGATGATGGGTTCCATGAGGAATCGAGGGAACTCCTCAAATCTTAAAGGCATACATATAGTGATTTTTGGGTTTTTATCATCAAATCAAGCATATACATCCAAAAGAGTGACATTTGATGAAGTGGAACTGCTGATGATGATCAGAACGGAACTCCTCAACGACGCATAGTTCACGGTTGGCGATTTGTCCTCTTCGTTATGTTTGTTAAGCAAGTTCAGTTTTTAATGCACATTTTTGTCAAGCTCGAGTTCTGATGATGGGATCCATGAGGAATCGAGAGAACTCCTCAAATCTTAAAGGCATGCGTATAGAGATTTTTGTATTTACATCAGAAAATTAAGCATTTTCATTAAAAACTGTCGCATTTGATGAAGTGGAACTGCTGATGATGATCAGAACAGAACTCTTCAACGACGCATAGTTCACGTTTCGAGATTTTTCCTCTTCGTTATGTTTGTTAAGCAAGTTAAGTTTTTAATGCACATTTTTGTCAAGCTCGAGTTCTGATGATGGGATCCATAAGGAATCGAGGGAACTCCTCAAATATTAAAGGCATGCGTATAGAGATTTTTGTATTTACATCAGAAAATTAAGCATTTTTATTAAAAACTGTCGCATTTGATGAAGTGGAACTGCTGATGATGATCAGAACAGAACTCTTCAACGACGCATAGTTCACGTTTGGCGATTTTTCCTCTTCGTTATGTTTGTTAAGCAAGTTAAGTTTTTAAGCCACATTTTTGTCAAGCTCGAGTTCTGATGATGGGATCCATAAGGAATCGAGGGAACTCCTCAAATATTAAAGGCATACGCATAGATTTTTTTGTATTTTCATCATAAAATCAAGCATTTACATTAAAAACTGTCGCATTTGATGAAATGGAACTGCTTATGATGACCAGAATAGAACTCTTCAACAACGCATAGTACACATTTGGTGATTACGAATTTCGATTTTGACTTGGACTGGGTCCCGGACTCGGACCCAGAACCGGACTCATACCCGGATCCGGTTCGGACCCGGACCCGGACCTGGACTCGAACCCGGGCTCGGACCCGGACTCGGACCCGGACTCAGACCCGGACTCGGACCCGGACCTTGACCCGGAAAACCACTATGATACCTTAACTAAATAAACCACTATGATTACCTACCATAAAATGTGTAAGTATATAAGTATGATGATGCCAATCTTACTAGCCCCTCCCGCTTAAACCCCCGTACACCGCACCGCATGCGCCGTTAAGTGGGTTAGGTTAGGTTTGAACTGCGATCCTCACAGAACCGAACTGCTATCAGAAAAGTGGGTTAGGTTAGGCTAGAACTACGACCCTTACAGAAGCGAAATGCTAGTAGAAAAGTGGGTGGTTTTACCTCCTTTTCTACATAGTGTACCATCTACAATAATCTTTCACCGGCCCCCATAGAAGTCGGTTTTTTTTCTTAAAAATTATCATACACAAAATAAATACGGTAATAGTCGTTTTGGAATACATATATATGAAGTTTAATCGAAATCGACCTAACTATATAAGTATTAATTACCCTTTTGCCATGTAAAGTTTGTAATTTTATGAATAAAAGAATATGAATATGAATACATACCATCACTTTTTTCCTGATATAATTAAATTTAAATTAATCAAAGCATTGAAATGCCATTAAATAGATATATGTATACCTATTATAAAATCGTCATGTCATACATAACCAATTAGTTTAAATCCATCCATTAGTGGCTCCATCGTAGGCCACGTCTACGCCTCGGCTAGTCTGTGGCCATGAGTAAGCCCATTTATAATAAAAAAATAAATAAAAATAAAATAACCCATATGTTTCAATAGTCGCTTTAATGAGATCTATACCTATTTCAATATTTCAGCTAAGAATGACTCACGTTAGAACGATCCAGGCCCGGGCCGGGGCGTCCGAGACTTAATTTTTCCATAGAAAGCGTCACGTGATCACAAGTGACAAGTGTTGGGTGCCCCGGCCCGGGCACGGCCCGGTCTAGGGTGAGTCATCCTTTACATGACTTTATCATGTTATTTATTTCAATTACATTACATAGGACCTCCATTCGTACCGGTTGGAAGCGACCCGCATCCAGCGTCTTCCGGTGGCCTTAACAAGGTCGTCCGTCCATCTTGTGGGTGGATGTCCTACGCTGCGCTTGCTAGTCCGTGGTCTCCATTCGAGCATTCGAGCACCGGTACGAATGGAGGTCCAAGGGGGAGGCCTATGTTCAGCAGTGGACGTCGAATGGCTGAAATGATGATGATGATGATGATGACATTACATAGGTACCTTTAAAGATGACTCACGCTAGACCGGGCCGTGCCTGGGCCGAGGCGTCCGACATGTAATTTTTTATGACGGCTGATCGGTGATCACGTGGTGCTTTCCATAGAAAATGAAGCGCGGCGCCGACCTAGTCTAGCGTGAGTCATCCTTTATCATGTTGCCATGTAAAATGCGAACAGTGAATTGTAAACTCGAAAACTTCCATTGATCTTAGAAATCGGACTGGCTATACAGTCTGCAAAATTTACACGGGTACACGAATCGGGTCAAAAATATTTGAATAGGCGGAGTCACAATAAATCCCCACTTTCAGTTCCAATGGAAATATTTTATATGTATATAGCCGGTCAAGCAAGTTTGTCAGTAGAAAAAGGTGCAAAATTAAAATTTTGTTTGGGACCACACCCGTTCGCGCGCTTACATTTTCTAAATTTGCCGCTCTTTTCTACTGACGGAAATGGCTTGAGAGAGAATATGTGACGGTAGAGGGTGGATTCGAATAATCAACATTTTCAGATAATGTGTGTATTTGTTAAATTAATTCAGTGGAAGTCTATCTACATATACGAGACCGGGTATGATTATCTCACGAGTTATATCTCATGAATAGAACATTTATTCTAGATATCTTTCCAGGCATACACTTAATTTCATGTCTCTCTAATTGGACAGCTTTTTTCCATAGTTCTCTGCGAATAGCATCTTGTGGGAATCTGAATGGAAAGTAATGTAAAATGATAATATCAAATTTGATTATTAATTTGGAATAATTACGTAGTTTTTTTTACAATTCCATCTCATGAAATAAAAAAGGAAAATACAAATCTGTAAGAAAGAATTCATTACTACATTTATAATTATATAGAAAATACCTAAACCAAGCACAAGTTAATAAAATAGTCTACTTCATTTGGCATAACACCATCCCTATTATCCTCGCAATTTAAAAAGTCGTATGTTGTTATGAAAGTCGTATGCAGTTGTTACGTTTTAGCTTAGCACGGTAGTATTGAAAACAAATCGTCATGTTTATTCCAAATTTTACTGAAGTTATCTGTTTACTACAAGTGAAAAGTGATTCCACTATCCTTGGTATGAACTAAAATAACTTCTGCACCACTTCACGACACATGAAGACATTTTTAATTACAAAAAAACGTTGTTTTTATAAATCAATTTAGTCATCCGTCACTGACTGTCATCTCGGACGAACTGAAGTTGCGAATCGAATAGTTTGTAAGCACCGCCTACAATCGAATAGTTTACGTTGGGTCATAACTGAGCGGACAGAATACTTCCATGTATATCAGTTCGCTGACTGATGTACATCGCACTTTCCAAATGGATGGCTTAATTTGAACTTAGTTTTTAAATTTTTAAAGGGGCCCACTGATTAACAGTCCGCCGAACGGTGTTGGTCTGTCAGTTAGAATAAAATTTTGACAGTTCCGAACAACTGACAGGCCGATACCGTCCGGCGGACTGTTAATCAGTGGGCCCCTTTAGGCACACTGCCAAAAGCGGAACAATTTCAAGTAGATACCTACTTGTAGGTAGGCATACACAAATACACATAATTACATATATTTTCGTCCCGTTTTTAAGCGATTTTTTTCCGAAAAAGTGGCATATTTTTATTTTGTAGATATCTATTTTCCGATAGTCGAGGGAAGGAACGACAGACCAACAGTCGGACCCATAAATTAAATAAATAACTTTAAGGCGAAGAAGATCACAGACACCTAATGCCATGAGGGTAAGACAGTAGAGGTTCCCAATCGATATTTTGGAATTTGGTACCTTTAATCTAAATTCATAAACACCCGTCAAGTGTGTCAAACTTATGTACAGTCAGCCAAGAAAGTGGTCTACCACTTTTCGACTCTATCAATCAAATGATAGAGTACCTACCTACCTACCCGTACCCGTACCTATACTTCTGTGGTAACACAATCTATACGTAGTAACTAACCTGTTTATAGGTTACATTTTATATGAAAGTTATTCTCATAAACCCGAATAAAATGGTATCCACATTCCACAGGCCTATCAAATCAGTCATTTCATCAGGAAAATAATTGGCGCAAATCTCATCTAGCGTCCACACGTACTTTAATTCACCAATTTTAGAACCATAAACAAACGCACGTACAGATTCTAGCATTCCATAGATACTAGCTTCGAAAATTGGCATTTTTGTGTCCGCACCTCCTGATTCGATCGGGCAATTTAATCAGATTGGCGAAAAATTTACTAATCTGGATACGCCTTAATTAGGATTGTTCATTTTTTTTCAAATGTTCTATTTCGAAAACCATTTCGAGATATAAGGTTTTTAAACAGTTTCCGACATTTGCTGCGATTTAATAATTGAGGATTGAAGATATTTCAACAAATATCCTTATGACCTTAGTTTGACCTTCTCCTGGGCTAAATGTAAAGTCATTGCATAATAAAAGTTATCGAACCATAGTAAATAAATCCGTCACTCACGTATTGTCAAAGTTATCATTGTCATCGATTGTCATAACAAAATTTTTCAGTTAAACCGCTGCGCTTGTTTGTTACAATTTGATTTATAATTAATACCTAAACAGTAATTTCATTGCTTAATAATATATCAAAAACCTTGTTCCTATGTGTGGGAATGATTCACAAAAATAATAGTTCGAATCCACGAAGACCTACGACGTGAAAGATGGTGCCGTGCCGTGAATTAAACTTGGAATACCTACCTACTTCACGTGTTACACACAGTATTGCTGTGAGAATCACGTCGATGTAAGTATAAAATTAATATTAATTTACTACAATTAAGTATTTAAAAGCTCACTTTATTGGTAGGGTCATGGTATCTATTTATTTTCTGTGGTAATGTAGGTAGTATCTAAAGGCAAACCGTTAAACAGAGATGGTGCCTACTAGAAAGAAGGAATATACAAGAATACATAGCCATACTCAAAATTCAGCCTGAAACTGCTTTAAAAAGATATAATTTCTAATTTCCAGGTACATGTTGCAGTTCAAGCTGCTGATATCATGGTGGACAAGACTTAATAAAGAGTTGTGAATAATAAAACATGTTTTTGTTTACCTACTTTTTTATTAATTTGGGAAATATGTTATATATGTTTCCAAAAAAATAGTAACTTTACATTAAATGTATGTTTATCATGTTCTGCACGAGCATCTGACAATGATGGCTTCTTGTTGACCATCCAGAAGAGAAGTGTATGGTTTGTTATTTTTCTCAAAAATGGACGGCAAAGTCGACTTTGCCGTCTAAAAAATCGGTCGCGAAGCGCGTAGTTTATGGTTAGTCAAAAATTAAAAAGTTAAAAACATTGCAGTCTCGATTTTGGGACTGCAATGTTGCATACAAATTCCATTATTTGTCGAGTTCCAAACTTTTTAAAAGTTGAAATGGCCATATCAAATGAAGGCACAGGCCCAATAAACAGCCAAACAGATGATTAGTACCGCGACTATTTAGGTGTCTCAAATAGGTTGGCGTATTTTTGGCAGAAAAATACACTTCTATTTTTTTATTAAAAAAATAAAAAGGCGGCAACGGCTTTTCTCTGTGAAAATATATACAGCAGAACGTTGCTTTTGTAAAATATTTCTATGATATTTATATTTCTTGCACCATTTTTGAGAAAAGCACTATATATGACTCGGCTGGAAGGCTACTTGCTGGCTTCGGATTCAATTAAACGGACTCCCAAGGTCGTCCGTTTAAAACGAATCCTCAGCCTGCAAGTAGCTACTTCCGAGCCTCGACAATAATGTACTATACTCTGTTCCCAGGCATTATTTACGGTCGTAAAGTATTACGACGATTAATAATTAATCTGACGTTCGTTTCAATACAAAATGCTCAACTTTGTTCTGGGCCCAAGTGCAGTTACATATCTCACAGCTGTATCTAAATAGGAATCACGATGACCTGAAATAATAGGATATAATTAGCAAAATTGGCATGTTCCTAATATAGTAGTATAAGTATGTAGTACAATATCCAAACAATGGTGACAAGCCGGTAGAAAGCACCCAGTGGGTGCTGAGCTACCTTTAGCAATGGACGCTTGTAACGATTTTATGAATCCAATCTTCTTACAAATCGAATCAGTTAAAATATATATGATGTAGGTAACTTACATTTGTATTTTTGCTCCCTTGATTTCAGCCAAGTTATGGTTGGAGTTGGATGCTATATGGATACATACTCCAATAAAACTAGGTTATATTATATAACTTAGGCAGATTTCTGGAATCAGCTTTCTCAAATTTATAGCGTAGGTATTTTGAAATTAATGATTCAAAATAAACGAGTTCGAATTCCAGACGATTGTTATTTATAGAAACACGTGACACTGACATTGTCGACAGGTGACATTACAATCAATTGACAATGACAACTATTTTTTTAATGCTTGTTGTTGCTTGTGCATTATCCTAATCAGCCGACGCCATGTAATTTACGAGAAGTCGTATCTCATATTTTCAATAAATTATAAATATTCAACCGAGCCACGAATTACTAAATCATTCAAATTGGTATCTTAAATTAACCTATATTTTCAGAAAATAAAATAAAAATGGGGGTCTAAAAAAAATGAACAATCCTAATTCAGTACTTACTCGTATATGAAATGTTTTAAAGTTTGTTGTTGCTATAGCGGTGAGCTAACTGAAAAAACCGCAACCGGAAGATGGGCGCAAGATTAATTGTGACGTCACGGCCGGAAACGCCGGATGCGCCGTCGAGGGGACACGCCGGAAGTCCGCCAGCTGAGAGGCCAGTGATAAACAAACATATGCTTCGGTGCCTGTAAACCTTACTAATACTAATGTAGGTATGTTGTAAATACCAATATGCTATTTATTTATATACTAGCTTTTGCCCGCCACTTCGTCTGTGAGGAATTAGTGACAGCAGCTAAAGTAGGTATAGCGCCTTGATAATGCTAATAGCAATCATTCAATTCGCGCATTGCTTACTTCAATTATTAGGCAATTCATTAGTAACGCTCTCAATCCCACCCTACATTGCACTCTCTTCAGGGATCGATCACTTCGTTTAAAGTATATAACGAACCACAAAACCCAGTGTATTATAAATTTTCAAAACTAGTTTCAAACTTGACTCGCATTTTTGGTACCTTACGGTGCGGTACCAGTTACTACTTATAACACATACACATACATAGTTTTTAAGTTTATACCTACTAATAACGCTATGGATCAATGATCTGAAATAAACGATTTCTTTTTTATAACTATGTACTTATGCCTATTAACATTTAGGTCAGTTATCAACGTTTTCATATGCTCCAGCGTATGCATATGCTGTTCGTGCGAAGTCCCGTAATCCCTGAGTTACGAGGCCATTATGACGTTTCGCTAACTTCGCTACAATGCACCCGAGTGCCGTACATGTGTTGTGCGATAATGTACTTTAAATGCAACAACGATGCGACAAGATTTAAAGGACTTGGAATAAGTAAGTGAAGTTTGAAATTCATGAAGCTAAAGCAGTTTTGTAACTTTTGTAGCATTGTGTACAATTTTAATTAAGTATAACATAATAAGTACATTAAATGTAAGTAATGTAAAAAACTACATCATCCAACTCCGACTCAGGCTCAGTGTGTCTAAAGTGTCATTCTATGGAACTTGCTAACTATGTAAACAAACCGCCATACTGAAATCATCATTTAGTGACAGTTTCAATATAGCGGTTTGTTTACATAGCTAGCAAGTTCTATAGAATGATACTTTAGAGCAGAATTATTTTAACTACTCAGTATTTTTAATCGTCTCTATACTGATAACATTTCAATTAAATTTATCGATTTCGTTAACCTACTTTTCCATCTATCAAAGAAAAATCAAATACAATTTCTAAAAAACCCGAAAAATTCAGTTCTACCCGCCTCGCTTATCCACTGAATTTAGTAGGTATCAATATTATCCGCGCCTCCCTCGGCCCGAGACTGATCACTTTCCCTTATCTCCCCGATTTCCCATCATTAATTTTTTGCCCGGCCTCCCTCCGGATTGATTGTGACCAATCAGGCCCGACAGCTTTCATTTATATGCTCTTCCCAATAATAGTTTTTGCTGTAATGATTCACTTTTCTTTCTAATTTTCTATTAGGAAAAAGGTTGACTCTCGATTTTTGTAGTGAGGTAACTGAAAATGAAGGGTGGCTCACTCCGCGATTTCGTCGCTTTGCTACAGGTAGCTAAAAGTACATCCGTTCCACACCAATTTTGGTGGCTTGTGGCGCTGTCGCCACCTAGCGGCCATACCTGTCCTGATCGTAACAGACGCGTTTTGTTAGAGAGTGAGTCTTCTGTACCTAGTACTATCATTTATTCTGTGGTAATACAGCAATTATTATAGTTCATTGGGATTTTATTATTAGACATTTACAGAAAACAACTACCATACTGAAACTAAATATGGACTGGTAACAGGTTTTCAATAGAATAATAACAAAACTTGGCGTTGAACTAATGTAAAACAGTGAATAAATCTACATAGTGTTATAAAATATAAACTTATTTTTTTGCTCATGTTGCCATTGAAACCAGTTACTAAATATAGAATAGCTTTATATTTTATTTATTGTAAGCACATCATTTGAGCGCTTTGCTCGTATCGTATAAAATTATACGCATTTCTTGCTTTGTGGAAACGAATTTTCCCGGAAATTTACTCGTCACCTGTTTTAATTATTTGGCCTCAACAGCGCAAATTTAATTGAATACGTTTGAGCCGTTTTTGAAAACTGATTTCAAAGAAGGAAACCATGTAATTAGATGAAGATAATTACATTGCGTACTTGCTGGCGTAAGAACCTTTGTAAAGCACTTAGTTTATACATATTTACAGCCGGTCTTTGAAGAAATTAAAGTGGTGGCCTGAAATATCATACGTCAAACCTTGCCAAGCAAAATTAAATTTTGATTTTGTCAACACAAAGTTCAAATTAGAATGGAACAGGAGACCTTTTTATAGGTCTCTGGGCGGCTAGAGGATAGTATGAGTAAGTTGTAGCTCGAAGCGTTGACGGTTCCTATAAATATTGCGGTAGCTGTCAACAAGTAGCTAACGAGACACGCGAGCCGAGCCGGCGGCGCTACGGAAGCAGCGGCTAGACGCACAACATCGACTAACGTACCTAATCATTTAGTTGAGCATTGAAAAAGCCAAATCTGTGGCAAATATTATGGGACAAATTGATCTAGTCCCGAAGCAAGCTCAATATAGATTCTAACAGCTAACATTATATATATATATGTCATAATATTAATCCTTTATCAGAGGAATCAAGGGTGGTGCTTTTGTTGGTTAATTGATAATAGTCACACTTAAACTAACAACTATATAATTACTCTTGAGTCATTCTGATTTGTAACTACTGTGCACAAGCTAATAAACAATTTGTGCACAAGCTCCTTTGCACGAGGAATCCCTCTGAGCTCGTACACAGACTGTATCTACCTATTAAACAAATTATGTTTTGGAATATTTTAGAACACTCTCGTTTGAAGTTCGGGGCTGGAATAAGTATGCGCGCTTTCTATTAGCACAGAGTTTCTTAAACTTTTAGCAGTCACGGACCATTTTCACAATTTAAACAATTCCACTGACCCCGGTCAAAAATATTTTAAAATAAAGTTTCAGTAGGTACACTTAGGTCTCGTCTGGTGAAGTTTACTATAAGATTTCCTATAGTAGGTTAGGTAACTGACCTACTGCGGACCCCTGATAAACATGCTATGGACCCCTAAGGGGTCCGTGGACCCCACTTTAAGAAACCCTGTATTAGCAGGACCAGGCGCGGATCCAGCCCTCAAAAAAGGTTGTGGTCACAGCCACTCCAAAATCCGCCAAGTGTGAGTCGAGGGTACCTGATGATTCCCCGACCAATAAATTCGCAGAGGGATCGCAAGCCATTTATTTCAGTCTATACACACTTAGATGGATAACTACGCTAAAAAACTCCTTCAGCTGTAAATTAAAAGCTGGCATTAAGCTAGAAATAATTGCCCCTGTTAGTAAATAATCTATATTCTTGCAAATAATTAGGGCTCTGTATTCAGCTGGGGTACCTCCCCTAATGATTCCCCGACCAATTTTTAGTAGATTGTCGATTCGCTTACTAGTAACAGTCTTACAACGTTTCGCCGAAAATGGTTTTGCTGAGTCAATTATTCGTAGATGTAACTTTAAGTCGACTAATTTTTGGTAGACTCTGGTTTCACATAAATGATTCATTTTACCTGTGGACACTGTCGGTATTTAAAGAACTACTAACTATAGACTACCATCGTGAACTTAAAAAAAAATGCATTTTTTGGGTTCCGTAAAAGGAAAAAACGGAACCCTTATAGGATCACTCGTGTGTCTGTATATCCGTCTGTCACAGCCTATTTTCTCCGAAACTACTTGACCAATTAAGTTGAAATTTGGTACAGATAATAAGGCCAAAATCTGGAAAATGTCCACATGTAGAGCAGTTGCCCCTACACTTAAGTAGTCGGAATTTTACCAAAAATGGCATGCGATTTTTTGTAAGGTCTATGGAACCCTTTCCATAGGTACCCATACATATAGACCTGCGCTCTAAAACTCATATGACAGTCAATTAAAAGCTGAAATTATTTTAAGAAATTGTACAAAAATTTCTGATTGTTTAAATTTAAGACTAATTAAGTTAACAATTTAAGAAAATGCTGTTTTTTCTGTATCACTATAATAATTTGAATTGTCAGCTGATATAAATAATTAAATACGCGTGTATGACAGCTAGGAGTTCTATTTAACTACTAGCTGTTGCCCGCGACTTCGTCCGCGTGGACTCTTATCTTGAACATTTTACGTCTTGAATACTATAATTTTCATCGATGCAAACTTTAAAATACAAACTTTTAATACAATGTTAATGCCCTTTTACCAAGTTTGAAGTTCCTAGCTTGAAAAAAAATGTTTGATATTCATACAAACTTTCAACCCCTTTTTCACCACCTTAGGGGATGAATTTACAAAAACATTGAAATTAGTTTTCTTGTATTTTAATTTAATACCTTTTTGCAAAGTTTCAAGTTCCTAGCTTAAAATAAAATTTGCACTCCAAGACGAACTTTCATCCCCTTTTTAACCCCCTTAAAGGTTGAATTTCCAAAAACGTTGCAATTACTATTTTTTGTAATCGGCTATTACGTCTTTCTAAGAAGTTTCAAAGCATTTGTAGTGGATTCAAACTTTCAACCCCTTTTTAACTCTGTTAGGGGATGAATTTTACAAAACGCTGAAATTACTTTTCCTGTCTTCTAATAATATCCTTAAATACAAAGATTCAAGTTCCACACTCGAAAAAATGTTTGATATCCATACAAACTTTCAACCCCTTTTTCACCACCTTATGGGATGAATTTTCAAAAACGCTGAAATTAGTTTTCTTGTATTTTAATAATATATCTTTTTACGAAGTTTCAAATTCCTAGCTTGAAAGAAAACTTTAACCCCATACAAACATTCATCCCCTTTTTAACCCCCTTAGGGGTTGAATTTCTCAAAATCGCTTCTTATCTCTTGTACACTTTATAAATGCAATCTGGTGTGCAAATTTCAACTTTCTGGCTTTTGTAGTTTCGGCTGTGCGTTGATGAATCAGTCAGTCAGGACACTTGCATTTATATATATAGATGTACCTAGGTACCGTGTTTCGGCCAATGGTTAATTTACTCGGGCAATTTTGACGTTCACCAAACGATCATTCTACGAAAAGTGAATCTGCGTATCGATCAACTCACTACTCTGCGTACTTATACCTAATGAAATTCTTCCAAATGTTTCTCTGCCAAAGCGTCTATAAAACAAAAATCTACTCGGGGAATCAATAGGGCACCCTATTAGGGTTGTGGGCATGCCCACCGTGCCCACAACGGTGGATCCGCGCCTGAGCAGGACCTGCAAACGCTTGCGTTTTGTATTGGTACGAGATCGCTGTTTGATAGAAAATACATTGTAAATAAAGTAGGAGAGTAGTAGCACTTTGCCTCGCACATGCAATTAGCCGTCTCGGATAAAACTGCAATCGCCTCACCCTACTGTTTGCAATTGTTTTGCAAATAAACGTACGTACGCACAGCTTATCGTGAGTTACTTGTAAACACGCAACTCCAGAGGGCCTATTGCGAATAGATGAAGCTTAGAATTAATCGTGTTAGATGTCACTAATACAGAAATACGAATACTTTTGCCTACGTGTAGGTAGGTGTAGGTACAGTCAGCAGCAGAAGTTACTAAGCGGGCGCGAGGTGTTTAAAATGATCTTGACGCGACTTTATTGTTAATTTTGATTTGAACACCTCGACCGCTTACAAACCTCTGCTGCTGATTGTATGGTAAGATTGGTAGGTATTAGTAGGTATGTATCCTTGATATAACTCTTGTCTTGAGACTCTTGAGCATAGGAACGAATTATGGCAGTCATTCACAAAATTGATACTTATACACTTTTGCAGCTGGGTAACGTAAAAATAAAGGTACCGCAATCTAACATTATTTCTTTACCTCGTGGATAGAACTTACGTTACGTAGTAAATTCATAGAAATATGTTTTATAATAATCCTTGGAAGGTATGTCACGTCATATATTTACTAAACAATATTGAAGTTAGTCAAAGGTTTTATCGACAACTAAATACTTAGGTACTGCAATACCTAATATTTACGCTCTCCAAAATCCGTGCCAGCCCGCTACCAGCTACTACGTACGTGCGTCAAGCTACTTTCGCATTTCTGCCATAAAGCAGAGCGCTTCGCGTGTCTCCGACGAATAAAATACTTCCTGCTAGATGTTTTCCTGCTGCACTCGCAACAGGAAGTGTAATAGATAAATGCGGCCTTTTCCGCCAGTGGAATCTGTAGCAAATCATTGGTCTAGGCTCTAGGGCTAACCGAGGTTGTTTTGGTCGAAAACCTGATAGAAAATTTGGGCTTCGCTTAGAGCTATCGAATATCGTCCAGATTGGATAGTTGAAGTCATTGAGGTTTGATAATATTGAACTTCTAAGCGACGTTTCTTCTGAAATCGATGACCTTTCAGGACGAAAATAATTGTATTCAATTAAAGACTTTTGGTTGAGAGCTGGCGGCTATCTCTCACAACGTATCAATCCCACGACACGACGTATCAATGCCTCAAAGGCCTGTTTCAGATTTAAGTTAGTTATTAATTTCGTTTAGTAGTACCATTGTATATATCATGTATGTAAATAAATGATTTTATAAGACTTTTATTGATAGCTCAATATCTTATGATATAGTGGTGATGGTCACAAAAAACCTTTCGCTGTTGTGCAACATACAATGAACATGACACCAAATTCAACATCTTGGGAGTCATCAGAATGTTATAAACCAATTTCCTACATTGCACGTGTAAATAATAAATATTATAGGACATTCTTACACAGATTGAATAAGTCCCACAGTAAGCTCTTGAGGCTGAAGGCTTGTGCTGTGGGTACTCAGACAACGATATATATAATATACAAATACTTAAATACATAGAAAACACCCATGACTCAGGAACAAATATCTGTATCATCATACAAATAAATGCCCTTACTGGGATTCGAACCCAGGACCATCGGCTTCGCAGGCAGGGTCACTACCCACTAGGCCAGACCGGTCGTCAGTAGTAGTTATAAAACATCAGTCTGTACACTTTCTATATAGTAAAACCAAACTTGTACTTGTACGACATTCCTGTCCACCAAGTCGAGATACCAAGTTCTCGGCGAAATTTTCGTCAAACGAGACGGCACCAGCTCTAGATGGTTCACCGTTGAAAATAAATTCCAACGACGAAACCACGTGACCGCAAACGCCGTGAAACTGAATCTACGTGCTTGGCACTTGTCCCTGCTTCTGCCTCTGCCGAGACAATACGCCACACACCCGATTATTAACCTTAATACATGGTTGATAAGATAAATGAGCTCGCATTGATAACTTGGCTTCGTATTGAACTAAAATCTTTTGGGCTTCCAAAGACAGTTTGAAGGAATATACAACTTATGGCGAAGGCTTTAGAATGGAGCGCCATGGATATATAAGATGGGAAATCAAAGCCATGGGTTTTTAGGTTTTATTTTTACAAAATCAAGAGGTCAAGTAGAATGCGCGAGTCGAAATCTCAAGCCAAAATGTTTAGTTTTAAAGTTATAGGAATTATTTGTTAATCAATTCCTCGTATTATTTATAAATGTTAAAAAAATCAAGACAACTCTAAAAATCCGTGAAGCTCGAAACTTTTAGAACAAACCACGTACCATCGATTAACAAAAAATATAGGTACCTACAGCCAAAACCAATACGAAAGCTAACCTAACACCTCAGACGATTCCGACGCGGAAGTTTCCAGAAAAATGGTTAAGCTCAAATTCCATCACAGTTTGAAGTGTATCCGACTAGCGTCAGTTCGGTGGGGGTGGGGGTAGAAAAATATCGGCTGCAACGAGAACCTGTCACGTCCAGGTACGTGCTCCCGAGCGCGGGACACACGGTCGACAGGTGTTGGCTAACTTGCTGGCGAGCATATCTCAGAATATGGTAAGACGGCTTCAATTGGAGATGTTAGGTGTCGAAGGATATTGAAGGAAATCAATGATTGATATTAATGAAATCCGATTCCTGACAACAGTAACTAATGATACTGCTGGGATTTCCCGCTATGATGCATTAGGGAGAGAGAGAGAGAGAACTATAATATTATTGCCAAAACGACAAAGTAGTCCAGTTATTATTGTATCCGTATTAGTGCATGCAGAGTTTATCGCTGGCGCCTACACTTCTTATCTTATGGTTTTCGGGGGCCCTTGCGGATACAAGATACTTACCTACACTTCGACCGAAAGGGATATTTTGTGCAATACACTTGGCTTAAAACTTTAAATGTTACACTTGCTATTACAAGGCCGTGTAGGTCTAAGCTTATCGCTTAAAACTTTAAATGTTACACTTGCTATTACAAGGCCGTGTAGGTCTAAGCTTACCGCTATGCTAGACTGTCTCTATGCCTCTGTGTCACCACAAGTCCGGCAGACAGTTTGACAAGCGCGTTGCTCATAGCACGCGGTGCACTTTGTTACATATTTCAAGCCCCCACCTGCCGGCTATGGTTAGTTTTTGTCCGAGGACGTCATAACAATGTTTTACGGAAAAAAGTGACGGCTTTTTCGGTACTCCAAGAGAAATTGTTTTCGCTTGACGTTAATATTTTTTCGGAATTTTGCTAAAATTAATAAAAGTGGTAGTATTTATTTAATATGGGACGAAAACATTTTTCATAATATTTTTTTACATTTAGGTATTAAGTTTTCGTAAAACAGTCAACTAGCCTGAGACACGACTGTTGAATCGTCAACCTTTATGAGTGCTACCTATAAGTGCAAATATCACGATATAGTTGGCTTTACCTTTTATGTCTGTATGGTGAATTGAAAGTTGTCGTCACATAACACCCTGGAGCCAGGGCCGTCTTAAACTATGCTGGGCCCATGGGCACATAAGAATTTGGGGCCCTTTTGGAAAGTAAAGAAAGCAAATTAAATTATTATTTTTCTAGTATGATCTTCTACTTAATAAGGGTAATCAAATATACTGTTACTGTCTGTCCTTCGGGGCCCCTGAGAATGGGGGCCCTGGGTACGGGGCCCGTGTGCCCTTATGGTAAAGACGGTACTGCCTAAAGCCTGAACCTTGTCAGCTCACGCCACGCTTCTAGGCGCTGAAACATTTTTGTAGATTATTCCGATGTAATTGAGTTGTGCTGATTTATTGGTTTAGTCGGCTGTCGAACGTATTCGCCCTTCTATGCTAGTCGCTCATCTTTGTATAAATATAAATGTATGGAGCCCTTAATTCAGCGTGGTCCGACACGTACTTGGTCGGTTATCTATCGTCTACATCATGACATACACCATTGTTCTAAATTCATTAGTTCCTCCACAAACCTCAAAGTGTAGCTGTAGGTATTTCAATTTTAAACTTCTCGCACTCGCCGAAGTTCCGAGTTGGAACTCGGAACTTCCAGAGCACCTGTTTGTGCAAACCGACAAACAAATAACGAGCCTGACAACATATTCATGTATAGGTACATATTGTAAAGAGG
This sequence comes from Cydia fagiglandana, assembly GCF_963556715.1. NCBI lineage: Eukaryota > Metazoa > Arthropoda > Insecta > Lepidoptera > Tortricidae > Cydia > Cydia fagiglandana. Next base: position 8,654,729 of record NC_085938.1, on the reverse strand, counting down.
AAATTCTCAGTTGGAATTTGACCTATTGGTACCTACATTATTAATTACATATTAATTTATGAAATTTATATCAACAAGGAACGCCTAATATATTGATAGTACAGTCGTCATCAGATATATCGGAGCGGCCAAGGTGCTCAAAAATATCTGAACACGCACTCTAACGCCTTGATAATAGAGGCGTGTTCAGATATTCCGATATATATAACTGACGGCGACTGTACATGCCTGGATCATAATTAACAAGTACAGTGGCGAGACAGGTAGGTAGCGGCACGTCACAAATCATAATCATCATTAGTCCATATATTTCAAAGCAGATCAACCTAACAGAGAGATCACAGAGAAAAAGATGATTTGATCATACCGGATTTCGCAACAAGTTACTAGCTGCACGGCGTCGCAGCCGCAGTTCACAGTGTTAAGCCTCCTCCACACTCGTGCGCGAATCGCGGCGCGAAGCCGCGAACGCGAGTGTGGCGTCGATTTTCGCGGACAGCGAAATCGACTCCACACTCGCGTTCGCGGCTTCGCCCGCGATTCACGCGCATAGTCTGGAGGGGGCTTTATGCAGATTCCCCGTCGTAGATACCTATATTATGTATAGCATATTTTCAGCTCAGCTGTCCGCCAGCACAGAATAAATAATCAAGATTGATTAATAATCAAGGTTGATAGATATCAAAAAAATAATTTGTATTATAAATATCCTTGCGTCAATTTTGGGCGTCAAAAATCAAAATCGCAGACGTTTTGAAATTGAAATATCGACGTAGTTTAAGTACTAACCCCCTTATTCATAAACGTTTACTAAAGTTGACAAGCCGATAATAATCGTTTGTCCCTTTCCATCATACCAATACGTCGAAAAGGGACAAACGATTATTATCGGCTTTTCAACTTTAGTAAACGTTTATGTGTATGGGGGTAAATCAGTATCTTCAATCATAAGAAAATTTTGTTATTATTTATATACTATATGTGGCATTTATTTTTAATATCTTTGAGTTAGTGGAATTGATGTGTCTTTTGTCTCAAAACTGAAACGCATTCCACATGCCAGGACAATGTGACATGTCTTTAATGTCAAACCAGAATTTTTACAAGATTTTGGTTTCTGAGAAAGGGCCGTTAAAATACAAATTTGCCCATAGTGTAAAGCTGACCACTGACTAACAGTCCGCCGGACGATATCGGCCGGTCAGTTGTTCGGAAATGTCAAATTTTTGTTCTAACTGACAGGCCGATATCGTCAGGCGGCCTGTTAGTCAGTGGCCTGCTTAAAGTGTTTTAATAAACTAGCATGCTTTTGTTACACTGTGTAAACTGCTGTGTTCGAGCAAGTAGGAAGGTAGGTAATTGAGGGACGATCGTTAAGTGTTTTTAATTTCGTCTGCTGTGTCTCCAGAAGGTGACGTTGTTTGAAGGATACTGGTGCTAAGGTTAGTAATACCTATTTACAAATTGTATAGGAATACCTTACTCCAGAATGTGTTGACCAATATACAACTGATTTTTTTACCTAAGTGGCTCCTCACATGATTGATCCCCTAATGCTTGTTTTATCTATAAGTTTTGTCACGAATAAAAACATTCTATTCTATTCTATTCTATTCTATTCTAATGCGCTTAGCGAAACAGTTTTCTAACTTAGCGATAGATTTTACACTGAAAACAAAATGGTACATTTAGAGTGACCGGTTTAATTTTATTCAGAAAGGGACGAACTACCGGTAAATGTTTTCCCAAAATTGTTAAGATGATCCCTGAGACTTCGCCAGTGGTAGAAATAAACAGTGAAATTTTACTAGGTTTTGCTATGAATCGTACCGCGTGATGATTCCTCCAATGACGAGGTTGGGACGACTGAGTCCAAGTCCCCTGGACTTTATTTGTTGTAAAAGTTTTTTCGAATGTATTTTTTACTTTGGTACCGTATTACTGGAGTGTTATCGATGGAATATGAAAGTCCTGCTCTTACCCCCGAATGTACAATTCTTTAACACAAACTTTTATGTTTTTTTTACGGTGGTTCAAGTGTAACACTGCTCATCTCTTCAAAAACTAATTCCATTTGACCCTAACTTACCTTACATTATTTGGCGACTGCAAGTGAACTTAACTGAGATCGATATTATGATGTCCGTGAATTTGCAAAGCGAGGGAACCCGCCCGCGTAAAGGGGCCCACAGATTACCAGTTCGCCGGACGATATCAGCCTGTCAGTTGTTCGGAACTGTCACCTTTTGCGTTTAACCGACAGGCTGATATCGTCCGGCGAATTGGTAATCTGTGAGCCCCTTAAAGCTTGTCACTCATTTAAATAAACCGAGGCTAAAATAAACGATAGAAGATTTATTACCCTCTGAAGTTAAGAACTCGCGGCGAACAGGTGCCTGAGAATCCTCACAACATTAAAGTTGCTGCTAACTTGTTCACGCGCCTGGGGTTACCACGCGATTTGACATCAGATGAGGATATTTACCTTCTATTACTTACAACAGAAAAGAAGATTGATAAAAATAGATTCATAAATATTTTGGGATAATCATACCCAGATCAACCTAACCTACTAATTGGGGCCGATTACATAACAACTTATAACTAATAATATTAGCGGAAGTTTCTTTCCAATTCCTTTGATAAGAAAGTCTTTCGCTAATATTATTAGTTACAAGTTGTTATGCAATCGTCCCCTGTATATACTAAAAAGAACTGGATTGGCCATAATATTGTCTCATTGACTACCACCGATTAAGTATATTACCTATACCTATGTGATCATGTTTTTAAGAAGACTAGAAAAAAAATTCAAAATGATTACAAAGTCCGTATAAGATCGAAATGCTGGAGACTCGAGTGACACTCCCAGCCGCAACAGAACTCCACGCGATTCGAGTATAACTCGAATGAAGCCTCGAACACTTCGACTGAAACACTTCTCGACTTTAGCATAATGTGTGTTTGAATTTCTTCAATTACTTTATGTTATTAGGTAACTTTCTCCAGTTGGTTGTTGTTTATCCTTAAGCACCTGCTTAAGACACAAGTACTTACTTATCTCCTTATTTCTACGTAGTCATACATTTATGATAAAACTCGTGCTCAAAAGTGGCTCAAATATTATTATTTTATTCACTGTCATTCTTTACGAGTAGGTATTCAAAGCATTTAAACATAGCGAACCTAATCGAAATACTAATCATTCAAAAATAAGAAATTAATTATCATCATGTAAACAATACTTTCAAATCATTGACTAATTATCTACACTTGTTCACACACAAAAGCACACGTATTTTAAGTTGAAAAATGCTCGAAATGTTTCCATTTTAATATCTATCATCATTACATTATATTTTATTTATTTATATATATCATTTTATTTTATCAGAAGGGGCTTAGAAAATACTGGTTACATATTATAATAATTTTTAAGAAAAAAAAACCGACTTCTTTGGGGGCTGGTGAAAGATTATAGTAGATAGTACACTATGTAGAAAAGGAGGTAAAACCACCCATTTTTCTACTAGCATTTCGCTTCTGTAATGGCTCCTCTACAGGATGGGCCAACGCCGGCCACTCCAAGGGACGCAGCCATGCGGTAGAAAGAGATAGCAATATTACTTGCTCCCTCTAACGCATAAATGCGTCCCTTTGAGTGGCCGGCGTTGGCCCATCGTGTAGAGGAGCCATAAGGGTCGTAGTTCTAGCCTAACCTAACCCACTTCTCAGATAGCAGTTCGGTTCTGTGAGGATCGCAGTTCGAACCTAATCAAACCCACTTTTCAAGTAGCATTCCGTTTCTGTAAGGCTCGCAGTTTCAACCTAACCTAACCCTTGTTCGGTTCTGTGAGGATCGCAGTTCAAACCTAACCTAACCCACTTAATGGCGCATGCGGTGCGGTGTACGGGGGTTTAAGCGGGAGGGGTTAGTAAGATTGGCATCATCATACTTTATACCTACATTTTATGGTAGGTAATCATAGTGGTTTATTTAGTTAAGGTATCATAGTGGTTTTCCGGGCCAAGGTCCGGGTCCGAGTCCGGGTCCGAGTGCGAGTCCGAGTCCGAGTCCGAGTCCGAGTCCGAGTCCGGGTCCGAGTCCGGGTCCGAGTCCGGGTCCGAGTCAGGATCCGAGTCCGGGTCCGAGTCCGGGTCCGAATCTGGATCCGAGTCCAGGTCCGGGTCCGGGTATGAGTCCGAGTCCGGGTCCCGGTCCAAGTCAAAATCGTTGGAAGAGTGACAAAATTCGTAATCACCAGACGTGTACCATGCGTCGTTGAAGAGTTCTGTTCTGGTCATCATCAGCAGTTCCACTTCATCAAATGCGACAGTTTTTAATGTAAATGCTTGATTTTATGATGAAAATACAGAAAATTCTATACGTATGCCTTTAAGATTTGAGGAGTTCCCTCGATTCCTTATGGATCCCATCATCAGAACTCGAGCTTGTCAAAAGTGTGGCTTAAAAACTTAACTTGCTTAACGAACATAACGAAGAGGAAAAATCGCCAAACGTGAACTATGCGTCGTTGAAGAGTTCTGTTCTGATCATCATCAGCAGTTCCACTTCATCAAATGCGACAGTTTTTTATGAAAATGCTTGATTTTCTGATGTAAATACAAAAATCTCTATACGCATGCCTTTAAGATTTGAGGAGTTCCCTTGATTCCTCATGGATCCCATCATCAGAACTCGAGCTTGACAAAAATGTGGCTTAAAAACTTAACTTGCTTAACAAACATAACGAAGAGGACAAATCGCCAACCGTGAACTATGCGTCGTTGAAGAGTTCCGTTCTGATCATCATCAGCAGTTCCACTTCATCAAATGTCACTTTTTTGGATGTATATGCTTGATTCGTTGATAAAAAACCAAAAATCACTATGTGTATGCCTTTAAGATTTGAGGAGTTCCCTCGATTCCTCATGGATCCCATCATCAGAACTGGGTTTTGACAAAAACGGGACCAATCTGTATGCATATACATTCAATCAAAAAAAGAATTTTCAAAATCGGTCCAGTAATGACGGAGTTATGGAGTAACAAACATAAAAAAAAATAAAAAAAATAAAAAAAACATACAACCGAATTGATAACCTCCTTCTTTGAGATTTGGAAGTCGGTTAAAAAATTTCTTGAATTAAGGTCTGAGAGTTAGTTACACACGTGAACTCTCCTATGAGGCTGGCATCGTCACCACGAGTGTACGAAAGCCTCTATAAAAATTAAGAATAAAAAAAATATCTACATTACTTAGATGGTTACAGAGCTTTGTATTAGGTGAGTACTTCACAAACGTCAGTATACATAAATGTATGTATGTATGTATGACCACGTCAATCTCTAAACGCAGTCCATCCCTACGGTAAACAATACTACTTCAGACAGGGTCCCCTTGTTTGCACTACTAATTGAATTCATTGTAACTGCTTAAATGATGTTCGAAGTGTCCATTATGCTTTTTAAGTCCCCTGATTGGATGTCGAAATTCAAATTGGGTTTTTGCGACTTTTTTATATATTGTGATTTTTAGGAGCATGTGGAAATTTAGGTTTAATTGAAAATGCGAAAGATATTAAGGGGATGCATTCACCGTCATTTTGATGGTAATAATAATATAGCTTCCATTATGCAAATATGCATATAAAATTATATCAAAGAAAATATGTTGTACTTATTGTACGTTATTTATTCCGTAGGTCTCTCTTCTTCTTTCTCCTGCCCTTATCCCACGTCATGTGGGGTCGGCACAAAATGTTTTTCTCTTCCATTCTCCTCTGTCTTTCGTGTCCTCAGCACTCACTCCTTTCTTTCTCATATCCTCTTTCACACAATCCATCCATCGTTTTTTGGGTCTACCATACGCTCTCCGTCCATCAACATTCATCCCTAACATTCTTTTGCCTATATGGCATTCATCCCTCCTCATTACATGCCCATACCACGACAACCTAGCACTCCTCATTTTCTCCGTTACTTGAGCTACTTTCAAACTTCCTCTTATATACTCATTCTTAATCCGATCCTTTCTCGTCACTCCACACATCCATCTCAGCATTTTCATTTCCGCTGCATGCACTCTTCTTTCATCCGCTACTTTCGTCGCCCAGCATTCTGATCCATACATTACAACAGGTCTCACGATCGTTCTGTATATTTTCCCCTTAAGTTTAAGGGGCATTCGTGGATCGCAAGTTGTTCCAGAGACCTGTCGCCATTTCATCCATCCCGCATTTATTCTATTTTTCACGTCTCGGTCGATGTTTCCGTCACCTTGGATCAATGACCCAAGGTACCGGAAGTCAGAGCAGACTGGTAAGGATACACCGTTTAAGGCAATATGGGAAAAACTGGATGGACCACCGAAATCGCAGAACATGTGCTCCGTTTTGGTAGGTCTCTATGAAGGTATAATAATATTGATTATTAGGTATATTACATGGCCTATTATGCCAATTATGTAAGTAATAAACAATTTTGGTGTGAAAGGTTATCTCTCTTTTTTTTTTAATTCCCCTTACTTATTTTTATATTCTAGCGAATAACGGTAACATTACAGAGACGATTTGAACATAGAGATATGAGACAAAAAAGGGACGGGATGCGAACAGATACTGCAAATTCTATGTTTCAAATAAAATACGGATGGAAAAATAATCATTTTTTTGTAACTTTCTATCACCAACCAGTATAACTTCTTTTTAACAAGCCTTCAATCATTTTAATTTCACTAACTGAAACTTCGTAAAAGAAATAACAAAGTATCACCAGCCCCCAGTCCCCCGTCCCTAGTTCAGAAGAAACACAATAGGGTAACCGGTCCCACTCGCGCCCGCATATTGACCCAGTTGCCTGAGTTTCCGCCATTTTAAAAAATAAACTTTTTTGTTTATGGTTCAGTGTCTAAGTGGAAAACCTTTTTAGCGAGGGAGAAGTGATAAAAAGCATTGGCAAAAATGACACAATCAAAATGTTTACGCTAATGGGAAACATTTTGACTTTTTATTTATGATTCTAATTTCATGCTATTTTTTTTATTATATACCCAACGAGCTCTTTTTCTATCTCTGCAAAAACTACGTCTTTCTGTTTCACTATGTCGAAAATATGGCAATAGATTGCCTTAGTTTTAACTCTTAACTAGCAGTCCAACAATAGGAACGTCACAATTATCTTTACTAAGTATTTCATGTCTAGTGAATCTATAATTCATTTCCCGAATCGCGCCGCTCGTTTTAGTTGAACTAAGTTGTACCACAGCAGAATAAATAATAGTGCTAGTTGTACTACACTTTTACTTTCCACTTCCTGATTGGTCTAACTGACCTTTAGTTTTGTTTAGGTCTGGTATTACCATTACCATACATAGATATGGTTAATATAATATACATAAATTTATGTAAAAATGTTTTCCATAATGTCAATATCAAGAGAGGAAAATGAAGACTACGTTTGTATGGAGAAGCGGCCACCCCCTTCCTCTTAATACAGTCAAACGAAACGTAATCACGTGCGTATGAAAGCAGGGCTATAACCGCGAAAACCAAAGTTCGCAAATTGCGGGCATTTTTCTCTGTCACTCTAATTACGCCTTCATTGGAGTAAAAGAGAAAGATCCCCGCAATTTGAGAATTTCGGTTTTGGCGGTAGCCCCTCAGACAAATGTTACAAATGTACGGAACTTGTTAGTGTAATGAGACTCTCTCCTAACTGCAGCTAGATGAGGGAAGTTATGGTTTCATCGAGCGCGGTAATGGCCGACGCCGTAAAAAGGCTAATTCCGCTGTCTACGCTGATTCGTCGCCACTGTCGCCAGATGTGAATAAAATAACAAACTCCTTTGTTTTAACTTAGGTACACCATTATTGACTCTGCTTAAGACAGCTGTGTTTCACCAAATGGGCATTTTCATTTAAAAGTGTATCATTGACTTTTTATTGATAATCCAATAATTTTTGGGTTATTTCTACTCAGGCCCCCGTAGCCAACATGCCAATCGCTTACGCTCCGTAGCGATCGAAACGCAACTGTCACTGTCGCACTAATATGGAAGAGTGATAGAGAGACACAAAGCGATTCGATGGCGAAGCGATAGCGATTGTCACCTTGGCTAGGCCGGCCGCCAGAATCACGAGGACTATCGATTTAAAAAGAAATAACGTGTCCCCTTAAAAACAAGGTTTGTGACGCATTTATACATACATTTTGTATGGACCGTCCGTCACAAAACTGACAACCCAATTTTTTATGAAAACTGGGGTACGTACCTACACTTTTTTTCTTTGTTTCATTCGATAGTTCTCCTGATTCTGAGACTAAATAACACAAAAGTTGATGATATTTTGAACAAAACTAATCAAAATCCATGTTTTACGTTATTGACTAGATTGTCATATATAAGTATAATATGTCCAGATAGCGAAAAACATCTTTTCAACCCCCTGCACCTTAGTTGAATTTTCCCGCTGTCGAAATTGTCCCCATGCACCTTATCATATAAATCATATTCCCATTCACTCCAAACATCTTGTTAGTGGAAATTCTTGAGCCTTTGACCCAGTTCCGTAGAACGGTAGCTATGGCTCACCAGTGTACCCAAGAATCCTTTTACACGACTACACTTGAGGACATCATCAAATATACATTTTGGGATATTAAGTCGGTACGCACGACACTATACGGAAAGGACTTGTCCTTGAATATGTATGAATGTAGGATGTATGCTGCAATGGATATGGCACTTGCATGACGTAATAAATGCCAAGGAATGGAATTCCTTGCCGGCGTCTATATTTCCGTGTTCTTATAACCCGGCAACCTTCAAATCAAGAGTGAACAGGCACCTTCTGGGCGAGCTCGCTCCATCGTAGGCCACGTCTACGCCTCGGCTAGTCTGTGGCCATGAGTAAGCCCATTCATAATTAAAGTGTAAAGAAAATTGTATACCTAAAGGTACTTATACTGTTTGTATGACTTATGTTTAATGTTTCATGGATGAGCTTTGCACACTTTTTGTGTATAACAAACACAACAATTTATGTAACTTTTTTCACTGTACATTAAATGTATGTATTCGAATTAATCTATCACTAACGTTTATTTGAAATAAAAACCGTTTAAAAATATAGGTATAATAAATATTTCTTTAATTTTAATTTTTTTAATATCTAAATTCAACGTTGCCTCAATTCAAATGCCTGTTCTGTCAGCAATTTGTGTTTTTCTTAAATACTTAATCCGCTGTTATTTGGAAAAACATAATGAGCAAAGCATAATTATGCCACATCCTATTAGAAGTAGTCCATGTCACTGTAGGGTTGGAAGATGCTCGTTTTTACCCGAACACCGTACACATCAATGATGCAAATGAGAGATGCCAACCCTAATCGAATTGTAATTTTATACGGTGCGCAATCAACGCAAATAGTTCTGCTGATAAATAAATCAGAATACATTTTGTATTTGCATTTAAATTAAGTCTTTTCATTAATTAATCTTACTTTATTAATAATATATTATATTTCGTTAGGTAACTTGTAAATGATAGTGTTGATTACTTAGTAGTTTTATTCATGATGCAATATCTATTATAAATTAGTCACTCATAATCGTGTAAAACTGAAATTTGTGACAATCTGGACATGTAAATAAATCACTAGGTAGTTAGAAACTATAGTAGGGTCAAAATTCTTTTCGTCGTCTTGTTTTATGCCCCCAAAAGATGTGACGGAATGGAGCTTTTTAGAATGCATTCTTGATTTGATTCTCATGAACATAATTAGAAATACGCGACACGTTTTAAGTTTTTGACCCAAAGGGTATAAACGGGATCCTATTACTAAGGAGAGACTACAGTGGAGTCACTGTCTGTCTGTCATGGACCGTGATACAACTGAAATTTTCACAGACGATGTATTTCTGTTGCCGCTATAACAATAAATACTAAAAAGTACAGAAATCTCAGTGGGCGAGTCCGACTCGTACTTGTACGGATTTTTTTTAATTAGTCTACAATACATAATTACAGGATATTATTTGTTGAGCACAGCACCGTTACTTAGGTACCCCTGAAGGACTAATGCAACATACTCCCCGCTGCGATGCTAGCCGATGGTCCCGGGTTCGAATCCTGGTAAGGGCATTTATTTGTATGATGGTACAGATATTTGTTCCTGAGTCATGGTTGTTTACTTTGTATTTATATATTATATACATGTATATCGTTGTCTGAGTACCCACAACACAAGCTTTCTTGAGCTTACCGTGGGGCTTGGTCAATTTGTGTAAAAATGTCTTATAATATTTATTTATTTTAATCACACTGTCTTCTAGGACATTAATAGAAAGGATGGAATAATAGGTACTTACTTACCATCATCAATAAAGTTCCTGTCTTTTTAATCAAATCTGCGCAGCCTTCTTACGTAATAAAGACACATTTTAAGACGAAAAACCTGTCTTTCATAATAACACTCTCCCAGTGATTTGTGTGAAAATCCGAAAACTCATAACAATGTTCCTCCAAATGTATTGTTACAATCCCACTGCAAAGTTTTACGATTAACGTATCTCCCTCAAACAGAAGGAAAGATGATGAAATACCCGGCTTTCCTCTTTCTATCATTAAAAGGCTTCCATTGGAGCCTAGGGCAGTCGAGACAAGATTGCGCTGGAGAAAAGTAGATTTCTTTATGTACGTTGTAATAATAAAATTGTTTATTTTAGAGATTTGAGTTAAATCGGGAATGACTTGGACTTTGTCGCTGGAGACAATAGGAATTTTATCGGACTGTGGGGTAAATAGAGAGATTTCATTAGGATTTTTTTTTGCTTTGATGCCAGAACAGAAGCAGTGGTGGTAGTGGGAAGCAGTGGTGGCCGAGTGGATATGACGTCTGACTTTCAATCCGGAGGTCGCGGGTTCAAATCCTGGCTCGTACCAATGAGTTTTTCGGAACTTATGTACGAAATATCATTTGATATTTACCACTAGCTTTTCGGTGAAGGAAAACATCGTGAGGAAATCTGCATGGGGTCCCTTTGTTTCCCATAAAGTTTTAAGTCATAATGTATAGTTTGTCATATTATCGTTAGTCATAAAACTGAAACCGTTAACTTTTCAGGATTTTCCTAAGGTTATTCTATAGATAGGTTAGGTTAGGGTAGGTTTGTTTTATGGCAATCCTGAAAAGTTACGCGTTTCTGAGAAAAACCAATTATGACTAACGAAAATTCGGACAAACAATACATTATGACTTAAAACTATTTGGAAAACAATAGAGACCCAATCTGCATACATCTGCGAAGAAATTCAAAGGTGTATGTGAAGTCCCCAATCCGCTTTGGGCTAGCGTGGGGACTACAGCCCAAGCCCTCTCGCGCATGAGAGGAGGCCTGTGCTCAGCAGTGGGACGTATATAGGCTGAAATGATGACGATGATGATGATGATGATGATGCCGGAACTATAAAAACTGTGAAATCTATGTTCAGTCATGATGATAACAATACACTGCTAAATAAATCACCGAATCAAGTACTTTACATATTTAACCCTGGCGTCAGTTCTAGATAAGGTACAGTCGATGTCAAAGATATGTTTAGATTTTTCGCCTTAAATACAAAGGAATAAGGTGCTAAAGTGTAAACATATCTTTGACGTCGACTGTACTACATATATTATAGTTCGTTTTTTTTAGCATTAGAAAGAACTTGCAAGAAGGTAAGCGATCTTGACATGTCTTTTTATTAAAAAACGCTTTTTAAAAATCAAAAACTATTACTTATGAAAGCAGAAGAATATAAATCGTATTAGATTCATAATTGTTACATATTTGCCGTAACTTATTTTTAAAATGTGTTTTTCAATTAAAAGACACATCAAGATTGTTTACCTTTTTTCTAATGCTAAAAAAAACGAACTATAGTCAGTTAAAAAATGGTACTGAGCATAGTAAGAAATAAAATCAGAATAAAAGAAAAGACTACCACAAAATCTAATCAAAACTTGGACCAGTGAATGTTTCTCGAGAAATTACTATAAGAGGCTAGGAAGGTAGACTCCTGTAGCTCTACTATGAGTTCCGTGAATGACAGTGAGAAGTGAAGATAGTGAGAAAGTTAAGGAAAATGTATGGAGTAATTGTACAGTGCCTCTACCGGTCACGTAAAGAACTAAAAATTTCAATTTGTACCATGAGTTACAAACGTTTTTACGCGAGTTTTCCATACTTGCCTAACTTCACTCCTAAAACGCTCTCTTTCTAATTATATAATGAAAACTGAGCCAGAATTATTCTGCGTAAATACTTTACGCGAGTAAACGTGACAGATGTTATGGAAAAATACGTGCGTTTCCAACGTGACATTTCTGTCAACTTGTAAACACAACAAATACGCAGATTTTTCACGAATATCAATGCAATTTTCAACGTAATATGTATTTAAGGGTCAATTTCACCAAACTAGCATTTTTGTCTAATTCCCATGGAATTTTGAAATACCAACATTACACAAAAAAAAATATGCTGAGAATTTGATAAAAAATATAATAAATATTAATTTTCTTATGGGATAAAAATATTCATAAAACTATAAAAGTTATTTAAATTTAAAATTTTGGTCAGGGCACGGGAATTAGTGTGTCCATGGAAATTAGATTTGACTAGGACGGAAATTAGAACACGGCACGGGAATTGCTTTCTTAACTTATTTTGGTACTTAAAACTATTATTTATGTATATTTTAATCTACAATAATATACTGCAACCATACTGAAGTGGCATCGGATATATTTACCTTCTTTAATTTTAGTTTCGATCGACAAATCTACGAAAGTATGTTACACTAAAAACGTATTTGACTAATCCTTTCCTTTATTTTAATGGCAACTAATCTCTCTTTCTTAGTAAAATAAATAGGGGCACAGTGAGAAGAAGTTATTGTGTAAGTTAATCTGAAGAAATCGAATATGCTGCCTTCATAAATTAATAACCCAAAAAATTGTTTGAACACATATGAGGTAAGGTGGGGTAAGACTATCACCGGGGTAAGACTATCACTTGTATGGAATCCTCATACTGTTAGTCTTGCCCCGATCAAAATAAACTAAGTTAGTCTTACCCCGCCTTACTTTACACGGTATACCGGGTGTCCCTGCCCTGCGGGAAAATCTTCAAAGTTGGTTAAGTATTTTCTCAAAAATATCATAATCTTCCTAAAAAAAACTTGCTAACAAAATACCCCCTGGCACTGACTAAAATAACCGACTTGGTTTCACATTACATCCCAAAACTTTTTTGTAGTAGAGTAGAAGAACTGCGTTGCGAGATTTGCATCTTTTTACATGAATTCTTTTTGATAGGATCCCATCTTTTTTTGTAGGCTGTCCTTCTTTTCGGGTAATCATACCCAAACCATACTGATACTATGTATATACATATCATATACATCTTTATTCATACTCACATTGTCCATCGTAGTGTACCTTTACTTTCCCTACTAATTGTAAGAACTAAAAGGTAACGTTGTTATCGCATATATTTCTATAGGATTACAAACTTAATTATGCAGTTATGTTTAGAACGTGACTAATATTGCAGTATTATTAGATTTTTATTGGCTTAAAAAGCTAAAACCTAATTACGTTTCAAATTTGGAACTTGTGGGTATGCTAGAAGTACCTTAAAATAATATTGATTGAGAGTGATTGTGCCAGTGACAAAACTAAGGGATTTTAAAGTGTATTAATTTTTAGACTACATGCTCAAATTAAATGTTATTTAGATATAATGTTATTGAGATTTTAATGGTACGGCCGTGCAACTTTGTTTTGCTCGACTTGGCGGCGGCACTGCCGTGCCCCCAGATCCTTTGTTCTTCTTCAGGCCTCAAACTATGTCCTATCTCCATGCCAAATATGTATTATCAAGATGATATTGTTTCAGCGGCTTAAGCGTGACGAGATAACAGACAGACAGACAGAGATACTTTCGCATTTATAATATAGTAAGAATAGGATATATTAAATTTTTCTTGTACCTATTAGAAAAGCTAATTTATAACAACTAATCTATTAAACGAGCAATTCTTGTATATATTTCGGGGATCTCGGAAACAGCTCTAACGATTTCGATGAACTTTGATCATATATGGGCGTTTTCTGGGATGAAAAATCGATCTAGCTAGGTGTCTCTGGAAAAAGGCGCAATTTTGAGTTTTTAGGTAGGTATATGTTTTCCGAGCAAAGCTCGGTCTCCCAGATATTTAAACTTTATACGGCTTACGCTGTCAGCTGTCAAATTTACAAAAAAAAACATCGTAAATTTGATTCATTTTGTTTCATGTAACCTTAGGTACGGGTATTATAATATATAATAATTCAAAAATTGTTTTATGTTTATATAATATTTTAATGTTATAATATGATCAATGAATGAGATAAGGTGGCGCAAGACTAACAGTACGAGGATTCCATACAAGTGATAGTCTTACCCCAGTGTCGTCTTACCCCACCTTACCTTACGTATTAAAATTGCCCGGGTTATTCGGGTCCACCCTGTAAGTATGTACTATAGTACTTATACTAAAAAACCGTTCATAGATTTTTGTGTATTCTTTGAGATTTCCTTAAATGTAAAATAGAAAGATATACGTCATATTATTATTACATATAATATATATTCAATGCCAATATATATATATGTAATAATAATATGACGTAAACATTGCCAATTAACTTACAGTGCCCCCAATTAAAAATTTGTTGACAATAAATGTAATACTTTCTAATTCCCGTGCCACTTAATCAGCTGTTTTAGGTAAATATTCCATGGGAATTAGGGCACAGAAATTAGAATTCGTAATAAAAAAATTCGCCAAAAATTTAAATCGTGTTTAACCAAACTGTTATGTTATCGCTTACATAAAGATACATAAAGGGCTCCTAAATATGACAATTGTTATTGAAAAGCTATGTGGGAAATAAAATTTATAAGGGGCATCGAAATTAGAAAAAAATTGTCGCCCACCCGGATTCCGAAATACTTATGCGATTTGCTCGAACACGCCGCAGCTTGACGTACATCCGCTTGCTTTGAGAAACAGCCGAATACTGCCAGTACAGGTGAGGCGGGACACGAGGCGGTTCAGATACAGACGTCGGCTGTCAGAGCACTTTGAGTTTTGCCGACGAAATTTTACTCGCGCGCTCGGACAAAATTTAAACTTCGATCACGAGTTATTTACCACAATGAAGTTAATAGTGTATGTGCTCAGTGATAGTAAATATCATCTAGTTTAAGTATTTGACACTAAATTAGTGATACTAACGTAGAATTTTTCGTAGGATTTTTCATTATGCTCAAAAGTAGATTCCGGACAGGGCACGGGAGTAGTAATTTGAGCCTTTAGGCATTTTTAAGTGTACTCTAAAAACCAATTAATCAGTGAATTCATATGGAACCCGGTGTGAAAGTGTGGCTTCTTTATGTAAAAAAAAAATGGTAAGTATTATCTGATGCTAACCCGCGATTTTCATCACGGACAGAAAAAAAATCGTGTTCAGAAATTGACCCAATAAATTTATAACAGTATGTGAACTTCAAGCAAAACTTTAAGGGATAAATCAATTAATAGTTCGATAAAAGGCTGATTTAGTACAAAGGTAATGAGTTATACTTGACATCATATTTTCCTATTTCTACTGCTACATTTGCGAAAATCACATTGCTTACGAGCAGTTTTTGGTTTTAGGCAAGAAGCTGATTGAAAACAACATTTCCATGAAAACCCGGATTGCATCATGTATGCATGTATTATCATGCCGCGATCAGAAAGGGATTAGAAATAACAGATTTCCATACACTTACGTCAAAATCAATATGGATTGACAGCTATCTCAATCCCTTTCTAATCGCGATTCAGTAATAGAAGTTACATATGTATTAAGAATTAAGGCTCAATACAAGGAGCGGTACATAGACATGTTGCTGTTTTTGTTGCTGGGTGCACATAACACATAGTAAGAATAAGACATACCGCAAGACCTATTATAATATTTACACAAGAATTGCTACGTATTTTATTAAGCATTATTATCTTATATAAAATAAAACATACAAATGTTCTGTGGGTTTATTTATTTTTCTTTACTAAGTAAGTATTATTTTATTTTCCGTTGTTCAAATTATTGTGTTTGGTACCTAGGTAATCGTTTTTCATGTCAACTTGGTAACAGGAAATATAAAACTTTCTTCAAAAACTTTTGCTGGTGGTTCTGAATCTGAAAATTTAAATAAGATTTAAACACATTTATTGCCAAAAACCCGCTGCGTGGGTTCATTTTGTATTGGAAATGGGGCGCTTGGCACTGAAATATACTCGAGATCATATAGGTACTATAAAATTAAAATCGCTATTAAGGTCATACGTAGGGTCTGTGCGGAAAGAGAAGAGTCGTAGGTATAATGTATGGGCTCCCCTAAATTTCACGACTTTTCTCTTTCCGGACACTCTATTAGATAATGTTACTTAGCAGTAGGAGACGGCCGCTGTCATGATGCGGACTGAAGCGGACCATTATAATACATACCTATTTTAATATTTTAAGATTTCTTCTCATGTGTGTATTATTTTCATCATAGGTAATAAATATGTAGCCAAAAGTAGCCTGTATAATCGCGCCGTATACTTTGCTTCCTATTTTTTAACACGCAATGTCATAATTTTAACTCGATTATTAATGATGTTTACGTAATTATCATATTTTGCAATTTTTGTCTTGAATACAATTATATTTTAATTTATACACGCGTATCCCTCGCCTAACACCGGCACCTTTATAGACCCAGAGACGCTTCGCGTAGCCGCTGGTCTCCGGCTAGGTGTTGCTGTCTGTGCTGACCACAACTGTGCTTCATGTGGCGCTGAAGTGGATAGCCTCGGCCACCACGGGCTCGCCTGCTCTTCGGGTGCCGGCCGCCTGTCTCGCCATTCCGCCCTCAATGACATCCTGAGAAGGGCGCTCGTCAGTGCCGGCGTTCCCGCCGCTCTGGAGCCCCAAATAGTGCGGAACGACGGTAAGCGCCCTGACGGGATGTCACTGATTCCCTGGAAGATGGGTCGTGCGTTGGTATGGGACGCCACTTGCGCTGACACGCTAGCGGCGTCCTACGTCCCATCGACCAGCAGGCGTGCTGGCGCGGCGGCGGACACCCGGGAGCGTCTAAAGGTAGCCAAGTACAGCTGTCTCGGCGCCCAATACGAATTCGTTGCATTTGGCGTCGAGACACTTGGTTCGTGGGGCAGAGGCGCACATATGCTCCTTAAGGAGCTTGGGAAAAGGTTGAGGAAGGCAACGGGTGACCCTCGCGCGGGCAGCTTTCTCGCACAGCGAATTGCCATCGCAATCCAGCGCGGGAACGCTGCCTGCGTGTTGGGCACCCTCCCGAGGGCACCAAATTTTGATAGGTATTTTTAATTTTTAGTTTTAATTATTTGAATTGTAGTTAGTTTTAGTTTTATATTCCTATTTATGTCTTTTAGTAATTTATGTAATTACAAAACAATGGTTAAAATAAAATTTATACACTGTTTACTAACATTGATGTGTTTATTATTTTCGTAACTATGGCAACGTCAAATCTTTAAAAAATTGTAGAATGAAGGTTGAGTCAGTAACAAAGTGACAAAACTGGTCTTAGAGCATTTAATAACTGGAGTGGCCATTGAGTGCTTACTGTTAGGATTTAGGATTAGGGTTCCAAGCAGGAAAGAAAAGCTTGTTTTAACACCATATAGGTAATGTTTATTAATCTCAAGCAAGACTACATAGTAATGGCGTCTCATACGAGAAGAAAGAACACCTACGTTTGTTTTATATTGACAACCGAATAAATCAAATATCATAGTCGTAGTAGTCTCGAAGGTATACTCTTTATTTTTTTGTTGACATTATTACTTACCCCTCTGCCGAAAAACTTGCACAATTGTGCAAACTTTTGTATGGACCGACATGGCTATTTGTACGATACGTACAAATCATGTAGAAATAGCAATACATTTGACGTCCCCTCCCCCGCAAAAATCGGCGGACTGTTTTGTAAAGAAAATGACAGCGATGACATCTCCCTGCTAAATACTCTTAGTGGATGGTAGAGGTAAGGAATACAATCTCCGTGTAATTAATAATGAAAAAGTGTCCGTCAAAAACCTTAAGAGGGAAGTATTATACTACGTAATCGTCCATACAAAAAGAGAAAACGTTTTTCCACTTGTATATAAATACGAGTATCTTCCATTCTCCATGATTTTTAGTACGGTATTGATACAATGAAAAACTAGGTTTATGGGTTTTCTTTTTTTCGCTACTCTGGAGAGATTTAGAAAAATTATAATAGCTGACAGCGTGCCCAGTTTTTGCAAATATTCTCCCTTAAAGGAGTTTTCTCATAAAGTCATAAAGGATTCTCCTTACCTCTAACCTCTATATTCACGGCTACCATCAGTATATGTAACATTACTTTCTGTGCATCTCACTTGCACTAATATGCGAGAGCGAGATGCATAGATAGTAAATTACGTAGACGTGAGAAAATGTGTCAATTTTGTTAGTTAGTTCTTTAGGTGAATCCTAGAGGCGCTGTATAAAACTCCGATAACTCTTGCTCTGTTTTTTAGTATACTTAGAAAGGGACAGCATCGTTTGGAGTGGAGTGAAGTTAGGTACATAAGACCGTAAAGAAACGTAAAACGTGACTCACGGCACGTTTATTCACTGAAAGTAAGTGAAAAATACTCTGCCAACTGATAGTAGAGCTACTGGGGTTACGACCGATTTCATGACCGAACTTTCCTAGTGCGGCCATTTTATCCTGTTATTGCTATTGTTTAATTACTTACCGAAACAGTTCAGTTATATATTCTGGTGTTGTGTGCAAATTTATCTCAGATTTGTTATTTAGTCATCCTTACTTAATAATAATAATACATAGGGTGACAGACTACAGTTTGGCCGCTCCATAGTAATTCGTCACTTTTAACAGGCTTCTATTTCCTTATTTCTTTCTGATTTGTTTAGATCGGACTTACTATGGAGGAGCAAATACGTACTTATACAATTATACATTGCTATATAGCAGTTACCTGTAACCTACTTATAGAGACTAAGACATAATATTTGTACTTTAGTATAAGATGGTGAAGGTTAACATGCGTCATCTATCAATACATAATACATAATGATTGTGTTGTTTATACACTGTACATCGAAAACAAAGACGCTCCTAAGTTTTATAAATGATTGCACGGATCCTTAGAAAATCCGGTGAACGAATGCTCGTCTAGCCAAGCGCTAAAAACATAAGACAACGGAGAAATTTAAAGTCGTTTTCCACACGGACCGCAAAAGAAACTTGAATTATTGTTTTCCACCGCCAGAACTTCTTTTATTCCAGAAAAGAATAATTATGTCGCTTAATTTCATTGATGAGCCCATTGTGGCCCGACTTGGGGCTTATTTGATTTGAAACGAATATAATTCATTTAGAACTCGCCGCTGCGGAAAAATGCGGAGATTACCGGCCATTTTTCACAATATTTTGAAAGGAAAGATTTTCAGTTTGAGGTTCTTATTTAGTATATTTTTTATTCTATCCACAAGAAAATTTTGCTCAATCTTACTCGCAGAAATAAATATTTTGATCTCCCTAGAATAGTCATTTTACTTTGTTGTTAGATGTCAAACGGATGCGATCTTTCTAGTCACGTACATTCCATACAGTGCATCTCAAATTCAACAAAGAATTCTTAGACTGCAAATATACGCTGTCAGCTCTAAAAGTATGCATGGAAAGATGGAATGTCTAGTGAAGACATTTTACTTGCATAACATCGTGCCTATACGGCTATATACCATCAGTTTGGCATTGGGATAAACGCTATCGTGAACGTAATTTACTTTCTATGCATCTCACTCGTACTGACATATTTCCCATAATGCGCCTAAAAGTAGGAAGCATAAGTACATACCCGGCTGGAACAAGCACGTCAGCTGTGCTCACAGGGAGGCACGGCGATGTTATCTAATGTGGTTATCGAGCGGTAAACCGGTTTCCGGAGATATTTACACTAAAATGTACGAATCTAAAAGAATTTTCAAATCTAAATTAAAATATTGTCAAACTAATCAAGATCAGATCCGAATGGATATTATTGTGCAACTACATTCTAGTAAAAAGTTTGGTAAATTTTGGAAATCGACAAATAAATTAAACCCTAAGGCGGCCTTGCCTGTGAGCGTAGCTGGGCTGCATGAGCCAAATGAAATAGCCAATGCGTTTCAGCGCCACTTTAGGGTAGAATCACCGCTGTCGCCCGCGTCTCAGATGTGCGGTGCTGAGAAATATCCTGAAGTCAATATTGTGAGATTTTCTGCTAAACAGGTAGCCTCAGTCATTAATAAGATGGTGCGAGGGAAGTCTCCTGGGAAGGATAGCTTAAGCATAGAGCATTTAAAGTACGCGGGTGTACACCTACCAAGAATACTTGCTTTGTTTTTTAACCTTTGTTTAAGTCATAGTTACCTGCCGGATGAACTTATGCATACGGTAGTTGTTCCGATTGTTAAGAACAAAACGGGCGATGTTTCTGACATGTCCAACTACAGGCCCATTTCGTTGGCCAATGTAATTGCGAAGGTTCTGGACAGTCTGCTCGATAAACAGCTGGCTAAGCATATCCACCTGCATGACGCTCAGTTCGGCTTCAGACCGGGCCTATCCACCGAATCTGCCATCCTATGTCTGAAGCAGACTGTCCAGTACTACACGGCAAGAAAAACGCCTGTATATGCCTGTTACCTGGACCTGTCAAAAGCATTCGACCTCGTATCTTATGACATGCTATGGCATAAGTTACAATCGGAGACTAACTTGCCGTGTGAAGCTACCGCGTTACTTAAATATTGGTATGGTCACCAACAAAATAGTGTGAAGTGGGCTGGAGCGTATTCGGAGTCATATAGGTTGGAGTGCGGGGTGAGGCAAGGGGGGTTAAGCTCGCCGCGCCTCTTCAACCTATATATGAATCAACTGCTGGAGGAGCTCAGCAGTGCCAATGTCGGATGTGCCATAGACGGAGTGCGCGTTAATAACATCAGCTACGCGGATGACATGGTGCTGCTGAGCCCCTCAGTGGGTGGTTTAATTAGTTTATTGCGCAAATGTGAGTCGTATGCGGAGGCCCATGGGCTCAAATACAATGCTAGCAAAAGTGAGCTTATGCTATTCAAAGCGGGTAATAAGACCTACAGTGTGCCCCCTGTTACTCTTTGTGGCACTCCTTTAGCACAAGTGAAGCATTTTAAGTATTTGGGCCACTGGGTCACCGATGACATGTGCGACAATATGGATATTGAGAGGGAACGCAGAGCGCTGGCTGTGCGCTGCAATATGCTTGCTCGTAGGTTTGCACGATGTACCGAAAAGGTGAAGGCCACGCTTTTTAAAGCATATTGCCAATCCTTCTACACGTGCAGCCTATGGGTCAGCTATACGCGGCGGGCATACAGCGCTCTGCGGGTGCAGTACAACAATGCGTACAGGGTGGTGTTCGGGCTGCCGAGACACTGCAGCGCATCGGGAATGTTCACGGAGGGACGGATCGATGGCTTCCACGCGATCATCAGGAAGAGGTGCAGCTCGCTGTTGAGGCGGTGGCGCGCCAGCTCAAATACCATCCTGTGCATGTTGGCCGACCGGTGGGACTCACCATGGCTGAAGCACTGGGTGCAGCTACATGTCCCATTATGTAAAAATCTGTTTTAATGTTAATGTTTTGTTTGTACTAACCCTAGATTTAAGCATTAGTATGTTACTAACACATATGGACTTTTGGTTCGAAATAAAATATTATTGATTGATTGATTGATTGATTGATTAGTGCGAAAGAGATATATAGGAAGTAAATTACGTTCACGATAGCGTTTATGTCAATGCCAAAATGATGGTAGCCGTACTAGTGACCGCGGCAAGATCAGCGGTACGGTGCTCTCGTCGAATATGTATACAAGTTTGTATAAATCACAACACATCAATTACAGTCTAATATATAAAAAAAAACATAAATATTCCGTTTCACTCTGAAAAGCGTCGGGTGACAGTAAAATATCGCGACTCAAACACAAAGGGAAACATATTTTTTAGCAAAACGCGCTTTCGTGTTATAATTTTTCACGAGGGACCCTTTCCGGATTTTGCAAACAAAATTAGGGCTGAACTCCGCCCTCTGGTTCAGGCGGTTATATTAGGAGACGTGACCAAGTGGACAAAGGCAATTATTACGCATGTGGCGATGGGAAAGTAAAACAACGACCGTGTACGAATATATCTAAGAAAATAAATGTTTAATTGTGGTCTAGATACAGAAAACCATTATTTCACATTGTATCTATTTGTAGATTGTATAGAGTTCGAAAAAAAAAGAAAATTATGTAATATCTTTTTTAAAATATACGACAGATTTGTCAATATCATAAATCTAAATATGTGTGAGCAGTACTATGTTATGGACTATAATACTCAACAAGTATCTAGACCGAACGGTGAACGAAGACTACATTGATACTGTATTATGTAGCAGTGGGTCACAGACAAAACATCCTCCAGACTGAGCATAGTCGCGCTACCCCCTCTGCCACGCATACGGTAATTTTACTCCACGTTCGAGTCGAAAGTGTCTTTGTATGACGTCCGTGAACAGACGGTTCAAAGTGAACGGACCAATCACGGCACGGGACTTCGCTCACCTCGTCCCGCGCACCCCCGCATTTTTGGCATCATCGGTTGCATGAAATAATTGCTCTAAACTCGGTCTAGAGGATTCGTAGTCTATGCAGTGAGTATACCAAAGTTTATGAGACAAACTTTGTTCTTTATGACACTATTTTCTACTGTAGTAAAGTCTTGGGTTTATGTGTGTGTACCACAAAATTTGATCTTGTGTAAATGGACTACTTTAGGTCAAATTTATAATTCGATAGATCGAATTTAAGATATTGTGTAACTGTGTGTGTGGTTTCACAAATTAACCTTCTTAATATTATTTTTCTACTCGTGTACTTTTATCTGTCATTTACATAGTCACGAACGAACATATAAGGGCATACATTATTAATACTCCTTAAAAGTCTATAGTCTATTGCCCAAAAAAGCACTTGTGTCGTTTTAGAGACATTACGATACGGTAAGCTAGTGCAGGTAACAAACCAACGTGACAAACGATTGAATGCATACGGTTTTTATTAAAAAAAAAACAAATTTGTACTGAGTTCATTGCTACCAACATAATAAAATATACTTTTTTTGGTATCATCACTATTGGAAGGTGGTCTTCTAAGGCCTGTAACACACTTATACCCTACAGCACCATAACCTTTAAAAAAAACATAACCATAGACATTACTGGTTTGTTTTTACGTTTCCCGCCTTTCCCGGTAATTTCTTGTTCTTTAAGTATTTTGCGTTACTATTTGTTTTGCGTTCATAAAAAGTGTTGAATATGGACAAAGAGGACAACATTGTTTATACACCTGAAGAAATATCCGCTGCAGCACAAGCAGCGACCGAAAATTTGTTGCCTAAGTACTAAATCGCAGCACCTATACGACAAATCTTATGAGAAGTTCATGGCGTGGAGATTGGAACACACATCTTCGTCATTCTCTGAAAACGTCTTATTGGTGTATTTTCAAAGACTTTGGAAGCTCCGGATCAGATCTATCTTTTAAGCAAGGTATGTTATATAATTTTTTGATTTAAGGTACACAGTACAACGAGCTATATTAATGTACATATATTTTTGCATTGAAACTGAATATTATTTAATTCTCCGTTGTCTTGTTACAGGTTGCAGTTATATTTGGTATTATGGGTGCTTGTCGCAGAAAAGAGCTACATACATATAGTAATACCTACTATCCAAAATTTACATTGACATTTTCATAAATAAAATTTTGTTTATAATTTTTTGTATTTTATTTAATACATATATTGCCTACTCATAGAAAAAGCATTGTATGCAACGTTGTATAAGTAGTCAAAAAATGCTCATGGCGTATTTATTAACAATGTTCGCCTTCGGCTCACATTGTTACCCACGCCACTCACATTTTTTGACCCCTCTTATAAAACTGTTGCATAAAATACTATTTTTATCCTACGAAATTGAATTAATCGTCCATATTACTTTTAATGTGGTAATCACACTCATGCGGATCTGCACGCCGTTCCGGTGTCTGAGCAGTGAGCGTGATAGTTAGTGAAGGCTATGCCCTTATATTATATAGAGATGTCCCGCTCACACAACAGAGTGGCATGTGGATCCGTATCCTATGACCGCCAAAGGTACAGGTACAGGTAAAGGTACAGGTGAAAATAAGCGCTGGGAAAATTGAGTGTTGATTTTGTCTGAAGTTTTGTTTGGTCAATTTTATTACACATTTTTTTAATAGCCTATATTATGTCCCACTGCTGGGCAAAGGCCTCACCTGTCTTTGGCCACTCGTCACGGCTTTATGCATGCTCCCGCCAGTCGCCACAGAATGAGTCCAGGTCGTTTCGCCATCTCGTTTTTGGTCTGCCTCTGCCTAGGGTGATCTATGATGCCCATTCGGTCGCTATTTTGGTCCAACACAACATTCTTACACATATGAATTATATAATATCCTGGCTGATAAGCAAAACCTATATAATATACACACGATAATAAAGCATTATTCCCATACAATTTATTCATCAGGCCGACGTTTCTTCACTCGGAGCCTGTAATTGGGCCGAACAATGCGAGCGACGCGCATTCACACGTCCATCCGCGAGATACAGAACAAGGCGGTGAGCGAAACGGGAACAGAGATGGTACTGAATTTGCATATAACCTGCCCGGTGAAATGGCAGGTTTATATTGATGAATACTTATTTATTGTTTTCACTAAATAAACAAAGGTTCTAGAATCACCATCAAACATTTATTTGGTAGAAGTCAGAAAATCAACGCATGACATTGACAGTATCCGGCATCTCCTGATATTTCTTATACACCGTGTTTTTATTGAATTCCGTTAACTTCGGGGTATGGTTAAGTACGTTTAAGAGAACTAAACGGCATAGTTAATTTTCAAAAAAAAAAAAATTGTTTTCTTTTTTGGAATATTTTTTTGTTTAAAAAGTAATTAAATGTAGCATACAGCGTTGTTGTAACACGGGCATTACATTTAACTCAACCAAACAATTGAAATCTGTGACATATCAATGTCATTTCGTACATCAATCGACCGAGATTGTACTTAAGTTTAGTAGCAAATGTATGAACTCATTCTAAACACTAATCAATATGTAAATCGGCCCTAAGGCAAGTGTACACGCTTGTAGAGGCCTTATATGAAAAAAATAAATTATTGATTATCTCCGAAATGGACTTAATTAGAACATCGGTGTCTTTGAGAAAGTTACTTGATTTAAGCTCAGGAATGCACCCTTGAAATTAACGGAAATCAAAAAAAAACACGGTGTATAGGTATAGCTCATTATCGTTAACTGATTAGCCTACTCGTAAATTAGCTGAATGGCTAGTAATTTTGTTCCTGTAAATAGTATTCTAAGAGGACTTGCGGGATTATATTTTTTCTAATCAAATTTCAAGCAATTCCATGACGACCGGTCTGGCCTAGTGGGTAGTGACCCTGCCTGTGAAGCCGATGGTCCTGGGTTCGAATCCCAGTAAGGGCATTTATTTGTGTGATGACACAGATATTTGTTCCTGAGACATGGTTGTTTTCTATATGTATTTAAGTATTTATATATTATATATATCGTTGTCTGAGTACCCACAACACAAGCCTTTTTGATCTTACTGTGGGGCTTGGTCAATCTGTGTAGGAATGTCCTATAATAAAAGAAAAAAAATCCAAATAAAAACTGCAACAGCCATACCGTCAGTGACCGTATAACAAAATCTGTTTGATAAAATGTATGGGAAGTGGTTGGACTATGCCGGACGCTGCTCAATAATACCTAACTAGGGACAAAAAACAACAGTCAAATAACTCGAAACTACTTCGCAAATCTGAAATATAGAAATCTTAAATTTAGGTATCAGATTTAAAACTCAATATTTGGCTCAACAAAAGCAATCTATTCAACAATGCGAATAAAGATATGAAAACTCCCGTGTCCCGCGGCACTTCGTTGTTAGGGCTGTCGTCCACTGGGCCGGCATTGTGCATATTGTTACTCGCAGCACGTCATTTATATGCGAGACATATTGTGCAGCTTGCATTTTCACTAAACTACGCTTACTAAGTTTAAGTTGTGTAGAATGTTTAGTACCTATTCTGTTGGGTTCCTAGCCATGTGCAGATTTTTAGCATAACTTTTCAAAGTTTTAAAATATGGGAGATAATACACTAGCATATATTATTTTTCTGAGCTTCTGTGTGAATGTGATTTAGAGTGTAAAATTTTGGTGTTGGTGTTACAAATTTATTAAGTGATTAAAATGTATTTCAACTATTCTATTAATTATTAAATAGGTACCTACAAAGCCTAGGATTTTCTGCAGAAATATTATGTTTTGACGTTTACGCTGTAAATAGGTACATACCTAGATAGGACAGTATAGGATAGGTAGGTGAGTCAACCAGTACCGTCGGGAAATTCGGGAATCATACAAAATCAATATCGAAAAATATGCATACTTTATATTTACCTTATATTTAGGCTAGGCTATGGCCTACGAAATGAAACGCCTTTATTAAATATCACCAACAAATTAACGTAGTGGTAAATTACAAAATGACTGTCTGTGACTTAAAATTAAGTAGATTTATATTTTTTAATCTTACCTCGTGACCGACTGCCCTTACAACGATCCATTTATCGCTCCGAATCCTATCGGTTATGTCGGCAAGTTGGGCAATTAGGCAACTTCGTACAACATCTGTTTTGCCACAATCAATTTCGGCTTTGGCATGAGAAATTGGGCTGGTTTTTATTACTTTTTACCAATAATTTGACAAAGTTTGATTGAGTTTGTCCATGTAAAATTCACTGCTGATTGTTGTTAATACAACCAGTTGTTGCGGAATTATTATATCACTAGCGACCCGCCCCGGCTTCGCACGGGTTAACAAATTAAACACCTAAACCTTCCTCAAGAATCACTTTACTGATAGGTGAAAACCGCATGAAAATCCGTTCAGTAGTTCGAACAAACACACAAATAGACAGACGCGGCGCGGCGGGGACTTTGTTTTGTAAGGTGTAGTGATTATTGCGTCGTGTTAAAGGTTAATTTTGCCTGTTTACTAGGTTGTTTAATGTCCTCATGGGATAATAACGTAAAGCTTCAATGAAATACCAGGTTCAGTGACATTTGGAAATTTGTCGCCTATGGTACCTACAATTCTCAATATCCTGGTGGAGGGGAGCGCCACCTTACTAAGTAGGGGGAAAATTCTATAGTTACTTAAATCTATTTTACACGGCCGCCATGGCAAAACCCGACGTCGTAACGAGGAAGATTGTATGACTCCAGTTTGCAATTTTAATATTTGGCGATCTCTATCGAGGATATCAATTCAGTTCGAAGCTTAAATAAATATTAATTAAAACAAAAAGGATTGGAAGGAGTATTGGTCCGCCATTTTCCCAAATCATTTTGAAGAGGGGAAAAAAGTAATAGCTCCTTGGTGTGAGACTAATATTAACTAGAGATGCCCCGAATAGTGCATTTGGCCGAATACCGAATACCGAATATTCGGCCCCTCTCTCGATCGAATACCGAGTATTTGGCATGACATGCGAACATTTTGAGTCACAATGATTATGAAAACTGTTCGCCAACAAAGCACAACGTTTGCTAAGATATATTTTTATGTTGAACAGAATTAATGAATGAGTCAATCAAATCAGACCCATGATAAAAATTAAATATTTTGTAATCAACAAATGCTCAAAAACGTGCCTTCGTATTCGTATTTAACTACATTCCAAGAATAGGTACATATTAAAAATTAAATACTTATTCCTAGTTTTTGGTTTATTTTTTTGTGTAATTTTTCTTTTTAGGTAGGTGCAACAGATATTCGGTATTCGACCGAATAGTAGGCATCATTCGGTCGAATACCGAAGTGTAAGATTTTAATACAAATATAATTATGTTATGCTCTTACATTATATCGAGATTCGAATCTGTGGCCACCCAGTAGCCTCGCGTGATGTCCTAACTATCTGAACCATCTCCCTGTTAATTGGACACCAACGCGATTCCTTTTGTTTGCCCATTAACGAAAGATTTATTTTAATTGCAGTACAGTTTTAATGGCCTGAAGATATAGAATTATCTTGAGTATTTAGAATGCCTTCTCTAATTGTTTCGTGAAAACTTGGGACTGTGCCGGCTGTAATAAAATTAACATTATAATTAGTACAATCGTAATTTCACACTGAAAAGCCCGCTAAACAAAAGTTCACAAGGCGTTTATTATATGAAGGGTTTTCAAAAATAAATCTACGAAAAAATAATTCTTATTATTCGCATGCAAATGACTCACCTTGTTGGTAATTTCGAGCGTATTAGTTCATTAGTCTGTATTCCAAATTATTATTAAGTATATTATTTTAGTTATTTATTACAACAAGAAGTAACAATGTTCGTTATAGACAAAGCTCCACAATAATTCGCTTGGGCTCGTCACACGGTGTAACGCGAGCCAATAATATACTGAGGTTTACGCCTAATAGTCCGCCTAAACTCTCAGCTAAAAGCTGTACAAGCTATACTTGTGCTAAACTATGTATAAATGATCATCCAAACCAATGTATATTACCGCAAATCGACATAAAACCTTCGAAACTTGACGGACGAAATCACCTAGCAATATCAATTCCTTGTGTAACTTCAAATACATTTTTGAACATATTCCATCCCGAGTCACTATAAAATAGAGCCATCACGCGGAGTGCGGAAGGGAGCAAATTGCCCCCTTGAACACACTGAGCGGGTGGGCGGTGACTGATGACGTCACATCACGTCACGTGCGATGCGAGCAGCGTTATCTAGGAAGTGGGTTATGGGTGCGAACTTGTGTATGTGTACGCTTACCTTACTTTGCCGCTATTTTTCTTAGGAAAATTAATAACCATTATTTAGGCAGCCGTGGCGAATCAGCAGACACTTATTCAGCTGGACTAGCCGGAGTATATAGACTTTCACTTTTTTCAGGACAGTAGAATAAAGTATGTACCTAATCAATTTTTTCAAATCCAGATGACTCCTCGAGACTACCTACGTTTATCAAAAGTAAATTAATGCCTGTTAAATAAGTATATACATGTATGTATGTAGAAAAGAAGCTTGGGTAGTTTTATATACATATATATAAATAAGGAAATAAATTAAATTGTTGACGTTTTTCCACACAATTATTAGTTTACCTTGAGACAGCTCGCCTTGTTTATTATAGTTATTTTCATAGTGTAATGTCATATGGTATTCTGGTTTGGGGCAAAGCAGCTGACATACAGACTATATTTGTCTTACAAAAGAGAGCCATTCGTTCTATATATAATTTAAGGGTGCGTGAATCATTAAGAGAACTTTTTAAAGATATTAATATTTTAACTGTAGCTTCCCAATACATATATGATAGTATTATTTATGTTGTTAAGAATCTAGACTCCTTCACTAAGAATTCTGATGTCCATAACTATAATACTAGAAATAAAAATAAGCTTGCTATCAGAAAGTTTCGTGTTCGTAAAGTACAGAAGTCATTCGTTGGGCAATGCATTCATTTTTATAACAAGTTACCTGAGGATGCTTTAAGATTACCCTTTCCAGCTCTTAAGAATTACTTAAAAAAGTCATTGATGTTGAAGGCTTATTACAGAGTCGAGGACTACTTGACAGACAAACATGCATGGTCCAAACCAGAAACTGTAACAACGACAAGTAGCAATTAAAAATATTGTATTATGTGTAGAGTTAAAGGTGACTCAGCTCAGGTAAGAAAGCACATCAAATTGTATGAAAGCATCTCATAACAATCAGTCAGATTCATATAATATGTATTCTCATTTCTTTTATTGATTTTAATTTTTTTTCCTTTTGTAAGATTTGATATGTTTTCTGAAAGAGCTACGTATTTGTGATTTCATGTACATATATGTTTATTTTTTATATCAAATTCTATAAAGTTATGTACTCACTGAGTATAATTGCATGAATTCTATAGTAATTTAAATTGTATTTATCTTAATTACTCGTAATGCATGTTAATTATAAGATGTAATAATGTTTTGAAAAGATGTGTCCCGCCGAGTTTGTTGCCGGTCCCAGATTGGGATACCCTCCTCCAATTGAGGGGGGATTTAAATCTTCTCGGGGCAGAGGTGTACGGTTGGAGCCGGTAAAGGTTTATTTGACGTTCATAAGCGCATTGTAATATGCCTACTTGAATAAACTATTTTTTATCTTTATCTTTATCTTATCCTTTACCTGTGTAGAGTAGAGGTGTGAATCTCAATATCATCTAATCTTCCTTGAAATATTGAACTGGCCAAGGCACAATCGGAAAGAAATGTGATAGCTTGACCGAGATTCTCCTTATGTCGCTAAGTCAGCTGAGTTTATGTCGCAATTGCTTCGTGTAATAGCGTGTAGACGGCTCGATTCGGGAAATGAATTAGAGACTCCCTAGATATTACATAGTAAAGATATGTGACGTTCCACTGCAAAAGGTATCTTATGGCGGCTGGCGCCGCGATTCGGGAAATGAATTACAGATCCATTAGATATGAAATAGTGAAGATATGTGACGTTCCATGGAATAAGGTACCTTTATGGTGGCCGGCGCTTCCGTCGCATAGCGCCGCAATAATATTGGAGCGGCGTTTATAATAGCGTAAGCGCCAACCGCCATAAGGTACCTTTTCCCGTGGGACGTCACATATCTTTACTATATCGTATCTAGTTAATCTCTAATTCATTTCCCGAATCGCGCCGGTAATAAACTGCACGAAATCGCCATAATCCGGCTAAATCTTCGTATAAGTTACGTACACACAAATGTCACACGTAGTCGACATTTGGAACCAGTTATTTGACATTCGATAGAGTATTTACGAAAGCTAGCGCATTCGAGCGCCGGCCAGAGTTAATAAGGCGAACTTTATTAAGCTGTTAAGACGTGCAATGCGGGTAAGCGATGGCGCGAATTACTGAGCTGCATACTGAATGGCAGGGGTCGGTAACTTTGGGACAAATGCATTTTTTTGATAAAATTTTAATATAGTATTTAAGACCTATTCTATTTACCAACATAATTTCACCTATCTAATAGTACAATAATGACAATTAGTCAGACATAATTAGACGTAGGCACTTAGATATATAATTTACACGTACATCTTTATGTATATGTTAAAGACTACAAACAAAACAACCAACGCTTTATTCATGTTCATACAGGAATAAAAAATGCATTTTTTCTAAATTTTATTGGTTCTGTTGTTTTAAATTCCTTGTTTACTATTATTTACTTCTGCACATAGATCTTTATACTTATTGCGAGCGCAAGGACCTTTTATAAATGGGAGCAATAAACAAATAAATAAAAACAATCGCCAAATGTTGTCGACCCATCCAGTTAGTGCAGCCAGCACAATTCACGGCGGACGTAGATGGACCTCATGCATCAGTTTAATGCCCGGTACTTTAGATCGAAAATGGCGTGACAACTCGGCAGGTTAACGCATTCACTTTGTAGCGTCGACGCTGACATATTGACAGGCGATTATGAACGCTACGGACTTGTTACGTGTTGTTTAATTTATCTGTGAACGTTTGTTGGCTACAGTAACTAATGAAGGTTCTGATTAAACTTACATGTATGGTTATCTGTAGGATATCTTAATCAAATTAATCTTGAATTTGTAATGAAACATTTTATCTTAGATAGCACTACGTAGGAGAATTATTGCTGCGTTTCGATTAAACTGCTTTATTAACTTTTTGATTTAAAGAGGCGACGCAAATGTACGTTTGTTTTGAAATATTAGTATTGAATACCTAAGAAGTAAGTCGTTTTTACATAAGTTTACTAAACAGAATAAACTTGTAATTGTGCTTTTGATTTCACAGATTTCCGAATGGGTTTTCCGAATGTGTTTTAATGTTTACTAACAACATAACATAACATTCTGTCCCAAAATTGTGTAAAACAAATCGTAATAACCTTACGATTTACTTTGTTATTTTGCTTAAAATAGCCAAAACCAAATGCTTTTTTTATAACTCTATATTTACCCGATCGGATCAATTTATTTCACAAGTTATTTTCCTGATTGCCTTCTACGCAACTTACTGGTTTCAGCTGAGCCTTTAATATTTACACGTCATCTATCATTTTAAAAAGCCACCTAATGCTCTTATTTTTAAGGTTGATTTTTGTTAGTTGCACTTGCTTTTACAGATCAACCTGTCCGTGTCAATGCAAAAAAAGCTGTAATGACTACCTCTATAAAGTTGAATATTAGTTGTTTTTGGAGTGTTCATAGAAAAAGCTTGTGATATGAAAATATCGGTGTTTCGCATGTAAACAGGCAGGTGCGAGATAGGGGAAATGAGCCGGCGCGGCGAGCGTGCGGGTTCCGCGCGATAATGGGTTCGCACGGGTTTTGCGAACCCGAAAAAAGGTTGGCGATCAATGGGCTCCCACAACTATGTTAGTGTTTTTGAAGGAAGTAATTTGGTTTTTGGGTCGCCATGACGGTGTAAAATAGGAAAAAAACCGGCCGATTGCGAGTTAGTCTCGCGTTTTGATTATATGTGACGTCCCACGGGTAAAGGTACCTTATGGCGGTTGGCGCTTACGCTTTTATTAACGCCGCTCCAATATTATTGCCGCGCTATGTGACGTAAGTCCCAGCCGCCATAAGGTACTTTTATCGTGGAACGTCACATATTGCCCTTAACACGTGTTAAAAGAGTAACCGTAATGTTTATTAACCCGTTTTCTATTTAGTATAAAAAAGGACCCTTTCCAAAAAAAAAATTTTTAAAGGGCCTTTGTCATCATCATCATTCTGCCACGGAAAAGACACTTATTTCACCCGACTATTGTGGTTATATTGGCCATTATAGTTCAAAATTCAAAAAAGTAAATTTATTTTGCAAGTAAGCCTCAAGAGCTCTTACAAAGTTGGCCCCGCATTAAGATTAAGTTAATTTAGTTATCACTAGGCCTGGCTCATAGAATTTAACTATTATTTACCAAAATACAACATTGAGAGAAGCTTAGGGTTATATTAGCCCTTGAAATCTACAAGGATTGTATTTGTACACTCGCCATCAGATATATCGGAGCGGCCGAGGTTGCCAAAAACATCTGAACACGCACTCTAACGCCTTGACAATAGAGATATTTGTGAGCACCTTGGCTGCTCAGATATATTTGATGGCGGCTGTACGTATACTCATATGTTGGATAGAATGGCTAGCAATGTTGCCAGGAGCAGCTTAGAGCAATCAAATCAGCTTATATTGGCGAGTGATCAGGCTTACCGGCCATGTCGCCGCGATGTTGCCATGCTCAGGAAAATCCCGGAATTTTGGGGGATTAATTTGCTACACGCTACTATAAAGGGATTTCAGTTTCGGTCTACGTGGTTGCGTTTTTACGTTTCGTTTTGAGGCTGTGCAGATAATTAAAAATGAATGACATATCTTCGATTCGAACTTTAAGATACGTCAGTAAAAAGATCTAGAAAAGATATGGATTAGTTGTCAGTGTCAAATGTGACGTTTCTTCAAACAAAAACGTCACTTTTGACACTGACACATCTAATCCATATCGTTTTTAGATCTATTAATTGACGTACATATCTTAAAGTTCGAAACAGACAGTTGAGCATAATATGAAGTGTGATTCGATTGTGACGTCTGTTACCAATGTTGTCATAAAATATTATCGATTTACCGTTTGCTGGGAGTTCATTTATCGGCGACTAAATATGGTCAGTGAAGACTGCGACGAAAAACGAGATCAAAAGTACACAAATTTATCCGCATATGAGACCGGATTTGTCATTATTTAAAAGCTATTTATTTTGTTTTGTATTGCGTCTAGATATTTCAACTATGGTATCAAATATTTAAATTAAAAATAGTAAATTTCTCTTCGGCTACAGACCTGAGACCAAAGAGTAGTATAATATACGTATATAGGACATCTGAGACCGCAAAAGTATATTTACAATTTTATTTCCTTTTATGTTTTTAACTCTAGCAACACCACACCAGGCCAATGTCGAGATGAAATAATAAAACGTACGCCGTAAACGTTACGATGATGGAAGTATTACGGAGTCCATGATAAATGTATTTTCCGGAAAGATTGGTCGGAGGTTTACCGTTACGCCCCACGGATTATCCCGTAACTTTGGCTAGCGGGTACGTTACTCGTACCTCACTTGAATATTGTTTTTACAAAAAATAATAAGGAATTATTTAGATTTTAATAGTCTGTGCAATGTTGATGTAACATTGAAAATAGTTGTAGGTATACCGTTAATGTTTATATATACGATGATTAAAAAATAACGTACAGATAAATAAATAAACTTAATATTCATTAAATTAAATTATTAGGTTATCGACTGTCGTGCTAACCATAGTATGGATGATAAAATCGAAGATAACTGTAGTTTTAACAACAACAATAATTATCACCATTCCGCGTGATAACTACAACCGTGCTAACCCGGCAGCTAAGTATTTAATCAATGTCAAAAAATGTCGTTTTGTCCATTGAAAAAACGAATGAATATACAGGGCGTCCCACGGCTATGCCACATGGAGGGAAAGTACCCTAAATATTGTAGATGGAACATTTTACTGAATGAAGACATTATTTTAATTTAAAAAAATTTAAACTGCATACATAGATTTTTAAATAATTACATGGTTGAACCGGGAATCGAACCCGCCACACGAGAAAAAAAATCATCTGTAGCTTTATCATACCGATCGAAAGGCTTGATCATAAGGATTATTTTTTGCTAAAGAACATAGTGTCAGAAACAAAAGGAAGACCATGAATTTTAACATTTGATGTGAAATTTAGCGAAATAATCAAAAGAGTGCGGCTTTGTATTCAACAGAATGAGACTACATTTTGAGCATTTGATAAATTAAATTGATTAATTTTGAATTAAAAATGTTAAAATTCATGGGCTTCCTTTTATTTCCGACACTATGTTATTTAGCAAAAAATAATCCTTATGATCAAGCCTTTCGATCGGTATGATAAAGCTACAGGGTGTTTTTTTTTCTCGTGCGGCGGGTTCGATTCCCGGTTCAACCATGTAATTATTTAAAAATCTATGAATGCAGTTTAAATTGTTTTTTAAATTAAAATAATGTCTTCTTTCAGTAAAATATTCCATCTACAATATTTAGGGTATTTTCCCTCCATGTGGCATAGCCGTGGGACGCCCTGTATGCTGATTTAATTGATTTCGTTCTGTCATAAAATTCGGCTTAAAATAGCAGACATCAAAAAATAATTTATTACATTCAAGACCTGTGAAAAATGCCATCCTTATTAAAAGGCTGTATGTGCACGCGTTAACCCTCCATTGTCTGTGGTCCAACACGCACTTAGCCCTTTTTGGGATGATGAATAGGTAAATTTTAGGTCACACTGAACGACTTCCTAGATCAAAAGTACGTTCTGGTTAATTGAGAACTTCGTTAGACACCCGCAGCAGATTTTTCGGGATTATTTTTGCTACATAACGATTTTTTTTTACTTTTCAGGTAGGTCTCTTACTCGTACCTATTTACGGCATGATGATAGAAATGATGCAGTACCTACGAGTAAGTTACTTTATGTACTTGAGATGAAACTTAGAAAGTACTGTTTGCCTTTTAAAAATATTCCCCTAGCGTCTCACTCGCACGGGTACGAAAACAAATTAAACATTTTTTTGCAATCTACTCCCAGAAACTGCTTAAAAAAACCTTCTTTCGTTAAGCGAAGGACATGGCATGCGTTCGGCTTAGTAAGCGGATATTTATGCTAATAGGGGGGGCCGGAGGGATCAATTGTATCAATTTATGGGGGGGTACTGAGATTTCGGATCGCAGGGAGTCTGGTTAAGAGTTTGGTAATTGTTACTGGGTTTTAATGGACTTTAGATAGCTTGCGTCTGGTCTAGCTTAAGTAATTAGGGAGATAAAAATAGGGGGTCAAACCCGAATAAAACTGGATAAGGTATTTTTTCGTAAATGCTGATTACATATTCTTGTTTATTCATTATTTCTTAATACTATTTGTATTACAATTAAAGTGCGATTTATAGCGTGTAGCGTACCGTGACAGTCATTGGCTAAGGCAGTTGTTGCCTGAATTAAATATCTAAATAAAATAAATAAATAAATAAGGTTGCTGGAAATTATGAATATGTTGATCAATGATTTTACCTTTATTCTAGAATTAACGTACAATCGATCCTCCTCATCTTGTGTTATTTCTGGCTACTATTGAAACACCTAGAAATCTAAAAATGGTTCTGTCTTGAGAATAGAACCAGCTAACGATATTCCTGACAGCAAGTAGAACAAGAGCAAAGCATTTTAATTGGCTATTCGGGTGTGCTCCGGTCTGGGCCCTCGATGTGTATTGGCCGTCACCTTTTGCTAATTGGTTCGCCCCTAGGACCCTCGGCGGGAGAGCAATTCACGGGCTTAATTGGGAAAAGACCATGTTTAGGCGATGTCATTGTTGAGTTTGAATTTGATTTAAGAATATGCACTGTTTCATATAAAGAAGGTTTTAGTTAGTTTTTTATGGTTCCGTACCAAAAAAACGATATAGAGACGGAAAAAAGGTGATGGACTCTTAACTTGACTATGTCCACTTCCAATAGATACTTTTTTAAGTACCTACGTATTGGATACGTCGAGTTATATATATAATTAAAAGAATACCCTTTTAACCAAAATGAAATGTAAATAAACAGAGGCACTTTATCGATGAGATTTGAGTGTACAAAATGTATTATTATTAAACAAATACCTATTTTCCGCCTTCGTCAATAGAACGGAAAGCATTCCCAAAAACTCTATTTTCCCTCCTCAGGGCTACGTCAAATGCAACAGCACTCTATTGTGCGCACCAACAATGCCACCTGTCCAAAAAACGTATTTCCAAAAACCTTCAGAGATAACTACAAAGGGCACTTCACCGCTAAAACGATTGCGGACGCGAAAATCTTAACACTCGCTAAAGGGAAGTCCTCTGCAAAAAACGGGACCTCCTGGCCCGACTGGTCTAACAAGACTTTGCACGACATAGCCTGAAGATGCTACTGAGGTTCTTTATATACTGGTGGTCCGCCCCAGGTCCTTGAAGATCATTATTCTAATTGCTTTTCATACAGAGCCCAAACGGTTTACTCTTTTAAGTACCATCCACTCACAAGAGTGAAAACGCGAAAATTAATTTAATCCCCTTGGGAAGATTAATATCAGATAATGGCCGCTTTTCTTATTGTTGAATTTCACCTCATAATTTGAACTTTCATTAAATTTCATATTTTATTTTTGGGATCGCTCTTGTAACTCATCAAGAGCTTTCAAATTAAATTAGAACGATATAATTATATTATAATTTGGAGCGTCGAACCTGTCTTAACTGTCTATAACATCTTAAGATTCATTCATCGGGAAATGAATTAATTCAAAGAATGTTACAAAGAGTTTTAAAAATCATTTAAACCAGAAGTTGTTATTACTTTCTGTAAATAAATAACAGGTAATAAATAATATTGTCTTCGGTTACCGCGATAGTTACTCATGAAATAAAACTATTGAAACGGATTATATCGCGTATATTGAATTCACAGCGTTCTTGGTCAACGGGTGACTGACGAAAAACTTCGCTTCGCAAAAACAACCCACTTACAAAATAATGAACCATCATAAACTATTTAAGGTAATAAATATCTAGTAGTCCCTGTGAGGTGGTTTGTTTTCTTTTAGATTATAAATAGTATTGGATTCTTGTATAAAATACACAATATTGGCTACATTAAAAATATAATAATTTAAGACCTAGGGCCCCTACATAAACAATTTCATTATCATGTCACAGCTGTTTGACTACGAATGACTACCGTAGCCAGTAAATGTAATGAATGTTTCCATAGTCTTGGATTTAGCTACATAAACCATCATAATTCCACATTGTGAAATAATGTTCATAACCACTGTCAAACAGTAAGCTTGTTTATGGAAGACTATGTTTATGGTCAAACAGTAAGTTTGTTTGACATATTATGTTTACGGTGTATCCCACTGGGTGGAACCGCAGATCCTATTGATCTTATCATGGACCTGATTTAAAGCTAAAACGAACATAGCAATATGATTGCCTAAGTACAAATAAGTACGGGTAAAGGTTACTAAGTTAAGTTAGGTTAAGGTTAGGCTATTTGCTTTGTTGGAAATTAACTTAGATCGTAACTATGTCTAGGTCAATCCCTATGAATTGTTTTTGTCACCTAAATGTCGAACATTATTTTATTAAAAATAAAACTAATATAATGCTACTACAACTACACTTTAGAAAATTATTTTTTGTATTTACAAAAAACATATTTTTATCGGACGTCGCCACCGTACTATCAAACTCACTTCCATTTTGTTTTAACAGTTAAAATAACTAAACCGAACGTTATTGTGTTATTCAATATATTTCGCGTATAGACATATTCTTAATAACATTTACATAAGCTCCTGCTTGAAATCAAGTAGTAGTAGTAGTAGTAGTAGTAGTAATAGTAGTAAAATACTTTATTGTACAAAAAGAAACATGAAAGAACACACATCATTAGTACAAAGGCGAACTTATCCCTTTCAGGGATCTCTTCCAGTTAACCCTTGAGCAGTTGAGGGAGAATTGGAGAACGGTAGACATAAAAGCTGTACTAAACGGCATAAAGATAAAATATTTAATACCCTACAAGAAATCAATATAGGCTTACAAGCACATCTCCGTCCACTCGGACCGGTCTGCAACCAAATTATTCTAACATTCGCTCTAACATAAAGTCCGCTAATGTCGACTATTAAATTATAGTCCCCCATGCCGCGCGATTTATGCCGCGTGTATAGGGGATATTCATCAGTACTCGGTTAAGGACTGGGGCACAGTGGACCTGACTCGTTTGTTTAAGGAACACTGAAATGCAAATGTGCAAGCATTGACACTGGCTCACAGATCACCTCTACTACAAAATGTGAGCATATAGAGGCAAGGCAATTCGCGATCATGACCATGTACTAATTTAGTAGTAGTAGTAGTAAAACACTTTATTGTACAAAAAACAAAACAAAACAGGAAAAATAACATTCGTCATTAGTACAAAGGCGAACTTATCCCTTTAAGGGATCTCTTCCACTTAACCTTTGAGCAATTGAGGGAGAATTGGAGATGGTAGACATCCGTACTTTACCAACAGCGTAAATAAAAGAACAAGAATAGAAA
Source organism: Cydia fagiglandana (assembly GCF_963556715.1). NCBI lineage: Eukaryota > Metazoa > Arthropoda > Insecta > Lepidoptera > Tortricidae > Cydia > Cydia fagiglandana. The sequence continues at coordinate 8,615,117 of NC_085938.1, read as the reverse complement.
ATTATAATGATAATAAAACGGAAAGTTTCTTAGTTACTTATAATATTAGCAACTTACCTACAGCAAATATATACATATATGTCGGAGAATGGCTGAAATGTGCCATCTGTCGCCTTCAAGAGGCGTTTTATCATGCAAACCTTGACAAATAGAGCAAACTAGGGTGTTACGTACACCTGAGTGGCGTTCGACGCAGTTCCGCTAAGACGTCATAGAGTGCGCTATTAAAACAATTGAAGTCGAGAACAATTGAAGTTATGCTGTCAATGAATCTTCAGAAGAAGCACGATGAGAACGAACGGGAGAAGATGACGTCTGTGGCGGCTCCTGGGTCAAATCCACTGGTTTGCTTAAGATAAGAAACGTATCGCGTGCTGTGATTTGTAATGAGTCTTGTGCAGTAAAGTTTGTGAGTTGGACATCGTATTTCATTGAAGGTCCCCGTCAGCCACGATTGAAGGTTCTAATGTGCTGCCGATAGTATGATACGCCCACAATTCCCGACATATATACACAACTAAATACATATGTACACAACTAAATACATATATATTCTATAATACATATTACATATATACAAAAACTACAATACCGCACACATCCTTTGAATTAAGTTTTGTCTGCTAGCCATAACCTTTTTAAATTCGCCTTTAGTATCGGAGTTTAATTTAGTATCGGAGCGCGACCTATTTCGGTTATGTCCAGTACTCGTGTAAATTAAAGATATCCTCTGAAATTATGTTCTAGTTACAGTCGCCATCAGATTATTTCGGACCGGCCGAAGTGGTCAAAAATATCTGAGCACGCTCTCTAGCGCCTTGACAATAGAGTCGTGTTTAGATATTTGTGAGCACCTTAGCCGCTCCGATATATCTGACGGCGACTGTAAGTACATGGGATTTTATTGCATACGATGATGTAGGATGCTGGGTAAGTCAAATTGTATCTTGTTAGTGTCAGCGACTTCGCGCTCCTCGTAAACGGTGTCCGTTTTGTATGTGCACCGGTCAGCTGCGTGTTTAAGCCATTTTGTGTGGGATCACTTGAGCCATATTAGTAGCATTATTAAAGAGTTAGCCAGGGGCTTTAGTGAATCAATGGATGACTAGAAAACTGGGGCATACTTTGTTCTGTGCATAGGCTTTGTCGTCTAGCGCGGCAATACCGCCAGCCTGCAGCCTTATGGGAACTCTACTGGCTGGCACCGAATTGGAGCCTGTTTGTATGTGAATATTATACTTTTTTCATTATTTGAGACATTTAAAGGCCTAGCTAACTTATGGTAACATTCCATTTCTAACCGCAGCTGCACTACCGGTACTGAACGCGTCGCTGTCATTGTCAATTTCCATAGTAAAATCAATAGTAGTGCAGCTGTCGTTGGAAATGGACTGTCACCTTTATTGTTTAAATTAATTGTTTCCTAAAAGTACAATTAGTATTGTGTAAATATGAAAAAAAACGAACAGTAAAATTTTGCCAGACGGAACTGTTCCCGTAAACCAGTGGCGTGCAGTGGAGATAAGACTTAAATCGGGCTCTAGAAGAGTCATTCTTGAAGGAATGTAACGCAAACTATAAAAATCGGCAACTTTTTTTTTGGTCATTTTGTATGGACTGCCTACCCTAGTGCCTACCTTTTTTTGTATGCACTGCACGCCACTGCCGTAAACGAGTCCCATTATACATTTTATTTTCACATACCACGAACCATATCAACATAAATATCATACACTTCCTTAGCTCAGTGTGCACGCACCCTTAAACAACTTGATGATTTGTTATGATCACCTCGAATGCGCTCAGCGGGCGGCCAAAAACTGCATTTAACTTTAAACTCCTACCGCAAAACAAAACAAACTTAACTCCTCATAAATACAAGACTCAAACTCCACTAACCGCTAACGGGCCGAATTCGCAAAACAAATGAAACATTACAGGCTGTAATAATTAAGGAGAGAATAATTAATTGGAGTGCGCAGTCTTAAGTGAGTTTTATCACGATGTCTTAAGGCCTTTTTTCGCATGCTTCCTTTCATGTGGATTAAATGTTTTCTAGTAACGACTCAGTCTGGTCATATTTTCGAAGTCAAGACAAGTGTAAATAATTTATTCTATTTTAAGGGTGAAGATGTAAATGCTCCGATAGGTTTTGTTGTGGAATGGAAAAAGTTTAAACGTGGGTAAGATAAAATGATTCAGTCAGCCGTTTGTTTACAATGGGCATTAAAATGGGATTTATTTTAATTTTAAAGGGAACGACAAAGTACTTGACATCTTAAAATGGGCGCCTATGCGATGGCTGTTTTAGCCGATAACTTAGGATTAATTAAAGCTAACGCATCTTAGTAACGTTGTTATCACAACTATTTCTAGATTAATATTGCCAGGATTCCAAACAATGCATTTTGTTCAAGATAAACTATTTTTAAAGCTAGCCAATCTGAAGTTTTACGTTTCGCGGATAGCCTACTTATACGCTTGCAGTGCCAACATAATAGCTATAAGATAACTATAGTTCGTTTTTTTTAGCATTAGAAATAAGGTAAACAATCTTGATGTGTCTTTTAATTGAAAACCACATTTTAAAAATAAGTTACGGCAAATATGTAACAATTATGAATCTAAAACGATCATTTATATTCTTCTGCTTTCAAAAGTAATGGTTACTGATTTTTAAAAAGCGTTTTTCAATTAAAAGAAATGTCAAGATCGCTTACCTTCTCTCAAGTTCTTTCTAATGCTAAAAAAAACCGGGCAAGTGCGAGTCGGACTCGCGCACGAAGGGTTCCATACCATAAAGCAAAAAAAAAAACGGAAAAAAATGCAAAAAGAAAACGGTCACCCATCCAAGTACTGAGCCCGCCCGACGTTGCTTAACTTCGGTCAAAAATCACGTTTGTTGTATGGGAGCCCCACTTAAATCTTTATTTTATTCTGTTTTTAGTATTTGTTGTCATAGCGGCAACAGAAATACATCATCTGTGAAAATTTCAACTGTCTAGCTATCACGGTTCGTGAGATACAGCCTGGTGACAGACGGACGGACGGACGGACGGACGGACGGACGGACGGACGGACAGCGAAGTCTTAGTAATAGGGTCCCGTTTTACCCTTTGGGTACGGAACCCTAAAAAACGAACTATAGTACGGGGTAGTATTATTAATAATTAAAATTATGTTACAAGCATGGGGCTCAAAACCCATGCCGCTTGGAACACAAGACGCTAACTTTCCAAACTTGGTAATAAAATTAATCCTCACCTTCAATTAAGCCATAAAGCTCGGTTTAGAAGTTTTATCGCACCTCTTTTTACTGTTACACCTTTTAGCGGGACGTAAATTTTATATTTGTACTTCTACCGCTATAGTGGCATTGACAAAGAGTAAGGTGTATCAGATATTGAACTAACAAAAGGGCAAAAATAGCCCTAATAACGATTTCAATAGCATCACCCGTGACTATAATTCCAATAGGGCCAGCCTATTCCAAAATTTCATAACTTCTTAAGCTTGCCTAAAGTCACTCTGTGCTTGCATTGAAACAATTATCACCATACACCTTAAGAGTAGGTAGTTAAGTGTAGTACATTTCTGTTATACTTACATATTCTAGTGAGAGCTGCTGTTAAGGAAATCAGTGAATGTCCTTAGTATCTCTTTTGTAAACTTATCCCCTGCTCACTTATTTCTGTTTGCTTTCCAAATAAATAAAAAAAATGACTGACGTGACTGTCAAGTAGAGATACATGTACAGCTAACCTAAAAATATAAATATCATCGTCGTTATCACTCTGTACTCTGTCTGGTGTTCAGTTCCCTCCAATGTGGTCGTAAATTCCGTCGTTATATGTCCGATCAACGACAGAAGTCGTAATATTAATGCGTCTGCGAGGCTTCGAAGCCTACGGATTATCTGACGGCCCGGCCATTGGTAGATTCTATATAGGTTTGCAGTTGTTCTTGTTTTGTAATTTAATTCATTTCAAGGGATACTTTTTATATCCAGCAAACAGCCCGCATTATGGTGAGCAAATTTCCACATGTAATTCAATTTTTTATTATTTTTTTTTATTATGAATGGGCTTACTCATAGCCACAGACTAGCCGAGGCGTAGACGTGGCCTACGATGGAGCGAGCTCGCCCAGAAGGTGCCTGTTCACTCTTGATTTATTCAATTCTTTATTCAGGCAAACACTGAGTATACGTTTACAGCTATAGCCAAGATACTTATACTGTTAATACATGTAGTCAGTATCACAAAATTAGTCACTTTTGTCATTTTGGATGTCACTTTAATAACCTGTACAATTCTTTTTGAAAAATTGCATATTGTAGTCATATCTGAGGAAACGTCGGCAGGGGAGTACTTACATACAACTTATAGCCATTGTTCGCGAACTTGTTTAAAATAGCTACAAAACAGTTTTGTTAGAATGCTGTATAATAAGTAAATGTCATAATATATTTACTGTTTCAGTTGTGTGGTGTGTGCGCGTTTAAAAATATTTATGTTCAAAATATAAGAATAACGAGGGACATTTCAGAAAATCTACCTCACCAGCCGGAGTGTTAAATTGCTCAGGTGTATATGACACCGTAAGATTGTGAACCCGTTAGTTTATAATCTAACGTAGGTTAGGTTAGGTTAGTTTGTAATCTCCCGACCGTCAGTTTATAATTTAACTAGTGACTTTTTAAATTGACGAGTGTTTACAATTTTACGGTGGCATATATACTGATACAAGACTTTTGTGAAATTTTCGTTAAGTACCTACAGAGTCATCCTCACCTTGCTTTTAACCTTCCGGTTTCGCGGGTCCTCTCTATACAGCACCATTTTAGCAGGATCTCTAGAATCCACTGTAACTTTTAGCAATATCGTCTACAAATAGGGTTCAATCTGCAAACGAGAAAAAATACGGATAAACAAAAGATTACCCTTAATCCTGGAGGCATCGGTAGGCTTACCAGCCTCTCTCGCCGGCAATAAAAGTCATCTCCACGCGTGGGCTATGATTTATGTGGTCTCAAGTAACGCCGCGGCGCGTAGGTACCACAGTCATTAATGAGTTTAGGAAGGGTGGAAATTTAATAAGACGCTGTGGTGCGTAGTTATGCAAATTTTATTGAAGGCAAAGCCTTAAGGAGAAGTTCGGGAAGGCTCTGCGGTGGCAATTGCTTGCTGCGCCGCCGTAACACGCCGCAAACAATCTATTTTAACATGATTGTGGTGCTCATGTTGGTACTAAAACTCTCTGAAACTCATTTACTGAACACAAATTAAATATACTTGAGGTTTTGTGACCAATTTTTGCCGCGGATTCGAATCCTTCAAAACATATTGGTTTTTATTTTAATATAGAGTAAACACAAAAAATAATAAGAAGTATTGTAAAGAGTTAACTTTTGACAATCCAGCTATTAATTATTTTTTCTATGCTAAAGTTGACCTATTACCAGTGGTGTGAATCAATCTAGCCGTGTTCGAAAACCACATCTTCGACACCCTTTTGTCTTTCCCAAGATAATAAAAAGGTTGGGTTTGCGAAGGCCCCTTCGTTCACTCCTAGCTACGCCACTACCTATTGCTTGCTACATAGTTATTATTTTGACCAGGTCAATCCCATAGGCTAATACTTTCGAATAGTAAACGCGGCGTTCAATACAGCATTATTTTCCCCTGTGTACTTAACTGGCTGCACGCACAATACGCTCGGGCGGTAATGCGCCAGCGCTCCTGTACCACTCCGTTATTGCCCCTCGCTTCCTGGGGTGTAACGGTTACGGTATTAGAGGCTCTTCTCGCACTTGTACTTACGTCTACGAAGGCACTGGATTTTATACAAGCGCCATTACGAGTCTTAACGCGGTCTTAGCTGAAATCGCTAGCTCTTTTTAGCTGGAATCGTTACCTCTTCATAGCTGATGTACCTAATACCACTTAAATTAAACCACATATATACTTACGTTATAACATATTTTTTAAACGGTAGTTACATAGACGGGTTTTAATGCTAACTGACTATTTCCAGTGGCGGCGCGTCAACAAATCCATAGGCAAGCAATTTGGCTTACATATTTCCTTTACAACTCTACTCAAACGTCCAAAAACAGGCAAGCCGGTGGGAATCGGCTTTTATGGACGCGCCGCCACTAACTTTTCAAAACTGTCTGTATCACTTTATTACGTAACGCAAAAAAGCGTAAGACTGATGATAGTACTTATACAGTTGGCGTAGTCTATGGACACTTGCAATTCCCTGGGATGGCACATGTGCGTTGCCTGCAAATTTAAATGTTGGTTCCCTACCATAGCAAATGTATTCTGCAATTTAAAAAGAAATATTTGTTACTCTTATTTCATAACCTCTTAAAAGTCTCGATCTTAAATGAATTCACGTAATGATAATGACGTAACTTAATTAACAGATTTCAGAATTTCCATCAGTTTTCATATTCATTATACACAATCAGTAGACACATTTAATAAACGAAGCAGAAAGCAATGTTTACAGTTTACAGTGCACGTTTTAATTTCAATTGGTTATGTCATCATCAGCTAGGGTTGTCACGTTACGTCCCGGAAAATTGGGGAATTTTCCAGTCGACTGCCTGTGTGATAATTGTGTCGATGTAGACACACTTAAACATGTACTGTTTCTGACTGTGACCACAAATTAAAACGCGTAGGACCTTAACATACTGACAGTAGATAGATGTATGTACTAAACTAATCTGAAATAGGTAAAACCTTCCAACTATAGTCCAATACTACAACTATGGTCCATAAGTTCAAAAGGAAATTAAATGTCAATACCAATGTTCCTTTCAATTTACTCCGTCTTTTTTCTTCCATATACACATACCTTGCCTTAGAACTACAAAAAAATTACAATAAAAGATCAGAACGAAAAAAATTAAGTTAATTTTGGACCATAGTTGGGAAGTTAGGACTATAGTTGGGAAGTTTTACGGTACTTATAACAAATGATGGCATGTTCAGATTGTTTAGATTTTGAATGAAATTATAATACACAATTACATTATGCTGCTGTCCCATTTCATAACTCATTAAAATTTGACCGTTGGGTAACAGTAACATCTCTACTTAATTACAAACAGACATCGATAATGACCCGCCAGACATGAAATCATACGTATCTGATTACGGTCCCCGCATCATTTTGTCATTCGTTAGTCGACGCTGATTCAATCATCACGCCATGAGAGTGCTCATACTGTTCGCCGTTTTCACGCTGACGTCATCAGCCGAAGTAACATGGCAGCCGAACACAAATTTCAATATCCCTTCTAATTTCGCTGATGGAAAATTGCCTTGCTCCAAAGAAACTGTCATATTTCCTGAAACTATACAAGGCTCTGTGCGGATTCAAGGTGACACTGCTGCTCAGGAGTTTATACTCCCTGAAACAGGTGACATAACGCTAGACGGAACACTGTTCATTGGTTCAAACGACAAGGATCAATGTTCGGAAGGCAACAAATACTTCATTGATAAAACTGTGTCATCGTGGGCTGATCCGGATGTGTGGTCTTCACCGCTGTACAACGAAGCTACACCAGATGCAGAGAGAGTCCCGTGCATAGGTGATACTGTCGCTTTTCCTGTAAACACAACATTTGCAATAAAGCTTCCTGAGCTAACACAAACTGTAAAAAAAGTAATTATAAGCGGCGTAAAATATAACTTATATTCTCTCGTTCGTCATATTATGCAGCAAGACGATTCGCAACAGTTCTACGTAAATTCCAACAGGGGCATTGGATTACGAATAAGAGAAGATGGCTGTCGGTCTCCATTCAAAGGTTGCCCTTGTCAAGAATATCCATTGAAGATTGAGTGTGATTTGAAATTCTGTCCGGTGCCTCAATGCTTATATCCTATCAAGCCAATCGGATTTTGCTGTAAAATCTGTGGTGGTGCAATTTCTTTTGAAAGAGAGCAAAATTTTAACTTAATGGAGTTCAAAGATGTAGTTGAAAGAGTTGTTGCGTCATACAACGATGACAATATAGTATATCATATTGGAATCGTTGAAGGTAACAAAGTACAGTTAGTTGTCACGGAGAAATACGAATATAAAGGTCAGAGCGCGATGGTAGCGCATGATGTAAATGGCCAAATACTTAAAGGCTGGTCCTCTGGAGTGCAAGCAGTGTCTCTCAGTGGCGGACCTCTTTCTGATGCTAACTATGGTTTAAAGATTGCTTTTTCCATGTTGTTTGTAGTTATTTCAGTATTTGGTGTTCTTTACGCTTATTATTACAAGATACCGACGCCTAGACTTCATCTGCCGACAATGCCGTCGTTTGGACGTGGTTCGACGGCGGGTCTCCTTTCCAGATTCGATAGACGAACAGAGAGTATAGTTTCGTTGACGAGAAGAGACTCGACAGTCACGGTCGCCTCGTCAGCGGGTGTGGGAACAGCCTTTAGGAATCCTTTGTACAGTTCAAAAAGGGGGCGTGTTGATGTCGTGGAATCTGAAGTTGACAATGATAACATGTGAACAAGAATAACTTAATTGTTAAATTACACTAATAAACTTACATTGCCAATAATAAATTTATATTTATTTATAAGAATATTGTTTATTTAAGGACCTATCTGTAAATATTTATCGAACTATAAAGTTTTTTGGAAATAAAACTTAAGCTAAGGAGCTATGAAGTATTTTAGTTTCAATTCACGCGTAGTGGGAAATGATGCAATAGCCAAAGAGTTTTTACCTGTTGGAGCCAACTTTCCTCTCAGCTTTTATTCAGAATTCGAGCTAAGTTTAGGCACGGGATGGAACTAGTGCATAATAAACTAGCAATGAATCACATTCAGGACCGCCTATCCGCCACTAGGACATGTCCGCCGGTATAAATCAACTTAGTCCTCCGTACAATACTGCCCGATTGTGTAAAACGTCGTATATCATATAACACTCTTGATCAGTTACGCCCTATTTCTTTAGAGTTATAAAGATCTGATTTATATACGCTATTATTAAAATAACCTTGCGCAAGAATTTGTCGCTTTTAAATTCAAATAGGGATTTAAATTGCGAAGCAGCATAAGCCGTCCCAGCTGTGAGATTCTCTAAGGTAGACAATGTTGTACATAACTACATCGTTGTGCGTTTTCGCTCCGTCTGTACTTACGCGCTGGTTTTTTTATGATATAGGAGACAAACAAGCAGACGAATCGCCTGATGGAAGCAATTACCATCGGCTTGGACACCAGAGGTGTTCTTATCTCAATACCTATAGAAGAAATATCTATAAAGCAAGCAACAATCTGAATTTTATTTCATAACTGGCGACCTGCTCCGGCTTTGCACAGGTTAACAAATTAAACACCTAAACCTTCCTCAAGAATCACTCTATTGACAGGTATCACTAGTTTTTGAGTTTATCGCGAACATACAAACACACAAACAGACAGACGCGGCGCGGCGGGGAACTTTGTATTATAAGGAGTAGGTAGTGATTTGATACCAGGATGCGTTTCATCAACTGCTACTAGGTAAATACCTTTTTAACCAGCGAATTCTATTAATAACCCGTCGTTAAAAAGATTTTTCTGGTTTTAAATCAAATTACATAAATATAGCGCTTGCATAAAGGGCTGGAACCGGATCAGAGCTTTTGTTTACTACTGAAGGCTTCAATAGGGTTTGGTTTCACCGGGCTCCGGCTGTCATGGATCCGTTAATCATATTTCCTTTAAAAACAGTTCAGCAAATTGGGGTGTGTCTTTGTATTATATTTTTGTACGTACGCCTGTCAATATCGGGCTTACAAGACCCATCAGCCCGTCTAGTTACATACAAATTGTTTGCTTAGTAAGTACCTAGAGGGCAATTACATATATCTCTCTATAATATATAGATTTTAAAACACTTTCTGTCAGTATGTAAATAAGAAATTAAATTAGTCCATTTTAAAGCATGGGAAATGTACTTATTTAAATATAGATACTAAATAACTGGACATAATTTTCTCATTCCCTTAATTTAATACTTAAATTATAACCACACCAAACATTTTGGGAAGATGATTTTTGTATTCATACGAGTAATTAGTGTTGACCAATAAAATTTTCATGATTACACTGTACCATAGCGAACGGGCTTTACCGTCAAAGTTCAGTGGTACCACACAATCTCGAACAAAGCAACTCACTCTATTGTCACTCCCATTGTTTTTATCTGGAAGATGATTTATGTGCTCTAACCGTGTTACGCCTACAAATGTCAATGACAATCCGTGGTTCCAATCCGCAGCAGTTTCTCTTGACGAACTAAACAAAATTAGATTCTATCTCCATTGCCCTATGGTTGGAGGTGTTTGTATTATACGCGACAGTTTCTAGTGGCACTAATTTGTTGGATTTTAAATTCTACGTCTTTGTTTTAAGTCACATAAAACTAAGCATTTCATTCTTATTGAGGTTTGAAGACATACAATTAGAAGCTTAATTCCCCCGAGGTACAGTTCATTTTTCATTTGTGTTGACATTTGCGACTATTTTACTTGGTCAGAAAGCAAACAATATTAACCTCTGTGTTCTATTGTTAAAGTCCAGAGATGAAACGTGATTGATCGGTATGTTTGAGGCTTAGATAAGCGTTTGACGTGTACTGGAAATGGGATGACAGGAATGACAGACGCAGTTTGACATGTTGAAAGTATTTAGTTTGATGATGAGCGTTTGTGATGTCGGTTAAGTAGGTGTTTAAGATTTCTTTTTATTAGAGCTATGAGTTCGATTTAAACACGATAATAAGTAAGTAGAGAAAATATTTGTAGAATATCATCGCATTTTCAAACAATACTAGTTATCGTATTGATGATACAATATCAATAATACGAGTATAGCATTGATTTTTTATAATTGTATTAGCGCAAATCACCACAATATAGTTTGAAATCATGTTTTATTGAAATATCAATTTATTAACTGGGCATTTACATGGAAAACTTAATCGGTACAAAACATCGGTACAATCGGTAAAATACTACATCGGTAATTAAGTATAAAGCGTCAGTTTAAATATAGTATATGCTTAAATCGGTATTGTTTAGAAACCGCTAGGCGCATTAAAGTCAGGGTAAACTCAAATTTATTGTCGTTTAGCTTAATCAGGGAAAGGTTTCCTCGCTGGGAATAATTCGTTGCGTAGGCAACATGACATAAATTTACATGTTGATATTATCAAAATAGTTGAAGTAGAAATGGAGACATTGGCATTACTGCACTCTATGTCGGTTATATTACTTGTATTTGTTTTGTAGTACCTAGGTAGGTACGGTCTATAGATTTACTTTACGTATTTCTTACGGTAAGCCATTAAAACCAAAGTAGGTATAGATACCCTATGTAAGTTCTTAAAATATGTATTCGTAACTTATTAAGGGGCCCACTGATTAACAGTCCGCCGGACGGTATCGGCCTGTCAGTTAGAACAAAATTTTGACAGTTCCGAACAACTGACAGGCCGATACCGTCCGGCGGACTGTTAATCAGTGGGCCCCTTTAGTGAATATTTGCAATTTTTTTCTTGGGAAATATACAAAACGATGACGGCATTATGAACTATATTTTTGGCTGATTTCAATATTTTGAAGCTGGAGGAACTCAATTCACCGGTATATTTTTATGTAGGTATGTTCCCCAATTTCTCGGGGACCCAGATTCCTTACCTCTTGTCATATCTATCTTAGAACTATATGAGGAACAGAACATTAAGTCCCTGATTTCAAAACCTAATGACCCTTTATTTATAAATTCCTTCCCGATCACTACACGCGCGTCGTTAACTTGCTCAAAATAAATAACTTGAACACTTAGGATATTCATATTTCTACGTATACCTACCCCGAAGACTAGAAGTGGCAATGTTGATGGATGATTTGTAATGTGTTATGTACATTGCTGCATCTAAAAGAACACATAATTTTGGATCTTTAAGCATTAAGTAGCCATGAGCACTATTGTAGTAACTATTCATTTTCAACGCTGCAAAATCGACATCCTACTATTGGCGCGATTCGGGAAATGGATTAGACATTCACTAGATATGAAATAGTAACGATATGTGACGTTTCACGGCAAAAGGTACCCTATAACGGTTGGCGATTACGCTATTATTAACGCCGCTCCAATATTATTGCGGCCATAAGGTACCTTTTGCCGGGGAACGTCACATATCGTTACTATTTCATATCTAGTGAATGTCTAATTCATTTTCCGAATCGCGCCGTAAGTCGAGTCGTTGGTAATAATTACTAGAAGGGTTAAGGAATGCTTCAATCCTTAATGTAAAATTTATATACTTACCTAACTCAAACAGAAATCATTACCTAAATGAATAAATGCATACTGCATTGTTCTAGATTTTGAATGGCATAAGCATGTACGATAAGGACTTGGTTTAGCATTAGTTTATTGTAGTGTATTTTAGGTATTAAAATATAAAAGCAGCGATGTAACAATCAACCATTCCTTCCAGAAAATACTTATGACGGCGACCTTACATCAAAATAGCTCGAAAGTCAGGCACAGCGCTGTGAGCTCGAGCACTATAAATCTAGAGCCGAGCACATTTGTCACAGGCCCTGGCCTGAAATGTCGACTTGCACTTTTTACGACACTGTAAAGTGATGTACGACGCGTCTATGACGCTTTAAAATGGTTTTATATCCGCCATAAACCATTTAATAAAAATAGATACAAATTGTTTGGACCGTTTATTGCGCTGTGGTCGATGAGTGTTGATATGGGTCGAGGGATGTTTATTCAGTAACATCCATGTTTAATATTTAACGAAAACCAATGACCACTAAATTAACACGATATAAAAAAAAACACGAAAAAAGGTGCTGATGTGCTCGGTACCTATTTTCAAACATTTGGATCTTTTTTTGCATTTATCATTTTTACATGGCGACCATTGTGGCTACTTTTTGAAAGCGATGATATTGATGAGGAACTGTGAAATTTTGCTTTTATGTTTAGAAAATAATGAAGTTGAAGTCGACCAAATTGTGCCAGCATGGCCGTGAATGCCACAAGGGTACAACACTTGCGATATCTCGAGATAAAAAGTGGAATTCCCCGCCCCTGATGAGCGTCAAACTGATTATCACGTAGACAAATGGATATCACAGCGTGCGAACAATTCAAATATCAATTTGGCCCAAACTATCACTGGGGTCCTAATTCGATCACGCGTCTCATTTCGCTCGAGATCCGAGCGAGTTTCGAGAGCGTCTCGAATCTCGAATAGGGCCCGAATTAAGATGGATGCGAAGGGCGCTAAGTACATTTAAACCGATTTTAAAGCAGACTCGTGACGACCCATGTGTTTGCTTAATAAAGACTTAAGTGTTTATAGAGATTAAAATGGTTAATAGAATTACTAACAAGACGTCGGAAATTGGGAAATGATTCAGACTCAAGTTCAAAAGCATTTTGAATGATAACGCTCAGTGGGAATGAAAAATATTTTATTATATGTGTTATTTAAACACTGGTTCGGAAGTTCAGATGGCAGTCGGATTCCGGGCTTCTTTTGGTTGCAATTAGGAAAACAGTAGATCAGGAGAAGAACGGAAGATAACCATGTGGGTTTTGAAACATGCAACTTTATCGAGATAATGATGGTGACTGGCATCTTTAGGTCTACTAAAATTATGCTTTAAACTCTATGAAACCATCCTTTTGCTACTGACGCGGTTTTTTAAAAATAGAAATAAATCTTGAGTAAAATTTACAATTGCAGCGATAGTAATAAGCATTCATAGCGTTCAATTTGTGGCTATCCTCACTTTACATTTCAAAATTGGAAAATGTCCAAACGCATTCGAACATAAATTCAAATTTGTCCATAAAAATAAATTGTATCCGACGACAAATGGCCCGAAATACTCAGTTTTTAAATAATTGCCAGGTAGGTACGAAGTCACTACTAGTGAAATGTGATGTTTGTTCAGAGATTCACATGTTTACTAGGTATTCAGGACTGAGAGTAAAGTTACGAGAAAATAGAAATAGGTACCTGAACACTGAACAAAGGCAAGCCTTAGCGGACCTATATAGTTAGTAAAAGTACAAAGTAAAATTGGTTTCTAAGAAATACTCATGGAAATTATATAATATGAAAATTATGAACTATATAAAGGAGCTGGGAAAATGGGGATTTCAGGCCAAGTACACAGTTTTAGAAGGCCGAGCGTAGTGACATTGGATAGGAATAGGTAGTCTGCTAATCCCGGAGGCATGATATAATGTGCTTTTCTAAAAAATGCGATAAATGAAAAAGTAATAAAATTACCGATACCTTAATCCAATTTTCACTCGATTTGTGTGCTGTAGTGGAGGCTGTGCTGTGAATGTGGAGCTCGCATTAACCTTTCGCAAGTGACGCGTGACTGCCGCATTACAGCCTAATGGCAGAAACCGTCCGCTTAGGGGGTTCATTCCATATGCTTGCCGAGCGCGTGCGTGTTAATCGCTCTGGGAACACAATATCTCTTAGATTACGTAGAGTTTGTACGGTTCTTGAAATTACGTTATACTGGATTGCTAGAGAACTCCACTCGCTCAAGCTCGCTTAAATAATGGGAATACTCAGCAGCAGATGATCTGAGCGTGTGAACCAGCGGTCTGGGACCAAAGCACTGCTAAGTAGTAGTTTAACACTCGAGATAATGATAATCATATTTTCATTCTTACCAGGGCCAGTTTAACTGCGTTTTAACAATCAACCGGCGTCACTTCTCATAATTTTTAGTGGACAATTGAGTTTTTTTTTTGCTGTATTAGAAATCGGCTTATTTCAAACTGTCGTTAGTGGTTTCATTTTATTAAAATTCCATAATTTCCGACAACGTTAGCGTAAGCGTATTATCAACTATTTGCGCAAATTCAGCTCCTTTGACAGCCATTGGTTTGACAAAGGAAACAGAGACGCGAACATGACTCAAACGAGACGTATTCACACGCCTTGATAGGGATTGTACTTGTTGGTTTAAATATATTAACGGAGATGGACAGTTGGAAGTGTAGACGGTTTGATCAAGATCGTAGGACTTTTGGATACAAGTGCGGGTTCAGTTCGGTGATCGGTCGTAGTGAAGATCCCTAGGGAAGGTTTTTTATTCAGCTGTTTACCGTTTTCACACTGAAAAAATATGATATATGATCTATCGAGCTCACATTAAAGTGATTTCATTAAGATTAATTACTGCTAGATACAGTATCAACAAATGTACGTACGTAACGTAAGAACGATAAAATTTACTGCTTTGTTCGATAGGCTAATATGAAACTGTTTAAAGCATTAAACGTTAATTCAATTTCAATTGTTTTAATAAGCGATTTTTATTCTCAGTGCAGCTAAAATCGTCACAAGCCGCGTGAATAAAGACAATTTATCAATACCTACATTTTAGTTCTTCGGCTATCGGTGTCTGTTCGACATTTAATCCTGGATAGTGAAATTGAGATATGTATGCATGGTATGGCATATTTTTGGACATTTTTCCTAAGGACAAAATTCTGTTAGGCAAAGACGCGAAATGAAATCCCTGCCAACATTTTGCACCGCATTACCAACCGGTACCCAGAAGTGCTTTTACCTCACGCACATTTGAAGCTCCATCGCAGAATCAAACTCGAAAAAAGTTACACTTGACAAGTCCTCAATCCGCATTTAAACTAAGCCCCTCCACACGGCGCGACAGATGTTCGAGGGCCCTCGTGTGGAGCACGCTTAGCGGCTACACTATGCGAACTTTTGTCATTATGCGCGTTTGTGTGAAATGGAACCAGCGTTCGCGACACATTGTAAATATGTGACGATTTAAAATAGGTAGACTTTCGGAGTTAAATAATATATTTTCCTAGTTAAATAATAATAAGTAATGATTATGTATTTTCCGTGTATGCTAAGATTAAGGAAAAGGACTACAAGTCATAAGTAATTGCGAATGGAAATAATTCGTATCTTTTCCAAAAAGGGACTAATAGTGCGTCGAAGCCGTGTAGGTTTGAGCGTTATACGGTCAAGGAAGTTTAAATAATAACTGGTTTTACTTATTTAATTACTTAGATGATGTTTTTGTAACGAGGCTTACTTACAGTTCTAATCATCCCAAGTATCGAGAACTTATTCCTGAAGTCACTATTAATATAATTAGCTGCATCATCAGTCCATTTCTTGAAAATAATATTCCATTGTGATTGGATCTATGGATGTGATTAATCAAAAAATACGACGCTATATTTTATTACTCGAGACAGGCAACCAGGAAAGAAAAAAAACTAAATTGATGATCATAATTAGTAACAACCTTGCTTAAATATTCAAGTTGAGCCTTCTCCTTTGTATCTAATTCACATGGCTGTCTGTATCTACAGGGTGTTACTGGCCATGGGGCTTTAAATCCAGGGCTCGATTCTACTCGCTAAACTGAGCTACTTTTATTATGGCACCAACCCCGAAATCCCGAAAAAAAATTTCATACATTTTGACGTTGGATTGAAAAGCCAAAGTTAATCCCCGATTTTAGGGTTTGTCCCATAGTAAAAGTAGCTCAGTTTAGCGAGTAAAATCAAGCCCTGGAATTAAAGCCCCATGGTCAGACAAATACTGTTTACTTATAGTTACGGCTTTCGTGGAAAACCCTTGTATGTTCCCGGTTCACTTACGCCTTATTTATCGGACCGGCCACAGGTTAGCGCGCTACAAATAAATCCACAGAGGTTTTAGTAACGGTAATAAAAATAAATTACCACTGCAAGAGTGCTTAGAATTAATGAAAGCGCATGTTGCTTGCGTTTTTACGGGTTTCCGACGGAAACCAAATTGATTTTTACTCCTTAGGACTTCGAGCAACACGGAAGGGAGGCGGCATTCGCAATATTTCCCCTCTGCCGAGGTATAAGATTAGCGCGTCAATCTAATCTAGTGCGGGTAATAAAACTAGTTGCACTTGGATTTTTCACTAGACCGAGTCCAGACGCGCGCGTGAACACTGCTGCACAAAAATGCCTATTTGCTCGGTTTTTTGTTATAAAAAGAGGTCGGGGACATCAAATTTACAAAAAGAAAGTGTTACATTTCACATGTAATATTTTTTTTTACATATCATACGTTAAATTACATTTAAATACAATTATTATATTTTAGTCTCAAGTAATTGTTGGATTTATCGATTTTGCTCGCTCAGTACAAATTGCGGATCGGTCGAGCGACAAATCCGACTTCTCATCTCTCAGAACACAATGACATACTTCAACGAAAATGTGTTAGTGTGCGTGTTGTGACACTAGTCACTCGTCCGTACACAAAAAGAGATCGAGGTTTGCAAGATTTGTCTTTGACGTGTGTCATTTTCTATGTATTTGTGTCGTCATTACAGATTGGATTTTGTATGTAAGTGTGTGAGAAATGCGACTGTGTGCACCTTTCCCCCCGCGAAAAATGGCAGAAAGATTTGTACGGCAAGATATCGCTTGGGCCCCTCCCTTCCGACGTGTCGGAGGCCGGTGTTGCTCGAAGCCTTAGGATGTTAAAGTAGGTGTATGGACTTTTTTACGGGTTGAAATTCAGAGATGGGGTGCGGAAAGCTTGAGCTAGGCTTTTTTATGGATTAAATCTTGTTTCCTATCTTTTTTAAAATATTCTATGTTTACGAAAGATACGTGTTTCGTGCCCAGCCTCGAGTTAGCAACGTTTATATTACTTACTTAATTACATATTTGGGAAAAAATTATCCTTAATACCTGGAGCCCGTTTCTCAAAAGCTTGTAACTTGTAATAGAAGTGGAAGTCCCTTTCTAACAAAAGCTGTCAAAAAGTGACATCCGCTTGTATCACAAGCTACAAGCTTTTGAGAAACGGGCCCCTGGTAGCTTAATGTATATACCTAAGGTTGCCTCCAGAAACTCGCGAACTAAATTGACAGGTCAATGTGCACAAATGATACCACAGTTTGGCCAGTGCTGTTCATATCGATATTTTCAAAAAAGTTTGAATTAGAAAATATCGCGAAAATTCACCGCTAGCGGCGCTACTGTTGCGCAGTCAGTTAAAATGTATCTTTAAGTAATTTAAGTTATTTTACAAATGTTACTTGGTATTTCGAAAGTTGTGCAATTTTATAGTAATAGATACAAGGATATTGGATAAACATATTATAGGTAATTGAATAAATATTTTATTACATTTATTTTATTTTATTTGTTAGGAAAACTTACAGCTAAAGTAACAAGTTGTAGGTCACAACATAGAAACAGTTATTTTGGCTCAAAATACAAAAAAAGGCCGACCCAGACGGGGAAGTAAGATAAGATTTCTCATTGAATTTGTGTGGTGTGTATCGTCTCGGTGATCCCTATTGCTTCGATTGTAAAGAAGACCAGTCCCTAAACTGGACATTCAAGTTGACAATTAGGTCAGAATTTAAATACAGTTAGACCAAAAAAGTCTGCAGCGATTTTCCAGCGATAGCCCACGCAGTGCAAGTATTATTTTAAACGTCAAACTTCTATGAGTAAGTATGACGTATTAAACAACAGTTGCACTGCGTGGACTATCAAAATCACAGCAGACTTTCCTTGGTCTTACTTTCATTATCGATCAATCTCATCTACCGGCCACATTGTATAGTAAAATTAAAACACCAATTTTAAATTTATGGCGACAATCGCGAGCTCTTGAAATAAACAACTTGCCCCCAAACCTGCATACTAACATTGAAATTTGTCACTTTCGCATCCACACCTCCTGATTTAATCGGTAACGTCACAGTCTTATATACAATCGAATCAACCACTTTTCTCGTCACATTCATACAAATCGAAATCGGTTGTGACCCCTTACTTATAATTATGGCATGGGTAGTAAGTGCAATATCTTACTTATCGACATATACCCCTGACTATTTTTTCTTTGCTATTCCTGGTATCATTTTATTTGTCAAACTCGTGTCAATTTAGTTCGCGAGTTTCTGGAGGCAACTGTAAGTTATTACTTAAGTTGATTATCAATCATTAGGTATATGTCGTATATGATGTCTTTTAATACATATATGTATAGGTATTGTGTACTTATTTAATCTGAGGTGAACTCGGCCTCCGTGTTTGTTCATTACATCGCAAATATGCGCCACCATAGCTTCACGGTCATATAGACCGTATTCACTTAATTTCACGTCGTCCCGCGGAATCGTTGTAATTATGTTCTAATAAGCATCAGTTAGCGTAACCGACCGCACCGCAAAAGAGCAGTTATGGAGGCGATTAGTAATGTGAACCCGAGGTTGTTAGGCTTATAATTGGGGAATAGGAGATGGGTCGCGTTTGTTATTATAATTAAGATTAGAGGAGAAATTAAGTGCTTTATTTTCTTTGTGGAGCGAAATTTGTACTGACTTAACTAGATATACGACATGTAATATACCGTTATATCATGACCTTTTACAGTCTTATCGAAGGTAAGTTGATTTTCTAGATACATAGTGTTTGTAAAGAGAAAGCGTAACCTTGGGAGTATTTCGGTTTATACAAAATCAAGTATTCGTTACGGACACATTCAATACGAACGTCTACGAATCAATTCTTGGATCGGTCGCACCAAATTAGGACTCCCAATCTTGAGTATATGTTGCGGGAATACAGGCTTTTGGATTTTAGACGCTTGCGGCTTGACTATGACTAGGCTAGGTGACAAGTTCGATAGCAGCTTAAATTACATGTGTGTTAGTAAGTAGGTACGTAATGATGACACATCACAATCTATGCCTAAGCAGGTAATAAAAATGGCCGCACATTGCCTAGAAAAGAAAAACCTACCAATACCAAGCAATATTGAGCATAAATTATAGCTTAGCTTTTTTTTTTAAAGAGGGGAAATGCCTTACGCATACCACCCCGGCGCGGGGACGGGCCGGGATGGTTATGTGGGACTCCCTGTTGTGGGCTAATGAGACCCCAGGTTTACCCACTAAAATCCCTCTGTTGCCGCCTCGCTGCTATACGGCGAGGTCCAAGGAACGCCGAAGTACTCTGCGCAACCTCGCCAGATAAATTATGGCCTAATGCAACCGCAACCAAATCATACATACTGGACTCGGTCCTCATTACTGGGTATATTATATATATGATAGATATATGATTAAAAAAAACCCCGATTCTCAACTCAAACGGGACTTAATGGCGTGTAAATGTTACGTTTGCAACTACTTTAGTCTCGTTTTATAGTGTAAAAGTCGTATAAGTTTAAATCAGTGCTGAATATCAAGTACCTATCTATACTAGACATTACATAAACTCACTACCTTTGTAACTTTACCCGTAACAATATAGAAAGTCGATTCCTTTTACGGCAAGCTAGCCTTTCTCGGCCGTAATTCGGATCATAATGGCGGGTAAGAGGATCAAATTATCAGTGCCAGTTTGATTGGTCGCTGAACCGGTACCAAATGTAGTTTTAGATGGACCCTATTTGGATGGAGGAATGTGTTTTAGATGAGGTTGCGTTATGGTCATGGTAACACCCTACCAAGATAGAGTAATTATACTTGTTGGTCATTATGACCAACTTGCTTTTAGAACAGAAGGTTATGCGTCCCTCATGTGGCCATCGTGAAATAAATGAGATTTAAAGCCTATACCTATGTTGAATATGTATAGGATTTTGGTACATTCTACTTCTTAAAAGCTATAGGTACCTACATATGTTGAAGATATATATGTAGGTATTATACAGTTTAACTAAAACTAGGTTTTACATTAAGTAAACAAAATGCCTAAACATGGGTTTGTCATATCGGTTTCTTTAGATTTTTTCAATTTTCCATTGGTCATGATATAAGTACTTAATACGATTTGAAATGAAAACGGTATTTAATAAAACAGTCGAATGCAAACAAAATTAGGTACCTACCTAACTACTTCTAAAATGTAAAATGGGCGTAAAATTGGAATAATGAAACACACTTTTAATTTAACTGAAAATCAAATCGAAACCTTGTGACAAGGTACGAAACGCTAATTTTGTTTGGCCCGAATAATATGGCTAGCAGTTGGGATACCTTTTGTGGAGGAATCCCTATTTAGGAATAGAAAGTGATGGATTTTTTGACGATCAGAGTGTAATGATAATGATATGCTTTGCTCGGATTATACGTGTTGAAACATTCAAATTTCATCATTGTAGGCCACGTTCGTTTCTAAAGATTTTTTTTACTTTTCAATTCAAACGTCGAAGAGTGTTCTTTCTCGTTAAGAAATTATTATAACTTTGTTGGTTGTAATGTAATTTGTTAGTAGTTATACTGATATGTCTACATTGGCTACAATGATTGTTTTACGAGTATGTGATTCAAATGAGAATACTTGTATAGCCACTTCTTAAAATATATATTGTTAACAAAATACCTAAGTTAATCAAATAGACATAAACATAATTTATTTAAAAAACACGTATTTCATGGTTTCATTCATATAAAGCAAATATACTGTTACTTGAAATAATTTTAATGTTAACTACGCAAAAATATTCTTATTACTTATACTTACCTACTTTTATATCCTCTAGCCGCCCTACGTCAAACCTTGCCAAGCAAAATGAAATTTTATTTTATCAACACAAAGTTCAAATTAGAATGGAACAGGTGACCTTTTTTAGGTCTCTGAGCGGCTAGAAGTGAAAAGCCTTATAATAAAGTTCACAAGTAGGTACTTACATATTATTTTTTCCCCTTTCAGATTAGGATTTATTACCAGGCATAATATAGATAGCTTCCGCAAAATAAAATAATCCACCCGATTATGTACGGCTGCCGATGTATGAAAGACGTTATAGCTATGTGATACCAGTTATGATGGATAAAGTATCAATAAAACATTTATGAGCCACTCAATAATAACATTTATGGATACTGTCATAGAGATTATAATTGCAGAGAAGACGTCTGTGATCCAAAAAGCTTAGTAAGTTAGATTTACAGGTGAAAAAATTGCTTTGTAGTTTTATATGTATGTAAAATGTGTAATTATTGGTGCAATAAAGAATATTTACTTACTTTACAGGCGTATTCTGATTTTAGTAACAAGTTGAGAATTAGATTTAGATTAGATATGGATCTGATCCGTCAGTGTCAATGGTGACATTTCTTTAACCAAAAACGTCACTTTTAACACGGACAGATCAGATCCATGTCTAATCCAGATATAATTATTAGTCTATCATTAAAATCAGAATACGTCTGTTAGGTTAATAGTTATGAAGCCTTTTAACAACACTGTGTTAAGTGCTTACAAAGATAATAGAGTGTATAGAGGCGGATTGACAAAGTAAATTATGTAGCCACTGTAAATTTGCTGCTATCTTTCGACAGAAGATTAAAACTGTTAGAACGCCATTTGACTTTGATCCTTATTCTTTCACTGATATGTGTTAATTTGTTAAATATTAACTATTAAATATTAACAGGTTAGTTTGACACATATCAGTGAAAGAATAATGATCAAAGTCAAATGGCCTTCTAACAGTTTTAATCTTCTGTCGAAAGATGGCAGTAAATGTACTTTAGCTACATACATAATTCACCATGACAGTATCTCTCTATTTCAAATTCTCTTTGGTGCTAAGTACCTCTCGTGATAATGTATGATAGTATTATCCTGGGGCTAAATGATTCTATAAACATTTATGGTATCTACGGTTAAAAGTGATTGTGAAAGTTAATAATAATAACCATTCACTAATGGTGTAGATCCATATTCAAGTTGTTACCTTTCAATAACCTGTAATTTGTTTATTTTTAGGGTTCCGTACCTTAAAAGGAAAATACGGAACTCTTTTAGGATCACTCGTGTGTCTGTCTGTCCGTCTGTCACAGCCTATTTTCTCGGAAACTACTGGACCAATTAAGTCGAAATTTGGTATACATATGTAAATTAGTGACCCAAACATGGACATGTTTTTTTTATAATTTTAAAATACATAGGTTTGAAGTTATTTAAGAAAATAGGCAAAAAATTACCATCCCCCCCTTTATCTCCGAAACAACTGGATCTAAAATTTTGAATAAAATACACAAAATAGTTCTTTACCTATATATGACAGGAAAACCTATTAGAAATGTGCAGTCAAGCGTGAGTCGGACTTATGTACGGAACCCTAGAAACGCGAGTCCGACTCGCACTTGGTCGGTTTTTTATAGTTTATAATCTCTATTATAAATAACCTTACTTTTGCAGAATTACAATTAAAATTTTGTTAATAAACATATCCCTACAATATATATTGTATTGATATTCCATAATATTAGTATTTATTAAATAAGAGTTTTTATGAGTATGGCTGCGTTGTTCTAAGCTACATATGTCAGGCACCGCTCAGAACGGACGCTCGCGCTTGCGCCACCTAGCGGTCATATCTGTAGTAATATACGCGTTTTGTTAGAACCTTCTGTGCCTAGTACTATTATTTATTATGTGGCTATGTCACAAAAAACCTGTAAATCGGTTATTGCGCCGATGATATTTAGTCACGATGGTTTGCTTCGGCATTTATTTAATGGCCACCTAAATCTGTAACTGCCTCATAGTAAATATTTCTTATTCTTATGTATGTAACATTTGTATGCACCAGTGACTCCGATAGGAGACACTGATAAATACGAAATGAGAGTACCGGGCAAAAGCTGCAACAGAAATAATTTCCTTTTAATGTAATAAATATTAAGGTGTTCAGGGCATTTAGTACCATATTATAATAGTTACTCGACATAAGTGACAATAATAATTAGGATTGTTCATTTTTTTTAGACCCCCATTTTTATTTTATTTTCTGAAAATATAGGTTAATTTAAGATACCAATTTGAATGATTTAGTAATTCGTGGCTCGGTTGAATATTTATAATTTATTGAAAATATGAGATACGACTTCTCGTAAATTACATGTCGTCGGCTGATTAGGATAATGCACAAGCAACAACAAGCATTAAAAAAATAGTTGTCATTGTCAATTGATTGTAATGTCACCTGTCGACAATGTCAGTGTCACGTGTTTCTATAAATAACAATCGTCTGGAATGGAAAACTCGTTTATTTTGAATCATTAATTTCAAAATACCTAAGTACGCTATAAATTTGAGAAAGCTGATTCCAGAAATCTGCCTAAGTTATATAATATAACTTAGTTTTATTGGAGTATGTATCCATATAGCATCCAACTCCAACCATAACTTGGCTGAAATCAAGGGAGCAAAAATACAAATGTAAGTTACCTACATCATATATATTTTAACTGATTCGATTTGTAAGAAGATTGGATTCATAAAATCGTTACAAGCGTCCATTGCTAAAGGTAGCTTAGCACCCAGTGGGTGCTTTCTACCGGCTTGTCATCATTGTTTGGATATTGTACTACATACTTATACTACTATATTAGGAACATGCCAATTTTGCTAATTATAGCCTATTATTTCAGGTCATCGTGATTCCTATTTAGATACAGCTGTGAGATATGTAACTGCACTTGGGCCCAGAACAAAGTTGAGCATTTTGTATTGGAACGAACGTCATATTAATTATTAATCGTTGTAATACTTTACGACCGTAAATAATGCCTGGGAACAGAGTAAATAACAAACCATACACTTCTCTTCTGGATGGTCAACAAGAAGCCATCATTGTCAGATGCTCGTGCAGAAAATGATAAACATTAATTTAATGTAAAGTTACTATTTTTTTTGGAAACATATATAACATATTTCCCAAATTAATAAAAAAGTAGGTAAACAAAAACATGTTTTATTATTCACAACTCTTTATTAAGTCTTGTCCACCATGATATCAGCAGCTTGCACTGCAACATGTACCTGGAAATTAGAAATTATATCTTTTTAAAGCAGTTTCAGGCTGAATTTTGAGTAGAGTATGGCTATGTATTCTTGTATATTCCTTCTTTCTAGTAGGCACCATCTCTGTTTAACGGTTTGCCTTTAGATACTCTGGCTACATTACCACAGAAAATAAATAGATACCACGACCCTACCAATAAAGTGAGCTTTTAAATACTGTTAAGAGGGGTTCAGAAATGAGACAAAACTTAAACTAAAATTGTATATTTTTGATTAACGTAATCTCAAAGGCTCAGACGACAGTATGTGCGTGCTGTGAGGCGGGCCACGGGCAAATGGACGAGTTGACTCTTGCGCTGCGGCGACTGCGGGGCGCGGCGCAAGGGGAAGGGGAGCCCCGCTGGTGGGGCGACAGTCTCAGGAGTTCACCTTCCTTTACAGTCGACCATCCTGATGGTAATACGTCCCCGGATTACCTGAAATTCATACAATACCTATAGTGAAAGTTAGAGGAACGTAACAAATGAAAGAGCATCCAGCCCGCCTCAAATCTGACTGATCTTAGCCTTTCTGGCCATGAACGTTGTCTAACTGACTTCGCTCACGAGGCGGACTTTTAAAATCTAGTCTATGATCTCAAACCTGTCTGGTCTTAACCTCTCTGGTCATAGGCTCCATCTATCTGATGATTCTGAGCCTACGAGATCTAGACAGAAAATACTTTGTGTTGTTCTCAACATTTGACTATAGGCTCCATCTATCTGATGATCCTGAGCCTACGAGAGCTAGACAGAAAATACTTTGTGTTGTTCTCAACAATCGACTATAGGTTCCATCTATCTGATGATCCTGAGCCTATAGAATGAATACGAGCTAGTAAGTAACAATGTAATTCCATTCTGAGACCAAAGCCTCTATTGAATCAAATAACTCCTAACTTTGAAGTCAGAATTGGTAAATACCGGCGTTTACAAAATTAGTAATTATAACATTTTACTAACCTTATATTGGGCATGAATGACATGACCTTCAGGTATGACTTGCTTTATTATTATTTTGCTTTGATGAATGATTAAATAATAAAATCTCTTAAGGTATGGCAATATTATTTAATATAACAACAATCTTTTTTTTTTATCAATTATGTCAGAAAACAACAAAAATAATACCTAGTTGACTAAACAATATTATTAGATCAGAGATCACTGATATAGATTAAGATTATTTTATGATCACATCTAAACTTAGAGTTACAACAAGCTTTTATATGTTTTAACGTTCTACATATTTAGAAAATGGGCAAGC
The DNA here is from genome assembly GCF_963556715.1 of Cydia fagiglandana. NCBI lineage: Eukaryota > Metazoa > Arthropoda > Insecta > Lepidoptera > Tortricidae > Cydia > Cydia fagiglandana. The sequence goes on along the minus strand of NC_085938.1, from coordinate 8,588,913 downwards.
CAACTGGGTAATTAAAATCGCCAGCTTTTTCTTTAATTTATTTGTTGACAGATAATACCACCGAATTTGGGATTCATAATCGTCCTTATATTTTTTTTAAGTCAGAGTTCTCTCGAAATCTAAACGGTTTTATTTTATCCGCAGCTATAATACCTCTATTACGTTTTTTTTTTTCTCCACGTGAATTGACCGCTTTAACCTCATCGTATCGATCATTCAGAACCTTATAAGAACCTTACTTGTCAACTGATTTCCCACTACTAGTTATACACTTTTTCAATATTGTACCTTCAACTTGGACTAAATCATTAATGTTAAACTGTAAAGCCAAAATTAATTTCAATCATAACGAGTTTGCATGTGATTCGTATTCAAGTGTATGGTAGATGACCAGCCTTGGAAATCACTTTATATGAAAAAAAAGCTTCGAGAGGAATTCGAGCCTAAATGAAAAACTAAACTTTCAGGACTATGACTTATAAGTTCAAGTTCGACAAAACATTCATATAAACGACTTCGACATCCTATAACATCAAACTCTCTACCACATAAATTGGCACTGTAGCTGAAGCCTGATCTACCGCAATGTGAGCTGTTATTTCACCAATAGATGGCCACCATAAGCTTAGACACAACAATCCACGTAGGCCATTAAGTCAACATTATTGATCAAAACAGTTTTGTGATAATTATTGTCTATCATTTACATCAACATCTGATATTTAAAACAATTTTGGTGGTTTCGTATTTAAGTCTTTCTTGCGAAAACAGTTGTCAGCGACGTGACCCCACTTGTCGCAATTGGTACAATGTTTCTGCTCCTTGCAATCAGTACTATCATGCCCATATTTAGAACAACGATCACATTGCTTTACATCGGTTTTTGTGCAATTCAAAGAGATATGACCTTTAATACCGCATTTATAGCAAGTGACGTCATCGCGCTGAGACTGTTTGCGCGCTGTATTAGATTTACCCGCATCGTTTTTCACTGGACTGTCCTTACTTTTATTTGTATAATCAAAACCAGCATCTGTTAAATATTTCAATAGACTTTTAGTATCACGGCAAGCGGCACCCCGCGCACCAGCTCTCAACAAGGGATCATTCAACGTGAAAATAATGACGTCAGTTATAACGTGATCTGGTTGGTCACATTTCTTTCCTAGTACTAACTTTTTGTAATAAAAGTCCAAAATATTTTCATTATTCTCACGTTTCACGTTAACAAAATCATACAATTTTGAAGCTATGCCCCGTCCTTCAGGAAAATCACTTATTAATTTATGTTTCCACTGGTCCCACGTATAATCAATATCTTGTTGGGAATTAAACCATAACCGAGCGTTTCCGGCAAATTTGGTCGTCATTTGATAAATAAGAAAGCGTTCATTCCAGTTAAATATCTTTGCTAGTGCCTCTAAACGTCTTATCCAAACTTGCACTGTCATGTCACTTGATGCATCTCCGGTAAAAACAGGTATATTATCAGAGCCCGATAATAATTTGTTCATCTGACCTTGTTCCGATGTACAAACTGTGGAAACGCCGCAGTTAGCTCCCGAGCAAGAGGCCGCAGCAGGTTCTGCTGCTCTTGGCGCACACCGGGCGAAGGCGGCTGGTAGTGGCAGCAGCGGCGACTGGGGAATGGCGCGCTCCCCGCGCTGCCCCGGTGACGTCAGCTCGCCCGCCGACAACATGGCGCCAATGCCGCCAAGCTCCGAGGTAAACCTTGCTATCGGTGGCGTCGTTGACATTGAAGTGCAATCATTCGTTGGATCTACTGTAACTGAAATGGCGGGGGTTATATTTTTCTGTCCCTTTGACTTATTTTCCACTGTCGCCGAGCCTTGAGCAAATGTATTTACTATTTTTTTCATTAAACGTTCTAATTTGTTAAGCCTCGTAACTAAATCAGCATCAATTTTATTAGATTTTCTCCTTTTTGGAGTACGCTCCCTCGATCTACTTCTACTATATCGCCTGGTATGCGAACGTCGCCCAGAGCGCGAACGCTGCCTGGAGCGCGAGCGCGAACGTGATTCTTTATCCATCACAATAAAATATTTGTAGGGTAGTGGGCGGGTGATGTTTACTTTTTATTTTTAAAGTAAGCTCGATCGCACTTCTGAACTGTTAAGAGGGGTTCAGAAATGAGACAAAACTTAAACTAAAATTGTATATTTTTGATTAACGTAATCTCAAAGGCTCAGACGACAGTATGTGCGTGCTGTGAGGCGGGCCACGGGCAAATGGACGAGTTGACTCTTGCGCTGCGGCGACTGCGGGGCGCGGCGCAAGGGGAAGGGGAGCCCCGCTGGTGGGGCGACAGTCTCAGGAGTTCACCTTCCTTTACAATACTTAATTGTAGTAAATTAATATTAATTTTATACTTACATCGACGTGATTCTCACAGCAATACTGTGTGTAACACGTGAAGTGGGTAGGTTCTTCCAAGTTTAATTCACGGCACCATCTTTCACGTCGTAGGTCTTCGTGGATTCGAACTATTATTTTTGTGAATCATTCCCACACATAGGAACAAGGTTTTTGATATATTATTAAGCAATGAAATCTACTGTTTAGGTATTAATTATAAATCAAATTGTAACAAACAAGCGCAGCGGTTTAACTGAAAAATTTTGTTATGACAATCGATGACAATGATAACTTTGACAATACGTGAGTGACGGATTTATTTACTATGGTTCGATAACTTTTATTATGCAATGACTTTACATTCAGCCCAGGAGAAGGTCAAACTAAGGTCATAAGGATATTTGTTGAAATATCTTCAATCCTCAATTATTATATCGCAGCAAATGTCGGAAACTGTTTAAAAACCTTATATCTCGAAATGGTTTTCGAAATAGAACATTTGAAAAAAAATGAACAATCCTAATTCAGAAATGTAATGCTAGTTATAAGGAAGCAAATGGATGTTTGCTTTTAGATTTAAGTGGAAAATTATTACCCACATAAATAATTATTAAGATACTCATCGAGAGCAAATTATTAACCAGGAGGCCAATTCGAACATATATTTTGATTTTAAATGATCATTTTGCTATCATTCGCGGGCATATTTCGGTCGTACTTTATCGTACATGTATACTTATTGGCGTGAGCGAGGCACAAGGGCGAGACATCATAAGGGGCCCACTCATTAACAATCCGCCGGACGGTATCGGCCTGCCGGTTAGAATAAAATTTTGACAGTTCCGAACAACTGACAGGCTGATACCGTCCGGCGGACTGTTAATCAGTGGGACCCTTAAGATATCAATTGACCTCCATAATAAGTGAATGAACGAAATATGAATCTGAAGCTGAACCTTAAAATGGATATAGTGAATTAGAGTATTATGCTAATAAAATTGATTATTTTTTTGTGAGATATTAATCTAAACTAGATCGATAATTTGAGTTTAATTATATTATTGAATAAGCTATTTTATATTTCATCGTTATTTTAGAGTATTCTCTTGCTCTTTTAAAAGTATTTTCCTTGGAACACTAGTCGGTTCTTAGATGAAAATTAGCTACTCCATTCATTGTCAGAAGTGATAATTTCTCAAACCGTACATATTTCACGCACGTCTTCACGTGTTATGATTATGACATAGCCCTTAAGCGCGTTCAATCTTCGACACAACGCCCACAACGAGGCGCTAACCTAACAAAACAAATTACCCTTGTAACTTGACAAATTAATTTTCTCGCCCGTAATCTGCAACAAAATAGCAACCTCAATTTCCGAACGAAATCATTCAACTTTTTCAAACTTAATCTATATCGGCAACAAGCTGTTCAGAAATTCAATTTATAAACAAGTTAGCATCTCGTTAAAATTCTTCGGATGTAATAAGGCAAGTTGGCTCCTTTGGCAGGCATTTGTTGAATTTAGATCTTCAGTCGGCGAACTCGCAACATTCTTGCGAAAGTTGGATAATAACCCCCGTTTTTGGTATCGCTTATAGGTTTTTGAGCAATACGTGAGCGTTGGTTAAGTTTGAGTTCTGATGTATGGCGAACTTTATATTGGTCGATCAAGGTTTACAGTGAACGAGCATCGTCGTTATACGGGACGAAGTTGCGAATTTTCCACGGGTACTTATTTTGATCTTGTAAAGTTTCATGTACATTTTAGCAGTTAATTTTATAACTTACACTACTTACACTGTCTTGATATTTTGAAGTTCCATTTACACTGGCGACGTTATTAAAAATGATTTATGAAGTTAAGGATGCTAAAATTGAGGCATCCTCAAGAGTGAGATTGTTCTCTTCCATATCCGCTGTCATGCCATTCCGTTATTTTATCATTACATTTTAATTATTACCCATGTTGATGTAACCAGATGTGTTGTTGAGCGTTACATTATGATGATGATTTGCCTAAATTCGGCGCGATGTGTAGTTTAGGCGACAATGAAGGATTAAATAGCGTGTGATGTGTCGTAATTTGCGTGGCGTGGAAAATTACACGTACGTAGTGGGTACGTAAGGCAACAGCCTTCGATATAGCGACTTTCCAGAAACAAACAGCGATCTATTATTGTACCCTGCGGACTTTTAAAATGTTATGTAATGTTTTAGTACTTAGGTATAAATAATTTTGTTTTCTCAAACATGCAATGAAATATTGATGTTATGTTCCTTATAATAGGCTGCGAAGTATGACGTTTCAGGTGCGGCTAGGACAAAAGGTCGTTAATGAAATTTCATACAAGTCTTGCAGGCCTAGGCCGGCAAAGTCCTCTTTTTTAATTTCCATTTCACAGATATTTGTGACACAGCATCGTGGCATTCAGCCATTAAAAAAACTAGAGGCAGTATTTGCTTTATGGTTCGTTACGACACTCTGCCACTACGCCTATAAAAAAAACCAAAAAACAATGTTTGTTATAGTTTGCAGTTTTATTTGTATAAAATCAACATGAACTTGATGATGATAAGAACGAAATAAATCATTTTCATTTTAATTTTTTTTTCAACTTAATAAATAATACATTATTAACCAAATTCTATAATTTTAAATTATAAATTTAGCTACACAAATAAAAACATTTAAAATATTTCATCTAAACGTTAGCGGTAAAAAGGTCTACCTACTCAAACACGCGTAGTTATTTTTTTAAATTGTTATGGAGGTAAAGTTGAAAAATTTTCATTCTGTTTTATTGGATTTATGGTGCGTTGTTGATTTTTTTACTTTAATATGAGTTCCGACGAAATAATGAAATTAATATTAATTGTAATCGTGTGTTGGTGTTGGAATTGGCAGCGTAAGCAGAATTGATTTTAAATAACTTACTGCCTCTGCCGCCAAGTCAAACACGAAGTATGTATATGGTTGCTTATGGCAATTTTATTATTTGAGAAACTAAGAAAAATGGCTTACAGTTTATTAGAAACAGTTTTGTGGCATATTTTAAATGAATGTAATTACAATTTTTCTTACTTACTACTTACAGAAAAGACGCAAAATGTAGTTCACTCATCCAACCTTGATGACCTCATAAACATGGATGCATATGAAAAAATATTTAAATAGGGTACATTTTGCCGTGGAACGTCACATATCTTTGCTATTTCATATCTAGAGAATCTCTAATTCATTTCCCGAATCGCGCCGTAAGTTTTGATCGAAACTATGAAATACAAACCTCTCTCTCTCTCACGACCACAGCCTTACATTGTACCACTAAATTATGATTTACCGTCGGTATTAGGTGGAGTTATGTAAATGAGCTCATCTCCAATTCGTGGGAATTGGAGATGGGCTCTGAGTTACGGCGGTAGCATTGATTTATAGTAATTGACCATCATTGGTCATTTATTCAATATTTATTAGCTATAACTTTCTAAACATGCAAATGCGCGGGTAATGCTGCCTATGGGAATAGTTCGAATTTTATTTGTCTAAAGTCGGGTATGAAATTACAGCGTATCTCAAAAACCTTATGCCGTTGACGTAAAGCTTAATTTCACCCGATCTGTCGGATAAGTATACATATTCACTCACCTGACTGATTAACAGTTATGCTGCGCCTGTGTTTAATATGTTTTTGTACAAGGTTGTCTCTATAAATTTAATAATTTATTGCTTTCTAACTATGTCAAAAAAAAACTTGTATTTCCAAATTATCTGTTAAAAATTGTCTATATTGCAAAAGTCATTATCTTAAGTCCTCAAAACATTTCACTTCATTTTATGGGCAATCGGTTCATAAGAACTGATAGATAGATTTTTTTTAATTGGGCAAGATATAGAAAAAAGCCTTGTGTTCTTATGATTCTGACACGTTATTTTTCTCACTTTATCTATGTTTACCTGACTTAACTTCTTTACTTGGTGGAGCCAGGCAACTAGCGAGTCATTACACATCTATCTGGCCCGCCCCATTAACCCGCCATTTATCAAAACGTCATTAATCTCCGCAAAGAAGTGCAGCGGTGATTAAGACTTCTTGCGGGATCCGGTTTACACTGGCGAACACTTTAAGAATAAACTTAAGCCCTGTTTAAACTGTTTAAAACCTTGCAAGCAATATTCGATACATTGCTAACTAGAAAATGGAGTAACAAACATAAAAGAATAATAAAAAAAACATATAACTGAATTGATAGCTCCTCCTTTAGAGTTTGGAAGTCGGTTTAAAATAACGTCTAATTTAGCAAAAAAAAACTAGTCAAGCCATGGGATTAGTTGTCAAGCGGGCCTCAGGCTCCCATGAGCCGTGGCATATGCCGGGATAACGCAAGGAAGAAGAACCATCTAAATGGGGCTTTACATAATACATATGCCACAAGTAACAGTTGTATTATTGCGGAAAAAGTAAATTTGCAACAAAGTCGTAACTTATAACCACAAACCAAACGAATAAACACACAAACAGTCAGATGCGACCACGGGGGACTTTGTTTTATAAAGTGTAGTGATAAATAGGTGGTGCTCTTTAAATGAACTGTACTGTACTCATTCCTTTAATTTTTAGTGAAGCCGAGGCGAGGTCGCGGTAACTTAGGGTTGTATCTCGGGTTATTTGAGGCTAGGGTTGATATTCATTAATCAATTTATTTATGCTTCCTAATTCTGTTGTTAGTGTACCGATACACCAAAGTTTATTAAGCGCTCGGGGAGAGAAAGAATAATTAATTTAAAAAGCTTAGGGGAGGGATTTTGATCGATATATTTAAGTACTAGCCCGCTTCTGCCCGCGAATTTGTCTCCGTGAAATGATGATGATAATTGATAAAAAATATCCTACATCTACTGGAAACCACACCATATATAAAACCAAAAATGGCCGGAATTCAACTGCCTGAGGCTAGTGACTGTGGAAAATCCACAAAATGTAAATACATTGCTGGTTTCTGTATTGAGGTGTGTATTCAAGAGTATTTGTATTGTATTGTACAATGCAACGTGGCGCAACGAAGTGCGAACTATACTCGTATTGTGTACTTAAATTGAATTTCAAAATCATCTTCATCCCATGTGAAGCGGTCAAATTTTATTATATATAACAATTAAATTGAATGTCTGTGTCATATACTTGTACTTAATTCTTCTTATTTGAATTACAAGACTTAAATCCCTGACAATTTAACGATCCAAGACCAGACGAGTTCCGATATAAGTTAAAAATAAAATGGGTGTTTACGCTTTCTTTTCCACTTCAAATGCTAGGATATAACTGATATAAGCCACAATGAAACACATTTATTTGACGCCATTGACGCTCAATCATAAAGACGAACTTACAAGCATAAGATGTGCAGAACTGCTAGCCGTTAAGTTTCAGTCGGGCTCCAATTTCACCATACATGGTGATAGTCACCAGGGACTGTCAATTCGACATATGTACTTATATTTCTCGATCGACTAGGAAAGGAACGAACGAAAGGATGAGCCGGTAGTGACTGAAGTGGAGCGAAATGTCGACAAGTAGAACAAAGTTTTAGCAAAAAATATATGAAACTTATTATAGGAGTTTTGGTAATGATTTTAATAACTAACCCGATTTAAAACGCCAAACCGCAAAGTCGAGTTACAAAATATTGAAAAATGAGGCATAATTTGCGTCGTGTTCGATCCTCAAACTCAACCGAGAAAGCTTATTCCAGGCGGAAGTCTCGGGATAACTACTCTGTTTACAAAAACCGCAAATAGCTCTACTTGTTTATTCGACTCTTCAACTTATTAAGGCTTTTCTAAGGCTAAGAGGAATTAAATTAGAAACCGGGGCGCTTTCCCTGTCCGGCAATTAAACCCGGATCAAAGAGCAATTTCTTTCTTTATTTTATTTTGCACGACCATAAAGATAAATTATGGTTTTTAATTTCAGCCATGATAGCGGGGTAATGACAGAATTAAAACGTCAAGTTTATTTACTTGTATTTTAAATTTTGAGATGAGTACAACATTCAACTGGCATAGTAGTCTTGGTTGTGAACTCTGTGTGCCTAGCGGGTAATTTTTTTAATACTTTGTAGCCTGGAATTGTTGAGCCCAAAATAAAATGTATCAGGGAAGTGAGAATAGTTCTTTACTAGTTTGATAGGCATTTCAATCTATGCGATAAGTATTTTTCATTTTCATTTCATTTATTTGCATAATCAGGTACATTACAATACTTAGGTGTTATTTGTAAAGTAGGTGGTACATGATACCCTGTCAGGGCATTGCAAAAATCTCGTAAATACTAAATTTTAGGTACAAACGTCATGCATATAGGATTTTTTTTTTCTAAGCAATACTATTGACAAGCAAAAATCTTATTTCTATTTTTAACGCCACACGGGTGCACGTTCAAAGTAAAACAGTTTATATGGCAATATGTCAAAAAAAGTTAATAAGGAGCATAATTCACAATAAAATAACTTAGTAAATGTCAAAAAAGATTAAACGAAAATTAGAAAATAAATTAAGATAAAAAAATAAAAAATAATTATTTCACTAATAGGTAAGTATCTATAATTATGTACAAAAGTTTAATATCATGCAATGTCAGTCATATATTCTTCAATTGAGTAATAGGCTTTATGGATGAGAAATGTCTTCAGCTTTTTACTGAACATACATAGTTTGTTTTCCGCCTTTATGAATTCTGGTATTTTATTGTAAATTGTTATTGATCGATAGTATGGCCCTTGCTTGTAGATGTTAAGTTTCGATTCTGGGGCAGCTAACTTATTTTGGCGTCGTGCGCTTTTTTGAAATTCGTACATATATATGTGCTTCCTTACAAATATACTAATTTCATATATATATATGCATGGTAGAGTCAAGAAATTCAATTGTATAAAATGGTCTCTACAACTTTCTGGCAGATGAACATTCATATTTTTGTTCAACAAACATTTCATGAGCGTTTACGCTATGTCCCCAAAGGATCACTCCATAACGAAGCCAGGCGTAGGCATAGGCGTAATATGCGGAGCGAGCGCATTCGATATTTGTGCTTCTTTTTGTTACACTTAGTGCGTAGACGAAACGCGAAAATTTTGTTTTCAAATTTTGAACATGTCCTTTCCAATTTAAGCTTGTGTCAAGTTGTAGTCCTAAAAGGTTTACTTCGTTTACTTCTTCTATTCCGATTTCATTAGTTAAGTTTGTTAGGTCCAAAGATAGCTTTTGATAAGGCTTGAATTGTATCAGTTTGCTCTTTTTAGGGTTTAAGTCTAGACAGTGGTCTTCCAACCATTGTTTTGCGTCTGTAAGCGTCGATTTAATCTCATATTCAATGTCATAGTTTTTAGGGCATTTGAAGAGTAGGGACACATCATCTGCAAAGAGCACGCTATGTTGTTTTAGGGCTTTGGGCAAATCATTTATGTAAATTATAAACAGAATGCAGCCTATAACGCTTCCCTGTGGTATGGATGAATTTATTGTTCGCGTTTCAGATCTAATATTTTTGAGTTCCCCTGTCTCTTCGTCATAGTATGGGATTTCTACTAGTTGAGATCTGTCGCTCAAGTAAGACCGCAGCAATTTGTGTGCGTTTCCGCGAATGCCAACTCCATATAATTTCGCTAATAGGATTTTATGGGACACTCTATCATACGCTTTGGTCATATCGAGGAGCAAGCCTATCGCATATTGTTTCTCGTTAATGTAGTTCAATATTTCACTCACATATTTATACACCGCGAGGGTAGTACTGCGAGCTTTACGAAAACCGTTTTGGTTGTCATCTAAAATATTAAATTTTTCTAAGAAATTATATATACGATTAGCTATTGTTTTTTCAAAGATTTTAGATATTACTGGAAGTAAAGCAATTGGTCTGTATTTGCTGGGATTTTCCTTCTCACTATTTTTCTTTAGAATTGGTTTGATTACAGCTATTTTTAAATTGTCCGGAAAAACCCCTTGTTCGTATGATTTGTTGATTAAGTCAGTTATAATTGGTGTTAATTCGTCGCTACATTTTTTTATGATAGCTGATGGCAAGTTGTCAAAGCCGAAGCTGTGTTTGTTTGGTAGGCCCTTAATTATGGCGCTGACTTCTTTTTCAGTAACAGGGCTAAGATACATGGTATTTATAGCAGGATTTACAACAGGTCGGCCAGGCTTCTCCGACAGCAAAGATGCCTCACCTACACTAGCAAAATAGTCGTTAAACATATTTGCTACAGCATAGGGACAACGTATGGTAGTGTTTTGGTGTGTTAACGTAAGGTTTTTAAGATTCTTTTTCGGCTTAGCTCCTGTGATATTATTTACAATATTCCACATCGTTTTAGTTTTATTATTTGAATTTCTCATTTCTTCTTCGTAAATTAGTCTTTTTGAAGCTTTTATACATTTCTTCAGGGTCGTTCTATATTTTTTATAGTGCTGTCTTAATATGATACTTTTCGATTGGTTTAACATTGTTCTTAATAATCTTTTATGCCTACAAGACGTTTTTAAGCCTTTTGTAAGCCATTTAACTTTGTTATTATTACTTCTTAGTTTAATATTTACTTCCGGTATATGTATGTCTAATAATTCATGCAATTTTTGGTTAAAGTTATTATAAATTAAATTGATGTCATGTTCCCTCATAAGATAATTGTGCCAGTTTATATCTTGTAATGCTAACTTGAAATTATCTATATTTTTGTTTGTAAAAAGCCTTTTTTTCGTATATACTTGCGGTATAGAGGGGGGCTTGCCTATAGCAAACGTATAAATTATATTTTTGTGATCTGAAATGCCGTGGTCTACAACAGATATACTGTACTGCTTACGATTTGTGAATATTAAATCAATGCACGTAGAGCTCGTAAGTGTTTCTCTAGTCGGTTTGTTTACAAGTTGGAATAAATTGTGTTCTGACATTATATTACATAACTTACAGGAATCCTTAGATTTTTCAAATACATTGATATTAAAATCTCCTAATATTACTAGGTGCAAATTATTCCTGTACTTAAATTTACTTAGTATTTTATACAAACTATCAAAAAATACATCCATTTCGCGACTGACTCTATATAGAGTTATAAGTACTATGTTAGGTTCCAGTTCCACAGCACAACATTCTATTACATTATCTATTGATAGGTCCGATACGTCCGTCCGCTCTTTATACTGAATTCCAGTTTTAGTAAGGATAGCTACACCTCCTCCTCTTCCTTTACTTCGGCAGTGGGCTGCGGCAAAATTGTAGTCTCTTATTTGTATAATGTCCTTTTGCTGTTCTGAGATCCAGGTCTCTGTGAGACAGACTACCTGGTAGTCATTTTCATGTAAGTAGCTTTCAAGTAATTCCATTTTCTTTTTTATACTTTGTAGGTTCTGAAGAAATATACTAAAATTTTGTGGCTTTTTGTCAGCGAAAGGAATGGTCACGCGTACTTGGAGTTGGAATATGAGGGGTCTCCTTGTTTGTTTCCAATACATTTCCCGAGTTTCCTTTTTTCACGACCTGTGAGGTGTCATCCTTATTTGGCGTTTTAGTTCCGTTATCATTTTTTGTCTGAGTACGCGGCTGAGTTTCTGTCTTACACTGAGTTTGCAGAGTTATTTCTTCACCATTTACAAACAGCCTGTTATTTTGAAGAATAGCATATTTGCCTTCACGCCTCGCATTGATCATGTATTCTTTAAGTTGCTTTCTTTTCAACAACTCTTCCTTGCTCATAACTTCTGAAACGGCATAACCGCTATTCCTGAAATAATTTGAATTTTCAATTATGTATTTCTTCATGCGACAACTTAGGAGTTCAATAATTATCGGTCGACAGTTTCTGCCAGGTCTGCCTATCCGTTTCACTGACTCAATGTATCCATTTATGTCTATATTCAATATGTCTGCGAACATATTACTGATACGATGACTGAGTAAAACAAATATATAGCTGGGCTGCGTCTCTAATATCACTATGCACCACATTAGTTGTTATTTTGACAGGTTGACGTCTGGAATACCTATTATAAATTATAAACAAAAATAATGTTACACAAAAGCTTAAATTAAAAAAAAAAGACATGACGAGTGTTATCATCATCGCCTTTGGCTTCCCCTTTATGCATTTCGCACTTGGCTAATAACTAACGCAAGGAGTATTCAAACTAGAGTAAAGTTACAATGGACGTGTATTTTGGCTCTTCATTAGCGTTAACATTAAAACAAATACAGGGTGCGTAGCCAACATGCCAATCGTTAACACTCCGTAACGAACGAAACGCAACTTTGTTACAGCGTGACACTGTTGCGTCGCCTATTGGATTGTAAAGTATGATAATATATCTTTTAATCCTTTTTTCGATCGAGAGAACTTGACAACCTTAAACTAATATGAAAGTAATGTAGAATATGCCTAATCGAGCCTGCTTACGTACCTAAGTACTACTACTACTACGGGTATATTTGTGATCCTACTACGTTTCTACTAGCTTAGCGCCACATGTTCTAAAGAACCCTTTCCTTCAATAACCAGGTCCCTTTCATCTAGAATTGGCGCACTCAGAACTTTGTCACAACGTCACGTTTCTTTTTTATTTCCGATAGTACTCGCAGACTGTTCCTGTTAAATTATGAACGCCGCTGCATACAAATGCGAGCAGAGTGGGATTGTAATCAAAACTGAAGTTTTAGAGTTAGGTTTATTTGTTGACGCTGACAATGGGCAGGCGTGGCTCACTCCGCGATTTCTTCGCTTTGCTACAGATGGCTAAAAAGTACATCCGTTCCACATCAATTTTGGTGGGTAGCTATAAGCCGCACGTGGCGCTGTCGCCACCTAGCGGCCATATCTGTCCTGATCGTAACAGACGCGTTTTGTTAGAGAGTGAGTCTTCTGTACCTAGTACTATTATTTATTGTGTGCACTAGGTGACACTGGGAAGGGAGCATACATAGTTCCTACTCGTAGAAATGAAAAAAGTTGTTTTAACTAAAATAAAATTACACGAGCAAAAACAATTTTATTCAATTCAATATTTACATATTTATTATAGGTACATACTTGTAGTTTTCACGTGAAACTCGCGAGTAATGTGTGCGTACAGACAATACCCGTCTGCGATGACAGGCCATTTAGCCGCGTGACATCTCTAGACGTTTCCTTCTTGTGTGTGTACACTGTACGCTCACCGAGTAAAATACCGTGTTCACATCCTATCTTATACAATTAAAAGAGCAATATGTATATGTCTCTGTCAGTTTTTTATAACGCTTCGAACTAGGAGGAATCGATCTATCTACCTTTTTCTTAAATCGGACTTAAGTGACTGTCTTAGTGGAATTGCATTTTCTAATTGATATTGGTATCTATACTGGGTCAAGCAAATCTTGTCAGTAGCAAACGGCGGCAAATTTGAAAAATCGTGGGTTAGCAACACTGTGTTCGAATAATTCGAAAATTGCGTGTCATCTGTGTTTTATCTGTGGAATGTGGATCGCGAATGACAGCCATCATCATTGTTTACGTTCGGAATCGATTCTAATTCAAGAGATATTTCTGCTGAGTTACCATTAAATACCAATATATTAAATAAGATTGTGCTTAAGGCAAAGCTAAGGTGCCTACAATGCCTACAGCGCCAACTGAGGAATCTAATAAAATATTAAAATTCAGTAGGACATCTACCTGCTGAAGCAATGATTTTAATCATACATTCTTGTTTACGGGCATAGTCCACTTCTAATTTTATTTTGAGATCTTTAAATTAGTTAATCATTTTTATCAACAACACACACCGCTTTTAAATTGTCCGTCCATACCTATTAATAACAATTTCAAACATTTTCAATAGAGAATCCGCAACTGACAATTTGAATTGACGTACGTAATAGGGCGCACTCGGCGGAAAAAAAGTTTTGGTTCGATGTACATTGTACATTGCTGCTTTTCTTAGCGCAATACTACTCTTTGAGTGTTGCCCTACTTTAGTTTGCTTTACATTGCTACTGAGAAGATTTGCTTGACGCACTTATATTTAAAGTACGTTTAATTGCTTTTATATTGATATTTTTGTAATCACCTAAGTCTGATTTTAGAAAAAAATACTTTTTATTAATTTAGTAGTACGAGAATTGTGAGAGGAATATTCAAGGGGCTGGTGGGGAAACGGCACCACTTTTCAGCCTGGCAACATCAGGTTTGTTGAAGCCTAGAAGCAGGAACACCGGTACAAGGATCAGAAGTCAAACTGTGGTCTAATAAATATGCATGTTCTAGAGACCCTCCACTAAATATTGTATAGAAACGAAACCTGGACATCCGAAAAATGCTTCTGTTTAAACTTCATTATTATTATATAAACTAAGCATAAAACACAACTTACAAATTAGACAGGCCCAAAGACGAACTTATTACTTTAAGGGAAATTTCTTCGACCACTTCTAAAATAACTCTACTATGAAATCAGAAAACGCGTCGTCTAAACTGCTTCTTCTTTGAACACTATATAGGTATTTACTTATAGTATTTTTCACATACTTAGCTTTAGTATGGTGGCAGCAGAACAGCTGATATCTCCATACAATTTATAATCCTAAAACGCAAAATGTTGAAATGACTGCTGTGACCATACTAAAGCTATGAGAAAAAAATTATAAGTTGTCATAGTGTGAACTAGTATCAGCGGTGGCACTTGTGGAGACATCGCGACAATGGCTAGGGCTGCCACAAAAGACGGCACTCGCTGCCTTCCGCCGTGGGTCGGATGCGATATGTGCTAACACTGAGTATAGGTAGATCTGAAGTAGTAGGGAAGAGTGTCAGGGCCGCGTGCCTACGTACCCGTGAGATTCGGCTTCAAGATTGTATGAAGACGAAAGCGGACGACCGTTTTTCCATACAAACGTAGTCCCCATGTTCATCTGGATATTGACATTACCACATTAGTTATTAGAAAATATGATGTCAATTAACTACAGCTATGCCTTCGTTTCTTTTTGAAAAGAAAGTCATATAGATATCAATTTGTTTTTATCACCAAAGATAATCTCTTCCGGACAAACTCTATTGATGACAGGGCGAAAACAAAAATCTTATCAAATCAATATATTTTTCCGTGTGTTTATAGACAAAGAGCATGGGCAAGCGGCATTCGATTTACTTTTTCTTCAAGAGACTATTAAGTCTAAAATTGAATCCCTCGTTAAAATCTCTGAACTGACATTAGGTACAATAAAAATACTCTTTATTCCACACCTCATTACAGAAAACAATACAAATAATCTTCGAGCAACACCGGCTTCCGACATGTCGGAAGGGAGGGGCCCAAGCGATATCTCGCCGTACAAATCTTTCTGCCATTTTTCGCGGGGGGAAAGGTGCACACAGTCGCATTTCTCACACACTTACATACAAAATCCAATCTGTAATGACGACACAAATACATACAAAATGATACACGTCAAAGACAAATCTTGCAAACCTCGATCTCTTTTTGTGTACGGACGAATGACTAGTGTCACAACACGCACACTAACACATTTTCGTTAAAGTATGTCATTGTATTCTGAGAGATGAGAAGTCGGATTTGTCGCTCGACCGATCCGCAATTTGTACTGAGCGAGCAAAATCGATAAATCCAACAATTACTTGAGACTAAAATATAATAATTGTATTTAAATGTAATTTAACGTATGATATGTAAAAAAAAATATTACATGTGAAATGTAACACTTTCTTTTTGTAAATTTGATGTCCCCGACCTCTTTTTATAACAAAATACCGAGCAAACAGGCATTTTTGTGCAGCAGTGTTCACGCGCGCGTCTGGACTCGGTCTAGTGAAAAATCCAAGTGCAACTAGTTTTATTACCCGCGCTAGATTAAATTGACGCGCTAATCTTGTACCTC
The DNA here is from genome assembly GCF_963556715.1 of Cydia fagiglandana. NCBI lineage: Eukaryota > Metazoa > Arthropoda > Insecta > Lepidoptera > Tortricidae > Cydia > Cydia fagiglandana. The sequence continues at coordinate 8,572,597 of NC_085938.1, read as the reverse complement.
GGCAGAGGGGAAATAGTGCGAATGCCGCCTCCCTTCCGTGTTGCTCGAAGCAAATAATACAGGAAGACGAGGTTAAACAACAGGCGGTCTTATCGCTAAAAAGCCATCTCTTCCAGACAACCTTTAGGCAGTAAATCAAAAAAATAATGGGATGAGTCCATCAGCTCTTCAAATTTTTTAAATTTTCTTCCGGTTTTCAACAGATATTGTTTTAAAAAGGATATTGTCGATTAAAGGCTGTATATACGCGTTATATCCCGCAGAGGATGAGCAGCGGCACGGAGGGATGTGCGAGGGACGTGGACCCCTTATGTTTCATTAACGACGGTCGTTGTAGACTTGTGGATGTATAGACATGGCACAGATACTTTTGTCTTCTGAAACCACGTATGTCAGCGATAGCTTGAAAGATCAATTAATTTATTTAATAAAACAAACAGTATATCATAGTTATTTAAAGCACTGGATTTTTTTCTTAAAACTAGACTTACAGTTTCCTTGATGAAAATATATTAACATCCTGTTTAATTAAAGTAGTTTCTACAGAGTAAAACAGAGCTATTTGTGCGTACAATCAACACAAGAAAAATTATGAAAATAAAATATAAGAAGAGTATTATAACAACCACATCAATTGTCATAGGTATTATGGAAACACTTTTTTAATCCTTGGCTATGTTTATCAAGTGACTGTTATTCAACTTAAAAAAAAAACTAAACTGAATATACCTACTAACAGTGTATTGTAATATCAATCCAACTGTGCCACTTGAGGATTCACAGGATTTGGTAAGCACGTAGAATGTTTCACGGATCAAAGGGGCGTGCACCAAGAAGGCCAGTGGTCACATTGATAGGAGTTCGCACGCTGAGTCCCGCTCCGGTGAGTGAGTGAGATAGTGCAATGCACGAATATATTAGCGATATTCGCTTGCACATCGGCAGCGGCATGCGGATTTGCGTTCAATGTGAAGACCGCCGCAGTAACTTATGTGTTTAACTTTAAACACTCATAATGGGGTCGAAAGTGCTCGAGTGGAGACCACGGACTAGCAAGCGCAGCGCCAGCGTAGGACGTCCACCCACAAGATGGACGGACGACCTTGTTAAGGCCGCCCGAAGACTCTGGATGCGGGTCGCTTCCAACCGGTACGAATGGAGGTCCAAGGGGGAGGCCTATGTAGTAGTAGCAGTGGACGTCTTATGGCTGAGATGTTGATGATGATGATGACTCGTAATAAAGGCTAGCTGGGTCAATCAGCGCAATTTTTTATAAAAAAAAAACAATCGCACACATTATCGAAAATTTTAACTTGGTAGTCTTCTCCTAACTCTACGTGTTTCCTAGTCCAAGAGCGTCGACACAATGACCCCGCGTAAATCTCCGGCCCCCGGACCAACACCGGAATTCATAAATTATGATTCACTTGCTCACTGAAAACCTTTTTTATGGTAACGCTTATTCAGTGAAAAGCGGCCATTTTTATTTTACTCGTTTGTCGCTTAACGTTGTTTTTATTGAAGGGGACGCTCTCGGCCTATATTCTTGTTTTCGGTATTTGGGTTTACGCATTTTGAAAAGGCCGGGGTAAATAAAATACTATGTTACAATATAAGGTTCCGGGCTTAGTCCAGTTCACGCGAAGCGGATACCGAAATAGGCTTATTATTTTTACCCATGTAATGTGAAAAAATGAACGAATATCTTCTCAAATCTGTAGCAGAAGCTTTTTTTATTAATGATGAGTAGCTAACTTTTTTCTTTACCTACAGTTATTTCATAAAATTTGCGACACCTGTATTGGACTAGTCAAAACTTGGTGAGCAATGTTAGACTTTACTTAGTACCTATGTATCGATTATATATATGTAAGTATCTAAGATTATAATAGCATAAAAACCACATTTAAGAGTTTATTTATACAGATGAAACACTCTTCGTCAGTAGAAAAAGGCGGCAAATTTGATAAATTTAATGTAGGCTATTGATATTATAATTTAAGTAAGGATCGACCTCCTATACTTTGGAATTTTTCTTCTTACAAAGTTGACTTGCAAAGGTATAATTATATTAGACATAACTCAGTGTTAATATCTATACGTACGCACAGATATGTCATCGAAAGCAATAAAACACGTCAATGACAGACGCATAAGCATAGCATCTTTCTTGGCATAAACTTTATAGTGAGCGGGGCACTTATAAATGTACATAAAACGTCATAAAATTTACGAACTGTAAGGATATTCACGCCGAATTTTTATACGGCTGGAGTTTATGGCTTTTCATCTTTGACTAACACACAATTTATAAGAGAAAAGCGGGGATATAAACACAATATACCGTCAACATGTTTTAGGTTAATGTAATAGGTTCAGCTCTCAATGTTTATAGGCAATGGGTGTATAAGTATAGGTTTTTGTTCACATGAAAAAACAAAATGCTTAAATGCCCCTTCCACTATACTATCGTTGTAACAGTTAACTGACCTTTTATACACCTTATTCCAAAGAGATAAGATCTCCATCTAGGTAAGGATAAAGGAGCCCAAAAATTACCAGTTTGCCGGACGATATCCGCCTGTCAGTTTGACGAAAAATATGACAGCTCCGAACAACTGATAGGCCGATATCGTCCGGCGAACTGGTAACCTGTGGGTCCCTTTAAAGTCGTACCGATATTTACGCCGTTTTACATTTAATGTGACATTCGGATGGCAACTTAAACTGATAATAATATAGCTAAAATAAATATATAAATAAGAAATAAATATTCGATTCACTCACTCGATTAAACATTTCGCTTGTAATTTATTCCCAATTCTTCGGTAAGGCTAGTGTTGACTGTCGAATTAAGTTTAGCTCCGAAATGCTCATATCTGTTGTCGCCACGTGTAAGCCATAAAACAGTGGTATAATAGTCGTAAAACAGCGCATTGCCGCTTTACGCGTCTTTAATGATCGCTTGTTGTCGTCGCTACGAACATGATTTGCAAAACGATGAGTCAATAGTTGAATGCTGCGAGGGGTTGAAAATATGGTATGGCGATGAGTATGAAAATAAGCGTAGTTACTATATAATTACTATTCGGAGAGCTCCATTTTCAAGCACTAACAGTGCATGAGTAGCGTAGCAAGAAACACGTCGCGCGAGCGGCTAAAAATACGTGAGTCAAACCGTATTATTATTTACGTTATATTAGCTTAAGATTTTTAATTAATGCAAGAACTTTTTGTGCCGTTAAAACTAATTTCAATAGGTAACGTTATTGCTAATTAAGAAATGTTTTCCAAGAATTTCAATTCAATTGAAACAAACCCCTTTACGACCCGCTGGCAAGGTGAGCACGCAATACCATGAGGCATTTTATGCAAAATAAAAAAGAAAATAACGACAATTGCTCATTCACCTTTTGGAGCGAGTTCGAGTAGAATAAAATAAGTGGATTTTTTAAATTGCAGTTTTTTGTTTTTCTGCTGACCGTCCAATACAAGGCAGAAAACTAGATTTGCCTAGTTAGATGCATTACAACGATTCGTTCATACGGTAAAAAATATGATACATTTATTTTTGTTATCAACATCAGAAATAAAGTGAAACTTGTTTTTTTTTTGTTATGCTTATAATTACGAAAAAAAACAGATGCTGTTTAAAGATCAAAATAAAGGTCCATATTTTCTTGACTTACACTGACAGAGAATTTCTTAATATTTAAAATAAGTCTACTCAAACGGTGCAACAGAGAAAATCAAGACGTCTACCCTTTTTGTCAAACATTTTCATTTAACCCCAATCATTTTAAAAGCACGCACCCCCTAATTGCACCCCGTGGTGCAGTGGAGTGATTCATACCATGTATAGGCTTTTCCGGGGAAAACAATGCCTCACAAGTAACCGTTTTTAAGATTCGCTGCAGGCATGTTGGGTGAAAATGTCCTTTTTAGCAAAGTGGCACGAAATGTGCTTATTTACGATGGTTTCGTTCGTCTTGTATTTGTTGTAAAAAATAGGTACTATCCGCGCTGTGTTCATTAATTTAATAACGATCTAGGTTAGAGTATTGATATAGGTACGGTCTAAACATGCAGACCACTTTTATATCTCGTTATGTAAAAATACATATATTGATACTATGATCGCATTAATATTTACCTACTTTTGACCTTGACTGTGCAGTGTGCAAGACATTTTATAAGTACCGGAAAAATTAAAAGAAATCTCGTCGCATAAAAGAATAGAAATTTTATGAAGTAATAAGCACAGCGTTCGTTGTTATCGATTTCCAATGCACTTGAGGTTTTAGTGTTATGGGTGTACTAAAACACAGCAGATGTTACCATTCTACGGCGATAACACGCCATTGCTAGATGTGAATCGCTTGTTCAACATGTGTGACTTCTTACGTAGGTGGGACATGTTATGGCAAGACATGCACCTTATGGCTCCTCTACACGATGGCCCAGCGCCGGCCACTCCAAGGGACGCAGTCATGCGGTAGAATGAGATAGCAATATCACTTGCTCCCTCTAACGCATAAATGCGTCCCTTGAACTGGCCGGCGCTGGGCCATCGTGTAGAGGAGCCATTAGGCACTTGTTCAGCAATAGTAGCCGGGTTGTAGGGCGCACGGTGGGCGCACGCATGCTATGGGGCATGGCGCGTTCGATTTGCACGTCGCTCTGACGTGCGAGCGGGATTCGTTCGTGCGTGCGGGATAGCGTTTTCTCGCTTAAACTTCGGACCGACGTGCGAATCGGACGCAGTGTGCCATGCCCCAGGCAGCTCCCAAATTGGATGTGGTCAGTTCAAGCCCTGGGTCTTATTAATGAGTTTATGGGAACTTATGTGTTATATTATTTATTTGGATGCATATTTATTCGTACCAGTTGATGGGAACATAGTTAAGGAGCCTTATTTTCTGTCTGGAAACTGCCAATTCTTGAGATTCTGTTGTAAAGCGGCAAACCACGCCATGGGCTACTTCATGTTTTCTTCATGCCTATTCCAGTATACTTATTATAACCGTTCATTAACACACGTGTCGATGCCTGAAAGGCACCTTTATTCGTCAGCATCTCATAATCCGGTCCCTAAACTTGAGTTTACACGAAAGCTCCTAAGAACTAAGTTATAAGCACAGTTACCAAGTTACAAGAACCAAGTTCAAGTCGACAGCACCTGTGCCCTATGAAAAGGGTGTTTGAATCAGTCCGTGTTTGAAGATATCACGAAGTTTCGAATACATCTTTAAGAAAGTTTTGGGCGAAGATCGGTGCGTGATGAGTTGAATAAATTTGAATTTGAATCGCTACCTTTAATTTGTAGAGGTCGCATAATGTTGTTAGGGGTTCGTATCATGAGTGATCCTGTACAAATTCATGATTTAGAAAATTGTCAGACTCAAAAATTCAATTCATAGTATGGAAAGTGGAAAAATTATTACAAAATACTTATTTGTTGTAACACAAGCCAAAATAACACAATATATTTTATATATATGTACATAACATGTACCAAAATATGTCAATACCTGGGATGGAAGTAGAATCTTCAGCATTCGCGGCAGTATGTACTTATCTACAGTATTGCGACAAAGTCACAATAATTAAAAGCATAATTATTTTCTTTGGTTTTCTACTATATTTGGTTAATACCTTATACTAGTGCTCAGTTAGAACTTAGATAATTTATTTGTTCCTTTATCTACCTATTTATTTATTGAATTTAGTCAATTCAACAGATATAGATATCCGGTTAGACGCATCAAAAGGCGTAATAATCGGATTTCTATTTATTCGTGGCGCGAAATTGAATTATAATTGACGGGAAGGCTGGTGTCCAGAAAAGTGCCCGGGTGACATTCTTTGCCGAAAGTTCCGGGAATATTTGAAGGTTTATCTAGTGAAAACATACGAGTTCGGATTTAAGGCAGTTCTGCGAATTTAGACTCATATGTAGCTATAGGTACTTTAGTAGGGGCTCTCCTTTTCTAAGCGCTGATTACATATGTTTAGACTTCTAAGGGTAACCTTTTGTTGCATTTATCATGGCATCAAATTGTAAACAAATATGCTTATCTATATTTAAAAAAAGGCAATATCGCAACAATGCAATATTTTGAAATGAAATTAATTTAAATAAATCTGCAGGATTGCAGGTATACCGGGTGTGGCCTGTAACATGAGCAAAAAATTAAACTGTAGGCTGTACTCCTCATTCTGACCAACATTTGTTCAGCGACTTTTAAAAATAACTTGTGGTTTGATTTTTAATACGCTTTAAAGTTTATTGTAAGACGCAATGTATTGCGAATTTTGTTACGTTTAAGGCGTGACAAGCAACGTCAATCACAATGATATGGCGTGGCGATGGCGTCCATTGCAGATAATATTTATTTTGTATGAAAAATAAGGAGTCTAAATACTTCATCATTTTTAAAAGTTGTTGAACAAAAGTGTCACCGTTTGAGGAGTACAATCTATGTTTTACTTATTTGCTCGTGTTACAGGCCACACCCGGTATAGAGGAATTATAATAATTAAAACATGACAATGCGAGCAAGAAGTAAGTACCTACTTAAGTAAGTAAGGTATATAAAGGAAATATTTGGTAATTACAAAGTGACATTACATTTAAATTTATATATTTTGAGTTAGAATTTATTGAATTTTAAAATGGAATACAAACCAGTTTTAAGAATAATTAATATTGGGCCAGGACAGATGGGGTCTCTATTGTTTCCCAAATAGTTCTAAGTCATATATTGGTATTGTTTGTCCGAATTTTCGTTAGTAATAATTGGTTTTTCTCAGAAACGCGTAACTTTTCAGGATTGGCATAAAACAAACCTAACCTAACCTAACCTTTCTACAGAATAACCTTACGAAAATCCTGAAAAGTTAACGGTTTCAGTTTTATGACTAACGATAATATGACAAACAATACATTATGACTAAAAACTTTATGGGAAACAAAGGGACCCCAGGACAGATGTGCCTACTCACGTTTCATGGATAATTGATAATACCGATCTTGGCACTATTTGGCAATTTCAATAACGTACGTTCACGTCTTGAAAATCCATCCGTATTCTCCCAAGCTATCAGGACCTCGCCCGGGGCCGGAATTTGTTTGTCTCGCCCTTTGACGAGACGTATTTAGGACAAAAAAACCCTTCCAAGGGACAGTTAGCCCGTCTTCATTTCGCTTTGTTTGCCATCGACTCGCCAAATAGAGCCTTTATCTCGTCAGATGCATTCGTCTGTTTGTATTTGTAGACGAAAAACATAAAACGGTCCTCGAATGACGGTTTCCTAATATTTGACTTTGCTTTGTATTACAACTAAAATAACAAAATAAATTAATCATAAATCTAGCCCTAAATTAGCCTGAGGCATTGTTCCCAGGACGCTGGCCGCGTTCCCCCTCTGCACAGCGAGGCTGAGTTTTTGTGCAAAAAAAAGGGCAGCTCGTAGGTCGCCAGACACCCAGACCAGTTTGGTAGAAATTTCTTTAACTAGTTTTTTGGTGTCTGACGACCAAGGACCGAGAGTTTCAATTGCAAGTGCCGCAAATACATAATTCGGTTGCAAAAAAGCGTATTTGCGACACTTGGTAATTTGGGCGTCGTTTGCTGCCGTCCCCGGCCTCCTGGCAGAGCCCAGGACGTGGGATGGGGCCAGTGTATCAACACACGTTACATCCCACGCCAAGGGCCGCCCCAGGAACCAAGGTACGAGCGAGTAGCCGTCGGGCCTTGTGCCATCCGCCGCAGATAGACCTACACTGGCTCCAGCGTTGCTGGTATGGAAGCGGTACCGAGTGCTCTGCGGATTAGGTCGTTTGCTTTTCTCTATTTAAACTATATAAACGTGTTGTTTTTGACATCGATGTGTCAGCATGCTGAGTGTATATATAGTTCGTATTTTTTAGTCCCAAAACTGAGCCATCTGCAAAACATTCACATTTTGGATACATACTTAACCATATACACAACCTGTCTTTTGAAAAAACAAAAAGTCACAAAATTTTAGAAATTTTACAAAACCAACTATCGAAAATTGAATTTGAAATGTGATTAGTGGGCAAACGACCCACTATTTACTACACATTTGGTTATGCGTGAGCTTTGCTTAATTACCCACCCAAATCCGACGTGTTCAGTTATGTTGCTCTAGGCGTAGAGGCCAGGGATTTTAACAAATACAGAGGAGAAAACAATTAAACGGTAATAGTACGGGCGTAACAGTAACCGTGCAAATTGCCTACTTACCTTAAGACGAAACAGGAGCTGAGTTTTAAATATTTTGGGTAAATGTACCCGTCTCGCTAACGGAAGCGGCTCCTAAAACTAGTGCGATAAGGACAAGGCGAAAAATCTTGCGTAAAAATCTCAAAAATCGAGGTTTCATACTCGACTGTTTCCTCCTCCAAAACTTAACCAATCCTTTAACAAACTTGAGAATCTAAATGATTATGAAATTATCTATGTCAGACCTTTTTGATTTTTTGGCTAATTGATATCAGTTTTGAATACTACGCCTCTCATTGCGGCATAGTCAATTAGGCCATTTTGGCCATTTTTGAAGGGCTCTAGCGCCTTATAAAACAAAAAGTTCAAAAAAAAGCAAAACGGTCCGATACAGATATTGACAATATTATATTTTATTAATCTGTGTTGAAAACATCATTGCACTAGCATCAAAATCCACGGAGGAAACAGTTGAGTACGTTTGTATGGAGAAATGACCACTCCTGTTGGCTCTAAACCTATTTGTCTCAACTTTACTCACTTAAGATTCAATTGTAATGTCAATAACACAGAGTAGCTTTTGCTGGAGCAAGATTTAGTGTGATACGTGTATGAGGAAGCAAGCTGACAAAGTTAACAACACAAATGTGTAATCGTAATCAGTAATTTGGATTAGTCGTAATCTCAAACTTATTTCCAAGGTTCTCAATATCTTCTCCTGTGTCCACCATCTTTTTGTACTTTATTGTTGCAAGTATAACAATCTATGAGGCGCACAGGACTGTCAAATCTAGCATTTTAATTTTAGACAATAATATGTATCTCTTTTAATGCGCATGACTCGCCATTGTGTTTCATCAAGATGATAAATTGTTTTTTCTATTACTCACGGCAAAATAACACTAAATACTCGTTAAGGTAGGGGTATAAGTACTTACTACGCTGCCGAATGCTGAAACCTTATATGCTGTAGCACCATAAACATACGTAATAAATAAATTCTGAGACTTATAAGTATCCATTTTGTAAGAAAAATTACCTCCTTTAATGACATTTACAGGCGTCATACCTGTGTATAATACTGGGAACTGGTGACTTCAGTCAAAGTACTGCTTATGGTATTTATGCCATGTTGCCGACTTGGGTTAGCGAGGTAATGAGTTTGTTAGCATTAATTGGGATGTTTAACGGTTTGCGTACGTTAGCTAATGGAAATTGGAGCGCACTTGTCATTAGGTATATCTCTTTGTTATATTATAAAGTTACAATATTACTTCCCAAAATGTGTGTGGTGTAATAGTTACCTTCGATTTAATTTTAATTGTCTTCTTTAGAAATTTGGGTTCATTTACTCGTAGGCTTAGTTTTAAAATGCTGTGGTTTTAAACCTTAAAAAAACTAGTCAGTTTTCAACTCCTGTTTGGTTTAAACTTCTTGATTTTACAGACTCTCTTCAACTAATTTGAATGAGTTGGAGTGAGTTTTCCTGTGGGTTGAAAAAGTCTAGATGAGCATATACATATGGTTAACATTTAAAAAAATCTGTAACTTTATAACGTAACGTACGAATCGCATAATAAATTCCATTATAGAAACTCTACCTATAGCAAACAATATCAGTTGCCTGGCAAATTAATATGTATTCGGCAACCGAACCGTGTAATTGCATCATATTATTTGACTTAGATCAACTACTTATACGATTATCTTCCTATTTATTTAAAGAAATTGGCGCTCCTAAAACTCAATTTCCTTTAGCTGTAAGGCTATTTCCCGGTTTTGCGGCTCGGTTAACCTATGCTAACCTTCACGGATGAAAGGATACAAACCTGCTCGCATATTCAGGCCACGTAACACTGTGACGTGACCAGTTTTCAGGGTAATTTGGAACATATTTCAACAAAGAGATCTTGGGTCCTTATGCATATGCTGACACACGACATTCCTTGTCGTACTAATATCACCTACTAAAATAGTTACAAATGTTGTATGTGGAGACGCTAAAAATCTCAATAAATAATATAGGTATATTATATTCGTAAGCTAGCGACCCGCCCCGGCTTCGAACGGGTTAATTTATACACCTAAACACATTGATAAGTGAAAACCGCATGAAAATTTGTTCAATAGTTTTTGAGTTTATCGCGAACAAACATACAAACACACATACGGACGGATGCGGCAGGGGAATTTGTTTAAGAAGGTGTAGTGATACCAATACAAATACAATTTGCGATAGAAATTTTACTCAATAAACCTACTCAATAATATCTCTTAAACTATACAAATCAAATAACTATGATAGGACAAAGCGCCACTGTCTCCATTGATTTTCTCTATAAATAGCAAATCGAACTAGAAATACTAAAGAACTAAATCCAACAATGTATTGTTCGAAGCGGAGTCAACGTGGAGTAGTAGTTTCCTTCAATTTCGAACTAGAAAAGTCGATACGCTTTTTAAATTATTTTAAAAGGCGAAATTGAGCTTGTGTTACGGGTCTCGACTTTGTATTGGTTAGAAAGTTAGGTAAGCGGTGGATACTAGTCAGTACCAATGCTCGTGAAACTATTTCTCACTTTTAGAGTTATTTAAGGGATGGGCTTTGCTTGTGGTATAAAATTACTTCTTATTTTGAACAAATACTTACAAATATAAATCTAGTAAATAGGTTAAATCATATTGACACTTCTGTGTAAGATTTTTATGTTGATTTTTTTAAACAAATTAATTACCAACTAATTATATATATAATAAATCTCTACCGTCTTATAGACGTTTCCATACTTACTAATTAGGCATTCATAACAACCCAAAGATGAGCTTCAATCAAAACTTGTACAGTCATCTGCAATAATATGTTACTCTTCGAAGGGTGCAAAAATATGTGACACGCTCTTATGGCTCTACAAATAAGATAGTGTCAGATATATTTGCGGCTTTCGTTGTGTAACATATTATTGCAGGTGACTGTACAGAACTAAACTAGAAACACCAATTTATCAGCAAGATGGGTTCTTCGAAATGGTAGGTACCGGGGAGCATCATAATAATAATTGGCTTACATACATAATGTAATATCTATTCATACGCCATGGTAGGAATTCAACCTTATTAGGACATAGAAAAGTCGTCATTACTACAAAATACGCAGTCGTAAAAATAAGTAAAAAAAGCATTTTTGTAGTAAATAAACCGATACGTCAGAAAGGCTAATAGCGCGTGACGTCGTAAATAACGGGACGTCCCTCTGACGTCACGGGAAATAAATACGGCCGGTGATTTAGTCGCGAATGGAAAAGCGTACTAGATAGGCGGGAGTTTTAGTTGGAATGGAAATGTCGTTTTTAGGATTCCGTGGTCAACAAGGGGCCCTTACAGTTTGGACAAATGAACATGTCCGCCCTTGTGTCGTTGCCTGTCAGCTCTTCAGCTCAGAGATTTTATTACTAGAAATATGCAATTTGGCATGGTTAGGTCATCGTTTGCAATAATAAAGTGGTAAAATAAAATCTTTTCAAAATATTTACATATGTTATATCATTACAACAATATTATATCATTTTCGCCTTGACCTCAAGTTTTAAGTTAGTCTTTAAAAACATTTTCCGTTGAAAAAACTGTCTCAGGCAAAGTTATAAAAATCAGCCGTACGTAGGGGTGGGCATCCGGTCAGTATATAAATTAAATATAGCTTGTAAAGTTTATGATCTAATCAATGCATTTCAGTTCACTTTTACTGAAATCTTTTTCTTAAAGTCCTCTTAGTATGCCCAAGAACAAAGGCCCGAAAGATTCGTTCAATAAGACTCCGAAGTGGACAGTCGAAAGCTAGTTTGCTCGAACAAAAGCCGAGTTTAGCTCCTCGCGATTAAAGTTAACGACTTCTGTTCGAGTTGGGCAGGTGGTTTGGAATCTTCGCTAAACGTCTTAAAAGGATACTCGTCAAAATGGAAGCTCATGAATACTATTTAGGTAGTTTTGGCTATTAAGCTAAAGATTCAAACATTATATTAAAATTATTTTAAACGCGTTCCATTTTTAGATCCGGTTTGAGGAGCGATAAAAAAAATTGTATTCGGTATCGGCGGCGGTAAGCTATTTAAAGCGAGCGAGCCGTAGCAGAAAGTTGGGACAACGATATAAAGATGACATTTTGGTGTCTCTGAGCTAGATTACAACTTAGCAGTTGGTTTCATTAAAACTTCTGCTTGCGCCAATTCCTGGTTGCAACTAGGAAAACGGTAAGACGAAGTAAATATTTATTAACTTCACTTATTATCTCAGACATAGATCTCCGCAGCTATACGCTAGATAGAAGCTGGACGCTAAGGAAAAATTTGATAAGTAAATTACAGGCTTTCGAAATGTGGATCTATCGTAGAATGCTTAAGATAAAATGGACCGATAAAGTTAGTAACGAAAGAGTCATGTTGTTAATGAAGAAAAAGGTGGAAGTCGTAACAACTATTAAAGAAAGGAAAGCTAAATATTTCGGACATATATATAGAAACTCAAAATATCACTTATTAAAACTAATTATCGAAGGGAAGATTGAAGGGAAACGAGGACGTGGGAGAAGGAGAATATCATGGACACGGAACATAAAGGACTGGTTGGACGTGGGCAGTACAGAAAAACTAATTCGCATGACTTCAGATAGAATGGCATATAGACATAAGGTCGCCAACCTCCGGGATGGAGAAGGCACTTAAAGAAGAAGATAGATCTCCGACATTTTAAACTAGTTTCAAATTAAACTGTGCTTTAATAGTAACTGATATGAGGGAGTTGGTAAGTCGAAACAACTTTTCACCATTAACATCAAGTGGAAACTCCTCAACTAGAAACCACATCGGGAACTCCGTGAAACTCGGCACCTCGTCTAGACTCGTCCTTTTATTGGGACTGGAACTTGTTTGATAGAGTACACGACAGTAAAAGCTGAAATCTTGGAGAACTCTTCGAGTTTACTTTCAAGTTTGTCGTTTGATTTTATAGTTTTTAGTTGAGACACTGAAAACGCTTGAGGTATGACTTCGCGTGTTTCTGAGAAAAGTGGGCACGTTCAAGTGTAAACGTCTCATATTATTTTTGTGTTGTATTACCTATTTTATGTTTTACTAGCGACTCACCCCGGTTTCGCACGGTTTAACAAATTATACAATTAAATCTTCCTCAAGAATCACTCTATTGATATAGAATCTATGCGCTTATTGTCCAGCGATTTCTAAATTAGTAATAAAAACCAAATAGTAAAAAAAAATGTAATAAAGACCATAACTGGGAACATTAGACATAATCAATTAATCATACGCTTCTTAATAAATAATGCTTGGGCAAGACGACGTTTTCCGATTGAAAAACGTCAGTAAATGACATAACAGAATTTGTAGTAGTAGTAGTAAACTCTTTATTGTACAAAAAGACATATTAAAAATAACATACAATTAGCAAGAAGTACAAAGGCGAACTTATCCCTTTGAGGGATCTCTTCCAGTTAACCTTCACCTCCATTTGATCCCCAGCATCATCGAAGTATCTCAACAATGCACTTACACTGCACATAGGAAGATGTCCCTTGCATCACCATTGCACCTAATTTATGTCGTCACGGCCTATTACTGCAGCCGTCGTGCTAATAGGTTTACCGCGCCTCGGGGAGGGTTGTCTTGACGTCGCTCTTCGACTCTGGACAATGAAAATGTTATGAGTGCTTAGTGGTATTTAGGGATTGACAGGGTGAATGTGGAGGGATGATTTATTACGAACCAAGTCTATGTGATATGAATTTAGGTTTCTGATTCTAGAAACAAAGTTGGCCAGTGATGTATTTTTTTTAAATGTCGCCTGAAGGGCCAAAAACTTTACTAGTCCTTGCTATTGTTTACTATTTTTAAAAGCTTCTGTAAGGGAATGTTCACGGGAAAAATACTCATGGGCCCGTTGATGTTAACCAACCATGAATCTAGATGAAGCAAAATTTTATTGCTCTAAAACAGAGTCTAGATGTATTCTTACTCGTATAAACATAAGGTGGTATTGATAGTGTACTCTTATTAGTAAACAATGAAACTTAACAAAATCAAATATAACTTTGAAGAGATGAGTTTGTGGTAACGATTGAGTGTTTTTTTGATATATGTACTACATAAGACTGATTTTATTTAAATGTAAAAATCTCTACTATTAGCACAAAATTTTATGGACTATAATTAAGAGTCTATGCAGGTCGTTGCACTACAACCAAACTCTAAACACAATGACGTCACAAGCATCCCCATTGCATTGAATTTATGACGTCACGGCCTATTAGCCGTTGCCGGAATGTCGCTAATATGTTTAGTATGACTTGAACGGGGGTGCACACACGTACACGTATATCTATATCATATAAGATATGACTAAGTTATAGTTTGGAGGGTGCTTGGCGCAAATTGTTTGGGGTTACCTTGTGATATGTTGACAGATATGCGCACTTGCGCAGGGTATATTAGTAAACGTGTTTTTCTTTGTAACAAGTAGAAATCTTCAAAAGGCAAAATATGGTTTAACCCATATATGTAAAGAAGTCTTTTTTGGTCTGAAATTCTTGAGGTTACAAACTCTCTTCAACGAATTTTAATGAGTAATGAGAGTTTATTCAATGGGTCGAAAACAACACAATGTTTAATTATATTCTATACGTGGATTTAACTTCGTCTTTTTAACTCTAAATATTTGAAACCATTTAAACAACAAATAACATTACCATACCCATAAGTATAACATCAAAACAAACCCCGAATTGCAAACCTCAATCAATCTCAGTGTCAAAGTGTTTGCCATTTAGAATTCCCATACGATTTCAATTCTTTTCATACCCCGCCATTGTTCCATGATAACTTTGTGCCTGCCTATGGAACCCTCCACGGCTGTGGAACCCTCTGGCCCCGACCCTCGTGAAGGAATGCACTCCACGAGGATATTAAACTCAAATCATCGAGGGTGAGGGTAGTCAGTGCAAGCATAGTCCAAGAGAAGACTCATAAAAATATTACAGTATCTATTAAATATATTAAAAACGGGTCACTCACGTATTTTAAGTCGAAAAACGCTCGACATGTTTCACTCCGTACCGAGGAGTGTCATCAGGAGCTTGCGTTTACGGAGCTTGCGTTTTTAATATATTTAATACGTCTGTGTCTCACGGAAGTCTTGTTATTAAAATATTACAGTATCCCTTTAAGCTTTGGATGTTTAACTATTTCTATTCGTCTCTATACGATGTGACTCGGGACACTTTTATTTATGTTGGTTAAATAATTTTGGTGCACGAGCGTTAATCAATCTGTAGGTATTAATGTAGAGACGAAGAAAATGAATACTATTGAAAATAATAGGCGTTAATAATGAATATTACAGGCGTTGTAGAATGCTGATACTTGTTTATAACAGCCTGATAAAATAAAGAAACCACAGTAAATCAGTAACCAACTAGGGTAGACTATGTAGTTAAAATTCCTGTTAAGCGTTAATAATGTTTCAGTCAAGTGAGTCTTATGTAAAGTGCTAACGTCACACATAGGTATATTACACATAATATTTATAATATTGATCAGAAAGGGGGTAGTTTAATCAGCACGCGAGTCTACTCGCGTTGTATGGTGTACTAGGGTCAGATTCGAACAAATTGTTAAATACTAATCTCCAACATACAAATTCAATTTAAATAAATATTTATTTCAGTAAATTTTATGACGCTGCCTCTTGGCCTATCCTCTTAAGTGCAACCAACGTCCACTGACTGGTGAATGCAACTAATGACCGCCTGTCACTGGGATGAGCAAACCGATACTTGCAAGTAACGGCCCCTTAATTGTTTTTGACAGTTTACAGTACCTACTCGTAGTTAATGCGAAAAGTTTCACGTCAATAAGTTACTTCCTCAAACCATAATAGCCTTAAATACTTCGGAATAAGGTGGTAGGAACGCGAATAAAATAAATTTCGGCGCTTAGCTTAGACTCCGTACCTTCATTTGAAAACTCATTTGAATATACACCTTGTTCTCTTACAATAAGTTATACAATTCATTGAGTTTTGAATTGCAAATAAGGTATTTATTAGTTAAGTCTGGAAGGAATAGGTATTATGTTGAAAATTCTTTTAATGAGTAAGCGTAAAGAAAATGTTACGTCATGCTTATTTCGATGAATAAGTTACTTGCCTATAGTTAAGTCAGAATATTGATGAAACCATTTATAAGCGCTTTTTAGAAACTTTTTAGGTACTTACTTTTTAAAACATTATTGTACTTTCCTTATTAGAAACATTAAGATATTGTACCGTTAAAAGGTTATGACGTAATATAAATACTTGATAATTTAATGATTAGGAAACTATTTGATTCATCATCATTCATACATGATGATGCTAGAAGAAGAACTTCCACAACGGCCGGTCGTACGATGCTCGCGCTCTATTTTGCACCTCATTAAAGACCGGCCAACGCTGTATCTAAGCTAAAATAGTCATAACAGCGCCTATCAGATCTACGAACAATACGCCTTACCAGAAGCCACTGAAACTTCAGTCTTATATATAACTCTCCCTAGTCTAGCTCTCGTCATGACGCCTTAAATAAACATCATTTAGTATGCAGCAGACCGTTTCAAGGCACGAAAAGCACTCGTAGATAATATTTCAGAGAGCAATATATCCTAGTAAACATAACCCTAGATCATACCAACACGAAAACCACCGCGTCACCACTAAATCTTACGCGAATTTAATATAAAGACCGTCCCAAATCCAACCGCCATATTTTATTTATAAGTTGAACCCCGCTGTTCGATGAAGGCTGTATATCACTCCTTTCAGACTGGCCACAATGCCTTTTATTCCCTTCAGCCTCTTAATTGTGGCTGAATGTGTATAGCTCAAGCCTTTGTGGGGAAAGGTGGAATTTGAATTCGGGAGGCTTACCTACACCTTGAAAAGAATTAACGATCGTGACAGTAGACGTTTTCTTTAATAGTTTTTGAAAACGACCGTGATTTGGAAATATTTTACAAAACATAGTAAGTATGTGTATTGTATTGAGGGAACAAACACGGAACGTTTTTTTGTTAGCTTAGGGCCACATGCACCATTGCTCTAACCCGAGGTTAAGCGGTTAAACCATTAACTTAGTGTCAAATTGTACTGGTAACCATGGTAACTCCAGGTTTAACCGGTTAACCCGGGGTTAGTGGAATGGTGCAAGTGACGCTTAGATAAGTAGTAAAGTAGTGTCCCAATCAATCAGTATTTTTGGAATTGGGTCCACCGATTTCGATGAAATTTGCATTGCAGATGCAGGGGCTGTTAAGTCGAAAACTGGCAATAATTTTCGAAATAATTAGTTTCAGCGTGTTTTCTTGTGTTACATAATAAAATGGAACTGTAAGATTAAGCATAGGCATAAAAACCTAGAAAAACTATTGCTTAGGCACCCTGTTATACTCTAGCGGTAGGGTACCTACGGAGCTCGAGCGGCATCATAACTGCAGGCGGTCGTGGTCCCGCATCAAATTGCAGTCCCCAGATATAACGCTTCTCTAGAACTGCCTTTATACAGGCAGATTTTTCTGCTAATTATGCCTGATCATACTAGATGAATATGTATATATGTGTATGTATGTTTATGTAGGTGTATATGTATGTAGGTCATATTTATTGAACAACATTTACTATCCACCGTCATGCGAAACCCACGTTCAATTTTCGTATTTTTAATCTGAACCTTGTTTTGGGATAAAAGGCTTCATTTAGTACTGCGAGGTGTAGGATTTGCATTAATTTCGGAATATCGTCGCTGCACTTGTAAATTCCGACACGTGCTCGATTTTTGAAAAATGAAACATTGAAAACTATAGGTACACAAGGTTTTCTTTTCCAGAAACTTGAAAAAAAATAACAGAAATTGACAAGGCAACGACATTACGCGGAAAAGGTTGGAGGAGTGCGTACACAGCGAAGGTCGACATTTAGAAAATCACTGCAAGTGCTTTTCAAAACATAGAATCTACCCAACAAGCAAACTAAGTCGTACAAGCTTCACTCTTTCGACTGTTTGGTCGACAAACAGTCGTAAGAAAGATCCATCGTTATCAAAAAGTAATGTAAATATTAATTTAAACACATATATTATCAAATATATATAAGCAGAGTTTATTCAGCACAAGGGTAAAAACAAGAATCAGAAATCAATAATAACGTCAATCACATATTTGAAATGCATGTCAATGTCGGCCAGGATTACAGCAAGGAGTACATACTATTTTACAAATGAATGAAACCTCCAACACGCCCTCTTAATCTTGGACGACTTCCATCAAGTCCTGCACAAAAGACTCGTGCTTACAATATGGCAATGCCTTGGTAAGTACATCAGCAGTCATCTGCTCAGTAGGCATGTAAGTCAACTCAATGACGTTATTCTCAATAGTCTCACGAATATAGTGATATCTAACGTCCACATGTTTAGATCGTTTGTGGAATACTGGATTGGTGGCCAGTTTAGCAGCAGACTGGTTATCACTATACAAAGTAACAGTATTACTACAACCTGTCAACTCAGCAAGAACCGCACGGACGTATACCGCCTCTTTGGCAGCTTCAGACAAAGCTATATACTCCGCCTCGGTAGACGACTGTGCGATACAAGATTGTTTGTAACAACCCCAGGAAATGACATTCCTACCTAACTTAAATATATATCCCGTGTATGATTTACGATCCGCCCCGTTAGCCCAATCAGCGTCAGTAAATCCAAAAATACGAAATTTATCATTAACATCACTTTTCCTGTACACAAGACCTAAATTCATTGTGCCTTTCAAGTAACGTAATACACGTTTGGCCGCAGTAAAATGTTCAGCTGTGAAACGGCTATTAAACTGACTAAGAAAACTTGCAGCAAATGAAATGTCAGGTCTAGTGGTGACAGACAAGTACATCAGGTAATCTATTAACTCCTGATATGGTAGATTACTATCGTGGGTAACACTGTCAGAAAACTTCAGACTTAAGTCTTTGCGACTTTACAGTCTTTCATACCGAAACGTTCGAGCATCTTTTCGATATAGTTTTTCTGACTCAGTTTCAACTCACTACTAGTGCGATCTACTTTAATGCCTAGCATATGTTTAACTTCACCTAAATCTTTCAAAGTGAAGTGAGACTTCAGTGACGTTTTCAACTTATTTGCAAGCTCGTCACAATCGTAAAAAACGAAAAAGTCATCTACATAAAGTGCGATAATAGTGGTTCGCTTACCCACGCGACGACTGAAGATACAGCTCTCGTACTTGCTCTGCGTGAACTTCTCTGCGAGTAAAACTTGCTTTACTTATCGTACCAGGCGCGGGACGCCTGCTTTAATCCATACACAGCTTTCTTGAGTCTATAGACTTTATGCTCATTGCCTTGTTTGATGAATCCTTCCGGCTGTGACATATAAATTTCTTCACTCAAGTTACCATTCAGGAAGGCAGTTTTAACGTCGAGGTGATCAATCTTCAGATCTAACTCGACCGCAAGAGACAGCAACATTCTCAACGAACTATGTCGAACAACAGGAGAGTACGTATCCATGTAGTCGATTCCGAACTTCTGGGTAAACCCTTTCGCAACCAATCGTGCTCTATAACACGCTATTTTCCCATTAGCGTCGCGTTTTATTTTGAATAGCCACCGGTTCTTCACAATATTTTTGCCCGCCGGTCTATCAACAAGCTCCCAAGCCTCATGCTTATTAAATGAATCGATCTCATCCTGCATAGCTTGTCGCCACAGCTTGCTATCACTCGACTGCATAGCCTCTTTAACAGTTGTCGGCTCATATGCCTCTACCTCGAGTGCCGACGCAACATTGCATCTCGGTAATCTTGGCCGTAAATTATAGGCTGGTCCGTCACCATGCGGCTCCCTTGAAGCACCGCCTGCATCAGTAGATGAACTCGGTATCTGCGCGTCCGCCTCGAACCAAACTTCAGGTGCTGCTGGCCTCTCCGCCTCAACCTGAACCTCTACATTTGGTAGCAATGGCATCTCCGCCTCAAGCTCAACCACAGGCTGATTTTCCATATCACTCTCCTCAACGGTAGCTCCGCCGTCAGATATAGGGAAGAATATCTTCAGAGACCGTTTACTGGTGGCACCTGGAAAAATTGTTTCATTAAAGATAACGTCACGACTACGAATAACTTCATTTTTAGTTAAATCGTATAGCCTATATCCTATGTTCTCATAACCGAGAAAAATGCAACGTTTGCTCTTTGGCTCAAGCTTATTCCGCTTTATTTTATCAACATGAGCATAAGCTTCGCAGCCGAAGACACGTAAGTGTTTCAAGCTCACCTTCCTCCCTGTCCAGGCCTCCTCAGGAGTCTTCCCCGAGAGCCTTTTTGAAGGAGACACGTTTATCAAATACGCTGCCGTGCGAGCAGCTTCAGCCCAAAATTTGTGATCTAAGTTTGACGAGTACAACAGACATCTTACTTTTTCCAGAAGGGTACGGTTGAGCCTCTCGCTGGCTCCATTCATTTGGGGACTATACGGCACTGTCACCTGATGGACTATCCCCTTACCTTTCAAAAATTTGTCAAGTTCTCTGTTCACATACTCGGTCCCGTTGTCAGATCTCAGGGCTTTCACTTTATCACCAGTTTGAGTTTCAACTAGAGTAATAAAGTCTTTCGTGTATTGACTCACCTCGCTTTTATGCTTCAGGAAATACACGAACACCTTCCTCGTATGATCATCCAAGAATGTCAGGATGTACCTCTTGCCTCCAAGCGAATTCACCGGCAACGGGCCGCACAAATCCGTGTGAATTAAATCCAACCGATTTGCAGCCACAGACTTCTCAGGATTGCTGACAAAAGGAAATCGCGCTTGCTTTCCTTTCAAACAAACCTCACATGCAACATCTTTACAAGGGTCGTCCTGAAAACTAATATCATTAGCAAGTCCCTGCCTCAAAAGCTTCATATTGTTGCCACTCAAGTGGCCAAGACGCTTATGCCAGGTTGCAGAGCTAATAGTCACGTTCGCCCTTAGACTACAGGTCTGAAGTTTGTACACACCTCCTACGTCATTTGCCTTAATCAAAACATCGCTCGACTTAGAAATTGTACAACCAGTAGTATCAAAATGTACAATACAACCATTCTTAATCATTTGAGAAACAGATATGAGATTAACAGAGAGTTTAGGTACAAACAGCACGTTAGTCAACATCGTATTATCCGACAACTTAACATTACCTATACCTGTGCACTCTAGTTTATCTCCACTAGCAACAGTGATGTATCCACTCTGCGATCTAAAGTTTGTCATCAAATCGCGCCTGCTAGTCATGTTATTCGTTGCTCCCGAGTCTACATACCCCGAAGATTCAGAGTACGCTTCAGTGCTATATGCCGACAAGTCACAGTATCCTAAACAAGCAAAATCGTTGCGACAGTTTTTCTTGAGGTGACCTTTTTGTTTGCATTTCCAGCACCACGGCTCTCTCTTACGACCAGTAACATCCTTCGTTTTAGACTCGGTCTTGTGCTGTTGCGCTTTTCTCGTCCAGGAGTCACTCGTAGTAGCGCCTTTTCTCATCGAAGACAAGCACTCACTCGAATCTCCACGAGCAGTCCACCGTTGATCCTGTAGCAGCTTGGATTTGACAAGATCGGCCGTAATGACAACTCCCGAATGCTCAAGTGCCATGATCATGGGCTCGTAGTCCGTTGGTAAACCTTTGAGCATCAGCGCACCAAGAAACTCGTCATCAACTGGTTTGTTCATATTCGCTAATTGCTGCGCTAGCGATAAAATCTCCTTGACGTAAGCTTCCATGCTATTGAAGTTCTCAAGTTTGACAGCGCACAAATTCTGGAGAGTTCTCACTCTAGAACCGAGACCTTTATCATCATACGCACGTTCCAGTGCATCCCAGGCGTCTTTCGCGGTGTTTGCCGACATCAAATGTACGAAACAAGACTTCTCGACGCTCAAACAAATCTTTGATTTTGCTTTTTCGTCACGTCTATTTCTTACCTCGGGCGACGTTGTGTCGCCTTCAGCGTAGCCGCTCACACAGGTCCATAAATTGTCGTGTATCAAAGCATTTTTTATAACAAATTTCCATTCGACGAAATTTTCACGTCCACGTAATTTTTCGTGCGAGAAATTATTATTGTTACTTTCCGACATATTCACAACAACGGTAAACTATTTTCGCTGACCATAACCTAATGTAAATATTAATTTAAACACATATATTATCAAATATATATAAGCAGAGTTTATTCAGCACAAGGGTAAAAACAAGAATCAGAAATCAATAATAACGTCAATCACATATTTGAAATGCATGTCAATGTCGGCCAGGATTACAGCAAGGAGTACATACTATTTTACAAATGAATGAAACCTCCAACAAAAAGCCGTATAAAAGCAACTCTCACGACTTTTTACCATCGAACGCTTTTTTGCCGCATAAGCTTGTCGAGTCAACGTGCTCTCGATCAACTCTTCTTTTCATAAATAGTCATAGTCATTCACTAGCATTGTTAATCATAAAATCATAACGGCTTATCCAGTAACTGTATATGAACCCCGCTATCTCTAGCAACACTAGGAGCACGTCCTACCTGACCCAGATTTTTTTATATCTCTACAGAATGAAATTGCTCGTAGTGGGCGTAGTTGTGTTGCAGCGGGCTTTTTGTTTCATTACCAGCGCTCCAACTGCATTGTGCACCAATGGATTAAAATGCATTGTTTTTATGGGCTGTTTTCTATTAGCCTATTGTTGAAGGCATTGTAGTACATATTTTTTATTATATATTTCTCTACACGAGTCGTATTTAGAAAAGTAAAGTATTATATCAATTTGATGTCAATACCCGTATGAGTCCGACGCATTGAGTCATGCGTATATATATATATACATATATATATATATATATATCTCTATCAATATATATATCAATATATATATATATATATATATATATATATATATATATATATATATATATATATATATATATATTGATATATATATATATATATATCCACATCGATTTCGATGACGGCGACCTCAGCAATCAAGGGATTGTCATGCGTATAATGTGCCACTGAAAGGAAAAGATTGATATGCATCTTTCGTACACTGTGAAGTACTTCACTCTTTTAGTTCACTAGTTTAGTTTAGTTCAGCAGCTCAACAGATCCATCTATATCAGTACTGGTTTCATTTCCTTCATTCGCGTGAGTTGAATGAAGAATTTGATGGATAATTTCATTCAATATGAATCACTCAAATAAATTAATTTATGAATCGAAGGTTTATCATGGCGTCCTTGTCACTCGCTAAGAACTAGTGAATGAAAGAGTGATCAAGTGAAGTACTTCATTTGAATCTTTCATCCGCGAATTACTCAGATCTAGCACTGATGTTATACCACAGAATAATTAGTAGTAGTTACTATCGTACAAAAAGGTAACTTGCTACAAAAACGAAGTTTGACAGCGGTTCAGGGTCGAATCATGCTGTCTCTTTCTAATATATGGCACTAATCCCTTTCGGCTATTTAGGGTTGTCAAAAATCAAGTGATTATCTTATCTGTGGTCGTGCACGCAAAAGGAAGTCAAGTGGTGCCAACTCTAATGATTGCTCGGAGCAATGCTGAGCCGAGCGGAGCCGAGTTTGACCGAAGTCAGGCGTTTCGCACCCCGTTATACTAATATCAACCGGAACCGGATGCGGTGACGGTGGGCAAGCAAGATTTCTCCTCCATCTCCATCGGTAACTTCTAGTGATCTGCTTAGTTAAAATACCAATAGTAAGCAACTCTTGTCTGTAATGCAATTATCCGCAATTGCAGAGTATCTATGAGTACCAAGATCAGCCGCTGACAATAACTGAGTTAGTAGGGTCAGTAAGGAACACAAATGTATGGAAGTGCATGCACTTTAGTCTCAGGCGATGTCGCTTGGCACGATTATTCCTGAGGTCAAACAAAGTTGATCTGGCCCGGTAGCCAGGAGATCGTACCATGCAGACCCCCCAAAAAGGGGGGGGGGGGGAAGAATCGGCTCCCCAGGTCCAATCTATGCTATATTCCTTCCTAGTCTTAGCAACTAGGGCAAGTTATATATCATTTTCGTATAACTTAGGGACGAGGAATTCATTTTTGAAATAATTATTATACCTTTTCATACAAAAAAAAATATTTTCGTACAAAAAATGAAAATGTTATGTAATATTTTGTGATAATTTTGGATGTTACAATCACAGTGTGGCGATTTGCACTAAATAAAAAATTGGACGATGTAGCCCATGTATTGTTTATTCTGGAAAATATCACTTTAACGTAGGTATTCATACATTTTTTTGTAATAAAAAAATAATTTATAGCGCGTGGCGGTAACAATTTCCATACAAATGGAACTATGCCCAAAATCAAAGATTAAAAATGTTTACTAAAACACTGAACTTGACATTTTAAAAGTTTAAATATAATGTTTTAATAATTTTTCCATGCGTTTTTGCCCTTTTTTGGTACAAATTTGTTGTTTTTATTTTTCTTCCATACAAACTTTCTCCCTGCTATTTCCCCCCCTTAAGCGTTGATTTTATAATATTTTATTTTATCTTAAACTTAAACCTGTCGCATTTAATTGATGTTGAAAATTTCAGCTTTATATCTTCAGGGGTTTAGATTTTATGATGTCTGGAAGTAAGCAGAGTTTTGTTAGATATTATAATGTATGGGATATTATGAAATAAAATGTCTTTAGCTCAAATACATGTAGATCCTAAACTACTGAACATTTTCACCTGAAAGTTTGAACATCGATTAATTACAAAAGGTATAAGTTAATTATAAAAACAAATTTAAAAATATCTACCCTTAAGCGGGGAAATGGGGGGGGGGGGGGGAGAAAGTTTGTATGGAAGAAAAATAAAAACAACAAATTTGTACCAAAAAAGGGCAAAACCGCATGGAAAAATTATTAAAACATTATATTTAAACTTTCATGTTTTGTACAAAAATATTTTTTTTGTATGGATAGGCATAATAATTATTTCAAAAATGAATTCCTCGTCCCTAATTTATACGAAAATGATATATAACTTGCCCTAGTTGCTAAGACTAGGAAGGAATATAGCATAGATTGGACCTGGGGAGCCGACCCTTTCACCCCCCTTTTTGGGGGGTCTGCATGGTACGATCTCCTGGCTACCGGGCCAGATCAACTTTGTTTGACCTAAGGAACAATCGTGCCAAGCGGCATCGCCTGAGACTAAAGTGCATGCTAATGCTAAATGACCTTACTGACCCTACTAGAGTAGGCAATCCAGAGATCGGCGTACGATGCTCGGCACAATACAAACGGATAGACTAAGCTTATTAGTTAAGGTATGGATTATTCTGCCGTATTCGAACTTCAAGATATTTACAAGAGACGACACGTACTAGATCCATTCTAGATACGTTATAGTTTAGATATCAACTAGTTCTCTTTTGCAGCGCAATTTGGGCAACCAATGTCACTTTTACGTTAGATAGAAAATATCTATTAGATATGAAATCGTTCAAGAGTATCTCCAGAATCGCGCAAATGTCAAATTTCGGCTCGATTCGGGAAATGAATTAGATCTCTACTAGACCTCAACAAGTTACGATATGGATAATTTAAAGATATTTGTAAGATAGATATGTCAAATTTGACGTTTCCGCGATTCTGGAGGTCCTCTTGAACGATTTCGACAAGTTATGACTGAGATATCCAAGTCACATCTAGTCGATATCTAATGTAAATCTAGTTGTTTGACAGGTTAGATCTTAAACATATCGTTATCGTATCTTGGTGATGTCTAAAAGATGTCTAATAGATGTCTATTTCATAATCCGAATCGGGCCCATTACCCTGTACACCGTACACCGGTACAATGACCGGAAGTTGTAGCTACTCAGTTTGCAATACTTTTATAGGTTTCTGCGTGTATGGCCCACATTTAAAGCCGTTTCAGACCTTAGGTATTATCTGTCTGTAGAAGCTTGTTTTAGATGCGCATATATGCCAATTCTGTTTGTCAACAGTCACATTTCTGGTTGTAGTATCAAGATAAGATGAAATCCATATTAAATTGTTAAAATAGAATCAACCTGTTGGCCAGCGTTGTAACTTGTACGAGCATTGAACAATGAACGTCTAAGCCATAAGATTTTTAAGTTCAAATTAGCCTTCATGTAAATGTTTCCCGAAGTCTCGGTCCACCTATTTAAGTCCTTGTGCTACGTTGCGTAGCACTCCGTAATTCGTAGCAGTACATTTCTGCAATATAACGAGTTCATGTACGAGTGACGAATATTTGTGACGTTCCACGGTAAAAGGTACCTTATGGCGGCTGGCGCTTACGTCGCATAGCGCCGCAATAACATTGGAGCGGCGTTAATAATAGCGTAACGCCAACCGCCATAAGGTACCTTTACCCGTGGGACGGCACATTTATATATTATGTACCTAACTCGTTATTAAATAAGCATATTATAATATAATTTTCAGCCTTTATGCAATAGCGTTAATGAGTTAAATATCGGTATCCGGTACGAATCTAGTTACTTTTTATTGATTCCATCGTAATATATGAGTAATTTATTTTACCTAACTTTGCATGTAGTGCTGAAAGAGGTAGTCAATGATACTAATCATACGTACGAGTATCTACATAGTACGGTCCTTTAGAAACATCAAAGAACATTAAAAAATAAGGTTCGTAGAAACGCATGGACATTTCAAACACAGTTCCGTTCTAGAATCAAAGACGTTGCAGAGAATAATGGCTGTACGTCCATTATACTTTGTCTATCGGTGTGTGCTTCCTATGCATCGGTCGCAGGACGTCCGTAGGGGCTGTGCGCGACGCAAAATTGGCAGTGAGACGCTCTGTTGGCCTCGGCGGAATATTGCAAATTGGGGACTGCTCTACGTATATACACGGTGTAACATGAGGAAACCGAGTAATTTTAACAGTGTATTCCTGATCATATTTAGAGACAAAAATTTCCTATAAACTTTTTTGAAATTCACCTATGTAGTTTCAGAGTTAATGCCAATTAAAAAAACAAAAATACAAATATATAGTGTTACATAGTGCAAAACGCCTTTTTGATGGCGATGTTACTAGTATGGGACTTAAGGTGACAGTCCATTTCCAACGAGAGCTACACTACTGTTCATATAACAGCGACGCGTTCAGTACCAGTAATGCAGCTGCGGTCAGAAATGGAATGTTACCATTAGTCTGAATATTCTTATTGATAGATGTCAAAAAGTGACTTTGCAAAACTAAGTTTTACGAAAAACAAGTAAAAATCCATTTTAAGTGACAAGTTTACCAATATCATTTACTTTTTCAAGTACATTATACATTAAAAAAAAATACCTAAACTCATATTATTTTATTTTCCTTTTTTTGACCTCAGAAATGCGTGGTTAAATCTTTCGCGTTCCTCGTGAGCACCTTGTATATTGTGTGGGGCATATCAGGAGGGATTATATCTGCTGTGACGCATGGATGACCACTATGACCAGGGTGATTGTAGGGTATCAATTGTTTGATAAGCAAGGTACCTTATTGTTACAAATCTTATGTGTACATAGTGGGTGACTATTGATTTGATTTCTACACATTATTTAATTGTACAATGGAACTTAATCGCGTATTTAAGTTTTAAGATTTACCTCCAACGTTTCGAGGACGGCGTTGTCCCCGTGGTCTCAGAGAAGACTGGCTAATAAAGTTGACATCAACATCTTCTAGCCGGGCGAATTTTTCGAACTACCTATTATGTACTCCAATGTTTTTTCTGTATCTTTTGTTTTGTAGTGTGCAATAAAGTATTTTATTATTATTATTCTCTTTATTTATTTTTCTTCTTAAGTTAGGTTAATTATAATATGGATATAAATGTAAAATATAAAAACATTTACAAACAATAAAAAAAAAAAATTATAAACACATTATAAAAAACCTAACCTAGGGTGCCGCCGGCAGCGGGGCAGGGCCCAAGCTGCCGGTGGGTCAGGGCCGCAGAGTGAGGAATCGACGTACTATACGCGCCGTGTCCAAAATTACCGCTTTCTGCATCTGACCCTTGATCCAACCACCTAGCGAGAGTCTCTCTAGGTGTTGGTCGAGACTCTTCGCTATGAGACCGTTCGCTGACACGACTATAGGAACAATGATCGTCGAGTCAACATCCCACATGGCGGTTATCTCGTGAGCTAAGTCTAGGTACTTGCTGGACTTGTCCTTCTCGGCCTTCACGAGATTCTCATTATTATTATTTCTGGATTTCACGGGCCTATAAATCCCGGTCTTTTGATAGGCTTGCGTGGGGATACAGATCCAACACGTAGAGGCCGTTTGGAGAGCTTTAATGTCATGTAGAACGCCTGCTGGAACCCGTTCACAGGCGCAACAATAGACACCCATGAACCGGTCGCAGCAGGCATTGGGACTATTGTAGAAAAAGTGAACAGCGTTCCGGTCTATAGATTGCAGTTTGGGTGGACAATGAAACTGGGCTATTGCAAAGAGGTCCGGACACCTGCCATAACATTATTATTATTTGTATCTCCGTTTTAAAACTCTCGGGTCTTTCGAGCCCGGTCATTTATAAGGCGTGCGTGGGGATATGGATCCAACACGTAGAGGCCGTTTGGAGAGATTTGATGTCATGTAGAACGCCTGCTGGAACCCATTCACGGGTACATCAATAAATACCCGTGAACCGGTTTCAGCAGGCATTGGAAGCTATTGTAAAGAATATGGTCAGAATACTGGTCTATGGTTTAAGTTTGGGTGGAAAAAAGACTGGGCTATTGCAAAGAAGTCCGGACACCTGCCATAACATTGCTTACACAAGTTATCGAGACAGGTGGTGACTCGCCACTCGTTAGATGGGCACCTGATGCGCCATCGTAAAGACGGCCAGGTGCAACACCGGCGTGAGCGGCTCAGGGGTGTCGAGAGGTGGTGCTGCGCTTTCTCCGAAGTTACTCGCGGCGTTATGCCCTTTAACACTTCCACCCCTGGAGCATATAGCTCTAGCGACTCCTCTCTGGACGGCCAATGAAGGCGAGCCAGAGCTGAGAGTCCTGCGGGTCCCCTTGGGGTCCACTCCGACCGACGAAGACACGCCGGAGACGGAGACCCTGACCGACTCTCGGGAGCACTCGGGTCCGTGGGGTCGTTACTCCCCAACAGCTCGCCACAAGCTGCCCTGCGGGCTTATTATTATACTCTTTATTTATTTTTCTTCTTAAGTTAGGTTAATTATAATATGGATATAAAAGTAAAATATAAAAACACTTACAAACAATAAAAAAAAAATTATAAACACATTATAAAAAACCTAACCTAGGGTGCCGCCGGCAGCGGGGCAGGGCCCAAGCTGCCGGTGGTCAGGGCCGCAGAGTGAGGAATCGACGTACTATACGCGCCGTGTCCAAAATTACCGCCTTCTGCATCTGACCCTTGATCCAACCACCTAGCGAGAGTCTCTCTAGGTGTTGGTCGAGACTCTTCGCTATGAGACCGTTCGCTGACACGACTATAGGAACAATGATCGTCGAGTCAACATCCCACATGGCGGTTATCTCGTGAGCTAAGTCTAGGTACTTGCTGGACTTGTCCTTCTCGGCCTTCACGAGATTCTCATCATGGGGGATGGTGACGTCGACGAGCACAGCCCGGCGCTGCGATCGATCTATCAGCACGATGTCAGGCTTATTGGCTACAATAGTCCTGTCAGTGATGATAGATCGATCCCAATAGAGCGTGGCACGACCATTTTCGAGAACTGGCGCAGGTGAGTACTTGTAGTACGGCACTTCACGGTCCACAAGGCCGTATAGGAGGGCAAGTTGCTGGTGAATAATTCTGGCTACGAGATTATGTCTGTGCAAGTACTCGCCGTTAGCAAGATGAGAACAACCGGAGATAATATGCCTGAGTGACTCTCCGGGACGGCGGCATGCCCGACAAATGTCGACCGTACCGTCCTTCAGGATATATCTCCGGTAGTTATTCGTCATGATAACTTCGTCCGCAATTGCACAGGCAAAACCCTCGGTTTCTCCGAAGAGGTCCCCGAATCGTAGCCAGTTCACCGACGCGGGTAGGTCTACATCGGGTCCCATGAGGGCCTTGTAGAACCGCCCGTGTAGCTGCTTATCCTTCCATACCGCCTTGCGGTCCTCGGTGCTTAGTACTACAGGTTTGCGCCAGTTCTCGTTCGCCAAGGAGAGCGGCGTGAGGCCCCTGTCAGCTGCCACCACATCACGATGCATCCCACACTCGTTGTTGAGGAAATAATTCCTGAGATTGTACACCTCACGGTTGTGGAGATTTTTGGCGTTTAGAAAGCCGCGACCTCCACATTTCCGTGGGATGTACAATCTCATAACAGACGAGCGTGGGTGCAGCATACGGTGTGTGGTGAGCAGCTGTCGGACCCTCCGATCCAGGGCATCCAGCTCGGTCTGAGTCCACCTTAGTATGCCAAAGGAGTATGTGAGCAGAGGCATTACCCAGGCGTTGAAGGCGCGCACTTTGTTGCCTCCTGACAAAAGACTGTTAAGTACTTTTGTGAGCCGACTAAAAAAGCGCTCCTTCACCGACCGTCTAATACCCTCTTCCTCAATACCCAACGACTGTGACATACCAAGGTATTTATAGGTTTCTGATTCAGAGATGGATCTGAAAGACATTGTCTCAGAAAGTTGTAAATTTGTTGAATTTACAACTTTCCCCCGCTGTACGTGCATAACCGCACATTTATCGACACCAAACTCCATGTTGATGGCATTACTGAAGACTTCGGTGGTTTTCAGTAGCTCCAGCAAGTCTTGGCTATTCGGTGCAAATAATTTGAGGTCATCCATGTACAGAAGGTGAGAAATGACTTCACCCCCTCTCCGAAGCCGGCAACCTAGTTCTAAATCCTTCAGCAAGGTACTGAGAGGATTCAGAGCTAGGCAGAACCACAGGGGACTCAGACTATCACCCTGAAATATTCCTCGCTCAATCCTTATAAAATCCTGCGGGCCAGGGCGTTCATCCCCGCCTCCTGGTTGACGAAGAACTGTGGTCCATTGCCTCATACACGCACTTAGAAAGGCTCTTAAAGCTGTATCAACTTTATACAGCTCTAAGACCCTCTCCAGCCATGAGTGAGGCACCGAATCATAGGCCTTCTTGTAGTCAATCCAGGCTGCTGAGAGGGCCCCCCTGTTCCGCCGGATTATTATTATTATTATTATGTACGAAATACCATTTGATATTTACTAGCCGCTTTTCGGTGAAGGAAAACATCGTGAGGAAACCGGACTAATCCCAATAAGGTCTAGTTTACTTCTGAGTTGGAAGTTCAGATGGCAGTCGCTTTCGTAAAAACGTATTAGACGATTAGTCGCCAAGAGATCTCCAGGCTCCGATGAGCAAAAGCCGGGACGACGTGAAGATGACTTCAGATAATGCTCATCTTCATGATTTTTTTGGTTTGGCGTTAAAATATGGGCCATTGCAGATAAATTTACAGAATAGGGTTTTGTAAGCATATACGGATCTCCAAAGGAGAGTTATAGTAAAGCAAGGAATTTCCAATAATTCGTCCATAGTACGGTATTGCGTTCACGTATTTCCGCGTGTTTCCGCGAATATTTAAGTGAGTACATACTCATTATCTAGCATCGTTTTGGCAGCTCACAAACATTTTATGTAGAAAAAAGACAATTCCGAAGTTATCCCAACGTCACCAAACATCTATCCGCACTCGTAAATAAGAGCCTAGCCCTAAACAAGTCGGCTATATTTAAAGGGTTGGGCCGGAATCCGGGGCACGCCGCGCGGGCACTTATTCCACGAACGCCGGGCATTCCGAGGCGGAGGTACGAATTTTGGGAGGCCTTGATAGTTTCCAACATTACTGCACTTCCTTGTTACAGCTGTTAAATTTGAACGACGCCATGTGCCAAAGACATTCTTATTTAAGTTATTTAGTTCTTGGAAAAAATACACTTACTATAAAAAAAAAAACTAATTACGTTCACATCAAACGTTTTAGCATTTACTCCATTTCGAGTGTATAATTTAATCCAACCTGTAAATTGGCTTTCCTAAAAAAGTTTTTGTATGAAATTGAAACATTCATACATTTACGCTGCTATGGTGAATATAACCTTCTAATAAAATAAGTAGCCTAATTACGTCGCTATATTAAAAAAAAATTTGTTGCCAAAACTTTAACGAAACTATTTTTCTGGTGTAGTTTTGTCTTTATAGCTTCACGTTTTAGGCTAGGATGGCCTTATGAGCCTTTAGTCTAGATCGTCGGGTAGGATCAAATTGCTTTTCACCTTTTTGCGACCTTGATGGAACGATCGGCTGAATGAATACAGTGGGCAGGAAACATTGATGGTAAACCTTTTCAGTAAAATAATAATTGAATACCATAATACCATTAAATAAGGAGTCGCGAGAAGTGGTATGAAAAAGATTGGGAAGTAAGCTTTTAAAAGACGCCTTACATTCGTAATATTTGTAATCGTTTATAGAGCAATTAGTAAATTACTACAAAAACCGGGACAAAAAGATATGCTGAAGAGCTTGTTCTGAAATCCCATTTTTTTAAATGTAGGTACGGCATGGTTGTTATGTTTATGTAACAAACACTGCAACATTGTGATTTTTATACTTAAAGTCAAAACACCTATTTGGTTCACGGAGTTCGAACCCACGACAACTGGCTCTGATACGTAGATCGTGAGGTGCTTGGCAACGGGTACTCGAACAATGAAAACAAAATTTTCATTTCATTAAAACACCATTAATAATTTTGTAATTTGCTTTTTCAATCAAAAATCATAAGCATTAGCGTTGATTTTCTTTTTTTTACCAAAATTTTCAATTAAGCACGAGTTTAGGTTACGTCATTAGGTAACAAGGGGTAATAAAATATATTAATTAAATGCAGAATAAAAAAGGAGTTTTTATTAATTAAACAAGGAAAGGGCTCGTCCCAAATAATAATAAAGATCGTTAGGGCGAGTGTAGTCGAGGCATCATTACCTAGAGACTTGAAAGCGGGGCGCCACTGTTCGCGACAACCCAATGTAAGTATATACTTATTTGAATGTAATGGATTTTTCATTACCAGATAGATTTACTCGTCTTAATATTAAGTACGGTAATGTCGGTAATGTTGCATTATAGCCATATAGCCTACACAATTATTCCAAATTTGACCAAAATCGAATACCTACCAGGAAATGATTGAAACATTTTTTGAAGTTTTTCGGGTGCATTAATAGCTATTATACCGGGTGTGGCCTGTAATACGAGCAAAAAATTTAACTGTAGGCAGTACTCCTCATACTGACCAACATTTGTTCAGCAACTTTTATAAAAATAAGTTGTGATTTGATTTTTAATACACTTTAAAGTTTTTTCTAAGACGCAATGTATTGCGAATTTTGTTATGATTAAGGCATGACAAGCAACGTCAATCACAAATGATATGGTATGGCGATGGCGTCCATTGAAGATAATATTTATTTTGTATGAATAATAGAATTTTTAAAAGTTGCTGAACTAAAGTGTCACCGTTTGAGGATTACAATCTATGTTTTAATTATTTGCTCATGTTACAGGCCACACCCGGTATAGCTATCTATATAAGTAATTTAAAACCCCCACATTTCTTTCTTCATTACATTTCCAGTCAGTCACTCTGTGTTTCGAGTTAACACCTCCCGAATCCCTACTCTTACCTTAGGTAGTTAGTACTCCGCGCAGTAGGTACTCCGCTTGTAGTCAGCCTCCAACTTAAATGCAGATGCTTTCTCCTTTTATTTTATAGGTGAAGCAATTAGGAGCAGAGGCTTTTTTAAGGATAAGACTGAGGGAAATTAAAAGTTCTAAATTGCACATTAAGGTCTCTTTATTCTAACACGCTTATGTTAAAACCTTTTCTTATAGTGCCGATTTGTATTTTATATGCAATTTGCTCGAAAATATTTAAATTAACCGTTAAACATTTTCGAGCAAAGACTGGGGGCCGATTTTTGAATTTCGTTCGTTCGATTTCGTCATTCGAAAATCGGTGGAAAACGGCGAAATGCTAATTTTTGTAATACGAGCGATAGAAATTGGGAATCTAGTTGTATTGACCACTCGTTTTTCATTCTATTAGTAGAATTTAAATCCTGGTAGTGGAGATATTATTGAACGAAATACACGAAATCGAGAGGTCGAATTTCAAAAATCGGCCCCCTGGTATTTTCTTATTGAAAACTGAGAGTTATCGGTTCAATGCGCTAACAGTTTTGTCCCGTGATGTCTATAGACGTTTTTTACGAATTCCTATGCTGACATCATCTTCAACAATTTTAAATATGTAAAAAAACTTCGTCATTCCTCAAGATACCACAAGGAATAAATAAGTAGCTAAGCTAACCAACCCTAAAATTTTATTTTTTATTTTTATTTCCATATTATTCTTTAAACTATCTGCCTGTAGCTTACGAACTAATACGATAATATCGTACTTAGTAAACAAGTTTAGACAATGACACGATAAGTGTAGTTTAATCTATCGGTTTGTTGCCGGTAATTACGTTTGGAAACCGTTATGAGTCGGGAGGTAAATGTTTGCAGGCCAACAAACTAATATTGGTCAAATGAGGTTGGATGGGTCGATGTATTTGCTCCGCCATTTTGAATTTTGTTTGATGTGCGCTGGCGAGTATGTAACGATTAGGTAGATACATACAAATACTTCGTTACCTACTTCAGATATCACATAGAACATAAGTGTCAAATAATAAGTAATTTTAAGGTGTTGAAATATTTTGTTTATGATTTGCTTAGTTATAAAATAATGATTATTTGTAGTTTTGCGCAATAAGTTTCTTACTTGCCCACTGCACTCTCCAAATTTTAGAAAATTTATTTCAAAATACCGATTGTTGACAAGAAAAAGAAAACGAAGATGAAATTCTCCTTCATATGTTTAAACTTAACACTAACGGTCTCTTTCAAATATAAATGCAGATACAAAGCATAAAACATTCCGGGTACTTCACAAATATACCCGTAAATCGGAAAGAGCAACGTTGAACGCAAAACTCAGTTTTATGCCAATAGATTACCTAATACTTAACCAGTTCCAAAGTGCACTTTACAAAGTCCACAATGCTCCCCCATTATAATGATAAGCGGTTTAAAGAAAGCTGCTTATTCGTACTTTGGTACTTGGGAGTCGTACTTAGGTGCTTATTCGTACTTAGGTACTTTGTAACTGTTGCAGTCACGTGAAAGGAAAGTTACAGGAAAATAACGTGCTGATGAAATGTTGAAAATAAAATTCGATCCGTAGGAATTGTTTCTTACAGAGATCGCGTGTATGTTTTTCGTACCGCGATTATCAGGGCTATTACCTCTAAAACCGAAGGTCTCAAATTGCGGGCTTCTTTTTCCGTCACTCTAATTACGCCTTCATTGGAGTAAAAGAGAAAGATACCCGCAAATTTCGGATTTCGGTTTTCGCGGTACGTAAGTTCCTGAAATTTTGCTGCACTTAATAAAGAATAATATCTATGAATAACGTTAATGTCTTTGATGACTCAGCAATACAGTTCTATCCCAAGTATCTAATACAAAATGTGAACTTACATATTATACAGACATTTTTACCGTCTCCTGCAGAACGATTCCACTATTTATTATACTATGTTGCAGCCAGCTAAGTAATTCGGATTGTTAGAAAAGTACATGTTCTCTAAAATACCATCGTTGTCAAAAGTATAAAGTTACCGGTTGATAACCTAAAATATCTGTATGACGCCAGAAGTACCTACGTAATAACCTAATAACACACAACGTTAATCCTATAAATACGTAACAATACTCTGGACGACTGGTATTCGTTGCAAAATATATAAACTATATCTATATTGTTTACAACACGATATGCTCATGGCAACGACCTTGTTTACTGAAGATATGGCATTCATAATTTGCTAACCATGTATTCCAGGAGAGTGAAGGCTTAATCTCGGCATGACTCCGGCGAAATATCGAGTTTATTACAAACAACGAGCGCGCAATTTGACGCTCGAGCGGGCGCTGTAATACATCGCGTGCAAACAACACGTTTCCCGAACAGTATACAAATAGTTATTTACGATACAAGTGCGGAAAAGAGGAAATTCTATTCGCACGTGTATCGTACAACGTTACAGTACATATGGCCCTTTAAACTTTTGACATCGCACGAAAAGTGCTATTTTACGCACTAGTGCGGAAAAACAGGACCATTATGTACTGTAAAATACTTTTACTGAGAGAAATATACATCACACGTATTCAAAATTTAGTAACTGTTGCTTTGATAATTAAAATAGTAAAAAAATTTAAAGTTAATATTTAATATTATTTTTTTCCTAGTTCAGGCGCACATAAAAATGTACTTAATTTGTAAAAGTGCACGCATAATGTAATATTAGCAATAAGGTTTTCTCAATAAATTATTCTTATTCTTAAATACCATGTATAAGATAAGACATAGTTTCATTTCGAACTGATCAAAATAGCATAAATTCAAAAACGATTTTATATTAACATTAGGATAAAAACATACCAAAAATGCTTATGTACCTACTGTTTCAGTGTGATTTACTGCGCATTTAAAGTGCCATTCAGGTGGCATATTCAATTCCTCGCCCAACATCGTTACAAAGATTTGGTTAAGAGTTTGAACAAACAAAAAAATCTCAGTTACTTTGTGATAAAATGAAAATACGATTTGCCTACATGTCAAAGAAAAACGAGAATTTTGTTTAGATTACGAGTAGGTATACTTTAAGGATATAAATATAGGTTTTCATGGGTCAGTAGTGATATGTTAATCAATCGAAAGCTCAAGTGCTTACCAAGTTTAGTTTCTAAGAAAATCTACGATTGAAAATTCTTCAAAAATGTTCGCATACAAGCCGGTATTTATGTCGCAGTCGGATCGTATAATCCGCCGTATTACATTACGGCTAGCCGTTTTCAAAAACAGGGGCGTTTTGAAATGCGGCGGTTTAACGATTAGCCGTATTGAATGCGGCTGAATGAGAATCCGCCGGAATGTATTCGGCGCCATACGTTCTTCAACACGGCTAGCCGTAATGTAATACAGCGAGTCATTAGCCGCCGCTTTGACAGTTATTAGTTCCCATTTTTAACACTCGTGGCGCTGCCTCACAAACGCTGGGGTATCCATCAAATCTGGAGCTTGTCGGACTGTTTCTTTTGAAAAAAAAATTTCCTTCGCAACTTAACTAGACGGAGCCCCGCTTCGCGGGGCTCCTATTTCTGAGCGGTTTGCCCTTCGGGCATCTGAAGCTACCTAACGAACCTAACCTACCTACCTATTGATTAAGTGAGACGTCCGTGAAAACATTACATTTTGGGGAAAAAAGCGTAGGTAGGTAATTAGGTTAGGTTCGTTAGGTAACTTCAGATGCCCGAAGGGCAAACCGCCCAGAAATAGGAGCCCCGCTTGCGGGGCTCCGTCTATTTAAGTTGTGAAGGAAATGTTTTGGAAAAGAAACACATGTAGTGCGGTGGGACCATGGTAGAAATAAATTAAATTGCAAACATTGTCAAACTCCGGTTACGTAGGCGACCGAAAGAACTGGTCACTCTACAATGTACGATGCGGCTAAACGTGGGCCGCCTTATTGAAGAACGTATCGCAGTGACAATCCGGCTAATCGTCGAACCGCCGCATTTCAAAACGCCCCTGTTTTTGAAAACGGCTAGCCGTAATGTAATACGGCGGATTATACGATCTGACTACGACATTTATACATGTAGCATCAACTTTAGGTACCTTAAATCATTTCATGCCTTCAATTATGATTATTGCTTAAATTTAAAAATTAATTTCAATTAAAAAATGAAATCAATAAATAACATTGCATGTATTACAATTATATATCAATATTATTTTGATATATAATTTTTCGCTATATAATATTCAGTCAGTCGCGACCACGACCAGTGAAACCTGTGTCGAAACGTCGGTAAATCAAGGTAATTGAATAAAATTCGCGTTAGGCCCGTCTATAAATGTGAGTTAATATAATTGTTCGCTTTTAGCATCTCCGATATATCCGCTGACAAAAATTAAACATGGTGGGCTAACTTTCGAAATTCGATTTTGGAAATTCCTGCGACTCGTCCCCCTGGATGCCGGCTCCGCCGCGCGGACGCCTCGGCGCGCACACATCGCTTCCAAATTCAAACGGCGCACATATAATACAGGTTATACAGAAGAACTAAATACAATTTTAACCTAAAATGCTAATTTACTCCCCTACTAACTTTATGTACCTATGAACAAGATGTACTCCATAATTTTATTATCGTATTGTATCAGGTGAAGTACTTTGGCTCTATTGTAATGCAACATATGTAATACATACGATGTGGTTGTACTTAATAAAAAAAAAACACGATCAAAAATAACGAAGCTGTCGATTGTTTACTAATTTCCTTTAAATAACCTCCTTCCTTTCCTTACCTTTAAATATTTTTTACAGCTGTTTAAAATATACATACCTACTTTAGCTACGTTCTTCTCTTTAGCCGTTCGATGTAGTAGTAGGCACTAGATGACACTAGGCAGGGGTACTAAAATAAATATGTTATTCATATTACCTCTATAATGTAGGTAGGCATTACCTTATAAATTTCCTTTTAATGTCATTCTCATTATGTTAAGAACTTACATTTAACGAAAATGACTTCTCTTTGGTTTGAAGCCATGAAACGATCAATTTTACTTATAATACGCAATTCAGCTTAAGGAGAGTTTAGTATGGAGTAGACCTACTGTTAAGATATTTTACGTTCCAGCGACGGTTGACGTACCAAATTGGAATTGTTTTTCATTTTTCAACCGTTAAGCGAGTGCGGCCAGTGATTTTTGGCGTAAAATTCGTCTACACGTAGGATTGAACTGGTATGTGACTGCTAGTCACACTATGCGGGCTTGGCATGGTCGGAATAAAAAAAAAGAATTTTTGCCTCTGAGGTTTGGATGCAATGCACAAGCGGTCTTTATTTGGCTTGTCAGAACGACACGTTGTAACCATCACTTATTTATGGTAAAATTATGAGAAAAGTAAACGTTTAATAATATAGTAGGCACGTTAGATACGTCTCTCGCTCTAATGAGTCGAATAGCACGGCTACCACGAGTTGGCATTGCCATTTAGGTTCGTTAGCAACTGTGTCTACGGCTTCTAGTCACAGGCTATTGAGACAAATATCATACCTACCCATCAATTTAATCATATTGATCATAAATAGTATTCAAACAAATAATCTCAATCCCTCTTAAAGATTAAAATTCTTTAAGATCCAAGCTCGATCTTTGAGTCTAATGCATACCAGTTAAATTGCATTAGAATTTACAATAAACGATTTGAAATACAGACGTTTTTCGGTCGTTACTCTCTAAAGACGTCCTTATAAGACGCCTTAGCTCCCCCTAGAGGTATGCTCAATGAACGCGTTATAAAATTAAATTTGGAATTTAATTTTGTCATTCGAATGTTAAGAGGTGTTTTAATAAAAGTGTCTCGTAAAAATATTTCGTGTTTAATTCTAAGGGTGACGTGATGTCATCATTTTCGGGATTTTTGCCTCGTAATTTTAGAAGTTAACATTCCCATTTGTAAAGGTCTTTGAGAATTTAATAAACATATACTCATGAATTTATGAATGTAATGTCTTCAACGTTAATCTACGATTATGTTGTACCTTTAGGCATTACTCTAGACATTCGAAAACCTTTGTTGGGACGTCAGTCTTTCCGTGACCACAGCTGGTGCAACTCAGCTGAAACGTCGGAATTAAAGGTAAAAACAATGAAATTATATCGCGGTAGATCCGTTTGTGTAATTCAATATTTGAAAACGCTGTTATACTCAATATTTTGATTGCGATATCAAATTCAAAAAGGTAGATATGTAAATACATGCCTACCTATACTTAAAACAAAAGCGTAACGGAATAGTTTAGGTAATAATTATAAAAATAAATAAATAAATAAATAAATATTATAGGACATTTTTTACACAAATTGACTAAGCCCCACGGTAAGCTCAAGAAGGCTTGTGTTGTGGGTACTCAGACAACGATATATATAATATATAAATACTTAAATACATAGAAAACAACCATGACTCAGGAACAAATATCTGTATCATCATACAAATAAATGCCCTTACCAGGATTCGAACCCGGGACCATCGGCTTCATAGGCAGGGTCACTACCCACTAGGCCAGACCGGTCGTCAGTACATATAAACCATTGTTTATATGTACTGACTTGACACCACGCGGTTCTAAATACTAAAATTAAACTTTCTTGCATGGTTAGCGTTTGAACCAGCCACATAAAACTGCGTAGCGAGATAAACTAGCAAAATAACGAATAACTGTGCATACTAAACACACGGTCAACTTCCACTCGATCAATTCCATTCGGTCATATAACAAACCAATAAACATAATAAGAAAACAAAAGGCGATCGCAGCGACATATTAAATAAGAATGTCATAAAGGAGCTACAAAGACTTTCGGAATTTGATTCGCCTATCGGAGCACTCGTAAAACGTAATGCGCTGGCCGTTATGGGGGCGTAATTCGATATAGTGTGTGCTAATGTAACGTAACCATTATAATATAATATGACGGCACGGGAATAAACCGATTTTGAGCATAAGTGTTCCCGTATCTAAAATGTAGGTATATAATGTTAGTCATTTTAAGTACAGAAATATGAAACCTTCTGTGTTGGAAATATATTTTATTTAAAGGCAAAATTTCGGGAAATTCCGTTAAAATTGGCCTTCTAAATTGATACATATTTAATTTTACGTAGGTTGTAGATAAAATAAAAAAAAATTGATTGATTATTTACGTGTTACTCGAAAGTATTATAGGTAACTTAAAATAAGATTTTTTTTACCCAATTCTCAAATCTTTTCTACGGGATTGGTCGTCCAAGTCAGCCAACTCTCCATACAAAGCCCAAAAATGTATCGCATAATTTTTTTTCTTCTGTTTTTTTCTAATCAGAACACTATATGTGTAGTTCGGGGCGAATTACCAATAAATAGCAATTTACAACATTTTTTCTCTTGCCCATGTGAGAGATCGAGATGCGACGACGTGCCCGCCTGCATCGGCAGTCTATAAAAGTTAATGAGGCAATGTGCATGTGTCTCGAGAGTGGGCGCTACATGCTTATACTGAATCAGATAGCTGGAGCAAACATACTCCTATGTTTATATATCTATGATATATAAACATAAAAAAAATTATCAACAGATATTATATCTATGATGTACTACTTAGACAAAGCTAGGCTTAGTTACGCAACTTAACAAGAGTTTTGGGTCCAACTTATTATATGACTTTTGTTCTACATTATTTTTGTAACTTGCAACAATTGTTACTTTGTTTCCGTTTAGTCTAAACTTGACTTGGTTGACGTAACTGATGGCCAAAGAGCTAGCAGCTTCCTCGCACTACGTATTAGCATTGCGATACAGCGAGGGAATGGCTCAAGGGCCTATTTTAGTTTTAAGCTAGTTATCAATTTAGTTTACTAGTATCACTTCATTTATCTTCTTTGTAAAAAAAATATTTTCTCAGTATCTTAAAAAAAACTTGAATTTGAATTATCGAATGATCGCGCTCTATAACCAATAATAATAAGGATTTTTAATTTTTTTTTATTTCCAGAAGAAATCGTGTCTTCTATAATACTTGCCATTAACCTTATTAAAATTCAAAGGATTTTCGGTCTTCTTTTCCTCTACATCCGTAAGGACTGATTCATTTTCCAAGTTATCTCCATCCGGAGGAGGCGTTTCCATAAGAGTCAACATTACTTGCTCACTTCTTCTTTCTTCAGAAGAAGCTATATCACTGACTTTTTGTTTAGATGGGTTTTTAATTCTTCGTTGAACATCGTCCTCGTGTGATACTTTGCCGTCCGATAACATTGGCTGCGGTTCCTAAACAAATATTTCACTATGTGAACACAGGTGATAAAGAAAAAGTGATTAATTATTACTTACTGAGTAGTTATTATACCGCTTGACCTATTGATGCTATAGGAAGTTCGTTTGAAGTTGGACTTTTATGACGTTGGGGCATTTCATCCAATTGTTCTTGTGTGCTTGTAAAACTAAAAATGTTTAGGAATTGTATTAATTATTGTGTCAGGTTACCTAACACGTCGCTAAAGTCAGAGAGAGTTGAGTAGACAAGTTAAGTAGTTCAGTAGGGCTAAGATGGTCGGCTCTCTATCATTTGCCACCATGCCTGTCACGTTTTAAATGCAAAAGTGACGTATGATATGACATGTGATAAAAATGCGACCATCATACCGCTACAGGATACGGTTAGGTATTTTTATATTTGTTGTATTCGCTTCTTGTGAAAATCAGCAAGATCAGGCAGGATTAAATTTTCCCCATATCCAGCTAATACAGACCACATAAGCGCATTGTAATATGCCTACTTGAATAAACTATTTTTTATCTTTTATCTTTATCTTTATCCCATAAAAAATATAGATCACATAAATCGTATATGAAAAGCTAGCACTTTGTGCAAGACCGAGGTCTAATTACTTGACACTACGTGAGATACACTGCAGCTACCACGTGGCTGCATTAATCTGTATTAAGTGCTCCGTCTTTTATAACCGTAAGTTATAGTTGAGGGCCCAAATGACGTTGGTAGTAAAATACGTACTTTAAGCTGCATGGTTGTTTTAATAACATTATGTTTTGTTTACAACTCCATATTCGTTAGTGATCCTGCCTACGAAAATCCCGGTAAAGACATTCATTTGTGTGTTCATCACAAATAACTACCT
The DNA here is from genome assembly GCF_963556715.1 of Cydia fagiglandana. Taxonomy (NCBI): domain Eukaryota; kingdom Metazoa; phylum Arthropoda; class Insecta; order Lepidoptera; family Tortricidae; genus Cydia; species Cydia fagiglandana. Next base: position 8,529,289 of record NC_085938.1, on the reverse strand, counting down.
AATTGTTCCTAAGTTACGGATGTTTTCCATGTAAGTATTTATCTGTATCTGTATACCTATCTATTTATTTATCGTCGTTTAGTATCCACGTTGTGTAAAATGATATCATAATTTTTTTATACTTATTTTGATAACATGTGTAATTTAATTACGACTTAAAATACGTACCTCTTTTTCTGCTTTTTGAGTTGTTTAATAAACTCTTCCGCAGTTTTAAGCGCAAATTCATCAGCTAGTTTTTGAAAATATCCTGAAGTCTTCAACGACTTAATGGTACTGATTAAAGTTTCAGGTTTTATTTGTAAAATGATATCATTTTCTTTAGCAAAAACTAGCGATACGAACAGCGTGTACAGTACGGTGGATAACATAATTCCAATTCAAGAATTGATATTCAGAATTCGTAATTAATAATTCATGTTGGCTATAAAAACGATGTGAAATAAAGTAACTATTTCTCTTTGACTCATATCGCTAACTCTAATAAAAACAGCCAGTAAAAATATATTCAGATTTCGCAATACCGAACGTTAGATTAATTTAAACGTAGTTCTTATATACAGGTTGGAACATTTCTAAAGACTGAGCTGATAGGGTAGTGTTATCTAAGTGATCTACAATCAAATTATTATAATCGTAAAGCTGGATTAAAAAGTAAAACAAAATAGAGAACCCTACAAATAAATTGACACTTGTCATGTTAAGGGGCCCACTGATTAACAGTCCGCCGGACGGTATTGGCCTTTCAGTTAGAACAAAATTTTGACAGTTCCGAACAACTGACAGGCCGATACCGTCCGGCGAACTGTTAATCAGTGGGCCCCTTTATTCAAAAGGATCTACTTGCTAGGGTTGAAACATACAGATTTTTGCACTAATGTACAAATTGAATCTCAGAAACGGTTAGAAATATTAACGTGATTAATAAGTGAAAAATAAAGTACGCAGGCTCAATAACTCTCCATTTGAAAAAACTCCTTCGATCTGTTCCACACGATATAATGATCGAAGAGAAGGACTCATCATTCTAGCCTTCAGTCGCCCACTGTTGAGCATAGGCCTCTCAAGAGAAGGACTATTTTGCATTAAGCCCGTTAGTTGAATCAAATATGTTTTTATACAAACTTTGATGAAATTTATATTGATGAATAAAAGTATTTCGATGGAAAAATGGTGCTGATTTACATTAAGTAGGTGCTGATTTACACAAAACTTGGTTCAACTAAAGACGCCATTAATTTTCGTCGGTTTAAAAACTCTCTACCGCCATTTTTGATGTCTTAAAAACGCATTATAAATTCCGGCATGGAGCCACCTCGTTTATTTATCGTTTAATATCAGACGCCATTGTGGGAGCATCAATAATTCATGCTCTGTGAGTTACAGGTTCACAACTTTATCTTCGATCATTTAAAGTTCTTATCGTATTGGCAGAAGGTCTATTACAGCTCGATTCTTTTTTAAGATAAGTTTGTGCGGATGTACTGGTGCGACGGCGATCTAGGATTTTAGCTCTCCGTTTTCAGGTTTTTTTTCGTGATGCCAATGCTTTGGTGGTTGTGTTTGGATAGTATAATATTGCCTGTGAAATATAGGTATTGTGATCTGAGATTTCATTTCGACGTTACTTTGCTTTATTTAAAATGGTTATTATAAGGACAAACAATTTGTTGTTATTAATCCCAACTACAGAATAGAGCACTTCTGCCTCAACCGCTCACGACGTTACGTCAAGAAATTAATATCCCTAATCGAAACCAATCCAGCACCTATCAATTAATTTGGAGAACCTACTTGCGTTGAGATAAGGTTTATATTCCAATAACACATTGGTTCCTTGTAAATTTAATGATGCATGTCTAGTTGGGGTTTGAATGCCTTGCCTCGTCAATAATTGATGTGATATTGCCATTGTGGTATGATCGATAGCTTAGAAATAATTCAAGCCACCACATGTAGGTATTTATGGCAGACCAGGTTATTGTAAATGGTTAATTAATACAAAATAAATAGTTTTATTTATAATAAAACAGCTCTAGTATTGTAGCCTAATAATATACATTTCTTGTACAGTCGACGTGAAAGGTACTACATTTTGCGCCTTATTACAAAGGATAGGCGCAAAAGTGTGAACATGTCTTTGACGTCGATTGTACCAATGACATAGGTAAATCTTATACTAAGTACTTATTTGAATATTTTCAATGAATTGGTAGGTACCTACCTATATGTATACAAATATAATATAATATATACACATTTAAATTTTGCATGTAAAGAGAGCCAAGGAATAAATAAATGAGAGCGTTGGTCTAGGTACAGTCAGCGGCAGAAGTTGCTAAGCGGGCCAGGTGTTCAAAATGATCTTGACGCGACATTATTATTAACAGAATAAGAGCGTGTCAAGGTAATTTTGAACACCTCGGCTGCATAGCAACTTCTGCTGCTGACTGTACAGCGAGCTATAAAAGTGCAAACTTTGCAGCTGTGTGTCAATTGATCTGTCAATTTACATCTCTGGGACAATCATGAAAGTTGTATGTGATGAAGATGTGAGATGTAGCTGATATGACCTGTCTAATACTTTTTAGGGTTCCGTACCCAAAGGGTAAAACGGGACCCTATTACTAAGACTTCGCTGTCCGTCCGTCCGTCCGTCCGTCCGTCTGTCACCAGGCTGTATCTCACGAACCGATGTATTTCTGTTGCCGCTATAACAACAAATACTAAAAACAGAATAAAATAAAGATTTAAATGGGGCTCCCATACAACAAACGTGATTTTTGACCAAAGTTAAGCAACGTCGGGAGGGGTCAGTACTTGGATGGGTGACCGTTTTTTTTTGTTGCTTTTTTTTTTTGCATTATGGTACGGAACCCTTCGTGCGCGAGTCCGACTCGCACTTGGCCGGTTTTTTATATTATAAAATGGCACATGTCCTCTAGTGTTATTATCTTATTATGGTCTTTGTCTTAAGCGTGTGTTGAATACACGTTTGTCTTGGAGACTGAAGCGAAAATACACACGTATTCGGACAGGTTCATACAAGATGAATAGGTGTCGCGTGTTATTGGCATGTGTGATGTAGTGCGTCTATGAAAGGACGTAGCTGAGTAAGGATTTCATGGTAGTTATGACCTTGTGTGGCCGGGGAAGGTATACAAAAGCGCGGAGGCTGCTGCAGTCTTTACATGGAGCTAGAATGGGATATGACTTGGCCGAGCATTTATCCTATGGTCCACTGCGACTCTTCACTTTTTATAAGTACCTACATTATATCTGTCATGACTTGGTTTTGTAGTCGATTTCCCAACCCTTAATTTTTTAGCCAAGTGGGACCAATTATTTGTCGAATCGCACCTTGACTCGGTGCTTGTAGAAAAAAAACCGGGCAAGTGCGAGTCGGACTCGCGCACGAAGGGTTCCGTACCATAATGCAAAAAAAAAAAAACAAAAAAAGCAAAAAAAAAAACGGTCACCCATCCAAGTACTGACCCCTCCCGACGTTGCTTAACTTTGGTCAAAAATCACGTTTGTTGTATGGGAGCCCCATTTAAATCTTTATTTTATTCTGTTTTTAGTATTTGTTGTTATAGCGGCAACAAAAATACATCATCTGTGAAAATTTCAACTATCTAGCTATCACGGTTCGTGAGATACAGCCTGGTGACAGACGGACGGACGGACGGACGGACGGACAGCGAAGTCTTAGTAATAGGGTCCCGTTTTACCCTTTGGGTACGGAACCCTAAAAACAATTTTTAGGGTTGTACATCCCGCACACATAAAGAAAAAATATTTTTTATTTGCGGTATGATTTATGGCATATAGTAGACAAATGGCCAAGGCTTTATTGTAGGTGGAGAAGTTACAGCGTATGGCGGTAAGAAAGGCGTAAATAAGTAGCAGACATATGGTCGCATAAGTCTTTTCCTGAGCGACAGAACACGTGCCTTCTCCAATACATCTGAGTTGCGCGCTTCTCGTGAACCGTTATCAGTACCTGCCGGGCGCTTTGTGCGAATCCATTTGCTAATTATCAGGCCTATTAGTACAGTCGAATGTGTAAGTTAAGGTCTGAAATCGTGATTGATCAAGAAAATTGTTCAATAAATATTACTTATGTTACCTAACATCGTACCTACAGTGCTTAGCACGGTAGATTTCCCGATGAGTGATAAGGGTCTAAAGGTATACCGTATAACTTAAGGCCTTAGGCGGTTGGCAAGAAATTATTATGATCAGCTCGTTGCAATACAATTCAATTCGTTCAATTCAAATCGTTTAATACGGTGTGTAAAACACACACACACACACACAAAACGAATTAAACCTAACCTACATACTTCAATAATTAAAAGAACAAAAAAGTAAAAAACATTACTAAATATCAATCACGACAAAATTAATTCTTAATATAATTATGTATGTATGCCCATAAAATTCATTGACACTATAAAAACTTTATCAATTAAGTATTTTTTCAGTTTATTGACAAACAACTTATAAGAAGTTACCTCTTTGATTTCTGAACGGCAAATCTGCAGAAGTAGTTGCGTGATGGTTTTGTAGTGGAAGGTAACTTGGTTTAAGACTGAAGATGACGTTCGGAGAGCAACTGTAGTTCACGTACGGCCTGGACGAAGGCGCTGTGTCGGTGAATATCACTACACCTTTATAAAACAAAATCCCCCGTCGCGTCTGTCTGTTTGTGTGTTTGTTCGCGATTAACTCAAAAACTACTGAATAGGTTTTCATGAGGTTCTTTACTGTCAATAGAGTGATTCTTGAGGAAGGTTAAGGTAGGTATATAATGTAATTTGTACGGAGTTGTAGTCTAAGATCTGATATTGAGTATGCCTCACAGGTATGGAGTTGTAGTCTAAGATCAGATATGGAATTAAATTAATGTAAAATTTACGGTATTTGTGCGTATTTCAATATTTGCGTGACTGTACCAGTGTACAGAACACGTGCTTGTATGCCGTACTGCGATTGACATGGACGCATTTATTATTTATCGTTTGTCTGTTTTCGTTGGGATTGGTTTGCCGGGCTGTATCATACGTGGGGTTGTTTTATAAATAATTAACTAAACAGTTACTCACTACAGGGATGTGAATAAATGGGATCCTTTAAAAACCTCAACCAAAAAAAAGGTCATTCCAAAGCTAGTTTGAACTATTTAAGAATTATTGTCATCTTATTTTAGTGATCCACTACTGGGCTATAACCGCGAAAATCGATGTTCGCAAATTGCGGGGATTTTTCTCTGTCACTCTAATTACGCCTTCGTTGTAGTAAAAGAGAAAGATCCCCGCAATTTGCGAATTTCGGTTTTCGCGGTAGCCGCTCTGTACTGGGACTAAACTACTTAACAAAGTGACAATTAGCAGGAAATTAAGATAATATTGTAAACATTACCACCAAAATATCAATTAGGTACCTGGAGGTGCTAATGGCCTACATAACACCGGATAAACCGGATAATGCGACACAACTGAAAACCGCCGTGTCGCCGAAATAATTTTTAGCTTGTAAGATTTTATTATTGTAGGTACCTACGTTAGTTTGTAAGGTATGTATGTGTGGGCCTTAGTTGCCTGATAATAAATGATATTTGATTTATTTTGATTTGATAACCCCTATATTACTCAGAAAACAGTATTACTTAATTTTTTCGATACCAGAAAGTGTAAGAAGCTAATACAAAAACAACAATATTTCCTCATTTCCGTAACGGTCAATAAGTAAACATTATTTATCGTCATTCTTCAACATAAAAAAGTCGTTCCTGTCCTATATTTTTACAATAAAAATATCCCGTCAGTCTTCCTTCGCCCTAAGTGGATTAAGGGTTTAAGCGGCATTAACGTCAGATAAATCAAGATAGCTCCCGTTGCTACCGTTTTTTTTTTGCTTACTCGATTTCATGTTAAAGGATTTACTTATTGAGCTGTTGTTGCTCGACAGTTCTGGAATTGGAGCGGGTGATTTGGGTTTTAATTCTTTTTCGGGTTTGAAGTACAGTTAAGGCGATTCTATTGAGCCCTCATTAAGACGCCTTTAAAAGCACCCACTGGGCAAGTAACTTAAAGTTATATTATGTATGTCAAGTTTCATGCTTTCTTTTTAAAAAAATGTCAGAGAAATGAGCTGGACTATGTCAGATAGAGTCGGACCAAGAAAAGTCTGCAGCGGATTTGATAGCCCACGCAGTGCAAGTGTTATTTATACGTCATAATTTCATAGAAGTTTGACGTTTAAAATAACACTTGCACGGCTATCAAATCCGTTGCAGACTTTTCTTAGTCCGACCCTTTTGGGACTTTAGTTTGTTTTGTTAGAAATTTAACGATAATGAAATACAGCTAATTTTAACAGCCAATTTTAGCTGAGCCAAAATCAAGAATTTTGTATTACCATTTTGAAGTTAGTCTGTATAGGTGATTAATTAGGTTGAACGTGCAGCATTCTACCATTTTATGCAGAAACGTTAATATAAAGTTATCTTAAATCCAATTAAAAACAACCAGTGCCTAAAAGTGCAATACTTTGAGCAAAATAATATCGTTCGTGCCCAGTCGCTGATTTCCTTCGGGTACTTTTCCGTATTTCTCTGAAAACTCGGCGTTTTCATAAACAATCAACATCGCAGGAAGCTAGATAAAGTTCATTAAAATCCATAAAAAGGGACTTAAAAAACTCACGGGACAAACTAGAATAAAAATAAAGTGAAACGAAATGTGCTTGGAATCTGAGGCAGATAAGCGGAATGGAAACGTGAGACGTCGTAGAGGAGCGAATGACTGGAGGCGGTACTAATGTACTTATAACGTGTTCATTTTATCTGCTGACACCTAACAGCTGCACCTCGAAATTAGCTTCATTTTCATTTTTTTTTGAGTTATTTCTTTTAATTTGTACTGTTAATTTCGTAGAGAGGGTGTTTTCTGGTATTAAGCTTACCTTTTGTTCTTTTGACTCGAGCATTGTTGTACAAAAAAGTTCCTCTGGCTTGACCATGCAAAAAAGCGGACACTGATCGATAAAATGGAACTTAATTGTAATTTACATACATAGGTACTTACTTACATAGACTACGAATCCGATCTTGCATAACTATCATATACCTACTCGTACTTATGTCGTGCATACATAGTAGCTTGCCTGTAACTTATTTATATACTTATTATATACTTACCTAAGCAAACACTATAATGTTTTATCCCATAAAACAATATGTACATATTTTGCATTAGTGTTAACGCTCAGTAGCCTATAAAATTCCTGCATGTATCGACTTATCTCAATAAGTGAAATGTAATATTTCTTTTGAGACAAATAAATATATCTTTAACCCGAACATAATATCGCTCCTTGAGAAACATAGTGTCACCATACAAAATGATTTGTGCCTGAAAATTCAACTTTTCAAAAATGGAACAACGTCACTATTCGAATGATTCTTAATTTTGTATATCCTCTAGCCGCCCATACGTCAAACCTTGCCAAGCAAAATTAAACTATGATTCATTCAACACAAAGTTCAAATTAGAATGGAACAGGAGACCTTTTTATAGGTGTCTGGGTGGCTAGAGGTTATTAGTGACACTATGTTTCTCAAGGAGTGATATATGTTACGTAAGTACCTAGTACCTACCTAATAGGTGTGAGTGTGTGTTCAAATCATTCACGGTTTCGGACTTACCATATCCATTTTATCACCGATCTGTTTATAAATAGGTTTCGTAACTCGCCGCCCCGCCGCGGGGGACTGAAACTGTAGAAGTACGACCTATTTTGTATTTCCCTCAAAAAACTATAACCGCAATATTTTTATAGGACCATTCCAGTTTCCAATATCGGAATGTTTATCTTGTCGAGTTTGTTTGAAGTCTAGATTAAGTTTCGAGACGCGCTGCGAGATAAATAACTTTGTTTGTGTTCAAAACATTATGGTAAAGGTATGTCTCGCGAACAATATTGAATGTCGGATTTCTAATATTCATAAAACAAATATATTCTCGTTTGTGAACCTAATAATTGTCGGTATAATCTAATATCCAGAAAATTATAAGAATTAGAAATATGTACCGTTGTACATACCTACCTACTAACTATTTATAATACGAGGTATTATACATACATCATGAAATTAAAAAACAAAAGAACAAAAACATATGCCAGTATTATAACTAATAAACAATCTAAATTAAATAAATATATTAAAAAATAATCATGAAAATAATATCATACACCTAATCAAAATATGTACATAAAAACAGCACAGTTGTAATACATTGCACTTTTTTACTGAAACTTGTCCCACGTACGCTCATAATGGGATCGTTCTTAAAATGGAATATTCAGATACTATAGCGAAAACCAGAATGTACACACTATGCCTGAATCCTCATAACAATAACCTTTTACGATTTCCCTGCTAGCTTTTTGTACGAGCTAGTTTAATTCCAACCAATAACTACCTACTCGTACCGCTGAGCGAGTTTTTTTCTCAAATTTAACGGTGCATAAACGCGACACATTTTTATTTTGTAGATAAAATATTGTTCTTTACCTATAAACAGGAGATGGTGCCAAGGCAGCGGTGGCGTAACGTCATCGCCAAAGATTTAAACGCCTGTGGGTTATCGGAAACCGATGTCCAGGATAGAGCGAAGTGGAAGGAAAAAAGCGGACCCCGACACAGTACGGGACAAACGCTAGGAGGATGATGATGGTGACGCCCTCAGACTACATGGAGCGATGACGTCTGCAAGGCGGCTGGCAAAATCTGGATCAGAGTTGCCGCAAATCGTGCTCAATGGGGTGCAATAGGAGAGGCCTATGTCCAGCAGTGGACGAGAGTAGGCAGATGATGATGATGGGAGGTGGTAGTTGTCGACATTAAAAACTAATCTATCTATACCATATATTTATACTCACGTCCATATGACGTTATAAGAGTTCATAGGCTACAGAATCCGAGTACAATCGCAGTCCATCGGCTTGTTTGCCACCATCGTAGTTTGGAAATATCGGCAGGTTGATAATATTATCGGAATGTCTTTGAATAGTTTTATTGTACAGTCGACGTGATACATGTTTTCATTTTTCGTCATATAACAATGGTGTAAGATGCAATAATATAAACATATTTTTGTCGTCGACTATACAATGCTCATTTTGGTTAATAATACGTGTAAAACTTTAAATGTTCAACAAAACATCCATAGATTATTTACTATTACCTTTATACTTTGCCATAGAATAGGTAAGTATATGGGTATTCAAGTGAAAATATATCCAAATACCTATTCTAGGTCCGTAGATATCCTACTCTAGCTTTGGGAAGTCCACATGCCCTAATTCAGCAGTGCACGTGACGAGAATCGCGGCGAGATTGCCTTTTATCAGGTTACAGTCGCCCGGGCAGGCGCATGGAACTTGCAATAAAACTTGCCGACCAGGTTTAGAGGAAAAATGAAGTGGGGAAATAGGCTACCTATGTAGGATGGAGATGAAATTTAGTTTGTAGATGTTAAGGCTTATGTAGACTAGTTTACATAACCTGCGAATGGCTGTTGCTCCTAGCCTTATTGACTCCATGTCAGCTAAGACTACATTTACAGCAGCACCTATCCGGGATCAGAATCCAGAGCTAAACTTATACTGCCGTATTCGAACTTCAAGATATTCACAAGAGACGACACGTACTAGATCCATTATAGATACGTTATAGTTTAGACATCAAATAGTTCTCTTTTGCAGCGCAATTCGGGCAACCAATGTCACTTTTACGTTAGATAGAATAAGATATCTATTAGATGTGAATTTGATCTCTAAGTCATATCCTGTGGAAATCGTTCAAGAGTATCTCCAGAATCGCGCAAATGTCAAATTTGACAGGTTAGATCTTAAACATATCGTTATCGTATCTTGGTGATGTCTAAAAGATATCTAATAGATGTCTATTTCAAAATCCGAATCGGGCCCTTAATTTGTGATAAACGTAGGCCTCATTTGATAACAATCTCTCTCGATGATCTAAATTACTATTATTGTTGTCGGTAAAATTTGTCAATACATCCATATACGTTTTATAAACACAATTACCTAAGGTGTACTGGCGCTCGACGCTGTCCCAGTACATGTCATCTTGAAATCGAAGTCATTGTCAATAGAGGTGACAGCAGGGTGTCATCTATTGGGCATTAGCATGTCGAGTACTAGTAAGTTTACCTTATATGACTTAATAAACAATGACGCTTTGGAAAAAATAAAAGCACATTTATAAGTTAATGTTGTACTTTTTTATTTTGATTGGATTTTGTTATGCTTACCTAATCTAATAGCTAAATAGCTTAGCGTTTTCTTGATGTTGTTAAAACATGTCTTTATCTTTTTACAATGCTTTAATCTACAAAGCAGACTGGGCTAGGAAATTAAAGAACAAACTTTATTCGTTTACCCTCATTAGAGCCATGCTTTGTCCAAACCTCACTTCACCCGTCTTCAAACACGAGAGGTTTTCTTTCTTTTTTCATTATTTATTTCCTTTTAATTTAATCCGTTTGTTAGAACAGCTGTTTCTAAATAACTTTAATAAGGGTCGGGACAAAAGATTAAAAAAATTAAATTATTTTTCTGTGTAAAAAAATCAAGTTTTCTTCTATTAAAGTTTCAACCTGAGCTTTATATTGGTCAACCAGCCAGCTAATAATAGTCACTTCTTTAGATCGTCAGAACCTACGAAAATAGAAAACACTGTATTTAACAGTGTTTATTACTCCATTCAGGTGTTACATTGCTTTCCCAAGTCAGATTTTTCAGTTAAATAACTGAACCAACTTTATTATATGTATATATAGGTACCTTTTAACCCTTGGCGTTTCAATAGCACAGTTTACCTTAATGTTTTCAGTCTGAATTATGTACATATTTGTTATTTATATACATATTTGTTATATTAAAGATGTAGGTGAGTAGATAGTCATTCATTACCTATATGTAGTCAAATTTGATCTATAACTACAATAGCATTACACCGAAGAAGTAACGTGCACCTAATTCATAATGTATTAGTCGATTCTTTGAGTGAGGTCGAAATATATATATATAAATAAATAATAACAATAAACTCTTAATATTATTAAGAAATGTTAGCTAACACGGCTTTAAACCAGAATACACAGCGTACGCCACACAGATGGATCACTTGCTGTAAATTTATGCTAATAACCGCCAGGCGGGATTCGCTCTGTGGATTTATTGCCCCTCGCCACGGTTGAGATTAAAACTTGGTACAGAATATACGGGTGACTTGAATTGTTACAATTTAGTACCACGTTGAGATAATCTGTTCTACATGTTGCTTCATATTATATTATACATAATATTGAGTGAGATGTTTCACATACTTATTATGTTACTTGATATTCAGTACAGTCACATGCAATAATAGGTATGTTACACAGCGAAGGCCGCAAAGATTCTGACACGGTCGTATTTGTAGAGCCATAAGAGCGTGTCACATATTTTTGCGGCCTTCCAAGAGTATTATTGCAGGTGACTGTACTTGTATATCTATAGAAACGATAGAACATACAAAAAAAACGCTATATATTTCTATAACATAATGATATCACATCTGTTTTCATAATTTTTTATTTATTTATTTATATTTTAATGTTAAGTACCTACGTAGGTAGGTACCATAATGATCCTGTTTAATAATAAAAATAAGTGTTCCGTGAACAAAGTTTTGTACGGAATACTAAAATTGGCCCAACATTAAGATACGTAGTTCGATGCACAATTTTTAAGCTATACTAGTTAGTTACCTTTCTACGAATACCTACCAGCCATGAATTTAGCATTTCCCACTTCCAACAAACCGACCACCAACAAAAAAAAAATCTAACAACCGCGCGATTCGATCAACGCGACGCAACGACAACGACATTCTGACTCTATTTTCAGTTTCACAACTTTAAATTACTAGCCAATGCAAACGGGGCACAGTTATGCAACTTTAATAGCTTTCTGAAATGGCGGCACTATGGAAAAACATCACTACAGTATTAAACAACCTATACTATTTCTAACTAAACATTTCTCGCAAGTCGCGGAATCCATTGCGGCTTTATCAAGACTCTCAGCGTGTCACTGCTTTGAATATCAGCATTGAATATTAATAATGTGAAAATCCAGTAGTTGAAATATTTCAGGGGTAGGGTGTAGCGTATATTTGTTTAACGTTCATTCAATCAAGCTTCAGTGGATGTTGATTGGTAAATAAGGTGTCAGATATGTTGTTTTAGCGAACATTGATCGCGGGACACGGTGTAACCGTGTGTCAATAGCCGTGATATCGTTTTATTATTCAAGCGCTTTTACGAAGAGCGAATTAGGTTTTGCATGGGATTATTCCACTCACAATTAAATAACCTTTGGTTTGTTACGAGTATAGGTATTCTTATATTTTGCTTGACATTTCAGTACCTGTTTCACTAAATTACATTTTTAAACGTATATTTATAAATATACATAGTTTATATGTCACATATTTAAAAGATATACGGCGCGATTCGGGAAATGAATTAGAGGTTAACTAGATACGATATAGTAAAGGTAATATCTTCACTATTCTGAAGATATTATCTTCACTATTTCATATCTTGTGAATCTCTAATTCATTTTCCGAATAGCGGCGCCAGCCGCCATAAGGTACCTTTTGCAGTGGAGCGTCACATATCTTTACTATTTCATATCTAGTGAGTATTTAATTCATTTCCCGAATCGAGCCGATAGTAAGGTCAATACGGGTAAGTGCGTCTACGCGACAAGTGCAACTGGCCTTCACATTAGGGCCTGTTTACTCGTATATCGTCGGGTAAGTCTTGTACAATCAAAAAATTAAAGTAACAATGCACTTTATTACACTTGTAACACGGTTTATTGTCCCATAATTTCAATGATGTTAGTGGCTTTTGCTTGTCACCCGACGATATGTTGATTAGTGTTTATTCAGCTTATTGCTAGTTCATATATTAACTAGCTAATGCGTTTAGTGACAAATTATATATTTATATAACTTTGACTACATGTACTACTATGGACTAAATAAAAAGGTCGGCGTTACATTTACTTTACGCAGCCAAAGCCATTAATCGGTAAGGAAATATCTCAAATGCAATAAATTATTATATGCCTCGGAAATCATTTCTTTTTAGCCTTTTTATATTTAAGACGCCATCTTGTTACATAAATACGATAAGATCGAAAATGTCATCGTTAACGACCTTTACCAAATCGGCCAAGTTAAGCCCCCGCCGTACTGCTCCGCGGAATGCCTTCGATACCATTACACTGTGTAAGAATTTCACTAATGATCCATTTCTAACCTTAACTCTGCTAAATAAGGTTGAAAATATTTTGTGTTTGGTCCACAACTTTCACAAAAGGCAAGTGCCGTTTGATCTTCAAATAGAGATTTTCAATTTACATCGTTCCTTATACGGCCTCGTGTGGTAGGACCTTATTTTTGACGACGGAATATTTGATGCTTTGATGCCTTTGGATCATTTGGCTTGTAAGGTTTTGGCTAGAATTTCTTAAAGGATAGGCAGCTTTGTTCATTCCACCGAGATGACTTGGCCTAATAGCATATGCTTAATAAAATGTTCATGGGAAAGTTATGTTTACTTAAATCCCGTTTGTCAGTAAGTAGAAGATTGATTGTAAATGATTGCTTGTGTCCAAGGTTTGACACCATTATTAAAAAAAACACACCTAGTTTCTTTATTAGTTTTTGTTAACTGCATATAATTTACTAATCTTTTATTATTATTATTTATTGCATTTTACGTTCACACAATAATTAGAACGCTGTTCTTATATATGTCGCAGTAAGATAGATATAGCCGTTATATAGTTATAACCCTAGGGATATAATTATATGACGTAACATAGTTATACGAAAGCAATTCATTACTATCTTACTGGGTATATAACTATAATACGGCTTTAGTTTAGTGATATAGTTATATTACTGGATTAAGTTTAGTGAAATAATTGTAAGTAGGAGTGCAGCGGTGCGGCGGAGGTATAGTTATATCCCTAGGGATATAGTTATATGCCGTATAGTACGTAACTACGTATTATAATCATATTCCTAGTAAGATAGTAATTGTAGGTATTAGGAGTGCGGCAGTGAGGCGGAGGTTTAGTTATATCCCTAGGGATATAGTTATATGCCGTATTATAATCATATTCCTAGTAAGATAACTATTATATATATTTTCATGCTGCTATTCTTAAGGGTTTATGAGGCATTGCGATTCTACTGAGTGACAGCTATTTTCATTGAAATTCTGTCAAATCTCGCGCCAGCTTTCGTGAATCGACCTGTACTTTTACGTAATATTGCTAAAAAGTATTACACGGCATATAACTATATCCCTAGGGATATAACTATACCTCCGCCGCACCGCTGCACTCCTACCTACAATTATTTCACTAAACTTTATCCAGTAATATAACTATATCACTAAACTTAATCCAGTAATATAACTATATTACTAAACTAAAGCCGTATTATAGTTATATACCTAGTAAGATAGTAATGAATCGCTTTCATATAACTATGTTACGTCATATAATTATATCCCTAAAGTTATAACTATATAACGGCTTTATCTACATATCTTACTGCGACATATAGATTATTAGACCGCCCGAAACCTATATTATTTTCTGTATTTACTTACCTCTATTTTTCGGTTTGTGGTGCATACCTAGGTACTTTATTTTACTACGTACAACATTAAAACCAATACCACAAGTTGCCCAGATGGTTCGATAAAAGTCAGACTGATGAAGACGAACGCAAGGACGTTCCATACTTTACAAAATCTGCCTTGCGCTGCGCTGCGTGAACTGCGTCACCTGCGTCTCAGCATACTCGTACGCTTAGCCTAAACGCCCGTAACTTGAGCCCTACCCGTTGATGTTATCTAGTGTATTTTTTTGTAATGTTTATACATTATGTGTATGTATGTTATTTTTATATCTATATTTTACCGTTACTGAATACCTATTGTAAAACTTTGAAATTCTTGCTACCTACTTATAGCTCGTTAATCTTACTTTGAAAATATTAGAAACACAGTCCAACGTCGGTACTTACAGTTGTAATAAAACACGAACAATTAATCATCCATTACGATATTCTATTATAACAAACTACATTTGTGTTGTCCATTTTTTATTTAATCAACTTAATGATGTCCAATTTTTACCAATTCGAGTGAATACCGCAACGATCAACGATGATTAATGATCATTTAATTTGATTGAGTGTCTGTTTGTTAAAATGATTACTAGATTATATGCGTACATGATACTTATCATATTAAATGCATGGTATGATTGAAATAAGTAGCCTTTTTTTATAAAACTTGAACTTATGAGATAGTGTGCGGGTTATTTGTAGTTCTAAAGCAGACCACTGACGAGCCTTCCAAATGGATGCCGTTACAATGGATTCATCCAAATGGAAGGCATCCTAATATTAAACATTGTACGTTTTTGACATTTACGGACCGATTTTGGATTGCAGCCACGCTATTTAGACTGTTGGAAGGCTCGTCAGTGGCCACCTTAAGGTGGTTGAATAATTTAAAGAAAATGTAATGGTAAAACACCTCAGAGTGATATGACATAAATATTAAAGACATAATAAAGAATTTCCTAAGGCCCTTATGAGTTTAGATGCGATTTTCTAAGCTAGACAGAGCTAGATTGGTAT
Source organism: Cydia fagiglandana (assembly GCF_963556715.1). Taxonomy (NCBI): domain Eukaryota; kingdom Metazoa; phylum Arthropoda; class Insecta; order Lepidoptera; family Tortricidae; genus Cydia; species Cydia fagiglandana. Next base: position 8,513,475 of record NC_085938.1, on the reverse strand, counting down.
CTAAACAAAAGTTTTATCTTTCACATCTAGCCTCTTCACTGAAGGGAATGAAAACGGGTCATTATGTATATTATTATAACACATTGATTTAAATTTCCAGTTTGTTATTCTAGTTTGCTAGACACCAACAAATATCACACAGTATAATATATGACGGTTTAAAACTTGTCAATACCACAGCTATTACTTGCGTATCACAACAAACGAAACCCACGCAACCAACCCCTACTTTCAACATATTAACATATACGGTATAACATATAGTATAATCGCTATTGTCTCCCCTCACTTCCGGAGGGTCCCCATACAATGGGCTGGATATTGGCATTCCGTACTATAGCATTGTGTTTGGGCTAATGACAAATCAGTGGAGGCATATAATCGTTCAATACTATGTGTTATTGATTTTATGGGGCCGATTAAGCTGACGGCTCGATTCGGAAAATGAATAAGAGATGCACTAGATATGAAATAGTAAAGATATGTGACGTTCCACGGCAAAAGATACCTTATGGTGGCAGGCGCCGCGATTCGGGAATTTTATTAGAGATTCACTAGATATGAAATAGTAAAGTTATGTGACGTTCCACGACAAAAGGTACCTTATGGCGGCTGGCGCTTACGTCGCATAGCGCCGCAATAATATTGCCATAAAGTACCTTTATCCGTGGGACGTCACATATCTTTACTATATCGTATCTAGTTTATCTCTAATTCACTTTCCGAATCGCGCTGTGACACACGTATTCGGGAAACGAGATAATCACAAGATCTAGAGACGATATAGAGATCAACTAGATTTACATTAGATATCGACTAGATGTGACTTGGATATCTAAGTCATAACTTGTCGAAACCATTCAAGAGGACCTCCAGAATCGCGGAAACGTCAAATTTGACATATCTATCTTACAAATATCTTTAAATTATCCATATCGTAACTTGTTGAGGTCTAGTAGAGATCTAATTCATTTCCCGAATCGAGCCGTGAGGTTCTTTGTGAGCACGTGCGGAAGATCAAAACTCTTACGGAGTAATTAGAGGTTGGTTATTTGATAAGTTCTCGCACATATTGGTTGGAGGATCTCGGGCTCAGGCTGCGTACAACTTTCAAAATTGTGTCTAATGATATGGATCAATTAAATTTAACATTTTGAACATTGCCTTTTTTAGTCGGTTGACATACCTGAAATAAAGACTTTCAGTTCAAAAATTTCAATTTCTAATTTCAATTTCCAATTTCCCATTTCAATTTATTAAGGCTAAATTCAGACTAATGGTTAGCCTTCTAACCAACAACAATTGATGACTAATATATTGACATATGTATATAATATGCTACATACAGATCAGTAAATACGTACCTACCTAACTACCGTGTAGTAGGTATTTATTGATATAGACATTAGGTTGGTACCTAATTTATAATTTAGGTACCTATACATACGTATGATGTCATTTAATTATCGTGCGTCTCATTCGCGCCAATACATGAACGGATATGTACGAGCGAAATGCACAGTAACGAATGATTTAGATGTTATTTTGATGTCAGTGTACATTTGAATTATCGAAGCTTCGCGACTTGCAAGTGGTATTTTAAACGTCAAAATTCTATGAAATTATGACTTATAAATGATACTTGCACTGCGTGTGCTATCAAAATCGCTGCAGACTCTCTTGGTCTAACTCTACCTACACTTTCGTGAATAAGTTAAAATTAATCTTAATTAAACTTAGAGAAATCCCTGGCCATAGAATTCCTACATTTTACGAAAATAACGCCCGATTTCAGTGAACATACTTTGTAATACAATGCGTACGAAGTCGGAAAAGATTTACTATGGATCTCAGTTACTTTAAGTTGTTTTATACGCGAAATAAAAGAAGGGTGCATAAAATAACAATGTATAAGTCGATACCTTCAGATTATCCCGAGATACATTGAAACACGTATATGTAGATACATTTGGACGTAGTTTAGGGTAAAAGATCCAATCCACAAAAATCTGTTAGTAAAATTTGCACTTTCTGTCAAACGGACAAGTCATTCATTTAAATGACAAATTTTAGAGGATGGATCTTTTACGCTAAACTACGTCCATTTATATTACTCGTATGTGTCGTACCTATGTTTATTTTGACAATATGAAATACCTAAATACCTAATTGGTAAATAAAGAGTGTTCCTAGGTATTTAAAAAAAACCCGTAGTTTAAAGTAGTTGTCTGATTCTTTGACAAATAATTTATGAAATAAGATATTTCATTTAGACATAATTATCTCTATAAAATATTTTTAACTAACACATTACAAAACGTCAAAAGTTATTGAAAATATTAGCTGCCGATTTGGAAAAACTTATCGAAAATATGCCTTCCGATTTCCTCGTCGATTTTTAAAGGTACTTTCGTATAAAATTTCATAATACCATTACGCTATCCAATCCCGTCAGCGACACAAATCTTTAAATCCACTCCTTATCAGGAGCCCGCGCCGAGATACCTCGCATGTGCCAGATGCACCCAATGCAATTCCGGAAGACGCTATCGAAAATTTAATACGGCCATACTATTCATTGATTAATCCTGTTTCACGGAGTCTGCCTTTGTCGGGCCGCCTGTAATGTTGGATTTGTTACTCGTATATTGTGTGGCATTGTCCATTGATTTTACTCTTAAGTAGATAAATAAGTCTATGTAGCCACAAGGTACAATGTCTTCGAGCGATGGCGCCATAACCTTTGGCCTACCGTCGAGTAGATGGCGTTAATTTCAATATTTAATAAATTAACACATATCGGTGAAAGAATAAGGATCAAAGTGAGATGGCAATAAATGTACTAAATAGGTACATAATTTACCATAGCAGTAACTCTCTATACACTCTATTCTCCTGGTTGTTACCGTGTTAAAAATTATTTTACTATCTTTACGCGCAATATGTTAATGTATTCAAAGTGAAAGTGAATATTTTTGCAGCTTTAACGTGGAAAGTTTAATTTAGTGCATTAAACAGTTAGTGCTGCACGTAAAAGTCTATATTTTTCCAGTTGCAGTAGGTCGAAGTTGTAATCGTACAGTGATTACGGCACTCTAGTAATAAAAAAATAAAAAACCGGATAAGTGCGAGTCGGACTCGCCCATCGAGGGTTCCGTACTTTTCAGTATTTGTTGTTATAGCGGCAACAGAAATACATCATCTGTGAAAATGTCAACTATGACAGACGGACAGACGGGCGGACAGCGAGGTCTTAGTAATAGGGTCCCGTTTTACCCTTTGGGTACGGAACCCTAAAAATAAAAAGTATATTTACTTTGTAATTGTATCAATACGATTTCGGTTTCTGGCCAGCAATATTTGGTAGGTATTTTAATCTAAAGTAAGCAATTAATACGCAAAAGCTTTATGAATACAATTTTAATGCTGATGGTGAGATTTCACCAACTCTTCGCGTAAATTGTACCAATGATAGTCCTAACGAAAACATACATTTTGGTTAAGGTAACTTAATCCCAGAATGAACATTTTTACACTCAATGTAGCCAATATATTGAACTTGTACACGTATTATAAGAATACAAATACAGGGTGATTCAGGAGACGTGAGCAGGACTAACACTGCGCATTTCGTAAATTATAAGCAACTGTTTCCTATCAGTACTAGTGAGGTTAACGTTAATTTTCTAGTCGTGTTGAAAAAAAAGTTATTAATTTATTTACGACATGGATGGTCACCCTAACATTAGAATACTAAACTACCGATATTCTGTGTCAAATTGAATGTCATCACTGTCATCACGTTCTGGTTACTTTTGAAAACTCGTATCTCACTCAGGTTTGACATTTTATTTTCTTCGTAAAAGAGGTTTTATATTTATTAATTAGGTCTTGTAGGGTGACCATGATTGTAGAGAATTAAATTTGCCCTCACCAAAAAGTTGAAAAATAGGAAAAAGTGTGGTTGTTTCATCTAAATACGACGGTGATCGATCAATTATCAGTTACTGAGTGTGCAGGATTAGTCCTGCTCACGTCTCATGAATCAACCTGTATAGTCAATTACATACATCTAATACACAAACTGCTAAAATCTTAACACTTTATACTTAATTTCCGTAGTTTCGTTCGAAATTATTATTAGGTTACTCAAAACTACTATTATATGTAGAGACACAGGTGACAGTCCATTTCCAACGACAGCAGCAGTGCAGCACTACTATTCATTTTACTATGGAAATTGACAATAACACCGACGCGTTCGTACTAATAGTGCAGGTGCGGTCAGAAATGGAATGTTACCATAAAGAAAACTATCTGGTTGCGGCAACGGCTAAGCATAACTACCTATGTATAGTATATTATATACCCTTAGTAGGCCGAGGGACGCCAGGGAAGTAATTATGTATTGATTGAAATAACGCTTCTTGGAAGGATCTGATTGATTCCACATGTTCTTTCATTAGATAGAGCCTTATTCTGATAGCACACAAACACTACTAATAAATTTGATGGGTCAAATACTACTATTAGGTTAAGTTTTTAAGGAAAGCCATTATAACTGATGTCATATTTTTATAAAGTCATTACTACTGGGGTCATAGCCTAAACGATTTTCAATTAAGGCTAACCTCTAAATAAATCTAAAGTGCAAGAGAGATGCAAACAAATTTCAAAATGTTTACCTTATGTGATATTTATTTCTACGAGTTGACTGCTAGATAATATCAAATATTTTTTTGTAGATAGAATTTTCCTACATAAATCTACTAGTTCGTAGTGCTTCTACGGCATTTGCAAGCGCTACGTCGTAGACGCGTAGCACGCTCTACGTAAAATATAATTCAATCCGAGTATCTTATGTAAGCATCTCGTTGTACTGTTAACCGGAGTGAATACTCATACTCATTCTCATTTATTCATAATATTCTTAAAATGAGCGTTCCTTTAAGTTCCTTAAAGACTATTATTATTTCCAATCGCACATAAAATACAAAAAATGTAATTGCTTAAAGCGGTTAAAGCACGAATTTAATTGTAGACAGTAATTGTACATAGCTCTGGTGACGATTTTACCATTATATCCAGAATACGGTTGCAGGTACTGCCCGCTCCATTAAGGTAATGGACGCCGTGATGAATCTCCATTGCAAATTTATCCGTCCGTTTTTGAGCACCTATTTGTGTCGCGTTGGGTAAATACACAAATAAAAATAAAAATAGGTTTTAAATGCGTACGAATTGTTTTTTATTAATTTTTTTTTAATTATTATGAATGGGCTTACTCATGGCCACAGACTAGCCGAGGCGTAGACGTGGCCTACGATGGAGCGAGCTCGCCCAGAAGGTGCCTGTTCACTCTTGATTTGAAGGTTGCCGGGTTATAAGAACACGGAAATATAGACGCCGGCAAGGAATTCCATTCCTTGGCAGTGCGCATAAGGAAAGTAGAAGCAAAGCGCTTCGTGCGAATTGGTGGAATATCTACCAAGTAAGGATTTGGATGTCGAAGTTGTTATAGTCATTAAAGTCTTACCATTTGTCGTGAATCAGTTTTGTTTTCTATTGATCTGTATTTACATTATTTACGAGTGTGTATAGTGTAGCAGTTCAGCACTAAATAGGTATTAGTAATTGAAAATGGAAAGTCTGGAGGCGTGAGAGTATACGGCTGTTTTTTGTTGTTGTGCCTACGTCACTTCAGGTATAGGCTAAAGTAGTTTCCAACAAAAGAACTCATAAAAACGTATGTAGTCTTTTTTGTCATTACTACTGGGGTCATAGGCTAAACGATTTACAATTAAGACATTGCCTCTAATTAAATCTAAAGTGCAAGAGAGATGCAAAAACAAAATACAAATGAAAACCTTACAAAAATGTTTAAACAGTAGTCAGCAGGGTCAAAAGTAATTATTATGATATTTATGATGGTTTCACAATGTAACAAACAGGTACAGTTTGTTACATTTTCTTATTTCCTAATCTCAATCCAAAAAACAAACTTTATATAAGAACGAACTAAACTCTAAAAGCAATTCAACAACTCTAACCTCGAGGCCAAAAGTACCGCGTTTTCTCACATATTCTTATCGCCCCATAACTTTTACAGATGCTCTCTACATTTCCAAATGGGCGTAAGTCGCTTAAAAATTCATAGAACCATACGCTCTTTGCAGATTAACGCAAAAGCATTTCTCCGTCTGAAACACTAGATCTAAAAGCACTCGCCAGACGATCCGATCATTTGTTACATTCGTATTAAAGTCTAGAAGATTCTGTGAGTGTTCTTTCTTAAGTTCAACCAAGAAACAACCATGCGCAGAAGAGGCATGGCTTTGTTTTGAATGGGTTGATATTAAGGGATTCGAATTTGAGATAAATAAAATAAAATAAAAAGCAGTTATTTTACATACAGGTTGGATGAAAAATAACTGCATTTTCGTTACCTGGGAGGTTTTGGGATTATACTGAGCAAATTTTACTATGAGACCAACCCCGAAATGGCGAAAAAAATATTTGGATGTTTCATACATTTTAGTTGGTCTATTTTCTATGGGAGGGTAAATCTTTTTTCGCGATTTCTGGATTGGTAACATAGTAAAACTTGCTCAGTAAAATCCCAAAACCTCCCTGGCAATATGAATGCAGTTATTTTTAGCCACCGTGTGTTTGCTTAAGGTTCTAGTAAAAGTGACTTCCAAATTTACACCGGGCGCACAAATGTATGAAAAAAAGAAAATAAATCTAAAATATATCCGGGATTCCACCAGTGTGCGGCATTTTGCGGCATAAGAAAGCATATTCAGTACAAAAGTGCTTGTGCCGCACAGTGCCGCACACTGGTAGAATCTCGCCTTAATAAATACTTTCCACAAAAAATATGAACCAGCCATTAATGAGTTAGGTACGGAACCCTCCATATTTACTTTTGTAATTGACTATTGACTTTTCTAATGTAAGAAGTTTGAGGATTAAAATAACACTTGCACTCCGTGTGCTATCAAAATCGTTGCAGACTTCTCTTGGTCTAACTCTATCTTCAAATCAAAACGCCGAACAATGACATCGACTCAAAGGGCTACCCGAGGTTTTCATCGATTTTTGACAAGTTTTGAATCGTATCATATCTTCTTTTTTTGCACTAGAGATATAATTATAAGACAAACGGTTATCGGTTCTTCAATTTTTTATCTCCGGTTTTGTCTACCGGATTTTGAAAGAATACTTATCTTTTTATGAATTTTTGAAACATTGTCTAAAAAACACTTTTTTCGTATCTAGTTTGCTGTAAAGGATCTTAGATGTACGAAATCTACATATTTGGGTTCGTCTTTGACGTCTCTAAAAACGTGTCTAGAGTTTTAATTTTAAACTAATTAACACAAAAGTTATGGCCCGAAAACCAGTTTTTAGCCTAAAATTGTTCAACTTTGATGCCAAATATCTCGAAGACAATGAACTTTGAATTAAATATGGGATACTATATTGCTTAAAGCCGTTGCTGTTAATATAATAAGCTACAAAAAACATTAGAAAACTAAGGGATTCAGATCGAAGGTCATTGGCGTGGTGGGAGCCCCTTAAATGCAGCAAAACCCTATTAAGATAAATTATACCTAAACTCAATTGGAAGAAATACATAAAACAAACAGTATGAAGAACTCAAGTGTTTATTCAAGTTTTTTTGTGCAAAATGGAACGCACACATCCCGTAGCGTTCGGCCGCCATTACGGGAATTGGAGAACGCAGGTGAAAGTTTGCGGGACATAAATAACAAGCAATAACGCCGAGTATGGAGGGCTCTAAATTTCACGTAATTATTTCTTATGGGGATTTCCTATTGTCTTCGCAGTTTGAAGGTAGGTTTTGATTTATTTGGTTGCTTATTATTTTCTTTATTTATCTTTCTTCTTAGGCTAGGTCATTTATAATATGAATATAAAAGTAAAATATAAAAACACTTACAAAACAATAAAAAATACATATAAACACATTATAAAAAACCTAACCTAGGGTGCCGCCGGCAGCGGGGCAGGGCCCAAGCTGCCGGTGGTCAGGGCCGCAGAGTGAGGAACCGACGTACTATACGCGCCGTGTCCAAAATTACCGCCTTCTGCATCTGGTTGCTTATTATTATTAAGTAAATATTAAAAAATACACAGATGAAAATAAAAATCTACTTCCTTTTTCCTCGCGTTATCCCGGCATTTTGCCACGGCTCCGCTTGGCAACTAATCCCAAGATTGACGTAGGCACTAGTTTTTACGAAAGCGACTGCCATCTGACCTTGCAACCAAGAGGGGAAACTAGGCATTATTGGGATTAGTCCGGTTTCCTCACGATCATTCGATATTTACCAGTTCCTTCATCGAAAAGCAACTGGTAAATATCAAATAATATTTCGTACATAAGTTCCGAAAAACTTGGTAAGAGCTGGGGTTTGAACCCGCGACCTCGGGATTAAAAGTCGCACCCTCTTACCGCTAGGCCACCAGCGCTTGGAAAAACTGAAACAATCGACCACTATAAAAAGAAATCCATCTCAGTTGGTACCATGGATGGATCAAGACTTAACATAAGATCATCCTGTTACTTGATAACCTTAACAAAACGAAGGCAAAATAAAACTTATTCAAAACAGGTTTATCACATCCGGATACGTATAAAGTTGCCCGGAGATCTTCAAAGGGATATTAATCCCAGATATTCGAATTGGAATATGAAATGCCGGAAGCAATTCTTGCGTACCTGGGGACATCGAGGTACAGGCATAATCCTATGTAGAAACGAGTCGATCGGCACAGGCAATATAGGCGACGCTCAAATCCTTTAGTATTTGAAAGTCGGAAGCAGTTAGAAATATCGGAAAATATTTCTGACAGTATCAAACATAAGCTCTTAGTTTTCAGTATTTACAGCCAATAAATGTTGACAAACCTTTATGGCAGTAGGCGGGGCACATTTTTAATTGAAATCATAGAACACTTTAGCATCGTGTCGTGGTATCCAGTACTGCAATGGCTGATAGGCCAAAACGGTTTCTGTTTTTGGGTGATGACGGCTAATAGGAGAGCACAGCAAGAGACGATACCACACAAAAGTGGATCCCAGAAAACGCTGGATAAGCGCTGCGCACAATCGATTATTGTGGAATCTTTGGGAGAGGCCTATGAATACAGGCATTTAATATTTAATTTCAGTTGGCTGCTTGAAAGCAACTGGAATACATTGCAAAATACAATGCAAATTTAATCATATCATTGCGGAGGATATCGGCTCGGGACATACATTGTAACACAATGCTATTGTACTTAGTACAAGGACAGTCCGCATCAGTAGGTACGTATATGAAGAATATTTTATATTAAGATTAATTTTGTTATAGGTATATTTGTGTATATTATTTTCTACGGGGTTATTATGCTTGAAAGGCCTCAATATTCCTATGCGTTTTCATGGTTTAATAAATTAAAACGACTTTAATAATTTAAATATTCGATACACATGATTCTTAAAGGGGTTTAGATAGGGGTAGAGATTTCTAGTTGCATGGTATACTTTCCCATGGTATTCTTTACATTACACTTTAGACAGTTTCAGCCGGGTTAGGATAGAAATAGAGTAGGTAGTATTATTTTATTAATTATACTTACGAACTCTCAAACGAATGCTGACTCTACAAACCATTGTTCTTCACACACCGTTTCACACAATAGCCAACATTATTAATAAAATAAATCCCGTAACCGGAAACCCGTGGATCATTTGTCCCGCAACATGATCATTAAAACAATACTTATTGGAATTTCTACAATTCTGAACAATGGAGCGCTATTGATTTTGTCTCATCTGTCGTTTCGACGAAACCGCTTTTCCATTTTTTGTGCATTGCTTTTTTATCATTAAAAGTGGTCGACGATTACCACTTGGTATGGAAATTATGGATTGGATACTGTTATTTATAGAGTTGGGACCATGTCATTAAAAAAAACATCTTTCATTTTCAGCCACCCAGTCAGACATTTATTTTAAAATGAACGATCATAGACTACTACTTTGCTTATAACGACGAGGTTCTCGCTTATGTAAAGGCAATGCAATTGTCAAAAAGGCACCACCACATAAACAGTATTATCGCAGTATTGTCACGAAAACAACCATATCCATCGCTTTACTTATAACTCATACATAAAACTGTCTTCGGTTATCGCGATAGTCACTCATGAAATAAAACTATTGAAACGGATTATATCGCGTATATTGAATTCATACTACATCCCGACGTACGAATGCTGTAATGGGTTCGAAATGTATGAAATAAAACTATTGAAACGGATTATATTGCGTATATTGAATTCATACTACAACCCGACGTACGAACGCTGTAAAGGGTTCGAAACGTCGGGATGTAGTATGAATTCAATATACGCGATATAATCCGTTTCAATAGTTTTATTTCACTGATACATAATGTTAAAAATAATGAACTGTTAGACTGTAAGTGTTTTGTAATAAGTTAACCGATCTCGCGGTTGTCAGTAAGTATCCTGTGTAATTTATAATTGCTGCTGTAATTTATTCCGGATGCAGAGACATTCTCATTACAAGCGTATAGACGCCATCTGAGTGGAAAGGTACGTAATAGCATATTGCGGCGAAAGCACAGAATGTAACGCAAATAATACTCATTACTTACCGCAGTGGCATCTCAATTACCATTTTTATTAAAAACAACGCACATTATTCAAAATTTAAATGATCTGTCACGCGCCGTACCAGTCGCATTGGGATCAATACAGTTGGTGATTATTTTACTCGGGCGGTGTAATTTGTGGGAAAACAATTTGACGTGTGCGGTGGCGGCGGACAATAGTGGAGTGGACTTGTTTTGATTTATTTCGCGATTTATTATGAATTTAAATAAACTCGTGTGATAAATAGGTGAAATTAATTGGGTCGTTTGAAAGAAATATTTATATGTATAAAATATAACTTACCATCACGTTGTTTTTTATTATATATATATAAATAGTATACGACATATAGGTATTTCATGTATAATAAATTAATGTGGATGACATTCAATATGACAATATGTGTGCAGTCTGTAGTGTAACAATCTAACGCGCATTACCAATAAGTTTCCGTATTTGTAAATTATGGATAAATTAGTAGGAGAGAATCATCTAAGAATCGTAAGTCTCGTAAGGAGAGATCCGCAAAGTAGCTTTTTATTATTACAGTGATATTTATTATTACCTGCTTTCTCCTTAATTTTTCTAAAACTTATTACATTTTAATGTCATCATCATCATCTCAGCCATAAGACGTCCACTGCTGAACATAGGCCTCCCCCTTAATGTATTATTGTAGGCCATTTTAATGTATTATTGTGTAATTACTGTTCCTTAGACACATACAATACACACATATAATTCTGTGGCCCTAGTGAAAAAGGGTACAAGTCTCACGCAGCTTAGGAGTAAAAGGGCACAGGTGTTACTTGGGACTTATACCCATTTACAACCGCGCTGCCCGAGACATGTACCTTTTTTCACTAGGGACACAGAATTATTCTTTGTAAAATGCTGTTAATAATTAGAAGAAAGCACTTTTATAATAATATTTACAGCCAATATGAAACTATAAATATTACCAATCCCAATACACTAACAAAATCAATCGAAAAGAGATACGCTCCACTTGTCTCCCGCATCCCGTGTGCCCGACCGTGCTCCTAGTGTAAATAAAACTGCGCGCTGGTTAAAATTTCACGAGTCAGACCGCAACGGTTCGACGAGCAAACCGTTGTCTGCGTTCCCAATTGGCGTGTTTTTGTTTCAGTTGTTGATTAATTATTAGAGGGCACAAGTGGAGCGAACTTGTTTTGTTTGTGAAATATTGACAAGAAATTATTCATATATTTTGTAGATATTCATATTGTAAACTGAGTTGGTCTTTTCTAGGGTTCCGTATCCAGATAACGCCAAAAGACTACTACTGCTTAGCAACGCCCTCCGTCTAGGTGTATGTCTGTCTGTGTTAAGTACCTTTATGAAAACTAATAAGTGTATATTTCGAACAGTAAGCTTAATGTAATTTTTGTCTTTATAGTTCGTTTTTTTTGCATTAGAAATAAGGTAAACAATCTTGATGTGTCTTTTAATTGAAAAACACATTTTGAAGTAAGTTACGGCAAATATGTAACAATTATGAATCTAATACGATCATTTATATTCTTCTGCTTTCATAAGTAAAGATTTTGATTTTTAAAAAGCGTATTTCAATTAAAAGACGGACGTGTCAAGATCGCTTACCTTCTTGAAAGTTCTTTCTAATGCTAAAAAAAACATACTATAGTTATTAGTTATTACAGTCCGTTTTTTTTAGCATTAGAAAGAACTTCGCAGAAGTAAGCTTGTGGTTCCTAATCCGGCACTTTTAGCGGTAATAATTTGAAGTAAACTATATTGACCATGCTACATTAGATAATTCAATAATTATTAACAATTAGAGAGCCTGATAAAAACTGCACGCTTGCTTCTGTGGAGTTCTTTCTAATGCTAAAAAAAACGAACTATAACTAAGGGTACAGCAATAAGTATAGAACTGTTGTACTACATACAACAAAGGAGCAGGTAAATAGTATGAACTTAAAAGTTTAATTAGAGGGTAAGACATGATAGTCTTTAAATCCTTTTTTGGTCTGTAACGAGAGTCTGAAAGTTCCCGCCTTGTGAATTAGCGCCATTATCGCGCAGTGCAGGTGCTCACAATGCGCTTGTTTTTGCTCGCGACTCCGCCGGTGCAGGTTCAGTTCCGGCTGACACACGAAAGGAACGTACCTACGTCTATAAGTAATACTGCTGTATTCGAACTTCAAGATATTCACAAGAGACGACACGTACTAGATCCATTCTAGATACGTTATAGTTTAGATATCAACTAGTTCTCTTTTGCAGCGCAATTAGGGCAACCAATGTCACTTTTACGTTAGATAGAGTAAGATTACTAGATGTGAATTGGATCTCTAAGTCATATCCTGTGGAAATCGTTCAAGAATATCTCCAGAATCGCGCAAATGTCAAATTTGACAGGTTAGATCTTAAACATATCGTTATCGTATCTTGGTGATGTCTGAATGATATCTAATAGATATCTATTTCAAAATCTGAATCGGGCCCATTATTCCTTATTGGCAAAAAGTAGGATACTCCATTAGGTTAACATTCTTGATTAACCAATCAGTTAAATAGCGTCGATGTCTTTTTCAACTATTTACTAGAATAATTAATTTTGATTGCGATAAATAAGAAGCAAATTTTAACGTTGCACTGTAAATTTTAGGGGACTGTGAAGGAGATTTTGGCGGGAGACCGACTCTGGTACTTTTTAAGAGTGAATTGTTTCACAATTTCAGCACAACCCAGCACTAGTGCGTAAATAGGCTGAATTATTACATAATTGAAATTTAGAAATCTTGTTTAGGAAAACGAGTTCCAAGATCAACATTTAGTCGATTTCACGTACCTTCTTTGCTACCTCTTTCTGTAAAGATATACAACAGTAGGTATATGCCATGTTATTAAAAATAATTTAACGGATTTAAACTTGCGACTCTCTTCAATTGCGTAGTAGTGGAATTTTAACAGGCATAGTTCACATCGATTTGTATGGCCGTACTTTTGTGTGACAGCCTGCTCTCTTTAACCAGCTTTATTAAGAGAACACTCGAGCGCTTGAGCTCTAAGTTAGTTAGCGACGAAGCAGTTACCGGCGTTTTAGTTAAACTCAACTTCATACCTTCTATCGTAATTACAGTTAAGTGATCCGCTAAAGGTACGGTTCAAGTTTTCTTTCGCAATGGCTGGCATGTGAACTCGGGGGTAGCTTTGTTTTTGTTCTCGTCTAGTAAAAGGACTCACCATATGAAATAAGAAGCAGTACCTACTTAGTTTATCTATAATTTTGCATATCTGGTGGTAAAACTACGTACTAGAATATGAGTAGGTTTTGATATTTTAAACACATTATAATAACTACTTAAAATATGTTGTTAAAAATTAAGTAGGTATCTAAATATTTCGATATTTACATACTTATACTATAAACCGGATCAAACTAGAGCGAGTAGAGTGGAATATTTACTAAAGTTTCATTGTCAAGAGGACGCTGTTATTTCAGTGAAATTCCGAAACATGGCGCGTGGTCATATATTACTGGTCATACTTTATCTAAAGTCTTTTTTTTTAAACTTGTTAATAACTAGCAATTAACTAATAATCAGCAGCTACCAACGGAGCAAGAATATTTAAGTACATAAATAGAGTTTCCGCAATTATTCAAAACGAAAACATTCAACTCTTGAGTTATGAACAAGGAAATAGGTAAAAAAAGCGGTTAACCATTTTGGTTATCTTGCTTCACAGCTATAAAAGTGGATGGGGTATTTTGATGCAAATATTGCGTGTTTTCGTATTTCATACTTCTGTGTTAGTGTTCCTGGCTAAATGCTTCGAGTAAATGTATTTTTGTTATAAAGACATGATATTATTTGTAGTATCAGTTGTACATTATTAATTTTGAATATAATCAATCCTTATAAAATATCTAAATAATAAGTCTCGATCTCACACCCGAGGATGCCGAAGACCGGGCGAAGTGGAGAAGACTGAGCAGGAAAGCGGACCCTGGCGCTAGGCCGGGAAAACGCTAGGTCGAAGAAGAAGAATAAGTCTCGATATTGTTTTTACGTAATTATGTACTGGTATATTTTTCAATCCTTTTGGTATCATTACCATTAGTGTGTAAAAGTAATTAAAATTAATTATAAAGTTTAATAAACACGACACGGCGACCAATCTCGATGAACACGCACGAGACTTAATTAACTGACATTTACAGGAAAGATTTCGAATTAATTTCACGTACAAAACCCGACAATATTATCAAGTAGGATGGATTTATTAGCAGCACTTGAAACCCGCGTTAAATTAAATGGCATTTAACGAGTGGCGCAAGTTAAAAGGTTAGAAGTGGCGTGATACAAATCATTCACATTTTGATTTTTTATGAAAGTGTATGAACACCGAAATTCGGGTATAAGTATATGTATGTGTTGTAGTTATGTGCGAGATTTACTTACCTATCTAAAACAAACTAAAACTCAAGCGTAAGTTTTAGTTAGTTAGGTATATTAAAAGAGAGACGAGTTTGACGAGATTATAAAAAATCGTTGTGACAACAAATTTATTTTGTTTTAAGTATATAATTTTCTATTTTAGTCTGTAATATGTATTATAATAAAATGTACCTATTTGTTTTTGTTTAAAATATTAATGGTAGTGAAATTATATTAATGTGTTAAATCAGTTATTTTATATTACTTTTAGTTACAGATATTTATATGTAAGTCTATTTAGTTTAATACAAACTATAAAAATACTAATTTCACAGAAAAGGATATAGTTATTGGTTAAATTTTGAAATAGCATTTCATTTAACGTAGCATAAAGGTAAACAAATCCTGAATTAACATTATTTTTATAATTGGTTTCATTGCATTATCGCCTGTGACTTGTCACACAACTTATCACACCAGCACAAACAATATTAAATGCAGCAACGAAACTTGACAATAGAGATGTAATTAGAAGTCGTCATTTAGAAAAGCGAAACGATCTAAGCGATGTTATCGCTTACCTGGTTGAAATGAAGACTTGCTTTGAATGTACAAATGAGCGATATTAATTATGCCGAGTTTTAATGAGGGAGGAAAGTGAAACATTATACCTGAATAGTTAAACTGTAAGAGGAAATAGCGGTATTGTGTTATGAAACATAAAATATAGAAGACAGTAGCCTAAAGCGGGTATTTAGGCGATGTTTTATTGCGAAATTGGGTGCAAATGAGCGCCACTTGTAAGTTTTATTAATTTCCGATCGGGCAACAGAGTGATATGAAAAAACGGATAGACAGTCTTAAAGAATTGACACATGAATTGCCATACAAATACCATTAATTTGCTAAAAACTGATAAAATTAATATTATCACTTGATTTATTATAACCTGAAAATATTTTTGTATAACAGCTAGAAAAACTAGTCTCAAAACTAGTTTTGTGATAAGTATGTATATGGGCATTGGAAAAAGCAGTTAAAAAGCATTTCAGTAAAGCTACTCGAGTTCTATATTTTCATTGTTGTTCAAATGTCAAAACTGATTTTTCTTTATTAGAAACTGTATTTTAGGACTTCAGATATATAATATGTATTTGAAATTCTTCTATATGGTTACAAATTTACATCGTCGCTTATTTCTCAGTAATATCAAAATTCTAATGATTTCATTAAAACAATCATAGAGGATATTATGTAACGACATCTCGCCATGTTAATTAACTTCCAAGCCCTTATTTCGTGAAATATTTCAGAATTTCTGTTGCAACCAATTTGCATGTTAATAGAGAACTTAGCGTCTTGTAATTGCACAAGACTTATTTTAAATGAGACGTTGAGAAATGACAAGGGACAAAGTAGCGCGACTCAAGTAGAATAAACTTGTAGCTGCCTTATTGTCAAGAGTAGTTCACACTAATTTCAACTTAATGAATGAAGCAATAAGGTTTAATATGCGTTTTCTCGTATTGATAACATTTTACTAAGACACGAAAAACCACTCTATCTATTTTGTTTCAGCTTTTCTTTAGTAGTTATTTAATTACTTAATATTAGTCTAATGCTCTTAATTTAAATATTAATTTCTTGAAGAGAAGAAGTCTTCGGTTGTGGTAACATTATGTAAAATAGTTACTTACTTAATTATAAATAAACACGCTCTCAAAGATACTTAAAAGCCTTCATATTTGTATTCGTATTTTAGTCAACAATAAAAAATATTATATTCCGATTTTCGTTTTCATCGTTTTTTTAATAATATAGTTGGGTCTTATATATTTTCGCACACATTTTTTGCTTATATATTATGTTATATATATAGTATTAGATATGTATTTATAATTATTACTCGTAACCCGCTCTGTCCGCAATTCATCAAGCTACGCGAGGGTGACAAGGCTGTCACTGTCATTTTCCCAGGACGCGCCGACGTGTAGGGTGAAC
Organism: Cydia fagiglandana; assembly: GCF_963556715.1. Classification (NCBI taxonomy): domain Eukaryota; kingdom Metazoa; phylum Arthropoda; class Insecta; order Lepidoptera; family Tortricidae; genus Cydia; species Cydia fagiglandana. Next base: position 8,496,352 of record NC_085938.1, on the reverse strand, counting down.
ACGCTGTCTTCGGAGATAAATTAATCGTTTTTATATATCATTTTGTGTTTCTAAATTGTTTCGTTTGTTTTTGTGTTAAATGTAGTATTAGAATAGGGCTAGTGAGTATTACTGTCTCTGTCTCTGGCAATTTAGAATTAAATAAATATAATGAAAAATACTGCAAAAATGGAAAGTATATCCACCTGGTGCATCAAAATATTCAATGTATTAGAGGAAAAGATTTACAGATTGAATTTTTTTTGAATGATTTCAATATTGATATTTTATGCGTTACTGAACACTGGTTAAATAATAATGAATTAATGCCTCAATTTAATAATCACCAGGTGGGAAGTTATCAGCAATTTAGAATCAGACCACTTAGGCCAATTAATGGTATTGGAGGCCTTAAGGAAAAATAAATTGAGAAAACAAATTACTTTTGTACCAGTAACCTCGGACCGCGTGGAAAGAATGAAGCAAAGTCTAGTTCAGGCGCTACCCTTTTTGTCTCCCGATATGAGTCCTAATAGTATGTATAATTCATTCTTTCACACTTTTATGGAACATTATAACGCGATATTTACTTCAAAATCGGTCGTAGTTAGTGGTGCATCTGTTTTTAGTGAGTGGGCTACTGCGGACTTACATCAACGGAGACGTGAACTGTATGCTTTGTATGAGGAACGGCGGTTTAATACGAGTGATGAATTTAAAGAACATGTCAAGGAATATTCGAAGAAGTTTAAAATAGATTGTCATATAGCTAAGCGGAATTATCTAAGTCAGAAAATTAAAAATAGTCCGGACATTATTAAAGCAACTTGGAAAGTTATTAATGTGGAGACTGGTCGCTCGAAACACACAATGAAAGAACTGAAACTAAATATTGATAACAAAATTATAGATTCCAATTTACAAGAAGTAGCTACTGAATTTGAAAAATTTTTCACCGAGGTACCAGTATCCACAACTAAGGATTTAAATTCATCACCCTCATCTGCTGTTACATTATTAAAAGATAACGCTCCAGAGTGTTGTAGAGACCTTCATTTTGAACATGTTTGTACCTCAGATGTAATAAAGGCGTTTAAATCAATTAATGTCAAAAAAACGAATGACCTCTGGGGAGTCTCTGTCCATGCTGTCAAATCCTTACTAGAAATTGTAGCGCCTGACTTGGTAGTTATATTTAACAACAGTGTCGATTGCGGCGAGTTTCCTGATTTAATGGAACATAGTAAAATAACTCCTTTGTTTAAATCTGGTAGCAGCTCTGACCCCACTAACTTTAGACCGATATCTGTGCTACCAACATTCAGCAAGATTTTTGAAAAATTAGTTCTTTCACAATTAGTACGACATTTTAACGGCAATAATTTAATGCATAATAAGCAGTTTGGTTTCACATGGGGTCGCTCAACAACCGATGCTGGTGTTGAGCTAATTAAGCATATTTTCGATGCCTGGGAGGAGTCACGAGATGCTTTAGGTGTCTTCTGTGATTTGTCTAAGGCGTTCGACTGCGTTTGTCATGAAACATTGATCAGGAAACTACACTATTATGGAGTTAGAGGATCGGCACTGAATTTACTTAAGTCCTACTTAAATGGTAGAATACAAAGGGTCGATGTGAGTGGACAGCGATCGCCGGGGTCATTGGTCTCTATGGGTGTACCACAGGGGTCAATATTGGGGCCTTTCTTGTTCCTCATCTACATAAATGACTTGCCATTCCTTGTAAAGACCCACCATGACATAGTATTGTTTGCAGACGACACCTCACTTATTTTCAAAGTCAAACGACAGCAACAAGCGTACAATGATGTAAACGATGCTATTTCAAAGGTAGTAAATTGGTTCAATGTTAATAATTTATTGTTAAATGAGAAAAAGACTAAATGTATTCAGTTTGTCACTAGTAGTAACGTAAGGCATGTGCAAACAAGTGTCATTGTGAAGGATGAGGAATTGGAATTAGTTGATAGTACAGTTTTTCTTGGTATAACTTTAGATTCTAAACTTCAGTGGGGTCCCCATATTGCTACTCTTTCGAGTAGACTGAGTTCTGCAGCTTTTGCAGTGAGCAAAATCCGTCAGTTAATTGATGTGAAAACAGCTCGATTAGTATATTTTAGTTACTTCCATAGCATTATGGCATATGGTATTTTACTGTGGGGCGGTGCTTCAGAGATAAATACCATTTTTGTTCTACAAAGCGTAATATATTCGAGCAATATATAAATTGAACCATAGAGACTCACTTAGAGATAAATTCAAGGAAATTGACATAATGACAGTGCACTGTCAATATATTTATGAGAATATTCTGTATGTACATAAACATATTGTTAATTTTAGGAAAAATTGTGACATTCATAATATTAATACTAGAAATAAACATAAGCTCGCAGTGCCCTTCACACGGCTCCATAAAATTAAAAAATCATTCATGGGTAATTGTGTAAGATTTTATAATAAACTTCCAAACCATATTACTGAATTATCAATTAATAAATTTAAAAATTATGTAAAGCGTAAACTTATTTCTAAAGCTTATTATACCACATAAGACTACATGAGTGATAAATCAACGTGGGATTAATGGTGACTCGAAATAGATAACTCAATGTATGTACTTCTTTGTTAAGTTTTATTGACATTTGTTATTGACATTTAGATTTTATTCTAGAAATATTCTAGACTAGTATTTTTTATACAATTTTTTTTTATGTTTGACGATCTTTTTGTGAAATTCTTAGTATTAAATTTGATCTGTATTATCCAATATTACTATGGAATAATATTAACTTCAATAAATTGCTCTGATAATTAGCTTAAGGTGGTTCGCTTTTCATACAAAATTCAATCAAAGCTCATTAAGTAACTACACACTATTAGTACACAAATATTTCCGCATTTATCTTCTTTCGAATATTCGTTTGCGCGAAATTAATAGGAAAACAATGTTTCATACAGAAATCATGCAAAAATCATAGTTAACTTTTCATCAATTTTACGTATGTGTGTGTCACAAATGTCGTGTACAGATACATTTGCGACGTTGCCATACCATTTCCGACGTTGCCGGGCTGACCACGGCTCGAATTTGGAGTGCCGTCATGTTTAGTGCAATTTTGTTGACACTGATATTTGACAGGTAGTTAATTGACCTAAGCGAGAAGTTCGTCAGCTTAGCTAAGAACTATCATGGCGTGTTATGCAAACAGTCGCTTTTTTGCTTGCAAACGGAAGATTCCCGGTTCGATCCCCAGTCATTGTATGCTGAAACATAACTTTTTGTATTTTTGTTACACCTAAATTTCGTATTGTTTTTTTATTTTTATTTAATTTTTCTTATTATCATAAATCGATTATTAAGTATGGGCTACACGTATTCTTTTATTTTTACAAAGATAATTAGAAATTATACTCTACCTAATCTCTCTGATTTTTAATCAGGACATCCTCACTGCAATAAAAACCGGGCAAGTGCGAGTTGGACTCGCGCACGAAGGGTTCCGTGCCATAATGCAAAAAAAAAAAACAAAAAAGAGCAAATAAAAGCGGTCACCCATCCAAGTACTGACCACTCCCGACGTTGCTTAACTTTGGTCAAAAATCACGTTTGTTGTATGGGAGCCCCATTCAAATCTTTATTTTATTCTGTTTTTAGTATTTGTTGTTATAGCGGCAACAGAAATACATCATCTGTGAAAATTTCAACTGTCTAGCTATTACGGTTCGTGAGATACAGCCTGGTGACAGACGGACGGACGGACGGACAGCGAAGTCTTAGTAATAGGGTCCCGTTTTACCCTTTGGGTACGGAACCCTAAAAAGAAGTGTATAAAATTTCCTGTGGTTAAAAATAATGGATTTTGTCTATGAATGAAAAACACAATTATTACTATAGTTTGTTTTTTTTAGCATTAGAAATAAGGTAAACAATCTTGACGTGTCTTTTAATTGAAAAACACATTTTAAAAATAAGTTACGGCAAATATGTAACAATTATAAATCTAATACGATCATTTATATTCTTCTGCTTTCATAAGTAATCGTTTTTGATTTTTAAAAAACCTGATAACACTGAGTATGTGGGGGAAGCGCTGCTGGCCTAGCGGAAAGCAATTCGGAGGTCGCGGGTTCTAACCCCGGCTCGTACCAATGATTTTTCGAACGTTTGTACGAAATAGCATTTGATACCTACCTATTTATACACCGATACCTATTTTTCGGTGAAAGAAAACAATGTGAGGAAACCGGACTAATCCAAATAAGTTTACTCTCTGGGTTGGAAGGTCAGGGCAGTCGCTTTCGTAAAAACTAGTGCGCATGCCAATTCTGGGATTAGTTGCCAAGCGGAGATTGAATATCTGGGAGACCGACCAAAGCTTACAAAACATAAAAACTCAAAAATGCGCGTTTTCTCATAGACCTAGCTAAGAGATCAAACCCCTTATAGCAAATTTCATTGAAACCGTTAGAGCCGTTTCTGATACCATCCAAATATATACATAAATAATTATACAGGGTGTCCCAGAAATCGACGTCAAGCCGTAAACGGATGATAGACCAAGTCATAACAGTTATCATAAAAATACAAGAAAAAATCCAACTCATGTTCTTTAAAAATTATGGTCACTTTAATAATTCACTAAAAATCCACACCCTGTAGTGGTTCTTTAACTCTTTTTACTACAAATTCCATAATTTATTCGATTTTTTTTATTATTATGTAATCTTGAATAATGCTTCTGTAGATTTTTGCCTAAAATTTAAAGCCAACTGCTATTACTTGGAAGAAAATTACACTTTTTCAAAACCAAATTATTTAAATTTACTGTTTCGTCCAACTTTAACTGACTGTACTGAAAAAAAAATGTACTACGCTAGTTTGGCAAATAACGTTAAAAACTGGCGCGTTTAATAAGGATTCCAAAATGGTATAACACTTGCTAGATTACTTTTTAAATAATTGGTCAATTTTTTTTTTGTAAATAATACCAGTTTTTTAGCAAAATGTCCATACTTCCTTAAAATGACTTTAGCTTACCTAAAGCTTTGCTCAACGCCGTTTCTTTGTTTGATAGAGACGGGAAGAGTCATTTTGGAGTGTGAGCGAGATAAGAAATCAAATTTCCACGTAATTTAAGAGCAAGGTTATGATATTGACTCAATCTTTTTACTTTAATTTAGGACCAGTTTTCTCATTAGAAAAAAATTAAATAAAAAACAAATTATCAGATTTCTTTTTTTTTTACAATAAATGTTCAAACTGCCTCTTCCTTCAGCGGCAATGCACGCACGACATCTTCTTTAAAAAGATCGGGTTATTTTCCGGGCAAATCTTCCCCTATTTACAAATTCAACCGCCTCCGTTATTCTTTCCCGCAGCTCAGCTAAATTCTCGATTGTTTTTGAGTACACTTTCTCTTTAACCGCTCCCCAGTAAAAAAAATCTAGGGGATTTAAATTTTAGTAAGAGAACATCTTGATGAAGAATACCCTTGCTCAGGTGGACAGGGCGCGCTGGGACACTCTTGTGGCCACCCCGTTCGCCTGATTTAAATCCCCTAGATTTTTTTTACTGGGGAGCGGTTAAAGAGAAAGTGTACTCAAAAACAATTGAGAATTTAGCTGAGCTGCGGGAAAGAATAACGGAGGCGGTTGAATTTGTAAATAGGGGAAGATTTGCCCGGAAAATAACCCGATCTTTTTTAAGAAGATGTCGTGCGTGCATTGCCGCTGAAGGAAGGCAGTTTGAACATTTATTGTAAAAAAAAATGAAATCTGATAATTTGTTTTTTATTTAATTTTTTTCTAATGAGAAAACTGGTCCTAAATTAAAGTAAAAAGATTGAATCAATATCATAACCTTTCTCTTAAATTACGTGGAAATTTGATTTCTTATCTCGCTCACACTCCGAAATGACTCTTCCCGTCTCTATCAAACAAAGAAACGGCGTTGAGCAAAGCTTTAGGTAAGCTAAAGTCATTTTAAGGAAGTATGGACATTTTGCTAAAAAACTGGGATTATTTACAAAAAAAAAATTGACCAATTATTTAAAAAGTAATCTAGCAAGTGTTATACCATTTTGGAATCCTTATTAAACGCGCCAGTTTTTAACGTTACTTGCCAAACTAGCGTAGTACATTTTTTTTTCAGTACAGTCAGTTAAAATTGGGCGAAACAGTAAATTTAAATAATTTGGTTTTGAAAAAGTGTAATTTTATTCCAAGTAATAGCAGTTGGCTTTAAATTTTAGGCAAAAATCTACAGAAGCATTATTCAAGATTACATAATAATAAAAAAAATCGAATAAATTATGGAATTTGTAGTAAAAAGAGTTAAAGAACCACTACAGGGTGTGGATTTTTTAGTGAATTATTAAAGTGACCATAATTTTTAAAGAACATGAGTTGGATTTTTTTTTGTATTTTTATGATAACTGTTATGACTTGGTCTATCATCCGTTTACAGCTTGACGTCGATTTCTGGGACACCCTGTATATCTAATAATTGCTCGTTTAAAGGTAAGATAACACAAAGGAGAAACAAAAAGAAATCACCTACTCGCACCAGTCTTGAACCCCAATCCTCTTGCACGTATTTCCACGAACATACCGTTACGCTATTGCAACATACTTACGTTGTGTGAAATTGTCTACTACAAGGATCACGGAAACACTGTTTGCATGTGTGAGTAATAGTAGGAAAAAGCGTGACAGCAACACTCCGTCGAATTAAAAAGGTGGTTTTTGCACAATGAAGTATTCAATGTTTATGTTAATAGTTCAATATTAACTTAAAGAGTGCGCGAAACATACTTTTAAGTATACAAATAGCAAGACCATTTCACAAAAAAATAAAATCTGAAATTTTGCAAAAGTGGTGCCATCTAGCGAGAGTTAAGTTTTGAGTAACCTAGGCGAACCACCTTAAGATAATATATTATTATGTAAAACGTTCATAAGTGCTTGTTACTAGGCCTACATGAATAAAGTATTTTTGACTTTGACTTTGACTTTGACTTACGTTTGTCAAAATACATGCCTACTTATTTGGTAATGATAATTGGATTGTATAAATTATTACAACTATGTATATACAGCGTGTTACAGCAGGTATGTTACCATCATAAATAAAACTGAAATATTTTGATCTTGTTTGTAGTAGGTACATATACCTACATACATACTATATTAGTTCATGAAAGTCTGATCTCCGATTAATTATTTATCCTTTTATCAAGCATGTTACATTTAAAATAGATACTTAAATTACCTATGCGTTTCTATTTAAGTAAGTAGGTAATGTAGCTTCCGAGCTTGCAGCAAAAAAAATGAACGACAGTTCGAACCGTAATAAGAACAAGATTGACATAGACTTATCGTTTATTATATGTACAATTACGAGTATTTTAAAATACTATCGGGTCTTCAAAAGCCCCAAATAAGTTATTTTTCTTTTTAATTATTCTCTTCTGAAAGTTATGAGCAAACATTTTAGAGTTATAAGACAGTTTTGCTTCGCCAGACTAAGTACCGAAATATGATTTCAGTTATTTAAGTATTCATCAAACACTTAAAAGTTTAATTAATAAGGAAAGTAAACGTTCTTTATTACTAAAAGTTGAAAAACTTACAAGAGATATGAAAACTAAAAGTCAGTTCTTAACTTGAGGTTTGAGTGCAAAAAAATTAGTTTTGAGCTTTTTCGCTTAAGTAAGAGTTTTGTTTGAATAACTTTGTACTTACCTACTTAATTTTGAAACCCTGACTTAAACAAAGAAGTACCTATAAACTTAAAGATTCAGAGCTGAAGTATTTGAATAATGCTTTTTTTTGAGCAATGAAAGTTCGAGACTTAGGTCCTTATTAAGTATTGTTTACATTCAACATCAAATTTAGAGGATAATATATACTCAAATGTATTAGATATATAGGATCTCAAGTTAGATGAAAACACAATAATTATTAGAAAACAAACAGCAAGATAGTTTTAGTTTTGTTTTTGAAAGCCCCTACAAATGTAACTTAATTTTTATGTAAACCGCTTCTTTTTTTTTTATTATGAATGGGCTTACTCATGGCCACAGACTAGCCGAGGCGTAGACGTGGCCTACGATGGAGCGAGCTCGCCCAAGGTACCGCTTAGGTACCTAATCATGAAATATATAATTCAGTATTTCCAGCACAGTCTTTAGCTAGTTACCTAAGCCTTGCAAGTAAAAGACGACATTGTTTTTTCACACACTATTCTTTTTAGTCACACGGCAAAGGCAGGAAACGAGCGCGGTTGTACAGTCGCCATCAGATATATCGGAGCGGCTAAGGCGCTCACAAATATCTGAACACGCCTCTATTGTCACGGCGTTAGAGTGCGTGTTCAGATATTGTGAACACCTTGGCTGCTCCGATATATCTGATGGGGACTGTAATTTCCCGCTGCGGTATCGACCGCTGACTAGAGCATTTACCTGGAGAAAGACACATTGGAAGGGCAAAATAGATTTGGATAATCAGTCCATTTCCAACGACAGCTGAACTACTGTTTATTTCACTATGAAAATTGACAATAACCCCGACGCGTTCAGTACCAGTAGTGCAGCTGCGGTCAGAAATGGAATGTTACCATTATATATCTACTCGTAGGTAGTCGTTATAGTACTTTAGTGGTAATTTAACGATTTCTACGCAAACGAAGGTTAAAGTACTGGTTGTTTTGTCACTGTAGTGTGGTGTTTATCAGATGTCACTATTATTATACACATATTATTTATACACTAATTTTTTAAAGATCGAATGTATATTCGTATAAATAATCGTCAATTAACAATTTCATCACAATGACTGCGAATAATAAAGAAAATACGTTTATTTCTCTTAAATATACGAAGGTTAGATTTATTAGGTACTTAATTAAAAAAATCAGCATCCTTTTTAAAGCAATATTATTTAGAAGTTCTTTTGGATCTTGATTTTTTAATACAGAATCTAATTTATTCTAATATCTACATCGGGCGTGAGAGTTTTATCTCTAGCCTATAACTTTACCGTAAAAAAAAGTACCCACTTGCTCAGAAACTCTACGTTTTCTGGAACTACATACTAGGTTACCCGCCATTTTAGACATAAAGAAAACTGTTTACTCTTTCATGATCGTTTCCCGCATGGCCCGGGCGTTGCTTGGTTCGCCCTTAGTTGGCCTCGTAAACCCAAATTAGGCGTACCGTGCACCACATATGAGCTGGCAGGATGGGTAGCTTTAAAAGACCGAATCCCTTTGTTTGACATAAATGACATAATTATTGAAAGTCATAATGTAAGATTACCATTAGTCATAATTCTGTAACCGTTAACTTTTCAGGATTTACAGGGATTTATAGGGACAGGTAATAACCTGTCCCTATAAACCTCACCTAACCTATCTATAGATACTATAGATAGGTTAGGTAAGGTTTGTTTTATGACAATCCCGAAAAGTTATACGTTTCTGAGAAAAAACAAATTATGACTAATGAAAATGCGGACAAACAATAGATTATGACTTAAAACTTTATGGGAAACAAAAGAGTTCCTTAAAAGATGGGATCGTCAATGATTTTAGTTCTTCTATTGGAAAATAACTAGTCTAAATTAAATCATACGGAAACACTGAGAGAAATTTCAAAATACGTCACTAACTCAGTAACATCCAAGTTCTAATCATAATGGCAATTCAATTCAAAAAGGGGTTTCAAAGAAGAAATAATACTAGGCAAAAAGTGAGCGGCGAGTGCTTAGAAACTCAAAGCAAACATGCATTAAATTCTTCTTTTAGATGAAAATATAATATGCTTACCTACCTACTAATCACAAGTTTTTGACGTCTAACTATGCGCGTGCAATAGAGATAGCAACAACCGGATCAATGTATGAAAATTTATCTGGAAAAGTATCTTTATGCTTTATCTAAATTTGTCAAAATTGTCCTTGTAATATTATCTCCTTAACGGTGTGTCACAGTCTCAAGACTTACGTAGCATCTTCAACAACTTTACGTTTGCGTTTTCCCCAACCTACGTCACTGAAATACAGACCTTAAAACCTGCGTCATAAACGTTCTAATTTAACTTTACAACAGCACCGCTATGTTAGCCCAGGTGTTCATAGGTACACGTGTTCTCAAGTTTTAGTGCCGTAGCCTTATTTCGTTGTATGTACGTCCTTACAAATTAGTTTTCGTGTTACTTTATAAGATTTCTCGTAAATTGCCGTCCTTTTTGGTAAGCTCCTTAGTGAGTTATTTCTTAAGGGTGAGGGTCGCTATTATATTTTAGCCTGTTAATATAATGTTAATATTAAAGACAATGAAGGCTTGGCCTGTGCTCGTAATTTAATCACGTTGTGAGGAATTTATTAAGGAATAAGTAACAGGTTTGATGATATATGATATAGTTTTACTGATTCTTCCTAGTTTGTGAAGCTGGCTAAAAGTTGACATTTAGGTAGGTATTATTAAAATACCTAAGATTCATAGTTACAGATAGAGATTAAATTCAAATGTGAGGTGTCAGGTACCTAAACCCCAATGCCTATGTTTATTAGTGATTCATTCAGTAAAATTGTGATTGTGTAAACTAAAAAGACAACAGATTATTATCTGCAATCAATATCAGACGCCGCAACCACTAGACGAAGCAAATAAGACCATCTACCGGGTGTGACCTGTAATATGAGCAAAAAATTTAACTGTAGGCCGTACTCCTCATACTGACCAACATTTGTTCAGCGACTTTTAAAAATAACTTGTGGTTTGATTTTTAATACACGTTAAAGTTTATTCTAAGACGCAATGTATTGCGAATTTTGTTATGTTTAAGGCGTGACAAGCAACGTCAATCACAATGATATGGCGTGGCGATGGCGTCCATTGAAGACAATATTTATTTTGTATGAAAAATAGGGAGTCTAAATACTTCATAATTTTTAAAAGTTGTTGAACAAAAGTGTCACCGTTTGAGGAGTACAATCTATGTTTTAATTATTTGCTCGTGTTACAGGCCACACCCGGTATATGTCACCACTGTCACCAGTCACCACACAGTATAATCATTGAATAAATGATTAAAGGAAAATGCAATAGCATTGTCATGTAGGTACATAATAAGGTGTTACATTATTAGTATAAAGTCAGTTCATGACATCCTGTAAAGGCACACCACAGTATAGTAATATTCTGTTTTTTATGGTACTATAAAAATAATTAATAATTAAATAAAATCTCAACTAATCTCATAAATTAATATACGATTGAACTTCAACAAAGCAACAAAGCATTGATATAAATAAAGTAAGATAAACGTACTTGTGCTCGACGCCGTCCCAGTACATGCCATCTTGATACTTAAGTCATTGTCAATAGAGGTGACAGCAAGGTGTCATCTATTGGGCATTAGCATGTCGGGCACTAGTACCTTACATAGTTTATTAAATACAAGCTGCATGTATCTAAGCTTGAATTGTGACATACAATTACACACATACAAAACGCATCCGAGGATAGTTATTCACAACACTTACCGAGTGCATCAAGCCTCAAAGAGCCTGTGTAAATGTGATATCCGATTACGTAGAGATGATATGGAATAAGAATAAGAAATTTTTTATTGTCCACTGTGTAGGTATACTTGGAGACTCCGCAAGAACCAGGTTGAAGATCTGGTGTCCGTGCCGAACATCATTGGAGAATCGAAAGCCGCTAGACTCCGATGGCTAGGGCACGTAGTCCGGATGGGGGAAGATCGCGCAGTCTGGAGGGCGGCGTACTCTGGAGTACCAAGTGGCCGAAGGCCGTCTAGACGCCCTGGGTACCGCTGGAGAGACGAAGTGCAGAAAGACCTTAGCGAACTCGGCGCCGTCGACTGGACTGAAACGGCTTTGGACAGAGTAGCATGGCGGTCTTTGGTGTCGGAGGCCAAGATCCACTTCGGGTCGTTGCGCTACAGCAGTAAGTAAGTAAGTGTAGGTATACATATAGATGGTATACATGTATCAATAAGGGTATGGTATAAATAATGGTGGATTTTAAGTTCATGTTATTCTAGACTCGAGCTCACGGATCGTGTTGAAAAATGCTGTGAATTGAGTACCTAGCCAGAAGCAAGATGCGGTAGAAACTAGGCCAACAACTTTTAATGCCTAGTAAACTTGTACAATATACTGTGGGCTTCACACGCGACATTCTGCAAACTTGTGATGCTAGGAATTTTGCATGGTACATGTTTTATTCATGCTTTGCTAAACAACTTACGGTTTTGGTAGTAAACTATTTATTCTAGAGTTTAGCTCGGAGTCGTAAGTAATATTAAGTTTTGAGTGTACTTTTAAATAATTGTTTAATTAGTACCCTACAAATTTATATTTGAATTTCTACCTACATTTTATTGTAAAGATAAAAAAGCATAGTCGTGGTTAACAATTTACAAAAGAAATGAATACGGGTCACTTTTGACTTCTATATAATATACCTTTTTACATTATCTTGAAAATAGTTGTATACTTATAGTACTTACTAAACAATGGGTGGGAATATTTTGATACCTAGTAAATAGGAATTGTATTTTCTTTAGAACTTTATATAAAAATTAAGCTAACACTATTTGAGAAGGAAAAAACCATGCCAACATTAAGTATTATGAAACTCATTTCCAACCTTAGAAGCTATGGTTAAAGTTTCAAATCGGTCTGCACCAGTCTGCAGTTGTTCACTAACATGATGTATAATTGGAAATTAAACGAACTTACCTGTAAGTGAAGTTCTATTTCAATTATATTAGCTGCACAAACTTCGAAATGATAAATATTAACTGTGTAGTACGCGCTTATCATTCAACCTATTCCACATGAAAGTTACAGAGGTAAAACCAAAATTAAAAATATGTATGATTTATGAACGCAACTCCAACGCTGAACGGTTCCCGCGCCGTCATCTGTCACGTCATTTAGTTTAGAGTAACAAGCCAAGACATAACACTTTCACTGCCAGTAGCCCGCTAGAGTTCTCTATTCTTAGGTACTTATCGCTACAAAGCGGAAAAAACATATGGTATCCGCTATACTTGTAGCTCACGCTGGCAGTGAATATGCCAATAGATGGAACAACTTGGCCTCCAATTCAGCAAAGCCAATATTACCATAACTTTGACAGGGATTATAGGTACACGAATCCCTGGTTGTCTCAGGACAACGTGGGTACTGGGTGGGATGGGTTATCATTTCGAAGTTTGTGCAGCTAATATAATTGAAATAGAACTTCACTTACAGGTAAGTTCGTTTAATTTCCAATTATTATTACGCTGCACAAACTTCTTCAATGATAAATATTAACTGTGTAGATGTTTAGAGATAAGTACTTATTCAAAGTTTGTTTTGGCTTTGTATTGCAACAATGAAATCATTGATTAACAATGATTATGATTTCATTTTAAATTAGGTACCTTTTTAGTTATCATTAACTATTTTCAAAATATATGTATATTTAGTTTATAACATTATTTAGAGATCTAGTGATATCATTTCATCAACTGTCTATCGTCAGTATAGATAGTTGAAACAAAAATAATTTAATCCTTATTAATAGATGTATTTCATTTATACCACCAAATACCACATATAAACTTAATTATTATAGGAATATCAAAGAAATCAAAGGATAGCATGAGATGCAATTATTAACGAATACAACAACTACAGTAAGCAACTCTTGACAGTGTGTTGCAGGTTACAACTTTTAGTAACAGTTATTTTCTCATTTATCATAGTAAGGATTTACTAAAATTATTGGATAGAACCATGACTATGAAATTGAGAAAATCGTTATAATTAAGAATCACTCCACCTTGATGTTTTTCTTCCACCAATATTAACTCCTAAACGATTTACAGTTGACACCAACACAAAACAGGCTAAATAGGTGGTGAAAATAAAAATATACTTATCAATACAAGTCTTTAAGAGTTGACTTAGTCCCTCTACAAATCATTAGGGAAGTGATTTTTTCATGATTTTGAGGGCAATAAATAATCACTAACAAGTTAATAACTACCATCACGAATATTATTGTTTGTTATTTATATAGGTACAGGTAATCAATGTTTTACACCTCATCCAATTTAAAATTAGTGTTTTCCCTGAAAAAATAATAATAATACTATGGATAGCAAGGGTTGCTGAAATTTATCAATCAGAATAACAGTAAAGTTTGATATTTTTTCAAGGACAGGGTTTGCACGTTGTGTACAATCACAACAGCTAATAAAAGTGATTTAATCCTGTAATGAATGATTTTCATTAGTTGGTGACATTATTAATAAATAATTAAAGACCGATTAAGGGTACCTAGGTCACACTTTAAGGTTGAGTTTGGTGTAATCGAAAAAACGTTCTTCATAAAGTGTTCAATTCTGTCATTTTGAGGAGAGCTTATTCCCCAATAAAAGCACACGAGCAGATTTACAATTATTTACACATCTATACCTAGCTCCCTCATTACATAAGTAATGCTATTAAAACGGCAAGCACTTCTGGAACAGATGCCATAAAGTAATGAATGTAATTATTTTTACATAACATACACTAGTATTTCAAGTGTGTGTGTGTGTGTGCTTGACGGTGTTGGGCGCAAGGGATTACACCGCACTGTACTCCTTTCTCCCCTTCCTCTTCTCCTTCAGTGATGGCTGATGGCACTTCCTGGATAACACTGGGGTAACCAGGATAATACGCTGTTGAAACTTGAAACCAGTTAATAAAATATGTTATTATAAATGAGAGCTGGGGCGCAAATCTATACAATTATATGTACATATGCATATAAATCTTTTGTAAACTGGGCAATTCCAATGACCGTGCCTTGATGCTTTCTACTTTTCCTAAAACTTTAAGACCTTAGATTTCGTTTCAATTGGAAGGAAAACATAGATAAAATATTTTATGCAAAAGCATCTACTTATGTAGAAAAAACATCTGGGTTACTTCACCAGGATATTTGTATAATAACCAATAACTCGGTAGGTACTATATAGATTTCTAAAATGTTGTAAGAAATTTCAAATTTTATTTGGGTTAAATCTGAAATCTTACACTATTTCCATTCAATCAGCTTATGACACAGCACATATATCATTTAAGTAAAATATTGTAATGTTTCTTTTCACACCACTGCTTAATGTTCCTAGACATAAAAATACTGTATTTCATTTCACCAGTTTTTAAATAAACTATGTATGAAATGTAATTGCGATAGCTGTGTTGGCTTCTCTCAGATGTATCTCAGTCTGGTAAACCGGAAATGAGGGTCTTCAAACATAAACAAGACCACCATAAGCTGAACAAAATTAATGTAATGCATTCTATTAGGCTCATTTCATAATTTCCACACGGGTGTAAGTATTACTCAAAGTGATTAACATTCTGCAAAAAAAAAAATATTTATAACCCTTTATTTTAATTAGCCACCAAATTATGTCACACTAGGTGATATATTGGAATTGTATTTCTTTAAAATATACGATATTCAGTATAGGTAAGTACTTTTATCTTTTCAGCTCTTTAAATACACACATAATCATATTCATTAGCCAAACTTGTAGGTATCGGTACAAACAACCCATTTATATGAGCAGAGTTCATTAAAAATAATGACAATTAGACCAATAAGTATATAAAGGACTTGTTCTGTTTTATTTAAATTTGTATTTTTTCTTATCGGCTAAAGAAATAATTCTAGTATTACCCAGCTCTCTAAGGTAAGTACTAAGGAACTAGTTTCATTTGATTATAGCTCCATATAGGTAATGGTATCAAGACTAATTAAGTGTATCTTGTATAGGTATGCACCTACATTGTATGAAAACATTTAATAATGAGCTTCAACAATTGATATATAATCTAAACAATTGCTCATTGTGTTACCTCTAGATCTTAGACACTTCATGGAAGGTCTGACACATATAGACACCTAGTCTAATAAATGGACTTATGTCATTAGGTACTTCATTAGTTTCATAACAGTTCCAATTCCCTGTTGACTTAAATTGCTTAGTTGCAATAAATTTACTTGTCTTAAATATATAGGTACCTGTATTTATTTCTCTTAGGATTTGGTACAGAAAATATTTAAGTCAATATTAAACTGTATAAAGTTTACCTACATTATTATATAAGAACATCATAGGCATATACACACAGTATATATCACAGTCACCTAGTTTTCTAGTATTTGACTATCAATTTCACAGAAGTGATCATATTTCGGGATACCTGTAGGTATTGGCACAGACAAAAAATTTAATTTTGTATGACGAAATCCTTGTAAATATGATGTCACTGCAATTAAAGAAGTGTATTTAAATAAACCACAACTTATGAGAATTTGTTCTAAATGGACACAGGCTGTTGTAATGTCACTTGAGTGCGACCACATTACGACTGCAGAGAAGAAAGTGCTGCTTTTTGACCAGGGTTTTTGTCTGTTGTAATGTTAAATTAATACTTAATTATATGAAACAAATACAAGTAACAGCAAAACATACATTGAAAAATATGATTGATAATTGAGGCCTTGAAGTTGAAGTACCGGGCCCTAAGCCATTAGTTTTTCTGTTAGATTTTCTTATATCACTTGTTGACAGCATATTTTAAAGAATCTCTAATGCCATTTATTGTGCTTTAGTATTTAAAGGACTGCTGCCTTAGCAAAGATTCTCAAAGAAAAGAAAGTCAGTCACTTGAAAGCGACACCAGGTTGTCATAGCCGGTTGCAGCACAAAATTGATTGAGAGCTAAATCATCACAGTTAGCAACCAGGAAACTTTATTTTGTTTCATTTCAATACTTAGCCTTGTTCCTTACTGACAAGAATCTCACCAGCGGCAGTTTAAGTTGGTGGGTTCATCTTCAGAGCACCAATAAAATTTTACAGCGCAGATTATTTTTGCATAATCTTGTTTAGGTCATACTGGTTTTGTAATGTTTTTAATTATACATCTGAAAACAAACAACGAGGTTGTCCTATTAGGATTTTTCCATATCCAAATTTCTGGTGCCTCCGTCCCACGATGTCAAGATTTACTCGCTTAATTCTTTGCTTGCTGAAATAAGAATAAATGTTTTAATTCACCTACTTGAGGATGAGTATATATGAAGAGATGGCCTATTTGGCATACCACATTGATTAACTCATGGGGTTAAGAGCTGTGTCTAGTCTAACACGCCACAAAACCCAGTTCTAGCAAGACTTGTGGCCTTAAGTCCACTGCCATTGGCAGGTAGGACATGAGCAATATCTCAGTGCTGTTAGTAAGGAATATGACAACACCACAATGTCCCAAGGATACTGGCAGTGAACGCACCTAGTATTAGTATGTGAAGAATTGCCAAGTGCAAATATCATCAGAGATACCTAGGTTAGTACTCCAAAAAACTTAGCATAGCCATTTTGCAAACAGATGCACCTAAATTAGTGCTCCAAAATGCAGTGCACAGCTCAGTCACCAAGTGCAGTTAGCAGACAGACACACCTAGTATAGTGGCCCAGAATGCACAGTGCACGGCACAACCACCGTGTGCAGTTAGCAGACAGATGCACCTATCATAGTGCTCCAGAATGCAGTGCACAGCTCAGTCACCATGTGCAGTTAGCAGACAGACACACCTAATATAGTGGCCCAGAATGCACAACTGGCACGGCCCAACCACCGTGTGCAGTTAGCAGACAGATGCACCTAGCTAGAATAGTCGAAAATCATGAACGAATAAGCACTTGATATTTCTCCACTATATTTCTTACCTTTTTCTTTCCCTTTCGGAATTTTAGATATGTATTAAACATTCGGTCGCTGGCGAGCGAGGAGGGCATAGATTGCTTTTTATACGCCACGCGAAAAATCGCTTTTTTCTCTACGCCGCTGGCGGAGATGGAGATGATAATGCAGACCTAAAATAAAAAGTAGGTACGTCCATGGCCTGCTAGATTCTTATTTTGATATCCGGGCATGGATGGCTATCCATGCTATATGAATTATATGATGCTATCCACGAAACGACGCCACCTTTGACCTTGATCGCGAAAGTAGCATTTCCTTCTTCAATCTTCTTGTAGTTTCTTCCAATTTTGTAATTGGTCGGACTGTCGTACACTAACATTTAATTTTTTCACATGTTAATTATGTATTTACTATTATTTTCTGATAAAAATGTTATATTTTATCAAGCTCTAATGGTTTAGGTTGACATGAATAAACACAATGACGTGACAGATGACGGCGCGGGAACCGTTCAGCGTTGGAGTTGCGTTCATAAATCATACATATTTTTAATTTTGGTTTTACCTCTGTAACTTTCATGTGGAATAGGTTGAATGATAAGCGCGTACTACACAGTTAATATTTATCATTGAAGAAGTTTGTGCAGCGTAATAATAATGTTTGATGGTAGCACGTTTCTTTACAATCCGGCCATCAAATTTTGATCGCGGTATAAAACCGGAATAAAGAATGAATGCTACTTTATTTCAAAGCCATACGAAGTTAGTCGTTACAATGCGAGTGGCATCCTAGAGTTTACTCATATAAGTTAACATTAAAAATATATCTACGTCTATATTGTTTTGTTAGTTGGATAATATAATTTTTTAAGGTTTAAGTTGTTAACACTAGTGTTGAACAAGATTTTGTAGGAAATATCATTTTTGATACACGCTTTTAGATATCGCTGACTGTACTTTTCATTCTTCGGTCAATCATCAACAACTCATTGCAACAACTCATTGAGACAATTCTGACATACCCAAACACAAATGATAGGCGTTATTTTATCATTTATCATAGAGTTCCTATGACTACCTGTCTCCGGTCTTCATCACCAGATCAATTCAATGGTACCATAATATTGTATGGTCACCCAACTCACTAAGTATGTGAGGTTTAAGCTCAATCAAATGATGGAAAGTAGGTCTAATTTAACTTGCAAGCTTTCATTACATACAGACATTGAGACAGATCAAAGTAAATAAAAACTTGTAATAATGAGCACAACATTATCATGATTAAAAAAAACATAAGTAAGCCTCCACGAAGTTCCGAGGTAGATACGATTTACACATTAGATACAAATTCTTTGAAGATAGATCAATATTTCGATGTGATATTCCTCTGAGGTAAATGAGAATAAACGCAAATTAAAAAAAACAACGGGTTGCACTCCGGGAGTGCCGACAGAACTGAAAACTCAATGACTTGTCCAAAATGTCTGCAGCACTATGTATAATTGACCCATCTTCCTTTCATTTGAAAAACTTTATTTCAAAAATTGCTGGTCAGTGAGCTTGTTTAAAATTCGAAATTCAAATTTGTAGCGTTAATTGTTTGAAATTCGAATAGATATTGTAAAGTTACCATGCAGACCTCGCATCTAAATATATTTGGTCATGATATTTTGAGTTTTATTTACCAGTACTAGAGTTCACTTTTATTAGCGATTTCATCAAGATGTAGCTTTATTGAATTATATTTGAGTGATATAAAGTTAGAATGTAACTGTGAGATCCTCGTATTTCAGCCCGTACAAGATTAAAACATTGAGCTTTATTGTTTAATATAAAAGTCCAGTTTTAAATAATTGACCTGATTATGATACGTTATGACTAAAGTTTTATGGTGAATAAAATTGTCCGTGACACATGACGTCAGCGTTACGTTACGCGTTACGCTGAATCAAGTTTAGAAATTTTTCCCCACCTCAAAAAGTGCTCAGCGCCACTAAAGAAGTTTTCACTTCAAAAAAGCACAGTAAAGAGGTACGTAATTAGGAGAAATCTTTCCCGGTAGGCATCAGCTTTAACATCATTTTTCGTCCATATTTTTCAAGTGAGCTTGATAATCCGGCAGAGTTTGGACGAGCATAGACAAAACGATTAATTTTTAATCAAACGTACAGACTGGGATTAATTAAGGTCCCTAAATTGCCTTGATTAAACTCGTTGAGAAACGTAATTCCTTTTACGCGTTTGATTTTCGAACAGGGACAAGCTGTTGGTGGAGGTACCTATTCTGGTAAATGAGGCGATTGACTTGGTATGAAGCTTTTACTGGTTCTATAGCAAGTTTGTCAACCTAAAGTTTTTAAAGATATTGAAGTTTTACATTTAAATATAAACGATTGGTATGCATACGGTACGTAGGTATATTTAAATACTTTAATTTTAAAATGAATATTTATTTTTTACTTGTAACTTGTGTTCTACTTTACAATTATGTGTAGTCATTTTATCAACATTTGGTGGAAAACGTACGTTGATGTAAAGTGTAGGTATATTTTAGTGAAAAATACTAATACATTGAGGTTATTTTATTTTATGCTATAAAGTATTAACAAAATAAGTAAACTAAACATTAAAATTAAAACTAAACTCTAACAACAATACTATTAACATTACGTTTGAAAAACCATACACGATATTGTCTTGTCTTAATATAAATGTTGTCTTGTGCACATTCAAATTGCAAATGCTTCTGCTTCTTTTAAATTTGCAGAGGTGCCCGGGATCTATGTTCAACCGTTTCAGAATAAAAAATGTTATGTAATAAAACCTTTTTATGTGGCTGTTAATGAGTTCCCGGGCGCCGCTTGCTGGCGGGGGATTACGGTGCTCGTAGCGATGGAACTCCTACGAATGTCACTTGAAACTCACGGAAGATCAGAATAGTTATTTAGTTATAAAAGGAAGCAAAGTTGTTTAACTTCTCGTGCTAATATTGATATGTGAGCAAGCGAAAGATTTCTAAATGGGTGTAGGGAGTGGTTCGAAAAGTGGAATCTTGATCCTTGCAAGGGTTTCAAGGTATAAACTTTGCTACTGAGTGTAACACGAAAATGTTCACTACACCAACGCTGCTAACGCGAGGCAAACACTAACTGTAAAATAATACAAATCGAATCCTAATGAATGTTAAAGAAAAGACGCTTACCACCTAGGCACTTTGCGTAAACTAGTTTTTACTGAAAAATCCCAGTTAAAATTAGTTTTCACCAATGCCCTAAGGAAAACTAGTTTTAACTACGGAAAACGCGTTATCACGTAAAACGGGTTTTTATGTTAACATATACATTACCTTGTTTCAAACACTTAATTATATGGTAGGGGTAACTGGAAACTGCAACGTTGCTTGATGACAAGCTAAATCTTGCCCTTCTAGGCAGAGATTTACCAGAAAAATGATTATATTTTATAGCGAAAAGAAATTTGACGAGTTTTGAAAATTTACGAGACAGGGATATTAACGCGTTACTAGGTATGTTTATTATTTATGCCCCAATGAATGCCATAATAATTAGGTACTATCTTGATGATAATCTTATTTCACCGAGTATCCAAGTAGAATCAGTAAACTTAGGTTAATCTGTTTAAAGTTCAGGGTTAAAACAATAACTTTCTTTTCCTAAAACTTACTCACGTACCTACGTATACGTACAAACCTAAAATGAAAGTATTTTTATTTCGCGCTCTATGTGATATTTGATACTACACATGCATCACCGTATTACAATATTTACTTATAAAATGTCTACTTTATCTTTCTATCATTTTCCTATGGCATCGCTGAATTAACCATTGACTTCGACATCTTTTCTTAAGTATATAGTTAAAATTATTCATTAATCAGAATATAACAGACAGTACCTTCAAAACCACCGAAGTTAGTATTTTTATCTCAGTCATTACAACAAGGTCAGAATAAGTAACAAAAATGGACTAACATAAACATTTAGTTTTGATAGTCCTAGTCATAGTCATTTATTCATAGAACAATATACATTGCGTTTGAATTTTACATTATATCACAATTACAATTTTATTAATAACAATTAAAAATTATAGTATTACAAATTTTCTAACATAATAACAAATTGAACAATAATTGGCTTATAATAAAATATAATTATTAATAATAATAAAGTATATGTCAATTGATCTAAATTAATTAATAACTATTATGTAAGAGAGAAAAAAAAAACTATTTAATAATACTACGAGTACGTTGTACTCTGAGCTGACAAAAACTCATCCACAGAATAGATATTTGCGGTACCCACCCTGCAGTCCCTGCACGGATATAATGGTCGTTCTTGTCTACGTGACAGCGTGATAAAACGGTATACGTCACTTCCTATCCCGTGGTGTTAAAAAATGACAGTTATTTATTTTATCATGTGGATAAAGCCATCCATACTACGCCCGCTGCACGCTGGTCGCTATTTATATTGATACACTTTTATTCATTTTCACCACACCAGCTCGGAAAGAATTACTTTGCACTTCAAAAACGAATAGCAAAGTTGCATTTTATCCACATGTGAGGCAAAGTAATCAAATGCAAATTTTGAGTTGTTTTCTTATATTTGCTGGTAGAATTGACTTTTAAATGATGACTTTGGATGATAAATATTTAATAACATTCATTTGGATTTGATTTGGTTTGATTTTGTTTGATATTTTACATTTAATATTTGCTTCGGGTTGGTGTGGTGAAAAATTTTGTGTTTCACTCGGGGGCAAATTTTGTTTAACCCTCGTCCTTTGAAACCCTCGCAACGCTCAAGATTCCATTTTTCGAACCACTCGCTACGCTCGTGGTTCAATTTTGGAACCTTTCGCTTGCTCGGGCATCAATATTAGCACGAGCGGTTAAACAACAACTTTGCCCCCTTGTAAAACAAATAACTATTCTATGTTCCTAAGGGCCACACAAAGAGTGTTCTTCAAAAGAAACCCTTACATGGTGCTTAAATCAAAGAGTAGCGAAAACAATAGGTACATCCATTGCTTCATCCATGTATCCCAATTTCCTTTATTACTAACCAAACCAAATATCTACCGGGACTAAACAAAAAGTTTAAGCACCGTATCAAACAGACCGCAAGGCCTATAATAGGTATTCGGAGAAAATTCCTAAACAAAACTGTGCTTAAAATGGACAAAGCCAACTAAATTTATTTACGTTTGACCTGAATTCGTATCAAGCGGTCGCGGTTTCGGCTAGGGATGGGCTTTGAAAGGTAAGTTCAGTTTAGATAGGTAGATACCTATGTGGAAAATGTATTAAAGTAGGTATATCTTTAACTATGAAGTTTTTTTTTGTGTTTTAACAGTATAAAACCAATAACACCTGCTTTCGTGTAGGTATTAGTAGAAAGCGTATAACTTGGTCTGCATATTTTATAGCATGGCCTGCCGGCGCATTGTGGATGGCTTTATCCATCTTTATCCACGTGATAAAAATAACTGTCACTTTTTAACAGCGTGGGATAGAAAGTGACGGACACCATTTTATCATGCTGTCACGTAGACAAGAACGACCATCATATCCGTGCTGTAAGGCGGTCGGTTCTTTATCATTTGTCACCATGGCTGTCACGTTCTAACAAATACGTAACCCGAAAGTGACGTATGGTGATTAAAATGCGACCATAATACCGCTTCTGATATGTAAGTATATTAAACTATTCCCAAAATTATAAATTGTTCAGTAGATACGAGTACACGCTCCCATTAAATATAGTTTATATATTAACATTTTCATGTATTTTTTATTCTATTTATATAATAAATCTTACAGATATCTTTATAGTTTACCAATGCGATAATCAATTTAACAAGGCAAACATAAAACCCTAGTTTTTCTAATTAGGTACTTTGGTTAAAGTGTTATGTGAATCTCGTATAGTATTGGTAGATACGTACAATCAGTTCCAGCACCAGCACAACACTAGTCGGCCCTACAGTTAAAGGTGGAATTATTTCAAATTTATGGACCACTTTGTTTCCTTTACAGGATACCCGCCCTTTGAAATTTATAAGTTGTTAAACCTTCGGCCTCTTTATTGAAAGTTGGTTTAATTTGTGCTGAATCTTGCACATGATTTATTTGGTGTTTTTTAAGGTTAAAGCATGGATATATAATTTATGTGGGTTTTAAGTGTACGTTCTAGCTGTACAAGGTTGGTCACGCTCTCTTTATCGCTCACGTAGTTATGTCACGAGCACAGACAAAACATCCTCTAGACTGAGCATAGTCGCGCTACCCCCTCTGCCACGCATACCGTAATTTTACTCGGAACGGACTAATCACGCACGGGCACGGGACTTCGCTCACCTCGTCCCGCGCACCCCCGCATTTTTGGCATCATCGGTTGCATGAAATAATTGCTCTAAACTCGGTCTAGAGGATTCCTAGTCTATGGTCACGAGAGTGACACGTTAGACGTTGAAGACTCATCCATACCATTTCTATTTCTATCAATCACTTCACCTTATCGACGCCTTCGCCGTTACAAGCACAAAAGCTGTCACTCGGACGCCACGTCACCCAAGTGTCAAAACTGAAATTGAACTTTATGCATATGCACGTAAGTCTATGTTGCTTTGTGCAATTAATCGGTCTTTGGCGTTGAACTTGCGGTGCGGGTATATCGGTCATTGGCGTCCAAAAGGTTAATATGCACCCTAGACTTTATTTTAAAACTGTAAAAATAGTGTACATGAATACGCTTAAGAGCCCTTCAACGTGCACACTAGCGCCACAGCTAAATAATCGTGGTTATTTAAATTTAACGAAATATATTGAAAAAAGGGGGCCGCTACGTACTGTATTGTGTATTTGAGTACCTTTTGAATACATCAAACTAGTTTTTGTGTTGCTGGTTTCGTCGATCTATGAACTCAAAACAAAAACGGCCGTTTTGACGAATCCAGCAACATAAAAACTAGTCAGATGTATTCAAAAGGTAAGATTATAATGAGCGAATCGAAGACCTTGAATTCTAGCTACGTGATATACACTGTATGATAAGCCGACCTCATGAATTTTCCCCATTTCCATATTACTCGCCCTCCGATAGAGATCGGACTAGTAACAAGCAGGTCAAACAATTAAGAAGGAACGGGTGCCGACAAATCACAACTAACGGCAGAAGTTAGGCGACTTTACACACGTTTGTAGTATTATGTCACGATTACAAGAATAGGCCTGAGTGGGTTTCCATTGTGAGCGTAAGGGCGGCAGTATCGGCTTATGTTCTTGAGTGTTGGCTATTTTGTACTGTCTTGTTAGTCTTTTTACGTCACCCTAGGCCCGTAAGTGGGATTTTCTCCCCGCTACGCTAGGAGAAATTGTCACTTCCTGGCCATGGCAAGACGTAAAACTTGAGACAAATCACGGGCGGTAATTCGTAAAGCCCCAGATCGTATTTATGGCCGGCCATATTTATGGCACAAATATCTGCGATCTCGAGCATTCACGAATTCACCGCCCTAGGTATGTAATGTACTATTGTTACTTTCCAGTGGGTTTGAAGATAGATATTTTCAATACCTACTTAACTGTTATCATTAGCAAGGTGTACATTTTAATTACTAAAATACTTGCCTATATATCATGCTTAGGACTATACTACGAGAATCGTATCCCCTTCGCCTATGGGTCCGGGGTCCCACGTCACAGCTCCGTGTTTAAACGGTCCCGTGAACTTGACTCGTAACTCGCCGCCGGGGCACGTACGGAACCCTAAATTTAAGGAAAACACTCCGATAACTCGCAAGCCGGTAAAACACACCGTTGTTTTAGATAAGAAGGTTTTGTTTTGGAAATCGAATACATTTTTCTTGTAAAGAATAAATCTTTTCGGATTATTTCGTCCGTGATTTTTTTTTTTGGACAAAGGTACTTTTTGGATAAAGGTAGGTACTTAACTATTTATTTTGTTCAGACTCTGAACTTCAGAGTTTAATACAAGGCACTTATTGCCATTTTGTGGTATTTTAGGGACATTATGTAATGCTGTAACCATTTTTAATAGTTTGACTACTTACCACTTATAAACTATAGACATAGATCACTCGATAGATTTGGTCCCAAAAATATTACCACCCAACTTGAACATACTTCGTTTTAAGCTTTTAGAAACATCTTTATAAAGACGTTTGACGACAAGCGTTTGGACTAATTGTTATATACGGAATAAAATCGGAAAAAAACTAAGCATTAGTAAGTATAACACTTTAAACTCTCGCGTTTTGTAGACATATTAAATTACATAAACATTAAACTTTAACGGGTAGCTGCAATTTCTTTGTCTACCCCGAACATTTTGATAAACTAATTTCGGGTAGTTTAGTGTTGTTTTATTAATATCTCCGTTGACATTTGTTGGGACGTCAGTCTTTCCGAGACCACAGCTGGTGCAACTCAGCTGAAACGTCGGAATTAAAGGTAAAAACAATGAAATTATATCGCGGTAGACCCGTTTGTGTACATTAGTAAGTAATTCAAAGTAATTAAATTCTGAACAAAATCATAGTGCACAGAAAATTATACGTTACGTTATGAACTACAAGTTACCAATACCGCAAACCCATAACTCCGGAATAGGTATACCTTCTGGGAAGACATTACCATGCACTTTCATGAACCTCGGCAGCGGTTACGGCAAATTTAATGGCGTGTGAATAATAAATTAACATTTCTCTTATCTAAATGCGCTCACTTCCTATGGGGCTATGCTTTAATTTTAAGGTGATCGTTAATACCTAACTAGGGGTTCAAGCCAGGTAATTTATTACCAGGCCGTTACTCAAAAAATGCAGTTAACTCGGCGTTTATATTACTCAATAAAACTAGTTGATCTACATAATCTATATAAGCTGTGTTCGGGTGATTCCGAAAAGTTCAGAATTTCCAATTCCAATGGACTTCAATGTGATGGAATTACGAGTGAGTTTCGAAATCAGCCGATGCCAGCCGTCGTTGTCAGAATTACCCAAATATACCTTATTTTACTTTATACCGAAGGGTAAAAAGCAATAACGATTAAAAGTAAGATGAAAATAAGAGACCAAGCTTATCCCAAGAGGCACTTCTGAAAGCTTTCAACTTAAAACTTTATTTCAATTTCAATCAACAGCCAAACTAAAAACTAATTAGATACTTCAAAAAATCGTTCATGCTTGGAAATCTTCTAGATGAAGTTACAATTTCTCGGTAACATCGATTTATTACTTTCAAAGGGCTTGGAAAGTTCAGTACAGACGCCTCACACAATGGTGCTGGAGTGATTGATGCGAGAACGCTTTTGTTCCTCTCAAAGCCTTTTGCAGTTCGAAATTGTTAGAAATTTAATTTTGATCTTAAAGCACTTCATGAGTTTCCTTTCGAATCGTTTTAATAATTAAAGTGATGTTAACTAGTTACAATTTTTCGAGTAGCTGCGTGTTAATAGATAGATTCATTATGGTAAGATTCCATTTCTAACCGCAGCTGCACTACCGGTACTGAACGCGTCGCTGTCATTGTCAATTTCCATAGTAAAATTGACAGTAGTACAGCTGTCGTTGGAAATCGAATGTTACCCTTTGTGTTCTGTACTTATAGTAAACTGTTCTTTTTTTAATTCCTGTAAAAAAAAAATATGAAAAGGTATGTAAACCAAATACAGTAAAATTTATAAAAATCAAAACGCGAAGTTAAATTAAAACTGAAAATAAAGTGCAGCTAAAATAGTTTCCCATTTTTCTACAATACTGACCTAAAATTTGCCTCGCCCGCTATTCAAATTGCCGACACTGGCTGTTTAGTAATTGGTAGGTGCAACGCGACATGGCAAAATTATGTTCCTGATAAATTTTAGCAGTTTTTATTTTCACAGGAGGTATGTTTTCGTTTTACCTTCCATTTGAAATTAGAGAGGCAGAGCTTGATTTATACATATTTTTAATACATTTAGAATATCGTCATGCAAGTTTGTTTTCAGTTACTTATATATATGTACCTACTTGTCGTTTTTCTTCCAAGTTTGGCAGCCTGTCAGTGCCTAAAACGAATTACGTTACAGCACCATATTTCGCAAATTTTACACGGCATCTATGCCAAACGTAACTTTCGTAAGATTATTAACTAAAAGCAAAGCTGTGTTACACTCCAGGATCACGTCGCGTATAAAACAAGCACGCGTTAAGAAATTTCGAGTGTTTTCTTAACAAAATCCTCATACTGCCTTTAGTATAAAGGAAGAAATTTCCTTTGAGACCGTTTTGTAATCTACAAGTTTGCTGCACTCCTTATGAGAATGTATTTTAGTCTGTGCGTTTTAATCTTTTAGTGTTCTTATATGGAGGTATTGTAGCGTGCACTGAGCACATTTTGTCCCCGCGAGCTCAGCGCATTCTTGCGAAATAAAAGGCTTTTCGTCGTGCTACCGCCTCCTATGCCTTGAGTGTTGTTTGAAGTTAATAAAATAACGCCTGTGTTGATAGATTTATGAAATATATTATTTGAAATAGCTACTTGTGTTGATAATAAAAATCATCATGTAACCTAACTTTCTTGTCTTCTCTGTAATTTGCGCTTGTTATAATCACTTATTTTAGTAAATTGATGTTTAGGAGTGAGGTTATTGAATGACATATGGTTTACGTAAGTAATAGGAATCTTTCTCTTCAGTCAGAAGGTTGTGTAGATAACTTTTCGCTGCTCGGCGATGCTCCTTGCCAAAAGTTTATTTTGCAACGTGTATAATATCTATTTAATGCTCCAATTATATTTATATTCAAAATTATCATTTAATAATAATAAAATACCAAAATAAACCATAACACTATCAACATAATCTACGTGTACACCCTGCGCCAATATAAAGTGTGAACACACGGAATCGCAGCTGTAAAACACACGCCCAGCGCTCGCTTGCTCCATTACGCGGACTAGCGACGCCATTACGTGCCAGAATAGCAGTTTTGTTGTCCCCAAGTGTACGGTCTCGCTATTCTGATGACAAATATGTAGGAAGTAGAGTTAGAGTATGTTTTTCGGGTTTTTGTTTGATTTATTAGGGTATTTTACAATCTTACAACGAGTTTCGTGAATGTTTTGGAGTGCGCTTTCAACCTTTTGTGGCGTAAAATGTGTTGTGACCGTGGTACTGAAGTCGTGCGCTGACCCGACCGAATAGTGTTACTTTGAGAATAGAATTCTTACCTTGCACAATAATAATGTCCCAACCGAAATGCACTGCAAAGGTTTCAAGTCTATTAAAATATACCACATGATAAATTTAATGAAAATAAAATAAAACAGTAGGAAGCTGGCGAAATTTACATGAATAATTCACATTATTTAAGAAAAACGTTCTCAATTGGGTTTTAGTATTGAAAATACATTCCAGACGTGTATTGTTGTCGCTAAAAAGAAGTGTATCAATAATTTTATCTACGGTATTACTTAGATTATAGTTATAGCCATCGGGACGTAGGCACGCCGTGTGCCAAGAATACTCGATGAGCTAAACTAGGCTAACAAGAGCATTTAATTAATTTTTAATTGATTCCAAAAGTTCTTGCTAAAATGGGTTTATTAAGGCGAACGATACAAACATGATCCAATTTAATTATTGATTTACTGAGAATGAGTATTTTAAATCCTAAATGATAAAAGGTGGACTGTACATTTATAAATGTGACCTATACTCTTTTAAATCCTGTGACAAATAATTGTGTAGGTACAGAATGTATTTTTAAGTTTAATGGTTAAATCGTGATACAACTTATTTTATAATGATTTTATTCCTCTAATGAAATATTTATGTAAAATATGGAAATAAAAATCTCAATAAAAATATGTCATCGAACCACTGTCGGCTCGATTCGGGAAATGAAATAGATAATCTATTAGATATCAAGAAGTTACGATATGGAGAATTTAAAGATATTTTTAAGATAGATATGTCAAATTTGACGTTTCCGCGATTCTGGAGGTCCTCTTGAACGATTTCGACAAGTTATGACTTAGATATCCAAGTCACATCTAGTCTAGTCTAGTCGATATCTAATGTAAATCTAGTTGCTCTCTATATCGTCTCTAGATCTTGTTATTATCTCGTTTCCCGAATTCTTGCACAGATTCATACAAACAATATTAAGAACCAAACAAAGTTTAATCTCTTTAATATCGTTCTAAAAATAACACCCCTTTGAGAACCATTTGGCAGTTTTCCAACTAAGGAACTGTGTAACACCGTGCATTAGCATAACGTTAAATTTAAAGTGAAGTGTAGAACGTTTCATTAAGCACGGGGAGATTTTGTGATGCAAGTCTCTGGAGCTACGTACCTAAACACACACTGCTCCATAGAGCAGCGTTTGCTCCATAGAGCAGTGTGTGTTTTACGTAATTTTTTTTTACGCCAAATAAATATTTTCTATTTCTATAAAAAAAGAATGGAATCATATTTTACATATGGATGCTGATAAGCAATAATGTGTCAACCCACATTATATTTCATATTTCATTTATTTGCGTAATCAGGTACATTACAATACACAGGTGTTATTTGTAAAGTAGGTGGTACATGATACCCTGTCAGGGCATTGCAAAAATCTCTTAAATACTGAATTTTAGGTACAAACGTCATGCATATAGGATTAATTTTTCAATAAGATGTCAACTCAAAAAATTGACGCTTAAAGTTGACATTTTATTGTAAAATGCATGTGGGATGACTCATTTTTGCTAAACACCATCCACATCTCCTCTGGCGGCAAACCAAAATTCTACTTCAGTTCAGGTAAGTACACGTAGTTAATGTAGCATATTGGAAAGTCTTTTTTTTGTTAGCCTATTTGAGTGTCTCACTGTTGGGAAAAGGCTCCTCCCCTGGTTCTCCATAAATCCCGAGCGCTTCTTCCGGCTAGTTGTTAGTAAGGCGTCAAACAGCCGTATTCGAACAATGAGATACGTCAAATATCTAGATATTGAAACGATATGGATTAGATATGTCAGTGTCAAACAAGTGTCAAAATTGACATTTCTTCAAACAAAAACGTCACTTTTGACACTGACATATCTATTCCATATCGTTTCAATTTCTAGTATTTGACGTATCTCATTGTTCGAATATGGCTGAAAGTCGTCCCGCCATCTCTGCCTCGCCCACGCTTCTTCGTAAAAAAATATACATAATCTTTTTCTGAACACTGAAACTGAAGAAACTGCTATTAAATATGTTACCCTATTTGTAAGTAAAATAATAAAAGAAAGTATAAAAACTACAATACATAAAGTTACGTGCGGCTAGAAGTACACTTGTAGGGAAAATAAATAGAAATTAAATGATAATTTATACAAATAAAATTTACAGTAAAAATGGTCCTATTTTCCCATACTAGTGCGTAAAATAGCACTTTTCGTGCGTATGTCAAAAGTTTAAAGGGCCATATGTACTGTAAAACGTTGTACGATACACGTGCGAATAGGTAATTCCTCTTTTCCGCACTTGTGTTGTAAATAACTATTACTTAAAAATACTTACGTAAATGGACTTTTTCTCATACGGTTTCTCCGTACACATGTGACGCAAGAATAGTACATTTCGATGCTAGTGCGGAAGGTATATGACATTTCCGCACGTGTATCGAACGACGTTTTTTAATACAGTTGCGAAAAAGTAAGAAAAACATTGTTAATCGTACACTAAACAAAAGTGGTAACAGTGACAGCTCGGTTAGACGTCGTCTTTAAGTATATTATATCTATGGGCGTTTGGCAGCTATTCCGTTCCATTCAGTTAACTTATTAAGAACGGAATTTTCAATATTGAATATTAAAAAATAAACGTGTTATAATGATGAAAAGGTAAGTAGTTAAATATGAAATATGTAATATTTTTCGTATTCTTACATTATACGGTAGGTTTTTATGCTGATTACGACGTTTAAAGGAAACTAATATTAACACTCATCAATAAGTAGTCGTGAATTGGAACAAGTATAAATTTAAAAAAATTGGAAAAGTAAAAAGCACTAGTTCGAGATAACCAACTTTCCGCACGCTAAACAGCTACGTAAAGTAGCACTTTTTGAGCAACTGTATTAAAAAAGTATGTTTCTCTTACCCCACCTTACATGGGTTTACCTTACCTTCACCTTACATTTCCTTGGGGTAATATTAGACACATCGTTAAACGATCAAATTCGTTTACGATTAACTAACAGTCGGAATCCGAATACCCGTGTCTTGGCCAAAAGGTAGCGGTGAACACAAAGCGAGAGGTATGTAAACGATTAGCGGTTGAACAATAAGTTTAAATTGCACAAGTGGGCAGGTAGGTACAAATATATGCGGACTTAGGACATTCCTTGCGTGTCTTTGGGGCACAAGGTATGGAAGGTAGCGGGATGTTTTTATGCTTACCTACAAAATTTGCTCGTTCCGAATATCTATGTAGTATACTTGAGTACGGAATAATTGTATCGCTGTTTTAAGTGTTTTGGAAAAAATGCACCACCAAATGGTACACCAATAGGTGTACCACCGAATAAATAGGTAATAAATTAATAATAATAACTCCACGGCCAACTTCGGCCACGGCCACTGCTGTCAACCGAATAAATAAGGTAATGCTGTATAGTTCGTTTTTTTTAGCATTAATTAAAAATTAAGAAACCACGAAAAAGCGTCTTACCTACTGTTCTTCATGCCTTAGCTTTAGCTCGACTATTGTTGGAATGTCGTTGAATATGAATATAAATGATCGTATTGTTGGATTGTTGGTCCTAGTGATAAACCTTCTCGCGTAGTATCGGGCATTCTTCATTGACGTATAAATCTGTGGACTGGCCTTACGGGCTCTAAAAAAGTTCAGCGGTGTGACTCACAAATTCCAGCCAATCGTGCAGTCTAACGTAACTAGTTACGAACAATAGCGCGCGCGATGCGAACTCGTCAACCAATCGCGCGCGTGATGCGAACTCGTCAACCAATCGCGTTGTAGCGGTGTCACACCACTGTACTGGCCCCTGTCATGCCTCATTATTATTGCCCGTAAGGCCAGTCCCTAGATATCTATGTTAATGGCATTCTTTCTTAACTCGCGCCACACAATGTACACAAACTTTTCCAATAAACGTTACGGCGACCGTGGTCAGCCTGCATTGTTACACATCCCTATCATTGATTTAAACCGGTTAAACCCTTTTTAATCTTTTAACCTTTTAACTGCCGGGCTCGTTGCGGGGTCCAATCTTTTTGTTACTCGTTTTATTGCAAGGGTGTTATTAATTGCAGGTAAGAATACTATGGGATATCTACGCGGGTAATGTATTAATAAATGGCAAAATTGTGGGAGGACTTTTAATTAGATCAAGAATATATTACCAACTAAATATGCGAGAATATTTTTGTAAAAATATTCATCGTAAACAAATAAGCAAATAGAGTATCAATTTCATTCGTGAAAATTACGCCAAGGTAACATGATAGCTTTCCAAAGAATAATCTTCTCGTAAAAACATTCATTTTCCGTAAAAGCGATAAGTGAATAGCGATTTGGCAATAATTTCTTAAGGCACCAGAAACTTATGTATGTAATTTGTAATTTTCTTCATGATTTACGAACATTTTTTTAATGTAGCAATTACAAATATAGTTAATGACGGAAGATTATCAAACTAGGTTTATTAGAGAGAGGTTTAAACAATTTTTTGCATCATCTTTATGTTACTCGCAATGCATTTAATACTTATTAATGAGAGAAGGGAGTGCTCCCGGTACGGATTTTCTATACAAATACCGGTACACTCGCCATACTAGCTCAGTACGGGGAGCATTCCCTAAGTTGTACTTACTGTAAACATTTCAAATTGAGATCCAATTTTATAATTTTATAACATTTTAAGGATCTAAAACCGCTTCCGCTTATAGTAAACATACCGCTTCAATTTATCCCCTGTACTCGCATATTCATTACAGTACCTAAACTTTTTTAGGGTTCCGTAGCTCAAAAGGAAAAAACGGAACCCTTATAGGATCACTCGTGCGGCTGTCTGTCCGTCTGCCACAGCCTATTTTCTCGGAAACTACTGGACCAATTAAGTTGAAATTTGGTACAGTCACCTGCAATAATATATTACACAACGAAGGCCGCATAAATATCTGACACGACCTTATTTGTAGAGCCATAAGAGCGTGTCACATATTTTTGCGGCCTTCGAAGAGTAACATATTATTGCAGGTGACTGTACTCATATATAAATTAGTGACCCAAAGATGAACATGTTTTTTATAATTTTAAAATACATAGGTTCGAAGTTATTCAAGAAAATAGCCAAAAATTACCATTCCCCCCTTTATCTCCGAAACTACTGGGTCTAAATTTTTTAAAAACTACACAAAATAGTTCTTTACCTATAGATGACAGGAAAACCTATTAGAAATGTGCAGTCAAGCGTGAGTCGGACTTAATGTACGGAACCCTTGGAACGCGAGTCCTACTCGCACTTTGCCGGTTTTTTTCTAATTCGTCACGGCACACCTGTGACCAGTGTCAAATATTTTTTTCGCTAACCGGTACGTAACTTGACACTGGCAACACTCACATATCAAAGCAGAAACCGTATAAAGTTTAAAAAAAATAAATAAAAAAAATTAATGCCAGCGACAGGTGCTATTGTTTGGCGTCAATGAACTATGTTGTAACCTCAATAACCTGTGACTAGGCAAAGGCATTTCTTTTATACTTGTAACTTTTCGTTCACATATTTCTTTTCAATGATTGGAGTCGACAGAGTCAATTTTTATGTTTTTGAAACGAAACTTATGAAATTATATCCGATTCCTACCTAATAATACGTAGATAAAAATGTAATCTTGTAGGTAATTCCTACCAAGAAATTGTCTAGAAGAATTTATAACATAGACCTACTTGAATGCACAACATATTTTTATTTAGGATATTTTATTTTTATACTTCTGTTACAGTAACATAACGAATTTCAAGACAGATAAACATATCGAAGAAAATGTCTTTGGTACCGAAATTTAAATGAAAAAAACCCGTGTAGGCAGTAGGTGTTTAAGAAAGTTCATATTATTATGTGCATAAAGTAAACAAACAACTTACTTTTGAATGTTATAGCAGTTTTTATGATTTTTGAATGGCGTTGGATACTTTATTAAGATGAAACTTTTATTATAATTTCCTGTGAAATAAACTTGACTTTTATGATATCCAAAACACTTACATATATTAAAGTAAAGCGAGTACTTTGAAAGTTATTTGCCATTTTATAATGACTGGTTCAGAATTTTTTAAGGTACATTCTTATTGCATCCGTAAACCAAGGAGAGTATTCAGAAGCATGAAACGTGACTGTTATAAAATACTCAGATATGTAATTCAACATTATTTAGCGTAGGTACCTATCGCGTTTGCAAACACGCGTGCAAAATAAATTGAATTAAAATTTACCGATTTTTGTATATACCCTTATTCTCAAACGTACTTTTGCAGTTTGGAGATGTTATTGAACACGTATTGAAATAATATATGCTCGTTCACTCTACATATAGTGTAACTACATTTATGTAGTTACACTATAGAGTACATACATACATTTATGTATACATTTATGTAAAACTCGACATGTTTTTATTCAACCTGAGTTGTACTACATTGGCGGTGTATTTTCAGAATATGGCCTTATGGCTGGTACTATAGTATTCTAGATCTTGCACACTCCTTGTATATTTTATGCTGGCCGTGTAGCCACTCCGCTATTCTAGAACTATTACTTAGGCGCGGTCGCAGTTTGAATATTCGTGTAGCAATCAGGAAAGTGGTTCAACTCACAACAGGCGCGAGTCATGAAACAAATATATGTAACGTACCTGATGTATGATGTATGTTACTGTAACCGATTTCAAAAATGCCTAAAGTTATGAAAATATAAATAGAAATAGTTTATTCGTGGCATTAAAAATAGGTAACAGACAAAAGAGAAAGAGGAACAAAAATAAAAAAATACACTTATCATTACAACACATATCATTACATAACAGAACAAGTAAATAAACACATGTATGTATGTTATGTACACATGACAATATATGTATAAAATATGTGAACTTATATTTTTAGATAAAGAAAGTCAATATATTTCTAGACCACTTCAAATGAGTAGTCTAATATTTGTAAGCTATTAACTAGCATACACTTTTTAAGGATTTTACAACACTATAGTAACAGATTAACACCTTTAGAATCTTTTGAGACAGGCCCTAGTACCTATGTACATTCAACTAGGTTCGTTAAATCATGAAAGCTTATGATGGACGTTACTATTGTATTAGTAAATTGAAGTCTGTTTTCCCTAAGTACTTAAATCCAGCAAAACACTCTCATGATTGGAGGACCTTATTTCGTTGCAATAAAGCTTATGAATGGTCAATAAATTTTGTCAACGATGGAACGTTAGACGCTACGTAAATAACCACTGCGATTTGACACGCTTTCCGCAGCTTTTGTACGATGACCAAGTCAAACAGGAACTCGACTCAGAACACCTATTGAGAATATGAATACGTAGGAACTCGTTGAAATATTAGAACAAAAGGCTAAATAAACAACACCATTAGAATACAAGAGAAAGCTTTAGAAATAAATCTCAGAAATCGTTTATGTCCGTGACACTTAGTAATAAGTGCCTGAACTGCTTGTAATGTTCTAATGTTCAATCTCCAGAAGAAAGGGCTTTGAACACTTCAGAAATATTTAGATAAATAAACCAAAATTAACATAAATAATCTAAATGCTTGACACCATCCTAATATTCATAACCTTCAATTTCAATTTATTTATTGACTCACAAACTGACAAGTAGTATAATTGGGCTGTCAGAAACTACTAAGCTATTTACCCTAGGTATAAGTTATTAAGCTAAATACATGAAAGACGATATTACCTATACGAGGTGTCAATGAAGCAGCCTTGCTAAAAGCCGCTGATAACCACGTAGTTGTTGTGCTACAGTCAGCAGCAGACGTTGCTAAGCGGGCAAGGTGTTCAAAATTACCTTGACACGCTCTTATTCTCTTAACAATAAAGTCGCTTCAAGATCAATTTGAACCTGGCTCGCTTAGCAAATTCTGCTGCTCACTGTACGATTCTAAATCTCTAATATTTTGACAGGCAGATTACGCCACATTATTTACGGCGCGGCGGCAGCTATTAGAAATGGAAAAGATAAGTCTGGACGCAATAATTATGCTCGACGAATGCGACAGAAACCTAGTGTGAACGCGCCCTCAGAATCTAAAACAGTGTGAGGGCCCGATCCGGATTTTGAAATAGACATCTATTAGACATCACCAAGATACAATAACGATATGTTTAAGATCTAACTGTCAAAATCTATTAGACATCTTTTAGACATCACCAAGATACAATAACGATATGTTTAAGATCTAACCTGTCAAATTTGACATTTGCGCGATTCTGGAGATACTCTTGAACGATTTCCACAGGATATGACTTAGAGATCTAATTCACATCTAATAGATATCTTACTCTATCTAACGTAAAAATAACATTGGTTGCCCGAATTGCGCTGCAAAAGAGATCTAGTTGATATCTAAACTATAACGTATCTAGAATGGATCTAGTATGTGTCGTCTCTTGTGAATATCTTGAAGTTCGAATACGGCAGACAGTGCGAGACTCTCGTGAGCTTTGTGGAACGTGGTGGAACTAAGTGGTTACACGCACTGGGCACGTGCCGCGAAGCTGCCCGAATTTTCCGTGTTATTGGACTAGGCCGAGCGAGTGTTGAGAACTCAACGACGCATACGGTTACCCGTTTCATCGGACACATTTTATAAAATATATAAAAGTGGTTTTGATACGATCTTATAAGCAAAATTTAAATGCATTTCGATTGTATTTAATAATATAATTAACTGTAGGATTTTAGTGAAATATCATGTAGATAAAAAATTACCTACCTACTTACTTAAAAATTTTGCTTGTGTGGGGTATTACTAAGTACTTACCTTTTTATTTCTTATGGGCGTAAGATATTGGTTAAAAATATTTCTTTTTTTATTAACTTTATTTACTACTTTTTGTTTCGCAACCATTTCCGACGTGTATCAAACAAAATGACGCGTTGCAACGTGACGACCGGATTTGTGCGGCTTACTTCCGGCACCGTGTTCTGAACACGCAAGTTGTTGCCGATATTTCCGGTTTCGAAATACCTTGAAACGCGGATTTGTGTTCGAAATTATTAAATTCTTTCGGTGACAAAAATTTTACCAGTCAAAAGCGTTATGTGTAGAATTTTCACATGTTCCACGTTTATCATACGCTAGCTTATGCCCGAGACTTCATCTGTGTGGAATTAGTTATAGCAGTTAGTTAAGTATAGCGCCTGGATAAAATATAATGGCAATGATTTTGAGCATAATAATATGGTTATTGCGTACACCAATTAACAAGCAATTCATTCATTTTCTCTTTTCCATCCCCCTTTTCACCCTCTTTAGGGAAGACTTCCGACATAAAAACTATCCTATGTCCTTCCCCGGGCCGGAATTCAAACTATCTATATACCAAATTTAAACTAAATTGTTTCAGCGGTTTAAGCGTGAAGAGATAACAGACAGACAGGCGGACAGACACACTTTCACATTTATAATAGTAGTATGGATAGTATGGATTATATATTTATTATCATTGATTTACCTACTGCCTAAAAAATACAATCTGATTCCAGTTATTTTAGGCTATAACCGGATTCATTACCCGGATAACCCGGACACGTATAATCCATTTGCAGTGACGCGCCGATAATGGAGTTACCCGGTAAAATACGGTCGCCGTTAAATAGTAAATGCGCAAGATTGTGCTATCGATAGAAAGACCCACGTGCCGTTACTAGTTAGACTAACTAGTTTCTAAATCTTATCTGCCAAATAAATGCAATACAATATACTAATAAAAGACACCTCTTAAAATACATAAGAAGGCTCAAAGATACTCAAAGTTCAATGGAGTGAGTTATGCTAGTAATTTTCTTGCGCGATGGAATTAAAGACAGAGTGATCGCAGGAGAACCAAAATCGTCAAAGTGGCTGGATACATTTTTCGCAGGGCTGTCAGCCATTGACAGGCGTGGCTCACTCCGTGATTTCGTCGCTTTGCTATAGGTAGCTAAAAGTACATCCGTTCGGCCCCAATTTTGGGGAAAGCCATACGCCGCGCGTGGCGCTGTCGCCACCTAGCGGCCATGTCTGTGCTGATCGCAACAGACGCGTTTTGTTAGAGAGTGAGTCTTCTGTACCTAGTACTATTATTTATTCTGTGCCATTGACAAAATTGTTTGAGTGGTGATCTCCTACTGATGTAAACGCAACAAAGGAAGTTAAGATTGCAGGGA
This sequence comes from Cydia fagiglandana, assembly GCF_963556715.1. Lineage (NCBI taxonomy): Eukaryota > Metazoa > Arthropoda > Insecta > Lepidoptera > Tortricidae > Cydia > Cydia fagiglandana. The sequence goes on along the minus strand of NC_085938.1, from coordinate 8,457,060 downwards.
GCTGTTGGATCAAGCAATTGGGCAATGTACGACTAGTTAATGAAGATCGTTTTGGCGAGGCCTAATATTGGATGTATTTCAGCTACTATGATGAATCAGATCTGCTGTTTGAGAATTTGTACTAAATTGTCTAGACAATTGTCGTTATCCTAATAGTCTATTTACTGTCCGTCTTTGGAAGTTCTGTCACACTTATGCAACTTTAGCCAAACATTTATTTAGCTTGAGCTGTCTATTTTGATTTACCAACATAAAAAATAACAACATATAAATGTCAAGGTTGGAAATTTAATTATACATATGCTGTAGGTATTTCTATACTTCCAAAAATAATGATATAACCAGCAATCATATCTATAGGTGTCCCGGAATCCAGGACAATTTACACTTCGATGGCTACTAAAAATCGCGAGCAACGAAAATGCCGGCATTCACCGAGCGCATTTAATGACAACTGAATTAAAACAAAAGGTAAAAAAAAATACCATGAAGACATAGACAAAATATATAAAAAGCAGGTATAAATTACATAATAAAACTTTATTACTCGTATATTAGTCCTCGACAATAGGTACGGAGTGAATAAGGTACCTATCCGAAATGAATATTGCTCATATCAATATATATTCTAATAATATTAAAAACAAAAATCTATACATTTCCTACTTTTTTTGCCTCACCCTTCTCGTTGTTTTAAAACGTGTAATAGTTCCCTTTCCCTGTCACTATATCTAAGTTTATCTTAGCCACGAGCCAAAATATGACAATAAAATATATGTATCTGTCGGCATAGAGGCAAAATCGGATGACGTGCAGTCAGTCAAGCATGAACCGTGATAGCGGTGAACGATAAAACTAATAGAGTTTTGGATTAACACTCGTGTCGAGCTAGATACTGCGGATACTGCGGCTTCGCCTGGTTGGTTAGCGTTTGGTTTGTGATAATAAGCATCCGGTTTTAGTAATGTAACATTAACAAATACATTTTGATGTTATAATCAATTAGCTAGTGGTTAAAGGCTTTTATGTGTAGGCAGGCGTGGCTCACTCCGCGATTTCGTCGCGTCGCTACAAGTACATGCGGACAACACCAGTATTGGTGTCTAGCTCTAGTAGTTGCCACGCACCGCTACGGAACGGAAGCCTGCTCGCGCTTGCGCCACCTTGCGGTCATATCTGTCGTAATAGTCAAGTTTTGTTAGAGAGTGAACCTTCTGTACCTAAATAGTACTATTATTTATTCTGTGGTGTAGGTACAAAATATTTGAGTATATATAAAAAATATTTGAGAATATATATTTGAGTGATTGATCGCGGAATAGTTTGTTTACTGTTATTATATGAATATTGTGTTCCGAATTATACGTGGAAACTGTGGAAATGACATGACCAGATTTTATTTCGGTATAAGTAAGATGCATTTATTTTCGCAAAATGCTTGCCTTTAAACTTGCATTTCATATTTATTTTAACCATAACCGTATAATACCTATTTTATGCTTACGTTTGTACCTGTATCAAATGTAAAATGTAAGTTCTATCACAGATTTATTCTCCCTTATCTCGGCGCGCGCGCACAGTGTTGCGTTTGTTTACTGCGGCTACCAAATACGATAGTAGAGGTGGGTTTCCATTAGGGTTCCTTGTATTTGTATATAGCCTGGTATTGTAAGATACAAAATCAGTATTGCGTGTATCCTGAATGACTTTGGTAAATCTAAACCTTAGTAAATGACCTCGTGGAGTATCCAATTTTATCCTTGATGCTGTAAAGGGGCCTACTGATTACCAGTTCGCCGGACGAAATCAGCCTATCAGTTAAACGCAAAATTTAACAGGTCCGAACAACTGATAGGCTGATATCGTCCGGCGAACTGGTAGGTAATCTGTGGGCCTCTTAAATAAAATATAACGCCTTTCAAAAAGTCATTTCAAGATTTAAAACTGCTAGACTGATAGAATGTAGCCTGTTATGCAATAAATCTGATCTGAACTAAATGCACTGAGAGAAAAATCATCACCAGGAATTAAAAAACAGTTCTGTACTGGGGGAAAAAATGAAGTTTTAGTAATAATTATGGACGTTTCACTATTTCTGTAAAGTTTATTTATTTCTACAAACAGCTCAGTAATCCCAAATATAATTTCAACAAACAGATAATAGAAATTGCAAGAACTACTAGAAATTGCAAAAGTCAATTTGTTCCTATTAGTTAACTCTCCTTGTCCCCGGATTAAGTTTATTTTTGTAATTCTAAGTGTTTTTGATGTACTTTTCTCTCAGTGTGTATTCATACATACATAGGTAGGTAATTATTGCCAAACTGCGGTAGACAATGCCGTCCAGAATCTAAATACCTACATGGTTATGTTACCTGCCTAATACATACCGTGAACGCTGCAGTCGTTTATTAATGCAGTTAGTTTTTGCACAATTCTTACTTATCACATACAACTTAATCTTGTGTCATAAGAAATATAACTAGAATTCTAGCCTATATCCCGTTGAACGACAAAGTGCACGCACCCTCAAGATATTCTCGCGATACACAGTAGCTCTGAGTCACAGCAGTGCTAGTACTATGTTATTTTAGTTTCTGTACACATACATTTTCTACAGCTAATAAATATGCCGAGTGAGATTCTCTCCGATGTATATAAAAGTCCCTAAGCCAACCAGTCAGCTTTTACTACAAAGCCACCAACCACAAAATATTATTATTGGCAAATGAAGGGTTGGACAAAATGAACAAAAAAAATAAGTTCATAATCGCGTAGTTGTATTATAATTTCACATTTTTATGGGTATTAAGACAACTTCTTTGTTTTAAAGTTGCAAAGAGATTTCTATCCTTATACCATGGAAAAAATATCCTTATACCGTGCAAAACAAAAGAACATTTATTTCTTGGTCTTGTGCCAATCTAATCCAATTCCTTATTGCAGACGTTATGTGGCTCCTCTCTCAAACTAAATATATCCTTAGTATCTCACTAAGAGGCAATAAGAGTCTTGAATATTTCTAGAAATTACAACACAAACAAATCTGTTTCCGCTTGTCATTTCCACGTTTCCGGCCTACGTGAAAATTGCTGGTATAAAAATAACAAAGAATTTCCGCTGAACTCGCGCTTCTAGCGGATTCCGAAGCCGGCAACTTTGCTAACAATGCGTGTCACAGTCAAAGCGTGCCAGTATGTATGGCCATAACGTTATTATGACAGAGAGGAATCACTGCTTTTACGGTAGAAAATTGTAACCAGACTAAGTTACAATTTTAGCTAGACCAAGCAAGAAAAAACAGGCACTAGGTATCTTTTAATTCTTTTAGGTGGAGGTGCAGGTTTTGTGGGTTTAGGTTTTAGGTTGGTGGTGATGGAGGTGGTTTTTTAGAAGTTTTTTTTTGGAAATCGAGGGGGAGGCCGTATCCCAGCAGTGACACCGTATAGGCTTATTAATAATAAATAGGTATATTTTTCCTATGGCTTTTCTTTTTATTTATGACTAGTTGTATGTCCCCGTATTATGTTGTATCTACTTAGTTGTGAGCCATTTGGGTTTTTCAACTTTAATTTTATTTGAAATATCAGTACTTAAAAACAGCTTTTATGATTAAAAACTAGTGTGAAGGCGTGGTCACGCACTTTTAAATCATTTAATTATGATTATATTAGGCGATTAAATGGTCACAAGATAAGCCTAATTGGCTGGGCGTCCCAAAATAGGTAAGCCGGTCGGCATCGCAAATCAATTTCAGTTACGTCAATTTTTATCTGAAGTAAGACAGACTTATACAGGTAATGTTGTATAAAATCTCGATGCTAAGTGATATTCATTGCTTGTAACTGTACTTACTAAGTATTACAATTTCAGTATGGCGCTAGAGGCGAATGTTACGTTAATACGTTTAATACGTACGAAACCTTAGACTGTAAAACGAACTCATGTATCATATCTTCTTATGAGTTCAACCGTTATTTAGATACATATATTATTATCAACGTTATGAACACAAGATTATTTGGTTGTCGTGTCTCGTCGATAGCTTTCTGGTCTTGTCAGTTCTCGTTAAAGTGACTTCGCTGTTCCCAGTTATGACAGTCCATATTTTACAGTATGTAGGTACATACCATTGAAATAAATACGTTACAAGTATGTACCCGTCACATCGTTTCTCTTTGACTGTAATGTGGATCCCGATTTTTTCCATTGGAATACATTCTTGGAAATGCGCCAAGAATATTATGTGAATTAAGGTTTTTATGCTCAACGTATTGAAAGAGGCTTCACAACTACGGCAGACTGAGCAATTATATATGTAAATTTTGCTGTCTTATTTTAACATTTATGTATCTTACAGACACTCTATATGTACCTGAAAAATAATGAATAAAATATATTTTTATAAATATGCTTAAAAAATTAAACAGGTATAGTCTCGCTCCGTGATTGTTGAGCCATTTAGGGTTCTAGCTAAATTGGCCATCCATAGCTTAAGTATTGAACAACCAATTTAGCTAGGGCCCTAAATAGTTTTTGCCTGTCTCACTCTGAATTTAACAACTTACGGTCTATTTTGTACCTATGCTAAAATGGCGTAAAGCCTGTCAGTCTAATTTCCAAATGCTATGAGCTATGTAGGTAAATGTTTGGTACTAGTACTGGTAATAATATTATTTGAACTTTTGTAGTATTCTTAACTTGCTAATTTTGCGCCTCAATGCTCACCGTATTCCACAAAAAATGTCTCTTAGTATTACTTAGCGGGACACTAATTAAACATTTCTAGACAAGATACCCACAGCCTCAGTTAATTTTGACCGAATTAATTCCTTTAATTCGTAACTTACCCGAGCTCATTAATAAAAGTTAATTAAGTTCGCATTAAACACGTCAGGTCGGATTAAACGGACGTCACTTAAAGGAATTAATTGGGATTTGCGGGATTACAGGAAATACCTTTAAAGTGCGGGTTGTACGGGGGGTGAATGCGTTGCAAGCCGCAGCAGCGCTGCCATACTGCCATTAAATGTTTGCGGGAACTTAATAAGTAGGTATGTCTACTCTAAAATCTTAATAGACCTTAGTAGACCTAAGTTACTTTTTCTTTCAAGTATTAATTAGTATTTTAATCTAAATAGTAAAACTAAACAAAATCTTTAATCATCTTAGCTAATTCGGATAGGAGTTACGAGCATATTTTAGACATTAGTGTTGAACAAAAGCGTCTCTACATGATTGCATATTACCTAGTATCGCGAAATTTTATTCACGGCCCGATTCGGGAAACGAATTAAAGATTCACTAGATATGAAATAGTAAAGATATGTGACGTTCCACGGCAAAAGGTACCATTTCCCCGGCTGAACATTGGAGCGGCGTTAATAATAGCATAAGCGCCAGCTGCTATAAGATACCTTTTGTCGTGAAACGTCACATATCTTTACTATTTCATATCTAGTGAATCTCTAATTCATTTCCCGAATCGCGCCGCCACGCCGCCAGTCGTCAGCTGCGAAAGATGAAAACGATGAAAATCTATGAAATGAAACGAGTGCCAACAAATCGATTATTTTCGTTAAACATTTCATCTGTGTATTTTAAAGATATACAACTAGGTACTATAATACGCTGAAATGGATATTACCATATGACAGAAAATAAAAACGATCCACATACGTACTCCCTCCACAACATTTCATCTCGTAGATTTTCACATATCACTCAGCGACCTCAGCGTAAAAAGCTCAAGTTGAGAAAGATGTTGCTTAAATTGGTAAATAGTCTAATGTAGGTAGGTACACTACCTAGTTTGTGTCAAACAGCACCTGTTACCTCTATAGCAATCATGTTATACTTATTCAAATAATATTATCTAATATTACATATAAATTATTATAAACAAACTTATTAAGCTTGTAAAAAAATTATACCTACGTTATTCCTACTTCTACACATATTGAAACATTTTTACTATTACTACTTTATTGTTACCGTTAAATAAAAATAAATGATTAAGTATTTTAAAACACAATTTATTTTCCAATTCAAACAAAACAATTTCACGTGTCACATCAAACACGAGTAAAAATAACAAAATATAAACAACTGAATATCGGATTTATTTATAAACACTACCCTCCACTGAACACGATACTTTACTTCTAATTTACACGATATTAATCCGTATTTCAACGTCGTATGGCAAAAGAAACTGTTCACCAAAACTTTGTTTATCTAAGTTTAATTTTGTGTCCGATCAAGCGAAAACCAGTCTTAAAAGAAAACTGATAGAGATTGTGCCGACTGGTCATAAAACTTGGTTTTTCGGTAGCCAAAGTTCAGACAGGAGTTTGTAAAATATTTTCAATCCTGAATTCTAAAAGGTATGCCCGGTGCACGCGTCAACTGTCTTGGCTTTTCGGGACACGTGACACATTTTTTAACTTTTGAAAATACTAACTTACTTTTGTTTGTATTTTATATTTTGACCTAACTGAGCAAAGATCTACCTGTAAGTAGGTATATTTTTGTATGATACTTATACCTGAACACATCATTGTGACATATCATTATGTATTCTGATTGAATTAAAAGACTGTTAACCTTCATGAGTCTTTAATTTAATCGGAATACATAATGCAGGCAAGGCAGATTATACGTTTAAACTCTAAATGAGAATCCTTTTGTGTGCCCAAATGAATCAAGCAGCGCGAACATTTTATTTAAAAATAACAAAAGCTTAACAAAGGACTAAAAATATGATAAAGCGAAGTTTGCTCCATAAATGCTTAATTTCTTAACGAACACGGCAATGCCCTGCTCTTCATAGCGCGTGGCGAATTGGCGTCCGTGCTACATCCGTTCTGAGATGGGACTATGTACGGTCAGCCAAGAAAGTGGTTTTCGACTCTATCAATCAGATGATGATAGAGTCGAAAAGTGTTAGACCAGTTTCTTGGCTGACTGTACACAGCGGGAAGAAGTTGATAACTCGAGACGAGATATTGTATTGAAATTTTTTTTAATTATAATAAAAATACATAAAGTTCAAATTTCTTAAATTTTTTCCCCGCCATTTATCAACTTTTTCCCGCCGATATTTATTATGATGTTATAGAGTTAGCTAGTGATATCGCCGATTGTGTCACATGGCCGTCACATTTACTACTTAAAAAACTGTTTTAGATATCTGTTTGATACGGATATATGGTCTTCGTTAGTTTCATGTCATTTTGAAGTAGTAAGTACTTACACAGCAAATCGATCGAGATTCGATTATTTGCGTATCCTCGATACCAAATCTTGTTGGTCAATAAACGGGGCATGTTTATACATTCCACCTTAGAGTAAATATTGCCATTTCCTTTATACCTGATAACCGCACTTTATGAAATGATAGAATTGGACTGGAGGTAGAAAAAATATGTGTACTCTAGTGATAACCAAATGAATACCTTAAGTAGATAACCTTTTTTGCCAGTATATATTAATAGTACATTACTACAGAGGCCGGGACGAAAGGGGTTGCCGGCCGAAGACATATAGACGGCCGAGCGAAGCGAGGCCGGATAGGTCTGAGCGCGGGCAACCCCATTTCCCGCCGAGGTATGTATAGTGCTTTTCTCAAACATGCAATGAAATAAATAAAATAAAAAATCCACGAAACCCAAGTTTTGTTTATAGAAAAAACTAAAAGTAAACTACACCCAAAATATGTATAACCAACACGTACCTATATCATTATCATTATCACGCGTATGTTTTACACGAGTCGTGTATTTTTACTAGGTACCCGTATATTTTCATGTATCTTTGATTTTTTCGCCTTGTATCCGTCTGACTATCGTTTTCGTCACATAAGTTTACATAGCCTTTAATGTTGATATCATGTTTCACATACATCGTTGCTTTATGCATGGAGTAAATAAGTATAATTTCCACAGTGTTGACGAATTTGTAGTTACATTCATTTAAAATATGCTACAAAACTGTTTCTAATAAACTGTAAGCCATTTTTCTTAGTTTCTCAAATAATAAAATTGCCATAAGCAACCATATACATACTTCGTCTTTGACTTGGCGGCAGAGGCAGCAAGTTATTTAAAATCAGTTCTGCTTACGCTGCCAATTCCAACACCTACGATTACAATTAATTTCATTATTTCGTCGGAACTCATATTAAAGTAAAAAAATCAACAACGCACCATAAATCCAATAAAACAGAATGAAATTTTTCAACTTTACCTCCATAACAATTTAAAAAAATAACTACGCGTGTTTGAGTAGACCTTTTACCGCTAACGTTTAGATGAAATATTTTAAATGTTTTTATTTGTGTACTTAAATTTATAATTTAAAATTATAAAATTTGGTTAATAATGTATTATTTATTAAGTTCATGTTGATTTTATACAAATAAAACTGCAAATTATAGCAAACATTGTTTTTTGTTTTTTTTTATAGGCGTAGTGGCAGTGTCATTACGAACCATAAAGCCAATACTGCCTCTAGTTTTTTTTTTAATGGATGAATGCCACGATGCTGTGTCACAAATATCTGTGAAATGAAAATTAAAAAAGAGGACTTTGCCGGCCTAGGCCTGCAAGTTTTGTATGAAATTCCATTAAATACCTTTTGTCCTAGCCGCACCTGAAACGTCATACTTCGCAGCCTATTATAAGGAACATAACATCAATATTTCATTGCATGTTTGAGAAAATATTTTTTCTGCCTTGGAGTAGTGTACTGTTGAATAAAGTCCTATCTTATTTTATCAGGTGTCGTGGTTACGGCAGTAAGTATATCTAGGCATAATGAAAGGTGTCATGTTATTATATAATTTAAAAAAATGCGGGCAGTAAAAAATATGCTAACAAAAATATACACGCGTATTCGGGAAACGAAATAATCACAAGATCTAGAGACGATACAGAGATCAACTAGATTTACATTAGATATCGACTAGATGTGATTTGGTCATAACTTGTCGCAATCGTACAAGAGGACCTCCAGAATCGCAGAAACGTCAAATGTGACATATCTTACAAATATCTTTACATTATCCATATCGTAACTTGTTGAGGTCTAGTAGAGATCTAATTCATTTCCCGAATCAAGCCGATATTCTCCATTACCTTTAGGCTAAATGGAGAATCAAGATCACTTCACATGTGGTGCGACCAAATTAAATAAGTGGTTGTTTTAAGTCAATACAGTCACTCAAAATGCGACATATTCTTTACAATACTTTATGTTTATAGGTAATTTATACCCAGAAACCTGATAACATAAAGTACAAATTTCTCCTAATATGTAACATATATCTTTGATATCAAGTAATGGTAAACGAATAGTGATTATAAGCGGATATAGTGTTGTAACAGAGGTGCGCGCGTGTGTTTACATTGTGGTTTAGTAGTAATGTAACATCCGGTGAAACACTCGAACCCGTCAAAATGCGGTTTGTAAGAACATCTGTATATTATTGACACGGACATTATTGCCGCATTAAGCAAGTTGATAGTAACACATGTAACGAGTTTTAGTGATCATACAATTATCGACTGTGCTAGTCGGTTTACAGACGATAATTTTGTGTAATAACATCATAAGAAAACATTGATGAAAAACCGGGCAAGTGCGAGTCGGACTCGCGCACGCGTACCATAATGCAAAAAAAAAACAAAAAAAAAGCAAAAAAAAAAACGGTCACCCATCCAAGTACAGACCACTCCCGACGTTGCTTAACTTTGGTCAAAAATCACGTTTGTTGTATGGGAGCCCCATTTAAATCTTTATTTTATCCTGTTTTTAGTATTTGTTGTTATAGCGGCAACAGAAATACATCATCTGTGAAAATTTCAACTGTCTAGCTATCACGGTTCGTGAGATACAGCCTGGTGACAGACAGACGGACGGACGGACGGACGGACGGACAGCGAAGTCTTAGTAATAGGGTTCCATTTTACGCTTTGGGTACGGAACCCTAAAAATGGCATATGTTTCCATGGAAATCTGTCCACAATGTGACACTTTTTCGTGGATCGTGGTGCATGGTGTTCATCAATTTGTAAGACGTTATCACGTCAAAAGGATTAGATTGAATTTTTATTTTGTAAATTACATATTTCAATTGTCACTAAATAGTATTTCAGATCCTTTACCAATTATTGAAAGAAAATACTGCTCACAAGAAGTTGATTTACCTTAAGTCTGGATTTACTTAAATCGCTATCCAAAATTCTTATTTCAGCAATAGTCTGATTAGTTGTTACAACAGCAATTAAATGCTAAAATAAATTTTAAATATACAAGCTGGCAATATGGCATAACCTACATACAAGCTGGCAAAAACATCAAAAATATAACTGCATTAAAAAATAACAATGCTTCTTTTTATAATACAATTTCACTCATGGATACGAGTAAGCAGTGGGTATAATTAAAATATGATTGAGAAATAATAAAGACTTAGCATGAATATATTTTTTACATCTAACCACAGAAAATCACCGCAGCATATATAAATGAATCTTCAAGTATCCCTCGGGCTTAAAAGGAAAACTATTAAAAAGAAATCCGCTTACCAGCTTACGTCGTAATCAATTCTTGAGTGCCCTCCAAATATGGGGTCTATTACAACATCTGCTACTATTCCGAACGAATTCTTGTAGTCTCGGTTTGTATAAAAATAAGCTTTACCTCTGTGTGATAAGGATATCGGAATGGCAAATGTATGAAGGTAGAGAACACATGCTAATCTAAATATGTCATATTTATAGTCTAAACGATTGCGGCGTTATGAATGTTTAATATTGGATATTAATAGTAGTTTGCAATGCTTGTACAGAAATACCAAAACAGCGAGATATAGTAATTCAGAAAGTAATCATAAACCAATATTAAAGATAGGTACCTGTTAGTTTTGGAGATTTTTTATTAATTTGAACTTTTAGGGCTGAAACGACCTAGAAATATTTACATATCACCTTTTCAGTTTTGTTTCTTTTTAAAAATAAAGGAATGTCTCATTTAAGTAAAAGGAGCCAACTTAAGTAAATATTTAAGGTTGTTTGAGCCTTTTGGGCTATTTAAATAAAACAAGTAACTAAAAAAATATACCATTCTTTTAATGGTGAAAATGTACAAGGTTCGTTTATAATAAGTCTAGGACACGCGCGTTAGCTATGGTGGTTAGATTGAAAGAGAGAGATGAGAGTGGTCCGCAGCCTGGGGATGCGTCTTATAGGCGAAACATTGGCGCTAGCATCGCGCTTTCTGGTTGGCCGCTGATCTCGCCGTACATGTTGGCATCTTGGGCTGCATTTCCACACATCATTGGTTGGTTCGAAGCTGGCTGGGTTGCCAGAGCGCTAACAAAGGTAGTTTCTCTCCAGGGCCCGACATATATTTCCACACTGTATAAGAACATGATCATTGCTGCACATAGCTAGGTTGTACCCGGGTAAACTTACGGCCCGAATCTAACTTTAAGATACGTCAGTTACTCGTAATAGATCTAGAAAAGATATGGATTAGATATGTCAGTGTCAAATGTGACGTTTGTTCAAACAAAAACATCACTTTTGACACTGACACATCTAATCCATATAGTTTCGAGATCTATTAATTGACGTAACTTAAAGTTCGAATAGGGCAGTTAAGTTTAATCAACCTTCTAACATTACCCGTAACATATATATCCTCATATTGCCTGAATTATTGCACTACACTGATAAATTTAGTGTTCAAAAACAAGGTTTTCGCGTTACGGTTGAAAAACATTTCCAGGAGCTCCAGGCGTTTCCAATTGAATCCGCTCTCAAATAGCAATCATAGGACACAATAGTTTTATTAGCCCCGACTCTAATCCCGCTAACTGTTAGTTACAGGATAACGGCAAATAGATGGAACTTCCGCAATAGAATGCTCCTCGGAAAAATACCATTGTTAGAAGTTTTCGAGGGCTTGTACAGACTTGATCAACTATCTTTCATTGATGTCCTACAATTGTTCACTTATCTCGATATTTTGCTATGTAGTAAATACACAATAAAATTAAACTTGTATTTTAATTAATATTCGATAATATTACACAAATACCGTGTATTAGGTCCCCATGACACAAGTCATAAATATTAAGCTTACTGTTGGACTAGGTCGATATAATATGTTACTGTAAAAACCCGTTGTGAAAATTTTACTGCGATTCGAACCGGAAACCTTAAATCTTAAACTCACTGAGAAGTATTTGTCACAGTATAATTGTTCTTCATATAGACACATACGATATGTGTCTATATGAACCACATATCATATAGACACATAGTACAGTCAGCATTATAAGTAGCGTATCAGACTACGCCTCAAAAGTATCTACTATTCTCTAATAACTTAACGGAAAGAGATATGTCAGACTTTTATAAGTTTGACTATACTATCCAAATTGGCGGCATTGTCGTGTAAATAGGTTGTGGTTCATGAATAATTACATATTTTACATAAAACATTTTAGTAATACTCGCAATATTATAGGACAATTTTACATAGATCCACCTAGTCCGACTGTAAGCTCAATAAGGCTTGTGTTGTGGATACTAGACGACGTTATATATAATATACACATATAAATATTACTTAAGTATAGGTATAAATAGAAAACATCCATAACTCATGTACAAATATTTGGTATGAACACACAAATTAATGCCCTTACCAGGATTCGAACCCGGGACCTCCTGTTTCGTAGGCAGGGTCACTACCGACTAGGCTAGGAGGCCGATACTAGGCTAAGAGGCCGTTACTAGGCTAGGAGGCCGTTAAAGTAAATCCTAACTGATATTTACTATCACTGTCAGTAGGTAATCAGACAATATTTAACAATCTATCGAAATTATAGAAAAACTGTTTAGGTGATATATTATGGGGTTTTCATTCGATGCCTGTCAATGTTAAAAATAAAACCCAATAAGCCTTCCAGTTCAGGACAGACAAAACCAATATGTGTGCGTGCACGGTGCATAGGGGGAAATGCAATTAATTTTATCACAAAAGCGCCGTTCGGCATCCGACTTAGAGGGAGCAAGAATAGTTCCGTACGTCTTTCATACAGCTGTAACTTGCAAACCTCGTTCAGTAGATACAATGCGATAATATACACTTACCCCTTAACTATATCCTTAATACGGGATAAAAATCGTAGATATATGTACTTTTTTATGAGCCAATATGTATGTACAAATAAGGAAAGGAATTGTTTCGTTTCCGTTCACCTATCTATTCTATGAATATCTTTCCTTTTGTAAAAATATAGTACGTAATAAATACATATTATATGTATGTAAAATCTTTGGTAATACACAAAAGTAGACCTCAAGAATTTCATCGTTCTAAAATATAAGAAGCTATGCTACAAAAGATAGTGTGTGTTAAACCTTCACGCTAATGTTTACATATGATTTGTAAACTTGGCCTTAACTACATAACAATAAAGTGCAGAATTCCGTGTACCACCCCAACTTGTGTTAGAAGTATTGGTGAACAGGTGTATCTTTATTGCTACGAATTCGGTATAAATGGAATTAAAGTTCCTTAGATCGTAGAAATTCTCCTTCGATTTGAAATAAATGATAACAAAGCAACGTTCAAGAAAATATTGTTACAGGAAAACTGGAATTTATTGGAAATCTATTGTTCCGAAGACGCCATCTGCTTGTGAAAGTTCATTTCAGGTATATTCATTTTACAACATGTAAAATACATTAAAATAAAAAGAGAGTTAATGATCTGCATTTTAATTTTATTTTTTATTGGTGTTGTGATTCAGTTTACCAAACAAAAACAAATAAAATAATTTCAGCATTTTTCCTAGAACTTTCAGATTTAATAAATTTGATGAATTTGAATAGGACAGATGAAGAAAAAAATTGTTTAATTTTTATTTATTTTCTCCGTTTACTATTAATACCAATAACTGGGTAGATTTTACGTTTAAGGATCCGTAGTAAAAACCAAGTTCAATATAAACCTTACTAGAGCCCGCCTAATCCGGGTCCTTGTGGATCCCAGTATTGGTGTTATCCTTACCGCTTACCAATAGCAGGCGAGCTAACCGTTGAAATAGTAAATGATGCGCGCTTTCCGCTTAAATACAATTTTTATAGATGAAGAGATCACAGTTACACTGGTTCTGTAATAAAATAACGAGCAGTGGTAATAAATGGTCAGGACAAAGGGTCTACAATTAAGTAAGTAGAACATTGTCAAGTCCCCATAATCCCGGGCCTACCTGCGGCCCTGACCTCTGGTCTCGACTTCGAAATAAGCTTCAATGTTGATGTAAGCTTAAGAGTTTCCATTACAGTTTTTAAGGGTTATTTAATTTTATATTATTATTACTTACTACTCAATTTAATTAATTAATTTATTTTTTTATTTAATGTTATATTATTATTACTTGACTTATCTTATTAACGACAAATAACAACTTATTGTTATTTGTAATTGGTGAGCGTAGCCTGTAGAGTAGGTCAGGCAGGTATATTAAAATTATCATTGTGGGTGTAGAGATCGGCACAGCGATTGTGTTATTTTTGTTTTTAATTGTGATATTCACAAGTTTTAAAAAGTTAAATTTGAAGTACCTAACATTTTAATAGCATAAGTAGGACAATAATTTGATTCACGTGGAATTTTTATTATATCATCATCATCATAGGCCTTTTCATCTATATCAGACGATTTATGGTGTAACACCGTTTTTGATGGCTGAATCGACCGATGCGAGATCGACATTTTATTATATAGGACCGACATAAAGCTAAATAATATTTAATGAAGTAAGTAAAAGAAGGGAATAATATAGCAAAAGTAGAATAAGTCATTATTTTAAAAGATTGTCGGACTAAACGTATTAAAACTACTGAAAACTATAAGTTATTACTTCGACCATAACTGGTTCACTTAAAATCTACAGTAAATGAAAATAAAGTTTGCGGTCGTATTTTAACCGCAGAAGCCTGCGAGAGGTCATGAGAAATTTAATAAGAGGGCCAGCGTTGAGAGGACGGCTTTATGCAAATGTGAGTACCTATAAACGGTTTTTACAATACGTTGCGGATACGACACGATCGACAGTCTGCCGTATTCGAACTTCAAGATATTCACAAGAGACGACACGTACTAGATCCATTCTAGATACGTTATAGCAGTTATAGTTTAGATATCAACTAGTTCTCTTTTGCAGCGCAATTCGGGCAACCAATGTCACTTTTACGTTAGATAGAGTAAGATATCTATTAGATGTGAATTGGATCTCTAAGTCATAACCTGTGGAAATCGTTCAAGAGTAAGCGCTCCAGAATCGCGCAAATGTCAAATTTGACAGGTTAGATCTTAAACATATCGTGATAAGATAACGATTGGTGATGTCTAAAATATATCTAATAGATGTCTATTTCAAAATCCGAATCGGGGCCGTGTTTGCTGCTACCATGAACCATCTGTGATCAGAAGTGGTTTTGTGGTGGCAAAAGCAAACCCGCAGAGTAACCCAAAAATAATTTTGCTTACATTAAGATAAAAAAACGTTTAATTAATCAGAGAAGTAAGTAGATAAGTATAAAGGGATCCACGTTGCGGCAATACGGAAATATGAGGAGGGCGAAGTTTTCCAGATTTAGTGGCTTCAATATTTAGGGGATTACTCCCACTGTGGAAGGAGTGAGCTTCTGTATAATGTCAAAGGCTTTTGTAAATGAGCTGTTATATCTTTACATTTTTTAATGTTTTTAACATATCTAACGTTTTTAACCCTGAATCCTTTATAGGTAGGTACATTACATCTAGTCTGTGACTAAAGGGGCCCACTGATTACCAGTCCGCCTGCAGTCTCTGGCCTTATCGGGCGACCTGCCGTCCTAGACCAATAACGTCCACAAACATAAGCGATTATTGCCGGCCGGCAATGGTCTGCTGCCACCTCTGCGACTACAGACGAGTCGTCATTTTCCCACCGTACGGCCGCCTGCCGGCAATAGTCTGATATAATTTTGACAGATCCCTACAAATTGACAGTTCGCCGGACGATGTTAGCCTGTCAGTTAACCGCAGCAGGCCACACATTAACAGTTCTATTTCAGATTTTGGACTGACGGCTATTCGGACTACGGCTCGTCGATTCCGGTCAGCGTCGACAGATATCTGCCGGACAGTCCGTGGCCTGCAGGCCAATTTACACACACATTATCAGATAGCCGGCCGGTGGCCTGTTGGCCGTCATCTGTTGTCAGTCGAGAGCCTTCAGTTTCGTGTTTTTCAACTAGTTTAATTTTTTCCTCAAAATGGACTGTCGACGTCAAAGATAATGTTTACACTTTTGGACCTTATTCCTTTGTAATAAGGCAAAAAATGTAAACCTATATTTTACTACTACAGTGAAACCTGGTTAATTGGTTACTTGGATAAATGGAAAACCTCAATAGTTGCAACCAAAGCTCTGGTTCTGGTCCTTTGGAACCAAAGGTCCTCTATAATTGAAATTATGAAACTTTTTTAGTTATTTTATTAGTTACATGAAATTTGATTTTGATGTTTTTCTTATGTTTGCCTCCGTAATTAAACAGATTGCATAAAGTAGTTACCTACTCTATAATTGTAACAGTTCCATTGTTTGGTCCTATTTATTATTTCTACTAGTAAAATAGGATGTACTTTAAATATTAATTTATTTCATTATTTTATACTTTATTGCACAAAACAAGTTAAAGGTACAAAAGGTGGACTTAATGTTTTAAGTTATTCTTTACCAGTCAATTACTGGCCCAACCAGAAACTATTTTACAAGCTTTTATTACCTAACTGTCGCCGTGTGGTGGCCGGCTTTAGAATAGCGCCAACCTTCACATAGGATAGGGTGTCGTACGAGGCGACTAAGTCCACAAACGAAGTAAGAAGCTATTTTGTCACAGGGGAGATGGTCCTCTTAGCATTGATTTGCAATCCATCTAGGAGAAGGATACTCCAAAATAAAACCCGGAATGGAGTTTCCGTAAGGCGCGAGTAGGGTCCAACCTGAAATATGCGGCAGATTCCTGCAGCTGACCTGTCTCCACACGTATTGGCTCGCCTTTCCTGTGGCATAAGACAATGAAGCCGAGAGGGTAATGCAGGTGCTGGGCATCCCTGCATTTCCTTAATTCCGTCCCAGGCGGTGTAATGTATGTTACACCATAAATCGTCTGCAATAGACGTAAAGGCCAATGATGATTACCTAACTGACTTTCAAATCTGAGAAGGATGAAGGTTATCAATAGGGAATATTACGCGAAACTCTGCGTAGGGGGCGCCAAACCGTTACAGAAACGAAATACTACCAGAAAAAGGTGACGAAGTGGATTACTATATCTGGTGATGTACGTAATTTTTTTGTTTGATTTCTTGTAAATTATAAAAATCTATTACAAGGTATCAAACAAAAAAATCACTCGTAAACCGCCCAAGTGGACCTAATATTATGTAGAAAAGGTTTTAAAGAGTAGAATGAATAAAACAAAAACATAACAGTAAAGTATTTTCATTTCTTTCAATTTGGTATACAAAGATAGCACCTAAATAAGAGCCGGTGTAAGTAAAAGTAGGTTGAATCCACCGCTTGCAGCTTCTAACTCCATATCCTTTTTTTGTAATAATAGTCACATAGTAGGAGAATTGCAGGTAGGTAATATCGCCACGCCACGCCACGCTCTGTAACGCCGAACACAGTTTGCTCCAGATATTCTTTTAACTTAAAACGGAATGAATTAATGTTGTCATAATTCGGATCCAACTTGTAGCTGAAGAATTTCAGGCATAGATCTTCTCTCTTGTCTAAGCAGGTACTTCGGTTAGGTTAGGTGAGGTATCTCCATACTTGCGCTAGTGTTCCTACCACGTGTCTTTATAGCGTACTTTATAGAATCAAATCGCACAATTTTTGCAGAATGTCAGTCATGAAAAAAATCAGAATTGTGATATTATGTTTTCGATTTCCTTATAAAGGTATTTTTCATAGCTAGTCTTTTCATTGCTAGCTGCCGTGAACGCCAACGATGGTATACCTCCCGGCGTTATCTTGAGAACTATTAAAATTTTAACCAGTGTTTTAGGTAATATTGGGAGGCTAATTTCCCTATTTGAATCTTTGAATGCTTGCTCCTTTTTTTCTCGGTTACACTTCCAGCAATCAATAATCATGTCTGTATTTTCGAATATATAAGCCACGCAAATACAATATGTCACATTTAAAATTAATAGAGAAAAAATAAGGTTTATGTTATGTTATGTTATGTTCTCTTTACGACATTTATTTTTGACTGACAGTAAACAACAGTTGCGAGGTAACAACATGATAAATAAAGAAAAGTCTTGACAAACTAGATACATGTAACCTTCGCATTGTTGTATTCAGGCCTTAAAATTGTATAAATTTTATACTGACATCTGGTGACGTAGTTTGCACATTCGGAATAATTTTATTTCAATTTGACAGAAGCCCTACCGTATTTAAGATTAATAAGGTCTACTGGCCGTAAATTGTGTATGAAATTACAAGCAAATATCAGCCTCAAAGAATTAAGTATTGGATCCGTGATGTTCGAAGACAAAAAGTCGTATGCTTATATTGCTTATTAGGGACTATGAACTCTTAAGTATTAGGAATAAAATAGAATTTACTAATGCTGTAACGTGTGTCGATCGCCGGCCGGCTACCTCATGGTGTGTGTTTGACTGAACTCGAGGCCACGGACTGTCCGGCGGATAACTGTCGGCGCTGACTGGAATCGTCAGGCGGCCACACACGATCAGTTCGTGTAAGTCGTCAGGCCGAAAACTGACAGAAAACTGTTAGTGTGTGGCCTTTTGCGGTCAACTGACAGGCTGATATCGTCCGGCGGACTGGTAATCAGTGGGCCCCTTAAGTCTACTTTTTAGAATGCAGTTAATGCAGTTCGACGCACCGAGATATGCAAAAAATAGCCCTTTGTAAAAAAAATACTTTATATTTAACACCTTAGATAAAATCGAGTACCACATATACAGAGATACAATTAAACTTGTAGGTTTTAATAATAATAAAAATCTTTATATCCCTTGAAGTTGTGAATACAAAAAAAATAGGTAAGTACCTACGAGTACAATACTAGTTAATAGACGGCAATACGCGTATGGTAGAAAAAATGCAAGCTTTACGATTATAGTATTCGCTTACCACCTAGCGCGTCATATTTATACGTGGAATTTATAAAAAAAGTATAAAAAGTACGTGCGTTAGATTTTAAAATTGTCATGTAGTTGGAACCGGAACAACTTTTAGCGCAAAATTTAGTGGTACGTACGAGTTTTGATTACAATGTCAATACATTTCCATTTTGTTTGCGAATCACGTTGCAGTTTGGAGAGCTCGTAAATTTATGCATCGAAACAAAAAGTGCACGCGTACGAGCATCACAATGTAACTAATGAACATGAATACGCAGGTCAAAACATTCATTTTCGCGTCCCGACAATCTATTCTGCTAAATGAGGTCAATTTTTGTTTGCTAGTTGTTTAAAGAAAGGACATGCATATTATTAGCTTTTAAAGAAAAAAATTGTAAGTTAGAAATGTAAAGTCCTGTGATTATTCCTGTGTCTAAAGGATAGGTTCTGTTTAGTACTACCTACTTATTTCCTTAGCAACTTAAACATGAACTGTTGCTTTAATAATACAATATCAATTTAATACTAAATTTTTTATGATTAAATTGTTCGAACATAGCAAACAATAATTTTCCGCGTATAAAACCCAAACAATAAAAGTTAATATATTCCAAGTCACGTATTACGAAATTGTACGAGCATAATAACAAAAACCCGCATTGAATCGCGACTTATTAGATAAAATCAACAACTTGCGTCTCTATTGTTTTCTTGCAAATAAAAAAGGACGAACGAACATCACGAAGGCTCCGTGTTCAAAAGTTAACCGAATTTACATTTTAAATGCGAATCAATTTTCGAACCTTTTGTCCCGTTCGTTTGACCGGATAAAATTTACTCAATTCAAAGCGAGTGAGATTCAGGAGAGTTTCTGTCGAGTAGGATTTTTATAATAGCTTTGTCGTTTGCTGAGTTATCAGATACCTGGGGAAATAATTCCAAGAGCTACCCCACTACACGATTCTACCGCATTTATCGATTGCCGAATTTACCGAAAAAATATTGGTATTTTAACGGTTAAATGAATTTTGATGTTAGAGACTTGACTCGTACTTATTTCATCTTAATTTTTACAGAAAAATAATTTTCAATTACAGATTCAACTGCACAGGTATTTCAGTGTAAAGCAGATAATTAAAGAATAAAAATGTATCTTCACTGCAAATTATTAAGTAATAAAACTAGCAGTACCGCGCGACACGTCTGGTCGACTTTGGAGCAAGTGCTGCGCAGCGAGCGACAGTACGCGGCGCTCGGGCATCGTGACCGCTGCTCATGCACTGTTTAGTGTTTGAAAATGGAAACCTAGTTTCTTCGAAACCTGTCGCGTGAGTAACTAAAAATACATGAGTTAACCCGTCAAATTAATTTAATGTTAGTATAATTCACGACAGTTTGCCTAAATTCGAAACTATTAGCAATGTCACGTTAATGTTATTTCTATAAAATAAATAATCCTAAAAGAAATGTTACTTTAGTAGTAGTCTCATTTTAGTTTCTTTTCAAATGGGTACAAATCCTATAAGGTGTATTCGGGTAATACCGAATGTCGGATGATTCCGAAATTCAGATGAAAATCACCCTTAATTCCATCATAATAAAAGTCTCATTTCGGAATTATCCGACAGTTTTCGACATTCGGAATTACCCGAGTATATAAACCTTATGCTATACTCTATGCTTATTCGAGAAAAATTCTTGTAACCGTAGTAAAGGTGAGCATTTATTCAGTCAATTATGCGTACGAAGGTGGTTTTAATTTAGAGAATAACATAAACGCAGAACATACACGTATGGGCTTAATACGTGTTGGTACCTAAAGGAGTGTGTTGACTAACTTAATGTAGCCTCACGGATTTTTTTTTCTACAGCCAATGTTCTTGAAAATTCAAGATCTTTATGTTTTATTTTGCGCAGGAGGTTAGTGGATGAAATTGCGCAATATTTG
Organism: Cydia fagiglandana; assembly: GCF_963556715.1. NCBI lineage: Eukaryota > Metazoa > Arthropoda > Insecta > Lepidoptera > Tortricidae > Cydia > Cydia fagiglandana. The sequence continues at coordinate 8,435,873 of NC_085938.1, read as the reverse complement.
TATAATATTAAAGTTCCATGGTGTTAAGTGTGAGTATGATGAAATGGTACACTGAAACTGAATATATACACCTCACAAACGCCATCAAAACAACTGAGGGTCCATATCTTTATAGGTACAAGAAGTGCATGAAAATAAATAGGGTGGTCCTATCGCAAAGCAAATTTGAACAAAGGATTTGTAAATGTTACATATATCTAGAAGTTCTACTAATTTTCAGTATGACCTAATTACCTACTACCGGAAAAAAAATGTAGATTGATGAATGGCAAATACCGATTGCAGAGAACGTGTTATGGATTATGAATTTTTTTTTGAAATAAATGATTATTGAATTGAATTGATGCGCTTACAACGTTTATGAAACAAATGCCTTCATGCACACACATGCTTATAAAGGTGAGGGTGCTTTATCTGTAATTACGATCGTTTTATCAAACATCATTAAGGAGATAATTCAACATGACAGTCTTCATTTGCGGTTTGGGACCCATCCCACACCTTATGCCTTTCAGCCATAATGCGAGTTACAACATCAAATATAAGTTTATTACCTGTGTGAACGCCTCTCAGCGCCGACACACGTTTGATCGAGTTATGCATTATTAATGAACCCCGGCAAGTAATTACAGGGCTGTGATTTATCGTCTGACTTTTATTTAGTCCAGAGATTGAGATGTCGACTGATTGTGTCACGCTGTAATTTCAATGTTGAAAAATAATACACCTACCTAATAATAATAACGAAAAATATTACTAATGGGTGATGTTAAACCTTTATTATCAAACCTTTTGATCATGTAATAAATAGAATATTCGCCTATATATCTGAGCCCTAGAAAACTCTTATTTGTAGCCACAAGTAGATTTTCTCCCATTTCTAAGCTGGTTATAAAATTAGTCGAAAGGTCTCGTACCCATTAACATTTAGTATTCAGTTTTACTGTTGATTTACATACAGAAGTAATAGATTATTTGATAATATTTTGTACTAGGAACCCGCCCCGATTCGCACGGGTTAACAAATTATACACCTAAACCTTCCTTAAGAATTACTCTATTGATAGGTGAAAACCGCATGAAAATCCGTTCAGTAGTTTTCGAATTTATCGCAAACAAACACACAAACAGACAGACGCGGCGGGGGACTTTGTTTTATAAGATTTAGTGATTACCTACCGCTTCGTAATTTTGTTTCAACGGTAATCGATTTTCAAGTTATATTATTGAATTATTCGATTCCATGAAAATATTTTACGCGCCATTCCGTCAACAGGTTTCCAATAGGCAGCCTATTAAAATGTCTCTCATGCGTTTCCCAAGTTCCATCAATAATTAATTAAAATATTAATTAATTTTCTGGACCCGGCCGTCGTGGTTTGGAATATCGAGTGGATATTTTTGTATGGCGACGTCATTAATTTGGACATTTAACGATAGAAATATGTTCATAAACTTGTAGGTGACATTTTCCTTTGTTGTTTTTCGAAAATATACGTAGCGAAGTACCTACTTAGGTATTACTATTTTGTAGACTGAATGGTCAAATTCCAACACTTCTTATGAGTGCATATTTTTTGTAAACTTTATCACTTTGTTTTTTTATTATTTCTCATTTTAGCCGAAAAATGAACCTTCGTCATCTTTCTCCATATCGCAAATAAACCTATCGACTGCAGGATATTGGGTTTCTCTGCGTGGGCAAACTTCGCATATTTCGATAAAGAGGCCGTTCGTTGAAAATAACACATCACATAACTAGGAAGAATAGAGGAAGCTAAGTAGGGGAGACCGAGGTGAGTTGTGACAGAGGAGAGTTGTGACATTCGTTTTTTTCGAATCTAATAACTGTTAGTGAACTAACAAACGCGCGCTATTGCGACCTAGTTTTTAGTTAATAGATTCCAAAAAATCGACAATGTCACAACTCTCCTCGGTCTCCCCTAATACAGTACGAGTACCTATAAGTTATTTAGGACGAACGTTTACCACCAGTATAATATTATTAAATTGCCAGTTATACTCGTAAATAACTTACTTTTGTGACACTGACGGCGTTGCTCACAATGAGATTCAAAGTGACTACAGAATCTTTCTATGAGTATTATACACTATGTATAGGGATTGCAATCCGGACTGGTTTTGAATCCGGCCGGATCCGGCCGGATTTTGGCCTCAATCCGGCGGATCCGGCCGGATCCGGCCGGATTGGTATTGCGGATAAAAAATTCATCAAGTCACGTATTTTATCATGTTTTAGCGTTATATGCGAAGTTAAGGATATTTTTTAATGGATTAATAAAACGGGTGTCTTAACAGGAGACCTATTAGGCTCTCCGAAACATGTCGCGCGAGTGACTAAAAACAAGTGAGTCTAAACCGTAAATTATTCAATGTTAGTATGTCTCACAACAGTTTAATTCGATGACGGCTGTTTTAAGTTTCAAAAATCAACGTTTTCATTACTTAATGAACGGCGAGCCACAAATAAAATCTTTTTCTCTTAAAATATCTATAGCCCAACCCACATTTCCAACAAAAAGGTGCTCTCAATTCAACCATTTTAGTTTTAGCAAACAAAATCAATAAACGTGTATACCTTTACAAGTACATTTAGTAGCATAATAATAACAAAATAACATATAAATAATAATAATAAATAAATATTATAGGACATTTTTACACAAATTGACTTGGACAACTGAAGAAAGCTTGTGTTGTTGGTACTCAGACAACGATATATAATATACAAATACTTAAAATTAAATACATAGAAAGCAACCATGTCTCAGGAACAAATATCTGTGCTCATCACACAAATAATTGTCCTTACCGGGATTCGAAAACCCAGGATCGCGGCTCCACAGGCAGGATCACTACCCACTGGCTAGGTCAGACCGGTCGTCAAAAGTCAACATATATTTCTCTATTTAATTTTATAAATATTTATTCATTATATTTTAAATGCAGGTAACACTTATTATAAGTGGGCTAAAATGGTTTGTACAAAATAAAACGAAAGAACATGTACATTAAATTACAATGTAACAACACAATAAATTGAATATAAACCAATCCAGTACTTACGGTGCACGGAAATCTCACGACACATATTTCGTCGGCTAGAAGACTGGCGTCAACTAACAAACAAGTTGTTGTGTTGCTGTTTGCGAGCGAGAAAATTCGAATACTGGCGAGAACTTTTATTTTAGCAGTGTTTTAAGCTGTTATTTTATATTTTAGCGCTTTGATTCACTTTACCGGATCCGGTCCCGGATCCGGTGAATTTTGCCGGATCCGGTATCATGAAAAATGTGCCGGATCCGGCCGGATTACCGGATCCGCCGGGCCGGATTGCAATCCCTAACTATGTAGGAGGGTTTCAACTTTTGGTTGAAAACGTCACATATAAACTTTTTAACCTTTTCTAACTTTTTGCAACATACTGCGGCTTCATCCCCGATTACCATCCTTACCTAGCGTATAATGAATACTGAACATTAGACGGAAGCCCTCTTAACACGAGCCATTAGGGCGCCGCCACACGGTATCGCCGCGTCATCGCACCAAACACGCTCATTAAACGCTTTAAACGCACATTTTATCCGCAATAAAGGCTTCCACACGCGTACGATTGCCCTTACGGAGTTTATAAATGTACTTGTTAAAGAGTCGGATAGTGGTCGTAAATTACTTTTATTTGGAGGAGTGCTCATTTCTCCATACAAACGTACTCGACTGTTTCCTCCGTGGGTTTTGATGCTAGAGCAATGATTTTTCCAACACATATTAACATTGTCAATATCTGTGTCGGACCGTTTTGCTTTTTTTTATATTTTTGTTTTTTAAGGCGCTATAGCCCTTCAAAAATGGCCAAAATGGCCTCATTGACTATGCCGCAATGAGGGGCGTAGTATTCAAAACTGATATCAATTAGCCAAAAAAAAAAAAACGGTCCGACATAGATAATTTCATAATCATTTAGATTTCCAAATTTGGTTACGATTGATTAAGTTTTGGAGGAGGAAACACTGTAGGGTGGAGCGAAATAATTTTTTTTGGATTTTGGTTTTCTAATAGTGACAAAAAGTTGCCTTTAGGGTTTAAGGTAAGAAGTTATTATGACGACTTTACTATCAAAAGGGAGTAAGTGCCTCCGCAAGGTCAATGAACTTTTGTATGAAAAATGTTTATCCTGTATATAGCACCAACTTTGTTTAAGGATTATTTGGATTTAAAATGACAAATTTAGTTTTTTTACTTATTAGTTATTCTTTTTTATTTAAAGTTATTATTTTAGGTGAATAAAAAGTTCTCTCAGGCATTCACTTCTATAGTAATTATTGATTATACCAGTAGTCAAATATGGGTCGTATTCACTGCAATGACGTATATTTGAAATATAGACAAATTGACCCAGTAGAGGTAAAAATGTATGTTTTATGTCTTCATTATATCAGCGATGAAAGTGAATCCATGCTATTGCAAAATATCAATACCAATTTGACGAAATTTCCTGTGAATTCCAGTTTTCTATCTGATGATTAAGCGGAGGAGGGATACATATCGCTTTGGCCTTAAATATTGATTATAATATTATAAATACACAATTATATTTTTTTAAATATTATTTTTCTGAATTTTTTATATAAGATGATTATTTTTGTTTCAGAAGACACTTAGTTTGTCGTTGTATATACTTTTATTGTAATTAATCACGTTTAATAGGTAACTTGTCGTCCTGAAGTGGGTTATACGGTGAGAAGAGTGTAGTCTTCAAATATATTGCAAAACTTTTTATGAAGTCAAAATAAAAGAAAAAACTCTTTTAACACCTAAATGTATTCCAATTTACATATTTATCTAAAATAATAACCTTTTAAAAACAAAGGAAAACAATATTTAAGACATACGTATGAGAGTAAAAGTTGCTTGCACTCAGGTAGTGTTCGTGGTTTCTTCTTAGGTATTTGAAACCATTTATTATGGTTTATTTAACTGGAAAATGGATAATATCGAAGAAGGAAAACATATTTTTATGATATACAATAATCAATACATACACATCATGTTTTATTTTTTTATTTCGGTTATTTTCACTTAAGCGATGTTGATGCTGCCCGTATGGATTTTCAAGGCCCATTTCATCAAGCAATAATTTTTTTTTATAAATTGGTACTTATATTTTAAATAAATATTTGTTTACTTAGGTGCTTACAATAACTGTATAATTAAATATTTAGGCAGGAAATAAAGCTTTATATCATTTTTGATGGTTACACACGTGTCACGTTTTTCCACTTCTTTAAATATTTTGAAGGCGATGCGGAGGCACAAGATGACGTCATAAAAAAATATAAAAAATCACACAATATACTCTCACCCTAAGATAACTTTTCCGCACTATTAGAATTGAATCTACGAAAAAAAAATTTTTTCCATACAAGCGCGCTCCACCCTAGGAAACAGTCGAGTACGAAACCTCGATTTTTAAGATTTTTACGCAGGATTTTTGGCTTTGTCCTTATCGCACTAGTTTTAGGAGCCGCTTCCGTTAGCGAGACGGGTATATTTACTAGGGTGGGTCATTTTAACTTTTTTTTTATTTCATAGGGGGCACAGTCAAAAAAAGGTGCCATTTGTTGATTAATTATTGCACATATTTTTATTTTATTTTTAGCTTTAATTTTACTGCCTCCGGATTTTAGTCAAAGTTTTTGCTAAATGTATGGATATTATGAAAAAAAATGTTTCTTTTTGAGTACTTTTTTGGTATATTTATTGGCTCTGAACCTTTACCATGCTATTTCGAGCTAAAAATGGTATAACTTTTTAGCTGAAGTTTGAATAAAGAGGCGATAAATAAATATACTCAGCAGACCATACAAAACATAACAATATTTATATGAAAACTTTGAAATCGATCCGGAGGCAGAAAATGAATTCTGATTATAGAATAATTTGAAATACTGTTTATTGGCATTATTTCGCAAGTTTTTGTAACTGTATAATATTTTAAACTTTCGCGTTTTAAATACATATTAACTCACATTATACCAGTACTACACCAAGTAGTAGTGTAGTAGTAGTAGTAGTAGTATTATACCAGTATTATTACCAGTGATACAGAAGCTAAAGCCAAAGGATCTATCTTCGGACGGGTGCGTGGATATTGTGAGTGTTGCGTGTCGGACTATTGACAATAATTAACATTATGTGTGGTGGGTGGTTTGAAAATATGATGTCTACCCCAAACTTTTCCTTACACTTTTCGTCGGGTAGGTGCACAAATCTCTGTTTTGACATTTTGCTGGGACAATCAGTCAGCCGCGACCACGACCAGTGAAACCTGTGGCGAAACGTCGGTAAATAAAGGTAATTGAATATAATTCGCGTTAGACCCGTCTATAATGTGAGTTAATATGTTTTTGTAACTGTGCCCGAAGGATAACTAATACATTTTTTTTCTCCATACACGAGTGACCCACCCTAATATTTACCTAAAATATTTAAAACTCAGCTCCTGTTTCGTCTTAAGGAAATCAAAATATTCACTTCGAACCTAGTTGCGATATTTATCTCACTAAAACTCGTTTTGTGAAAATGTATACATTGATGCAGTTTATACAAGGTTTTAGCTTTATATAAAGGCAATAATTGAATAAATAAAGTGTCACATACACACGTACTTCACAGTAGTCGTGTAGGATTATAAAAATAAGCGAATAAATACCTGGTCTATCTTTTTATCACTATAAATTACCTACTGGTTCTGTGCTCCGCGCAATTTGTGTTAAGTAATACTTAATTCCAGATCAAAATATAAGATAAAAGTAAATGTATTGAATATTATGAATATATTACATTATTCATTATAAATACCTTACTTGAGGTAAATAACGTTACTTCACAGCTTATTTAAAACATACAGAGTGTCTTTTTATCACTACACCTTATAAAACAAATGCCTTCATCTGTCTGTTTGTATGTTTGTTCGCGATAAACTCAAAAAAGTATTATTAGAATAGCTTGCATATATTTATGTACTTAATACATAAGTAAAGAATCTCTATGAAGGTATTTAATAAAAATAGGGGTCCTTAAGAGGTTAAAAAGGAGAGAGAAAACAAGAGAAATTAATTTCAGAGTAAAAAAATCCCGTGATTGTTTAAAAGGGGGCTAAATTTTTTTAACAAGAACCATTTCTTTTAGGTGAGTAACTTGAAACCTTGTGTCAAAGCCATTGTGACGGACAAAAGTCGTTAAATGTACTTAAGATGGGATCTAATACATTCTACGACTCTTCTCTTTCCGCACTGACTCTACGACGTTACAGCTGCAGAGTAGACGCAGGCGATGTCACTCTCAACTCCTTGCTGTTAATTATAAAGCATTTCTGTCAGTATCATTTTACAGTCGCGATCAGAACATTAAATCATCAGATAATTATAAATCTATACTATTTTGCGTTAATTATGGTTAAAGGGGCCCACGGATTAACAGTCCGCCGGACGGTATCGGCCTGTCAGTTGTTCGCAACTGTCAAAATTTTGTTCTAACTGACAGGCCGATACCGTCCGTCGGAGTGGGCCCCTTTACGTTGAATGGCCGAGATTGAACCACTGATAAAATCACTATGCTATTTCCAATATGTTACCCACTTATCTCAAGCGGAGATTTTCAACGCAATCGCCTTATTTCTCGATTGTGTTCTGTCAACATTTTATTTGCGGCGTATTAAGGCCTTTATTACCTTTATGGCCCCTTGGAAAGCCAGATGCCGCCTACGGCTTTGCATGTCTTCGAGGCTATTGAGTTGGTTAATACGTTCTTTAGGGATTTCAAATTATTGATTACTTTTTAATGCATTTATTTATCTTTAAAACACACAAGTAAAGTTTTGAAACTCAAGAAAGAAGTTTCTCTTTGTTAAAGTCCAGGCGTGGCTCACTCCGCGATCGTCGCTTTGCAACAGGTAGCTACAAGTACATCCGTTCCACACCAATTTTGGTGGCTAGCCATAAGCCGCGCGTGGCGCTGTCGCTACCTAGCGGCCATATCTGTCCTGATCGTAACAGACGCGTTTTGTTGGAGAGAGAGTCATTTGTACCTATTACTATTATTCATTCTGTGGTAGTACCTAGTTAGGTACCAACTATTAGCATGCTAATAAAAATACTTGCTTAATTAACAACCTTTTAAAAATATATTCTTAACTTTATTACAGGAAATCAATGTCTACTAACAACGTCATTTAAAACTTGCACGACATACGATTAAGGTCTGTTTGGTAACGAAATATCAAGATCTCTTTAAACTTAATTTGCAATTTAATACATGTTTAAGACTGTTATGGTGTTGCCAAGTAAGTCCATATCCGAAATAACGATGTTTATTGAGAAAAGTGACACTGTTGAAACGAAACATGTCGGTACCACCCGTAACTAAAAATAATGTCACAATTTGAATAAGTGAAACTTTAAACCAAATGAGAGAATATAAATATCTACAGTGTAAATGAGGATAACATGTTTTGCTGCATCAGCTATAAGTAGGTATCATTTATGTATCACGATAAAATGTTTTTTTAAATTAATTAAAATAGTAATTAGTAGTCAGTCATTTATTGCCCTATTGACATAAAACCTCCGTTAAAAGTATGTACATATCTTTTTTTTTTTTTTTTTTTTTCTTAGGATCTCCTTATTCATGCACTAAGATCGGTATACTTTGGCGACGATAAGGATGGCGACAGTCCCTACTAAAAACAATGTACCTATTTACCGAGTTAAGTAAATAATTTGCATACTCGTATTTGTAGAAATAAAAAAAAAATATTTTAACTACGCCATCAAAAGGTTGAGACGAGATTTTTGGAGTCTACCAAACTATTTTTAATTACCCTTTATTGCCACCGAACAGCTCCATTAAGCGAAAAACAATAAATTTTTATACATCCTCGTCCACTTTATCCCAACAATACAATTTGAGGCGATACGATATTATTTATTACGGCAATAACGTCTTCGATTAACATAAATCTAGTTTTAATTATACGTTTCATTTTTATTGCATCAATTATTTATGGGAAATGGTAATGACACGTTTGGATTAAAAGATATAAACATTAAGTACTCGGAGGGATAACAACTAGTACCTATTTGTTGTTGGACCAGAGGGCCTACCGCGAACCACGTTCGACGTGTTGTCTCCCTGTCGCACTTACGTACGAATTTACAAGTGGAAGAGAGAGGCAACACGTCGAAAGTCGTTCGCGGTAGGCCCTCAGTTGCTTGGTTGTAATGCATAGTTTATTTGTCTGTCAAACAAGTGTCGATAAAATCCTGCTTAGTGTCATTTAGTATGTTAATATTTTATACTTAAGATACTTGTTGGAGTGGAACTTTGCATATGGGTAGATAATATTATAAATCAAACACTTTTTCTCTACCTTCCTCGTTCATTTAACTTTATCTGTTAAAAAAATATGTAGATATTAAAAATAGGTACTGTTTTTACAATCACATTTTCATAGGAATGTTATATTTGTTGTTAAAGATAAATATCTGGGAGACCGAGCAAACATAAAAAACTCAAAAATGTTCGTTTTACCAGAGATAAGACCTAGCTAGATCGATTTATCGCCCCGAAAATTCCCATTGCCGTTTTCGAGATCCCAGAAATATATATATGTCACCGTAAAATTGTAAACACTCCTCAGTTTATAATCTCGCTTCTATGAAGATAGAAGACTCCTTGCTCGCGTAGGGAGATTCTAACGGATTCACAATCTTACGGTGTCATATACAGCGTGATTTCTGGGTCGTGATCCAGAACCACTTTTTCTGACTCTGTAAATGATCCACATTATCATATGGTAGTATTTGATTAAAAGATAATTACTTTAATTATTCTTCTTTTTCAAGTAAAATTAATGTTATACTAAGTAATTATGGTCACCCTATGACTTTTGACATACGCTGTATGGAAAGCGACAAGACGTCACATTGAGTAGGGTCACCAAATTGTATGCAAAAATGTTTTTTTCTACTTGATATCTGGAAAATAATCATCATTATTGGTGATAAACAATAATTAACAACATCATTAGGCTCATCTTTGGATTCTGTATGATGTCTGGCTCTCTTGCTCCACGACCCCGAAATCACCCATTCATAAATATACAGGGTGATTCATGAGACGTGAGCAGGACTAATCCTGCACACTCAGTAACTGATAATTGATCGATCACTGTCGTATTTAGGTGAAACAACCACACTTATTCCTATTTTTCAACTTTTTGGTGAGAGCAAATTTAATTCTCTACAATCATGGTCACCCTACAAGACCTAATTAATAAACATAAAACCTCTTTTACGAAGAAAATAAAATGTCAAACCTGAGTGAGATACGAGATGACATTCAATTTGACACACAATATCGATAGTTTAGTATTCTAATGTTAGGGTGACCATCCATGTCATAAATAAATTAATAACTTTTTTTTTCAACACGGCTAGAAAATTAACGTTAACCTCACTAATACTGATAGGAAACAGTTGCTTATAATTTACGAAATGCGCAGTGTTAGTCCTGCTCACGTCTCATGAATCACCCTGTATACATAAATAAATAAACAAGAATTGCTCGTTTAAAGGTATTAGATATTATTTCTACGGTCAATTCAAGCCAGAACGAACTAGCATTTAGGTATATTAACTCGGAAATTTCCCGCTCTGAGTCGATATCACTATCTGCTAAACGGATCACAGTGAGTCAGCGAGCTGTAGCTTAAGATGGAGTTACGACCCGCTAATAAGGACATCGACTTTCTTATTAAAAGTATTGCAGGTTCTGAGAATACTTACCTGTTGTTCTTAGTTTACTCGTCGGTATAATTATATTTACATTAATAAATATTATGTAACGTGTTATTGTAACGTAAAAGTGCACATAAATTAAGAACTCGAATTTTGTGACTAAAAATGAAATTCATAATTATCATTGTTAAATTAACAATCATGACGGCATTAGGGTCATAGACATTTAGCTATCCGCACAAATTAGCTACAATAGCTACAAATTCTATAGAAATGTATTTTTCTATAGAATTTTATTACACCAAAGCGCACTTATGTAAATAGATAAAAATCCTAGATAATATATATTATATCTAGCAATCGTCGACAATGTTATAGAAACTTGATAATAAATTATAATAAGCTCCAACCCTTTTAACAAATAACTTACTACTATTAAAAAGCAAGAAACCAAAAACTACTGATTTCTCAGAGTCAAATTACCTGCCCTAATCTATACAACCAATCGTTTCCAGGATATATCTCAGTGTCGGTCCGCGAGATGGCGCCACAAATCAACGACCCTGGTCATAATAAAACCAAAATTATCGGAGCAGTCCTTTTAAAATAAACTTTACCTGTACAGGCTGCCATACAAACGGGGTTTGTTTTTAAAAAGTAATTTGTTATTTATTTATAAGATTGCTGCGCCCTTGCAGGGTCCACATTATGTATAGGTACCTACCTACCTAATACATATTATGTAATATGTTTGCAATAAATGCTTTTTGATTTTGATTTTTTTAATGATTTCATTTGTTTGATCGTACTAGCTTACGCGATAAAGCGTTTTGCAATAAGAGTGTAACAGGCATAAAATATTATTAATAGGAACCAAATATAATTCTGACACCATAAGGCGGATATAGTTAGTTAATAACAACTAAAGGTTGACTGGTAGAGAATTCCGTGTAGCATTAAGTCCGCCTTTTGTCACTATATATGAATTTTTTACTCTGCATTGAAGTTTAAAAAAAAACAGTAAAGTGAAACTTATAACCAACAGTTATAATTTACTAACCTAACTTAATATCTTTATAATAAAAATAGTTTGTGTGATGAAGCGGTGTCCCTTCGGTTGGTTCCTGTGTGTACCGTTTTCATGTCATTTAACAGATTTCATATATTTTATGCTGATGGGTTTAATGCATAATGAAGAATTAGTAAAAGGTTCGAGCAATAATATATGTTACCGCAATGGAGTGACAACAGATAAAGGGTCGATAAATGATGAAAGAATCCCACTCAATTAGCTATACACATTTAAATTACCAGTGTAGTCAACTACATTGTTACAAATTCAGGTAACGTTAGTTAAGTTGTGTATTAATATTTGTAATGTTTTGGCCTACAAATATAGACTGCTGGAATTACAGCATTATAATAAAGCAGGGTCGACATTATGGATAGTTTTATCCACGTGATAAAGTAACTGTTACTGTTTTGAACACCGCGGGAAAGTGACGGACAACGTTTTATCACGCTGTCACGTAGACAAGAACGACCATCATATCCGTACTATTTCTAGCAAATGTTTTTGACCAAGAAGATAAAAGTACCCTTTGATATCACTAAATAACTTACACTAACTAGGTTCGTTCGCTCCAGTTAATATGATATCCTCGTTACGGGAAAACGTGGCTCGAATGGCGATATACAAATAATTTGATATACTCGTACCTATTACGAGTAGTGTAATGATATAAGTTGTAATGAGCTTAATTTCTACGCATAATGAAATTGACCTTATTCTTAGTTTCTTAGCGTCACTTGCACCATCCCACTAATCCGGAGTTATCCGGTTAAATCTGGAGTTACCATGGTTACCAGTATACAATTTAACACATTTAACACAGAGTTAACGATTTAACAGGTTAACTCCGGGTTAGTGGGATGATGCAAGTGCCGCTTAGCAGCGTGCGCACTTTATTTTGAAATTTAATGGCATATGTAATGGGAATAAAAAACCTTATTATTCACTAGACTTATATCGACTGGGATATGAACCATGGTTACCTTTTGCAGGTATTGTTTTTGTACTTTTAAGTCTAGTGAAACTAGCCGTGAATCATTCTAAACCTTATCATTACCTACTGTCTATGCTTACTATATTATAGTAAGTAATTTTTCGCTGTAATTTTCGCTCCGCTCGCTCGCTTTGTTTTTTTTCTGTAACTAAAGTGATTAGTATAAGATAAGAATATGGTTTTCCAAATCTTATTAGTAGGCGCAAGCACATTCAATACAAAGAAATCGTAGCAATAAACGCTAGAAGGCTTCGTTGGTGGCCTCTTATCTATACATCTGATTAGATCCGTACTTTGATAAATTACAAGAGAATAGATTGAACGTGGTATTTTATCTGTAGAGGTACACAAGATTAGGGACACAAAAAAGGGTTTAGACGAGGGATGGACGTTTTGATTTAGCGTAGAATGTTTATTTAAGAAGTGGGATGGAAATGAGCGCTTACTTAACGTAATACTGTGTTCCTGTTTGTTAGTGTACTAATACATAATTAATAATATGTCACTCTAATAAGGCACTGGTCCCACCGCGAGCTAGTAAGCTATGAGCTATCGGCTATAAACACGAACAAAAGATAAGCACTGCCGTGTAAATAAAAGAGACACGGCGATATTTATATAGTTACTCGCCCAGCGGTGAGCTATAAATATCGCCGTGTCTCTTGTTCGTGTTTATAGCCGATAGCTCATAGCTTACTAGCTCGCGGTGGGACCAGTGCCTAATCACTGTATAAAAAACAAAATATTTGCGCGCATACATTCATAAAAGCCAAGTTCCGAAGCTACTGTGTTGAGGTAGGTACATCTTACACCATTATATAATTTTATACAGTGCAATCCTAAGCAATGCACTGCCCTTAGAACTTAATATCACGGACACCTTTTTGCTCGCAACTCCGCGATGCAATTTCACAGACTCCGCTCCGACACATAACTTATGCGCATTGCTATTTGCAGAGTTTGAACGAAATATGGCACAAAAGGAACAGGGAGACGTTGACATTGGATTATAAATTAGGATGTTGGAACGCTCTAGTTGACTTGACGGTGTCGCGGTTTTGTAATACATTGCTCAGATTGAACGGTTTAGGATACGCTTTTATTCGAACGGTATGAATGAATATCTTACGATTTACGATAAATATTTACCGTTTTTTCTATCTTATGTAAGAATTAGACTCTACCATTTAGGCACAATATATACAGTATGTTTAATCGAGTTATAGGTAGATACCTACATTGAAAAGAAAAATAATAAACTAACTTATCTATAAAATAAAACTAAATTAAAACTAAAATAACAACTATACCATAACTAAATAAAATAAAAAATACATCTAAGAAATTGGGCCCTTTTGGCATGATGACGAAGACGCTGGCAGCATTACCCTGCCGTATTGCGATGCTAAGAATACGATGAGCTAGTAAGCTGCCAGTTCTTCGGTCACCAGTGATATTTCACATTTATAAATCTAACTTAAAGTCTTTCGTTCTCTATCGCGCCATCTAACCGTCATATTGTGTTCAGCTTCAGCCAGAAGCTTTTCAGATAACTGTTGATGATTTATAAGAACCAAATGACCCCGAGATCGGGATCGTCCTCATTAAGGCCCGACCACTGACTCAAGATAATCCTTAAATTAAACAATTGTACAGCCATTCGCATCATTCCCGATTCGCCCACTCCTTTGTCCAGTGCGATTTGAAATTTGGCTTAAGGAAGAAGAAGCAAGCGTGCAAAAACATTTTCAACACCTTATTCACTACTCATAACTTACTGCCAAATACTGGTAATGTGAGAGCGCTATTTATTAGAATTATACTAAAAAAAGGCTGCAATGATTTTGATAGCGCACGTTTTTTATGGGCGCGGCCACACTGGCGTTGCGCGCTCGCCTCGCTTTCAACTCGCTCGCAAATCGCCAGTGTGGCCGCGCTCTAAACGTCAAACTTCTATGAAATAAAGATGTACAGCTTGGCAAAAAAGAGTAGAAATTAAAAAGTGGCAACACTGTAGTGTCGTCCCTTTCAAACCAATTTATATAAGAAAACGGGACCACACTACAATGTTGCCACTTTTTAATTTCTACTCTTTTTTGCCAAGCTGTACCTATAAATGACACTTGCTCTGCGCGTGTTACCAAAATCGTTGCAGACTTTCCTTGGTATAACTCTATTGTCTATTGAAACGAACAAAGTTGTTCCTATAGTCGTTTAATTAAGTGTAATATCGTCTACAAAGATTTCTTCTCATTGATAAAATAATAACCTTCAGTGAACTAAATATCAAGTTTCATAATATAATGAGCGTAATACTAATTTCATTTTCTAAATCTCATTTTTCTATCGCATAACTATAGGTACGGGTTCATTGAGGCAAAGCGGTGGGTAAGAAGTTATTATGATCAGCTAAGGACAGCTTATTTAAATAGTGACAGACCTATAAATTAAGCAATGCGCAACAGTCGATATAAATGGTAACAGTAATATGATACTCGCAGAAGAAGAAACAAAAAATACTGTCTGCCTGTGCCATGCCTATTCACTTCTCCGTATTGGTATAATCTTTGTGTCATGTTTTCTTTTTTCCAAAAAAAAAATGAAATGATCAGAGCCGAATTTGCGCACATAGAGAGAAGTACAGGCAGATTTTCAGCACACAGATAAACACAAATTAAACACCACCTATATCTATCCATCCGACCTGGCATAGAACCGCCGTATACAGAACAAGATAGAAATCCATGAAAGAGGCATATGTTCAGCAGTGGACGCAAATATGCTGAGAAGAAGATATCTATCCATGCAACCGCTTTGTTCAGGAATTCATCTACCAGTCCGTTGCTTACGCCTCACTGGCGCGTAAGGTAAGTCACGACCGGCCACCGGCGCGACATTTGATAATATCGTTCTTGCTCTGACCCGAGCCACCTCGCGACAGTTTGTCTTTGCCATTAAACTGCCCTTACGCCGTTCGGATGAGTTGTTTCAAGGATTTGCCCACAATTAGGCTTCAACACGCGTGGGTTTGCTTGAGTTGCGAGATATTGGGTTTGGAATTTCAGCCCTTTGTTACGGTAGAGGTGAGCAGAAAATGAACAATATACTTACAGCAATCGTAACTCACAGAATCTTAAGATAACTGGGGGTTTCTTTTTCAGTTTAGTATATTACAATGTATAAACATTCAGATAGCATAAGTGTAGTCAAGTATAGTGATGTTACTATACAGACCAGACAGTTTCTTCTAGTGTCACGTAATGAATCCATCCTTGGACTAACATTTTTATATCCAATCCTAAGAGACTATAACAGATACCGATATTGTACATATTAACACCATACCATTACGAGTAAATATCATTTATTCTGTAGGTATAATGATGATGCGAAAAGGTGTCTCTTCTTGGAAAACTATTTTGGCTCAATTTCGGCTTAAAATACTTTAATTACTCATTACACAAAGAAGGCACGGAGCAAGAATGTACAAAATATACTCAAAAGCATGTATAGCTGGAATGTAGTAGTAGTTGTGTAGTAAATAAAGTCTATTTTCTTTGTTTGCTTTCCAAATGACTGATAAATTATACATTAAATTCATATTTTTAATTTCAAGTAGGGACGTATGTAAATTTAATTAAATCGTAGATAGGCTTAGGAATTAACCTTAAAGTGATTTCCTCACGACCTGTGACATTTGAACTCGCACGTGTCTATTTATCAAAAATTTAATATCTACAACATGAAATATTATACTTGTTACTTACGAAACCTTATCGCACCCTACGAAGTATCTTATGACCTATGGCATTCGATACTAAAATTAATATACGCCAAAACCCTCGGTGAAAGGACACAGGACAGTGACCTGCGTTGATGGATTGGCACCCTTCCAAACCCTTTTGTTGTTCGCCCTTTTCGATTGATTACCGACATTTCGGACCCTTTAGGTGAAAAGTGAGTATTAATACTTGATAGTTCTAAAACAACAAGTACTTATTTACTTATAACTTAATAAAACTGTATAGCTTTATACATTAACTCTGCTTCTTTAGCGGCGCTGAGCACTTTTTGAGGTGGGGAAAAAATGATAACCTCGAGACAGCGTAACGCGTAACGCGCTGACGTCATGTGCTACGGACAATGTTATTCACCAAATAACTTTAACCAAATAACGTATCATAATCAGGTCAATTATTTAAAACTGGACTTTTATATTAAGCAATAAAGCTTAATGTTCTAATCATGTACGGGCTGAAATACGAGGATCTCACAGTAATTACATTCTAACTTTATATCACTCAAATATAATTCAATAAAGCTACATCCTGATGAAATCGCAAATAAAACTGAACTCTAGTACTGGTGAATAAAACTCAAAATATCATGACCAAATGTATTTAGATGCGAGGTCTGCAAGGTAACTTTACAATTTCTATTCGAATTTTAAACCATTAACGCTACAAAGCTCACTGGCCAGCAATTTCAGAACTAAAGTTTTCCAATAGAAAGGAGGATGGGTCAATTATACATACATAGTGCTGCAGACATTTTGGACTAGTCATTGAGTTTTCACTTCTGTCGTCACTCCCGGAGTGCAACCCGTTGTTATTTTTTTCATACTATACTGAACTGTCACCCTATACATGAGAATAGCAGCGCCCTCTTGACAATGATCATATATCGCCGTGTGCCTGCTATACTGCCACAATTCAAAATTTTTGATTTTCTGGATTATTGCAGATTCGTATTCAAAATTGTTCAATTTACGACCTTATTTCGAGAGCCATAGCAAAAAAGGTCTTTAAGAGCCTTTTTCTCACAAGTGGCCTTATGCATTTGACCATAAATTGTCAGACAATTCCCTGCAATACAGCCACTTTTGAGTTGTGGCTATAAAGCACACGTTTTAAATGAAGCTTTTGAGTTGCGTCCTAGAAAATAATAATTAGCTGAGTTACACATATTATTATTGTCGCGTACAGTGATCTTGTTCCTATCAAAGTTGATATAAGTTCAAAAACTAAAACCCGACTACTGCAAATCGCGCTCTAAAAAGTATGAAACAAGATAGAATTCTTATCTGAAGTTATCAAACAGGAAATATTATAAATGTTATATTTTTTTTAATAAAAAAATACAACGTAATAAAATGTATTACATTTTTGATATATTTACAGAGATATTCAAAGGATCGCCGTGCATGGTCGTATGCCACGATTATAAACTTTAAGGTAAAGTGGCATACGACCACAGCTATCCTCTGAATCTCTGTAAAAATATAAATAATGTAGTAAATTATACATATTACGTTGTATTTTTTTATTAAAAAAATTATAACATTCATAATATTTCCTGTTTGATAACTTCAGATAAGAATTCTATCTTGTTTCATACTTTTAGAGCGCGATTTGCAGTAGTCGGGTTTTAGTTTTTGAACTTATTTTTTATTTAATTAATTTTGGGGTCATGACTTCGTTACTAACTACCTATTCGAAGTCACTTTATATTACTTTTTCGAGGGCATCCCCAGTACAGAAATACACGCAGAGCGCCACATATATCGGGCTGCGCTATCCTTTGGCATGGAGGCGGTTTCGGCGCCCAGCTTTGGAACGTGTACAGTGCGCCTCCTACGTCGGGCTACGCCCGACTCTATTACTATGAGGGCGCCGAAGGCGCCCGGCTTTGGAACGCGTAGAGCGTGTCTTGTACGTCGGGCTACGCCTGACTCTTTTAGTATAAGGGCGCCAAAGGCGCCCGGCTTTGGAACGCGTAGAGCGAGCTTCGTACGTCGGGCTACGCCCGACTCTTTTAGTATGAGGGCGCCTTCGGCGCCCGGCTTTGGAACGCGTACAGCGAGCTTCGTACGTCGGGCTACGCCCGACTCTTTTAGTATAAGAGCGCCCAAGGCGCCCGGCTTTGGAACACGTACAGCGTGCCCGCACGTCTTTTGTACGGCTGTTTCATGCATTTGCCCGGATTTGGTAAGCGTCCAGCGTGTCACGTATGTCGACACTTGTAGTATGAGAAAGTCGAAGTCGCCTGGCTTTGGACTGCTTGCAGCGCGCCACGTACGTCAGGCTACGCCCGACTCCTCTAGTATGAGGGCGCCGAAGGCGCCCGGCTTTGGAACGCGTACAGCGAGCTTCCTACGTCTCTTGTACGGCTGTTTTATACATTTTGGCTGATCTGGACTTCTATACCTATTCACGTTATACAATATTGCAGGTCATTAAAAAAAACACTATGTTTATAGCGGCCAAACAAATTTATTTTGCAAATACCTTCTTGTATCGCCGTAGTCGGGTAATATGCGGATAGAATCCAGAGCGCTTGTAGATTCGTAGTTCGAATTACCTACCCGATAAATTAATGTTTCATCGGGTGCATGCAAGCAAAGCCGGTTGCAAAAGCTAACAATATTTATATATTTAAAATGTGCTAACTGAGCTCTTTCAAATGATATACATCACGTAATCATTACTTATTTTTATTTTTTTCGTTCGTGACTTTATGACCTCTAGAGGACGCCTTGTTCATTTTTTTGTGACTTCATATAGCCTATAACCAGCGGACGATTAAGATAATTCGAATGACATGTCGTTTGTCAAATTATAATGTGTACTTTAGAAGTTATGAGGGAACAAATGAACATACATACATACATACATACATACCCACATACATACCGGTCAAAATCATAACCCTCCTTTTGCGTTGCCGTAGTCGGGTAAAAATAAAGGGATTTTAACTATTTTGGTGTTTTTATTTATATTTTCATGGTAACCTTTATCCAATAATTTTGTGTTTAAATTTGGCCGCATCTCAAAATCTTTAAAAAACGTTTCTGCAATACGGCCACAACTCTAAATACCTGTCTTTCGGGCCTTGTGTCTTAAAAAATATACATTTCTTTTAAAAAGTGGCGTGGTCATAAGGAGGGTTATATCATTCCGAGTAAAAAAAGCTAAATTTTAAATTCATAGACCTAAAACTAAAGGAGTAAGATCCTATTAAACACCCTGAACTATACTCTCAAAACTTTGAAACGCGATTTCTCGAAAAAACGGTTTTTTGAGATGTGGCAGTGTAGCAGGCACACGGCGATATTACTGTTACTGAGGGGTTACCGCGAAAACCGAAATTCGCAAATTGCGGGGATCTTTCTCTTTTACTCCAATGAAGGCGTAATTACAGTGACAGAGAAAGATGCCCGCAATTTGCGAACTTCGATTTTCGCGGTTATAGCCCTGGTCATGCTTTAGGCGCGAATCTGTTAATAGGTATGTGCGAAAAGCTTCTCCGTTTTCTATTCGGCTACAAATAAAACAATAGGTATTGGGTGCAGCAGCAATGCTAAAAGAATTAGAAAATTCAGTATATTTATACCAAGTATAAGTATCAGGTAACGTAAATTCTACCCTCGTCTTTCAGTTGTAGGGCGTCTTTAAGAAGCCAGTGAATAGTTGAGGGTAAGTTTAAGGGGTGCGGTTTGCGATGTAATTAGCTATACTGGTTTACTATACCTTCTTAATTATATATAACAAACATGTGTTATGCAGACTTTCCAATGAAGACAGTCATTCATACATGTTATTCCTTTAACGTAAGAACTCGGAAGACCAACAACAAGATAACTTTAGGTACCTAAGTACTTATTAAAAAACTTTTTTTTTAATAGATATCCAAACATACAAACTTTCACATGAATAATATTCGTAAGATAATTATAATTATGATTATCTTAACCTGTCTTATGTACAAAAAAGTGTTAACATACTTACATACATTATATATGATTAAAAACTAAGACCATAACATTCCACTACAAACCAATAAGTTACTTTCATAGAAGTACCCAATAGCCTCTTGGGGTTCAATGTCCTAATACTAGTACAAATTACCTCCAATGAAATATAAATCTTAATGAAATGGAATAGAGTTACTTTTATTTCGTTTCGTTCTATTTTAAAACAAAACAAATTCAACTCTATTTTCTAATACTGTTGATTCAAATTCGATTGCCAATTTTCCTTGTATGGTGGGCCGCTAGAGGATAGTTTTATTAATGTCCAATTTCATGAAAGGTTATTTCGGAAATGTTAAGTTGGACTAATTAACTAACTAAGTAAATGAAACAATTCACTTCTTAGCAAACTATTAATACTTAAAGATTATCCACATTAAAACGTAGCATTCTATGTGCTATCACATATAAATAAAATTATTAGCTATAAATATTATTACTAATTGGTAACGCTAAAATTTATTAGGAAAGTTGAGTATAATCCCGGAAAACGACTTTTAGTTTTACTATTATAACATCAGTTCCTTAAATGAGCGTAAGGCTTCCAGAATGTCTATAGACATACGCTCTTTTAGAACAATAGAGTATTGTTAAAGGCGTGGTTTTACGTTGAGCGTTGTTAGCACTTATAAACACAATAATAATAAATAAGTAGTTATAGTTTGCCTTCTAGCCAGTCGGGGTGTAGAGTGCCATTAGTGCAAAGTGTGGAATGCATAATAGTAGAATTAGGTTTATAACAAAACCTACCTACAGTAGTTATAAAGTACAGTAATAAAATAAATAAGCTTTACACATATCTATTTTATACTTTAATATATGTACTTAAAGTACATTTTTATGATTAGTCTTAAAGACTAATCATAAAAAAAATATCTTAAACACATTCACTGTCAATGCTTTCGTAGCGCTACACTCGTAGCCGATTCCAGCGTTTTCCCTTTTTTTAGTGGAAAGTGAATACTTATAGAGAACCTATCGAGCGGGCACTCAGGAAATGCGGCCTTAGAAGTAGGTACCTACTTACCTATATATGAATATTTACTTAGGTTACTTCAATTTAAAATTTTGTTTTAAGCAGTTTTGGTGGATATTACAATGGGGTAGGTGTTTAGGACCTGGATTGTATTAAATTGCTCTTAAATTACAAGATACCTAGACGTAAAAAAGTTTGAAAGTGCCAAAATAAACGTCATAATTCCATATAAGTTTTTTGTAGTTTAATTTTTTTTTGGCGTAATTGCAGATAAAAAACGAATGATTATAATTATATTAGCTATAGGCTTTGGAATGTTTTGATGTGATCCGGCCATAGGCGTTTCTAACATAGGTAATATTCATATGAGTAGACAGCATATTATTTTTATCTTTGACAAGTAACTATTGATATTATATTTGATGTGGCCCGAGAAACTGCTATTAAACAGCAAATTATTAGGAACAAAAAATAAGATCTTAGCAATACAATATCGAACGTGGGTACCTATAATTTTTATCATCTACGAGTAATCAAAACGCTGAGTTTGTAACGCTATCCTTACCTTTGCAACAACCCATTCCTAAATGGAAATTCAATATAGGTAAGGTACTTGGAATTTTTTTAACAAAAAACCATTGGTCATTACACATAATTTGGGCCCCAAAAGCTGACAGTAGCGGTTGGTTAATTTTTTATTTTATTACTGCACCTGTCTATTTATAGCCCTCCTAGCCGAAATGGCGTTATAATGTATTTAAATGTATGCCCGAAATGTAGTGGCTGAGGGTGGAGCCAATGTTAGCGGAAGCGGTAGCGAGTGGTTTCCGCACCTCTACAACTAATTTGGGTCTAGATCTAGAATGTAATTAAAAGTCATATTTTACTACCAATATAAGTACCTATTATTTTTTTTGCGCTCGGTGTTGTGAGCAATAACATTTTGTATTTTGTGCTTATAAAGTAATTAATTTTAATGATGAACGTTTAGGCCCACTTGCACCATCCCACTAACCCGGGGTTAAGCGGTTAAACCATTAACCCAGTGCTATATTGTACTGGTAACCATGGTAACTACAGGTTTAACCGGTTAACCCCGGGTTAGTGAATGGTGTAAGTGGTGCATAGAAAACTGAAAAATCAGGTACGAGCGTCTTTTGTGATAGGTACCAATTTTATTGTTTTTATCCGCTCGTGGCAAGTCCAGTCGCGATGCGTTAATTATTCAAATTATATGTTTCTAAATATGTGCGGACTAATAAAAGTCTTATAGTATTATAATACTTACGTCGAATTCTCGTTTGAATATTGACTAATGGTAACATTCCATTTCTAACCACAGCTGCACTACCGGTACTGAACGGTAATGAACAGTAATGCAGCAGTCGTTGGAAATGGACTGTCACCTTAAGGGTAACATTCCATTTTACTATGGAAATTGACAATGACAGCGACGCGTTCAGTACCGGTAGTGCAGCTGTGGTTAAAAATGGAATGTTACCATTACTGTTCTCGCCGTCACTCCGCCCACGCACCCGGGAACACCGTGACGTGTGAAGCACCAGCCCGTCATAAAGCGTGCTTGCACCTGCTCACATTTCAACCGACACAAAAACTTCACCTTATTTACATCTATCCAACCTTATTGTTGAAAAGTCATTTATTTAACGTGTTTCTCGCCTGTCAGGTTGCTGGAATTGCCTTTGAGTAATAGTGAAATATTCTTTTATTTCAAATTATTTGAACTAGAATGCCTTTGTTGGGAACTAGGTTTCTGTATATTTTATACTTTTTTTGAAAGCAAGTTCTCTGGCTATTATGACAATATTAAACTTTGCTACGTTCTCTTACACTGAGTATTACGATTGTTGAGATGCCTTCATTAGTGAGACCTACCTTATAAATGAGCTAACGAATCGTGTTCGCTGAGGCATTGCTATGGTGCGTTAGTATAAGTTGTTATAGCGGCAACAGAAATACATAATTTGTGACAATTTCAACTGTCTAGCTATAACGGTCTATGAGGTATAGCCTGGTGACAGACAGGCAGACAGAGGAGTCTTAGTAATAGGGTCTCGTTTTTACCCTTCGGGTACGGAACCCTAAAAACCATACCTGAAGGCCAATTCTTAGATTATAACAATTAGTATATTTTTTTAAATAAACGTCAGTTTGTTTTTAAATACTTAATTAGGTACTTTAAGTTCAATATTCAAACTTATTCTAATTTTATTATAATTATTATACCTACTGACCAGGGATGAAAGGAATGCCATTGTAAAATAAAACGAATAAAGTGCACAGTTAAACATAATTTATTTCATATTATTTTAAGTATCACAGATCCATTTATTTTAATAGTCATCACTTTAACAAAAATATAATAATATAGTCTACTTGTGGCATGTATCCAATTTACAAAACCATGGTTATTTCACTACCGTATGTTCGCGACACATGAAGTATGTACAATCTATTACTTATATACAGAAAGGGATGATCTAAGATTTTCCATTATAAAGTAGACCGAAAGCTAATAGCTCTTAAGTTCATTTTACAGTGACGAATTACTTCACCAGCCTTAAGATTCGAAGTATAAAGTACAGTGAGATACAATTTTAAGTAGTAAATGCAATCTGCTTAAGTCTTTGTAGTATTTAATAGGACGCTAAGCTATTTTTATTCAACAACAGTAAGCTCTGATAAGTTGCGTTAAGTTTAAAACTGCCAAAGTGCTGTGGCATCTGAGATTTGGCACATTTTGAATACTCAAGCGTCTAAAACAAAAAGCAAAGTAAATAAACTTGGCCATAAATAATTTTCCAATACAATAAACACCAAACACTTAAGAGTAAAAAATAACAAATGCCAATCTGAGGTTGGCAGTGTTTCTTTAAAAGATTTCGTAGGCACTATTATTGCTACTATATTAATATAATTTATTTTCCTCGCTTATCTTACAGCATAATAATGGTCTATACAAAATATACTACCACGATTTACAAACTTAGGCCGAGGCCAAGACTATTTCCACTAACATAACATTTAAACTACTCAGTAAATTACCAACATGTCATCCATATAAATCCTCTTGTCCATTCTAATGTACAACGCAGTATACAAACGTACGATACCTTCTAAACGAGCTTTAGCACAGAAACTACAAAGAACACCATTTATAACCAGCACTGCTTCTATAATAAGTTCCCTAAATGTCTTTGTCACTCTAGTTTACACCAAGTTATCGACCTTCCTTTAATGAATTCATAACCAGGAGGGTCTTCCTTGTAGCAAATCGGCGGCGTCGTGTCGTTCCATCTGTCGCAAGGCGGCGGCAAGAGCGGCTGTCGCTCCGGGACCCCGCTCTCGACATTCCCATAGCTCCAAAATTGTCTCCGTCGGAGAACTCTTCGTGGCGAACCACGTCGTGTAACGATCTACCCCGAGCCTTGCGGCTAAGGCCCGCCAGTCGTTGCCACGAGCGTTTGGTGGGTCTAGTATAGCACATAGTTGTCGCTTAACCCTCGCGCTCAATTTAAACGGGCCTTCGCCAGAGCATTCGTTAACTCCCGCCTCGCTAACTGTGACGTTTCTTTTAGCATCACCGTCCTCGCTTCTACACATACGAGCCTCTAAAAGATTTTCAGTTATGTTGAAACTACGCTGCGATTCAGCGCGGGGCGAACGACCGCGCGGCGACCGACTTCTCATGTCGTCAAGAGATATTCGGAATGTTTGTTTATAAGATGGGTTGGTTCTTTGACATGCAGAAATGCTAAAGTCTATGGAGTCGCAATCGTGAGTTCTTTCTAGTACAAAACTGCAGTGTAGAGCGTTGTAATTAGAACTCCAGACATGGTTGAATGGTATTTCTTGATAGCCTATACCTGGTTTGGCTTTCCAGCCAGGACTAACGTGTTCTAAATTTAAACAAAGATTGGAGCCGCCATCTTGGAATAGAAGTGTCTTAGTTCTTTCAAGAAGTACACCTCCTAACTTCTTCTCTTGTTCCTGACAATAGTATGGTGCACAAGGAGTGTCTTCAAATACGTACAATCTTATACTATACTCCGAACAGCTTTCATTAGGTGCTGCGGGAGCATAAACAGCTAACTGTAAAGCTTTGACTGCCTTACCATTAAAACTTTCACCTACTAACACGAAAGTTGACAGCATGTCTGTCACTAAGTATATCTTGTCGTTGTCAAGTTGCGTGAACACTGGGGTGTTTATGGTCTCTTGTCCGAGGCCAACGACTTTCTTCCATTGAGGTTGGGCGTTGTCTGTCTTGTTGTTGTGGTCTATGGC
The DNA here is from genome assembly GCF_963556715.1 of Cydia fagiglandana. Classification (NCBI taxonomy): domain Eukaryota; kingdom Metazoa; phylum Arthropoda; class Insecta; order Lepidoptera; family Tortricidae; genus Cydia; species Cydia fagiglandana. Next base: position 8,409,893 of record NC_085938.1, on the reverse strand, counting down.
ATAGAGGGCGAGGTTCCAGAAGCCGTGCTTGAGGCTAGCGCAGTGCGGAATCTGAAGGACGACCGGCTTGTTTAATTGCAGCCGCGGAGGCCCGCACTTAACTACTGGACTCAGTTGCGTGATACCTGCGGGGCAGAATTAACTGTGAGACTACGAATAGGATAGACACTAACAATAATTACAGTATTTTCTACGCCTCCTGTTCTAATATTGGGTTTTAGAACGAGATGGTGAACTTTAATGTGCTGCCTTCAGTATAAGAGTGTTATTTAAACTATGCTTCAGGCACTGAATTTATTTATAAAATACCAACTGTTTTTTTTTATTACAAGATGTGAAATGAAAATGTGCAAGGCAAGTTTCTTGCAACTATCAAAAATCATTTTTTAACAAATGTCTTAAAAGTTATTAGGCAAGTACACTATTGGAATTTAACATTTTATGTTACAAATTAACGTCACAAAGAACCACGCAATATGATGACGTTAATTTATATTCACTTTTTCATACATTTTTTCAGATCTATGCACTAAAATAAATGCAATATCCGTACTCACCTTTACCGAGTCTAGGCCTGTATCTATCGTCCCTCACGACAGCCACATACATTTGCTCCCTCCGGCCCCTACTAAGGGCATTCTCAGGAACCGATAGCGCTACTCCGGCGGCTGGCAGGGCCAATCTCGATCCAGAACTCGAAACGGACAACGATTGTGAGGTAGGCGAGTTTGACACGAGTTCCGCTAGTTGTAACGTCACTGATTCGTTCGCTGCATCGTACATAGAGCCCGCTAGAAAGAAATTTAAATATAAGACAGGAATTTTAGAGAGTGCTTTTTAGTTTAAGGCGATGCTGTTATGATGAAAATACAGCTCTTTAAATTTTGTAGAACTGGAATGTGCAGTTTTGCAAGGCAGGAGGCATTCAGTGTATTTTATAAGGGAAGCACACTACTTTTCTTTCTTGGATGAATATCTCTTCGAGGTGAATGTTAAGAATGAACTATTTGATGACTTAGATACAGTGCATCAGTTTAACGATAATTTTCTTGAAATTCAATGTATTTATTCTTATGTTTTAAACTTGTTTTTCTTATTAATTACATAGTTTGATCGACATAGTGAGTATAACTAGTGACTGCTTTTTTTGTGAGAAGATTAGTGTTGTGGCCGAAAGGGCCACGTCACCACCAAAGACGAAAAGGAAAGGAAATTTACAGAAATAAGGATAGAGAAAAGCAAGAATACAGAAGAGCAAAAAGAAAATTTAAACTTGATACGAGTATAAGTGCTCTATTTGGTTCAGGATACTTACAACTAGTGAAACAACTGGAAACGGAATGCTCTGATTCGCTGTACGGTTTGCTATCGTAGTCTTCGCTCTGACCCTTGGAGGACGCGCACGGGGTTATCTGGTGATCAACTGGTGAAGCATAGCTGTAGAAGTTACATGCAAGTTGTGAAACTGTTTATTTTTTTTGTATAATTTATTATATTTACTATCCTGTATATACTTCAGTATCTTCATTTTCTAGTATACACCGAGCTGCATACGAGTATGACCACTTCCTGAATTACTTAATCCGATTTATAATGTATCCATGCAATTTTGCAGCTCGCTGTAACTTTGTGAAATTTTTAATGTATTCGTTTTAAAGTTTTAACTATACGCCCGTTTATAAGATTAATAAAATCAAATAACTATCAAGTTTAAAGTATATGTTTTTATAAAAGAGCTACCTTTAATTCCGACGTTTCAGCCGAGTTGCATCAGCTGTGGTCACGGGAAGACAGTCTTGCCGTGACCACAGCTGTGTGTCCAAATATGTGTACAGAAGGTTTACCTGTTAGTTAGATGTGGGACATCGTAATGGTGTTCGGCTCTCGTGTCGGCCTGCGGGTGCTCGTATCTAGGAGGCCGGTGCTGCATCAGGTCAGGGGCCAGAGACAGGGATTGTTTCTCTACTGTTGGGTACATTTCCGGTTGGAAATCTGTTCGGTGAAGAAACCATTCCATTAATGACAAGGATGCTTTTCACAAACGATTAATTATCTATTAAAAGGATTTTATCGATACCTAATTAGTTATTGTTAAGGCAGGAAGTTTTATATGCACTACTTTATTCACTTTTCGACTAAGTTACGTTGGTAAGGTGCAACGCTAATTTTTATGCGTCACCTCTACTTCTCACCATGACTTAGCAATGAACATTTAATGCCATTACCGCCTGAGGTAAATATTTATGGGCATTCAATATTCTGTTCATGTTTTTTTGCTTACGAATCCGATACTAATAATAAAGAATGCTACTCATGAGTGCATAAACGCGGTCGCTTTTATTTATGATGTTTTAAAAATAGAACACTGCATTAAAGTCCAAAAAGTAAACTAACTACGGTACAGTACAGACTTATTTGTAAATTGATTCATTATGAAGTAGGCTCTATTCAATAATGATGTTCTGCGGTATTAATGTAACTTGTTTTTGTTTACTTGAGCTACTTGTATTCCAAAACACGCTGGTGAAGTATTGAAATTGGATGATAAAAACATAGGTTCACATGGGCTTGTTGGCGCCAACGCGTAACCAAATGTGGACTTAAGGCCAAATGTAGGTAAATCCACATAAAAGTATTTACAAGTAAAATATGTACCAATAAGTGGCAGTAATTTGAAATGTGTGGCATAAGCGCACAATGCAATAAATTACGATACTAGCTTAAAATTTCCATACAAATGAATTACACCTTTGTTTTCAACTGGACCACATTTCAACACTGACAGAGTTATAGCCGGGTATAATTGAAACAAGAACAATAAATATAAATCCTCACCTGTCCTGGTCATAGTATACAGTGAATGGTCTCTCGTTTTCTTCTGCAGCAGTTTGTAGACCACAGCCGCGCCGGCCAGGAATACCACCACGGCTACTGCAATGCCGATGTATAGTGGCACGTCGCTGTGCGCCGCAACTGGGGACAAAACGGAAGATTAGCAGGGAAAATAAAAGGACGGGTGCCAAGAATGTCGGGAATGGACGTGTTAGCGGCTTGGTTCTTTTTTATATGCAGATTTTACAAACAATATAAAACACCAACATTTTTTTTAATGTGATAGTCAGCAAACGAGCAGACGAGCCGCCTGATGGGAAGCGGTCATCGTCGCCCATGGACATAAGCAACATCACAGGAGCCACTTAAGCGTTGCCGACCGTTGAGAACCCTAAATAGTTAAATACCCGCTTCTTGAAGAATCCCATGTCCCATTTTTAATGATAATCGAAAAAGTTTGGTGTTTTCATAAAAGGGCTACTTTCGAGCTGTGTACAAAAATCGGCAGTCTAATAAGTAGAAGTAGGTATATTCAAATAAGAAATTTCTGAAAACATGTTTCTAAGAAGGTAAACATTCACTAAATAGCGCGGCAGCACTCTGCTAATGATGTAAACAACTCAATATTACTGTTGCTACGACTCACTCAAAACATTAGCCTTTATCCTATTCCAGCGTTTTGATTTACAGCTCATTTCACAACCACCGACGTTTCCCTCGGCCATTTGAAGACGCTTTCAACATCCAAACAAAGCGTAATAAATTACAAAGTAAGTTTTAGCTCCCATTTTCTGTCTCGCAAACTTTTATTAAGTGAGGGAACCATGATGTTGATGATTTAAAAAAAGGTATACCTACACGGTGGCCAGAAAATAAGTGCATTCCCGTTGCCAGGGAGGTTCTGGGGTTATACTGAGCAACTACTACTTTACTATGAAACCAACACCGAATACGCGAAAAAAAATTTACCTTCCCAGAGAAAATGGACCAGCCAAAATCTATGAAACAGTCCAAACCTTTTTTCGATTTCGGAGTTCGTCCCATTGTAAAAGTTGCTCAGTATAATCCCAAAACCTCCCTGGCAACGGGAATGCACTTATTTTTTGGCCACCCTGTATAAAGGTTTCTTGAAAACCACAATAATCACCTGGTTAATCCTAGTTTGACAAATATAAAAGTGCGAGTAAAGTTTTGGAGTGTCAATATAAATTTTGACGATGTGGAAGGAAAGATAATTTTCGTGTTTGTAGATGTAAATTTGTTTTCAAGCGTCGGAATGGAAGCGTACAAGTTTCTGGCAGCATGCCTTAATATTATTTATGTCATCGCGTCTTCAAGTTTACGATTGGGCTCGCGGCAGTTCGTTTTAACGAGTATTTTTTGTGTAATTTGTTGCCGTGAAAGGACCAGACTTTTAAAATGAAGGAATGCTTTTTATGGAGTGTTTTTTGGACACGTGGGAGACAGTGACAGTTAATAGAAGCGTCAAAGGGTTCCTAACAAGCTAAATTATAATTACCGTTTTATTTCAATAAGCTACTCTTTGGAAGGAAAAAAGAGTGAAGCATTTTACGGTTTTCAAAATGAGGCCAAATAAATACTTTATGAACATCCCTGATATAAATGAGTTTTAAACTTTTACCCTAAAGAATTATCTCCAACATTGCCGCGATACTAGTTGCTAATTTAATAAGGTCTTATATCCTTGGCCCTTTCTTACTTTAAATTTTATATTCTACGGTCAAGGCAAAAGGGATGCTAATTGCTTGGACTATAAATACAAGGAAGTCAGAATAAAGCCATCGCTCGATAACTCGATAACGATCTCGAATGTTGCCTGAGTAATTAAAAACGAGGCGACGGTGTGTTCCACATAGTTGTTTTTTATAGGCACTTGTTAATTTTATGAGCATAGCTTAGCTCTTTACCTTGCGGCATATTGGTCGTATGCACTTGTTAAGAGTATTGAACTTTTGCATTTTCACTTTTAGCTAGGCTTGTTTTTTTATGGTACTCACTATGCACAGTTTCTTCAAAAATACATTACATATTGTATTAAATACCTGTTTATTATGTGTCATTATTTTCACAGAGACAGAGTTAGGATTGAAAAAAGCGATACCTAAATATTGTGAAAATAAGCCGTATTGCACCATTGTTGATGTGTTTTAAAATGGAAAGCGGCGTCTAAACAGTACATTCTTTTGTCTGCGTTCTTGAACAGAAACATATCAAAACTGCGCAACTATTCAACTCCGTGCAGACAAGTTCCAACAGACTGTAATTCAAAGCCTTTGAAAGGTACCACTTGACTGGTTACATAAAGAACAAACTAAGCGAAGTTGCAAAGGGGAACTTTTTGCACCTGGCTGTGTAGGGCGTTTGCAGTTCGCTATAATTTGAACAATTTTAAAATGCTATTTGATGTTAAAAAGGTGATAAGTTGATTATTTTGATATGGAAGGGCGATAGGATTGAAATAGCCAATTATGTTACGCTTGTTTTTTTTTCAATTTTCAATTTGTATGAGGATACAGAAGTAATTATCAATGTTATCATAATCCAAAACAAACACATTTCGTGTTCTTTTGAAATTATTACATTACAAAGATATGTTACAAATTAATGGATGAGAAGGAAGGTAACTTTCGAGGATGGTCAAGTAAGTCCCTTATTGTAAGTTTTTTAAATACCATGAGTACCACGACGGTGTCAAGCAAGCGTGCGGACCGCTTGATGTTAAGCGACACCGCCGCAACCTAACGGCCCTATGGGATGGTGTAGCAAAATCTTATTTGAAAGAGGATTTAAATGTCGAATGTCAAAATATCCATCAAAGATTTTAATGATCGCAACAGGCTTGTTCCCTTTTCTCATGCTTTTATTTTTGACTCGTCACGTCAGCAGCTTCAAACCAAAACATCGTGTCATTACATCAACACGTCATGTTAGTTCATTATTTTTCCACATGAATAGTCGCGACGAAAGTCAGATTCTTGTATCGATCATACCAAAACCAATATGTGAGTATGTAGCTATCATTACCGGAGGTGGGCCCCGTGAATGATTTGTTGTGATCTCGTCGAGAGAACGCAGCGGGCGAGCTCGACTTGCATCCCGACGCCCCTTCAAACGCACCACGCCGCTATCACCTTTAGTACCTAAGCCTTTAGAGCGGCGTTTGCGTACTTGTTTTCGTCAACGTATTTAATTCTGCAAGGCCTCCTGCCGCGTTATGGGTAAAGCGACAAGGGTTTGTAAATTTCGATTGGATTTTGTATCTGCAATCTCACTGCAGTTCCGAATGTACGGCTGGCACTGACAAATGTTTACACTGCGTACAAATTTCGACGTTAATCCGATAAGCGTTTGAACGAATCGTAAATTAATTCCGCAACGTTTTACGCGGTTTAGGGACTGACGTCCGCAATGAAGTAGCGAATGATTTATCACGTTTCAAACTTTGGTTGGCATTAAACCGTATGGGACTTGGGAGTTGTTTATGGTTCAGATTGATTATCTATCAAATTATACGTGCGACGACGTGGCGGTAAGTATCTACCTACAAATCGTTGCTAAAATAATTTAAATTACGTATTTTGATAAAATTCTTGTTGCATTTGACTAAATAATAAATTAACTACGAATCAACGACCTTTATCAACAGAGTTACGCGTTTATTCCTTGATACATTCAAGAAATATTAATGATATAAAACCACTAGTTTCTTGTTTCAAAAGCTTTCATAAATTTAGTTCAATTAATCTTTCTTCTATTACAGCAAGTTATGACTGTAACCGAAGCTTAACTAAGTGTGCCCCAGATACGGCCGGCCGAGCCATGTACGTCAATTATCTCCGTATCAGCAATGGATCTAAATTAGCAATAACTCTTATGTTATTTCCATTGTTCGAATTTATTATCGTTTTGTTCGGGACGAATGTTAATTGTTAAAGGCGTTTAGTTACGTAAAATATAGGTACCTACTGTAGGTAGCGTTTCTTTGGTATGTTACCGTAAAACCACCCAACTAGGTATTGTTCAATACGAGAACTATGGACCAAAAGTTCAATAATTAAGTTTTAGTTTTAATCATTATTAAGTAATTATGTTCTTTTAGGTTCGATCAGGGTGGTTTTATGGTACATGGTGGTATGGTAAAAAATATGTATTTAACATTGAATTGCTGAGAAGAGAAAAGTAACGATTAATACAAAGGTATATTCGCGGGTATTTCAGACTGTTATAAAACTGAAAAACTAAGCCTGACTTAGGCTTCAATGTTTGGGTTAAAATAAGCTTATTTTGACAATATTAAGTCAGAATTCTAAGAACTTCTTACCTAGTGAAGTACATCAAACTAATAAGTATACAATTCACACTTCATACCAATGATTCATAGACTCCGTTCAATAAAAGCATTCTTTACTCAAAGAGGTACAAACAAAAACTAACCCTATTTCCTTAACAGACACTCCAACACTTCCCCAACGTAATTCGCTTCGCCTTAGCGTTGAATTAACACTCCAATGTTTAGGCAACAAAAGATGAAAAGCTGCTATAAAATTCAACCATTTCCCCTTTATACGCCAGCAATTAGGCTAATGAAGTACGGCGGTACGAATGAATGGTCCTAGCGTTCCCCGCATTCAAGTCTCACCTTTCATGTGGGTAATTTACTGATGGTCCACATTCTGTGCGAGGCTTGAATCAGTTCTAAGTAATGGTTTCGGGTTTGATGGTTTGAGGAATTTTCAGGCCGATAAGGAGTACGTGCTCTGTTTTGTGATCGGGAAATTACGTTGCTATAAATGGAATGCCATAAGAATGTTTACTTAAGTAGCTTTAACCCGCATACTTTTAGCGGTAGACTTTTATGTGTTCTTTCAAGTCGTCATAAAAGTGCAGTCAAATGTTCATTTAACGGAAACATTTGAATTCTACTGTAGTAGCGCCATTACTAGGCAGCGTTGCAGTAATATGTTTTTTGTTTATTTCCTTGATAGATTGCGTTGCTTTAGTTGCTTTAATGTTATAGTGATTAGGATGTTTAATCTGGCACTTACTTCTATTTTATTTATTAAGCAGATTGACATCGCCAGCTTCATGCTCCTATAACGCTGCATCAGTAATGCTTCTGCAGTCATGATCAGAAAATAACCTTGATATTTTTTTAATTAACCATGGGTAATAAACCCAACTTCATTGTACTCGTTATTTTACGGACCGGAAGTCCAGCTTTCCGGTACAAGTAGGTACCTATGAATAGGTATGGACCTATTTCAATTTTTTTTAATGTAGAATTTTTATGAAAACTTATTTTGTAGGTCATTTAATCAGCATCTAAATAAAATATACTTATTTCTATTACTTTTTAGCAAAATAAGACATGTATCACTTGCGCCGTACGTGTGTGGATCTATTAGTTTTACATGTAAAAAAATTACTGCGATATTGTTCTTGACTGATACTGATGGCAAAAAAAATTGTTTGATATAAACTTTTTTCTTCCTACTTACTTACTTCCGGGTATAATGTGTGTAGTATTCCTGCATATATTATCTATTATCTTATTAGAATAATATATAAAAAATTCGGGTAATTACAATTTACTGTTTTTCTCAACCGTATTTACTGGGCTATCGGTAATCATCACCAATCTTAACTTCTGAAGCACACACCCGCACAAAAAGTTACGAAACATCAGCCCTCGACGCAATTCCCTGAGCGATGATCCCAATAAATAATAATCAATCTAAAACAAGAGATAACCAAAGCCAATTTATAAGCAAATATGTCAGAGATTGCAGATTTATTTAGCGTGAAACCGAACGTGGTACGAGAAAGAAATTGTTGAGCAAACCAAACAACTGGCAAAGCTGCCTGGGGCTATTTATCAAATGCTCGATAAACAGACATAGGAAATTGAAATCGAGTCAACGGGGACCACGAAAATGATTTATTGCTATTATAAACAAAATAAGGATTGATCATTTTCCATTTGGGTATTGGATCGCGATTGCCGGGGGAACTGCAGCTTTCGCAATTATGGTAATGCCTTTAAATGTGTTTTAATCTTTTTGTCGATTATTGGTTGACAGAAAACATAATCAAAGTCATTATTTTTATGTCTAATTTTATGAATGTTTTGGTTTTCCTTCTTTACTAACTGATACTAAGATCAGGTACTTATTGGGCTTTCAGATATCATAATATTAAGGAATTCACCGATTTTAGGGCTAGAAATATAAAGGTGTCGGAAAAAATATACAAACGTATTCCCTTTACAAAATATTTTAAACGAAGGGCACGATAAAGCAAACAAACATTCCAAAATAATCACCAAAATGCGTACTGAAAATTTGGAAAGCAATAACTAAGCCATTACGCTATAGAACAACCTTTTAAGACTCGAAATTGTAAGTCAACATTCCGTAAGACCACCATAAAATTTTAGTCCCTCGTCTATATTTAGTCGATATGATACGACCCAGATGGTCATGGCTACCCGATTTTAGTATCTCTCGAATCTTTTAACGGGGCCAATTTACTCTGGTCCGTTCTTCTCTTTATACCTGAGGCTAAGAATATAAGATCGTTTGAATCGGAAGAAGGGTGGGCAGGTCATCTTACACTGGTAGGTTACAGGTAGAACCGATAGCCTGTTATAAAGCGAGCAGTCCGTGTAACATTTCATAGTTATGATCTCGCGCGGAAAAGGAAGTATATTTTTAGTTGCGTGGCATCTGGTTGTTGGAACTCTGGTGCATTTCATAGAAATGGCTTAATTAAGATACCCCTTGTGGAATAGTTTTGTAATGTCCTAGCATCCAAAATCGTAAAAGTTGTAATTCTTAACACCCATGTATCATTTTTTTTGTCTTAATGCGATGATAAAATATTTTGGCAGTTGACTCCGCCATTATTTATAAATGTTTTGTATATATGTGTGACATAAAACTGTCCAGCTTTTTAATTATTTAGGTGTTGGTATTTTTATATGATTTTGTGGTTGATTTATATTTATTTTCTTCGGGATGATAAATTACTGTATACTTTTTAATATTTCGCCCTTTTAAGATGTCATCCTTTATCGTTATGATTTAAATTACTTTTTTAATGGCTTTCTTCCTTTTAATGTGACAGGTGTGTTGAATGTTTACATTATATATGCTTTTACGAACAGTGTATTTTACGATTTTATTACGGTCGAACAGTGTGTGTACGTATATCTTATCGTAAGGTGTAACAGTCTTGTATAATCGCTTCACTTACGTTTTTTCGCAAGATTACGATTATATACACACAAATTATACCAATAAAGTTCAAGTTATTGTACTACTTGATTTTATCTTCATGCTCTTGGACTCGCTTACAACAATATTATTGTTATAGTGTGTAGTCGAAAAAAGAAAAGGTTCATAATTCGACTGTCTGCAATTAGTGTTGCACGCCAACTACTTACTGCGACTAGATAGATATCTAGTGAATGTCCTGTTCTTGTATTACCGCACTACTCTTTAACATCGCATACTCCATAACAGTATTCCCAAACGTCTGCATACTGCGATTGCGCGCTTGAACGAGGAATGTCCCCGACGCATGTGCGGCGGCAACTACAGTGCGCACCGCACACATACCCTAGTTCTTACCTACTTACTCCAACGTCTCCAACAAACGAGATAAGTACAGTACTCCACTCGAAGATGAACTTACTCCATCCTGAGCCCCATAATAGTGTCTTTTGGACACTCATATGATTTGACATATCGTGATATGGATATTAATCCAATACCATTAAGGGTTGTATTCAATCCTTCGAGCAACACCGGGAAGCAAAACGGCATTCGTACTACACCCTCTGCCGAAGCATACATAGATACAACTGACTGACTCAGTCGTACACAAAAAGAGATCGAGGTTTGCAAGATTTCGTTGCTTATCATGAACAGTGGTACAACTCAAAATGAAATGCTAGTGCATTTAATATTCTATCTTTTACTGGTAAGATTTAAAATCGAATGGCAATTCATTTTGTTTTGTATTCATTTTGTTTCATGATAAGCAACGATTTGTCTTTGACGTGTGTCATTTTCTATGTATTTGTGCCCACCCCCGCAAAAATGGCAGAAGGATTTGGAAGATATCGCTTGGGCTCCTCCCTTCCGACATGTCGGAAGCCGGCGTTGCTCGAAGATTCAGCCTCATAAACTTCTACTACTTACTCTCATGCACTCCGCAGTAGTCTCCCACGCAGTCAGCGTGCTGCACGTGCGCGCTGTTCAAACAAGGCGTGTCTCCAACGCACGCTCGGCGGCGCGTCTGCTGGCAGTCCGTGCCGCACACCGACCACTCCGACCAAGGGCCCCAGCGACCCGCTGTGGAAAATATGAAAATTAGCGATCTGCGATATTGGTGACATGTTTCCTATTTTACGCTATTTTATTTAACGGTGAAGGAACACATCGTGAGGAAACCAGTATCTCAATATTTAATTAAGGCCTTGTTTCTCCTCTGGGTGCCTAACCAAGGTGACAATCGCTTGCGTTACGATAACGAAAGGCTGTGTCTCTCTCTCTATCACTCTTCCATATTAGTGCAATACGTAGTGAAAGTTGCGTTTCGTTCACTACGGAGCGTAAACGATTGGCGTGTTGGCTATTATACGCTCCATTGGCTGGAAATTCAGATCACAGTTGCTCTCGTAAAAAAACTATTGCTTATGTCAAATGTCAATCCTTGGGATGAGGTTGCCAAGGTGAGCCATGCATGGCAAAATGTCGAGACGCGAGAAGAGGTATTATCGCTATTTGATTAGATAACAGTACGTTGTTTCTATTTTACTGTTTAATTTGAATAATTTGGTTAACGTGTCATTCGTAAAGAGCGGGAAATTGTCAAATTAATATTTTTTTTATAAAATCGTCTACTTAACGATTGTTCCAAACCTATCAACCATAAACCTACGCCTACGTTTTATCGTCCGAACAGACGAACACATTTAAAGGCAAATATTGTAGATTTCATCTCAAAACAGTAAGCTTTACAAACGGTTCAACATCATTTCCAATATCATTCTTACAACAATAGAAATAAGATTCAGTATTGATCCGCCAGCACTGCAGCAATTACCGCATCGTTTGCCGTTATTAATAGGATATCTAATAATTCAGAGCGTATACCCACGGCCAATCGACTCTATAAATTGAAATTAAAATACATCAGCCCGCCGTAACTGCCCTTACATACGAGTCGGGCATAAATCACCTGTATTTTTTTTTTCAAAAGAAATAATAGCGCTGGTGCTTATACTGGGTTAGTGTTTGGTCTAAACATTTTAGGTATTAGCGCTAATCGGTTCTCGTGGGTGGCGTGAGGATGACCAAACCACGACTGGAACTAGAGTCGACATAGACGACGACCACAAATATTTGTATCAATTAGGTGCATGTTATGTTTATGTATTTATGCATGACGTTAGGTATAACTGTGTTCATACTTGTACTCAATTATAGGTATTTAGCTTAAATGCTTTCATATCCTTTTTATTTATTTTTTACTAAAGTACCTGCATTTAAATTTTGGTAAAAATTAAGATATCGTTCACAGTAGGTATGTGATAGTATGGGAACTACAGGATGTACTTAGCTATTTCTTTAAAATGTACGTTTTCTAAATACTGTTGAACTGTTCTCGTTATGACGGATGTAACTATTTTGTTACTTGAAAAAACTTTTACATTTTTTGTTTTCCATGACTTCATTGAACTTAAAACTACACGACATAAAATACATCTAAATGTCAGACCGGACGTATATGTCGAAAGTAATCACTAACCTCAAAAATAGCTCCCCAAAATACCTAGCATTATTTATACCACTAACCGCTAAGTCTCATGACTTCCTCCCGCCAATTATTCACTCCCTGCGTGTGTGGGTGGAACCATACGCATATTAAACTACAACAGTGTGTAACATTTCTTATTAATTAATGCGCACACACATAAATCAGTCGAGGTTCGTTAGAGGAACAACGCGAAGGACTTTCACATTTTGTAAAACGTATTTTTTACTTTAACAACTTTTTATGGCTCGAAGTAAGTTAATAAATTGTATGTAATTGCGTCCCACTGACGGGTCCATACGAATTTTAAGAAAGCATTTTGTAGGAAGTCGTTTTGGAGACGTTCACGAGATAAAACGGGTAAATTATGTAATATCGCTTCATATGCTTTCAGAGAGGAAATTTAAAACAATGTGGCAGATGTGCGAGGATAAAAACGTATGAAAAATTGTAATGGTACCATAATATCTGCAAATCGCACCTCATATACGAGAGTGCGTTACAAATTTGCTCGTATATAATCCAGTATATTCTCTTTTAGGAAGCCCGTATTTGCATATCTCTCACAAGTGTTTTTGTCACGAATTACTGGCAGGTGACAATAATACAGATATCATTACTGGTTTTATTTCAAGAAAATAAAAGTATATAAGGAATAATATTGGTATCGACTCCACAATAGTTTTGCGTTGGTCACTTTCTTCAGTGTCTAATACACATAATTCAATCCTATTTATAAAAAGAAATCTGTACCAGTAGGTACAGATTACTACTACTACTACTACTACTACTAAAAAGTACTATTTAAAAAGCATAAAAACACGCATAGGAAAAGTTTCCTCATACAATAAATTTTAAAAGTAAAACTTTGCATGGAAAACTCGAAATATTTCCTTAACAAACACAACTCTCTTCCATATGAGTAAATAAAATTCTTTAATAAAATTCCAGCTCATCATAATTATTCAACTCTTTGATGTGAAGTGCATTAATAAAATGGTCAGACTGAAACGGCTACAGTGAAGACCGCCAAAGAGGAACAGACATGTGTAACCAATTAACTGAACAATAATCCTGAGTTGGAGTTTAACATCTCTTGATTGGATTTTATTGTCTACCCGGTTGGTCTATTTTATTAATCCGTAACACAAGGTTGAGTTTATTTATAAACAAAAGAATCCGGATCCTAAGTCTAATTTATTAATCAATCATGTTTATTTCAGTTTGATCAGTAAAAACAACATGATAAGTTATTCATTTATTAATCGAATCAAATAAGGACTTCTTTCAATTGATTGGATCCTTACAACTCGTGTTCGACATTTCCGTTACACATTTAACCAACTCAAATAATAAAAGCATGAATAATCAAACGAACTATGACTCATAAGACTCCATAATGCCAACATCCTCAAAACATCATGTCAATCTACACTACCGCATGCGACTTGTCAGAAACGCGGTAAAATTCGTCGCCCTCATATAACTGCTATGAAGTACTAAGCCTTTGATGTGACCGGACTGAGTACTCGACTTTATGTTGTAGGAATAAAAGGTTTTTTTAGTTTAGATCTAAGATATGACTAAAATGGTCGTTATGATTCGTAATGAAAGGATTTAGGCACGCGCCCTTTGTTTTTATTGTTCGATGCGTCGTTGTTTAACTGGTGTTTTAATTTAAACGAGGCTATAAAAGCGGAAAGTTAAATGGTCAGGTTCATGTCACGCATGTTTTTGAACTCTAGTTTATCGACTTAGGTACTTACCGATCAATAATTGTTGTGAGTTATCATACGCTTGCAGATCCATATATCCATCTTCATTGGCAGCATTAAACACATTAAATTTAGTAATTGTAGCATTTCAGGTGATGTAACAACTTTAGTCGTCTAAGTGTGGTTGGAGTTTAATTTACCTTGAGCTTGAGCTTACCTGGGACTGACGTAAACCTGCATTAATTAAGTTTACGGTAGTAGTGGAAGCTTGTCACTCAAGCCGAATTTAAAGCAACTTTGACAGTAACTTAACGAATGAGTTAAATTTAATACATACTTATTTAAGGTTTGTATTGGTACAAGCTAGTAAAAACATCATACATTAACATATCATACACTTTTGGGCCATTATAAAACTATAATAAAAAAGTTAAAATATTGAAATCTTATTTAGGGTTTGCGTTAAAGTTCCATTCACTTGTTGCAACCGGGCTAGCACATGATTGGCTCGACAGTATCTCGCGGCAAGATAGACTACCCTACCTTTTATTAACATAAAAAAAGACGGGTCTATATCGCCGCGAGATACTGTCGCGCCAATCATGTGCTTGGCCTGCATTAATACTTAATCCTCATTTTCTAGATAACGCACTGGAGACACATTTTGGCGTAGTCTACTTACCGCTTGGACATGATACGCAATCCGGCGTCCTCTGCACTGCTTGTCCTTGGCATGGCGCGCCGCCATTCAGGGGGTGTGGTTCCGTGCAACTGCGGGTCCTGCGCTGGCCGCCGGCGGCGCGCCCGTTGCAGCGGCACTGGGTCCAGGGGCCCCAGGGACTCCAACCACCGTTCACTGTAGAAAAGAACTTTGTTAGAACTCATTAAATCAAAACTTCCCATTTTTTCGTCCACAAATCGTATGTGGTGGGAAGAAAGATCTGTGCCCATCGAAGAATTTTTTCAGAGAATCGCGACGGTCCATTTAGTAAAGGGTTACAATGTGTTCCTTTTAAGATCAACCGGATCCCCAAGATTTGAACGTTTTAGTATTGAAACGCTGCAGAACACGTTCATAATAACTAATGTTTTGTTTAATCCATCATCACAATTTGCTTGGGTCTCGTCTAGATGTGTTAATAGATGGATGGATGATAAGCAACTATGCATGCCAGATGTGGTGTTCTGCTATGCTCATATTAATTAAGTGAAAATTGCGAACCTACATTATAATAGCGTATAGGAAGTTAAGTTTCTCAATATAAGATTAAATCTGTTCGACAGATATATCTTAAAATAACCGTCATGCTTCCAAATTTGAATAACAAATTAACTAAGCGATTATATGTTTTATACTAATGATAATAATTCCCAGCGAAATATATCATCACAATGAACTCCTTTTTTTGCTCTACAACCATTAATCAGTCGGAAGCTTTTTTCTATCTGATCTCCATCAATGCAAGGCGAAACCTTTTAATGGGCGATATCCCTCGAAAAAATCCAAAGCGATTCTAATACGAAAAACTAGCCATTCTCGGGTATCTCTTTCCGCAAATCGGTTGCATGCTGGTTGGGGCACGCGAGTTTGCGTGTCGTTGTAGGCTAACTAACCGCGACAGCCTTCCTAGAACCTCATTTCGAGAATAGGTGATGTTGACCACCGCGGCTGTTCGCTAATTGGGAGGGTCACTTTAGTTTGTCTTTGTTGGATAATTGGGTTAAAATATATAATGTACAACTGTTATTCTTAACAAAATAAATGTTTATCGGATGTCCGGTTATGGTGGTTACTTTGTTAAGATAATGTAGCCCGAAGTACAAAGGCATAATACATACATCGGAGACTATGTCAGGATCAAACTTCCCGGCCCAGTAGGTACAAGTAAAGTATAAGCTATTGTTTTATGATAAAGGCAGTGATACTAGTTTTAATTTGTTTGTAATTTTAATTACAATAAAGCTTCAAAAATAAAGTGTTGTTTAGCTAGGTATCAAACTTAAATTATTCAATAGCTTAGATAGTGAATACGTATGCCTATTTGCAAATGCGAATATAAAAAAGAATGCATGTAACTGCTTTAGATACTACTTACTGTACGGATATGATGTTCGTTCTTGTCTACGTGACAGCGTGATAAAACGGTGTCCGTCACTTTCTATCCCACGGTGTTAAAAATTGACAGCTATTTTATCACGTGGATAAGGATGGATAAATCCATCCATATTACGCCGGCTGGTGAAAGTACGTATTTTAAAAAGAATGGTTCAAGAATGCATCAAAATAATATCTCCATATTTTCGCTCATGCTCTCACTTAATATGCGACACTCTTTGTTACTCCCACTAAGTGCTTCACGCCATTATTCTTCAAGCGACAAATGCATCACTAAACTCACTATAATGAAGCGTCATTACACTCATTCGTTTAACGGTATTCTTCGCCATATGTTGCCTAAATTGTCCCGAATACAAGTTCCACGGCAACCCTTTTTTGTAATGTGATGGTAATGGAGGTACAAGAATGTTGTTTAAATTTGAAACGTAAAAATATTGAGAATTGAAGCTTGTTTTTTTACTACCACTGATTCTCCATCCTTTACCAATAGCAAATTAAATCGCTAATTGCTAATTTATAATCTATTATATTTGATTACTATATGAAGGTAGTTTTATAATTTATTGTTTTATTATTAGGTACATAATACATATTAGTATCTTAAAGGCCGGCAACGCGCTTGCAACCCTTCTGGTGTTGCGGGTGTCCATGGGCGGCGGTAATCGCTTACCATCAAGTGATCCGTCTACTCGTTTGCCTCCTATTTCATAAAAAAAAGGAATATTTTGTTAACAATGAAAAAATTAAGCTAGATACTTAATATTTGTAAAGTAAGTAATGAACTCCTGCTGTTAACATATGGGTTATTTATTTCCCCTAAACTTAGTTTAATAGCGTATCAGTAAAATTCCCTAATTTGCTTTGGTTAGTATTTTATCGAAACAGCTTTCATCCAAATTGTTTCAGACCACCCGTGGTTAATCATTCTCGCGTTGGATTCCCAATAAAAATTGATTGCCCTTAGGGCCCTTACGCACTTGCGGTTAACCGCGGGGGCGGCTGGCCGCGCGGCCAGCCGCTTTTGCAATTTAATATGTAACCGCTTGTGATCGTACGCACTTAACCGCCACAAAATTTCAACCGCGGCGGTTGAATGAAGAGCTGCGGCCCGCTTCGCGGCTGGCCGCCAACTTGTCTATACGCACTGGCGGTTCAGGGTGCGGCGAGCCGCCGATGAGTTTGTAGCCGACGTATCCGTCCACTACAATATTATTTAGCATGTAGATATATAATAATTTATTAGTCATTAAAATAAAATACGTAGATTATTTTTTATAGTAAAGCAAGAAAATAACAGTTCGGGTTGGATACAATAACGAAATTTAATATCTTGTCCTTTGACGGTGTCATATAAAACTGAGTAATTCTTCAAACGACGAGACACTCATTCTAACATAGCGGAAAAAATTATCTTCGTGCTTCTTCAATTCTTGAAAACAGCTTGCGAACTGGCCAAATTCGTTGCGTGTTTCTAGTAAAAGATGAATCCAGTATCTTTTTTTATTTTTCTTTTGTTGTTTTAGGTAGTACAAATATATAACACAAGCTACCTCAACAGTGTCCATTTTATTAATGGACCAAAGACGTCGAGCGGTCCAGCCGCTTAACGCGGTTTCATCGCGGCTGGCCGCCATGGCGGCCAGCCGCTAAATCAACCGCGTCAGGCGGCTGGCCGCTCAATCGAACCGCCTAAGCGGCCAGCCGCAAGTGCGTAAGGGCCCTTAGAGAATTCGGCTCCGCTATTAACTTATTAAAGTACTGTTAATATTAATTTGCTGTCTACAAGTTTAAATTAAGTTGGGAAAGGCTAGTAATTATGGGCGGTTGTTTTGAGTTATGACTTATGAACATGTTGATTGAAATTAGTGGAAATAGTAGCTTCTCACTGTACAACTCCAAAATTACTTCGTTAAAAATTCCTCTTCGTGATATGTATATCTATCTGTCTAAATTTAGGGTCCACAAAAACACCATACATTGCCCAAGACTGCTCTATAGAGCTATCACTTATAAAACTCATATAATTCTATAAAACTCATATCGAACCGCCTAAGCGGCCAGCCGCAAGTGCGTAAGGGCCCTAAAAGAAGATGCAAGCTTGGACAAAAGCGATAACAATTTTCAACATGTTAATAAACTAACGGTACAGATTTAGAAATTTCCTCGCGTCATTAAAGTTTTTAAGTTATCACTTGAACACAAAGAAGCATCTTCAGAGGAATGCTATCTTGGAGATAGAAGATAATTCCTACAATAGCGTGACACCGCTAACACGCATGGCCACTATTAAATAATAGTGTGAAGTAAGTATTGTTCAGCACGCCCACCAGTAATAAAAGGTGATATGTAAGGCAATAGCGGTGGAATTGGTTTTTGGGAATTGCTTCCTGGCTTAAAGGAGAAAAAACAACGTAGTTTATTTTTGGTAATGGTTTAAAGAGTTTCTATGTTCTATTGGTTATGAAGAGGGTTACCTAATACCTACTCTCGAATTCATACATAAATAGATTTTAGTACCCAGTTAATAGTGTTAGTAATAAGCAAATAAGGGTAAGTGTTATCATAATAATTGGGGCAGATAAATTATAAAGAGTTGAGGCTACACGAATGCATATACCGGGTGTGGCCTGTAACACGAGCAAAAAATTAAAACATAGATTGTACTCCTGACACAACACTTCGCAATACATTGCGTAGGAACAAATAGTAGAATTGTATTAGGACGTACAAAGTTGCGGATTCCATACCCAGGGAAATAACAATCCTCACGGCATCGGCACACATACACAATAGGTACCTATATTACGCGACAATGTGTATTGCCCAATTCACATGTTAGTACAGACGTAACAAAGGGAGCTCTGTCCCTCTAATAAACGTAATTGCTCCCCGAATAGCGGGAATAACTATTCCAATTAGTATCTTAAATATATGTATGTTTCGAAGTTATAGGTAAGTTTGCACGGAGAAATTGAGGTTCAGTTTATAATCCACCGGATTCCGAAGGATGCCTAAGCTAGGACGAAACCGCAATAGGATTTAGAAGCTGAAGTGCTATTGATCATGGTCGGGTAATGGTGAAGCTAGCTAAATTCTTAATACATATTAATTCGTGAAGGTATCGTTAGTACAATAAGTTGGTAAACTGTTAGTTTACCTACACATCTTAGTCAACAAAACAATTTTGGAAATACATATTATTTTCTTCATTTAATGAAAATAAAACATGAAATACGCTGCGACGCTGATAAACTAATTATGAATTCAAATGTATAATAAAGAAATAGCTTTATTTCTGTACTTGCATGTTAGTCTTGATGGTGCGAAGGGACATTACAACGCTGCACGATATATCTGTTATTACCACACAAAACAGCACACGACCAATAATTTTAGCCTTAATGATATAAAACAAGGATTCGGACGTGTAAAGTCAGAGGTGCTGATTGCAATCAGTTAGGCAGGCGCCATATTTCCGAGATGGCGTGGGCGCGTCCCTAATGACTCTCCCATGCGCCAGCGCAAGCATCAGTGCAATAATTGTACGGCGCATGCCCTTTTGATCTCGCTGAAGTAAAGATAGTTATTACGTACAAGGAGGGTGAAATGAGCGTTAAACTCCATCGGAAATGGTTGTCTGATGAATTATGTGAGGTGTAGAACGTGTTCGATGTCTTGTTAGGTAAAGCGTATTAAATCGTTGGAAAATTAGCGGGCAATTTTGTTATTAATCCTTTGATCGGTGCCGGTGGATCCGATGTCGGTGGATACGAATTGAATTCTGTTTTATGTTTTGCTGAGCATTTGCAGGGTTCAATTTAATCTGTAGGAGTAAACATAAAAACATCCGAAGAGTTTGTAGCCCTATTACTAAGAACTTCCCTTAACACACATTTTTTATCAGAATATGTACTTATCACCTAACCGGTTTTAATAAGAAAACACCCAACCAACCAACACAAAATTCTTCATTAATATATTAACGCCTATTATCAAAACAAAGACGTCGTATTATATTGCCAACAACTGTTATTCTTGTGGCCACTTACACTCATTCACATGTGCTACTATTTCGACGTCTGAATTTAATGAATGGGGCACTGAAGTGTCACCATGTGGGCTTAGTTTGAGTGTCAAGGGAAGTAAAAAAAATCTTACCGTAGACGGTTAGAAGTGCTGGTTCCGAAATTCTTTTGCCCGCGATATTTTCGGCCACGCAGCTGTAGTTCGCCATGTCCTGTTGACAATATGTAAAGTTAATTTAGTAAGCGTATTAAAATAGGCATGGATGTAAATAGGAACTAACATGTATTCAAATGAATATTCAGTGAAAAATTGAAACTGAGAACAATGCGCATAAAATTACAAGGAACAAATGTTGAAACAGAAATTCAGTGCGCAAAATCCTTTTAGCAGAAACTGACAAAACCTGTGTTAAAATTACAAAGGACAAGCATTTCAGCAACGCGTGATTATATTAACTATTTATTTGCTCAACCTTATATTTGGATTACGAATCATCATGGCGAAATCAACCTTTTCGAATTAGGTATAGAGTTCAAATTACAGAGCAACACAAAATACACAGATGAGGTTTAGTAAGTAAGCGGTGTACTTATTAATTAAGAAGAGCACTTCCGACACCTTTGCGTACTCATATAACGTTACGTACAATGCGACATCGCCTGCAATTTATCCATGTCTGCACGCGTTTGCTAATTAGCAAGCCGGTTCAACGGAAACCGGAGATGGAATGAATTATTTGCGGTGCTGTCGTTCGTGGGTGGTTCTGGTTAGGGTTTAGGCGGATATTTTGGATATGAAACGACATTTATGTTTAGAGATGATGCGCTATTAGCATTTACAAGCTTTTTGTTTATTTTATATTTGTAACTATTAGGAGTAAAATTGCCTTACTGTAAAATCTCAAAGCAAAGCTATTGGACCTTTACTACCTTTAGGCACGCTAGTAAAACTGTTATTTACGACCACCGTGTTCAAACAAGTAATTCTTGGAAGACTATTAAGTTAAATATCACAATTATCACTTAAACTTTTACTACACATGTAACGACTAGGTAGGTACAGTCAGCTGCAGAGATAGTTGACCCGGTGACCCCTCTGCAAATAAATTCTATGTAGGTATTCTATATAGGGGGGTCAATTATGGGGGGGGGGGCAGATAACTGTACAGCTGTACACTTATTATTAACCTCTATTATGATAAAGTTATTGCTGAAAACTGCTCTTCATATATTAAGTAGTCATGTAATAATAAATATTAACAGCAAGTAAACATTGCCAAAGTTATATTAAGCCACGTGTAATTTCTACACAATAATTCTTTGTGTAAATTGTGGTATAAATCTGTCATATGAATTTATGGCAACAGTTAACATAATTCAGAGCATTAAACACGTTTATCGTTTTCATGCAAAGTAATTGGCAGTCAATCTTCATTGGTTGTATTTGCAAGCGTCAATCTTCATTTTGTCTTTATTTTAAAGTCTAATTCCTTTGCAATAACAATGAATTTTTCATGAAAATAAAATTTGAGTTGATAAACTTCATTGAGCTCTTTAGTTAGATTCAACATAAGCTTATTAAAAGCTCTTTATTAATGAAATGTGCATTATATAATTATATTAAACACCTACTTACCAAAAAAACAATATTTTAAATAACAACAAAAAAAGCAATTTATTCATGAACAACTTGTAAAATTTATCATCGTCGAGTATTTATTGCAACTGACAATCATCTTCACTTGCAATGGATTCTGCTATCAATCCCAACCGGGGCAACATTAACCAACTCCGACTTAGCGTTAACAATCGTCACCATCTCGCACTTTATTTGTTTACCCTCTGTTTATTCGTTTGTTTATTTCATGTTTATTTCAAAGTGAGTCCAACTAATTAGTCGAGCGGCACGGACATTTATTAATTGCAACACAAGTCTCCGTCTGCCGTTTTGTTGCGTTCCTCTGCGCGGTGTTGTCTTTCAAAGCCCTGATGAAAGTGGTGGGATATTTTATTCATGCTGGAGCTAAGCTATGTGATTACGTTGCAACACTGCGGCATTATCTCGTTAGTGAATTGCTTTGCTGAATTATAAAGCCGTAAAGCATGTAGTGAGATAATTTGTTGATGATTGTTGTAGTCCTATGTTTCGTTTAAGGAATTTACGCTAATCAAGATAAATTCACGGAATAATACAACAACACAAAGTTGTTTCGATACAAAGTCATGTCAAATATATGTTTTGATACACGCTTTCATTGACTATCCTGTCCTGTCTAATGAACCCTCAATTCCTAACATTTTATCCTCGAAGAGTTCCTTATGAAACTAAGACGAAATTACCTACAGTGCATGCAGCTGAATAAAACACCAAGAAGTGGTTGAAATTTAAAGTAAGTAAAATATTTATAATCAAATAAATACATATATATCAAACTAGACATAACCTTCAGCAATGAAGACGTCGAATAAGAAGAAGAAATATATATATTTATGGCTCCACTTTACAAGACAACTGTAATAATCATTTTGCACTCCTCACTATAAGATACAATTTCAGAATCAAACAATTGATTAAAGACAGAGTGAAATAAATTTACCAGATGTAAGCTAAGTTAAAGCGTGTTAAAATGAATGAAAAGAAACAATGTTTTTGGAGACGCAAGCAACACGTTTGTTATCTTGATTGTTGCTACTTATAATCCAGTAACTTTGTCGAATTTTGTAACCTGGCTATTTTGCGTCAAATCCGGTAGTTCTGATTTTTTGCAGGCTTGTTTATGATGTTGGCCCAATGAATAATCCAAGTTTGTGACCTCGAGCGCCGAACGCAACTTTGTCAAAAATCGAATAAACCGCATTTTTTTTTAGATTTCGGCGATTATAACCCTAAGAACTAGTTTTTGGTAGTAACTTCCTAGGGCGTTTTTAAAGTAGACTACCACGTTCTACAAAATATTTATTTTCAATCAAAAAACATTTTTTTTTGATACTATACTAAAAACTCATACATTTTTTTGGAATATAAATATTTTGTAGAGCGTGGCGGTGATGAATTTCATATAAATTACCTACCTAACCCTTATATTATAGCTAAGAACTGATGTAAAATTATGAAATTTTAAAAGGCTTTATCTCGGAAAATATTAGATGTACAGAGACAATTATAGTGTCTTATTGTAGCAAATTTAGTCTACTTTAAAAACGCCCTAGGAAGTTACTACCAAAAACTAGTATTTAGGGTTATAATCGCCGAAATCTAAAAAAAAATGCGGTTTATTCGATTTTTGACAAAGTTGCGTTCGGCGCTCGAGGTCACAAACTTGGATTATTCATTGGGCCAACATCATAAACATGCCTGCAAAAAATCAGAACTACCGGATTTGACGCAAACGTAAAATGTATAATTTTACTGTATTACTATGAAAAGCAAGATTTTTATATAAATCTGTGTCCCTAGTGAAAAAAGGTATAAGTCTCGGGCAGCGCAGTTGTAAATGGGTATAAGTTCCAAGTAACACATGTGCCCTTTTACTCCTAAGCTGCGTGAGACTTGTACCCTTTTTCACTAGGGCCACAGAAATGTTGCTATTAATTATAACTACTAAGCAGGTTAAAATAAGTTCGATCAGGGACTTGGCATACCCAATACCTTTTACCATAAAACACTAATGCATACAACTGAAAATAGTACATGTAGGGTCGTATAAAAATGCGCGACTAAACATTAAGACTGCATCGAGCAAAATCAGCGAAAAAGGCAGTCACCGTTTAGTCGCTAACGTTCACATCTCTTGATAAAAAAAAATTATAATAAATGTCATTATTATCCCAAAGAGTGTGTTTACAACGAATCACCCTTGAAAATCTGAAATATTTTACAATATAATAAATACACTTATGCAAAGTTGTACCTAAAACGAGATGAACGAGTGTCAGCGTTTAGTAAAATTTGTATAAAAAAATCGATGCTCATGCTATAAAATCGAGTGATTTCGAAAGCCAGATAACTGGACTACAACGAATCAGGCTTTTCCTATTTTTCCTCTTAAAGGCTACAGAGAAATTCAATCGTAAACGTAAACTTTCGTAAAATTTCCATACATCCGCCATATCTGTCAAATTCTCCTTTCAATCAGATGCCCGCTGGGCTTGGTTCAAAGCGGACGCGTACCAGGATCTCCCAGTTTGACAGTTTGAAATTCATATCCGTATACGAATGATGATACCAGTGAAAAACTGTGTTCAAAATAAATAGGGTAAATAAATAACGTCACACGGAGATCTAGAGTCATAAAAATTTCGACATCTTTTTATTCACAAGTCATAATACTTAAAAAATATAACAAATTATTTAATAAAATATATGAATACAACCAAATCAGTGTAATTAGCTTCTTCCTAATTCACTTAAAATGAAAAAAGTTTGAAGATTTGTTATTTCTTATTGGAATAAATTTTCATTGTGCTGGTATTCATGTTACGTCATTTTAAAAACATATATGACATAATGTCAATATATTAGATAAACAATTTATCAACAAAATTCTTCACATTTTAGCCTAAGCAATATAAATTATTAAAATTTTATTTATGAAGACGGAGCAATGTTGTTCACATAATTTCAGCAATAAAATTCTTAGTTTCAACTAGTTCTGTTGCTATTCTAAGAGCTATCACGAGCTCTGAAAGTTAATTCAATGATATATCATCAAGAAATTGAAATCAAGACTCGACCTGCAGTCTCAGCGAGTTTTTGTGGCGATAGGCGATAGAAATAGACGATTTCTTATATCTTTAATAATAAAACTCCTAGTTTTAATTTGGTCTATGTCTACAAACCGCATACTTACCATCGCACACCACCACACTGTTAACTGACAGTTCGTAAACCTTATTACAAAAGGCATAAGGTCTACCGATGGACAGTTAAGAGCGTCGCCGTTTGTACCTATCTTAATACAAAAGTCAACAACGAAAATAAATAATTACCTAATACGTCACATACCTATGACATGACATGAACAAACAAGGAAAGCTATATATAAAAAGTGTTTTTTCTCTGTCTTCTCACAAAGGAAAGTTTGACAGTTTTAATTCCTCAAAGGAGGTCAGTAGTTAACACTAAACTCGAGACAGCACCTTTAAAAAAACATTAGGGGTCACTGACCTGTCCCAGTAAATTGAGGTAGTGTGCGTGAGCTGCGTTTGTGCGTGAAATGGGGTAATTTGACAGAATCTGAAAATTTACCCTCCTCTACGCCCTCTTAACGCATGACATCTAATAGTAAACATATTGTAGCTCCAACCATCAAGGAGCAAGTCACATGCTTCGCCACAGGAAACTTGTCATGTGTCAATATTAAAATAAATACAACTTTATTAATTACACGCGAAGGTTCAATTTTAAAAGTGTAGCATTTTCATGACCTAAATAAAACACGTGTAAGTTATACGACTTTTATATTTGCGGTTTTAATAAGCTGTAACGATAATTATTTATAGGCTATAAACGCTTTAATGACTATAAATTTTTTTTTAAAGAGCGTTATGAGATGACGAAAGTTTGCTTTTTGCTTTTTCTGCTACTTAATGCGTAATGGTAAAAACGTGTAAACGGTTATTTTGTATGATAAAATTGATAAAGAGAACGCGAACCTCATTTTGCACTTAATCATAAACTTTTTTATGAAAATAAACCCTGGCGCATAAACCATTAGACGCTGACTCTTCATTCTTTTTCATTCAAAATATACTGTTAGATCAAATAACAAAGTAAGTAAAATATTAAGTTGGTCTAGAAACTACTAACCGTTTATTATTATAGGTCTAACGGAAGCGAACTTAATAATACCGAGTAAGTTAAAACAGGAATATAAACATTACATTCTATGAACCAAATCTGCCCGACATAGTAACAAAACAACACAGACTTGCGTCATCTCAATTTGAATTGAACCTACATTAGGTACTGTAACAAAACTTTAAGAGAGTATGATGTCATATATGACCAATCCTACCAAAGAAGTATAAACAAACTAGAGATATTTGCTGTGGGCAAAATATATCAAGAAAACTGGATTATTTCCACGTTTAACCCACATTTTTGTTTGAAGAAACGTCACATTTGACACAGTAATATCTAATCCATATCGTTTTTAGATCTATTAATTGACGTATCTTAAAGTTCGAATCATGCCGCCAGTCTTAATAGTAAAATCAGTGTTTGATGAGAGGTGTAGGTATAAAATTCTTATTGGTTACGACAAATTAGTACTAGGTACATTTTATACCAGGAAATTGATTCCGTAAAACTAATCTACTCGTAATTTCAGGTACCGGAGCATATCGTCAATAACTTCAACGAGTACTAACCTAATTGGTGTCGGATAAGGCTAATTGAGCTCTATATAATAATTTATTACACGATTAACTAATTAGGCACACAGCACAGCGATTTTACATTCGTAATAAACGATTTCTACTTTATATTCCAATAATGACCCGTATTCTGAAAATATTTCACGGAACGAGTTAACAGCACAGTTTTATTTCTACAATTTGAATTTTGCCAAACTAGTGAACAATAAAAATGGCGCGCGGGAAACTTTTGTATTCAATAAAAATGTTACTCACGGTTGTCTGTCAGCGGAATTTTACGCGGATTGTGCACTAAATGCCTGACAAGCGGCAACTATTTGTTATTTATCCTTACATTTATCATTTCGACAGAATATCCTTGTATTTTACTACAAATAATAACATGGAACAATACGTAAATAATTTTCTCATAGAATTGTACCATTACTATATCTTAAATTGAAACAATAAAATAAAAACATAATTTTGAGACTTTAGTTGTGCACGTAACTGTCATAAGAAAATAATTTTTAAGTTATATTTATTCAAACAATAACACTATACATACTGTTAGCAGTTTTTAGCAAATCATTAAGGGAGGACATATTAACGTCTCAATTAAGACTGTCTTTCCAGTTTTTTCCTATTTTATTCATCGTTCTATAAGATAGTATGAAAAAAAAGCTTTGAATTGTTTCAAAACAGGTACCCGTTTTGGTCCAGAACACGTTTTTTAGGTAGGTACCTATTTAAATATTTTAAAAATCATAAAGTGAAGAAAATCGCCCCGAATCTTATTTGGCGTAAATATGTAGATAGTACTTTTATCAACATTAAGATAGACAGACATACCAGTTTTCAAATTACTTATCCAATGAAGCATTCCTTTCGTAGGTAGTTTTAACAAATTAATTACTTTCTTTATTTTGCACTCTAGTTACATTATAACTATCACAGCTCTGGTGCCCGATCAGAACTAACAAAAACTCAAGAGTGCTTACTTTAGCCGGGGTAGGTACCCGCCTTAGGCTCTTGCCTCCTATAATCACTGTAAAGTAATTTTTAAGTTCTCATTGAAACTAAAGGTCAAAATAACGGATTATCTATACAGTTATGCGAGACGATAAGGTTCTATCAAGATTAAGAGGCAAGTCGCTTTATCAATCATTTAATGGACCGGTAAAAAAATTAAAACGCGTGATAATCTTGACTAAAGATAATACCATTGTTGTTTCGTTACTTAAAAATAGTTACTTAATCTGAGAGTTTATCGTGTACAGTAAATTGAAGAGATAAACTGCATAGAAACTAGTTTGCAGGGAATCAAGTATCTCTGCAGCTTTACTATACATTGGATCACCGATTTGGTTTCTGTCTTCATAACCAAATGAATATCGGTATTAGTAAATGTCACTAAATGTCACCAGCACGATGGACTGACCAACTCAAAGGCGAGGAACCATCTCAGAAATTCTATGACGTGGTGAGGAAAGCGATGGACCGGAATCGATGGCGAGAGTGTGTTCGTGCCCGAACAAAACCCACCAACCACGATCATCAGTCATGATGGATGCGACCAAGAAGAGAAATGTCACTACACCTTATAAAACAAGTCCCTATCCGCGTCTGTCTGTTTGTGTGTCTGTATGTTCGCGATAAACTCATAGACTACTGAACGGATTTTCATGTGCTGTTCACCTATCAATAGAGTGATTCTTGAGGAAGGTTTAGGTGTATAATTTGTTAAGGTTTTGTGTAACCCGTGCGAAGCTGTTTACACGAAACCAAAAACGCCAAAAAACCTTCGCTCTCTCATCTGATTGATAGAGTCGAAAAGTGGTAGACCACTTTCTTGGCTGACCGTACATGTCATTCAACGATGCTTTAACGAACTGAATTTGTATTTGACTTACTTGTAACGTAGCCCTTGATATAACCAGATTGCCCTCAGCAGAAATCAGTACGTTGTGATCCTGCTGAAGAGGTGCCCCGTGCTTTAGCCATGACACCCGCGGGGTGGGCGCGGCTTGCGGGGGAGCGCAGCGGAGGGATACTGTGGAACCTGCTTCTACGGAAGCTGGTGTTGGAGACATCGTAAACACTTTCTTGAGATCTGTAAAAGAAAAAATCAATCACCACGACTGCTCTGACAAGAGTATCCGACTAAGAAGAAGAAGAAGAAAAGAAAAAAAAACGGTCACCCATCCAAGTACTGACCACTCCCGACGTTGCTTAACTTTGGTCAAAAATCACGTTTGTTGTATGGGAGCCCCACTTAAATATTTATTTTATTTTGTTTTTAGTAGGTATTTGTTGTTATAGCGGCAACAGAAATACATGATCTGTGAAAATTTCAACTGTCTAGCTATCACGGTTCGTGAGATACAGCCTGGTGACAGACGGACGGACGGTCGGACGGACGGACGGACGGACGGACAGCGAAGTCTTAGTAATAGGGTCCCGTTTTACCCTTTGGGTACGGAACCCTAAAAATGCATTTATTTGAGTCCACCCGGGAGCCGGGTATGTCCTTAACCCGTCGACTGCCTTGTCCCGTACACGTCACAGACAATTTGAACTTTAATTTACAATTTCAAGGTTATTAATTCAATACCAAATTTTTGACACGGGCGTTTGAGGGGTTAAACTACGTCCAAGACCACCGGTGGACGGGCAGCAGCGTCCCTCAAATTCGGTGTACTCGACTGCGATCGCCAACCCGCCTGCCAAGCGTGGCGATTATGGCATTCACCCCCCATCAAGGGGGAGGCCTATGTTCAGTATCAGTAGTGGACGTCTTATGGCTGAGATGATGATTTGAGTCCACAAATTCTGCCCTCCTAAGCCGAATAGCGCTATCTCAAAAAGAAATGAAACAAACCAGAGTTGTGACAGTTATAATTTATAATGTACCGTGTGCGAAATATAAATAGTGATTAATTTGTTAAAACTACGACATAAGAAAAAGACCGTAAATAAAATCTTGATTGCGACCTTAACGGTCCTTCCTTCATTTTCTAATAACCGATAAAATATGTATTAAGTGATTATTTGAACAAATACGATTAAAATGGAATTCTCCGTTATAGAAATTAAAGTATATTAAGTACCTAAGCAATACATTTTCTTTTGAGATAGCGCTATTTGGCTTAGCAGGGTAGAATTGCCGTTTATACTACTTATTTGTGTCGACTTTCTATTAACTATTGTACTTATTTGCTATAGACAAACTATAATGGATGAATGCCAATGATAAATATTACTGTGAATGTTTGGAAATTTCATGTTTGTCGTCCTCAAATATTATCATACACACGTTTGTTTAGGGAACATATTCGGCCAGGTTTATTATATGTGTAAATCAACATTTAGCTATATATTTGTTATTGTGTTTTGTTTCAATAGTTTCAATACCTTAGCTATGTGAATAAATAAAATAATTTGAATGTTTGGTTTACGAGATTATTTATTGGAATACGTTATAGTAGGTATGCCACGATACGTACTAGGAATCAAATTTGAATATCGCATTCTCAAACAAATATTTTTAAATCATGAATATATCTGAATCAGTTGAGAGAAATACAAAATACATTGAATGAAACTGATTTCAGTTAAACATTTTTGTGTGGTTAAATTAAGGCTTAAACGGGACAATATAATGGCATCGATTCCCATATCTCTCTTTAATTCGACATTCCATTGTTGCGTAACACCCGCATGCGAACTTCATACAAAAAATGAATGAGCTCATACAAACAAAACCCATGTCAATTACAATTTATCACGCACGCGTCGACTGGCCAATGTAATGTGATAATTGTTTAAGGAGTGACAGTTTTGTTATGCAACATAAGGGTTTGGACTAAACTATAAAGTTAATGAGACAAAAGCCCATATCACCCTTGAATGTTATTTGACATTTACTCCTTTATTCTCTGTCTTGCCAGGCGTGGCTCACTCCGCGATTTCGTCACTTTGCTACAGGTAGCTAAAAGTACATCCGTTCCACACCAATTTTGGTGGCTAGCCATAAGCCAAGCGCTGTCGCCACCTAACGGCCATATCTGTCCTGATCGTAACAGACGCGTTTTGTTGAAGAGTGAGTCTTCTGTATCTAGTACTATCATTTATTCTGTGGTATTGCCTTGCCTAGGTATAATATAATACTGTCTGTCTTTGGGTTACGCTACTTTAATAGACCGTAGTGGAACTATCAAATTCATGAATCTGAACTTATGTACAAACAAATATGTATTTAGGTTCTCGACAGTAGTGGTTAGTGTGATCCGGTTTCTTTACTATGCACAGTAACGGTCGTAAACCAATGTCCACGTCCATGGATTAAGGTGGAAATTGTATACTATTTAGTGACCTTTACTGTAGTAAACTCGTATCAGTTTCACGTCGATACTAGGAAACACTGAAACACTCTATGGGTCGTTTGTACTACCCATTGTAGCTGGGTTTTATAGACTGGCCTTTAATAGGTACCTACATAAAATACTCTGGAATCTCTCCTTGCAACAATCAAAATGAACGTGTCTATTTTATTCAGCTAAGTACTCACGGATCTCTAATTTTTTTGGTATTTAGTATAAACACTTGAGTTCGCTGTTAAAATTTTTAGGGTAAGTTGAGGCCGTGTAGTGACTACTATTCTATCACTTCCTGAGAATATAGTAGATTGTTAACCAAGGGTGGAAAGTGAACCATTTCACCCGAGATATTTCAATAGTTCGAGGGTGACATGGTTACTTTTACCCGAGGTAGCACTCTACTTTTCATTTCGACTATGAGGAAAGTTAAACACGAGAAATGTAGGTTTATTATTAGTAAGTTAAGTATAATTCTTTAAAACAAATTATTAACAGATATATAGGTAAACCACATGACTATAAGTCACTCGAACACTTGAAAATGTAAACGGCGCCAATTTCAGTCATGCGGAAGTTGATATGAGAGCTTATAATATG
This sequence comes from Cydia fagiglandana, assembly GCF_963556715.1. Taxonomy (NCBI): domain Eukaryota; kingdom Metazoa; phylum Arthropoda; class Insecta; order Lepidoptera; family Tortricidae; genus Cydia; species Cydia fagiglandana. The sequence goes on along the minus strand of NC_085938.1, from coordinate 8,378,026 downwards.
GCATATATTGCTGTTAGCCGTTGCTCGAACTAAAAATTAAAAAAAAAATACTTTCCACCCTACGGTGGGAAATGCAATTTTCCACCCGGTTATCAGCTTATCAAAGGTAAACTTTCCGAACAGGAGAGATGAAAAAGTTATTGTCTTATATAATGAAACGAAATCAAAACATTTGTTTCGGTCATGTTAAGTTTTGCCTTTGTTATATGGCTTTAATACTTATTTCCTATAAATTTTTACTGCATGTAATATTTATCAATAAGTACTTTTAAATATGTATATATGCACATACGTGATATTTATCATAACTACAAAATATCTTAGGAGAGTTGGTTAGTTTTTGGGTATTCTATTTTCGCTTGGTCCCCTAAATTGAGCCGTCCCCGAATATCTTCTCACATCAATCTTAATAAAAAGCGTAACAAGCCGGTCGATTACTTCGTTCCCGTCGTCGGCGATAATTGTCTTTCATTAAACAATTCAACAACAATTCAAAAGTGGTCACAATGTTGCCATTGAGGCAAATAATGTGGCCATCTTGGTCAAACCAATTTTGAGACAAGCGGCCCGATTCTTTAAGATACGTCAAATAATAAATCTAGAAACGATATGGATTAGATATTTCAGTGTCAAATGTGACGTTTCTTCAAACAAAAACGTCACTTTTGACACTAATCCATATCGTCTCTAGATCACTTAATTGACGTATCTTAAAGTTCGAATAGGGTAGAAGGTACGAAACGTGTATGTATATATTTTTAACAGCAATTTTTCTCCAGTAAAGGTACGTCGACACTCTCAATCAAAACTCCACCAATATATCACAGGAACTTACAATAACAAATCACGACACTCTCGGTTTCATAAGAACTAATGCCGGCTGCAAAACGAATACTGCGAACTGTGGAGCGGACCATAAATCTAGAGCGAACACGCTCCATTACTCGCTCGAGTACTAAGCTTGCGCGGCTATTTATTTCTGCTGTGAAAAGAGACGTATGTGTTGTTACGTTTCTTGACCTTTTAAGTCCTTTTACACGGGATCGGGCTACAGTGTTGAGGTACGGTAGCTTAAAACTATATTGTTAAATTAACAATAAAGTGTGAAGTGGCACTTTATATGGACGACTAAAGAGTTGCATCGTAGGAACGTAGGTACCTATACGAAATCTGAAATAAGTATTATTGAAATTGCATGTATTGTGTTCGGCGATCATGATAAATTCTTATTAGCATTTTTTCATTTGCTCGACAACATTTTATCTTTAATGACACTTAAAATACAAAAAGGTGAAATTTTTAACTTATAATTTCACCTATATAACAATATAACATTTTTATAATATTACACGAACTCTAAAATAAATTCTACCTCCCTTTAAATTTTAAGCCATCCGGTGATAGCCGTAAATGATAAGTGTAAGGTTAAACCAAACTTAAATTTACCGGTTTCTAAAATTGTAAGAAACTTTTCCACACACTAATTACATGAGATTTGTCAGATGTGGCGCTGTTTCCAACAGCAAATATAAGTTTGTCTGAACCTGTGAGTTCATGCGCCGTAAATTACGGACAACGTTCCATTTCCTCCACAAAATTCTGGAACAAAGGACTTAGAAGCTCTAGAAAAGGTTATAATAAAATAGATTTATTGTGTGGATAATACCTACTTACTTAAGTTTAAATTTTAACGTTGAAAGTCGAGATTTCGACAAGTGACTGGAACTAAAACACAAAACAAAGAAAAAACCGAGTTATTTATGTCCATTTCGGAATCAATTTGCTTTTAAATTTTAAAATGTTCCAATCAGAATATAAATGAACTAAAATAAAATTACGTACATCCGGATTGGTAAATCTTCGAGATCACAACAGTCATTTAGAAAACTAAATAGAAATGAATAGTAGTCAAACAGCTGTTGCTTAAATAGCTCCACATTAGGCCCACTATTAACTAACTCCTTAAACGAATTTAAATTTAAACACGTTTACTCAGCCATTAAAAAGGTAATGCATTACGTTCATTGCTGTAAATCTTAGGCAGGAGACGTAGAAGCGTCACTTAGAACACGTATTGTATTATCATTTATAGCAATGTCGCTAGAGAGTGTATTTTAAGCGGGGGAACAATTAAAACTGTCAAGTTGAGGATTTAGAGCTCCTGTATTAAAGTCAGTACATGCGTTGGTGTTGAGTGTTAGTCAAGTGAATTAGTTGATTTTATAATTATTCAGAGAATAATTCCTTATTGCCAAGTAAGTACTTGTACTTTAAAAGCACACTGGCCAAACATATTAAATTTATGTTGTTCCATTAATATAGGTTTTAACTTTTAAGATAGATTGTTATACATACACAAGTTACACAACACATAAAGGAGTTGTAAATACATTTCTGTATTGAAGGTGTCATAATATCGCTTTCAAGTTTGAGACTACATATATCACATAATACTCGTATGTTACCAATTAATTATGTAGAGTTTGCTCTTAATTAATAAAGAGAAATTGCCATTGTTTAAAGTAATATTACCGGCGGTATTGTTTTGAACTCTCTCGCAATTAGAGCAGTGTGAACGTTTCTGTTTATATTTAGGCGTTTATGAGTTGAACTAGATGTTTGCTTTCAGTTTTGTTTAACTTAACGCCTTTCAAAGGAATGTTTATGAACCTGACAGTTTTGTTTTCTTTTACATTTTTAATAATAAATGTCTCTGTAATCACTTGGAAAACCCTCCATATTGTTGAAATGCCATAATCTAGGTCGTAATTCTAATTCATAAACTTCATTAACCTTTTAACCGCCATAGAATTTTTCATCGACCGTGCTCGTGTCTCCGGCTATACGTTGTTACACGAAGTTCTGTCTTATTTGTAAGACTGCGACGTAATGAGCCCGATTTTGTATATCTTATATCACTCTACGGCTGTTAAAATAGGTATACACATTTTAGCTTCGTTTATCAAATATTAGTAAATAGTTACGAATAGTTTACCTATTATGCATTGACCAATGAATGAGACGGCCACACCAGTGTTGCCAACTTGGCATAAATGATGCCAGATCTGGCATATTTTCACTCGCTTTGGCACCAATGTTTTCCATTTAGCATCTGGCATATTTTTTAGCATAATTTATTCTAAGCCAAGTTTGCACCAACTTGGCAGCAACAATATGCGCCATCGCCTTATGTGGTTCATATTTTCATATGAATTTTGACTTTTGTGGACGGATGGACGTCGACGGTCTATATAAAGTTGGTCAAGCAGATCTTGTCAGTAGAAAAAGGCGGCAAATTTGAAAAATGTTTATGTTTTAAGTGTCTAATTTCAAGTGACATTTTAGCATTTTTTTAGCATACATATTTCAAAAATCTTTGGCATAATTTTGGCATAATCTAGACATTAGTCTAGCATTTATCCAAAATCCGAGTTGGCAACACTGGGCCACACAACTAATTTAATTCTGATAGGTTACTCTCAACCACGGATTACCTACCGCAAAGTCCTAAGGCATTGTGGTGGCTGCGGTAGCAGCGTCAATCATGTCAGCTAACAGAAAGGTACACATGCCACAATACAGTAATTTTCTGTGAAATTCAGTTTAAAAGTAACCCCTGATTTTGACTATAAATATAACTGATTCAATAGTATTTGTAATACTCAATAAGTCCTGTCCTATAATTCAATTATATTACCTTTACTGTCATTTCAATCGTGATATATAATCTTGTAGTAAAATTTCGCAACTCACATTTGATATTTGGTTCTTTAGCTGGTTTATAGCTTTGCAAATGGACTACCTACTTTCTATTTGACAATGTCCAATACCGGGTACAACTCGTGTGATTGCGGATCGTGTGGTTTACAGTTGTGGACCTTCATACTCTCTTATTAAGATTCATGTCTCTTTAGCAATGTTACGCCGATATTACTTTGCATAAGTTACCGGTAGAATAGGTATTGATCTGGGCTTATTGCCCAATCCTATTAGGGTCTCAAATCGAGTCCAACTGATCGAATAACGTGCTCTAATCGTGTAAAGAGCAAATAAAATCAATTTTAACACAGGCACTGTGCCAGCTACATCACTTCGGCATAACAATCATGTCAGAAATAAATTAAAACTTGATTCTTATTTTTGGTGTAGCTTGGTTACTTCAAAAATAATTAGACTGTATCGATATTGAACTTCTACCTTTTACTTTAATACCTAAGTACCTATAGAACGCAAAAGTGACATGTGTCTTTTACGTGCACCTATATATTTTATTATCGTAATAATTACTCACACAAAGATTTTGTACCATTATGTACTCTAGCAAATACATAAAGAATTTAAAAAAAAAGTATTATTTATGTAGGTAAGAGCTTTTTAAATAAAAAGTTAAATTGATAAATAATGTTTCTAAGCTTCAATCATCACATTGATGTTATAGTGATGGTTCTACCTCCATCTGTGGCTCGCGTTGCCCAAGAAGCAATAAATCCAACAAACTGCGCACCCGACGTTTATTTAATATGCACAGAAGATTTACCTCCGGGCATTGAATTAAATCGAGGCTGCCTTAATGGAAGTTATGAACAATAATATAAATGGTGCCATACGTCTTTGTAGAACAGAAATTTTGAAGGTGTACACAGGTAAACGATTGCAGAAGGTACGCTTATATTTATGAGGGTCAATTTAATGGAGTCCTAGGTATTAGATATAAAGCCAATTCACAGCTAGCTCCAAAATTACATTAAGTATTGTAGTTCGGGCAATTTTCCGCAACTCGACGACTTGCGCCTATTTTGCGTTACACGGACATATTATATAAGGGAATTAATACCATGTCATTCGATTAATTTTCTACTAATCTATCTCTAAGCGAATTGGAAGTTAGCAGTTTTTAAAGTTCCCAGGATCTATGTAGGTAATTGGTGTCAAAGTACGAATGGTTGATTAGAAATTCTGAGTAGAAGCTAACATCGTGCTTATCGTTTTAATTGGCGCTACAAGCTTAGGTCATATTTCCTTGAATTACCTTTACCTCTACTTCGTATCATGTTACCGGCTATGTTAGTTATAAAGTAATAAAATGATACTGGCATATTTTCTCTTTGCAGAGTTAACAAGCCAGTTAATACCTCTTTGCTTTTTTTAAATTGTATATAACTTTATGAAAACACAGACTAGTTTACTACATACACTAATTTGATGTAGTTGTCCGTCATTATTAATAATAGGTATTCTCGTAACACGGCAGACCTACTGACTCTATTTCAATTGTAGAACATTTTTTTAATATTATATTGTAAGTCAGAATTCCGAGGCTCTCAAAGAAATTTGTAATTTAGCAACAATTTGATGTTTCCATGATTGGTATACAAACCGATTATTACGGATCTTACCTTATTCTTTATGATTTATTTGCTGGGTGGTAAATTAATTTATAAGGTTCTGAGGGGCCTTTGTGTTAAGAAGATTAAAAAAATGTAGTATCTACTACAGTGAATTACCAATCCACGTATGGCCCTGTAAAATGTTATTAGGTAGTAATTTCATCATAAAGATATAAATAGTAAATAAATTAAAACTAATATCTTGACGTAATTGCCTCTACCCATACATGCAAATACAATTTGTGTTTTATCCAAGGAACTAAGGGGTCAGCTTGTCATTTTAATAAAATGCATCTCCTACAAAATACGAAAGTTAAAAAGTATCTTCTCGTTTCTGAACCGGGGTTCAAACGTTGACCGGGTTAGTTCTAAAAGCGTCGCGGAAACTCTCAAATTATGAGTTTTGATGAAACGTTGCGCCATGGCCGGATATAGAAGCTGCGTTATGATTGCATCGACGTGTTTATTGTCGTTGTAAACATATCAAATTGATATTATCAATGTGACTATCGTTTGAGATTAATTGACGAATCTTTTATTTAGTGTTAATATAACGGGAAGGAACACGTTTGGTGTCTCAAGTTTGAAATGTTTCAGGAAAACGGAAATCTTGTTTCTTAACTCATACCGGTAAATAATTGTATCGGCTACATTAGCGTAGCACAACCAGCAGATAAGTTTAACAGACTTAGGGCAGAACAGGCAGGTCAAATATGTTCACTGTTCAGGTAAATGTTATTTGCAAATACTTACATGCCAATTCTACAACGGCCGGCTGACTCTTGATATCCCCGCGGCTACTCCACGCATAGCATGTACAAATAAAACGATCATCACCGAAATACTCTTCCAACTGATCTCTTGTTACATTGCATTCCGCCTCGACAATTCTGACTCCAGTTTGCGGATCCACAAACTCGAACTGCGTGCTAGCAACCGACCTAACTTCATTGCACTTAAAGTATACTTGGAGGGCATTCGCTGCCCGACATCTTAAAGTAGCTGGTTTATTTCTGACAACGAATGAATGTGAAGGTTCTAGTAGGAACATCGGGAGATCATCGGTGGAGCTTTGCAGTAAATGGTCTCCTGACAAACTAGGTAATTCGTCATCTTCACGTTTGTCGTGATCGTCCTCTTTATATGGTTCGCCATCGTAGTCTTCTTCTAAGTAGTCTCTGTGGTGTGGAGGTGGGTGATTCTTTTCTGAGTTATAGGGGTCTAATGCTTCTACTCCAGCCGGATGGGCATATTCGGGGCGTAGAGGAATGGGTGGCGTTGGCGCGGATGTAGTTTCATCTGGCTTCGGCGTGCTGGAAGCATCTGGAACAAGAGAGTTCTTGGTTATAATTTTGTGTTAGACTCAACTTTTACCGAACTAAACCCTTTAGCCGTTAGCGTCATAATTCTTAACCTTGTTTAGTTTTGAGTAATGAGTAAGATAATAAAAACAACCTAAAAGTAGCCATCGATTCCATGTTTATTTGTTGATGATTATATTTTCCGTAAAAAAAGTTAAAATAAAAACTACAATTGACATGTAAAATGAAGAGTCCTCGAATATCTAATAATAAAGCAAAATTAAAGTGAAACTGATGACTAATGATCACAGGGAAACCGTATCAAATAGTTAATAGCGTTCTAATTACAGTTTCTAATTTATAATCAACGTCAGCTATATAAACGGCAACTGTCATAATAACACGCTCCCTTGCGGCATCGATTTCTACGCACCTGGTGTCACAGCTCACTCCTATTTACATGCGAAACGTAGATATTTGGATACTATACACCCTACTTTACAAAGCGGTCACGCGCCAACAAGATTTGGATCTTAAGCCTTACAAGCTTGGGCTTCAATTTAATTGACGTGAAGTTATTTCCCCGAGCATTTCGCTTAGAAATCGCTATCAGCACATCAGTGTATGTTACTTTCCGTTGACATTTGTACGTCTGTTTGTAGACGAAAATAACGCAAAGTGTGGATAACTTAATTAGTTTCACTTCCGTTCGGCTTATTTCTATTTCCGTTTTAGTGGGGCTGTTTCCTTTTCGGATTTTCCTTTATTTTTAATGAGATTAATATTTAAGCCTCCTATTTTAAAATTTCATGGCATTTTGCGGATCTGGCCCGCTTCACAATTACGTTTCTTTGACTTGTCTTGACAATTGATAATAAACTCAGAATCATTAGGAACCTCTGATCTCTCTCGACTTTCAGCCTAGATTAACTACTGACTTGATGTAATCAATTATAATATTTCTGTTTTTGTGGTGTTGGTAAAGACTTCTTTATTTTAAGTTTCCTCTATTAGGTATGTGGCAGGTTAAGTACCTAGTGTTACATAAAACGGTATTATACATCAAGTTCATTAAAACTCGTAAAACATTCTTAAACTGTAAACTGTAATTAAAAATTTCGAAAACATTTGTTTAGAATTTTAAAAAGTTTGTAGAATCACTTGATTGTGCAACCGGCACGTCAACTTAAATTGGTTTTAACTTTTGATTACCAACAGGTCTGATCGCTTCTCGCCTCCGATTCTAACGGGGCGTTATCACAGATTTTTAATTAATAATGCTGACTCTGATTCAAAATAAAGGGCTCGCTGTTGATTGATTCAAGCACGTTGTCCCAAGTATTTTTGGACCTGACAAGTTTAATTTTGAATTTAATAAATTGAAATTAGAAATATTTTGATAGAAGTCGAGACTCGAGAGAAAAGTTAGTTGAGGCACAGAATAAATAATAGTACTAGGTACAGAAGACTCACTCTCTAACAAAACGCGTCTATTACGATCAGCACAGATATGGCCGCTAGGTGGCGACAGCGCCACGCGCGGCTTATGGCAAACCCCAAAATTGGGGTCGAACGGATGCACTTTTAGCTACCTGTAGCAAAGCGACGAAATCGCGGAGTGAGCCACGCCTGGTTGAGGCAAGACTTTATCAAGCTATTCGGGCTATTTAGGGTCCTTAAAAGGGACTTTAATCGGCAACCGAGAATAGTAGCTGGCAGGGCCCTCGGCTACTAAGTGTAATAGCTACACTAACTGGCCAGATCACCTGTTCGAAGAAGCCAATAGGTACTTAATCGTACCAGTCAGCTTCTATATGCTGGCGCCTAAGGATTGATCATGCATCATGTTTTGTAAGTAATGAGATATTCACCGATTTACTACGAGGTGTTACACACCAGCTCGGAAAGGCTTACTTTGCACTTCAAAAACTGATAGCAAAGTTGCATTTTATTCACATGTGAGGCAAAGTAATCAAATGCAAATTTTGAGTTGTTTTCTTATGTTTGCTGGTAGAATTGACTTTTAAATGATGATTTTGGATGATAAATATTTAATAACATTCATTTGCATTTGTTTTGGTTTGATATTTTACATTTAATATTTGCTTCGGGTTGGTGTGGTGAAAAATTTTGTGTTTCACTCGGAGGCAAATTTTGTTTAACCCTCGTGCTTTGAAACCCTCGCAACGCTCAAGATTCCATTATTCGAACCACTCGCTACGCTCGTGGTTCAATTTTGGAATCTTTCGCTTGCTCGGGTATCAATATTAGCACGAGCGGTTAAACAACAACTTTGCCCCCTTGTAAAACAAATAACTATTGAACATTAAGTCATTAATTTTAATGAGCAAAATGTCAATGTCCTGGTTCCAGCACCGGCCTATTCGATTTAATTCAATACAGGTGAAAATTTAAAGTACCTTTATAAGCTATTGTAGTTCTATTTGTGTGACATGACTTTCGATTGTAATACTTCTAGACAAAATACGCATAATGAGTACCTACTCGTAAAGAACCAGCTGCAAAACAGAAATAATATATAAAAGGTACATACACATGTACCTATTTGATTATATGCAGTTGCTTGCAACGACAATACCTATATCTAAAGCGGCATTACTTTTGAAACTTTGAACCAATACCGTACCGGTCAATACTAATACACAACAGTAATGAGTAGGTACATTCCTAAACGTGCTCTTGAAAAAACTAGAACATCTTCCAAAGCTCATTCAAACTGAATTCCGAGCAAGAGTACCAAAGTTTCTTCAATTAACACCAGTATCGTTGTTTCGTAATTCAGGTCGTGTTCCCGTAATGAGTGCATGCGCACACGCTTCGTTAGAGGCCTTTTTCGGCGCGGTATCAATCACGCTTCGGTCGTCACGACCGATAAACAAAGGTAGTTTTTTTGTTTTTGTACGCTCGAAAAGTCACACGGTTAAAGATGTTAGTATATTTGTATAGATACGAGTCAATACGATTTACGTCAATATGCAAGCGATGGGCATACATGGGCACATATATTATTATATAATTAAATAGCCAAATATTTATAAAAAAATATTTTCCTATCCTATATCGCGGATAAGCTGTGTTTTTTTTATGAAATAGGAGGCAAACGAGCAGACGGATCACCTGATGGTAAGCGATTACCGCCGCCCATGGACACACGCAACACCAGAAGAGTAGGGCGGGCAGCTTCTTAAAAACCGAAAACTTACTTAAGCGTCCTATGATAAAAATACTCGTTTTTATTGCTCCCAATGTATTGTTTTGTAGTACTTATGTACCCACCTCTTTTAATTATTTGTATGCACAGTTGAAATAAATAAATATTTTATTGAATTGGCCGCCACATAATGACAATAAAAAATACCACTACCTGCAGCTGTAATTTAATTAAAATGCGGTTGCGTTCGCGCGTTAAACTCGCCAAGCCGCAATTATTTGGTTTTAATTCGTTTATCTGAATTTTAGTATATGAACTTAGTTATTGACATTGATACTCTTGAGCAGTGGGCGACAAAGAACTGATATGATGATGATGATGATGACTGATACTCTTACTGAAAGTTTCTTAATGTGGTAAGAACAAATCTTTATTCGTTTTAGCTATTTCTTGTTTTTATAACTAACATGACAAGAAGGTACCAAATATTAAAATAAGGTTTTCACCACACCAGCTCGGAAAGGCTTACTTTGCACTTCAAAAACTGATAGCAAAGTTGCATTTTATTCACATGTGAGGCAAAGTAATCAAATGCAAATTTTGAGTTGTTTTCTTATGTTTGCTGGTAGAATGGACTTTTAAATGATGATTTTGGATGATAAATATTTAATAACATTCATTTGAATTTGATTTTGTTGATATTTTACATTTAATATTTGCTTCGGGTTGGTGTGGTGAAAATTGTTGTGTTTCACTCGGGAGCAAATTTTGTTTAACCCTCGTGCTTTGAAATCCTCGCAACGCTCAAGATTCCATTTTTAGAACCACTCGCTACGCTCGTGGTACAATTTTGGAATCTCTCGCTTGCTCGGGTATCAATATTAGCACGAGCGGTTAAACAACAACTTTGCCCCCTTGTAAAACAAATAACTATTTATAGTAGGTACAGTTAAAATCATATCAGCATGAATTTTAATTTGGGATTTCTTACCTAATCGAAAATGTATGTAAGTTGGTACGTATATAAAACCGCCAATTGCCTCTAACCGCTTCGTTCTACGTTGAGGATAAACCACAGATTAGACCACCAGCTGAGACCAAGGAGCTTGTGCGTAATTTAACAAACAGCCACTAAATAAAGGAAATGTTCATTTGGACGGTGTTTAGCAAAAATGAGTCATCCCCCATCCATTTTGCAATAAAATGTAAACTTTAACTCAATTTTTTGAGTTGATATCTTATTGAAAAATTAATGTGGGTTGACACATTATTGCTTATCAGCATCCATTTAACTGTTAGATTTTAATCATAATCATAATCATTTATTTATTTCTTGAATGCGGTACAATAAAGATGTAAAATACAATTTCTGAACAGCACATCCTGCCTGAATAGGTATAGAAATATTGAATATTACCTAAAACTGACTAGATTCTTATGACCTACCTACCAATGCAGCATGCAAAAATAATACAGTCACGATATTTAAATACTACATTATACTATAAAATATGCGGCATATAGTTTAAACGTTGTAAGTAGAGAGAAGTTTCTTACGTAAAGCCAAATGTCATATACGAAGGAGAAAATGATCAAAGCCTTCAGTGTCCAGTCAGTGTGTATGTCAGTTTCTTACGTTTTAGCATAGAGAAATATAGTAAGACAAGAGAGCTCACTCCATACATCAGTTTTGGTAACAATAATATTAGTATTTTCATAGTCGACATCTAAATAGCATCGAGTAGCGGAATTATCAGTACTTTAAGTAGTAGTAGACAGTACGTCAAGTGACAATAGATGTAGCACTGACCAGAAAATCTTATGTTGTTGAGCATTTGCTTGGTACCAAAACTGATGTATGGAGTGAGCTCTCTTGTCTTACTGTATTTCTCTATGGTTACGTATACTGTACGCCAAAACGTGTCTACCGATGTCACGACTCTTTTGTAAATTGTAAGTAGTTGAGTGTTCTGCATATGTAGGTAGTGCTAATAGAATGGTGCAGGATGGGTTTAAATGTATGGGTACCGGTAAAACATTGTCACTAAAGCGACACATATTAACTAAAAATCAACAAATACACGACGGCGACTTATTTTAGTGGACATTTTCTATGATCTTATATTTGACAATTATGAATTGACCCTTACACTTACATATGTGAAGCTAAAACATACCGTTTAAGCATTAACTTCATACATATATTATATCTAAGGGTCAAACTGTCAAATATATGATCTTAGGTCGCGCCAACAATGACAATAATTCAGCTTGCTGCTGTCAGATTGACAGACGGACTGCAGAGGCTTAGTAATAGGGTTTTATTTATCACCCTGCGGGTTCGGAACCCTGAAAACGGCTCTCGCTTACGTAAATTCGTTTGTCAAAATGTACAAAATCAAATCTAATAACATTTGAAGCCTCTTTATTTGCATTGACATCTTGTATACCCATGCATCGCACTTTACCTCTGCCTTTGGCTTTCAAGAAAAAAAAAAATTATTTATTTTCATCATCATCATCATCTCAGCCATAAGACGTCCACTGCTGAACATAGGCCTCCCCCTTGTTATGGGGGGTGAATTCCATAATCGTCACGCTTGGCAGGCGGGTTGGCGATCGCAGTCGAGTACACCGAATTTGAGGGACGCTGCTGCCCGTCCACCGGTGGTCTTGGACGTAGTTTAAGGACATACCCGGGTCCCTTATTATATATTATTTATTTTAACATAATGCAATTCCAAGTTGCCTACTCGGCAAATTTATTCTCCATCTATTACTAAGCGGCATCGCGGAGTAAGAGAGACAGAAATTGCATTCCCAGACAAACATAGGAGGTACTATTTCCGTAAGCAGGCTAACCCCCTTATCTATAAAACTTTACTGGCCTGTACGGTATGATGGTCGTCCTTGTCTATGTGACAGCGTGATAAAAAGGGGTCGTCACTTTCTATCCCACAATGTTAAAAAGTGACAGTTATTTTATCACGTGGATAAAGATGGATAAAGCCATCCATAATACGCTGACTGATTTAGTTAAAATACGTTTTATCCCTTTCTTACACATACGTAAGACAAATGACAGATAAAGACAAACGATTATTAGCTAATTGAGGTTTGTAGCGCGTTTATGAATAAGGGGGGGGGGGGTCCATATTAGGTCGCATAATAATTGATTGTCATAATGTAATGTTACGCATAAAAACTCATTTCGCATAATTGTTATTGTGCTGGAAATATTAACATTTCTGAAAAATTATAACACAAACCTAACCTAACCTACCCTATTCTACGATTTCTACGCAACCTATGCAAAATATTTTCGAAAATACTTTCTGTTTCAGCTGGTGAAAAAATATGCGAAAAAAGATTTATGCGTAACATTACATTATGACAATCAATTATTATGCGATGAGATAGAATCCCATAAGGGGTTAAGTCTCTTTATTCGTAGGTACCTACCTTCGTTTCCATATTGTGTCATTTTAAATTTTGACACAATTGAACAATAATAGAAGCCTTTTTCTTATGTAAACACTTATGTTCTGTTGTTGATATTTATATTAATAATTGTTACATCCATTGAGCGTAACATTACAATATTAAGTAATCATAATATGAACTAATATTTACATTATTGGTCCAAACAATCACAACATCTAAATACTCATAAGGCTATATTTTGTCCAATGAAAACATCGGTATTTCCGCCGACAAAAACAGTTGAATGATTCTAAACTAAAATATTTTCTTAGTTTAAAATACCACACGCTGAAGAAAATTAATGTAAATGGAGAAATTCCTTATCGCCACGACAGAGGTGAAGTATGTTTCGTCTGATGAATGGCCGAATTCTACTAATGAGTAGTGCTGTGATAAATATCGATACTTTCACGAGCTATGTAGAAAAGGAAGAGCATATTAATTTATTATTAATGGTAGGTAGGTTTTATTCAACATTATTTATTCTAATAGGTGTATTTTTTTCTGATTCGTTGATAATTTAAAGTGGGGATTCAAACGAAACAGAACTTAAAAGTACTTTGACTACTACGATATAACTGTATTCCTATATGACTATTGTATACCTAGTATACCTACTATATTAAATAGTTGTAAATGAGAGGGTTTTTTTTTTGGAAATAAAACAGGCACAGCACAGAATGCCTGCTTTGTTTAGATACTAAATTATTTCGATTACAAGGGAGCTCCCATCTCCCAATTATGATTAACAAGGTTTAACTCTGAAGTCAAAAAAAGATGCGCTATTTTAAATTCACGTCCGTCGATACTTTAAAACGTAACATCACTACTAAAAACAAACTTGAATTGGCGTCATCCCGTACTTAGCTTTAAAAGGGACCGCTGTCATTCTGGCGGCCATTGGAATAATTAATCCAATCGATTCTATTTAGTGCATTTGTACTAGATAGTGCTTAATCAATGTCCTTTACGACGGGGCTAGGATTGTAGTTGTTTTTGCTGGAGAAGTTACGAGCCATGGAGTACAAAGTAATGTTAAACGCTTTTTAAAGGACAATTTATTAGACTCGTTCAGGTTTAATGTGTAGTTTAAGGCATATGTAAGCCTCTACCTACCTACTAAGTCGATTATGTCTATAATTAGAAAGATGCATGGTTGATAAATTCGCCTGGAAATGCATGATTTTGAAGGGTGACCCAGAAAAATAACCGTAGGTACGAATGACAACAAGTTGATTAACCCATTACAAATATCGGTATTCTTTGGACGACATCACTACAGTATTATTTATTTATATTAAGCATGTAACTGTTTGCTACATATGTAGAATATAATACTCATGTACTATTATGACAATCAATATGTAAGTGACCTATTTGTAATGTATTAACTATGAGTTTCAATCTGATTATTGAATATGATAAAAACATAACAACACAAGGGAGAACATTGTGAATAATAGTCATAATAAAAACACACTTATTCAAACACATGTAATACGCTTACATCACTTCCTTATCAGTGCACTAAAACATATGCACCCACTAAGTGACCCTTTAACTGTTTAATGATAAAAAGTACAGTCGAGTTCAATTGCATTTAAACATAGAAAATACAACTCTATTTTATAATAGCATAAGATCGATTCTATTTCGGTAACCGGACTGACTGACCAGATCGAGCATCGACGCATCTGTTTCAAACTCGAAGTTTCATAAGAGGTTTTGCACGGCAGAGCCCAGGCCAAGTTTTAAGATGATTCATCGGATGTGCTTCGTAAATTGGTAAGTTTGGTAGTCGACCGACGGGCTCGTAAAGTGGTTCATGTTGTTAGTAGTTTGATTTCCGACTGGGGCAAGTGTAGGAACCCATTTCCTCCTGAAATTTTGGTTTCGAAAGTTGTTCATTTCCTAGTATACCAATATTTATTAGTTTTATTTTCTACAGATTAGTTTATCTGTCAAACAAAATAATTAGGATCAAGAAGCTGATAGGTTAAATTAAATGGCACAAACTGTTTAGATTATTCATGCTTTGTAGGATACTTAACTACTTAACGATTCCTCCAGGTTAGAAATGGACGAGCACTAGGGAATGCACATCGGTTATTTTCGGTTAATTTTTGTATGGAAATAATCGGTTATTAACCGAAACCGCGCTTATTTCCATACAAAAAATAACCGATTTGCATTCCCTAACGAGCACCAAAGCTACACCATGAATTGTGCGATAAGCACTATCATATATCAAACAATCGGTAATTTTATTACATTTTGTTATATATATTATGCTGATCCCATTGTAATATATTAAAATAAGGGATAAGGACAAGCGAATGACGATTGTAATATATTAAAATGTGCCTTAAAACAAAAAGGTGTTATCTATAAATTTGCACAAGGTATGAATCTTTCGAAATGTGTTATAAATAAATCACAAACACATTTCTGATAAATCTGTTCAACGAAGATGCAATAAAACGTTCAGTGCATTCAGACTGCTTGATGCACTTACTCGTAAATGCACTTAACTTGGGGAGTTAAAAGCTTGAACTATAGTGCGGGCCAAATTGAGGTAGACAAAAGGTCATTAATCTCATTTGATGTATCAATCTTGTGTTGCAATAATTCAAAGCTGTTGTGTTTTTTTTAATTACTTAGTCCATATTTTGTAGTTTTTATTCGAACGTTCTCCTCTGTAAATTGAAAATAAATGAAAATAAGACATGTTTTCGTGATTTTTTTTCAAAGGCCAAAGATAGCTAACTATAACATTTTAAGGATTTTTAAACTCTGCCCTCGCACATATAGTCTAGTTTCCATAATTTTTCATGGAATTTGCTTTTAATTAAAACGTGTAAAAATTCAATACATATAGAGTTAGACCAAGAAAAGTGTGCAACCATTCGGTTAGCACACTCAGCGCAAGTGTTATTTTAAACGTCAAACTTCTATGAAATAATGACGTATAAATAACACATGCACTGCGTATGCTATCAAAATTGTTGCAGAATTTTCTTGGTATAACTCTATATGGAAATGATTCCATCGTCAACATGGTTTTCACCGTTGATACCTTATTAGAGTTTTATTTTACTAACATGGTGCGTGATATTAAAGGGCATACGGGCTTAGACCCGACAGTGGGTGGACGATTAAAAGCTCTTACGGCAGTTTATGGCGCATTAAGGTGTTTATTTAAGGATATTTTATGTTAGTTTTGGATGTTGCTCTCAAACGTGTCGATTCGGTGGATTAGGTGGGCTTAATACTTGTTCTTTGATTATATTTAGACATAAGCTGATTTAGATGTTGAATAATTTGGTTGAGTTGCGTACTTTAATGGGAAAAACTAGTACGCTTTTAAGCCTCCGACTGTCTCTCTTTGTTTGTCTATTTTCTCGTTTAGGTAGGTAATTAAAAACATCCAGCTGCATTACATACATACATACATACATACATACATACATACATACATACATACATATACTCACGCCTATTTCCCGGAGGGGTAGGCAGAGACCAAGGATTTCCACTTGCTACGATCATGACATACCAGTGGCGGCCCGTCCATAAAAGCCGATTCCCACCGGCTTGCCTGTTTTTGGACGTTTGAGCAGAGTTGTAAAGGAAATATGTAAGCCAAATTAGCCCCGGGTTGCCTATGGATATGTTTGACGCGCCGCCACTGTGACATACCTCTTTCGCTTCCTTCACATTCGTAACATTCCTCATACACGCTCACCGGTTTAGGGTGCTCTTGATCTGGCCTTTCTTCAGGATTTCCCCGATCTGATCAGAGAAAGTCCGCCGAGGTCTACCCCTTCCAACTCCCACTTCCACTTCCAGCTGCATAAGAACTCGTAAATAAAAAAATCTTCTAACTTTCATTGGAACAAATAGCTCTATCTCTACCAAAGTGAATTGATTGTAATAGAGAGGTCAAGTCTAAGAAAAAAACGTGCCCCTTAGTCTGACATCCAAAACAGATGGAACTGTACTGCGCCATATGCGGTCACTGAATTATCAAACGTCAACTTTTGACAGACTTACCGCAAATTGGCTGTACAGCGCCATCTCGTTTACCTGTCTGAAGCACGAAATTGTCTCAGATTTTACGCATCTTACTCAATCAATGTACAATATCTTTGATCTCTACCAACGTCTCTGTTAGGATTACCGTCAAAAAGAAAGCTAATGAAGTATGAAGAGAAGTACCCGCGGTCTTCAGATTGAAGTGGTCAGCAGAAACGTGCAGCAATGTTCGGATTTACACCAACCGAACGGCGGTGTTATGAATGAATGAAAATATTTATTTTCAGACAACTATTGGCCCATAGATTAATACCTTAAAACTAGCATACATATTATTACAAAATATATCTTAAAACTAAAAACACAATTATGGCTGCGATGCACTTCGCAACCCCGCAGTACTAATGTATTAATAAATAATAATGTATAATGTATTAATGGGAGATGTATTTAACTTTCGTGGTCACAGAACACAGAACTGTAGGTAAGCAGTTCGTAGTTCTCAAATTTTTGATTTTAGGAATATCTAAGGTTAATTCTGGCATATTATCAACCTGACCTGACGACCGGTCTGGCCTATTGGGTAGTGACCCTGCCTGCTAAGCCGATGGTCCTGGGTTCGAATCCCAGTAAGGGCATTTATTTGTGTGATGAACACTAATATTTGTTCCTGAGTCATGGGTGTTTTCTATGTATATAAGTATGTATTTATCTATATAAGTATGTATATCGTCGCCTAGCACCCATAGTACAAGCTTTGCTTAGTTTGGGGCTAGGTTGATTTGTGTAAGATGTCCCCAATATTTTTTTATTTTTGTTTATTTGAATAATTGTACGATTTATATAGACTCATTTGTATTAAAACTACTTGTTTGTTTTGTTTTAATGTTACCACAAAATTTTAAATTCGATGATTATCAACCTTTAACACATTTACCCTCGAATGAGTCCCAAATTAAAGAAAAAGCAAAAGTTATTTTACTCTAACCACCTTAAGCTAAAAGCTTTTCAATCCCAAACCTGTTATTTGCTTAGACATCAAAAAAAGAATTGATGGCAAGAGGTAAATATATCTTCAAGCTTCCTTATTACATGTATTACCAAAGAAATATACCTATGTTAAATTGAATTATCGTAAATACCCTGCGTAAATCCAGGAAACGGAAGTTGTTATCATGTTAGCCCGTGCGGTCGATGAACACCCGGCTAATGAAGTAACTAGCCACTTTAAAAGATTGAAGCTACCGGCAAAACTTGAGTTTGAGAAGCAAAAAATGAATAGGAGCTCTAATTAAATTGGTGTGGTGGGTTCTGGAGAGAGACTTTCAAATGCAGTATTCTGAAATACGAGATTAACGTTCTTATACAGAAATAAATAAAATTTCTTAAACCAGTGCTGTTCGGGACTGGGATCGAACTAGTCTTACGAATGTATAAATATTACTCGTACCAGTCTGGCGAATGTAGATTATTAAGTAGGTACATATCGCAGCCATAATGTGATTTGTAGTGTTTACTCATAACATTGTTTAGTTTTTAAAATATATTTTTGTAATATGTACGCTAGTTTTAAGGTATTTATGTATGGGCCACTAGTTGCCTGAAATAAAAATGTTCATTTCATTTTAATAATCTACCTACAGTACAGTATGAAACTTAAAACCGGATATCTAATTGTTTTGTCATTCAAAGAATTAATTATAAAGTAATAGCGGAATACATTTAATAGACATTAAGCAACTACGCGACTATAAAAACGACAAGTGCAAACCTTTTCTAATGCACAAATCGAACTGCCATTGGAGAAATAGGAAACTTGGCAGCTGCCCGCGTGAATGAAACAGAAATAATGGCAAAGGACTCCCGCGAGACGCCATTATAACCCAACAAAGGGATTATCTTGTTTGGGAACCTCTTGACTGGCACTCGATGCTTTGTACGACCACCAACTTAAATATTCAGGTGGGCAAATCCCGTACGTGACATCCATAAGGACTCATATGCCCTACAAAAGCTATTTATTCTACAGTGAACGGTATTCATTCTTGAAATTTAGACTCGTCGTTGTCAGTTACCAGAATCCTCTATAGTGACTTATGTGTGAAACGATGTAAGTGTCATTTGATGTTCAGTCAATATCAGACTCTGGAGAACAGTTCAGTTAAAACACCATATAGGATTCTTATGATGCGTTTCCAACAGCAAAGTTAACGTTGTTATATCGAGTTACGTGTTTTTGTAGGCGAGTCCGTCTTTGTGTTTTTCCTGGGGTGAGAATTTGTCGGGAACTCAAAGGCAGTAATTTTAGAACTGGGCTTTTTGCACCTTGTTAATGTAATGTATAAACAGCAGGACATTTTTGTTAAGGTAAGTCCCTTTACGACGTCGTTGTTTATTATGAATTTATAATGTTACCTCTTTTTGCGGTCAGTATGAGAATACTGTGCGAAATGTTTAAATAAATGTAATGGTAATATGTGCAACGAATGGTTATTATTTTTTAGGTAGTGCTTCATTAAAACTTCTTGTTTAAAATATACTCCATTAGGTTTTAATCTCGCCGATCTACCTAATGTCTTTAAAAGAAAATTTACAACAAGTGCTGGTGGAATGTGTCCTTAACGAGGCCCAGCAACATGACATAACATAATATATCTAATGTTTATGAATGTAAGTACATAGTAGTAAGAGCTTTCTGCAAACAGACCAAGGACCCTAGCCAAGATGACAATCGTACATCGCCTCGAAATTGAAAAATGTATCGGGGCTAGGAAAAGTGACGTGACTATTTCCATACATTATTTAAGTATCGATTGGAGATTTCTATTAACGATTGGATACGTCTCCAGGACGCTGTACATATTTAAAACTTTACCAATCAAATCTTACCTATACGATGGATAGCCGAATTGGCGACGCACCCAATACAATAAATTAAAAGCACAATGTTTTTCAATAATTAGGAACTTATAAATCGGATGCTACTTAGAATAAAACTTTGCTTACATAACATTCCGAGTTATTATAAAATAAATATAAAACGTAATGGCCAACACGTAGTAAACGTAAAGATAGTAAAGGTACCATTACAACTCATTATATAAATGATAAAAAGGTGCCTTAGTACAAACGTTCGTATACTTATTTCTCTTGCCCGTACACGTACTAAACAGTTACGTTAATAGATTTTTTACCGCGCCGTTCTGATTGCGATGGCGTCGTGTTGAAGCCCTTTTCGTGACGAAAGGTTTTTTGCTTCGTGCTTGTATTGCCCTTTCCAATGTCGTTAGGGTTCCACAAAATAACTATATAAAATCGACTACTGGATATTTATTAACAAGTAAGTACGCTCCGAAAAAGTCAGCCTATCTTGTTTGTATGATACCCGGCAAAATTATTTTCAGCGGATATTTATCGTTTTGACATAACATTTCTGTTATTTGTCATACGACTAAAAATATAGCAACATATCAATAAGAAAACGCGTTCCATAAACCCACAAAAATGTTAATGGCGCACCGGAGAAAAACAAAAAGTTATCGTTTATAACCTACTGATTTATAGAGTCTGTGCATAAAGAGAAAAGTCGTGGAATGTATGGGGCCCAATACATTTTACTACGCTTTCCGAACAGGCTAGTAGGCAATCAAACTTATAAGCATCTCTAATGACCCTTGGTACCCACTTTATACGAGTGACATAACGGAACAAACATGTCATCCACTGACGGAACCTGAACTACCTACCCAATGCATACTTAACCTTTTTATCGGAGGCCCCCTAACAGTTTGAAAGCCGACGACAGCTTTTTGTTGATATCTGATTCAAGATTAGGTGCCAAGTCTATATTCTTTAAGGTTTTTTTTCGCACGCTCTAAAAACTTTTTTTATCGAGCTTAAGACCACTTAAGTTATTTTTAACATTTAACACTTTAGGTGGTTTTGACTCAAGACACACGATCCGCTTTAAACTACTTAGCATCGACCCCAAAAATAAGTCCAGACGTTTACTCTGGTTTGCGTGTACTCTTAATTTGCTTTATTAATTATTCATAAGTATATGTATTCTATACATATTTTAAAAGATTTTACGTTACAATTTCAGTTTTGTCAATTGAATATTCCTCTTAGACCACGTGAAAACTGCGAAACGAGTATGTAGCGGAAAACCAAACATTTCCGAACTTCACAAAGCGCGCTAGCGGTTTCAAGATTTTCCTTTTTTTTAGGTTGTCCAACGCGCTATGTTTTCGCTGTTGGCCTAAGCCGCTTTGCTTAATAGAGTTGCAATATATAGAAGAAAAAACTTACCATGTTTCCCGTCAGCCGCGACGCCGACCACCCATAGCACGAGGAGTAACCCCCTCCACGCCATCTCACCGCGCGCGCATCACCTAAAACAATAACTCTGTTTGAGCATGGGAAAGCTGACCAATATTTGATCAAGGGTTGGACGACCAATATTTGATATTTGTGTGTTTAATGTGTAGAAGTGGCCGTTAGGTTTTGTTGAAGCAAGTGTAGATTAGTTTCGGAATGTCGTCATAAGCTTTAATAAAGCACGAGTTAAGTTTTTGTATTAAATATTAAAAAACGGAGACGCATTGCACTATAATAGATATCTTTAAATGGATTGGATCAGATAACTCTTCAAATAAATTTAGGTCTACTGCTTTACACAGAAGTTCGCGAAATGTTTTATGGTTGACAATGGCTATCTTTAATTAGACACCGCTGAGCGTACCCAGCAAATTGTTGAGTATTCGCGCATTAGATACTTACCTAAGTATCTAATGCGCGAAGTGAATATATATATTTGTGTTTTTTTTTTACCTCCTGAACGTCAATCCAAAGAAAATTTATCACCGGTTTACACACCACTACTCAGTCTTCCGTATTTTTTTTATTCCAATTCGCCAGTTCGGAAATGGTTCTCGAATGAATGGAGAGATAGCATGCCCGCACGAATACCTCCACTCTTTTGTTACTGGCTTTTAAATATGGAATACCTTTACTGTATAAACTATGGCACTGCCTCTATCCCTCACGGTAGGCATCTATCCCATTTTTAAGAGGTAAACAAAAACACGATTTATACAAAATCAGTGCGACTTATATAAAAACAAGTACAGTAAAATTATAGATTAAGGACCATAGTTATCATACGTATAGGACACATTACTATTAAATGATGAACTATTGAGTTATAAGGCTATTTCAAAAAGTGGGGCGTTTATCCTGGAATTACCCTATACATTCTAAAGGGGCGCACTGATTAACAGTCCGCCGGACGGTATCGGCCTGTCAGTTGTTCGGAACTGTCAAAATTTTGTTCTAACTGACAGGCCGCTACCGTCCGGCGGATTGTTAATCAGTGGGCCCCTTAAGCTTTCAATGAGCTAAACCCTAAAACCACTTTGAATTTCCATAACTGAATGCTCACATTGATTTTGATCAGCAATGTATGAAAACTACGAAAGTTATCTCTAAGATTTCGCCTTGGCTGTTCTTTTGTCAAACGGTGTTGGGGCTTTAACGGCATTTCATATGGAGCTTGTATGGCATGGGACCGTAACTAATACGTCTTTAGGGTATGGGTTATAAATGGGTTTGGGGCAAAAACTAAATAAAATAGGACGGTCGTTTTAAACGCGTTTTAATGCATTCGAAATGGGTTTGTTCGAGGCTCTTTGTGGCATTAGTTTAGTGGGAATTCTGAAAGGAGTTAAACGCTAATTAGTTTAGTAACTTTTAATGCATTTCAAGATTTGTTATTTTCCATATCAAGAAATAACAAAATGGTGTTAAGTTTCGAAATAGGTGTGATATTTGGTCTGTTTTAAGTTAAAGACAGTTTCTTATAAGAATAAATAACTCATATTCGTTAGATTTTAGTTCTTAACTTTTTATCATCACTAAACTATTTGTCACATGGCTGTAAATATAATTAACCGGTCGGTCACAATCTTTGCGAATATTACATATCGTCCTATCATTTTAATTGGCGTTATATTTGATTTTGTTGCCATCTTTTAAAACATATTTTCCTATTACCGTGAAATAACGTGTAAAAGCTCGCAAAAGCGATGCAATCACTTACGTCGATGTAACATGAGTGATCATTAAACAACGGAGCTTTGTAAGAGCTCCGATAAGAGCGGAAGCTGCCTTATCTCAGATAAAACAAAGCTTCGTGGCTGTAAGTAACCAGCCACGGCATACAGAAGCAGTGGAGATTTATTGATTAAAATATACACACGTTAAGGGAAAACTACGCTGGAATTTGGCACATCATACGTATAAGGTTAGTAAAATGTCCTTACGACGCTTAAAACTTTTGAATAATATATTCATGACAAAATTGTTTCCTTTTCTTTTACCGTATGTAAACCGACTGTTGAATTACCAAACATAACGTTTAAAACGTTAAAACGTTAGGCCAAAACATTAAAAATGTAGTAAGAAAATTATCAATCATTATATAATAATAAATGAAACACACAAAATCTTTAACCGACCTTTCTCAGTTATTCCCATTTTAATTTATATGAGAATTCTTCCACTTGAAATGAGGATTTTGGTTAAGAAAAAAAAGGTCTTTCTCATGTTGTTCACCCAACCGTTATTAAGTACAGCGATGCATATAATCGTTCCTATTTAAAAGGATATTCTTTACGATGACAAGGATGTTTCATAATAATTATAATACCCATTGTACACGTCATCAATCCAAATGCTGTTTTCTGGATTAAATCTTGCGCAATACACCGATAAATACTTTGTAACACATCAAACATATTCACGCTCAACTGCACTTTTATGGGAAATACGAGTATCGTGTGTGATACTTTAAATTTGATTTCGGATTTTGAAATAGACATCTATTAGATATCTTTTAGACATCACCAATCAATCAATCAATCAATCTTTGGGTAATATGGCTCCATCGATACTGTCGATGATTTCGCCAACGTCAAAGTGGATCCCACGTGGGATCGAATTAATATTATTTGTAATAAATAAACTTTAGCCAGTGTACGGTATAAAACTATTAAATTATGGCCTCTAGGGCTCTAGCCAGCCACGGTTAGAGGTAGAAATACCAAATGCTCGTAGAGCACGACGTTGTTCGGTATTAGGGTTATGAGCTCTTGTAAGGTGATAGCTGGACTTTACAAGGACCCTCGTGGGCTACCCGGCGTTGACGCCAGAATGGTGGTTAAACGCGTTTCATGATTAATTTTTCATTATCTGCACACTTCCACATTAATTTACTGCATAATACGCTATCAATATTACACTTTAAACAACATTAATGAGCAAAAACAAAGAAATGAATCACGAGGCGATGTTACCAATATGGCGGTCGACGAATAACCTAGACATCACCAAGATACGATAACGATATGTTTAAGATCTAACCTGTCAAATTTGACATTTGCGCGATTCTGGAGATTTGAACGATTTCGACAGGATATGACTTAGAGATCCAATTCAAATCTAATACATATCTTATTCTATCTACCGTAAAAGTGACATTATTGGTTGCCCGAATTGCGCTGAAAAAGAGAACTAGTTGATATCTAAACTATAACGTATCTAAAATGGATCTAGTACGTGTCGTCTCTTGTGAATATCTTGAAGTTGGAATACGGCAGTAGGGCTGCTCACTCTACTTCCAATGTACCGTAAGGCACAATAAGGCGTCTCGCAGACTTACGATCGGCGACGGCGCGATAGCAAGCAGATAAATTCCAGCCGCTTTTGTCTTCGCCTGATGCAACGCATCTAGATTGCAGCTGGACTTGGCTGAGACGGCTTCACAACTTCAAAAAACATAAGTTGCTGTAAAACTAAAAAAAAAACTTGAGCAACGAAGGGACGAATATTTGTAATATGTAAGTACCAGGTTATGTAAATAGGATTTTTTATTATTATTAATGGGTGTTAGTTTTTAAGATGGCGTCCACACTGGATCGTCAATAATTAAGTATTTGAATTAGTTACGCTTAATTTTACTTAGTTGTTTTGTAAGCTTTATCGACTATAAATCGAGGCTATGGTTCCCTAGAACAAATTGACATATTTAGTAATATTCCTGATGTTTCCAAACTTCCCCTAGCTGGCTTTTGCTTCATTGTCTCACAGCACTATACAAGTTCAAGATATTTGAGACCTGGAACTTAAAAAAAAAACATTTCAATTTCAAATGCCCAATGGCCTACAACCATTTTCATTGATTTGTATTGTCACGCTTCCATGTAAGTACACTTCCTACATAACATATTCGATATATATATCACATTCACGAATTAAAATCCTTGTTTGCAATCTTAATTGTAAAATAACTCCATAAATTTCCTGTTTACACTGAATTTATGACGTAATGATAGTTAAACAAACAGCTAATTCGTTTTGTAATCTCGACTGTTTTCTCTTCGATCGAATGTACTGTTTGACTTCATTGTTAGACTTCTGTGTTTTACATATTTTGTTCTTAAACTTTGTCGATTAACGTAATTTGACATTAAGCATAATGAGATAGACTTTTCGGGTTTCGTGATTCATAAGCATAAATGTATTTATTTTGTGGTTATATAATATGTATGTATTTGCAAGGCATTTTGTTTTATAAATTGGACACTCTTTTTCCGTGTGGAACAGAATAGACTCAAACTAGTAAGTAATAACAATATAATCTTTCTTGTGATACCTAGTGCAGAACTTATCGTGTTATCATAATGAATAAATTTGAGATTGTTCGAGTTAAGCCTTGCAAACACTTAATTTTTAGTTGAGTGGAAATCAATTGCAATTATTTATTTCATCATCATCATTCATTTAAGAGTTAGACTCTTGTCGGTGGAGCGATTTCCATGTATGTCGGTCCTCTGCCTTCTCCTTGACAGCCTGATACGACACGACGTTGAGCTTTTCCTAATTATTTAAAATTAATTATTAAAATTGAATTATTTATTTATTTTTAATTATTTAAACCTTATTGCACAATACAAGAAAGTAAAAATGGCGGACTTAATGCTATTAGGCATTCTCTACCATGCAATCGCAATTAAGAAAATACAGTAAGAACGACACCCGTAAGTACGATTAGTACAAGTATAAGCCTATGCAGATTAAACATAAATGCAAACTCGTTGTATCTTGCATTCTGCCACACCTTGACAGTTGACAGTAACATCTTAAGACTTGTAATCGAATACGCATGCACCTCGTCCAGCAGTCTGCTTATTGCAGCTTTGCAGCTTCGTCAGATATAACTGATCCTATGCCAACTTGTTTGCTTTTCTAATTTATGTAGAGTGAAAATTCTCATCTCCTATCAAACGGTTATATTAGATTGGATCTTTATAGAAACCATAAAGTTGGGTTACTAGAGCCCTGGAGGGTAACTTTGGCCATTGAGATTTACTCGGTTCAGGTTATATGATTGCACTATAATTATCGAAATATGCCATAAGGTTGATTTTAGCTAACCTTTGACGTTTTTATATTTTTTATTAGACCCTTAAAAATGAGCTTTTCATGTGGGTCAAAGTTAGCCTCCATTGGGTCAAAGTAACCCAACTTTACGGAATATGTACAAATTTGCTTTAGCATATTCTACTTTTATTAGCAACATACTTATTTACTAATACATATGTTTTTTTATATTTTACGGTTTCCTTTCAATAAGTATAATAGCATTTTAATTGATCTTCTGGCCTTCATCTTCTTAGATTTTTAAACAATCAATTCAAATGTAAGGTAATATCAATTTAATGTACTTAATACACATATTGATTAACACTAAACCTTGGCCAACTAGTAAAGGGCTATTGTAACTTTTTCCACCCGTGATCCGTACTAACACGTAAAACTAAAAGCAGCTTTATTTTCAAGGTAGTAACGCACAATATAAAGCTCTCTACTTCATTCCAATTATAGTTAAGGTCGTATATGTCATGAAAACCGTTTTATCTGGCTTATAGCGATCTGCTAGTTAATGGTTAGGGCTCGGTATAACCTTGACCGACTGTTATAGTAATTAAGCCAGGTATTAGGAAATTTATAGCGATAAATGAATTGTGCTAAATACTTTAGGGACTAAGAATTTATGTGAAACAAGCTTATAACTAATATTAACGACATTCCGGGGGTGCGGTCGCGAAACTTGCAACCCTGTCAAGCCTTTCAGGTTTCTGAATAAGTGATCATTTGTATTTACTATTTTCCTAATGTCGTCTCACGCGCTGTAGGGCTAAGATGGTCGGCTCTTTGTCATTTGTCACCATGCCTGTCACGTTCTAACAAATATGTAAGTGCGAAAGTGGCGCCTAGCATGATAGGTGATAAAAATGCGACCATGATATCTGGTGACGATATCGCGGATAATAAGTATAAGTGTTTTTAAAAAAGGAGATTTATATTGGAGACATTATAACGGTTTAATCGAAATTATTATTTGCTAAACAAATAACAATTTTACCGTGAGACCATTAACGGTTTAATAAAAATGTTTAATCCGGGAATTTGCTCACAAAAAAACTACACAAGAAGTGCTAACAGATCTAAAAGGAAAGGCAGAACCGCAAAAAAACAATATCGCATCAACCGTGACGATGACACGCAGAAGCTTAACAGACAGACTGACATTTCATTTCCCATAGAAATCCTAAATTGGACATAATAGCACACTAATTAAGAAACTTTGTGAGTTATTTTTTTGCCCGGTCATGTTGGTTTTTGTAAGTTTAATAAAGGTGTAACATTATTGGCTAATGAAAGAATTATTATTGATCATTATGCTCAAGGCGATAGTGGAAAAGGATTTCAAAAATATTCTTTGAGTTGTCCATGTCTATTCACGACTCGAATGTAATAAGTATTATATTTGAAGGTCAGGTTGCTGAACATCTAATAATGATAGTGATCACAAGAAATTATATTAAGTATGTACTTAAAATATTGTATAGGTTGATGTATAAAAAAGTACTTACACGTAAAATAATTAATAGACTTTCGAAAACCTATAGGATGTGGCGGTACACCAATTAAAATTTGACAGAAAACTTATCTACGATCTCACGTCAAAGAGACAGAGGTTACAAAAGTTAAATTGGTTAGACTCCTTATCTTCCTAGTCATCGACACGTGACAAAATACTGTAATAGGAGATGACATTAACCTATTTCGGAGGGAACAGTAATTGTTGATGTTAGAAAAGAAAAATGTCGCAATCGACCATTTAGGTTAATCTGAATAATCTACAACATTATGATCACCGGTTCGTCTTTATCGTTTGCGCCAGATTTCGTGTCACCAGAATTAAGTATGGCGCTTAAGACATTTATGCTTTTTTGTGACGTTGTGTTTTTATCAGATTTCGTCTCCGCCATAACAATTGGTGCCGCCTAGACCATTGCGCCAGTCGTAAAACTTTTTAAGGCTAAATATAAAGGGGTTCCTTTCATAGTTAGACTGTCGTTTTTCCTTGTTTTTTTGTTTGCACAAAAATAATAAGCAGGAAGTGAATCTGCGTCAGTTACCGCTGCGCTACTGACGCAGCGGCTCTGACGCTGCGGCCGTTGCTACAGAGCCGCTTTGCTCGGAAGTCTAGCTTTACGGGTCAATTATAATAGGTACTTTGGTAGTCAGCAGTCTGTAGTCAGCATAAAGTACCTATTAGTCCACTACTAGGTATACCAATATGACCAGTACCTATTTTAAAAATGCAAGTAGAACGATTGCTTTATGGGGCTTAAATGCCATCAGGCTGCCGACGCCGGAACCTTCCCAGCTTGTTTTAGGTCGGTAATGATGTGTAAGAGGTTTTATACATTCACGTTTCTTTTTAAATTAGATATAAACAATATAAAATAAATAATCCTTGTATAAGTTATCGTTATTTTGACCAGTAACCGAAAGGAAACGAACAAACAAACCCAATCTGAACTGAACCATCACCTAGAATCTAGATTAAATAAGTAAGTACCTATTTCCTGTGAGTATTTCGAAATAAACCGTCTGAAACTAATTTTATAAACTGCCTATCTAATAAGCATATTAAATTCATTCATTACACAACTATTGGAATATAAAACCAGACTATTGTTTCGTGTCAGATATTTTATTGTTCAATAAACGTAGGTAGGTACCTACAAGTACAGAACGCGGCCAGAACCGTATTGTCTCCAAACATGATAACTCCGTGACTCCATGCTATCACAGTGACAGCTGTAACGAGTCATAAATCTCTTTTATCGGGAGAAATGCATCGCGGTTACAAGCAAAGAAAGAACACCCAAAACTTATTAGATAACCGAGTTTATGTGCATCCTGATAAAAATAACTGAAAGGAGTGATCAATATATTACAAGCCAGTCATGTTAAAGAATCGATACTAACTACCTAGGTACCTGTAGGTTCACAACACAAGCATCACAAAACCGCGAACTTCACAGTAATCACAAAACCGAAATTTACAGCACATCTAATTGTATATATATTTACGAGTAGCTAATAACCAGTGATCGTACATTTTCCAGCATTTTTGATGCAGCAGAGTGGTGTTAACGGAATTGGTATAGATAATTTCAACTGAAATGGTAAATTAAGGTTAATATTAACGTAATTAACGCTAATTATTAATCATTAGAGTTGAAATTATTTATACCAATTCCGTTAACACCACTCCGCTGCACCAATAATGCTGGAAAATGTACGATCATTGCTAATAACTTTACTTAAGAGTCCCCAGCATGCTCGGTTCTCCATACAAACGTAGTTACGCTTTCATTTTAAAACGACTTGCTAGATTGCTCTGAAATTTTGTACTTACAGGATAAGGTATATCCTAGCACTGTAATTAGTTTTTTACAACGATTTTATGTTTTTCATACAAAACTTGTTTTTGCTCTATCGGCTCGATTCGGGAAATGAATTAGATGCACTAGATTTGAAATAGTAAAGATATGTGACGTTCTACGGCAAAAGGTACTTTATGGCTGCTGGTGCTTATGCTATTATTAACGCCGCTCTAATATTCAGAAGGGGCAATGGTACCTTTTGCCGTGGAACGTCACATATCTTAACTATTTCATATCTAGTGAATCTCTAATTCATTTCCCGAATCGAGGCGTATATCATTTTTATTGTAAACTGGAGCTGGATAAACTAATTACAGGACTAGAATACCTCATGACATTGTATGTCATGTTATGTAATGTTGTATTACAATCAAACACTCGTTTTAAAATGAGAACGAAACGCCGTCCCATGGGCTTGGAAGGTAAAATTCGGCCGTGCTTGCTGGTGACTCTTAATTTACTCAAATAGAGTTTTGTGAATGAACAGTAGGTGTTGTCACTGTAAAATCGTAAAAGTAATCACATTGAACAACACAGCGAAAATATGGTAACTACTAATTAGCTTAGTAACTTAGGTTAGGACTATTGTAAAGGCTAAAATATAATTGCTCTACGAAGAAGCTAGTTACAGGTTATTTACCAGACATCGTAAATTTTATAGCATTTTCGGTGGAGCGGAGTTGTGTTAGCGGAATTGGTATAAACAATTTCAACCCTAATGATTAATTAGCATTAATTACGTTAATATTACCTTAATTTACCATTTCAGTTGGAATTATCCATACCAATTCCGTTAACTCCTCCGCTGCACCAAATGCTATAAAATTTACTATGTCTCGTTATTACATAAATGTATATAGGTATATAATACATATTAAATACAATGTTACAATCTGCAGGTTTCTCGAACAAGAATTTACCGTAAATAGCCTATACTATAGTTATTAATTTAAGTTCTCTAATATAGGTAGTTAAACCAAAATAATAGGTAAGTAAGCTTTTGGTTTTTAATACTTATTCCTAAAAAATATTATTAAAATGTGTTTTTATTTTAGCAATGTGTTAAGTACTCTATGTCCTCTCCCTAATATAAAATGCAACTTTAGTTAAGTAAATTATACGTACCAAAAATAGTGGTAAAAATTAACCCAGGTCCACTCAAAACATAGAGTCAAAATCCAGAGTTCACAACACAATTATCAAAACAAATTAATCTGTCACTTCCACTAAATACAGTCCAGTAAAATAATACGCGAATACTATAATCGTATCCACACCGCACGGCTACGAAATTGAAAACAAGTTTTCACTTCACGTATGCAAATGACACTAACGAAAACTATTTTCACAAATTTGCGGTTACGTCAGGAACGTGCTGAATAAGCTCGACACCCGACGCGCACCAAAGTCGCGGCACGACTGAATCGGCAACCGCCTCCAACCAAAGGGGAACAGGGAACGGAGCGGGAGGGGGAGACAGGACACCGGGGCGCAGGGAGAACCACTTCGGACCGAGATAACTTTTGATCTTTTTGGAGTCATAGAAGATTTTAATGACGCATATGGCTACATGAACGAAGCACAGAAAAAGCGCACGTTAAGTGTTAAAGCATGTCAAGGGCCAAAACGACGTGCCAGAAAAAACTGAAACCAAGATTGCGGGTGACATCTTTAAAAATAACCACAATAAAGTTAAAGACAGGCCGGATTGATGGAACTAACTTGGAAAGAGATTTTTAGATTAAAATCTCGTCTGAGACGTTTGAAATTGGATGAAATGCGAGCTTCGTTCCGCGGGCGGAATATTGCGTTTTATATTCTTCCGCATTATTTCCACATCATCTCGGGATCTCGGGGCGGACAATATTGCACAAGACTGGGTTTTTGTCCCGTCGCACATGTCAGGGGCTGCAAGGGCAGGTACACAAAAGCCGACCCGCCTCGACTTCCAACGGACTCATAGATTAATGGCGGGAATTGTGGAGTTAAGAACCCAAAAATTTACAACTGCATTGTGTTGGGCGTTTAACAAAAGAGCACAAAAGATCGGATCAGCTTCTGTTATTACCTTATCGTTTATCTGAGCTGAAGATTTCTCTCACTCTGGGGTAATACGAGAAACATTATGGTGGATATCGTTTTTATGTGAAACCCTGATCTGCCCTATACAGCTGTTTGGGAGGCGTACCGTTAACAAGCATACAAATAACCTTATTGTGATTCTCAAGTATTCTTGGGAAATGCTCCAATCTATATAATGCATCAAATATACCTACTTAACGTTAAAAGGGTGTCTTGTTACTGATTTTGACAATAGGCGCGTATCCGGATTCCGTTCACTGAGTTAGCTGGTGATAATTATCTCTATAAAATGTTGCTGTTATACATATTTTAATTGAATAGAACTCCAATCAGCGTTTCTATCGGAATCAGTCCATTCATAGCGATGAAATAAAACGTGCTGTCAATTTGGCGACAGCTCAAATTGTTATTATGGTTTCTCTCTATATAAATAATAAAAATGTAAGTATCCAAGTTAGTATACAAGAGCAACTGGAAAAAGTTGTAGACGATGTTTCGAAGACATTTATTAAAACTCGATGAATGCCAGATGGTTGTAATGGAACTCACACAGTTAATATCCACTTCACAGCCACTTTTACTTCCCGTCGTTTTAATTTTTAACAGCTTTTTAGTCTTAACTCTTATCGATTTCGTCCCCAGCTTGCGATAAATAAAAGGTACATTAAATTGATAAAATATTAATATCCCATAGTGCCGTATGTCTTCAGTGTGGTATACGAATGCCACAAAATGAGGCAGTCGTTATGGATTCTATTGTATGTTACATTTCACTATGTATTTACACTTTCACAGTGAACATTATTTTCTCTTTCACAGTGAAAATTCTAATTGCAATTATATTCCCAATCATTTCAGAACGATAACATTTAATATTCTTACAAGTGATTCCTATAAAGTTACAAAAGATAAATCATTTCAAACAGTAGTGCACTAAAATAAAAGCTACGCCACACAAGCAAGTCACGCGCTGTAATGAGTAATGGACTCGCGTTCATTACTCTTCCTTGGAGTTTGCGTCAGACTGAAGCAGCTCTATAAGATGTGTAAAGTGCTTTAAAAAGTTTGATATATTGAGTGGGGGAGCAGATAAGTATACGTGTGACGGGCTAAGCAGGTGTTAATACTAAGTTGTTGTCTTAGCGCATCTTAAAAAAGTGTTTGACACGTAACGTCTTTCGAAATTTTGTTTTTTGCGGATTTCATGGCTGCATTCAATTTTTACTTAGTTTTTACTCAGACATATGGACTATGTTGAAGAATATGTATATCTAGTCAAATAATATCTTTCAAGAACCAAATGGATAAAAAAATTGAAAAAAGAATAGCATCCGGCTGGAGCCAATATTGGTCACTCAAAGAAATCATGAAAAGCAACCTTGGTATACGGATAAAAAGCAAAACTTTTAACACATGTGTGCTTCCATGTCTAACCTATGGCTGCGAAACTTGGTCTCTTACTAAAAAACAACGAGATAAACTTGCAAAGTGCCAGAAAGCTATGGAGAGGAGCATGCTCGGTGTAAAATTACAGGATAGAAACCGCAGCTCTGACATAAGAACCAGAACAAAAGTGACAGACATCCTCACCCACATAGACATGCAAAAATTGAGGTGGGCAGGCCACACTATAAGATGCAAGACAGAAAAGTGGAGCCAAAGAATTCTCATGTGGCACCCTACAGATGGATCAAGATCGCAAGGCCCTCAATTAACACGATGGGAAGACGAAATTATTCTCACAGTGGGACCACTCTGGACAAGGGTGGCAAGAGAGAGGAAATACTGGAAGGAGTTGGAGGAGGCCTTTGCCGACAGGCACACTGAACCAAGAGACTTCATATAAACATTCAAAACTAAAAACCAACAATCATGTTCAGAATAAAGGGCTATGTAAATAAATAAATAAATAAATAAATGGCTTGATTACATGGCTAAGATCATGTAGTATATTTTAGCTCTGAGTTTGGTGACATAAATTAATGTAACGGGTGTTTTTCAATACTGACCTTATATTTTTCCAGATCGTAAACAGAAAAAAAAAATTGATGAATGATTTTATCGATTTGATAGAGCATTAATTTCTTAAATGACCTGGTTATACCTATCTAAAGAGTCAAGTTTTTAATACCTTATAAGTTATTGCCCAATTGAAGGCGTGGAACGTAATATGCTTGATATGGATTTAAGTCAACATTTGTCGTTATATATCGCTGACAGTGTAATTTTTTTATTACTCATGTAACAGTTACCTAACACTTAACACATTCAATGCCAGCACGACCTACGCGCTACAAGCGTAGCCGATAATATGGGAAAAACCATATGTAGCGAAAAGCGACTAAGAACAGAGAACCCGCCTAGCGGGATGCTGGCAATGAATGCGTAAACGAATTACGATGATAACATGTCAAATTTTTTATAATTAAAGTACTTAAGTAAAAAAAAAGTAAAGTAAAAAATATTTTTATTGCACAGAAAGAATACAGTGGTAACATAACAACACGAGTTACTGATAAGAGTTGTGCATAACCAACTTGACATTCAGAGATTCCAGGAGTCCCCGCACTAGGCTAGGCCTGTATCGCGGGAGACCAGATGTACATTGTATGTCATGCAAGTCAACTTAAGATAAGAAAAATAATTTTAATTTTAACATTTTTAATACTATGTAATCTGTTATAACATTACTATTAATTTTTGTTTCTAGGTTCAACTTTAGTATCAGTTAATAATATCTTAGTCTAATCAGTTATTTTTATACCTATATCTATTAAAGTCTTGAGTTAAACAATTTTTAGAGTTATCAAATTTTAGTCTAGTTTAGTTAGTTTTATATTTATTCCAGAATTGTTTTAAACAATTTTTAGAAGTAATGTCTCAGTCTCATTATAATCAAGTGATAATAACGACGAACAATACAGGGTATTTCATGACCCACTGAAAACGTACAAACAGTTAGTTCAGAATCGAAATGAGAATCGGTTGCGCTCTATATTTCAATGGGGGGTAATTTTTTTGTTATTATTTAATCATTTTCACAATTCCCAGTCTACAATTTTGTAATGCAAGAATATCAATAATTAGCATTTGACACGTTGTTTGTTAATTAGCAACACCCTTATCTGACCATTGATAAGCCTTATCTCGTTGCAGTAAGGTATGCAAATAGTCAGTTAACAGTGCTTACGATGGAAGCTAGCAATTGTTTTACGTCACTAAAATGACAAAGCATTAATAATCGAATAAAATTGTTAAGAAAACTAAACAACGAATATTTTTTTTTAATTATTATCGAATTAAAGAATAAATACTTAAGATGAAGGTTTAAGATATGGGGCCCAATACGTTCCACGACTCTTTTCTTTCCGAACAGACTAGCAAATTTTTGTCATCTAATAAAATCTGATCCCAACCCTTTCGAAATAATAAAACACCACCCATTTTTTCGTTATGCTACTGTAAATTTTAACAACCGGCCCGGCCCCAACTGCTTACCATATGCGTCCGATCGCAATCTCCAAGGGAATTTATCTCTCTCACTCAGAATCTTGTTTTTTGCCAATCCCTAAGAGTTTTTGCAAATTACCTCATTTTAAACATCCTCCATTTTGGGAGAAGTATTCAGATAATTACGGCGGTCCGTCTTTACTTTCCCCGTTTTCGTTCATTTAGATTATGGTGTAATGCGTTGAGGTGTAGAAGTCGAAGTATAGGCAGATTTTGAAAGGTTTCGGTTAGTAGGAACAAGTTAATATTTTTAGTAATCCGAATGTATAATGTCTACACTAAATAAAATTTTCATTTGTAATTCTTATCTTACGTAAAATTTTTGCGTTTGTAATTTGAGAATTTTGTAAACAGCATTATTTAAAATAAGCACTGGGTTATTGATACCACTGTTATTTTGTTACCTAATATGTATTATTTTACACTAAAATTAAAATCAAATAATAAAAAAACATTAAACCAAGTGAGAATCAATTTTCATACTTCGGTATCTTGCAAAAATTTGCTGTATATTTTTTTATTTTGTTTCCGAAATTCAAAACAGATCATTTTTTGAGCTCTGTCAGTGTTGTTCAGTGTTGACCTGTTGACCTACTCACTTATGCACTTATGTAGATTTGTCTACCTTTAGTATCAAACTAATGTATTCTAATTTAAATACCCAATACCAATTCCACATTCTGCATGACTTATTTAATTTTCTTCTCTGATTCTTTAAAGCAGTTTAATTTTGTTCAGCAAGCTAATTAATCCGAGGAACGTAACAGCACTGATTGCGACTGCATTGTTATTCCGCCGCCGTCCGTCCGTCCATTTTACACTAAAACTAAAATCAAATAATAAAAAAATATTAAATCAAGTGAAAATCATTTTTCATAATTTGGTCAGTAACATATTTATTAATTAGCTTTAAAATTTCTTTTATTTTGTTCCCGAAATCCAAAACATATCATTTTTGGAGCTCTGTCAGTGTTGACCTACTCACTATGTATATTTGTCAGCCTTTAGTATCAAACTAATGTATTCTAATTTAAATACCGCAATACCAATTCCATGTTCTGCATGACTTTAATTTTCTTCTCTGATTCTTTAAAGCAGTTTAATTTTGTTCAGCAAGCTAATTAATCCGAGGAACGTAACAGCACTGATTGCGACTGCATTGTTATTCCACCGCCGTCCGTCCGTCCGTCCATTTTACACTAAAACTAAAATCAAATAATAAAAAAATATTAAATCAAATGAAAATCATTTTTCATAATTTGGTCAGTAACATATTTATTAATTAGCTTTAAAATTTATTTATTTTGTTCCCGAAATCCAAAACAGATCATTTTTGGAGCTCTGTCAGTGTTGAACTGTTGACCTACTCACTATGTAGATTTGTCTACCTTTAGTATCAAACAAATGTATTCTAATTTAAATAATATAATATTATACCAACCCAATACCAATTCCACATTCTGCATGACTTATTTAATTTTCTTCTCTGATTCTTTAAAGCAGTTTAATTTTGTTCAGCAAGCTAATTAATCCGAGGAACGTAACAGCACTGATTGCGCCTGCATTGTTATTCCGCCGCCGTCCGTCCGTCCGTCCATTTTACACTAAAACTAAAATCAAATAATAAAAAAATATTAAATCAAGTGAAAATAATTTTTCATAATTTGGTCACTAATATATTTAATTAACTTTAGAATTTGTTTTATTTTGTTCCCGAAATCCAAAACAAATCATTTTTGGAGCTCTGTCAGTGTTGACCTACTCACTATGTATATTTGTCTACCTTTAGTATCAAACTAATGTATTCTAATTTAAATACCGCAATACCAATTCCATGTTCTGCATGACTTAATTTTCTTCTCTGATTCTTTAAAGCAGTTTAATTTTGTTCAGCAAGCTAATTAATCCGAGGAACGTAACAGCACTGATTGCGCCTGCATTGTTATTCCGCCGCCGTCCGTCCTCCCGTCCATTTTACACTAAAACTAAAATCAAATAATAAAAAAATATTAAATCAAGTGAAAATCATTTTTCATAATTTGGTCACTAATATACTTAATTAATTTTAAAATTTGTTTTATTTTGTTCCCGAAATCGAAAACAGATCATTTTTGGAGCTCTGCCAGTGTTGACCTACTCACTATGTAGATTTGTCAACCTTTAGTATCAAACTAATGTATTCTAATTTAAATACCCAATACCAATTCCACATTCTGCATGACTTATTTAATTTTCTTCTCTGATTCTTTAAAACAGTTTAATTTTGTTCAGCAAGCTAATTAATCCGAGGAACGTAACAGCACTGATTGCGCCTGCATTGTTATTCCGCCGCCGTCCGTCCGTCCATCCGTTGTATTGTCGGTGCACCGTGCACGCTCACGTTCTACGAGCTTTACGGACTTTTTGTCAGTTTTTAATCCGAACACTAAAAATATTGATACTTTATAACTTAAATAATAAAGCGCTTGTCGCTCCTTACTCGTGTTGGAATAAATAGCTTATGTCTGTGGGAATTAGGAAAAATAAGTGAAAATATTTCTTTTGATAATGATTTGAATGATTTGGTTAGCTCAAGTTAGACGTTAGACAGAAAGTGTTGATTTGGAAAGCAAGTAGGATGCGGACCCTGGCAAAGGCCGGGATAGTGATAGATAGAACAAGAAGAATAATTTGATAAAAATAAATCAGTAATCAATGATGATGATGATGTTATGATGATCAATTTGGTAAAATCATACAGTTATCACTCAACCAAATTACACATTAAAATAATCATAATACATAATTACACTGAATTATCTGGTTGACTGGTAGAGAATGCCTTAAGGCATTAAGTCCGCCATTTGTACCTTCATGTATTGTGCAATAAAGATTAAAATAAATAAATAAATAAATAAATTACAATATTGATAATTGGAATCGATGGTAACGGAAAGATCGTAAGACATTTTTCGGAACATCCTATTTTAATATTACATAAATAAAATATAATTTTTAACCCAATATTGTGTTAAAACCTAATTAGGTTGTTTTCCTAGAAACATTTGTCATTACATGTACTTAAAAGTTAATAAACCACCAATATATGTCTAGTTAATTTACATTTGCAATTATAAATTATAATTACAGCCAGCGTCTATTGGAGTGTCCTACATTTCAGTACTAAATTTAGCTGGCTCCAATTCCTTGACAGCCGCCAAAGGAAATGCAAATCTTTTGGAGCGATATCAGAAGGTTATGACCTTATGATAATTGGTATGATTTCATTGATTAAAATATTCCTGTTGGATTGGAGCTCATACTAAGGTTGTGATTTCAGAGCATCAGTACTCAGAAGATAGATAATAATCGAAATTTCTATTTTTTTTTCAATTTGTGTCAGGATAAAAGAAAATTATAACGGAGGAAACTTGATTCGTAATTAGAGATGGGTCGCGGGTATTTACCCAATTTACCCACCCAGGTAAATACCCGGTAAATACCCATCTACCCGGTATTTACCCGTATCTACCCAAATGGGCGGGTAGATTCATTTCTTGTTGCACATGTCGATTTGTGTTAAAGTGGAGATATAAACTGAGTTAATGGTTGTTATTATTGTATGCCATTTAAAATGAAGTGGTTTAGTGAAACCTGCAGTTGTAACTAAGGAATTTTTAGTACAATTTTGATAAATATTTAAAAAAAGGCCGTCATAAGAGTATTTTATTTAGATTTGAGTAAATGATCGTACTTATACGTTGATAATACACATTCGAACTTCGGTTGGCGGGGGGTGTGGTTGGGGGGAGGGGAGTAAAAGTGAACTTTTTCATATTTCTTGGAATCTGTCATTAATATTGAAAAGTCTTGTATGTACAAACTAAAGTAGACAGAATTTCCTACAAAAAAGGTTATATACATTTTTGTCCTAAAACTAACTGTATTTGACTTATGAGCTTCCCAAATTGTGTCACTGCAAATTTTTTTTTATTATCATTCATAAGTAGTCTTTATTTTCATCTTTCTAATGTATATTAAAAGCATTTTAAAACATTTCCGAAAGCCAGGGAATGATTTTACACGATATTCATAATTTGACTGATATGTTAAAATCGAACTTCACCTCATAGCAACCTTTTTGTAATTAGTTTGAACATACATTTTATGTAACATTATAAAAAAATAATTAAATTAATCTTATTTATACTCACATACCATTAAACACATCAAATTTTGAAGAAAAACGAAAATACCCGCGTATTTACCCGCGGGTAGGTAAATATCGGGTATTTACCGGGTAAATACCCGCTCTCGGGTATTTACCTGGGTAGTTACCCATCTCTATTCGTAATATTTACACAAGAAAAATGCATAACCTCTTTTGCTAGGTGTTGTTCAATAAAATTATCTTCACAAACTTTCTTAAGAGTTTATCTAAAATCGATACATACAAATTTTTACGAGTATGTGATACTGTGAGATGCAATATATGAAATCTTACTATGTTATTCTTGGAATTGAATACATAATTTATTTAACCCTTGCCCTATCAACACACAGTGAACATTTCGTAATATGCTTAGTCGGGGTTTCTGCAACTTTATAGGTCCGGAATCCGGATATAGTAAAATTTATCGATGTAATGAATTCACCTAAAACGAGCAATCCCTGAGTTAGAACATGGCAAGTTATATCGGCTAGCACCCGCGGCTAGTCCGTCCAACTCAAACACTGAGAATATTAATCCCGGTTCACT
The DNA here is from genome assembly GCF_963556715.1 of Cydia fagiglandana. NCBI lineage: Eukaryota > Metazoa > Arthropoda > Insecta > Lepidoptera > Tortricidae > Cydia > Cydia fagiglandana. The sequence goes on along the minus strand of NC_085938.1, from coordinate 8,337,452 downwards.
ACGTTAACTCCGGTTTAGTTGTTTTCGTAAGGTTTCCATCAGTTTTGATAGGTTGGCGTTTAAAAAATAATTGTTCGAGATACGTCAACTATGTACCTAATTTTCATAAGTAAAAACGATTGCAATTACACCAATGGAGATGACGATAATGGGCGGCAGACAACTATGATACTATGAAAGAAAATCACATGCTGTGCCGACCCCAAAAGTGTAGTTATTTAGTTTGTAAGATAACCGTGATTTCTCATAGTTCAAATCTCCAAACCAAATGTCTCATACACTACGTGACGATCTTTCCAATAAGATAACACCGCGGTTTTTGCTCGACATTCCCACCTCATCCCATTGTTACCAAGAAATCACTTGTAACGGTTCAGCTTTTCCACTTTCCTTAGTTTTTGTTCGATTTCTAATATCATATTTTCAATTGACGGTGAAATCAGAAATTTGAGATCTAAAATATTTTTTCTTATTAATAATTTCTTGCTAATAGTTGGAGAAATTTAATTTTATTAGAAATCGTTGAGGCTTTAGTAGATTTTATTAGACCACAATTCATATATAATTTATAACGAGCTATATAGACAACATTTATATATAATTGCCAGAGTGTATTTTTAAAACAACCGCAAAATGTTTTTTGTTTCTAAATCAAGTTGCGGTTAAGTATGTATTAGTTTAGCGTACTTTTCAATGTTAGTTATTATGGGGTAATAAACAACCTTCTTTAGTTTTCCACCGCAGACCGATATAAACAAACAGACTAGATCTTTTAAGACTAAAACAGGTCTTGCAACACACCGATACATTATCCTTTTACTTACAAACAAATAGTTACTCTAAATAAGAGGTTTTCCTCGGGGATCGCGAGTGGCACGCGGCTGCGGTTTTATTGTACCTAATAAAATCTCCCGAGCTTCGATACAGAAGCTTGAATTATAAACGAGATATACCGAGATGTGCGCGGATATAGGAAGATGTAGTTACGTCGTGAGCTACCGTTGGCGTGGCTCACGAAGTAATTTGTCTTTGCGCTTACGATTCTCATGCTCTTGTTCGAGTCTGTTATAATTGTTGGGCGAAGTTTGAGCACGACCTTGATGTTATTTGACTGTGGCGGGTCGTGTTTGAATATAGGCTTACAGCCTGAGTCGGGAACAAGAACATTTCATAAAAGGAGATTCGAGGCTTCGTGTTTGTCGACAATATGCTTGTAAGATCGTTGTGAGACAATATCTGTATAAATTAGCTATATGCTATGTCATTTGTTCATATTATAAATTGATTCGAAGAGAGAATATAGAGTGTTACTTGTAGATGATAATGCAATTCTAATTAATGAGACCATTACTTTGTAACGTTTCTTTGGTAATTAACGCCGTACTATAAAATTCATAGAAGACAATCATTGAGCAAAAGTATTCTTTAAAAAATAGTGTTGACACAAGAAGTAAACTACACTCGTACCTAATTATGACGATCAAATTTAAAGAACTTGTCCTAGATATGGATGTTGGTTTTGTCTCACTAACAGAGGTAATTCAGTGCTAAAGTGTCGAAACCTCACCACGACCCCAGCTATGGAGGTTTCTCACATTCAGGTCCCACTTAATTAGGTTTTGCAGTACTATATACATCTTATATTCTTCCTCACCGCGTCGGGCATTAGTGATTCCGTAAATTATTTCTCTCAGGGTTTTGAAAGGCAGGGTATGGTATAGCTTGCAACGCCGAACTTCGTCTTAGAAACTTGTTTCAACGAGGCGCAGCGTAAGGCATTTTACATTTCTATGTTTTCTAATTATGGTAACTTAGCATGACGTAGTTTATGTAAACATGCAAAGTTAGATTAGTCTGTTATCTACATTTATTACCTACTCAATTCATAAAACAACCAAACATATTCAAAGCCAAACCAAAATGGTATTAAAAATTACAAAGATAAGCGGCGCTGGAAGGAACAATGCAGAATAATGTAGTGTGGAAGCCGCTGGGCGTGGTCCGATGCAAATTGCACGCCGGCCCCGGGCCGTAGACAGATCGTGAGCTGACCGCACCGGTAGCCCACGACACTCCGCTCCGGGCGCTAGGACTACTTTACCGATCAAGCTCATCCAGATTTCAGACTTCGAAATTTGAATTTGTGATTAGATGATATTTTATTTACTGAGGAGTATTTACTGAAAATACTATTGGAGCACGGAATATGTGTAGTTCTAAAATTTCGTAACCTTTGATATAATGCCGGTATACTTACTTACTTATGAATTTTGCATCTTCACATTTACTCAATACTTGTGATTTGTTGATGAATATATGTACACGATAATAATATAGTGTTTTTACTAACAGTACTTGCCGTGAGTAGGTCGTTTATTTATTCCTAACTACGGCAATATCATACACATACCATCCGTAAACTGAGTTAAACTCTCATAGATAGATAGTTGATTCAATTTAAGACATCATTATTATGCATAACTATTATATCTAGAATAACAACTTAGCTATTAAAACATTTCATCCATAATCAAATTATCTCCTTTCGTTTATATTAAAATTTTAATGTACCTATCTATGTAGGTAAGTACTTCTAAGTCTATTTAATCTGCACCTCATAGTTTAGACATAATTTAATTGATTAAATAAATACGTAACGGTATATTTATTGTGTAGTTTATTAAACTGCTTTTTATTACAATGTACAGTCGCTATTAGATACATCGGAGCGGCTAAGGTGTTCACAATATCTGAACACGCGCTCTAACGCCCTGACAATAGAGGCGTGTTCACATATTTGTGAGCGCCTTGGCCGCTCCGATATATCTGATGACGACTTTAAAATACAATGTAGGTATACTGCTCTTTAAATTATGTAAATAGGAACGGGTAACACGGTAAGCATTATCGTAAAATAGGCGGACTCGAAGCACGCGGCGTAATCAACGGTTAATTACATCTCCATTCTTAATCTACTTACGGCGCACGTGAAATCGGGTACTGAATAAACGTACGTCTTTTTGTGACTACGAGTATATCTGGTATTGTATAGAGATTGAGCTATTTTCCGCCCTTGCAGATTACGAAGATACGTCGGCCATAGGATTGGTATATAATCTACCTACAAAATAAGGAAAACGGCAAAAAAGTAACTTTTGCATGATACTTTTTTTTGTTTCCTGGATTAAGATTATTTAAATTTATAATTACGAATAAAGCAGGTAAAGCTGAAAAAATTATTCAGCTTAAAATGAGGAAATCGCAAGGTGATTATATTTCAATTCTCAAATAAACTAATTATGATTTGTAGGCCTTTCGATCTCTCGTACAATCAGCAGCAGAAGTTGCTAAGCGGGCCAGGTGTTCACAATGATCTTGACGCGACTTTATTGTTAAGAGAATAAGAGCGTGTCAAGGTAATTTTGAACACCTCGCTTGCTTAGCAACTTCTGCTGCTGACTGTACACTGTACAGTCTGGCGCTTGGTAATACATATGACTTCTAATATTTCAATTAGTATGGTTTCATACAATCATCAAATGAAAATGAAATGTCAAATAGCTGTAGCAAGGTTTAGTTCAACCGCTTGAAACTTTGATTTCTTTCAATAGAAATTGTACAATTTGATATGTACAAAAAGCTTTTGGTATTTTTCATATGACAGCGTTATATCGCCATGACTTCTGATTGTAAAATTTTTATTATGGCTAAACAGCGTAAGTAAAATATTAAATTATTTTTTTGGACTTGTATAAGATCTTGGTCAATTGTAAAAATATAATGTGTTCACACTTATTAGCCTACAGTCCATGGTGACACGATGATCTGATTTTATTTAACAAATTCACTAGAAAATTATTATAGGTACCGTATAAAAACATGTTGCATAAGTTGTAACTGTTATTATATGTTATAAAATGAAATCTTGGATTTTTATCACCTTATTTATAAGCGATAATCGCGATCGGTATCTTCGTAAGAAACGATTTCAACATTTATTTAACTCATTTAACTTTTCTTGAGGTCACGATTACTTAAACATTTAGAGGGAATTTAAACCCTATCACCAACAAAATAAGTACCAACACTTACTTTGTGACGATCATCGTTATCATGATAAGTAATGGGGTAATTCAAACTCATGATGTCGTATTAATTTTGCAGTACGTGGTGATTATTGACCATATTTAATTACAAGTTCATTATTTTGTGATTTTATGTCGATTCAATGAACACTGTTTTTGCTTATTTGCATATTTGCGAATTGTATCGATTGCAAAATACCTTAAAGCTTAATAATTCGGTTAGGTATTTGTATTTGTTGACTGTTAAAACTGTGTTTATTCCACACAGTAAACATATTATCATCCCTATCTTCGTTGTGATTTGATCATGAAAATACACGAATTATAAACCTAATTTTATAGGTAACATACTATGCAGTACCTATATAAATCTAAAAACATACATATTGAATGCTTTAAAAACGTAGTTTCTAACATAACTCATCAGATTTAATTTACAAAAACAAAACAGTTCAATAAAATAAAAAAAAGACATACCTCAGAGTTCTATTAATTCGATGCAACAAAGAAAAACGTCAAACGGACGGGACAGCAGCGGTCGAAAACATTTTTGGGGCGTAAATGTGATGAAAAATGCAAAAAACATTTCTATATTCATTTGGGAGCATGTCCTTTCACGTCGGTGTTAGTAGAGCCTAGTGAAACAGAAAAAGCTTAAGTATCTTAAAAATCCGCCTATGTCTATGCTTTTTGGGTTTTGCAAAGGAACTGTGTCCATGGTTTAATAAATCATAATATTTTCAGGGTCCGGTGCGTTTACTCCGCTGGGAGAAGTTTTGTGAGACGGATTCTGTTTCTGGGCAAATGGGAACAGAGAAAAGGTGTAAAGGTTTTGGATGCCTACTAAATGCGACTGGGTAAATAAGTCCGTAATATGTGTTAGTTATAAAACAGGGCCAGCGGAACCCTAAAACAATATTTTGACATGTAAAATTTAATGTACATTTTCAATAAGAAATAAATGAATCGAGTCTAATCTAATCTACAGGCTCTATAATTATTACTCATAGTAACCAAACTCGGGCAACAGGTAAACAAACTATTTCAGTGAATTACATTGGTCACAATAAATAAGAAAATAGGTAGGTAATATCTACCTTAAACCTGTAGTGCTTGTTAAATTGGTTTGGGTATGGTCAGGTATATTTAGGCGTCATCTATATAATTATAGGTACCACCTACATAATAATAGACATTTATTCACATTATTAATTAGCCTAAATCTAAATTCACTTTTTACAATATATTTAAAGACTAAATAATATTCAGGATTCAAAAGAGCTTAATTTTAGCAATTATAAAGAAAATTTTCTCCATTCTAGTCATTTACACAATTACTGACAATGTCGGATTTTATTAGGCACTTAAGGAATTAGCACACAATACTGGATAGTACGAAAAAACATTTATAGGATGTCGATAGCCATTCTCACCCATTACGATTTCCGTCGCGTCTACCTCGGTACAACTTCATTAGTCATACTGAGTCATCTTTCAATGGCTTATCGAATTCGCGGGCATGTACGGAATGCCTTTAGATATTAGCGAATGCGGTATTTTTGTTTTTATCATAGTATTAGTTATATGATATTCATGTTCATTAGGTACTTTCTTAAAATGTCACGGAAATATTTATTTTTACTTCTGTTTTAATAAAGTTTGGATAACTTTCTTAAAAAAACTTTTTGTAGGCTATGACTAACGTCCCTGTATACGAAGTTGGACGTTACCAGACCTCAGATTCTATCGATATTCCTAATTCGTCCCTACCTGTCTACAAAATATGCCCGCTGGAATCCGAAGTCTGGAATCTGGACATTATTAACCTATAATATATTTATGAGCTCCTCCTCCTCCTTACCTCCATGGCCGAAGGCCTAAAAATGTAAACAAAACAGAGAATGATTTCAAAAAATCCAAGGTCTCAGTGGCGGGATTCTCTACCTCTGGCTGCCAAAACTAAAATTGCATTCGAACATATTTAAGCAAGCATCCAAGCGTATCTTGAGTGAGTGCCCTATTTCGTGGAAAAGGGTGTACTTGTGCCCTGAGGGACACTTCCTTGACTCGTGTCACGTAACGCCATTTTTATTTTAGTCGTTTTGTTATCTCTAACCCCCATTTGTTAAGGACAGCTTTAGCTTGTCCTTTATGAGGGACACTTTAGGAATATCGTATGTGTGCATATTTGTCAGTAAAATTGACTTGCAAATTATATACTGAAAACACTAGTCTGCAGATAATACAGATTAATGTGTAAAAAAATTAAATATTATAGGACATTTTTACACACATTGACTAAGCACGGTAAGCTCAAGAAGGCTTGTGTTGTGGGTACTCAGAAAACGATATACTTATATAATATTTAAATACATACATGTACGACGCATGCACACACAGAGGTGGGCTAAACTAGCCACGGAGTGGGTGCCACAATGTAAACGCCGGCAAGGTCGGCCTAAGAGGAGATGGCGGGACGACCTGGACACATTTCTCAGCAACTGGACAGATGCTGTACTTAATCGGGAGGATTGGAGGTCTAGGGGGGAGGCCTTTGCCCAGCCGTGGGACACCTTATAGGATTTATAAAAAAAAAAGTACATACATAGAAAACAACCATGACTCAGGAAAAAATATCTGTATCATCATCGTCACACATATAAATGCCCTTACAGGGATTCAAACCTGGGACCATCGGCTTCATAGACAAGGACCCACTAGGCCAGAACGGTCGCCAAATATATATTACGATGAGCAATTACTCGACTCTTTTAGTAATTGATGGGAATTGTTTTATTTAAATAAGTGACGGCAGCAATTTTAATAATTCCTCGCCTTTGTTTTCCTAATCCATCATTTACTTATGAAACCACGTAGGTTTGTAAGTAGTGGTTGAAATTTTTTGGGCGAGCTCGCTCCATCGTAGGCCACGTCTACGCCTCGGCTAGTCTGTGGCCATGAGTAAGCCCATTCATAATAAAAAAAAAGTAGTAAAATGTATTGTTAGTGAAGATTAAGTAATAAAAAAGTAGACACCTTCCCACTCATGAAGTGCAGAGCTTGGGAAACAACTTAATTAACAGCTTTCTCATGACTTCAAAAGTGCTAGCAGTCTCGTCATTAACTATCATTTACATTCAAATTGGTTTTTCTTAATCCAGTATTGAAATCTAAACGGTCTTGACACATTAATTCGTGATTAAAACAATATTCAATATTAACATGTAGTTAAGCAGCTTATAATTAATTTATATTGTGTTTTTAACGATCACGTCGATTTCAGATGTATAACTGGTTTTTGTTCTGTATACATACTCGTATGGTACACTAACGGTAATTCGCTGAGGTAACCGTTTAAAATTTGGAAAAAGAAAAATTATTACAATGTTATGCATATGTGAATAAATGTTTGTTTTTCACATATAATGCATGGATATGAATTAAATGAAGCAATTTACACAATACAGTCATTATATGTCAACGGTCTCAACATCTATCAGTAACGGATTAAGGTGGAAGTTGCGCGTATTATTTAAATTGTCAAATGAGACTTATTAATAAAATGATCGACATATAAATGCCTAGTTTTAGCTAGAGCCTAATTTAGGTGAAATATTAAATGAATTAATAATACAAGCTGGCTTAGATATTTAATAAGATAAATAAACTTAGCTAAATTTTTTTTAGTTATTGAAACCAATAATTATTTGAAATACCAAACCCACGACACTGTTGAAAGGCAACAAATAATATCTAAATGAAGACGCAATAAACTTCGGTATTTCGAAACCAAACACAAAAACAAGGACAAAAAACAATCCCTATGTTTCTCATAGTTCTGCCATAAGGTTCAATCAATCAATGTCCCTAAAAATAAAAAAAAAGCCGCGACCCACGTAAAGGGAGATTAAAAAAAAACATGCCTTGTTTTTGTGACCCCAAATATAGTTTGTTGTGAAGTCTGCAGCAGCTTAAACTTTGGATTTTACTTTTGTATAAGTTTTATAACAATTATAAATAGTCACTTCAATAAATAGGTAATTTAAGTACTTAGTTACTATTTTAATCATGGCTTCAGATAACTCCAGATTTTTTCCTTGTAGGTAATAAAGTTTAAATAAAAGTCTCAATAATAATACTTAAACAAAAATAATTAGGTATATTAAATTCAATTCAAATTATTGAAGTAACTTATCCCAAATAATCTTCTTAAGATTAAAATTTGGGGACAGAAAAAGGATTAAGACTATTAAGAGTTTTAGCATTTTGCCCACAAACGAGATTTTTTGGCTTAAGTCGGAGATAATTATAACAGGGACTTGAAAAGTCGAAATTATTAACAGCATTTGAATAAAACCTCAATAATAGATTCTCAATCACACAATTTTTATAACCCTTACCTTATTTATATACCTACAAGCTTGTGATATTCGATATACATAGTTAACTCATATTTGGTTTTAAATTATAATACTGCTAATTTCTCAGGTTTTGAAATTCAAAGTATAAGTACATTAGTTTCATTACATATTCTACAAAGTACCTTATATAAATGCATCACTTACAGGATTTATTGTCACCCAATAAATCGAAACATTTCCAAACTAACAAGTATATATGGGCTACAGGAAGTTTAGCTTACTACATATCCTAAGTTGTATAACAAAAGTTGATTGTGGAATTTTAACAAAAGATTACATGAAAATACAGCCTTGCTATGAATTATATTATACATATACAAAGTAAAAAATGATTCTCATAGCATTACAGCATCCTCCCGTTAATTCCCGACATAGACGACACATAAAAATTATGATTACGCCGCGCTTTGACAAACCCCATATTTCTACCAGTTACCCCTGATCCTGGAGAAATGAATATTTATGATGGCAGCACATTTTTATCGTTTTGCCCCGTCGGTACCTGCCGCTCGGTATTTGATGACTGATCTGTACATTCCTTTGAAAAAGCGCTGGTTAGTCCTCGGGTTTTGTGTTCAGTTTGAAAATGGATGGTATATAATATGATTAAATTGACGTTCAAACTAAATACCTAAGTATTTGACGAATCAAAATATTGAATTACCTCTATTTTATAGGTATTAAATTCGTATATAGAAAATATAATTTGATATACATACCTATTTATCAGACTTTGCTCATGTCCGGTTAAAGAAAACATTACTTTCCCCACTGGATTGTAAGATCTGATGGTAGTCGCTTTTGTAAGACTCAGTACCTTCATGCTTCAGTTATTTGAATTTGGTTGCCAAGAGCAGACCCACGGGTCCTTTAAGATGCAATTTGGAAACCCCTAAGATTAGGAAGAGTTATTTGTATTGTATTATACATGTGCTCGTATAGGTAAGTTATTCCTAAGTAGGTATTCCTTTTATCGCTAAGTAAAAATACGAAATCTGAAAAACAAAATTCCGAACTAAACTCCAATGAAAGTATTGGCTTACCAGGCCTTAGATTGGCTTCGTTATTAGATTGTTCAAAGTTTAGTTTTAATAAATATTAGTAGTTTTTTAGGTTTATATTACCAAAGATGGCTTTAAGTATTTAACAAGAATACCAAAATAATTTTTAAATGAACGGAAATCTTTTCGACTTTTGTTTATAAAAAAAATATAAATGCAGAGAAGACAAACGGCTAATTGATATCGTTTTTTTTTTATTTTACCACGAAAAACCAATTTAAACGAAACCCTACAAAGACGTCCACACTTTCATTAGCCCGATTTAGAATTTTGTGCACGCCGACCAGACCGACCAACAGCAGCGCATGTTTCATATTATACTTTCAAATTCAGGAATTCAGCCAAAGGGCACTTTTTAACCTTCATCGTTATACTGGTGAGTTTTTATGGGCACTGCCAAATTAGGGCAGTCTTAAATCAGAATTATTACTTGACAGTTACTTTGCATTTTCAGGGAACACAAAGAGGGCCAAAACACAATACATGTAGTTTCAAATTGTTGGTTGTTTTATGTAACGCGAATTTTTTGACCCTTACATTTACTTATTTTTCGAACATTATAATTTATTTTAAATATTTGTTAATATGTTGTATTTCATCATAATTATAATTTATGTTAATTATATTATCCATGTATGCTTCTTTTCATTTCGTATGAAGGTAAAGAACCCTCTAAAGTATGTGAATTGATAATATTGATATACATCAGGGAAATCACCCTGTTGTACTATATCAAAATAGATACCTAATTTCTTACATTCGATTTGTAAGAGTGACATTCCATTTCCAACTGCAGCTGCAATACTGTTCATTTTACTATGGAAACGCGTCGCTGTCATTGTCAATTTCCATAGAAAATGAACAGTATTGCAGCTGCAGTTGGAAATGGAATGTCACTTTAAAGGAACGTTTTCTTATTTTAGTTGTCTGGTGATATGAAAAACATTTCTCGACTATCGACTAGCTTATCGTAATGAGCAAAGTTTTACAAGTTAAGTTATTATCTAGACTCTCATCGCTGTTATTAAAACTATAAGTGTGTGTACTTAATCAAACTTCGTGCACGCTCATACGTAGGGCTCGCGTCGCAGTAGGGATGAGTAAAACAGTACATTGGCAAGAAAATAAATATTCATTACAAATAAAAAAATATAGGTACGCAAACTGACCACATAGTTAAATAAGCTTGGTCAAATAGGAAGAGCTTATAGTCATTCAAAAAAAATATAAAATAAAAATAAACTAATCGGGTTAGCTCACTACAATAAATACAAGAATCAATATACCATACAATACAATTAAGTTGGTTAATAATTAGTCGTACCGTAATCTAAATCTTTTTATTGGTATATAAATAGGTAAATACGGGTAAGTACGGGTTTTATTGAGCTTAACTTATCTTGAGCTTATTCCTACGTTTCAAACAACTATGAAAAGCATTAAAAAACGAATTCCCGGTTTCAGAATCTAATATAAATTACTACGTATCGCTTTGACTACGTTAGCTCGGTTATAATTTAGTTATTCCTACTTTTCCTTCGTTTCGAACAACTATGAAAAGCGTTAAAAACGAATTCCCTGTCTCAGAATCTAATATAAATTACTGCGTATCGCTTTGACTACGTTAGCTCGCTTATAATTTCGTTATTCCTACTTTCCTACGTTTTGAACAACTACGAATAGCGTTAAAAAACTAATTCCCTGTCTCAGAATCTAATATAAATTACTGCGTATCGCTTTGACTACGTTAGCTTGCTTATAATTTCGTTATTCCTACATTCCTACGTTTCGAACAACTATGAAAAGCGTTAAAAACGAATTCCCGTGTCAGAATCTAATATAAATTACTGCGTATCGCTTTGACTACGTTAGCTCGCTTATAATTTCGTTATCATCCCATCTCTCTGGGCGCCGACGTAACTTTTTGTGTTCGCCTTTGTCCTATCTCACGGACGTCATTGTTTCTTTTTACCTTACGTTGTTGCGTCTACAACCATGTATGGCTGCGGGTCAGACGTGGTTGAGTGGCGTTTGATTGAGAAATGAGACAGGAATATTTCTTAAATATTTGTGATTGATGAGTACTAGTTACTAATTGTTTGTTTATTTGGCTGCGAAGATAATCCACAATGTGTGGAAATGTTAGGTAAAGATGAAAATTATACTTTGAACAAACATGACTATATAAAATAAAATGTCGTATTTATACTCCAGCAAGTTTAGTTGTGTCAAGTTTCTTCGTTATAGCGGTATAAGGTGTAAGTCCAGTGTTTACGCACTACCGACAGAAGTTAATTTATTGTGTGAACTATACTAGCATACAGTATTCCAGTCCTGCTTTGTAGTAGTGTTTGCCTCTAGCAAAAGTTATTATTTTTATTAATGTCGTCTTTTCATAGATTTAGTCACCGGAAAAAAGAAAATCTGCTTGTGCCTCGTATTTAGGATTTGCTGCACCTATCTAAATATTTAGGCTTAATTCCGCTTAGTAATTCTAAAAGAGAACTAGATTACTGAAAAAAACAACAAAACAAAAACTAACACTTGCAAATACGAATATTGTAAATGCTAACTTTCCCGAGCTGCACCAACTATGAAAACTTGCCACTGTATGAGCTAAGCTTGTTCTAAATAACAACTGGATACTAATACCTAATACTTGTGTAGGTACTAGAAAAGCACACAACATTTACAGTTAAACATTACAAAAAACTAGAATACCCACGTCTAAATATCAATATTTAAATGCATAGAAAACATTAGTTTATTAAAATTTAGTTTTTGCGGGACATTTATTTGTACACAATTCGAACCCGGGACCCGTTGTCTTTGAATGTCAAACAATGTAAAGCCCTTTTACTTAAAAACGGTAGGTCTGGCTCGATTTTGCACTGCGCACACCTTTTAATAAAACGTTGGTTCCAGTGTGGTTCCAGTATTCCAATTTTACATCTCTTTTCTTTATTTCTCCAATGTGAGATAGCACGCTCATTTGCACGTGTGAGGTGTTGGAGGTCGGTTTGTCCGGAAGTTATTACCTCATAAAGTGCGGTGTGTATGAGACATGTTTGATTAGGCCGGGTAACGGTGTCGGGGAGATAAAGGTGTTTCCCTTGAGAAATTTTAGGTCCAATTTTGTTTAGATTTACGTAATTTGTTGGTATACCGTTTTTTTATCTAAACGTAGTAATAAAAAACCGGGCAAGTGCGAGTCGGACTCGCGCACGAAGGGTTCCGTACCATAAAGCAAAAAAAAAAAACGGAAAAAATGCAAAAAGAAAACGGTCACCCATCCAAGTACTGACCACGCCCGACGTTGCTAAACTTTGGTCAAAAATCACGTTTGCTGTATGGGAGCCCCACATAAATCTTTATTTTATTCTGTTTTTAGTATTTGTTGTTATAGTGGCAACAGAAATACATCATCTGTGAAAATTTCAACTGTCTAGCTATCACGGTTCGTGAGATACAGCCTGGTGACAGACAGACGGACAGACGGACGGACGGACGGACGGACAGCGAAGTCTTAGTAATAGGGTCCCGTTTTACCCTTTGGGTACGGAACCCTAAAAACTATGTATTTCTTAAGCCAACATAAATTATAAGCCCATTAAAATAACATAAAATCAATATAGAGTCATACTCGGTCCTAAATTTTAATAATAACTCCACAGCCGATTTGGCCACGGCGACTGCTATCAACTTCGTTGCTGTCTCTTGTGTGTTCGCAAGTGGTTGACGTAGCCGATCTTGTTACTAAAAGTTCGCGAACATTGCAGGTATATGAGCACATCATTTGTGTAATTTTAATGTATAGCCGCAGGTGGTCTAGCTTTTATTTCGTCGCGCTTGGCATCCAGCTCTAAGCGCCGTCGCGATTCAAAATCAGTTGCACCTTTGCATTTATTGCATAATGTAGGTATTCATACATGCTTAAATACAAATATCCGTCCTTATTGAAGCTTAAACCGGTATCTCCGTATTAATAACTTAATTAACTACGTCCTTAATTAACATTAAGTATTTATGTATTCTTAAATATTTCCATTACATGTTACTTTCGTTTAACACATGCCCGATTTCCCCCAAAAATACAGAGGCCCGTTTTAGCTGCAGGCTAATTGGACACATTTGCACTAATGGCTTTCAGCGATAGCGTCAAAAGTGACGCTTCCTTTGATAAGGCACGTGGTGCGAAAATGGACGCCGATATGCAAATTTAATTAAAAAGCAAAAATGAAATGATAGTGAGTTCGGATGGAGTAAAGTTGTTATTTAAACAGGGAAATTGAATTTTCATAGCGATTGTAAAGATGTTGCTGCGACTACAATTACCTTATAATAGCATTAAAATGAAAAAGTACCTAAGTTTAAACAAGATATCTCAATTGAATTGCAAACGAAAAAGAATATCTATATTTGTAATGCATTTCTGAAAGTTAAACATGCTATAAATTTATGATTAGAGTTGTCCGCATAATGTGATAATATACAAAATTTATGATGAACAAAATAGCGAACCTAAATAACCTAATGCCATGCAATAAACCGCTAATAAATTTTGCAGTAACCAAACACTTGTCCCGTTTAAGTGGCCATTTTAACGCTAATTCAATATTTTCAACGTCCACACGAAACTTCGAAATTCAAATTAATGTTCTGAACAAACAAACCTAGGGTTATCAAGTTTCTGTAAATTTTAATACTTACCGAGTGTAAATCTCAGGGTAAGTATTTGACTTGGCCTTGAAAGTTGTCCTAAAGCCCGATTTACATACTGATTAGTGTTAAGTGCGAGTTCATAATACATTCGCTACTTGCTTTTAGTAGCAAATGTACGAACTCGTTTTTATCAGTAATCAATGTGTAAATCGGCCCTAACTCAGAGCAATTTATGTTGATTAAAGAAAGGTAGATATATATCATATCTACTTTCAAAATACCTTTGGTTAGTTAGATTGAATAGGTAATTATTAACCTTAAAAATTTAAAACATTACAATATGTAATGCTATAGGTACCTATTTATTTTCTTGCTTCCATATAACAAAAAGAACATCAAAACAAAGTATTATTCTTTATACAATAAGAATGTTAATGATAATGAGGAATTCAAAATGTCTTATTTATATTACCGACGGTGTAATAAGAACCTTTTAGAACCTCCATCAATAGTCGATACATTCCTCGTCTCGTAGCCGTTGGACCACTTTCTGTCTCAAATACGATTTAGATTTATTCCCTCCCATTTTTTGTTCGTCTGCTAGCATTGTCAGCTCTAAAACAATGGGTATGGTATTGTCATATCCGGAATTTATCATTCTAACACCATCAGCGGAAACGATACTTGATACGAGTTTTTAATATAGCATCATGGCCTTTTACACAACCATACCATGGCTTAGGTATAATGCAAGCGCCTATTAAATCACATGCATCGCATACATAATTAATTTCTGTCGTACAGAGAAGGTGTGGCCCGACTTTCGCTTTATCTTGTAATAATCTGATTGTCTTTGTATAGGTTAGATTAGAGATTATTAGCGAAACAAGGATGATTAGCATTAAATTGAATAACCCCGGAAGGTTGAGATTATGAAGTAATTATTTCGAGCTACTCGCAAATATAGGTACCAGAATAAACATAGTTACATTACAAATACAGTATTAGTCGTTATTTTATGTATTATGCTAACTATGCTAAAATTAGGCAGTAAAAAAAAAGTTAGCATGTTGTTATAACTAGGTAAGCGAAGGTAGATGGTAGTTATAAAAAGTCAGTTATTTATTAACTTGTTACCCAAATATTAAATTCCAAGAACTATTATAAAGGTTTTGTTATAAAGAGGTTAATTATGCGACCCATAAACGGATGATAAATTCCGAAACTGCTCCAATAACAGCGCCGAATGTAACCGATGAGTTCAGTCAATATTTTACTACTACCGAAGTTAATCCCGACAAAACAAAGTTTGCTTATTTAAAAAACAAAAACGGGCGAACTATGTTTGTTCGGGACCAAATTTTACGTGCGAGGACATCCGCCCGGAATTCAGGCGCCACTTACATTAGACAATCCGATAGACGAATCGAACTTTAATGGTACATAAAAACATTTACCGGCATATAAATTATACCCCAAAGGGACCGATGACTTCTTCTATGTTTTATTACTAATGGACGACCACGAACTTAAAGATTTGGCTTAATAATTTATCGTCGATAAAACTCCTATTAGTTTTTTCTGTAAACCATTTAACAGCAGATAATAGGAAAACCGTAAAACATGTGTCAATAATGACAGTAAATACGTAGTAAATTGATATAAAGCGTTTTGGAATCACCCTCGTGACAATAATTTGGCCCACGCTCGACCATGGAACACGACAATACTTTTACATCAGGAATGATTCGGAGGACGCCCAGAAATAATGATATAGGTCCCAAAGGACCTACACAATGCGTTTGGGATAATAATAGTTGTAGATTTGAAAGTGATTTGAATATGAATGGAACCCTCCCGCGCGGCGTTCGTAATAACAAATATGAAGTGTTGCTTTTATCCTTCCCCCTGATGATTTTGACTCTGGTATAACGAATTGCCTTTGGATTGCTATACTTCTAAGTAATTATGGGTATGTGTGAAAGTACGCATTGTTTGTCTTTGAGATCATGCTCCAAATATGATTGGGGTCTGAATGTTTCCACCCTTTTGTACGCTTGAGACCATGTGCAAATTTTGATTACAATTTGTGTTTAGAAAGGATTTTTAAAGAAAATATTATATTTTAAGTATTCCAAAGTGCATTAGGTACAGGTACTAATAAATATTGGAAGCAACTTTATGTTTAATAATAGATACATGTGCTTAAATACAAGTAAGTCTAAGCGGACTTGAGTTTTTATTATTCGTTTTTTATCAAGCAAACTTTGTGTAAAGTTAAATATGTAACCAGCAATACTGCAAAAGGGTTATGTTTCCTCCATGAAAAAAAGATATACATAATAGCACAATTTTAACCTTTGTTAACTAACGTTGTGTTAATAGCCTTTAGATTCCAAAAACATAATTTTAAAATCACAGCGTTATGACAGTAAATAAGGACACATTTTCACATACATAATTACCTACATTTGGATCCACTAACCTAAATAAATGTTTTGTTTTTAAAACATCTGTGTCATCTCAAAATTCTAAGGGTCATTAAATTTATTTGTTCATACATCGTTTTGTCCCATTATTATTCTACGTACAGTTTTAAATTAGCATTGTGTTCGAATTTTGAAGTGACGCGCCCAAAGTTGAACTTCATTCATGGCCGATTTTAGCCCAACTTCTGCCAGACTTTTAAAAGTTTTTAGCATTTATAATTTACGCATAAAATAACACTTTACTAACCATGATTTGTGATTTTATTTTGAATGGACAAATTTAAGAGCAGGATATTCTTTTCAAAGAACTATGGAAAAAGCTGGTCGATACCACCGGTGACCAGAGAGCTGGCAGCTTTCTCTCGCAGCGTATCAGTATTGCCATTCAGCGAGAGAATGCTGCAAGCGTCTTTGGGACAGTGCCGCGGGGGCCTTTTTTAGATTTATTTTGATTTAGGTTAGTTAAGTTTTTAATTTTAGTTTTAATTTTGGTTTTTAATTTTAGTTTTAATTTTAGATAATTGATATGTTCGAGTAGAAAATTAGAACTTTATTGAATAAATAACTAAATACACAGAGTAGGATTGATTTGTAGCGTAAATATTGCCACTGCTACCATTCTCTGGCATTTTCAAGCCCACGCCAGATGTCCTGCCGACTGAATTCAAATTATCTGTCCATACTATCACAGTGGCAGTGTTGGCCGATAAGCTTCTAAATTATGTGAGCCAAATATCGATCAAACTTATTTTTGCCCAGTAGATAAGTAAGTGCTTACCTAGTAATGTGGAGAGGTTCTTCATGTTTATTATGTAAAAGCTAAACCCAGTGTAGAAAAAATGTACCGAATAGTGTCACAGGAATTAGCCTTAACAAGAAAACAATAGGTATAATGTAGGTATAAGACTAATTATAACTGTAAGCAAGGCACTAAATTCACTTGAAAAAAAAAAGAGTTTTAACAATTGTTTTGAATAAGGAATTTACTTAAACTTATTTTATTTACTACGGGTTTTGGTGGTAAGATAAGACTTAATATTTTTATTTATTTTTACTGACAGAATAACGAAATATTTACCATGACCTAACCTAACTATGAATACGTACCGTATTTAAGCGTGTATTCAGGTAGGTATATACGCATGTACGAATAAATATATCGTCATATGACCGTTTCCCATATGCAAATTAGTCGTGCCCCTGTAACCGTTTGTTTTGTACGTCTGACTCATTCCGCCCTCTAAAGTTAAAATGGCGTATAAGCCCCAATCATCTGCGTTGCTTACGATGTTTTTCTACGGACACCCTTACTATCTAGATTTAGCGTTTTTATCCAGCTGTGTCCCTGGTTTAGCGTGATGAATGGATATTGTCTAATGTATGTGTGTCATAGGTAATTTATTTATTTGTTATATAACTACATAATACATGTTATTACTTACTTCATTATAGCTTAGGAATTTAAACGATTTAATTTATAAATGTCATTACAAACAAAGCTGGAATTTCCTCTTCTGATTTTGGATGTATTTAGCAGAAAAATGAAATTCAAATCTACCGACTCTCTTTGAGGCCGGTGACAGCTCATTTCTTGAGTATAATTAATCATATTTTTATACCGGGTGTGGCCTGTAACACGAGCAAATAATTAAAACATAGATTGTACTCCTCAAACGGTGCCACTTTTGTTCAACAACTTTTAAAAATTATGAAGTATTTAGACTCCCTATTTTTCATACAAAATAAATATTATCTTCAATGGACGCCATCGCCATGCCATATCATTGTGATTGACGTTGCTTGTCACGCCTTAAACTTAACACAATTCGCAATACATTGCGTCTTTGAATAAACTTTAAAGTGTATTAAAAACCAAACCAGAAGTTATTTTTAAAAGTCGCTGAACAAATGTTGGTCAGTATGAGGAGTACAGCCTACAGTTACATTTTTTGCTCATATTACAGGCCACACCCGGTATAGAAATTGTTTGGACTTTAATTGGAAAATTGATTCTTAATATTTATAAAGTTGCGTGCAAATAAACTTTACAATAAACGTAATTAGTAGTTTTTTTTATTGATAGTAAAGCAAAAGTTGTTTCATAAATGTATCATCGTAAACCTACATGTAAATAAATCTGATATTCGGTTACAATGACATTGTTGACCTAGATAAAATGTGTGATATTATACCTACTCGCAACGTTGCCAGGTTTCCGTGAAAGAATTTTAATTAAAACAAGGATTTATTAAGGTCAGACATGTTACAAAATGTTATGGCTATATTATGATTATAATAGTAGGTTTATAACATAACACGTTTATGAATATGAATATTACTCCAGTTTGGGATTTTTTAAAGGGTTAAGAGTTGTGTATTTTTGGGGTAAAAATTATATTTCTCCCAATGTAGGTACTTACTGTTTTTAAAGGAATAATATAAACAGTAAAGATTTCATAAACATAGTGTAAATCCGCTAGTATTTTTCGTATTGATAAAAGATCAGATATGGAGACGCCCACAGACTAGGGCATCAGCCTTATAGGAACGTACCTATTGTGTTGTGTACTTTAAAAATACCTACGCTATATAGATTTGCATTGGTAAAATAGTTTTTTTACACATTACTCTCTAGGTGGAATCATAAACAATTACAAACCCCGAACTAAACTTTTTGATTCATTTAAACCCTGTGTCAAAAAATAAACGAATCGTCTAATTTTCATATTCATTTGTCAACAAATTTACCAAACAATAATCTGCTTATCATCAAAATGCGATGCAAATTGCCACAGTATCATACCCTTAAACAATTCAATAACCGCAAAGCGGCCAAGTTGCACGTCACGCACGTCACAATTGCTGCGTCACGTTCGTCAGCGTGACACGTGACGCGTGACAAAGTCTACTGTCGACGGGAGCATTTGGTTTGGAGATGGGTTTGGAACTCTAAGCCCTACAAATCTGGCCTGTCTCCTTCGCTTTGTGGTAATGGAAATTATCATTTAACGTTTGAAGCCCGGTTTAACTAAGCTGGTCAATATCTGAAACAAATCGTCAATGTTCCTTGACATGCCTATCTAATTAACATTAGTCTATTTAGCTTTTAGGTTTATGTTTAATAAGAATAAATAGAGCGTCATGATATTATATTTTATAAGTGTTGTATGTACAGATTCATTGGTTGGTTCAGTTGTCCCAATTATTATGCACTTAAGTAGTTCTTTAATACACAAAAGTAAAAAAAAATTCTGAGCATTTATACGCAAACTTGGTCATAAATTGCGCACATCTAATTGATCTAATACAAACAAATGCAGGATTAAGTGTTACGATTCAAGTAGAGTCAAATAGATAACAAAGCATATTGAACTTGAAATTTTAGAAGTATGGTCATTTTATGCTAGCCACGATTCAAACAAAATTATCAGAAAAAGGTGATTTAGTGTTAGGTGTGCGAAAGCTGACACCTGTCATGTGTACTTACAATGGCCGGAACACTGTGTTGCCAATAGTGATTGAGTTTTTCAAATCACTACTTACATGCAATGTAAGTACATACTTCATAGAACTCGTAAAGTTTGTCTGGTAGCTACATGCTATTGCATAAGACAATTGCGCAGGAATACAAAATATTTACATAAATATTGAAAGACTAATATTATGATCTATACGTGCTGGTGAACTGAATGAGTAAGTATATCTAGTCTACTTTAAAATTACCGCGTGAATTGGCAAAAACAATGTATAGCTATACCTAACACGCAGATGTTACATAAAAAAATATACTCAGTTAAGAATTTTAATAAACGAAATTCAGTTGAAAAACGATATACAATTGTGTATTGCCTAATAAGGATATAGGTATGTAACTAAATGCAAAATAAAAGTATTTTGCATATAATTTGAATTTACTCCAGCAAGGCCAGTCGATTTTTGACCATTCTAACGTCTTAAACAATTTTTATCAAGTAGATACGTTTGCAATTTTTTTATGTTAAAGACAAAAAGGTAACATTTTAATTATACCTCTACAGTACGTAGACGTAAGTAATCCTTTGGAAATAAAAATATACCTACTTACATATGATACCGCGCGCAACATCACAGCCATCATTATTCTCTCACAAAAATACACACTTCAAAATCCATATTCAAACCACCCTTCAAGACGTCAAAAACAAAAATGAAAACGGAGTGTCACAGATAAAATACCCTCGCAAATAATTGACACACCCCGGCGACGACGTGACGCTGGGAAATTGTCACGTCTCGCGTCTGTCACGCCGCGTGCCGTCTAACAAGCTGCCTAAATGTGTGAATGAGAGTAATTGGTGTGGATTTGAAGAGTTGATATGTTCACGGTTTAAAATTGGGTTTTATTTTTAACACGGCAATGAATGTGTGTACTGTGTAGGTCTGTAGGTAAGTGTTATGAATATAAAATTGATAATTTTGAGAAAAATACTCAACACAATGAACGACAGTTCAAAGAGGATTTCGACTAAGATACTATTGCATTCATCATAATTCCAATCATCAATAGTACAAGGAGACATACCAACCTACGATCATGCGAACCAAAGTCGAGGCGTGGCGGTGTCATAATTTGCGATATAAATACGAAAGAAAAAAAACCGACCCAGCCCATTTATTTGATGAAAATGTGAGTTGTACGACATAACTTTGAAACTAAGCCGAATGGTCCGAATTTCCTACTCAGCGTTATCGAAAGAACTCCTAATGAACTCATTATAAAGTAGCCGAGGGTAGTATTGATTATTGGTGCATGTCTAAAGAAGGTAGCGAATAATCTTGTTATAACAGCAAATACTTATGTAATGGTAAGTCCCATATCCCATGCCTTATGTTGTTCACCTTTACATTGTTTACTTGCTAGAATTACTAACGTGGGACCTACCATTTTGGACTTATTTAATACTTATCTAAAATGATGAAGAAGGTTTTGTATTAAAGCCACATTAAATGTACCCCGGTGTTTAGAGACTAAGTGTTAGTTTTACCTACATGTTATTTTCATCTGATCTTGGTATCATGTGTGATGTGATCTGTGTGATCATCTGATCTGATGTAAAACTATTACGTAGGTATTTACGTAATATAGTTTCAATCATAGACGGAGAAAATCATACTGTATTTGTTTTACATTAGTACTAGCATCCAAAAGAAAAGGATGAGTACCGTTTTCCTGGTTCTTACTGACCGACAAATTAGTTGACCAACTTTGGTTTTACATTGTACCCAATACAAGTTGGTACGTAAATACGTTCTTTTGGCTTTGGCGTTGGCTGTTCACACCGCAAAAGGCGTAGAATGAACCTGCCAAAATAAACGTATAGCGTCAAACAACATGCCATTGCCAATGCCACTCTTTATCTATTTCTGTTATTCTAAATAAGTCTTCTACTAAAGAAGGAAAAGGTTTTCCATCAATCAATCGAAATAAGTTGTATAAGAAAATATATTCATAATTTAGCACAATAACGACAGTAAAGTACTATTTAATAAAACTCTAGATTCCTTTAACTTGCCACATCGTTCTCACGCTCAGTCGCCGCAAGGGTCCCACTAATTAATTGAAGGCGACTTTTCATTTGTCGATTGGACCAGTGGGCGGTGGGGGTGTCGTTAAAAACTAAGTAATCCGATAGCCTGGGAGTTACCATTGTTTGGTCGTCTGTAAAAAGTAGGGTGCCGCGTGCGATGATATGACATGGTATTATTATCAGCTCATATTTACTATGTTCAAATCAAGTCAAACTTTTAAAATATGCAAATGTATTTTGGTGTCATGTTTTACCGTGTACTTATACGAAACCAATAATAATCTTCATTTTATCGTACCTCATTTCACAACATTATCGAACTTACTTCTCTTCTTAGTCGGCGTCTTCATTGCTGAAGGTCGTGTCTAGTTTAAAGAGTTTCCTACGCGATGTACCGTGCATTTGCAAGAGTTCCTGTCCTCGGCGGTCTTAATATCTTCAGGTATTGGCAAGCCGGAGATGGTTTTTATCAACCGGGTAGGCGATCGACCGCATCCTCTCTCCCGAATACCGAACTTTACAGGTCGTCAATTGCCACAGAAGAAGCCAATTCAATACAAACGATCTGGTTTTTTGTAAGTCCCATTTAGCCTGTAAAGGCAATTTCTTTATACTATAGGTAATCACAAACATATAAAAGCATTCTAAAAACGTGAACAAATACATTTGATGTTGGCCGTACTGTAATCTTCACAGCATCTTAAAACCATTTTGTGTACAAATAACATTCCTCCGGACATTGAAGATTGCCATTACCTCGAAGTGTTTCCGCTCATTGCAGTATGAACTGTACCAACCAGTTGGTCCCGTTTGCTTGAGCATTGAAAGAGTAACGGCGTTTTGTTTAAAATATTTAAAAGTAGAAAAGAGTTTAAAATATTTAAAGGTATTTTCCTTTATTGCATACTGGCATTTATTTAGATTCGTTTACATAAAGACTTCTAGCTACTTACCCCAAAAACTGTGGTCTCTATGCAAAAAAACTATATAAAATGAGGTAGATGGTTAGATTATGTACTTATAATAAAACACCCTACTTCCTTTTAGTGTTTTGTACTTAATTATTATGAATAATTATTAATAATTTCCAATGGAACTCATCTTAAAATAATGATATACTGGTTTTAATGTGTAATATATAAAAGATTAAATCTGCTTACAAAAAATATGCGTCATAGGATCAGTATTCATAGTAAACGAATAACGCACGCAAATATTCACCCTACTAACACATGCAAATTAATTCGCGCTCCTCGAGAGCCTTATATGGAGCTTAGTTATTGAACTAAATGAATTAAGGGGCAGAGTGTGCTGCTGTCCATGTGAATAAAATTAACGTTTTCGTATTAGGTTGAACCTTAAAAGAGAGTTTTAATTTTGACTAGCGACCCGCCCCGGATTCGCACGGGTTAGCAAGATATACACCTAAATCTTCCTCAAGAATCACTCTATTGATAGGTGAAAACCGTATGAAAATCCGTTCAGTAGTTTTAGAGTTTATCGCGAACATACAAACACACAAACAGACAGACGCGGCGGGGGACTTTGTTTTATAAGGTGTAGTGTTAGTGATGGTGACTGAACCAAATGGCAGAGGAAAAACAAAAGTAAAGAAATCTAATCGTTAAAATTTGCCTTAAACGTTTTTACAAACGCGACTAACAGTCCTTGTTTTACTAAATTATTTTTGGGTCAATAAAATAGGCCTTGCTTTCCGTAACATTGTTGCATTAGCTCCAAAAATATAGCTACATTATTGATACAGTTTTACAATATTTAAAATATATACCATGTCCCTGATATATCGAGTTTGACGCCACTTACTAATATGATTTAAGAAGTAGGTTCAACGTTTCGCTAGCCTTAACGCTTGAGGCTTAGTTTTTGAGCCGCTAAATGAATTAAGCTGCAAATTCCCTGGAATATTCCGGGATCCTGCATAAAGTAAACATAAATATCATGCGGTCTATCGCTAAGGGCGAAGTTACAGCAACAAGACGTAGCGGATACTGGAAGCACCGGGAATACTAGTAAGAGTAGTAAGTTTAGTGGCAGTCTGTATTGTACATATTTAAATAAGTAAACAATATTTATTATTAGATAAAAGGACTTAACTAAGTATTATGTTTGCAAAAACAAAAGTTTGCAAAAGCAATTTTTTTCTGTATGTTACCCAAATTGTCAAGTTTAATGCTCTTGATTAGAACCTGTACCTAGTTTCCCAAGTAATTTTATAGAAACACCGTGATAAATATATAATACCGTTCGAGCGTTTCACACGAAGCTCGTAGCCATATCTTCAACGCTCGCCTGTCCGTATATTTCACGGGCAACCTGCATTTAATAGCCCGGCGGTTCCCCGATAATTTTATTATTGGCGGATTTTTTTTATTTTTCACTATGACGCGGCAGCTTCATTGAAATAAAAATCATTACCCTCCTGCACGAAGCGTAATCATACTAAACATCAACGGAAAAAAGCTGTAGGTGTAATGATGCTTATACAAAGTTACTGACGTTTTCGTGGTCAGCGGAGTAGCGAGCTAGTTGGGACGTCGTGGGGGTCTTGGTTTTAATCATTTTAATGACCTCTTGATTTTTATGACAGCCGGTGTTTTCTTCTGGCCGCCTATAATGGTCGTTAGATTTTTTATGCATTTTGTATTATAAACATATTTTACGCAGCGTTTAGTTTTTGCAGATTGATTTTGGGTAAGAAGTAAATGCAAATTTTAAATATTGCAATTTACGTAGGTACTATCCTATCTAATGATAGGTATTCTTTGACATTATAATATCTAAGTTCTAACCTACATCGTAGTTCAGGTGCGTACCAGATAATAAGGAATTAAATATACTTACGTGATATTATCTTAGTAATTGCCGTCATAAATATTTAAACAACAGTAATTAAACAGTTAATGACATGTTATAACTAAGGCCTTTTTTTCCATGGGAACAAAACAAAATCAATAACGCATAATTTAAACGATGGCTCCATTTCCCAAATTAACAAACATGACATAATCAGTCCCACTAAAATAGTTCATAGTAAACAATACACATATGACCACAAACCCCTAAGACCACAAAATTGTTGTAAATTATTCCATATCGCTTGGGAATAAAAGCGATCAAAGCTGAAAAATTAAAGTTGTCTAAATTACGTCCTCTTTAAACAGTTTTTTATGCTTTACAAAGTTGAATCCTATTACAAGTACAATACGGTGCAACCGAATGCATTTATAAGGTGGTAAGTGTTTAGTTTTAAATAGTAGGGTCAGGGTGAAAGTGCGGGCTCGTACAATAAAATAAAACGGTTGAGCGATCCGATGTCAGACAATAGTCGGGTCGAATCGATTAGTACAGCGTTAATAGACACGATTGGTGTGAATACGCCTTTACTTGTATGGAATTGTTCCAATTAAGCTGTTTAAGACGTTTCTTTTTAGATAGGAATGTTTTATGACGAAGATTCCGGTTTTTTATGAAATTGTATTGTGTTACGAGAGTAACGGATGCTTGCTGTGCAGCAAGTCAGTCTTGCATAACCACTTGAAAATAATTTTAAATTGTATGAACAGTAAAACAACTGTGAGGGAAAAAAATACCTGCAATACGCATTTATGCTACATAAAAAAAATGCTACTTCCGATCCGATCCGAACTTGTTAGTAGTTTGGATCTCCAAACACTAACTTCTAAAACTTAGTTAAACACGTATTCACTTCAAGACCTACTAGTTGTTTGTTTAAAACTACGAGTATTTTATTATAAACACTTATTTGAGATAAAAAAAATTACAAGTTGCCTTTATCAACCTAAAGACTTCTTCTTCTTCCTCTCGTTATCCCGGCATTTTGCCACGGCTCATGGGAGCCTGGGGTCTGCTTGACAACTAATCCCATGATTTGACGTAGTTAGTTTTTACGAATGCGAGTGCTATCGGACCTTCCAACTCGGAGAGGAAACTTGGCGTTATTGGGATTAGTCCGATATCCTCACAATGTTTTCCTACACCTAAAAGCAACTGGTAAATTTCAATTGATATTTCGTACAGTTCCGAAAAACTCGTTGCTAGGAAGCGGGGTTTGAACCCGCGACCTCTGGATTGAAAGTCGCACGCTCTTACCACTAGGCCACCAGCGGTTCAACCTAAATACTTGCACAATATAATCTAACCATTGACTGGTTAGATCATTTTCCCAAAATCATAATTTACCTGTAGCATAATTTCTATTCGCATTTTTTCCTATTCTTACTTTACACCAGATGCATTAATCCCTAACGTGATGTTTCCATTCGCATATTTTCCCATTAGACAATTTAGCCACTCACAAATATTTCTTACGGCGTTTATTCTATAATCAAAAAAAACGAGTATCACACCCCACTTTCTTTTCAAAAACCATTTAGTTCACAACTTAGCTAGACGGAGCCCCGCTTCGCGGGGATCCTATTTCTGGGCAATTTGCCCTTCGGGCATCTGAAGCTGTCTAACGAACCTAACCTACCTACACTTTTTTTTCCAAAGTGTAGGTAATGTTTTCATGGACGTCACACTAAATTAATAGGTTAGGTAGGTTAGGTTCGTTAGGTAGCTTCAGATGCCCGAAGGGCAAACCGCACAGAAATAGTCCGTCTAGCTAAGTTATGGAAAAATATGCGAATGGAAAAATCATGTTAGGAATTAATACGTCTGGTGTAAATTAAGAATAGGAAGAAATGCGAATAGAAATTATGCTACATGTAAATTATGATTTTGGGAAAATGATCTAACCAGTCTAACCATTCTAAATTTCTAACCTAAGTCACGTGTACACAGGTTGTATGTTCACTGTCATGTCCACCTATGACAAATGTTTAATACGTGCCAGCTTGGAAGTGTGAGACTGCCATAAGAAATATTAGTTCACTTAATTCTGAGTTTACCTTGGTGGTTTACTTTAAGTCTGTGGAACTCTGAAACAAAAAAGAACATGTTAAATATAATATACATAACATTAAATTAGATTAGTTTTTCGGGTAAAATTAAAAAAAATTAAGTAAGTAACTTAATCCAGAGAATAACACTTAATAAAGCTGGGTATCTCTGGGCAGGCGTGGCTCACTCCGCGATTTCGTCGCTTTGCTACAGGTAGCTAAAAGTCCATCCGTTCGACCCCAATTTTGGGGTTTGCCATAAGCCGCGCGTGGCGTTGTCGCCACCTAGCGGCCATATCTGTGCTGATCGTGACAGACGCGTTTTGTTAGAGAGCGAGTCTCCTGTACCTAGTACTATTATTTATTCTGTGCTCTGGGGCTCACCTGTCTATCACTTTTCAAATATTAAAGTACCTACCTATGTAAAGTAGCCATCCGCATTGCAAAAGCAGTAAAATATCCTTAATTATGAGGCTTGGAAATGCAAACAGAAAAAAGGTAAAAAGCTCAATTAAACAATTATACATAAAGTAGTGCACCAATTATCAGAGTTACGGCTTTCTGGGGATTATTTTTAATAAAATGCTCAATAATTAATCCTATCCCTAGGGAGAGTGATATGAACTGCACTTGTTCCCGGCGAGCCATTAATTTTAATTGCATTGTTTGTATGACATATTTATAGGAGGAGAGGAGGCGTCAGGTGCAATGCAAGCTTTTTAAATCAGCTTCATACATCGGTAAATTAGGTATGTGTTTTTACTTGGGTTAATTAAAAACCGGACAAGTGCGAGTCAGACTCGCCCATCGAGGGTTCCGTACTTTTTAGTATTTAGATTAGAATAGAAACACTTTATTGACAAACTGTATACAGAAGATGACATTTATAAAATAACATTGTCCCAACAGTTACCCGACATGGATTTGGTGGATTTGTTGTTATAGCGGCAATAGAAATACATCATCTGTGAAAATTTCAACTGTTTAGCTATCACGGTTCATGAGTTACAGCCTGGTGACAGACAAGCGGACAGACGGACAATAGAGTCTTAGTAATAGGGTCCCGTTTTTACCCTTTGGGTACGGAACCCTACAAAGCGGACAATGTAATGATAAATGATAACATTGATAACCATTGATGCAGTCTAGTGGTTAGAATGTATATTGCATACTTATATTTACGAGTAACTAGTATAGATAATTGGAGCAAAAGATCCTACCATTTGCTCCATTTATAATCAAGTTTGCGGTTTTATTCCTTTGAACATTAATTATTGTACAATCTTAATATTGTCGCCTCTGTTTCCTCTGGGTTCAGTTAAAATCCCTTCTCGCTTGTGGCTACATGCAATCATTTCTTTTGATTTGTGGCCCCATAAATCAATCTTTCAAACATTTTGACACGAACAAGCGCCTAATACACACGTAGTCTAAAATCGTTCAATCGGAGAGTGAATAAAACCCATTCACTCGTGAAGTATAAATCATTCAATGCATTCGACACTTAAAAATGGATCGATTAAAAAAACCCCGCTCATTGAATCGCTCTAACAATGAAATTCGCCATAACAAAAGATTTCAGCTGCTTGAGAGTAACAAGTTAAAAGCAGTGGCGTGTTTTGCCCAATTGCATAAAAAATGAATTGAGACTCGTACCTATATTATTAGACGTTTATCTCGCGCTGCATGTATGCAACATGATTCTCTTTACCTACGCTCCTTGATTCCTAGGCCACTATAGAACCATGTCACAATGAATCAATCTTATTGAGTGATGTATGTCATGTATCTAGTAGTTAAAGCGACAAGGTTCTATAGCGGCATTAGTGGCCTAAGATTTAAATTGATTGAATGTACCCGTACATTTAGCTACCTATTATGTTTCTAATTTGCACAAATAACATTTATAGAAGTTAAGCCTAAAGTCTAAATTGAAGACACCTAAATAATAAAGGTAGGTATAAACGTACTGTTCTTTAATGATTTACCGAAAGAATTGATGTTATTATGATGATTATTTAAATACGCTTCCTCTTGTGATTTACTTTTTTAAAGTAACGGCAGTCATAACAAATCTGATGGTAAAGTAAAAATTAAAACAGTTTGCATATTTCTTCACAGCCTAATAATTGTTATTTTATACGTCTTACTGCAGTTAAAATATGTCAACTCTCTCTTAGGTACAACAAAAATACCGATAGGATGGTAAGTAAATGTGCCACTCTTAACGTACCCATTTATTAGAAAATGTGTTGTGTTGTGCAAAAAAACAGGGACCTCATTATTTTTTTTTGTTTTATTTTCTTCAAACATGCATTTATCTGCAGTACTCATAAGCTCAATTTCAATTATTCAAAATACCTAACTTCAAACTATACTTTACTCGTATTACCATTATTCAAACAAAAGGCTTTCACATACAAACAATACAAATTAGCAACTTAGCTGGATAAACAGTTCGACTAAACTATTTAACGTACAAACTTTCAAGTCTTTAAATAATTTACGAAGAAACACGTTCAAAGTCGACGACAGAATTCGACAATGTATTAACTGTCCACCTTAAAATGTATTCACTAAGATTGAAAATGGCCTGTTTAAGCGGTATGATATAGTGTCCAATGCGACACTTGTATAACGGGCAAGTTTAGTCAAACACTTGACCGTTTTGTACAACGCTTCGACACGACATTTGCATCAATACGGCTTGTTAATGGTGGTTCCATTTGATGAATGTGTTTGTCAGATATGTTGGTTGAGTGGGTGAAAGGTCAGTTGTATAGTTGGATAGGTTATTATTATTTGTTTTCTGAATTGTTTGTTTTTATCAATATAAATTGGTGAGTTTTTTAATTACCTATAATAATTCATGTCATGGACCTACTTTTAGGTCCAGTACCCTGTCTATCAAAAGCTTGTAACTTGTAATACAAGTGGAAGTCCCTTTCTAACAAAAGCTGTCAAAAAGGGACTTCCACTTGTATTACAAGTTACAAGCTTTTGATAAACAGGGCACTGTTCTTGCATAACATAAGTATGTTGTATAAGATCACTAGATATGAAAATAATCCGTTGCTGTGTAAGTTTATTTCCAAATATTATATTTTCTAAAAATGTATTAATTTATTTTACGATAATTGGGTAATTTCCACTACTTAAAATAAATTATTTCACACTGTGCACGAAATAAAACACCAGATACTTATTAGATAAACAGCAGTTATTTTTAACGATAATTTCTATTTAATCAATCGGATTGAAATATAAAAAGTAGATGAGTTAACCGTGACGTCACTATACACGTTTTCAGTCGCTGTAGCCGAAAACGGCTAGATAATGATACCTACACACGTTTTGATATAAATTCCATATTAGCAAATCGTTTTGACATTTCTAAAATAGAAGCTAATTTGACATGTAGGAAAGTAGCCAATTGGATTTAAACCGCTTTTAATCTTACAATTTACTTACCGCCTTGCCTTGACGATATTATAGTAAACAAATATGAGCTCAAAGAGTTGTGCTTATTTTGTTTACATAGAAATTCATAATAAAATGAAAGATTTGCATATTGAACCAATTCAAGTCCTCCTAATAATACTTAAATCTGCTCATCTCGAGGTGACTTATTTAAATACGGCGAACCCTTTAAATTTGTTACTCAAACTCCATTAACCTTAAGGGTCAGGCAAGGCAATAAAAGTGTGCAAATAGCTGACCAATAAATTAGCATAACTTATGTACTAATTTGCATACCATTTTACATGCACTTGGAATAACTGAATTTGGTTAAGCGTTTGCTTGCTCAGAGGTTTACTTAAAGAGGGTAAGCTAAAGTTTTGGTACAGTCGCCTGCGCTCGCGGTGTTCCACTTTTGAACCTTAATATACTGAACTATACTTTAATGAACGGTTCTATAATATTTAGTTTGTAAGAAAATAGGGTTCCGTTTTACCCTTTGGGTACGGAACCCTAAAAATGAGTCCTCCTAAAGTCACCGACATGGCCCACCGGATTAGCAAGCTGAAGCGGCAATGGGCAGGCCATATTGCGCGCAGAGAAGATGGCCGATGGGGTCGAAAAGTGCTCGAGTGGAGACCACGGACACAAAACAGATAAGTACAGAAGTCAATCACATGTATGTACTTTACTTTTCATACCTACGCTCGGCGGTCGCTCTAGGGTTGCAAACTATGGCTTATGCACAAAAAACTATCGTGGTAGTGGCACTCGTATCTATCGTATCGTATCTCATATCTAGTTGTTTGATTTATTTTTCAGGATGAAACGGGAAGAATGTAAATATAACATTAATAACTCAAATAGGTATTTTAATTTTAATGCATTTTAATGTCATTGTTATATTACAAATTTGTCACAGAAAATATCTTGCGATGATTTTGAGATTGGCGAAATGCACGATTAGTATATTTTAAAGTGTAATAAATTCGCATTCTCATGTACAATGTAATAAATTCGCATTCGCAATCTCTCTGAAACCACTAGTAGCTTAAAAAACGACAATTCACCGTTTAATGTTGAATTTAAACAACCGTCCACTGTACACTTTTCTTTTTGTTACTCCATTATTGCACAAAAAAGTTCACAGACGCGTGTCTCAAGCGGATGGCACTCGCGCTCGCAGTGGTCCCAACCGGTCCGAGATATCGTGTCCGTGAGCAGTGTCTATGTGTGCGTTGCTCGAGCGCGCTTTGTATGTAGATTGATTTCTGTACCTATCTGTTTTGTGCCACGGACTAGCAAGCGCAGCGTAGGACGGGACGTCCACCTACAAGATGGACGGACGACGTTGTTAAGACCGCCGGAAGACGCTGGATGCGGGTCGCTTCTAACCGGTACGAATGGAGGTCCAAGGGGAGGCCTATGTTCAGCAGTGGACGTCTTATGGCTGAGATGATGATGATGATGATGATGATGAAGAAAAATGACTTATAATATTAATGCTTCGTTGCTAGGCAAAATGTAACAATAATATATCTTCGCCAGTGGTACAATAACACAACTTATAAGTAGGCAATCAATTCATAACCTGAACACTTCTTTCTGCAAACCATTTCCTGTGAAATTCACAATATTAGGATCTAAGAAAACCTATATTTTAAATCATAACGGGAAAACTTTAAATGTAATTAGCACTTTCATTCGTAACACGATAAAATACATAAAAATCCTCGTATGTGCAACAAAGTAAGTATTGCACTTTAACACATGCAATAAGTACCTAAAGCTCCGTACGCGATTACGCTGCTAGAATTCACTGATTGTAGCATACGGAAGTCCATTTAGCGCTTTTAAACGTTCACGTATCGGTATTATTTCACAGACACGGCAATGTACATTAACCCGATCAATAGTTAGTAAATATAGATTCCAACAAGCGAATGGCGTAGTAAAGGTAAGTACATGAGCAGATATCTAAATGCGGCTAGTGCTTCAATTCTAACTCCACTCTAAGCTTAGGATACTACAATTCGGACTTCACAGATCACACTAAGACACTGTGATTATAAATAAAATATATTTAATAGATTAAATTTTCTAATTACATACAAGCGAACATCAGCGTAGTCGGCGTTATTGAGATTATTATCGATGTCATTTGTAGTTAGCGAAGCGACTAATCACCTCGGGGCTCTGATTTCAATCGAAAACTACCCGCAAGCGAGCTACCTTCTCAAACGCAATAGAATTAATGAGATCTCTGACTACACATATTTGTTAAGACCTCGAGGTTGCAGTAAAACTGGCAAGAAAGAGGCCAATACTCGTCTGCCCATAAACAAATGAAATAACAACCTAGCATTCTGTCCAGATACTATATTTCCATCCTATAACTGTGTATAGACGTACCAATCTAAATATACACATATAAGT
The DNA here is from genome assembly GCF_963556715.1 of Cydia fagiglandana. Lineage (NCBI taxonomy): Eukaryota > Metazoa > Arthropoda > Insecta > Lepidoptera > Tortricidae > Cydia > Cydia fagiglandana. The sequence goes on along the minus strand of NC_085938.1, from coordinate 8,304,350 downwards.
ACACAGTACATTATATATCCGTATTGGAAGGGAGCAATTCGACATGCTGCCAAAATAAGATAGGAACAGGGGACATCTTTAGGGTGAGTTTCTGTTGATTGGACAGCGGGTATGTTATTTTTTGGCTAACGATATTCTAAGCCGCTTACGATTGACAGATCGTATCAGCAAATTTCGGTATTAAGGAACTGAACAAACTGACGCAGTATTGTGGTTTAAATTCTATAATAACGAATTGAAGAAACAAGTCCTAGTGAACATTTTTTTAGGTGTATAATTTTATAAATGAGGTACAGTCGCCATCAGATAATATATCGGAGCGGCGAAGGCGCTCACAAATATCTGAACATGCTTCTTTTGTCAGGATGCTAAGTGTGCGTGTTCAGATATTGTGAAAAGAAGAATATCTATACGTTCATCTTTAGGTTGATGCAATGTATAAACAAAATAACAATTTGAAAACAAGTTGTAAAGGAAAGGTAAAAAAGCCTTTCCCGGATTCAATCAGATACAAATAAATTACATACCCAATCATCGAAACAAGTTCAAAAGAATAACAAACAGGGCTGTAGCAGTTTTTGCCTGCTGTATTATGCCGAATGTTCCTGGATTGATTTCGACCCTGTTCGAGTCCGCTGTATGCATAATAAATGACTGTGACCTTACGAATCGCTGAATATGTGATGCCGATTGTATTAGCAATGACGTTTATAGAAATCGTACTAATTTGAACCCTATTTACCGTCAGATACGGCTGCAAATCGTAATGTCTAAAAGTAAAATAGCGGGTTATGCAAGACCGGCCGGTGGATGAAATCTGCTGGAGTGGTGGTACTTTTAGGACGTAGTCTCCTGTGTCAATATTTGTCGGAACCGTGATCAATGCAACTCGGCAAATAATCTCAAAATGCAACGGTCAGACGCCGTGTTTGCTAAACTCGCCCTTTGCAGCTTTGACAAGTTAACATTTACCGTAATAGGATTTCAAATTACGTATGTTTTGGTGTATTCAAAGCAAATACGAGTACAACATGTATGTGTAAGTAGGTACTCGTATGTTTGTAAACTATTCATCAAGCATTCTAAAAAAATAAGAGTGACATTCCATTTCCAACTGCAGCTGCAATACTGTTCATTTTACTATGGAAACGCGTCGCTGTCATTGTCAATTTCCATAGTAAAATGAACAGTATTGCAGCTGCAGTTGGAAATGGAATGTCACTTTAAGAGAGTAGAATTGTATCTTGCTTAAGACTGCGTCGAGCAAAATCAGCGAAAAAGGCAGTCACCGTTTAGTCGCTAGCGTTCACATATCTGACCTGTCCCAGTAAATTGAGGTAGTGTGCGTGAGCTGCGTTTGTGTGTGAAATGGGGTAATTTGACAGAATCTGAAAATTTACCCTCCTCTACGCCCTCTTAAGAATATATACTTATTTTGTTATAAATATCACATAGCTTATTATAATCCTGCCTCAAGATATGTAATAAAAAATTTCTATTTTACACCTAAGTAGAAAGAGATCGTAAGTACTAGGTATGTAAATGGAAGGATTTTGTTGTAAATATATCCACAGTGGGAATGGGAACATGACCATACACTCGTGAGCAAAGGAACGGAATCACTTCATATTATGTTTCTCTACTCCACTCAACAACTTTTAAATTGTTCAGGCCATCCTAAAAAAATGTATGAAATGAAAGCTAATAAATTTTATCAAAAAATAACAAAATGTGTTTTCTTTTCAGCTGCGGCAGCAGCAGCGACCGAAAAAATTCCTTGTTTTCTAAGAATAAACAAAAAACGCTTAGTATTACTATTTATTTTATGCTTTCTTAGAAAATGGATTTTTCAATCGTCAAACCTCAAAGAAATAAAATTTTAGTGTATGTATTTTATAAGTTACATTGTTAGTATTGATTTTATTTTCTTTAGGATGGCTTGAAAATAAGAAACTTTATTAAATTGAGAAGCCAAACATGTCAAGTGAATCTGTTGCTTTGCCCGTGAGTGTACAGTTAACCAACAGTATTTTAGAAATGCAAAGCAGTTTAAATCATATATTACACTGATTTGATTTCCAAAGGTCGAAAGGGGTTAGCTTTTACCAGTACATTACCTACTTGAATATTAAAATACAAGAATCTTGTATGTAAGATTATAATACAACATTGCGGCTTTATAAAAGGCAATAGAGGATCATACAATCGTGAAGTTTATGTCAAAGATGCTTCCATTTTGACGTTTAATATTAATTAAATGCATATTTCCATCAGAAATAACAGTAACATCGAAGTTATTTGAATATGTTTGCTTGGTTTCAGTAATATGGATTTTAAAATTGCAGATTTGCTAGGTTTGAGCTCAAGTCCATGTTTTTCTTATGATTTTATCCTAGAATTACTCTAAAGGTATCTTTCCAATAGGTTTAAGCTTAATCATTAAGTACACTAGCTTAATGTTATAGCACAATTTTAATTTTATATTTTAATGCACTTATAAGTGCATATTAAATTTATTCACACCGAAAGCTCGCTCACATCCGCTGATTAATTTGATTTTGATAATCGATTAAACAGCTAGGTAGTAGGTACCTACATAATCTCATTTTTAAATAAATACATCGTAATTGGCTTTGGAATTTCAAAAGAACAAGGCCCGTTATCATGTTTCATATACTTAAACGTATGTAAGAATTTATTTACATCATAATTTGAATTAATGAAACATTATGCCGTGGGCCAATCAGGTTTCAGCTGTGCAGTGAGAGCCCAAATTGAATGAATAAGCTTAAGGTGAAGTCAATCCTACGGTCAAGGAATTTGATTTCTGTGTCACTTTGTACCTTGTCATAGTAATAATAAAAAAGAAATTCTGGCTTACACCAAAATGGGTGTAAGCCAGAATCTCGAAGCCAGGAATGCTACATCAAGTAGCATTCCTGGAGCAAGGTAGTAGCAAGGTGGTAGCAAGACACGGCGATATTTATAGTTACTCGCCCAGCGGTGAGCTATAAATATCGCCGTGTCTCTTTTATTTACACGGGAGTGCTTATCTTTTGTTCGTGTTTATAGCCGATAGCTCATAGCTTACTAGCTCGCGGTGGGACCAGTGCCTTAGGCGCACGAGTCGCTACAACACTATTTTCACAAATTAGACATAAATAAGACAATGTATCATTATCTCTGTCTAATCATCATACTTTTTATCTCTAATGAATCGAAATGTGCTCCAACGTGATGCGTCCTTATTACGCCATTACGATAATAACCACCTTAAGGTTATCTGGAAGAGATTGCTTTTTAGCGAGAAGACCTGTTGTTGCCTCTGCTCGTTTTGCTGTTTTCTTTTTTATTGTTTTCTTTTACTTACTTGGTTGGCGCAGTGACCCAAAATGAGTCTTAGCCTCCAACACAAGAGCACGCCACTTTGTTTTCTTTTATTAAGAAGGTGTATCTATCTCGTAGGTGTGTCGTTGGGTGGACGACATCCGGAAAATTGCGGGTCACTTCTGAATGAGATTAGCTCAAGTGGCGTACTAAAAGAGAGGCATATGCTCGGTATTGGGCGATATAAGGCTGATATGATAATGTAGTATCTATCTTTTCGCTTATCAAATATAGCCCTCTAAAATTTTAATTTAGGTACCTTAAAATATTTAGACAAATTCCGCCCGATTCGGACTTTAAGATAGGTAAGTACGTCAAATATTACGGCTAGATACTTTATGGATTAAATATGTTAGTGTCAGAACTGACGTTTTTGTTTCAAGAAACGTACTATCACTTTTGACACTTTGAAGAAACGTCACTTTTGACACTTACATATTTGTCTAATCCACATCGTTTCGAGCCGTAATATTTGCCGTACCTATGTTAAACTTCGAATCGGTCTTAAATTTATACAATAAGGAATCTCTTACCGTGATTGACGGTCCTACCCTTAACGTCGTCAAACGATAACTGACATGACGGAATTAAGCCGCCGACTTATTTAGCCGGCAATTGTTAATTTCCTCCAATGGGCTAATGGGCTAAATCCTCTCGTAAACTTTTGTAATTGGTTGATTGCTCACCCGTGGCTGGATAGAGCTAGTTGATTAGCCTGGGATTTTTTTGGCTATAACAAAAGAACTTGGCTAGCAGTGGCGGCGCGTTAAACATATCCATAGGCAAGCCGGGGCTAATTTGGCTTACATATCTCCTTTACCACTCTGCTCAAACGTCCAAAAACAGGCAAGCCGGTGGGAATCGGCTTTAATGGCCGCGCCGCCACTGTTGGCTAGGTACAGTTGTAGCTACCTATGTAGCTAACATTTAATTTTATGAATAGGCATTAAGAGCATTGTGCGGAGTATTTTGAGCACATATTGCAATAACATATCATTTATCATTATTTTATACAGAAGTCAGTACAACAAAAACTGTACGACACCTTTTGTGCAACTGTGTAAGAGGCATTTTCCATCGAAATGCAAAAACCACCACGGTAGGCACTAAGAAAATAATATAATAAATAAAATTTTCGGGCTTTTAAAAGAAGATTTACAGGTCAATTCGATATTTAGTTATTCAATATGTTTCCGATATGATACAAAATGACATTTCTCAACCAAAAATGTCACGTTCGCACTTTCTTCTTTGTCGTTCTCTCACTGCTGAGAATCGTGATCACAACCATGCCTTGGTCTCCATTCCATTCTTTGTTTGTTTGTCTCCATTTTCTGCAATCATACCTAAGCCATTGGACAACACGTTGCCAACTGTGTTCAACCATCTCATACGTTCCATTCATTCGGCATAACATTATATGTTTCTCCACATCATGCATTGGAGACCGAATAATATGTAAGAATAATCTAAAGGGCTCGCTCTTGCCATGTTGTGGAGATCCGAGTGGCAATGTTGAGCTCTCTTAGAATGGGTTACCAAATAGATTGTCAGCTAACATACTGTACGTGGCTCTAATCAAAGTAGACACGGAAACCGAAGTACTTGAGACCTGTGGTTTAGGATGTGCTGTGTTGAAGGTATTCATCTCAGTATCATTTTCTTGTAGTTGTTTTACGACTGATAACCTATCTATAAAGATATTGAATGTACCTATATTATTTCACCTACTCTTTGGTTACTCAACACATTTTTAAAAGCATTAGTGGGGATAGAACTATAAGCTTTATCAAGATAAAGATAATATCTAAAACAACACCTTTTAAATTATTAAGGTTAATAAATAAAGTGCCGATCCTAATCTTACTTTCTCTGTACTTAACGAATTAGCCAGTGGAGATCAATCTTGCATAGGTAGCTATGGAGAAACTTTTCCGTTATTCCTTCTTGCGTTAATAATCTTCTTATATTGCACAACATAATTGGTACCTAATAAACTTTTAGCAAATATTTATCGTGCATTGTGGTAAAAAACATTTAATTTTTTTTTTAAATTTAATTGTCCATATAAAAGCAATTAAAAGGTAATAATGCAAAAACAATAATGGCAAATATTGGAATGTGTGACGAATATTTAACTAAATATCGGCGATAGGCATTTACAATATAATAATTAGTGATAAATATACAATAATTAATTTAAAACAAAAAAGAACGGCCACACATGGGTATATATTAGCTACAACAGATATTTGTGTTGCAGACTTTTTTTCAATAAACAAAAAAACTATCGTTGATATCAATTCCTGTAACCAAATAAAGGCCTGACAGCTCATTCCTGGATAAAAGTCAACAATCTATTCCGAGTAACTGTAGTCGATATTTATTCAAATCACATCCTCGTCACCCGGTTCCTTTTAAATCGATTTTTTGTCCACAAATATTGGTCCGAGCTAAAGAATCGATTGTTTGATCTTCACTCGATAAGATGGTTCGTAGAAACGTGTTTGACTCTACAAATATGAGCATTTAGTATCCAGAGGTCAAAGTTGGTAACGCATGTTTTTTTTTGTCAGTTTTGAATGCTAAACTGGACAAGCCGTCTCCTGAAGCGACCTGTTGAATGTACTTTTACTCAGAACTTGTCAGAAGCAACAGGTACGGCCAAGTAAATTGAAACACGTGCATGTAATCAGTTAAGAATATCGGAATTGGTAAACATCGAATAATTTTACGGTTTTTGTCACTCGCGCGACATGTTTCGGAGAGCCTAGGTCCCCCTTCTCAAGCACTAACAGTGCGAGCAGCGTTCACGACGGCCGTGTATTGCATACGGCGTGGGAATTGGTAAAGAATATTTAGTATGCATTTTTCCACTACCAGACTTACCAGCGGAGAAAACTGAAAAGCCTATTCTTTGAATTTTAGTAGCAAATATTCTACATACGGAATCGCTAATTTCCAATTAGCGTCAGCATTACAATGCTCGCATTCACTAATCCTTTTATTGCCATTGACGCGCCCGGCGCCCAAATGATCCGGCAATGTATAGTCGTTTGCAAGATTAACGTATACTTTGCGGCGTCTAATCCGGGGCAGGGTCCTAATTGAAAGTTACTCGGAGGAGTGACAGGGGCACGTTAATAAGTCCGCCTGGCCAGTGCTGGGCTTTGTTACTGTCAGATTAGCGATCCCTTGGTGCCTTCAACTAGACCGGGATTGTAGCGAAATTAATTTCTTTAACAGTGCGGTGGCCTAATTAAATTAGCCGTTTAACTAATTATGGAAAAAAAGCTTTTGTGAACAAAATCGGTATTTAAAAAAAGGAGGTCTCTGCTGGTATACGTACCAAAAAAACAGTTGGCCTAACCACATAAATGTATTAACGAGAGATCCTTTAGTAAATCGTTACATTACCCATATTCTCACATACTCGTATGTAGGTATATAAACATTTATATCGTAACTAGTGCCCTTGCCTTGCCCTAAAAATTGAGTAACAAATCGTTTTGAAATTTTTAAAAGAGTGCCCAGATTACAGAGAAGAGCCTGTCAAAATCTCGTCAAACAAACGTATTTTTTATATCACGTCGTTGTAAAACAAGCATACGGCCTACAACTTTAGGGATGTTGAATGCGCGTTGCAGACCCTTTAAAAACCTGCACCCTCTTTTCTCGAATCGCATTTTATTGTACCTCGGTAAAACCTAAAGTAAAATTCTGCTTTTTGACTAAACAAAGACATCGATACCACTACACTAGAGTAACTTTCTGCGCAGTTCCCATTCGATTTGTGTATTGTATGACGCAAGTCAACTAACAACCCGCTAAGCTGTAGTTAGTTGGCCAAACTTCAGTTGTTCCCAAGTCGTGACAGCCAGTTGACAATTTAACAGTATAATGACTACAGTTAACAGTTCTACGTCAAACGTCCAAAGTTTCTTGGCATTGATTTATACAGAATTGCGAGTTTATAGTTTAAAGTGGTTGTTTAGTCTTTATAGTTTAGAAACTTTAAGGGATAGCGTGCTTGAAGCTTCCAGATATACCTATCTTAAATACATGACATAGGTACATTTAACTCAAATAAAAATAATTGCCAAATGTTATAAATAATAACATAAAGGTATTAGTAGCTTTTATGAGGGTCGCCTGGATTTGACCTTTTTACAATCTTCAGTTCAGTCTGTTGTCCCAGCATGGCGGTAGCGGTTGTTTTTAACAATTTTAAAACAGTTGCACAGTCATAATTTAAGTATTCTACTTAACCTTTCATACACAAAAAATGCTACAATAATTAAAATCAAAGAAAATATTATCCGTACCTGAGCAATTCTCAAAAAGTTTGTACATTTCGATCGATTTCTTAGAAACTTTCTGGGACATTTTGGGAAATGTGGTGGAAGTTGTTCAGCTTCGTATACCTACTCACACCAATTTTTATAGAAATCTAATATGTGATCGAAATGTACAAACTTTTTGAGAATTGCTCACCTATCGGTACTATGTGTCACACGTTCACATATCGACGCTACACCTAATTATCTCTTTTCTATGCTATTACTTCCAATTCCTTGTTCGTATTGTAAAACCATAAATTCATAAATATTGCTATGCTGATAAGTAGAATAACAATTACCATTTCTTCAATAATGTATTATTCCTGAATAGATAATTACGTCAAAGACAATTATGTCGTTGACGTAATTGGAACGAGAATTAGTCATATCAGAAATTATGTTGTAATAATTTGTTCTAATGTTAAACATGAACTATTTTGCAGTAGGGGTATTGTAGCCAATTTCCGTCAGACATGTCATCAACACGTAATATTGGAATCCTTATTCTTTCATTCATTCATTTATTCCTTTATAAAACATAGTTTTACATGTCAATTACAGTATTTCATATTTAGTATTTCTCTTGCTATTATATTATAATACATACTCGTATTAGCTTGTATTTATGTTCAACAGAAATTAAAATCCCGAAATTTTGTCCTTAAGGTCATGAGTGTCATGACACTTGAGACTTGATCCTTTGTTTCGTAATTTTTAATAAAAACAGATATAATACGCATATGCATCTAAAAGTCTCATATCAGTTGGCTTAAGTGTTCATCGCAATTATAACCACTGGATGTTCACCTTCTAGAGATAAAAATGTGAATGCGGTGCATTTAAAAACCGTTCTCACATACCTAACGTTTGAGGTTAAACGGTCCAGTGATAAGACAAATAAAAGTGTTATTATGTTAAGTACCTACCTAATAACGGGTTAAGTAGAAATTGTAAAATTAAGATCAATACTAGCTAATTAATAGTAGACGTGGCACAAAAGATTTTAGATGTCCACATAAGAACACGCCACGCCACTTTGTGTAGGTTGTCCTACTTAAGCTTAGAGATTCGTTTCTGCAATACTAAACTTGTACCTACATTTTTTTTATCCGATCTACTAATTACGTATGTAATCTCAAATTCTATTCTAGCTTCTAAATGCACTTAACAGATGATTTGAAATTGATTATATTACGTAACATTAACCTTGGTATATTTTAGCACTGATCAGTGCATCCCTACATTTAACTTAAGTTTGTCAATATTACGTTCATGATTTGAACAGCCAACATACGGCTTGATTCCGAAAATGAATTAGATCTCTACTAGACCTCAACAAGTTACGATATGGATAATTTAAAGATATTTGTAAGATAGATATGTCAAATTTGACTTTTCCGCGATTCTGGAGGTCCTCTTGAGCGATTTCGACAAGTTATGACTTAGATATCCAAGTCACATCTAGTCGATATCTAATGTAAATCTAGTTGATCTCTATATCGTTTCTAGATCTTGTGATTATCTCGTTTCCCGAATACGCGTGATATTGTGTAAGTAGGTATACGAAAGGATAAGTAAAATGTAATAATACCCAGGGCACCGGACGATACCTACTTGTACATATATTTATCGGTGACCTCTTGCTCCTTTATCGTCAGTGTGTGTCAAACAAGCCGTTACTCTCTTATCAAGTCCTTAAATTTGCACTAAATAGTGCTTTGTTTGTAAAGTAGTGTTTTTCAACGATGCTTGATTGTCTCATTTTAAGTGTGAATTTATTAGACAGCTTTATGAGCAGGTTTGCTTCCTGTCTATATTATTTATCTTAACCCTAAGGACTGTATCGTTTATTATAAATACAACTTTACTTAGCCGTTTTTTCTGGTATTATATTTTTATTATAAAATTACACATATAGTTAAATTAGTGCTTTAATAATACGTAACATTTCGTCCTGGGAGATCACGTAAAGCATATGGTTTGGACAATATTTACCCAATCCTCCCGAGTAACTACAACGATTTTGGACAAATACTACAAGAAAATTTACGGTTTGCGAACAAGACGAGATATTACACAAAAAAATCGTACTATGTAAACAGCAATTACATATGATTCGTAAAGCGAAACATCTGGGCATAGTCTAATCATTTCTTTTAGTTGGAAAAAAAGTTTTGGATCTGTGCTTGGTGGCCTTTTAGAGAATATGGCATGTTACTTACGACAACCCCGACTTTGGTATACAATATAACCATCATGGAGCGTTTTTATCGACTTGTTCTAGCCATGGTTCAACGCCATGAATGTCCGTTAGGCTTTGGATTTCGGTAGATTCTTTTAGCTGTTTCCCTCATTTCGCTGGCGTCAGAAATTGACGGGAATCCAAAATGTTCCAAAAAAGTCGTTATCATGTAAAGATAAAAATTCACCACATTTATTCTGTGGATGTTCAATTGAGCAATCATGAAAAGGACACTTAGATGGCATATTTTGGCAGCATATTAACCTTTTGTTTCTTTATATCGTACTTTATATCGTATCGGTGAAATAGTCTCAAATTAAGCTCGATAGGCTTGTCCAAATTACATTTGCTAGACGGTATTAAAATCATCATAAAGTCCCTAAAATAAAATAAATGTAAAACCTTCTTATATCAGACATGGCTTAAAAATACCCCCAGATTATACCTTAAGAACATAGTAATACAAAATAATACACACGTCAACAGTTAGACCAGGTTTTATCTGTATTTATAATAAACGATACAGTCCTTACAAGTGGCGGTCAACCCGTGAATGGTCGATGCGAAAACTAGTAAACTGTCATCCACCAGTGAGTGGTTAATGAGGTGTTGACGTATTTAGAGGTAAAATTAATAGAGATAAAAGAGGTTTTATGTTTATTAATTAGGTCTTGTAGGGTGACCATGATTGTAGAGAATTAAATTTGCCCTCACCAAAAAGTTGAAAAATAGGAAAAAGTGTAGTTGTTTTACCTAAATACGACGGAGATCGATCAATTATCAGTTACTGAGTGTGCAGGATTAGTCCTGCTCACGTCTCATGAATCACCCTGTATAAATATGTACTTAAATACATAGAAATCAACCATGACTCACGAACAAATATTTGTGTCATCACACAAATAAATGCCCTTACTGGGATTCGAACCCAGAACCATCGGCTTCACAGGCAGGGTCACTACCCACTAGGCCAGACTGGTCGTCAAAATAGCCTATTATAATGCTGATTCTAATTAACAATATGTGATTTAATATACTTTCAAACATAGAAAAGCATAAATCGACAATTTTGTAAAATTTTCTTAATCTGCGCTGACCACCCACCGGGGCCCCGCCACTTGACTACTTTTCGCGTTTTCGGTGGCGCCACTTGAAGGGTTAATAGGTACATAATTGTCTCTCGTTGTAATTGTGTCTTGTCTTGTGAAGATTAATTCTACTCCCTGTGCCCTTAATGAGGGATAACAGGAATAGGTACATCATCATCACCATCCTCATAAATAATTGTCGTTTGGCTTAAGCTATATATATGCGGTAGGCTTTGCACAGGAGCGTCGCGACAGTGTCTCGCCCTGGAGTTAGACTGCCCGTCACTGTCTTATTAAAACCATAAACCATAGAAATGGCAAGATCCAACTTTTTTTCAGCATTTTTAATAATATACTTTTTTTAATGCTATGCTCGGAGTTTCTCTACGTGATCGAATCAGAAATGAGGAGATCCGTAGACGAACTAAAGTCACCGACATAGCCCACCGGATTAGCAAGCTGAAGTGGCAATGGGCAGGCCACATTGCACGCAGAGAAGATGGCCGATGGGGTCGAAAAGTGCTCGAGTGGAGACCACGGACTAGCAAGCGCAGCGTAGGACGTCCACCCACAAGATGGACAGACGATCTTGTTAAGGTCGCCGGAAGACGCTGGATGCGGGTCGCTTCCAACCGGCACGTATGGAGGTCCAAGGGGGAGGCCTATGTTCAGCAGTGGACGTCTTATGGCTGAGATGATGATGATGATGATGACTTTTTTTAATAATATATTTCAATGAAAATGAGCAAGAGCATGAAGATGACTTTTATTTGTAGAACTATAGTTACCTACGTACTCTTATTAGTATGTCATCGTTATGACAATAAATTGATTTAAGATACATGCCATGTTATCAAGATACTGAGTACAGCTGCTAATCGAGACACCAGAGAGGCTACTGATGGAAGTAGGTAAGTACCTAAGTACATTAAATTTTTGAAGATGAAATAGGTACCAAAATTTTTGTTATAAATATCATACCTACTTACACCTGATTTGCTAAATAATGCTTAGGTTAAGGGCTTTTAACACAATTCCCCGAACAATAAAAAATATGTACATATACCTACCTAGTAAAAATAGTTACAGAAAACTTAACCATTCTTATTTCTAGAAACACAAGAATCCACATTACTTGCAGTCCAACGCATCTCGAATCTATAAATTTCTACGAATCGTCGTTCGGAAATGTTAAATCGACCATTCCTCCATGGGTATTCTAACTAGCCAGTTCTTTCCAGTCTTCCTCGCCCCTCTCATTAAGACAGTTCTTACCTTTAACGGGAGATATGACGGGGCGGCTAAGAGGTCTTCCGTAGCTGGATATGCGTTTGGTTCCAATGGCTAATATATAGTTGTTTCGATTGCGCTGTGCATAGTTATTAAACTCACGTCTAGGGGTCAATGCGCTCGATTGTTACAGCTACTGATATGCATTAGAGAATTTTATTAACATGCTGTCATTTGCAAATGTTATTCAAATTAGCTGTGCTTAAATGAATGCTTAGCTTGCTGGGTGGGCATTCTTTGGCATCTGACTCGTTAATAGTAATTGGCTACCGACAAATAATACAGTCTTCCAACTATGTTCATAATGATGCAAATTTTATGAGTTATTTAAAGTGTAGAAGGTACGGACGGACGGACGGTGAATGTGCATTGTATCCCTTTTCTTTTAATATTATAAATGCAATAGTAACTCTGTCTATCTGTTACTTCTCCATGCATAAACCGCTGAACCGAATTAGATGATGGGTTTCAGTCTTGGGAAAAACAGGATAATTTTTATTACGGATATCATCATTCTACGTAGTAAAAGTCGCGGGCAGAAACTATATTCTGTATCTTTAGATATTTAAATAAAAGTAGATAAACAAATAATTTGTTCATTTTCGGGTAGTTACAATATTTATTGATTAACCCACCAAATACAAAACCACCTGAGTCTATCACTAAACGACCTGACGTTAACGTACATTATTTGATCATGTACTTAATGTTTTTATCTAGCCTTAACTGGCTTAAGAAGCCATTTGAGGGTAGATTTTCATCATCATATATTTAAGAGTATGACTCTTGTCGGTGGAGCAATTTCCATGTTTGGCGGTCCTCCGCCTTCTCTTTGACAGCCCGATACGACACGACGTTGATCTTTTCCTTTATTTGATCCATGTACGCTCTCCTTGGCCTTCCCCTCTTCCTGTTTGCTTCAACTTTCCCTTCTATGATATTTTTGATGAATTCGTCGTGTCGTATCAGGTGCCCAAGCATCCTTCCTCTTCTATTGTCTATAGTTCTTAACAAACTCCTCCTCTCTCCTACTATGCGTAAAACCTCTTCGTTAGTTTTCTTTTCAGTCCAACTGATCTTTGCCATTCGACGCCAGCACCACATCTCGAAAGCCTCCAGCCTCTTCCTATCACGTTGCGTCATTGTCCATGTTTCGCTTCCGTACAGTGCTATGCTCCAGATGTACACTTTTATGAGCCTTTTGCGTATATTGCCTGATATCCTGGCTTTAAATAGGCATTTCTTTGTGTTGAAAGCTTTTTTAGCCATCGCTATTCTAGTAGTAATATCTTGTGTACATCTGGAGTCACTAGTAATTATGCTGCCTAAGTATTTAAATGAATTTAAGTACCTGTTCTATTGCATTATTATTTAAGTTGATTGGTTTTTGTCTTTGCAGATTTTTGGAGGTATGTTTTGAAGCTACAAGTATCTTAGTTTTCTTAATGTTTATTTTCAGTCCGAACTCGTCAAAAACTGTATTCATTTCAGATAGTAATTCTTCTAGCTGCCCTGACGTATGTGCCAATGCAGCGATGTCGTCAGCAAATCTGATAAACTGTATGTTCTTTCCATTAAATTGAACTCCTCCTTTTCCAGACTCTACAAGTTTTCTGATGGCACACTCTATAAAAATGTTGAAAATAAGTGGCGAAAGTGGACAGCCTTGCCTTACCCCTTGCTGGATTTTTGCTTTTCTTATCTCTTCTCCTATTTCTATAGTAGCTTCTTGATTTTTATAAAGTTCAAAAATTACTCGACGGTCTTTATAATCTAGTCCAGCTTCTTTTAAAATTCTAAACATTATTTTATTTTTTTATTATTTTATTGTATGTCTTTCCCATCACGGAACAATGGTGTTCCGGACCTTTGGGAGGCGTGCGCGGAGCCGAAGCCAACACGTAGAGGCCCTTTTGACACTTTAATGAAATGTAAGGGGTACACCGAGCGGATGCTGCCCTTACCCGTGTCATGGGACGCACGCAGAGGCAGCACCCGCCAGGGTGTAAGGGCTATTGAGAGTTGATGAAATCTAAAATGAACTAGGTTATTGGGTGAAAGCGATGGACTAGTACTGAGCTATGGGGTAAAAAAACCGGACGCCTGCCTAATAAAACGGTATGCAATTTTATTTCCGGCAGACGGTGACTCGCCCTCACAAGATGGGCCCCCACAAAAAAGCGACATCTAGGATGGCTCAAGGGCAACACCGGTGTGAGCGGCTCAGGGGTGTCGAGAGGTGTGCGCCGCTTTCTACCCAGTGGCTGTTAACAGCCACTGTGCCAACTCGCGTCTTATGCATATTTCACTTCCACCCCTGGAGCTTATAGCTCTAACGACTCCACTCTGGCCGGCCGGCTAAGGCAAGCCAGAGGCAGAGAATCCTGTCCCACCCACCCTCCTTGCGGGTAACAGAACTCCCCAGGAGCACTCGGGTACGTGAGGTCGCTAATCCCCAACAGCTCGCCACAAGCTGCCCTGCGTTGACTGATTGCACTGGTTTTAGGTAGATTTTATTTACTCTTTTTTAAATACCTAAAGATACAGACTATAGTAATAATAATGATAATATTTAAAGCATTGAATGGAACATACGAATATTATTCTGTGATAACTTTAGTCTACAAATCTACAGCAGTTCAAATATGGCAAACATGTACAGCATAGGTCCAGAACTAGCTCGTGCATAAATTATGAAGCGAAATTGGATTAGTTCAGACATCTCAAGGAATGAGTTTTGCAAACTCGTATGTGACTGATATTGAAAAGGTAAGCGGCGCTGGTACCATTAAATAAGATTCATATTCCAACATTTTTTTTAGAAATAAGCCAGGGAAATCCTTGTTCACTAAATTTTTACGAGATATTGGGAATAGGAACTAGGAAGGCAAATCACTTCGAATGAGAAATATTTTTCTGTGTATTCTATAATTCAGTTTTCATCTGAAATACGACATGAAGCTTTGATAGGTATTTGATATTGGTCTTGCATTATTCAATAATATTGGACAAATTTTAATTTATTTTATTTGTGGAAAACTCTTGCGGGCTTACAGGTTAATTGGAGATAAAGTTAAATTTTGCGCCTAAATTTTACTACTGCTCCATAATTAAGGCTATCACATTTGTGAAAGTTCACAAATCTTTGGCCAATAGATATACAAATATATTATGTTTGTGTATATACCTATGTCCATAATCTGTTAACATAATAAGAATATTATAAAACCGCCAAATTAATAGTTAAGTAGGTACCTACAATAGTAACAATTCAAGTTGTTTTTCACTTCGTTTAATAGCTCGATATCAGAGTTTCCTCTGGCCCATTAACAGCTCCAAAGCATTGCCCTACTTTAACCACAATTAGCCGTAGCTCGTGAACTAGCTCTTATAGCACTGCTATATGACGTAATGGCTCGTTAGACCGTTTAGAGGTGGCCCCGAGCAACAAGGACTACAGAGCTGTATTCGAACACCAAAATAAATTTATTCGATTGCTTATTGATATAACTGGCAGTGCATTTTGCTCGTATTTTTATACCTATGGATAAGCGCATGTTACACTTCGAAAATGTCAACATATTAAAAGCAAATTAAGATTTTAAAGTTCAAATGTCGCTCTACCGCATGTGGTGGAGTGGTATGGAGTTATGGGTGTGGAGTACTTGAAATCGTTTGCTAATTAATTTAAAATGGCAGGTAAGCCAAAAAATGTAGGAATGAGAAGACAGAATATGACTTTACCTACCCGCCCTTTGTCAATTTGGCAAACGATGTACCAAACACCTTGTATATGTCGGCGGCTGATCGTAAGATCAGGCAGATCGTAATGTTCCTGTGTCATGTTTTGACGATTTTCACATTAAACCAATATATAGGCAGGATAGGTTCGGTAGGTTGCTTCAGATGCCCGAAGGGCAAATTGCCCATATATAGGAGCCCCGCGTAGCGGGGCTCCGTCGACTCAGGGAATGAGTCCAAGATTTTCACGTTTCACGATATGCCTAGGAATTTCACGATACCTATGCCTGATCTTACGATCAGCCGCCGACATATATAAAGAAAAAAGTATATTTATTTGGTTGGTGGTTGGTGGTTGTGATTTGAACTATGCATGTATACTAATCATGTGTTTATCACACTGAACGGGAGACCGAAACCACAGAACCGAGTTTTGAAACCATATTTTTTTTGGGCTCAAAGCAAGCAACGAAATGGACAAATTGTCGATGTTGTATATTATTATTTTCGGGTCATTTGCAACATGAACGCTTTTTAAGTTTCCTCGTATTGATGTAACTGGAGTTAGAACTGCGTTTATTGATCAGAGTTCGATGCTCTATGTAGACCAGCGGTGGAACAAAAATGGGTTTTGATAACATTAAAGTTTTTTCTTTTTTGATATGTTATTGTAAGCATGTTAAATAACATTCATGTAAAAAGTTAGAAAATTTTAGGTGGAGCGTTCGGCCATATTTAAATTTTCAATTTTTGCTAAATAACTATCTAAATATAAAATTAAAGTTACAAAAAACTTTAACATATTCAATAACACTTTAATTTATTCACAATATTCGGTTTTTAGAAATCTGGAACAGCTGCTTTCTGGTGAACGTAAAAACAGGAATTATTATGTAAATACAGAATTAGAGTAGCTGATATTGCAAAATTACGATATTATCTATCAACTTAGTATACATGTAAAAAGTTAGAAATGTAGACAATGTGCTTGTCTAGATATTGATTTCTCGTTAAGCAGTATAGCCAATATTGAATTAAAGTTTGTAGAGTTAATATTACACGGTCATAATAAAGATCTTACTTCTCACACAAAAGATTAGAAATATAAAATCACGGCGACACTAAATACTGATACGTAAGTATGCATTCCGAGCTTATATTAAGTTACATTTCAAACGCGCGGCGTTTGCGCGCGCCGCGCTGTGCGCCGTGGCAGGAGGCAGCGATCGACGGTCGCGGGCTAGCGGTTAGCGCGGTGCCCTTAAAAATACGCAAAGCGTTTATAAAATTATTATCAATGGTAAATAGTTATTTTACACAGTACACTAATGGAAACTTACCTTCCCTTATTTATTTCTATATGTACTAGGGATTGCCCGCGGTTTCGTTTACGTAGAATTCGTTATCGTGTTAAGTATAGAAATAATAGATACATTTGAAAATTATTTTAGGTGCATTGTCATACAGATAACTACCCTTGTTAAAGTATTCTTCAAATTCAATACACAGGTGTCATGTCAATATAATTTTGCGTAATTTGGCGCTTTTAGGTTATAAATGACTAGCGACATATATTTTTTAAGAGCGATCTCCGATAATATTTACTTAATCATAAAATCAATTTCAAACTAACGTTATTCAATATTTATCATTTTAAAGTCAATATTACCAACCAACTGATCCAATTTACCTACGGTAACAACTCAAAATTTGCATCAAATTAAATGCCACTTTTCTTATCCGTTTCGAACAATCAAGAGGGCCTTTACGAGCTGATGTGGTGAAAATTTTATTTAACTTTCGTTCCTTGAAACCTTCACTACGCTCAAGGTTTAACTTTACGAACCACTCGCTACGCTCGTGGTTCAATTTTAGAATGTTTGAATTTGTTAATGTGCTTCCTGCCTCGCACAGCCAAACTGTGGAACGAACTGTCCGATACGACCTTCAAACCTTCAAAGACCCCCATCTTAAAGGTCGACAACGCGCTTGCAACCCTTCTGGTGTTGCGGGTGTCCATGGGCGGCGGTAATCGCTAACCACCAGGTGATCCGTCTGCTCGTTTGCCTCCTATTTAATAAAAAAAAATGTTTCGCTTGTTTGGGTATTAATATTAGCACGAGCGGTTAATCAACAACTTTTCCCCTTGTAAAACAAATAAATAAGGTAGGTGAGGTGCAGGCATATGAGGCCCGGCGGGTAACAAGGCCCAGCATTCAAAAATAGCAGTTGCTCCCTATTATTCCCAATTATTCTGAATTTGTACTTGTTGCTAAGAAGGCCCACTGTCAGTGCAGGTAAAAAGGTCTAGTCCCGGGCCTTATTGAACGTATGAGATGAAATATTAGATTAAAATATTTTAAGATAATTTTCAATATTTTTAATCTCTTATTAATAAGGTCGATTTGAAGAAACTTCTATGAAATTATGACTTATAAATAATACTTGCACTGCGTGGGCTGTCAAAATTGCTGCAGACTTTTCTTGGTCTAACTCTAATAATTTTTCACTTGCTTTATTGACCTAAAGACGTTTTAAAGAATCAAAAAGTCTAATAACATTGAGGCACTTATACTTTTTAAAGGCAGTAACTAATTACAAGTGACTTTTTTTTGTTAATACATAGGTAGGTATTTACGATCATCATCATATATTTAAGAGTATGACTCTTGTCGGTGGAGCAATTTCCATGTTTGGCGGTCCTCCACCTTCTCTTTGACAGCCCGATACGACACGACGTTGATCTTTTTAACCGACTTCCAAATCTCAAAGAAGGAGGTTGTATGTTTTTTTTTATTTTTTTTATTTTTTTTTATGTTTGTTACTCCATATCTCCGTCATTACTAGACCGATTTTGAAAATTCTTTTTTTGATTGAATGTATATGCATACAGATTGGTCCCGTTTTTATCAAAACCCAGTTCTGATGATGGGATCCATGAGGAATCGAGGGAACTCCTCAAATCTTAAAGGCATACATATAGTGATTTTTGGGTTTTATCAACAAATCAAGCATATACATCCAAAAAAGTGACATTTGATGAAGTGGAACTGCTGATGATGATCAGAACGGAACTCTTCAACGACGCATAGTTCACGGTTGGCGATTTGTCCTCTTCGTTACGTTTGTTAAGCAAGTTAAGTTTTTAAGCCACATTTTTGTCAAGCTCGAGTTCTGATGATGGGATCCATGAGGAATCAAGGGAACTCCTCAAATCTTAAAGGCATGCGTATAGAGATTTTTGCATTTACATCAGAAAATCAAGCATTTTCATTAAAAACTGTTGCATTTGATGAAGTGGAACTGCTGATGATGATCAAAACAGAACTCTTCAACGACGCATAGTTCACGTTTGTCGGTTTTTCCTTTTCGTTATGTTTGTTAAACAAGTTAAGTTTTTAAGCCACATTTTTGTCAAGCTCGAGTTCTGATGATGGGATCCATAAGGAATCGAGGGAACTCCTCAAATATTAATGGCATACGTATAGATTTTTTTGTGTTTTCATCATAAAAACAAGCATTTACATTAAAAACTGTCGCATTTGATGAAGTGGAACTGCTGATGATGACCAGAACAGAACTCTTCAACGACGCATGGTACACGTTTGGTGATTACGAATTTCGGTTTTGACTTGGACTGGGACCCGGACTCGGGCTCATACCCGGATCCGGTTCGGACCCGGACCTTGACCCGGAAAACCACTATGATATCTTAACTAAATAAATCACTAAATAAAGTATGATGATGCCCTTCTCGCTTAAACCCCCGTACACCGCACCGCATGCGCCATTAAGTGGGTTAGGTTAGGTTTGAACTGCGATCCTCACAGAACCGAACTGCTATCTGAGAAGTGGATTAGGTTAGGCTAGAACTACGACCCTTATGGCTCCTCTACACGATGGGCCAACGCCGACCACTCCAAGGGACGCATTTATGCGTTAGAGGGAGCAAGTGATATTGCTATCTCATTCTACCGCATGGCTGCGTCCCTTGGAGTGGCTGGCGTTGGCCCATCCTGTAGAGGAGCCATTACAGAAGCGAAATGCTAGTAGAAAAGTGGGTGGTTTTACCTCCTTTTCTACGTAGTGTACCAACTACAATAATCTTTCACCGGCCCCCATGGAAGTCGGTTTTTTTTCTTCAAAAATTATCCTTTATTTGATCCATGTACGCTCTCCTTGGTCTTCCCCTCTTCCTGTTTGCTTCAACTTTCCCTTCTATGATATTTTTGATAAATTCGTCGTGTCGTATCAGGTGCCCAAGCATCCTTCCTCTTCTATTGTCTATAGTTCTTAACAAACTCCTCCTCTCTCCTACTACATAGGCCACACTGAATGTTTTGCACTACTGGCCACTGGTAAACATTTAAATTATGAATTGTATATTTAAAAAAAATACAGGCTTTTGATTATGTAATGTGACAAATGTTGGCGACAAATCGATCGTCTTTTGTTTTTAATGGCTTGTCAAAGTAAGGCAGTGCGTTGAACGTGGCTTTAACGCGAAAATATTTTTAGAGCTATGATTTTGTTATGATTTTAAAAGTTCGCTTACTCCGCAAGAGTGTAGTGCTTGCCTTCAAAATGCTTTTGGGATTGAAGCACCACATCTGAGCATCGTGAGGCGTTGGTATGGTGAATTTAGTAGAGACAGTATTATTCTAGATAATGATTTTCGTGAAGGTCGACCGTCCACGGCGATCATTCAAGGAAACGTGGCTACTGTGAGACGACTTATTGAAGAAAACCCACGAATCACCTATGACGAAATTTGAGGACAATTAGGGATAGGTATGAGACAAATACAAAAGATTTTACAAGAATATTTAAAAGTCGGGAAGCCTTGTTGTCTTTGGATTCCTCACGAATTAACTTCAGTCAAAAAACAGGTACTTTTTGACTGGTGCCGAGAAATGCTGCGTAAGTATAAGCAAGGAAGTTCAAATCCTGTATATAACATCGTTAGAGGAGATGAAACCTGGATTTACTGCTACGATCCGGAAAAAAGGCATTAGTCCAGTCAATGGGTCTTTCGAAGGTGACAGGAGGCCCATAGAAGTTCAACAAGCCAAAAGCGTTGCCAAACATTTTGATCGTCTGTTTTTTTTAAACGCGACATTTTTGTACCGTACTTTTAAATAATAAAAGAACGTTAAATACTGAGTAGTACACTACCATTTGTGTGCCCGCAGTCATTGAAAAAGACCGCGAGAGACGACCGAGAAGCTGCATCCTCCTGCGTCATAATAATGCGTCCACCGATACCGCAATAAAGGCAAAAATATTTTTTAATTACGAAAACGTGGAAAATGTCTCTTATACGGATTATAATCCAGAAATTGCACCCTGTGACTTCTATCTATTTCCCAAAATTAAGGATTTAATTTGGGGTTTGACATTTAAGACCCCGGATAAGGCAGTTACTACGTTTCATCACCACGTCGAAATCATGCAGTCAAGTGATTGGGCCTCATGCTTCCAAAAATGGTCCGAGCGAGTGAATATGTGCATAGAATGTAAAGGGAAACATTTTGAGAAGCAATAAATGTATTATTATGGTTATAAATGGTTTTATTCAAAAGTTACGCAAAACTTCCAGTGTGGCCCTCGTATGCGTAAAACCTCTTCGTTAGTTTTCTTTTCTTTTACGATAGAATTGCGAAAAATAGATATTTTGCAACGAGTGACGAATTTTAAAACACGGTCAAAGCCGTCAAAGGGAGTGGATAAATATTTATACTGTAAAAAAATATCCCACCAAACACATTTTCATGTAAATTTTGTTGCTAAGACGAAACCATAAGACTCGCACTGTCAAAAAGTTGTCAGATCTCTTGTCGAGCCAAGCTTCAAACTCTACAAGCCCTAACTTCACTAACTCTACACCTTAGTCAAAATATGTGGCTTGGCTGTTTCGCTACCGCCACATGGGCATAAGGTGAAAAATTTATTAAATTCATTATTTTTAGGGTTCCGTACCTCAAAAGGAAAAATACTGAACCCTTATAGGATCACTCGTGTGTCTGGCTGTCTGTCTGTTACAGCCTATTTGCTCCGCAACTACTGCACCAATAAGTTGAAATTTGGTATACACATGTAAGTCTATAGCCCAAGGACATATCACATACATGTAAAGTAAATAATAGAAATTCAAATAAAGGGGTCACTTTTGAGATGAATGATAAATAGAAGAAAAAAAAACTATATCTTGTTATAATTAATATAAGAGAATTAGAATAAGAATTAATATAAGAGAATCTTGTTAGAATTTTAATTAGTATAAGATAGATATGTATATTGTCATGTTATTTTCTCGAACTCCCCATCGGCATACAAACCTCCTCAAGGTTTTGCCCACGATGGGTCTTGTAATAATAATGTACTTTATTTGGCTTATTGTTCAATAAATTAAAAAAAATATATATATACATATATATATCAAATGAAGGGGCTCATTTTAAGAATCTCAGATATATTTTTTCATAATTTTAAAATAAATAGTTTAGAAGTTATTTAAGAAAATACGCAAAATATGACCATCCCCCCCCCCCCTTATCTTTGAAACTACTGGGTCTAAAATTATGAAAAAAATACACATATTAGCTCTTTTCCTATAGATGACAGGAAAACCTATTAGAAATGTGCAGTCAAGCGTGAGTCGGACTTAAGTACCTAGTTTTCCGATCCCTACGGGTTTTTTAAAGACATTTTACTCACTTTTCTCTAAAAGCGGTTTTTGTATTATACTTACATACAATAGTTCTTGTAGAAACGAAACGGCCAAGCCACACACTTTTGGTGTAGAGCTAGTAAAGTTAGAGGGCTTGTAGAGTTAGAAGCTTGGCAAGAGATCTGATAACTTTTTGACAGTGCGAGCCTTATGGTTTCGTTTGGGCAACATTTTACATCAAAATGTTTTTGATGGGATTTCACTTCTTTTTGTAAGTTGTTTATGACAATCTTCCATCCCCTAATTTAA
Source organism: Cydia fagiglandana (assembly GCF_963556715.1). Lineage (NCBI taxonomy): Eukaryota > Metazoa > Arthropoda > Insecta > Lepidoptera > Tortricidae > Cydia > Cydia fagiglandana. The sequence goes on along the minus strand of NC_085938.1, from coordinate 8,281,283 downwards.
AGGGTTGGGGTGATTTACTATTAAAAATCCTGAAATAAGTATCTGGGGGCATCTGTTACACAATGTACTTCTTACTGATTCCCCATATAAACCCTTCACCCCGTAAGGGTAAACTTTGGGGTTGAAATCTGCCTTCACCCCGTAAGGGTAAACTTTGAGGTTGAAATCTATTCTATATCCTTCCCCATAACAATACCTATCTACATACCAAATTTCAACTAAATCGGTTCAGCGATTATTGATTTCCCATACAAAATTAAACCCCATCTTCATCCCCTCAGGGATAAATTTTTTTTGAATTTATTTGTTGTTTATGTACTAAAACTATCTTACATACCAAATTTCAGCTTCTTAGAGGACTTCAGGAAGTACCCGGTATTGATGATCATCAAGTGAGTGAGTCAGTGACGAAATCGAAGTTTTTAGATATGAATAAAATCTAAAGTATAAGAGCTATGCAATTGATATGCTTAATAAGTCCGAGAACTTTGTTTATCTGGTATAATCCAACCCCAATTTATGAGGGTTCCAAAAAACGACGAAGCGCTTCGAGAAAAGGTAGATAGTGCCCTTGCGCTTTTCTCGTCTTGGCGGGGGCACTGCCGTGCCCCCAGATGTTAAAAGATGAGACTACTGTAACTAATAAAGATTTATGTTTAGTTACCTACTATTTTCGCGTAAACTAGACAATTTTTATATCTTTAGTTATTAAGACCCAAAATAATTATTTTCACTTATTATAAATAAATCCTCCTGTTATGAAGTATCAAATATTGTTATTTGTATATGTATAACTCTTAAGTTAAAAACAATAAAATCTGTTATTACCTACTGTCAACATGATTATTTTTTGCGAGATTAAGTAATACACTGGTAGTGTTCAATAAGGCCCATAATAGGACTTTTATAAAAGGTATATTTTCCAAGAGTATCGTAATATTTTTATAACTATTTTGGTATAATGAAGAAACTTAAATAAATGAGAAACCTATTTGAGTGAGTTTTTCATACTTCATATCCTGTTTATTAAAAAAAAAACCATTTTAATTTAAGGTGGGCTGTATATAGGCATATACGGCCCACACGGAATATACAATAAGGTAAGTGAGGCCACTTACCTTATTGTATATTCAGGATGTATACCGTGTAATATTGAGCAGTTGGTTTATAATATACATATTATGATATTGACATTGAATAGGACAGGACATGACAATAGGAACCAGAAATAGGTATAGTTGGTCAAACCAATTTGTCAGTAAATAAAAACAAAAAACTATATTCATTCTTTTCTTTTGGGTGCTAGTACTAGTGTAAGTCAAAGATAGTATGATGATTCTCCCTGTCTATGTTTGAAATGAGACAGTCCTTTGACAAACTATGTATAGTAAAAAATAGTTGTGAATATCTTGTACATTTTTATTGCAATATTAGTCAAGATAATGAAATATACAATGAAATAACACTTGCACTGCGTGGGCTATCAAAATCGCTGCAGACTGTTCTTGGTCTAACTCTACAGTCCTACAGTGTGACTACCACCAGTTTGGCACTGACATAAACGTTATTGAGAACGTAACTTACTTTCTATGCATCTCGCTCGTACTCGCATATTATTGTGAGCGAGATGTCTAGAAAGTAAATTACGTAGACGTTAGCGTAGGCATATAAAGATGGTCAAGCAAATCTTGTCACTAAAAAAAGGCGCGATATTCAAATTTTCTATGGAACGATATCCCTTCGCGCCTACATTTTTCAAATTTGCCGCCTCTTTCTACTGACAAGATCTGATTGACCAGCTGTAGGTATTTTTACTTAATAAGATATTTTAATTTCACGTAATGTCCGCATCTAATTTATATATGTGCACGGTAAACAAACAAATGAATGATAAGAAAAGACAGACAGTGTTACTGAGCGGGAGGTGGGGCGAGGGGCGAGGTATAGGTAGGCTATGATAGGCTCTCGAGCGCCGCGCCGGCGACTGACGGACCAGCGCGGCGTATGCATGAATTTCGCGCCTTTTTAACTAGATTTTACGATTACAATGCAAGCTACACACAGAAATTTCTTACTTTCCATAATATGGCTGCGTATATTATTTTATAGTAATAGACTTATTTTTACAGACTCTAATTCAATATTAGATCTTATAGGACAAAAAACGCATATTAATTCTAAAGCATATATCTTATTCTTCTAGCTTTTTAGCTTGCCTATTAACTTATAAATTTAGATATGTTGTTGTGGATTTATTAAACTTTAATTCAATATCGACAAAATAATAAGCTAATTGTAGTTTGACAAAGAAGCACGTTAAAAAAATTTCTAATAATTTTACATTATAAAGCGTCACACATATTATAAACAATGGAACTTAAACATTGCACTTTAATTCAATATTAAAAAATCATTACTAAAAATATATAAATACCTAATTTATATCTAACGCTCGTTCTAACTTTTCATCATATATAGCATATATGCTTAAAAATATGTCCTATATCAGATAAGTATCACTTTTTCAACTTTAGAATTATCAAAACTTTTAGTGCAAAAATCCGGTCCCACTATTGAGCTAATGTGCCTTGCATGTTAATAGTCGCCATGATGTTTCTTTTGTGCAAACGAGCCGACCGCTTCAACTTTATTCTATTCGCTACATGGACTAGCGGTTTCAAATAACCGTTTAAAATGCTTCAAAATGAAAGAAAAAACATTTCCATTTCTAGACAATTTTCAATGCAGTTGCGACCTAAAATATAGTCAAACTACAAGTAGGTACCTACAAGACGCTTAGAATGCCTTAACCTTTCGTATGCCTTGTCCCGTATAGATACCACACAATTTGGACTGTACGTAATGATGGTAATAATTGCTATATTTGGCTATCGTATGGCATTCTTGGTTTCTACTTATCTTTAACAGTTTCTGTATTACAAACCTTTTTTTTAAATGAAGGTTGTTTCGTTGTGTACTTGTGAATGTTTTCAATGAAACACTAATGTTTACAGTGAAAAGGGTGTAATAATTATAGTCTGCCATGAAACATCATTAATACACATTAAAACGGTTTAATAAATAAGTGACATTAATGATGGTAATATTATATACAATTTCAAGGTTATTAATTCAGTAGCCAATTTTTGACAAAGGCATACGAAGGGTTAATCTGTTTGGTAGGTAGGTAGTCATAGTTTTGGGTTCGAATCCCGGTGGTGACTTACAGTTGCCTCCAGAAACTCGCGAACTAAATTGACATGACTTAGACAAATAAAATGATACCAGGAATAGCAAAGAAAAAATAGTCACGGGTATATGTCGATAAAATGATATCGATAAGTAGGTAAGTTATTGCACTTACTACCCAAGTCATAATTATAAAGCGGTCACAACCGATTTCGATTTATATGAATGTGAAGAGAAAAGTGGTTGATTCGATTGTAAGGTAGTGATGTGACGTTACCGATCAAATCAGGAGGTGCGGATGCGAAACGGACATATTTCTATATAAAATATTTACAATATTTTTAACCCATATCCCTGTCTCTATTACTTACTATAAAATTGCACAATTTTCGAAATACCAAGTAACATTTGTAAAATAACTTAAATTACTTAAAGATACATTTTAACTGACCGCGCAATAGTAGCCCCTAGCGATGTATTTTCGCGATATTCTCTAATTCAGACTTTTTTGAAAATATCGATATGAACAGCACTGGCCAAACTGTGGTATCATTTGTGCACATTGACCTGTCAATTTAGTTCGTGAGATTCTGGAGGCAACCTTAGTACTGCTTGCTTCTTAAGAGACCCGTTATATTTTTTTGTGTGATTTATTACACGTATCACGTATCTATATCACGGCCAATGATTGAAATACGATAATATATTTTTACCTAAGTTGTGTATAATATTCTCGGATACTAAGCTTCAAGCCTCAAGGTCATTACGCTTTGAAGATTATAATTTGCTTCCAACATAACTTTAAGGTACAATATCCTCATGTAACAATTAACAAGATTGGTAACCGCTCATTTATGTGCCGTTGTCTTTTAATAACAAAGTGTTAAAGCTATATTGTCCTTCAAGTTTTTTGTAAAATAAACCTTTTTACATGCGTCTTAAGTTACAAAGCTAAGCAATAGGTTAAAGTGGTCAGCGAGGTTGCGAAAGATATACTTTGATTTGCCGCGGGCAAAGTTTTTGTAGGTACGCAAGAAACGTGATGATGGTCAAATGATGCAAAAAATTGGGCCGATCCGATTTTATATTAAAAAGAGGGTTCCGTTACACGTTACACGATCGCTAAATTGTTTGTTATGGTTTGTAAGTCCAAAAAAAATTTTTTTTTTAGTATGTCCTTAACTTTTCGATGTTAAGATGCAGATTAGGTTATGATGTAGGCAAATAAATAGTGCATAGGTATTCAAAAGTTAATAAAAATAGGGTAGTTCACCCTATTTTACTAAAGTAGAAGAGGAAAACAAATTGTGTTGTGCAATAAATGGTCGTTTATAACGACTTCCCTAACGACCTCTAAAAATAACGGAACGCTGGCTATATTTTTTGTTTGTTTTCGCATAACTTTTGAACAAATTTAACAAGAGCAATGAATCTTCTTATATAGTAGGGCGAGGCCTTAATGTCTGTTTATGAGTTCTATTATATTTTTGGTTTAGTGTTTGAAGGTTTAATCGTAGTGAAATCAATATGCGTGTGTGTGAAATAATAAATTAATATTATTATTTCATACACACGCCCCCAATATGTAACCCCTTCAGATAATCTAGATATTAATACGTTTTAGAGATATTCAGCCGTATTCGAACAATGAGATACATCAAATAATATTGAAACGATATGGATTATATATGTCAGTTTGTCAGTGTCAAACAAGTGTCAAAAGTGTCAAAAGTACCTATTTGTTTGAAGAAACGTCAATTTTGACATTTGTTTCACACTGACATATCTAATCCATATCGTTTCAATATCTAGTATTTGACGTATCTCATTGTTCGAATACGGCTGATTAACACCTATATGATATCTTACAAAAATCGACTTAAACAGAGTAAAGTTAGTGTTGTAGGTTCCTAAAAGACGACGACATATAACAGATAAATACTTAATAAAAACATCCAGAACTCGGGAATAAAACTGGGAACCTATCACATAAATAACGTCGTTTTGTCAATAAGTCTTTGTCAAACAGATTTTTTTAAACCAGGTTATGATTTTAAGTACGTGTGTATTTAGGTAATTAGAAACACTAATTAAATTGATTAAAGCTAAGTCGAAAAAAGTTCTGTATTCAGTTACTTATCTTAATACAGTGTAAGCAATGATTAAAACAGCCTACCTACTATATAGAGGTAGGTAAGCTACCTATTTTCATAAACTTATCTACTGCACAACGGATGCTACTATGACTAAACCATTGTCTTTAGAAAGCATACAATGACAATGTGTTTCATTATTCACTACAAACTTTATAACCGCAATAAAACGTTTATAAATTATGAGTTTCATAATTTACTATAAGTTTTACAACTTGTAGTAAATTTCAGACATTATTGTTACACGAACGCTTTAAAGACAAATAGAAAAGGCACAAGCTACAAACATTATTTGTTACTAGAAGCTAAAGCTGGTGGTAAATTAAATAGAAAAATATTGCACTACACAATATAAAACAATTAAACCTTCAGGATCCTTGTGAAATTTACCTTGCAGTCATATGCATTATAAACAGGTCGATTTAATGCATTATAGTTTTTCTATTTTAATAGGCGTTAATTATGCATAAATTAATACATATAAGTAAGTATGCATTGCAGTAGGTATATCATAGTTCTGAATACCGCCGCTGGCGGCCGCAGGCGAATATTTCTATGTAATGTTGAGGCTTCCCTACTGTTTTTTTCATTTTCAGGATATTAAGTTATTTTATATGATATCTAACAACTTATAATTTTTACTGGTAAAACCCACGTCTGAATACCCCTTTCCCCCTTGGCAAACAGGCCCTTTTAACTAAGAATTTTTTCCTTCTTTATTTTTGTCTACCGTTTGATTTGCTGTAGGTAAACTTGAGTACTACCAGTGTAAAATTGAGATGCAATCACAGTATCGTAACTATATCGCTTACACTTAAATGCCAATCCTAATTACCGTAGTATAGAACAATGCCTTATGCGCTTAGGGCCTGGGTGTTAATGTGCTGTGACCAGAGCGACCTAAATGTTTATGGCGTGAAGATAAACTGGTCACATAAAGGTTGTACGACAGTAATTTCCTTTTATACCACTATTCTGCCTTTTAGTGATGAGTAAATTAAAATAAAGAGAGCATTAAATATTTAATTGTTTATAGGTACCTAATCAAAGAACCCAACTCCTAATTTGGGAAGAGTTTAATTTAGTTGTAGTGTGGGTATCACGCTTTACTTTCTTTTTTAGGGTCATCTGTAAATTAAACAACTCTTTACTCATTAAATTTATAGTTAGAATTTGTTACAGAAATTGCATCAAGCCGCTTATATGACAACCAATATTGTTAGACATCCACCTTTTTGTCATCAACATTAAAATTCCCTAAAATAACCAACATGTTAAGGTACATATATACTTTAGTAGGTCTTCGTGTTAAGTAAAGAATTCAGCATACAAATAATAAATACTTATACATTTAAACATACTAAAGTAATATCAAAAAGCAGGTCATAGATAACATTACAAAACAAAACAAAGCCATGTCAGCCGAGCCGTGTGTTTACAAGCCGGGACCCAAACCTGCAATCTGCCAAGTCAAGGACATTGAATCGTTGCCAATATTATCAGAGTCAACGAACTCAAATAGCGAAGAAGACAAAAAACTTACATTTACCAGTCAAATTAATCCTCGAATTGTTAACCACATTCACTACGTTAATATGACTTTTATACGACTTCAATGTACAGAATTTCACAACACTTGTCACGTACGAGTTGCAAGTTGGGTTCGAATCGCGAACGTGCCCAGAGCGGAACAGTTGAAAGACGACTGATCTTCTAAAGGTAGTGAGTACGGCAACTTTGCATTACTTACGCATGCGCGAACCTTTAAGGAGTTAGAGTTATAAACCCTATACCTATACTAAAATTGAAATCTGGTATCATCCGTAACCTTTAACATAAATTTGACAGGACACTAGGCATCCATTCAGGCTAATATTTAAATATATACTCACCTGCTTTTATAATGTCTCCATATAAATTTTACTACAGCAATAATCACCTAGCTGCAGACATCATATTGGTCCGTTAACTAGTTAACGATTATAGGATAAAGCACGTTAATTGGATTTAAGTACTGTAACGTAATGGAAACACGAAAGCATTAGTTATAGTCCTCTCATGGATATGCTAAATTTCTCCGGTAGAATTTCATAATATGGAACCAATATCACAAAATCATTATTGACTACAACAATTAATGACTTTGTAGATAAATAAGGCACTTAGACGAAAGGTCAATCAAAAAAAATAGCCTGCCTGCTTAAAAAATTCTGCTAATTAACATTTCTGCTAAAATCTAATTTTATATTAATTAATGATGATATATTTTTTATTGAATTTAAGGTAGATGTAGATGTAGTGTAGGGACGCCCGGCCGGAAGCAGGCGGGCTATCGATCGCTTGTCGCGTTCATTTAGCCCGGTTCCCTGGAGTTGGAGCTGCAGGTTACTGTCCCGGCGGCATTCCCACACTATTCTCCTCAAATCTTCTTGTTTTCCTGCAGAACAGAAGGACATCTTTGAGTTCGACGTCCTTTAGTTCGTTTTCTTCTAGTGTGTCTCTACCGAATGTATTATATCGCGGTGCCGCGTATATAGTACATTCTGCTAGTAGGTGTAAGCTGGTCTCCTCCTTACCACAATGTGGACAGGAGGCGTCTCTACTAATTTCCATTATCTTAAGGTGTCTGTTAAGAGTATTGTGACCTGTAATGATACCTGTCAGTAGTCTCAGACTGCTCTTACCTAGTTTCAAAAGATACCTGGTTCTCCTGTGGTCTATACCTTTGATCATCATCTTCGACTGTCTGCATCTAGTCTCTTCTTCCCATTCTCTCTGTGCTTCCATCTCTTTTACCTTCTCTATGACTCCCTTCGTGACATCAGCTGACATAGGCAGAGCCGGTTCCGGACCTATGTATTCCGTCTGCGCCCCTATCCTCGCCAGCTCGTCTGCTTTCTCGTTTCCCGTTACTCCCTGGTGTCCTGGTACCCATGCCACCGTGACACTTCTTTGCTTGCCTATCAAGTTGAGCTCCTCTCGGCATTCTCTCACGAGCGAGGAGGTAACTGATATTTTCTTTAGTGCCTTTAGTGCTGCCTGGCTGTCTGTGTATATTACAACAGCTCCCTCTTGTTTTACGCTCTTTTTGATTATGCTTGCGCAGCGTGTTATAGCACATACCTCGGCTTGGAACACGCTTGCATATCTACCTAGTGGTACTGATACTTTCTCTCCCAGTTTGGGGATCACTATGCCCGCTCCTGCTAGTTTCGTCGAGCTTCTTCTTGAGCCATCCGTAAAGCAGATGGTCGTCGGGTGTCCGACTTCCACCTTCCAGTTGTCTCTTTCTCCTATGTGTATTCTATATTTCTTGTCAAAAATCTCTTGCCTCTTTATAAGGTCATTATTAGCCATCAACATTTCAAGTTTTGATAGTGCCTCTCTTTGTATTAGCGCGTGTCTCTTGTCCACGCAGCTTCCTCTCCATTCCTTGCATGCTTTCATTCTATACCACTGTTCCGTGGCTCTTTTCTCCACCTCAATCCAGAGTGGCTTCAAGCCTAGCATTACCTCCATTGCGTGTGTCGGGGTTGTTCTCATAGCCCCCGTCATCATGAGGCACGCTAATCTCTGGACTTTGGTTAGTTCTCTTTGGTTTTCTTTAATATGTGCTCTATGCCACCATGTCACTGCTCCATATAGCACCCTGGGTAGTATTATCGCCTTGTAGATCCAGTGGATCATTCCTGGCTTCAGTCCCCAGTTCTTTCCTACTGCCCTTTTGCATTGGAAAAGTGTTCTTATAGCTTTAGCTGTCTGCTCCTTGATGTGAGTTTTGTACCTGAGTTTACTGTCTAAAGTAACGCCCAGATATTTTAACTCCTCCACCATGTCGAGTTCTATTCCTTGTATCTTAATGGGTGTCATCTCCTTTATTCTTCTATTAGTGAATATCACTAGTTTCGTTTTCGATGGGTTGAGATCCAACCCTCTCTCTCTACACCACCTCAGTACCTGTCTGAGACCTCTTATCATTATATCTCTTATCACGGTGAGAACCATTCCTCTCACTAGCAGCACTCCATCATCAGAGTAAGCCTGCATGTACATGCCTCCTCTGTTGAGCTCTTTTACCATTGAGTCCAGAAGTAGGCACCACATCAGGGGGGACAGGCATCCCCCTTGTGGGAACCCTCTTCTTGGACTAATCGTCTCTGTTACTCCTCCCAGCTCCGCCGTAATGGATCTACCTTTTAGCATTCTCCCTATCCATTGCGCTATTGTCGGTCGGATGCCCTCTCTCTTCAGACTTTCTTCTACGGCCTCGAAGGTTGCTTTGTCAAAAGCCCCCTCAACGTCGAAGAAGCAGCCTAGTGCGTACTGTTTCGTTTCTAGTGCCCTTTCCACCCTTAAAGTTAGGTTGTGTAGGGCTGTCTCCGTTGACTTTCCTGCCATGTAAGCATGTTGATTCCCATGTAACGGGTCTCCACTGCTTTCCAGATTTTCTCTTATATGTTTGTCTATCACTTTCTCTAAAGTCTTTAGTACGAACGACGACAAACTTATGCTTCTGAATGACTTCGCTTCTTGGTATGATTTCTTACCCGGTTTCGGCAGGAAAACCGCCCTCACCTCTCTCCACACCCTTGGAATGTATTTTAGTGCAATGCTTGCCCTGTATAATTCCACTAAGTCCTCTTTTATGTATCTATATCCTTTCTGCAGTAGTGCCGGCATGACTCCGTCAGGGCCCGCAGCCTTGAAGGGCGCAAAGGAGCAGATCGCCCATTCTACCCTCTCCTCCTCCACCACCTCCAATGCCGCTGCCCAGTCTGACTCCTCCTGACCTTCCTGCTCCTCCATTTCTGTCATCTCTTTGCAGTCCGGAAAGTGTGATTTCAGCATGACGCTTAATATCTCCTCTGGTTCCGTAACTAAGTCTCCATTTACTCTCAGACTACCCAGTTGGCACGATCGATCCCCTGCCAGCAGTTTCACTACTCGTGCGGGGGCACGAGTAGTGAAACTGCTGGTAGGAGATTTAAACAGCTATTCAGAGGGGTCTGAATAGCTGTTTAAATCTCCCGTGAACCTCCTCCAGCCCTCTAGTCTAGCTTTCTCTCTTAGTCTGGTGTACTTATTCCTGACCTCTCTGTACGCGTCCCAGCTCTGAGAGTCGTCCCTCTTTGTCGCCACTCTCATTGCCCTTCGCACTTTCTTCCTTACCTTTTGTAGTTCTCTGTTCCACCATGGCTGCCCTTTGCCTGTTTGTAGCAGCTTCTCCGGGCAGGCCTTGTAGTATGCTCCTAATATGATCTCTTTCAGTCTGCGAACCCCATTTTCTAGGTCATTCACATTCTCATACCTGACTCCCGAGACAGCCAATTCCCTTAGCTCCTCTTCGTACTTCGTCCAGTCGGTTTTACGTGGATTTCTTACCTTCATCTTCTCTACGCGACTATCGATGCTGTAGAGTAATCTGCGGTGGTCAGACATGCTGTCCTCCACATCCACCCTCCAGCCCTTTACCTTGTCGCTCACCTCTTTCGTTGCCATGGTAATGTCAAGCACTTCTTTCCTGGCCCTCGTTACAAACGTTGGTGTATTATTTATTTATTTTATTTATTTAAACTTTATTGCACAGTAAAAATTGTACAAAAGGCGAACTTAATGCCAGAAGGCATTCTCTACCAGTTAACCTTTGGGCCAAACAGAGAACAAGTAGTAATAGGTGCAAGAAAAATTAAAAGTACGAAAAATTAACTATTAAGTATACATTTATATGTTGAACAACATACAATTTCAAATATATATATTGCTATAATATACTTACTTATACATACATAATATACTAACATACATATGGGTACATATAATATAATATAATATTATATATATATATATATATATATACCTGCTTGTATTACCTATGTTCATAATTTCTAGGTCATTGCTAATTATGAATTCTATCAATGATTCGCCCCTTTCATTGGTGTCGGTGCTACCCCACACCTCGTGGTGTGCGTTAGCATCGCAACCAACAATCAGTGGAATCCCCTTACCTCTGTACCACAGTACCATTTCTTCTAGCTCCTTCGTGGGTGCCACTCCATCGCCCGGCAGATAGCAGGACGCTAGCGCCACCTTGTATCTCTTGCCATCTTCTTTCATGAAGTAGGTCTCCACCACAACAAGGTCTCTGTAACATAAGGTCATGACACAACCCATGTTTCTTATTTTGTTGCTCACATAAATGCATGCTCTAGGAGGCAGCTCACCATTCCCTTCGTAGTAGAGAGCTCCCCCCAGATGTCCCAGGCCTGCCACCCGATTTTTCCATGCATAAGGTTCTTGCAGCAGTGCTATGTCAACTTCGGCCCTCCCAACATATTGTCCCAGCTCGGACATCGCATCCTTACAATGTTGGAGGTTTACTTGGCATATGTTCGTGTGTGTGTTGGTGTGTGTGTGTTTGTGTAGTGTTCCCTGTGTGTCTCCCTTTCTTTTCATCTCGTGTGTAGTGTTGTTGTCCCCGAGCTGCTACTCGGAGAGTTCACTGCCGGCGACATCCATACTCCCCTCTCCTCCCGTATGGACATCGACGGGTTCAGCACTCTCCTGCTTCAGCTCGGGTGCTTCTACTGGTCCCTCTTGTTTGGATTCTGAGGGTTGTGGATTTGGATTCGCCCTCAGAATCCGGACTCGTACGCTGGTGGCCGAGAAGTCCAGAATCTTGGTCTTCTCTTGCCCCCAGCTCTCCTCGACTCCGTCTGGAACCTTATAGGTCAGTCGGGTTCCTAGCTCTAGAGCCTCCCTACCAGAATTTAAGGTAGGTACCTACACGGTACAGTATTACACGTTTACGTTTTGTATTGTAAGAAAATAAATGTTGTAAGTCCTTAGTTTCCTGCTACCGCAAGGTTGTCTGGAAGAGATCGCTTCTTAGCGATAAGACCGCCTGTTGTTACCTAGCTTTTAAAGTATATTTAATTTTCTGTGTATTTTTAACTGCATGGTGCACAATAAAGAATATTTATCTTATCTTTTAAAGGATTTTGGCTTATAGATGTTTATAATGCAGAGGTAACAATTATTTTAATTTCCAATTGAGGGAGAATTTAAATCTACTCGATGCAGAGGTGTAGGGTTAGAGCCGATATAGCTTTATTTGACGTTCATAAGCGCATTGTAATATGCCTACTTGAATAAACTATATTTTATCTTTATCTTATCTTTATTTGCAATATCATGCTACAAGTAACATTGCCTAAAATCCAAGCCAAACAGACCAAATGTACTGCAAACATTATTCAGACACCTCTCAGACTCTCAGCCTTCAGACAAGTAAACAAGGTACTTGCTACCACTGAATGGCACCGACGCTTGAAATGTACAAAGAAGGGCATTCATTGCGAATATTGGGGTTGTAAAACTTACTTAAATGCAGTTTTCTGCTCATGACAAGTGTCAATATTATCGGCACGAAACATGATAATGGCGATGATATACTGCATATACAGAAAAAACTAACTGAAAAATATCTTTATTACTCTTTATTTTTCTCGCCTCCTGCCTCTCTTTGTTAAGTAAATCTAGTCCGTTTTCTGCATTATAAAAATTATACTCGTATGCACTTTTGTCCATTAATATACCGGGTGTGGCCTGTAACACGAGCAAATAATTAAAACATAGATTGTACTCCTCAAACGGAGACACTTTTGTTCAACAACTTTTAAAAATTATTAAGTTTTTGTAGTCCCTATTTTTCATACAAAATAAATATTATCTACAATGGACGCCATCGCCACGCCATATCATTGTGATTGACGTTGCTTGTCACGCCTGAAACATAGTAACAAAATTCGCAGTACATTGCGCCTTAGCTTAACTTTAAAGTGCAATAAAAATCAAACCACAAGTTATTTTTAAAAGTCGCTGAACAAATGTTGGTCACTATGAGGAGTACAGCCTACAGTTTAATTTTTTGCTCATATTACAGGCCACACCCGGTATGATGCGTCAATATTAATGTCCAATACTCATTTACTGATATAAAAAAGCTAATAATATAGAGGACCTTTGTAACATTTGCCACAAAAGAACTAATTTAGTTGGCTGCGTAATGAATGGCAGCCTTATCCAGGCTCATTTTATTCGTTATTTGCCCAACGATTCTTTTGAGTCCTGAATGGCGGTCTTTATCGCCCGTTATTTAATGCTTCGCCGCTCTCCAAAGAGTCGCGAACTCCCGTAGGAAGCCATTTCAGTTGCGAAAAGTAGAGTTAAAAGTAGCTAATACAGCACTCCCATTCGTACTCGTTGAGTAATTTATAAAGAAATGCCACGGATAGTTGAGAGAGCGAGTCGTGAGATCTGGAATAGTTATTTGTTTTACAAGGGGGCAAAGTTGTTGTTTAGCCGCTCGTGCTAATATTGATACCCGAGCAAGCGAAAGATTCCAAAATTGAACCACGAGCGTAGCAAGTGGTTCGAAAAATGGAATCTTGAGCGATGCGAGGGTTTCAAAGCACGAGGGTTAAACAAAATTTGCCCCCGAGTGAAACACAAATTTTTTCACCACACCAGCAAACCGAAGCAAATATTAAATGTAGAATATCAAACAAAATCAAATCCAAATGAATGTTATTAAATATTTGTCATCCAAAATCGTCATTTAAAAGTCAATTCTACTAGCAAACATAAGAAAACAACTCAAAATTTGCATTTGATTACTTTGCCTCACATGTGAATAAAATGCAACTTTGCTATCAGTTATTGAAGTGCAAAGTAAGCCTTTCCGAGCTGGTGTGGTGAAAAGAATATTATTTTGGTACCGACCGGTAGACTTTGTAAAAAATGAGTTATTCGGTAAAAAAACTTCTTTCCATTAAAAGAGAGATTTTGTATTTCGTAATCCGCATTCAATTGAATGATTATTTTTGATAACACCGGTCTTACTAAACTCAATTATATTTTTTGTATTAGAAAAAAACACCTGTTCCATAAATGTGAATAAATGGATACTTTCTAAAAAGCCCTTTGTCATGTTACAGGAAAAATCATCAGAATGATAAAAACAGTGTGGTCAAGCGTGAATAAAATAAAACTCAGTGTTCTGTAACCGTCATTGACGATCAATATTTATGTATCCCTTATCGCTTTTGTTACTTTGAGTTGGACATTTTTGAAAGTTTGACATTTAGTGTCACCGATTTTTAACTGGAAAGGTGGAAATTGCAGATGAAAGAAATTTGATGTTATGAAAATTAAAAAAAAGGTAGGTACAACAAACACATAAATCCTTATACTCGTAGCTATTAGTAGTATGAGTTGAGGGCTAAGCCAAACAAATAGGTCATTGTTTTAAGTAGCCATACCACGAGTTGACACTAGACGTTTAGGTACGTTAGCTACTGAGTAAACTCGATCGCAGGCCATTTCTCTCGCTCTGATGGATTTGTGCGATAGAGAGAGATTGCGATCGAGTTCACGCAGTCGCTAACGTACTTAAATGACAAATGCCAACTCGTGGTAGCCGAGTCTTATAATGACTAAACTTAGGGCTAAAAGCGCTAAACCGTCGGTTTGTAATTATACTAATTATAATTAAATAAGATTGCTCGTATGATAAACTTGAGGTCTCTGTTTCAGTTTAGGCAAAATGCTTCCTGTCCCCCTCCACCTCCTCCTCAGCAGATCCTCTGCAGGTCATATTTCTCAATCGATTCTGTTGAATTAATGAATCATTAATAATTTTTGTGCGCAGGTTCGATAATTAATGGCTTTTGAATCGATTATATTTTGTATTTTTATTTTTTAATTGCAGAGCTTTCTATCACGCGTATTCGGGAAACGAGATAATCACAAGATCAACTAGATTTACATTAGATATCGACTAGATGTGACTTGGATATCTAAGTCATAACTTGTCGAAATCGTTCAAGAGGGCCTCCAGAATCGCGATAAAGTCAAATTTGACATATCTATGTATCTTACAAATATCTTTAAATTATCCATATCGTAACTTGTTGAGGTCTAGTAGAGATCTAATACATTTTCAAAATCGAGCCGTATGGCTCGCAAGGTCTACAGCTTACAGAACCACATGGGGGACTCTAAAAATTTTACCATAAAAACTTGTAAGCACTCGTTAGAAACGGGGCGGACAAAAACTGACTAGTTGGAGTTACTGACCGCGAAATCACGTTATCGAATGTAAACTGACAAAAAATTTATCTAACGCATTATACTGTCACAGTATGTGGTTTCCACTGACTTATGGGCTAGTTACGCTAAGTTACATCAAATGTGTTTTCAAATAATTATAATAACCGTACCCTTGACCATAGGTTGTATTGATACATCGCTTAAGTCGTACTGATGTCCACATTTCTTTGCCCATTTTAAGATTGAGGGTGATAGTAAGTAATTAAGTAAATACATACCTATATGGAGCTGTGATAAATTTTAATATTTTAAACTTAATCCAATTATTGAAAATAAATGAAAAGAGTTTTAAGTAAACGAAGCGAAAGTGGTGTGTGGTGTGTTGCGGCGCGATTCGGAAATGAATTAGAAGAAAGACGATTCACTAGATAAATGAAATAGTGAAGATATGTGACGTTCCACGGCAAAAGGTACCTTATGGCGGCTGGCGCTTACGTCGCATAGCGCCGCAGTAATATTGGAACGGCGTTAATAATAGCGTAAGCTTCAACCGCCATATTGTACCTTTACCCGTGGGACGTCACATATATCTTTGCCATTTCATTTATCTAGTGAATCACTAATTCATTTCCCGAATCGCGCCGTCTCCGTAATCCCCATTACCTTTTAAAACATTTGAATCTACACGTTCGTGTTACATTAATTACATTATGTAACTCGTTAGTTGGTCTGCAAGCACTTCAGAATTAAATGGTCCAATAAATACAACATGGCCTAAACAAACACTTCAATGTAAGTCTTAGTTTTATTGTACCATTCTCCAATCCTGATAAACATCGGTCGATATCCACTGACAATCCAATTGCTCTAAACAACTCGTAGACTATGGAACTACGTTTGTATATCGTTTATAATTGAGAGAGAGATTTACGATGCATCCCGCTATCTAGTATCAGTTTGTGTTCGTAATGCCTTGTTGATAGAGGAAATGCATGTAATTGATCGGTATATTTATGTTAGAACAGGCACATCGTATATAAAGTTGTCTGATGAAGCACCTAGATAAGTAAGTAAGTTGGCAAGTTGGTACTTACCGATAAAATAAGTAACTACCTATTAGGTAAGTGCATATTACTTTACAGATATAATTTATATTATGAATCCTGTTGACCAAATATTATTGGTAATTTTTAGGTAGCTACTAAAAAGTTGGTCAAAAGAATGGATTGACAGGAAAATATATAAGTACAATACATAAACTATTGTATTAATATTTGTCGTTAAATGTTCCATGCTCGATGGTTCGCGCTACATACCTACATACAAAAATTAACTCGCTAAGCTTACTCTTGTTCATCATGTACTTAGTTCGAATAAGTATGAATTTTGCAGCCTTATTAGAAACATCGACATGATATGATTAATTGACCAAATGTGATTGTTTCAAATAAGTAGCTAGGGGTATTTAAGATCTGTAAATTGTTTACTTGTTTCTGAGAAAACCTTGTTCTTTATACTCGAGATAATAATCAGTAAATTATTTATCAGGTATTAGTAAATAAAGCTAGGCGAAGCCTACTTTATTACTTTCATTGAACATCAACTACCTTTGTTTCTTATTTCCGAAGCGATGTTATCCGAACTATTCATTAATAACAAAACTATTATCAGCATTAAGACGTACAAACTGGGGCATATTTCCCCATCCTATCAATCAATCAAATGTCAAGCTGGTCGTGTATTGATAAAAAAACATAATTTTAAATAACAATGACAGTAATTGCCTTTTATTGTGTTAATGATAAGGCTTAATAAAATGAATGATCATGTTATGAGACGCATGTTGAATCTGCATACGACAATGTTGCCAGGACTATGTTTTTTTTTTAAAGAATACACGTATATGCACTTTAATTTGTGTGCAATATAATAATATAATCATGTCGTCATTGTTTTCTTACAGTTTATTCGACAAGCGCAAAGGGAAAAAGCATAGGTAGATATTTATAGAACTCTACTATTATTAATTTTAGGTTTCATATCTCAGGTCATTGTCAATAAGTAAAAACTTATTGTTTTATTCATGTCATCAAAAAACCAATAGGTATACTTAAATAGTTAGCGAAAATCCACAAATAACGGTCCTTTATTTTACTTTTTAACACATTGCTTTACTTGATGCCACTTAATGCTAAATTTTAAAAAACAGGATCACACTTAATACAGATGATGGTAAAAGACGATGTAAACATAATTACCTACGAGCCCCGATGCAAATTATTTCGTCTAGTTCGACGCAACAATTTTTGTTTATTTTAATAAATTTTACACATGAACATAAAATGACCCAGTAATGGGAACCATAATAGCAATGTTCAATGTAGTTTATTTTGATCGTATAATAAAATTGCATGAGACTTTTATTGCTGAAAAAAAGGACTTTTCAAAAACGTTGTCCAAATCATATTGTCCTCTCCTACAGCATTGCTGCATGCATGGGCTCGAAACAAAATTATCAGTACATTGGCGGAGCCCTATTGTTTTCCCTAGTAATAGCCCTTTTCACATATGTTGTAATCGTACCCGTCAATAAAAAAATAAAAAATCATTATTTTTTTTCTTTCAGTACAAACGGTATTTCTTGTATTTGGATTTAGTTATTGCAGAGTATTACCATATAAAATTAAATTACATTAGTGTAAGCATTAAATATTAGTAATTTTTAAACAAAATCATTATTTTTGAACAAACGCGAGAACCTCAAAAAATGGTCTCACTAGACGAAAACATGTGCATCGGGGCTCGTAATGTGTACAAAATAACGAACAAAAAGGACCTTCGTGATTAGTTTTGCTTTATCGTTGTAGCTCTTACGATATTGATAATATAAGTATTCTAAAATAAATAAACAAGAAGTAAAGAATAGTCGAAATGAGGCAACACTGTCACCTCAAGTGTGACCCGCATGGGGTGCGAGGGGCATTTACCATTGTCATCGACTATTAGCCCCGCAATCATTCTAAATGATACCGTCTTTACGGGGAGTGATCTCGTGTTTTATGGGAAAAACGTGTTCTTTTGTTTCTATTTATAAACAGGTGTTAGTTGAGAATAAAAAGTAGAATGTCAATTTATTTTCTATTCGTAAATTAAGCTTAGAATAAATTTAAAGGTGGAAAAATTACTGTCTTGGGTGAGACTTGAACTCACGGCCTTTGGATCGATACTTACACCAGCGCACTGCCATCTAAGCCACCAAGACCTCATCCATAGCCAGAAAATCTTTCCACCATACCACCACCACCATCATTCGTAAATTGTTGAATGTATGTTCGATAGGTAATAAATATCTTGTGTATTTTATATTACTTAAACATTACCTACATCTCAATATTATTAGTATTATAAATGAAGGGTATTATTATCATACAACAAATGCATTCGGTTTCGAATTTTAAATTCATAACGAATGTTCGTAGTGCGCACGCGCCGCCCGGGACTTCAAACAAACCGGCATCGGAGCATAGAGTAACTGCAATGTAGACTCCAATAAAATATTTGGGGTGATTACTATAGTTCGTTTTTTTTTTAAATTAGAAATAAGGTAAACAATTTTGATGTGTCTTTTAATTGAAAAACACAATTTAAAAATATGTTACAGCAAATAGGTACCTATGTAACAATTATGACTGTAATACGATCATTTATATTCTTTTGCTTTCATAAGTATGTATATAGTAATAGTAACTGATTTTTAAATAGCGTTTTTCAATTAAAAGACTTGTCAAGATCGCTTAACTTCTTTCAAGTTCTTAATGCTGAAAAAAAAACGAACTATAGTTAGATAACTATTTTAAAAATGGCATCCTCTAGTCTATATTCCAGTGTTTTTAGTTTTTTTTATGTGGCGTCGTGTGGTATCCTATATGAGAGCCAAAATATGTTTGCAACCACCTGGTTGCAAACATTGCTGGTAAGTTATTATCTCCTACAACATTCGACTGGGTGATTGATGCAAACGCTGACCAAAAAGTTTATGATTGGAACAGTAACTACGGGATTATATAAAATGAGTGCCGGTGTGAGATTATTTTGGTGCTGTCGTGTCGCGTTAAAGTGACATTCCATTTCCAACTGCAGCTGCAATACTGTTCATTTTCTATGGAAATTGACAATGACAGCGACGCGTTTCCATAGTAAAATGAACAGTATTGCAGCTGCAGTTGGAAATGAGGACTAAGGAATTGAGAAACATATCGTCATACACTCAATCTACATTTTAATTAATACTATTGACATTATTATATTATAATTATGATTGTTTATGAAACCGCATCCTTTAAAGAAAATTCCTCCTAATTTTGTGAATTGCGCTGACCAATAGCATGTCTTTTCTGTTACAGTTAAATTTTGAAAGTGACCACACAGTAGTAACGTATAGCGGACGTCTAGCCTATCATATTTAAAAACGTGCATGTTTAAGGAAAATCGTGATTAAATAATTACTTACTTACTTATTTTCTAAGGTTATTTAAAGTAAGGAACGTGACGAAACTTATTTTACAGTATATTGGTCCTATTTTCCCGCACTAGTGCGTAAAATAGCACTTTTCGTGCATATCTCAAAAGTTTAAAGGGCCATATGTACTGTAAAACGTTATACGATACACGTGCGAATAGGTAATTTCCTCTTTTCCGCACTTGTATCGTAAATAACTATTTCGTCGTTTGCCTGGATGCGTTTAAATTAAACAGCAAAACATATACGGCTGTATAAGTAATATCGTAATAGATCAACAGAATAAACAAGTACCTACTTGATATTTGTTCATAATTATTTGATATAATTAAAATATAGAAAACAACTAAGTATTTTAATACCTAAAATACAAATTATATGCAGTTTAAAGACATATTCTATACAAGACTTCGTCCTCTTCGATACTTTCTAACAATTATTTTTTTATAGCAGCCTACCAACTTTTCCGGAGATTCTACCTTATAGCTATAGGTGTAGAAACAACGCCAACTCTGTGCATTTTCCTATAAACTAACAACAAATAAGGCATCCCCAACACGGAGAATTACCCCTGAACAATTACTGTCCCAAGACTTAACTCATTAATACATTAAACACACATTAAGACGTGGTTGTACACAAAGCTGCTATTTGCATTGTCAACCCGTCCCTTTATACAGTCAGCAGCAGAAGTTGCTAGGCGGGCGAGGTGTTCAAAATTACCTTGACACGCTCTTATTCTCTCAACAATAAAGCCGCGTCAAGATCATTGTGAACACCTGACCCGCTTAGCAACTTCTGCTGCTGACTGTACACAAGGCATAATTTGATCCGTTCGGGTTGCCTGTGTTTTGAGGGAATCAGAAAATGGTGGGGTAGGGGAGATTGGAATAATTGTTTGGGTTTGTATTGTGTTTTATTTTTGCGGTATTTATCGGTTTTTCTCTCCGGCAGCGGGTTTCAATTTTCCAGATACAGAAATTCGAGATACTTTAACAGTCTGCGAAGTAAAAGACGATATCGGTGAATATTATTTTACCTATAGGTACTTTTCCGATTTTATAAATCTATTCAATAGTACCCTCACCGTAAATTTTACTCGGCCTTAAACGATAGCGGATGCGTCACTCAAACTGCTCAAACGCAGTGCATCTCGCTTGCACCGACGTCAGTACGAAGGAGATGCATTGTGAGTTAGTTTTAAATTATAATTTAAAGTTTTGCTTGTTGAACCCACGGCAATATCACTAACTATTTTATACTAAATAAATTTATACCATATGAAATAAATTAACAAACATAATAAAACTTACAAAAACTATAGGTAAAAAATTTGCCCCAGATCGCCGTCAACGGGCAAGGTGCCCAGAAGGCTGGCCGTATTTCCCCGCTGTATAGCGATGCTAATACGCTGGGCGAAATAGTGGCCAGCCCTCTGGTCACCAGAAGCCTCTATTAAGCGCGCCGACAAGTCTTTGTACAGCCGACGCGCACTTGGCCCCATATGATGATTTAATATTTATTTGGGCACAAACGGTACATGTTTCTTTTAACTAATATCTATACATACTTCATATACGCGGATATGCGGGGTAACGATATACAACTGAAAATTAGTATATTCTATTGAGGAAACTTTAACTTTTTAAGATTTTGGTTGAAGTTTCCCCTGCAAATAGTTATAAGTAGTCTAAAGTTTCCGTGTGACTTTTTCCAAAATATTTGCCTTAGATTAAAATGTGTAAAAATTCAATATAAAAAAATACAATTGTGCGTTAGCCCCCCTTAAGACAGGAAATTTCTACATTGAATTCTTATGTTCCGAGATATCTCGATGGTTATAGATTTTTTATATCATTTTATACTTGATTACATTTAAAGATTATTTTAGTTGGCCCTACATCTAACAGTATAATTAATGACAAACAACCGCTTTATACTTAAATTAATGATACATTTTATTTATTAAATGCCCAGATAAAACAAATTAACTTGTTCGATTTCATGGAATACCTATTATATTTAAACGAATGTATTAAGTATCTTTAGTGAGCCTCTTATTACATGTTGTAAATTACAAAAATGCTGAAAAAAACAAAAGCGCGGCAATGGCAAATGCGACCACAGACAACACGACTTTTTTTGATCACGCCACCCACACAATAAAAAAAAACTCCAGTGACATAAATTGCCTTTAATAAGCATAAACTCTAGCCCAAAATTAGCAACACTTTTTTCCCAGATACGCTTCCTTTGATGTTTTCATAGAACACCTATCTTTAAAGCCAGCTGATATTTCAATTTGAACCGTATTTCCATGTACATTGAGTATAATTATGAACAAAATCATATTTGCCAAAGTGAAAATCTTTCCAAATATAAAGGAATAAATCGCAATACATTGCCATTGAAATTTAATTTTTAACTGTATCATCTTAAGGTGCATTTATAAAATCTTTGTGTCCATAGAAAAAGGCGGCAAACACTTTAGACGCGGGGCGGTGTGGCACAACTTATTGTCCGTGACAAATGTGCTTTGTGAGATACCTCTTGGGTTTAGAAATGTGGCAAATCCTATTATTTTATCGCAGCCAGTAGTTTATGATGATTTATGAGGGTAGTCAATTTAATGAGATTTTAATGTTGAATCGCTCAGCGATAATTAAAAGAATGCACATCGGACTTTTTGAATGTAAAATTTATTAAAAATGATGTATTCTAGTTTTTGCAGCATTTTTTCACATAATAACTTATTAACAGTCCGTGCGGAAAGAGACGAGTCGTGAAATGTATGGGATCCAATACATTCTACGACTCTTCACTTTCCGCACAGACTCTATAAAGGTTCATCATCATCATCATCATCTCAGCCATAAGACGTCCACTGCTGAACATAGGCCTCCCCCCATAAAGGTTAATGCCCAAATATTACTACCCATGTAATAGTAGAGTTAACAACAACCTAAATAATTTAAAAAAACCATCGCTATAAGTTTCATACGTTTCTTTACAAAATAAATTCAATCTTATTTGCATACTCTCACAGATTTTACAAATCAAGTAAATCAACGGGATCCTATCTTATCGCATAATAATCGATTGTCATAATGTAATGTTACGCATAAATCTCTTTTCGCATATTTTTTCTCCAGCTGAAACAGAAAGTATTTTCGAAAGTATTTTGCATAGGTTGTGTAGAATAGGGTAGGTTAGGTTAGGTTTGTGTTATAATTTTTCAGAAATTTTAATATTTCCAGCACAATAACAATTATGCCAAATGAGTTTTATGCGTAACATTACATTAGGACAATCAATTATTATGCGACCCAATATGGACCCTAAATCAACACGTAACTTCACACTATAAAGTGAAAGTTTCTTAACCGGGAACCGTCTAACATATTAAACATGAAAAAAAAAATCTTATAACAGAAACATGTCCATAGGAAATGTTAAACAAACGGACGGTGTGAAGACAAATCGTTGCTATGTCGGAATATATGTAACAATACAGTTCCTATGTTGTATGTTAATAGAAAGACGTACAGACAAATGTTAGGGCGCTTTATTTAAATAGGTCAGTCGAATCATATCTCCGCTTGCTAGTGGAGATAGATTTACAGCAGGTTTACCAAGACTGGCTGCCGTATTCTAACTTCAAGATATTCACAAGAGACGACACGTACTAGATCCATTCTAGATACGTTATAGTTTAGATATCAACTAGTTCTCTTTTGCAGCGCAATTCGGGCAACTAATGTCACTTTTACGTTAGATAGAGTAAGATATCTATTAGATGTGAATTGTATCTCTTAGTCATATCCTGTGGAAATCGTTCAAGAGTATCTCCAGAATTGCGCAAATGTCAAATTTGACAGGTTAGATCTTAAACATATCGTTATCGTATCTTGGTGATGTCTAAAAGATATCTAATATATCTATTTCAAAATCCGAATCGGGCCCTGGGTGTAAGAATATTTGGTGACCTGAGATCACTTTAAAATCACAGTCTCTTTATAGGGACACTTAACTGTGACAGAATTTATGTACAATTTGAGACTATGCTTCAAAAATAATAAACCTGTGAGAATTAAAATATTATGTTACACTTTATATCCGTTTGAATAAAAATATTACTTATATTCTATTACGCAGGTTTACAAATAAGATAAACTATAAAACCTAACTGTGTTAGTGATATGCAGATATCTGCAACTGCAGCTGCAAAGTTGCGACATTATTGCTGCGGCGTTGATGTCGCCGTTTTATCTGTCAATTTCCTTGATACTGAATGACTCAATTTATCATAAAAATTTACAGATACAGAGGGGGCAATAACATCGCCTCAGTAATGTCGCAACATTAATTAATGCGGCTAAGAAATAAATTTGCAAACAATACTGCTTTCATTTTATAATATTATAGTTTTATTCTGTATAATTTTGAATAAATAATAAACAATACAGCCATTTAATATTGGGCGCCAATTGTGACGTTCGTTTTCCTTGCCCGGCTATGAGATTTCCCGAAAGAAAATCGCGCACAATAAAGTTAATGTAAATAACCAAGAATACCTTACGTAACACTATTGTCCTTTGTCCTTTAAATAATAAAGTATTTAAATTTGATCTTGATAAGTACATAGGTACCTTCAGGTAGTCTTCTGTATATCTTAAATCCCTGTGACTTAGTTAAGCTGCCTTTGCTTTGGCGTTTATTTTAATTCTCTCATACATATTTAGAACCCACGCCGCGTGACTCACGAACATATGACATTTTGAATTATGTCATACAATTCTCTGTCTAGCTTATTTTTAACCGACTTCCAAATCCCAAAGGAGGAGGTTATCAATTCGGTTGTATGTTTTTTATTTTTATTTTTTTTATTTTTTTTTAAATTTTTTATGTTTGTTACTCCATATCTCCGTCATTACTGGACCGATTTTGAAAATTATTTTTTTGATTGTATGTATATGCATACAGATTGGTCCCGTTTTTGTCAAAATCCAGTTCTGACGATGGGATCCATGAGGAATCGACGGAACTCCTCAAATCTTAAAGGCATACATATGGTGATTTTTGTGTTTTTATCAACAAATCAAGCATATACATTCAAAAACGTGGCATTTGATGAAGTGGAACTGCTGATGATGATCAGAACAGAACTCTTCAACGACGCATAGTACATGTTTGGTGATTTCGAATTTCGATTTTGACTTGGACTGGGACCCGGACTCATACCCGGATCCGGTTCGGACCCGGACTCGGACTCGGACTCGGACCCGGACTCGGACCCGGACTCGGACCCGGACTCGGACCCGGACTCGGACCCGGACCCGGACTTGGACCGGGACTCGGACCCGGACTCTGACTCAGAGACCCGGACCTTGACCCGGAAAACCCCTATGATACCTAAACTAAATAAACCGCTATGATTACCTACCATAAAATGTAGGTATAAAGTATGATGATGCCAAACCCCTCCCGCTCAAACCCCCGTACACCGGCGCATGCGCCGTTAAGTGGGTTAGGTTAGGTTTGAACTGCGATCCCCCCGCGGGTTGCTCACCTTGTCGTGGTGGAGGGGCTTAGTAATCGTGGCTTGGTCACCCACGGTGAAGCGAAGAGGCAACCAGGGCCGGCCTGTTTGACGGTCGGGCTGGCCCGAGGAGGACGCTCCAAGTGGGCTTGTTAAGCCCGCTTGTGACGCGTTGGAGGTAGACCGTCGAGGAAGAGGAGTGTCGGTATTGCGGTGAGCCGTTCTCCCTATCCTCGGCGGCCGAGGTGGGATCGCAGGGGAAGAGGCGTGATGGTATTACGATCGCCACTCGCCCTATCCCCTGCGAACTTGGCGGTGCCGTTCCGCTGTAGCGGCGTTGGTGGGGCTGCAGAGGAAGAGGAATGTCGGTGTTACGATGTGCCGTTCTCCCTGTCCTCTGCAGCCGAATTGTGGTTTTGCGACAGAACCATAGACCTGATCTGTCGCCGGGCGCCGGAGAACTTTCTGGCGCCCGTAGCTTCCTTGTGGCGGGCTCGGGGGGGTCCGCTACAGTGCAGAACGGAGGCGGAGGAGGAAGGCGCGTCGAACCATCTGGCGTGCCTAGCGTGAAGGGCCTTCGGGCATTTGCGAAGGAGCCGCTCGTGGGCGGCTGCCGCCGGTGGGGTCGCGGATGAGTACGCAAGCGTCCCCGTAACCCCACCAATAGGGCGGCGAGGCGGTATATGGGGGGTTTTTAGTGGGTATACCGTGGGCCTCATTAGCCTAGACGGGAGTCCCACATAACCACTAGGGTTACCCCCCGCACCCGGGTGGTATGCGGAATGCATTTTCCCCCCTAAAAAAAAAAAAGTGGGTTAGGTTTGGTTAGAACTGCGAGCCTTACAGAAACGAAATGCTACTACAAAAATGGGTTTGATTAGGCTCGAACTGCGATCCTCACAGAACCGAACTGCTATCAGAGAAGTGGGTTAGGTTAGGCTAGAACTACGACCCTTACGGACACGAAATGCTACTAGAAAGTACTGTTTTTACCTCCTTTTCTACATAGTGCACCATCTACCATAATCTTTCACCGGGCCCCATAGAAGTCGGTTTTTTTTTCTTAAAAATTATTATTATTTAAAGATCGATATATTTATTCATCATTTGGCCACAGCATCTGTTGTAGATGTTTGTTGCGGCGCTTGTGGATTTACGGGGTCCCGCATCGCCGTTGATGGCTATAGAGACCTGAGGCCCTACCGCGAACCACGTTCGACGTGTGCCTCCCTGTCACACTTACGTACGAATTTACAAGTGTGACATAGAGGCAAGACGATGAATGTGGTTCACGGTAGGCCCTCTGTAGCAGCGCGGCATTTCTTGCCACATCGATGAAACTTAAAACGGAAACCGCTGTACGTGGTAAAGTATGACGAAGACTTTTCTGCTTAAGGTTTTCCAGCCAGTCGTTCGAGTCTCATTTCGGCGCGTAAAACTTTATAGGTTAAAGTAACTAATGAAATAATTATGCTATTGGTGGAAACCACTAAGTTATTCGATGGACAGTTAGAATAATATTTTATTCAGAAGTTTTGATGGTCCACTAATATATGTTACTGCTTCCGTCTTTTGTTGAACATTTTCTAAAAACTTCCTGACATATCTAACTATATCAACATATGTATATATTTTTTTACAAAACTGTACGAATCACGAGAACTGGGAGATTTTACCTACATAATGCTTTAAAACCAGTTTGACCCAGGTCTCCCTTGCTTCGCTTTTCAATGTTATTTGGAAATAATTTAAGCTTATCGGCACCATTAAATTCTATTACCCAGAGGTACCTACCAATCGCATCGTTAAGAGAAGTTATGCCTTTCAGTTGAATATAAGCCGCCGTAATTAAAAGAAAATAACGCGTTTTCTTACAATTCTCATTTCACCACACCATTGTTAAGTCCCATTAAAAGTCTTTTAACACATTATATTCGGTTGACGTCAACACCAAAAATCGTTAAAAGTCCGGTAATCGATTACATCCGTTAAAGGGATCTGTTCACTATACTCTTCGTAGGTTGTTGCGCTGGAGTCCAAATGAAAGGTAACCTATATGAAAATAATTAACGTAAATGATCACGTGACTTTTCGTTCGCATAGTTACTTGACTGTGCATAAAAATGTTTTTGATTACTTATACCAAAGAATAACATAAAAAATAGATAGCTAGGGCAAGAATTTTCTTAACACTAAGGTGTATTCGGGTAATTCCGAATGTCGAAAACTGTCTGATAATTCCGAAAAGAGACTTTTATTATGATGGAATTTTGGGTGATTTTCATCTGAATTTCAGAATTATCCGAATTTCGGAATTACCAGAGTAAACCTCATTTCATTATTTAACACATTTCACAGTTCGCGTTCCAAAGTATCTACTCGTATTTCAGTGTAAATGTTCTACATATTAAGACATGATTATTTATTAAGCTGTTAAAGACGCGTAGCAGTCTGATCCGCTACTTTTAATGTTAACTGTACATCCATTACCAATATATGTAATTATATAGGTAGGTAGTATTAGTTTTGAACTTTGCGACTTATTTAAATGGGTAGTAATAAAGAGATATAAATCCCGGAGATACAAAAAACTTATTGACAATTTACAGTGAACAATGAATAGCCAATTTAAAGAACCTTAACTTACTTTTAAACAAAATCGGCCCTAAGAGTTTTGTTAATTAAAAACGTCAATCAACTGACAGTCGATTTAGTTTTGTTTGGCAGAGATTTAAAGACGGGTCCTGTGTTCCCATTAACTCAGTAAAAAGTAGAAATATAAAAAACACATGAATCATGAAGGCATATTAAATAACAAGAAATAAATTATACACAAAAAATATTAGTTCAGTTCAGTACATCCGAATATTAAATTTTATATACCTTTTATAATATAATTCAGGTACGAGTAACCCTACCAGACAAGGTTTTATACGACTTTGTGCACTTTTGCAGTAGGTACCTGGACCTCGGAAGTAATTATCGCCAATAATATTAGTATATTACATGAGGACAATAATAATTAGGACATATAAGCGTTAAGACAAATTATCATTATGGCAAAAAATATTACGGAATGCAAAAATATAACACAAAAACTTTAGCAATAACCCGATTTAAACAGTTCATTCCATTCTTTTGTATCGTCAAAAGTACTTTGTTCTTTGTTGTAGTGTATTTAATTAAAGACTTAAGGCTGTCTCTCGTCGCTCCTTCACTTCTAATCTTTACCCCGATCGTAAATAAATCGTCAAATTAACGTTTAAACTTTATCGGTGGGCAGTAACGGCTGCGTTAATGAGACAACGGGATAATGGCCACGAATTAGTGTTATTGGCTCACCCTGTTTGGTTATTTCGAGACGAGCGGGGAAAAGTAATGCATGAATATGTTATTATGACTAAAAATACATTGGAAATTTTCAATTGTTGGGAAAGTTTAAAGAAATGATTCAATGCAACCTACTGCTTATAAATTATTATGGCGCTTATTTCAATTATATCTCCCGTATTTTTTTCATGGTAAAATATTTAAATTTCAGTTTTTTTAGTAAGATACCACGGTTTCCTAAGACTCATATTTAATAATTACCTATTTTAAATTACGTTCCTTATCCCTAACAAATTGCCAACAATGCCAACGATCTGAGTTTGTGAACTGGTTCTTAAAAACTGTGGCATTTGGGAAAGTGGCAAGTTAGCCAACATATTATAAGTTTATATAGACGTGTTATTTGTATGTATCATATAATATGAGGTAGGTATGTGCAAGTCAAGAAACGTAATTTCGTTCCGATATCCACAACAGATCCATCATTACGCAAGTACCGTTTAAATTTAAATACCGTGTCCCTCTGATGGATCGACAACAGACCTCAACGAAAAAGCTTTTTAAAAACCAAACAAAAACAAAACGCAAAAATAATCTCAACAGTTTTTAAAAGAACGTGACGTGCATTAACGAAACGCCAAATAAGAAAGAAAAGTTGTTAATACCCGCGAATAAAGATTGATGAAGAATCAATCGTTTCGTGTCCCGCAGATAAAGGCAGCGTTCAAGCAATCAATTTTAATCTGGAAAACAAGGACGTGACGTTTCTTTTCTTCTTCTCACTTATGCGGATAGAGGCCAGAATGAGGAAGACGGGAATACTAATATGTTTCGTAGAGAAGTCCAAAAAGTTTCGTACTAGGTATTTTTGGGAGGCTTAAGTAATGTTTTATTGAATCAAAATACTATATATTTGTATTTTATTTTTATGAAGTCATCTAGATTGAAAATAAAGTCTGTCAAGCCATTTTTGCCAGTAGAAAAGAGCGGTAAATTAAAAAAAAATTGACGCCAAGAAAGTGTCCCATATAAAAAAAAATTGCGCCTTTTTTATTTGTCCGGCACTCTCTAATCCTAAATGTGGGACTATTCTATTTATACCTTCATGCAATTAATATACCTAGTGCTTAAACGAGTTCGCTAATTCATTAGCCAGCACTGCATAATCTACATATGCATAAAAAATATTTGTCGGGTATTCCCAAAATATAAATATATTTTTACCTAATCCGTTTGGATTAGGGCAAGAGGGGCGGGCCTGTATCGGTTTTGACGTCCATAACAACGATGACGCGGAGCTACTTTCGGAATTAAACCCTGAGGGCTGATTTACACGGCACACGAACTCGCATGCGATTTTAGTTACATTGCGGACTGTTGGTTACGTCTAATTCAACCGACCGATCAAAAACCGCAATGTAATGAAACTCGCATGCAATTCTCACATCGTCTAAATGAGCCCTAAGGAAGATTGAGCGGGGGACGCTATCGCACAAGACAATGACGTTGGCGAAACATTGATGGATATTGGGGCGTAAAAAATTAAAAGGCCGGCTTATGGTGTGTTTTGGTGACCCGAATTTCAGGGTAAAGTAGAAACGAATGAAGGAAGTTAAAAAAGCCTT
This sequence comes from Cydia fagiglandana, assembly GCF_963556715.1. Lineage (NCBI taxonomy): Eukaryota > Metazoa > Arthropoda > Insecta > Lepidoptera > Tortricidae > Cydia > Cydia fagiglandana. The sequence continues at coordinate 8,250,818 of NC_085938.1, read as the reverse complement.
TATTATGAAAAAATTGCCCTTTAGAAATCTAAAACGATCACAAAATCAGCTTCTAGCCAGGAATGCGAATTATTTGAAATACAAATAACGAAAAAACAAAATGACAAAAAAGAGAATGATTATGATTTATTTACATTATCCGTTAGAACGAGGAAAGATAATATTACTTAGGCCCACTTGCACCATTCCACTAACCCGGGGTTAAGCGGTTAAACTATTAACCTAGTGTCAAATTGCATGGCTAACCATGGCAACTCCTGGTTTAACCGGTTAACCCCGGTTTAATGGAATGGTGGAAGTGGGCCTTACAGATGTATTGCATAATCCTTTACTATCGTATTTTGTCGGAAATGTTCGTATTTGTAATTGTATCGTACTTCAGTCAACCACAGTATTTTTGTAACGAGCCTGACTGAAATATCACGCGCATGAAATACCACTTTCGAGCGTTTCCGTAAAAATACGATGGAAAAGAATTACACATTACATTTGTGCCTAATACTCGTACTTTCCTTAGAGGTAACGTACGCCCAATGATTTTAAGATTATAAATTTTTTTTATGATTTATTTTTTGCTTTTTTTTTAATAAGTTGTATTTTGCGCTTTATCGCAGAATGTTACATATCGCCAAGTCATCTTATTCCCAGACTGTTAATACATCGTCGATCATAAATCTAGACGCGTCAATACAGCGGGCAAATACACTGTAACTGGTTCCTTTACAAATCGATTTAATCCGCTTAGAGTTATATTGCGAGTGATTTATTGAAGAAGCGGTTTTTGAAAGGAGATTTAGAGATAAGAACTTGTTACGTTTAGGTTTATGGAATGTAATTCGAAGGCTTTGCTCCTTAAGTTTCATAATTTTATTATAATTCAAAGAGTATCCTGTGTACCTTATTTATTTACATGATCGCATTAAGTAAGTATAATGAAGTTTTAATCAAATGTGACGGTCCACGGAAAAAGGTACCTTATGGCGGCCGGCGCTTACGTCGCATGGCGCCGCAATAATATTGGAGCGGCGTTAATAATAGCGTAAGCGTCAACCCTCATAAGGTACCTTTACCCGTGGGACGTCACAAATACAAGGTATGACTGATTTACAAGAAAATAAGATGAAGTAAATTCACAGTTTAAATAAAGATAAACGCTCGTGTTTACTACACATCACTAATTCCATTTTAGTGGCCATGTTTAAAAAATCGAACACAAATAATTCTAGTTAAAAGAGATAAGTTTATAACAACCATTAGTATTAAATAAGCTTTATGTTGGTATCAATTCCTTTAAATCAGCTGTGCTGCCACGAAAACGCTACAAGTCAAGCAATATAAGGAAAAGTAAATAATTATTTCTTCGGATATCGTAATCACACTCACTGCCCTATAATTAGCACCAGCTTTGATTTCAAATTCACTTGAAACTGCAAATATACCACATTAGTCCCTCATACTACCCCACCTATTATGATATCGGTAACAATTCCATACATTATTAATACCGCGCGCCATACAAATTGAGGGCCTCAGGCTGTTTTCTGGCTTGACGCTGTGTGGCAGCCGGTTTTAAAATTGCGTTTACCTACGGTACCCTGTGAACTAACAGATGGTTCTAGTGTGCTGGTGTTTGAATCGAAGCCAGATTACATGGATGTGGTAAATTTTATTCTTTAACATAGGTACCTACTCGTAAGTTTATAGGATCTTAGTAAGACATTCAGTATCGAAGTTTGGAAATCAACCAATACTTAACGAGATTGCTCACTTTAGAGATACATATTAGTCGTATGAAAATATCTACATGTCAATAAAAGTATTTTAGATTAACACGTTTATTTAGATATATCCCACGGAACACGATAGACGGTGCAGGCCGGGGTTCAGGCAGACCGAAAGGGAGATGGCGGGACGACTTGGACTCATTCTACCCCAAATGGTGGGAACACCAAAGTAGGTTAATAAAAAAAAAAGATGTTTCTTCAAGTTTATCACTTAAGTTTACGATAAAGTAGGTAAGACTAACTTTAGCTTAGTTTAGGAGTTATTTTCAATTTTTTTATTAATTAACTCTAAACTCATTAGCGAACTCGGCGCCGTCGGCTGGACAGAAACGGCTTTGGACAGAGCAGCATGGCGTCTTTGGTGTCGAAGGCCAAGATATACTTCGGCTCATCCACAGCAGTAAGTAGGTATTATAACTCTAAAAAAGGTTATTTAAAAATAGCAATACACTCATACTACCATATCCACGGTTCCTTATGCTTACCCAAAGCTCCAATGGAGGTTTATTAGTCTTTTCCCTAGCGAGGTAGTGTTTTCCTAAGGGGGGCTAGGGTAGCTCTATAAAAAATTCACAACCGCCTCAGTAGCCTTTGGTTAACGTTGGTTTTTCTTCCAACTGCCGTTTTGCATTGAGTTGTGAATTTTTAAGTGTACTCTGTATTCATTTTTTAATGTTGGTTTTGTACGTTAGCTTAAAAGAATATTGACCTGCGATAGTTTTTGATTGAGCATAAGAATTATAATATATAAGCCATTCCTTAGCCAAGAAGTTGCCTAGTGGTGAGCTACAATGGTACTTTTAATTAATTATTTAATTTATTATATTTTATTTTTTTAAGGATTACACAATTTCTCAACATTATAATGGTATATGCTCTATTATTGTGATATTTTGTGTACTGCTGCGCCAATGTTGCCCTCAGAGGCTTCAATCTGCAGATATGTATGATGCTATTGCCAATGTTATACTGTTATGTAAGATGAAACTGGCTATGAAATAACAAATTATTATACTAACTTTACATAAAAAATATAGGTACTTACAACTATAATAATCGTATTTACGCTTTACTTTAAAAAGGCCCTACAACGACCTTAATGACCACGACTGTTCTGACAAGAGTATCCGACTAAGAAGAAGGAGATGCTTTAATTTACACGAAAGCAATAATATAAGTAGAGATAGGGTAAATGTTTCAGTTAATGTAACGTACAAACAGTACGGCCACCAGGAAAAGGCCACGTCACCCGACGCCGGTATACACACATTATCAATCCTACGCTGGCTGTTCATTAATATTACACTATCCTGAGTCCCCGTGTCTTTGTTAGAAGGCGTTGGTGGCTTGTAACGGTTGGTTTGTTCCGTATTCACTCTAAAACACCTTGTATTTTGATTACATTTAAAAGAATGATTTAAACACACAATTTGAAAATTTGCCAATCCAGGTTTGTTATGTTTGACCAAAATACTCTAATACAAGAATAATCGTCGTAAGATAACAGTCGGAATAGGTACTAGATGTGAATTTGTCAACGCCGGTCTAGTCAAGTATTATTTTCAATGACTTATTTCTATACCTAATTACCTAAATCCTTTTTACCTAGTGTCCATTTTCTTAGCATAAAATGTCTTTATTTTAATTACGTAATTTAAATTAGTTAAATAAACGTCTTTATTATTATTTGTATGTCTTTTCCATATCTCGGGACCATGGGGTCCCGGACCTTTGGGAGGCTTACGTGGGGCCGAAGCCAACAGCGCAGAGGCCCTTTAAGACACTTTAATCTAAAAGCAAGGGATACACGTGGCGGATACCATCCCCGAACGCACAATGTGATACATCCGGAGATGGTCCCCGCCAGGTGCAAAGACTATTGCAGTGCAGCACTTTTGTGCTGCGATGGGAACTAAGGTCACGGGCTATAGATTTGAAAGTTGGATGGACTGGATAATAGGCTATGGGAGAGACTAGCGGACACCTGCCGTGACAATCAGTCTCAAAATTGTATAAGACAGGTGGTGACTCGCCAACTCATTGAGTGAGCCCCGCAATGGCCGCACGCACAGTGCGACAACAGGGCAACACTTTGGAGCGGCTGTGAGGTTGTCGAGAGGTGAGTCTGCGGTAGCCAGATCCCGGTAATCCGTTCAGCAGGCCGCCGGCGTTATGACATTTTACACTTCCAACCTGGAGCATAGGTCCCGCTCTTGCGACTCCACTCTGGCCGGCCAATCAAGGCAAGCATAGAGGCGAGGGCCAGATGACAGGGCCCTCTGGAATAGGGGTCCGCGGTGTCGCCACTCACCGTCAGCTCGCCACAAGCTGCCCCCGCGGGGTTATTATTATTGTTTGTCCTTTCCACATCTCGGGACCATGGGGTCCCGGACTTTTGGGAGGCGTACGTGGGGCCGAAGCCAACAGCGCAGAGGCCCTTTAAGACAATTTAATCTAAAAGCAAGGGATACACATGGCGGATACCATCCCCGAGCGCACAATATGATACATCCGGAGATGGTCCCCGCCAGGTGCAGAGACTATTGCAGTGCAGCAATGGTTGAATATGTAGTTATAAGTTGTCTCAGTAAGTTAAGGCCCCTGTCCAGGCCTCCTCCAGTGATCTCCAGATTTTACGGTCTCCTGCTTTGTTTTGCCAGTCTTTTCCTGCTATGTCGTCAGCCCACCGTTCCCGGGGGCGCCCTTTATTTCTATAGTTAACTGGGCTAAATAAACGTCTTAAGTTTCTTGAAATAGTTATACACCGTTTGGAAACTTCTTATCGAATTTGTTTGTTTAGAAACTTAAATGAAATTGTATCTGCTTTAGGTAAAGCTGTTCTAACTCATAATCTATGATCTGCCACAAATATTAATTAGCGTACATTTAGAACGTTCTTTTAATATTCATAGTTCAAACACCAGAGCCCCAAGCGCATCACTCCCATCTCTGCGAGTAAATTGAAAACACCGGACCGCCTCTTGGCTGTACCTCGTTAAACTCCCTGCATATTGAGCAGCCGGCTTATGTGACCGACTGGTAAATTACCCATTAAACCTTGATTTACTAGTAAACTCGATAGGGAGTAAGCTAATATCGACGATTTCGGTTCTAACAAGGCTTCTCAGTCGAATGTGCCGTGTTATTGCTTGGTACTATAGCGGGATCTTCTTGCCTTCTTGTTTCCCTTTTCATGAAAATTATACCTATTTAAGTACAACACAATGTGAAATATTCAGACAATATAAATGTATCTACCGATGTGTAGGTATTTATTGGAATCCAGAGCCTTCAGAGGTCGTGGGTTCAAACTCCGGATCGTACCAATGAGTTTTTCGGAACTTATGTACAAAATATCATTTGATATTTACCAGTCGCTCTTCGGTCAAGAAAAACATCGTGAGGAAACCGGACTAATCCCAAGGTGTTTTACCCTCTTATGTAAAATTTAACAGCAGATCTAAGAACAGTAAAGAACATTTGACATCAGGTACAATAATAGGAAGGTATATACAAGGTTTTGAAAACTAGGATATAACCAAATTATTATATTAGCAACCACGAATAAAGCAAATGTCCTAGTGCTGGATGGCTGCCAAATATTAGTATTAGGCTATCAAGCACTAGAACATTTACCCTACTGGTAGACTGCTTTTACAATTACTGCTTATTAGATAGTAATTTATGAAGGAAAGCGACAGGGATCACAACTTCCTTTTAAGCAGCCAGTTAATAATTATTTGCTACCTGTTATAAAATGCCCATTACACGCAAATTGGCGTCAAGTTTCAATTAATATGCCCACAGCGTTTGTAAACCCGCGGAACAAATTGCTTAAAAGCTGTAACTAGATAAGAGGTGAGATTTACTTTAATTACAACGATTACGTCGTTACAAATCAACCAAAATAAGTGGACACCTCATTTACACGACATTTATTACAAACATGGTTCATTGACATTTTGAATGGCTTAAAACACAAATTTTATAATGTTAAGAGAAAATTGTGGTTTAGTTCTAAAGGAAATCAACTTTAAACTGTCCTGAGTTACACTAACATTTTAATTTAATATGCGAATTCCGTAAATCTAATAAAATCTAGCAGACCTACAGCAGCCTTAATTTACATATATGTATGCCTAAGTACCATCGCTCCGTTCAGATAATATTTCAACCAACGCTCGAAATGCGAAGGACTAATATTTACATCAGTTTACCAAATCTAATAAAACGCAAAATACAAACAAAACACACACGCAAAAATAATCCATTATTTCAGGTTTGTTGTAACGATATGCTATGTGTGTAGTTAATAAGGACAAGAATACGAGCCATTTTACATAAATAAAGTTTTGGAGGGTTATTCACACGAGCGTGATTAAAACGATAAAACGTTTTGTATTGTCACGCTTTACTTGGCGGCTTATCGGATAATTGCTGTCCGCTGTCGTTGGGCTTAATTTTATATGGTGATTAGTTGATTTTGGAATTAGTTAAGTGTTTAATTATACGTTTTATTAAAAAGGATTCGTCTAAAAGACGTGGAAGTACTTGTATTAGACTTGTGTAATGTGATATAATTTTGATGTTTACCTGATGTTTTTCAGAAAAGGAAACTCGCGAAGAAACTAGATCAAACAGACCGCCGTTGCTTTAATACGATTAAAATAAAATACCAGCGTTAAATTTTGGTAGGTATCCCGTTGCTAAGAAGATCCAGCCGGGAAAGCTAAGGTGAGGAGGGGAAGTTTTGATTAAAAATAGCTAATACTCGTAAGACTTAATATCAAGCACAATATGATAAAAGCCTCTCAATTTGCATAACATTTTGTTCCACTTTAACAAAATTAATTTAACTAACGCGATTATACTTATAATGCCTATACTACTTAGTAGGCATTCTAAAATTATTACTTTGCTTACTATGGAACACTTGGTTACCAGTTGGTTACCTATATTTTTTACGTTGCTGTTTCCATAGTTATTTATATTGAAATTAAGTTTGTGTTACGTAATATTCTTAGTTAGATTGTAAGTTACGTACTTAATTTGCAGTGCTCTTACAGGGTTCATAGCTTCTTCACCATTTTAATGCAAGATCTTATTGTACCTATGAAGAGCACCACTGGTGGTCTTACCGATGAGTTTTTCGGAACTTATGTACGAAATATCATTTGATATTTACCAGTCGCTTTTCGGTGAAGGAAAACATCGTGAGTAAACCGGACTAATCCCAAAAAGGCCTAGTTTACCCTCTGGGTTGGAAGGTCAGATGGCAGTCGCTTTCGTAAAAACTAGTGCCTACGCCAATTCTTGGGATTAGTTGCCAAGCGGACCCCAGGCTCCCAAGAGCCGTGACAAAATGCCGGGACAACGCGAGAAAGAAGATGACCTTATTGTACCTATGAAAGTAATGAATTACTGATTACTGATTACTGTTGTAATTGAACGAGATTGGAGAAAGCAAGTGAAACTTATGATAGCTTTAACATATCTAGTGCAAGAAATGCAACCGTTTAAAATTACTACCTATAATGATTTAATTATAATGGTATCTATTTGCTCATACCGATTTGCACCTGTATCGTGAATTGCAAACTAATTAAGAATTCCAGTCTAGTTTTATTAGCAAATTGGCTGCGTTCGTTATCCGTCCCTCTCCATACGCGGTGTCGCCTTATATTACACGATAAGATAGATAACAGCATCCTGTGTCGTATTAATCTCTTATAATCACTAGCAGCTACTTAGCCAACCTATGGTGTACTGACTGTAGGGTGACTATGTAAGTTTTTATTTTAAGGACATCTGTTTTTGTCCCGGCAAATGCAAGCTCCCTATTTATTTATTTAAACTTTATTGCACAATAAAAGTTGTACAAAAGGCGAACTTAATGCCAGAAGGCATTCTCTACCAGTTAACCCTTGGGCCAAACAGAGAACAAGTAGTAATAGGTGCAAGAAAAATTAAAAGTACGAAAAATTAACTATTAAGCATACATTTTTATGTTGAACTACATACAATTAAGTATGTTAAGTAAGTAAACACTTTATTGTACGGAAGAGAGGAATAAAGGTACATCAGATACTTAGAATAATATATAATCTTCTTATTATATTAAGATAATAGTAAAAATAATTTGGTACCAGTGAATAGTGCATTGTGTCAGTACACAGTGTTTAAGATAAGTATTTGGACATGTAGTCTCTACTCGTCAGATGAGACTATTTAAAAATTTGTAATGGTTAAATTTCCCCCCCTCGGCAAGAATTACGTATGATCGCAACAGATGAAAAAAAAAAGTCCATCGGTTTTATAATCAGATATTGATATATGGATTCAGGACGCCAGAATATGTTACTTATGTGCTCAGTAGATTGTTAACTGATCTTCACAATCAAACAATGGGGGTACTCAGTCAAAAGTGGGACTGGGAAATGTCAACTGAATAATGTCCTGTAAAATATGGAACATGTGGTAATCCTAGGCGATATCAGATATCTCGGTAGGTGGTATGTCGTAAATGTGAGCCTTTGACTTAATTACTGGCCAGTATTTTGCTCAACGCATAAGTATTGCCATACAACGTGGCAATGCGGCCAGCCTTCTGGGCACACTGCCCAATATCGGCAGTGACTTGGGGGACGTTTTTTATTTATAGGCTTTTTATTTTAAGTTTATTTAGTTTAGAGATAGTTTGTATTATTATTTGTAAGCTAATTTAATGTTTTATATTTACTTAATTATTTGTGACCTAAGGTGTTGACAGATCGGTATTATTTTTAGAGTATTTAATCATTATGACAATGTATATTAGGGGAAGTGTAAATATACCTTATGATCCTTAATTACTGGTTGATTTGTCATGTGAACACCTGCCTTTTTAGGTCATTGTAGTTATAATTAACTTATAAATATTTTATAAGAAATTAGTGATTTATTTACGTCTTCTCCTATGAATCGCTTTAGTGTCCGTGATGATTAAGAAGGCTTCAATTATTCAATATATTATCGTGCTATACATAGAGGTGATTTTTATTAATGTTTTTGCTTTGTAGTATTTATTTAAATATAATGTTCAGCGCTGACGAATTACGCAATTAAAACGACATAAGGTTAATCCGGGCCTAGCTCCATCAGTGGATATTCTTCGTCGATAATGGATCTAAAAAGTATAATATATGAAATAACTGTATAAAATATCTGAATAAGGAACAAGATAGAAATAGCTAAGGTACGTAATTGAAAATTTCTACCTAACTCTTGACTGGTTTAATGCAATAGGTATCTTAATGTGTTGAATAAACGTGAATTCCTTACTAAAGTGCAGCGACTAGGTATCGCAACTCGACTTGTAAAAACGATAAATACAGGAGCCAGTAGCGATTCTAGCTGTCATTTTCGATATAAAATTATCACTTCTATAACTCAAGTGGGCTGGTACAAGTCGTAAATGATCGCCGTGTAAGATAAGTACCTATTTAGTATTATTAAGAAATATGACTACGAAATACACCATAAAACTTGTTAAATTAAATATCACCTTTACGATTAACTTTGCTTTACCTCTACATAGATTGGCATTTAGAAACTTCTCATCAACCTTAAGTATATAAACTTTATTAATAATAATTAAAATTACGTATTCACTAAATTTTACATATCCCATCACCAAACAATATGAGTATCTTTTATGCCTAGATTTTTAAGTTTATTCAACTGGTTTTGTTTCAAAATTGCCGCTCAATTTTCCCTGAAATTATGTGACAATGGGATATAAAAATAGCATTATATTATAGCTGGTATAATAATGAAACAAAAGTTAACCACCTCAGTATGCACTATGCACAAATACAAGTAAATTATTGTTAAAAATTTACCTGTACTTTCAGCCGTCATTACTGGAGTCCATAATGAAATTGCATAACGTTAGGCACTCTGCAACTTATAACTTGTGCCAAAGGAATTCTTGAGATAATTTAAGATTGTAACCATCGTTCTAGCGGCTCAGTTTCAATTGCGAATTGATTAAACGTTTATCGAAAGGAATGCGGTCATACAATTATATACGTTCTACGACTGTAGTTATATTTTACGATGGCTATAAAATTGTTACGTTTGTTAAGCTGGATTTATGAGGTGTTGGGTTTCCGTTAAAATTATTGAAATAATTGTGCTTAACTAATACGAAACATCCGGTAGTTCATCCACCATTGCAATTAATTTTTATTTTCCTATTGTGATAGCGAACACAATTTAACAGGCTTCATTGTCATATCGCTGTAGAAATCTACGCAGTTTTTACCTAACAAATATGCTCCCCATGACTTGGGCCTTAAGTTTTCCATGTGCTCATCAACGTATAATTAGCTGAATAATGTACATGACAGAAAGGCATGTATGTAATATATTTTTTTACTTCGTCGAATTTGTTAAGTTGACTTGTCAAATATGGAATTTAAAAACTTAATATCGAATTAACTAAATAAAACATTTACAATAACGTAAAGTAACTAGTAGGTACTGCTTGTCTTTATGTTATTAGGTATCATGTAGGTATTAGTAAACGTAAGAATCCTGTCGTGTGAGGAGGCCTAAGCCCAGCAGTGGAATGAGACAGGCTTAATTATTATTATTTATTTATTTATTTATGAACATGTATCCTCGACAAAATGACCTACATACAATTAAAAATATTAAATTCGGAAAGTCCGTAATAAATATACAAATCCATTAGCAACATCTGCATATTATAAAAAAAGAGACAAGTTAACATGTCTCGTAGGACCGTGTTCAGCTTGTCGATTAGTTGATTGCATATAAATTGCATATAAAATGCTTGTTAAAAGCGAGTACACGGGTTACAAGTCGATTGACGAGTATAAAGTTTTATTGCAGTAAAATATTTAACCGTACGATCCAATTAAAAAAAGTGTGGCGAAATAAATACCTAAATAAGTGCATACGTGTTAAATATACCCTATAGCCGTAATACTGTTTGGACATTTTGGCCATGGACAACCTATATTTTATGGAGTAGAACCTCGAATAAACCTTAGTATTAAATTACTAACATTAAGAAACTTTCGCGCAATTACAGTCATGTTTGAGTGTCGTTTATGACGGTTTATATTCCATTTCAATCATATTGTAACCTTTCAAAAAACAGTTAATTATTATTACATTAATGTATAGTTATGACATAGCTGCACATAATTTGATTTGCAGGTAGGTATTCTAAATTGTGCAAAAGATAAATTTATTATTACAAGCATAGTAAAAAAAAACAAGAGTAAATATTTTAGTTGTATGTACTGTTTCTTTTCTACTATGTCATGTCGTTATCATGGCAAAAAAGTTGAAACTTTATTCGTCCAAGTCGAGATTAAAGGCGCGTTTACAAGCTCCACTTAATAGCGGCAATTAATCATAAATTCATATCTCCGTTCAAAAACTAACCTCGCAACTTGCACCATTTATCATTACTGAGAAAAGATGTCGTAAGCCTTAATGACTTTCACCTTCGTGGGAAATATTGCAGTGATCAGAGAATAATAAAAACCTGCCGTAAGTAAAACAAGTAGGTAGTTATAAAATATATTTGATGATTTGAATGATTTGTAAAATAGAACTACAAACACAAAAATCGGTACCTAAGAAGAATTTAAATATACATTAATTCACGGTTTAGCTTAGTTGGTCTGTCTTTAAAACAGAATCCCGACATAAATATTTATTTCCGAGTCATTCCTTAAGTAATGACTTGTTTTATACCTATGAATAAATAAAAAAGTATAAACACTTCTCACTCAAATCGATTTCACTTGAAATTTGACTTTATTTAAAAGAGGGCAAAAGCAAAATATTCGTTTTATTTCCTAGGTATTGAATTTTGAAACGTTTTAACCAAGGGCAAATGTCATCAAAAAATTCTAACGGAAAATAGACTAGGTACCTATATTTGCAAGGGCAGACTCCAACCAAAACCTAGAGGTTGAGGTTTTTAGATTGTAAATTACATGAATTCGATCGAGGTTTATTATAACAAATTCTACCTATAGGTGGTAAATATGATCTGTCTGTTCAAAAACTGTACTTTATTCTTTAAAACCTGTAATTATTATCTGCATAAGCCTCCTGACTTTACACCCCCTCTCAATGACTTAAAATCTTACAAAATTGCTCAGAAAGTAATGAAAATATTCTGAATACCCTAATTTTCTAGAATAGAATATTTGAAGACTCATTTGTTTGACTAGGGATAGTTTGTTTGAACTTAGTCAAAGCTATATAGTAAATTAACTGTTTGTGTATCAGTAGGACTCACTTAGTGCGAGCCACAAGCTCTCCGCCACTTACTGACAATTAGATCAACTGCTAGCGTCTGGATTAGTCCACTCGTTATGGCTTATCGTCGTGGCGTCGAGCGTTGTTAGGTTTTGTTGCTAATGTATAGTAAACTCGTTTCCTTTCATTTGTTGATTTTATCCAAGACAAGTATATTAAGTAGATTCTTGAATGTTTTAGGCAAATTTAAATATTAGAACATTAGAAAACGTGAAGTTTGTTTATATTTCCGTTGCCTGGGAGGTTTTAGGATTATACTGAGCAACTTTCACTATGGGACCAACTCCGAAATCGTGAAAAAAGAATTTACCCTCGCATAGAAAAATAAATGGAGCAGCCAAAATGTATAAAACAGCAATTTTTTTTATTATTTTTTTTGTTATTAAAACGGCATGTGCAACTGTGCCGAAATATTGGGTACTCGTCGAAACAAATGTATATAGTAAATTAAATACTCAGTTATCAATATTATTCATAGATTAATACCTAGGATACCATCTGTTAAGAAAATCATTCGCCTTAAGAAGTGGAATGCAGAGGAAGTAGGAGTGACGTATTCTACATAAACAAAGAGCGATTTTATTATATTCAAACCTTCAAGAAAAGAGCGTAGTCCCATCTTAAAGGCCAGCAGCGCAGTTACACCCCCTCTGGTGTTGTGGGTGTCCATGGGCGACGGTAATTTCATACCATCAGTCGATTCGTCTGCTGGTTTGCTTCAAATCATAAAAAAACCGGACAAGTGCGAGTCGGACTTGCCCACCGAGGGCTCCGTACTTTTTAGTATTTGTTCTTATAGCGGCAAGAGAAATACATCATCTGTGAAAACGTTAACTATAGCTATCACGGTACGGTCAGACAGACAGACGGACACTGGAGTCTTAGTAATAGGGTCCCGTTTTTACCCTTTGGGTACGGAACCCTAAAAAGTACATATTCGAAATTACTCGTGCGTTAAAAATCTTTTTTATTGTTATTGTGCATCTACAGAACCTATTTTACCTAGTAGAGATAATAACCATGTCAGTAAAATCTATATGTTTTCTATAAAAGCAGCATGATTGTCAGCGGGATAGTGTAAAAACAATAGACATAAGATTACCTACATTAGAGGTATATTAAGCGGCAATGTAGCTATTCTACGAGCGAGCAAACGCGAATTGTTATATTTGCAATACCGACTGCCACACAAATACCGATTGAAAAGTATGAAAAGTCAGTATACGGACGTAACTATTTTGTATAGCCGGTATGAACCTGCTTCTGATATGAATCGTAAGTTTTTTGGACATTTAAGTTTAAATATCTTTAGTCAAAGCATCGGTAAGTGGAAATAAGCAGAATTACTTTTCAGTAGTTAGGTAAAAGCTTAAACTGGAACTCTTTCGAACCTTTAATAACGGTTATGTAGCATAATTTCTAAGATCAAATATCCTAAGTACGAAATTCCTAAAGACAGGACATCGAAAATCAAAATGTCTAATGTACGAAATTCCTAAAGATGCATGTTCTACGACGTACGATGAGATGGACGTCAAATACTAAATCGATTGTAGATATAACATTGATGTCTTTATCAAAGGCTAACAACGATTCTTTTTTTTTAAACAGCTTGTGTAGAAAAAACAACGATGATATCAACGTCAATTTCGATGTACATAAGCTAGTTTAGATGGAAAACCCTAAGACGAGCAAGACACGCTAGTTAGGTTAGCTTAGTTATATAGGTAATATACCATTTTGAGATGTCGTAGACGATTAACGTAGAACCCTTGTCCACCCTAGAAAAAAAAAACCGCCCAAGTGCGAGTCAGCTTCGCGCACGAAGGGTTCCGTAGCCGTACCATTACGCAAAAAACGGCAAAAATCACGTTTGTTGTATGGCAGCCCCACTTAAATATTTATTTTATTTTGTTTTTAGTATTTGTTGTTATAGCGGCAACAGAAAATGAGCCTTAAGGTGACAGTCCATTTCCAACGCCAGCGGCACTACCATTCATTTTACTATGGAAATTGTCAATAACACCGACGCGTTCCTGCTAGTAGTACAGCTGCGGTCAGAAATGGAATGTTACCCTTAGCTAAGCCGACGCCTCGAAACTAAGTTTCGTATGAGCATCGGGCTTCGAGTTGATCTTAAACAAGGACTTGCCAACCCACACGAGACAACGATAAATAAAACAAAAACTTGGGGCCAATAAAGGCCTATATCTTGTTACCTTAAAGAAGACATTTCGCTTAACTACCTTGCGCGGACGCAGACTGTGGGCGGTAGTAATGACCCTCGTCATGTGGCACAAGTTACAAGAGTAATGACCATAACAGGATGACAAGCTCATGGGTCAGTAGGTACCACGAACTGTATTGCAAATTGAAGTGAGTTTGAAGACAGTTCTATTGAAAATTGCAGTTAGGAATTACTGTGCACTGTGGATTTTTTCCAGTAAATCTTTATTGAATGTAAGCGAACCAAACGTAACACTATTTGGCATTATAAAGAAAAAATAGTATTCTTTAACATAACAATGAATACCTTTCAGCAGCAGTATAATTGTTTTATTTTCTTAATTAGGACTGAATACCTAGTGATAGCGTCGTTTTACTACAGCACGGCTTTTGAATAATATTCAGACAAAAAATCTACATAAGGTAAACGGCCCCAAGTTCGTGTTAGTACGTTATTTCGTTAGTTTTTTTTCTGGCGCAAATAATAAGGAATTCAAATATCTTTTATTCAAATTATACATATGAAAAAAATCTGTATTATTTAATCTCTTCAATAAAATGATAACCAATATTTTAGTGATTAAACTAAGAGTAATACGACGGTCGTAACTGTTAGACGGCCGCGAATAGCTGTGTTGTATGCGTGCACTTTTTTTAGGCGTAAGGTGCGCGCTCTCACTTGTTAAGCTTATAGGAAGGAAAAGCTAAACCCATTCGAATAAAAGTTTTTGGGAGTGTTTCTGTGGGTTCCTTAGTAATTGATTTGATAAGAAAAAAAATTGAATATATGCATAGAAATAACTTAAAATTGCAATAAATCGACTCACGAAATAGCGGTCATTTTATCTTACGTGTGTCTCCTATTTCGTGCCACTAACGAATCAAGGATTTTCTAGATACATTATGAGTGCTTGTTTTTAAATATAACAACAAAGATAATTAAAAAAATAAATGAGAAAACAATTAATGTATTTCATGGAGTTTCGTATGAGCGAAATTCGGTATATGTTTTTTTCACTAGAATTCTCATAAAACGAGTTTGAATGTGACCCGAGTTAAAAATTTTAAGGTATGTTCCACCGGTTCCACGTATATTCTCATATTAACTACTTACTAGCACAATTTTATTTATTATTGAAATTTGATTTATTTTTGTGTATGTTTATTTTTAACGTATAAGATAGTAAATTATTTTTTGTAAATAATTATTATTTTTAATTATTTTTTATTTTTTTAATTTTATTTTTTTATTTTTTATTTAAATTAAATAGTTTGACTTTTAATCAAGTATTAAAGTACCCATATGGTTTACCTAAGTCTTAATTCAACCATTAAAGTCGACGAGTACAAAAAACTTTAAGCTAGCTCTCAATTTAACATTTTTTTTATTATTATTTTTAATTTGACCTTACAATTATTCGTAAGTAGGTAAGACCGTTAAATATTTAAAATGATTATCAGCAAATTATCAATTTATCACCAATTACTCTAAGAAAACTTTATGCCGAAACAGGGGACACGAATTCACGAATTTAGGAGCTGACCTAAATTTGTATCACGAAATGGGAGCCAAATAAGAGGTTCACGAAAAAATTCATATAAAAAAAAGTTTCAACTAAAACCCTACAGTTTATACATTAAATTATTAACAAAGATCTAATATAACATATTCAAAAGCTTTCAAGGTATTGATATGCTTAGTTATATTAAAAAAAAATACACAAACTCTCAACTCACTCTCAAGAGCCTTAACCTGCCGAAACAGGGGCCCTTTACCTTAAATATAATTAGACGTTTACTCAAATCAAAGAGAATAAAATAATTAATTACCTATATTAGAATCAATACTCTATTCTCTTTGCTCATATTGTGATGTCAAGTGTGGCTGTAAAATTTCACTGGTAGTAGAGTCCTACCAAAAAAGTCTGCAGCGGATTTGATAGCACACGCAGTGCAAGTGTCATTTGTACGTCATAATTTCATAGAAGTTTGACGGCTAAAATAACACTTTCACTACGTGGGCTATCAAATCCGCTGCAGACTATTCTTGGCGTGACTCTAGTGTGTGTGTGTGGGTGTGTGTGTGTTCATTCACGATGCTTTGACTTATTATCAAAATACTACGCTTTGTAATAAGGCATCCGAGGGCCTCTGCGAACACGGAAATTCGCAAATTACGGGTATCTTTCCTTTTAATCCAATTAAGGCGTAATTATGTAGAGTGACAGAAAAGATGCCCGCAATTTGTGAACTTTGGTGTTCGCGATAGGCCCTCTGTTTTCTCTGTTTTCCTATGACTTAATCGTTAAAAGGTAGTGTCGCGTTTGTCCTTGTAATCAGATACCGCTGGATTGAGTCGTACTGATCTAGATCGGTTACTCGTGATCGCGGCGCCGCTGATAATGCGTTTGCCGAGGGATTACCCGTGAAATATGGTTATGCGAATCCGTTGTCCTATTTTAGGCCTAGTTTATTAAATTGGCACAAATCTTATGCAAATATCTAAGTATTATGTTGGAAGGGTACCATTATCAACTGAAGTACGAGTATCAGTACTTATATTTACAACACCTTAAAAAAATTACACCTATCTGTTTCTAACTGTATTAGTTGTGCGCTTGCAATGGGAATAAAAATGCACTACTATAATGTCATAATTTTATGTTTACAATATAGCAGTTGAATAATAATTTTAATGTGGTAACATTATTGCTTTACCCCGATTAATACAAGGGTAATTGGGATAATAATATTATACTACTGGCAACACTGTAGGTAGTGAGGAAACGGAGCCAGTTAGGCTCTTTCAGTTCGTTCACATGGGCCGAGGCAGTCAAAGAAGACACATCGTGAAGGATTAGTCAGATCAGAGTACCTGCAAGTACCTCCATTGTTGTATTATTAATAGTAGAGTAACCATACTACAAAAATCTTCACAATATATTTAAGATGAAGGTTGGTTTCATCTAATATTCAAATTATTTTGTAATCCAAAGTAATCACCTAATACCATGTGGCTAGACTGTTGAATCACCAATGAACATTATACCGGCTCACTCCATTCAGAGCAGGGAGTTTATGGCAGTAAAAAGATAGATTTAGACCAACTAGGAGTCGCTTTAGATGAGATTATGTAAATTCATGCCAACCTGTGTTCCGAATGGGCACCAATGGTCTTAAGGTTTGTACATAATGAAGATATTTAAAGTTAATGCTGTTTTACTGGCATGCTGCAGTCAAACTGTTTGCTTGTGAAACTTCATTAATATTTATCGTAGGTAGTGTATTTTGTTTATAGACTTACCGTATAAATTTTTTAGGGCTCCGTACCCGAAGGGTAAAAACGGGACCCTAATACTAAAACTCCTCTGTCCGCCTGTCCGTCTGTCTGTCACCAGGCTGTATCTCATCAGCCGTGATAGTTAGACAGTTGAAATTTTCACAGATGATGTATTTATGTTGCCGCTATAACAACAAATACTAAAAACAGAATAAAATAGATATTTTTAAGTAGGGCTCCCATACAACAACTTTTTTGTCGTAATGGTAAGGAACTCTTCGTGCGCGAGTCCGACTCGCAATTGTCCGGTTTTTCTATAAATAATTGTATTTGTATTTGTTTAATAAAATCGCGTCGTATGTGGACAATAAACGATAAGTAGGTTTTTCAACTTTTGTGATACCCCATGTTTGGTATACTATGCCATGAAAATAGTAAAATAATTGGTGCGTTTTCTATTTAACTCTAAGTTTTCGACACTGCTATAGCTTAAAAGTCAAATGATAGAAACGTCTCCCGTTAAATCCGTTCACAAATCACAGACCCGCCACAAAAGGTGGTACAAACGAGTTTCCAAACATCTCGTAACTCCGGCTGTCAATTTGTTTGTCCGTTTGTTCGCCCATTTGCGCCTTTGTCTCTGCTTTCCATTCCGTGGTAAGCGTATGTCTCGGCTTGTCTCATTAATGGCCTACTAGGTTTACGGCAGCTTTAGCGATAGCCGTACTGTCTTGTAGAATTGTAGCAATGATTGTCGTTAGAAATGTCGAGCACATTTTAAATAAGTACCTACAGTGTTATGTTAACTTATAAAACAATAAATGTTTTATAGAGCAGAAGAATTATTTGCTAATATTTATAACATGACATATTGTTCTGTCTAATAGGTATTTGGACACTAGATAGTTTGATCACCATTCCAATAGACAAGGGTTTTTATTTTTTTATTTTATTATATAATATATAAATCTAATATTTCTCAGACAATGAGTGAACAAAGAAAAATACTCTCAATCTCGAAGCTCGACTCAAGCACAATGATAACAGATCAGTTTTCATTAATATTATCTATCAAACTTTTCGGATATTTTCACAACAAATGAAAAAAATCTCCTGTAAACAAATAGAAAATTTCCTTGAGCATACCAAAGTTTTAGATGTTTTAGATTATTTTTCACGTGAACAATTACGCAATATGGAAATATTCTATTGGTACATAATTTTATATTAATGTATGCACCTACTGTGTAAATTCAAAACATTTTCTAGTGAAATATAGGATTGTGAACATTCAGTGTAAAAAACTTACAAACACAACAACAACAAACAAAACATTACTAAAACAAAACATTACCTACTAAAACATTACTAGTATTATTTTCAACAATTTTGAGAGTTACCCAAGTCGAGTAGCTACTACTCGAGAGACATGAAAGTTTTAATGACATGTTTTGATACTACCCCTTAGCAAAGGAACTATTTCAACTTATGTGCAATATTCTTTGTTATAAAAAGTTACCTAACATTGGCTTGTTTAAACATAAATGCCGCAATTTAATATTTATGACCCCGAAATCCTCCACTATTGCCTTATACAACAGTCCAATACTCCTAATCAACAATAATACAAACCAAATCGAACCAATCCCCGCAATCAAGTCTTCAAATATAACAGAAGGCGTATCGATTTCAGCATTTAGACGTCCGCTGAATATTACATGGGTGGGTCGATACAATCATAGAGAAATATAGTAAGAATAGAGTGCTCACTCCATACATCAGTTTGGGCAAAACGACTATTATTGTCGCAGTCGACATCTAGCCTCGAGTAGCAGAATTATCAGTACTGCTACTTCATCATCATCGTCATCATCTCAGCCATAAGTCGTCCACTGCTAAACATAGTCCTCCCCTTTTGCTGAACATAGGCCTCCCCTTTGCTGAACATAGGCCTCCCCTTTGCCTGCTACTTGATACTAGAATTCTCTAGTGCCACCACTCACGAAAATTGTATTGAACAACAATTTACAACTAATATTAAAAACAGAAAGAGTTGAAAATAGAGTTCCGGTTAATAATCCGGTTATTACATTAGCTGAAAATTGTTGAGCTTTAAACTTTTCGGGGTTAATTCCGCTACTCGATGCTAGATGTCGACTGTGAAAATAATAATTGTTTTGGTACCAAAATTGATGTATGGAGTGAGCACTCTGTGTATTTTTTTCTCTATAATACAATACAGCCGGGCTTCGGATTGTAGGCACATTAAAATTTCAGGGAATATGTCGTGGCACGGCTAGTGCAAGACGTTATATTTCAGAAGCTTTTACTTTAGTGCGCTTGTGCAAATGTGCATACTCGTAATGGCCGATACAAAAATTTTAAATATTTTGTTTCAGCCAGACGAGATGCACGAAGGCATTGCTCCGTCGGCCACAGAGGATGGTGAGGGCCTACCGCACCACTTCTCACGCAGCGACATGCCTTCTTGCCGGCACCCCGCCTTGGGAGCTGAACGCGGGGGTGCTAGCGGAAAGGTACTGGTGGAGGGCGGAAGCGAGGGGGCGTGGGGAGCCCCCAGACGCGGAAGAGGCAGAGAGGGTGTCACGGGCAGCCGCGGAGCGCCTACGAGATCGATGGAGAGATGCCCTGGAGGATAGCCACTATGGAACCCGAACCATAGGGGCTATTCTCCCGGTAATGGATGAGTGGGTGGATCGGGGCAAGGGGGCCCTGACATATAGGGTGACGCAGGTGGTGTCCGGACACGGCTGCTTCGGACACTACCTGCACAAGATACAGAGGGAGCCGGGGCCCCAGTGCCACAAATGTGGAGCGGCGGACGACACGGCTCAGCACACTCTAGAAGAGTGCAATCGCTGGGCCGTGGAAAGAGCTGCCCTCAGGGCGACCACGGGGGTAGCGGACCTCTCGCTACGCAGCATAATAGCGGCGATGCTGGGTAGCGAGAGGAAATGGGAAGCGGTGGCCTCCTTCTGCGAAGAAATCATGTCACAGAAGGAGGCGGCGGAGAGGATGCGAGAAGCAGCTGCTGACGCGCTTCCTCTCCGACGTAGACGGCAGGGTCGAGGGCGAAGAGCGTATGCTCGCCTCGAGTCCCAGTAGGGCTAGCGGGTACTAAACGTCGGAAAAGGGGGGGATCAAGCGTTTCTGATCCTCCCCCAATGTGAGGGGCCCTGGCGATAAGCCGGGGCTGCCGGAGGGCGCCGTGGTGGAATGTCATCCTAGTCGATCCCATCAGTGCGCCCTCACGAACGGCAGAGAGGGTGAAACGCCGGAGTGGGTTTAGTGGGTAGGGCCAAATTCTCCCCCTCTCTTGTCAGGAGAGGGGAAAGGAGCGGCGAGTCCCACACACCGTGCGTAAACGCATTCCCACTCCGTCAAAAAAAAAAAGGGATATTCATACGAAGTTTAACAGGATGGGAAATGTAGTTATATATTATAACAAAAAACAACTGGTGAATGATTTCAAACAAACTCCATGTAATTCTTAATTCGCTGATATAAGAGCTATGGGACATATTTTTGAGATGATTTGTGCACCCATATTTTTACAGTTGACTGTACCTCCTGCTTAAGATTTATTTATTGTTATACAGGGTGTTTGGTACATCGTTTGTCAAATTAAAACGGCAAATAGGTTGAGTCATTTGCTATCTTCCCAGGCCTAGAGATTTTTAATTTTGCGCACATTTTTTTTTAAGTTCTATGGCAGTTTTTCGTAAATTTCAAATTTTTACTTGAGCAGTAGTAAAAAAAACAGCCTATTTTTTTCTAGACATGAGCAGATAGCGAATAACTCAACCTATCTGCCGTTTTAATTTGGCAAACGATTTACCAAACATCCCGTATAACAAAGATACGGCTCGATTCTGAAAATGTATTAGATCTCTACTAGACCTCAACAAGTTACGATATGGATAATTTAAAGATATTAGTAAGATAGATATGTCAAATTTGACGTTTCCGCGATTCTGGAGGCCCTCTTGAACGATATCGACAAGTTATGACTTAGATATCCAAGTCACATCTAGTCGATATCTAATGTAAATCTAGTTGATCTCTATATCGTTTCTAGATCTTGTGATTATCTCGTTTCCCGAATACGCGTGGTTTTATACTTATGTCACCAATGTGTCAAATAATTGAAATGCAATATCCAACAGCTTTCATTGGTACATTGGTACTACAGAGCTACGCTTGAATCGGCCATGTTTTCACCCCAGACAATCCGATTGCTGTGGGCGGCCACACGGACTAATTAGGGCCATTGTCCACTGCATACTAAAACGTTTGTGACCGAAATACTGCTTTGCTGCATCCGGTGCAACGCGGCATGTAAGTAGGTCGGCTGATTAATCTGGATTCGGCCTATAGGCACCTAATGTTGTAGCGATATACTGCATAGCGATTAGATGAAAAATTAACGATTTGCACTATTCCTTTTGATCATCATATTCTGGATTCTTGTGCAAACATAATCAATTTGAAAACTTGTTTTTGTAATTTAAATCAGTCTACTATTTAAAGTTACGTAGAGGTATGGGCTGTGGGACACCAACACGCAAGTTAAATTAATTTTGTATTAAACAAAAACGTGTGCAAACAATACCAAAATGCTTAAAAAAATATAGGTCTGTCTCGGGTGAGACATGAACTTGCAACTGCGGGACACCAGCTCACCGTTCTACCAACTGAGATATCGACACTTACTTACCCCTTGACAAAAATATTTCCACTATATTCTTCATTTACGCCTTAATAAGTGATACCTACAAAATGATACTCCCAGTTGGAAACAAACTAAATACGATGCCTGAGTTTTGCAACGGGACGGAAAAATCTTTCGGTATACATATTTATAAAACCGTAGCATATTCCCAATAAAGGGAAAAGTGGCAAAATTATGAATACGAGAAAATGTATGAGCGACGATATTAAAGGTTCCCAAAGCGGACCGTAAGAAAAATAGGTCCCCTTCAAAGGCAGGTCAAACAAAAATATCTTGTTTATCAAAAGCTTATAAATGTGGGTAGCTAACGAAGCTCCCTGCGAGATATTTCCGATATGAGATGGGAGGGTTGAGTATAGGAGCATTCTTATTAAGGGGATTCGATTTAGATGTTGTTACCTTGGCGAAGAAGTAATAAAAATTCTTCTTAACTTACTTAATACAGTTAGGAATAATAGTTACCGCTAATAATCATTTATGGGTCAGTAACACGAATAAGTTTTACTAAACACTCAATTGTCATAATCTAGAAATAAAAAGTAAAAATACTTAAATAAGTAGCGTTTAGTACTACGGAAGAAATGAATACCTAAAAACTACAGTGAATTCCTATATAAAGAAGGACACATCCTTACTAACGCAATGCTTAAAACTAAAATACCAATTAGAACTTTTTGTTTTGTATACCTACTTTCATGTATTGTATACATACTAAAAATTTCAACTGTCTAGCTATCACGGTTCGTGAGATACAGCCTGGTGACAGACGGACGGACGGACGGACGGACAGCGAAGTCTTAGTAAAGGATGACTCACGTTAGACCGGGCCGTGTCCGGACCGGAGCATCCGGAGCATCGTTTTCTATGGAAAGCATCACGTGATCGCCTGTCATGTCATAGAAAAGTAAGCTCCGGAAGCTCCGGCCCGGACACGGCCCGGTCTAATGTGAGTCATGCTTAATAGGGTCCCGTTTTACCCTTTGGGTATGGAACCCTAAAAACTATACATAAAATAAAAGAAAATGTGCAAACACTCTGACTTTACCCCGAATAACCGGTCACAAACCTTCATAAGGTTAACAGCTACCTCCAGCCTCACGGGGCCAAATTGAATGGCCACCGTTTTTAGGTGATTGCCGTACTTCGATAGATTAATATCTCGGTCCAGCGTATGCCAAAACCTGATTTCGATGAAATATTGAAGGTTCTTTGGGATGTTTTAGTTAATTGAAAGGGAAGTTGAGCATTAGGTACCTGAAAAGAAAAGTTTTTCGAGGTAAAAATGTGCCTAATATAAAATTAGGTCACCTTATCTGTATCTTAACATAATATATATCATCCTGTAAAAGTGATATCATAGTTGTATGTTGTCCGTGTTTTGATCCGTCTGTCTCTTTCTCTGAAATTATTTTTGTTAATATTCCATGTACTAATGATAAACTCCACCACTTAATCGCCATCTTTATTACCTTCATTTACTCTTTTACATTCGTTTTCATAGGCATGAGGTATTGCTTCTCCAATACATTTTAAATATAATCCACCATCTCCATCCTGATCTCAATACTTGGATGTAATTGGTGTTACAATGTGCAATATAAGCAAATTTACATAAATCCTATCATTACTATAGTTTAGTGTGCGCTGGTCTAGACATTCAATATTTGCGAGCGCCATAGCCTAACTTACGATGTTATTGTTTTGTGTTGACCTTACTCGAAGGAAATTTGCTACATACTATTATCCAGGTTATCTCCCGTCATGAAGAGGATTATAATTAATGTATTATATTATACCTAAGTGATTGAGGTTGGCTAGCGCTCCCAAATGAAAATGTATATTACACATGGTTGACATGATCACATACTCGTAACCCCCTTTTGAAGGTGAAAATCTTTTTTTTTTTGGTTAGCCTGTTATGGTGTCCCACTGCTGGGCAAAGGCCTCTCCCCCTGATTTCCATGACTCCCGTTGTAGTGCCTTCTCCGGCCAGCCACTGATGAAGGCGTCCAAGTCATCCCGCCATCTCCGTCTGGGCCTGCCACGTCCGCGCTTCTTTTGCGGCATCCACTTGGTGGCTACCGAATATCTTAGCTACCTAAATTTTAAGAAATTTTGGTAACACAGAGAAGAGAATGTCACTCATCAGTTTTAAAGAAAAGACGCTTTGCTCGAGGAATTTCATACATGGATTGTCGTAATTATATTGCTATCGTCCCCATGAGTGACCGCCGGTCAATGATACTGTGCAAGGGGGACAGTAACAAAAATGCGCGTGCGATAGAGATAAGAACACGCGGGTCAATGTACGAAATTCCTTGTGCTTAGAGTCCTTTCTTTGCCTAAAAATATGTATATTTTTTGATAAAATATAATTATCTTAATTTACTCTGTACTTATCTACGTAAAAAATAACAAGCAGAGCAGATAGCCTGTATGTCTTTTAGTATTACTAAGTGTATTTTATGGACAGGTATAAACTATCAGTATTATCCCTATAGAACTCTAGATCTAGTTCGGAAAGTCTAGTTATCCTGCTCACTATTCATGCTACAGCATCTGCTAAATCTATTTATTATACGACAGTATTCCCACACAATATAAACGTCTGTTAGACGTCTGCAAATATTATTCCGGGTCGGCAAACAGACCGATGGAAGTGCTAAGGCTGGGAATAAAATGTTTTGGATATGGTCCAAAACGAATGAGTACTACAAGCACAGATTACTTGCCTACCTAATGTAAGAGTATTCTTGAAAATTCATAGCATCATTATTACTAGGCTTTTGGTACCAGGTGGCGACATGATCCAATGCCTTTTTTCCATGTGTTTTTAAATTGTGTTTGTATACCTACTATCGCAAAAGATAACTAGTAAATAACTAATACAAGAATATTTTAAGGATAGCAATTGACATTTTGGTAGAATAATAATACATATCAGAATAAAGACAACCAAACACATTGCACGTAAGTATTGGCTTTTATTTCAAAATTACATTCATAATAATATATTTGTCATAGTAATAATTTGTTACTACTCCATTACATTTAGAATAGTGAATACATAGTAGAGAAAATTATGTCTGTTAGCAACTTAGAACATAGTCATACAGTTTTATTGTGGTTTGTTGGATTTCTAAATGGATTAGTTCAATATTTTTTTTATTATCATGTAATAAATACAAAGAATGAATATATGTACAAGACTTTACTTCATTCACTGGTGTCTCTTATTTTTAAATAGGTACAGAATTGGGTACTACTTACACCTCCAATGTTCGTCTGACTGCTAAAGACTATTTTTTATTTAAACAGTTAGTAGAAGAGCAATTTGAACCTATACTTAGTAAGCAATTTTATAAATACGTATTACATATAGATAAGGTTAACAAACTTATAGTCCACACTAGTTTTTAGAGAAACCAATACTCGCAGGGAATCGTTTTGCATAGAAAATGATGCGAAACCAACATTTGCTAATAGTCGGGTCTAGCCCCACCATATTTATTCATTCGCGAAAAATATTACTGTATATTAATATATGAACAAATAACAATAAACGTTATAGTCAAGGCTAGTCAACTACTAATCTCGATTATAATATGTTTCAAAATAATCGTACGATGGCTATTGGGTTGTTTAGTGGTTATGCATGTTATTGTATTTAATTGCATGTCTTACCTAAACCCTTAGTGCAAATTTCATTCGATAGCCAGCGTGACGAGCATTCGCGTTTCCGTTATGTCTATTTTTGTATGAGATTTTGAACAGCGCGCCAAGCAGGACATTTTGGAAACTCGAAATACTATACAAAATGACACTTAACCCAAACGCTGTCGAATGAAATTTACACCAGGGATACAGGCAGCGTAGCCAATCGATCGAAACGCAACTGTCACTGTCGCACTTATAAGGAAGGGTGATAGAGAGACACAAAGCGTTTCGTTGTCGAAGCGATAGCGATTGTCACCTTGGCTAGGCCGGCAGGAGTGCCATAGCAATAGCAATCGAATAAAAATAGCTTTTCATCTCAGTGACCTTAATTTTGTCATATTCTTTCTCTCAGATTGAGGTAGTTTATCACTTTCTCACTATTAGATCTATACTTACTTTACTACATTGCTAACGCATGTGTTGTTTTTCGCATACGTATTTCTAATATGTGTATTATGTAAGGCTAATTATAAACATCCAATTTGTTTACATTTTTGTAAAGTTTACTCCACGCCATTTTTTCCATGGAGAAACGCCCTCAAGGATGTAACATTTAAATTTTTGCCCATAATTTGATAATATGCTTTTCGTTTTTAATGGCATAACAGGAACATTATCTCCTATACCTATACTAACTAGCGGCTCGATTCTGAAAATGAATTAGATCTCTACTAGACCTCAACAAGTTACGATATGGATAATTTAAAGATATTTGTAAGATAGATATGTCAAATTTGACGTTTCCGCGATTCTGGAGGTCCTCTTGAACGATTTCGACAAGTTACGACTTAGATATCAAAGTCACATCTAGTCGATATCTAATGTAAATCTAGTTGATCTCTATATCGTCTCTAGAACTTGTGATTATCTTGTTTCCCGAATACGCGTGTAGATAAATTAAAATATCTCTAGGAACTTTGACTATCTCCGGAGAAACGAAACGGCGCTCTTTATTCCATTCAATTTGTCAGTTTCTAGGACAAAACAAAAGGCTCGCTAGAAAATCTACTAACTATACCTAATAGGTAGGTATGGACCAGACTACGTATTCCGATTTTGCACACGGTAGTGGAATTAATGTTTTATGTGGAAACGAACGCGGCTGTGTTCCGTTTTTAGTTTCGTTGTTGTAAAGTAAATTATTTATCATTTTCATAACGTCAGCCACCCGACTTTATTCTAAATTTTTAATACATATTATTTTGTTGATAAAATCGTCTACACATTACTCATAAATATCGTTACTATTGCGAAGTACAATAATAAGCGAATTAAGATCCGTAAACCGAAATAAGATTTAAACCTGAAGCGTTTAAATGTAACAAGCAAGTAAAAGGCAATTTTTCTCTCCGTTGAGCTCGAAAACAGAAAGTTAGACATTACACAAACAGTTGAAAGCGCCCAGATTTGACGTAATTTTCCTGAAAAGCAATAAGTCGAACGGAAGCTTCCGACAAAATGTTCTATAAATATTAACCCTTATAAATATTCTGGGGGTGTTTCAATTTTGTCTTAATCTCCAAAAGGATTGTTTACTGGGCAAACATTTGGAAGGGTTGCGACGTACGGATGAAGATTAAGACGTCTTTTAGAATTTTCAGTCAGATAATTTAGATCAAAATCTGGTTTGATATGTTTCACCTAAATGAAACGATAGACTAGACGGTTGCTCCTTTTTAATAATCACTATTTCTACACTCAGACATTCCTTTCCTAAATCGTCAAATCTCACAACACTGACGATGAGTATTGACTCGTTGACTATTGATCTTTTTAATTAAGACCTACCTATGTCCAAACTTGCCTACAAACAAGTGATACTACCTATTGTGAAATTTTGCTACTAGGTGTTTACCAACCCAACCAATAGAAGACTGCCCAATGAAAATGATTACTGCCTTAGTATCATTTTGAATAAAAAAATATAGGTATATATTACGTTAAAAACAACAGCATTAAACGATATTTTGAAATATATTATTTCGTCTCTCTTGTACACATGAAAATAGTTTTGCATTAGAGCCAATTTTCGACGTGAATGAATATGATTTTACACACAAATTTCCTTAGGGTTGTTACCTGGAGCATGAGCAAACAAGTTATCAGAAAATTATGTAAAAGCTAAGCTTTTGCTTCTTTAGGTTCTTTACCTTAACAATAATATTATGACACCCCTAACTGTTGACCCGAGGAGTCCATCTTGCTCGGTCATTTACAATGCTAATTAATCCAAAGTGTAAGATGGGCATCGCCATTTTGTAACCAAATTGAACGGACGATATTGTTGGGCTTTGCATCTTGATGTTTCGCGGAGATTTGCCGGCGGAATACTAATTCGGTGCCAGTAAATTGGTTCGGATTTTTGTTTGATGAAAGTCATTTTAGAGTTATCAAGATGAAATATAACTGTTCTTAATTTGAATTGAGATTATTTGCGCAACTTTTCTTATCATTATTATCGAACAAAGTTACCTAAGTTAAATTTAAAAAGATGTACCTTAATATAATCAAAAACTGTAGATAGGAGATCTGATGTCTTTATCAATCGGCCCATTTATAGAAAATTTCCAAGTCATGCCCTTATTTAAAGGAGACCTTTCTCACCCTATAAAGTTAGCTATTTAAGTATAAGAAGGTAATAATACAAAAAGCGCAATAATGACAATATAAGCGCGTTTCGCAGCTGTGCCGTTCGCAAGGGTTGAAAAGGAAAGAAAAAATGAAAGTTTTACGCTGAAGCGAAGGGTGTAATTTTTCACTTTGCCTACTTATTTTTAATATAAACTGGCATATACACGAATATGTACTGGATAGGACTGACAACTTTATTAAAATACATTTACATCAATTCTGTAACTAAACTGCCAACCATCTTCAAATACCTTTACATGAGTAAATAAATAAATATATAAATATTAAATAAATAAATATTATAGGACATTTCTTACACAAATTGACTAAGCGCCACGGTAAGCTCAAGAAGGCTTGTATTGTGGGTACTCAGACAAAGATATATATAATATATAGATACTTAAATACATAGAAAACAACCATGACTCAGTAACAATATCTCTATCATCATACAAATAACCAGGATTCGAACCCGGGACCATCGGCTTCATAGGCAGGGACCCACTAGGCCAGACCGGTCGGTTACATACTCCAAAACAAATTACGCCCGAAATCCAATTAAACAAAATCAAACATTTACTTGACAACAATGTACAGGAGTCATTACGCATGCAATTAAGTAAAACGCATCCTTGTTTGACGAACACTCCACTCCGCCGATATTTGCCGACATTTGAATGCTTATGTGGTAAATGTACAGATTGCAACACATTCAGTTAAAGAGTCTACCGCAATATACGCCGCATAAGACTATGTAACCCCTGAGCCACATATATATTAGGTATATAAAAATACGAGATCCACATGAGTTTTGAGGCTAACATCATTAGTAGGCGCTAGAGTAACGAGCGTGATTAAGTAATTTTAGGTCTGTAATAGGGTTTTAGCCGCAAATAACGTGTCAGGTGTAAAATTCGATTTTTTCTATTATTCATTAATTTTATCATATTTTGATTAAATCACAATATATTCCGTACAGTATTGCTAATTTAGTGTCGCTTAATTTGAACAAGGATACATAGAGCTTCTCAACAGCGTGTGACGGTATTTTCTCCAGGACATGTATAGCCACATTATGTTTTGGTATTTATCTTTGAAATGATGTTGAATAATGACACAGTCAGATAGATGCCGATTAGAATAGCTACTTATTGTAAAAAAAAAACTTTAGGTATTTTAATTTCTGCAAAGTTAAAAAACATATTCTCTGCTTTCCAACCAAATGCGGTGTAACCATTTACGAGTATATATACATAAACTATAATTTAAATGGGCTTATAATACCAAATGTGCCACTAAGACATTTAGCGTAACGCACCTCCATAAATTGACCCAACGCACTCATTTATATTAATTAAAACGATTTACTGCCCAAATAGTCGCCATCTTGGAATATCACGAATGCTTCGGACGAATAATTTAATCTCGATCTGTCGGACGCATTGAAGATGTAATCTGGATTCTGATGCATCTGTCAAGCCGCTAACTAGGGTTGTGTGGTGCAAGTTATCGGGTGAAAAATATTATTATCTTTTGAAATAAGGTATACGTACCTATACAAGATTTGCAGTAAATGTTGTCTTTGCTCTAAAATAATAATAATAAGCATTTAAATCACATAAAAAAACACCTTTTCGAATATCATATCGCCACTACAAAACATCTCATTAAAGGTATTGCTACTACTCGTAATATAAGTATTGAAAGTGCAGTAGAAATGTTACTCATACAGTTGCTAAAAATTTTCCGCCACTTATCATGCTCTGAATGCTCTCGCTAGTCGCTACAAAATGTGTCGAGATTGTTCTGCCATATCTTTTTTGGCCTGCCTCTATCCCTCTGCGAATTGATTTGTTTATAGCACAAATTTTTTAAATGTCTATTTAAATAGGTGTCAGAGTGCGTCTACAAGACAATGTCGAAAATGTTTATATAAAGAGAACAGTTTCTGAATCGCACCATAGGTGCAACGGTAAGCAGCATGACGTCACGACCGCGCGATACGCGCGGCACGGCAGCAATGTCACGAGCCAGATGGATCAGATGTCCAGAATGTCGCCCACTGTGCACCGTATCTACCGATTACAGTTACATACGCATATTATACAACTAAACTCAGTTTAGTTACTAAAGTAGTTCAACTATACTTCTCTTGTTGAAGATTTTAGATTTTCTTACAAAAGCCCGATAAAGCTTTATTTAAGTAAATACTTAAATTATAAAGCACTAGCTGTTGCCCGCGACTTCGTCCGCGTGGAATCTTATCTTCAACATTTTACATCTTTAGTACCTATAATTTTCATATCCAAGCAATGTTGAAATTAAGGAAATTAAGTACTTTTCTTTTTTAGCAAGTTGTATGAAGTTTTAAGTCAAGTGGATTTTGATGTTGGTTGCTAAAATTACTTTTCTTGTATTCTCATAATAGGTACCTACCTATGCCCTTATACAAAGATTCAAGTTCCGCATTCCGCACTCACAAAATATCTGATCTCCATACAAACTTTCAACCCCTTTCTCACCACCTTGGGGGATGATTTTCAAAAATGCTTGAATAAGTTTTCATGTTTTTTAATTTATTACCTTTTTTTGCAAAAAGTTAAAGTTCCTAGCTTAAAATTAAATTTACACCCCAAGACGAATTTTCATCACCTTTTTAGCCCCCTTAGGGACTGAATTTCCATAAACGTTGCAATTACTTTTTTTTGTAATCGGCTATTATGTCTTTCTAAGAAGTTTCAAAGCATTTGTAATGGATTCAAACTTTGAACCCCATTTTAACCCTGTTAGGGGATGAATTTTACAAATCGCTGAAATCACTTTTATTGTCTTCTAATAATATCCCCAAATACAAAGATTCAAATCCCGAGCTCGAAAAAATGCATGATATCCCGACAAACTTTCAACCCCGTTTTCACCACCATAGGGATGAATTTTCAAAAACGCTGAAATTAGTTTTCTTGTATTTTAATAATATATCTTTTAAGGAAGTTTCAAATTCGTAGCTCAAAAGAAAACTTTAACCCCATACAAACTTTCATCCCCTTTTTATCCCTGTTAGGGGATGAATTTTACAAAACGCTGAAATCACTTTTATTGTCTTTTATTAATATCCCCAAATACAAAGATTCAAGTCCCACACTCGAAAAAATGTTTGATATCCATACAAACTTTCAACCCCTTTTTCACCACCTTAGGGGTTGAATTTTCAAAAACGCTGAAATTAGTTTTCTTGTATTTTAATAATATATCTTTTAAGGAAGTTTCAAATTCGTAGCTCAAAAGAAAACTTTAACCCTATACAAACTTTCATCCCCTTTTTAACCCTGTTAGGGGATGAATTTTACAAAACGCTCAAATTACTTTTATTGTCTTCTATTAATATCCCCAAATACAAAGATTCAAGTCCCGCGCTCGAAAATTTTTTGATATCCATACAAACTTTCAACCCCTTTTTCACCACCTTGGGGGAGGAATTTTCTAAAACGCTGAAATTAGTTTTCTGGTATTTGAATTTGATACTTTTTTTACAGAGTTTCAAGTTCCTAGCTTAAAATAAAATTTGCACACGAAGACAAACTTTGATCCCCTTTTTAATTTTACCCCTTTAGGGGTTGAATTTCCAAAAACGTTGCAATCACTTTTTTTGTAATCGGCTATTATGCCTATCTACGAAGTTTCAAAGCATTTGTAATGGATTAAAATTTTCAACCCCTTTTTAACCTTGTTAGGGGATGAATTTTACAAAACGCTGAAATTACTTTTCCTGTCTTCTAATAGTATCCCTAAATACAAAGATTCAAGTCCACCACTTGAAAATTTTTTTGATATCCATACAAACTTTCAACCCCTTTTTCACCACCTTAGGGGATGAATTTTCAAAAACGCTGAAATTAGTTTTCTTGTATTTTAATAATATATCTTTTTACGAAGTTTCAAATTCCTAGCTTAAAAGAAAACTTTAACCCCATACAAACTTTCATCCCCTTTTTAACCCCCTTAGGGGTTGAATTTCTCAAAATCGCTTCTTATCTCTTGTACACTTTATAAATGCAATCTGGTGTGCAAATTTCAACTTTCTAGCTTTTGTAGTTTCGGCTCTGCGTTGATGAATCAGTCAGTCAGTCAGTCAGTCAGGACACTTGCATTTTATATACAGGGTGATCAATCCAAATGGGTCAGTATGGAGAAGTCAGAAACTATAAGAGATAGCGAAATCTGTTCTTAGGAACCATGGCTCCGATTTTAGATTTAATAATAATGGCATTCAATTTTTATTTTAAATCTATCATACATAACCGGGATTCGAACATGGTCAGTATTCTTGTTGTTTGTTTGTATGGCAACTTTTAAACGATGCGTGATAGGTGGGGGGTGCTCGACCAAATATCATAGAGGGCCCCGAGACAAAACAAAGTACATTAAAAAAAATTCAAAATGGCAGACTTTTTTTTAATTTTTTCAAGTTGGTCCGAGCGCGCTGAGATTCGGCATGCGGCGAGCCTGAGAGCCCAAAATTACAATGTCAAGAAGTTTTTTTGGAAAAATCCAAAATGGCGGCGGACACGGGCAAAGTCAAATTTCCAAGCAGGTTAAGCGAGCCCGAAGGGCGAGCTTTAGGCCGGGAAGCCGAAGGCCGACCCCGGCGGAGGGCCGAAGGCCCGAAGCCTCCACCCCGACTCCCAAAAAGCGACTCCCAATAGGAAAAGTGTTGGGTCGTGTTTAAGCTCCAACTTCCCCCTCTCGTGTGATGCTTCGGGCTTTCGGCCCTACGCGAAGCTCGGCCTTCGGCCTTCGCAAGCCTCGACGCTTCGCCGTCGGGCATTCGGCCCGCCGGCTTCGGTCATCAACAGTTGACTTGGTAGAACGCTTGGAAGCACCGAATTCACGCAGTTCGGCCTTCGGACTCGCGTTTTCGGAGTCGGGGTGGAGGCTCCGAGCCTTCGGCCTTCCGCCGGGGTCGGCCTTCGGCCTCCCGGCATGAACCTACTTGGAAATTTGGCAGTAACCTACTTGGAAATTTGGCTTTGCCCGTCTCCGCCGCCATTTTGAATTGTTCCAAAAAAAATTCTTGACGTAACTTGGGCCCCCAGGCTCGCCGCATGCCGAATCTCAGCGCGCTCGGACCAACTAGAAAAAATTTAAAAAAAGTCGGCCATTTTGAATTTTTTTTATTGTACTTTGTTTTGTCTCGGGGCCCTCTATGATATTTGGTCGAGCACCCCCCACCTATCACGCATCGTTTAAAAGTTGCCATACAAACAAACAACAAGAATACTGACCATGTTCGAATCCCGGTTATGTATGAATTGTATGATAGATTTAAAAAAAAATTGAATGCCATTATTATTAAATCTAAAATCGGAGCCATGGTTCCTAAGAACAGATTTCGCTATCTCTTATAGTTTCTGACTTCTCCATACTGACCCATTTGGATTGATCACCCTGTATATATAGATAGATTAGATAACTATCAGGTTTCTGGATAAGTGAATAAGTTAAATGCCTATATGAAGCCGGAGAATTGATAGACTCTGATATTTTTAATAATGCAAGTAAACTAACTGATCATGGCGGATATTTATTATATGTTCACTTTTAAGGTGGCTGCATTATTAAACATACTTAGTGCACATAATGTATACAAATAAATTATTTAATGACTTACTTCCATTAGAGTAGTTAGTAATATTTGTTAGCATTCCTGTCATGAAAAGCATGTCGAAATTTAATATCACGATTGCTAATATTGTTGTTAATTACAGACGAATTTGCCAAAACGTAATTCAAACTATTTATGGCATTTTGATGAAAATGGAGCATCAAATTTAATCTTCCGTGAAAATTTTATCGTGGTTATCTATAGTAGGCCCATATTAGTTCCAGTATGATTTAGAATTTAGCAATTCGAGTTTCACCATATTTAGGGGGAAAGTTGTGGGGAAAGTAGAGTAATATTCAATAATCTATGTCTGTTTTCATAGCACTGTCTACGACCTAGGTATATGCTAGACGGATTTCCCATAAAATATATTGTTAAAACCTTAAGAGCCAACAAGAGTGGTCATTTCTCCATACAAACGTACTCGACTGTTTCCTCCGTGGGTTTTGATGCTAGAGTAATGATTGTTTCAACACAGATTTATTGTCAATATCTGTGTCGGACCGTTTTGCTTTTTTTGATATTTTTATTTTTTAAGGCGCTAGAGCCCTTCAAAAATGGCCAAAATTGCCTCATTGACTATGCCGCAATGAGAGGCGTAGTATTCAATACTGATATCAATTAGCCAAAAAATCAAAATGGTCCGACACAGATAATTTCATAATCATTTAGATTTCCAAATTTGGTTACGATTGGTTAAGTTTTGGAGGAGGAAACAGTCGAGTACGAAACCTCGATTTCTGAGATTTTTACGCAGGATTTTTCGCCTTGTCCTTATCGCACTAGTTTTAGGAGCCGCTTCCGTTAGCGAGACGGGTATATTTACCTAAAATATTTAAAACTCAGCTCCTGTTTCGTCTTAAGGTAAGTACAAAAGGGTAAAAACAATGCGTAAACGTGACTAAATAAAGTTGGTTGCTAAGCAATCCATATTTTTGTCACAATCATATCGAAGTCCAATAAAATATCCCATAAACCCAACATCACCTTACAAATCATACCACATGTTACCACTTATATCGGCGTAACCGTATAATTACTGACGTCACATATGGCATTAATTATACAAGCTATAATTACGTCCGGGGAGGAAAAACGTCTTCGGCAATTTTGTGGGACGTTTGGATAAGGGTGCTAAGTAAAAAGAATAAAAAGGTAGACAAATACAGGTTAGGTACTTGTTACTTGGGTTCTGTGTTTTCTTTTATAATAATTATAATCGAATTTAAAATAATGCTTTTTTTTTATTGTGGTGTTGTAGGCCTTTCAGTGTCGCATCGACCAGCATTGATATAGCGCAGGTTTTGTGCCTTTTGAGTCCTAAAAGCTCCTTAGCAGTTCTGCTGTTGAACCCTTTGATTAGAGCTTTCGAGTGTTCTTGTCTTTTAACGAACTTCCACCACTCGATTGCTCTCCTTTTTTCTAACTTGCTGAGCAGAGAATATGTATCCCGTTTTGTAATTCCACAGAACGGTTCTGGGCCGACCAGGGGTGTGTAAAATAATGATTGTTGTAGTAAATAATAGATAGCTAGGTCACAATCGTTGTAATCGTACACGGTTATAACAATATTACCTACCTACACATTATTTCAGTAGCATGGCTCTGCTCAGAATCTGAATTAAAAGTACTTACTGTCCATCAAGATAAATCGTAATAATTATCTACAACAAATGAATGGGAACAGATAATTTGAGCACAAACGGCAACACTCCTAGCCTAACCTTATGCCTTTTGTAATAAGGTCCACCGATGTACATTTAACAGTGTGATCGATGGTACCTACCTACTCTCTTGACGTCATAATGCGAAAAGGCAATTTTTCCTGTCGTATTTTTGTCGCAGAAACTTTATCATTATTGTTACGCGTATAAGGGATTCGCGTATATAAAACATAAGAAGACATGCATTTACAAAAACATAGTAAGTTGTCCCTTTTACATTTTAAAATAAAGAACCACGATTAAGCATAACACTTCCCAAAACAAATCAGAACAATGATAAAGTTAACCAAGCCGAGATAAATAAAGTCGACAGCGAGCACTGCTGACGTATTTTGCATAATGCGGTCACTGAAAACTGGTACAAAGTAGATAGGAACAGAAGTGCATAACAAATACGTTTAGTTGAATTTAAACATCCATTACAATGAACTTAACGCCTACACATATAATTAATAGGCAGTTTAAAATAATATGGTTTTTATATTTAGTTTCGATTTATTTTTAGTCTAACTCTAAAATATCCATTGCCGTATTATTATAGTGCCTGATAGTGTGCCTGTCGCACCCAACATTTTTTCCTCGTCTAACAAAATTGTCAAAACAT
The DNA here is from genome assembly GCF_963556715.1 of Cydia fagiglandana. Classification (NCBI taxonomy): domain Eukaryota; kingdom Metazoa; phylum Arthropoda; class Insecta; order Lepidoptera; family Tortricidae; genus Cydia; species Cydia fagiglandana. Next base: position 8,214,090 of record NC_085938.1, on the reverse strand, counting down.
CTGGCAGAAATCGAAGTCTTATTCAAGTAACAAGATTTAAATAATATTTTTATATTATTTATAGTTATCCCTCTGCTAGGCAACGAGCTTCCGTCCTTTCAATTTACTAAACATAATAGACAAATATACATTATGCAACGCAATATTACATATACAAATATGCAATATATCAAAATTTGTCGAATATTAATTAGCCAGAAATTAGGTGCAGACTGTACCTTCTGTTCTTACTTAATTTATTAACAGGCAAACTGACACAATTGTTTGCGAGCAAGTTAAAATGGCGACGATATTTTGAGATGTCAGAGTAAGTTGTGACAATAATGTAAGACGAGGATTGCATTGGCGCCACTTTGTTTGAAAACCTCGTACTGTGCCTGGATGCCACTGGAAATTTAACTTTAGCTGAATTGCATAAGGTTCAGTCTTCAATCTATATTTTGATAGTATGTGCTTTTAAGACAGTTATTTGTTTTGTTATTGTATTTAAACATCAGTTTCAATTGTCTAGCGAAGTTGGCAAAGACACTAATCTGGGTTGGGTTAAGCCGTGGACGCATTATTATCTTACGTGACTGAAAGGGGTCAAACTGATTAAAATTCATACATATGGATATGAGTCGCTAAGATTTGTTTCGACATAAGTAAATATATTTAGATGTTCACTCGCATATCGTATGTACGTGTAGCTAATTACAGAAAGTGTATATATACATCATCATCATCATCTCAGCTTATATACGTCCCACTGCTGGGCACAGGCCTCCTCTCGAGCGCGAGAGGGCTTGGGCTATAGTCCCCATGCTAGCCCAATGCGGATTGGGGACTTCACATACACCTTTGAATTTCTTCGCAGATGTATGCAGGTTTCCTCACGATGTTTTCCTTCACCGAAAAGCGACTGGTAAATATCAAATGATATTTCGTACATAAGTTCCGAAAAACTCATTGGTACGAGCCGGGATTTGAACCCGCGACCTCCGGATTGCAAGTCGCACGCTCTTACCGCTAGGCCACCAGCGCTCTCATATATACATGGTTTCACTCGTATATATACATGGTTTTCATAAAAAAAATACAGAAATGAAAAAAATCTTTATTTAAATAATATTTCACTATTATGATTTACGATTTTAGGTGACAATGAAAAAAGTTATTTACATCTCGTGAAAATTAAGAAATCGCACAGGGCATTCTCATTCCTGCCGACACCTTCTAAAAATAGAAGCGTGCAATTGTTGCAATTTTGGCGGTCTGCCAACGCGGCGCCGGCGTGAGACATGACATCTGTCACAACGTTCTTATCCTGCTCACTGTACTTGCTAGCTTTAACCCGCAACTTTACCCGAAATCACACATTTACCTTCAACAAGATTAATAAATTGTATGGTGACATAGGTACAGAGAGGTTTGTAATTATTATAATTATGTACAGTAACGATAACAGCTTGCGTCACAAGCGTGGCAAAAACAACTAGATATTTTTATACATTGTCATTGTAAATATTGTAAACAACAACATAAAAGAAAAGTGTATCATGGTTGTGGATTTATAAACTTCAAACTAAACCACTGGGTACCTATAAGATAAGTTGTTAATAACGACTAACGATCTAAATTAATGAATAACTTGAATAAGTTACAATTTTTAACAAAAAAATGATACATTGTCTTAACTCCTTTCGTCCTGGTGGTCATCTATACCAACCACCTATTTACATACATCCCCTTCAAAATTGCCTAAATTTTATTTCCTTTATTTTAGTCATAAGCCATACACTACTGCACGTTTTTATTACTGAAAATTGTATAATTAATAAAAAATTGTGACACAAAGGGTAACGTATTTATTTTAATATGAATATACCAAGTAGTTAATTTCTCTTTACTTCGCATAAATTTAAGTGACACTAAAGTTTGAATGAAGACAAATTTGTAGCAAAATGTCAAGAGTCTCGTCGTTACATCGCCAGCGACAGACGTTGACGTTAATGTGTGTGTGTGTTGTGTTGTTCTTACATTGTGTGATTCTGATTACGTACATAAGTATTTACTCAGTCTATATGTATATGCAAATTAATAACATCAACCATTGGATCATATTCATACTTTCTTTTATAGAATAATTGTTCTTTCAAGTACTGTAAATGTAAACAAACCTTATAAGAACACGCGTGTAGTAAGATGTCACGCTGCATTTATTTACCAAAGAAAAACATTGCTTAGAGCCCGTGTAGAATTAAAAATAGTCAAAGAAATACCTCCACGAAAGACAATAGTGTTATTGTAGACAATTTAGGTTAGTTAAGTTCACTCAACTTGCAACCGCGCTCCTGCGGGAAGCGAGTCTCCACTTATACCATTGAACTGCCCTCGTCATTGCAAAGGAAAACCACTTGGCTTTATTCTCTATCCATTGCGCGTTTAATTTCAACATTTTTGATGCATCTGCTGCGTAGGCTGTAATGGTTGTGACTTTACTTATGCAAACGTAAATATCTAACGCATCCTCGATGCAATGGTAACTTGATACCACAGATCCTCATGTGGTTTACTCGGTAAACACAATATGAAGTGACTATTGACTATTCTTGTTCCCATATTTTTTATTTATTTTGCATCTATCGAGTTTTAGGTTTCATGCTTTGAAATTTTTTGAACCTTTCAATTGAATGAGAGATTGGAATTCTAAGCTATGGATCGGATTACAAAGTTTATTAAGAGAGTTTTCTTTGTTTAAAAGAGGATGTTGAAAGATATTCAAAGAACGATAGGTATTTAACATAAAAAGTTTATAATTATTATGATTACTAAAACAAGATTATAGGTACTTAATAAAATTTGGAATCTGACTGTAGTACCTGCAACATCAGTATGGGGGTATACAGCAAATGTCGCTTTTTAATATCGCTGGATAGTAAGTGACAGATGTTGTCACTATCACGATCATATGTATAACTGCGACCATCATAATCCGTACTGGTCTTGTAAAGAGAATAGTAAAAGTAATATAGTGAAAACCAATTAACATTTTCAACGAATAAAAGGTTATAGCGGCATAAATATTCCCTTAACTGGTCAGTGTAATTAATAAAACCATGTATTCAAATAAAATGATACCAAACCTGTTGCATATAATGTGAACCTTATACGTTAACAGTTAAAATTTAACATAATAAAAGTTTTTTTTTGTATCAAAAGGCTTTTAATGGCAGTTCGATCAAATAATAGTAAAATCAAAGTGACCACTAATATCTAGAGTTATCTTACAGATAAGGCCAAGCCCGAGGTGTTGAGTTGATTGCATCTCTGGTAGATAGTTATCGAGATACGATATCAGTAGATAATAGGGTTGTCAATATAAAAAATAAGCTTTCTCAGTGTCTAGGTAACGTTACGAGTACTATATTTAATTTTGAAATAGTTATATAGACTTCCGATTTATAATTCTTATACATCTAAATAGTAGAGACGCCACAAAATATATTTCTGTTTATTTAATTATTTCTTTAACTATGTATAAGTACTTCTGTTTAAAATTTTGCTTATCAAATCCCTCGTCTGTATCATTAGCTATATGTATTATGCTAAAATCATACTGCTATCGTATGTAGGGTCATGCTATACGATTAATAATAAATAAAAATTAGACATGTCTTCGGTAGTTTTTTTCTATCAAGTCAATTTTAACCTTATAAGGTTTTGCCCAGAGTCTACCCTCGCAAAGGGTCTAGTTTCCGAATTTATTTAAGGCATTTGGATTATAGGCCTAAGCCTCCTCTTAATGGCGTTTGGATCTCAGTGTACAAGAAGAATTGTCTTCAATGACAACCCTACAAAGCTAGGGAGCTGATAAGCGATCAGATGGCGATTGGCCAGGCGTGGATTGTAGATACAATGTCGTTACAGCTAAACCGCCGGTTATCGACTCAGGCGCACCTGGGTCTATTAACTATAAATCCTTAAATGCCTGCTGTTTAGTTAAATGTTTTAAAACACTAGCAACCATTTCAATTGCTTTTATAGCACTAAGTCTTATTTTATGACTATTATTTAAATGCATCTGCGTGCTAGGATGCTAAATTATTATTAATTATAATTATAAGTTTACATTAGGTACACAAAGTATCTGTAAAGTAAGTATAAAAGTATACCGAACAATATCTACGAACTCAGATCTGAGGGTCAGTAATTAGGAACCGTTGATAAGGGTTTCGACCCGGGATTTGATTTACTGCTATTTTACGCGTATTTATTTTCACGTATTGTATAGGTATTCTCTGAATATAATTATAACGCTGGAATGCGAAATTAGATAAAGATTAGACTAATTACGAGTTCCAAATGTATAAATAATAAGATTATTTTTGTTAATTAAGTCACGCTTTTTCCTAAGTTCAAATAATAGTTAGACTAAACTTTTATAATTGATTATTTTATAAATTATCGCTTTATTTTATTAGTAAGGATACGTACCATTATTGTATAATGTTTATAAATTAATTATATGCACTTGATTTTATATTATAAATTTACCGATTTTAAAATGAAGTCAAATAACGTACCTGCGAATTTGATTTCTAACGTGTTTCTAACAGAAGTTGGTACTTTTGTCATTTTTGCCATAAGTTTAGGTGCTCTGGGGAAAGGCGCGTAGGTACATTTAAATATTTTGTCTACTTATCTTCTGACGTATAGGTAATGTTACTAAATGATAAAAGTTATCAATGTAAATTACTAAACGATGTCAAAAACTCGAAAGGAGGAAAGAAACTCGAAAGGAGGAATCTATCTCTCTATCTATACAAAAAGTCCTAGTTTAGCCTAATGAAGTTTGCTAGGAAAAGATAATCTAAGTAAGTAAGTAAGTAAAATACTTTATTGTACAAAAAGAAACATAAAACATGAAAGAACACACATCATTAGTACAAAGGCGAACTTATCCCTTTCAGGGATCTCTTCCAGTTAATCCTTGAGCAGTTGAGGGAAAATTGGAGAACGGTAGACATAAAAGCTGTACTAAACGGCATAAAGATAAAATATTTAATATCCTACAAGATAGGTAAACCTATATCCTACTATGATTATGTACCTATAATTATGTAATCTATATCAACAGTTTTCCCATTTATGTTACATTCATAAAGCCAAAGATATAAAGCTGTGATACTTAGGTTTTATTTCACCACTGATTAAGTATTTCCTCCATGCATATTATAGAGCGTGAAATATAAATTAAAATACTTAAAACTTTCTACCACTAAATCATACATACGCACGTGTATTAATTAGTAGTCGTGGGTATATTTCTTCCGTAATTAGGCACCCTGGTGTTAAGACCATGTGTCTCCAATTTCAGATATCACGGACCATACATACAAGCACCCTATAAGACCAATATTAACCTTAATATCTTAGAGATAAAGCTTATTTTGCATTAATGTTTAAGGGTAGATGGGTAGTTTTGTCAGTTAAAAGAGAAATTACTCTTCATTCCTAATGATCGTGAGAAGAGGTATTTATAAGAATTTACATTTGTTTTCTATTAGGTACTGGTACCGGATTACATTTTTCTAAGCTGGATTGTTTCCGTATTTCATGTTAACTCTTTTTTCTAAATTAATGACTACATTTCTTTGTATCGTATCAGGCACGCAACGTTCTTTTTAGAAATAGCAACAATAAGTAGGTACCTAAATGTACCTATATTTTGTTGATTTTGTAAAAATAATTTAAATAATTGTTGACAAAATAAAGGGTAAGTATGTATTTTCAGACGCAAACATTTTTATACGATAAATAAATAATACACGTTCTAAATAGTCAATCAATGTCATCCCGTTATACCTACTTGCGTGTTTCTTTCTTGCAATTGATTTGCTAGTTGCTACCCTACCGTGAAAATAAATATATACTTATGTATAACAATCCAACACACGTCCAAAACTCGACACGTGTTTCGCCGCTCTACTTGGCATCATCAGGAGATGAAAATGTTGATGGTTTGGCGTCCGGTGAGGGGATGAGCCATTTTTATAACTTTGGATGGTGGTTTGTTATTAATTTGCGTATTTATTTTCGGCGGGAGGGTGCAAACATTAATTACATGCAAAAAATAAAAAGTATAGCGGGTTAGCACTGATTGACTAGCACGTTAATATTTCGCGGATTATTACGTAAGCGTACGTAATACCAGATGGATTATCAAAAAGTAACGCCCGATTCTATTAATTAAATAGCCGATTGTAAATTAAATATCACTGCACGTCCGCCACAAAATTGCATTCAGGCTGAGAGAGACCCGACTTCCTATTTTCGAAAGTCTGGCAACATACTGTTGCAAACTAAAAAAAGAGAACGTTCCAAACACTTTTTGTTTTATCCAAATGTTTCGTTTTTAAATAACGCTGTGCACATGAAAAAAGCATAAGTTCCTAGGTACCTACTATGTAGAAAAAAAACTTTGTCAACATTGAAAGACTTAGTACCAAGTTAGCTCTGAGAGTTATGTACTGATGATGTATCATATCATCTAATGTAATTAATATATATCTACGTACTTATGAATTTTATACTGAACAGTGTTGAAAAATATTCTGATTTGTAGTTTATATGGTAAATTTCGCCATTTTGTTTTTTCTTATGAGTCTAATGATCATTAAATTATGACTGTTAAATCGATTGAGAGATAGGCAAGTCATGTATTTCATTTTATCATCCATTTAACTTCTGAACTATTGTCAATCCCGACTACTTATATTTAATTTCAACATTTTCTTCTCGACGAACCTATCAGCTTTATTGAATATATCTGCAACACAAACCAAAATAACCTGCCTGTCTTAATTTATATCACTGGTTGAACCCAGCAGCCAGCCAGAGCAGCCTACATGCAAAATGCGTTCCAGTTTTAAATTCAGCATTGATACCTACTTCAGGGCCACGTGACGGTAAAATAAATCAAATTCGAAATTCGCTTCACCTCTGTGCGTAATTGCTCGAAACTGAATAGGGAAGTCCAAATGTGTCGTATGCGCGTGCTTATTTACAAATAATTGGGACGTGTTGATTTTTTAATAGCAAGGGTTGGCATGGGGTACAGAGGGTGAGAACATTTTGGTTTTATTGCGCTTCTAAAATGGAAATTAACATTGATATAGGTAAAAAAATGTAGGCATTTTTATAAGCAGCTGCACATACTGTTTAGAACTGAAATCCTTTTCTACCTATGTATATAAATCGCACCCGATAATCTACAAACATAATGAGTACAAAACTAAGTATGCGCTTAAATGTGTTCTAGATGTCTAAATTAAGTACGAAACAAATCGAAACACAGAATCTAGATGTACGAAGTTTGGTCCAAACATTGTTAAGTGCTTCAGCTCCACTCATTCGGTGTGAGTATTATTCAATACCATAGTATTAGCAACTAAATAATTGTTTATATAATGAAAAAACATATCGCAGTTCAGCCTTCGTAGCAATTTCGAAACCCATAATTGGGAGAATTCTAGCAGGCACCAGCTTTCCTTTGACTTTCAAATTGGAAATAGATTAAAACGATAGATACATGCAAAGTCCATTCGATATTGAGAGAAATGGAAATATCGGCATTTCGAAGCCCGACGTCGACATTTCATCAGACTTGGAGGATGATTGGATACATTTTTGATATTGCCAGTTCATTTTACTGATATTTGTAAGTACGCACTAGTAGTGCTTAATTAACTGCCACGGAAGTTGGCTATGCTTATGTGTATTAAGATGATCTCAACTGTACGATGTTGGAGACAACAGCTCGTTATGAATTGCCAAAAAGGTCCGGTCAGCATTTATCGTAGGTACATTATCTATGGGCTAATAGTTGCCTGAAAATAAATAAATAAATATTAATCCCATTAACAGACTGCAGATAAACTGTATTTACGATTTTTATACTTATTTAATGTTATATAAAATTATTATTTACAAACTTAACAACTAAACTTCGTCGAAAATTTCAGATAAATGTATAAAATAGGTAAACATGTAAAGTCTTTACTTACTCATTCCACCAAATCAACAATTTAACCTTTTTAGTAAGTAAACTCAAATGCAAGATTTGATTCTACTAAAATAAACTTATAAATTGATATACTTTTAGTATGGGACCAACGCCAATGTCGAGAAAAAATTGTTGTTTCTCTGGATCAGCCAAAATATATAAAAGAGCCAATGTTTTTGGCTCCATAATGACACGTTGAAAATAAAAACGATAAACTACTAGTATTTCAAACCGTACGATCACAATTTGTATCCGATGCAATTAAAACTTTCATTAAAGATCTCATATAACATGTGTCTGTAGAAATTGTCCGAGCGGTCGATAAATCTTGGCACCAATAAACGGGCGGAATCGGGAGGTGCTGCAATTAAAACCCAGGAGATTAAATGGACTCGATCCATTTTGTGGTCATGCCCTGGATATGGGCTGGCCCAAGGCAAGAAATAAAACATTACTTTGTAACCAATAATTTAATTGCAGTAGTAAAGTCTACTTATAACTCATAACTTAGTTGTTTAATGCATTATCTCTTGGTCTTACGATTAGACCTTATTTTCGTTTTAAGTCACTTAATGATATAATCAGTTATATAAATACTATATAAATAATTTTGGACTGGTATTTTTTTATTAGTTGTCAAGCGGACCCCAGGCTCCTATGTGAGCCGTGGCAAAATGCCGGGATAACGCGAGGAAGAAGAAGAAGAAGATTTTTTTATTACAGCACATTTGAAATATCTGTTTTTTGAGAGACCGTCAAGTTCTGTAAGCCATAAGATGTCATTATCATAGTTTTTCAGACTAATTTCCAACAGTGAAAGTCAGTACCTACTCAAAATAGAGCCAGAAACTATCCTCATCGCCGCTACGGAGCAAACTTTTCCAGAGGGCAGTAAAAACTGCACACAAATCGGTAATTCTTATTGGTAGAAGTTGTATTGATCGCTTATCTATTAAGCCAAACAAAAGTATTGAGAACATGCTACACTGGCTAAGTAATTAATCCTATTCATGCAAGTTACTCTGCGCAAACACATCTACAAGCCGGCAATTCTAATTAATTATTTATATTATAAAATAAAATTTACTTGTGCAACTTTGAAATTGGTACGAAACTCAAAATTAGGCAGTCGTTAATTCTGTTACCAAATATAGTCAGCGATCGTCTAATTATGTATGACACCTACAGGTATTTTGCTTTTTTTCATTGGCTTTGTTTTTCGTACTAGGCTTAGCTGGGCAACCCTTGGACATAATTATTACATGTTTTATCAAATATCAGATGAAAATGAAAAGTTCTTATCGGAGCGGCAACCAAATGCAAGAACTTCCTTTTTATAAATTAGTTAACTTCTGGTTGCCGTTGCGTTTCGATGGCTCTAATTACTACATAAACTGCCTTAATTAAATTTGATAGTTATTGTGCTTTTTATCCAAAACCAACCTTTGGAACAAATAGGACATAATACGCTTTGTTAAACATAGCCTAAATCTACACCAATTATGTTTTCCTAAAGGCAGCCAGTCATGACTATTATTAAAAATTATGTGAAACCGGACCCTTAAAACTAAAGGTGGAATTACCTTAGTTCGTGTCCTGTTATTTTACTAAAGCGGATCCCAGATATATATTGTATGTAGGTTTCACATCTACATAGGCTTAAATTGGCTTGTGTGGTTGATAGGTAGAAATTACGATGTTATTTTGGTTCAGAAAAGTAATACCAAATTTCTAATAATTCGTTGCATTTATTCGGTAGTACGTCAGTACGGCACAGCGGTGTACGGCAGTCTAGATTTAAAAAAAATATGTTTCTAAGATCGTTCTATAAGTACACATACAATATTCAACGATACAAATGTAAATAAAATAACGTATCATAAACGCCTGGAATAACACGATAATGACAACGAAACATGTTTTGCAAATATTCTGTTCTGTCAGAATATGATACCTACTAATGACACATAGTTACAGTGTAACCATCATGGGTGCGAGGATCATATGTCCTAAACAACTCTTTGGGATCATAAAAGCAGTTTCGTAGTTCAGTAAAATATATACGATGCCACATTTTTCAATAAAGGTCGTTATATACGACTTTTATTAAAAAATAACATTTTATTTAATATGTCTGGCGCCAGCCTGAACGTACCTACCTGGCCCGGGGCCAGTGTCACAGTACAAAATACTCCTTTATCGTGATTGATATGCCGTGTCGACAGACGTCGGCAAACTCGACACATGCTAATTTATGCTAAAATACTACTAACATAAGATTCCCCTGAATTACCCACTTTCACCCTTACATCAAATGCCTTTAGGTTCACATTAACTGCTTGTAGTTGTTTGTAAATTGTAATCGGAATGCCAGTGGCTTCTTGTGGTTGTAAACGTCTATGCAAAGGAGGCCAGTTTTAAATTTGTTTTTGTTTACTTTTTAAGATGGTCGGCTAATTTGTAAATTTGTTTTTTTTACTATTTTAAAAAAGTGTAAGTAGTCCTTTTTATTACATCCTAAAGGCGCATACAGAAGAGTCATGCAATGTGTATATAAATAGATTTTTACAATTATTTTTACAATATTATTAAAAATATTGTTGAACTTATAACTGCCGTTATGTATTTCTACATATTTACCTATATTCTATCTTATGTTATAAATAAGGCCCACTTGCACCATTCCACTAACCCGGGCGGGGTTAAGCGGTTAAACTATTAACCTAGTGTCAAATTGTATGGCTAACCATGGCAACTCCTGGTTTAACCGGTTAACCTCGGGTTAGTGGAATGGTGCAAGTGGGCCTAACATAACTTAGATGGAATGAACGTTTAAGATTTATAATACAATTTTACGATATTTTTTTTAAATTATATTAATGAGCAGAGTAAGTCGCACGTGCTTATCTTTTACAAAGTAGCCTAATTAGCCTTATCTGATGTGTACTTCATAATCTAAAACCGTGGGAGGACCTTACAAAGGAATTTAATCTTCATTAAAAGCTTTATCAGGTTCACCCAGATACTTGACAATGATTACTTAAGCTGATGTTGATAAAATTACGTTATAACCATTTTAGGGTTCTGAGAACTAGCTAAAACCAAGTTCAGGTTTATTGTAGACTTAGTAAGTGTATACATTTATACAATGACATAAAAAAAATCGTATTGGAGAAGGTAAGTGATGGTTTAGTTCCCAGTCCTAAATTAAACAATGACTTGTAGGCTCAAAATTAATAAACATGCGGCACAATTTAACAACAAAAAAATTAAAATAATATTAAATACAAAATTCAAGTCTGTTAATGGCATTGTTTGCATTGTATTAGAGAGGCATGTGGATTATCGTTCACAGTATACAGCTTAGAACGCTTAAGTAGTTGTCGTCTGAACAAGCTTATAGCTAAATTAGTACCTAGTATTATGTGTAGTAGTTAGATGTAAGTTGAGGTGGATCATTAGAACTGCGGTGTTTGAGAACTGAGCACGGACTTACGCAGAGACGGCGACTATAGAGAGGAGACTGTGTCGATAAGATCTGTCTGAATACAGTAAACTTATACATAGCTATTTGGTTTAAATTATTAAGTACCTACCGAAGAATTATTCTATGGCATATTCATTTAGTATATAAGACCAGATTTAGACCAACAATAAGTTTTTAGGGTTCCGTACCCAAAGGGTAAAACGGGACCCTATTACTAAGACTTCGCTGTCCGTCCGTCCGTCCGTCCGTCCGTCCGTCCGTCTGTCACCAGGCTGTATCTCACGAACCGTGATAGCTAGACAGTTGAAATTTTCACAGATGATGTATTTCTGTTGCCGCTATAACAACAAATACTAAAAACAGAATAAAATAAAGATTTAAATGGGGCTCCCATACAACAAACGTGATTTTTGACCAAAGTTAAGCAACGTCGGGAGGGGTCAGTACTTGGATGGGTGACCGTTTTCTTTTTGCTTTTTTTTGTTTTTTTTGCATTATGGTACGGAACCCTTCGTGCGCGAGTCCGACTCGCACTTGCCCGGTTTTTTTTTTGTAAAATAACAATATTTTTTATACGTATATAGCTATAGCGTAATATAGCTTAGGTATATCGCCAACATACTTTTTAAACCGTCTGCGCACTTACTGTCGCAACTATTTTCAAGAGCCCGAAATCAAAGAGGCTACCTACAGTACCTACGTTGTTTTACCACAGAGTTCCATGTCAACACAGATGCATTGTCACTGAAATATCTCAATCACATACCTAAATTTATAGATGACTTACATTGTTACTTACTTTCGGACACTGCTACTTAGTTAGATAAAAGCGTGTAAAACTGATAAACGAAGACTATCGTCGGGTGACAAGTAAAAGTCACTAACTAACACCATTGAAATTATTGGACAATAAACCGTGTTACAAGTGTAATAAAGTGCATTGTTAGGTACTTTAATTTTTTGATGGTACTTAGTAACTTTTGCTTGTCACCCGACGTTATGAACTAAGTATCAATAGGGGTTAAAGATAATTAATTTCGCTCTTCATAATATTTGACATAACATTCCCGAAGCGGCCATTAAATTATGTAGGTCGAGGAATCGATAACATCGATATGTTAATTAGTCAATCACTACCGAGCCGAGTGTCACCGGGACGTGTGGCACTCTGAAGGTAATTGCCGCATTTCACACTACAGGAACGCGGATTCTGGATGGCGATAGCGTAGTGCAACGATATCGCTTGTTTTGGTGTTAGTTATTTTATTATTTAGAAGTTGTTACAATTTTTATTGGTAAAAGCCAAAGTCAAAGGTCAATGGTTTGCTATTCTCAAAGAATATATGTATGTTAAATTTAGTTTATTTTATTTTATTTAGAAGTATGAAATTATTTGCTTGTTAAGTAACAATGTATTTATGTAGGTACTTAATATGTAACGTGTACTATGTTATTTTTCACAGAAAAAAACAAAGAACATAATTATTATGCCGGTTCATCTCAATATAAATTTCATTCACTTGTGCCTTTACCTTCACGTAGATTATAAATAATATAAATAAGCCGATGGAAGTCCGGTTCATAGGTACTTTCATAACATTAATTGACATGCTACTTTTATGGCAAGGTGATGTTAAATTATCAAAACCAATTATAAAAACCAAATCAAATATTTTAATTTGTTCTAATAATTCTTATAATAAATATTAGTAATCAAACATCGCTTCCATGTCTCGAATACGGCTCTTCCTATGAATTTCTCGCGTCGACGCATCTAATGAATTCGAGCCCGAGTTGGTACGCCGGCGGTTAGTTCTGCTGGCAATTACAGGTAATTTCGCTAGTTGACGACCCAGCAAACAGTCAGTAGTTTGGACTTGCATTTCGAGATTGAGAGAGACAACAGACTTTAGTTGTGAAACAAAGAAGATTGAGTCGCTTTGTGTCTACATATTATGTATATTTATTCTGTTACTGTAAAAGCCTAAAGTACAGTACAACCTGAGATTTACTAACTGGGGCCAGTTTCTCAAAAGCTTGTTAACTTGTAAGTATTACAAGCGGATGTCACTTTTTGACAGCTTTTGTTAGAAAGGGACTTCCACTTGTATGTATTACAAGTTACACGCTTTTGAGAAACGGGCCTCTGGTATCGGTAAAATTAAGCTTAAACCTATACATAATGAAGTGAAGTTTACAGAGAAACAGCATTTTACTTTATTCATCCCAAAATGCTAATCTTCATAACCAATGTTGCCAATACAATGTATGTACAGTGAAACCTGGTTAATTGGCACCTGGATAAATGGAAAACCTCGATAATTGCAACCAAAAGTCCGGTCCCGGTCCCTTGAGACCAAAAGGCCTCTATAATTGAAATTTTGGAACCTCTATACCGGGTGTGGCCTGTAACACGAGCAAATAATTAAAACATAGATTGTACTCCTCAAACGGTGACACTTTTGTTCAACAACTTTTAAAAATTATGAAGTATGTAGACTCCCTATTTTTCATACAAAATAAATATTAACTTCAATGGACGCCATCGCCACGCCATATTATTGTGATTGACGTTGCTTGTCACGCCTTAAACATAACAAAATTCGCAATACATTGCGTCTTAGAATAAACTTTAAAGTGTATTAAGAATCAAACCACAAGTTATTTTTAAAAGTTGCTGAACAAATGTTGGTCAGTATGAGGAGTACAGCCTACAGTTTAATTTTTTGCTCGTATTACAGGCCACACCCGGTAAATGCAATTTAGATTTTAGTGCTTTTCGTAATTTTGCCTCTGTAACTAATTGACCACATCGAAACGAAGACCTTATAATGGTTAATTTATTAGCTTTGGGAATTGGACTCTAACTGATCGACATAAGGTCGAGATTTCAATGGCTTAAGTTTATCTATATCGCTAGTCGAAAGCCATGGCATTATTCAGCAGCTATCTCAATGGCTCGCTGGACCAGCGGTACGACGACGAGACTTGAATGCAAGAGGTCGTGCGTTCGATCCCCGTCCGGGTTGTGTCTTTTTCTATTTATTTATTTTGAAGTTGCTATTCCATTCTGCAGTTTAGATTGATGAGTTTAAAATAACAACCATCTCGGGTCGGAGGCGCATTCCCGCTCATCTCTTGGATGTGTTCACACCGATGTAAAGACTGCGATGTCATGTGTTAAGTTTACCCTCCAAAATGGAGATGAAATTACAATGGTATAAATTACATGCAAATTCGAGCATAAGTGAAATGTAAAACCTGTGTAATTAATAGACATTTTGCAATTTGTTAGTGTTTTATACGGCGAAGGGGTAAGTGCTAAGATTAAGCTAAAAACAGAATCTGTAATTAAGCACTATAGGCATTACAGTAAAATTAAATTAGTGCAATTGTTTTAGCCTCAGGACATGCCCTTCAAGTTCCGGGTTACAATTTGATATCAAGTAGCGATTGGACCGAGGACTATTCCGAGTTCACTTTACGTCGCTAGCCGGTGGCAACTGGATAGGCAGGGTTCCAGAAATCATCTAGAAAATCCCTCCTGGCGCCTAACAGAACTTAGATTAAGATAATTAGACCTAAGTTTTTCATCAGTTAATTTGTATCTTCTCAGTATAACATTAGTTCTTAATTAAATTTATACAAACGTAAATAGTTGGTTGTCATTCTTACCTCAAGAGCCCGTAACAAATAGCGCCCAACGTAAAAACAAGATACGGGTTGAGGTTACGTTATTGTTAGATATTGTGTTCTTATCATAGTGCTTGAAAGGTTATTTATTATTGTATTTTAGAAATTTTGTTTTGGGTTGCAAATAACATATGTGAATAAGTTTAAAAATAGTTTTGTAAGTTATTGAACGTTTATATGTAAGTATATATGTATTATAATTTATAAGAGCATAGTGCGTAGTGTTGTAAAACTCGTAGTGCGGTAACGCTTCTGTTTTTTTTTATCGATATTTTTTTTTCCTTGTGTTTCTGATTAGACAATAAGGACGAGTTGTAGTTTGTGGAAATAAATAATTTTAAGATATTTAGTGAATATGGATCCGAACTTTTTACTAAAAGATGAGCTGGAATTCGAACTTGCGTGCCGTGGGGTTACCATTAAAAGTACTGTACCGGTATTGAAGAAACTTCTTAAAGAACTCATGTTAGGTGATACGTCGGGGGTATCCGGGTCAGGTAATAAGACGGTGTTAGGGGTCAGTAACAAAGTGACCGCCGAATTACAGACATGTGCATCGAAGTTAACAGTTTTGAGCAATTATATAACAGAAGTCATAGGGAAGCCTGACCGAAATTTATTTAAAAGGTTGGTGTCCAGATTATATCATGTCATTAACAGGTTAAGTCTCGTGTCGTCTGGTTCAGAAGCTGAAAATGCGAGGCAGGCAGAATTAACACAAAAAGCATACTCCCTCTTAAGCAAGTTGGAGGGACAGGATGATTTGTCAGAAAATGAAGACTTAACGGAAGAGGACAAGAAAGTGCTGCAGGAGACATTAGGAGAAGTAGGGCAGCAGATAATAGCAAAGTTAGAGAGCGAAAAGGGAGGTACATCTAAGCCAAAGGAGGCAGGCCCAGCTAAACAGGCGGAAGAGGAGGCACGGGTTAATATAAGTACAGATATTAGAGTAGGTCAGTTGGGGAAGGCGGGGAGTAGCAGAGATAGACTCATACGAACATCTACCCTCGATGAAGACTTTTCTACACGTAAGCTTGTGCCAATCGCAAAATGGGGAATAAAGTTTTCAGGGAGCAATACCTCGAGTGTAAACGCCTTTATTGAGCGGGTCAGTGAACTTAAGGAAGCAAGAAATGCGTCTGATGAGGATTTGTGGAGGTGTGCGATAGATTTCTTTGAGGGTGACGCGTTGATATGGTATAGGGCCAACAAGGAGTATGCCACTAGTTGGGAAGAGTTGGTGATCCTTCTCAAACGCACATTTCAGCCACCGTTTTATCAAGAGGAGTTGCTGACGGAAATTAAAGCGAGAACTCAGGGTAGGGATGAATCGGTGGTGATTTACATTTCAATTATGCAAAATATGTTTAACAGACTACCTACAAAGATCACGGAAAAAGAAAAAATCATGATAATACTACGTAACATTCAACCCTACTACCAGCGAGCGGTTTGTAGAGATGATTTTTCGTCGCTTATGGATTTATTTAATGTATTGCGGGTGGTAGAGCGAACCAAGATACATTGCGACAATTTTAAGGAACCTCAGGCACCTAAAAACTTGCTTGAACCAGACTTAGCTTATAAAATACCACAGGTAGCTTCTGGGGCTACGGAAGTCAGTGAGCTGATTCATATGTCAAAAACAAAGGTGGAACCGGTGGCTCAACGGAGGTGCTGGAACTGCCGTGAGGCTGGACATTTGTTCAGAGATTGCACTATACCAAGACAACGCTTGTTTTGTTATCGTTGCGGGCGTTTCGGTACTTCCTCGAAAGATTGCAAATGCACAAAGGGAAACGCTCCGGGGGAAGTTTCAAAACCTGCCCAGTAAACTTACCCCATGATATAGATAAAGAGTGGCAGGATTGGTTGTTGGTAATAAGGAATTTTTTTTCGCAGGGAGATAGGGAAATGTGTCCGGTGTTAGTCAACAAGGAAAATGATAATAGGACCTATGTATACGTAGATGTTATGCAGGTGCAGTTGATTGGCATGCTAGATTGCGGGGCAAGTCGGACAGTAGTTAATGAGACATATGCAGAAATTTTAAGTTCCCTAGGATTGAGGCCCATTAAAGTTAACAGTGTGCAGGCTTCCACAGCGGGAGGAGAAAATCACGATATCACCCAGATATTCCATGTTCCATGCAAGTTTGATAACCAGTACAAAGTCATCCCGATTTTAGTTATGCCAACTTTAAAACAAAATCTGATATTAGGTAGAGATTTTTTTATTCAATTTGGAATTGCGATAAAGTTTAGAAGCGAACTTATGTTAGATCAAACTGCAATAGACTCTTTCACACTAAGGGATAGTGCGGTGATTTCCAGAGAATGCTTAGAAGCACATCAGCAAGCACAATTAGCGGATATTATAGAAGAGATGAAAAGAACAATTGGGACAGGTAATCTTGGAAGAACGGATATGTTAAATCACACAATAGATACAGGGGAGGTAAAGCCGATCCACCAAAAGCAGTACAATTTTTCTCCAGTGATAAAAAAAGAAATCGAGAGAGAATTGGATGACATGCTTTCTAAAGATGTGGTTGAGCCCTCGGTGAGTGCATGGTGCTCGCCTGTACTCATAGTTAAAAAACCCAACGGGGAGAACAGGTTGTGCTTAGATAGCAGGCAATTAAATAAGGTAACAAAGAGGGACACATATCCACTGCCACGAGTAACTAATATCCTAGATAGCCTTCGAAATGCGAAGTATCTAAGTACTATTGATTTGAAGTCAGCTTTCTGGCAAATACCTCTGTCAGAAGGTAGTAAAGAGAAAACGGCGTTTGCGATAGCCGGCAGAGGCCTATTTCAATTCAAAGTGATGCCATTTGGCCTGGTGAATGCTTCTCAGACCCAGCAACGACTAATGGATATTCTTTTTTGCTCTAATGAAGATAAGGTGTGGTCTTACTTGGATGACATAGTGATATGCTCAGCAGATTTTGAGGAACATTTGACTTTGTTGAAGAAGGTAATGAACACTTTACAAAGGGCCAAGTTAACAATTAATGTTGAAAAATGTCAATTTGCTCGGTCTAGTTTACGATTTCTAGGCTATGTCATAGACAAGGATGGGTTAAGGACAGACCCTGAGAAGGTATCGGCGATATTGAACTTTCAAAGACCTAAGACCTTTAGAGAACTAAAGCGTTTTATTGGGCTAGCGAGTTGGTACAGGCGCTTTGTACAAAATTTTTCAACGATAGCAGCGCCACTTCACGACTTAACAAAAGGCAATAAGAAAAAGCTCCTAGACTGGAATAAAGAGGCCGAAGCAGCATTTATCAGGTTGAAAACCTTACTTACGACAACGCCAGTAATGACATGCCCAGACTATTCTAAACCATTTATTATACAGTGTGACGCCTCAAACACGGGCGTAGGAGCGGTATTGTGTCAAAAGGAGGGCGATGTAGAGCAACCAGTGGCGTATTTGAGCAGGAAACTTACGGACCAAGAATGTCGGTATTCTACGTCTGAAAGGGAGTTGCTGAGTGTGGTGTATGCGGTCGAGAAATTTAGGCCATATATCGACGGTACACATTTTACGGTCATAACAGATCATAGTGCATTGCAGTGGTTGCACAAAATGAAGGACCCTCACGGTAGACTAGCCAGATGGGCGATGAAGCTTCAACAGTTTAGTTTCGACATCATTCACAAACCAGGTAAAAGTCACACAGTCCCAGACGCATTATCAAGATCCAAGGTAATTTCTGAAATAAATAATATAGAAATACTAGATCATCATAAAGATCAATGGTATAGAGATAAGGTGAAACAGGTTAGTGACAAAACGGAAGCATCAGATTGGAAGGTGTCTGGGGGGCGATTATTTAAGAAAATGAGCTTGAAGTTGTACCCAAAGTCAAGTGCTTGGAAATTAGTGGTGCCAGAAGTCTTACGGAAAGAAGTATTTAACGAATGTCACGACAAGCCCACTGCAGGTCATCTGGGAGTTCGTAAAACATATTTTAAAATTAAACAGAAATATTTCTGGCCGAATATGTTACAAGACGTTAAAACATATGTAAGTAACTGTGAGACATGCGCAAAATATAAAGTGTCTCAACAGGTTCCCTATGGTCTAATGGGCCAGCATAGAGACGCTACAGGACCTTGGCAAATAGTGTCATTAGATCTGATGGGACCATTTCCAAAAAGTAAGAAATGTAACACGATGCTATTGGTTATTACGTGTTGGTTCAGTAAATTTACACTTCTTTTCCCTTTGAGAACCGGAAAGGTTGAAAAAATATGTGACATCCTGGAGGAACAATTTCTGTTATTTGGAGCACCCCAAGCCTTAATCTGTGATAATGGTAAGCAATTTGTTTCTCATTTATTTAAGGATCTGGCGGTTAAATATAATTCGAAGATATGGTACACTCCGAACTACCATCCTCAAGCGAATCCCACAGAACGCGTAAATAGAGTAATAGGGACTATGATAGCATCATATACTACGGCAAAAAAGCACAACGAGTGGGATGTACATTTGCAGGAATTTGGTAATGCCATTAGGACGGCTAGGCATGAAACTACGACATATACACCATCTTACCAATTCTATGGTCGCGAAACGGCAGTTCCTAACCCACACCCGGTCGACTTTGGAAATGAACTAGATGCAGAGAATATGGCGCCACATCCAGATGTAACGAATTACATACATGAACTGGAACACAGGCGCAAGGTATTCGCCGCGGTGCGGGAACGCTTAAAAAAGGCACATGAAAGCAGTACAGGATATTACAACAAAACTAGAAGGCAGTGTGACTTTCATGTGGGAGATGTGGTATTACGTAGGACAAAATTTTTGTCAAACGCTCAAAAAAAGTTCAAGGCGAAATTAGCTCCCAAATTTGAAAAGGCCGTTATTACAGCAAAATTATCAGAAAACGTTTATCGTCTTAATAATGCATATGGCAAAGATATTGGAGTATGGCATGCAAAAGACTTGAAGATGTAAAAAAAAAAGGTTTTTTTTAAAGAGGGAGAGGGCATATATAATGGTTAATTTATTAGCTTTGGGAATTGGACTCTAACTGATCGACATAAGGTCGAGATTTCAATGGCTTAAGTTTATCTATATCGCTAGTCGAAAGCCATGGCATTATTCAGCAGCTATCTCAATGGCTCGCTGGACCAGCGGTACGACGACGAGACTTGAATGCAAGAGGTCGTGCGTTCGATCCCCGTCCGGGTTGTGTCTTTTTCTATTTATTTATTTTGAAGTTGCTATTCCATTCTGCAGTTTAGATTGATGAGTTTAAAATAACAACCATCTCGGGTCGGAGGCGCATTCCCGCTCATCTCTTGGATGTGTTCACACCGATGTAAAGACTGCGATGTCATGTGTTAAGTTTACCCTCCAAAATGGAGATGAAATTACAATGGTATAAATGACATGCAAATTCGAGCATAAGTGAAATGTAAAACCTGTGTAATTAATAGACATTTTGCAATTTGTTAGTGTTTTATACGGCGAAGGGGTAAGTGCTAAGATTAAGCTAAAAACAGAATCTGTAATTAAGCACTATAGGCATTACAGTAAAATTAAATTAGTGCAATTGTTTTAGCCTCAGGACATGCCCTTCAAGTTCCGGGTTACAATTTGATATCAAGTAGCGATTGGACCGAGGACTATTCCGAGTTCACTTTACGTCGCTAGCCGGTGGCAACTGGATAGGCAGGGTTCCAGAAATCATCTAGAAAATCCCTCCTGGCGCCTAACAGAACTTAGATTAAGATAATTAGACCTAAGTTTTTCATCAGTTAATTTGTATCTTCTCAGTATAACATTAGTTCTTAATTAAATTTATACAAACGTAAATAGTTGGTTGTCATTCTTACCTCAAGAGCCCGTAACAACCTCTATAATTGACACTGTGCTAAAAAAATTCGTTATTTTTGCTCTTCTTTTTACCTCTATTATTGAAACGAGTCTTACTTATTACCTCTGTAATTGAAATAATGTAGTTGTAGGCAGTAGCAGACAAGCAGAAACAATATTTTTTTTTATCCATTTTATTTTTATCTTCATTCAGAATTCAATTTATTTATTGGGAATCGATCACAGCCTGTAGTAGCTAAAATAGTTTTGATTAAATCAAAAACAAAGTATGCTTTTTACATTCTAATAAAACTTTCTTCTACAATTCAAGGGAATTTATTAAACCCAAATGATAAGAAAAAAATTAATATAGTGTAAAACTGCAAGTATAGACAGATGCAATATATGTATAGACCAGAAACCCAGAACGTAAGCGTGTAAATCTACTTTCAATAGTTATTTGCACCTCCATAAAAGAAATTTGTCAGAACGCAACCTCTATCAATGAAAACCTCTATAATTGACCCAGCGATTTTTTGAACCTCGTTAATTGACACGACCTGCTTAAATGAAAAACCTGGTTAATTGACAAAAAATGGCCGGTCCCTTGAGATTGCAATTATCCAGGTTCCACTGTATATTGTATTTTTATGTACAACGTCATAACTAACACATTTGTAACTATAATAAACAAAATATCCACGTTTAAGTACAAACTGGTAAGACAGGAACGACTCTTCCCTACTATTTACCCCTATTACTTCAATTAGTTTTTAATGTCACTCGAACATAAACGATATAACAAAAATGACCATTCAGTGTTGAGTTATTGCATTCATATACATATAGCTCTTTAATCCTCCAAACATGGCACATAATATTGACAATAATACATACTCTTTAATGTATAAATGCGACAACGCAACACGCAACACCTAAACAATTATTAGGCAGGTATCAAAGGAGGTAACGCTTATACCAAGTGCCATCAAAGCATACCAAGCTAATGGCCAGATTGGAGAAATTAGTAGGCATGATAATTAATTGATATTGCGTTGCGCCTATTACTTTGACTTCTACAGTTTCGTTATAAGCAAAATATTGTGTTAAATACCTAAATGTTATAGCTAAATTTTATTTAACCCGCTCACCGCCATTTGTCATGTACAAAATAAGAAAATAACACATAAAATGTTAGACTTACACAATCGCTTTTAATATGACTGGTTAAAGAGAATCAATATAAATAAACTATTTAACTCAAAGCTAAAAAGAGGGACAAGTAGGTATAGTACCTATTTTATGTTCTCATCAGTCTTTCTTGATAATCATAGATCAGAACACAATCATTAAGTAATAACTAGGTAAATAAATAAATAAAATGAAACAATTTGCACTTATAACCCCCTAAATGTCCTCCCTTAAATAAGAAATGAGCGGTTTTGACATATTCACAATATTAGTGATGGTAATTGCTATAACTGTGTCAAATTTTAGGTATCTACGTCAAACGATCTCTGAGAAAAACTTATTTAACTAATTTGCAAGACCGAAGTGACCCCTTAATTGTTCCGTGTATAAAGTTTTGTACGGGACACTAAAAATGATGCCCAATGACTACAGCATATTCTGAATTAAGATATATGATTCTCTCAGAAAACTCCAGTTACATACATACTTGAATCTCCATAGATTTTCCATCATTATTATAGGAGAGGCGTATCTCATTTACCTCAATTAGGCTCTGAAGATTATACTCGAGATCCTTCGTTATCTCGGTCTCGGTCAAAGGCCGGACTTCAAACGCAACTGCGTCTCCCATTGTTTCAAGTACCACTGCGGAGACCCCTGTAAATAAGTATGAAGTTTTCCTTATACAATTGACTTTTGGTAATTAGCGACATTGACATTTTCTTTGAAGAAATAGAAGGCACTATTTTGATTATAGGTTTCGACATCCTGACACCAAAACTCGACAATCTCGGCAATCTCGACATGTTTATTTTCATCGGGATTAACTGCGATTACTTTTCATTTTCAAGGTTCATTTTCCTGTCTGGCACCTACGTATATCTTACGACGAGACAGTAATTGATAATGATTTTTGTTTGCAACTAGTACGTATAATATGGAACATAACAAACTTTTATGTTTTTTTTATTTGTTTTGTTTGTGTGTGTATATTTTTAAGTAATCACACTAGTATTATATACCTTAATTATAAACGGAAATAGATATAATACGCAAAAGACGAAAAAATAATAATTTTTGTATTATTTGCAGGGCTGCCAGTACAAAAATCTTGATTATACGATCCAGTGTCTGCCATTATACGAAATTCGATTGCATTATACGAGTACATAATGAAAAATAAACGATTAATTTTAAATCGATATTTTAATAACTGACCTGCATTTAGTTGCTGTTCCATTGAGTCTTTACGATTTTGTCGATTTTAGTACTGCTTACACCACACTCAATCAGTACAATTACTAGTGTCATTTGTCAATGTCATTCACATTGGCGGTAAAATTTCATTAATCTGGAAAAAAATTAACATGAATCAAATTAATAGGTACCTATAAAAATATATCATATTATACTGCCATATTAATTACACACACACGCGCACAAACACACACACACACACACACACACACACACACACACACACACACACACACACACACACACACACACACACACACACACACACACACATGAATAGCATAGTTAGTCTTACCAATCTCCATTTAAATCACACTGTCATGCAAATGTTAATATATTAATTCTTATTGTAGATTATTTTCTTATTTAGCATAGCTCTTGACGGCTCAAAAGCAATGCATCCTCCGTGTTTGGCTATGCCATTTTTTGTATACATGAGAGCAGCTATTGTTTCGGTTTTCAGACAGTTTCTATCTTGCGTTTTAATTTTCTTTAAATGACTAAAGGTACGCTCCACTGAAGCATTTGAAAACGGCAAAATAAGCAATAGTGCTATGACTGCTTTTAAATTTGGAAACCTTTTGTTACCAAATTGATCCTTAAGTGAAAACACTTTTTTCCAATACTGTGCGGCTGAAAGTTTATTATCCAGACCTAAACTTTCGTGTTCTAGTAGCGCATGCTCCTTCCATTCAGTGTCTAATTTTTGCTTATCAACCGTTTTCGTTAAGTAAGGAAAGCGTTTCATTACTAAAGCACTTAGTTCTCTGCATTCAAAAGCTTGAGCATGACAGGGTTCAATGATGTCAATGAATTGAAAGATGGGGTCAGAGAATTCAAATCTGGCTTTCAACTGAGTGACTACTTCAATGTAAAATTGTAAGCACCCTTTTCTTACTTTATCTATTTCCTGTTTTGCTATTGGGTCTTCTGGGTGTTTTTCTAAAAAGGTTGTTATAGAGCTAGTTGCCTGAACCCCAAGATAAATTTTATCCAGTGGCAGGAAATTACCAGGGTATTGGTGATTCACAGTATAGGGATCTGATTTTGTGATGGCAAACTTCATGTAGTTTGCATAAATGTTTTTCAGTAAGGAGCAAACTTCTGGCTTCAGCCGATGAAGAAGAGGAGTTTCAGACTGAAATAGTTTGTTAAAGTCAGTCAGTAGCTCTAATGAATATGATAAAAATTCAAGGTATATTATCATCAGGTCATTTTTTAAGACAGCAAGAATTTCATCTGTAGTTTTAGAAGGGTCATCAAATGCCTCTGTGGTGAAGTAAGGTATTAGTGCCGGTAGCTGTTCTAGGACCCTATCTACACATTGTTTTAGTGACAACCACCTTGTATTTGCAGGACTCAGGATTTTGTGTATGTCAACTTCAAAAAATTGCTGCATTTCAATAAGTTTTTTTTGCCTTTTGCTACTGCGTGAAAAATGAGACCCTATATTACGCAAGGTATCTTCGAGGGATCTTGGAAGGTGTAGGCAAGCTTTTGATGCCACTAAGTGAATGCTGTGGCAGGAGCATTTTATGCATGCAATGTCAGGTAATTCATCCTTTAAACGTGAGAATATGGAATTATGAATGCCAACCATTGAATTAGTGGTGTCAGATGAAAATCCCACTAAATTACAAAAGGGAATATTTTTACTTTCTACACATTCTTTTAAGCACTCAAACAAGTTTTCTGCAGTGCTGGACTCTGTTTCCATTATGTCAAGAAATTCTGTCTTTATATCAAATTCTGTGTTGCAATATATAACAGTGTTGGCACACTGTTTTTTGGATGTATTGTCCGTAGTTTCATCCATAATTAATGAAAAGTGATTGCCTGGGCCTTTTAAGGAATCAACTAATTCTGTAGAAAATTCAGAACCTAGTATTTGTGTTACAACTGCAGTGGCCTTTGTTCTACCCATTGCCAAACCTCTTGCTATGTTAGAATCAGGAAAAATATTTGACATTAATGGGACTAATGTGTCCATCAAAGTAAATGGCAAATTATGTTCTGCGAGCATACTGGCAAGCTTAAGTTCAGCTCGTTTTATCATGGTGCTCTCTTCAGAGTTGCTAAGTGTACTAGAAATGGTTTTGTTTGTATTGCTAATAGTTACAAACTGCTTATGGGTGTTGCTCTCTACATGAGTTCTAAGTACAGATTTATGGTTAGTCAATTCCATATTGCACAATTTGCATTTTGCAACATCTATCCCATGTTCATTAGTGTATTTAATAAGCCAATTTTTAAATAAACTAGCACTCAGCCATTTGTCATTGAAAGGAGGTTTAGTGTTAGTAATTTTAGTACTTTTAGTTTTTTTCTTTATCTTGGGTGCTGATGGTGTTGGTGCTGTTGGTTCAGCCATTGAACATGAGGGAGCATCTACTTTTTGAGATGTACTAGGGGTGCTAGGACTACTAATACTAGTAGGTGAAGTAGGAGCGGGTCTTTTTTTAGTGTTTTTTGTAACAAATTTATCCATCGTTAAAACATGCTGCAACAAACAAAAGATGCAAAAGAACCAAACCACGAAAACGTATGCACATGCCATTAAATGAAACAAAAAAGACCTATTTGTTAATTTGCATGCTCGTAGCTATAATATATTTTTACTTCGAATGTGGTTCCTGTGAAGTAGAATGGAAAATACAATCGTAACAAAATCTGAGTAGGTGTATTTTTATATATTTTCGTCAGTTTTCTTATATATTATAGCTACATGTGTAACGAAACGAGGTATATTTGACTAAAACAAATTAAAACATGGTGAGTGAGTAGGCACTTACTGAAGTTTCTGTCGCAGCTACAAATTTTGTTGTTAGTTGTTTTTACCTATTTACATACATACACAAGCTTCCACACAATATTTACTTCCAAAGTACTTAACAGTCCAAGGTCTACAAAGTTAAATTTCAATGATTCGATTCAATTTTCAAGAGGCGCCAAAACACTGCAAAAGTAGCGAATCGCAAAACAATAATAACACTATGAATCTTATGAAAAAAAAACAAAACATCCCACAGAGTAACGAAACAACACACCTAACGGTCACAGGCACAGACTATAAAGTAAAACTACACAAACCGTCATCTATCATATTGTCAAGTTGGTAAGTGTTACCTCCATCTATATTCATACTGTCAGTGCTGTCAAGCTGTCATGAACTAAAAAATCGAATATAATAACAGACTAACAGTCCTTTTCAAGTTTTCAATAATTTCTCATCAGAAATAAATATCCATATTTTTTTTCGTATTCAATTATACCGATTGACCCACTATACGACAAGTATACGAAAATAATTTGATTATACGAGTTTCGTAGCCTATTATACGATCTGGCAGCCCTGATTATTTGGGTCAAAAGTATTTTCGGCGTAAGTACCTACCTTACGTTTTGATAAAAAATAAATTGTATAATTATATAAACCGATGGACGCAATATTTCACAATTAAAATTGGTAGCACTTTACTATTAGCTTTTCCATTTATTCATACATACAATTAACATGAATAGGTATCCTACTATAAGGATCCCGCGATATCACATGTTGCCACCAATTATTATCAGGCGTTTTCGGGACTGTGAAAATGTTCAACGAAGGATGACTCTCAATTCTTACTATTGTGTGTATAGTACCGTTAGACGTTTGATACTCCTAAAAACGAATCGATTGACACTGGAAAAAATCTACATGCGATTTACCTACAGTGGCTGTTTTACAAAAACAATGGACAATCACCGCGGGTTCATTCCCGTCGCGTCAGCTGTCCGATTGGCCAGTTATTGCGCTTCGCGGCTGACAGCATGGCCAAACGGGCGTCGTGAATTTAATTGCAACGAAACTGTGTATGTCGTTCATTACAATTTGCATATGCATCCAGCACCTCTAGCACATCTTGCATCCGCGACTTAGACCGCGACTCGAGTCGCCATTTCCGCGGCTGTCAAATCTGTCGATTTCCATAGCATAACTTGTACCCGCGACTGCAACAGCCGCGTAGAGAACTCAAAGTCGCGGCGCGACTCGTCAGTGTTACCCGGCGAAATCAAAGTCTAAACAAATCGATATTTGCAAGTGGCAACACTGAATCGGAAACCAGGGATGCGCTAAATCATTCGTTCTTTGGTGGTAAAAAATCTAGTTTTTTGTCGATGGTTAAGTTTTTCCTGTCAAAGCCAAGGAACTTTCAAATTTTGTCAACATTTAATTACGGGAAAAAATATGAAAAAATGTAAGTAATAGAGCCTTATATACTTAATATTGATAATATTCCTTAAAATATATATTGTTTAAAAATTTCTGTTTAATAAACCTTTAAAATAAAATATTTTTGTTCTCATATTCCTGTTGTAAATAGTGTTTTTTTTTTCAGAATAAGTTCAGCATTATCCTAGACACGATTGATATCCCGGCACCCAAAGGAAAATATTATTAACAGGAACGTGCCAACAGGACCCGAAGTGGAGATTCAGGAAAAGAAACACACTAGGCAAGCTTGTAGGTTTCAAACGCCGAGCTGTCCCCTTTTCTAAATTAACTAAGATGTGAGAAGCGCTTTAGCTTTAAGAACACCACCGAGGAAGTGAACTATTAATAATGACTCTAATGGTTATAGCGTACCTATCTAAGCTGCCACAGTAACTCTCAAATAAGTTTCATATAGTTTTTCTTGTGCCAATAATGGATGGCATGTGTGTGTACTGTGTACCTAACTGTTTATGATTTGACAAATTGATATGAAAAGCTTATTTCATAGTCCTTGATGAAGTCATGACCATATTTTATTGTCTTGTTTACAAACCAATTTTCTTTCCAGGGTGATATTTAATTGTCCTACGCCGCATGTCGAAGAAAAAGGAAGAGAGAAAATACTTTTCAAGGGTAAAGAAGATTCTTACAATTTCTCTATAGCGGTTCTAGATGTTAATATACATATATTAGGTTTAATAATAAGAAGTCGAATATTGCAAGAATATATAAGGCAAAGCAATATACTATTAATTTAAATATTGTTTTTTTTCTCTCCTGTATATTTACCTGAAAAGAAACAAAAATAAAGTAGGTAGGTAAGTACCTAGAACTCCTAGAAGCCATTATTAATTAGCTCCCCAAGGCCCACTTCATACCTAATGTTGACAGCAACATATCATAGCATGATCGTATCAGGCCCTGTCAAACATGAAGTGAAACATCTAGAACACGGGTATGTTTTAGAGGAGTTTCAATATGGTAGACCATATGATAACCGTACCTATGCTACCTACGCAGACTATGACATGAACGTAATGACTCCTTCAAAATATTGTTGGTCGGCTCGGTCCAGTCACGTCACGGTATGGTGTTGGCAGGGGACGGAATGGTTTAGTGGGAGTTGACTGATATTTCATACAAAGCATGATTTTGAGCCGGACATGATCCTGTTATAGCCACGTATTACATTATTCTGTTACAGTACGATGCAGCGGGCACAGGCCACATGTAGGTATGTTTTGTTGAAGTCGAGGAAGGTTCCAAACGGTACCTAAATAGTAAGAGATTGTTGAAATTAGACATCTAACCGTGATCCTAAATATTACTACTAAGACTATGGCTTACTTACTAAGTCGGATTGTTTGTTTTGAACATTTGTACCTACCCACCTCATCGGCTTCATTTATGTACAAGCAAAGCGGCCTCCGTTGTTAGGTTGATGAAAGTTTGGTGTAAGGAAGTCATAGGATTACTTTTACAAACTTACAAACCTGAATTGAAATTTAAAAATCCTCCATATGTACCTAATTACTTAATTGAGTACCTACAAGCTAGCTGTTTGAAATTAAAGTTGTAAACATGATGGGTGTGTTGTGGTACTTGTAGGTATCACCGTGCATAATCGATATAAGAGTGCGTAAAGCGCATTTAGTGATTGTTCCATACTTCCTTATTCCTTAGGGCAATAAGTAATTATACAAATTATATTATTGCATAATATATCAAACTTGTTTTTAAGTTATAATTATCATGAGTTTAGTTAAAAAAGTACAAGCAAACCACCCGCGAGAGCGAGTCGCGTTATAAAGTCGCGTAGACTTCGACTCGCGGATTGACATAAAGACGAGAGAATATTTTGTCTCTAAATAGGCAGTTGTGCTACGGATTTTAGTTCAAAGTCGCGATCGTTGTCATTTTCTGACAGTGACACCTGATCGCGAGTTTGTCGCGGCTCTCGCGCGTGAGTTGTGCTGCCAACACGCGACAAGCCGCCAAGGCGCGCCGATCTGTCACTTCTCACGCCTGTCGCGGCCAGTTGTGCTAGAGGTGCAGTAACATGTAAGCATGGTACAGCTTGTAGTTAAAAAATCTAGTCGCTTGTTATTCTGGCAAGCAGAGTACTTAAATTAAAGATCGTTATTTACCATAGTATATTTAACAATTTCTTTAAATTATGACTCTCTTCTTGCAACGAAAATAACTATTTATCGTGACTCGTTAAAAAATCCTACTCATTGTGATTAAAATGATTACCAATACCTATGTTAGAAAATAGCGAAAACAAAACCTGCCGAATAAAGTAATAATAGAACATTACTTGGAAGAATTTTGAATCTTAATACTGAATATTAATCCAACCTTGTTGCTCCGGCTCCAGATAAAAATAATATCCGATAGCTTTTGAGCGAGCATCTCACTCGGCTGAACATCGATATTAGAAACTCGTGTCTATTTATTATTTTCCAAAACTCACATCGAACTAAACCAATGCAGCCAAAATTCAATCATAGATCGATATCAATAAAGTCGTTTATCAAAGAAAATAAAAATGTTAACACGAGATATCGAAAGTTATTAGCCGATATCGAACGTTACAAAACAACGTGTTTTTGTATGTATTGAAATTTTTGTTTGCGCTCGAAAAGCCTTTTGATGTTTTGTTGTAAATATTTTCACGTTTCTATTTCGTGAATATCGCTTTAGATATAGGCATGTTCACTATAAATAGCAGATTTTTTCCGATGAAAAAAAAATGTATGAATGAGACACTCTAGTACAATTGTAAACAAAAAACAATAAACATGGGTTATATTATGTTCCGTTATAAACATTATGTTTAGGTACGTTAAATATAAAGTTGCAAAGTTTCAATAAACGTTAAATAAGTATATTTAATAAGAGTTGAATAAAATTAACATATAAACTGGGTATATATTAATTAACTAAGTCTTAAGTTGGGTTGTGACAGTGGAGAGTTGTGAAAATGAAGATTTCTCGAAAACTATGATCAGTATGATCGTTAGCGAGCTGGAACCAACACCATTAACCTCTAGCTGCCCACAGGCCTATAAAAAGGGCTCCCGTTCGATTCTAATTTGAATCTTTATTTTGATAAATCAAAATCGCCTTAGATTGGCAAGTTTGGATGTCTGGGCGGCTAGAGGTTAAACCTACTTACTTAAATCTATCTTGTGTAGGAACCATAAATTTTATCAATGTTTAGGGTTTGTTTGTTTATCCTAAAACATAGGGTAAGAACATTTTAATACTGTGCTATGTATTTAAATTATTTTCAGGTGGGTTATTTATCCATTCAAGCAGTTAAAAGAGGATTGCTAAAAGATCCACTGTCTTCGTCACTCAAATCGGTTTACATATTAACCGAAAAATTATATTTGCAATATTTCCATCACGAACGTATTCTTTTGGAAATGTATTCAGATGCGTGAATATAACGACTCGATTTAGCATTGACTGTTTCCTTAAGCAGAATTATTTCGGCAGATTTTCTGATGGCAACGAAACTTGACAGTCTTTGAAACTTGCTATGTTATCGTTATCCTCGTAAGGCCCACTATACAAAGT
The DNA here is from genome assembly GCF_963556715.1 of Cydia fagiglandana. Taxonomy (NCBI): domain Eukaryota; kingdom Metazoa; phylum Arthropoda; class Insecta; order Lepidoptera; family Tortricidae; genus Cydia; species Cydia fagiglandana. Next base: position 8,182,722 of record NC_085938.1, on the reverse strand, counting down.
ATCTATTTTTTATTTGAACCTTATTATATAGTAGCTTAGGGTGACCTTCGTTTGTTTTATAAAACAATGAAACAAAAGAAATGCAACCTTATCTAGTTTTTGAAAGGTTCGAATTAGATTGAAACAGAGTGTACATTGTAATGCACATTGTTCATAGTCCATTTTCTAAGGGTGGTTATGGACACCAGTATGGATATGATGGTCGTTCTTGTCTACGTTACAGCGAGATAAACCGTTGTCCGTCACTTTCTATGCCACGGTGTTAAAAAGTGACAGTTATTTCACGTGGATAAAACCAATCCATAAGACGCCAGCAAGACGTTACACAGAAAAACTAAGTCTCATACGACTCAAATTATCATTGCCACTGTTATAAATGTCTTAAGGGGCCCACTGATTACCAGTCCGCCGGACGATATCAGCCTGTCAGTTGACCGCAAAAGGCCACACACTAACAGTTTTCTGTCAGTTTTCGGCCTGACGACTTACACGAACTGATGGTGTGTGGCCGCCAAACGATTCCAGTCAGCGCCGACAGATATCCGCCGGACAGTCCGTGGCCTCGAGTCCAGTCAAACATACATCATGAGGTAGCCGGCCGGCGATCGACACACGTTACAGCATTAGTAAATTCTATTTTATTCCTAAAACTTAAGAGTTCATAGTCCCTAATAAGCAATATAAGCATACGACTTTTTGTCTTCGAACATCACGGATCCAATACTTAATTCTTTGAGGCTGATATTTGCTTGTAATTTCATACACAACTTACGGCCTGTAGACCTTATTAATCTTAAATACGGTAGGGCTTCTGTCAAATTGAAATAAAATTATTCCGAATGTGCAAACTACGTCACCAGATGTCAGTATAAAATTTATACAATTTTAAGGCCTGAATACAACAATGCGAAGGTTGCATGTATCTAGTTTGTCAAGACTTTTCTTTATTTATCATGTTGTTACCTCGCAACTGTTGTTTACTGTCAGTCAAAAATAAATGTCGTAAAGAGAATTATAACATTAAGGTGGTTCTCCTTGCTCGATTTTCATACAACTTTCTTGGCACCCTAGCTCCTATTATATAGGGTTTCTTCACTTGTATATGTAATGTTTGGGTAGTATATATATTTCTGTCTTCGCTTAACGTAAAAAAATACTAGATTTTGATTAAAATTATTAAGAAAAAAGCCTTTGAATATTGGTAAAATTTTGCCTCATTGCTTGTTTGTGTGAGTGATGCTTATAGTATCGGTGTAATTCTAACATGGCGACTTCATTTGACAAGTAATCATTTTTAATTTGTCAAAGGTGTAACAGATGGCACTTTAAAACCGCAACACAGATTACCTGTGTATTTTGTTTTATTTTCACTCAATAGAGGGAGGTATATTTAATGCACAAAGCATGTTACGAGTATACCTACTCATTTAAGAATCTCCTTTCTGATATAATTTCATTCCCAGATTTAATATAACTTAATAATTATTATGATTATTACACAATAAAATACATTTATATATTTATAGAAAGGTCAGTCCAAACAATCATTCGCGTTACGGTCGTCCACCGAAAACCCTTGTGAATTCTGCTTTCGTTTCGGTAAATGTTCTCTGGAAAAGCCTATATTTATTGTAACAATGATTTTTAAACTAAAATAAGTACCTAGCTATATTTTTCTCAAAAATATATAGGTATGTGGAGAAAAATGTCATCTTCTTGTAAATAAACAAGATTCTATAATATCTTCTGCTTGTGCATAACAATAACATTAGTAGATGATATTTTTAGGGTTCCGTACCCAAAGGGTAAAACGGGACCCTATTACTAAGACTTCGCTGTCCGTCCGTCTGTCCGTCTGTCTGTCACCAGGCTGTATCTCACGAACCGTGATAGCTAGACAGTTGAAATTTTCACAGATGATGTATTTCTGTTGCCGCTATAACAACAAATACTAAAAACAGAATAAAATAAAGATTTAAATGGGGCTCCCATACAACAAACGTGATTTTTGACCAAAGTTAAGCAACGTCGGGTGTGGTCAGTACTTGGATGGGTGACCGTTTCTTTTTTGCTTTTTTTTTGTTTTGTTTTTGCATTATGGTACGGAACCCTTCGTGCGCGAGTCCGACTCGCACTTGCCTGGTTTTTTTTCAAAAATGCTGCCTTTCACCCGAGTTATAACACTCTACTTTTCATTTCGCATACGAGGAAAGTAAAATGCATGTGTTTTTTTAAATACATTTTTATAGTAGGTATTTTTGAGAGTAGGTATTTTCAATTAACAATTTGGCCAAAAGTAATTTATGGAATGGGGAGTCAAATATCAGAATGGAAATTGTATAACAAATCCATTTATACCCAAATTTCAATTGCTTATTGTAAAAAGAATAATAAAATCGTACTTGGAATTGGAACCTAAACTGCTCTAGTGCAGAAACGTATCATTTCCTGCACACCTTTTACAACAACAATGACCCTCTTTCATATATTCGGTCAAATTGTGCTTTTTGAAAAACTAATTATAGCCAGCCTTTTATGAATGTAGTATGATACCTTAGGGTATGGTGCTTTACGCACACTAGCGTCCCTTCCCCTCCCCCTGACGCAACCCACCCTTTTTGCATGAAATATGTCCCGGTTCACAGTTTTTTAAATTTTTTGAGGAAAGTATACATTTTAGGAAAAAAGTGTCAATGAACGAAATAATCCTTAATAAATTCTTAATAAAAAAGGTCATATTCATTTTTTTTTATATGATGCACCTAATTCATGTATTAGCTTGTCAAAATTCGAAATAACATAGTTTTTACTTAGGGTTCGAAACTCATTTATTATACACGGTGTAACATGAGGAAACCGAATAATTTTAACAGCGTATTCCTGATCACATTTAGAGACAAAAATGTCCTATAAACTTTTGTGAAATTCGCCTAGTTTCAGAGTTAATACCAATAAAAAAAAACAAGTTTCTATTGTTACATAGTTCAAAACGCCTTTTTGATGGCGATGTTGCTACTATGGGATTTAGTCTAAATATCCTTATTGATATGTCAAAAAGTGACAAGTAACACTTTGCAAAAACTAAGTTTTACGAAAAAAAAACCATTTTAAGTGACAAGTTTACCAATAGCATTTAATTTTTATATACAAATTCATTCATAAAATTAAAAAAAAAACCAAACAAAATTTTTTTTTTGGCGAAATTGACCTAAACACATATTACATCTTTTCTTTTTTTTTGACCTCATGTATACATTTTAGGATAAAAGTGTCAATGAAAGAAATAGTTCCTTATTAAATTCTTAGTAAAAAAGGTTATATTCATTTTATAACACTTATTATACAAGATGACCTCAAGAAATGCGAAAGATTTTATTTCTGAGGTCAAATTAAAAGAAGGAAAAAATGTTTGTATGAGTTTAGATCAATTTCGCCGAAAACAATTTTTTTTATTGTTTTTAGGGTTCCGTACCTCAAAAGGAAAAAACGGAACCCTTATAGGATCACTCGTGCGTCTGTCTGTCTGTCCGTCTGTCACAGCCGATTTTCTCCGGAACTACTGGACCAATCAATTTGAAATCTGGTACACATATGTAAGTTTGTAAACAAATGAATTTTAAACATGGGGGCCACTTTTGGGGGGTAAATGAAAAAATTAAAAAATAAAAATTTTCAAACTATATCATATCATGTTACATATCAAATGAAAGAGCTTATTGGAAGGATCTCAAATATATATTTTTTATTATTTTCGAATAAACAGTTTAGAAGTTATTCAAGAAAATAGGCAAAAAATGACTATTCCCCCCTCCCCCTTTATCTCCGAAACTACTAGGTTTAAAATTTTGAAAAAATACATAAAGTAGGTCTATACCTATAGATGACAGGAAAACCTATTAGAAATGTACAGTCAAGTGTGAGTCGGACTTAATTACAGTTTTTGATCCGACTCCTACGGATTTTTTAAAGATTTCACTCACGTTTCGCATAAATAATGTTTAGTTTTATGTTTATAAAATACATATTATGTATGTTAGTCTGTAAGGTATTTGTAATATGGGCCTTGTTCCCTGAATTAAATAGCTAAATAAATAAATAAATAAAATAAAAGATACATTGTTAAAAATTGTGTAATATACGGAATCCTTGGAACGCGAGTCCGACTCGCACTTGGCCGCCATTTTTTAATTTTTTGAATATATATGTATGTACATAAAAAGTAAATGTTATTGGTAAACTTGTCAGTTAACATGGATTTTTACTTTTTTTCGTAAAACATAGTTTTTGCAACGTGTTACTTAATTGTCACTTTTTGACATATCAATAAGGATATTTAGACTAAATCCCATAGTATAACACTTTAAACTCTCGCGTTTTGTACACATATTCAATTACACAAACGGGTCTACCGCGATATAATTTCATTGTTTTTACCTTTAATTCCGACGTTTCAGCTGAGTTGCACCAGCTGTGGTCACGGAAAGACTGCAACAGCTGGTGCAACTCAGCTGAAACGTCGGAATTAAAGGTAAAAACAATGAAATTATATCGCGGTAGACCCGTTTGTGTAATTGAATAAATCCCATAGTAACAACATCGCCATCAAAAAGGCGTTTTGAACTATGTAACAATAAAAACTTGTTTTATTTTTTTAAATTGGTATTAACTCTGAAACTAGCCGCATTTCAAAAAAGTTTATAGGACATTTTTGTCTCAAAATATGATCAGGAATACGCTGTCAAAATTATTCGGTTTCCTCGTGTTACACCGTGTATAATAAATGAGTTTCGAATCCTAAGTAAAAACTATGTTATTTCGAATCTTAACAAGCTAATACATGAATGTGCATCATGTAAAAAAATCAATATGACCTTTTTTATTAAGAATTTATTAAGGATTATTTCTTTCATTGACACTTTTTTCCTAAAATATATTCTTTCCTCAAAAAATGTAAAAAACTGTGAACCGGGACATATTTCATGCAAAAAGGGGGGGTTGCGTTAGGGGGAGGGGAAGGGACGCTAGTGTGCGTAAAGCACCATACCCTATGGTATCATACTACATTCATAAAAGGCTGGCTATAATTAGTTTGTCTTCCCCATACATTAGAATACAATTTAACCGAATCAATAGCATGAGAAATGAAACGGATATTTCTTGTTTTCTTTGCATTAGCATTTTTCTCTCGATAATTTAATCAATTTGCAACATAAGTAGAAGAATCCTCATATATCCATAAATATCAAAATATAAAAGGACATACATTTTCAGAAGAATTCCCCGTGCGACGTTGCCAAATGGTTTAAAGTACAACATGCTCGCAACGTTTGGATGTCAATAAGTCGACAATGAAAAATTAAGCCGGGTACTCACTAGCAAGCTGTAACTGTAACCGTTGCATGTACTGTGACCAAAAAACATAGTGTGTACGTGGTTCGCAAACCTGCTGCGAGCGGTACGCGAGCGGCTCGCAGCGAGCCGACATCTACAACGTACTCATTTCTGAACCCGTAACGTTGCACGTAACTGTAACAGTTACTGTTGCCAAAAACATAGTGTGTACGTAGCTCGCGAGCCTGCAACGAACGCTACACGAGCGGCTCGCAGCGAGCCGACGTTTACAACGTACTCATTTCTGAACCCGTAATGTTGCACGTAACTGTAACTGTTACTGTTGCCAAAAACATAGTGTGTACGTGGCTCGCGAGCCTGCAACGAACGCTACACGAGCGGCTCGCAGCGAGCCGACGTTTACAACGTACTCATTTCTGAACCCGTAACGTTGCACGTAACTGTAACTGTTACTGTTGCCAAAAACATAGTGTGTACGTGCTCGCGAGCCTGCAACGAACGCTACACGAGCGGCTCGCAGCGATCCGACGGTTGTCGGTTTTTGTCGCGAACCAAAGGACGCTTGCACTGCGCTCGTGGACGTCAAGATTAGTTGTTGCTAGCCGCTGCGAACCAGCTATATATCGAGTATTTATTCGTCATGAGTGAATGGTCAGAGGATAAATGTATTTTTCACATCACCTATTCGGAAAAAGGCTTTTACTTCCCTGCAAATAGGAGGGATCAAAGTGGCACTTTTCTTCCCTGCTAGGAGGGACCAGCTATATATCGAGTATTTATTCGTCATGAGTGAATGGTCAGAGGATAAATGTATTTTTCACATCACCTATTCGGAAAAAGGCTTTTACTTCCCTGCAAATAGGAGGGATCAAAGTGGCACTTTTCTTCCCTGCTAGGAGGGATCAAAGTGGCACTTTTCTGTCCAAGCACACTATTTTTAATTTTTTTGGCACATTATTTTTTTAGCTTAAATAATCTGTTTAAGCATCAGATTGTGTCAACACTAAGATTTTTTTATTTTCCTCATAGTTGATGTGAAAAGCAGTATGTGTCACACGGTATCAAAATTATTTCGTCTTGGGCGTTAACACTTGAATCCCTCATTACGCTCAGGATTCTACTTTAGAATCCCTCACTACGTTCGGGATTCTATTGCAGAATCCATCCCTTCATTCAGGATTCAATATGCGCCCTTGACGGAAATATATCATTTTGATCCCTTGTAACACAAACTACTATTGCTGATAGACGCCTACAGGGAAAATAGTGTACTATGTAGTGTATTCTATGGAACTACTTTCCCGATAAATTCTATGAATCCCACATCTTCGTGGCCGTTTATGATCATCGAGTAGGCGTCTAGAATGTATTCTGCACATGCGCAAAATACTCGTCCGACATCGTGGAGTTACAAACCAAAACTCAGGATAGATCCGGCTTCCAGCGGCTTGGCCTTCTCGTACACACTAGAACCTCGTTACTGTATCTGTTCGGTTACAGTTACAGCTCGCAAAATGAGTACACTCGGTGAAAGCGTTCCGCCGACGTCGCGAGCCGAAACTGTAACATGCGTACACACTAGAACCTCGTACTGTATCTATTCGGTTACAGTTACAGCTCGCAAAATCAGTACGCTCGGTGAAAGCGTTCCGGCGACGTCGCGAGCCGAAGCTGTAACATGCGTACACACTAGAACCTCGTAATGTATCTGTTCGGTTACAGTTACAGCTCGCAAAATGAGTACGCTCGGTGAAAGCGTTCCGGCGACGTCGCGAGCCGAAACTGTAACACGCGTACACACTAGAACCTCGTTACTGTATCACGCATGTTCGATTACAGCTCGCTAGTGAGTACCCGGCTTTATATTTCAAATCAATTCAAACTTGATATTTTTGACAGTAATGGGTTACTTAAATAAGAAGGCATTTTTCGCCCGGGTCTACTATGGTCAAATGGTCTAGTGGCTTTTAGCTACTGAGTATAAGTCTAACAAGTTGAACAGCATGACAGGGTTCAAACCACGAACAAAGACTCATTTCTTTTTGTATTTATTTATTTATTTTGTTTCATCTTTTTGGTAATTTTATATGCCTTATTTTAAAAGTTATTTTAAGTAAATGTGTTGTATTTGATTATTTCATGTAGGTATATCATTTCAATAAAATTTTGGAAACTTTTATTTTATACCTGGTCAAGCAAATCTTGTCAGTAAAAAAACCGGGCAAGTGCGAGTCGGACTCGCGCACGAAGGGTTCCGTACCATAATGCAAAAAAAAAACGGTCACCCATCCAAGTACTGACCACTCCCGACGTTGCTTAACTTTGGTCAAAAATCACGTTTGTTGTATGGGAGCCCCATTTAAATCTTTATTTTATTCTGTTTTTAGTATTTGTTGTTATAGCGGCAACAGAAATACATCATCTGTGAAAATTTCAACTGTCTAGCTATCACGGTTCGTGAGATACAGCCTGGTGACAGACGGACGGACGGACGGACGGACGGACAGCGAAGTCTTAGTAATAGGGTCCCATTTTACCCTTTGGGTACGGAACCCTAAAAAGGCGCGAAATCCAAATGTTCTATGAACGATATCCCTTCGCGCCTACATTTTTCAAATTTGCCGCCTTTTTCTACTGACAAGATCTGCTTGACCAGCTATACTTCGTCGATAGTTGACTTCTTATGTACCTATTCTGCGATCCTAATTAGCCTCATGCATGACTTTTTTTTAATTATTTTAATCATTATTTATATCCTTTGAAAACCGGAAAATAAAAATACTTTTATAAATCTTCCCATAATATTATTAAAAAATAATTAAAATACTGAAAATATTTTACTCACGTAAGTTTAGTTTCGAACTGGCATTGTCGGGGTTTGAACTATGTATCTTAGTTACAATCTGATTTTTTTCAAAATAGAGGCTACGGGTGCCACGAGCACATGACAGTTGATGGTCGAAAACATTAGTTGCTTCTGAATGCCTTGTAATTCTTAATCGTTGCTCAAACAAGAATTTATTATTTAATTTCCAATCTTTTTTCAACAATAAACATTTCATCCGCTGCGCCCTCTAGGTTACTTTACTGTAACATTACGAATCTGCTGACATTTGACACTGACTTTAAGTACGTAAGTGTGCGTGAATGCAAGAAATTGCAATATTTTGCAGTTGGATTCCGGTAATAACGAAATGAGACAATGTTGAGTTGAACATGTCTCGATTTGGATGTAGTATTTTTTATAGTTTTCGCACTTATCAACACATCTTATGAAACTTTGTATTTTGGGAGAAATAGTGAAAATCCACAATTCGTGCACAGTGACGCCATCTTTTGGCTGATAATCGGCATCCCATCCCTAGACATCCACCTTAACCTTATTTTTTCTCTATTAATTTTAAATGTGACATATTGTATTTGCGTGGCTTATATATTCGAAAATACAGACATGATTATTGATTGCTGGAAGTGTAACCGAGAAAAAAAGGAGCAAGCATTCAAAGATTCAAATAGGGAAATTAGCCTCCCAATATTACCTAAAACACTGGTTAAAATTTTAATAGTTCTCAAGATAACGCCGGGAGGTATACCATCGTTGGCGTTCACGGCAGCTAGCAATGAAAAGACTAGCTATGAAAAATACCTTTATAAGAAAATCGAAAACATAATATCACAATTATGATTTTTTTCATGACTGACATTCTGCAAAAATTGTGCGATTTGATTCTATAAAGTACGCTATAAAGACACGTGGTAGGAACACTAGCGCAAGTATGGAGATACCTCACCTAACCTAACCGAAGTACCTGCTTAGACAAGAGATAAGATCTATGCCTGAAATTCTTCAGCTACAAGTTGGATCCGAATTATGACACAGAGCGAGGCGTGGCGATATTACCTACCTGCAATTCTCCTACTATGTGACTATTATTACAAAAAAAGGATATGGAGTTAGAAGCTGCAAGCGGTGGATTCAACCTAATTTTACTTACACCGGCTCTTATTTAGGTGCTATCTTTGTATACCAAATTGAAAGAAATGAAAATACTTTACTGTTATGTTTTTTTTTTATTCATTCTACTCTTTAAAACCTTTTCTACATAATATTAGGTCCACTTGGGCGGTTTACGAGTGATTTTTTTGTTTGATACCTTGTAATAGATTTTTATAATTTACAAGAAATCAAACAAAAAAATTACGTACATCACCAGATATAGTAATCCACTTCGTCACCTTTTTCTGGTAGTATTTCGTTTCTGTAACGGTCTGGCGCCCCCTACGCAGAGTTTCGCGTAATATTCCCTATTGATAACCTTCGTCATTCTCAGATTTGAAAGTCAGTTAGGTAATAAAAGCTTGTAAAATAGTTTCTGGTTGGGCCAGTAATTGACTGGTAAAGAATAACTTAAAACATTAAGTCCACCTTTTGTACCTTTAACTTGTTTTGTGCAATAAAGTATAAAATAATGAAATAAATAAATATTTAAAGTACATCCTATTTTACTAGTAGAAATAATAAATAGGACCAAACAATGGAACTGTTACAATTATAGAGTAGGTAACTACTTTATGCAATCTGTTTAATTACGGAGGCAAACATAAGAAAAACATCAAAATCAAATTTCATGTAACTAATAAAATAACTAAAAAAGTTTCATAATTTCAATTATAGAGGACCTTTGGTTCCAAAGGACCAGAACCAGAGCTTTGGTTGCAACTATTGAGGTTTTCCATTTATCCAAGTAACCAATTAACCAGGTTTCACTGTAGTAGTAAAATATAGGTTTACATTTTTTGCCTTATTACAAAGGAATAAGGTCCAAAAGTGTAAACATTATCTTTGACGTCGACAGTCCATTTTGAGGAAAAAATTAAACTAGTTGAAAAACACGAAACTGAAGGCTCTCGACTGACAACAGATGACGGCCAACAGGCCACCGGCCGGCTATCTGATAATGTGTGTGTAAATTGGCCTGCAGGCCACGGACTGTCCGGCAGATATCTGTCGACGCTGACCGGAATCGACGAGCCGTAGTCCGAATAGCCGTCAGTCCAAAATCTGAAATAGAACTGTTAATGTGTGGCCTGCTGCGGTTAACTGACAGGCTAACATCGTCCGGCGAACTGTCAATTTGTAGGGATCTGTCAAAATTATATCAGACTATTGCCGGCAGGCGGCCGTACGGTGGGAAAATGACGACTCGTCTGTAGTCGTAGAGGTGGCAGCAGACCATTGCCGGCCGGCAATAATCGCTTATGTTTGTGGACGTTATTGGTCTAGGACGGCAGGTCGCCCGATAAGGCCAGAGACTGCAGGCGGACTGGTAATCAGTGGGCCCCTTTATAACTTACGTACCTACCCAATGTAGACTGTGTGTAAAACTATTTACACTCTTTGAATCTCATGTCTTATTTAAACGTCATTACCAAAACACAATGAAACTTTACCGACCCAAACAAAATCTCAAGAGATGTATTACAAAACTTAATACCAACGACGACCAATATTTATTGTTTGACAATTAATTCCCTTCTCGTACAGTCAGCCAGAAAAACTTTGTTCTGAGTAAGCCGCTAATCCGGGTACAGTCGGCGTAATCGTTTGATTAGTCACTGGCTGCAAGGGAGTTAGGCGGATCAAGGACTCACAGTTTAGCAAACTTTTATTTTATTAGAGGTTTTGCTGGCTTGTTAATTGTTTATTTGGTTTAGCGGAACTCTAGCGGACGTTAACCAATTAGGTTTAAGTTTTACCTTGATAGTCTGCTTTATTTTATTAAAATGTGCTGAATTATTTGAATCCATACTAATATTATAAAAGGAAGTCTGTCTGTCTGTTGCCTCTTCACGCTTAAACCGCTGAACCGATTTAGATGAAATTTGGTGTAGAGACTTTTTGAGTCCCGAGGAAGGACATAGGATAGTTTTTATCCCAGAAATCATCCCTTAAAGGGGTGGAATTTTGTATGGGGACTTAACAATAACTGCACAACTGCTGAGTAGCACCGGCGCTGGTGCACGATTTAGTTGAAATTTGGTATAGAGATAGTTTGAGTCCCGGGAAAAGACAAAGGGTAGTTTTCATTCAAGAAATCACCCTTTAAGGGGGTTAAAAGGGGAGTTTAAGTTTGTATGGGGAATCAACAAAACGCAGATTGAATGAAATAATACCTACCTACCTAAATTAATAATTCCACGCTGACGAAGTTGCGAGCAAAAGCTAGTATTACAATATTTCAGAAAGTTTCATATAAATTTAATATAGAGAAATATTTTTAACACAAACGAGTCATAACTCATAACAGCTAAAATCTAAAAAGTTAGACACCTATATTAATTAAATACCTACATATTATCACGCCTATTTCCCGGGGTACAATTAATTAAAATAGGGAAAATAATTTTACCGATACGGTAATAGGTACTTAAATAAATAAGTAGAAGTATTTCTACACCGCATATCGTGAGGCGCCGCGGTGTCTCTCCGGTATTTCCCGTAATTATAGACTATTCCCTTCCAAATGATAGTCCGTTTCCTTGTGGACTCCTTTAATGTAGTGTAGGGTTAGAATATAAGAATGAAAATAAATTTGAAATGAAACTTTAAAATTCAAGTGTGACTCAGGATTGCGATGTCAAAGTCCCGCATAGGTAGTTACATAGTTATACGTCTATGTAGATTATGGCACACGATTTCTTGGTACCTACACTACCTATTCGATTTTCCTTTAATAGGAGAAAAGTCGCTACCAGTAAAAAAATTTAAGCCACTTACTCAAAAAAATTTATAAATAACGACTTTAGGAAAGAGTTTAAAAGCCTAGGTACTTACTAAAATTGTGACGAATATTTATACACTTACAAACTGGCTTTTAAAACCGATTTAATAATTTAATAAAACAATAAGAACCACAGAAAATTTAATTCATGTGAATTGAGAACTCTTTTTCTTTTACAGTTGGTTTTACATGACTAATATTAATATGTAGTTACATTATTAAAATGTAAATATCATCTAAAATAAACACGTTAAAATCATTTTGAATTTAAATTGCAAAGTGATGCGTGTGTGATATTTCATTTTTAACTTGGCTGGAATAATGTAGAACCTTCGCGGCGTTTTCTTCATCCATATACAAAATATGCCCCCTCCCCTAAACTTTCCCTAGCAGTTGGCGGTGACAATATTTCTTGTAATTTACTCTTTCGAAGACGGAATAAATTTCCCACAAAATTTCGACCGTCTGCCACAGATGTTGGCAATGTTAACGTAGCGCGGATTGAATTCGTTTACCTTTGCCAATACCTACTTGTTGATGTAAATATTTAGAAACAGTGTCCGAATTTATTCTTCTTAAATATCTGTATAATTTTTGTATTTTAAAGGTTTTCTAAGTGATTGTTAATACTGAAAACCATAATTAGGTACAGTAAATTACAGTCGTAAAAAAATACAAATTACCTACTAATTCACAAGTATCAAGCTAGGGCACTTCGTTGAAGCTTAAAACCAGAATAGCTTTAGACAATATTTTTCTTACTTAAATATACCTATTCATAGTGGATGGAATTATGTAGGTACCTACCAATATACATACCGTGGTGTTAAATTGCCCATAAAAATGTAACGTTATATTGGATAGAGACACAATGTAGCATCACCCTTGTAAGTATTCTTTAAATGACTAATTAATTTGTTCTGAAGTCACTTGGCAGACTTCAGAAGTCCCGCCATTATATCTAGTCTAAGTGACGCATTTTCATTTTCTTCACCGTCTCAAGGCACAATAGAGTCTTTGTACGACTACTCGTTCTATCGAGCCCCTATTATAGTCAACATTTTGAAAACAGTACGGCAATTGTTGCTTCAGAGCCTTAGAAGAAGGTAACGGATTATAAAAATGGATACGTCATGGTATTTTTCAAAGTAGGCGGGTAGGGTGATAGGTGTCATCTCCATATTATTATTATAAACCGCCGCCGCCGCCTAAATAGCGTTTAGTTTTTTAAGTTTGTAAAAAATGCATATGTATTGTATGTTAGTCTGTAAGGTATTTGTAACAATATATGCGCCTTGTTGCCTGATTTAAAACGTTAAATAAAAATAAATAAGGAACCTAAAAACGCCAAATTTCGCAGAATTGTATTGAAATGACCACTATATGTGCAAAATTAGTTGTATCGATGATATCTGTTTGCGTTTTTACCATAGGCATTAAGCCCGAAAGACCATCAAAACGATTACAAATACATACATATATACTGTACGAAATACATAAGTAAATGTAAAGGATAACAAAATTTTTTTTTTGTTATGGCCATGCTTTTAAATTATGAACTTTAGACAAAAGTTACGTGCTAACTAGTGGTAGGCTACCTCCTCTTCTTCTTGATGCTTTTCGGATTACATGGTAAAGGAGCCTACACTTACCTTTGGTACCTACTAATACATGTCATCTAACCTTAGACCCCTAGATGGAAAACTAGAATTTATTATGAACTAAATAATGTAACTATGCATAGTAGTGATAATTTAAGTTAGTACTGTATAAATATGTATTCTGCGTGTACTTTGTGAAACTTTATCTCGTTCTGTAAGCGACGCTAAAGGGATAACTGGGGAGGCTGTTAACTGTATCCTTCGTATTTTATTGATTGGATGTCTGCGACAGATCTGAGGTATTCTGTTCATACTTGCAGAGTAAAAAATGGTTTGTAAGTAAAGTCATTTCACAGTGTTGAGCAAAAGACAAGAAAAAGTAAGTAAGCGAGTAAGAAAAAGTAAGCAAAAAGTAGGTCGGGTTGATAGTGCTTTTTAATACTTGAGTTTAGGTCTTGGAGAGCGCTGGTGAAAAGTGTCCACATTCGTCACGTCCCTCAGCCATGAGGATACGACAACGAAGAAGAAGATTATAGGGTATGCAATATGAAATGAACGAAAATAGATGGATGATCTACTGAACTATAGAATCCTGCTTAAATGTGACAAATCTTCGGGTTTACAAACTTTCCATAGTTCTTATTCGGTACCGACGTCTCCAGTAATGTTACATACATGTCATGTTACATCTACATGCATTCATACACACATTACATGTATTCAGTAATATCTGCATGCATTTTCCTGATATTTTTGGTGCGTAGGTAGGTCATTAAAAATACAATGCAAACACTGATGGGAAATCCAAACAACCGCAACATAGACCACTTAAAACAAAGACTCCTCACAGAACCAATAAACTATCTAGACGAAAGTTTAATTAAATTTTGTATTGTCTTTAATGTCGCGGCCCATCTAAGATGTGGAAGCGTTTTTTATAACAAGAACGGCACCTAATTGCTACGCTACTACTGCATCGAACAATAATTCACGGCGATTGAACTATGTTTTTATAAGTTAAGAGTCTCATTAGGAGGACTTATTATCGACGTGACAGAATTTTGGATTTTTCCTAACGACCGTAAAGTTATAGTGAATAATGATTAAACAAAACAAACAAAAATGATTAATCATGAGACATTTAAAAGAAAATCTAAGTAATATACATATGTCTTTCTCATTACATGTTAACTACATGTAGGACGTAGGTATTGCATCCTCAGATTCATTTGCCTTATGAAACCAACCACATAAAGAGATTCTTGGGCAAGAAACTCTTAGCGTCTAGTGAATAAGTGCCTCCCTTATTTATGTGAGTTAAGTTATCTTCTTGACTAATTAGATTAATCCTGTTCACCCATTAATGAATATTCAATAGTGTCAAGATCAAGTACCTAATTTACTCGTAAACTGTGTACTATTACAAGTCTTAAACTTCATTATAGCAAGTGTCTCATTTCTTGTGACTTAGGCCGTAGGTGTGAGCTATCGCTTTACTTTGAAAAGTTTAAAGCCAACAGTGGTTTCAGCGCCCAACTCATCGCCGTCTGCCTTTTCACTCCCATGAAAATTATAACCAAAATAAGCGCTTGGAAAATTTAAGCGACGCTTTAATTAAAAATGTTTTTTTTTTCTTTATTGTAAATATCAAAGAATGTGCGAAGTTGTGGTAAATATTAGATTTGGCAATTTGTAGTAATATGATCTATATATAAGGTATGAGAAATATGTTTTATTTTTAAAGGATATTTACTTATGACAAAAACCAGCCAACATAACCATAATCAAATGTAGCTGTCTATACATATTACATATATACGAATATAATAACCTAACCTTTGTATAAATTATATGAGAGGCCTTACTGTGTTGCCCGATTAAGGGACAAATACCTCGCCAACAATACCTTTTAATATATGATGAACTTAGAACGTAGGTACAGTCGCCATCAGATATATCGGAGCGACCAAGGCGCTCACAAATATCTGAACACGCCTCTATTATCGAGGCGTTAGAGTGCGTATTTAAATATTGTGAACATTTTGGCTGCTCCGATATATCTCATGGCGAATGTACCTTTGTATATTATCACACCTTCATAGGTAATAACTAGATTAGTATTAACCCAAAACTCCCGGGTGCCCGGCCAAACGCGTCGAACAGAAGGGACTTTATTATACCAAATGCATATTTAACGATACAATAATCCGGGTCCCTGTTAAGCTTATAACCTTATAAGGAACGGTATTACTGATGGAAGGCTTTTGGGAGGGATTAACATTATAAACACAACATAAGTACGGTACACAAGGGTTATATATTGTTTGAACTATGTATCTAATACCTTTAAACGAGCAATTCTTGTTTATTTATTTATATGTGTATAGGTGTATTTCGGCGATCTAGGAAACGGCTCTAACGATTTCGATGAAATTTGCTATATGGGGGTTTTCGGGGGAGATAAATCGATCTAGCTAGGTCTTATCTCTGGGAAAACGCGCATTTTTGTGTTTTTATATGTTTTCCGAGCAAAGCTCGATCTCCCAGATATTTGTAAATAAAGGCCTGTGCACACCGGCTGCTTGTGCGTGACGTGCACGTGCGTGTGCGGCGTTATAGTATACAGATCCTTATGAGAGATGGCACACCGCTTGCGTGACGTGTGCATGTGCGGCTCCAACATTTTAGCGCACGCACACGCGCGCGTCACGCACACGCAAGCGGGTGTGGCTCGGCCTTAAACGTGTACGAAGTTTCTTTTTCGAAATATGGACTGAACCATTAAAACAAAAGAAATCTAAATGAAAGATAATTTGTTTTCACTTTTCAGACTGTGCAATTGTTCATTCATTTACGGAGACATAAAATTAATTGAAACACCTAAGTATTATGAATAAAATATTGATAAAGAGCGAATATTAACTATTTCCCATTAACATAAACGTGAATAATACAATGATAATAAAAATTTAAATATATAAAGTGGACCTTAACCAACACCTAATCGTCAACCAATCTGATTATCTTATTTGACCGAAAAAAACAAGGCATGGTCTGAAAACAGATGAAGTCACTCGCTTAGCGATTCACGCCACGAGGAGGCCGCGGGCTGAATAAGAATGGGCCGCTGTAGGTTAAACTTGTATTAACCTGCAAGGGAATGAAATGAACGATTACAGTACGGCGGTGGGAAAAACAACCGATTTAAGGTTCTTATTTGCAAGGCAGATTTATATTAGATATATAATCTAATTAGAAGCTAAGCACAGTAAGGGATGTATTTCTAATATATTGGCTCCCATAAAGCCAAGTAAGTTACCTTAGGGTATAGATAAGTGTCTGGCGAGGTTGCGGAAGAGTACTTCGGCGTTCCTGGGACCTCGCCGTATAGCAGCGAGGCGGCAACAGAGGGGTTTTAGTGGGTAAACCTGGGGTCTCATTAGCCCACAACAGGGAGTCCCACATAACCATCCCGGCCCGTCCCCGCGCCGGGGTGGTATGCATAAAGCATTTCCCCTGTAAAAAAAAAAAAAAGTATAGATAAGTGTGACGTTCCACGGCAAAAGGTACCCTATGGCGGTTGGCGCTTACGTCAAATAGCGCCGCAATAATATTGGAGCGGCGTTAATAATAGCTGCCGCCGTTTATGGCGGTTGGCGCTTACGCTATTATTAACGCCGCTCCAATATTATTGCGGCGCTATTTGACGTAAGCGCCAACCGCCATAAAGTACCTTTACCCGTGGGACGTCACAAATATTGTTTAACTACCGACGTCATCATGATAAGTGTAAAAGGAATATAGTAAATATATTTTTACCTCAGTTACTAAAAACTCACAAATTCAAATTAATTAAATATTGAATACGAATAATTCCGATATCTTTACCTAGCAAATAATTTTAGTTAGACAAATAATTTTAGTAATTTTAGTAAGATATTACAGAGGCAATAAAAACGCATACGTATACTCGTACTTAGTGACGTTTTTGTTTGAAGAAATGTCAATTTTGACACTTGTTTGACACTGACATATCTATTCCATATCGTTACAATATCTAGTATTTGACGTATCTCATTGTTCAAATACGGCTGTAAGTATTGTATTTTTGCAAACGGAAATAACATATTTCCTCCATCTAACTTAATACAAAAAGTTTTCCTTTTACAAATGCCGCAAGCGACTAAGTTACATTAAGAAACTGCAATTTCCCCTGTTACCCAGGTGATGGTTACAAAAGGAAAGAGGGGGTAAAACTATTTCCCTCGAGATGCGTTGGGATTCAATCAAGCATTCATTCAATTAGTTTAGTGATTGACATTCGGGGTGACTATTGAGTGCTGACTAGACGGAAATATAAGGCTTCGTTACAAGTTAATTTAGACTTACGTATAGTTCGTTTTTTTTTAGTATTAGAAAGAAGTTGCAAGAAGGTAAGCGATCTTGACATGTTTTTTAATTGAAAAACGCTTTTTAAAAATCAACAACTTTTACTTATGAAAGCAGAAGAATATAAATGATCGTATTAGATTCATAATTGTTACATATTTGCCGTAACTTATTTTTAAAATGTTTTTTTCAATAAAAAGACACATCAAGATTGTTTACCTTATTTCTAATGCTAATAAAAACGAACTATAGGTACCTATTATGGATGTTTGTTCAGTTGTTTAATTTATTGAACTAGGTACTTAGTTTCTTACATACATTTTAATAATCTTTGTTAAACTACCAGCTACAAAAAATATTGGGTATGCGGTTTCTTAAAGCAAAGTGTGAAACTTGGCCTGCATGTATATTATTTGTAGCTCTGGATAATACTAATACTTGTATGCTAACTCTATTGTTAATACTTTTACCTACATAATTTTGTTACATATTTGGGCCCGGACCCGCGCTGCACAACACATTATTGCATTGTAATAAATAGTTTTACGGCTATAATTAGTGAACTACGTAACTTAGTTAGAAAGACGTCCAAATCATAAAATTACCAAATCGTGAGGTTCTGTACATCCATTCTTCTTATATCTGAAATGGTGACAAAATTATTTTCTTATAAACCTGTGAAACTATTCAACGACCCCCAATGCCTTATCATTAGTCAAAAGGAACCGGGTAAGACCCGGATATCCAATACTGGTAAATTTATTTACTTGCCGGTCCCCCACTGGCGGACCCCGGCACTTCTATTTGAGTTATACGGGAATACAGAAAATAGTTAAGAAAAGAAAGTCGCCTTTGGATTAGATTGGATAAAAATACTTATTGAAAATTAACTATGATATTGAAATAATTGGTATCGATATCCTTCACATGTTTCATCCAGCAGAACCAATAATGGGTTTGTATATAAAAAGAAGCTAAATAAATAATAATGGTATACCTTATTTTTAGAGTTCCGTACCCAAAGGGTAAAACGGGACCCTATTACTAAGACTCCGTCCGTCCGTCTGTAAGGTAGACAGTTGATCACAAATCATGTATTTATGTTGCCGCTTAACAAAAAATACTAAAAAGTACGGAACCCTCGGTGAGCGAGTCCGACTCGCACTTGTCCGGTTTTTTTATTGTATCGTTACAATATATGAATTCTTAGCGTTGGCGCGTGAGTTTTAAAACGGAGGACGCGGGCGCGAGTTCGAAGGGGCTCCTACCTACTCTCATTAGTTTTTCTTCTGACTGGGCTAATCCCAATGAGGGATCATTTTGCCAAGCGGACCCCTGGCTCCCTGAGTTAGCCTTGGCAAAATACCGAAACACCACTACTTAGGAAGATGAAGATAAGTATAATTATATTTAGATGCAGGACTAAAATTCGCACTTAATTTGTTTATTTTCTTAATTACCTGTAGTAGTTGTAAACCCACTGAGCAACAAATTGTATCAATTGCCGAAACAACGAAATGAAATAAAACTCGGAAACTTTGCCCCAGGAGACGACGATTGAATTAGTTCCTTTCACGATAGTTGTAACTGAAACTGATTTTCCGGAAGTATTTTCCCTTTATCGAATTATATATTTTTTGTTTTTGGAGAATTCGTTCTGACTTTCCAAGTGCAACCACACGGCTATGTGATCTTATAGGTAGTTTATTAACTTTGAGAGCTGCAATATAATTTTTTCAACCTTGTATTTCGTTTGCTTGAAATAAATCTGAGAAACTTATCGTGTGAAAGTAATGGTGGGACACAATGATGAATGAGTAAATGTTTCTTTATTCAGGCAATAGACCCATTACATAATTTGTGCAATTTCCCTTACAATATGAACAGTTTTATTTTATTTTGCTGCTTTATAAAAGTACAATAATCAACAATCTCTGTGTAGAACAATGACACTGTGGCAGTTTTGCTGCATCAATGTACTTATCAGTTTATTTCAGTGTTTTGTCATTTTGTCAATAATCCACTGTCATTGTCACGTGAATAAAAGCTTGTCACAATTTTAAATTGTTTTTAGGGTTCCGTAGGTACCTCAAAACGAAACCCTTATAGGATCACTCGTGTTTCTGTCTGTCCGTCTGTCACTACCTATTTTCTCCGAAACTACTGGACCAATTAAGTTGAAATTTGGTACACATATATTATGTAAGTTTGTGACCATGACGGACCAAAGACAAAATTAATTTTAAATATGGAGGCCACTTTTAGGGGGTAAATGAAAAAATGAAAAAATAAAGTTTTTCTTTATCTCCGAAACTACTGGGTCTAAAATTATGAAAAAAATACACAAAATAGTTCTTTACCCTATAGATAACAGGAACTAATTACTTAGTTTTTGATCCGACTCCTACGGGTTTTTAACGGCAATTCACTCGCGTTTCTTAAAAAAAAATACATTGTTAAAAATTGGGTGATGTACGGAACTCTTGGAACGCGAGACAGACTCGCACTTGGCCGTTTTTTTTTCACTTATTATTACTTAAATACGTACCAGTAGGTTTGCAAAGAGTATAGTTACCAACATAGAACAAATAATTTTTAAGAAAAAAAAACCGACTTCCATGGGGGCCGATGAAAGATTATTGTAGATGGTACACTATGTAGAAAAGAAGGTAAAACTACCCACTTTTTTACTAGCATTTCGCTTCTGTATAATGGCTCCTCTACAGGATGGGCCAACGCCGGCCACTCCAAGGGACGCAGCCATGCACTATCACTTGCTCCCTCTAACGCATAAATGCGTCCCTTGGAGTGGCCGGCGTTGGCCCATCGTGAAGAGGAGCCATGAGGGTCGTAGTTCTAGCCTAACCTAACCCACTCCTCAGATAGCAGTTCGGTTCTGTGCGGATCGCAGTTCGAACCTAATCAAACCCACTTTTCAAGTAGCATTTCGTTTCTGTAAGGCTCGCAGTTCTAACCTAACCTAATCCTTGTTCGGTTCTGTGAGGATCGCAGTTCAAACCTAACCTAACCCACTTAATGGCGCATGCCGTGCGGTGTAAGGGGGTTTAAGCGGGAGGGGCTAGTAAGATTGGCATCATCGTACTTTATACCTACATTAATTTTATGGTAGGTAATCATAGTTGTATATTTAGTTAAGGTATCATAGTGGTATTCTGGGTCAAGGTCCGGGTCCGAGTCCGGGTCCGAGTCCGGGTCCGAGTCCGGGTCAGCGTCCGGGTCCGTGTCCGGGTCCGAGACCGGGTCCGAGACCGGGTCCGAGTCCGGATCCGAGTCCGGGTCCGAGTCCGGTTCCGAGTCCGGGTCCGAATCCGGATCCGAGTCCAGGTCAGGGTCCGAACCGGATCCGGGTATGAGTCCGAGTCCGGGTCCCAGTCCAAGTCAAAATCGAAATTCGTAATCATCAAACGTGTACCATGCGTCATTGAAGAGTTCTGTTCTGGTCATCATCAGCAGTTCCACTTCATCAAATGCGACAGTTTTTAATGTAAATGCTTGATTTTATGATGAAAATACAAAAAAATCTATACGTATGCCTTTAATATTTGAGGACTCGATTCCTTATGGATCCCATCATCAGAACTCGAGCTTGACAAAAATGTGGCTTAAAAACTTAACTTGCTTAACGAACATAACGAAAAGGAAAAATCACCAAACGTGAACTATGCGTCGTTTAAGAGTTCTGTTCTGATCATCATCAGCAGTTCCACTTCATCAAATGCAACAGTTTTTAATGAAAATGCTTGATTTTCTGATGTAAATACAAAAATCTCTGCACGCATGCCTTTAAGATTTGAGGAGTTCCCTTGATTCCTCATTGATCCCATCATCAGAACTCGAGCTTGACAAAAATGTGGCTTAAAAACTTAACTTGCTTAACAAACATAACGACGAGGACAAATCGCCAACCGTGAACTATGCGTCGTTGAAGAGTTCTGTTCTGATCATCATCAGCAGTTCCACTTCATCAAATGCAACAGTTTTTAATGAAAATGCTTGATTTTCTGATGTAAATACAAAAATCTCTATACGCATGCCTTTAAGATTTGAGGAGTTCCCTTGATTCCTCATGGATCCCATCATCAGAACTCGAGCTTGACAAAAATGTGGCTTAAAAATTTAACTTGCTTAACAAACATAACGAAGAGGACAAATCGCCAACCGTGAACTATGCGTCGTTGAAGAGTTCCGTTCTGATCATCATCAGCAGTTCCACTTCATCAAATGTCACTTTTTTGGATGTATATGCTTGATTCGTTGATAAAAAACCAAAAATCACTATGTGTATGCCTTTAAGATTTGAGGAGTTCCCTCGATTCCTCATGGATCCCATCATCAGAACTGGATTTTGACAAAAACGGGACCAATCTGTATGCATATACATTCAATCAAAAAAAGAATTTTCAAAATCGGTCCAGTAATGACGGAGTTATGGAGTAACAAACATTTAAAAATAATAATAATTCTACATGACATCAAATCTCTCCAAACGGCCTCTACGTGTTGGATCCATATCCCCACGCATGCCTTATAAATGACCGGGCTCGAAAGACCCGAGAGTTTTAAAACGGAGATACAAATAATAATAATAATAAAAAACATACAACCGAATTGATAACCTCCTTCTTTGAGATTTGGAAGTCGGTTAAAAATGCATTAAAATATTCACTATGCAGCCTAATAACTTACAACGTAAATGTTTTAGTGGCGTTTGTTTTTACAACAACAACTTTCATGCATACTAATTGCTTCGCCGAGTTGGCTCGTGGATAGTTTCCCCGTACTTGTTTTCAGAAGTTTTTAACTATGGTAAGAATAGGGCCCGTACCCACTACACCGACCCAAAAAGTTTTCATAGAAAACAAAGTTCGAGACACATACCAGAGTGCTCCTCTACAAATATTGTGCCAGGTGAGACTACATCCTAACTGGGCCAATCCTTTCTGGTCCCGGCAACTCGTGAGTACTGGGAACTTTGAAGGCTTTTCTTTCCCAGAAGTTCAGATGCCTGCTTGGTAAACAAATGAGAAGCATCTTTCGACTTAATTCTGCTATACAATACAACACTCTTCTCTTCTTTATATTTAAGAGCTGTGCTCTTGTCGGTGGAGCAATCTCCAACTCGTCCGATCCTCTGCCAACTCCTTGACCTTCTGATATGACACGACCTGGACTTTTTCTTTTATTTGGTTAAAGTAATTGATTCTTGGTCTTCCTCTTCCTCTCTTTCCCTCTATTTTTCCTTCTATGATGTTCTTTAGGAACATGTCGTGTCGTAGCAGATGTCCAATTAGTACTCCTCTTCTATTTTCTATTGTCTTTATTATGTTTCTTTTCTCGTTAATCCTATCCAGAACCCTAAACAAAACAATACAACACAAATACTTTTTATTACACACCTCATTACAGAAAACAATACAAATAATACAGGAAGAAGAGATTAAACAACAGGCGATCTTATCGCTAAAAAGCGATATATGCTTTGTTAGGAAAAGCTATCTGGACGCAAATTCGATGCATGTGTTTAAGAAATATCGCGAACATACATACACAAACAGACAGAGACTTTGTTTTATATTAAGGTGAGGTAATAAGTTTTAAGATACCTATGTATTTATACTATTTGTTTAGTTAACGGTGTTTGTCAATATTTTTTTTATGAGCTGTCCAATAAAAGCTATTCTATCTATCTATCAATATTGCTGTAAAATATTGCTTATACTATTATCATCAGACCTTAGTTACTACACAACCATCTCATATTGACTTAATACAAGACAGTTCAGTATGACGAAACCGTCAATTATCTTAAGCAAATACCGTCAGTTGGCTCGCAATAACATAATAGATGTGAAATTGTGTATACTAAGTTTGCTCAGGAGTAAGGGACTCTTGTAATAATATAATACCTATTACTTATAGGCCAAGCAATAAGAAGTTATAGAGGGAAATGCTAGGAACACAATTTTTGACTCCGTAGCTTTGTTTGGACTAGTTAGGAGGGGAACATATCAAAAGTCCCCGGCCGTAGCCCCGGTGCTGGGGGGTAGAGGGGGGAAAGAAGGTCTCATTTTTCGGTTTTTCACTTATATCTTGGAAACTTTGCGTCTTAACGACATGACTACTAAGACAAACCAAAAGCTGATAAAATTTGTTACAAGTTTTATTCAGTCAAGTTTTTCGATATCTTTAATAGTTTTTGAGATTTCTGCTCTTGAAAGTTTATTTAAGGCTTTCAATTTTATCTTGATATCTACATTAGTGAAGCTCTTAGGCCGTGTTTGGAATCATTTTCGTATAAGTCGGGGGTGCTGAATTCATTTTTGGTATCACATTGACACCATTCCTAAGAAAAAACACGTAAACTTTAAACAAATATCTTTTTTTTTTAATTCCTCTTCACGCTTAAACCGCTCAACCGATTTAATTGAAATTTGGTGTACAGATATTTCGAGTCCCAAGACAGGACATAAGATATGTTTTATCTCAATAATCATCCTTTAAAGTTGTGAAATGGAGTATGGGGGGAATTCAACTTCGTCGACGAAACTGAATTCCTGAGGTTAATACTGCTTAAGGTAAGGTTTGAAGTCATGTTTGGTATCATTTTCATCTAAATCACAGATGTATACCACCCCAAATTTCATCTAAACCGGTTCAGCGGTTATTGACTCTCCATACAAACTTCCACCCCACTTTTCACACCCTCAAAATATGTTTTTGGTTATAAAAACTATCTTATGTCCTTTGTCGAGACTGAAACTATTTCTATACCAAATTTCAACGAAATTGGTTCAGCTGTTTAAGCGTGAAAAGGGATTTAAAAAAATATGTTTTTTTAAATTTTGGTTTTACTTCGAAATAGTGTCAATGTGATACCATAAATGAATTCAGCACCCCCGATTTATACGAAAATGATACCAAACATGGCCTAACAGCTTCACTGATGTAGATATCAAGATAAAATTAAAATCCCTAAATAAACTTTCAAGAGCGGGTATCTCAAAAACTATTCAAGATATCGAAAAAATTGACAGGATAAAACTTGTAACTAATTTTATCAGCTTTCGGTTTGTCTTAGTAGTCATGTCGCTAAGAAGCAAAGTTTCCAAGATATCAATGAAAAACCGAAAAATTCGACCTTCTTACCCCCCTCTACCCCCCAGCACCGGGGTTACAGCCGGGGACTTTTGATATGTTCACCTCCTAACTAGTCCAAACAAAGTTACGGAGTCAAAAATTGTGTTCCTAGCATTTCCCTCTACAACGTTTTTTGAGCATTCATTTCCTGACCTAGTATTAGTATAATAATGCGGCCGAATTCGAATACTACATGAGAATTTTTCTTCGTCTGGAAGAAAATACAGAAGTGTCCGTTTTTCGACTCTCGTTATGAGACTGGGGTGACAAAGTGATATAACAAACTACTATTTATACACAAAATGACATACTCTATAATAGTTTCCTGGAAAGTTACGCCCTTACAAGAGGTACTTACAGCACATATCATATCGACCTATCCGCGTGAAGCTGTGAGTAGTGAGTAATAACCCAAGCGACAATTTCACTAAGTGGTTAGGGTAGCAACCGGTTATTTATTTTAATCAAAAGGTAACATGGCTCTATATTTATTTTAACAAAATGAAAATGGAAGTTAGGGAAAGCTGAAACCTCGTGATATTTTTTTGTGGTTTATGGTTTTTGTGCCGTATTAGCCACTCACATGCTTTTGGCATTTTTACCAGTCGCTTTTCGGTGAAGGGAACATCGTGAGGAAACCTGCATACATCTGCGAAGAAATGCAAAGGTGTATATGAAGTCCCCATCCGCATTGGGCTAGCGTGGGGACTATAGCCCAAGCCCTCTCGCGCTCGAGAGGAGGCCTATGCCCAGCAGTGGGACGCAGGTATATATGCTGAATTATTATGCTTTTGGCAACTGTAGTTGCCAGCTGTCACCCTTATTTTATCATAATAATAGAGGTCACTGAAAAATATCAATCATGTGAGTGAGGACATTTTCACTTAACTGTGTACCAGTGGCGGCGCGTCCATAAAAGCCGATTCCCACCGGCTTGCCTGTTTTTGGACGTTTGAGCAGAGTTGTAAAGGAAATGTGTAAGCCAAATTAGCCCCGGCTTGCCTATGGATATGTTTGACGCGCCGCCACTGCTGTGTACCATTAACAACCGGCTAGCAATCGTCACAAAATTTACGGTCAATGTCAAACCCCATACATTTTGTCAGGAATGTGACGGTTAGACGGTACTGAAACACGACTTAGGCCCACTTGGACCATCCCACTAACCCTGGGTTAAGCAGTTAAATAATTAAACTAGTGTCATATTGTTCTGGTAACCATGGTAACTTCAGGTTTAACTCGTTAACCCCGGGTTAGGAAATTGGTGCAAGTGGCGCTTGATGAAATTATCCATTAACAAAATAATAGATATAACAAAACTTTATTTAACCCAGTATTATGAAATGTTTTTGCTTCGCTTAGCTCAAGCGACAACCTGTGGCAACATTATTTATAATAAAGTCATACAAAGTATCGCTTACCGCACATACTCGTGCGTGTAATAATTATTCATCTTCCACGTCATTACGTTCTGCGGGTCGGCAAAAACGGGATTAATCACAAGCCGCCGTCATTAACGAATAATGAAAGTGAACAAGTTTTTACACGCTCTGTAGAGAGATTTAATAATACAGTATAATCTATGTAGGCCTGGGAAGAAGCTGAGCAGCTGAAAACGTTACTAAAAGTACGATAAAGTTATTATTAGTAGGTATGTTCAGTTCAAACTTATTTTTTTTTAATTAGGTACATATGTGAATGCTGATACGCAATAAATAATGTGTCAACCCACATTAATTTTTCAATAAAATGTCAACTGTAAGCGTATTTTTTTGAGTTCACATCTTATTGCAAATTGTATGTGGGTTGACACATTATTGCGTATCAGCATCCATGTGTAGTTTGTACCTATATTTAACATCAAGCTTATCCTTCTTAGTATTTTTCATTAGAACATGTTTTTGATTTGGTGATAATGATAAAATCTACCAATTCAGAAACGTTGCATTAACATTAAAATTCTTACGATATTAAATCATGGTCACGAAAACGAGTGTTGCATGTTTCAAATTTAGGAGTATATAAGAACTAGGTAGGTAAATACATATAATTATTTATCACAGTTTTCAGTAACATTCACTACAAAGAAATTTTAATCAGAATCTTCCAGACAGTGAAATATTAAAGTAAAGCAAGCCTTTTGTTTATTCACCCTCATGTTTGTCGCTCGTACACAATGTGTAATTACTTGGCACTTTTTATGGAACCCTTTTTGGTTGCGTTGAAATGTACAAAACGTCCTCTGTAAAAGACATTGTTTCGTTTTTTGAGCCTACCATTACAAAATTAAGGTAAAAGCATAATATGATATAATATATAATAGCATTACGTAGGAAATTTGAAACAAGTGGCGATCAATTAAAACACGTCCGAAGGGAGTGTTTTAAATTGACACGAGTTGCGAATTAAGTACCTATTCGCTCATGTATCGTACAACGTTTTACGATTTATGGCAATAATAGTACATTACTACAGAGGCCGGGACGAAAGGGGTTGCCGGCCGAAGACATATAGACGGCCGAGCGAAGCGAGGCCGGATAGGTCTGAGCGCGGGCAACCCCATTTCCCGCCGAGGTATGTATAGTGCTTTTCTCAAACATGCAATGAAATAAATAAAATAAAAAATCCACGAAACCCAAGTTTTATTTATAGAAAAAACTAAAAGTAAACTACACCCAAAATATAACCAACACGTACCTATATCATTATCACGCGTATGTTTTACACGAGTCGTGTATTTTTACTACCCGTATATTTTCATGTATCTTTGATTTTTTCGCCTTGTATCCGTCTGTCGTTTTCGTCACATAAGTTTACATAGTCTTTCATGTTGATATCATGTTTCACATACATCGTTGCTTTATGCATGGAGTAAATAAGTATAATTTCCACAGTGTTGACGAATTTGTAGTTACATTCATTTAAAATATGCCACAAAATTGTTTCTAATAAACTGTAAGCCATTTTTCTTAGTTTCACAAATAATAAAATTGCCATAATCAACCATATATACATACTTCGTCTTTGACGTGGCGGCAGAGGCAGCAAGTTATTTAAAATCAATTCTGCTTACGCTGCCAATTCCAACACCTACGATTACAATTAATATTAATTTCATTATTTCGTCGGAACTCATATTAAAGTCAAAAAATCAATAACGCACCATAAATCCAATAAACCAGAATGAATATTTTTCAACTTTACCTCCATTACAATTTAAAAAATATAACTACGCGTGTTTGAGTAGACCTTTTTACCGCTAACGTTTAGATGAAATATTTTAAATGTTTTTATTTGTGTAGTTAAATTTATAATTTAAAATTATAGAATGTATTATTTATTAAGTTCATGTTGATTTTATACAAATAAAACTGCAAATTATAGCAAACATTGTTTTTTGTTTTTTTTTATAGGCGTAATGGCAGAGTGTCATTACGAACCATAAAGCAAATACTGCCTGTAGTTTTTTTTTAATGGATGAATGCCACGATGCTGTGTCGCAAATATTTGTGAAATGAAAATTAAAAAAGAGGACTTTGCCGGCCTAGGCCTGCAAGATGTGTATGAAATTCCATTAACGACCTTTTGTCCTAGCCGCACCTGAAACGTCATACTTCGCAGCCTATTATAAGGAACATAACATCAATATTTCATTGCATGTTTGAGAAAATTAATTTTGAAATAAGTAGTCACGTAATGTGCTGATTATCGTACTAGCGCAGTTATAGTATGTACTGTAAAAAATATAAGGTATATTTTTCAAGCATTTCCATATGTACTACCTTGACATCTAGACTCTCCCATAAATATAAATTTGTTCTTTTGAGACAGTAAATAATTATTATAATACGTATTTCATTTCGATTTAATGCACTTGTACAAACCCCAGACAGTTTCATAGAATTATAATTATTTAAATATCGTCGTCGCAAATATCACTTGGTTTACATAGTTGTGCTTGAAATAATTTATTTCTTCAAAAAAATTACTTTTAAGAAATACATAGCAGATCTAATAAACTAGAACCCGTTCTGAGCCATGTGGGGTCCAAAGGACCCCATCACGCTAGCAGCGTTACCCCGCTGTATGGCGATGAAGACCAGCTGTTGGACAAGCCATGACTCATTCCCTTTCTCTGGGCGCTGGCAAAGTTCTCGGAAGGAAGGTTTAACGTGCCTCCCGTCCCCAGGGCCGGGCTGGTCATAGTTAAGTGAGAATATTTCAGGGCAGAATATTTCAGGCGCATGTGTTTGTGGCAGGAAGTGTCGTGCTGCGATTAGACTTTACAGCCATAGGAAAAGGTGTGCCGCACCTCCGATCTCCGACGGCGCACAGACCTCTTCTGAATAAACTGTCGCAGCAACAATCATCTGTCAAGATGCTGTGGCCAATGATGATATGTTTTGATGCAGTGCCACTGAGCCGACTGACTTAGCAGTGTGTCCTACATGAGATGCAGCAAATGTACTCACACAAGTTGCCTATTAGACACCGCCCTCTCTGCCACAGAAGCCCGTCGGGTCGTTTGCCGTCTGTTCGACACAGCCCTGGTCGTTTCAGGAGGCACGGAACACCTACCGAGAGCATCGCTCGACGTATGATTTCGTTTAGAGAATGGTGCCTGGGGAAACGACCGGCGCATATCTAGCAGCTGAGCCCATGGTGGCCGTTCACCACCATCAGGTCATAGATGCAGCAGTGCGCGTTGTAAACCTTGCACCCCAACCTTAAAGTCACTGCGATCCTTAATCATTATCCAAATTTAAACAAATGTTTGCTTGTTTGAAAGTTTAGGTAGTCCGATAAAGTAGGTATTAGGTAAAATAAAGAAAATAAATATAGCCATTATAGCTTGAAACCAGTTTTCCGGCATTATACATAAAATATTCCCTACGATCTAACTATCATAACATCATCATCTGCTAAAATCTTTGCCAACAATTTCTTTCAAGCTTTAAACCCCACTTCGGAAGCATGCATAATAAATCTTTAGGAGACATAGCTTCTTTAAGAAACAGCGATTGCACATTTGAAAGTATAAAAGGTTAAATGAATAATCGTGCTATATTAATCTGGTAGAAGAAATTTTTGTGTAAAGAATCCATAATTATTCTAAGAAGGATTATAATTACAATTTTATAAACTATTTTTTTATAAAAACAAACCAAAATGAAAGCGCATCGTAAGTAAACTAAGTTGGTCGATTGATTCAGTAAATATTATTTACTTTTGTAAAATATTAAATAACTACGTATGAAACGTCCAGGCCAAACGTGTCACAGAAAGGTCAATAAATTAATTAGTAAACACAGACTATAAAAGTATAAGCAATAATACATAGCATTTGTTGAAGTGTACTAACTACGATATTTGCTCTTTGTCAGAATACGACGAAGTTTCCAGCGTAAATTATACAAGATGATCCTAAACCTTCCAGTCGTTAAATGGTGAAACTTTTCAATTACCGCCCAAAGTGCCTTTGGATGTGTTCCAGATTTTCCATTCGACATTTGGATTATTTATTTCCCAAATAAAGAGAAAAAGTCGATGTGGTTGGCATTGGCTACACTGCAGTCAAAAACTAAGGCGCTAGGCACCCTAAGGTACAATGCAAATACTGGCTGTCCTCAAATGAAATCTCGGTAGCTTAGTTGGCAGGCGATGGGCTGGTGATCCAGAGTCGCGAGTTCATGCCTCGCCCGAGACAGTGAATTTTTCAACTTTTAATTTATTTTGAAGGTTTAATAAGAAAATAGGTAGGTAACTTTATTTTATTATTTATTGCGTTTGTTATACAGTCGAGCCCTATAAATTATGTACATTTATTATAAACATGACGTTTACCCAGATTGTGTAAATATCATGCAACATATGTATACTTTATTTTCTTACCGGTACTTATTCATTATTTTGTTTATTATTGAAAATTGCATGTTACTGAGTCATTCAAGTAAAATATCTCGTGAAAACCACACGTAAAAGAAAATTCATATCGTGTGAATTCACAATATATATTTTCTGTCATCGGTAAGGTTTTAAATCTCTTTTTCTGTCGTACTATGATTTATAATTTAGAATTTTCTGCTCGTTTGCTGACTATTACATAAATAAAACTCATACTTATATTTACTTTTTTTTAACACCGTACTCGTTTTAAATTTTGTGTATTCTTTGCAAAATGTATTTTTAGTAAAGATATACCTATAAAGAGGACTTCAATTATTGGTAACGGTGAATGTAAAAAAGGCTGCATATAAGTTTCCAATTAGATTATTCGTCATTCATGATCATTAATTCACAATAAAGTTAAATAATATAAAAATATAATCAAGGAATACGGTATTTTTTACAGATTCAAGTACCTAATTACATACAACAAATGAACCGTTATAAGGGATAGAATAACTATTTATACGGTTTTAACTCCATCTCGAAAAACTTGCAGTAAAAATGTATAAATTCCTATGGGTATTGTTGATGTTATCGAGCTTGGAAGCTAAAAAAGTATCCTTTCACACATTTTATGAGACAGTGTTAACAAAAAAGGAAATACTTCAGCAAGCTAAGGCCAATACCACATTGTAAGTATGTAATTGTTTTAATTGGTAAGTTACTATCTAAGAATTTCTAGCAATCACTAACGGACTGTCATTCAATAAAGCTTAGGTACGAGTAAATACTTGTTGTTATTTTACATATTTACAAATTAAAACCAAAATATTACTTTGCTAATCCGCGTAAAAGATAACGTGCTAGTCAATCAGTGCTAACCCGTTATACTTACTTGCATGTTTTTTACATGCAATTAATGTTCCCACTCTCCCACCACTGTAAGCGATCTCTTCCAGACAACAGGGTAATATAAAGGATGTCCACGGATTTGTGTTATCTACTGAAATAGTGTAATTTCTACTGATAAATAACCTATTTATTTTTAAGTGCCATAATAAAAATAATCTAACGGATCTTTCTGAAACTAAGTCCTAAATATTTGTATCACAGTTGGTGCTCTTCCGAAATCGATCTTCCTTGTGATCCTAATGAATTCAGGCGCTTAGATGGTTCCTGTAACAACTTGGATCATCCAACGATCGGAGCGTCGCACACTCCTTTTGTAAGGTTGCTCCCTCCAGAGTTTGGAAATGGTATGGTACTTCTCGCTACATTGTCAGAAATAATGAGAGACGAAATCTGAATTTGTTATCAATTTTTGTAGATTAAATCACTACACGTACCTTATAAAACAAAGTCCCCCGCCGCGTTTGTCTGTTTGTGTGTGTTTATGTCCGCGATAAACTACACACATACATACATCACTGGCTCAGTGAACCAAAGAGGATCTTGGCCTCTGACACAAGAGAGCACCACTCTGCCCTATTCTGCGCCACTTCGCGCCAGTTGGGTATTCCGAGGGCGGACAGGTCTTTTTGGGCTTCGTCACTTCAGCTGTATCTGGGACGCCCAGACGGATGTTTTCCGCCCGGGTGCCCCACATACGCTCTTCTCACAGCACGATCCTCCGCCATCCTCTCCAGGTGACCTATGTAGAGAGTCGTGTGGCTCAAAACTCAAAATCTTCTTCACTGATTTTCTAGCGATTTTCACCTATCGATAGAGTGATTTTTGAGGAAGGTTTAAGTGTATAATTTGTTAACCCGTGCGAAGCTGGGGCGGGTCGCTAGTAGTAGTACAAGATAGACAAATTTGGCTAAATAGGTATGTTCAAAAATACCTTTATATTATTGTATATGACGTTCTTAATTATTTTTTTTACATCTAGGATTTGAACCTAAACCGGCCCAAGATGGAGGGCCCGAACCCCCAGCCCGACACATTCGCACCACCTTAATAGCCAACGGTATTCGACCAGATCCCATATTCACCATACTCGCGACACATTTCTTTGTATTTATGGCAGCGGATACAGTCAGTATACAAGACACAGGTGAGTGGCAGATCTTTTCGATTTTCTGATTGGTTTTATTATTTCCAGTCGTATCGTATCCTCATTTCTAATGGTTGTGATTACCACTGACGCTTTGCACCACTTTCTTCCAGGCCATTTGCTGGCAACCTTGGAACCCTTGGATCCTGCATATGCCTTTAGTGTGCCTATCCGGATAGGCACTTTTCCTCTACTGTACCGCCAGACTATCTGTTTGGTTACATCAGTTTTTATCTCATGAGTCATTACTTTTCAGTAAATTACGTGGTGTGGAAGCCATACTGCTGTCAACCAAAAGGCAAAACAGATCCAATATGTACCCCTGTTCAAGTTCCAAATGATGATCCTGTCCACAGATTTTCTGATATACGCTGCCTTAATCTAACCAGACCTATAACCTATCAATTTGTTGGATGTACGAAGAATGGAACTGCGCCAGAGCGAGTGAGTTCACTTTTATTTAAATATATGAATAAATAACCATTAATTGTTTACGGTGGAATAGCCAGAGGAATTAAAAATATATATATATTAAAATATTACTTATACCAATCTAGTTTCTTAATTATTTTGTGTATTTTGACAGATTAGTTCAGCGATGCCACTTTTCGACTTGTCGATCATGTACGGCAACAGTTTACAGAACGCTTTAAAGAAAGGCAGATTGTATTACCGAGGTCTACTCAAATACGAAATGGTCGACGGAAGAATGCTTCCACCGAGCACTCGAACCGTACCGAATATTTGCTTGTTAAATCAACCACCCCATGAAACTAGATGTCATGCATCACGTAAGTAACTTATGAGACGCCTATTTACCTAATAAAAATTTAAAATTTGGTTCTAAGATTCTAGAAATATACTTACCTTTTCAATTTCAGCGGAAGATGGAATGAACTCACTTTTAGGCATAAATCTTATTGGCATCTGGTTCTGGCGTAACCATAACAGAATAGCTTCACGTTTGGCGGAGTTAAATCCTTGTTGGAATGATGACAAAATATTTTACACCGCTAGAGATATCAATATAGCTACATATGTGCAAATACTTTACTACGAATTTCTACCCCCGTTATTTGGTAAGAACTTTGAAACATTTATTTCCCAATGACCCACGCTACCCAATATTTCGCCACATGTTGTTTCAGTCAAGATAGCTTTTGAGTTTTTAGAGAAATTCGATCTCACTTTTGGCGGCTTTTGTAAAATTATTGTTTCTATAGTAGCTGCTTGTTCCTCAATTTCAGCAATTTATACTACGATTTATAGTGACGCAACGAATACGAACTCGTCGAATATAAACTTTTTTCGTTTCGTATTCGCCGAATATGAAAACACTGTTCTTATTTTTTTCAGCGTTCATGTCGTATTTCTAACGTAGGTACCTATTAAATACCTACGCTAATCATGCTTTACTAGTTTGTACCTACTTACATGGCAAGTTTAAAGTGTTTAAAAATTCCTGATATAAAATAAATTTTCAAGGTTGGAGTAATCTAAAGGAAGACTCTGTTGTGTCGGAGAGTCGAGGGTTCAGAGACATGTACAACCCAGAAGTAATGCCAACAATATCGTTGGAATTCCCATATATACTCCGATGGGTTCATTTGATGCAAGAAGGAAGGGTTAAGTAAGTTTTATACTGTGAAATGTATTAGGTACTGTGAAAGCTTAATACTACTACGTGCGAGTGTTTAAAGAGATTATTTACCTATTTTACCACATAACGAAACCCTAATTGTGTCTATGCCAAAATATTAAAGATAAGAAATCACTCTTTAGTTACATTAAATTGACGTCAAAACGAAATAAGACTGATAATTATAGAAAACCACGCTCCTTCAAAATTCCGTTTATTGCCAGGTGGTGTCACTAATGCAGCAGGTCTCAGTTCCAACAATTTTGTTCGGCGCTTAGACCTCCAGTTTCTGGTTCAGTTTCCGCAAAGCCATCTACAGATGTGTAGTAGAGTTAGTATGACCGGAGGTTTGGTCAAAGTAACTTCTATTAGATGTGTAGATGGCGTTGAAAATTGATTTTGTGTAGACAACTTCAGTTTTCTTGTTTTATTCGTCTTGTTTTATTGGGCATGAATCATATGTTACTAACAAGAATCACATTACAATTTCACTATTTTAATTACGTTATTTCAGAATGTACGACGAAGCAGGACATTATCTCAAGCAAATGCCTATAGTAAACCTGACGTTACGAACAGGGTGGCTAGTATTAGACAACCACCTTGACGGAATGACGCAAGGGTGTTTCCGGCAGCCGAGCGGCAAACTTGACTACACCATTGACCCAGACGTAAGTTGAAATACATTTCTGGCAAAAATCTAAGTTTTGAAGACACACTTAATTATTACTGACTGACGTATCAGATTGTTGTAATTAGAATAGTTCTAGATAAATTATACACAATTAAACCGTGGTTCCTATACAGAAAAATAATGGTTCGAAAAGATTTCAATTTTTTTTATTAAATCAGCCTAATTGAAAACTATTTATAATTTTAATTAATTGTATATTTTTATTTTTAGATGGGTGAATTGGTTCTTGGAGGTCTACAGCGTGCATCTGATGTTGGTTCTAGTGACTTGGAAAAGGGCAGATATAATAATTTCCCGCCTTACATTGAATACATAAAGTATTGTACCGGACAATATATTGAAAATTTTGATGACCTTGTGGACTTGATCGAACCTGATGTAAGTAAATTTAAAACATTTAACATGAGTACTACAGCGGAAGCACTGATAATTTTATTGTGAGATTGTATATTCCGAAAAAATGGGAAGGGATGTGGTTTCATAATTTCCAAAATTTTAGCATCTATTGAAATCTGCAATCTTGGCAATATTACCTGAACAACGCGGTAACTGAATGACGTAGAATGCATCGTTATGTGCAGTAGAATAGGAACTTCATTGTATTTATCTGATATCTAAGAGTTATGGTTTGATCCGTGTCAATCACCGAAAACCGTGAGACAGTGTGTAAAGTAGTACTTAATATTTTGCTTTAATTATATATGTATTTTTTTTAGAAACTGGACCTTCTTCAAGAATTATACCAACATGTGAGAGACATTGATTTATTGGCAGGCACTTGGGTTGAGAACCCGATTGAGGGCGGTTTTGTACCACCTACATTCTACAGTATAGTAGTCGATCAGCTTATAAGGAGTATGGTATCTGATAGACATTGGTATGAGCGACCAAACCGACCAAACGCCTTCACGTTAGGTAAGTAAAATATTTCTAAAACGATAGTCATCAAGCACGCTTCATAATGAATGGCATTTTTTTACTTCATGCTTCAAAAATTTATGAAATTTAGTGGTATAGAGAATGAGATGGCATGGGTCAGCATAAATAAGTAGGTACACGTTAGTTTTATCCCAGGACAATCATCCCAGGGAGGCACCTGGCGACATCTACCGCACTGGCACTGATGTCTGAAATCGTATAGACAATCATTCGCGTTATATATAATATGAATCTTTTTAATCGCAGCATTAACCGTATGCTAGGTCAGACGGTAGGACGTTCAATAATATTGTCATAAGTTATAATGTCGTAATTACTTACAGAACAACTTCTAGAAATTCGAAAAGCATCAATATCCAGGGTTCTTTGTGATGTAGGAGACACAGTGACTCGAATACAACGACGAGGATTTGAACGCGCAGGGCCGAAGTAAGTATACCTATTATATTGATTATTTATATTTGTACAACATGATTAATAAACTAAGAAATCATCATATACACAATTCAACTCAGAAGCGAAAATAAACACTCGATCTCTAGCTACATCAACATAGCCATGTTTTTAGGTTTCCTAACTTTTTCCTCGTATATCGCCTTCGGATATTTTGTACACCTTTAATTTTCCCCTCGTATAGAGTTTCTAATAAAATATTTATGTGTGTTCCAGAAATAGGATGGTTAGCTGTAATGCCATCGAGCAAATAGACCTGACGGCATGGGAGGACTATTCCTGTTCCTGCTAGATTTAATACAATAACCATTTTCAAGATTTTTCATTTAATTTCATTTCATTCAAGATGATCAACCATTATTTTTAACATAAGTAGGTATAAAAACATGTTTTGTTTTAGTTGTATTTGCTTATGAGTAGGTTTGTGGGAGCCCTAAAACCAGTGTCGTGTCTATGACACGGCTTATCCTGAGCGGCATCCAATTCGGTGTATCTGTAATTAATTACTTTGTCATTTCATTAGGTTAAGCCTACTGTACCTATCTAGCGTGTTTTTTTATGTCTTCTAGAATACCTACTAATGGCTATCTTTTAATAAATCATAATTGTAATTTATGACAATAGTCTGTAATTCTACAACCTCAACTAGAAGATTCAATATATATGTTACTGTTTTTCTATGCATACTTACAAACATGTAAGTTTCTTAATGATTTACATTCTGACAGTCTATATTTTCCCGCTTTCAACATAAGACAAGGTGAACACATTTTGCTTTTGAAAGCTCTACTTGCATTATTAGTATGAATTTGCCGCCACCACTAACCGCCGCTACCGGCGCTGACAACTAATTTGTGGTCGCCAATTAGAGCCCCGCAAATTGGAACAGAGGGGTGAAACAGATAGATAACTACACATTTTAAAATTTTGGCAGAGGCGGTGTAAGAGTATCTTTATAAGCACCAGAGTAAGGTCGAATTTGTCGGCATACATACTGTAAATAAATGCACCCACCTTTCTATTAATATATGTACCTATCGACGCTTAAGAAACAATACTGTCTAAATAACAAATAATTTAAAATTTAGACAATTACGGCATGCTATTCGTTATTTTTTTCTGCACCTAACTGCATTAAAAGGTAAAAAACGTCAAAAATGTTAGTTAGACAGTATTGATTCTTAAGCTTCGCTATGTAACGTCAGACCCCTTTTTTAAATGCGTAAGCAGGTCAAAAAGAAAAGTATTTCACGAGTGTTAGAAATATTGAAATTTTTAAACTATCGCCAAGGAGGAGTTTTGGCCGAAGGGTGTCAAGTTCCGGCGGTTCCGCGGCCGGCTCCCTGACACTGCGGGGTTGCGAACTGCATCGCAGCTATAATTTTGTTTCTAGTTTTAAGATATATTTTGTATTAATATGTATGCTAGTTTTAAGGTATTTATCTATGGGCCAATAGTTGCCTGAAAATAAATGTTTTCATTCATTCATTCATTATGCCTAATTTAAGAACTGTCGCCGCGTGGTGAGTAAGAATTAACAGTAAATTGGAAATACATAGGTCACAGACACTCAGCTTAATCGCATATATTTTGTTTCTGTTCCGCCGTAAGTAGAAGCGAAGCAGATGATTTAACCTCTAGCCGCCCAGAGACCTATAAAAAGGTCTCCAGTTCCATTCTAATTTGAACATTGTGTTGACAAAATGAAATTTCATTTCGCTTGGCAAGGTTTGACGTATAGGCGGCTAGAGGATAAGTTCGAGACATGCACTTATATATTGTCACTGTTATTTAACAGAAAGAGAGTGCATAGTGAGAACTTTCGTCATTATGCACTTTAGCAGATATCTTATAGTATTTATGTTATGACTTAAGAAAAAATGTGTTTAATGAAAATTGTAAAAATAATTCCGATTTTCATTAGAATGCAAACAGCAGCATTAAGTACCTACTTAACTTCAGCAACAAAGCAGGCCGGACGGTGGAAAATCGTCCGGTATTGGAATTTCCTTTAAACTCGACGTAATGAGATGGGCCTAAAGAGGGTTAAAGAACGACAGGAGGAAGAATTAATTTATTCTGGGGCACCCCTATTCTGATGAATTCGACTGTCGTATTTGAAAGCTTTTAAAAAGTAAGTACACAAAATTCTAATAAGAAATGAGAAAATACGTAATTTTATATTGGTGCTGAAATAATTATACTACTTAGGTACCTACCGACCGTAAAATGAACTGGTATGTGGTATGTAAGTACCTGAAAGTCCCAAGAACCTACCTATTTAGAGATTGTACAATGAGATTTTATTTACTTTTTAGTATTCTATACATCAGTTTTTTTGTGGCTATGCTACAATGACCAATGGTGTTCGAAAACTTTTAACCAGATTACAGTTATTTTCCTAATTAAACAGTCCAGAGGTTACCTACCTTACTTACTTTTGTGGCATGTAAACTACCTAGTTTACATGCCACAAAAGTAAAAAACATATAGTGGTATAAAAATATCACAGCACGAAGAAAAAGATGCAGTTTACCGAAATAAATTTTCTATCGTTTTAATAGACATTACAACCGCTGTCTGTTACCCTATGTAAAATATTCGCCGAGACCAAATATCACTTAAGAAACCGTTCGAAATATTTCGTCCGCTTTTCGATAGGGGTTCCTCGATCAATATAAGAATCCCCTTAACTACTGGAGTGTGAAATTGAAAGCGAAGTCATTAATGGCTGAACTAATCTTGGAAAAATTCATCTAATTATTTTTATTACTCGATGACACGAATTATTATTATTACTGTAGAAGGTGGATATATTGTTATAGGAGTTATCGTTAATAGAATAATATCTTTCAGGAATATTAGAAGTGAAATTTACTTTAAAAATATGTAATTATTATATTATATTTAGAAGTTTTTTGGCTTAAACGAGTTCTTGATAAAATAAAGTACCTATCTATATAACTGTTATCGATAAAATATCTCAACATCGCAGAAAAATATTACTTAAATATATTTTAAAGATAAAGGTGATAGAGTTAGACCAAGATCAGTTTGCAGCGATTTTGATAGCCTTCGCAGTGCTAGTGTTATTTTAAACGTCAAGCTTCTGTGAAATTATGACGTATAAATAACACTTGCCCTGCGTGGGCTATCAAAATCGCTGCAGACTTTTCTTGGTGTATCTCTATATATACTGCACGGACTGAAACTATAGAAATATTTCACATAGGCAATACGGATGTGTTCACATGAAAATAATTAACGATCCCTAGAAAGCACTGTTTATTAATGTTATTCATGAAAACTTATAAATGTTCAAATGAACACCCATCGCAAATAGTTCTTAATGACAAGCTCAAAAGCCGACTTCTCACTGCCTGTATTAAATTCTGAAAATACCAACAGGTTAATAGTATCACGATTTTACTAACCTAATCTTAAGGTTTCAAATCGAACAGCAGCAGTTTTGCCAAACGCATTAAGCGTTGCACTTACCGCCTATGAACTAACTTATATTTGCGTTTCGAAAAACAATAACCAGACTAAATTGAACCTTAATGAAATTTCACGCAAAACCGAACCTGGTTGGTATTAGCAGAATCGTAAGGGCCAGATATAATGGTTTGAGGCTTATGAATAGGCAATATCTTGTCCTGAGGCGCTTGCCGCTTTACACTGGTTAATGACAGTTGTATGGGCGAGTTATGCAGATTAATGCCAATTTTGTGGTACTGCAATAAATATGTATACAAGTTTATGTTCTAACGGATGTTTATTTTCTAGAAAAATATATTGATGGTCTAGGAAGTAGTTAACAAAGAAGTGATCTATCTCAACTTAATGGAAGTATAAGTGAAATTGAACTTGAAGGGACGTATCAGTATTTTCATGCTCTCTGAAATC
Source organism: Cydia fagiglandana (assembly GCF_963556715.1). Classification (NCBI taxonomy): domain Eukaryota; kingdom Metazoa; phylum Arthropoda; class Insecta; order Lepidoptera; family Tortricidae; genus Cydia; species Cydia fagiglandana. The sequence goes on along the minus strand of NC_085938.1, from coordinate 8,141,864 downwards.
TTTCTGCAAACCAAACGTCCTGGTGGATTTTCACTTAGATAAGTTAATTTAATGCTACAAATAGAATTATTATTTACTTATAGCAAGTTTGTTACGCAATAGAAAGCACGCATTGATATTGTAATAATAGATTCACTGATTTAAATTTTTACGATTTTTAGACATTATTAAATCTTAAAACTTAAATACGCGATTTAGTCCCGTTGTACAATTTAATAATTGTAATAGATTATCGTATGTAATTTTAATTAGCTTTAAAGTCTTTATGATGACAAGCTCCTACCTAAAAAAAATACGCGGTCATATTTAAGTGTAACTTTAAGAAACTTCTTAATGAATGATTACACGGATAAAGCTGCTACCACTAACTAAACACTGGTTTTTTAGCTTTCAAACGACAGCCAAAGGCAATAGTTTCGATATAGGCATATAAGACCTACACAGATTTTCTAAGAATTTCCCAGCACACATTATACAGTATATTACACAGTAGGTACATTTATTCCACACGAGCGCATAAGGCCGGACGCAGACGGCCCGGTACATTTACCACACACGCCATTGCCCACAAATGAAGCGAGAAACGTCTCAATCCAGGGAAGCCAATGTTTATTTTATTCCGGTTCGCGTTTTCAGGACGTCCGCTAACATCAAATGTTTTACGCGGGATTCATTCATTCGTGGTAATCATATTTTAAAGATAAAACAATATTGTTTAGAAGATTTTAACATGTTTTTGAATTAAGATTTAAATTTTGTCATGACATTGCACGATTGTCACCTACATGGACTACGTTCTCGAATTATCGTAGTCAAGTGGATTGTAAATTAAATTCGAAATACAATAGCGCCATGACAACTGGTCAGTGGTCGTTTTGTCTCGATAGCCCGACAAAGAAATTGACCCCACTTTAATTTTACTTGGACTTACCTCTTGTTGTTCCCCTGTTCAGCATTTCTCTCTTCTTCTCCCGAGTTCTCTTTTAACACTTTGACATCCTGAAAAATATGCATATTTATTTTTCTGTATGGATATATAAATTACGGTACAAAAAAGTAGAAGCGAATGAAGTCAAGGTATGTAAGGTAGGTATGTCATTCTCTAGCAGTCAACCATACGTTGTTGGTCTCGTAATAATCGAGTCTTATTGTCAAACTATGTTGATACGCAACCACATCGATAATATATAAAATAAAATACAGGATTGAAAGAATACAAACAAAATCTTGAGTATCTTGCCTCCGGAAACGTATTTTTATTTTTATTGTAAAAATAACGAGAGACTGTATATATAGGTAAACATTATTAAACATATTGCACTACTCAAACAAACGTGACATTTCGGTTTCTAGTGACCAGCTTTATTAATTCCTCCAAAATCAGATACTTGAACATCTTTACCACTAAACCCTACGCCCAATATTAAGCCTAATAATAAACTAGATAACGCTGATAATAAAACAGCAATATCTAAGTTCAATGGGCAAATAACTGGTTGGAATTGAGATACGAAGAGGACACGTGCGAGTTATTGCCTCACAAGTGTTTGGACAAACTAAAATATTGCTTATTTGGGCGGAAAATTTTCCAAAGGGACCCAGTCGGAATGACCTAGCAAAAGTTGGGAATTTATTGGCTGGTGTCGATTGATTAATAGTTGCAACCCTGCTGCTAAGTATAGAAATATAAGTTAAGATCGATGGTCTTCAAACGCTGACCGTGTTAGCACAATAGGTTATGAATATTGTGATTAACGATACGATCATGCGGTATTTTGTTATTATTATTAAAATATTAGATTATACTCGCAGTAATACGGGTAATAATGAATATAAAAACCTTCTAAAAATACTTAAAAAAAAAGACTGCAGGAAGCCGAAGAAGTGGCGAAATATTAAGTACATAAAGTTATTTAAACGTAGTTAATTCAGTCGATACCTACAGTCCATATTTATTTTAGTTGGTAGGTACTTGAATAAATAGTGATATTCTACAAAACAATTAACTATTATCTAGTTTCTAATAATGATTGCCTGTCTCCTAGTTGCAATGTTGGCCACACAAGATCTCATTTTTTTTCAACCCGGGTATTGTTTGACATGGTATGACATATAATATAAGGCAATGTTGAACAAGCATAAAGTAACTGCGTTATCAAGAAAAGCTCATTAATTTTTTTTGTCAAGTAGTTTTATCAAAGTTAAGAATATTTGTCTTAATTTTACTGACTTTGTCGATGTTCATGGTAACCACCAACACTTAAAATAGCGCGAACGCCAGTTCACGGTGCATTGCGTCGCGCACGCGCAACTGGCTTCCTTAACGAACTGCGAAATTGTACAAACGAACAAGAGATTCCTCGAAACGGATGTTTATTGATATATTTTCGTTTAAAATTCTTTGTTTTTGTACAACTGAAGACGTAAATAGTCTTTGTCTTGATTTTTAATACAGAGCTTGTATAGTCGACGTCAAAGATATAAACTTTTTTACCATCCTCCTTTGTAATAAGGCGAAAAATGTAATATAATATCTTTGACTGTACCTCCGAATAACAAGAAATGATGACCAGTATTTTTTTATTTAAATTTAGGATTAGTGTTAGGGAGAACTACCAGCTTTAAAACTTACAATAGACAACAAGATTAAAACAGGAAGACAATTACAGGAACTATACTATGGAAATAATTTCAAATTTAGCAAATATTGATTCATCGTCACAGTCCTGTGGACACCTATTTTATATGAACACTGCGTTTTTGATCATATACGGTTATTATTTTCCCAAGATTTAGAGCCAGTTGCACTAACCACATTTGACAGACTGATCACCGTCAGCCGGCGCGCCCCAGCGTTTTTTTATGAAACTTTCCATACATAAAAATTTAGCGAACTCTTTAACGATACGAACAGTTTGGTGCAACCGACCCTTAAAGTAGATGTCCAAGTGCTCGTCACTTACATCATTTCATTACCAAGAAAAGTGGCACTAGGGTGTAATTTTATTAGTCATTATCATTGGGATGTTTTACCTTACCTCAATTTACACATCCACTGTCAAATATTATTGTGATACATTTATCGGGAAATCCGCTAGGCGATGCTAAAGTAAACAAATACACAAAAAAACTTGACTTTGTTATTTTTATGATTGGTCCTCGGGTTATGTAGGTCATCTCAGCTTTATCAGCCAACTTGAAAGACCCGTATCCTTTGAAGCACCCCTTTGAAGTTATAAGATTTATAAGAAGGTTGTTACTTCCCCGTTTTGGTAAGAGATATGTTAAGCTTGGGCTATATTACGGGGTTGAAGTCTTCATATGAGATGATCTTTTTTAACGATTATATATTTGCATATTTTATAACTAATCAGATTACATTCGTATCCATAAAAGGTATCAATGTTTTATATAAGCGCTAGCCTTGCAAACTTTTTATTATTCGCTAAATGAGAACATGTCTTTATGACGTCATTAGGGTATCATTCTTGATGTGTATTTTTACATGTGATATGTGTAATAGAGGCCAGTTAATGATTAAAATAACCCACGGTACATAAATATACTATGTATCTGTGACCCAGAAATCCTTTACAGGAAACCAAACATCGGCAAAGTCAAGTGTTTGCCCGAATAAAGGAAAAGTTACTGGTCCCGTATATATATTGCCAAGGGTTTTCGGTAACTCCACTGGAGTGCCTTAAGGACTCTCTTTTGTTTTTGTTTTGTAGATGAAATGAAAAATCGATTTAAGTGTAATCTTAAAATTACTGAAGATTTTTAGTCAGAGTAGGTACATTTAGAATTTTATATTCAATACTACAGTATTGTCGTATCAATAGGTATTTAAATATGTGAGTATATGTATAACCTATGAATATGCTACATTGTTTCTTGATGTAATAGTCCATAATAAATTTCGTTGACTAAACTCGAACTTAATTAAACTAAATCCAAAACAAAAAGAAACGAACATACCTACATTATACAGTATGCCCCAAAAGTACGTTGACAACATCTGTGTTTATGTATAAAGGATAATTTTTGGAAGATAATTCTTTTCGATTTAGTTAGATGATCGTAGTTTTAAATTTTAATAACATTTTGTAAAAGACGTCTAAGTAAGAAACTTATTCCTAAAAATTTCCATTCCCTGTAAGTGCAGCTATAACTCTTCATCCGTCCATAAAATGTGTAATAATTTGGGATTAAGTAATTCAAATAATATTACACCAGTGAAAAATCATTCAAAGTTATCAACTGGATACAAATTATCATGTTATTTTGGCAAAGACCCACAATGTCCGTAACATTACATTTGTTCACAAAATCGTTCGAAAATTCACCAATGATTACGAATTTCCTTTTATTTCCCCGGTAAAGTGAAAAGCCAATCTCGCTGAACTGTCGTCGAGCACGGCTCCCCTATTTTTCTTCCTACAACTCGTTCCACCCATAAAATTGAGTTAGCCCAACGGTTAATACTTTTGGCAAACAACTTCGCATTGGACCTACGTGGTTACTTCTGTTTTCCAACAGTAACACGGTGTTTTATGGACAGTTGATTATGGTTAAGCCTTCGGCGCTCTTATGCATAAGTAGAGGTTAGTATAGTACTTATTGTTATGGAGGTCTGTAAGTGCAAATTGGCACTTAATAAGTTGAATAATGTCAGCAGCAGGGTTACGCACTATAATCCTTTTTGCGCGCAACATACAACTGAAGTAGAAAAGAAGAATACCTAACACTTCTAGGTGTGACAGTTCAAGTCAGTCGCGTTAGCTATAAATAAAAAGATAAACCGCACAAAAATTCGAAACGAAATATTAATTTTGAACATTATGTATTATTTCACTCGAAAATGTAATTTTAAAATTAATAACTTCCCCAACAAATTTAATGTCCCCCGTGTCTGAAACCGTTAAACTCGGGGTCGGACCTAAATCGTTCAGCAATGTAGGTCATGCCGCATTGGACCACCTACATCACTGCTCTGAATGTGCACGTCGCTTATATTGAATAATTGTTTACGTGTATCCAAAGATTTGTATATATACCTAAATCTGAAACATTTTCAAAAGTTTATCAAATGTAGGTAAAGTATTGTATATGTAGGTAAACTATAAGTATTTGTGTTTATGTTAAATTACTAATGAGTCTAATGAAAAAATTCAAAGATTATTTATTTCCTAAATATTGTTTACTTTTACTTTCTGCTCCGTCAATAAGGCAGAAAATTTAATTTTGTTTGTTAAAATGGTTACCTATGCGTATGCGGTACTGTATTTAGTTCGAAGTTCAATCGAAATTAAATGCGTTTATTTGCTCATCATGATATATGATCAATGACAACCAATCACATTAATAATAATCCACGCTGCAAAAATAATCGCTGATTGACAATCAATCCGTATATGTATAGTTGACTGTTGACCGACTGTGTTTAAAATGATTTGAGGTAATTTAATAGCTTACACAGATCATCAATTTTCCGTGTAGGTACAACTTTACACTACATTTTTGATAAGAACACAATATATGTTTTATATCCTGCTACCCCAAGGTTGTCTGGAAGAGATCGCTTACAGCGATCAGACCGCCTGTTGCTAACTTTATTTACACTGTAAATCTGTTATTGTATTTTTCTTTGTGGTGCAATAAAGTGTATGTTTACTTACTTTATCTACGCACATATCATTACTGCTCTAAAATGCATTCAGAAACCATAGGAAATGACCAGCATTATTACAACCAATTTTACTATGAGAACTTTCTTATCTGTGGTAGTAGGTAAAATTTGTACTTTAAAGTTATAACTTTACAGATTTTTGTAAGGTTATGAGTTTAAATTTGGAACAGCTGTCAAAACTCATGTGGGCGTCTATTCTAGTATCCATAGATATTAAAACAATTATCGATACGAAACGTCAATTCGGTATATTTTTTTAATATAAACCGTACGGCATTTGATCTCGAGTGGCATGAGAATAGGGACTTCATTCGTTTGTCTATGAATTAAAAAAAAAACTACGGATGCGTGACATTTGTGAAAAAAGTTTTCATTTACCACCATTTGACTTACAGTTTATCTTTTAATTAGTTTTCGGTATAAAATTAATTTGATAGGCATAATAGTTTTTTAGGGTTCCGTACCCAAACGGTAAAACGGGACCCTATTACTAAGACTTCGCTGTCCGTCCGTCCGTCCGTCCGTCCGTCCGTCTGTCCGTCTGTCCGTCTGTCCGTCCGTCCGTCCGTCCGTCCGTCCGTCTGTCACCAGGCTGTATCTCACGAACCGTGATAGCTAGACAGTTGAAATTTTCACAGATGATGTATTTCTGTTGCCGCTATAACAACAAATACTAAAAACAGAATAAAATAAACATTTAAATGGGGCTCCCATACAACAAACGTGATATTTGACCAAAGTGAAGCAACGTCGGGAGTGGTCAGTACTTGGATGGGTGACCGTTTTTTTTTTTGCTTTTTTTGTTTTTTTTGTTTTTTTTTTGCATTATGGTATGGAACCCTTCGTGCGCGAGTCCGACTCGCACTTGCCCGGTTTTTTTAACCAAACTTTAAGCAAAAGTTTCGTGTAAAATGAGTGATAAAAAAATATTTAGGAGACGCCACCTCTCAAATCTGCGAGCAACGATGGATGTGGGCTGAAATATGAGGTTAGTGAATATATAATAGAAGGTAATAATATGTGTGTAGATAAAGTAGTGTATGTAACTGTACATAATTAGGCATTAAAACACTCGTGTGATCCTTTTAAGAACCCACACTCGTATTTTAATGCCTTTCATTATGTAGCAGTCACATAAACTACTATATATGGATAGATGAATATATGGATAAATAAAATAAATAGATACCTACCTAAATGCTGAATGCCGTCAGACCGCACAGAATAGGACCGAATGGCGAAATCTTATGGCTCCTCTACACGATAGGCCAACGCCGGCCACTCCAAGGGACGCATTTATGCGTTAGAGGGAGCATGTAATATTGCTATGTTATTCTACCGCACGGCTGCGTCCCTTGGAGTGGCCGGCGTTGGCCCATCGTGTAGAGGAGCCATTAGTGTCGGAGGCCATGATCCACTTCGGATCTCTGAGCGGGCGAAGTAAGTAAGTACGTAATGCTACCATATTTAGCATCAATGTAAAATTATCATTTTGTTTTCGCATATACCCGCATCATATACCTAAGTTCATTATATATTCAGTAAACAGAATTGCGTCAATGGAAAAGTATTATAAATTAACTTTGTGTGCACAAGTGTAGAGCTATGTTTTGGTTTTCTGTTTCATTTTTTATAGATACAAAATACAGTACCTAGATATATTGCGTCTTTTATATAAGTAAGACACTAGCTTCTGCCTAGGTACACTGAGAGAAAAATCATCACCAGGAATTAAAAAACAGTTCTGTACTGGGGGAAAAAATGAAGTTTTAGTAATAATTATGGACGTTTCACTATTTCTGTAAAGTTTATTTATTTCTACAAACAGCTCAGTAATCCCAACTATAATTTCGACAAACAGATAATAGAAATTGCAAGAACTAATAGAAATTGCAAAAGTAAATTTGTTCCTATTAGTTAACTCTCCTTGTCCCCGGATTAAGTATATTTTTTGAATTCTAAGTGTGTTTTTGTTGTACTTTTCTCTCAGTGTACTATTGAAATATACTTAATGAAATGTATGATATTCAAAGCTCTACTTATTCAACGCACCTCTTAGTACATTAGCATATTTCAGTATTATTTCGAATTAATTCAGCGAATACGATACGCTTACAGAAGAAATATTAATTAAAACCGGCTAAGAGGAACAAAGACTAATGTTCGAGGTAATGTAAAGAAAAGCAAATTCTGCGACACGTAATTTACCTAACCTGCTTATAAATAAGTTGTTGATAAAAATTTCATTTTTGGTACAAGCTTTTATCGCTGACTGTACTTTTCTTTCCACAGGCAACTAATACTCATCGAGACAATTCTAAAAACCCCTAACACAATTAGGTTGCGTTGTTTAAACACAGGGTTCCTATGGCCGCCTCCTGTCTCCATCATCAGATCAGCTCGATGGTTCCATAATATTGCATTGTCATCCGATTTATACAAGCATGCAAAATTTCAGCTCAATCGGAAACCGGGAAGTGGATCAAATTTAACTTGCAAGATTTGATTACAGACAGACAGACAGACAGACAGACAACGGACAGGTGGACAGGTGGTAAAAGCTTGTAAAAAGGGAGGACTTTATCTATAAGTCTGTAATTTTCTGTGTTTGCTTCCAAGGACCATCCAATCCGTATGAAATTATATCGATTTAAGCCAATTACTAAATGAACAACACAAAAGTTTCATAATTCCTTCTTGGAAAGTTTCAGTTACTTTCCTTGCATTGTAAATAGTAGACTGGACGCTGCGGAAATTATTGTTCTCTTTGCGTAAATATTCTTAGCCCAGTTATGCCCATTTTTGAGAGAGATATTTTTTTCATTTAACACCACCATTTAACAGTTTACATTTTTAAGTTGACATTGACATTAAAAAGCAGCGTGATGCTAAAAAGGATTTTTTGAGTCAGTAGCAAACATTTCATAGGAAAGGTCGCGTCTGTTTATAATTAATCTATGGCCAAGGGATTTGCAGGCGATTTGCATATTTCTAAAATGGATGCGGACGTCGTCTGGCTTTGTTTGTCGCTAATGGTATTTTATCACGCCTGTGACACTGCTTGATTTATGAATTTTCAATAGGTTTGCTCACTAGGCAGTGAAGCGTTCTATAAACCGCGGAAGACCCTTCCTCTACGTTGAAGTAGATTAATAAAATAATCTGGTAAATATTAACTGAATGTGTTCATTTTATTACCTACAGTTAGGACGACTCACGCTATACCGGGTCGTGACGTGACCACACCGAGCTGGTGTGGTGAAAAATAATTTACCTACACATCTTCATTGGTCATATGTATACAAGTAACTCATGCCGTTGACGTTTGTATATGTATATGGAGATACAGCAATCTATTGAATTAAACCGATATATAAAGACATATTGATAGCATTTATGTGACACGCAGACAGCGTAGACATAGCAGCAGGACTATATGCGCCCTGCTGTCGCGCAGTAGGGAGCCTTAAAAGATTTATACCGAGTGTTATTCTGATCAAGTGACCTTTAGACAAAGTGGCCATTAAGGCTGGTAGGTACCAACATCGACAATTGTACCTACTCGTATGGTACCACTGGTACCTAAATGAGAATGAACAGTTTAGATTCTAATTCTACACCTCTAGATGTAAGCCTAGTAATTTCTTACTGTACACTTTAGGTTAATACTGACATGTTAAACAATTTAGAAAAGAACATGATATCTACAGATCCAAATATTTAAAAACCGAGTATCTATACATAAATCAGTATTTTATTGCGATTTAAATATGTTTACACTTACACACTTACAGGTACCATTGATGTAGGTAAATTAACACCATGGTCTTAAGACGGAACAGGAGCTGAGTTTTAAATATTTTAGGTAAATATACCCGTCACGCTAACGGAAGCGGCTCCTAAAACTAGTGCGATAAGGACAAGGCGAAAAATCCTGCGTAAAAATCTCAAAAATCGAGGTTTCGTACTCCTCTGTTTCCTCCTCCAAAACCTAACCAATCGTAACCAAATTTGGAAATCTAAATGATTATAAAATTATCTGTGTCGGACCGTTTTGCTTTTTTGGCTAATTGATATCAGTTTTGAATACTACGCCTCTCATTGCGGCATAGTCAATGAGGCCATTTTGGCCAGTTTTGAAGGGCTCTAGCGCCTTAAAAAACAAAAATATCAAAAAAAGCAAAAGGGCCCGACACATATATTGACAATATTAATATTCTGTGTTGAAAAAATCATTGCTCTAGCATCAAAGCCCACGGAGGAAAAAGTTGAGTACGTTTGGATGGAGAAATGACCACTCCTGTTGGCTCTTAAAGGTCTAGCTTTCGCAAAAAATCAGACGTTCATTGGTAAAGGTGAGGTTGGTACCGGTGTCTATCAACGGGATTAAATGTTTCGATGCTCAATATATTTTAAAGGAATTGTGTACTATTTAAATTTTCAGATACTTACCGCATTATAAGTGTATGGAAGAAAGCTACGGCTCGATTCGGAAAATGAAATAGATCTCTACTAGACCTCAACAAGTTACGATATGGATAATTTAAAGATATTTGTAAGATAGATATGTCAAATTTGACGTTTCCGCGATTCTGGAGGTCCTCTGGAACGATTTCGACAAGTTATGACTTAGATATCCAAGTCACATCTAGTCGATATCTAATGTAAATCTAGTTGATCTCTATATCGTTTCTAGATCTTGTGATTATCTCGTTTCCCGAATACGCGTGCTAGTTTCTCTAACACATATTTGAAACACTAGTTGTAAAAATTACCTGAATACGGCTACAGTGCTGCCCTCCCACTGTAATATACCATTATTTATCTCGTCATATGCTCGCAACGCCCTCGCATCCGACTTGCCCTTTATATTTGTACTGGTTACAGTGGTTACCATATAGCTTGAGCAATAATGTAGACCTTTCATAGCGACAACCTCTAAATAATTCAGACTGGCGAAATGATAGCTCATAATGAAAATAGCATACCTAGAGAAAATATGAAAATTCATATGAATCTGTATTTGCAGAGAGCTAAGGAATGCTATTTGCATAAAAATGCATATAGTCCGGGCGAAGAACAGTTCGCATACACATTTCAAATAACAACAAATCCTCCGAAATGCTGGCGTTATTAACCGGGATGCCTGAGCACCGGGTAAGTCCAAATATTAAACTCGCCCAAAGAAACATATATTGCGCGATAACCGAGGATTAAGTCAATGTCAACACAGCCGGGCTTATACTACTGTGTACAGTGACGTGCAATGTGCATGACGAATGGTAAACCTTCAAAAAATATATAAAATCTCTTCTCTTTACATCGATGCTCTCTATGTCTCTAATTTAATATTTTATTACTAGCGACCCGCCCCGGTTTCGCACTGGTTAACAAATTATACACCTAAACCTTCCTCAAGAATTACTCTATTGATAGGTCAAAACCGCATGAAAATCCGTTCAGTAGTTTTTGAGTTTATTGCGAACAAACATACAAACACACATAGAGACGCGGCGGGGTACTTTGTTTTATATGGTGTAGTGATGTATCAGCATGTTATTATTTAGGTTAGGCATTACATTAAATTTGTACATCCGCATTTGTGGATAAACATAGTGATCGAAATGTATAAAAAGTACCACCTGTATTTATTACCTATGTTATACAAATAAATTTCTGATTTTGATTCTGATTCTGATCATATCAGCCCTTTATCGCCCACTGCTGAGCATAGGCCTCTCTTCTAGTTCGCTACTTATCCCGGTCCTGAGCTAATCTCATCCAGAAGTGACCCGCAATTTTCCGGATGTCGTCCACCCATCTAGCCAACGGACGCCAGGCGCCAGGCGGAGTGATGTATACCTATGTGAAAGTTTGTGGCGGTGTTTTTTCATAATAATACCTACGAGACTTTTTAGTGATAGTTTCTTAATTTTTTAGACATCAGAGGACAGGCCAATTCTTTATAAAAATGTATACTTAATGGATTACTACCTTAATGGATATGTTGCATAAAATTTATTGTCATATTTTACTTTCGCCTTGGCAGAATCATCATTTCGCAGAATTACTTTTTGCATAAGTTTCATGGCATACTGTTGTTTCGCACAATTTTGTAAAGCAGAATAATGCAATGGCATAATCTCAATTTGAAGAATAATACTATAATCGAATAATTGTTTTGCCGAAAATTGCGTCGCATAATATGTACTTGGCATACTGTCTTTTCGCACAATTTCCTTAGGCAGAATAATTCATTGGCATACTGTTGATGAGAATAATATTTTGATGGATAGTTAGTTTCTCGCCGAAATAGGTATCGCATACAGATATAAAATCTACAATACATACTATAATCGAATCGAATAATTGTTTTGTTATATAGAAGCTATTCGATATAACGTTTACTGGATATAATGAATATTTGTTATAAGTATTTATGGTATAATGTATTCAAATGTATAATAATAAGTTGAGGTTATAATAAAAAAAGTCGGTTCTGGCGCTTCGCCGGCCGCTACCGCGGCACGCTCGCTTCGCTCGCTCGGCTCGCGCGCTGTAGGGTCGCAGTTCTACCTAACACTCCTCCTCGCTTCGCTCGTCGTCGTACCTAACTGAGACCTGCCTTAAGTTCGAATACGTAGGTTGTTATAATAGTAGTAAATATTACAAATTATACCAGTACTACATTATGCCAACTGAGCGTTATATCGAACTTAATTATATACGCTTGTTATATGTATGTGTTATATGTATATGTTAGATTAAAAGTTGTTATATTACAAGTTCATTATACTTGACGATAGTTAGACTCTTTAAGAATATACCATGTATTGTTATAGCAAAAGTGCATTATGTCCCTCAATCGTTATATCGACTAAAAATATATCAAAAGTTGTTATATGGACCGTTACGCACCCTCTTTTGAGTAGGGGTCGCAGTTCTAACCTAACCTAACCTACAGTTCTGGCAACAATTTCTTTTGTGTAGGGGACGCAATTGTAACCTAACCTAACCTATAGTTCTGGCAGCGATTCCTTTTATGTAGGGGTCGCAGTTCTAACCTAACTTAACCTGTAGTTCTGGCAGCAATTCCTTTTGTGTAGGTTCAGTCAGCGACATGAGTATTATGCGGTAACAATTTCGGCAGAACTTTTATTCTGCTGCATAACATTCTGCGAAATTCAAGTCTACAATATGAGCAATATGCCATAAGAAATTCGGTGGAATGTAATTTATGCTACATACAATTCTGCGTATGTAAAATCGACGATAGTAGTATTCTGCTATTCAAAATTCTGCCAAATGAATGTTATGCGACATGACAGTTATGCTAATTATACAATTATGCAAAAGTATCATTCGGTTAAAAATGTTTCTGCGAAACCTGCTATGCGAAGTGTATTTCGGACAATCGATATTATGCAAGATAAAGGGAAGCCATACTTAATATAAAAAAAATATTGATAGTAACTATAGCTTCGTATAGTATGTGTTTTTTTTTTCAAATCTTATCGTCATCAAGTTTTTATTAAATAACCATTACGTAGTGGCATGTTTATTTTGCACTGCACTGTAACGGGCTTATGGCAGGACTTAGTTGGCGGCGAGTTGGTTTGATTTGTTGGTCTTTTGCAGAAATTTATTGAAACTGATGTAAGCGATTGATAACACATTTTGGAGATAATTACTGGTTTAGTCCATCGCGGTTTTTTGGCAGTATTTTTTTCATTTTTGGTTGAACCTGTTTCCATACATAAAAGCTGCAAGACTCTCGGTAAATTCACATAGTTACTAAAACATATCCATGAAATGATGGAGTAGTACATCGCATACCACATTTTTCACATTTTCATTTGTTTCTTTATTTTATAATTTCGTAAAGATAAAACTTATCTATATTTTGTTTTCATCATTGCCATAAATAAAGATTTTCCTTAAAAATAAAACAATCGAACCGTTTCAGCGACGTAGCACGATGCGTTGCGTGTGACAGGCGTCCCTCGCAGAAGTAGCTTTGTAACCCCCGTTGAGATTTTTATACTGACTTTGCCATTTGTATCCGCTCTGTTTAAGATGTGGCCGTATTTTACCGATAAATTATAACAATAAAGCATGAAAACTGCTATACATAAAAGTCAAAAACGTCTCTATTTGACACAAAAAGAGTCGTCGTCTTTTTTTTGAGTTTTTTGTTTGTATATCCTGAAAAGTCTAGAAAGTGAATCTAAGCGGCGGGTAACATAACATTACGCTCAATGTAGCCGGGTCAATTTAATTTTTTCTACATCAAGGATCTTGATGTGGAAAGTCATCTTTAACGCCGAATAAATTAAATCATAAAACTATTACTTATGCGAAAATTTTTCATCTACTTTCCATGCAAGTAGGAACCTATATTAACAATTTATTGGAACTGCTTTTTTAGTCTTTTTTTCCATACAACTGGTAACTTTTTTGTACCGTCACACGGCACGTGGCGTCATTACGCGCAGATGCCGCCAGGGGGCGCTCGGTTCCGACCCCGTGTTTTAATAACCATCGCTCCGTAATTGACGGGTGACAGATTTGACAGTTCCGGGTGGTTACATTTTTATCTTGCGTGTGCTTTGTCATTATCACTTTAATGTAAAAAAAAATCGAAATCTATTTTTATCTTGTGAAAAATACTGAATATGTTATCCAATTGGGTTATAGAGGGAAACATAGAAACTATCAGAGACAGTTAAGTAAATTTAGTCTCAAGAAATAAGAAGGAAATCTGCATTTAATTATTATCCAGTCGGGTATCCAACCCGGCAAAATCTATAAAAATTTACCACAAGCCATTAGAGAGAGAGAGCCACCAGAGAACTGGTCCGAAATGATTAATTATTTATTATAATTGAAGACAAAGCCATTCTAATCATATTTTCTGAATTAGATAGTCTCTAATCTAATCATGTAGGTACTAACGTCACTGGAATCAATAAGTATTTCCTACCAACTTTCTATCATCCCAGCCCGTCATATGCCTGGTCAGCTTTCCTTGTTTTGCTTCTCTGTTTCGTTCTGTCCTCATCTTTGCTACCAGATACCTTGCATTCAGCAGTGTCCTTTAGCACTACCGGTCTGTAATTAGCGGTTTCCCTCGTCCTGTGTCTGCCTTTGCACGGGCCGACGGAACAGTACAAAATCAAAACCACCAGGCCACTAATCAATCAACTCGGCCGTGCAGGTCAGCCACAATCATTAAACACTGCAACTGCCAGGAGCAGTTGCCAGTGCTGCCACCCTTCGGTACATTATGCATGTACCGGAAAGTTTTGGCCAATTAAGACAGGCGTTGCCATCGATTGGATGCCATTATTGCGTTTTAAGTTATAAGCGGAAAGACGCTGGTTAAAAATTAAGATCTGAATCATATTTTTTATTTACAGATCGATTTAAAAATACCTAGTATGAAATTAATTAACTGAACGAATGTCCAGTTATCATTGTTTCAGTGTTGGTTTTTTTTAACTTTTTTTATTGATTTTTAGATAGATAGATAGGTAGATAATTTCTTTTTTCATACCCACAACACGGCATTGAAAAAGTTCAAGATAAGAACATGCAAAACAACTTAATTACTAAAAACTATTTACTATCTATTACCTACATTAAAAAATAAAATTATGAAGCCATGTGTCGTGACACAGAAAAGGCGCTGGCTTTTTTTGCTATACTTACTGAATCGTAGAGAGGAATTACTCTTGCATTGGGTTGAGATCCTACAATTAGTCCAGTTTTTAAGTAATTATTCCCCAAGGGAATGCCGCGTGGCGTTACGTACTTAACTGTACACTGAGAGAAAAATCATCACCAGGAATTAAAAAACAGTTCGGTACTGGGGGAAAAAATGAAGTTTTAGTAATAATTATGGACGTTTCACTATTTCTGTAAAGTTTATTTATTACTACAAACAGCTCAGTAATCCCAAATATAATTTCAACAAACAGATAATAGAAATTGCAAGAACTAATAGAAATTGCAAAAGTCAATTTGTTCCTATTAGTTAACTCTCCTTGTCCCCGGATTAAGTTTATTTTTGTAATTCTAAGTGTATTTTTGTTGTACTTTTCTCTCAGTGTATAATTTTACTAGTTGGTACTATCACTAATTCTACATTACTGCCGTTTATCTCTTGTGCTTTACGTCACGATTTCACGGTCAAAGCGAAGGGTCTGAATTTAACGAGCTACACGTGTCCTAGGTGCCGTAATTAACTGCTACGTCACTCGCACGGCGGCCGCCGCGTATGGAAATTTGCTACTGTGCTTGTCATATACACGCCGGAAACAAATGTAGATTGCTTACCGATTTAGCTTGTGAGTAAGCATAATTATTATTTTATTACTGTGTAAGGTGCGCTGGTCGCCTAGCGGTAAGCGTGCGACTCTCAATCCGGAGGTCGCGGGTTCAAACCCCGGCTCGTACCAATGAGTTTTTCGGAACTTATGTACGAAATATCATTTGATATTTGCCAGTTGCTTTTCGGTGAATGAAAACATCGTGAGGAAACCGAACTGACCCCAATAAGGCCTAGTTTCCCCTCTGGGTTGGAAGGTCAGATGGCAGTCGCTTTCGTAAAAACTAGTGCCTACGTCAAATCATGGGATTAGTTGTCAAGCGGACCCCAGGCTCCCATGAGCCGTGGCAAAAATGCCGGGATAACGCCAGGAAGAAGGAGACTGTGTAAGTTACGTATAGACCGACAAGAAATTGTGGAAATTAAAAAGTGACAGCATCGTAGTGACGTCCCTTAGATTGATTTGAAAGAGACGACACTACGTTATTGCCACTTTTTAATTTCTACAATTTCTTGTCGGTCTATTTGGGATCCATTTAATTATTCAATCATCAATCATCTTCATCTCAGTTTTCATATCGTGTTCTCACATTCACCTATTCTTAGGACGACCTGATTTTTTATTGCTAATTTATTCAAATGGTCTTGCTAACTTTCCACGAAATATTATTTTGAACACAACCGGTTGGACCCATTAATATTTCTTCACTAAAAACCGCCCTTCTTATTAAAAATACGTAAGTGCCGGGATTATACGCTCCTTTACTATTTTTTATGTCATGTGAAGGTACGGAGCCCTCCATTAATACGTAGCCCGACATACATACTAATATTAATTTACATGTTACGTTATTCTACTCAGTTTACGGTATCGGCCATAATTGCTGTCTTTCGATAAAAAAAATACCTATAGAATTATAAAATTCTGAAGAAAAGATTGTATTTTTTTTCAAGCCAGGCAATGTTACGCATTTTATAAAAACCCGGTACAGTGGAACACTTCTCAGCGAAAAATAAAACATTTCTGTTTATTTCTACAAGTTAAATGATCTCCAAAAACAATCTACATTTTTCAATCTAACCGATAAGTCCTCTTTCATATTGTTTCTGTTTCTCTCGCGCAGGCCTTACACAATTCTTCAAAAGGATCATAGCGTTTCCATTTGCATGATATTGTGTCGTCAGGCGCAATATGGGAATATTATTCCTTTGTGTGATTCCATGCAATCTCGGAACAAGTAAGCTTGTATCGTAAAGTTCCGTACTGACAACTGTTCCATTGGTAAAGGAATATTTAAGTCTGCTAGTCTCATATTATTGTTATTCTACCAGTTTTCATTAGATGAAATGAATGGTTTTGCTTATTGTCCTATAGCTACCTACCTACTCGTAAGTTATTTGTAAACTCTTCCTCTTTTTTTCCTAGCCTATTTGAGTGCCCCACTGCTGGGGGATGGCCTCTCCCCTTAATTTAAACTCTTCCATATTTTATAAATTAGTTAATTGTTCACAAACGTAAAAACGTTAAACGTTCACTATTCTACGGCTTCGTTAATCTTTAATTTTCAAAACCCTTTTTTTAGGATAACAAACGTTATATTTTAACCTATTTTTTTAATTATTCTGCTTTTCAAACAATTGGAATAGCACTGCAACACTGGATTCTGGGAACCGGCAAATCACTGCGCCACTAATTTACTGCATGTCAATACATCACGCCACACATCCATCAAGTATTTATGTCCATGTCATGGCATATCTCTAATATTGTGAAACATAGCATGGCACTAAACGTCAACATACTTACGTAATTAAAAAAACACCCCTAACAAAATATTTGCAATCAATTGGGGTTAAAAACGCATTAAACTATGAGTTTGGCAGGTCCGTTTCTTTGGCAGGTTTTTATATGTATAGGTACCTCACTGTACTCGTATAAACAAAACTTTATACAGAGTTTATTCACTGTATAAACAAAACTTTTTGTACCTTGAACTTATTAAAACTCACTTCCTTAGTGCCACTTGCACCATCCCACCTGGTAACCATGATAACTCCAGGTTTAACCGGTTAACCTGGGTTAGTGCAAGTGGCGCTTAATGATTGTACCTACTCACTCCACCAATCCAGTAATTGTACCAATTGTACCACTTTTACTTGACTACAAATTTAATATGCGGTCATACCGTACATTTGTATTATCTGTACTTACATCTATACTTTTCCGACCGTTGCAACTGCAGCATACAGTGCATCTTACCAATCGTCAATTTCCAATTTTTTTAAATGACATTTAAGAAATATTTACATAACTTATAATTTTTTTATTGTTAACCGACTTCCAAATCCCAAAGGAGGAGGTTATAAATTCGGTTGTGTTTTTTTTTATTTATTTTTTTTTTTTTTTTTATGTTTGTTACTCCATATCTCCGTCATTACTGGACCGATTTTGAAAATTATTTTTTGATTGTATGTATATGCATATCTGATCCAGTTCTGATGATGGGATCCATGAGGAATCGACGGAACTCCTCAAATCTTAAAGGCATACATATGGTGATTTTTGTGTTTTTATCAACAAATCAAGCATATACATTCAAAAACGTGACGTTTGATGAAGTGGAACTGCTGATGATGATCAGAACGGAACTCTTCAACGACGCATAGTTCACCTTTAGCGATTTGGCCTCTTCGTTATGTTTGTTCAGCAAGTTAAGTTTTTAAGCCACAATTTTGTCAAGCTTGAGTTCTGATGATGGGATCCATGAGAAATCGAGGGAACTCCTCAAATTTTAAAGGCATGCGTATAGAGATTTTTGTATTTTCATCAAAAAATCAAGCATTTTCATTAAAAACTGTCGCATTTGATGAAGTGGAACTGCTGATGATGATCAGAACGGAACTCTTCAACGACGCATAGTTCACTTTTGGCAATTTGTCCTCTTCGTTATGTTTGTTAAGCAAGTTTAGTTTTTAAGCCACATTTCTGTCAAGCTCGAGTTCTGATGATGGGATCCATAAGGAATCGAGGGAACTCCTCAAATCTTCCCTAGTAGCATTTTCGTTGGGGCCCACGGTGCCAACGGTAGGGAAAACGTTGGGATGAGGTTCGTTCCGTAGCCAACATTAATTTTGTATTGGCCCACCATCGCATTTACCAACATTCGCTGTGGCACAGATGCCCAACAATGGGCCTTTGTGTATTTTGGTACCGTTGGCTAAACAACGATAACATTCGTTGGCCCAATGGTGACGAATACCGCATTTACCAACATTGGCTGTGGCACGGATGCCCAACAATGGGCCTTTGTGTATTTTGGTAACGTTGGCTAGTCAACGATATCATCCGATGGCCCAATGATGACAAATATCGCATTTACCAACATTGGCTGTGGCACTGATGCCCATCAATGGGCCTTTGTTTATTTTGGTAACGTTGGCTAATCGACGATATCATCCGATGGCCCAATGACGACAAATATCGCATTTACCAACATTGGCTGTAGCATTGATGCCCAACAATGGCCCTTTGTGTATTTTGGTAACGTTGGCTAATCAACGATATCATCCGATGGCCCAATGATGACAAAAATCGCATTTACCAACATTGGCTGTGGCACTGATGCCCAACAACGGGCCTTTGTTTATTTTGGTAACGTTGGCTAATCAACGATATCATCCGATGGCCCAATGACGACAAATATCGCATTTACCAACATTGGCTGTAGCATTGATGCCCAACAACGGGCCTTTGTTTATTTTGGTAACGTTGGCTAATCAACGATATCATCCGATGGCCCAATGACGACAAATATGGCATTTACCAACATTGACTGTAGCATTGATGCCCAACAATGGGCCTTTGTTTATTTTGGTAACGTTGGCTAATCAACGATATCATCCGATGGCCCAATGACGACAAATATTGCATTTACCAACATTGGCTGTAGCATTGATGCCCAACAATGGGCCTTTGTGTATTTTGGTAACGTTGGCTAATCAACGATATCATCCGATGGCCCAATGATGACAAATATCGCATTTACCAACATTGGCTGTGGCACTGATGCCCAACAATGGGCCTTTGTTTATTTTGGTAACGTTGGCTAATCAACGATATCATACGATGGCCCAATGACGACAAATATCGCATTTACCAACATTGGCTGTAGCATTGATGCCCAACAATGGGCCTTTGTGTATTTTGGTAACGTTGGCTAATCAACGATATCATCCGATGGCCCAATGATGACAAAAATCGCATTTACCAACATTGGCTGTGGCACTGATGCCCAACAATGGGCCTTTGTTTATTTTGGTAACGTTGGCTAATCAACGATATCATCCGATGGTCCAATGATGACAAATATCGTATTTACCAACATTGGCTGTGGCACTGACGCCTAACAATGGGCCTTTGTGTATTTTGGTACCGGTGGCTAAACAACGATAACATTCGTTGGCCCAGTGAGCACAAATATCGCATTTACCAACATTGGCTGTGGTACGGATGCCCAACAATACCAGTTGAGTTTGCTTGTGGCGTCACTAGATGGCGTTACTGTCTCCAAACATCGAAGTTATAGTTATTTTCTCGATTATTCCGGATATAATCATAATATTTTTTAAAAGTAACTTATAAATCTAATAGCTATAACTATAAAATTTACACATAAATTTAAAAAATTGTATTTTGCCAACATTTTCTCAATTTAAATCTCAAAAAACATAAATCTCGCTTACGAAGTTTCGAAGTGCGGTTCGTATATATACAAATTAGAGTGTATAGTAAGTGTACTTGCTTCGGCAGTACATATACTAAAATTGGAACGATACAGAGAAGATTAACAACAACTGCTGCCTAGGGCCTTCATGTGGATACAACCAATGCCTACCGTAGTGTAATTGTAATATTTATCAGCAAAGGCCCAACGTCGTATTACACAACCACTTAACGTAGGGTAACTGTAGGACTCGTAAACAAAAGCCCATTACATAATAGACTGTAGGCACACTATAAATTACACAACTATTTACCTACGGTAGTATTATAAGAATCCTACACAAGGCCCAACGTTAAAGTTACAATGTTGGCCCTTTGTGGGACAAGCTGTGTTGGGCCTTCAACCTGGTGCACGACTACCTACCGACCTACCTGACTTGCCGTTGGGTAATTGTTGAATTTGCAAACAGAAGCACAACGAAAAAATTGCCCTTTTTTATTTTTTTGCAGTTGGCCCTACAGCAAGCCATACGGCCAAATGTAACAATTAACCAACCATCAAACAAATGTGTATAGGCCCAACCACGGCCCAACCAAAACCACCACCGTTGAATAATTGTATGATTTATTTAAATAGGCCCAACGAAAAAAATACTCTTATGGCCCTCTGTTGGGAATCTTCGGGAGGGCCTTTGTCAAGGGCCCTCCAGCAAATCGTACGGCCAAATGTAACAATTAACCACCCATCAAACAAATGTGTATAGGCCCAACCAAACCCACCACCATTGAATAATTGTATGATTTATTTAAATAGGCCCAACGAAAAAATTACTCTTATGGCCCTCTGTTGGGAATCTTCGGGAGGGCCTTTGTCGAGGGCCCTCCAGCAAATCGTACGGCCAAATATAACGGTTGCCCAACTAATACGTAAACAAAGGCCCAACAAAATCCCTACAAGAAAATGCTATTAGGGTTAAAGGCATACGTATAGAATTTTTTGTATTTTCATCATAAAATCAAGCATTTACATTAAAAACTGTCGCATTTGATGAAGTGGAACTGCTGATGATGATCAGAACAGAACTCTTCAACGACGCATAGTACATGTTTGGTCATTTCGAATTTCGTTTTTGACTTGGACTGGGACCCGGACTCATACCCGGATCCGGTTCGGACCCGGACTCGGACTCGGACCCGGACTCGGACCCGGACTCGGACCCGGACTCGGACCCGGACTCGGACCCGGACTCGGACCCGGACTCGGACCCGGACCCGGACCCGGACCTGGACTTGGACCGGGACTCGGACCCGGACTCTGACTCAGAGACCCGGACCTTGACCCGGAAAACCAC
The DNA here is from genome assembly GCF_963556715.1 of Cydia fagiglandana. Classification (NCBI taxonomy): domain Eukaryota; kingdom Metazoa; phylum Arthropoda; class Insecta; order Lepidoptera; family Tortricidae; genus Cydia; species Cydia fagiglandana. Next base: position 8,119,770 of record NC_085938.1, on the reverse strand, counting down.
TATGATACCTAAACTAAATAAACCACTATGATTACCTACCATAAAATGTGGGTATGATGATGCCAAACCCCTCCCGCTCAAACTCCCGTACACCGCACCGCATGCGCCGTTAAGTGGGTTAGGTTAGGTTTGAACTGCGATCCTCACAAAACCGAACAAAAGTGGGTTAGGTTTGGTTAGAACTGCGAGTCTTACAGAAACGAAATGCTACTAGAAAAGTGGGTTTGATTAGGTTCGAACTGCGATCCTCACAGAACCGAACTGCTATCAGAGAAGTGGGTTAGGTTAGGCTAGATAACTACGACCCTTACGGAAATGAAATGCTACTAGAAAGTAGGTACTGGTTTTACCTCCTTTTCTACATAGTGCACCATCTACCATAATCTTTCACCGGGCCCCATAGAAGTCGGTTTTTTTTTCTTAAAAAATATTTTATTAGTGCATTTTAAATGTCACGCCAGTATAATTTACGATAAAAATGGCCTCGTCTTTGCCATTTTCTGTTTTATTTAACCGTTACAATAAATAAAGTGCTTCGAAGGAAAATCTTACCGTCAATTTATTTTCAAATGCAACATCCTTCCTAGACGCAATAGTTCTGAGGAAACAATACATTCCCTCTTTGAATAAGAGAAGTATTGTATTACTAAATAAGCAGGGGAGGAAAACTGTTTATACGAGCATACGTTTAGTCTCAAAATGCATACTTAATCTTATTCAGTTCGCGTAGACAAAAATGGAATCTATTTCTAAAGAAGTAAGGATTGAAATGGTTGCAAAGTTACATTTGCTTTCATAGTTATTTTATTAGATTTTCCATAGTGGTGTAGGTCGGGGGATGCGATAACCATGGTAACGGCACGGAGGCTTCTGATGTAGGATGACAGTAGAATACTCTGTTTTATGCTAACTGCTAATGTAAGGAAATTTCTAGGGATTTTCTTCACAGCTTTGCGCTGAAGATTTAATGTGGAACAGGATACATTTACGACCTTGTCGATGTGTTATTCAAAAGTGTGGTGATAACCTTATGGTTAATAAGTATTTAAATTTTAAATAATTGTTTATGAGCGTCATGTGATATTCATATGTGTGTTAATAATACTTAATACTTACTTACTTCTAAGTTGAGCACCGTTAACCCGTCACATGTAACTAAAATTACATTTTTTTGTATTGTTACGATCTACGTATTTATAACAATTAGAAACAAAAACCCGTACAAGGGCGCGTCGGGCCACGCTCAGTGTTGGGTTCCGTATTTGCCCATACTGTTTTCTTTTTGCACTTAAGGCAAAATGAAATTAACACATAAATTACAAGTATTTTTATAACCAGATGTCCGCGCACCCCTCTTGAGTATTTTAATCATTTGATTAAGCGTATTTGGTATTTGATTAGGCTGCTTTGAAGTATTTTTCATCAGGCGTTGAAGGAGACCTTTGCGGGACATACTTAATTCGAGAAAAGGATGGTACCGCCGTGCCTCTTTGTTTTGCTCGACTTGGCGCAGATAGGCGCGTACCTAGTATGAATTTAAAGGCCTGTGCACACCGGCTTGAGGCCGTGCGTGACGTGCGCGTGTGCGTGCGCTAAAATGTTGGAGCCGCACACGCACACGCCACGCATGCGGTGTGCCGTCTCTCATAAGGATCTGTATACTACAACGCCGCACGCACACGTGCATGTCACGCAGCCGGTGTGCACAGGCCTTAAGGCTCTTAGCACACTCTGCGTCGCTCCGATGTGCGAGTGGGATGTCGCTATACACACGTATATAATACACGTATAGCGTTGTCTCGCTCTAACGTCGAAGTGACGTGCAAATTGGATTCAGGCGGCCTAGCCAAGGTGACAATCCGAGCGACGCAGGGTGTGCTAAGCGCCTAAGCGGTGTGTGTGCAATGCCCTTTCTAGCAATGTGAACGCATTATATTTTCAATTAAAATTTGTTAAAGTACTAAATTAGCAACAACCATTTTAATGGTTACATAAATAGATAAATTACGTAACTTTTTCTTGTTTGAAAATCTAATCGAAAATATCTTACGTGACTTACGCAGTTATCACAGTGAAGTGAATTCGTACTTCGCTCCAGTGTATGAGCGTGACGGCGCTATGTACGAGAATAGCGATATCTCGCTCGCACGCCGGGCGGCGTGCGCATTTGCATCCAATGTGAAGACTGCCTTTAAGCATATATTTTTATAGGAAAATAAGGAATAAATAAATATACAATTAACATTTTATTGTAATTTTTTATTAGCAAAAAAAATACTACCGGTTCGCAAAGTTACACCTCTGTCCTGAGAAGAACCGGCGTAAGAAACTCAGCGAGGTATTATTTTTTCAAAAAAGTTACAATATTCAGATGTATTACAGCGGTTTTTTTTTTCCAAGCACAATTATACAATCGTATTTTTATATAAACAAAATATTAAACCTTATTTAGAAACAAACAGCTACTTATTTATTACTAATAAATATTTTTTTAGGAACGGCCCGCCCCCTTTCCCGCCAGTAATAAATGGCTCCACATAAATGCAACTAAGCAGTGAAGCTTAGGCAGTCCCTTTTATATATTTTGTTTTTTATAAATTGATCAATTCAATTAAAAAACTCAGGCAGGTATTATAAAAAAAAAATAACAAATGTATGCTCTATACAAACAGTGTGCTCTTTTCTAAGCACACTTATACAATCGTATTTTTATGTAAAAAACATTAGTCAAACCTTATGTAAAAACAAAGGGCTATACTCGTATGTAGGTAGGTACATATGTATATTGCTAATTTAAATTTTTTTAGGAACGGCCCGCCCTCTTTTCGCCAGTTATAAATGGATCCATACAAATGCAACTAAGCAGTGAAGCCTAGGCAGTCCCTTTTATATACGTAAGTACATATGTTGTTTTTTTTATAAATTGATCAATTCCATTGAAAAACTCGGCGAGGTATTTTTTAAAATACAATATTATTCAGATTACAATATAGATTCATATAACTAAATTGACATTAATTTAATTTGTACTGTAATGACAATCAGTGTGTTCTTTTCTAAGTACAAATTATACAATATGGCTCCACATGAATGCAACTAAGCAGTGAAGCTTAGGCAGTCCTTTTTATATGTATTTTTTTATATAAATAAGTCAATGCAATTGAAAAACTCACCTAGATTTTTTTTATTACAATATTCAGATGTATTACAAACAGTGTGTTCTTTTCTAAGTAGTACAATTATACAATCGTATATTTATGTAAAAAAAAGAATCACTAGTTAAATATTATTTAAAAACAAAGGGTTATTTGTTACTAAGTAATTTAAATATTTTTAGGAACGGCCCGCCATCTATCCCGCCAGTAATAAATGGCTCCATATAAATGCAACTAAGCAGTGAAGCCTAGGCAGTCCCTTTTTGTAATTTTTTTTATAAATTGTTAAATAGGCGACATTGATACAACTGGAATTGTAAAGTGTAACATAATTAAACTTTGATGATGCAAGAATACACCTTATATGCAACTAAGCAATGAAGCTTAGGCGTTAGTTACGAAATGGCATTACATTTGTTATTTTTAATTATTGTCTCTAATGGCTACCCGGACCAAGTCAATCGATGCGTCGCTCAGCATCCAGTGGTCATCGATCGATGTCAAATCGACTGGTCGACCATACAAAATTTATCGATCGACATTTATCGATAATCAAACGATGTTAATTATTGACGCTTCAACTAAGGTATTCTTTTGGTTCGGTAATTAATACACTCAGCCGTTAATTCCAAATCGTTCTCGCGTTCACTCGCAAAGTCAAGTTTAGTAACATTTTCGTATCTTTTCTTGTTATTTTAGTAACAAAATTTTTTCAGGTTATGTTTTATAGTGTTACGATATTGTGGTTGGTCATTTTTCACTTTCACTTCCACCCAGTATCCGGGTTATATGTGTCTAAAGCACTGGCACACTAAATACAATGCCATTATCATAAAATTTTTAGGTGTTTCCATTTCTTCTGTCTTCTTGCCAAGTCGGTCTGAATTTCCTTTTCAGCGCTGCTCTATTTTCAGTTGTAGACTCCCCCACAAGCACCAGTTCTGTAAAATAGAAAACAAAAGTTATTGGTTTTTTCTATTATTTGAACTTAACTGAGCGCTGTTCGCTTGGCTGCTAAAATCTACAGATACGCTTTTCAATTTAATAAAAAATGTTTTTGTTAGATCTTACTTAATTTTTACTTGAGTTGGTTATGAATGTTATGATAAATAAGCGGTAAAACGTTCTTGCATAAATAATTGTTAAAAAACTTTAATGTTTTTAAATATATATTCAAAACTCAAACATTTATTTAGGAAATACGCGGCATTGGCACTTTTAAATAGACAGAAATAGTATCGGTGAGAATAATCCCCAATAAAGCATCTAAATAGTGGTAAAAGCGGAGGGCGGTCTTGAGATTTTCTTATCTGAAACTATTCCAGTTGGCTATACATACAGTAATATTCGCATAGATATATAATTATATATATTTATATGAGTTTGAGACATAAGTAATAATGCAGACAATACACGAGAATTTAGAGGACTACAAAATGACTGGCGGCATATTACATTTTTTAATCGCACTGCCCCAATTGTTACCTAATACCCATACTATACGATGAAGCTACGCTGAGAATTGATGTCTATGAGGAGTATTGAGGAGGACGGTGGACTCTTTGTAGGTTGTGGTGGACTGTACTGTTGGTTCCCTATCTGTAAATTATTTAAAAAAACATTACGGTTATCCTTGTGTCTAGTCTGGCTCTTCGCTGCTCCAAAGTATAAAATGTCTGTCAGTTAAGTCCTTATCTGGAACAAAAAAAATTGGGGTATTGAAAATACTGTGGGTCAGTCAATAAAACTATAGTAAATATGTTCAACAACATTTTTTTAGGTACATACTTTTTTTTATAAATTTACAATGTTATAATAAGTTTCGAGTCTTCATAATTCTTCTGTACGAATCGCCGAATAAACTAAAGGCAGCAGCAATATTTATTTACATTTCCCGCTTGAAGTGTAAAGATCAGCAAATTTCTGAAAAATAAATTAAACATCAGTAATAGGTAAAAGTAGGTGTACGTACAGAAATTGAATTTTTAATAATTGATTTGTAACTATCTCTTTCGTGTTAAGAAAATGTTGTTTTGATAAACATTTCTTCAAAATATTCAATAAGTAATTATAATTTAAATCCAAATCTTATTATGAAAAATAATATACACCGTGTTTTTATTGAATTCCGTTAACTTCGGGGTATGGTTAAGTACGTATAAGAGAACTAAATGACATAGATAATTTAAAAAAAAAAAATTTTTTTTGTTTTCTTTTTTGGATTTTTTTTTTGTTTAAAAAGTAATTAAATGTAGCATATAGCATTGTTGTAACACGGGCATTACATTTAACTCAACCAAACAATTGAAATCTGTGACATATCAATGTCATTTCGTACATCAATCGACCGAGATTGTACTTAAGTTAAGTAGCAAATGTATGAACTCATTCTAAACAAATCAATATGTAAACCGGCCCTAAGGCAAGTGTACATGCTTATAGAGGCCTTATAGGAAAAAAAAAATTATTGATTATCTCCGGAATGGACTTAATTAGAACATCGGTGTCTTTGAGAAAGATACTTGATTTAAGTTCAGGAATGCACCCTTGAAATTAACGGAAATCAAAAAAAACACGGTGTATAACAACATACCTACCTGATTTACTAAGTGCAATGTTGGAATATTATTTCTTCTCGGTGATAGTCTTCACCTCGGCCTGGTCAGGTCTTGGTATTTTCGTTCTTCTCGTTCTTGATCTTGAAGTTCGCAAGCACACAGAAATACATTCGCGGTGCAGATAAAATACATTCGCATTGCAGGAAAATGACATTCGCGTTGCAGGAAAATGGCATTCGCTTTGCAGATAATATACATTCGCTTTGCAGATAACATACATTCGCTTTGCAGTGAATATGGAAATATGTAAATCTAATTTGGAAGTCATTTAGAGTTCGCCTAAGGGTCTCCCCTGATATATCGACGCGCATTCGGCAAAAGCCGATAGGAAAAAGCTTTATGTCCACGCAATAAGAGCGAAAAAGTCGTCGTTCGGCTCGGCTCGCATCAGCCAGCGCCTGCCGACGCGTCGACGGCTTTTTCGCTCTTATTGCGTGGACATAAAGCTTTTTCCTATCGGCTTTTGCCGAATGCGCGTCGATATATCAGGGGAGACCCTAAGCAAACTCTTCACCGACTTTGACGTGATGACATGAGGAAGTGCTACAATACACGCAATATTTTTATTTGGAAATTTTACCATTATCAAAAAAAGAAAGTGTACCATAAAAATCGTCAGTTTTGTGACGCATTCTTACCACTGTCAGGTTGTCATTAAAGTGAATTATTAATACAGTGAAACCTGGTTAAGTGGGACCTGGATAAGTGAGAAACCTCTATAGCTGGGACTCATGGTGTGATCCCGACACTTTAGCACTGAATTACCTCTGTTAGTGAGATAAAACGGACCTCTATAACTGAGATTAGTTGTTGTGATTTTATAGTCACATTTACCTCTATAATTGAGACAGAGAGTGTATTTTACCTCTTTTACTGAGACTATATTTATAAGATTACATTTTCGTTATTGGTTTTTTAGAATTTTATTTGAATTACCTCTGTATCTGAGATAACGTCAATCTATGACCTCTCTAACTTGGACTTTATTGATCTATTTCCGTATTCTTACTAACTCTTAGTCTATCCACAAATTCCGCATTTGATTAATTGTGTCTAAACGACTTCAAGTTTCATTTAGTTAGTTTATGTAGTTAAAACTATCGAAACGAAAGCTGAAATCTTGATAAGGAACAAGAATAAGCAAATTTTCATTTAATAAATCTCTAAGACGCAATGAAGTCCGTATCAAATTTAATTTAAAAAAATATATCCTGTGGAAAATCATTTAAAATAAATTCAAAGAAATAATTAAACAGAATTAAAACTATTTAGGGACAAGGATTATTTTACCTAAGCATTTAAAGATAATTACAAAATACCTTACTAACCACCTCTATAACTGAGATATATCCTCTATTCTCACCTCTATTAATGGGACCCTCTGTAAATGAGACGGAAATTTATTTGTACCTGGCTAACTGAGAGCCTGGGTAAGTGGAAAACCTCTTTAAGTGAGACAAATCTGCTCGTCCCTTGAAGTCTCACTTATCCAGGTTTCACTGTAATTGTGTACCAAAATTTTATATCAAATTCAATTAAATCAGATTTCAAGAGGACTTTTCCTCATGAATCTGGGTAGAAATAACCTAAAAATGGTAAAATTCTAAAGTTAAACATACTAGGTATATTTTTCTGAAAACTCCCTGTTATAAATGCAATTAACTTCCAAATTAGTTCTAAAGTGTGGACATGAAAAAATCAGGTCATGCATAGTAAGATAAATCTTTTAAAATTAATGTGGATCTTCAAGCAGCACTTTTTTTTAATAATTTGTCGATATCTACAAATTGTTGAAATAAAAAGCTGCTTGAAAATCCGCATTAATTTTAATGATTTACAATTTTATGCATGACCGGTTTTTTGTGGCCACACTTTATTTGGTTTTTTCGCGAAGCAATAAAAATATACTTACATTCACGTGAAAGAACATCTTTTTTGTTGAAAAAAAAACTAGCAAATTGAGATAGATATAAAATGTATTTGTTTCGCACGTACTTACTAATGTATTTACAGTAGGTATCTAAACAAAAAGTGAAAAGATGCTCTTACACGTGAAATACACGTACATAACATTCGCATGGCGGCAGATCTCTGAAAAGAAGATATAAATATTAAATTGTTTAAAAAAGGAACATTAGATATAAAAAACAATTCGCAGAGCTGAAATTAATAAATTCGCAGAGCATTAAGAACAGCTCCAGTCTTTGGTCTTCCAGCAGGTTTTGGTCACCCCTCACGCCTGTCTTCTCTCTGTAGGCTCCACTGTTGGATTAGCTGGTCGATCTGGATAGAACTGGTTCAACAGAACACAAAAACGAAATAGGAAATTGCAATGCACACGAAATAATCAATAAAAAAATCGCCTGGCACAGAACAGAAATATAAATATGACAATGGCAACGCATATACAGATGACAATGAATTATTATCAGTGATCTGGGTTTTGGTTGCCACTCGAGGAAAATGTGTGAGATTTATTTTATTTACTGTCGTTTATTTTATTAAAAATACCTACAATGAAATAGCATTACTTTCAAGCAGTTTCAAAGGTATCGGTATCGCGGGTTTAAAGGTGTCATGTTACTATTTCAACCACCGTGTGGCATCCAAAATCCCGATCACTGATTATTATTATAAAATCGCAGAGCTTAAACTTACAATTGATAGTGCTGGGTCTCCCATCGAGTCTTCTAAGTCACCCACCCGTCGCCTGCCTCGTCCAAACAGCACCGTAACTTCCAATCTTCCCGATTCCGTGGGCTCCACTGCTGGCTAGTATGGCTGCGACATCTGTTCCGGTCTGCCATTGCGCCTCGGTATGTTTGCAAGCCGTGCAAACCTTCCGTCTTCTATGAGCGCCTGGTAGAATCTTCTTTTTCTTTATGTTGTTTAACCTGAGAAATTGTTATGGTAAAAAGTAGTTTTTAATAGAGATTCGAAATTAATCAAAATTAATTACTATAAATTCATATTAGGTAGGCATATTGTCCAAATTCTAATATCATATAAGCCGACTACAAAGTCTGACGCGTCGTGATGCACGCTAATGCGTCATGAGCACGACACAGCACAACACAACACAACACGACAGACAAATGTGAATCCGGCTTTAGGGCCACTTGCGCCATTCAGGGTTAGGCACTAACTCGGGGTTAACCGGTTAAACTCGGAGGTACAATTTAACCCTGTGTTAACGGTTAACACCGAGTTAATGGCTAACCCTGGCTGGTGCAAGAGGCCTTAATGGTGCTTAAGCTCATGTAATGTTTTTTCATGAAAAAGAGATGAATAAGAGAATATGCCTATCAGAATCTTAGAAGTCAGAGACAAAATTAAGAACATTGTTAGGGTTCCGGACCCAAAGGGTGAAAACGGGACCTTATTACTAAGACTCCGCTGTCCGTCTGTCCGTCCGTGTGTCTTTCACGAGGATGTAACTCATGAACCGTGATAGTATGTAGTTGAAATTTTCGCAGATGATAGATAGTATTTCTGTTGCCGCGCTATAGCAACAAATACTAAAAACAAAATACGAGTAAAATAAATAAATAAAGGGGCTCCCATTTTTTACTTAATTTTTTTTTTTGTATTGTACGCACCTTTAACTTAATTAAACTAAACAATTTATTGAACTTTTGCAATCTAGGTACACCTCTAAGGTTATTTTTAAAAACCAAAACCCAAATTTTAAACCGGCTTATGAGCCATGAAACGTAAAATTAACCTATTCTATAAAAATGATAATATAAATATACCTAGGTTCAACAACAACCCTAAATGGTAAATAGTTAAAGGAGATAAATTTTAATAATATAATACCTAATTTTTTATAATGTATTTATATGTATTTTTATTGTTTTGTAAGTGTTTTTATATTTTACTTTTATATTCATATTATAAAAATACCTAACCTAAGACGATAAATAAATAAAGAAAATAATACCTAACAACAACTTTTCGTAATACAATACCATATAAAATAAAAATAGATTGTTAGTCAATCAAGTCCAAGCTATAGTTCGTTTTTTTTAGCATTAGAAATAAGGTAAACAATCTCTGTGGGTCTTTTAATTGAAAAACACATTTTAAAAATAAGTTACGGCAAATATGTAACAATTATGAATCTAATACGATCATTTATATTCTTCTGCTTTCATTAATAATAGTTTCTTATTTTAAAAAGCGTTTTTTAATTAAAAAGACATGTCAAGATCGCTTACCTTCTTGCAAGTTCTTTCTAATGCTAAAAAAACGAACTATAGTATATACCTACCTATTACAATATTGTATACATGTTAACAGTTTTTTTTTTTATTTATATTTATTGGTTCACCAACAATTGTTTACACTTTGTAAAGTATAACTACAAACGTTTTAACTATTATCGCTTAGCGTAACAATTACTTAAAGGTAAACACCACATGCATTGAATAAAGTAAGATAATTGCATTTACGTTACATACGTAATATACCGTTTACAATAATAATGCAGGCATTAACTATTTACTATTGATTATTAGTAACAGTTATTAATACGCTCCACGAATGCTCCTATCTCTTAACCTAAAGCATCCATACAAAGTGCATTCGCGCAACGTTTGCTTGCCGTCACGTCATGCTAGTATTATTACTGTCAACTATACTTAGCTATATTGTATGCCGTAACACACAATATAATAAGAGCTATATTGCCGTGACCGCTTCAAAAACAAATTGTGGAACGCGGGCAGCGACGCCTGTACCGAACGAAGTTTACCAAGACAGAAACAAGATGGCGTTGGTAATAATAATAATATTATGCTTAATTTCGAGGACTATTCTTCAAGAAATATAATATATTTTGATGATTGAATTTATTTACACTTTATATTAATTGATAGTCAAGAAAATAAATACTCTGAGTCGTTTAAATTGCCAGTTATTTTTTATATAAAAGAAGTAAGGTTATTTACATGATTTTAAAGCTAATTCTAATTTAAATAACTTTGTTGCGTAAACCCTGATTTTAACAGGTAACTAGAAACAACACATTCTAGGTAAAATGCAAGAAACTGTTACCTGTTAGTGCAAATACAGACGTCAGTCCATTTTTATTGCCAATTCCACATTTATGTTTCGTTTAAACACTGAGATCGTGAACACTGTATTACACTAGTCCATTCTTATCAATATTATCACCCATAACTATTATTTAGAATGTTTTATATACAACTTGCGTCACGAGTAAATACATCTAGCGTGGGTCTTGAAATGACGTTACATAGCGACTCACTGGCCCACTGCGCAATCCTTACCTAACTGTAAGACTGAAGTCGACAGATTTCTGTCCCACTCTGACGTACGCAGAGTGAATGCAACGTCGCTAACAATATCGACATTCCGGAACCGAAGCTTAATTGAGAGCGAGAGTGAAACGGCAAGATTAAAGCGAGAAGGGAATACATACGCGCACTTTTTGCCGGCAAATAACAAAGCTATTGAAATAAACGCATTGCTTGTTGTAGATTATAATATTAAAGAGTTAAAAGACAGTAAGTAATAGCAATTATTTAAGAAGGTAACTTTACTGTGTATTTGATAAAAGGCCAACGACCGGCCTCGCTTCCCGCCGAAGCAGAGGGCCTACCGCGAATCACGTTCGACGTGTTGCCTCTCTGTCGCACTTGTAAATTCGTACATAAATGTGACAGGGAGACAACACGTAGAACGTGATTCGCGGTAGGCTCTCAGGACAAGGTCAGCCCGAGGGTGGCGCGTTCTTATAAAGACGGAATGTTGCAATGTAGCAACAAATGGCAATAACTAGTTACTAACGACCCTTTATTGGTCAATCTTTGGTCAATGATAAAAATATTAAAACAGTGTGTCATAAAGAGAAGAAACAAATAGTTTAGTAAGACAAACAACATCATCAGAAATGCTATTGATTTATGGATGGGGTCCAAAATAATGTTTATAAAAATTAAGGAACAGATGACGTTACTTATTTGACTTGTTTATTTGGCAACTGTCAAATGTTTGCATAGATGGCGCCATCATAGCTTGTTCTTTTTCTATGAGATTTGGCTTAAAACGCATCCAGGGCATAAAACTCCATTAAACATTTTTTACACAATTCTAGGGATACACAGGGCAAGCTATGCTGGCGCTATCTGCTAAATACTTCGACTGGCCGACCCCATTGGCGCCGAACGCAATAAAATTCGAACTTACCTCAGCTGGAGAGTTGAAAAAAATCCGCCGAAAACGATTACACAAGTAGTGTTCCCATCCTCGTAGTAGGCACAGAAATGAAAGATGCCAACGATGCTATGTAACTGTCGCAAGGGTGCAGGTAGAAGTTTCTGGACGTGGTGGGGGAAAATACATTGTATTGTAGTTTTATTACATAGCTTGGGGAGACTTTGACTTTGGCATGGTTGCCAGCTCGATGTTGTTACATGTTTAAAATAGAAAAAAAGTGGCGTCGTCTTTTTTATCAGAAGACGGAACTAATGTGTTACTAAGAAGTTAAGAATACATTCCAACATTTCAGTGAAGAAAAGAAACAATGTGATAAAAAATACCATATTCTTTGAACATATTTGAATTACAAGATTAAAAGATACTACTTAGTAAATGTATACATCTGTGGTATTTATTATTTCTCCCTTACCTAACTTCTTGGGTCAAACAGTCCGACTACATAATTATAATTAATTAATTATTGCCTAACTTAAGTTAAGGGGAAGGTCTATGTTCAGCAGTGGACGTCTTATGGCTGAGATGATGATGATGATGAACTTAAGTCCAAGGAATGGCGATAACCCTAATTAGGACAACCCCGACCCAATATATAACTTTGCAAAAGTAATCCCAAATACTTACAATTCCTGCAAATAACCCAAAAACCCCATGCAGTCGACCTTACTCTTGCTGGGTCCTCATTGGCCAATATTTTCTCAGGTATAAATTCGTTGGTATCTACGTCTGTGGTGGGGATGTTTGGTCCCTTTTACCAAACTTATGCGGTAACTTTGAGTGCATCGTATCTTGTTTAGCATAATTATTGAACAATCGATTTTATTTTTTGGCTGTCAGGGTTTGATTTTGAATGAAATAATAAAAATTATAATGCTACTTTTAATCATGGGCAGAAGCGTTGTCCTTTACGGTTTATTTAAAATTAGCAGCACCACGCGGTGACTGAGGGTTTTACATTATTTTTACAGTACTAGGTAAGGATCCCTTTTCCGACCTGCCCCACAGAGGCATGTGGGCTAATTACGTCAAACCTATGGGTATTATAGTATTATATACTATGAGTAACTTTGGTACATGGCCCTACAAAAATCATTGACTAATGAAAGGTTGAAGGAGCAGGGCAGCAATTGATATGGTAGCAAATTAGCGATACGGTTATCTCCTCTTGTTCTGGTTTCGATAGTCTGGCATCGCGGCTGGTCTGTCTGGCTGCTTTTTTAGTATCAAATTGTAATCTAATTTATACCTATGTAAGCGAATTTTTTGGCCATAAAAGAAATCAAAAAACCGGACAAGTGCGAGTCGGACTCGCCCACCGAGGGTCCAGTACTTTTTAGTATTTGTTGTTATCAGTAATCAGTAATCAGTGTATTTATTGCTTTCATAGGTTATACAGGTTGGTACATTGTATTAGTTCAGCTATGAAACCCTGTAGGGCACTGCAATATAATTAACTATCTAAGAACTCTTGCACTGAGTAAAAACAGCTGTCTAATAAATATTTTGTTATTTTTCTGTTAAATAGAGTATCCTTTTTTTCGTCTCTAACTGTTTTTGGGAGTTTATTGTACACTTTTATACACATTGCATGTGGGCTAGAGGCGTGCATTTTTAGTTTAGATGGCGGCATAGGAATTCTATCTCTAGGGCGTAAGTTAATATTGGTAGGGTTTTTTGCTGCAGGGAAAAACTGATTGTACTTTCTTATTTATAGCGGCTTTCTTATATATATCTTTTATAGCGGCAACAGAAATACATCATCTGTGAAAATTTCAACCGTCTAGCTATCACGGTTCGTGAGATACAGCCTGGTGACAGACGGACGGACGGACGGACAGCGGAGTCTTAGTAATAGGGTCCCGTTTTACCCTTTAGGTAAGTACGGAACCCTAAAAAGCATCTACCACAAAAATAAGACTCGTTTTTTTGTAAATGTCTTTTAGAACACGAATACATATTTCTCAGAATTCTTTGTCGTAGTTCGCCGGACGAATAATATTCTACCTTAATAATAATTTTCTATCCTGATCCATTGTATCGGATATGAGCAGGACGCAGAATACTTATAAACAGCTGGCATTAGCTTTGTAAAAATAACAACAACTGTCTTTTCTTCTACCGCAACTATTGTTTGATGTCTGTAAAAATAAACTTAAGCCTAGTAAAGAATACTGCACTTATTTTTAACTATAAAATAAAAATAATGAACGTAGTTATTGCCCTCAACCAATTTAAAAAAAACAAAAAGGAACACAATAAGTGTTCCTGGGCAAATTGAATGAAGAAATGAAGTATAAAATTCGCATTGTTTCATTGATGTCTTGGATAACGGACGGCTTAACGGACTTTTTATAACCTCTAGCCGACCATTCGTCAAACCTTGCCAAGCAAAATTAAATTTTATTTTGTCAACACAAAGTTAAAATTAGAATGGAACAGGAGACCTTTTTATAGGTCTCTGGGCGGCTAGAGGATCATAAGTACCTGCGAAAAGGTTAGTGGAGGCGCCGTTTATTATCTAAGCGCCATACTATTTAGCATACATATTTAGATAATTACTACGTCCCTAATAGAGTGATGATCAGTTTATATTTAAAGAGTCAATTAAGTAGGTATTATGTCACTAATTAATGCTTATTTGGTAGATTAAGAATCACACATGTTGGTTTGTTGTATACATTCGCATAATATTGCTTTAATAGTTTATTTTTTATAGGCATCACTTTAATTCCATGATAATATACTAAATTACTGATTACGGTGATGTGAAGAGGAAACCTTCCATTCCGTCCACACGCCTAAAAATTTAATCTCTTTTTGTATGTTAATGTTTACTGACGATATTGACGTGATAACGTCTTATAAATAATCGCACGAAAAACTGTCACATTGTGGGTGCATTGTGGACAGATCTCCATGGCAACGTTGTGGACAGATCTCCATGGTAACGTTGTGGACAGATCTCCATGGCAACCTTGTTGACAGATCTCCATGGTAACGTTACGGTTACGTTTTCTTATGACGTTATCAACGCAAAATTATCGTCCGTAAACCGACTTTACGGACAACCATATTTTTTTATTGTCGTAAGGTCTAACTTTACAGACGCTCCCCGCATTGATCATAGTCAAAATACATACAGTCATGCTCATGTCGTACCGTAAAAGTATAACCCCCTTATTCATAAACGTTTACTAAAGTTGACAAGCCGATAATAATCGTTTGTCCCTTTCCGACGTATTGGTATGATGGAAAGGGACAATCGATTATTATCGGCTTGTTAACTTTAGTAAACGTTTATGAATAAGGGGGTAAGACTTTGCCCTTTAACGTAACTTTGCCCTTTAACGTAACTTTGCCCACCGCGTCACAGTTCAGTAAAAGCGGAATAACTTAAACATAGTTATAGATATACTTTCTTCCCTTTCTTCAGAATTTTTTATGCTTTTACGGTAGGTACATAACATGACTTATGAGTTATGAAATTAACTGTCGAACTTGGTTGATTGATTGAAGATTTGTCCAGTAATGTTTACATTTTATGTCAGTTTTTCCTTTAAAATATACAAGATACTTTTAGTGACCAATCAAAAACCCAGGTAGAAGTTATTATTATTATACATTAAGACAAAACGCCGGCGCTTCGCAAAAGGCTTTAATTTTTTCTTAAAAATTGAGCTTTAAAAAGCAGCACTGTTGTCTATTATTCGACGACTGACTTTTAGTTGACATTTATTTTAGACTCTAATATTATCGGGACTAAGTTCATTATTCTGTGTTTTCCTTTCTATCGCTAATAGAAGTGTTGCTAAGTCTCCAGCCTATTGTTGTGCCCTTCTTTCATGATTTTTAAGAACAGTTTTATAATCCCTAAAAGCAAAAGTAGAACAAATTTTTTAATTGTTTAAAACTGAATGCAAGATTCTATTGTTAATAATGAAGTCAGCACAGGTGGCGTGGCTTTGTGTCCCTGGAACTAGATGTTGAATTGATGATGATTAAAATAATTTATTTTAGTCATGGAAAAATTTAGTTTACATGATAACGTTAATGTATGTAGTTACATTATAATACGTGAAGAGCCGCCAGACTAAATCTGTATTAAATGTATTTGCATTATGGATTAACAAGTAAAAGACTTCTTTTGTATACTGCTTTTTCTTTACGAAGTTTCAAATCCTTCACTCAAAAAAATCATACCTACTTCAAATTTAAACCCCTTTTAAGTGATGAATTTTTAAAAAACGCTGAAAATGTATTTTTCTTTCTGTATTTTTCTACGAATTTCAAGCCTCTTACTTAAATCGTTACCGGTGATCATTAAGTGATGAACATTCATAAACGCTGAAATCACTTTTCCTTTTTTTCTAATATTGTGTCTTTCTTTTCTACAAAGTTTCATAACTCTCGCTAAAAAAATCGATTCCGATACCATCTTTCAACCCCCATTTTATCGTAGCACTTGTATTTTAATAAAATTATTATTATTTGTTTGTATTTGTGTAAAGTACCTATAGCAAACGTAGACCACAGAAAAACTTACAAATGAACCTCACTATAAATCCCATGTTCAAACTTTACGCCACCGTCATCAATAGCAGTTTTATACACAGTCGGATATATTGATAACTTCGACTCAGCCTTACAGTTCAGCTAACGCAGCATCCCGTTTGAATGCCCTTAATTCCTCTGAGTTTGCTAAATGCGTGTTTGCGGCTGAATCGTCTGTGAACCCCCTTAATTGACAACCTTCCTCCATCTACAGCTAGCGAAGCATCTGCAAATAATTTTGAACTCTTTGGCTTCGAGTATAGAGTGTACGGATATGAGAACCATGTCAATAATCGACTGAGAGATTGTTCTGGAGTTTCCAAATGAAATATAATTGCATTTATGAGTTGTGGTAATATTTAACGGTTATTACCTATGTATTCTTGCCACTAGCAAGCTTTGCTAAAATTATTCATACTAAGAGTATAATATGTATAATTTTGTAAGTACGTTTAGTTTAGTAAGTTTACCTGAAGACGAGTACTGTAGAAGTAAATCGAAATGTTATGAGACCAATAAAACGAGATTCAATTCGTCTAAGAAATAGTTTTATTGAAATGGGTAAGAAAAATGTATTAAGTAATCGCAGAAACTGAATCCAACTTTAAAAAAAAACATTTGAATAAAAGTGATTTTCAGTTATCAAGGGAACGTTATTGTTATTATGATAATTTTTTGAAAATTTGTCAATGAGATTCCTTAGTATTTTATTTTGTTATTACAAATGTAAAAACTAAGTAGGCGATAGGTATTACCGTAACGCATCAAATAATATTAGGTATCCACACAAATTACCCAAATTAACAGTCGTTACATAATGACCACGATTGTAGCCGGCCGGCCGGTGTTACCAGTCATTCCGGTTGAAGTGGTAGTTTTAGTTGTTTTTATTTTTATATTGTTACCGTTTAGCAAGAACACAAATTCATTATACAAGTTTAAGCTTCGGTAATGTTTGTGATTAACGTCATTATGCGTCGATGACGTTCTAACCTAAATTTCAGAGACTACTATTCTAGAGGTATGAGTAAGGGTAACATTCCATTTCTGACCGCAGCTGCACTACTAGTACGAACGCGTCGGTGTTATTGTCAATTTCCATAGTAAAATGAATGGTAGTGTTGCTGTCGTTGGAAATGGACTGTCACCTTAATGGTAACATTCCATTTCTAACCGCAGCTGCACTATCGGTACTGAATGCGTCGCTGTCATTGTCAATTTCCATAGTAAAATTAACAGTAGTGCAGCTGGAAATCGTTGGAAATGGAATGTTACCCTAAATGTGACGTTCGGATTCCGATCGCAGCTGCACTACTGCGGCAGTATTGGAGCACGACACTGCCTGTGTAGCTGCCGCAAATGTCAAAAATCCGGAATACATTTACAATACAAATCATGTACTATTTTATAAATTTTACTGAAATTGAAGTAGATACAGTTTTATTGTTTTTAATTAATATGTATTTTCACAACACAAGTCTGATTCTAAAGTTGAACTTTAATAGTGATGTATCTAGATAGTTTAGCTTTAATTACGAGTATTCACGTAAGCATTAAATAACGTACCTACATACTTATAACCAATGAATATTTGAAAAGACACGATGTGCTCTGCTAGTTTTATCAAAATTATTCCCTTTTCAACGAACCACTGACATTATTCCCCAGTCTCTTCCATAAATCACGCGGTGTGTCAAAACCTAAACTTTGAACATCGCTTCTCGAACGGAACTCTTGAACACACCTGCCGCGCATTTTGGAATTAATTTATAAAAAGTCAAATATCGGCAACTGAGCCTTCACCCTACTTTTACATTATTTACATACTTTATTGAGCGTGAATATAAAATTTATTTACGTTGACAGTATATTAAACTTACTTTGTGTTTATGTTTCAAGGAAAATTTGAAAACGTCTCGGAGAAAGTCGGCAGCGTAAATGGAGAAGTGTTCGTTCGTGTAAGTACTCTGATATGTTTATTTCTGTGTCCCTAGTGAAAAAAGGTACATGTCTCGGGCAGCGCGGTTGTAAATGGGTATAAGTTCCAAGTAACACCTGTGCCCTTTTACTCCTAAGCTGCGTGAGACTTGTACCCTTTTTCACTAGGGCCACAGATTTGTTTGTTTACTTTTCGCTGTTTAAGACGCCCGCACAGACTCGAATCACCATCTTCATTTTTTGTTTTAATTGCACAAATCGAAGGGCACCAAAGATTTCCAGTTCGCCGGACGATATCAGCCTATCAGGTGTTCGGAACTGTCAAATTTTGCGTTTAACTGACAGGCTGATATAGTCCGGCGAACTCGTAATCAGTGGGGTTATAGCACCGTTGGGATGACTGAAGAAAACGTTATTGGGAACTTAATGCTATGATTATCACATGATAAATAAGAATTCCTTATACTTTTCTAGTATATGTAGATACCTACAGCCTGTTGGCAGGAGAGGTTAACGTGAATGATTGCAATAATTACATTAATTACACATCCACAATTCCACATATATGACTAAGTAATTGTAAAAGAAGGGGATGATGTATGTACTCGTAAGTATGTATTTATGTATGTCACTTTATTGTACTTACATAAACAGGTTTACATAAAACAGACAAAACAAAAATAAAAACGTTATGTACAAAGACAAAGGCGAATTTATCCCTAAAAGGGACCTCTCTCTTCCAGCTAACCTTTGAAAAAATATGAAAGGATCAAACGCTAACAGATAATAATATTATATTATGTGCACAATATTTAAGATTACATGTATTTAGTGTATGTAACATTAAAAAACCTTTTTACTTAATACTAGAAATAAGCAGCTTTAGTTATTTGTTGATCATGCTATGGGCAGGCGTGTCTCACTCCGCGATTTCGTCGCTTTGCTACAGGTAGCTAAAAATACATCCGTTCGGCCCCAATTTTGGGGTTTGCCATAAGCCGCGCGTGGCGCTGTCGCCACCTAGCGGCCATATCTGTGCTGATCGTGAAAGAAGCGTTCTGTTAGAGAGTGAGTCTTCTGTACCTAGTACTATTATTTATTCTGTGCTATGGGTAACATAAAAGAAATCCTCAATTGCAATAATTTCCTATCATGGCATGATGTTATGTATTCGATCATGTTGCCCGTCAACGCTGGTGTTAATTTGTACTTTTATTCAGTAAGTAGAATGTCATTTTAAAGTATGTGCAAATTATCCAAATTTCGAAAACCGTATACGCTAGCTTTCAATCAGCTATGTCACAAAGATACATTAAAATGACTCGTAAACCGCCAATACCAACGTTTGTCCTGAAAGCATGTGTGTGAATGCTTTCAGGGTGAAGAGTGGCAGTTTGACATAGCCTAATCGGATTTTCCCGTTACTTTGAGTCCTGTTAAGCGTAGTACAAACCGAAATTTCGATTGTTTATTGTCTTTACTGAGCTCCGATGAATCGAACACGAACACTCGCCAATGTCCAAATGGGAAATGGATATTCGTAATAAGTGCGTTGATATTAGAGAGCACTTGATTATGGTTTTCCTGAGTGAACGATTACCTTCTGCCCTTAGAGCATTTAATAACCGGAGTCGCCTTTAACAGAGACCCTATGCCGGAAACCTTGCACAATTGTGCAAACTTTTCTATAGACTGACGTTTATCTGACATGGCTATTTGTAGCTTACGTACAATTATGTACAAATAGGCATACCATTTGAAGTATTCCCCCCCCCCCCCCCCCCCCGCAATGAATAATCACATATTAATAATCGGCAACTGTTTTGTACCGAATATAACAGCCAATGCGTCTCCAGTTATTAAATGCTCTAAGCTTGTGCCCCAGAAGAATATATTCCAATATTGAGTCCTGCTGTGTTGAATGTTGTCAGTGCTGTGACATGGATTGGTTTTATGATTCCTCAAAATCAAATACCAATACGCGAGTTATGAAATTGTGTTAATGGTAAACCCACCCACCAGTGAATGAACACCCCCCAGTGAATGAACAAATTCACGTTTATTGCCTAAATTATGCAATATATAAGAAAAGTTTATTTAATGCTGCTTAAATAGACCAAAATTTTGTTCATTCACTGGGTTTTGCGGTGTTCATTCATTAGTTTTTAATGTTTTTATGTTCATTCATTAAGTTTTTAGGTATTTTTTGATAAATCTATACAGGGCGTCCCACGGCTATGCCACATGGAGGGAAAGTACCCTAAATATTGTAGATGGAACATTTTACTGAAAGAAGACATTATTTTAATTTAAAAAACAATTTAAACTGCATTCATAGATTTTTAAATAATTACATGGTTGAATCGGGAATCGAACCCGCCGCACGAGAAAAAAAATCACCCTGTAGCTTTATCATACCGATCGAAAGGCTTGATCATAAGGATTATTTTTTGCTAAATAACATAGTGTCGGAAATAAAAGGAAGCCCATGAATTTTAACATTTTTAATTCAAAATTAATCAATTTAATTTATCAAATGCTCAAAATGTAGTCTCATTCTGTTGAATACAAAGCCGCACTCTTTTGATTATTTCGCTAAATTTCACATCAAATGTTAAAATTCATGGTCTTCCTTTTGTTTCTGACACTATGTTCTTTAGCAAAAAATAATCCTTATGATCAAGCCTTTCGATCGGTATGATAAAGCTACAGGGTGATTTTTTTTCTCGTGCGGCGGGTTCGATTCCCGGTTCAACCATGTAATTATTTAAAAATCTATTAATGCAGTTTAAATTGTTTTTTAAATTAAAATAATGTCTTCTTTCAGTAAAATGTTCCATCTACAATATTTAGGGTACTTTCCCTCCATGTGGCATAGCCGTGGGACGCCCTGTATATATAAATGCAAGTGTCCTGACTGACTGACTGACTGACTGATTCATCAACGCAGAGCCGAAACTACAAAAGCCAGAAAGTTGAAATTTGCACACCAGGTTGCATTTATAAAGTGTACAAGAGATAAGAAGCGATTTTGAGAAATTCAACCCCTAAGGGGGTTAAAAAGGGGATGAAAGTATGTATGGGGTTAAAGTTTTCTTTTAAGCTAGGAATTTGAAACTTCGTAAAAAGATATATTATTAAAATACAAGAAAACTAATTTCAGCGTTTTTGAAAATTCATCCCCTAAGGTGGTGAAAAAGGGGTTGAAAGTTTGTATGGATAATAAAAAAATTTTTCGAGTGTGGGACTTGAATCTTTGTATTTAGGGATATTATTAGAAGACAGGAAAAGTAATTTCAGCGTTTTGTAAATTTCATCCCCTAACAGGGTTAAAAAGGAGTTGAAAGTTTGAATCCATTACAAATGGTTTTGAAATTTCTTAGAAAGGCATAATAGCCGATTACAAAAAAAAATGCATCGTTTTTGGAATTTCAACCCTTAAGGGGGTTAAAAAGGGGATGAAAGTTCGGCTGCGGGAGCAAATTTTATTTTAAGCAAGGAACTTGAAACTTTGTAAAAACGTTTTAAATTAAAATACAAGAAAACTAATTTCAGCGTTTTTGAAAATTCATCCCCTAAGCTGGTGAAAAAGGGGTTGAAAGTTTGTAGGGATATCATACATTTTTTCGAGCGCGGGATTTGAATCTTTGTATTTGGGGATATTATTAGAAGACAATAAAAGTGATTTCAGCGATTTGTAAAATTCATCCCCTAACAGGGTTAAAATAGGGTTCAAAGTTTGAATCCATTACAAATGCTTTGAAACTTCTTAGAAAGACATAATAGCCGATTACAAAAAGAAAGTAATTGCAACGTTTTTGGAAATTCAATCCCTAAGGGGGTGAAATAGGGGTTGAAAGTTCGTCTTGGGGTGTAAATTTAATTTTTAGCTAGGAACTTGAACTTTTTGCAAAAAAAGGGTATTAAGTTAAAAAACATGAAAACTAATTCAAGCATTTTTGAAAATATCCCCCAAGGTGGTGAGAAAGGAGTTGAAAGTTTGTATGGAGATCAGATATTTTGTGAGTGCGGAACTTGAATCTTTGTATAAGGGCATACGAGTAGGTACCTATTATGAGAATACAAGAAAAGTAATTTCAGCAACCAACATCAAAATCCACTTGACTTAAAACTTCATACAACTTGCTAAAAAAGAAAAGTACTTAATTTCAACATTGCTTGGATATGAAAATTATAGGTACCGTAAAACGGGGTGAGTAGGTTTCGCGGGGAGAGTTGGGTTATGAATGGGGAGAGAAGGTTTGAGAGGGGGGTGAAAAGGGATTTTAAGGCTCCTGCTACAAAAATAATGTATTCCAATTTAAAATGGGGCTATAGTAATACGCATAATAAAAAAAAATCGATTGGACAATCTTCCAAAATCACCTTTGTATGAAAAATCCTCTCACCCCAAATACGAGGCACTACGGGGTGAGGTGGGTTTTCCTCTTTATCGTCAAAGTTATGAAATGGAACTACCCAAAATAAAATACAAACTAAAATACAAACGTCCGAACCACCATTCAGTTTTCACATGTAAAAATAAAATTTTATCGAGGTTTGAAAGTCAAATTTCACCCAACTCACCCCATTTTACGGTACTAAAGATGTAAAATGTTGAAGATAAGATTCCGCGGACGAAGTCGCGGGCAACAGCTAGTTCTTCTATAACTCAAAAACTATGAAAGTAATAAATAATTGCAAAAATTACATTCTTGCTTAGTAAATGAGGATTAATTAAATGGCAAATAATTTTTCCATTTATAAATGTATTGCTTAATTTCACTGGAGGTCTTAGCCTATTTTAGGTCGCGCGACTTAACGCTTTATACTCATATCATATGTACCCAGCTTTACCTGTAGTGTGCATTATAACATTTATAACAGATTCAATACCACATACCCCTATGAAATGTAACAAATCAACAATCCCATTTAGTCCCGGAACTGTGAGTCGTGTAGCGTGTCGCGGACAAGGGCTGGTAATTTCCTGGACACATCTGATACTAAAAGGTATGTGAGAAATGACAGTTAGAATATTTGATACTATATTGTTAGACACAAAACTAAGCAAGTGTATAAAATTTGGCAGCTGCTCTCATTTTACAGTTGTTATGTAGGTACCACCAATACAATATTGTTGTAAAGTGCCAAGAATTTACCTACTCGTGTATACGAGTTGGTATCTAAGAAGTGTATTATTAAAAATATAAATAGCTACCGATTTGATCATTAAGTTTTCCTGTGCCATGTGGCTTTTCCTGCCAATTTGACATTTGTAAATAGTTAGGTATAACCTGTCTTGTGAGAGTTTACATACCTACATCAAATTCATTTGTTTACGTTAGCCGTCCATTTTTGGGCCGCCGAATTACATACGAGTAGTTACCAAACTTAAACTCATTCGGTCCAGTGTCCGGTCCAGTAGTTTTGGGATAGACAGACACACGAGTGATCTTATAAGGGATCCTTTTGCGATACGGAACCCTAAAAACATGACACAGAAATTTCATACATATTGCAAACTTTCTACGATAGCATCAAAAATGCACACGCATATAGTACCAGCATTATGCACGAGCGGAATAATTGATGGCATATTTTTATGAGGCAAATGTACATGGAAAGGGCGGGTCTGCTGGATGGCGGCCAGAATTTATCAATGCGCAGACACTTTGAACTTAGGCCGAGGATGGGATCAGGAAATATCAATGGGAAATGTTAATACTGTAATTAACTTACCAATATGATTGGTATTTCGTCTGAAGAAAGTGTTATAATCTTTTTTCTACTTCGTCTTCTTATTTAGTAAACAGAAAAAAAACGTATTGCATTTAACCACACATAATAATATTAATGTACCTAACTTAAATGCAATAATATTATTATCATTTAATTGTATATAGGCACCTACACCTATGAAATCCATGTCGTCTATGTGTCCATCATAGATTTAATAAAGAAGAAAACGATTGTTTAGCTTGTCAAACAAGATTCATAAAACTTAACAACTTCTTACAAACCTCTGTTAAAATTTGCCTCTTTCTAACAAACAGAAATGTCAAATTGACGGATAGGGACAAACGATTATCAACGGTTTGTTACATTAAAAAAATTGTTTTAAACCATTAGTCACAACAATCAAAGCATAGCATTTGTAAACCAAGGAAATAATATAGACTGCCAATCTACACGAAAATAATTGTTCATGTTAATAATTGTCGTGGATAGATCAATCAGATCCAAATATATTTTATGTCACTTTGACTTCCGTTTAATACGATACTTTCTACGTATATGTACCTATATAATATAGGTACCTAATTGAAAGCAAACCGCATCAAAAAATATGTAGGTAGGATAACTATACGGTAACGGGACTTTAATGCACTTATTTACTTTTTTATTTATCGTGAAACAAGATCAAGATAATTTTGTGTGTTGTCAGCCAGTCTTGATTCCCTACTTAATTAATATTATTGAGATGTAAAGAGTTATTTCTGTTAATTGCGGCGTCTCCCAAAGTTAGCGGAACCTCGACAACCTGCAAACTAATTTAATCATATTACTTACAAATAAGTGTCATGTTATTCATAACTCGTGAAATATGGCTGCTTCGTGGAAACTCAAACGATTTCCTTTCTAAGTACGAGCAGTAAATCAGCTTAATGACGAGTTTGAAACTTTGCGCGATGCGTAATATGAAGCGGACGATGAAGTCAGGGAGGCCTAATTCTGATATTAATATAAATGTTAATTTAAACACATATTTTATATATAAGCAGAGTTTATTCAGCACAAGGGTAAAAACAATAATCACGTCAATCACATATTTGAATGCATGTCATGTTGGCCAGTATTACAGCAAGGAGTAGGTACATACTATTATACAAATGAATGAAACCTCCAACAGATATAACAATCTCCACTTACAATATAAGGTAACCTAAAATGAAAACTGCCTACAAAACTAAAACTAATACCTATAAAATTAATCAAACATCCCATATAACCATTCCAGTCGCAGAATCATCAAAGTGGTAACTAAATGTCAGATGTGTCGTAACAGAGTCCACACAATGTGTCTAGAATTGTTTCGAAACAAAGTGTCGTCGCCGTGTGTACACTTTTCCGTAACAAGGTGTCGACACATTTGTGTGCACTTTGCGTGCGGTTTGCGACTAAATCTGACAGCAAATTTGTGACAGCAAATGTCAATATAAAATACCTCTTGAAAACCAAGGTTTGTCAAACTACTATTAGTGTCTCGTGTGCTCGTAAGTAATTCTAGTAAGTCATCATGGGCGATGCAAATGATAATAATCGACCAAAACCATATAAACACCCAACACCCGTCAACCTTTTACAGAAAAGTTTTTAAAGAAATGCAATAAGCTACTTAGGTCAGCCAACGAATGCTCAAAAAAGTTGTAGAGGGAAATGCTCGGAACACAATTTTTGACTCTGTAACTTGGTTTGGACAAGTTAGGAGGTGAACATATCAAAAGTCCCCGGCCGTAGCCCTTGAGCGGGGGGAAGAGAGGGGGCTTTGAATGTCCCATTTTCCGGTTTTTCGATTATATCTCGGAAACTATGCATCTTAGCGACATGGCCACTTATACAAAATGAAAGTTAATTTAATTTGTTACAAGTTTATTCAGTCAATTTTTTCGATATGTTGAATAGTTTTTGAGATATCCGCTCTTGAAAGTTTATTTAGGGCTCTCAATTTTATCTTGATATATCTACATCAGTGAAGGTGCTAGGCCGTGTATGGTATCGTTTTCGTATAAATCTGGGTTGCTGAATCCATTTAAGGTATCACATTGAAACCATTCCACAAAATTAAAAAAATCTTTTTAGGGTTCCGTACCTCAAAAGCAAAAAACGGAATCCTTATAGGATCACTCGTGCGTCTGTATGTCTGTCTGTCTGAATACACAAAATAGTTCTTTACCTATAGATGACAGGAAAACCTATTAGAAATGTGCAGTCAAGCGCGAGTCGGACTTAATGTACGGAACCCTTAATACGCGAGTCCGACTCGCACTTGGTCGGTTTTTTTAAACTCCTCTTGACGCTTAACCGCTGAACCGATTTCGTTGAAATTTGGTATAGAAATAGTTTGCGTCCCGGAACAGGACATAGGATAGATCTTATAACCAAAATCATCTTTTGAAGGTGTGAAAAGTGGCGTGGAAATTTGTACGGGAAATCAATAACCGCTGAACCGATTTATATTAAATTTGGGATGGTCTACATCTTTGATTTAGTTAAAAATGATAAAAAAAACATGACTTCAAACCTAAACTTAAACAGTATTAACTTCAAGAAGTCAATTCTGAATTCCCCCCTACACCTCATTTCACACCTTTGAAGGATGATTTTTGAGATAACTTATTATGTCCTGTCTCGGGACTCAAATTATATGTGTACTAAATTTAAATTAAAACTGTTCAGCAGTTTAAGCGTGAAGAGGAGTTTAAAAGAAAGTAAGTTTATATGTTTTTACTTTGGAATGGTGTCAATGTGATACCATAACTAAATTTGGTACTGCGAATTTATACGAAAACGATACCAAACATGGCCTCGTAGCTTTACTGTTGTTGTAGAAGTCAAAATAAAATTGAGAGCCCTAAATTCTTATTACTTGACCAAACTTGTGTAGAAGGAAAAGGAAAAATAAAAGTCTTCGGCAGGAATATAAGACACAAATATTTTTTTTTTTTTGCGTTACTATTTCAATTATCAAATATAAACATACCTTGATTATATTATTCTAGTGAGATCCTCACAGATAAAAAAAAAAACATTTACTTAAAAAATTACAAGGTCGAAATGTCACGGAACTTGTGAGAGTAATACGTGAAAAATAAAAACTTTTATGACAAAAAAATCTTTAAGAAGCAACAAGAAGCATCCAATTGCGTCGAGGAATCATCTGTATTTTTGCTTGTTTCATTACCTCCTTCTTTTTTTGTCCTTTGTATTCTGTAGCAATTTGTTAGATCTGAAAATAAAGATAACTTGCGTCGTCACGGATGTCGATTTATAGGTTTTAGGGAGTGCAGAATTCGAAAACGATGATCATTTTATAATCCAAGATGGCCGCTCCATATTTTGTCATAAAAGTCGTCATGAATATCGTTATATAGGTTTTAGGAAGTGCCGATTTCGAAAATGATGACCAGTTTGGAATCCAAGATGTGTGCCGTGCACTTTGTCATAAAAGTCGTCATGGATATCGTTTTATAGGTTTTAGGGAGTGCAGAATTCGAAAATGATGACCATTTTGGATTCCATGATGTCTGCCGTGCACTTTGTCATATAAGCCGTCATAGATGTTGATTTATAGGTGTTAGGAAGAGCAGATTTCGAAAATGATGACCATGACCAACAAAACGACATCCATGTCGACTTTTAACATAGTGCATGGCCGCCATCTTCGATTCCAAAATAGTTATTATTTTCGAAATCTGCGCTCCCTAAAACCTATAAAACGACAGCCATGACGACTTTAATGACATACTGCATGGCCGCCATTTTGGATTCCAAAATGGTCAATGTTTTCGAAATCTGCGCCCCCTAAAACCTATAAAACGACACCCATGACGACTTTTATGACATAGTGCATGGCCACCATTTTGGAATCCAAAATGGTCATCATTTTCTAAATCTGCGCCCCCCAAAACCTATAAAACGACATCCATGACGACTTTTATGACAGTGCATGGCCGCCATTTTGGATTTCAAAATGGTCATCATTTTCTAAATCGGGGCCCCCTAAAACCTATAAAACGACATCCATGACGACTTTTATGATATAGTGCGTGGCCGCCATCTTGGAATCCAAAATGGTCAACGTTTTCGAAATCTGCGCCCCCTAAAACCTATAAAACGACACCCATTACGACTTTTATGACATAGTGCATGGCCACCATTTTGGAATCCAAAATGGTCATCATTTTCTAAATCTGCGCCCCCCAAAACCTATAAAACGACACCCATGACAACTTTTATGACAGTGCATGGCCGCCATTTTGGATTTCAAAATGGTCATCATTTTCTAAATCGGGGCCCCCTAAAACCTATAAAACGACATCCATGACGACTTTTATGATATAGTGCGTGGCCGCCATTTTGGAATCGAAAATGGTTATCGTTTTCGAAATCTGCGCCCCCCAAAACCTATAAAACGACACCCATGACAACTTTTATGACATAGTGCATGGCCACCATTTTGGAATCCAAAATGGTCATCATTTTCTAAATCTGCGCCCCCCAAAACCTATAAAACGACATCCATGACGACTTTTATGACATAGTGCATGGCCGCCATCTTGGAATCCAAATTGGTCATCGTTTTCGAAATCTGCGCCCCTTAAAACCTATAAAACGACACCCATGACGACTTTTATGACATAGTGCATGGCCACCATTTTGGAATCCAAAATGGTCATCATTTTCTAAATCTGCGCCCCCCAAAACCTATAAAACGACACCCATGACGACTTTTATGGCATAGTGCATGGGCGCCATTTTGGATTCCAAAATGGTCATCATTTTCAAAATTGGGGCCCCCTAAAACGTATAAAACGACATCCATGACGACTTTTATGACACAGTGCATGGCCGCCATTTTGGATTCCAAAATGGTCATCATTATCGAAATCGGCACTCCCTAAAACCTATAAATCGACACCCATCTCGACTTTTATGACAAAGTGTTTGGCTACCATCTGCATGCAAGACATTTCTATTATTTTTACGTACAAAAATGGCCCCCTGTCAACTTCCAACCGAGATTTAATCGATAATTTATTCGATTAATGTTCAGATTAATTCAATTTTAATCTATGTTAGGTCGACTAAACTAATCGTGATTGAAATTTGAGGATTAACTTTTTTTATTCCATTAATTAGTCGAATAAACAGTTAATCTATTAAGTCCCATCTCTGACCACGTCATTTTTACACTTTGAGAATATCTGAAAACAAATGAACACAAGGAGCCATTTTGCAAATCCAGTAACTTTGTTATTACTTTTGACAGCGCGTGTCATGTGTCTACACAGAGTCGACACAAAGTCGAAACATTTGCGACTACTTTGTGACTGCAATATTTCTCAGCCTTAAACCATATTTATACATCATAATTAACAAGTTTCGTAGTATGTAAAGCGTTATTTCTGTTGAAACAACTATTATTTAGGGGTACTAATATGGAATATTTTCTTAATTAATTAAGGAAACTAGACAATATGAATAAAACATTTATTTAAATAATTTCAAAACTAACCCGGAGAGCCTTAAGGGCCTTAATGACAGGAACTTAAGGTAAACTAGCTCTTATCTAAATAACATGAGCATCAGACTCTTATTTAAGTGTTGAGGGAACAGTTATGGGTATAGCGAACTCTTTTTTAAAATGTTTTGGTAGAAGCGGCCTACTGACGGACAAACTTAAAAGTTACTAAGGGTATGAGGGCGCCAGAACCAGCATCTCTGGTTCAGTAATACATATTAGATAAAGGGTCGATCTAACCTCCAAAACTTCGAAAGACCGTAAACAATACAACCGCCACGTTGGTCAGGAACCTCTGCGTGGAAGTATGGAAACGCCAGGCACAGCTCCTTGCCACTGGTAGCTCGGCTTGTAGAAGCTGGCATCTTGAGGCCACCCCGTAAACTTGTAATAAAGACGGTAAATCTTGAAACCCTGAAATTTATAAAACTACTAAGTAACGGAACAGACATTCACAGAATCGAATAAATATACTGGACTGCGAGTAGGTCGCTGCTTACCCGGGGCAGACAATAAGCGGGCGTAGGAAAGGACTTGCATAATTTCAATGCACCCGGGGCTTCAATTTCCAGGACGATTCACATCCAACGAGCTGCAATAATATAAAAACAATCAGCACTGCACTAACAAATCCATCCAAAACAATTAAGGAATCGACTAGCTACTTACGATTAGGCGGCTTAAACCGCGATATAGGTAGAAGCCATCAGACAGCACCAGGCCGCTGGGCAAAGGAAACGAACCACCTTGCTACGATCTCTTCCAAATCCAAAAAGAACGGCTAGCTACGTGGCGAGCCATCGGTGACAGATCAAACGACGGGGTTACCAGAGTCCGAACGGGGCTCGGCCGAACGCCACATGACTTGACAAAAAAAAACGCTTTCTTTCCTATTTAGTTTGCTTAGAATAATATTGAATACAACGCGCCGACGAATAAAAAAAATATTTGAAGACAATTTTAATTTACAACGACCTGCGATTAAAAAAACCAAAAATGTAGGAAGGCACCGAAATTATTTTTAATCTAGCAACCCGGACCATGTTGTTATCGACTGAGCTCGCTAGATGGCGTTAAGGGTATCAAACGAATATGGGTCAGGGTCACATACTGTTCAATATTGAAAAAAAAATGAAGAATTAAAATTTTGTTGTTACAGTGCTCCCCTTCCCGAAGAAAATTTTGACTACGGCAAAATTTTGAGCTGGTCCCCAGCTCGCAAAACCACCCGCGGAAAGTACCTAGACAATTACCTACCGGTAAAAAAAAACTAACTAACAAAAAAAAATCGAACCCACGCACTAAACAAGACCTACTTTATAAAGACTTGACGTACGCAAGTAAAGCTCTAAGCTACATTACCACGAAACGTCGCATCGCGTATATTTCTTGGTGGCATAACGAACGGCCCAAGCCGCGGGTTATGCGTCCAAGAGATACAGCGGAAGACGGCATATAGCCAAGTGAAATTTACTAACTAAGATCGGTGACTGCTACTACAACTAATACAACTAATTCAAATATACCTAGCGCGCATATCAGGCCGTGACTGTCAGACGTCACAGGTCTGAACGCGGAAATCAGACAATAACACAACACATGATACATTGACCAGCTGTGTCTAAACGACAGGCAGACGGTAACGTTCGAAACAACACGAGACACACAAGGAAGTCGACTGTACAGGCTCCATTTCAGGCAATGCAAGTCTGTCAGTCTGACAAAAAAAATCCGATGTTTGCGGACAACGCTTTAAGGCGTGTACCACATAACAACCCCCTAACATCAACATTAACGTTCACGCATATGATTTAAGTCATACCGCAAAGCGTTAACAAAGAAGATGGCACTGCTATTAAGAGCCTGACGGTTTAAAGTCCGCCAGAACCCGACCAGCCAGTGCCGATTGGAATACTGGTTTAAAACGCCAGCACCCCGGTAAAACACGCGAAGAGTCTTTAAATCGTCCTCTTCGCCCCCCAACAACAAACAAACCACGTGCCTGAGTTACGTTTGCTCAGACACGATCGAAAGAAAGTAAGTAATACGTAAACAAAACTCCTGCACGCAACCATAAAAAAAACTCCTACCGAACATCAACAAAAAAAACGCGCAATCACCGATAATTAACTAATAAGTAAATATTTACTTCACCTAAAATAACAACAATAAGGAAAAAACTCGATTTAAGTCGAGACAATAGATAAGGAAAAGTAGGTAATAAACATAACTCCCGTACGAAACAATTGTGGAAACTACTACAATAAGATTCGACCTTAAAGGTAAACGGCTATTTGAATATCGGTAAGTTATTTAAAAAAAAAACGTAAGTCAACAACAATAATTGTGACTGACTGTACCCAACCACGTCAAGAAACTATTTAATATTAATTTTATTTATTTTAAACTTCAACTTTTAACTTCAACTCCAAACATCCCGTAATAAATTTAATAATTGAAAACACCTGCTGACTGTACTTCACTATAACTTCCAAATTTGCTCCCTCAAACTTTTTACAACTCCACATTTATAATTAATAAAATTTCGTTACATTTTAAACAGGTGTACCGTCAACTAAGTACAAATACAGTAACCTCCCACCGAGGAAGAATAAAAAACTTAAATTGAAAGAACACAAGTCTTACAGCTTGGTACAGAACTGTCCACTAACATTACACCTTTGTATTTTTTTTAAATTAAAGTAAAAGTTAACTTACGTTTAACATTCCACACACTATTCCACTAGTTGCAATTTAATTAATAATCTTTACACAGTACTAAACAGTACAACGCAAGTAATAGATAAGTAACTCCACACACCTGTACATGACCTAACCTATAAAAGTATGCTCACATGTGGTAACAGTATTAACTTACACGGTTATGTAATATAGTTAAATTTTAAATGAAAAAAAGGTAATAATCGGTTATCCTGAACACAATACAAGAATAGAAGCAGCACCGTTTCTACCAAAAATAAAACTCCCTTTAGCTAACACACTGTGACCAAAGAGGTTCGCTAACATTGCCCCACGTGGGCTGCCGCTGAAACAACTATTATTTAGGGGTACTAATATGGAATATTTTCTTAATTAATTAAGGAAACTAGACAATATGAATAAAACATTTATTTAAATAATTTCAAAACTAACCCGGAGAGCCTTAAGGGCCTTAATGACAGGAACTTAAGGTAAACTAGCTCTTATCTAAATAACATGAGCATCAGACTCTTATTTAAGTGTTGAGGGAACAGTTATGGGTATAGCGAACTCTTTTTTAAAATGTTTTGGTAGAAGCGGCCTACTGACGGACAAACTTAAAAGTTACTAAGGGTATGAGGGCGCCAGAACCAGCATCTCTGGTTCAGTAATACATATTAGATAAAGGGTCGATCTAACCTCCAAAACTTCGAAAGACCGTAAACAATACAACCGCCACGTTGGTCAGGAACCTCTGCGTGGAAGTATGGAAACGCCAGGCACAGCTCCTTGCCACTGGTAGCTCGGCTTGTAGAAGCTGGCATCTTGAGGCCACCCCGTAAACTTGTAATAAAGACGGTAAATCTTGAAACCCTGAAATTTATAAAACTACTAAGTAACGGAACAGACATTCACAGAATCGAATAAATATACTGGACTGCGAGTAGGTCGCTGCTTACCCGGGGCAGACAATAAGCGGGCGTAGGAAAGGACTTGCATAATTTCAATGCACCCGGGGCTTCAATTTCCAGGACGATTCACATCCAACGAGCTGCAATAATATAAAAACAATCAGCACTGCACTAACAAATCCATCCAAAACAATTAAGGAATCGACTAGCTACTTACGATTAGGCGGCTTAAACCGCGATATAGGTAGAAGCCATCAGACAGCACCAGGCCGCTGGGCAAAGGAAACGAACCACCTTGCTACGATCTCTTCCAAATCCAAAAAGAACGGCTAGCTACGTGGCGAGCCATCGGTGACAGATCAAACGACGGGGTTACCAGAGTCCGAACGGGGCTCGGCCGAACACCACATGACTTGACAAAAAAAAACGCTTTCTTTCCTATTTAGTTTGCTTAGAATAATATTGAATACAACGCGCCGACGAATAAAAAAAATATTTGAAGACAATTTTAATTTACAACGACCTGCGATTAAAAAAACCAAAAATGTAGGAAGGCACCGAAATTATTTTTAATCTAGCAACCCGGACCATGTTGTTATCGACTGAGCTCGCTAGATGGCGTTAAGGGTATCAAACGAATATGGGTCAGGGTCACATACTGTTCAATATTGAAAAAAAAATGAAGAATTAAAATTTTGTTGTTACACTGTTATTTAAGTATAGTATACGCATCGAAGTACTAAAAATGCATCAAATAATATATTTATGAACACAAGCACTGAGAAGTAAACAATTTCATTTCCGGCTAAACTAATACAATGTGGTGGCGCGTTGATTATATTACACTTAGTTTATCAAATCACTCGAGCAGTTTAATTCCCCATAATAATTTAAGTCCTATTGTAATATAAATGCAAACAATATATAATTACGTCTTGTAATCCGTTTTAGAGATGGCGTATTAATGTCACTTATTTTTATTTAATTATTTTTCCATCTGACAGTTTCCATTTGACAGGAACAAAATGAACGAATGAACGAATGATTTTGGCATAAAGTAGTCGCAAACCCGAAACAATGTGTGCACACGGCGACCACACTTTATGTCACTTTGTGTCATGTGTCGACCCTTCCCCATTTCTGGTAACTGTGTCGACACGGCGACGACTCTGCGACTGGAATTGTGACCGAAACAGACGGTGTCGACACAAGATGTGTCTACACCGCGTCGTAACGGCGACTGGAAATGGTTGTATGGGATAGCATGGGGCACCTAGCCCAATATGTATATATTAGGCTAGATCACCCAGGTCCGATCCCTGTGGAAGGGTTCCCATGAGGCTAGCTGCTTTTCCCCTTTGGATGGCTATGCCAATCCGTTGGGCGAGGAACGAGCCAGCACTACTTTCTTAAGATATTGATCTTGTTTTGATACAGCAATATAATAACAGACCGTATAATACTCGTAATAAGATCAAAACTATAAAATAATTAAATTGGTAAATTTGAAACGGCCTCTGTTTGAATTTGGTGGTCGAGGAGCGGAGTGATCTCCGCGGTTCAATGAGCACCTAAAGACATTTTGTTATTTGTTTTTGTTTTTCCTGTCTCGTTGCAAATTCTACAAAAAAAAATACATTCAAGATCCAAATTTCCGCCTCCAAATCGATAAGCGAATAAAAAGTCACGACTGTGACATTAAACATTTATGTTATTTCCTCCCAACCCCTTGTTTTTCCAAGAAAATTGCCTTCATCCCCCGTTTCAGGCAGTCGAGGTATTAGGCAAACTTTCTTTAGATAATAAATAGCTTTTCGGTAATAAACTGATGCATTATTAAATTCACGGCGTTTGATGTTCCGGTATAAAAAGATATTGTATGACAAAATTAAGTTTAGGAGTTAGGGGTCCGTTGGCCGTTGGTAAAGTAACTATACTAATTATGTAGTAGGAACACATGTATTATATGATCCTGATTCCTACCTCCCCTCCCCGTTTCCATTTTCTTAACACTACCTGTAATCCAGGTAATCCTGGAGCCTTTGATACAAGACAAAATATCAAAACTACTCGAAGTATGTATTTGGTATGGTCGACGACTTTAGGCAATTTTTACAAAGTTACTCGTACCATTAGAAAATGCAATTAAACTATCTAGGCTATCGATGAATGTCTATTTGTCTCAGCTATTAACTATTTAATTTACCATAAAATATATTATGAACATATTATGAAATAAGGTCGTGTACTGCATACACGGATAGGTACGTCATGTTAAAAAATAAAATTGGTAGCATTGTTATCTTAGACTTTGATTACCTATATTGTGATATGGAAAGTTTATTTATAAGTAGTTCATACCTACCTGTTAAATTAAAGGGCACGGCACCCTCTGCATTTCGCTCCGACTCACACTTGACCGTATTTTCTATTGAAATAAAGCTCAAAGAAGGTTTTCTGGCAGGATAGGCGTGACTCTCAGGGGATGCTCAGTCTATTTAGGGGGATATCTCTGTCACTTTACGAAATAATGTATTTTGTATTCAATGTTCAATTATGCGTTTTGAGTTATTTTGTTACTCTTGGGTTCCAGCACTTATAAAGTTATGAAAACGGGTCATATTTTTATGGAAATCATGTCTTTATACCTACAGTAATTACATCAAATAAAATTAACTGATACTACCTTTTATATTTTTGTAACTTTGTCTTGGGTCTTGTCCTGTAGTTAAATATTATTTGATTTGCATGTCATTATTTAAATTATAATATTATGAATGATTCATATCGACCGGGATATGGACCTTTTGTATTGTTTTATATTTCAATGTATTATTTGCGCAAGTGACGTTTTTACTTCTGACTACTTTGTCGAACACATGTAGTATGATAACATTGATAACTTACACGCACATTTTTATTTAATAAATGTTCGAATATGAATGTTTTAAATGTATAAAACCTCATTCAATGATAAATAAACACACGACACAAACAACGTACGGTAGTATTCATACAAATTATTTAATTTGCAGCTATAAACATAAAAGGCCCACGGGCAAAACACAACAACTCACAATTCAATAAAAAAATAAACGCAAACAAATCACTCGCTTCGCACCGTCATAATAGCGCCTGACAGTTACACAGCTACAAACATACATCTACCAACGTCATATACCTTAAGACGTTGCAATAAGGCTCTGTTTAATTCTTAAAGATTTTATAAACTTGTACAAATAGAAAGAGACAACTTAATGTCAAGTTGTCAATTTGTGGATTATGCAAAGCAGCCAAGAATTTCTTTTTCTATTACCATAATACTCGTGGCAAAATATTTGACGCATAAACCTTCGGCGACGTGGGAAAGGCTAAGTGTTTGATTACGATATTAGTTAGGTTAGGAGTTATTCTTCCTATAACAACTTTAAGTATTGCTATTTTAAAATTATTGGTGCAAAGTTAAGTACGTAAAAGGTCGTAGTAAACTCTCTTTTGGCTAAAATACTCTGTTATTAGAATGGGAATGCTACCTAGTAACTCTGCGTCCGTGTAGTTAACCGTTTCAATTGTTTTATTTAAATGAGAACAAGTCGCTGAAATTGAAAACAATAAACATTTAGGTCATATAATCATTCACCTTTGCTTATACCTGTATATACCTATACCTATAGCTGGTATTATCATCACTAGTAGTGCTTTAAAACATATAGGCCCGATTCAGATTTTGAAATAGACATCTTTTAGACATCACCAAGATACGATAACGTATGTTTAACATCTAACCTGTCAAATTTGACATTTGCGCGATTCTGGAGACACTCTTGAACGATTTCCACAGGATATGACTTAGAGATCCAATTCACATCTAATAGATATCTTACTCTAACGTAAAAGTGACATTGGTTGCCCGAATTGCGCTGCAAAAGAGAACTAGTTGATATCTAAACTATAACGTATCTAGAATGGATCTAGTACGTGTCGTCTCTTGTGTATATCTTGAAGTTCGAATACGGTAGTAGGTATGCCTTTTTAGGGGTTAAATTAGTCGATTCAATACTATATTGTTTAACCGTTCACGGCCGTGTGCACGAGTAAATATATGCGGGCTTATATCCGTTAGTTTCAAGCTTGTCACTGCAGTTTCGGATTTCAGACATATCACGTTTCTACTTTCGGTTGTTTTTTTGTCTATGAGGGCGTTATTTGAAGCCGTCGATTGAAGTTTTTCCTATTTAATCCTTTTTGTATCCTTTGTTTTAATAACCCTGAGGCGGTTCGTCTGGTTATTTAACCATTTTGTTTTATTTGCAGATTTACACGCGTAGGTTTTTTACGAGAACTTTACATACCTACCTTTTTTTTTATAAATAGGTGCGTGCGTTAGAAAACTTGACAATTTAGGTGCCGATAATTGAAGCCTGTCATTTTCAATAGCGGACCCTTTATATCTACACTTTTGCATTGTACACATAGGTATATACATAGTTATATTCGGTCGTGTGTTTAATTTGACGCACGCTGCATGTGTTACTGTTACACAACAACTCAACTTTATTTAGTTATTATTATTAATTGAGTACTTTTTCATTAAAATATTTAAAATGTATGTCGTTTGTACTGAATCAAATCAGTTGAAAACAACAAAACTGACAAAACGAACCAAATAGGTATACAAAATGTTAATGAAACAGGACACCATTTCAATGTTTCACTAATCTCAACCTCCGCGGCAAACACATTGAATGATTGATTAAGACGCTTTACCAGTAAAGGATGTTAAATTAAAAGTAAATGTCGCGTTCACTGCAGTTATTTGCGTTTACAAAAGGCGGAGTACGACTGTATTCCGCCATTAGTCAAACTAAACGTTGCGCGATGCGTTAACGCATGTACAGTTGGCATAAAAAGCTGCTCGCTTTGAAGGGGTCGTGGCCACAAAAGATTCAAATCCCACGCAAGGCAGTAATTTTTCCACTGTTAAATTTATTCTAAGCAATACTAGGTAAGACGCGTAAATTAGTGCAAAATAGTGTATATTGGATTGTCTTCTAATTACCTATTTTTCTCAAAAGTCATATATATACGGTAGATGTCGCTAGGATCCCTTAGACCCACATGGTGGAAAGATTTGCTGGTTATGGATGACTTGGTGGCTCAGTTGGCAGAGCGCTGGAGTATCGATCCAGAGACCGTGAGTTCAAGTCTCACGCAAGGACGTAATTTTTCCACTTTAAAATTTATTCTAAGCTTAATACTAGGTAAGACGCGTAAATTAGGGCAAAATATTAAACCTGAATTGGACAACTGAAGTAGATGGCACCGCTCGTCATTTATTTACCGCATAAGGTTCAGGATATTATTATTTTCTTGTAAATGTTGTTGTTACATGCTCACGTTTAAAATACCAGTTGCTACTCATCGAATAGCGCTACTTATAGCGCTATTTTTATTAACTATTTAGTTATGGAAATTGCACTCAGTATTATAATCAGTAATACTTTTATTTAAGTATAAGGAATAAATTACAATATACAAGCGGACGAATAAAATAATATACCTATTTATAGTACTCCGACCCAAAAAATAAACTGTACCTATAAGGGTAACAAACTATGATTTCCGTTAAATTATATTCGACTGACTGTACTTCTTGCCGTGTGTCACTCGCATTTGTCACTCGCCCCTCCTAATTGGCACTCCTGCGCACTTTAAGAGGAAACCAAAATATTTCCAAATGTCACTATTGTCAGTCGTCATACGCTGGCAATAGCTCACTAGAAATAGACTCATTGTCTGCAGAAGTTTTCTTGATAGTTAATTAGCAGTACTTAATGGAAATATTTTCCATTATCAACTTGAGTAACTAGACTAGAGTATACCGGGTGTGGCCTG
The DNA here is from genome assembly GCF_963556715.1 of Cydia fagiglandana. Taxonomy (NCBI): domain Eukaryota; kingdom Metazoa; phylum Arthropoda; class Insecta; order Lepidoptera; family Tortricidae; genus Cydia; species Cydia fagiglandana. The sequence goes on along the minus strand of NC_085938.1, from coordinate 8,080,454 downwards.
TAATATGAGCAAAAAATTTAACTGTAGGCTGTACTCCTCATACTGACCAACATTTGTTCAGCGACTTTTAAAAATAACTTGTGGCTTGATTTTTAATACACTTTAAAGTTTATTCCAAGACGCAATGTATTGCGAATTTTGTTATGTTTAAGGCGTGACAAGCAACGTCAATCAAAATGATATGGCGTGGCGATGGCGTCCATTGAAGACAATATTTATTTTGTATGAAAAATTGGGAGTTTAAATATTTCATAATTTTTAAAAGTTGTTGAACAAAAGTGTCACCGTTTGAGGAGTCCAATCTATGTTTTCATTATTTGCTCGTGTTACAGGCCACACCCGGTATAATGTCCAGATAGCGAAAAATATGTTTTGTGTGTGTTGTGTGTGACTCTAGTTATCACTGTAAAACATGGAATATATTTTGATTAGTTTAAATTACCCCGCAGTCTAAATTGCCCGCCTGCACCTTAAGCCTACAAATGCATTAGTTACATACATATTTACGAGTATTTTATCTTTCATGCAATTGAGTCAACTCTTGTTGAAATTATGATACTTACTCCAAATTCGATTTCGGTAACGGAGCATCCCTAGACCAGCCCCGCACTCCTTAATTAAATTAATTAAATCCGTATCACTCATGCGACGAGTTTTAGCCATCTTTCTTTCGGCAATTAAAAAGTAAGTTTCGTCTGTTTTGTAGAAAGTTGTGTTTTTTTAATGTGCTTTTCCCTTTCACAAGAATTAAAACAGAACTTTTTAAAGCAACGTATTTTTAAATACTTTAACTTATGACTACAAAAAATAACTTAGTAGTGCTAGTAGAAGGCTATCTAAAAAAACAATCGGCGATAAAAGTTTATATCGTTAATCAGTTTTAAATATGTTTTCCTTTAAATATTTTTTTACTGGTTCAGGGATGTAGCTGCACCTACCTCGGTTGATTGAAAACTTGACAAATGTCATTAATAATTTAACAAGAACAAATTGAAGTCACTTTAATAATAGAATGTCGAAGAGTCTAGTCTTCAGAGTTAATCGTACTTTCTTGAAAGGCAATTTCTCATCAAATCTCAGCAAACAGCTGCTCAGAGCTAGAGCAAAGAACAAACCATGCACCAGCTACTCGTAGCTCGTAGACATTCCTAATAGCCCTTAAGTCCCCCTCGAAATTGAAGCAAACAGTTTTACGCCGCTGTCCACTTCAGATCCACATTGTTGCACAAAACAAAGTTTACTTTGCACTTTGAATTTCCAATTTCTAACTCAATTGCAACGTTTTAAGAGACATTGCTTTGCAAATCAATTTCTGTTTTTCGTCCGTGACGTTTCCATGGTAACGAATATTAGATGATATTTTTTATTTGCTAAAGGTTTAAGCGATTATGATTGTTATGCATCTGGAATAGGAAATGTTTGAAACGCAGAACGATTTTAATGCAAATATTTTCCGGTACTGTATTTCTGCAATTGAGTTTTGTTTTCGCTGGATTCTTTTCCGCCGGGCATTTCATTTGTTTTTTAACTACAATAACCATGGCAATGTATACTAACATCCACAGCAGACAATGCAAAAATGGATAAATTACAAACCAATTTACCATTTAACTTTGTGGTGGGCATCGCAGTAGTTTTCAAATGAAATAAATTAATAATTGTTGTGTAGTTAATGTACTTTTTAATCGCTATTATTTTTAATTGCACCCACAAGATGGACGGACGACTTTGTTAAGGCCGCCGGAAGACGCTGGATGCGGGTCGCTTCCAACCGGTACGAGTAGAGGTCCAGGGGGAGGCCTATGTTCAGCAGTGGACGTCTTATGGCTGAGATGATGATGATAATGATGAAATTAGGTAATATCACATAATAAACTTAAATAAGCAGACATTTTAAATTTCAGATCAATCTTCCTACGGCACGAAAATATTTTAAATTGACACATGTCATGTCAGTCATAGGATCTACTTGCTAGGGTTGAAACATACAGATTTTTAACTGTATCTCAAAAACGGTTAAATCTATTAACGTAATTAATAATTCCCCGTTTGAATGAAAGTCCCTGGTTTTGTTCCACCCGATATAGACTCGCTTCACACAATAGTGCTCGCTCTGTACAGTCGCCATCAGATACATCTGAGCGGGCAAGGTGCTCACAAATATCTATTGTCATGGCGTTAGAGTGCGTGTTCAGATATTTTTGAGCACCTCAGCCGCTTCGATATATCTGCTGGTGACTGTACAAGTGTGCAATCTTATAACAGAATACGCCACACAAGTTATAACTGATTTAAAAGCACCACAAACCCCCAAAGGGTTTAGCAGCAAAGCGTCGCCATTACTGCAAACTATTTTATATTTAATCTGAGTGTTATGAGAATAAATCGCGGGTGAACAAACACACTGAATTGCGCGCGTCCCACTAGAGCGTTGGAGAGATTGCACACTGGATGTTACAATACCTACATAATAAGTACTTAGTTACATTTGTTTAAAACACCAATTTACTGTTTTTTAGGGTTCTGTACCCAAAGGATTAAAACGACACTCTATACTAAGACTGTCCGTATTATTGACGACCGGTCTGGCCTAGTGGGTAGTGACCCTGCCTATGAAGCCGATGGTCCCGGGTTCGAATCCTGGTAAGGGCATTTGTTTGTATTATGATACAGATATTTGTTCCTGAGTCATGGTTGTTTTCTATGTATTTAAGTATTTATATATTGTATCGTTGTCTGAGTACCCACAACACAAGCCTTCTTGAGTTTACCGTGGGGCTTAGTCAATTTGTGTAAAAATGTCCCATAGTATTTATTCGGGTTCGAATCCTGGTAAGGGCATTTGTTTGTATTATGATACAGATATTTGTTCCTGAGTCATGGTTGTTTTCTATGTATTTAAGTATTTATATATTGTATATATCGTTGTCTGAGTACCCACAACACAAGCCTTCTTGAGTTTACCGTGGGGCTTAGCCAATTTGTGTAAAAATGTCCCATAGTATTTATTTATTTATAGATGAAATTAATATGGTATGAGGCCCGAGGCCTTCATTGCCCTTGCATTAGGGTGGGTATATACTTTTTATCAGTCATCGTACTTATCGTCATCATTCAACGCAGACGAAGTAGCAAGCAGAAGTTAGTATCTACATATAATTATAATAGACTTTCGTACTTATAACAAATAAGGAATGACTTAATCTAAGTAAAACTCGTCTAATGCAAAAAGATACTGTTATAATAAATCATTACAAAAGATAAAAAAATGCTGGTTGCATAGTTAAAACAATTAATAAAGGCCACTTTACTTATTTTGTAAATATGTATGTATTAATAATCCCAACATCGTGCAAGGTCCCTTAGATTGAAATATCTGCACTTATTTCTCTCCAGTTTGTGTTATCTCGGAGCTCGCCATAAATCCCTCAATCTGTGAAGTAGGGATTGTTTGCCCGTCTGTACATTTGCAGAAACTACAATAAAACATGTTCTTTTCGAAACCTCAAGTTTTCAGGAATCTTTTTTAAGAAACAATGAAGACAAAAAAATTTTCGAACAAAAAAAATGGAAAACTTGTGCCAATTTTGTAAAATACTAAACTAAATTCTAGAACTAGCAATATCTTTTGTTTTGGTTTTTCTTGGTGGTCCGATTTCGGCTTCGACCACTGTGTGGGCTTGGTTACTAAATTTATACTTAGACATCCATTTTCATTTCGGTTTCCATATATTCTGGACATTTGTGTGCTGCTCTTACACCACATGCAATTCCATTTATTTAAGCACATGCAAAAAAAAAACATCCTACTTTGCTACGCCGAAAATTGTCATTGCAAATCCCATGCGTTAAAGTATAAAAAAGCTTTAACACTAATGTGTTTTTACCGTCATGTAATCAAACGTCACTGAGCGCACTGAGCTCTGAGCGTCAATTAACGGATTACCGCCCTCTGTCGGATTAGGGGGGCGACGTTTGTTCTGTTTCCAAATTCCGTTTCGCAGTGATTTCGCCCAAATTGGAGTTGGACGACGGAATTTAGGCGATTTGCAGGTCTGTCTCGAATGCCTTTGGAGCAATAGTTTTGCTGTGGGCAGTTTCTTTTTTAGCATTCTGGACGATACACCCCGTCGGACAGAAAGTGAAAAGAAGGCTTAACAAGAAATGTTAGAAAATCATGTTTGGAAATAGAGAAAATATATGTATAGGTAGGTATGTAATTGAAAACTAAAGTAAAGTATTTCTACAGAATAGAGTTTGTTGCTACAATATATTTATGTATACAAGAAATCTGATTTGATTGTGATAAAGGTATCACTGATACCTTTCACGTATGTAAATAAATATTTATAATTAAATATTTACAAAAAAGATACACACAAATTAAGAAAAGTATAAAGAATATAGGCAACTATAAAGATGATTTCATAAATACAAAATAAAACCTTATTTTAGGATTAGGATTTACCTCTGTTAAATGCGACATTCTAACAATTGAAATGAGAAACAAGATATATATAGGCTGTCTTGTATTAAAACTTTTATTCTATACATTTTTTGTTCCCCAGGTTAACCTTTAAAAATGTGCACATGGCCGGACAAGACTTTAATACCTATTATTAATCTAGAACCATGCAACCGAAACTGTCATTCTTCACCCGTTACTATAATTGCTTTTCCATCAACGAACCAAAAACATATAAGTTGCACAAACACGACATGTAAACGTTAACCTACCTGACACGCTACTATGTTATTTTAAAACGTAATAATTACCTGTCAAGGATACTGTCGGCTGTCAACGCAGAATGGCGATGGTCTAAGAATGTCGGCCGGACTCCGGGAGCTATCAATTACTGCTAGATCTAGTTTAGTGGGCCTTGCAATCAGCGGAAAAAATCAAAAGTAATTTAGAAAATGAGAACATGAGGTCAAAATTTCATCAGTCACAGGTATTTTGATTTGTAATGGCATTCTTTATTTTACTAGATCCGTATTTAGTTATTCCTCTCGAGTCCTGTGATCAAGCACTGCACTCAATTGTAGACTTACCGCTCGATAAAGACCTCCATTCGTACCGGTTGGAAGCGACCCGCATCCAGCGTTTTCCGGCGGCCTTAACAAGGTCGTTCGTCCATCTTGTGGGTGGACGTCCTACGCTGCGCTTGCTAGTCCGTGGTCTCCATTCGAGCACTTTTCGACCCCATCGGCTTCGACTTACTTTACACCTACTCTTAATTCACATAATAGTTATGCAACAGGATTTATGCAACTCCGATTAATTTGTTACCGTTCATTCTGACGTTTCGACACAGGTTTCAAGTTTCAACGGATATTAGTTGCGCACAAAGCTGACGTTTCAGCAAATGTGGCATAAGTACGACTTCTCAACTAACCGTACCGTAGCGTACCGTACCTACCTTAAAATCAGGTGACTTTAGTCCACAACTTATAACTATGGCACAAATTCAAGTTCCAGTAAAATATGTATAAGTATTTTTCAATTTATGCGTGTTGAGTATATGTCGGCGGCCGATCGTAAGATCAGGCATATCGTGAAATTCCTAGGCATATCGTGAAACGTGAAAATCTTTGACTCGTTCCCTGAGTCGACGGAGCCCCGCTATTACGCGGGGCTCCTATTTCTGGGCAGTTTGCCCTTCGGACATCTGAAGCAACCTAATGAACCTATCTTACCTATATATTGGTTTAATGTGACTATCCTCAAAACAATACACAGGAACACTACGATCTGCCTGATCTTACGATCGGCCGCCGACATATACCTATACTATGTATATAAATAAATGTAATGAGTACCTACCTACAAATCCTAAAGGCTCGTTAAGAAGCAACGTTAAAACTGGACCATAGTTGGACTTAAGGACTATAGTTACCTGATTTTACAGTATGAGAAACTATGAAAAAGCAGTATAAACTGATAAATAACAGTTTTAGTGGCCCCACTAGCGTCTGATGCAGTGAAATGTTAATTAGCTCAGGCAGACAATTTGCCAATTGACGGTAATCGCCTGTTGGCTATCTTGTATATTGAATGTTATACGAGTCTTTTTACCAGACTAGGTACAGTGGACGTGTGTATGTCGGTTGTACGGTTTTATCCATGTAAAGTATAAAAAGTATTTAGGCAATAGTTGGAAAACGGCGTCTAAATTTGTCCCAAAAAATTCGGAAATAACTCAGTTTTTTACACACATATCGAAATTATTTAAAGTTTCTTACTAGTAAACATTCTGTGAACAAAACTAATCACTTCTGAATGAATAGGCACAGACATTGAAAATCTTTTGAGAGTTAAGTAGCCTAAAAGTAACTGGCCGATTTGCCATTCACCAATCTCATACAAACTGTAGCTTTATTTCCACTAAAAGAGAGATCCAGACCAGAAGATACAATGTCAATTGTCCAGACGAGGTTATAAAAATGTAATCTATTTTGCACCTTATTTCTTCGAAATAAGTAAAACTTTGCTCATTTATTTATGATCTTGTCAGGTTCTATGCCCGATGGACCTTCGGAAGTCGAACCGGTCCATTAAAACGACTGTAAACACGTAGGTTTGCATTCGTTCGATTGAATGCAGCCATTCGCATGCACTCAAGTGCAACAGTTTAAAATGTGCACTTTGTTTTGTAGTGGAGAGTACAGTGCATTCAACCTTAAAAAGTGAGCGTTTAATTTTGGTTCTTTGAAGGCTTCAAACGTTATGTACTTATATTATATGTATAGGCGATTAAATTTAATAATGGAGCACGAACATTAATTTGTATTTTAGTTTATAAAATAATATTTTGAAGACCAAGACCATCTTTGGGTCACTGAGCCACATTAGTTACTTAGCTGCTGGGCAAAGCCCTCCCGTCTCTCTTTCCAATCCTCCCTGTGCTGATCAAGATCCCTCCAATCCCGCTGGAATGTATCCAAGTCGTCCCGCCATCTCTTTCTCGGTCTACCTCTGCCACGACTACCCTGGGAATGCCAGCTAGTGGCTATTTTGGCCCATTTGTCATCATGCATCCGGCAGACATGTCCAGCCCAGTCCCACTTTATCATGGCGGTTTTCACACCAACATCAACGTCTCGGGTTTTGGAGCGAAGCTATGTCTTCCTCACCCTGTCAGATGTTCGGAAACCCAGGATACTTAGTTAATGAAATATGGATACTGCTCTCTTAGTTAATTTATTTATTAAACCTTTACTGCACAAAAGAAAACCTTCCGGTACAAAAAGTGGACTCAATGCCTTGAGGTATTCTCTATCCAAATATGTATAAAAAAAAACTTTTATGTATAAAAGTCGCACATTAGTTTAGCGAGTGTATATTATTTTTTACCCCTACAAGAACACTTATAAATAAGACCCTCTTACTGACGTTTGGTGACTGCACTGCAAAACTGAAGTGCGAGAGCCCCTCACGGTAATAGTTTATGCGCAATATGTATATGTTTTATGGTGTAGATTTGTTTAACCTATGCGTTTATTATTGTTAAAATATCTAAAAGGACCACGTACCGGAAGGCGCAGCGTGGGTAGACCCCCCACAAGGTGGACTGATGACCTGGTGAAGGTCGCGGGAGTCCGCTGGATGCGGGTGGCGCAAGACCGGTCATTGTGGCACTCTTTGGGGAAGGCCTATGTCCAGCAGTAGACGACCTGTGGCTGATATGATGATGATGATGATGATGATCTAAAAGGTACTCTATGTAAATAGCATTTCATTGATTTCGATATTTGCCAATGATCGTAATATCAGCATCTTTAAACTATGTATTGTATGTAATTGTAAAAGTATATCACCCATTTTAGGTTATTGTGGATTGATATAGTATTATGCAGGTTTAGTAAAAACCACCTCAACGCCGCCGAAAATCATTTTAGCAAGATAAAGGCCCTCCAGACTCCCATATGCAATTCAATCGAGTAAGGCGACAACCCTACGCCAAATTTTAAGTATCTTTTCAGACTGCATTGCACACTCTACTTGTCAGACCCAGGGCTGTCACCCTACGGAGGGGTTTTAAATTCAGCTACACTTGACTACCTATATAGAATACGTAGAGATAGAAATGCAGATTTGCTCAAGTCCATGAATGGACGTCATTAAGGCGGTTTCCATGTACAGGCTTTTTGTTTTCAACCCTCTGGGCGTTTGTTTTTTGTGGCGGGCCTCACTTATTTATGGCGGTTTTTGCATTTAATTCAGGTATTTGAATACCGCCATGTAACTGTTTAATGTCTATTGAGTGGCATATTTAGTGGAATTATCCGTCACATGAATTTTAGATAGCTATAGCCCAAGCCCTCTCGCGCATGTATGCTCAGCAGTGGGACGTATATAGGCTGAAATGATGATGATGATGATGATGATAGAAGTTTGTGCTCGTTTACTTCATATCTCCCCTTATACATTTCCATATTGACTTATTAATATAACGACGTCGTTTTGTTGTTAAATTTTCATTGCTGATAAATATTTCACGCTCTGTGTGCTGCAACCAAACACAATAAAAGTAATTTGATCCCATAGGAACCCATACCTACACAGCTATACCGAAAATCAACAAACCGAAACATCCCCCAAACAAGGGTGACTAACAATAAACAATTTAAAATGAAATCCGTCACTTTACTGCAAATCTAAAACTTTCAGGATTCCCTGTTCCGACCTGAATACGCCAAGCAATAGTCAACCAAAACACTAACGAGATAAGAACGGTAATTGAATTTATTTCCACTTATCGAATTACCAAATATATTTTATATATGGCTGTACAAAAACGGACCCTAATATTGAGCCTATAGGGTTTGTTTAAGCAGTATAATCAAGGTGGTCGATGAAGGTACCTACCCTCGATGCATTGTTTGGGAAGACGTTTAGGAAGAATGTCGCAGTGATTTCGGGTATGTCAGTCGTGAACTGTCACGTCGCGTGGTGAGGAGACAGGGGAGGATCGGGCCAGGAAAATAGCATTTAGAACATGTAACCTGCTCAGGGCCGTATCGTAAAAATAATGAGTTTAGCATTTTTTTTTTCATAGAAAACATCGACATCTGATCAGCCAAAATTGATAAAATAAGCAAAATTTTTACTGCTATTTCGTAGTTGGTTTTTAAAATAATCCCTAAGCGACTTATCTTAAATGAGGTGAGATAAAGTTAGACCAAGATAACTCTACAGCGATATTAGTTATTTTAAACGTCAAACTTCTAAGAAAATATGACTTTTCACAGTCCGTGCGATCAAAATCGCTGCAGAATCATCTTGTTCTAACTCTAGACGACTAGCACTAGGAACAGGAACCACGCCAGTACAGGTATTTGTTTTTAAATCACAACTATAAGGCAGTTCCAGCCGACTGGCATCATTTCTTATCGGCGTGATTATCTGTGTTTCCTGGCCCGCCACCGCCAGCCTCCGCCAGCGATCGCTAACAGAACGAGTGTGTTTCCTGGCCCGCCACCGCCAGCCTCCGCCAGCGATCGCTAACAGAACGAGGGTAGATTGAATAACGCTCTGTTTATTTCCGCGAGAGAGGCTGTAAACAATTGTCTCTAGTTTCAGTGATTATTGAACGCTAGAGTTGGACCAAGAAAAGTCTGCAACGATTTTGATAGCACACGCAGTGCAAGTGTTATTTTAAACATCAAACTTCTATGACATTATGACGTACAAATAACACTTGCACTACGTGGGCTATAAAAATCGCTGCAGACTTTTCGTGGTTTAGCTCTACCTGATGATCTACGAATTTGTCCGATAGGCTGATAACGTATTTTACTTTCTTCTGATTGATTTGTACCAAGAAATAAAAAGATTGAGATACAATTTATTTTTAGGGTTCCTTACCCAAAGGGTAAAAACGGGACCCTATTAATAAGCCTCCGCTGTACGTCTGTCTGTCTGTCACCAGTCTAGTGATCGCTAGCTAATTAGAAACTAAAATTACAAGTAACGATACGTGTAATGGATCCTACCATTTATTTCGGTTTTTAATTTCCACGGATTCGCCGGATGAGTGCTCTCGAGATGCGTCGACAGCGTTATTCTGTTTGCCAATCCATCTGTTTGGTTTGACCACGCACACTGTAGACTTCGTCCAAAGGACTGACTGATCATGTCATACGAATCATGCTTTAGTCTCCTTGTACTTCCTGTAGTATTACATACCTAAATATTATAATAAGTACCAGCGTATTTTCTAAACCAGTCTAATTTTCCAAAAAAAAATTGTCAGACCAAGTATGTATTATTTTAATCGTCAAACTTCTATGAAATTATGACGTATAAATAAAACTGGCACTGCGAGGGCTATCAAAATCGCTGCAGACTTAACTCTACTCTTACGTTTTCTGCTATTTAAAAACATTAATATTCAGTCCATTTATGTATCTAAAGTTAAACTATTGTCTTCTATACGAGGAAATTAACTAAGAAGCCAAAGTGCTAATTTGAGTAACTAAGAAAAGTGTTATAAAATGGTAGTCTATCCTGAACACAAAACTACCTACGCATTCTCACATAAACGACACGTTTGAATTTACTACACTTCGAAGAAATCGCATAAAATATGAGCCGTGTTCTAAGTTTTCGCATCCACTTTCCAGGTCTGAGCGGATAAATGAGTAAATTACCCGCACCGCGCACTATTTGCCCGCTCTCCCCCAGCCTTTTTTTTTTTTTTTTTTATTATGCATGGGTTTACTCATGGCCACAGGCCTTTTTGTTGCCAACGCCTGCACTTTACGTGCAAACCGTACTTATTGGGGAGAATTTCCCAAATTAGCAAAAACGAGCGGAAAAGAGATATTTCCATAGCTTTACAAATAATGCTTAAAGTACGTATTCCTGTTCGTTTAGTCGTTTGCCAATTCAAAGTCAATGATTGACGCGAGATCTATGCTGGATTATTTCTGATGATCCGTCAAATTATGTGTTACATACAATTAACCCCTGGATAAAGATAAGATAAAAGATAAAAGATAAAAAATAGTTTATTCAAGTAGGCATATTACAATGCGCTTATGAACGTCAAATAAACCTTTACCGGCTCCAACCGTACACCTCTGCCCCGAGAAGATTTAAATCCCCCCTCAATTGAAGGAGGGTATCCCAATATGGGACCGGCAACAAACTCGGCGGGACACATCTTTTCAAAACATATTACATCTTATAATTAACATGCATTACGAGTAATTAAGAAAAATACAATTTAAATTACTATACAATTCATGCAATTATACTCAGTGAGTACATAACTTTATAGAATTTGATATAAAAAATAAACATATATGTACATGAAATCACAAATACGTAGCTCTTTCAGAAAACATATCAAATCTTACAAAAGGAAAAGAAATTAAAATCAATAAAAGAAATGAGAATACATATTATATGAATCTGACTGATTGTTATGAGATGCTTTCATACAATTTGATGTGCTTTCTTACCTGAGCTGAGTCACCTTTAACTCTACACATAATGGAGCGCCCTATTTTCACACGTGTGCTGGTAACCACCTGGTAACTAGTATAGGAGTTCCATACTACGGTAATTCTGGGGCGCTCGACGGGTTAAAGATGACTCATGCTAGACCGGATCGGGCCCGGACCGAGGCGTCCGACATGTCATTTTCTATGGACGGTTTTCCATACAAAACAAAGCGCCGGAAGCTCCGGCCTGGGGCCCGATTTTTGAATTTCGGCCGCTCATATATTTCGGTTTCATATATTTCGTTCAAAAATATCTCCACTACTAGGCATTTAAAATCTACTAATAGAATTGAAAACGAGTGGGCAATACCACTCGATTCAAAATTTCTATCGCTCGTATTTCAAAAATTAGCACATCTCCGTTTTTCCACAGGTTTTCGAGTGCCGAAATAGAGCGATCGGAATTAAAAAATCGGCCCCCTGACCCCAGGTTTAAGATAAAATGTATATTTGACGATGACCATGCATACCAGTATTTTTAGACTTCTTGGGCTTTTAGCATCGTTAAGCAGAATATAGCACAAAATAATTTTGTTTTTTAACTAGCTATAATTGTACCGGTTAATTTTGTTTAACTAAGAGTTATTTCGCCCCAGTTCTCGACGTGTGTGGTAAATTAAAGCACCACTAAATGGTCCAATTGGTACTGAAAGTTAATTCGTTAATTGATTGGTCACGTTGTAATGTTTTTTCGTGGTGCGCTTTCGTTGAGGCTCTTTTGTTTTGAAATCCGACTTAGCGCCACTCCGGGTTTAACCGGTTAACCCCGGGTCAGTGAATGGTGCAATCGCCCTTACAATTGCTTAATTTCTTTAAATACTTAAAGAAACTTTCTAGAACCGACATTTTTCATAATAGTCTTCTCTGATGTAGGAAAGGATTGGCTAAATATATTAAGTAAACATCAATAAATACTCCATAGTTGAGTTCAATTGATACAAAAACCAGGAGTCGAACTCACGACCTGCGGCTTGAAGCCTGCCGCCGCCACCGCTGCTTATTAGTAACGTCATAAAGTTCTATAGAACTTTATGTTTTTGCTGTCACCGGTCTAAATGTATGGCTTCTTAGTGCAAGCTTGATTGATCGCTGTTGTTAGCATGGTTTGTTTTTTGTTAATTATACTGCGCTGTTATACAAACGGATTTGTCATACTGCCCGATTCGAACTTTAAAATACGTCAATTAATAGATCTAGAAACGATATGGATTTGTTAACGATTTGTTTCTTCATACAAAAACTTCACTTTTGACAATGACACATCGCGAGTCTCGGAGTGTTAAGGACAGCGAAAGTGTTTACCCAAAAATACGCAAAACTGTACGGGATAAAGTTTAAAAATCCTGTTTTAAAGTTGCGACTGAAATGATTATCGACGTGTTACTAATATGTAAGCATACATATTTCTAAATCGACTTCAACTGGATACCTACTGTAGGTATATAATTTGCCTCTAAAAATTATGTTTCGATCGCCATGAAACAAAAGTAGGTAGGTATTTACTTCATTTTACTAATTAAATTACTTCCGTGAGCCCATGACGATTAGATTCCCAAAGAAGGGTAATGAGAAAAGATGGCGTCGTTTTATTTCAATCAAGAGACTGCGAAAAATGGGAGGATTTTCTGTTGCCTATCAGACATAATACCTAAGGACAAAAGTAGGTATTATGTATAAAGAAGACATAACTAATACCTTATCAGTACCTAGCTCCCTCTCTGCTTGTTTTGTTTGGTTCTTAAAAATGAATTGAATTATTATGGAAATGAAAAATAAGAATTCCACTAAATGTAATCTTATTCTCTCGAGGCCTAAAAATATATTGGTGCAGTTAATAGCTAAGTACTCTTGCATTCGGGGAAAGTATAAAGTAGAAATACATTAGTGCCTAATTTTACCTCAAATAATATGAAAATGTTACCCACTTACAATTTTGCATCAGCACCTTTACACAACATTGCAGTATTGAATGATCATTGTCTTTGGCGCAGGCATTTTGTGGATCGTAAAACGCATTGCCTGCGTATTTTTACGACTTATACATTGTCAAAGTCGTTGACTTTCCCACAGAGTACTCGTGCAGCTAGTACAGTTAGAAGATAGGTAGGTACCTAAAGAATGATTAACACAAGATAAAAAAAAGCGGCCAAGTGCGAGTCGGACTCGCCCATGAAGGGTTCCGTACCAGCGAGTAACATAATAAAATTGCGGTTTATGATTTATAACGTATTAAAAAAAACTACTTACTAGATCTCGTTCAAACAAATTTTCGGTAGAAGTTTGCATGGTAATGTACATCATATATATCTTTTTTGTTTTATCATTCTCTTATTTTAGAAGTTACAGGAGGGGGGACACACATTTTACCACTTTGGAAGTGTCTCTCGCGCAAACTATTCAGTTAAAAAAAAAATGATTTTAAAAACCCACACGTATGGGTTTGTCGAGAGCGATACGACAGAGAAGAAGAAGAACTTACCAATTAAGTATGATTTATTTTTTTATAAAATATTATTTTTTGTGAACCATCTGATTTAAGTGGTAAGACTGTGCATACAGTGTCTGTGGTTGCAAAAGCGCTTCTACCTTTACGACACGCTGGGAGGAGCACGGCGAATGGGCGAAGATGCGTGATTTGTTGTTACGGTAATGGCGATTATAAGAAATGTCTGCCCTGGATTTATTTTATGGCGATACAGGCTAAGTGTGTTCAGGTATCTAATCCTCCTCACTCCGCTGAAGATACTTACATAAGAAATATTTAACAAAAATTTAAATGTTCTAGATATTACACATATATATGTTTTACTTTACTTACATACTTCTTCGTAAGCATTTCATAAGTATACCTAACCTTCGTCACAACCGGGTTATCTACGTTTTTATCAGATATACTTAGATATCTTACTAATCAAATAATAATTATATCGTTATACGGACGGACGGACGGACGGACGGACGGCGAAGTCTTAGTAATAGGGTCCCGTTTTACCCTTTGGGTACGGAACCCTAATTAAGGACAAATCAAATAATAATTATATCGTTAGCAAAATATTTTATTTGATTACAGACTGCATTATCGTCGACCAGTTTCGACACTATAGTGTTACGCTATATTTTCATAGAAATTTAACAAATAATTATATTGATATTTCCACATCCAAAGTCCGTGCCGAGTTAGCCTGGTCCGACTCTAGCAGTATCCTTTGCACATTTTCTTAAATTATTCCTATAAGTCATTAATATTATATAGGTAGTATTTCTAATAAAAAATGTCGCATAAAGCACCTTAAATACGCTTCTTAGAACTTAACATTAATTACTGCGTTTTAAGTAGTTACTTGAACCGTCTGCTTCCTAGTCGTAAACAGTTTATGTCTCTTTTACAATACTAAGAAATGTAAAGGCAAATATCGCAGTATTATGCCGTTTACGTTATTTGCACGCATGTCAGTCTTCCCAGAAAAGAGTCAGTTTTATAATTAAAATGGCTTTTATTTTATGTTCCGGATTCAAATGTTAGCATAAGCACAGAATAAATCGTCGGGTGACAAGCAAAAGTCACTAACTATCACCATTGAAATTATTGGACGATAAACCGTGTTACAAGTGTAATAAAGTGCATTGTTACTTTAATTTTTTAATAGTATATAGTGATTTTGCTTGTCACCCGACGAAATAATAGTAATGTACTAGGTGCAGAAGACTCACGGCCCGATTTGATCTTTAAGATATGCAAGTTAATAGATCGAGAAACGATATATTAGATATGTCAGTGTCAAATATGACGTTTCTTCAAACAAAAATGTCACTTTTGACACTGACATATCTAATCCATATCGTTTCTCGATCTATTAACTGACGTATCTTAAAGTTCGAATCGGGCAGTCACTCTCTAACAAAACGCGTATGTTACGATCAGGACAAATATGGCCGCTAAGTGGTGACAGCGCCACCTACGGCTTAAGGCTAGCCACCAAAATTGGTGTGGAACGGATATACTTTTAACTACCTGTAGCAAAGCGATGAAATCGCGGAGTGAGCCATGCCTGGCATTAGCTACTGTTGAATTTATTACGTGCATATGCATAATTGCATATACCTACTTGTACGTAATACAGATGGCATGGCTCTATGAGTTGATAGCGTTCTATACCTGTCCTGTGGCCTATTTTATAAAGCTACAAGTTACAATTTACAAGTGGAAGTCTCTTTCTAACCCTATGTGTTAGAACGAGACTTCAACTTGTAAATTGTAACTTGTAGCTTTATAAAATAGGCCACTGGTAGTGTTTGCAGACCACTAATAAAAAAAAATTATTCGGAATAGATATTTATGTACTGAAAATACAGGATGTTTGATAAACAATATTAATTTACATAGAAATATAAGTAGGTAGGATAATACACATGATTTGATGGTATGTCTATGTTTGAATGATTAACCGAATTAATACTAACCAGTTTTGACAATTAAAACTCCAGACGTATGTTAAGGTAAAAAGGAAAGCGTGCACAAAAGCCGGACTTTATGTGCTATAAGGCTAGGGTTTGCAATCCGGATCCGAAATGTATGAAATTATCCGGATCTGGATCCGGATCCGCGGATCTTCCCATACATTTCGGATCCGTCGTGCAAACCCTATATAAGGCACTTTATTTCTGCCTTCGTAGCGGATACTCTATCGTGAGTATGTCGATTAAAGTCTAAATCGTTAGAATTCTGGTTTAGAAGGCACAAAAGAACAAAAGTATTCTTAATAAAGTTGTCACGCGAGCCGACGAAAGTTAATTTCCTGTTTCGTCTGCGACTACACGTTAAGCTTGTTTACCAGTAGGGGCAGCATTTTAATGTAGAAAACTGTAACTGAAAAAGTAAACTAAAACAATTATTTGTCTTAATTTACTAGCATTCATTTTGCATCGCTTTGGTAACTATCAGCTCCACTACAACGACGAACATTTACACATTACTTTCCATCAGGTACTTTCTTGTTATCGTCGGTTATGTACAGTACATATAGGTATATACTTAGTTACAGTATTATGTGAGCTGCCAATACCTATAAAAACAAAGAAAGGAATAAACAAACATAATAAAACTTACAAAACTAAAGATAAAAAATTTGCCCCAGGTCGCCGTATTTCCCCGCTGTATAGCGATGCTAATACGCTGGGCGAAATAGTGGCCAGCCCTCTGGTCACCAGAAGCCTCTATTAAGCGCGCCGACAAGTCTTTGTACAGTCGACGCGCACTTGGCCCCCACGGCCCCAAAGTTTCGACACCAAACGCCGCAAATATGTAGCTGCTTCCCAGAGCGGCATATTTGCGGCGCTTGAGGCTTTCGGCTGAGGAAGCCGCAGCGCCAGCAGAGTCTTTGGTGCTTGGAACATGGGACGGTGCCAGGGTATCAACGCAAGTAGCGTCCCAAACTAGCGGCCGACCCATGCTCCAAGGCACCAGTGTCATTCCGTCGGGTCTCTTGCCGTCATCCCTGGCCAGACCGCTGGGCTCGAGGACTGCAGGTACTTTGGCACTAACAAGAGCCCGACGGAGGACATCATTTATACTGGCATGGCGGGGGATCCTGCCAGCGCTTCGAGCACATGAGAGGCCATGGTGGCCAAGAATGTCCACCGTGGTGCCACATTGACAGCGATGTGGCTGATTGGTAGATGCCCCTAAACGTAAGCTAGCTGCTAGGCGGAAGGTAGTGTTGTCTAGAAAAGTCCCAATGTTTGGAGAGGGTAGCGCCTGCAGCCACAGACCTGACTCCCACTCTGCAGTCGCAAGGAGACGAGCTCGGTCTGTCGAACTAGGTGACGTATCTAAAAGGTTTTTCCGTACTAGTTGACAGAGCGGCTCGTCCCACTGCCTCTGCGAGCAGGGATTTTCAGGCAGGTCTGTGTTGGGACAGGTTATAGACCAGACGTTCTTGGCCTCGGAGCAGTGTGCGGCCTCTATAGATCCAATAGAAGGACCTAGTATTTTCCCTATAAGGCTTTGAGCACCATGCACCGAGGACAAGAACGCAGGTAAGGATACACAAGAAATTTTGCAGATGCCCAGGCCACCAAACCTAATGGGTAGGCTAGCCTGGGTCCAAGACCTTTCGTCAAAAGAGATGTTAAAGATGGATGTGAGTGTTTCAACTACCAATGTATCTAATTTTGAGACCAAATTGGGGTGTTTCCAAAGATGGGTTCCGCGAAGAATATACGTGAATTTTGGAACGAAAAGACAATGCTTAACGATCGAATAGGCTGAATGTAGATTAATTTTGGCCAGGCGGTGTGATGTCGCTGTAAAATTTTGAATTTTTGAGTCTACGAAATTTTCAAAGGATTGGTCTAAGACGGGACAGCCAAGGAGGTGAAGCGATTCTTTGTTTACAATTTTGATGCCAGGGGCGAGTTGTCTAAAAAGGTTGATTGTATTGTCCTTGTCCGGACAGGAATCTGTAATAAAAAGTTCGCATTTGGAAAAATTGAGTGAGAGGCCAATTTCTTTCAGGTCTATGTTAATTTTTTTTAAATCTTCGAGGACGGAAATCGCTTCGCCGCCGAGGGTCCCGTCATCTAAATACCATATATTCAATTTTGAATTTAGTGTCTTAATTATGGGGTATATAGCGAGGCTAAAAATTGCCGGGCCGAGTGGGTCGCCTTGTTGACAGCCTACGGAGGATGCCAGAACGTTAGTTTTATATAATAATTTTGAGGGCGAACTATAGCATTGCCAAAGGAATTTATATATCAAAGGAATTTTGTCTTTTATTTGGGCCACCAAGGCGCCCCGGTCCACGGAATTGAAGGCATTGCAAACATCCACCTTCAGCAGGACCTCTCCTGCATTATGCTCAAGAAATGTTCTCACAGCATGCACGGCGGCTTCACATCCACTTTTTGAGCCAAACCCCAGTTGGATAGGCTGAAGTTCTGGGGTGAGCTTGGAAAGGATGGAGCGGCAGGCAATTTTGGCGGCAAGACGTCGGAGCGTGGTGCCAACTGCAATGGGACGGATGCCTCCATCTTTTTTTGTTAAGGCACAAAGGTTAGCTCCATACAGGACGTCCCTGATATCCTCCGGGACCTGACTGGCCAGCATGATATTCACAAGACACGTCAGGTCTTTTAAGAGAATTTCTCCAGTGTCACCACAACCGCTGCACAGGAGATCTTTCAGGTGCTGAGGAGTCAGGCCATCCAGACCTCCCGCAGAGCCATTGGGGAAAGACATTACGGCTCCTAGGACATCCTGTGTGGTAGCAATAAGGTTTGGATCACCAGGCAGTGGGGGATCAGGCAGGCAAAGGTTTGTAGCTGGAGGTGGATGCTTGCTGTGTAGAGCTGTGAGGGTGTCAGAGTTAGTTGGGGCTACTGCATCGTCAGAAAACAGCAAGCGGGCGGCACCTTTTATGTCACCATCGGAAACTTTAGTCTCTACTTTTTTAAATAAATTGTTGTTGGAGTTCCTATAAAATAATTCTATGTTTGAATAAACCTCTCGTTCTCCGTCACGATACATAAAGGATGACTCACGTTAGACCGGGCCGTGTCCGGGCCGGAGCTTCCGGAGCATCGTTTTCTATGGAAAAGATCACGTGATCATCTGATGTCATCTATCATAGAAAAGTAAGCGCCGGAAGCTCCGGCCCGGACACGGCTCGGTCGGCCTGGTCTAATGTGAGTCATTCTTAATGACTAATATAGCATAATATCTACTACATACTTCGTATTTCTACAAGAATACGTTTATTTCTTGTTTTACTTTCATCGCTTGGCTGCTCACTGGATAGGCTCCTAAAAAGGAAGAAATAGTGTTTTATTAGCCACCATAGCTCCGTTGCCGTACTAGTTATTTGCCCACCAGCAAGGTGTCGGACAGGTTCTTTAGATACATGACTTACTCGTAGCATCGTAGCTAGTTTTTTCTTACGTGAAACGTGGAGTTTTGTTTTCAATTTGTTATGTTATCTAGTATTTAAGTCTGCTAAGCTCAATACCGTCAATACCGTTACAAGATAAGCTGGCTGGATACATACGGTATATTTTCTAGTACCTAATCGAGGTGTTAAGAGCAATTCCTAGAGAGATGATCAATACTAGTTTATATTACTCTAATTAATAATTCGGTAAAACTAAAATTGATTTACAAGCAAAACTAATTTTCATTATACTACGTATATTGTCAAGATTCTCCAAGTCACCCAAAATTCGACTATCTAATTTAAGTGTTATTTCTACACAATAGTTACCAGGATCCTACTCGTACCAGTTGTCTTGATCTCGTCACAGCTAAACTACAACAGACGGCAATCTTGGCACCAACTCGCCCCATTTCTAACGTCACGACTAATATTTGTAACCAAACGTATATCAAATGGCGTTCTTGATTTTCGTCACATTTAATCTAGTTGGCAAGCTCGGCGCTGGTGGCGCTTGGTTAATAATTCTAGGTGACGTGCAATGTCTTAATTCACTTGGCTTTTCACATGCACTTGCATAGTGACAGAGCCAATTAATGCAAAGTACTTACTGAATTTGTGGAACGAATGCCTCCGCTTAGAATAACCGATAAATGGAAGATAATACATTTGCTTACTAGAGTTTATACAAGAATTTACTGTTTAGTATTATAGCACATTAATCATAGAAAGGTGACGTACGACATGTTTGTCATACGTTTGCATTATCTTTAGATTTCTTGACGACTCCTTGTTTGACGAACTACCAATACCTATGTCTGTAGGTCGGAAAACTGACGCCTTAAGATCGTCGAGATAATCAAATGTTGCAGTGATAGTAAATACTTATGAAAAACAACATTAACACACCACACACAGGCGAAAAATCAATAAAAGTCGGACAAAACCAAAAAACTTCTAAGTAGCCCCAACAGGCAAAAACCAATCTTAGCAGGTAGTCCAATAAAAATGAAAGTCGCATAATCATTTTCATGTTAGAGTCATCTACGCGACACGTTCTCATTCCAAAGTTCGACTTGTTCAAAGGCGAATATTTTAGTGCTCTGCGAGTGTTACTTATGTGCTTACTTATTTATCGTTTGCTTTCAGAAAGTTGTGATTTAATGATGGATACCCTTCCAGGAGGTAATAACCTAATTACTAATAGTTACTTTTGATAGATATGCTTGCTTGTTTATTATAAAAAAAAATAAGTGTAATGTCTTGTATTTTTTGCACATTGTTCAACTTCACCAAGGAGAAAAGTACAACTTCCTGATAGATCCGGTTTTGATATTATCAATTTTAGAAACTACAGAACTTGGGTTTTAACATACAACCATTATTTTATGCGACCTTACGCGACATTTTAACAAAATTTTCATTTTAATCGATGACTAGTTTAATCAAAAATGTGACTAAGCGACATTTTTTTTTAGGCAAATGGCTATGGAAGACACTTTCAAAAGACTTTTAGTGTCTTCCGATCCTTATATAACAGGACTAAGAAAATTGGGTGGTAAAAAGTCGCTTCCCATATGCCAAAATGTTTTAAATCTTTTAGAAGAAGATATTATGATCAAAATTTAATAAAATGTCATAATATAATTGTAATTTTGTTTTTATTAGTTGGGAAACCTGCATTAATACGATTTCTATAATAATCCTGAATGTTTAGGTTTTGTCCAACTTTTATTGATTTTTCGCCTGTGTGCACCATTACACGCCATTGTAACAACACTTTCGTAAAATAAAATAAAAACCTAGTAATAAATATAATATTTAAAAAGTTTAAACACATTCTGACGCTTTGAACTTTTTACAGCGTTAACTTCGAAAAGTCTAAAAGAAAGACCAAAGGCGGTGGAAAATGCAAGATTATTTCAATACAAAAGAACCCACTCAATCCTCTTAAAACGTCAGCTAATACTAACCAAACCGCAAATTTACACCATAATCAGAAACTTTATTATGAATAGGCAATCACGTGTCAAAAATTACATCCCATACTTTGCTAACCCCAAGTTTTCCAGCAAACATGGAAAATTGCTTCAATGCTCGATAATTTTAAAAGTCCCCCCTCCTTTGAAAAGTGGTCTTGCAATCAGCCACCATTGACGTCTAGGGATTATGGACTGATTAAAGGGGAAGAAAATATAGGTTTAATCTTGCGGCTTGAGCAGTCATTAATTAGTATGGGGAGAGGGATGAGTGGATTGACTGAATTCAAGTACCTCGCATCTAAATGTAATCTGTTTTTTTTAAATCAACTTTATATTGTTCTCAACACGGTTGTTTTTGCGTTGTGGCGATTTGTAAAATTACGCGGTTAATGGATCTGTTAGCTGTTAATAGGATAATTGATGTAGTAATCAAAAGCTTCTGTCAGTAATTACTTTCAGCTCTTTATGGATTTATGTGATTTAAATATAGGTTGGTACTGATTGTTGAATGCGTATTTGCCTAACGCCAAACTACCTAGGTAAAATGGGAATCCAAATATACTTTCGAGGTTACCTATAAGTTTTAAATTGACCCACGTTCTAAGGAAGGTTATGAACTCCATAACAATAAACATAAGTACATCAAAGAATTTGAATAATTGATAAGTGTGCAAAATAAGATGCAGTCGAACATAAAAGTTAATGTTTTGAGTTTAAACAAGGAATTTGCTCAATAATTTCTGTACGAGTATTTACTTAATTATTAATAAAACTATATAGGAAGTTTCCAGTTTGAAAGCCTAAACCACTCGACCTCGACTAAGAGCTAATATTAGTATATACAGAGATTACAGAACAGAATTAACTAAGCTAGCGGGGTGTTCTAAATGATTCGGAAGTCAACCTAGTAACTTGTCATTACCAGCATAAAAGCTTGCGCCCATCAATTTGAACACCTAGCGGGCTAGCCGCTTCGTCATTTCTGTTGCTGACTGTAGGTACTAATGGTACCGTCAGCAGCCGCGCTTGCGCTGCCAACACCTCTAATGCCAGGTTTTTACAAGCCATGTTTACTCCGGACATCATAAATCAGGCGGCAGGTATTGTCCGCCACCAACTATTAACCGTTTACGACGACAATAACACGCGGTGTGTTTGAAAACGACGTCGTATATTAACTTTTTATTGCGATTTTATGAAGTTATTCAGCGAACTTGACTGCATAATATTTAAATGCCCACAATAATGAGGTTGAGGTTTTATTAAACTTTTATTTGGTAAAAACCAATATGATTTCAATTTTCCACTGATAGATGCAATAATGAGAGATGATAAATAAAAATCGTAGAAGATCTGAAAAGATGACATAGACTGTTTGTTTATTGGGGAAGTGGCAGCCTCGTGGGCCTTTGCCAAAATACAGTAATATATATCACAAGAAAAATATTTCATAATATAAAGTATTAATGTATGATGTACGGTGATAGGCCTTCACGATGCACTGGAGGATAGCTGGTGTCCAGTGTCCAAGATGTAATGGCTTTGTCAGTATATTTGAATGAATGAATATACATATATTTATTTCAGACATGGTGATGTATATGTTTAGTGCTACATACATAAAATATTACATACAACCAATTTTTAACAATGCGGGCTCTATTATCTTGATCTTTAGTTATTTTTATCGATTATATAAGAATCATCACTGAATTCCAATGGCTGTATATTTATTTCAGGTTGTTTGGTAAACTTAACAGAACTTAACAATTAGAAAAGAGCTAATGAAATATTAACAATTATTGCTATCATCTCCCGCAGATATTCGCATTTGAGCGTAAATAGGAAACCAATTGCAAACACCATGTGTCAACGTTCGTCTGTTGATCCCAATCGAAACAAACAGAAAAGGCATTTCGATGCTCCAATCACGCATCAATACTTTGTTGAACTTTGAACCATATTTAAAGAGAACAGAGTCGTATTTGGCAATTACTTATCAAAGCAGATAGGATCATGCGAAAGTTATTCTAGAGAACGGTTACGAACCAATTTCGGACGTGGAATATCCAATGTTCGAATATCAAATGCGTTTACAGCTCAAATATGAGTTATTGTCGCATTGGAAACCGTTATTTATTAAGCCTTTGTGAAGTTATATTTGCCAGAGCTTGTGTACTATTAAAAGGCAAAGGTTTTGCAATTTAGACAGAGGGATTTAAGAGGAACGAATGATGAATATATAAATTTACGAGTATATATATATAACTATGTACACAAGAAAAAAATGAAGGGATAGTTACAGATAAGGAAGACCGTGGCGAAAAACTAATAAGACTTTATTATTCTTATTAAGACAGGGACAAATAATTTGACCAAAGAAGTCAGTGATGAATAGCGACGACGACAAGACGAATAAAGAACGATGGACGAATATAGCACCAGGCGAAATATGAAGTACTAGAAAATTGAATAAGACAATCCAATACGATAACTATAAATACCTGTGTACCTACCTACTAAGCTATTATGTAGGTACCTATATAGATTCTTAATTAAAAAGCAAACAGGTAACAATAGTATAATAACAGAACCATATTGAATCCCACTATCACAATTTTCACCGCTCTCGATGCATGAAATGACTTCTAATTAACGAGCTACAGATCATTAGGTGCCATTGGTATGAATGATATGACATATTCAGTGTACGCGACGTTTCAAAACGTGATGAAGTGTTTGCGCGGTCCAGTGAGCCGCAATATCATTGCGTACAGAAGGTTTACCTACTCCTAATTCTACTGTATAGTGTGTAGCTTTCAAATAGAGCTCGACGGCTAATCCTATTGTCTATTGTTAAGTAACACAAATTCATATAAGAATAAGTATTGCTATTATACTGACAAATTAATATAAAAATAAGTATTGCTTTTTAGGGTTCCATACCCAAAGGGTTTCCCGCCATTACGCAAAAAACGACGCTTTTCGTGCGCGAGTCCAACTCGTACTTGTGTACTAATGTAGTACTCACCTAAGAAATAAATTTCTTAACACTACTGCTATTAATCATCAATAGATACAAAGCTTGATTATATATAGATAAGACGGCACTATAGTAGAATTTGATGAACGGCCATGTAGATAACTACTTTACCTTTCAACTTAACCTATAGCTTGAGATTAATTGTGTACTATAACATACGATCCTTAAAAAGCCGCCGCAGATAGCAGATCACATGCTTGTATAGGTACTATAAGTATATTTGTTGGTAACCCTGTAGATATTTTATACTTGTAGAAACTTTTACCGGGGCGTATTTAACAACACTGCACACGTCAAAATCTATCAAGCTCGTATTAAAAAATGGACATACTCGTAACAAAATAGACATACTCATTACACAAACACAAAAACTTTATTTCTAATCGTTTATCACTCAGTTAATAAAAACCGTACTTAAAATATGGATAAATAAATAAATAAAATAAATAAATAAATATTATAGGACATTTTTACACAAATTGACTAAGCCCCACAGTAAGCTCAAGAAGGCTTGTGTTGTGGGTACCCAGACAACGATATATGTAATATATAAATCCCACCAAAAACATAAATGTAAAAAAGGAGAGCCAAGTTCAATACAAAAATTATGCTTGGCTGTGGGGCTCGCCGCAAAAAGAATGGAGATCTAAATGAGTGCCACTGCCAAATTCTATGCAAAATCCAAATATGTATTTATAGGAACAAAATAACATTATAAACAAGTATTAAACTCTATTTCTTTGCTTCATTGGATACCTATAACAATTGCTGTTATTTAAAAAAAATTGAGATCTTAAAGTAGGTTAGATTTGACTTGGCCAGTTTTCATTATACCAATCATTTTATTTATATTGTAATTCTGATAAAACCTGACAGGCAGGCTAGGCAGGTATTGAGATTTATTGTTTTTTCTTGTGTTTCCGCTGTATGGTTTTTACTTCTGTTCTTTGTATAATTATGTGGTGCCGCGCGCCGCCGACGACACACCGTTGGCCGGTTGTTTAGAGCGTATTACAAGTTTTTTGTATGGGGACACCACTTATTTTTTGACTAAACTTTATTTTAATATAGCAAATATAATAATACATATATTGGGGTAGTTTCAAATATCTGCTTGTAACGGTTCCAACGCTACAATAAAAAAATATTTTTTTTGTATGGGGACCCCCCCTATTTATTAACTTTTTTTTATTTTTAGATTTTTTCCTACGCTTACACACAATAACCGAGCTGGATTCCAAATTTCATCCTTCTAGGTCATCTGGAAGTAGGTTAGGTTTAGGTACTTATATGTCAGTGCCAATAAAAAATGGTTTTTTTGTATGGGGACCCCCCCTATTTTTAAACTTTATTTTATTTTTAGATTTTTTCCTACGGTTACACACAATAACCGAGCTGGATTCCAAATTTCATCCTTCTAGGTCATCTGGAAGTAGGTTAGGTTTAGGTACTTATATGTCAGTCCCAATAAAAAGTGGTTTTTTGTATGGGGACCCCCCCTATTTTTTAACTTTATTTTATTTTTAGATTTTTTCCTACGGTTACACACAATAACCGAGCTGGATTCCAAATTTCATCCTTCTAGGTCATCTGGAAGTAGGTTAGGTTTAGGTACTTATATGTCAGTCCCAATAAAAAGTGTTTTTTTTGTATGGGGACCCCCCCTATTTTTTAACTTTATTTTATTTTTAGATTTTTCCCTACGGTTACACACAATAACCAAGCTGGATTCCAA
This sequence comes from Cydia fagiglandana, assembly GCF_963556715.1. Classification (NCBI taxonomy): domain Eukaryota; kingdom Metazoa; phylum Arthropoda; class Insecta; order Lepidoptera; family Tortricidae; genus Cydia; species Cydia fagiglandana. The sequence continues at coordinate 8,054,255 of NC_085938.1, read as the reverse complement.
ATTTCATCCTTCTAGGTCATCTGGAAGTAGGTTAGGTTTAGGTACTATAAGTCATAAGTCAGTCTTAAAATTTACGACTTTTTGACCTTCATACCTTTATAACCGTTTGAGCTAGCTTCATGAAATTTGGGCTTCTAGATATCCTTATGGATATAATTAAACACACGTAGTTTTATGTGTTTACGTCGAAGATGTTTTGAGTTATAGAAGGGTCAAAAGTGGCACCAAGTGGTTCGTGTAATATTACACTCGGCGCTGGCTAGCCAGTTCCTTTGCTTGAACTTGGCTTGACACGCTGCCACGTGTCTAGATTAGAGATGGGTAACTACCCGGGTCGAGAGCGGGTATTTACCCGCTAAATACCCGATATTTACCTACCCGCGGGTAAATACGCGGGTATTTTCGTTTTTCTTCTAAATTTGATGTGTTTAATGGTATGTGATTATAAATAAGATTAATTTATGTATTTTTTTATAGTGTTCATAAAATGTATGTTCAAACTAATTACGAAAAGGTTGCTATGAGGTGAAGTTCGATTTTAACATATCAGTACAATTATGAAAATCCTGTAAAATCATACCCTGGCTTCCGGAAATGTTTTGAAATGCTTTTAATATACATTAGAAAGATGAAAATAAATACTACTTACGAATGATAATGAAAAAAAAATTGTGCAGTACTTGGGAAGCTCATAAGTCAAATACAGTTAGTTTTAGGACAAAAATGTATATAACCTTTTTTGTAGGAAATTCTGTCTACTTTAGTTTATACATACAACACTTTTCGATATTAATGCCAGATTCTAAGAAATATGAAAAAGTTTACTTTTACCCCACCCCCGGCCCAACCGCACCCCCGCGACCGAAGTTCGAATGTGTATTATCAACGTATAAGTATGATAATTTACTCAAATCTTTAAAAAAATACACTTATGAAGGTTTTTTTATTATTTATCGAAATTATACTAAAAATTCCTTAGTTACAACTACAGGTTTCACTAAACCATTTCATTTTAAATGACACACAATAATTACAACCATTAACTCGATTTATATCTCCACTTTAACACAAATCGACATGTGCAACAAGAAATGAATCTACCCGTCCATTTGGGTAGACACGGGTGAATACCGGGTAGATGGGTATTTACCGGGTATTTACCTGGGTGGGTAAATTGGGTAAATACCCGCAACCCATCTCTATCTCTAATTCATTTCCTGAATCGCGCCGATAGTTTGTAGCGCATAACGCTAGAACCGCTCCCTACTTGAGTTTCCCTTCTGTTCTGTATCGGTTTATGACCGGATCGCATTCAATATCCGTAATTAGACAGTTTATTGTTTCCTCTATTGTTTTAAAGGAGTGTTAATTACAAGTCTGACAAGCACTGAGGAACCTAATTAATGTAAACTGAGAGATAATCGACCGATATACTAATATCAAGTATCTACATAACTTGAGAATTAAAAAAAGTTGCACATCAGTAGGTTTGGTGAAATTACACGAATTACAAGTTACGAGTAATTTTTATCACGTAGAAGAAATACCTACCTCAATACGGATATCATTGTTGTTCTTGTCTACGTGATAGCGTGATAAAACGGTACCCGTCACTTTCAATTGCAGTGTGTTAAAAAGTGACAGTTATTTTGTCACGTGGATAAAGCTATCCATAATACGCCTGCAGATACAGAACTACGGACCTACATGTTACTAGATAATTCCTATTCTATTCTCCAATTGCATTTGAAATTCCCTTTCGAATATCCGGCGGAGTCCGAATATTGCATACGCGCGTTTAGATTCAATCAATGGCACCGTCTGAGACAAGCTGCATTGTTGGGGGATAGAGACGTTCCGCGTCGATACCTGAACGTCTATAAGATTACATTCCAGCAAATTGAAGCGAAAATAAGTGACTGTAGGTAAGTATAGATTCAGGTGTCCAATGCAACATGTTTTAAACATACGGCCTGATATTTTAAGATACGTCAAAAAATTGCTATAGACCCGACATGGATCGGGTATGTCAGTGTCAAAAGTGACGTTTCTTCAATTAAAACCGTCACTGAAAACACTGGGATATGTCCATATCGTATCTTTAGCAAATATTTGACGTATAATATCCTAAAGTTCAAATTAGGCCGTGTCAAAGATAAATTTCTGCTTAGGTACCTGTGTAAAATAATTTAAATAAAAAAACATAAAATATAAAACAAAACAACTACACATAAACATGAAATTCAAATGTTATATCGGTATAATTCAAAACGTGCCATAAATTAACAATTAGAGTGATATAGTGCTGCGAATTGATGGCGCGACGCGGCGTCTCAGCATTCCCACGTGGACGCTTCCATGGTTCAGCCTTAAAATGGCGCTTCTATGAAAGTCGATCTTTTGAAAAATGTCTTTGTCTACATAAATGGTTGTATATTATTAATTGGTATTCTTAATAGAAATATAGTAAGGTACTAAGGTACATAGGAGCAATTACGACTGCGGGAAATTTCAACTAATCGTAATATCTTCCATGTTAACGAAAAACAACATCTCGTTCGTTATCTGGGCATCGAAGTCGAAATCCACCTTACTGACCTGAAATTATTTTTTTAAGGATTGTATGATTTATTCGTGCATACGAACTTAATATACATACTTAAAAAAACATAATTAAATAACTAAGTAACCTACAAAACTTAAACTATAATCTAAAAATAAATAAAACTAAACTTAAAATAAATGATAACAACATTTCCACCTGCGGCATGGTGCCGTAGATGCTGGCAGGATTTCCTCGCTGTATAGCAATACTTATTCTTTGTGTGAGGAAACTGCCAGATCTACGGTCACCAGTGGCGTCAGCTATCCTTTTTGATAGCTCCTTTTAAAATTAAACTTATTGTCGTCAAAAGTCACAAGTTAGTAAACCTGGTCCTTTACATGCTCGTGAGCATAATATATGTGAATCAGTGCATTTAGGTCTGCGAAAATTGACACACCTTCGCGATATAAGCCCCAACATAGGCATTTCAGCTAACCAACACAAATGCAATCCTAAAATATCAAATTTCCTTGTTGCATGGTAACTGTCTGAGACTTAAAATAATACAAAATAATTGGAAATACATATGGTTTCTGAAGAGAAATACTGAAATCTGTGACATTGTCCTTATCAGCAGCTGAGTGTCTCGTTCCTTCCCGCTAATCTCGCTTTTTGGCTCCTTTCAGCTCCTCTATAGTCTGGCTCTGGGTTTGAGAACCAGCAAATATTTAGGGTAAAATTTCTGTAACATAAATTTCTCGGGATATTAAAAAACCCGGAGAAGCTAGGTTCAGTCAGAAAATTCTTCACGACAGAAAGTTCTTGAAGTAAGTAGACAGAGAGAATCGTGATTATACTCTTTAAAAACGGAGATAAAGCAGCATTTTGTTTTTGTAGCCTCGCAGTCGGTTCAACCCACAGTCTGTCCCCAGCCGCGTTTCTCGCTGCAGCAGACATACCGGAACGAGAATTTTGGAAATATCTTAAATCAAATAAGTACGTCAAATTGTACAATGAATGCAAGTTTTCGGCTGCTAATATTTAGACGGTAATAGAAATGTCCTAATAAGTAAATGCCTTAGCTAGAATGGTCGCTACTCAGCATACCGAAATGTTTTAGCTGATAAGATTCTTGTTATTTTATAAGCTTACACAGAAGATCACTGTATATTGTCTTCAAAAAAGTAGTTTTTATGCATATTTTGAAAAATCTAGAAATCATAATCCGTCGAAAATTGTTAAAGTAAACAGCGTGCTACTTTACTTTTCCGCTACTCATTACGAAACACAAGCAAATATAACACTTCCCTTCCAGACACCGTCAACATTTGGTCTCCCAAATTAAGTTGATGAATTTCAAACGCAGCCGTAATTAACGTGATGAATATGCGGGCACTCAGTGTGCTCGGCAAACACTGTCTGTCCATACCAAGAACAATTACGTGAAAATGTTTGCGACCACTGTCTATGAGGACCATTAATATGTTTGCTCGTGTAGGTATCCCTATATTTTAATCTAACAGTGTCCATTTAGGCCGACAATCGTCAGCTGTGTCTATTGACCTGGCGAATGTGTCTGAAAACTGATTGGAAAGTTCTCAGTAATTTCAGTACCGTGCTCACAATGTAGACTTGTAGACAATGTAGAGTGCTAAAGGCAGGGATCGTTACCGGTACCTACTAAAAATCCACATATCGCCCTCCGTGCGCAATTTCTTTGGTGTTCTCAAATCATGTTTAGGCAAGGACAATAATGTTAAAACAGATTACTTTATTAAACAATAAAAAGCCTTAAAATAGAAAATACAAACTAAAATTAAAAACTAAGCTTAAAAATAAACTATAAACTATAAATAGAAAATTTGCCCCAAATCGCCGTCTATTGGCAGCGTGCCCAGAAGGCTGGCAGCATTGCCACGTTGTATGGCAATGCTGATCCGCTGCGCTAGATATGACCCAGCCCTCTGGTCACGTGTCAACTCGACTAACCTGCGGCTACATTCGTTGAAAACTCTGTGGGCGCTTTCCCCCCAAGGCCCCATAGTCTCAACCCCAAACGGCTCAAATATGCAACCACTATTTATGGTTACATACTTGCGCCGCTTGAGAAGCTCGGCCGAATTGGCAGCCGAGCCAGCCTTCACTGCAGTGCCGTGGAGATGGGACAGCGCTAGGGTATCGGCACAGGTTGCGTCCCAAAGAGACAATAATTAATTCTCATCCCTAAAATTTAATTACTTAAAAAATATGATACTTGAATCACTTTTTATTTAATTCACTAGGGAAGAAATCAAATTATATAGAGGTGTGGAAAGAGAAGAGTTGCGGAATGTAATAGCCCATACATTTCGCGAATATTCTCGTTCAGGCCAGTCTAATTAAAAAAAATATTTGTGTTTTCTACAGTCATTCTACATTACTCACACTTCTATTTTTTTACCATACATAATAAATTCACAACCTCATACCAAGTTAGCTGTTTTCGCAGATGACACTAATGCTATTATAACTGCTGAAAATATGATGCAGTTAAATGAAAGGGGGAATGCTGCAGTATTAGCTTTTAATGAGTGGTTCGCAATAAATAATCTAAGACTAAACAGCAACAAAACCAGTGTCATACTATTTTCAGCGACAGCAAAAAAATCGGATAGTTTGGAAATAAGTTTAAACGGTAACAAAATTATGCAAGCTGATGTTGTTAAATTGTTGGGGGTCTATATTGACGCACAACTTAACTGGAAGCACGAAATACAGGCACTGAGCAATACCATTAGTTCCTCTTGTTATGCCTTACGCTGTCTGCGAGACTCTATAAATATCCCACAACTAAAAATGGTATATCACGCTCTTATAGAAGCAAAGCTTCGTTATAGCATCAAATTATGGGGCAACAGCTATAACTATAATGTAAATGCTGCCTTTATATTACAAAAAAGGGCAATCAGAACGATTGTACGCATACCTCAAATGGCTTCTTGCAGAGACCATTTCATCAAACTCAGAATCCTTACCGCACCGTGTCTTTACATTCTTGTACTTTTAACGGACTTAGTAAAACACCTACACAAGTATGAGAGCACGACCGAGAGGGAAACCAGGCTGTCTACTAGGCGAAAAGACATTAAAAATTCTGTAGTCCCGAGGCTTAACGTTATGAAGCACGCCACAAGTTATCAGGCCGTTTTTCTCTACAATAAATTACCAACTGAGTTTAAAACAATTAGCAACAGTAAAATTTTCAATGCAAGACTCAAAAATTATCTATTAAAAAAGTCGTACTATTGTATAACTGACTTTATAGCCGATAGCTGTTAATAGTAGTTTGTTATACTGATATACATATTTTTCATTGATTTTATGTTTTAATGTGACTTATTTTCTAAGACGATACCAAAGTGATGATATTATTTAATTTGCTCATATCTTAGTTAGTAATTTTAAATTATAAATATATTTATTTTTATTTACATTTTATTCCTTGACCTGATACAATTTTAATTAAAACAATTTGAATTTTAATATATATACTTTCATTAATATCACCAGCTTGGGATCACTTAATTGAGCTTTAATTTAATGTAATTTAATTTAATGTAGTGTTAATTTTTAATTTTAAGCTTATGTTCAACACAATAATTTTATTGTTATGAATAAATAAAGAATAAAGAATAAAGAAGATTATGATTACGAGTAAAAACAATTCTAAAAGAAACTAATGGAACTGAAGTCATTAGTGTAATAACTTTATATAAGAAGCTTAATTATCTTTGCGTGTTGCATATTTTTTAAGCGTGTAGCATTTCAATGTGAATTCATTTAGGGATTATTTGTGACGTTCCACTGGAAAAGGCACCTTATATGGCGGCTGGCGCTTACGTCGCAGATCACCGCAATACTATTGGAGCTGAGTTAATAATAGCGTAAGCGCCAACCGCTATAAGGTACCTTTACCCGTGGGACGGTACATTTTGATTGCTGCGTTTATCGTTATGTTGAAAAATGCAATTTTTTTTTTTACACCTCCACAATACAATACCTCCACCTGCATAGATCTTGTTTGCTTCCTTTTCGCTGTCGGTCTTATGATATTTCTGAAATGTATGTCATACTTTCCAAGTATTTGTGGAGAATTGGTGAATCGATATGATACTAGGAAACAAACGTCTCTAACGATACGGAACGATAACAGAATCTAGTGAAAGCCCATGAGCATCTTTAAATTTTAAAAAAATGTTAATTTCAGCCCGTGGGATCATGGAATTACAGTGGAATCCGTTTATTATGACTCCGCTTATACTGACCAACCGCTTACTAGGACGTAATTACTGTGCGAAGTTTGGTTTTCATATAAAATTCTTTGTGGCAAAGTCGGATAATATGACTTCGCTTATAGTGACAAACCGCTTACTATGACCTATAAATACTGTTTTCATGAAATTATGTCCGGTTATACTGACACATTCGCTGGTTTTCGTGACCGTCCCCGCGTCTTTCCCTTCGAGGATGTTTGGGGCGTACGTGGCATGTAAGTTGTTTTAGTTTTGATGCCCAATGACAAGTTGATAGTTGCTCATAAAAACAAATCTCAAGATAAAAACTCATCTCTCACAAAGGAATTTGAGATTAATTTGGAAAAATTAACAAAAATAAGAAGTTAATCAACTACGCTTTATATGACATCCGCTTAGTATGACATGTTTGTCATTTCCCTTCGATGTCATTATAAGCGGATTCTACTGTAGTTGTCAAGCGGACCCCCGGCTCCCAAGAGCCAAGATTATTGTTTATATCAGCCTATAATACATAACTTAATCCTCTAATCTGCATGACTAAATTCAACTAGGTACTCTGAAGTCTCTGATGGACAATTTGAAAGTTCGTTATGGCATTATTAAAACTCTATTTATTCCTCAACAAGTAACTAAAGTTATGTTATTTATAACAATAATCACTTAACCACTTTAATTGATTGGTAACTTCCGTCCTTTATGATTAAATGAGTCCTGCAGGCGTATTATGGATCGCTTTATCCACATTTATCTACGTGATAAAATAACTGTCACTATTTAATTAACCCTGCGGGATAGACAGAGACGGACACCGTTTTATCACGCTGTCACGTAGACAAAAACGTCCATCATATCCGTAGTGTTCAACTACAGGCCCAGGTTAGATATTTCCCAATTTCTTTCACCATTAACTAAAAAGTTTTCTATACGCATACTACGTGCCTACATATTCTGATTTATCAAAATTCAACACGATAAATACTTATATGAACAACAGGTGTTGAGTAAAATCACCCGGGAAGAAGAGACCTCTAAAAAAGTTGCTTTCCGGAAATGTACCTATCTCCGAAAGCTTAAGTACCAAAATTATGTTTAGATAATGCAATGTCCGTTTATCTCGTTACCATACTGTGCCATGTTTGAGCTTGCACAGTTGTGTAATAGCATGTCTTATCGCATCGCACAAGGCGCAAATTTATGAGCGTACGAGCCACGGCAACGCGGACGGAGAATCATTATCTTATCACCTTATTAGAGACTTTAGAGAGGTAGGGCACAGTGAAATGTCATCATACTCATATTTAGGAACGGTCTAATTTGAAAAAATGGAGGTGAGTACCCCTGTTTTACAAAAACCTCGTGTAAGGTATACTTCGTGATGTTGAGTTCGTTCGTTTCTAATCCGTTAATAATATATCCACTCAGTGAAACTATCATGCAGACGTACGTCTAATAAAACAGAAATTACTTGTAACAAGAGTTGCAAGAGCTTATAAACTTCAGTATCCGCTTACCCGAAAATTACTGTAGTTACAAGTAAAAAAAGAAATTAGTTATTTCCACGGTTGAATGCATCTTACTCTGTTAGGCCGTCTCTGTATGGTTTGCCTCCATATTTATAAAAAAAGCTTTCTATTTCGTTAGTTGGATAAAAAAGCTATGATGTAATTGTAATTTAGACGAGCAAAAACTGTATTCATAGGTGTGCGTTTTGCCACTTATTTCATCATCATCATCATCATCAGCCTACTCTCGTCCACTGTTGGACATAGGCCTCTCCTATTGCATGCCATTGAGCACAATTTGCGGCAACTCTGATCCAGCTCTTGCCAGCCGCCTTGCGAAGTTCATCGCTCCATCTAGTCTGAGGGCTCCACTTATTTAACTAATACTAATCCCCACTTATGCTATTAAAGCTCACACAGACAACCCGTTCCTTGTTACATCCCAAACAAGTCCCAATTAACGGATCTCGAGTGACAAACGCGAGCCGCCATCTTTGAACTCGTGATTTACTCTCGAGTTTGACTAATGGCCTGATACAGAAATAACTCTAATTTGTTATTTCAAATAAATCACGTTTAGAATGCACGATCCGATTGCGACACGATCCGCAATATTATTGTAATACCAAAGTAACTACAAGGTTACATTACTTATGACTAACTGGCTCGATTTTCATAAAATTTGTGTTTTGACATCCATCCCCTGCGAGAAAGAGGCAATTAATTATTAGTTTTATTTGTTATAATTTGGTTGACCAACTTTGTTTTAAAAGCTTACAAACTTTTCTGATTTAAAATCCGATAAAATCCGAAAATATGTCATAACTGTCATAAGTTATACAATCCAGTACCTAATTAGCATGGTCAATTTCAAAAGGCTTCTCTGTACTTGCTGCACTGGACCTACATTCGTCTAACTAAAAATTACCTTTCCTATTGTAATACGGTATTATTAGATTCATTTAACATTTCAATTCAAAACATCGAAAACATTATCTTTATTTTAGCTGTATCTTACTTACTATCTTACTTGAACGCAAAGAACAGACGTCGGTCATAAGTCGAATACTATAAATACGCCGCGCCTGGCTCTTATACGATCTTAAAAGGTTTTGATATATCACTTTTAGTGGGTGGTCGGATATAGCTTTAATGGCGCACTAAATTAAATATCCTTCTGTTTTATATCACTCAGGTCGATAAAATGCAAGTAGAAACCAACATTACAGCTTCTTAAATTTTTTTATTAAATATCACAGTTTATTCGAATACTATATACAATTTCGTTTACAAATAAATGCATTGTGTTTATCAAAATACATTAAAAACAATTCAAACCTAATTACTAAATTAAAAAGTGATAATTACACACACAATTTTATTTTTCGTACAAACAGGTGTTTTTAAATTTAATTGCACATAGATATTTGAGGACATAAAAATGTATTTTATGGAATTAAAGGTTAAATCCAGAAAATAACGAATTTAATTTTAATTTCTTGAAAATAAAATCAGAATCGCTCTCCAATGTTCTTCATTAAGTTACAGAGATATCTGGAGTTATATTGAGTTATAATTAATCTGAATAGAATAGACATGAGAGGTTATTAAAAAAAATGCATCGATATAATTTACAGTCTTTTTAACTAAATTTGACACTAAGAAAATAAACGTATACATTGCGTGTCATTGGTTATAATAGCTATTTATTTTTATTTAATGTGGAACAATTCAAATATTTGCAAATAAATAGATAAAAGTGCAAATACAAACAATAACTACTTATAACAAACCGATATTACGAGTACGTATAACTAAGAAATAATAACTAATAATAAGGGTGCAAATAAATAAATACTTACACTATCAAACAAAGCGCTTGATAGGGGAGACCGAGATTACTTAAAACAGAGGTAAGTTGAAACAACGTAATTTTTGAGACATATATAACTGATATCGTGGTGGAAAAAACGATGTTTAGCCGCGTCCTAGTAGCCCGCTGGTTCCTCAATATGAGTCCTTGCCTCAAGACGATTATAAATACCGCAAAATTCACGTTGTTTCAACTTACTTCTGTTTCAACTCACCTCGGTCTCCCCTACTCTTCTTGTACAAGTACCTACTTATTGTCGGGCCATTACCATCTGAGAGTCGGGGCAATAGTAATAATAATATGTACAAGTAACTGGCGAACGCAGCAATGCTTGTGCGAAAAGTGCCTAACGTATAGCTGCGTCCCTATCGTTAGTTACTAAATTCAGGAATATATAACAAATTCTTTAGCCAGGGATGCAGATCGGCATTGTACAAAACCTTCCACTTACAAGAATAAATTAATAAAATAGTGTTTTTAAACTTGGTACTCGACGCACAATTACTTAACATGTTTTATTATTTTCAGCAAAGTCTATAAACAGATCACACTGCACATTGCTATAAATAAAATTAGTTGCAATATTTGGCCGCAATTGAAAAATTAAAGATATTCTACAGGCATGTATAAGTACGATTAAAGAGAGTTATAATTCGTTTATTTAATGTTAAGGAACTCAGTCATTGCTTTAGTACAACTATTTTATCTGCAATTCTTTGTAAAAAGTAGATACATAGAAGAAATACAAATACATTTTAAGTTATGTTTGTACGTATTAGACACGTACTGAAGTAATTTTAATAGCGTCAATAACTTATTATAAGTACCGTCTGTCTTCAATCCCGTGACGAGAAGCGTCGCTAGAAATATAATCGCCAATTACTATGGCTTCGGCGCATGTCTAGTAGCGGCCCTAGTTAGACACAGGGCCCGATTCGGATTTAGAAATAGACATCTATTAGATAGCTTTTAGACATCACCAAGATACGATAACGATATGTTTAAGATCTGACCTGTCAAATTTGACATTTGCGCGATTCTGGAGATACTCTTGAACGATTTCCACAGGATATGACTTAGAGATCCAATTCACATCTAATAGATGTCTTGCTCTATCTAACGTAAAAGTGACATTGGTTGCCCGAATTGCGCTGCAAAAGAGAACTAGTTGATATTAAACTATAACGTATCTAGAATGGATGTAATACGTGTCGTCTCTTGTGAATATCTTGAAGTTCGAATACGGCAGACAGTTTATCGCGGAAGTTATTACCCGCAAGCATCCGGCCTTTTCCAATTAGTCTATTGCAAAAGGGCTGTTACTCTCTCTGGACCCCAAATAACGAAAATGGCAATTTGCTGGACGCGCCGTCATTGCGTTGAGTTATCAGTGCAGTAATTACATAGGTATAATGTTTCCTATTATTTTATAAATGACCAATGGTTATTAACTAGTCGGAAAAGTTATAGTTTGTCTGTTTAGTAAAAATATTATTATTCGCTTGTTACAAATTTAAAGTATTTAGTGCTGAAAATAAGCATACATTTATTTAAACGTGTTTATATCAAAACACAAAGTTTATAAGAAACTAAACTTCAACGTACTTAGGCCAATTACGTATTTATGTCAATCCTGTAACATACACTTTATTACAATACAAAAGAAGATGCATAATACATATTTAACAAATACCGACACTAATTGTATCGTAACGTAATAGCTGTAACAATTTGCCGAGCTAACCAAATGTTTAGTTTGTTAACAGACGGTCTTACATTCTGAGTATCCGATCGACGTTGCTACCTGTAAGTGAGACGATAACATGTCTTTATTTTTAAACATAGTCGGTTTAAGCACCTTTGTCGATAAGGGTAACATTCCATTTCTGACCGAAGCTGCACTACTAGTGCAAACGCGTCGGTGTTATTGTCAGTTTGCATAGTGAAATGAGTGGTAGTGCTGCTGTCGTTGGAAATGGACTGTCACCTTAACCGGACGACATGAGAAGGGTTAGGTTAGGCGAATGAAATAATTAGCAATAGGTATTTATTAACGGCCGACTGTTATCCAAGCAGGCTTTGCTCGGGATCGAACCAAATACAGCTGTTACATTAATTACATTTTTTTTACCCTGATTACGTAACAACAGTCTATTTGACAACAGTAAGGCATATCTTCTCCCTGTAACTGGAGTCCAGAGGTATTGCGGGTAGCGTGACGGCGACGTCGACTTTCGCGGAGCTGGGTGATGACGTCACCAGCTCCGCGAGCTGGGAGGAGCACTCGCTGGAGCGTGACGTCATTGTTCTGGCTGCAGCAATTGATTTTATGTAATATACATAACAATACATACTGTTTTGCACTTTAAAATAAAAACAATAAATAACAAGGTACACGAAATGTACACTACACTGAAATACTTTCAGACAGGTTTATCGATAAACAATTTCGCTTTTAAATATAAGTATAAGTTAGTAGTACAGCGCCTAACAAGTGATTTAAGTAAGTACCTATATATAGTTGATGTAAGTTATTTTAGGCTGTGATAAATCATGAAAGCAAAAAATACACATAATTTAAGTATACCTGTACCTACGTGTGCACGCTTTAATATGTTACACGTACAGTCTACACCTAAGACACTTTTTTTTAGAATAATGCATATAAAGTGTCACGTTTTCATTACTTTTGGTGTAAAACAGGTGCATAAATTTGTATATTAATTAAGGTCATAAGGTCTACTAGTACACCTTGAACGAATAAATAATGGACACTGTTTTAATGTTGTTATGTAAATGCAACAAGGTTCTTTTAGTTTGAAATTTTTATCTCGTTTTTATCAATAATTTCATTTCTCTAAGCCAATATCGACTTAATATCGAACCTGACTGGCTAAAAATAAAATACGCGCGGATACGCGTTGCGGCGTGTAACACTTTTATAACCCCGGGGTAATGGGGTATATGACACCTCACCCCGGCACGTCACATTAGATCTATCAGTGTCAGGTTACCCAAAGGGGTGAACATCACTGAACTCGTTTGTGTATATTTTTGTATTTTTGGAGTGGCTATTTCGAGGTGAAATGTGTCCGCCACTCGATATTACAAAAGAATTAAATATTTAATGTCATGCTTCATAGTCAATGTCATTAATCTGTCAAATTTTTTTAAACATAGAATAAATTTAAAAGTGGAAAAATTACTGTCTTGGGTGAGACTTGGAACTCACGGCCTCTGGATCGATACTCCAGCGCTCTGCCATCTGAGCCACCGAGACCTCATCCATAGCCAGCAAATAAATAAACAAATAACATCGAATAGCATCACACGCAGACGTTTCTGCTTGTAAAAAAAATCATGTTTTTTTTTTCATTGCATACTGCCCCAATCTCATGTACCTAACTTATCTACATTGACACTAATTCTTCAGTAAGTAGGTACTAAAGTATACTTACAGTTAGTGTAACAACTAGACGCAGAGTCGCCGGAAGGGCTGTAGGGTTTCATCTCGTAGTGGTTGCTGCCGGCCGACGAGGGTTGCCGGGTCCGGTTGCCGAAGGGCGAGGAGTAGCTAGCGAAGGGAGCAATATTGATAAACGAAGATCGATAACCGGCAATTTGTTTTACACGATAAATAAAGGGAAGGACATATTGCCTATCAACATTTGTTAAATTAATACAGGGTCACGTTTCAAACGTGATCAGCCGGCCTATTATCGATGGTTTTATCCATCTTTATCCACGTGATAAAATAACTGTCACTTTTTAACACCGTGGGATTGAAAGTGACGGACACCGTTTTATCACGCTGTCCCGTAGACAAGAACGACCATCATATCCTTACAGAAATGTATAACAAGACATAGCTAAAAATCTAAGAATGAAGTGGTGGAAAACCTATAAGGAAAACTTATAGTTTGTAGCTCCAATTTAATTTCAGTTCAATTCTCTACTATAGTGTTGGTTGGAACATTTAATTTTGAAGACCCAGATGTCAAATTTCTATTTTATTCTCGTTAAAACTTTATGGCCGTCTTATTGAAAAATGACTCATTAATTAATGTGGTTACAATCAGAAATCATTATTTAATAATTACAGTAGGTACCTGTCTCGCACATGCGGCATATCATAATGGTTGTCAGGGCCCTGCATCCAGTACTCGTTGCAGGACCTGGTCACATCTGGCCCGGAAACAGCTTTGTCCCGGGTGGGATACGTCTTTGGGATACCTGTACCGAATATTTATACTTGTTTTTAGTCACTCGCGCGACATGTTTCGGAGAGCCTAGGTCTCCTTTCTCAAGCACTAACAGTGCGAGCAGCATTCACGACGGCCGTGTATCGCGTACTGCGGCTCGCCGCGTCGCACGTTGGAATTTTTCAATGTTAGTATGTCTCACAACAGCTTAAATTCGACCTACTTAATTTAATGCTAATGTGCAAAATATTTTGTAACAAGGAAAATTGTGTGCTCAGAAGAAAATACCTTTAGTGGCATGAAATTTTGTTTATAACTACACCTTATGAAACAAAGTCCCCCGCCGCGTCTGTCCGTTTGTGTGTTTGTATGTTCGCGATAAACTCGAAAACTGCTGAACGGATTTTCATGCGGTTTTCACTTACCAATATGTAGAGTGATTCTTGAAGAAGGTTTAGATGTATAATTTCTTAACCCGTGCGAAGCCGGGGCGGGTCGCTAGTACCAGATAATTGTAATATTCATTGTGTTAAGTATCAATAGTCAATTGACCTTTCCCGGCAATTATGAACTTTTTATAACAGTCCGTCAGTTTTACGTGGATCTTGTTTCGTAGTTTTTGATATTCAATTAAGTAAGTTTTACAATGTTTTTTGTTCTTACCTGACCTCGCAGCAATATAGCCAGGCCTTGAGTTTCTGTATCTACACCAAACGTAGAAGATGGCCGCCGCCACCACCAAAATGACAACAGTCATGCCAATGCCGATGTAGAGGGCAAGGTTGTTCTTACTTAGCCCTGTCAAATCCATGATTTTTTAAAGCATTTAAATTTAAACTCTAAAGGGGCCCACTGATTACCAGTCCGCCGGACGATATCGGCCTGTCAGTTAAACGCAAGATTTGACAATTTTGACAGTTCCGAACAACTGACAGGCTGATATCGTCCGGCGAACTGGTAATCTGTGGGCCCCTTTGCATCATTTATCAATATACCAAGTTGCAAATAAAACATGTTACTTACTCATCCCAGTAGAACACAGTCCATCAACACAGGCGGCGTGCTGCAGACTCGTGCCCGAACAAGTCGAGACAAGTCCACTGATGCACTGCCGCCGCCGAACCCTCATGCAGTCCTCACTGCAAGACGACCAGCCGCCCCAGGCAGACCAAGCTCCTGTAAAACCATTTTTGGTTTAGGATCGGACCTCCAATTTAAAGGTTCAGAAGGTTATTATAGGTTTTACAGCAATAATTTGCAATTCCTTGAGTAGTTAGGGTCCCCCCAGATATATCAACGCGAAATCGGCAAAAGCCGTTAGTAAAAACCCTTATGTCTTCACAATAAGAGCGAAAAAGCCGTCGACGCGCGTCGGCCGATGCGAGCCGAACGACGATTTTTTCGCTCTTTTTGCGCAGACATAAAGTTTTTTCCTATCGGCTTTTGCCGATTCCGCATCGATATATCTGGTGATACCCTTAGGCCCACTTGCACCATTCAACTGCCCCGGGGTTAACCGGTTAAACCTGGAGTTACCATGATTACCAGTACAATTTAACGCTGGGTTGACGGTTTATCCGGTTAACCCCGGGTTAGTCGGGTGGTGCAAGTGGCGCTTATTCGTTTAAAGACAAAAAGCGAACGTCCGGTTGATAGTGTGTGTCATATGATCACAGAACATTTGAAGTGTACTGGTACAAATTAAGTAGCGAACCTGAAGCTTCTCACAGCCATTAAATGCATCCGTTTAGAACTTGAATAATCTAATTATTATAAAAGACTCAGCGTGCCGCTTTAATAGGGACCTGATTCCTTAATGAAAGCTGTTACTTCCTGCACTCTAGTGCATACATACGGTAATAGCCACTTCGATTTAATAGAAAATGCGTAATAGTCCCAATGCCTGCTGAGACCGGTTCATGGGTGTCTATTGTTGCACCTGTGAACGGGTTCCAGCAGGCGTTCTACATGACATTAAAGCTCTCCAAGGGGCCTCTACGTGTTGGATCTATATCCCCACGCAAGCCTATCAAAAGACCGGGATTTGTAGGCCCGTGAATTCCAAAAAAAAAAAAAAAAAAACTTAAATTTTAATTAATTTTCTATATTATATTTCTATTTTTTTGTATATTTTTAAGTAAATAGTATGAAAATAATGTATCTAACGAACTGTAAATTTTGTTTATTATTTTGTTGATAAATTATTTGCAAAAAAATATATAATTAATTTAAATATATATTTTATTTCAATTTTTTTACGTTTTTTTCATGGTATTTTAAAATTTTTAGTAAATTATATTTAATTAAACAATACTAACCATAATACTACCCAAAAACACAAAAAAATAATTTTGTCCACCTAGCTTGTTCTAGACGAAACACTGTGGGTCGGTCGCATCAAAATGTTTGTTATCGTTAAAGAGTTCATCATCATCATATCAGACGACCGGTCTGGCCTAGTGGGTAGTGACCCTGCCTGCGAAGCCGATGGTCATGGGTTCGAATCCCAGTAAGGGCATTTATTTGTATGATGATACAGATATTTGTTGTCTGAGTGCCCACAACACAAGCCTTCTTGGGCTTACTGTGGGACTTAGTCAATCTGTGTAAGAATGTCCTATAATATGTATTTATTATTTATTTATTTATTTATCAGCCAGAGGACATAGGCCTCCCCCAAAGAGTGCCACAATGACCGGTATTGCGCCACCCGCATCCAGCGTTAAAGAGTTCACTAAATTTAATTGTATGGAACTTTCATAGTAAACCGCCGCAGCACGCCAGGTGACGTTGATCAGTCTGTCAAGTGCGGATGGTGCAATTGGCACTAAGATTAAGGTGAAACTGACGCATTGACGGTTTTTTTGTTGTCTTATTTTTTTGTAACATTAACAGTAGTCACGCAAGTTATCATTTTTTTGACAACTTTGGTTAATCTCATTATTAATCTTACCATTTTGACAGCTCAGGCAGTCCTCATCATTCTGGGACTGTTGACCTCTGCAGGGTGCCCCACCATTGGCTGGAGCAGGCTCGGTGCAGGTCCTGGTGCGGCGGCGGCCGCTGGTAGCGGTACCGCATCGGCACGGAAGCCAAGGCGACCAGTCTGACCAGCCGCCATTCACTAATTTCAAAAAACAATTGTAACTCTTACCGAACTCGCAACACTAGCTTTACCTATTACAGAGCAAAACTTTCTATTTCCGCTTTGCACTTATCGTTCCGATCGGGAAGTATGTAATCCTATAGGTAGTAATAGTAGTAGTAATATTTGCATTTTACATTGCACATCCGACATAATAAATTATTTAAAATCAAAGAAACGCAAAACCTAAATCAGCTAAAGGATTGCAAACATGAAGCATTGTGCAATTACTTATTGTACGTAGGTCCATATGTAGTCATGGACCTTAATTTCACAAACGGTAGAAATTTCGCGTGACAGGATACGGTATAATAAGGAAGAAACCTTTAGTGAGATGCTCGGTACAGCAAACGCAATATCCTTTTAAGCTGTAAGTAAGTAGGTAACGACTGTTGCGTAGTTGTTTTAATAGTACCTCAAACTTTAACGATCATATTCGTATGCTGACCTTAGTAGGTATCATCTACAAACAATAGATAATGTCTACCAGATACCGTGATTCGGGATGACTTCACCTCTTGCAAGGATGAAATAAAAATAAGTGTTCCGTGAACAAAGTTTTGTATGAAAATGAAAAAATAGAAACAATTGTATAACGCATTGAAAAAGGAGTACTTAATAACAAGTTGAAAGATATAGTAGACAAACATATTTGTCTTGTAAATAACTTACCATATACTGATATGACAGCAACATCAGACTCCCGGCGGCCGGCAATGTTCTCAGCAACGCATGTATAGTTGGCCATATCCTGTACAATTTCAAATTTAGGGTAACATGCCATTGCTGACCGCAGCTGCACTACTGGTACTGAACGCGTCGGTGTTATTGTCAAATTCCATTGTAAAATGAACAGTAGTGCAGCTGTCGTTGGAAATGGACTGTCACCTTTATCCTTCCATGATTTTCAACATATCTCAACAACCATTAACATGAGGTATTTAGCGTTTAAATGAAAGGCTTTCGTTTAATTATTCTTAATCAACTAGATCAGCTTTAATTTCCATTTATACAGATTAAGCCACACGATCATCGCCAGCAGTCGTTCAGGTGGATCGGCAGGCCTCACTGATTGCCCACGGTGACTGAACAGGGGTACATAAATTAACGAAACGGGTACATCAGGTTACTATTTGAAGAAAGGCATGTTTCGGAACAAAAAGGGGATAGGCACCGGGTGGGGTTTGGACTAAAAATGTAACAGGTGACCCCCGACGGTTACAGACAGATGTGTCTGAGTGCCCTTATTTGGCATAAATGTCATTAAAAGTATTTTTGTGTAGAGTGGTGACGGGTGGCGTACTTGTAATATATTTGTTTCATAACATTTAGCTGAGGAACTTAAATAAGAGGATTTTACTCTTCAAACAAAATAAAATAAAATACAGTACCTACCTAGGTAAGGACTTTTTAATTTTGTTTAGTTATATCTGTGATATATGAGAATTAATTAACGAGGGTAATTTATCAGGCTATGAATACGATCCAGTGTGATAATTTACGTTAAACCGGCAAGAAACTAAATTATTGGCAAGCAGTTTGTAAGGTTTTAGTATGCGGTTTCTGTTTACTAATATTCTAAGTTCCTAAAATTTGCTGTACGCACCTGTAACCCAATATTTGTTAGCTGTAGCATATTCTCCTTAACGTCCAACGGTACTCCGTTCCTTGTCCACTTGAGTTCCACCGGCGGCGCCGCTTGCGGTGGCACGCAACGCAGCGTCACACTCTGACCCGCCTCGATGGTCGCTGATTGTGGATGTTGGACAAACTGCCTCTTGATGTCTGCAGGCACACAAGCAAGCATCACGCCGTAAGACAAAGTTTTCTTTGTTTACTTTATCGATTGCATCCCTGTTTGTATTGTTAACCCCCTACGCAACGTATTGAGTAGTATTTTGATTGGGGAAGTTGGACAAACTGCTTCTTGATATCTTTAGGGGGACAAGAAACATCGTATGAGATATTATGTTATACGGATTGTATCACAAGTTTCTCCGATACGCTTTGCTTTTGTTTTTACTACCCTCACTGGCAAGAGACATGTTAGTTATGAAATTTAGATGTTTGATTTCTGCGATATCGTAGAAAACTCTTCAACAAGTGGATCGATAAAGATTGATTCATCTTTTAATTATATGCCTTAATTGTGTCAAGTTATTGCTAAAAGGAACTTACAAATACAAAATGCTTTCTTAATATTGTTATCTACATATTAGAAACAAACAAGATTATCTCGCAAACAGGGGTCTCCATAACAGCCACATTAGATTTCTTATTCTTGTTTTTCTGTCTCGCACAGTCTCTTTAATATTTACGATTATTCTCGACCATAACCCATTAACGATTTGCACCCCAGAATAAGGGCTAGTGAGCATTGTATCAAACAGCAAAGTGCTCAAGTTAACGAGCGGAAATGCTTCCTCCCAGTAATGGTGCTCACCCCTCGTGCCTTGAGGGATGTTATAAATGAAACTATTCCAGAATTGAGAGTGTCACTTATTTTAAGTTGCACTGGGTTTTGAAGCTTTTTTGTGCTAAGCTCACTAGAATCAAAATTGATGGGTAGCGGAGAGTTTGCGGTATCCAAGTGCCATGAAGAGAAAAATTAAATTTAACGTGGTACATTACTAATAATAATATACGTATAATAGGTACTATAAATCCTAAAAGTTTCTTAGAAACATAATGTTTTTAAAAACTGTCATCAAGGGATCACGATCATGAGCCTTTTAAACTCGATATTATCAGAATCAGAGTAAACTCTCCGTAGTTACCACATTTTTTAGTGTTCCGTACAAAACTTTGTTAACGGAACACTTATTTAATACGCTTAAATCATCTACGAGGAACTAAATAACTGCTGCCTTGCTATACCTACGACATACGATAAAAATATTGATATCTGTCTTCTTCGTATATTTTTTCTCTTTCAGTAATTCCAAGCACTCCGAAAATCAGGAAACCAATCTCATTTCCAATATACGCAAAACGTCGCAGACATTAATTCAAACACGTCACTTCAGACTGTTGGTTAATAAACTGTTTCGTCGTACTGTCAGCGCGTCATAGTGTGACAGTGATGACTCCGATGACGGGAGTCGGGTGACAGTGCTACTAGATGGGAGGCGTCACGCTTGAGTTGTGCCGCAAGTTATGTTGAGGGTGTTGACGGTTTAGTGTATATTTAACTTTGTCTCTGTTGAGGCGGTTGTGTTGAAATGTTTATCCTACATATTTCTCCAGTTGGCGGTTTTTTAATGAACTTCATTGCAATAGGCTTTTGCCCTGAATAGTATTTGCAGTTATAAAAATATGTACAGCGAGATGCAAAATTGAATGGATTGGATACATTATGAATGGAATTCATTCATAAAGGTGGCCATGTACTTTTGCAGCTTGATGTATCTGTAGCTACCTTTTATATAAAATAATAGAACAAGATGTAATAAAATAAGATATTGCACTGCTATCTGCTAGGTACCTCTCTAAATTCAACAAAAATGAGAGTCGTTATAGTGTAAAGATTCATCTGGCTGATGTCTGAGTTTCTTAGCTTTAGATCAGGAATAGTTTTAGAATTACGACGAGAGAGACAAACTTGGTTCGGGATATCATCGGGAAACTTCTGCTGTTCAAACTGACGAATCTTACTGTGCGTAGTGTGCGTACAACGAATAAACCTTCATTTGCTTGGGTGCTAGTTTAGTATTTTCTTAGGTGTGTAATGTGTATACCTTCATCCTTACTGAGACCATAGTTTGTATTATACGTATTCGCGGAATTATTTCCTTTCCCACAAACCTAGACAATACTCATTGTTTACAATACCTTTTATTTTCCAGGTATTGTCATTGAAACGTTAGCGTTTCTGTTGATTATGGTTCCAGAAAATATTACTGTAGGAAATCTGAGTTTTAGGGTTCCGCACCAAAAAGGTAAAATGGAACTCTCTTTCTGTCACATCAGATGTTACATTCTCTTTCTGTCACATCGCTAAATATTTTTTTATATAGTACATTAAAGAAGTACTTTTGCAGACACGTTTGAGCTGATTTAATTAGGTATCACAAGCATGTTATTTTTAATGAAATGTATAATTAAATATTTCTACTGCACTAAATCCATATAAGTACCTGTGTATCTAATACACAAAACAATAACTACATTTTTATCTTTTTTTTGTTGTATAGTTTAAATGCAAAATTATAATCGATTTGTAAAAATCCTGGTTTGAATTCTCCGGCAGCTTTTTTGCCCGAAGACCCAAAATCGAGTGCGAGACACATTAAAATTCACTCCGCAATATTTTGATTGGTTGATGCATATAAACATGGATATTAAATCCCGGCCCTAATGACAAAATTTACATAATTATTCATCTGCAAGGAAATTTAGAATGGCCCAAAATTTGAGCGTAACGAAAGGTAGCAGCTATAAATTTTACTGCTTGGTAGAGAATTTGACTATTAATAAAGTTTATTACTTTAATGGATTTAATGGTAGGTGCTTGCATTTTAGTTTCGAACTAGAGTTAAAAACTATCTATCAACAGAGCAATAAATCTAAGCGACTATTAAAATTCCTTTACTTATCTTTGAGGTAGATACTAAATTAGTGAACTAATTAGGATGAAATGTATACTATCTGTCCATGTTTTAAGGATACTTGACTTAATACAAATTGTTTTTTAAGCTTTTTAACTTAAACGATACCTCCTGCAGTGTAGGTATACAACATATGATAAAACAAGAACACTTACATGCATATTCAATGAACACCGCCTGACTTCTAATTCTTCCTTTACTATTCCAAGCAAGGCATTCGCATCCGAATTTGCCGCCGTAGTAATCGTCAATCTCATTCTTGGTCACATTCAACTCAGCTTCAACCACCCTCACACCGTTCTGAGGATCGACGTGTTCAAACTGCACTGCTTTGTCACTTCTAGCGTCATTGCATTTGAAAAATACTTCCAAAGCATTAGCGGCTCTACATAGGAGACTGGCTGGTTTTGCTCTCATGACATATGCGTTCTTTGGTTCTATTAAAAATATGGGTAGACCGTCAATTGTTTCGTCGTTTTCAGGCAGTGGTATGTAGTCATCGTCCTCGGCTTCTGGTTTTATGTCTGATAGGTAAGGGTCAAAGGTTAAAAGGCCATCTGGGTGTATGTATTCCGGTCGGGTTTCCTTTTCTGTTGTGTGTTGAATGTCTGAAACAACATTACATATCTTTCACTAATTCGAGACCATTATTGCACTCCGATTCGAATTATTTCATTGAAGCCCTCCTAATACCAAGTGCAAAAAACATCTTAATAATATTTTTATAACTTTCCTTGTTTACCTCGAAACGATAACGCAATGCATAATAATTCATTGAGACGTTTTCTTGTTTCCGACAGGAAATATAAAGTATGATTTAGGGAGTGATGGCACCGGGTCCCGTTGCCATAAATTCCATCATTTGGGGGATGAAAGGGGGGATTTGTGACTGAAAGAAGGAATTTAAGCAAATGGGATTTTATATTCAGTATAATATTTTACTGACGATGTTTCCCGATATATATATTACTACACCTTATAAATTAAACAAAGTCTCCGCCGCGTCTGTCTCTATGTGTGTAGGTATGTATGTTAGCAAAAAACTCAAAAGCTGCAAAACGGATTTTCATGGGGTTTCACCTATCAGTACTGCTTATTCAAAAATTATAAAATAAATATACTTATATATTTGAGATTCTCACAATGAGTGACAGACGCATGAGTGATCCTATAAGGCTTCCGTTTTTTCCTTTTGAGGTACAGCCCTAAAAAACGAAATGAATAATGCCACCCCCTTCCACCTTGCCACTTCGTTGTATAAAAATTGGCGCAGATTTTAGCTTAGACGGATTCTACTGCCTTAGTCTCCCATCATAAAAAATTACCTCCATTTTTTTCCTTTCCAACGGACATCACAATAAATAATAATAGGAAACACACAACATATCTTTCCAAACACATTACTAACACTTCACAGTAACAACCACAAAAATAATATTAAAAAATATTATTAAACAGCACACTTCATTTACAAAACGCTTCAATTTCATTCCACTTTTAAAATTGGAAGCACGTCATTTGGTTTTATCTTGCTAACTCTTTAATTTATTGTACATTTTTCGACGTTTCTCGTCATTATTTGTCTATTTTTTTTTTCGTAAAAGCACGTGTTCGGTTACATGGGGGTACGGGACGCGTGTACTCTCTGCGGGAGCTTCTGGCTTACTAAATATACATCGAACGCCTTACGATCAACCTGCGTAAGTATGTTATTAAACTTTTAACCGCCTTTAATTGCCATGTGCAGGTTTACTGATGTTATCTATCAATTTAATTATAAATTATGAAGACTCATTGGTGGTGTAAACTTTTGTTTGTTTCGTTCAAAGCAATAAAACCGTGAGAACGTAATTGAGTATCATAACAAGATATCGAAACCAACACCCCATGAAACTGGTGCATTAATAAGGTAAATAGATAGATAATACTTTGTTTTAATTTTTACTTCGCAAACAAGCCCGCTATAATCGATATGGTTTGAATTTGAATTTTAGAACCACTAGCGCCATCTGTCGCTGCGTTGTAAAAGCAGGGTAAGCTTTCACTGTTCTCTGAGAACTTCTCTCCCTTCATGTGTCACAAGATAACTGAACTTAGTTTTAATGCTTTCGGGTAGATGTCGCCTGTGTCGCCATTAGCATCATTTTCAGAGGTAAGTCTGTTTAACAGAGAGTTATTTCTATAACCAGTAGGTAGATGGCAGTAGATCTGTTCGGTACTTAGGTACTAGGAATTACTCGTCACTTAACGAATAAATGTGCAGTTTTTGTCGCAACAACCCCCCGAGAGATGGCGCTCGTATGTAAAATACTATTAAAATAAACAAGAGAAACAAACTGGGGGCCGATTTTTGAAATTCGACCACTCGATTTCGTGTATTTCGTTAAATGATATCTCCACTACTAGGCGTTTAAATTCTACTAATAGAATTTAAATCGAGTGGCCAATACCAATAGATTCCAAATTTCGATCGTTCGTATTTCAAAAATTAGCATTTCGCCGTTTTCCGCCGATATTCGAGTGACGAAATCGAGTGATCGTAATTCAAAAATCGGCCCCCAGGTCCTAGTTTAAAAACTACGCACTCTGAGGTTAATAGTAAAGAAATATTAAATCAAGGTAGTATTTTTAAAGTTCGAATGCCGCTTGCTAGATATCACGCACATTATTTCTGTATCAAATCATCATTTCTAATTAGGCCAAATAATAATTATTTCCTGCACACAATAACGTCAAGTAAAGTGTTTCTATATTTAGCAATTGTCTTTGGTCATGGTCGTGTATGATTTAAATGCTGGCACATAATTATATCAGTACGTACACCTTATAAAACAAAATACCCCGCTGCGTCTGTCTGTATGTATGTTCGCGATAAACTCAAAAAGTACTGAACGGATTTTCATGCGATTTTACCAAATATATACATTTTCAATAATTTGGGTTAGCCCTAAATAACTGAAAACTTACTTGGTAAGATCTTAGCTTTTTTTATAGTTTACGTAGTTATGGACCCAAAACACAGACCAACCACCTAGGCGGTTTTCTGTACCCAAAATAATACCTATTTACGGCCACTTGCACCATCCGACTAACGTTGTCCCAGTATCAATTTGTACTGTTAACCATGGTAACTTAAGGTTTAACCGGTTAACCCCGGGTTAGTGGAATGGTGCAAGCGGCCCTTACAGTTTTTGCTATTTATTTGAAGCTTGAAAGTTCCTTAAAAAAATGTCGTATTAAAATTACCATCGTCTGTAATTTTCTTCCTCACTAACTCAAATATGCACATTTTTCTCCCGCAAATTGTTTTTCGCATTTACTTACTGTGTTCGAAATTTGAAATTCCAAATGATTGATTCCAAATTCAAACGTACCTCGCGTTCAGTTGCCAACATTGACTATTGATTGCACAAAAGGCGTTGGACGGCAAAGCGTATTCTCTATTCGAATTTATTCCACCGGTATCCTTTTGAAGGTGTAAAACATGTAAGTAGCTACTCCAGTCACATTTTCGTATTCAGAATAACATTTTCCGTCTCTATTCTTCTTTCTTAATACAAGTGCAGCCATCTCTTTCTCATCAAGGTGCGGAAATTCAAATTTGGCGGGTTGGCGAGCCTTTCCGCTGGATTTTCAAGTATAATGAGCCTTTAAAAGGTTGAGCAATCAATAGGAATATCAAAGGTGGATGTTTTGAGAAGCCAGTATTTTTCCGAGTTTGCTTCGACCACGGCAATTTGGAGCGATTTGCCTATAAATAGCAAAGCTTTGACGTTTAGTTGAATATTCCTGCAAACTATTCTAAGGGCAATATTTTACTTCTAAAATTTCATTATGCAATATAAATACACACTTAATTTAATTTAAATTACTTTATATTATTATGATGACAGTTAAATCCATAATATAATAAATTAGAAATTGGTTGTAGCCTTTCAGATACTTAAGCAGGCCACTGACGAGTCTTTCAAATGGATGCCGTTAAGTACAATGGATTCATCCAAATGGACGGCATCCTAATATTAAATGTACGTTTTTGACATTCATGGACCGATTTTGGATTGCAGCCACGTTATTAGGACTGTTGGAAGGCTTGTCAGTGGTCACCTGAAGTGCGAGGCCTTCTGCCACAAGTAAATTATACATATTTATTATGGAAGGTTCCAACCCTTAATTTTTATTTTAGGTACCTGTTTCTACTTCCAAAAGTTATATTCATTTCAGTTTATCTGTATTTAGATAAACGAAAGTAAGGCCATAATATAACATATAGGTAATACTTATGTTCAGAGCATTTCTACTGTCTATGGCGAAGCGTTATTATATTATACATATTAGCTTAGCACCGAATATCGCTGTAATAGGTCGACTGAGGGGGCTTAATTGATATTTTATATAGCACATAAAACTCTCAATAGCTAAGCCGTACTACTTATCCATTGTCGAGCAATTAAGATGAGTTGCCAAACAAACAGTCCAATACAACTCCACCAAGTAAACCACTCAGAAACGGTTGCTTGGGAAGAAATCCGCTAAAGGAGACAAGTAAAACTTAAGTTAATCCTTATTTCGTGGGCAGTGGGCGCGGGTGGACAAATTGTGAGCACTCCAGTAAGGTACGCCGGTCGAGTCCACGAGTGATTTGAAGACATTTACATCATACGACCGATACGACGATCAAAACACGCACGAGCCGCGTAAGCGAAGCGAGTGAATAACCATGTAGTTAGGTTCCTACGACAAAAACGACGACGAGTATTTCACCATTTTTAATTGTATGGAAGGATTCTAATTAATATTACTTTTGACTTAACTCTACTACCTCTCGCGTCGATTGATGGTCCCTATGACAGTTAATTTTTATGGTTCCATACCCAAAGGGTAAAAACGGGACCCTATTACTAAGACTCCTCTGTCCGTCTGCTTGTCCGTCTGTCCGCCTGTCCGTCTGTCCGTCCTTCCGTCTGTCCGTCCGTCTGTGTGTCACCAGGCTGTATCTCATGAACCGTGAGAGCTAAGACAGTTAAAATTTTCACATATGGTGTATTTTTGTTGCCGTTATACCAACAAATACTAAAAACATAATAAAATAAATATCTAAGTGGCGCTCCCATACAACGAACGTGATTTTTTGTCGTTATTTGTGTAATAATGGTGCATGAGTCCGAGTTGCACTTGACCGGTTTTTTAAATATATATAAGGGTAGAATGAAGCGTTTCTGTTACAACAAGTTTGGTAAAAATATTATCGAATATGTGGCCGTTTTAATTATACGTTGGTATGTTTTGTTTTTCGTATATCCATTTTTTGTCTTGTCACAGATTTAAAAAAATCAATGCTAACAATTAATAAAACCTAAAATGTCTTATCAAATACTTTTAAATCTAAAAGTCCTCACGTGCCGCATCGCTAACCCTAGCACGTAGCACGAACTACAGCGCGTCTCACTGCCCCTCAATTGTTCGAATCTTGGGGACTAACTCGGCCAGGGCTGCCACTAACCCGCTTACGCCTTTTGCTGATTAGGGCTTAGGGACAACTAAGTGGACAGTTTGGGGAGATTATTGGGGAAATATTTAGTTTATTGTTGTGATACGCAATTTCTTAAGTACCGATTTTTGTGTCCCACATAGATGATAAAATAATCCGTTTGTCAAGTTGTATGCCTAGCAGTATTATTATCATAATAGAAATTAAATCATTGCTAAAAATACTTCAGTGTAAGTAACTTATCTACACAAAGTATATATACACATTAACAATGCATTTATTTTACGTTACAGTAATACATATTTTTTGTTTTTATTGATTAAATCAATTAATTTGCTACCAAAATAATATATTTGTAATTATTTAATTAATATCCCAAATTCTTTTTTTTATTGTGTAAGTTCATAAGAACATAATACGTATATTCTTAATTCAAAATTGATCAATTTGCATATATTTAAAAAAAAACATTCAGTCAGCAGGCCAATAGTTGAGTATAATGCAATATTATTAATATGCACTGTCTGTAGTTCAGAATATGACGACACTTGTTGTTTAATATTCGCTATCTCTCTCACTCCTGCCAATAAATAAAGAATCACCTCTCTTTCTCACAAAACACAAGTGCAACGATTCCCAGCATTTATTTTTTACCGAGGAATTAAAACAATCTGATTATCTTTTATCGAACCGATAAAATGTATAAAGTAATTTATTTGCTATGTAAGCTGATGCGGTTTCACGGTAAGTGGGTTTGTATGAAGTTTTTACGATATTGTTACTTTTTATATACTATTTAATTAATATGTATATAAAAATGCAGTGCCAACTAAACAATGTTAACTAACATATTTGATTGAATAAGCTGAATGCTTCCAAGTTATTCACTTGAGATATCATTCAAAATTTTGATTGCATGATGTCAATAAGCAAATTAATGAGTTAGGTACTAGTGTCTTCTAAAATGTTTACACAAAAATGGTTACAAATGCCACTGTATCTGTGTAATATTTTACAATTGCATCTACGTTACAATATATAGCTTCCTTACGTGTTCGTAAATTATGAAAAGAAAATTTTTGATCTCCATTGTCCCCAAGACTAAGGATAGTTAGCGACACTCAGACGTCGAAGACTAAGTAGATTCCAAACCCAAATATATTTTTATTTAACTCTCCAGCAGAGGTCGCTAATTAAATTTCAGCTAAGACATAAGCGTTAAATTTGAATTCAGAACAGCGTAAATTTCGCGATGCAGTGATAGTACGGCCACGGTATAATCTGCGAACATTCGCCTACACTTTAACCAATACGTGACCGCTGCCATTAGATCAATGAGGACATGGATACGGCATTATATCTCTTACAATGTCAACTTATGATGGTAAATCAATGGTTTAATATAAGTACGAAATAATTGATTTTACAAGTCTTTAAATTCTTTGTTACAGCACAGAATAAATAATAGTACTAAGTACAGAAGACTCACTCTCTAACAAAACGCGTCTGTTACGATCAGCACAGATATGGCCGCTAGGTGGCGATGGCTTATGG
The DNA here is from genome assembly GCF_963556715.1 of Cydia fagiglandana. Classification (NCBI taxonomy): domain Eukaryota; kingdom Metazoa; phylum Arthropoda; class Insecta; order Lepidoptera; family Tortricidae; genus Cydia; species Cydia fagiglandana. The sequence goes on along the minus strand of NC_085938.1, from coordinate 8,025,041 downwards.
CAAACCCCAAAATTGGGGCCGAACGGATGCACTCTTTTTGCTGCCTATAGCAAAGCGACGAAATCGCGGAGTAAGACACGCCTGGTTACAGTAAGGTCAAAAAAATTACATATGTATAGGTAAGGTGCAGGGGGCAATTTAGACTGCGGGATAATTTAAACTAATCGAAAGATCTTCCTTATTTTACATTATGAACTATAGTGTCATTTATGTCCAGATAGCTAAAACGATGTGTTGTGTGTATTATGTGCGACTCTAGTTAATAATGTAAAACATGGAAAATATTTCGATTAGTTTAAATTACCCCGCAGTCTAAATTGCCGCCCTGCACTTTATAGTAAATTAACATCCTATTTATTTCATTTACTAACTTTCAATTCACTTCCGGTTATAGGTTACCTTTAATTTAGTTTAAAACTAGTTTCTTCTTACTGGGAGCACTATAGGTATGTACTAGTAACAGAAATGTACGGAAGTCGGAACAATTTACACTTTAGTCTCAGGACTCAGGCGACGCCGCTTGGCACGATTGTTCCTTTATTGGCTCAAACTATGCTAATCTGGCGTCCTAGCCACAAGTCAGTACCGTCACAGGGTCCGTGCCCAGGGCCCCATCCTCAGGGGGCCCCGAAGGACACACAGTAACAAATATTTGATTACCCATAATAAATAGAAGATTATAGTAGAAAAATGTTAGTTAAAGCCGCTTTCTTTACTTACCAAAAGGGCCCCAAATTCTTATGTGCCCAAGGGCCCTATCATAGTTTAAGATGGGCCTACACAAGATTAACCCCTGGCTACATGGTACAACTTAGGATAGTGTTGTACCTTATCCACAGATCATGCATCCCTGCGCCCCCGGCAGGCTTGTCTCGCGTCGCCCACAATCGGCTCAGTGTCCACCGTGCCGTAAAATTGTATTTGACGCTGCCCGACGAATTAACACGGCTTAGGACGTCCTCCGTGTTATGATATTGCGCTGCGATAATCGCTTTAAGTGTGTTCTGGGGTTTAGCGAAAATTTTAAATGAACAGTTTCGGATGAAGGCGTGTTTTAATATGGTTTTAAACATCTACGCTATGCTGATCATCTAAGAGGGAGGAGACTATGAGTAACTTCACACCGAAAGAGTTCGTTGAGGTTACAAGACGGGTATAAGCGAGTTGTTACAGTTGTACCTACACACCATGTAGCTGCTTATTTTCGTACCTAGTTAAAATACACATGTGGTTGAGCATAGCAACCATAATAAGGGTGAAAGTCACCCTACTGCCTCACAACTGAAACTGGCGACCTATTTAGTTTATTGAAGTGGATTTTTTTACCAGTTCATCAAACGGCCCCCGCTATAATTGACTTATCCTGTCGCCGTCCGCTCGAATCGATAGTGCCAACACCCTGCGAGTAGTTTGCTCTACTTACGAGTACAGTACTTACACCTCTAACATTTATATTACAGAACAAACTTTACTATCTAAGCAAACTTTAAATTGCCTTTCAACGTTTAATTAACAATGCGATTTTTTCATGGCAACATTATAATATTAACGTAGCATTTAAATTTCATACCTTTTTTATCAAATCGCTGGTAATTTAGCGGTTAGGCATGCGAGTTCCAAACTGGAGGTTCGAACATAATATACCGGGTGTGGCCTGTAACACGAGCAAATAATCAAAACATAGATTGTACTCCTCAAACGGTGGCACTTTTGTTCAACAACTTTTAAAAATTATGAAGTTTTTAGACTCCCTATTTTTTATACAAAATAAATATTATTCAATGGACGCCATCGCCATGCCATATCATTGTGATTGACGTTGCTTGTCACGTCCTTAACATATCAAAATTCGCAATACATTGCGTCTTAGAATAAACTTTAAAGTGTATTAAAAATCAAACTACAAGTTATTTTTAAAAGTCGCTGAAGAAATGTTGGTCAGTATGAGGAGTACAGCCTACAGTTTAATTTTTTGCTCATATTACAGCCCACACCCGGTATAGAGGCTTGTACCTACTTGTGGGAAATATTTATTATTTCATCACCAGCTGAAAGAAAGGAAAACGAATGAGAAACTGTATACTTTACAATTTCACATATTATTAGTCTGTATATTTAGGTATTTAAATAAAATCAAAAAAACATTTTTTTACATTTTCGGGTAGATATAAGATTTATTCGTTAACCAACCAAATACAAAACCTCCTGGATCTGTCAACTGAACGACCTGACTTTAATTCATCATCATCATCATCTCAGCCATAAGACGTCCACTGCTGAACATAGGCCTCCCCCTTTAACTTACATTACTTTAATTAATAATGGCTTAGGCTAGGTTCACACGGCGTAATTTTTTTCCCGTATACTGCATACGGGATTTTATCGAATACCGTAGTGACAGCCAAATATGTAAGGAAACGATCAAAGTCGTTCACACGGCGTCTATGCGGGAAAGCCGTCTAGCCGTCTGAATGATTTTGAACGTCTCTATACAAATTTTGCTGTCACTACGGTATTCGATAAAATCCCGTATATGGTATACGGGAAAAATTTACACCGTATGAATCTAGCCTTAAGGTGCCATTTGAGTGTAGATTTTGTTTACTTTTATTTAAATACCTAGAGATACAGTGTATATCAGAGAAAGCCATAAAGGATGACTCACATTACACCGGGCCGTGTCCGCCTGTCCGGGCCGTAGCTTCGGGCGCTTACTTCTCTATGACATGACAGGCACGTGATGCTTTCCATAGAAAACGATGCGTCGGAAGCTCCGGTCCGGACACGGCCTCGTCTAACGTGAGTCATCCTTAACTCCCACACATCCAGCAACAGAACGTCGTAACCCAACCCTTCCATATTCGCGGCCGTCTGCGCATCCTCTCGGGGATAAAAAGCGTCGCTAAAACGTCTCTCATTCGGCAAATCATATTCTGTTAAACTCGTTACGCGGCGCTGACCCAGCAGTCGGGGGAGTAGGCGGGATGCGACGTGGTGTTGGCGAATTTACAGATGGACTTTCCAGTGTAACCTACCCCACTTGTACTATCAGCGATGTACTTATAATCTGTATCTTTAGGTATTTAAAAAAGAGCAAACAAAATGGCTTCTTAAGCCAGTTGAGGGTAGATGAAAACATTACATGATCAAAGAATGTAGGTTAAAGTCAGGTCGTTCAGTGACAGATTCAGGTGGTTTTGTATTTGGTTGGTTTTTAAATAATCACGATTATTTAGCAGTGGCGCTAGTCTGCACGTTGGTAGGCTCTTAAGTTACCATTTTCATTAGAGCTTATCCACACAATTTCTAACCAAGCCACTTCGCTGTGATAGCAATACCGTATCGGGTTTTTAGCTGTCGGTCGCCGGGAAATATTGGGTCCGCGCCGCCGGTGCTGATTGATTTCTGATTGAAATACTGTGTCCGGGGACACGGACTTTAAGTGGAACGAGAATAGCCTTAAAATATCCTAAATCTTATAAAGTTGTATAATGGTCGACACATGAAAGAGAATTGCATGGACGTGTCATTGGAAAACGAATATTTTGCATCGATGACAGCCATCTTTGTGCATTTTGCTCATCTTTGCACTGCAACTCTAACAAGTGTGTAACGTGCAGAACTTATTATTAAAATTAGCTGAATTCTTCGAATTTAATGAAACCATTTTTTGGTATTTAATTTTTTATATATATTTAATACCTTACCATCTTCCTTATAATAAATTAATTACATTAATATTAAATGCACACATTGTTTGCAATCCTACCTTTCATTTGGTCGATTTGTTGATTTTCATGTAAAAACACAATCTAGGTACGACGAGAACCTAGTTAAACCATATAAAAATAATAAATTTGACTAACCACTTATTTAATAATACGAACCACATTTTTAAGAATCAAAAACCACTCGAATCCAATATTCTCATAGGAAAGAACTGCTCTTACACCCTACCACCAGACACATGGCGAAAAACCGCCCAAAAACAAAGGAAAACGCTTAAAAACCCACCGAGGCGGTGTCTATTACAACAATTAATTTATTTCTTTATTATATTTTCATCGCCAACGTCAAGAGCTTTACCAACTTTAAACAAAATCGTAAACAAAAGAGTTGCACCCTACAGGGCTATAAATAAAAGAGGTTTTCGTATGTCATATGTGAAAATATAACTGTGCCTGGGGGTATAAGTGGTTATCAAAAACATTAATGGCAGGAACGCGGCAGCAAGCACACTTGAAATTGAGTTGAGTGCGGCAGCGAGGCATTTTGAAATTAATACCAATCGGATTGTGGGAACGGTGTGATTGCTGTTCCTACTTGTTATTGGGAATCGGATTGAAATGAAGCTGGGCAAACATTTAAAATAGTTACGATACGGAACGTTTAAAATGGATACTTTACGTAAAGTAATAACTGTTCCAAGTGATCCAGGCATGTCAAATTTAATAACTAATTGGGTCTGAGTATTTCTGATAAGTCTTAAGGCCGAGCCACACCGGCTGCGTGTGCAGCACGTTGCGTGGCGTGCGCTGCGTGACGTGCGCAGCACCCCTGTCACACCGGGTGACGCGCACGTCACGCAGCGCACGCCACGCAACGTGCTGCACACGCCACGCAGGCGCACGCTGCAGCTCAGTCATGCGAGCAGTAAAATAAAATACTCCTGCGACAGTACCTACATCATGTTATTATAACTCCCGTTGCAAATGGAAGCTGCTCACCTAATGCCGCCATTGCAATTAGAAGAAAAAAATGTCTCATATTTGAATCGAGATAGTTGAGAGTACATAATATTGTTCACCGACGCCAAATAGTTCACAATACAACAACCTTGTTTTCCAATAGTATCGTTAATACCTAAAATCGATTCTTTCCCACAGGCCAAATTATTTTTTTTAAGACGTATTTGTGGTAATCTTTGTGCTATATTGTAAATATACATTCATTTTAACGATATATTTTAATTAGTTTTTCTTTTATCACTGAATCCGTATTAAAAACCAGCACGCGCACCGGCCGAGTTGTAAATAAATACAAGTGGCTGCGCGTGTACACGCACAGCACCTATGCAGCACCGAGCTGTGCGTGTCCGAACCTGCTCGGTTCGCCCTCTCATAGGGAACGCAGTTAAACACAACGTCATCACTGCACGCAACGAAGCGACGTTGCCGCTCCGCTGCGTGGACGCGTGCACGCAGCACGCAGCCGGTTTGTCTCGTCGGAGCTGCGTTGCGTGCAAGTCACGCGTACGCGCACGTCACGCACACGTCACGCAAGCGGTGTGTCCTCTCTTATGAGTTTTCATATTCTACAACGCAGCGGGACGCGTACGTGCACGCGCACGTCACGCACACGCATCCGGTGTGGTTTGGCCTTTAACTTTAGAGAAACATCAACAAAATACTTAACCTTTTGAACGCCAAACGGCGCATCCATTGGCCGTGCCACTGACGCCATGCACGGGGGAAAAATTTTGTTTTGTGAATAAATAATGCCAACCTAAAAGTGGGGTGTTTTTCAGTAGGTACATTCTCATCAAAAAACCGGGCAAGTGCGAGTCGGACTCGCGCACGAAGGGTTCCGTACCATAACTCAAAAAAAAAACAAAAAAAAGCAAAAAAGAAAACGGTCACCACCCATCCAAGTACTGACCTCTCCCGACGTTGCTTAACTTTGGTCAAAAATCACGTTTGTTGTATGGGAGCCCCAATTAAATCTTTATTTTATTCTGTTTTTAGTATTTGTTGTTATAGCGGCAACAGAAATACATCATCTGTGAAAATTTCAACTCTCTAGCTATCACGGTTCGTGAGATACAGCCTGGTGACAGACGGACGGACGGACGGACGGACGGACGGACAACGAAGTCTTAGTAATAGGGTCCCGTTTTACCCTTTGGGTACGGAACCCTAAAAACGGTCGACGTCAAATGCCGTCTTTGACGTTGTTGTCACGATTTTGCGTTGACGTCAATTGCCGTCTGTGGCGTTTAAAAGGTTAATGTTACAAGACAATACTATTGGTAAGTATGTCCGCATAAACTAACACCCCTCATTTTTAGGCTTCCGTACCCAAACGGTACGAAAAGTCTCCGCTTTCCATCCGTAGTTCTGTTTGTCAGCACGGAATGTAGGTATACTCGTAGATCTCTTCTAGTAACAAACAACGACTTGAAATAAATCCTCAAAGCTCATCAAAGTAACCTTTCATTCGAGGGAACTAACGTCACGTGTCCAAACTGAACCCGTAACATATCGTTAGGTACCTAACCCCCTAATCTACCACAAACGTCACCTAAGGAGAACCCAACACCCAACCAATATTAATAAAGACGAACGGCACGTCTTTATTTTTCTCGCGGCCATCTTCCCGGCGGATTGGCACGCTATCTCCCGCTGCCGTGCTTTGGCCGGCATATTCTTAGCTGCCTTAGGAGCCCGCTTCGGAGAATAGAGAAAACTATCGAGCCTCCCGTGGCTTCAGTTGTATAACAGCAGCAAGTTTCATCTTAATAACCTTCACTATAAATATGAATGTTCGACACAGAAACAACTAAATAGATTTGGTTAAAAAAAATTATTTGTGGTTATTAGGTATATGCTAGTTTTTAGAGTTCCGTACCCAAAGGGTAAAAACGGGACCCTATTACTAAGACTTCGCTGTCCATCTGTCTGTCTGTTTAATAAAAATACTAAAAACAGAATAAAATAAATATTTAAGCGGGGTCCCATAAAACAAACGGGGTTTTTTGCGTAATAGTACGGAACCCTTCGTGCGCGAGTCCGACTAGCATTTGGCCGGTTTTTTTCTTTGATTCTTCTAAGTCGGTTCATATAGAGGAAAATGTTACAATTGTCTTTCAAATACAAGTTTGATTTCTCTGAACACTTCACAAACTCGACGATAACAGTTTTTTTATCTAGTTTATTCTAAGGAAAATTAACGAAACGCAAAACAAAATACTGTTACATAAAACCATCCCACGTCTTTCCATGTTCTTATAAAAGAATATATTTTTACGATTCTCGCGCCATCTCACACAATCCGATGAGTTAGTGTTCTGGAGCGCGGGAGACGTATGCTGTTCTATATTCAAATTGGACGGCTCCTCGAACCGACGGCCGCCATTTTGTCGTCGTCACAACTCGTGCAAATGGCGGGCGGTAAGAAGCTTAGCGCAAACTGCCAGAGAATGTTATTCTTTTTACTAGCTTGTTTTAAGTAGAACAAAAAAATTGATAGGATTATATTTATCAATACAAGTTCGAATTTCTTCGAACTCTTTAGTACTTCATTTGGAAACGAACATCGATTTAGCTACCTATTTCAAACACTGACCAAATTATACTGTTATTACTACTAATTACTTAACTGACGTTAAAAATTTCGTTATCAGTTTTGTTTAACTTAACAGAAACTGACTTGTACTTAACATTATTCCTCACATTAAAATGAGATATGAAATTATAAATGAGGTATCTAGGTGTTTTGCCTAGTTTTCAAGAAGTACTTTTCAGTTCATACACACATTTACATTTTACATGGACAGAAGCATTCTTCTCTTTAATTGTGGCTTGTCGCATTCGAGATATAAAAATCCACTTTCGACCCTTTATGTTAAAGATTTTTTAACCGGGCTACTTTTGAAAAGCACAATCACGGGCCCACACGCTTTAAGCTGGCCGCACACGGTCGACGCCATAAATTAGCGCGCACGGTAATCCGCACTTTTGCGCGGCACTATCTGTTCGCCGCACGCCTTCGCGCGAATACGCGCCCGCCCTAAAGTACCGACAGCAAAATGAGTTTGATGAACGAAGTTATTTTTATATTGAAACATTTTTTAGTATGATATAGGTAGGGTTGATATGTGTTATGTTTGTAAATGATTATTATTAAAAACCCAAAGCAAATTAAGAATTAGAGATAAGTTTTATTGAAGTATAAAACTTAAGTATTTTCAATTTGACCAAAATTATCAGACTGAATCACAATATTTAAATTACAACTTTTACAACCCAGGTGCTCACGTCGTCACTACGTCTCTGTTAATCGCGTATAATATGTACCTATTATAAAAGATTACTCACGTTAGACCGGGCCGTATCTGGGCCGGAGCTTCCGGCTTGTCTATTTCTATGGAAAGCATCACGCGATCACCTGTCATGTCATAGAAAGGCAAACGCCGGAAGCTAGACACGCCCTTTTGCTCTAACGTGAGTCATCCTTAAAATGCAAATTAAATATAAATTCTCAGTTCCTGAATGTTGCTGCAGACGGTACCCATTGTCCGTCCGCGCGTCTATTAATCACAGTTTATCGAGTGCTAATCCAGGTTTAAATAGATAACTAGTTGAGTCGGGCATTGTCACCGGCCCCAGGGTTGCCAACCCTTCTTCCCTTGCAAATAAGGTCATAAATCTTGTACGAATAAGGTTATACCTACTACGTGATATGTGTTATTTTGATTTCAATGATATTGGCCACTGATATACTTTTTAATTCTAAGAGTATGTAATTATGGTAGCTAGTTGTTAATATAAGTGTTAGATAACTACACAGTTATGTCGTAATTATAAGATATTACTGCTGACTATATAATGTTATTATAAATCCAAGAATGACTGTATAATGACTTAATAATGGTTAATTTGTATGCCATTCCTTTTGTTATCATTTACCAGTGTAGGAATATTGTAAAAAAAATTGATTCAAGTTATAAAACAATCATATTATTAAGCAAATACAATGAAAATTATTAATGAATATTTTCAGCATAAGTAAAGGGTATTAGCCCTACAGACAACCCTAATTTACCCTCCTCGACAATAGCGACGATTGTTTTATGCCCTTCGGTATCCTCGCTACGGTCTCCGGATTTGGACTCTTTTCAATACATACTTACTCATAAAAGGCTATTGCTGATATTTTTTTTATATTTTACATTTTTCATTTACTAAAACTTAAAATTTGGTGATTTTGGTGGTATTTGTGGTGGTAAAAAGTTTGAAAATTCTCAATTTCTCATGGAATGACAGCTGCCGTCGCCATAATAAGTAGCTTATTTGTTTATTGGTTGCGCTTAGTGTAACCTACCTTAATTATCAGTATACGTTAGTAAAATAAACTGTCACGTAAAAGTTAAGAATGCAAGATCATATAAACTCATAACCCATAAATTATTACCTTATTATAAACTTAAAACATAATATGCAAGTATTGTAGGCATTTTACTTAAGATTTTTTTGTTGCTCCAACTTGCAGTCTATAACCAGAGTACCCAAATTCAGGATCCCTGAGCCTATTTACAGAACCTTTATAGCCGAATTGTGAATTGTTATTGTTGCTGTGCCAACCCTGATGTTCGCTTTTTGCGACGCGGGCGACACCTGTTCAACCTTTTTGTCCATTTGAGTTATGTGCCAAATATTTTTACTTTATCTATGCTTCCGGAGCGGTATTTAAAAGGTCCAGGTCACGTATTAAAAACCTTTGTTTATAATATAGCACGTGAAAGAACAATCAGTCAGAATATCTGAGTTTTTTTATTAGCAGGCGAGTGTTTTCTTTTAGTGTGAGTAGTTACGAATAAACGACTAACATACATACGAATTACGTTTATTCACACGAGATATTTATAAATCAGACATCTATACAAACATTTATAAAAATCTCTAGAAAGTCTAGGAGTCTAGGAGGTCTAGGAAGTCTAGAAAGTCTGTAGAAGTAGTCGATCTTTAGTCACTTACTCGCCACTGGTGACCTAACTCCCCTTAATGGGCAGAACAAAATAGAAACCAAGTAAATAAATAAAAATCCCATTTGAGTTCAGCATAAAATTACTACAGGGCCCGTAGCCAAATTACATTCGCTCCGTATCGATTCGATCTCTACGTTCGCGAGCGACTGGTCGATAATGTTTATAATAACCTAGCCAAGAGGCAATCTTTTTAGTTATCGCATATTCGACGGGCCAAGTCGATAAAAATTAATTTTAGTCTGTGGTTCTCGTTCAAAACTGTCAAGAAACGTCAGCTGTCAAGAGTGTCAAGTGAACAGCGAATCTAATTTTGGAGAAAATAATTGTTTTATCGGTAAGCAAATGAAATATTTTGGCATTTGTTTAACTTAGTTAATTACAATTTCGTGATAAAATAACTCTATATAGTGTAATAGTTGAAGAGTGCGTTGTTAATTGCATATAATTTTGACCTAAGTTTAACAATTTCAGACAGCCGTCGTCACCGCAGCCCCAATCAAGGCGGCGGCGCAGCCAGAGCGGGCAAGAGCGGGCTCCGCGGGCTCTTCTTCCACGCTGAGAAGTCCTCGCCAAGTTGGCACGAACAGTCAAAGCTGCCGCTGCAATGACGCCTTCATGGCAGTTACCAGTGCTAAGGACGTGCACTGCTGGCTTACTTGACCAGAAGAGACAATACTTTAAGTGTTAGTAATGATTCAAACCGTGAAGTGAAATTGTGAACAGGTTTGCCCGAATCAGTGTAACCTCAGTGAACTCATTTACTTCATAGACTTCAAACATTTTCGAAATTAACAAAAGTCAAGCGAACATTGAATACATAGATGTTATGCATTAGATAAGATAAAAGCTGCCTGTGAAACCAAAACCAATAAATCATATTATTACTTAATATTATTTTTTAATTACCTACCATCTTTGCTTTGAATGGAAATTTGGGAAGGGAATCTCACCCGCTAAGCTACTGGCTATTCATATTTAACCTTTTGTATGCTCCTGTCAACAATTTGTAATTTATATATCAATCATAATTAAATAAAATAAAATAAATAAATAAATATTGGGGACATCTTACACAGATCAACCTAGCCCCAAACTAAGCAAAGCTTGTACTATGGGTGCTAGGCAACGACACATACTTATATAGATAAATACATACTTATATACATAGAAAACACCCATGACTCAGGAACAAATATTAGTGTTCACCACACAAATAAATGCCCTTACTGGGATTCGAACCTAGGACCATCGGCTTAGCAGGCAGGGTCACTACCCACTAGGTCAGACCGGTCGTCAAAATTAATGCATTTTTTAAAGTTGAATATAGGTAAGTACATGGGAGCAGATCTGCTCCTAAGCATACCAAAGGTTAAGGTGGTAACCACCATAAATAAATGAATGAAACAATGATTGGGTTAAAAGTTAATTTATTTTATTGGAAATCTATTAATGAAAGATACAGCAGGTATTTTTTGCCGGCAGCATAAAATCAGTAGCCAAGCATTCTTTTCTTGTTTGCACATATATTATGTAGTGTTTTAAAATAGTAAAACAACACTCAATATATTTTTGTGGTTGTACATGTGTCATAGTTTCTTCCCTTGACCCTGGCTTTGGAGCACCATAAATATGTCAAGGCTGCAATGAATATCCAAGTCACCTGAAACAAAATGAATGCTTAGTTTTTCAAAAAACTCTGTAACATTTGGTTATAATATTTATCTATTCTCTACCAGTCATATGACAAAAAAAAACTAAATGTTTTGTGTAAGTACATATATTTTTATATAGTGTGTAGGTACAGTCAGCTGCAGAGAAAAGGTACCACCGCTACATAGAAGTTTGTATGCAGGAGTGGTACCATTTCTCTGCAGCTGACTGTACCTGCGCCTGCCAAAAGAAGTCATATACAATATGTTTCATAATATGAAAAGTTTCATTAATATGGTTGATAATTTATATGCATAACAACAGCCGGTCTGGCCTAGTGGGTAGTGACTAGTGACCCTGCCGGTTAATCTGATATTAATCCTGAGTTTGAATCCCCGGTAAGGAAATTTGTTTGTGTAATGAGCACAGATATTTTGTACCTGAGTCATGGGTGTTGTCTATGTATTTAAGTATAGTTTGTCAAAGGACTGTCTCATTTCAAACAAAGACAGAGAGAATCATACTAGCTTTGTCATATACTAGTACTAGCACCCAAAAGTATGAGTATAGTTTTCCTGGTTCTTACTGAGTGACAAATTGGTTTGACCATCTATATATAGTTATCTAAGTACCCTAAGTACCCACAACACAAGTCTTCTTGAGCTTACTGTACAGTTCGACAAGAAATTGTAGAAATCAAAAAGTAGCAACACTGTAGTCTCGTCTCTTTCAAATCAATTTAAGAAAATGGGATGACACTACAATATTGCTAGTCGTTAGTGACCTTGCCTATGAAGGTTATGGTTTTGCTTCCCGGGAAGGGCATTTATTTGTGTGAAGAACATTTGTTCCCGAGTCTTTATCTATATTTGTAAAGCCTTTACCTATATACCTTTGCCTTTACACAATCAATTCACTTTCCTATTGAGAAACAAGTGCTTGCCTGTGTGCATATGGGTACCAAATTTAATCTACACCATTCATCGGTTTATATTTGAAGACGTAACAGGAACACATAAGAAGTTATTTTAGCATCAATTACATATTTTATATACTTATTAGGTATGTGGGGATAAGTTATTGGCTCACTCTTACCTTTGCAGGGACGTTGTTTCGTGTTGCATTTGTGGGTGCATAATCCATTTTTCCATGACACTGTCAATATAGATAGGTAGATATTCAGCGCCTCGGTCACATTGGATCCTTTGGGTGAAATGCTGCGTACGGCCCACTATCCTTTGATCTGACCCCGTAGCATAAAGCCACCAGCCACCAGCTAAGGGCAGTCCTTTCCTAAAGCAGTTCCAATAGGCGATTTTTCAGACGGCGCCTGCGTCTAAGCGAGACTTCCGCGTTGTTCGCCGCCCACAATAATGTTAAAGTATGCTTTTTACTACAAATTCTAATTTACAAACACTATTATACGGCATTTTCTTGTGCTTCGATAAGTTATCTGCAAGGGGATAGCTCTCGCTACGTATCGACACCTAGGAGGCGATAACGATTCGATTTCGCATGTCAAAAGTGTCACTCGGCTAGGCAATGTATGACAGATATCGAATTCCAGTAACGAAAGTTTTGCGTTTCGTTACAACATTGCAACTTGGCTAACATTTTTGTATTCGTTAATATTTTTCGACAAACTCATCTACGGTACCTGTCATTCCCATACATTTTTTAATCGATTCGTTAGCGATATCTTTTTTCGAAATGCGTTTTGGCTAGGCCCCCAGCTTCGCTTAACCATCAACTAAAACTAACATTACAAAGTAAGAAATAAATTGAAAGAAACATTTGGTCTAAATTGCGCATTAAAACGAAATCGAAGAACATATAAAACCAATTTAACTCTTTCTATCAATAATCGTTAAAATAATAGATTTTATAACCATAGCAACTATAAAAACTAACTTTCATTGAAAATTCTCTTCAAAGAGCAAACGACTATTGACAGAAATTGAATTAAATGTGTGCAGTTATTGGATTTGGTTTGGTGTCCAATCGAGTGAGGCTAATGGCTAGATTATACGAACGAGGCTAGCAACTGTATGGACTTTTAGTTTATTAATGCTGAGTTTGAAGAATAAAGCTAGTACGACTAGACCAATAAATTTGTTGAGTTTCGGTGAATGAATCGAAAATTTACGGAGTCATGATGTCATGAAGTATTTACATGTAATTCTTTAACATTTTCAACATGCGAAAATTTATTGTATACCTACTAAAAATGTATTTTCATTGTTATCAACTTGCTTCATGAAATATGAAAAAAATACATACTCAAAATAATAGAACGCAAACGTGTTTTTTTCCATTTTTTCGAAAAAAATCATAAATATCTTGCTAAATATTGATCGTATAAGTATGAGTGTGGTCTCATTCGATTCAACGCAAAAAAATACACGAAAATAAATGTGATTGTTTTTAAATAAACCCCTTGCACATACCCCCCCGAAAGGGGGCTAGGGCGCCTAAATTTTTACAGGACTCGGCAGATCCTCATTTCCAGTGCCAAGATAAAGGTCATAAACTAATTTTAATTGATGTACATATTTTGCCGCCAAATGGCCATATTTAGGCTTATATTACCCATAGTAAATAAGTAGGTAGGTATGGCTACCTCTCATACACGGGAAATGGCATTTTTTTTACAGTTTCAACCGCATTTGAAGAAATGTTATTGGATAAGTCTTTTGAAAATACCTCTAATACGGTACCTGCCTTTAGTATAGACCGACAAGAAATTGTAGAAATTAGAAAGTGGCAACATCCTTTCAAACCAATCTAAGAAAACGGGACGACACTACAGTTTGTTGTCGGTCTATAATAGTTTAAAGCATATTAAACACATATTTCTTAGAAGTAATGCTAGCGTATGATATAGATTATTAGAATGATCTAAGAGAATTATAGTGAAATGGTTGGCTAGCATGACTATATCTAATACGGGTCTAGGAGATTATTCAAATCTCGAGCATAATATCGTCTTAGTTCATACACGCCCTGAAACTGAACATAATTTGAACGGCTCGTAATCCGAGATGGAGGCTGCCATGTACAGGATTAGAGGTGGCATAACTCTCTCGCATATGCATGGGGACACATACAGGCTGACGTAGCTTAGAGATACGATACGATTGACCGTAAATCGTACCTATTCACTGATGAGATGTTGGAGATTCTCATGCAAAACACTGATGTAGCTCCGTTGTCGAAATCTCGAGTTAAATCTATTATACCTAGTTAATATTGAAACTGTTAATTTGTTTTCAAAATTAATATACCTGACACAACCTGACAACTGTTAGCCCCATTGCCATTAGGTAACGAACTACGAAATGAGATAAAATAATCCCAATTCGGAACTAATAATCAGATATTTTAAGTCATGACACTCATGACTCTTGTTTATTTGAAAAATATATTAGAATCTCTATAGTAAAAAGACAAGGATTTATGTGGTTTATTTAACAAAAACGTAAAGCTTGGAAACAATCCGCTATTACTATTTCAAGAATTCTATCAGCTCAGCTCAGTTTTTATCTCATATCATATGCGTAGGTACCTACTTGTTCGCATGATAACAGGCTTAATTTTATTATTGTTTTGTTACATATTTCCATGTTTTGTTATCTCGGGCATTGAGCCTATACAAGTATACATAACACAAACCAATGAAAGCGTAAATCATTTTATTTAAGGTGATATTCTCATGTGAATAGTCAGCCTGTAGAAGGCACGGTAGACAGTCCGGTGTTCGGAGGGTTTATGTAAACGCTAAGACGCTGGGAGCCACATGTCCCGCCACACCTGACGGTGGATCCACCCATAGATGGAGATTAGATGATAAATGACCTCTCAATAGGCTTAAAGTGCGAACTGTTTCGGAAGGATTCTATTCTTGATTTAGGTCCCGGCATACCTAGATGATAAACAAGGCATACCTTGAAGATTTTTCCCAAACCAAAAGCCGAATTTTCAGTCGCCAGTTAAATTCAATCTCTATTTATTATTTATTTCGAATCCATGGATCCATATTTAGTGTTAGTAGGTACAAAAACAACTTAAAATTAAATAGTTAAATAGACGGATAGGATTTATTCCATTGATAACACGATTTGAATGTGTCATTCTCATAACTTAATTCGTTGGAATAGTTATCGGACGACTTAAAAGGTAACTGAAAAATCGGCCCTAAGTACATAAGATGAATATATTTAATACGCAGCTCTAGTCACCAGAGATCAACAAGGTTGTGTTATTTTATATGCGTAGCGTGTTTTTGGTATAAGCAGCCTTGTTACTATATGTTTGATATTCAATAGTATTTGATTAGATGAACCCTTTGAAATACTTTATCTTGCAGAGTAACACAACTACGAGTGCCTCTCGGCTCTATTCGGGAAATGAATTAGAGATTCACTAGACATGAAATAGTAAAGATATGTGACGTTCTACGGCAAAAGGTACCTTATGGCGGCTGGCACCGCGATTCGGGAAAATAATTAGAGATTCACTAGATATGAAATAGTAAAGTTATGTGACGTTCCACGGCAAAAGGTAGCTTATGGTGGCTGGCGCTTCCATCGCATAGCGCCGCAATAATATTGGAGCGACGTTAATAATAGCGTAACAAGCCCCAACCACCATAAGGTACCTTTACTCGTGGGACGTCACATATCTTTACTATATCGTATCTATCTAGTTAATATCTAATTCAATTCCGGAATCGCGTCGTCTTTTAAAATTACGAAATCTTATCTTTCAGTAAAAAAAGGATAGCGACAAAGTATAACAAACAATACAAAAGCCAAAAAATTACAATTCATCCAAAAATATTTCAACGAAGATCCTACCAAAACAAAAAACGAACGTCGCTTTCGCTAGATGCAAATTGTGGACAATATGAGCGTGAAATATGGGTTCAAGAAATCCTGTCCGTAGTACAAAAAGCGAAAAACAAATGAACAGAAAAGTTCTTGGTGAAAAAAAAAACAATGTCGAGTGAACACAGGGCAGGAAGCGCGGCGTGAATAAGTGCCTCCATTGTACCGAGGAAAGGGGCTCTATATTTTTATTTGTCTTTGTTATAATGTTATTAATAAGAGCTACCTTGTCTTGGATTTATGGGGGGAAAGCTGGATTACTTACCTACGGTGAAAACGAGGATACCTATTTGATTTCATTAGCTGGAGTTAGCTCGTGTTAATCGGTAGATATAAAATGGTGTTTTAGTGCTGACATTATTTAAATTCATTAGATTACGTAAAAGGAATGAAAGTAGAGAGATTGTATATATTCCCTATGTACTGATTTGTTTACTATAACGTTAACTTGACCATCATTTCGCTATAAGAAACCTGTCATGATTTGGTTGGCTTGATATGAAATATTGAAGTGTTAAATAATTATATATTATATACAAGAATATAAATAGTTGAATAAAAAAGCAAAATAACCATCCACACTTACTACAACCTATTTTCCGAACAGATGACATAACACATTTTTATACAGAAATGAATAAAAATAACCCTCAAATGCTCATTCCGCATTCAGCCACTGAGTCCAACGGCTCATGATTTATGAACGTTTTTTGTTGATTTTCCCCCGGATTTTGCCACAGCCAAGATTCTTAAAAATCGCTGCCAAGTGCGTTGTTCAAGCATATTGATAGAAGTGAATTAATTCAGTTTTTTGGTGGGCAGTGGTGTGAGAAAGAGTTATTGTGCGGGATGAACAGACAGATTCTATTAAGATATTGTTATGGACATACAAACTTGTTATGCTTCCTGAAAATACACTGTTGTCATAATATCAAAACAAGTTATAGTTTTTTTTTTTTACTCTTTAGATTTAGTTAATAGACTTTGAAGTATTATTTACTTCGAAAATGGACCTGTGGTTAAAACGAAATGCATAAGATATGTCGCATAGGAACATATAATCAGCTGCGACAAATTCTGGTGTGGTTGGTTGGTTATTGAATAATAATTTTGTTAAAGTGTAGGTAATATTAAAAAGATGAACATAGATTACATAACCCAATAGTGTTCATTAATGTGTTGAATTCCTACTAATATTAAAAATGCTAAAGTAACTCTGTCTGGCTGTTACCTCTTCATATTTATACCTCAGAACCGATTTAGAATTTAGTATGAAAATAATTTAGGGACTATCTTACAAGTGTATTTATCCATAAGATCGTTTTCATCACAGAAATTTTTTGTAAATTGTAATTAAACAAAAATACTGAAAAACCGGGTGCACATTAAATCCCAATTATTTTAAACATTCCAGCCGTAAGAAAACTATTCCGTTTTCCGGTTTCCCGACACAATTGAGCCAAACCTTAACCCTAACGAATATAACAAGATTTTAAAATATCAGCCACGGTGTCACACCGAACTGCGAACCATTTAGAGACAAAGGCCCCCGATGTTAATGTCTCAATTTAATGTTACAACCGTGTCCCCCCGGCTGTTATGACCCCCGTCGGCTTTTGAACGGTTAATTCGTTGGAAAGATCAGTTAGCTGTGTTTAACCCTACGTGGCAGTTTCTGGGCTTTAGTGACAACTATATACTGAATACGTAAAGTTGCTAATTTAAGTTGTTCGACAACAACCATAAGATTTAAACCGAGAAGTGAATACTCAAAGACGCGGTTAGCGAAGTGTATTTTTTTTTTGTTAAAGTCAAGTTTATCTATAACCTACTTCGATACGAAAAACTAGCAGTTAAGTACCATGCTTTTGTTACGACATTCAAAACTTATTTAAAATATATGTAGTTGTGTTAGCTTCTATCATTTTATTCGTGTTTGTCTTACTCGTCATAAAGAAATATTACAAAACTCCTTACCCTTACACCGCGTAAAACCAATTCTATTACCAACCACATTTCCGCATATTTTAATTTCCGCGGTTGTAATTACTAATACATGTAAACGTTCCCCATTTCAGTGTAAATTTCGCTGAAAGACGTCAAAAGCCAATCCCAACCCTTTAGCCACATTCGTATCTCTACCATAACGCTCAGATGAATGGCCTGCTGTCGGCCACCACTAATTAAATAAATGGCCCAGAAACAAGATTGTGATATTGTTCTCTCCAACTTTCCGTCCCAGTCTAACAACAGCAAATTCTCGTATAGCTATCACTGTCCCCCTAAACGCTGGAGAAACGTCACTCATTATGCTAAATAACCTCCCTTTGTTTGGGAGGGAGATGGTCGATAAGGTTTTTTTAGGGAAAGTCTTGACAGTTGGTATATGGAACCTGATTAAGATAATCCGCCTGAGTTTTTTCGAGACGCTTAATTGTTTGAGAGGTCTGTTGGCTTGCGGTTAGTGAAAATAGGCAACATGTCTAATGTACTTGTCTCAATGAAGTTGTAAGTATTTATTTGTCAAAAAACAAATAACATGTTCCGCGTAATAAACTGTGTGTATAGTTCGCAAAATAAGCTCTGTGTTTGAAATACATGTTTATTCTATATTCAGGTACATAGTCAATTTTAAAATAAGGTTAGGTTAGACCTATTAAATGATATTAGACGTAATTGACGTAAACATTACCACCGGCAATTTCCAGTATATGACGAAATATATTTGGTTTTTAGTACATTATTGTCGAGGCTCGGAAGTAGCTACTTGCAGGCTGAGGATTCGTTTTAAACGGACGACCTTGGGAGTCCGTTTAATTGAATCCGAAGCCAGCAAGTAGCCTTCCAGCCGAGTCATATATAGTGCTTTTCTCAAAAATGGTGCAAAAAATATAAATATCATAGATTTTTTTTACAAAAGCAACATTCTTACGTATATATTTTCACAGAACAGAGCCCTTGCCGCCTTTTTATTTTTTTTAATAAAAAAATAGAAGTTTATTTTTCTGCCGAAAATACGCCAACCTATTTGAGACAGCTAAATAGTCGCGGTACTAATTATCTGTTTGGCTGTTTAATGGGCCTGTGCCTTCATTTGATATGGCCATTTCAACTTTTAAAAAGTTTGGAACTCGACAAATAATGGAATTTGTATGCAACATTGCAGTCCTAAAATCGAGACTGCAATGTTTTTAACTTTTTAATTTTTGACTGACCATAAACTCCGCGCTTCGCGACCTATTTTTTAGACGGCAAACTCGACTTTGCCGTCCATTTTTGAGAAAAAATTATTTTTTGACTCAATGTAGATTATGTACTACTTAAATAAAAAACATATTATTGAAACTACTAAAACTGAAACATTTAAATGGGTTGAGCAAGCTTCCTCAATAATTATGTAAAAGATTATTATTAGCTACATTCAAAAATATGTAGGTGCCTATTACAAAGTTCAAACATTAAAATCTATGAAACGAATATGAGTAAAAACTCATTTGAGCCGAGTGCCAATAAAGTAGCAGATTTGAGTTCAGTCGCATATTGAAAAACGAGCATTTTACAATAAATCGCAGAATGGGAACAAAAAGCACCTCATTTCATTAAACCGACGTTCCATTAGTAAGATACCCACTGTTGCCTTTCACAACCTCATATCGGAGTCCCATTCTGCAGCAGCAAAAGTAAGCTTACGTCATGCAAAATAAAGTTTACTATTCAAATATTTTCTAATACGTGGTACGTAGCCCAAAAAGCTTGCAATCGATATGCCAAATTCTATTAAACTCTTTTTGGTAAAAACAGCGCTTAAATCCATAATTCCTTTCTCACCTGAACAGAACAAAATCAGACCTTATTGCTTGGAATATACAGGTTAAAATTCTCAAACGTCCGAAGTCGATTGCTTGATGATTTTTGAAATACTGGGGTGAACGTTAGCAAAGGGTGTTGGATTCTAAATTTAAATTTATGTTTCGTTAGATTTGATCGCGCTTAGCAGAATGCCGTTTTGAATGGTGTGATAGAACTTTTTCAATGATTTATTTCGAGAAGGGGTTTTTGCCGCAAAATGGTTTTATGGAATGCTAAGTAATATTTTTATCACGACTTTGATGTAAGCCGAACTATGATTGGCAATTTAAATAGGTCTTCAGCTCGTTTAGCAAACGCCGTTCAGATGAGCGATCTTACTTATTTGTTTTATAGGCTGGCAAGTAGCTAATTCCGTTATAGAGTATAACATTATCAAACCATAGAAAATCAAATATTCACTTGCTTGATAAGGACATACATATTTATATTTAAGTTAAGATATCACGAGCCTGTTACTAAAGCAAATCTTATACCATGCGTGTTTGTCCAACAGACAACTTTTTTTTGGGATTAGGACGGAATGTGAATGATTCGAATGTTTTCATCAACAATTAAAGGAGTTTTCCTAAATAAAATAGTCCTATCTCTTTTGTCCAACAAAAGCCAAATAAAATTCATGCGTTGTATCCAAAAACCCTTTATCTGATTGACTGATGATCCCGCCGCGGACGCATCTGCAACTTTGATTGCGCGTCTCTCCCGGGTCTTGTCGCGCCGTGTCAAGCTCCGACAGATTAGTTGGTTGCCGACTAATATTCTTTTAGACGCGATTGCCGACGACTCTCCGGGGACAACGTCTTGATTGAGATGTTGAATAGTTTGTTTGGAACCAGCCAGTAAGACGTATGAAGTTACGTATACAAACAAATATTTAAAAAATATGACTAGCTGTTGCCCGCGACTTCGTACGCGTGGAATCTTATCTAGTACAACATTTTTTTCATTTTTTCAACAGCAAATTTTCATATCCGTGCAATGTTGAAATTACTTTTCTTTTTTTGCAAGTTGTATGAAGTTTTACATAGAGTGTTATATAAATTTTCAACCCCCTTTTAACCCTTTAAAGGAATGAATTTTTAAAAACCCTGAAATTAACTCTTCTTGTATTCTAATAATATGCCCTTATACAAAGATTCAAATTCCGCACTCACAAAATATTTGATCTCCATAGAAACTTTCAACCCCTTTTTCACCACCTTAGGGGATGAATTTTCAAAAACGCTGAAATTAGTTTTCTTATAAGTATTTTAATTTAATACCTTTTTGCAAAGTTTCAAGTTCCTAGCTTAAAATAAATTTTGCACCCCAAGACGAACTTTCATCCCCTTTTTAACCCCCTTAGGGGTTAAATTTCCCTAGACGTTGCAATTACTTTTTTTTGTAATCGGCTATTATGCCTTTCTAAGAAGTTTCAAAGCATTTGTAATGGATTCAAACTTTCAACCCCTTTTTAACCCTGTTAGGGGATGAATTTTACAAAACGCTTAATTTACTTTTAGTGTCTTCCAATAATATCCCCAAATACAAAGATCTCGAAAAAATGTTTGATGATCATACAAACTTTCAACCCCTTTTTCACCACTTTAGGGGATGAATTTTCAAAAACGCTGAAACAAGTTTTCTTATATTTTAATTTCTTACCTTTTTGCAAAGTTTCAAGTTCCTAGCTTAAAATAAAATTTGCACCCCAAGACGAAATTTCATCCCTTTTTTAACCCCCTTAGGGGGTGAATTTCCATAAACGTTACAATAACTTTTTTTTTTGTAATGCTATTATGCCTTTCTAAGAAGTTTCAAAGCATTTGTATTGGATTCAAACCTTCAACCCCTTTTTAACCCTGTTATGGGATGAATTTAACAAAACGCTGAAATTACTTTTATTGTCTTCGAATAACATCCCCAAATACAAAGATTTAAGTCCCGCGTTCGAAAAAATGTTTGATATCCATACAAACTTTCCACCCCTTTTTCACCACCTTAGGGGATGAATTTTCAAAAACGCTGATATAAGTTTTCTTATATTTTAATAATATATCTTTCAAAAAGTTTCAAATTCCTAGCTTAAAATAAATCTTGAACCCCATACAAATTTTCATCCCCTTTTTAATCCCTTTAGGGGTTGAATTTCTTAAAATCGCTTCTTATCTCTTGTACACTTTATAAATGTAATCTGGTGTGCAAATTTAAACTTTCTGTCTTTTGTAGTTTCGGCTCTGCGTTGATGAATCAGTCAGTCAGTCAGTCAGGACACTTGCATTTATATATATAGATAGAAGATAGATAAATGTTAGGTCTAAAACTTTGATTAAGCATTAAATAATAATTAAAAATGGACATTTCAGTTTATTATTCATACCCATTTATTACTTACCCATGGATAATAAATTGAAATTCACTTCAGCGGGTCGAATGATATAGGACACAGGTCTGGTGACAAAATACGTAGGTATAGAATGTCTATCCAATACAGTTTAACAAAAATTACCATTGTAACCGCATAGCCAAAATCTAAACCGTTGCACTAAATAAGTTAAACTTACTATAGGTATTTCATTAATTGCAATATGTACAAACAGTGAAAAGATGTTAGGTTAGTGCTATGCAATGAAAATGGACCAACAGAACTCATAATGCATCGGCATAAATATAAAATCGTTAATAGCACTATAATAATGTTGCACCACAAACTCAATATTGCCGATAGTCACAAAACCAAACAAACACCTGTCCATGAAATACGCTCTGCAATATCCCTTAATAATACTAATATAAATCCAACATATGGTGTCCGATCTCTAACAATGCGCCATCATACAATTCCACTATAATCATCCCTTTCTACTTGCAATGCTCCTATTTTTAGACCATTCACCCTATTAATTGTCAAAATCTCTTTAACAATAACGTGTAAGGTAAAATCGACTTAATGTACAAGCCCTCAAGGTTACAATTTAGACGCTGCAATATTTTGATTAACATCCCTGTGCATAGTATTTGTGCCGCGTTTAAAGTTGTGCTGGTAGTTTCTACTTTTATATGGACAGTTTCCCAAATAATTTTAAATTTGAACTCTAAATCATAAACAATACGATCGATTTTCTAATTGTAACCTCTGCTAATCAAATTGTCAAACACTGCCACAAAGTTTTCGATCTTATTGGGGTTTACATAGAGTTGTTTTCTTAATGTTTGTATAGAAGCTAATTCAGACGCATAATCGCGAGTATTGTGAGTGGGATTTAGCGCACACTTGTTTGTAAATTTTTGGACCATATGGTGTAAAAGCCGCCATGGACAATACGCCCTCATACTACCTACCCCATTACCATATGCAACGCGTTAAATGCATTTTCAAGAGAATCGTATAGTGATAAGACTTGAAAATTTATTTAGGTAATAGCTGCAATCAAAGAAGAAAAATCGAATGTATTGTACTTAGGTGCTTTGCAGGTAAATAGCACTTTTTTATCATAAACTCTTTCAATACCTACCTACAAAAAATTTATTTCTCTGGCCGTCTGACATCGGTAGCATTAACATTGATATATACAAATAAGGTTCTGTTTTTAGGGTTCCGTACCTCAAAAGCAAAAAACGGAACCCTTATAGGATCACTCGTGCGTCTGTCTGTCCGTCCGTCTGTCACAGCCAATTTGTTCCGAAACTACTGGACCAATTAAGTTGAAATTTGGTACACATATGTAAGTCTGTGACCCAAAGACGAATATGTAACGTCAACAAATGAATTTTAAACATAAGGGCTACTTTTGAGGGGTAAAAGATAAAATTTAAAAACAAAGTTTTGCAAACTATATCGTGTTACATATCAAACGAAAGAGCTCATTGTGAGAATCTCAAATATATTTTTTTTATCAATTTGCGATAAAAAGTTTAGAAGTTATTCAAGAAAATAGACAAAAAATGACCATTCCCCCCCCTCTATCTCCGAAACTACAGGGTCTAAAATTCTGAAAAAAATACACAAAATAGTCCTGTAACCTAAAGATGACAGGAAAACCCATTAGAAATCTACAGTCAAGCGTGAGTCGGATTTAAGAACAAAAATGCGGTTTAGGTTTTTTAGGGACACAGCTGCAATGGTTTAAGTGAAAAGTGATGTAGACAGTTATTGCGAAGGCCCTAGGCCGATATCCGCATAAGGCCGAAGGCTCGAAGCGTCCCGAAGAGGCGTGCCATTCCGACTCACGCTTGAAGCTAATTTCAAGCGTGAGTCGGAATGACGACAAAAAATGCGACTATAGTTAGACCGTAAAAAGTCTGCAGCGATTTTGATAGCCCACGCAGTGCAAGTGTCATATTAAACGTCAAACTTCTATGAAATTATGACGTATTAATAACACTTACACTGCGTGGGCTATCAAATCCGCTGCAGACTTTTATTGGTGTGACTATAGGCTGTATCTGGCACACAGCCGCATTGGTACAAGTGTAGTACTGATTGATTAGGTTACTATTGTTACGTGTTTTAAAAAGCACTATACAGGGTGGCCAAAAAATTAACTAAGTGTAACCCCGAAATTGCGAGGAAAGATTTGGCTGTTTCATACATTTTGGCTGGTCCGTTTTCAATGGGAGGATACATTTTATTTCGCGATTTCGGGGTTGGTCCCATAGTAAAAGTTGTAAAGCTCAGTATAATCCGAAAACCTCCCCGGCTACGGGAATGCACTTATTTTTTGGCCACCCCGTAGGTATTATCTCTCTTCGGCCTTCGATTTTAAAACACTTGCGGAAGTTGTAGAAAGCGCGACCCGTCACCCGTCGGACGCTCCGAGCTATCAGCCCTAGGCGGAGCTCGGTCTTCACCTTCAGTCTTCGCATTTGGACACTTGTACTACCTACTGTTCGGCATTTAATCTTCCTATCTAAGCTACTTTGCATAGTTGCAGAGATATAAGCCACCACGCCAGAAAACTTCATGTTACATCTGGTTTTTGGTTGACCCATTCGGGTTTTTCAAGACGTTTCACTCACGTCACGTTTCATGTACAAAAAAAATTGTTGAAAATTGTGTGATGTACGGATCCCTAAAAACGCGAGTCTGAACTCGCACTTGACCAGTTTTTTTACAGTAAAATTTCATAAATATTCGTACAAGTGCATAGGTTACCTATCTAAGTATCTACTAACAAAAATACGTCTCAGTTTGCCCTGTATCCGCCTGTAGACCAACCTACAATGTGCGTACTAAAAATAAAATAAATTAAATACATACCTAACATAAAACAAAAAGTGACTAAATTCCAGTCCTAAGCAAGAATAATAATAATAAGAGTTAAGTGAGTACCAACTGTTAATGATAAGTTATCGATAATGGGAACCCAATTAACCGACCCAGTAATGTTTATGTAGTACGCATGCGCGAACACACAGCATGTTGCGCAGGCCGTGCAATAATGCATATTGTATTGAATGACAATGGTGCTATAGAGGGAGAACACATTTTGGTACTTGCGAGTAAACAGGGGATGACAGAATCCAAAACTTAACATGAATTATCTGTAGAAAGCGAACACATTTCGAACAAAAACTGATTAATATTTACCAACGACGAAATACGATAATCTTGTCGACATGTCAGTTAGGCGCTTCAATGATATAATTTCTGATAAGTACCACGATAATTCATTAAAGTGTTATCCTTTGAAATGATTTTATTTATACACTCATGTTAATTATTGTTTAATTAAAAATATTAATAATGATTAAGGTCGTTATCGTTTACTCACGTATCAAGAATATTGTATCCTCACCTCACAATCATACAACATATGCGCGAGCGCCGCCATCTGATCACAATAACCATAATGTGCGATCGTCCCCAACCTGTGTGATGAATCAGATAAATTGCAGTCCACTTTGAAGTATGTCATGTGATATTATGGTCATGCTAAATGTACAAAAATATGTTCACGCCGCTTTTAAGCGACGTGCAACACACATAACTTCAAAATAGGTAACTATTTAAAATTTCATTTTACAAAATTTACCGATCGATATCGTAATGAATAATTTTAATTGAATATAAAATGCGTTAGTATGACATTTTCTAATGAAGCGCTTTTAATGGACGTAACTGTACTCTAGACTCTACAACGACGAAAATAGCTACACGTGAATATTGAAGGTATGAAGAAAATATATCTAAATATTTTGTATCGTTTTGTATTAGTTTGCTTTATAGGGGTGTGCAATAATTTTCAACCTTCGTAATTTTCAACTGAACCTTGAAACAGTTATCGTGTAGGTACTTACAAATATGGTTAGAATGAACTAATGATAATGAAGATTGTATTTATTAGGTACTTATACATAATATGTACTTACCCCAAGATGACATTAGCTGAAAAGATACAAAATTTCTTCATTTCTTTCCTTACAATAACAAAGTACAGTACACGTTTGTACTAAAACATGTTAATAAATATAAAATCTCTATCAAGGTTTTGATTATCGATAATCCACCACCCGGCAAACCGCATCGATAGTTCTCAACAATAGCACTTGTAAAAAGTAGGGTGGATGCAATACGACCGGCATTTACACGCCATATGCAGGCTCAGTGCTCCTGGGATGCTCACCCTAATTTCGAATTCCTAATGAAAACTGTTGGACTTTGGTTAAGTTCATAAATATAAGATGAATGACTTGAATACGTGAATGTTATAGACTGCAATTACGAGGCGGTGGAGACCGAGCTTCGAAAGTTGTTTTTCTGCTTTTGAAAGACACTAATTAAGTTCCAATCTTCTTACAAATAGCGGGTAAAGTGAAAAAATATTTGGTTTCCGAATCGATTAAATGAATATCTTATAATAAAATTATTTCGATGACGATAAATACTTAGGTACATGAAGAATTGACGATGCCTGAGGCATCCGAATCGAGCAAGCCACTTAAGCCTACGAAGATCACTCGTATGACGTTGGTCCTCCCCTTATTCTTGACTTTAGGTCAACAACTTACCGACAAGCCAAATCAAAAAACCTAAACCAAATACACGTAATGAAACTGGTGCAGGCAATTTAGGTAGTGCTTTAGCTTCTGACGTATGGCAAGCAAATGGTTATTCATCATGTAGTGTCTATAATGTCTATGATATAACTATTTGTACCATGCAAATAGTTTAAAAACCAAGTATTGATTCTCCAACTATTATCACAACACGAAAAAACCGCGCCCCAAGCGTCTAAACCACCGTTTTAACGCCATATGTCGCGAAAAATTCTGCCATAATTGCATTAAGTTACCCCAAGTCGAGTTCGTTTAATTATGCAGTCCCACTTAGACATATGTGCTGTGTGGGTCATACGAAAGTACTTTGATCATCATTGGTTTGAGTACGTCTGCTTGGGGATTTCACAATGCCATGTGAGAATTGAAAATGTTTGAATTTTATTGAAGTTCGATCGTAATATTCTGAGGAATTGTATAATATTTAGGGTTACAGGATTCCTTCCAAGAACAACATTCAATAAATAAAATTACTTAGGATTAAAATGATAGATTACCTACCTGTCACCTGTTTAAATTATCTATATATATAAATGCAAGTGTCCTGACTGACTGACTGCTGACTGATTCATCAACGCAGAGCCGAAACTACAAAAGCCAGAAAGTTGAAATTTGCACACCAGATTGCATTTATAAAGTGTACAAGAGATAAGAAGCGATTTTGAGAAATTCAACCCCTAAGGGGGTTAAAAAGGGGATGAAAGTTTGTATGGGGTTAAAGTTTTCTTTTAAGCTAGGAATTTGAAACTTCGTTAAAAGATATATTATTAAAATACAAGAAAACTAATTTCAGCGTTTTTGAAAATTTATCCCCTAAGGTGGTGAAAAAGGGGTTGAAAATTTGTATGGATATCAAAATTTTTTTCGAGCGCGGAACTTGAATCTTTGTATGTGGAGATATTGTTGGAAGGCAATAAAAGTAATTTCAGCGTTTTGTAAAATTCATCCCCTAACAGGGTTAAAATGGGTTTCATATTTTTAATACATTACTAATGCTTTGAAAATTCTTAGAAAGGCATAATAGCCGATTACAAAACAAAGTAATTGCAACGTTCTTGGAATTTCAACCCCTAAGGGGTTTAAAAAGGGGATGAAAGTTCGTCTTCAGGTGCAAATTTTATTTGAAGCTAGGAACTTGAAACTTTGTAAAAAGGTATTAAATTAAAATACAAGAAAACTAATTTCAGCGTTTTTGATAATTCATCCCCTATGGTGGTGAAAACGGGGTTGAAAGTTTGTATGGATATCATACATTTTTTCGAGCGCGGGATTTGAATCTTTGTATTTGGGGATATTATTAGAAGACAATAAAAGTGATTTCAGCGATTTGTAAAATTCATCCCCTAACAGGGTTAAAATGGGGTTCAAAGTTTGAATCCATTACAAATGCTTTGAAACTTCTTAGAAAAACATAATAGCCGATTACAAAAAAAAAGTAAGTAATTGCAACGTTTTAGGAAATTCTACCCCTAAGGGGGTTAAAAAGGGGGTGAAAGTTCGTCTTGGGGTGTAAATTTAATTTTAAGCTAGGAACTTGAACTTTTTGCAAAAAAGATATTAAAAGAAAAAACATGAAAACTAATTCATGCACTTTTGAAAATCATCCCTCAAGGTGGTGAGAAAGAGGTTGAAAGTTTGTATGGAGATCAGATATTTTGTGAGTGCGTAACTTTAATCTTTGTATAAGGGCATAGGTACCTATTATGAGAATACAAGAAAAGTAATTTCAGCCCAAATGTAACCAACATCAAAATCCACTTGAAATAAAACTTCATACAACTTGCTAAAAAAGAAAAGTACTTAATTTCAACATTGCTTGGATATGAAAATTATAGATACTAAAGATGTAAAATGTTGAAGATAAGATTCCACGCGGACGAAGTCGCGGGCAACAGCTAGTACTTCATAGGTAAAGGTGGTTACCTACATTTGTGACTTTGTACTTATAGCAGTAGGGTGCCTAGTATACTTCCTAACATACGAGTAATATAAATTTCAGAAAGGCGGATAGGGACAAACGATTATCAACGGTTTGTTAGATTTGACTAAGGTTTATGAATAACGAAATAAAAGTTTAAAGTTGGATCGATAGAAAACAGGAAAACATGTTTAATTTTCGTTTATTTTCAGTTGTACAATATCGTTACCCTGCAGTATAAAATTGTAATTAGAAGTATACTTTCAGAGTTACTGAGATAAAAGGCAAAAATCTGGTCTCATCGGAAGATCAGCGCTGGAAGCCACCAGCAACATGCTGGGGCCATTTCGTGGCACTTTAATCTTATTTTGTGTTTTCTCTTTTATTATGTATTGTCTCAATTGTTTGTGCTTACGAATAAGTACTATTCTATTCTATTCTATAAACCCTAGAGCGACGGCCATATCTTCCGTCGCAAGAGTCACCCAGTGCCAGCGCAATATCTTTTGTTTTGTTTGGTGTTTATTTTTTGTGGGTCCCCTTTAAGATATTTGTGAGGACTGAGGCTGCGCCAGTATGTGTCTATGATGACTATCTTTGGGGTGAGCAAATGACCATTCTCTAAATTTTGAGATTTCGGACCAGCGCGCGGAAACCTTCCGATTAGTGACCTCGCTCAGCAAATTGTTAATTACCTATTGATACTAAAGCGAGCATTTGGAATTATTTCATTGCTAGAGGTTTTTTTTACTAACTAACACCATAATGTTTATAAATAAATATCCTTGTGAGGTTTGCATTGGTATCAACATCTCCCTTCGCATCCGAGCCACGCGCCATATAATCCGAGGCACGCGCTGCCAATTACTTATCAATAAGCTGTTATCATTATCACCAACACAAGTCAATTTATTAGCTATCGTTAAAAGCGGAAGAGGGATACCTAAATATTAAGATTATAAACATTTTTAACGTTTACACGAATTAGGATTTAAGGTTAGCATTTTACAAAATACTAAAGATCAGGTAGCACTCGTAAGAAGTAGGGATACTTATATGTACTTAGAGCAGTGACTTACAGGCTACAGCGCATTACTGGTCTAGTTAAACAAAACTTACTTTGGTTTTAAAACTCAACATTCTATATCTACTTAAACGTCGTCAATATAGTTTTTCTGTGATATGTCACTGGGAGGGGCACGGCTCAAGGGAAAACAACTGGACTTCATTACAACGGTGCCAAATCTGGCAAAATCTAACGATAAATAGGTGTGTACAATGTTATAGTATAAATACTTGTGCCAAAAATTGTGCCCAATTGTAAATGAAATTTCTTCAAATGTTAACCACGACCTGGTGTTTGCTATGCTGAGTACCAAACTGCGATGCCATTAAAATTTTAAGATTTAAAAAGTAAGAAAATATAATGTGTTTTAAGAATTACACAACCGTTCGAAGACCTCCACAATCTATCACTCGGACAACATGTGAATCGATTGACTGATGCTGAGAACATTTGTCGCTCAGTTAATAAGGTGTCACGTCTATCGCCTGCCGGTCTTCGGATTGATGGATGAAGGAAGGCGTTTGTTTCCGATTATCTGAACTAGTTTGAACAACTTCATATATTATTTTTTTCCCGTCTTTGTAAGAAAAGCTAATAATATTCGACGGACGCGTCAAAATAGTAAGCTCGTCATTATTTTTTCCTTAAACTTCTGCTAAATAAAACAAAAAGGCTTTTTTTATTTTTACGTAACAAATGAACACAGCCAATTTTCTAAAAAGGTACATTTGACGTAAAGTATTACCTACAAATTAAAACTTGATATTTGAATCAAAGATCAATTTAGATGAAATCACTGATAAGGTACCTACTCAAAACAACTTTCAACCAACGTACCTAGTTAGGTATGGTATATGAAGAGGCTTTTTATTTTTCCATTAACATGGACTTCATTCCACTCCCTAATCACAAAAGATTATCCATCAAAACCCAAACTGTCATTAAGGACACCCGCAAATATATACTTTGAACAGATTTCATTGAGAGAGAGCGAATAGCCAAAAAATGGCTAAAATCTGACAAATGGCTTTCCTTTAACGTCTGCGCCTATCTTATTATCGTTACTACCGAACAGAACTCTCATTTGAGACTTCTTTTCATTTCCATCGCGGTTTTTTCAAATAAATTTGAACCTTTCCTTAATATTGTTAAGCTTTAGTTTGCCTTAGCTGCACACACTGATTTTCCATTCAGGTCTGCTTTCTTATTGTCCGCCTTGATATTCACAACATTAGGTTTACTTTTCTCTACAAAGGTTGTTGGTAGGATATCAATTTGAGAAGAAGCGTCTGTGTTAATAGCATTATTCGCAATCTCATCCATACACTCGGGGGTTAGGCCGACTATAGCGAGGTATCATTTTTTATGCGACATATAAAACATATTTATTGCAATCATAATCGGTAGAGTTTTTCTTGAGGGTTTTCGGACGCAAATGGGTGCGAACTAAGGAAAAAAACTTTTTTTATTGAGCAAATGCCAAAATACAATAACGTCACCTACTGATTAAATTGATGATTATATTTTCTTAATGTTTACCCCGTGAACAGTTCAAATAAACATTTGTCAAATTTATATCTTTAACTAATAAGTTATTATTATAATTATTTCATAGCATTTAGTTCACAAATACTTACCCAGAGTTCATACCACAAAATCTAACTTCGTTGCCAACCGTACCAGCATCCGTATTGAAGGCAGCATAAACCGCTCGCGGTTTTCAATATCATACTGTAATTGTCGGGCTGACCCTACCGCAACTCAATGCGCTCTCAATTCGAGGCAGTTATTATTACTTGACCCGGTGATTGAGCTCTCCTGCTCTCTATCGTTGAAAACGGCGTCTATTGGTCCGCGGATTTATTTCCCGCCTCCCGCTCGACGCTGACTGGCCAACAGCGCCACGCCCTCCCAACTTCAGAGCTACGCTTAGGGTAGACAAAACCCCACTTATATATTTTCCACCCTTATATTGCGCTCGCATTCGTAAAGTTACTGCCGGGTGGCACGCACGCGTCTTATAAGCAAGCTCGCGATATAAGTGTGAAAAGTTTTGCAAAGTGTAGCATTAATTAAATGAAAAAACAATGACAATGGACATTCAAAATAACTATCAAAGTTATAAAGAGGCGTCTCCTGATTCGAAGGAGAGTAATCTAAATATCGAGAGTGCAAGGACGTCGCAGATCACAAAACCCGAGATGCAGTCGACGGTATTGAATGCTGGGAAGACCTCAAAAAGATCGTTCGACGTTGCCTTCCTGATGATGCCGGATGAAAAACTTCGTCAAAAGCAACCTGAAAGGCATCTTCGTGTGTCAAAACAACTTTTCAATAACGAAGAATGGGAACATCCGCTTAAGAGGATTCCAGAAATTTACAAAAACAGTGAGTACTCCAACGAAAATACAATGGATTTAAAGGATCAAGATGATGACAGAATTCGCATTAATAATAACATATCTCCCAACTTTGGTTCTGACATTAACATAGACGTCGGTACGGATGAATATCCAAACAAAGCAATGTATTGCAGTGATTCCGAGAATTCCGATCGTTCAAGGAGCCGTCCAAATTCCAATGAAAGTGCAGCAAGGCAGCCGAAATTTCTACCCGAATATAAGAATAAGATTTTCGATGACCCGACTTTAATTAGCATGCAATCAAGAGCAAGATATGAAAACCGATACATTGAGAAGCCGCCAGAGATGTCACCGAGAAGCGCATTCACGAAAGTTTCTAACTATACCATGCGGTCACCTAATCCATCAGTCAGTCCTGATAATCTGCTGTATCAAAATTCTGTCAGTCCGCCTTTATCTGCGACTAGCCAATCCTCGAATTCTTTTACGAAAGGACCAAGTTTTAATAATCTGCTTACACCAGCGCAGCTTTTGAATGGTAATAACTTCTTTAAAGCACAAAGTATTCCTTCATCTTCTCCAAATTATCCCGAACCGAGTCCAAATCAAACAAGAACTAGTGGAGCATTCAAAGGCGTTGAATACCAAGAAAAGCAAAGTTTCCCGAAGCCCCAGATATCTCCCAACAAGTTAAACTTTTTGCCTTTCAGACCAGACATACCTTATTTACAAGCGGGATCTTCCTATCCGTTCAGTGTTCAAAACTTTCAACCGCCGAATCCAGAATTCATGAAGTTTCCTGTTCCAGCAAGAGAACCGCTTATTTCTAACCCAGCGGCTGCTATACTCAGCACATTATTGCCACCGACATTGGCTGCTTTTTCCTTGCCTGCTCAAAATGTATGTGCAAAATGCAGCATTAGTTTCCGAATGACCTCAGATCTCGTTTACCACATGCGTACGCACCACAAAAGCGAGTCCGTATCCGATCCTAACAGGAGAAAGAGAGAAGAAAAATTGAAATGTCCTGTTTGCAATGAAAGTTTTAGAGAAAGACATCATCTAACGAGACATATGACAGCACACCAAGACAAAGAAGGAGACATGGACGACGTCCCACAAAATTTTAATAAGAAAAGCAAACAATTCTACCCCCATAACGGTTCGCTCATTCACAAATGAGTCGCTTATGCAAATTTAATGTCGGCCTCAGAACTGTTTCAATTCAACAGAGTTGTAACTAATTAATAATAGTCAATGTTTGAAACTACGTCAGTTTACGGTCTTTGTGGATTCTCGATTCGTTTTTAATTGTTATTGTTATATGATTAAGATATATCCTCTATGTGCAATATTAGCTTTTAAGTGTTCTATTTCTTTTGTAAATATGATTTTAGATGTAGTAGCAAATCATTAAAGTACTTAAGATAAATCGTTTTATTTTCTTTAGCGAAGCTGTATGAGCTGTATCTGCGGCTAACATTGTCCCATCAAACCCAAAAAGATAATAGTGTAGTGTATGACTGAAAATTCATTATTTTCAGGCAACTAAATATTGACTCATAGATAAATACTTTAAAATGAAAAGACCCACATTGTGACTGCGATACATTTAACATCACACATTTTTTTTATGAAACACATGAAGAAAACATGTAAGAAACAAGTTTAAATTAGACCTTAATACCTACATAAAACTGATAAACTTGTGAAAATAAATCATGGATCAAGTTTCTAGTTAGATAATGATGATCCATTAAGATGACAATATTAAAATAACCTATTCAAATACGTAACAATGAAAACTACTATACTAAATTAGATATGAACATGGCAGTAGGTAACGAAGCTTAGCGTAGCAAATGTAGGTAATGTGAGGGTGAGATATAAAGCCATCAGTCTCCCCCATTGTTAACATAACCAGTGGCTCAGATTTATAATACTTACTCTAATAAATGATGTGAGACTAAAACACAAATATTTTAATTGATCACTCTCTAATCAAGTAATCAAGCTCATAAGATAGGTATTTATTTGCAAACGACGTTTTGAAAAATGTCAGTCGGTCCTTGATCAATGAAATTACAATGGTAGGTTTATTTAGACCGGGTTGGTTTGATATGTTTATGTGTAGAAAAAAATTATAGTTTGGGCTAGCGTAGCGACCTGGGCAATTTCATTTTAACTTACTTTAAAGCGCGACTTAAATACCGTCTAACCGTCACATTCCTGACAAAGTGTAGGTATGGGGTTTGACATTGACCGTCAATTTTGTCACACGATAGCTAACCAGCCGTTAATGGTCACAGTTAAGTGAAAATGCTCACCTATGTTTAACCGTTTGCATCAGCTAAAACGATAAGGTTTTTAATTTATACATACATATTTAATATAATACCTATCTACCTGACACGGAACGTGACTCGTTGTATTGACGGTGATTTCGGATGGCTGCAGCTGCATTACTGGTATGACATTACTGCTGACGCTCTCACTGTAAATTTCCTGGATAAATTGAGTGACGTTAGTCTGAATTGAGAGCAATACGGAGGCGCATTACTGCCGTGCTGCCATTAGAAAGTCAAGGCCGCATCTATTGCCACAGTAATCCAGCTGCAGTTGCTATCCGAATGTCACCTTTATGCGAATGCGCCCATGATTTGTCAATTTCTCTCCAAAATGCGTTTACTTAATTAGCCATAGAATGTTCAAGTGGTAAGTGTGTCATAATTAGATACTAGTGGCCTCACCGCAAGATTTGGGATACACAAAGGTAAATAAAAACAATGTGTCCCCTTTACCCTCTTTAAAAACACATGATCATCAAAATCACAACGTCCTGAATCTATTTCACCCCCTACAACAAAGTCCGTGACTAACTCCGTGACCAATAGTCTGCGAACGACTTGGTTCCCAGCACGGCCGTGTGGGTGCGAATGGGCGATCGCCGCGCCATTGCCTCGACAGCCGTGGAGGATGGCTCTGGGAAACTGGTGCAGATTGTCCTTGTTTTCACATGGGGTGGTGGCCTAGTTAGGATATGATGTTGTTTTCGTTTTGTATTAGATAGGAGAAATTAATAGTAGTTATTTATCTTGTTTATAGTTGAAACTTGTTACAATGTATTCTTATTTTGTATTTATGGTGTATACTTAGGTATTTCCAGTTTCGAAGTTGGTCTTTTAAAGATGCAGATGTTCTACCGCTATGCTTAGACAGGGAGCATTGTGTATTTTTTAATTCTACTTGTACAATGAATACTACTTAGTAAATACCAGGACGTAAAATAGAATAAACATCTATTTTATTTCTAAATAACACAATAAACCCATATTCACCGAGCAGCAACCTTGTCCGTGCAAGACGCGCGAAGCGTCGAAAACAATATTTTTGCCCGCTCGCCCGACCGTGAGTAATTTAATACAGAAATTCATATTAGGGACACTCTTTGGATACACAGTGCATGTTTGGAGAAAATCTTGTTTATTTAACATACGAATAGACAATGGCGTATTGGATACAACCAAGGAATATTTTTGCGCTAGCGTCTGTGATTTACGAGTATAATTACTATTCGTCCTATTTTAACATTAAAATAATAATTAAATACTCTTTCATAACATTTAAAAATCAGACCCCCACCTCATGATGCTTGTAAGAAGACCACAAGTTATTGTAGTTGTCAGTTGTACTCTTAATGTCAAAAAAAGGGTCCTTACCTACTGATATTAAGAGAAAATCTGAGAAAGAGACAACATTACATAACAGAAATTTGTAAATTAACCAAGGCAATAAAATAAAAATTAAACAATAATGAATAGAATAATGAAGTAGTTGCGTACGCGCCGACTGTAACTAACGCCTTCCGTCTGTTCTGGCCATTGTGCGACCCTATGTCGAGCGGGAAGTGACCGCCGGTCTGGCCTTTGTCCTCCGCAGTATCTGCCAAGAAAATGTATGGTTATGAGATTAGAGCTTCTTTGAGAAAACTGTATTAATTATTTTCATTTAGGCTAAGCAGGTAATATTTACTACGGCGCTCTAGATCACTAGACTACCTAGTTATAGGTATCAGGCATTTTTTAGTCATTCAAAAAATATTCTTGCAAAGTTGACTCGTTTTTCATTCGATTCGATTTCAACTGCATGATATCTGCACTAAATTTCAGTGCAACTAGTACCTATTAGTCGTTCTGTTTTAGCTCTAAAGATTGAAATACTACATAATTATAAGAAAATTAAAGCAATAAGTAAATAAATAATATACATATACTACGAAGTGAAGCTAAGCGTCTAATAAATTTCTGACTACCAAATCACTGGACTTTTAAATAGCCCAATGCCCAATCGCGGAATATGAAAAAAAAAATGATGGCACCTACAAACGTAGAGATACAGAAAAGCTGCTAAATAATGTAATAAATATATCCCAACGCATTTACAAGATTACAATATTAGCGCGACGCGTCATTACAAATGACAAATGGACGGCACACTTCGATAATCAAATTCAAATTTGGAATCTGTTCCCTCGTGTTGGGGTTCCGCTAAACGGTTTCTGCGTTAAGTTTAGTCATTGTGTGATTCAGAAACAATAATGATTAACAGATTACATTTTATCGAGAATTTTCGGAAGTTGCACCTACGGTATCAAAGAGAATATAACCACTCTACGGTGTCTTTTCAGTAAGGAGCTATAGCTATAGGGTACCTATATAATTTTCTACAACCTATTACATAATTCATATAATCATACAGGTAATCGAACGCGGGTACTTATCAGAGCCATGAATTTGATCTCTAATTACGAATTGTTGTTGGTATCTTGAAGCCAGTTTATACCAAAGGCAACAATGGAAGGTTTATTCTTAAAGGTTCTTTGAAAGGTTTATATGTATTTTTATTAACTCAACTATCTACAAATCTATCTTCTATGAATATTTATAACCTAGACTACCCTAAACCAACTTAAAATAGTCCGATATTACTTAAAAAAATCGTGCAGAACCATCTTTGCCATTTTTTTAAACACAAGGGTGCTATATCCAGCCAGCCTGTTTTTGTATTGTGAAGATTGTGACTTTATTAACCGTGAAGGAATGGTCCTCTTTAACCGATTTTCCCCGGTAGACACGTGACCCGGAACCGATGGTTCCGTATAGGGTTCCGTACAGATTTGTATGCATTTAGATGTAAATGGGGGAGCTGGGGTGAACAGATAACCTGATAGGGATCGTTTTCATTGAATTAAGTGTTACGTTTAGGATGCGATTAAAAAATAATTTTGATTTATTATTCATTTAGATGATGAGAATGAGATAGTGAGTTCCATGTCAGCGAGGGATTGACTAAAAATTGTTCTAGTAAAATAAAATAAATAACTATTAGAATCATTTAGGATTTCATATTTAAAACAAAGATTGTATGTACCTACTGTAGCAACATGAAAAGAATAACCTTTTTATTTCATCATTGCAGCTTATATAAGTAGTATAATATTTAAACACTTGTGTTCATTTGTATAGTGTGATTGGTTTTAGAAATTAAAATTTTAATTGATTAGTTAAATTTTAAGAAATCTAATCTATTATTCGATAGCGGAACTCCAAAGACACATTATTTGATAGGTACAAAAGTTTTGCAAGTAAGAAGAAGAAGAAAATAAATTTATTTAGGACGCTTACAGTATTGCTTAAAACTAATACAAAATTGTTTTAGTACCTATAAAACATAAATGTCACTAAAAATGTCTCCCCTCAGCTTGACATATTTGTATAAAAATTCACTCTTAACAAGTACTTGTTTACCTGATTACACTTGTTGTTTACACAACTGATTGTGTGTATGTGTACACAAATTAATTTTCCATAATATATAACTTAGACAAGGTTTTTCTTATAACTATTATCTAGGTATTATTACCTTGTATACCTACCTTACATATCTTAGTGTTATTAGAGTACTTATTTTAAGTGCTTCCAAATCTTCTGAACCTTTATTCAAATTCAAATCCTCCACATACTTATAACTCGAGTAAGATATGCAAAGGCAGCGTCTTAAAATTCGCTAATAGCGACCAACTCCGCTCGACAAAACGTAATGTATTCCGCGAATATTGCCGCGACAGTCCGCTTATTATTTTCTACTTTACCATTTGTTCCACTTGGCCCTAACTCTGGCAGGTTTGTATCCAACCTCGTGTGCTTAATTCTAAGGTAGTACTTACCTTGTATCACTTGTATCACTAATTTAACTTTCACATAACCTCCTAAGGCCCAAGGTCCTACCTATATACCATCTCTCCACCAATATCATATCATATCTCTGCACCAATTGTAGATGTCTGTTTGGCCCTATGGTTGACTGGTAGAGAATGCCATTTGGCATTAAGTCCGCCATTTGTACATTTTTGTATATACTTTATGCAATAAAGTTTAAATAAATAAATATAGTACCTCTTCCGTTCGATGAAATTTAAATCCTATTCAATTGGAACAGAGTCGCTTTTTGCTTTATTTCGTTACATTTTCCAACAACGCAAAATCAACCCTATTTCTTACACTGTAAGCTCAAATTTCAGTGACAAATTTTGGATTTTTAATTTGTATGGCTGGGCCTTAGGAGAATAATTATAACACACCCGCACATGGTAACCACGGAGGAACAGAAAAAAATCACAGATAATCCAAAAAATGTTACAAAAATGCGTGGTTTGTACGCGTACCACAGATAATAAAATAATTATTGTAGTCTTTATGTTGGCAATACTGGCAACATATTACTGAATCGCAATTAAAAAGGGATTGAGATAGCTGTCAATCCATATTGATTTAGACGTAAGTGTATGGAAATCTGTAATTTCTAATCCCTTTCTGATCGCGGCATGATAATACCACCTATCACTACAATTCTTGGCGTCGGCAATCCGTTGAAAAACAGCAGTTGGCTTCCAATACACCTGCTTATGTATTATTTAATCAGGTATACATACTCGTAACATTAAAATATAAAACAGTTTTCTTTGAAAACTTCATTTAAATTTATTAAGAATGGCGTCTTATAAAGGTGGAAACTTTTCTTGTGACGTTATTCACCGTAATGGTAACATTCCATTTCTAACCGCAGCTGCACTACCGGTACTGAACGCATCGCTGTAATTGTCAATTTCCATAGTAAAATTGACAGTAATGCAGCTGCGGTTAGAAATTGAATGTTACCATTAGGCAAACGTCTTAATGTTCGTTTGACAGCATAAATGTACAAACGTACTTAAATTAAAACCCCTATTTCCCATCTATAATGCTTAAAATTGACAACTAGCTGTATTAAACACTGTGAAGTTAATAGGAAATAAAACTTTAAATTATATATTCATTTAAACCAAATCTTTGACATTTACTCGTATGGTAATAGACCAAAGAAACTGTGGGTTTTGCTTTATGTTGTATTGTTTCCTTTCTATTGCAAAATATTTAACTTAGGTAATATTTATTTTTTATAATTTATTTTATTTAGGTAATATTAAAGAGTTACAAGTGGCACAATTGTTAATGCCAGCGCGGCATACATCCATATTAATTTTAACCATATTTCATTGTTTTAATTCATATGCTAAATAGGCTGGCTTCGCTTCGCCCGGAACTGTTTGTTAGTTTTGATTTCAATTTTAAGGGATGGTTT
Source organism: Cydia fagiglandana (assembly GCF_963556715.1). NCBI lineage: Eukaryota > Metazoa > Arthropoda > Insecta > Lepidoptera > Tortricidae > Cydia > Cydia fagiglandana. The sequence goes on along the minus strand of NC_085938.1, from coordinate 7,984,807 downwards.
ATTTATCAATAGTGTTTTTAGATTTATATAATGGGTAACTGTATTTATGTATGCTACTTGTTTGCTGTTTACTAGCTTCATAGTTATTCAAGATTTATCAATATATTATGTGTTATTTTCAAATGACAATTTAATATTTAGTAAAATACGAGTAGGTATGTATAAAATTCGCTCAAAAAATACAATGTTTTTGTGACAAAATTTCATTTCTCTAGATAGAGCGTGATTTTTTGCTCTTAATTAATTTGTCTCGGTAAGTATTTTCTAAAACAGTTCAGCTTAAAAAATAGGATTTTGATTAAAACTTATACCTAGTCTGAAAGATGGAAAATACCACCTTTCCATGTGGTAAGTCACAATTGCGAAATTTGGATATTATTGTTATGATTTGGTGCCTATACATATTATATCACCAAAGCGTAAAAATACTTTTTTTTTCGAAAATTATATTACAATATGCACGAAATATTCATACTTAAATATTTTCTTCAGCAGTGGACGAAAGTCCTTAGAATCCGCTTGCCGCCAAATATTTTACGTAGCAAAATGTAAATAAGATAGAATAAATCTCTTCCTGAACAACCGTCTGCTAATTCCGAAATGTTTTCAAATTATAAACGTACTCTCGGCTAAATATGTACGTTTTGTTTGCGTTGCAGGATTCATTTTGCTATTTACATATTGCAACGATGTTTAAAATTGTCATTGTTTAAAACTGTTGTTTGTGAGTAAGATAAACAAAATCGAATAAAAAAAAAACCTTTAAATAGGTATGGTATTTACAAAATTTTGGTCAAGATTGAAACAATGTCACTGCCGTAATGCCGTATTAGTTGCAGTATAAGGTAAACGCCCCGTAGTCTGTATCTTTAGATATTTTAATAAAAGTAAACAGACAATTTGTCGGGTAGTTACAACATTTATTGGTTAACCGTCAAATTACACAACCGCCTGGATCTGTCACTCAACGACCTGACTTTAACCAACATTATTTTGATCATGTAATGTTTTCATCTACCCTCAACTGGCTTAAGGAGCTATTTGAGGGTAGATTTTGTTTACTTTTATTTAAATACCTAAAGATACAGAGTAAAGTGCTGGACGTGCTAATGACCAATACATAGCAACAGATGGTATTGCATTGCTTTTCAGAGTAGTCCGAAATTTGAACAGTAACGTATTAATGAAGTAGATATTGATGTTATAATTATGCAGAAATAACATTATCACAGATAAGACTGTAACAAAACAGTTTATCTTTAATATGCTGGTTGTAATTACCAGTTTTAGAACGCATTTGAGTCGCTTAACTTCAAACTCGGGTAAATCCATCTGTCAGATTATGCGATTTTGGTATTAAGAAAACGTAATAGGGTAGATATTTGCTGAGAGGGTCCAATGGATTTACCCGAGTTTGAAGTTAAGCGACACATTTAGAGTTATCACATCTTCAATAAAAGCTATATGTCACATAAACAATCAAGTAAAGCACATTCTCCGTGATATAAATCAAAGATCAGACATTATCGTCGCCCGTGGAATAATCATATTTCAGTTAAAGAATAGTTCCGATAGAAAATCATAAAAAAGTTGTTCTTTTAGGCAGTTTGTATGTCATCGTAAAGTGAAGTAAGATTTAACTTATTAAAAGGTACTTACATGAAAACTAACTATGTATTATTTAAGAAAATACAATGACATTATTAAATGGTTTTCAAATCTAATTCAATTTGTTTAACGGTTTTTTTTGTAGACTATTTATCAAGCAAATAATACAGAACAAAATGTTGAGGCTTTAATTACTTAAAACAGATTCACCTTAAAGCAAACAGAAAATAAAAGTATGTGCGAATTATGACTTAACCATTTTTTAAATAAGCAGATACGTCTGCGAGCGATATTCCAAATTTTATAGTAAAGGAAAAATGGAAAAAAATGGACTTTTTCAATTTTTTATTTTAATATAAAATTATGACTTAGATTGTTCGGCAAATGCAACGTATTGAACCAAAATTAGCTTTTTTTATTAATAGGCAAGCAGAACCACAGTGCAGCCTAGTGAACGTATAATTCGGCTGTCGATCCATGCATCAGCCGGTAATGTTCGATTTATGGCCGCACCGAAGATCCACTTTTATTATTAGTAGATAAATTCAGCGTCTGAAGATGTGATGGAAATGCAATCTTTTATTGAATGTTACTTGTAAGTAGCATTTTGAGTTATGGCCTTTTAGTTTAATGCCAAAAGTAACACCACCAGTTGTTCCTCTTTTTATAAGGTTTTAGTCAACATTTCTAGATACTCAATGAATTCCCGTATTCATCTATTAATTGTTCTTAAAGTATATTATTAGGATTATATTCTACACAAATAAATTAAGTTTAAAAAAATATTTTTCAAGGAACGAGAATAACATCTACATCTACAATAGATAAGCTATACCTACTTAAAAATGTACCACTGGCTCCAGTGAAAGGGGGGACCAAGCTTCTAGCAGCTCAGGTGAAAAAGGGTGCAAGTATTTTTTTGGAACTGCTTTTCTGACTTGTAGCCCTTTTCACTACAACCAATTTACCTTCTGTCCGACGTAGCTATTTGATGAAATAACTGATATTTTACTGACCTATTAGCCTATCACGTGCTCTTTGTGACAAATAAAGTAGATTAATTAAAAAAGCGGAACAGATAGGGACCAATTCTTCTATCACGCAGCAACTTAGGTTCACTTGCACCATCACACTAACCCGGGGTTAAGCGGTTTAACCGTCAACCCAGTGTCAAATTGTACTGGTAACCATGGTAACTCCAGGTTTAACCGGTTAACCCCGGGTTAGTGGAATGGTGCAAGTGGGCCTTAACTATTTTATTTTATAACTAACTGCCGTATACAATAGCGGACCCGCCATAACTTTCAGGAACTAACGCACATCCGTTCAACTATACAACCACAATGTTCTAAGACAAAGAGATCCAATATTTAGGGAACGTTTCCTGGGTTTCGTTCTTTCATTTACAGGTTTCAGGAAATCATTTGATACATAATAAAATTATCACAATGATATTACAAAAGAAGTGTTCTTAACCTTATTTTGTTTTTTATCGAGGTATATTGAATGCACTACAGGCTTAGGTGTTGCTAGCAATACAGTAATATTCTAAAATAATAAAGTGCCACATCAGATGCCATTATAGGACAGTCAATTAAGAAAAACTTGTAAATATTCTCATTAAATACGTGATTTATGCCATTAAGAACAATAGTTTCTTCTCGTTTCACATAACGTACATCATTTCACATTTAAATATGAATATAAACAAAAACTTCCAGAAACATAAAGGGCAAGAAATAAAAACCATAACGTATTTCCTATCGCCATAAATTCTGTCATTCCACGAGGGAAATATTGTTTCTAGCGAATTTATTCAAAAACGTCTTCCGGGTGCACAGGCGGCCGTGGCGATAACGCTAAAATATTGACAATATTTGGTTAAAACATCGACAGTAATGTTGACAATACTTATGTCGATGGGGAGAATACGATCACTTAAATTTCAGACGAGTATGCTACGAACGTGTGATACCTACAGTCATTTTAGTTCAGTTGATGTTTTATACTAGAACTACGAGTGAGTATCCGGCAATAACGCACTTACAACCTCTCTGGTGTTGCAGGTGTCCATGGGCGGCGGTAATCGCGTACCATGATTAGCAATGGAATTTATACAAATGAGTGTAATGCCCATAGCACCATATGATATCACAGACTACACTTTACTTATAACTTCTAAGCAAATAGGTTTGACGTTTCATAAAGAGTACTTACCCCGTTGGGTAGTAAACCTAGCAGTGGCGGCGCGTCCAAAATAGCCGATTCCCATCGGCTTGCTTGTTTTTGGACGGTTGAGTAGAGTTGTAAAGGAAATACATATGTAAGCCAAATTAGCCCCGGCTTGCCTATGTTTGACGCGCCGCCACTGAAACCTAGTAACATATTTGAAAAAACTCCACATATCACAATACCTCGCAATACTTCCAGAGTACTGCATGTGTCGCTTGACCGCAGTACCCACTTCCACCAGGCCGTACCTTTCCATTTCACCTTTTTCAAACGTGCAAATTAATTCAGTAAATACAAAGGCCAATACTGTCAACGGAACGAGCGTGATTTCAGCGGACAATACAGTGTCATGGAATCTTTTTTCAGCGCTCGCCGGACGCGGGCCGCCGGAAGCGAGGTGGTACTCATTGAACTCACGGGAACGTTGGCTTTTATAAATCGTTTAAAAAACGTGTCAGCTTGGCAAAAAAGAGTAGAAATTAAAAAGTGGCAACACTGTAGTGTCGACTCGTTTTGTTATATATATTGGTTTGAAAGGGACGACACTACAGTGTTGCCACTTTTTAATTTCTACTCTTTTTTGCCAAGCTGGACTTATCCATTCAGCTACTGAACTTAAGATCACCTGCACATACGGAAAAAAAGTCTTATTACGCTAATCTCTGCTTTTGTCTACTTATTAGACCCTAGCGACAGGCGTGGCTCACTCCGCCATTTCGTCGCTTTGCTACAGGTAGCTAAAAGTACATCCGTTCCACACCAATTTTGGTGGCTAGCCTTAAGCCGCGCGTGGCGCTGTCGCCACCTAGCTAGGTACCTATATACTTGCAAAATATGTTTTTTTATATTACGTCGGTGCAAAACAAGTATACGGCCCGTAAGCAGTCTCCCTAGCCTATGGATGTCTGCAACAACAGGGGTGTTATATCGGCAGAGATAAAAAAATAGATAAAAAACACAAAAATGTAATTTAATTAATTAACATCCGAATAATGAGAATGAAATCTACAGTAGCGCACAGGAAATAATACTCGATCCTCTGAATTAATGACTACACGGTTCACTGTCAGGGGTGCTCACGCCGCGGTATGAATTTTATTTAAACATCTTTAATAAATTGTCAGCTACGAGCAGATTCCCATATTTACATTAATGAATAGATCGAATAAATGTTAGTATTAATTATTTTTGTACTATATTTTTTTGCCTACCAAATATGTACAAAACTTTATTTATTCAATTTAATAACTCTATTTAACCTTTACTAAAAGAACTTTTATGAGGTGTAAATTAAAAGCTTAAATTGTTATCAGCAAAGTGTTTTCTCACATATTTATATCTACGGTTGCTTTTGCTCCAATATTAAAATTCATATAAAAGCGAAAGGTACTTAATACACAATACACAGCACCTACATATTTAAAAATCTTTATAAGTCATGCGTGATCACAGCTGAAACTGCGTATAAGGTAAAAATAATAAAACTGTATCACCTACGACCCGTTATAATCACTACCTATATACACAATTACACATTGAGGTCAAAACGAAAACAAAAATATATAAAGTTGATGACCCCTGCCGTGCAATATTTCAGGCCAACAATGGGAGGTCGTTTCGTTCGGATCACCTACGGATATTAGTCGGCGACCCCTGCCTCAGTTGGCGACCACTGGAGCGGGGTTCGATTACAGGTGTTCAGGCACTGTAATCGTTCAATTGTTCACAATATCAGTTTTCCTCTGTCATAATAAACATATGATATTAACCTCACAAAGCGCTCAGTACAATGGGCTCGAAGTCAATTTCAATAATATAATACTAGGTGGATCTCTTTTTAGCGCAGCTATTCGATGTTTAATTTAAGATAAGGTAAGACTAACGGCGCGATTCGGGAAATGCATTAGAGATTCACTAGATATGATATAGTAAAGATATATACGCTACTTGACGCCGCTCCAATATTATTGCGACCGCCATCAGGTACCTTTTGCCGTGGAACGTCACATGTCTTTACTATTTCATATCTAGTGAATCTCTCATTCATTTCCCAAATCGCGCCGTAACACTTTTATGGAATCCTCACACTGTTTGTCTTGCCCGGTGCAAAATAAACTATGTTACCCTTTCCCCCACCTTACCCCGTCTCCCTTAAAAAGTTGATTGTATTATTAAGGCCCACTCTGTAGCATTGTAGTATAGGCCCACAAATATCCCGCAGAGTGAAGCTACCCAGCAATAGGCACGGAAGCATTAGAACCGCGGCCCGTTCCGATCATTACGCCGCCCGGCCCGGTCGGTCCCGGGCCCAACTGTATCCGTTTTTCCAAATTTATAGGGTATTTACCAATTAGAACCCATTCAGGTTAGCGAATAAAGCCAGCTTCATAATGCAAGAATTTATGGGCTGTTTATACAACATGACAGTTACTTTGTGATTTTCGTGATGATATTGTTCTTTTATGATTAGAATGAGCAAAATTGGCAAAACATTTTTTTATTCATACATAATATATTACACAGTAAGACACTAAGGCACTGTGGAATGCATACAATATTAGTATTATAGTAAAACGTTAATATAAAATCGTGTTATACAATAACAATAATCTTATATACTAATTGAAGACGGGTGATCATCCATCGTCTCACATAACCTCTTACGTTCGTCACATAATATCTTACAACAAACATCTTCATATTGTAAGTATATCAATATAATAAATAATATATTGATACATTTTATCTGTTTAGAGGCTCCATAACTAAGAAAAAAATAATTTAAAGTTGGTAAGAATAAAAAAGGTCGGCAGAAAAGAATAAAAACGTTTTAAAAAATTCACAATGTCGAATAGCCGATACAAGCTACAACGATTTACCTGCTGCTATACATATATATTTTTTTAAATATTAAAACAAGCTTTTAATGCGCCTTTTGCACGTAATTGAGAATTCATCTGAGGCCGCAGCGTCAAAACTTGAACAGACTCGACACAAATCATCCCAATAGACCGCGAGATAAAACATCCGCGCAACTTTGTTACCTCACGAGGCCGGCAGCCATACACAACAAATTAGGTAGATATCTAACAGAAACACGAAAATATTTACCTACACTTGCCATAAAAGCGTAACGTAAGGTGTCATACCTTTAATACTCATACTCATACTCATACTCATACTCATTCTTTATTGGTAATAACATTGCTGATCCGTTACATTTGCTATATTTCTGTAAATATTAAGTATTTACTTCTTAATATTTACAGAAGTTAAGTATTCTAATTTGAATAAACGTCAAATATTTGATCTCGATACGACATGGGTCGGATTCGTCAGTGTCAAATGTGTCATACTAAATTGCAAGTGTTATTTATAAGTATTAAATATATTAAGAACGGGTCACTCACGTATTTTAAGTCGAAAAACTCCTCGGTACGGAGTGAAACATGTCGAGCGTTTTTCGACTTAAAATACGTGAGTGACCCGATCTTAATATATATAATATGTCTGTGTCTCACGGAAGTTTTGTTATTAAAGTTATTTATAAGTATTTAAACAGATGATACATGACTTTCACATGCATTAATTGCCAGAGCGAATGCATTTTAACTTCCCACTGGGTCAGAACATACATATTAGTTATACGCCATGCTTTAATTACTAAATTAAATAAAGGGTAGTATAAATTAGAAAACATTAAAGCGGCTCTTCAGTCAAGTTCCCATATACTTACGACGATGCATTTCAATACCATATTTTCGGTAACGTACATCATCATATTGTATTTTGATAATTGCATTAGCGAATCAATTCTCACTGTGGTCTCAGAAGCAACCTTAGCTGAAGATGGAAAGCTCAATTTTATTCAGTTGGTGAAGAAATATGGTTTCGAAGTCGAGCAATATGACGTTGTGACCGAAGATGGCTACATTCTCACACTGTTTCACGTCTCCGGGGAAAAGGCTCTCCTGTTCTGCTGTTTCATGGAATCGCAGATTCTTCAGATACTTTCTTAATTAGAGGCAATACTTCCTTGGTTATAACATTAGCAACGTCAGGATACAACGTATGGATTGGTAACAGTAGAGGGAACTTGTATGGCCGACGTCACGTCAGTTTGAATTCCGACACTGATAAGAAATTTTGGGACTATAGTTTCCATGAAGTCGGCCATTATGATCTCGCTGCTACTATAGATTTTGTGTGTGACAAAACTGACGAAGATAGTATTTCTGTCATCGCACATTCTCAAGGAACAACGGCAGGATTTGTATTAGCATCGACAAGAACAGAATACAATAAGAAGATTAAGGTTTTTATTGCTTTAGCGCCGATAGCTTTTTTTAATCATTTGTCTCCTGTGCTCTTCCCGATTGTTCAAGCAGGGCCAGCCATTAACGAGCTTTTTAAATCGGTGGGGTATGAAGAAATTCTGAAAAACCAGGGTGCAGCTTCTAATCTCGTAAAGTTTGTTTGTAGCAAAGGCATCCTGAGCTACGCAGTGTGCGCTTTAGGAGCTCTTTTTCCATTTGCTGGGTTTGATCCAATAAACATCGAGCCCGAATTTCTGCCTGTTATTTTTGGGCACTATCCTGCAGCATGCTCAAGGAAGTCATTGATGCATTACGATCAAGTGGCGTTGCGAAAAACCTTCGGCCAGTTATATGGCAGCCGGATTCCGTGTTAACTCCCTAACTGAAGAAGTTCGTCCACATAATCGGTGCAAACAACTTTTGCGCGACTAATTAACGCGCAAGTTAATGACTTATGCCGACTGCGATAGCCAGGTTAATGAAAACTCTACTTTAATAAGTAAGTAAAACCAAAGAAAATAGAGTGTATAGAGCAGTGGCGACGCGTCAAACTTATTCATAGGCAAGCCTGGGTTACATATTTCCTATACAACTCCTGCCCAAACATCCAAAAACAGGCAAGCCGGTGGGAATCGGCTTTTATGGACGCGCCGCCACTGGTATAGAGAGAGTTACTGTCATGGTAAATTATGTAGTCACAGTCTATTTACTGCCATCTTTCGACAGAAGATTAAAACTGTTAGAACGCCATTTGACTTTGATCCTTATTCCTTCACTGACATGTGTTAATTTGTTATTTGAAATTAACGCCATCTACTCGACAATAGGCCAAAGGTTATGACGCCATCGCTCGAAAAGACCATACCTAATGAAACTTATTATACTAATTTAATGAAAAAGATAGTGTATGTATATACGAATCTGCTTAAACCATCCCAAATGGTTTCACAACGGCCCGCGGATTTAAAACGGAACTAGTCAACTCGTTCGGGATATCTTATCTTAACGAATCAGTGAGCGCGCGAATTACGGGCCGCTTCGGGAGCATTCGGGCCGCAGCCGAACTTCGAATTCGAATTCCAATTCTAAAAACTGGTCGTTAAGGGTAAGTAACCTTTAGGTAAATCAAAATAAATTTAATTTCGGAAGCTTATAATCATTGTAGAAGGGCCTTTGACCAGAAGCGGGACTCAACACACATTACGCTCGAAATAATAATATAATCATATCCCGTTTTGAGATTGCGTTTGCAAGAACAAATATAACTTATTATAAGTCGTATCATATGTAACTACCACCATTGTGTCTTCTTCTTCCTCGCGTTATCCCGGCATTCTGCCACGGCTCATGGGAGCCTGGGGTCCGCTTGACAAACTAATCCCATGATTTGACGTAGGCACCAGTTTTACGAAAGCGACTGCCATCTGACCTTCCAACCCAGAGGGTAAACTAGGCCTTATTGGGATTAGTCCGGTTTCCTCACGATGTTTTCCTTCACCGAAAAGCGAATGGTAAATATCAAATGATATTTCGTACATAAGTTCCGAAAAACTCATTGGTACGAGCCGGGGTTTGAACCCGCGACCTCCAGATTGCCAGTCGCACGCTCTTACCGCTAGGCCACCAGCGCTCACCACCACCACCACCACCACCACCACCACCACCAACCACCTACCAACTACCACCGTTGTGTAATTTTAAAATATTATAATCATGTTTGTATTAATAATATGAACTGAATTATTAATAATGTAAACTGCGCCCTGTCCGCATGATGTTCAATCACAGACGCAAAAACCTGTAACATTGTGCACTGTGCGGTTTCAGAGGGATTTTCTCCCGGGACGTTTTTTCGAGGGTTTCAACTATTAACTCATCATTTCTTGTTTCTTAAACAAACATTACATTACACTACACTACACTACAGGGTCAGCAACTCGTGTTTCACTCCTGCAAATCCAAGTGATAAATAAGTAAAAGTGTGGTGTGACATTGAGTGTTCTTGACTATGACAAAATATACAAGTATAATTTACATGACATATACTGATGAACCTCGTAATTACAAAGTTCCAACCTACCAATTAAATACATAGTGAAGTAGCGTCCAGTGAAGATAATATTTATTTTGTATGAAAAGAGCCTTTTGAGTTGTTAATCAAAAGTGTCACCGTTTCAGGAGTACAATCTATGTTTTAATTATTTGCTCGTGGTATAGGCCACACCCGGTATACCTAGTAATATGCAGCTGACGTATGTCATTTTGATCCATCTGGGACTTTATAGAATCAAATTGTTTGTTGTCATGGAAACGCCTGATTAGCCCAACGCCATTAAGCAAAGTAGCCTATGCGTTTTTAATAGTACGAAAAAAATATGGTTGTCTGTAACGAGCGATAATTTAGCGTGATAACGTCATAAGAAAACATTACCATTACATTAAATTTACGTAACGTTACCATGGAGATTTGTCCACAACGTTACCATGGAGATGTGTCCACAACGTGACAGTTTTTCGTGCATGCTACCGGTGTTCATCGATTTATAAGACGTTCTCACGTCAAAAATCGAAGAACAACTTCGCCTTTACACAATTCACCTGCTAATGGCTTATGGAAAGCCCGCCTTAGGTAATATTTAACGTTCGCCAGCGTTAGTGTGTGGCCACGCGTGATGCGATACCGGCTAACGTCGAACGTTTTTAAGCGTGGAACGTTTTTACAAGTGAAATGGTATGGAACGACAGTGTTTTGTTTATTGCCACGATAACCGCTTGCAGAATACGAGTACCTTGCCTGTGAATTTTGTTTAAAAGTAATTTAATATAATGTCTAAGGTGTAACTCTGACATAGGTACTCTCAGTTATAGAGAAAAAATAAAATTATAAAGAATAATTGAAATAAATGCAGAAAGTAGAATGACGTTTATTACCGTGGTCATTCATGCGATAAGGTCAGAATATATTTTATAAAACTCATACAGAAATACTTGTATTACACAAATAATGGGATGCATTATGTGTTATGTGTGTATACAATTACACAAAAATGTACAGATTCTGAGTGAAAAATACACTATAAAACTTGCTTAATAATTTTCCTGCTTTGCAATCTTCCATACGTTTTAACTGAAAGCACCTACCTAATTGGAATTGGCGGTACCTACTACAGACTCTAGTTTTTACCTACTTAATAAAAGCAGGTTTTGCGTTCGTATGTTTTTATCAATTCTAAGCCCAACTGTCCGATACTTTTTATTTAATTTAAAACATAATGAATATCTGATTTTTTTATCAAACTTACGTCCTCTGGCTAAAAGTCATGCCTTACCACTCCGACTACCGCCGCCGCCTGCCTCGCCAGTGCCGAACAAAACGGCTTTAAACAGCGGCCGCAGGCGCTGGCTCTGTCGGATTCGCGGTGTAAACCGGTTAGCGAAGATTGCTTCAGAAGATGACGCCGTAACGCGATTCTGCCGGGTACGCTACTGTTTAGCGGGGCTAGGGTTGTCAATGTCACTCGAATAAATTGCTTCTCAGGCATGTTCGATGAGGGTGCTTTAGTGAGACGCACTAGCAATACATTGTTATACAAGATTGCCGGCCTCCATCCATAGTAAATTGGATTTTTAAGTTAAAAAGTATTGTTATATAGCCGAGCCAAGCATTACAGGTAGTACTTGTGGCACGTGGCAGGAGCGGTTTTACTTAACCATAGACAAACGATAAGCCGTCGGGCCCTATTAGAAATCTACAAACTATACCTCGACGTTAAAAGAAGAATCGCCAGGTTCGTATCCCTAGCCTATTCCACCGTTCATTACTTTTTGGCTGACAATCAACTGGTCTCTGTTGTAATATACTATTTTACTTATTTGTGCTACGCGTTTTTACTTATTGGAATGCGCAACCTTTTTACCTCATTTTACGCGTGGCGTGGCTGTGCTACGTCGCCGTAGCACGCCGTAGCGCGTAGTATTTTCAAGACGTAAGCAGAGAAATTTTCATTTCTAGCAACTTATATAAATTATATCACGGTTTCTGGCGGTAAACTCTCAAAATTAATCTAAGTTAACATGCGAATGATAATGATGAATATTCACTTACTTTCCCTCACGAGTCATGAATATCCTACTCACTTACATTGTGACTAAACATAAACTTACATAACTTCAGCCATGATGATTGGGAGTGATTGAAGATGCTAATACTACGTTGAATACAAAGAAAAGTGGAGTTCATAAATTACAACTAATAATTTCGATTATTTTTAGGAGGATCACTCGTGCGTCTGTCTGTCTGTCCGTCCGTCTGTCACAGGCTATTTTCTCGGAAACTACTGGACCAATTAAGTTGAAATTTGATACACATATGTAAATTAGTGACCCAAAGTTGGACATGTTTTTTTTATAATTTTAAAATACATACATAGGTTCGAAGTTATTTAATAAAATAGCCAAAAAGTGACATTCCCCCCTTTATCTCCGAAACTACTGGGTCTAAAATTTTGAAAAAAATACACATAATAGTTCTTTACCTATAGATGACAAGAAAACCTATTAGATATGTGCAGTCAAGCGTGAGTCGGACTTATGTACGGAACCGTAGAAACGCGAGTCCGACTCGCACTTGGCCGGTTTTTATTTTTCATTACCTTACTTCTTGGAACTTTAAAGAGCCAACCCTGTCCCAACTGAGCACGTAGCCTAAAGGGTTCGCGTCAAATTGGCCGGTTAAAACAACGACATTAGCCACCGCACGCCGATGCGTTTACACTCATAAATATTAAACGTTTGGAGGGGCGAAAAATAACTTTAATATTTCGTTACGATTTTGTTTTTGTCGCGCCATTAGATAAAAGTTAACTCGTATACCGGGTGTGGCCTGTAACACGAGCAAATAATCAAAACATAGATTGTACTCCTCAAACGGTGACACTTTTGTTCAACAACTTTTAAAAATTATGAAGTATTTAGACTCCCTATTTTTCATATAAAATAAATATTATCTTCAATGGACGCCATCGCCACGCCATATTATTGTGATTGACGTTGCTTGTCACGTCTTAGAAATAACAAAACTCCCAATACATTGCGTCTTAGAATAAACTTTAAAGTGTATTAAAAATCAAACCACAAGTTATTTTTCAAAGTCGCTGAACAAATGTTGGTCAGTATGAGGAGTACAACGTACAGTTAAATTTTTTGCTCATATTACAGGCCACACCCGGTATAAAATAGCAACAAGACACTTAGCGCCACTTGCACCATTCCACGTACCCGAAGTTAACCGGTTAAACCTGGAGTTACCATGGTTACCAGTACTGTTTGACACTGGGTTAACGGTTTAACCGCTTAACCCCGGGTTAGTGAGATGGCCCTTAGTGGGTACTATTGCTGTTGAAGTGTTGATATCCCTCAAGATTTAGTTTTCGCTTTTGATAAAAAGTAGGTAGAGTTGTTCTTGGTCTAGAAAAGTCTGCAACGATATTGATAGCATACGCAGTGCAAATGTTATTTATACGTCATAATTTCATAGAATTTAGTTTTAAATAACACTTGCACTGCGTGTGCTATCAAAATCGTTGCAGACTTGTCTTGGTCTCACTCTACAACCTTTGATGCAATACGTTAGTCGATTTTAATAAGATTCATTTCAACGGAGCGTTTAATAGAGAATCCACCTTTAAAGTGTCATTCTATGGAACTTGCTAACTATGTAAACAAACGGCCATATTGAAATTGTCTCCGAATGATGAATATAATATACTAGTGACTTTTGCTTACATAGTTAGCAAATTCCATAGAATGAACTTAACACTTAAATCTGTGAAAAACATGTCTAGGTATTACATTATTCCTTAATAATTGTTTATTTAAGCATTTACATAGTCACCAAGACCTTTTATAAAAATATCGTGCGAAATGGAAAGCTAACTCCGGTTATTTACTTATAATGGTTGTCCAACAGTTGTCGGAGTTGAGGGTATTTGCATATTCCAATCTCGGCGCGCCTGGGGCCGCGGACAGGACGGGATAAATAGACTATCCCACTTCTCAAAATGATCTAACAATAAGTTTATGAAAAAAATGGGTATTACAAAAATGTTCCATTTTAAGTACATTTCATCATCATCATTTCAGCCTATATACGTCCCACTGCTGAGCACAGGCCTCCTCTCACGCGCGTGAGGGCTTGGGCTATAGTCCCCACGCTAGCCCAATGCGGATTGGGGACTTACCATACACCTATGAATTTCTTCTCAGATGTATGCAGGTTTCCTCACGATGTTTTCCTTCACCGAAAAGCTAGTGGTAAATATTAAATGATATTTCGTACATAAGTTCCGAAAAACTCATTGGTACGAGCCAGGATTTGAACCCGCGACCTCCGGATTGAAAGTCAGACGTCATATCCACTCGGCCACCACTGCTCCACTTAAGTACATTTATTGCTATAAAAATATTTTCTAAATATACGGTGGAAGAATACCTACAAATTTATCGTAGCCAAAATACGACTTTTGTAAAATGAAAAATACGACGTTGAAATAACCATTATGACTGAATATACTTATCTTTAAACTAAATTACGGGAGTTATGTCACTTATGTCTTTACCATTTGAGACATGGCAATACATTTCAAATATTTAATAACACTGACAAAAGTGATATAAAAACAATTCTTAACAATCTTCACTGTATTTATTTACACTAAAATATAGTTGAAATACTTATAATGCTAACGAAAAACCTGTAAACCATTCTTAACCATTTAGGCCCACTTGCATCATTCCAGTAACCCGGGGTTAACCGGTTAAACCTGGAGTTGCCATGGTTACCAGTACAATTTGACACTAGATTAACGGTTTAACCGCTTAACCCTGTGTTAGTGGGCTGGTGCTACACTGTTAAAAATTATGTAATTTTACATGCAAAAAAATTACATAATCCTGTAAAATTCCCGAAAAATCTGGGAAATTTACGGAAAAATATGACATTTTACGTAATTCTCGTAAATTTTAAATTTTTTCGGTAAAATCAATAATTTTTATGTAGTTTTACATAAAATTTATGTAATAATCACTAAGCCATGAATATTTACATAAAATCTGTAAAATTACATGGAATGTTCGGGATAAATACATTTTGGCATGTATTTTTTACGATTGAAGAGGGAATTTTACTTAGAAATCTCGCAATTTTACCTATTTTCGTGAAAAATACATTTTTATGTAAATTGACTTACGTCTTATGTAATATTCCGTAAGATATCAGTAAAATTACAAAAAACATTATGAAATTTCCCAACATTTCTTTAATTTTACATATATTCTGTTCAATTTACTGTTTAAATGGTCTTTTTACATAACATATATGTAATAATCACTAAGAGATGGAAGTTTACATAAAATCTGTAAAATTACATGGAATGTTTGGGACAAATACTTTTTTTATGTGTTTTTAACAATTAAAAAAAGAATTTTACATAAACATCTCGTAATTTTACCATTTTTTTTTTAAATTACATATTTGTGTAAATTTACTTACGTGTAATGTAATATTCGGAATAATGTCAGGAAAATTACAAACAATATTATAAAATTTCCAAAAATTTCTTTAATTTTACATATTTTCTGTAAATTTACTGTTTAAATGTGTCGCTTTACATAATAAATATATAATAATCACTAAGAGATAGAAGTTTACATAAAATCTGTGAAATCACATGGATTGTTTGGGACAAATTCATTTTTTTATGTGTTTATATCAATTAAAATGGGTATTTTACATAAAAATCTCATAATTTTACCTAATTTTGTGAAAATTACATTTTTGTGTAAAGTTACTCACGTCTTATGTAAAATTCCAAAAACTGTCATTAAAATCACAAAAAACATTATGAAGTTTCCCAACATTTCTTCAAATTTACATATATTCTGTAGAAATTACTGTTTAAATGGTATTTTTACATAATAAATATGTAATAATTACTAAGAGATGACAGTTTACATAAAATCTGTAAAATTACATGGAATTTTTGGGACAAATACTTGTTTAATGTATTTTTTTAACAATTAAATCGGGAATTTGACATAAAAATCTCGTGATTTTACCATTTTTTATTGAGAAACACATTTTTATTACAATTTACTTACTTCTTATGTAATATTCCGAAAATAACAGAAAAATTACAAAAAACATTATGAAATTTCCCAACATTTTTTTAATATTACAAATTTTCTGTAAACTTCCTGTTCAAATGTGTCTTTTTACACGATAAATATGTAATAGTCACTAAGAAATGCCCGTTTACATAAATATCTGTAATACTACAATTGATTTTCAACAATTGGAACGGGTATTTTACATAAAAAACTCGCAAATTTACTATTTTGTTTGAAAAATACATTTTTATGTAAATTTACTTAAGTCTTATGTAATATTCCGAAACATGTCAGTAATATTACAAACAATATTATGATATTTACCAATATCTTCTTAATGGTATACCTATATATTTTCTGTAAATTTACTGGTAAAATAATAAATAATATATAGGACAATTTTACACAAATTAACATAGTCCCACAGTAAGCTCAATAAGGATTGTGTTGTGGGCACTTTAGGTATATATATATGTATAATCGATAAATTCTTGAATACATAGGCAACATCCATAACTCCTGAACAAATATACGTGATAATAGACATACAAATAAATGCTCTAACCAGGATGCAAACCCGGGACGTCCTGCTTTATAGGCAAGGTATCACTATCAACTAATAGGCTAAGGAGGCCGTGAATATGTTTTTTTTTACATATTCAATATGTATTGTATAGTAATCACTAAGACAATGGACTTTTACATAAAATCTGTAAAATTACATGGAATGTCAGGGACAAAAATAATTTTATTATGTACGTATTTCTATATTATATAGCTGCAACACGACTGACTGATGACACAATTGTTCTCCCAGAAGGAGGTTCGTGGTGTGTTAGACTTCGACAGTTTCATATAGAGGGCGGTCTCGTGATCTCCAGAAAATTCCGACTTTTGGTCTGACCGCTTCCGGTCAGAAAAATGTTAGACGGCCCGGCCAAACGGTCAGACCTAGGTGGTGCTCGACCAACCCTTTGGGGAACTTTACATAATGTCGTGTGTCGTGATACTTTCGTGAATTTTTTTTTTATGTAAATTTATTTATCTTTTATGTAATATTCAGAAAAATGCCAGTAAAATTAAAAACAATACAATGAAATTTCCCAACCCTTTGAACGCCAGACGGCAAAGGAACATGCCGACACCAGTCGATCGCGAATATTTAAGCGAAATTGAACTTTACGGAGTCTCCCGTAACTCCCTGTTGAATTGGCGAAGCTGACGGCTGTAGCCGTCGTTGGCGCCCTTGGCAAAACTTTCCAATGACGTCCACAGCCGTCTGTGGCGGTCAATGGGTTAATTTTCTGCAAATTTACTATTTCAATGTGTGTCTTTACATTACATTTTTATTTATTTTAGTTCAAACAAGTTAAACAGCATAAAAGGAAAAATACCAAACCACTACTTAACTAACTTAGCTTAGCGCCACTTGCACCGTCCCACTAACCCGGGGTTAACCGGTTAAACCGTTAATCCAGTGTCAAATTGTACTGGTAACCAAGGTAACTCCAGATTTAACCGGTTAACCCCGGGTTAGTGGAATGATGCAAGGGGCCCTTAGGGTGGTATTCCACCTGTCAAATTTGCATTCAATTTCTTTGTCCAATGTCAGTGTCTCACTCTCTCATTATTAAGGTGTGAGTGATAACAATAAATAAGTACTAAAAAGTACGGAATCCTCGGTGGGCGAGTTTTTTTCACATTTATGAATTACTAGCTATTGCCCGCAAGTTTGTCTGCGTGGAATCAGTAACAGCAGCTACCAGCTAGTGTAAGAATAGCGCCTGAAGAAAGTGTAATAGCAATCATTCAATTTGAGCATAAGTTTCATTCAATCAGTGATCAGGCAATTCATTAACTCTCTCTCAATTTCATCCCCCCTTTTCACTCTCTTTAAGGATGATTCCCGACATAAAAACTATCCTATGTCCTTCCCCGTGACTCAAAATATCTCTATGCCCAATTTCAACTAAATCGGTTCAGCGGTTTAAGCGTGAAGAGGTTGTTGACAGACAGACACACTTTCGCATTTATTAGCTTTAGCATTTATATTTATTTTATTTATATATAGTATGGAAGTATGGATATGGATTCCCGAAGAAATTATTTGAATAATTTTGACGGGAATTAAATCGATATGATTTTATTTTTACGAACTCCTAACTACTAGGTATATGTATATATTCAAATAAGTAATGATTTTATTCTTGAGTGCCCAACACTGGTAACATACGAGTACCCATTAAGGGTGACTCACGTTAGACCGGGCCGTGCCCGGGCCGGAGCTTCCGGCGCATCGTTTTCTATGGAAAGCATCACGTGTTCGCCTGTCATGTCATAGGAAAGTACCTAAGCGCCGGAAGCTCCGGCCCGGATGCGGCCCGGTCTAACGTGAGCGTGAGTTATCCTTTACCTACATACATAGAATAGAAAACAAACTACTTAATGCCTAATGGTAACATTCCATTTCTAACCGCAGCTGCATTACTGTCAATTTTACTATGGAAATTGACAATAACATCGACGCGTTCAGTACCGGTAGTGCAGCTGCGGTTAGAAATGGAATGTTACCATAAAGCTGCTAACAGTGCTAACACATTACCGCACCGCACCAAGGACATTGTCAAGGTTGTTGTCAAGGTCTTACTTATGGGTGCGTCGCACAATGACCTTGGTGCGGTGCGGTAATGTGTCCAATGATATGTTTGTCCAATGTCATGGCATCTCACTCTCTCTCTCTCAAGCAAAATGTGAGACAAAACACACATTGGACAAAGAAACAGAAACTGGACACGTGGAAACCCTAATACAATTCCATGAACAAGTTTTAACCTGCTGAGAATGCCGCCCGTGCGCTGGAAATTAAGAAGGTACTAAAGGTACTTACTTACTTAGTAAGTAGGTACTTACCTAATAAATTTTAGGCAAAATCGGTTTGTGCTCACACCACCCCGTTACTACTAATACCTACTTAAAGATAAATAGATTCATTAATATTATGTAAAGATAGAAATACTTAGTTACTTAATACGAAATCTACAATCTACATACATACCTACGTAGGTACCTATTTATTTGGGTTCGTCTTTGACGTCTCTAAAAATAAATATGCCAAATATTCATATCATGGCTCCTCTACACGTTGGCCAAACGCTCCGCCAACGCTTGGCCCATGAGTTAAGGCTCCTCTTCACGTTGGGCCAACGCCAACGCCAACGAGGGACGTAGCCATGCGGTAGAATGAGATAGCAATATCACTTGCTCCCTCTGACGTATAAATGCGTCCCTCGTTGGCGTTGGCGTTGGCCCAATGTGAAGAGGAGCCTTTAGCCGTGCCTTGGTCGGAACGCTACTACACGATGGCGACTTTCAGTTGTGATCTGACCGGTTTCCAAGGTGGACGTGGAAGCCAGTTACAGCCAGGGTTCAGCATCAGCTCTATTTGGGTACTGCTCTCCCAAGTGCTCACCTAGGCGTGTCGGATGACCAAAACAGAGTGTGTCTATTGTTGCACCAAACCTGAGTTCCACTAGGTACAGCGAGGGTTCAGCATCAGCTCAGCTCTATGTATACTACAACCTTCTCTAGAATATAACGAACACTTTTATGAAAACCGCATCAAAATCGGTTCAGCCAAACGCGAAATAATCGCGAACAAACAGTATGTATGTACGTCACTTTATTGCACATAACAGGTAATACATACAGTCAGCAGCAGAAGTTGCTAGGCGGACGAGATGTTCAAAATTACCTTGACACGCTCTTATTCTCGTAACAATAAAGTCGCGGCAAGATCATTTTGAACACCTAGCCAGCTTAGCAACTATTGCTGCTGACTGTACAAACATATAAATAAGTAAAACGATATTTTTACCTTATTTTTATCCTTGTGGTGTTTATATGTTTGGGGTTCCATATTACGCTTTCTCCCCTATATAGCTCTAAAAATTTTATATTTTCGTGGGGCGGCCACGTATTCGTCATTTTTAATTTTAAAAAACACAAAAACATGAACGTCCACCCTCGACCGCGCACTGCCGATAGTGCCGATTGGACCACGCTTGGCCAATCCCTTTAGGCTCCTCTTCACGTTGGGCCAACGCCAACGCCAACGAGGGACGCAGCCATGCGGTAGAATGAGATAGCAATATCACTTGCTCCCTCTAACGCATAAATGCGTCCCTCGTTGGCGTTGGGGTTGGCCCAACGTGAAGAGGAGCCTTTTGATGTGCGGCCGAAATGGACTATATTCCAATAAAAGACTAATATTTTGTAGGTTTTTACAAATACAAATAACTTTATTTTGCATGAAATATGGTACAAAAGATGGTCAGACAATATTGGGTAACACATCACCAGCATCTGGCATGCAAAAAACTAAAACTACAACTAAAACTAAGTTTAAACAGTCATAAGTCATAATAGTCGAGGCCTAATATTATATTATGTCACCCACCTCAGTCAAAAGATGCCATGTATTCCTCGATGGAATAGAAGGCCTTTTGTACGAGCCATGCTATTAGTTTCCCCTTAAACATTTTCAAAGGCAACTGTTTGATGTTATTATCCAGTCTATTATAGGTTTTTATGCTCATACAAAAAGTGTTTCTACTATATGAATCTGTTTTTTGCAAGGTATGGCTATAGCCTATCAGGGTACCAGGATTTTGTCAATCCAATAATCCTTTCTATATGGACATGTTTACTTGCAAGTTGTCTATCTTTTATGATTGTTAAACCTGGTATCTGTGATTTTCCTTTCATAAAAGTATATATGTTGCAGTCAAAAGTGTGAACTGGTCAAAAGAACTTTTAACCGATAAAAACGGGCTCAGGTAAAACTACTTTTGACCAACATGCTCAGTCAAAAGCAGTTTTGCCTGTTTTTGTCGGTTAAAAGTTCTTTTGACCAGTTCACACTTTTGACTGCGATATATATATCTTTACAGTAATGTTTTTGTCTATAAACACATCTTGTACTGTAAATCCTCTATCTGCTAGTACACTGTCACCACTTTCACACTTTGACACTAGACCACTTCGTTCAACTGTCTGCCTGTCACTTATAGATCCAGCATTATGCTTGTGAACAATACAATAGTAATACACATGGTGTTGCTTCTACTAAGACCTGTTTGACATCTTTAAACAGTTTTCTGTGACTTATTTTTTCATAACGCTCCTGCCGTTTAAGCGCTTCTGGTGTTACTTGTTTTATTTTAGTGAAACAGAATATGGTTGGTACTGCAGTCTTTTTTAAGAACTTTGCAACTGGTTCATTGTCTGAAAATTAAAAAATAATGTTTAGAAAGTACAAATAGTACTAATACTGAGCCAGGTATGTATTAACTAGGACACATCACATCACCTCATATCAGTTGTGCCGCTTAATTTTAAACTCAGGTAAATTAATTCTACTCTAAGGTTGATTATTATTCAGATTATTATATTATTTTTTAAATAACCAACCTTACAGCAGAATAGATTTACCTAAGTTTGAAGTTAAGTGACACAGTTTATGTTAGAATTCAAGACAATTATGCCGAACTTACTAGCATTAAAGTTAAATTGTATTTCATTTTGTGCTAATAAAGATATTCTATTCTATTCATTTATTAATTTACTTACCTGTATATCTACTTTTTCCAAAATAATCATCTTCCTTAAAATGCATTGCACATAAGCGGGCTGAATCCCTTGCCCTAAAGTTTTTAATACGCAGAGCAGTTTCCCAACGTTTTCTTCGTGTTGGGTCCTTGGGAAATAAATGAGCTCCTCTGTTTGTACAATTTGGCGCACTACATTCAGGCATTTTTGAGAAAATTGTACAAGTTTAGAATAACTTACTTACAAAAAACAAAAAATGTATGTGGTTTGACAGTTTTTATGTCAAAGCGAGGTAAAATCGCTAATTCGCCACCAGGCTCCTATTTCACCAACGTGACAGGTCCGACAATTGACGACATCACTGTTACTGACGTCACAGGCCTCCATAGGCTACAGTAACCGCTTACCATCAGACGGGCGGTGTGCCAGTTAATAAGTACTTATTTTGCGAAGCTAATGACAATTGTCACAAGAAATACGATACGACAATTGTCACGAAATTCCGTGAAATAGGGGCCTGGCGGGATAAAAAGTTAGTTTTCCTCCCAATTAATTTTTAAGTAAATATGGAATAGGGTAAAATGCCCCAATTAGAAAAAAGGTAATCGATCATGACGTCCTTTTTATAAAAAAAAATACTTTTTAAAAATAAGTCACAGCAAATATGTTACAAAAAATTATGAACTAAATAAAAACTACATAAAGCTACAACTAACTACAAGATAAACTAAAATTATAAATAAAAACTTGGCTCCAGCTCTGTGCCTTTGGGCAGGGTGCCAAGAAGGCTGGCGGCATTGCCGCGCTGTCCAATTGTATTTTTCCACAGTTTTGTCTTTTCTAGTTCCACTAGGTACGGCCAGGGTCAGCATCAGCTCAGCTCTATGTATACTAATACCTTCTCCAGAATGTAACAAACACTTTTCTGAAAACCACATCAAAATCGGTTCAGCTAAACGCGAGATAATCGCGGACACATACACCGTGTAACATTAGGAAGCCGAATAATTTTAACAGCGTATTCCTGATCATATTTAGAGACAAAAATGTCCTATAAACTTTTTTGAAATTCGCCTAGTTTCAGAGATAATATTATTAAAAAAAAAAACAAGTTTTTATTGTTACAAGTTGTGTGATGTTGCTGCTATGAGACGTAGTCTAAATATCCTTATTGATAGATGTCCAAAAGTGACAAGTAAGAGTGACATTCCATTTCCAACTGCAGCTGCAATACTGTTCATTTTACTATGGAAATTGACAATGACAGCGACACGTTTCCATAGTAAAATGAACAGTATTGCAGCTGCAGTTGGAAATGGAATGTCACTCTAACACTTTGCAAAAAATAGGTTTTACGAAAAAAAATTTAAAAATCAATTTTAAGTGAAAAGTTTACCAATCAACATCAAATAACATTTATTTATTATGTACAAATACATTCAAAAAATTTAAAAAACAAAACAAAAAAATTTTTTTTTTGGCGAGGTAGACCTAAACTGATATTACATTTTTTCTTTCTTTTGACCTCAGAAATGCGTGGTTAAAGTTATTCGGTTAAAGTTACGGTGTAACATCCTCATGTTACACCGTGTATACATACAAACACCGTTCCGTGTAGTTTTGGACATATTATAAAAGTTATTCAACGATTAATGCAGGTGGCTGGTAATAGGGCACTTTACCCTATGATAATAAATCTTCCTATCCCAGCTTTTTGCCACAGCTGCTCGCAGCGGGTCCGCTTGGCAACTAATCCCGGGAATTGGCGTAGGCACTAGTTCTTACAGTAGCGACTGCCATCTGACCTTCTAACCCAGAGAGGAAACTAGGAAACTTGTTGGAATTAGTCCGGTTTCCTCACGATGTTTTCCCCTTCATCGAAAAGCGATTCATCACCATCTCGACCTATATACGTCCCACTGCTGGGCACAGGCCTCCTCTCGAGCGCGGAAAAGCGATTGGTAAATATCAAATGATACCCATTTCGTACATAAATTCTTTTCAACTTTACCGTATGATAAGCTACAAAAAAAAAATTAGAAAACTAAGGGATTCAAATAGGTCATTCATTGGCTCCAGGGAACCCCTTAATGTAAATTACAGCATCAAAGTTGGAAACAACAAAACTTACGATGTTATTATGTACCAATGTCAGCAATTATTATTGATAAAATTGTGTACCTAATTATTAATTTCGAAAAATAAACTATAAATCTTTTTAAGCACGGCAACCCCAAATATGAATTCATAACCGTTAGCACTCGCGGATTGGACGAATTTTGTGCGGCACTGGAACACACCCAATCACGGATCACTATTTTTACGCGCGCGAATGGCGCGCAAGCTACATGGATCACGCGATCGCTAGTCAAGCGCACCATGAAGCGCACCCCACGCCACGCACCTGAGGGCTTACCGCGAACCACGTTCGACGTGTTGCCTCTCTGCCGCACCTGTGAATTTGTACGTAAGTGTGACAGGGAGGCAACACGTCGAACGTGGTTCGCGTTAGGCCTTCTGCAGCTGCGTTGGTGCGCAGTTGTTCACTTCAAAATGGCGCTCGCTGTGCGTAGAAAGTAGTACTCGTGTAAACGTGTAAAATTGGAGATAGCATAGAAGAAAACTGGTAAATATAAGTATTAGATATACCTTTACTTTCTTTCATCGAATATCTAGTGAAATCTGCATTAGACCTCAAAGCGTTATGTACTTAATGTGATTGTTCCAGAAAGGGTTCGCGGTTCAACTTTTTCTAACGGTTTCCTCAGCGTCCTTTACGAAGTTCAGTTGATATCGTGTCCACGTCCAGGGTAGATCAGACCAGATCTGCAAATCTTGGAGCACTCGTCGTATGCCATTAAAAAAATGTAAGTATTTACTAGCTACATCTAAATTTAAAACGATATTAGTACATGCTTGATTTTGTAGGTTAATTGTGTAAACGTGTAAAATTGGAGATAGCATAGAAGAAAACTGGTAAATATAAGTATTAGATATACCTTTACTTTCTTGCATCGAATATCTAGTGAAATCTGCATTAGACCTTAAAGCGTTATGTACTTAATATGATTGTTCCAGAAAGGGTTCGCGGTTCAACTTTTTCTAACGGTTTCCTCAGCGTCCTTTACGAAGTTCAGTTGATATCGTGTCCACGTCCAGGGTAGATCAGACCAGATCTGCAAATCTTGGAGCACTCGTCGTATGCCATTAAAAAAATGTAAGTATTTACTAGCTACATCTAAATTTAAAACGATATTAGTACATGCTTGATTTTGTAGGTTAATTAAATAGTCACCAACACTAATAAATTGTGTTATTCCTTCACAGTAAAACATGCCTGTTATAAAAATTTGGTCTGTAGATCAAAAAATCAAAAAAGCGGTTCAAATAATGGACCCAACAATAGAAAATGTTATTGAAAATGGTGAGTAAATCTAAATTAATTTGACTTTTCGTAATGAAATATTTTTTGTGTAATTGTAGAATGTAGTGTATTGTAGAATAGACTATAATTGGATACCTATTGTTAAGCATTAATGTGCTGACTCAAACCACATTTATTTTGCAGTAACATCGTTGCTTATCATGAACAGTGGTACAACTAAAAATGAAATGCTATTTATTGCATTTAATATTCTATCTTTTACTGGTAAGATTTAAAGTCGTGATGTCAATTTAAAAATTAGACGCTTGAAGTTGACATATTGCAAAATCAATGTGGTTTGACATATTAATATTTTTGCTAAACAGTATCCAATTAGGTATGTAGATTGTAGATAGAGGCCTATTTTCTGTCACTTAATTAGATCTATTCGTGCCGATATACCTCTATGTAAATACATACAAACTTGTTATACCCTCTCTCATATATCTATGTGAATGGTAGTAGAGTCGCACCAAGAAAAGTCTGCAGCAGATTTGATAGCCCACGCAGTGTGTTATTTATACGTCATAATTTCATAGAAGTTTGACGTTTAAAATGACACTTGCACTGCGTGGGCTATCAAAATCACTGCAGACTTTTCACAGTCTGACTCTATTAAGCAAATATTTAATTACATTGTACGCCATAGCGCTAACTTGAAAAGTCACACTTACATACAGAAATTTGTTTAACATATTAAGTAATTAGTGATCACCTGATCGGTTACAACATTCTAATTTACATGTATGTATGACGACCGGTCTGGCCTAGTGGGTAGTGACCCTGCCTGCGAAGCCGATGGTCCTGGGTTCGAATCCCAGTAAGGGCATTTATTTGTATGATGATACAGATATTTGTTCCTGAGTCATGGGTGTTTTCTATGTATTTAAGTATTTGTATATAAAAAAAAACTCATTTATTGTAAAATTTATATTAATAATACAAAACTAAAATTAACTAAAAACTAAAGCTAAAATTTAAAAAAACCTATCAAAATTTTGCGCCCTTGGTAAGGTGCCCATCACGCAGGCAGCGTTCCCACGCTGGATTGCTATGGACAATCTTTGCGCGAGAAAGCTGCCCGCGCGAGGGTCACCTGTGGCCTGCCTTAGGCGTTTGCTGAGCTCCTTGTGGAGCCCCCGTGCCCCCCTACCCCACGGACCTATATATCGTTGTCTGAGTACCTACAACACAAGCCTTATTGAGCTTACTGTGGGACTTAGTCAATCTGTGTAAGAATGTCCTATAATATTTATTTATTATTTAATTTCATTGCAGCGTTCATATAAAGGTTATTAACCATTACCAATAATTTTAATGAACCTTATTTGACTGTCTCCTTCAAAATTGTTACTTTCCTTTAATGCAACTCTGCCATACTGCCATGAAATTAAAACTTTGTTACCGATCACTACATATTAATGCCGGTTTCTAGCAAATTGACTACTGAGTTAACTGACTGCGCACTGGTTTCAATTGTTTATTTCTAGAAAAAAAATAAACATATTACTGTTTTAAATTTTCTACAGACAAAAATGTCTTGAGTGCTGGGGCCCGTTTCTAAAAGCTTGTAACTTGTAATACAAGTGGATGCCACACTTTTTGTGTCACGCAGCGATTTTGACAGCTTTTTTTAGAAAGGAACTTCCACTTGTATTACAAACTACAAGCTTTTGAGAAATGGGCCCCTGGTAGTAGTTGCTATCTGTAATTTTATGTCTTTAGCAATAGAGGTGACATGAAACATAATGTGCTTTTAGTTTCTGTAGTAAGGGGTCATCCATTAATTACATCACACGTTTAGGGGGAGGGAGGGGGTCAAGAAAATGTGACATATTGTGACATGGGGGAGGGAGACACAAACTTTGTGACGTCACTTTAACTTCATCAGTAACCAAAAATTTATTTAATTATTTTATTCGCTGTACATTTAAATAACAAGTTTTTAAAACAATAATCGTTTTTATTCGTTTAATTTTCTTTCCTAAGCAGTTTTGGGTTATAAAATTACTAATATTTATATCGTCAAAAATATTTTGATAAAATATTAATAATACTTAGATACTTACTTAATTCGATTTGGCGATTTCGTAGAAAAAATGTGACGTCACACTAGGGGGAGGGGTTTGCCAAATGTGACCAAGTGTGACAAGGAGGGGGGAGGGGTCAAAAAACCTAGAAATTCGTGTGACGTAATTAATGGACGACCCCTAAGCTTGCTTTTAGACTCTGCAAAATTGATGAGCTGCCCCAGGAGACTGCAATGCCTGCACTGTATCAAATAGTAGCTAATAACCTGCCACAAAACTTAGTAAGTTCGTTATATGTATATTTGTGACGTTTCACAGTGCAGTGTTTATAGAAGCCAAAAAAGTGACATCCTCATTTTATTGCAAATTACTGAAGTTTAGATCATTACAAATGCGAGACTAAAACTCCCGCGTGTCTAATTGGCGTAGTTTTTGTGTAATAATTTTTTGAAAATCGTGTTTTAGGCACCCGGATATTACGAAAAACTTAAAAAAAATTGCAAATCGTTTTATGAACTTTCCGTTGTTTAGTACTATTGGATAAACCGTTCGAAGACGCAATTTTAGAGGCAATTGTGACCACTCTAGGTATATTGGTTACAAAGATATTAATGAATTTATTGTTTTTGGTTTTTATTTTTTTTCTTCCATGTTCCGCCGTAGTAGGAGCCCATATTTGTATGACAGCTTCATTTATACGTCTTCTATCTACACTATTTTTTACAAGACCTAATTCCGTGGAAGATTGAATTAAAAGCCAATTATAATTTTCGGTCAGGGCTGCCACTACCAATATCCGGGTTCACCCGGATATAATATTAACGCTGTATACACAGTATAGCACTTTTATGGGTGGTAAAAATAAACTTTAATATGTTAATAAAAACCTACACATATGAAATAATAAGTTTTTTTTTAAGATTTAGTAATTTATTAGCTATAGATAACTTACAAATTCTTCCTCTTTATAATTAGGGTAGATAATATTTACATTTTGGTCGTTAGCTGTATGAGAAAAA
The DNA here is from genome assembly GCF_963556715.1 of Cydia fagiglandana. Lineage (NCBI taxonomy): Eukaryota > Metazoa > Arthropoda > Insecta > Lepidoptera > Tortricidae > Cydia > Cydia fagiglandana. The sequence goes on along the minus strand of NC_085938.1, from coordinate 7,956,405 downwards.
CTTAAAAAAAATTGCAAATCGTTTTATGAACTTTCCGTTGTTTAGTACTATTGGATAAACCGTTCGAAGACGCAATTTTAGAGGCAATTGTGACCACTCTAGGTATATTGGTTACAAAGATATTAATGAATTTATTGTTTTTGGTTTTTATTTTTTTTCTTCCATGTTCCGCCGTAGTAGGAGCCCATATTTGTATGACAGCTTCATTTATACGTCTTCTATCTACACTATTTTTTACAAGACCTAATTCCGTGGAAGATTGAATTAAAAGCCAATTATAATTTTCGGTCAGGGCTGCCACTACCAATATCCGGGTTCACCCGGATATAATATTAACGCTGTATACACAGTATAGCACTTTTATGGGTGGTAAAAATAAACTTTAATATGTTAATAAAAACCTACACATATGAAATAATAAGTTTTTTTTAAGATTTAGTAATTTATTAGCTATAGATAACTTACAAATTCTTCCTCTTTATAATTAGGGTAGATAATATTTACATTTTGGTCGTTAGCTGTATGAGAAAAACTTAAAAAAAATTGCAAATCGTTTTATGAACTTTCCGTTGTTTAGTACTATTGGATAAACCGTTCGAAGACGCAATTTTAGAGGCAATTGTGACCACTCTAGGTATATTGGTTACAAAGATATTAATGAATTTATTGTTTTTGGTTTTTATTTTTTTTCTTCCATGTTCCGCCGTAGTAGGAGCCCATATTTGTATGACAGCTTCATTTATACGTCTTCTATCTACACTATTTTTTACAAGACCTAATTCCGTGGAAGATTGAATTAAAAGCCAATTATAATTTTCGGTCAGGGCTGCCACTACCAATATCCGGGTTCACCCGGATATAATATTAACGCTGTATACACAGTATAGCACTTTTATGGGTGGTAAAAATAAACTTTAATATGTTAATAAAAACCTACACATATGAAATAATAAGTTTTTTTTTAAGATTTAGTAATTTATTAGCTATAGATAACTTACAAATTCTTCCTCTTTATAATTAGGGTAGATAATATTTACATTTTGGTCGTTAGCTGTATGAGAAAAACTTAAAAAAAATTGCAAATCGTTTTATGAACTTTCCGTTGTTTAGTACTATTGGATAAACCGTTCGAAGACGCAATTTTAGAGGCAATTGTGACCACTCTAGGTATATTGGTTACAAAGATATTAATGAATTTATTGTTTTTGGTTTTTATTTTTTTTCTTCCATGTTCCGCCGTAGTAGGAGCCCATATTTGTATGACAGCTTCATTTATACGTCTTCTATCTACACTAGTTTTTACAAGACCTAATTCCGTGGAAGATTGAATTTAAAGCCAATTAAAATTTTCGGTCAGGGTTGCCACTACCAATATCCGGGTTCACCCGGATATAATATTAACGCTGTATACACAGTATAGCACTTTTATGGGTGGTAAAAATAAACTTTAATATGTTAATAAAAACCTACACATATGAAATAATAAGTTTTTTTAAGATTTAGTAATTTATTAGCTATAGATAACTTACAAATTCTTCCTCTTTATAATTAGGGTAGATAATATTTACATTTTGGTCGTTAGCTGTATGAGAAAAACTTAAAAAAAATTGCAAATCGTTTTATGAACTTTCCGTTGTTTAGTACTATTGGATAAACCGTTCGAAGACGCAATTTTAGAGGCAATTGTGACCACTCTAGGTATATTGGTTACAAAGATATTAATTAATTTATTGTTTTTGGTTTTTATTTCTTTTCTTCCATGTTCCGCCGTAGTAGGAGCCCATATTTGTATGACAGCTTCATTTATACGTCTTCTATCTACACTATTTTTTACAAGACCTAATTCCGTGGAAGATTGAATTTAAAGCCAATTCAAAATTTGCGGTCAGGGCTGCCACTACCAATATCCGGGTTCACCCGGATATAATATTAACGCTGTATACACAGTATAGCACTTTTATGGGTGGTAAAAATAAACTTTAATATGTTAATAAAAACCTACACATATGAAATAATAAGTTTTTTTTAAGATTTAGTAATTTATTAGCTAAAGATAACTTACAAATTCTTCCTCTTTATAATTAGGGTAGATAATATTTACATTTTGGTCGTTAGCTGTATGACAGTCGACTACAAAGAGACGTATACCCTTTTGGACCTCATTACCATGCAGTAAGGTGAAACACTGCTGTATATATCTTTTTTTAGTTGGCTCATCAGGTCGGGTCATCATTTTCTACTTCGAGGCTCTCTGCCCCATCTTGCACCTCGTAATAACTGTCGTCTGGACAGAACTCGGACGTTGGTGTTGGGATTTACTCCTGAGATTCCTGTGCATGCGGTGTTCGGAAAAAATAGACAACAGCTCTCTTCTGTATTTAATTACAAATAAAGTTTTTAAATATGTTGTATTTAATCCCAATCATCAAAAATCAAAAAATTCTCCCAATAATTCTTTTTTAGGCCTTGGTGATCCAAACGGCGATTCCAAATCCACAGGCATTCTTTTAAAATTCAGTATAAGTAGTCTAAATAATACAAGTTTCAGATCAGTTATCATCCTTGGCGATCCAAACGACGATTCCAATTCCAAACCGGTATTCTTTTTGTTTACGCCAAGTGCAAGCACCTTTCACATGTGCCGTGTGCAATAATCGTAGGCCAATTTCCTAGAGGCTCAAGCGTAACTTAAATGGTATGTCACTACATTCATTATGGTAAAACTTCATATCGATGGATTCTATTTCCGGACCAGGACGATTCGGAGCGTTGTAGCGAACGCACGTAGGTTGCATTCCTGCCGGGTTTGAAGCTAGACTTGGCCGCAGCCATTGACCACGCCGCGTGTGTTTTCAGTATAGTTATTTTCTAAGAATAGTAGTTGTCGTGTCACGATTGTCACGCATCAGGCGTCAGTGTACGAACGAATAAGTGTAGATTAACGTAAAATATACGTGCATGTGAAACATTGAGTTTCTTTTCATCGCCACACCTACCCGAACCACCCAGGCCGGAGCGGCCAGGGTCCTCAGCGGCATCACAGCAGGCTTTGGAAGGCCTAGCTCCTACCGGACCACGCGAGGCGTCACACCGGAGCGGTGGAGGCGCTCCTCACCAGCAACGAGCACCAAAGGAAAGAGAAGTATCGGAACGCGACCACGGGAGTCCGGGCTAACCGCCTTGTGACGTAGACATTTTTGGTGTTCCCATCAGAGGGGAGGAATTACAGCACGATATTATTGAAAGCCATCGTCATCAACGCGAGCACCGCAGCGGTACATCGCATTGGTAGCGTAATCATCGCTTCAAGTACTCATCGTGTCAGCATTATTCATTTTTGCCGTTAAATTCAGTGGAAACGGAGCCCGGTGCGGTTGGGCATAGTGCGAAAAAATCAAATCAAATCGTAATAAAAGGGAAGGCGTCGGCCGCCATTTTCTTGCGTAGGCAACGGACGGGGACCGTACAGTGCGGAGTGCGGCCATCTTTAGCATAAGGACATTTCCGGTTCGCGGCAAACGTCAGTTTGGGACATTTAGGTTAGAATTATCTGTCAACGTCAAGTGTCGCCAATAGATTAATTAGGTTATCGTCAATATAAAATCCAACTTTAAGGTAAAGCCAAAGCCACCTAACTTGTAAACTGTTAGTCGAATAGTGTCACAAATTAGTGTCTTTCATTAATCGTAAAGTAAATTCACGTCATGTCGTTAAAGTCAATCAAGGTGCAGCTGCGCACCAAGTACCAAATGTTGACCGACTATGCTGGCACGGTCACATCACGACCTGACAGCATGGCCGCGTCGGTGGCGAAGCGGCACTTTGATCTTATTTATACTGAGTACGTCAAGGCCCACGAGTCACTGCTGGCCTACGAAGGTGAGCTCGAGGAGGAGGAACGACTTCAATACCAGGAGTGCTTCAGCGAGGTTAACCGGCTGCTGATCCAGCTAGACGAGGCGTCGGCTGGAGAGGCTGGCCAGTCACACACACCCCGTGGACAGGCAGGTAAAGTCAAATTGCCCTCTGTGCAGCTGCCCACCTTCAGTGGCAACCTGCCAGAGTGGCTCTCCTTCTATGATCTCTTTATGTCGTTAGTCAATAGTAGGGACATCTCCGACGCGGAGAAACATTACTATCTTCGGTCGTCGTTGCAAGGGGAGGCGCTGTCCATTATACAGCACCTTCCGATGGACGGACCCAACTACGCGGTAGCTTTACAGTTATTGCGGGCTCGGTATCAGAATAACAGGCTGCTGTTGGATACATTCATTAGCCGAATCATGAACCTGCCTTCAGTGGCGCACTGGAGTGCAGGGTCACGCTCAGCTTTCTATGACCCGCTCCGGGAGTCAGTCCAGGCGCTTGAGAAGCTCAAGCAGCCAATCACGGAGTGGTCATACTTATTGGTTTTTATAATTTTGCAGAAACTACCGAACAGAATCAAGACCTTATACGAGGAGAGGTACGGTGGCAATCCGGAGGTGTTGCCCACTCTCACGCAGCTACTGGCGCTGTTGGAGGAGCAGTGCCGGGTTCAGCAAGCGGTCTCGCCAGCAGCGGTGGAGCAACCAACTGCGCAGCGTGGTTCCGCACCTGCACGAGGAAGAGCGGGGCCGTCGGGTCAAGCTACCAGGAAACCGGGACCGCAAGCGAGGGTCTTCGCCATCGAACAAGAGACCAATCAGGTGAATTCACCCCCTGTTCTTTGCTCATACTGCTCGAGTGACCAGCACAGCTTGTACAAATGCCCGAAGTTCCTTAACCTGGCGATTTCGGAGCGGAAGACCTGGGCTAGGAAGTCAGGCGCATGCTTCAGATGCCTGCGCAGTCACTATGCACGCGAGTGCATGCAGCGCAACTGGTGCGCACAGTGTGAGTCGTCCGCACACAACTCACTGCTGTGCGATGGTGGTGCAGCGGGGAGAGCCCCACCCATGGCAGTTGAAGCAGCTGTCCATCGGGTAAGGGTCATGCCGCTTGCCACGCCAAGCACGTCGAGAGCAGTCACGCTGCCGGAGCGGTGGCCGTCTCCCCAGCGACGGACTACATCTCCGCCGAGGGCTGCGAAGCCGCAGTCTCCCAAGCCGTCAGTACCAGACCAACCCCAAAGGAGGGAGACAGGGTCACCTCATAGTGCGCTTCAGCCGGCTCAGCTGATTCCCACCGGTCATATACCGAGGGCTAAGGTAGGCGCGCGTGTTCAAGCGGCGCAGCAGTCATTCCACTCATTGCGCTTCGGGACTCGGAGCAGTCCTGAGCCTGAACAATGAGATCAGGCCACTGTTGGTGCACCGGAGGAAAGACTACGAATGGCGCCAATTCGTGTCTCTCCTACAGCTGTGATCATGGTCAGATCAGGCAATGGGTCTTATGTTAAAGCTAGGGCTTTGCTTGACTCGGGAGCGGGGTGCTCCGTAGTGAAGAAATCATTTGTAGAAAGATTCAAAGTACACCAACAGTTTACTGGGAATAATATTTTTGGAGTAGGTGACATAAAGGTAAATGTGCCAGGCACGATTGCTAAGCTTGTATTCAAACCACGCGGGAAATCAGTGCCTATCATCAGTGTAGTAGCTACAGTCATGTACAAGGTTACGGGAAACATACCTTATTATGATACTGAGATCAGGACTCATTTGGATTCATCAAAACTTGAATTAGCTGACCCTGCCTTGGATAAATCGCAGGATGTGGACATCATTCTAGGAACGGATGTGCTCAATTATATATACACTGGTTCAAAGATACTCACTAACATTCCAGGTGTTGAGGCGTACGGCACCTGCTTCGGTCACGTGCTGATGGGGGCAACTTGGAATTACCCATCATCATTAACAACACCGACCGCCGGGACATCAGTAGAGGACTACGGCATCCATGCTACTCGGCTCGAGGACGTCCTAGAAAGGTTTTGGAGAGTGGAGCAGCCCCCCGAGGAGCGGCCGCAACACCCAGAACACCTCGAATGTGAAAGGTTGTATACCTCCACTACTCAACGTTTAGATAATGGCCAATTCATGGTGCGGTTGCCGCTGCGGGCAGACCGACCCAAGCTGGGCGAGTCTAGGGCTCTAGCCATGCGTAGACTGATTTCGTTGGAGGCCAGGCTGGCCAAAAATCCAGTATTTGCTGAAAAATATAAGGAATTCATGAGGGACTATGAGGCACTTGGTCATATGTCCAAATCAGACTTTAATTTCGAGAGCGAACACTATGTAATACCCCACCACGGAATTTTCAAAAAGGGATCCGAAAAGATCCGCGTCGTATATAACGCTGCAGCTAACTCAAGCACCGGAGTATCGCTCAATCAATGCCTTCACTCAGGCAAACCGCTTCAAAATGATATCACTCAAATATTGTTAAATTTCAGACGTCATCAAGTTGTCTTCACGACCGACATCAGAATGATGTTCCGGCAAACGTGGATACACCCCAGCGATAGGCGCTATCAGCTGATTCTGTGGCGCGAGGATCCGTCGCAGGATGTACAGGTATATGAGTTAAATACCAATACATACGGACTACGCTCCAGTCCTTTCATCGCGATAAGGACCTTACTTCGATTAGCTGATGACTGGGAAGCCCAGCATCCAGACTCACCGGCTGCTCATATCATGCGCAGAGATGTATATGTTGACGACATCCTCACTGGGGCTGATTCACTCACCGAGGCCCAAGAACTCAAATCAGAACTCATAGAACTCATGCGGAGCGCTGGATATGAGTTACGCAAATGGTCGTCTAACCGCCGAGAATTATTACAGGATCTTCCGCAGGAGCATTGTGAGATGCCTCGTCAGTTTGACACTGACGACAAGAGTTTCATAAAGGTATTAGGGATACAGTGGAACCCCATGTCAGATTCCATGTCGTATCAACTCAACATACCGTTGGGCCAACCAACGACGAAACGTAGCATATTGAGTACCATAGCTAGACTGTATGACCCGTGTGGCTATTGCGCACCAATCATATTTAGATTCAAACTGTTTTTACAATCACTGTTCACAGATGGATTACAGTGGGATGAGCCACTGTCCCATACTCAAGACCTTCAATGGAATGAACTCATTCAAGATCTACATCACTTGAGTCAGCTACAGATTCCGCGGTGCGTCACTCTGCCCGGTGCGGTGTCACACTCCCTCCACGGCTTTGGAGATGCGTCGGAGCTCGGCTACGGAGCCTGCGTGTACCTCCGGACTGAGGACGCGTCAGGGAATGTACTAGTACGGTTAGTGATAGCTAAGACTCGCGTAGCGTCAAGGAGAGTCAAACAAACCATTCCGAAGAGCGAGTTAAATGCAGCTCACCTGGTTTATAAGTTATTAAACCACGTCGCAGCGGCATACGAGGAATCAGTTCAGATTGACAGCATAAATGCTTGGTCAGATTCCAGAATCGTGCTATGTTGGTTGAACACAAAGCCTCATGTGCTACAGACTTTTGAAGGTAACCGTGTTCAAGATATTCAACAGTCAACCCGACCTATGACATGGAGGTATGTCAGATCGGAGTCGAACCCTGCCGATGTCGCATCGCGGGGGGCTACGGCGAAGGACCTCATCGGGTTTCATCTTTGGTGGAACCCAGAATGGTTAATGACGAATGAGTCACAGTGGCCGACGATGCCGGTCACCATGTCACCAGATTTACCCGGATTCAAACAGTTACATCACATTACGCCGGCCGAGAAGTCATGGGAGGAGTTTCTGTTATCACGAGTCAGTTCGTTCAACAAGCTTATCAATGTGACGTCATACGTATTGCGATTTTGTAAGAACGTTCGTTTGCCGAAAGCGCAACGGAACGTTCGCCCTACGCTAACGATCGACGAAAATCGTGAGGCAATGAACCACTGGATTAAGTACGTTCAACTGGATGCTTACAGAGATGAAATCGTGTTATTGAAAGGAGGCAAGATTGTTTGCAAGTCACTTCAAAAACTCAGCGTTTTCGTAGATGAGAATCACTTCATTCGCGTCGGAGGGCGACTGCGGCATTCATGCTTACGTTACGATGCTAAGCACCCATACCTTCTACCTAAAGACCATAAATGGACTCAAATGTTGATGCAGCATTATCACCGTACCTATTGTCACGCTTCAACGAGCGCACTCATCAATATACTCCGGCAACGTTACTGGATCCCGTCGGCGCGACGTGTGGTATCCCGCGTAATCAATAGCTGTATGTCGTGTTTCAGATTCAACGCTTCAACGCAGGCCCCGTTTATGGCAGATTTGCCAGCGGACCGAGTCACGGCGGCTCGTGCCTTTTCAGGAGTAGCAACCGATTTTGCCGGTCCCTACTGGGTCAAAAGTAGTCACCTCAGAAATGCTAAATCACTCAAAGCTTATCTGTGTGTTTTCGTATGTTTAGGAACGAAAGCCGTACATCTTGAACTCGTCTCGTCGCTGAGCACCGAGGCCTTCATTGCGGCGTTCACACGGTTTGTCAGTCGACGAGGGCTGCCCGCCTTAGTCAGGAGCGATCAAGGTACAAATTTCAAAGGTGCTAGCTCATACCTCAAGGAGGTTAGTCAGTTCTTACTTGACAACGAAATTGTCCTCCAGGAGGAATTTCGTCGCCAAGGTGTCCGCTGGGAGTTCAATCCTCCTGGTGCCCCTCACATGTCAGGCTTGGTAGAAGCCGCAGTCAAGAGTAGTAAGAACCTACTCAAGCGTGAGTTAGGGGACCGCATACTGACCTTCGAGGGTCTTTCAACCGTATTTACCAAAGTAGAATCGGTGCTTAACTCACGGCCTCTGGTTCCTTTATCCGAGGACCCATGTGACTTGGAAGTACTCACTCCGGGCCACTTTCTTATAGGGCAACCATTGCTATCGGTACCTGAGTACCCGTGGAAAGACACTAATGTAGCATGTTTATCACATTTCCAGTCTTTACAAAAGATTTCACAAAACTTTTGGGCTAAATGGCATATTACTTACCTTAATAATTTGCAAACCAGACTCAAATGGTACAATCATGTTCCTAACATGGCTTTAAATGATTTAGTATTAATCAAGGATGAAACTGCACCCCCTCTCCACTGGCGTAGAGGTAGAGTGATTCAATTATTTAAAGGTGCAGATGATATTGTACGATCAGTTAAATTAAAAACTCAGGGCGGCGACTTAATCCGGCCCGTTGTCAAATTGTGTAAATTACCAGTAGAGTGTACTTAACTGTATTAATTTATAAGTTATGTTTTGGTATTGTCACATGTTAACAACTTATGGTACCTACTGTTTAAATTGAATTTATTTATATCAAGATGACTCACTGATTTCTAATTGCAACTGTACTAGGTACTGTTTCTTTATAAGTATTTAGTTGGTTACTTGTTCTTTCATGTCACCACTTTGCTGTGGTCAATGTTTGATAGTGCTGTAAGTTAGACTAGCTAATCCATTGTGCTTCAAGGTATCAGCTCAACTCTGGCCTCCCCCCCCGCAGGAATGTTTACGCCAAGTGCAAGCACCTTTCACATGTGCCGTGTGCAATAATCGTAGGCCAATTTCCTAGAGGCTCAAGCGTAACTTAAATGGTATGTCACTACATTCATTATGGTAAAACTTCATATCGATGGATTCTATTTCCGGACCAGGACGATTCGGAGCGTTGTAGCGAACGCACGTAGGTTGCATTCCTGCCGGGTTTGAAGCTAGACTTGGCCGCAGCCATTGACCACGCCGCGTGTGTTTTCAGTATAGTTATTTTCTAAGAATAGTAGTTGTCGTGTCACGATTGTCACGCATCAGGCGTCAGTGTACGAACGAATAAGTGTAGATTAACGTAAAATATACGTGCATGTGAAACATTGAGTTTCTTTTCATCGCCACACCTACCCGAACCACCCAGGCCGGAGCGGCCAGGGTCCTCAGCGGCATCACAGCAGGCTTTGGAAGGCCTAGCTCCTACCGGACCACGCGAGGCGTCACACCGGAGCGGTGGAGGCGCTCCTCACCAGCAACGAGCACCAAAGGAAAGAGAAGTATCGGAACGCGACCACGGGAGTCCGGGCTAACCGCCTTGTGACGTAGACACTTTTAAAATTCAGTATCTCTTCTAAGTCCATATCAGCATCTGAAACAAAAAATATATTGAAACGTACTGCCCTAAATTTAAATTCCAATTATTAAATGTTTAAAAATTAAATTAAATAAAGTAAGGGTCAAGTACGAGTTGGAGTTGCACATTGAGGATCCGTGTCATCGTACACTGTATGACATGGTAAAATTTTTTTAGACCCTTCGTATGCGAACCCGACTCTCACTTGCCTGATAGGTACTTACTAAATCAGTTCTCGAAGCAGTGGGACCACATTTTCTTCCATATGAACTCGAAACCAGATATCCCCAAGAAAATGGCGTATAAATAAAAATACCGAAGTGCCAACCCTAGCGGCCGGATAACCCGGATATAAAGTGTTTCGATGATTACTAGAATGTTCCACGGAATTAGGTCTTGTAAAAAATAGGGTGGATAGAAGACATATAAATGAAGCTGTCATACAAATATGGGCTCCTACTACGGCGGAACATGGAAGAAAAAAAATGAAAACCAAGAACAATAAATTTATTAATATCTTTATAACCAATATACCTAGAGAAGTCACAATTGCCACTAAATTTGCGTCTTTGAATGGTTTATCCAATAGAACTAAACAACAGAAAGTTGACAAAATAATTTGCAAATTATTAACGTTTTTCGTAAAATCTTAGGGCCTAAAACACGATCTTCAAAAATTTATTACACAAAAACTATGCAAATTGGACACGCCGGACACGCGGGAGTTTTAGTCTCGCATTTGTAATGATCTAAACTTCAGTAATTTGCAATAAAATGAGCACTTTTTTTTGGCTTCTATAAAACACTGCGCTTTCGGGAAAAATGTTGATACCTTTTTACCTTTTTTAACCGCCTTCAAAAAAAAGGTACTCAGTTTGACCCGTATATATGTATATTTGTTCGGGATTATTTCGCGTTTGGCTGAACCGATTTTGATGCATTCAATTAATGTAGTATGATACCTTTGGGTATGGTGCTTTACGCACACAAGTGTCCCATCCCCTCCCCCTGACGCAACCCCCCCTTTTAGCATGAATGGTGAGTCTTACCAAAAAGTTGCATGTGACCTTTTTTGTTTAAAATTTATTGAGGATTATTTCTTACCTTGACACTTTATTCCTAACTCTAATACTTTTCTCAAAAATTAAAAAAAAAACCGTCAACCGGGACATATTTCATGCTAAAAGGGGGGGTTGCGTCAGGGGGAGGGGATGGGATGGGACACTAGTGTGCGTAAAGCACCATACTCAAAGGTATCATACTACATTACATAATTTGTTTGTCTTCCCCATACATTTGAACACAACTTGATCGAATCATGGGGCGTTTCTTTGATTATAAAAAGTTTCTTAGACACAACGCCCCTCGCTGTTATGCTAAAATATTATAATTTATTGTAATAATAATTGTAATATGTTCTAACCATCCGTAGGTTCTCATATTAAAGTTATTGCTGTATATTTTTTGTTTATGTTAATTGTAACCATTTTATAAAAAAAAAACATCTTTATTACAGCAAATGAAAGGAATATATACGGATCAAAGATTTTTTTGATTGATGGCACAGAAATAGAAGACAATGAAGCTCTCAAAGAACTCCAAAATGAGGTTATACTTATAGGGGATAACTGGAAACCTGATCAAAGCGATAATCAAAGTCGCACAGCAACAGCGTCTACAATCACTGCTCCTAATTCACCAACAACAAGCATAATTAGCAATAACAGCGACACAAGCATAAATAGCTTTGCGTTTGACATTCCCTATAACAAACTTCCATCGTCGCTTTTGACAAAATTAAATGATTGTAAACCGATTTCTAATACCGAAGTCAACACTATCGTGAGAACTGTAACAGATGAACTCTTCCAGGAAACAAAAGCATCAAGATCAGCTTACAGAGTGGTTGCACGAGATTTGTGTGACAAATATCCACAGCTTTATGACAGAGATGCTGATACAAACGAACTCATAGGAACAGGCTACCACACCATTTTTAAAAAAGTTGAAGAGAGAGTTCATTATCTACAAAGGCCGAATAAAATGGATACCTTAGGATCAAGAAAGAAATCTCGAGTCGTTAAAAATTTGAGTGCTGGCTGCAAAGAATGGCAACCCAGTGATCCTGGTAATGTGGATCTTGAAACTTTAGATTCTAAAAAGGACTGGCTAAAATCGGTTTCTTCCATAAAGGAAAGAGATGAATCAAAAGTTGAATTCTACATGAACGAGACCTATGCACAGCAAAGGATATTTCTGAACTCAGCACCTGCCGTAACACATATTCTTAACGAATGGCCAGTATTGTTAGAGGAGAAATATATGATTTCGCATTTTGATCGTCTTTGTGCCTTGAATTCTGGCCAGTGTATGGATGCATTTCAAAATAAAACGACGGCATTGAATGAGCGGTTGAAAACTTTGATCACGAAGAAAAAAAATAAGACATGCACTGTTAATGACAATAACTTGAATTGTAACCTACAGATGGTTGCAACTTATTTCAATGAAGATATAAAACTCATATACCAAGCACATGAGGTATCTATATATATATATATATATATATTTCATTCATAATCCATTTTCTTCCGGATGTGGTTCCATTCTAAATATAGTAGTTCCATTTACTAATCTTATTAACTTTTTCTTTTCCAGAAACCATTAACCAGGGTTCAAGTTGCAGAGCTACCCGAAATAGCTGCGCCTAACATTGTATTTTTAGGTGAGACTTAATTATTATTACAATGATAAAATGCCTTACCTGCGAAGCACCACACTGTATGTTTCATATAATTTATAATATGAAACATACAGTGTTAAAACGTAAATGTATTGAATAAACCTGTGGCCCTAGTGAAAAAGGGTACAAGTGTCGCGCAGCTTAGTTTTAAAAGGGGCATAAGTGTTGCATGGAACTTATACCCTTTTAAAACTGCGCTGCCCGAGACTTGTACACTTACTCACTAGTAGTGCCACTTAACGTAATACGATAAATTATTTTATTTGAGGAGGAGGTATAAAATTTGGGAGCCTATTATATTTCCTGTTTTAACCATTTTGTTTTTTGCCCACAGATAATGAAAATATATATTACTTGCTGGTAGAAAAAACGATTGTTAGCGAAACTGCGAGTCTGTCTACGTCGTTACAACTACTGATGGCGGCTTACTTCAACTTGAATATGGAATATCCAGTGCACTGTCAAAACACATTGGAATTTCTTCAAAGGTTTGTGTTTAAAATAAACCCTAAAGAAGGAAGTAAAGTCCGTAAAGGACGCACGCTGAATAAAGTGATTAGTTTAATCAGTAAAATCCAGTAATGGCATTTACATGCGGTTATTGTGGCGAGAATTTCTCCACAGTAATTTCGTACAATAACCATCAAAAAAGTCACAGGTTCTGTAAAAATGTAAAATTTCCGTGTGTTGATCCTTTGTGTAAGAGTGTTTTCAATAATTATGAGTCTTTTAGAAATCACAATTTTAGATTGCATCAGCCTGGGACTAGTACTGATAGTCCACGAGTTGACATTAATTCAACCTATTCTAAGTGTACAGAATGTAATCAGAGAATATTGTTAAAAAATGTCGAATACCATTCAAGAACTCATGATATTCAATCCGGAAAAGCAGTAACTTGTCCATATAATCTTTCATCTGAAACAACTTCATGTGGTTCGTCTACTTTTACTAGTATACCATCATTAAAAAGTCATGTGTATCGCAATCATTTTAACTCTGTTTCGAATTTGACAGATCAAGATTTTTTAAACCCGAGTAGCCTAGATCACGTTCAGCCTACTACTAGCGATATTCAAGATTGTAATATGTCTGACGATTTAGAAGTCAATACGGATCTTAATAACGAAACTGATTTGTTATTTTTGAAACCATTGCTGTTACTTTTACTCAAGTTAGAGGCACGAAATTTTCTTTCTCAAGATGCTATTTGCAGTGTGGTAGAAGGTTATTCAGATGTCCATGAAAATTCTTTGAAAAATATTAAAATTAAATGTCTACATGCTCTTGAAACTTATCCAGATTCTAAAGAAGCTATGGAGAAACATGTTTTCAATTCGACATATGAAGATAGTATGAATGGCAGTTGGTCTAAAAAGTTGACAAGCAAGTACTTAAGATTTAAACTTTACTCGGAACTTTGTAACATTGTGTTACCAATTTCTATAATGTTAGGTAGAAACAATTTTAACAAAATGTGTTCCTTACAATATATACCAATCATAGACACCATTAGAACGTGGTTTGCAGATAAGACATTTCTTGAACAATTTCAAAACCCAAAAAATAAAGTAAATGATGTTTTAAAAGATATAACATGTGGCTCAAAAATGTGTAATAACGAATTCATAAATAATCCAAACACATTAAAAATAATACTGTATCAAGACGCCTTTGAAGTTTGTAATCCCTTGGGATCATCTAAGATCAAACATAAAATACTAGGAGTTTACATGACGCTGGTAAATGTTTTTCCTTATAATAGGTCTAAAATAGATAACATGAAACTGGTATTATTGTGCAAGGAAAAACATTTAAAAGAGTTCGGTCATGATAAAATTTTTGGTAAATTAACGGAAGACCTTAGAAGCTTAGAAACACGTGGAGTGTATATTAAAGAGTGTAATCAAATTATTTATGGCACTCTTCTGACAATAATTGGTGACAATTTGGGAAGTCATACCATTGGTGGTTTTGTTGAAAACTTTAATGTAAAATATTTTTGCAGGTTTTGTTTAATTGAGAAAGAACCTTTTGCGCAAAATCCAATACTGTTAGGAAAAAAAAGAACTATTGAAGACTATAACGAAGACGTAAAAATCTCTAACCAATTACATGAGGATGGTAGTTCATCGGTTCATAATCGAGGGGTTAAACAGGACTCCGTTTTTAACCAAATCGAAAACTATCATGTCATTGACGGTTTGCCTCCGTGTTTAGGACATGATTTATTTGAGGGTGTTGTGCAATTTGACATCGCTTTAGCTATCAACTATTTCATCAATAACAAAAGCTTTACGCCAAATTTTTTAAACATGAAAATGGAACGTTTGTCGAAAATGGAAAAAAAAAGTGTGCCACCACCCTTTAAAGCTGGCTCTGTTAAAATAGGGGGTCAAGCTCTTGAAAACTGGCATTTTCTAAATTATTTGCCGCTAATTTTATTAAACTCTGTAAATATTCACGACCCTGTCTGGCAAATGATAATAAAGTTGCGGGAAATAGCACAACTTATTTGCGCATATGAGATATCTATTGGTCAAACAGCTTTATTATCATCTGGCACAAAAGAATATTTAATACTTAGGAAACAGTTATTCCCTAATACTCCGCTAAGACCTAAACATCACTACCTATTACACTATGGTGAATTGACGAGAATTCATGGACCGTTGATCTATTCTTGGACGCTTAGATTTGAAAGCAAACATAGGTTTTTCAAAAACGTTGTCCGACACCTTCCAAATTTTGTCAATATCACACTTTCACTATCAAATCGTCATCAACTACACGAGGGTTATCTTTCTCAGGGTATTCGGTATGATACCAAATTATTTTCCAAACATTCTCGTGTACACAGAATCGACGAACTACCATCAAGCGTTAGGTGCTTGATTTCTAACACCACCCCTGGAACAATCCTCTCGGCTTCGCAAATAGGTTACAGGGGGATAAATTATGCAACAGGCGATTACCTTCTCTATAAACATGAAGAAAACGTACTGAATTTCCTTGAAGTAGAGATGATTCTATTTAGTGATACGTATGAAAATCCATATTTCATTGGATGTAATCATAAATTTCAATATAATTCAGAAATAGGCTTATGCCAAAAGCTTTTTACACCTCAATCAGATCTTAATGAAAAAAAAATATGTAGTGACTACCAAAGCTTGCTACATTTTAACACTTATAAAACACATATTATTGACAATTGCCATTTTATATGTCTGCATCATGCTTATTTAGATTTGCTTTAGAAACTTCTAGCTAGGTTTATCGAGTTTCAGTCGCAAGATCAATGTGTGACAAAATTCACGAATTGGACCAATTATTAATAGGTAGTATACTTTTTTTGTACCAGAGTATCTGATTGTACCCTTTTGAAATAAACAAATTAATTATGCCTTCAAATGTCCGTTAATTTGCCAAATAATTTATTACAATAGACTTCCGAACACTTTGGAACCTTGGTTTCGCTCAATAGTCTCTTTAATACGGTTAGTAGTAGTAGTAGTTAGTGACAAAATTAAATGATTGTAAACCGATTTCTAATGCCGAAGTCAACGCTATCGTGAGAACTGTATAACAGATTAAAGGTTTCGTCACACAGGCGCGTTTTCAGGGCGGGGCGTGAGCTTGGCGCGCCGCTTTTACATATAAAACGCTCACGCCCCGCCCTGAAAACGCGCCTGTGTGACGGAACCTGAACTCTTCCAAGAATCAAAAGTAACACCAAGATCAGCTTGCAGAGTGATTGCACGGGATTTGTGTGACAAATTTTCACAACTTTATGACAGAGATGCTGATACAAAAAAACTAATAGTAGGAGATCCCACATATGGTCGACCTTTACCAATCTGTCTGACGGATGAAAGCATGAAAATATGAAAAAAAATATGTTCCAGAACATAAATTAATAGGGTTACCTAAAGAAATACGGTCAAGGCTATTTTTAATTTCATGTATTACAGCACGCTACATTTATACTATACTATTTTTACTGTTTTTATAAGTATTGAATTCTAACAATATTTAGGTGGTAACTACTTACTGGGAATAAAATTCCACCAAGCCGAGTTAGTGGTAACTAGTGGGATTTTTTTTCCCAGTAGTTACCAGTGGTAAAAGGTGGAAAAAAAATCCCAGTAGTTACCACTGGTAATAACTTGGTGGTATGTAGTGAGTTTTTTAAGCACTATTTTCATGTTTTTTTTTGAAAACCCTATTTATTTTAAAACTCATATCAAATATCATCTTACAACACTGGTATCAAACGAAAAAACAAGAAAAAAAATGTATGTAACCCTATATCGAACTAATCGTTTAGAAAAAAAAAACGGTTTTTCCTTCTAACTTTTGAACCATCTGTCCAAATAATATGAAAAAAATGAAAATAGTGTTTAAAAAACTAAATCAAATAAAATTAAAACAAACTTGATCAGTTAAGCCGTTTATGAGTTATCGCTAAAAGTCTTCCCTTCTTATTTTAATTAAAAGCCTGGCAACCCTTATTTCTGACCGGATTTTCGCAGGCAACCCTGTTTACTTTCCATTGAAACTTATTTCGTTCGTCAGACAAATCGGTGAAATTTGCCGAAAATTTTTTTTTTCAAAAATTTTATTAAAATTAGCCTTGACCATATTTCTTTAGGTAACCCTATTTATTTATGTTCTGGAACATATTTTCTTTCATATTTTCATAGTTTCATCCGTCAGACAGATTGGTGAAGGTCGACTATACAGGGTGATCAATCCAAATGGGTCAGTATAAGTCAGAAACTATGAGAGATAGCGAAATCTGTTCTTAGGAACCATGGCTTCGATTTTAGATTTAATAATAATGGCATTCAATTTTTTTTTAATCTATCACACATATCCGGGATTCGAACATGGTCAATATTCTTGTTGTTTGTTTGTATGGCAACTTTTAAACGATGCGTAATAGGTGGGGGGTGCTTATACAGGTTGATCAATCCAAATGGGTCAGTATAATTCAGAAACTATGAGAGATAGCGAAATCTGTTCTTAGGAACCATGCGGCGAGCCTGGGGGCCCAAAATTAGCATGTCAAAAAAAACATTTTGGATAAATCTAAAATGGCGGCGGACACGGGCAAAGTCAAATTACCAAGTAGGTTAAGCGAGCCCGAAGGGCCAGCTTCAGGCCGGGAGGCTGAAAGCCGACCCCGGCAGACAGCCGAAGGCCCGGAGCCTCCACCCCGACTCCCAAAACGCGACGCTCAATAGGAAAAGTGTTGGGTCGTGTTTAAGGCTCCGGGCTAAGGCCTTCGGACTCGCTTAACCTACTTGGAGATTATTTGACTTTGCCCGTGTCCGCCGCCATTTTGGATTTTTTCAAACAAAAATTTTGACATGGTAATCTTGGGCCCCTAGGCTCGCCGCATGCCAAATCTCAGTGCGCTCGTACCAACTTGAAAAAATTAAAAAAAATGTCGGCCATTTTGATTTTTTTTTATGTAGTTTGTTTTGTCTCGGGGCCCTATATGATATTTGGTCGAGCACCTCCCACCTTATCACGCATCGTTTAAAAGTTGCCATACAAACAAACAACAAGAATATTGACCATGTTCGAATCCCGGTTATGTATGATAGATAAAAAAAAAATTGAATGCCATTATTATTAAATCTAAAATCGAAGCCATGGTTCCTAAGAACAGATTTCGCTATCTCTCATAGTTTCTGACTTCTCCATACTGACCCATTTGGATTGATCACCCTGTATATGTGGGATCTTAGACCATAATAGGAACAGGCTACCACACTATTATTAACACACATAGGTTTCCGTTATAGGGGTTTATATACCTATACAGGGTGATTTCGGGGTCGTGGAGCAAGAGAGCCAGACATCATACAGAATCCAAAGATGAGCTTTTTGATGTTGTTAATTATTGTTTTTCACCAATAATGATGATGATTTTCCAGATGACAAGTAGGAAAAAACATTTTTGCATACAAGTTGGTGACCCTACTCAATGTGACATCTTGTCGCTTTCCATACAGCGTATGTCAAAAGTCATAGGGTGACCATAATTACTTAGTATAACAATAATTTTACTTGAAAAATAAGAATAATTAAAGTAATTATCTTTTAATCAAATACTACCATACGATAATGTGGATCATTTACAGAGTCACAAAAAGTGGTTCTGGATCACGACCCTGAAATCACCCTGTATATATTTTTGAAAAATGACTTCATAGTTGATATAGTACACACATCTGTACACTCTTTTTTAAAGAACATATTTTTCCTAATTTATTTTCGTGTCGAGTAGTACATACCCATCAATAATAATTTATTAGGCACTATATATTTTACGTGCTACTTAAAAGACTCATAATTATAAACATATATATGACTCATAATTATAAATATATTGTAAGGCATATCTTCGTCTAAAAAATCGTTGCTTCAAGCATCACTGGGCCATTCCTTGCAGCCCGTACTCATTATTTCGATGATTTGAATTCTTTCTTGATCCTATAAGATAAGGTATCGTCACTTGTCACGTAATACTACCTCTCTTCAATATTTTATTAGGGCTTTGTACGTAATGAACTATTGATGTAACGGATAGTTGTTTGGCCCGATCCCGAATACTGGATGTACGGCCTGACGATCGGCCGAATATTCGGTCTGCGGCCGGCGGAAATACACCTACATTTCTGTTTTTCAGGTGCGCATTTGTGCAGTTTTCGACCTGTTTTGTAGTGAACTTTCGCGCGGACTCATTTCTAGGTTCGAAATAAGTGCGCGAGCAAGTGAGTGGAATGTTTAAATTGTTCTTCCATAAATGATTCCGTCAAGTTATGTTGGGTTATTCCCACTAGGTACCACCAAGTTCTTACCAGTGGTAACTACTGAGAATTTTTCCCCCACCTTTTACCACTGGTAACTACTGGGAAAAATATTTCTCCGTATATAGTTACCACCAACTCGGTTTGGTGAAACACTAATCAATTTATAATAATTGATTAAAACATAAATTTACTTAAAAATTGATGTTGATATTTGTATGGGAGAGTCAATTTTTTTTCGCCTTTGGTTCCATAGTAAAAGTTGTTCAGTATGACTTACATCCCCGTAAATTAATGCAGGTGACTATAAAAAAAACAACCTGTATTTTATACTGTACTTTTATTAGTATTTAACTCTAACAAAATTTTGGTGGTAACTACTGGGAAAAAAATTCCCAGTACATAGTTACCACTGTAAGAATTTGGTGGTAACTAGCGGGTATAACCCGTTATGTTCTAATGTATGGGGAAGAAAAACAATTACAGCCAGCGTTAAATGAACGTAGTATGATAGCATTGGGTATGGTGCTTTACGCACACTAGCGTCCCCTCCCCTACCCCTGACACAACCCCCCTTTTTAGCATGAAATATGTCCCGGTTGATGGTTTTTTTTTTAATTTTTTGAGGGAAGTATTAGAGTCTGGAAAAAAGTGTCAAGGTAAGAAATAATCCTTAATCAAATTTGTACAAAAAAAGTTACATGCAACTGTTTGGTAAGACTTACCATATTCATGTATTAACTTGTTGAAGTTGAATATATGTAACATAATAATACGTGATAGTACTGCAATGACAGGCGGTCTAGCATGAGTTGTGTTCTCGTGCGCGATTTTAAGTATGGACTCGCACGCGAGAACGCAACTCATGCTAGACGGTCAGAAATCGTATGGAGAAAACCAGCTTGTTGAACGGTAAAATTTTATCGAAGTTCATCTAGCTATAACATGAATATGGTGCACCATATCAACAAAATGAATAAAATACCTTTTTTGTTGAGAATTTAATAAGGGTTATTTCTTTCATTGACACTTTTTTCCAGGCCCCTCCCCCTGATGCAACTCCCCCTTTTAGAATAAAATGTGTCCCGGTTGACATATTTTTATTTTTTGGGGAAAGTATACAATATAGGAAAAAAGTGTCAATGAAAGTAGGGACACTAGTGTGCGTAAAGCACCATACCCAATGGTATCACACTACATTCATTTTCAGCTGGATATAATGTGTTTTTCAAAAAACACAATTTGACCGAATCAAAAGGAGAGAGATAAATCACTATATAGTTGAATTGTATATATATATGTCGCAGTAAGATAGATAAGGCCGTTATATAGTTATAACTCTAGGGATATAATTATATGACGTAACATAGTTATATGAAAGCGATTCATTACTATCTTAATAGGTATATAACTATAATACGGCTTTAGTTTAGTGATATAGTTATATTACTGGATTAAGTTTAGTGATATAGTTATATTACTGGATTGAGTTCAGTGAAATAATTGTAGGTAGGAGTGCAGCGGTGCGGCGGAGGTATAGTTATATCCCTAGGGATATAGTTATATGTCGTATAATACTTTTTTGCAATATTACGTAAAAGTACAGGTCGATTCACGAAAGCTGGCGCGAGATTTCTACTGAGTGACAGCTATTTTCATTGAAATTCTGTCAAATCTCGCGCCAGCTTTCGTGAATCGATCGCAATGCCTCATAAACCCTTAAAAATAGCAGCATGAAAATATATATAATAGTTATCTTACTAGGAATATGATTATAATACGGCATATAACTATATCCCTAGGGATATAACTAAACCTCCGCCGCACTGCCGTACTCCTAATACCTACAATTACTATCTTACTAGGAATATGATTATAATACGTAGTTACGTACTATACGGCATATAACTATATCCCTAGGGATATAACTATACCTCCGCCGCACCGCTGCACTTCTACTTACAATTATTTCACTAACTTAATCCAGTAATATAACTATATCACTAAACTAAAGCCGTATTATAGTTATATACCTATTAAGATAGTAATGAATCGCTTTCATATAACTATGTTACGTCATATAATTATATCCCTAGAGTTATAACTATATAACGGCCATATCTATCTTACTGCGACATATATATACTCAGAACTCGACACGTCCTGCCGTACTTAACACATATTCTTGACGAGTGGCCAGTATAGGTATTGTTAGAGGAGATACTGAATATTCGGCCGATGATCAGGCCGAACATCCATTATCCGGTATCCGGCCAAACAACTATCCGTTGCATCTCTATAGTTCGTTTTTTTAGCATTAGAAAAAAGGTAAACAATCTTGATGCGTCTTTTAATTGAAAAACACGTTTTAAAAATAAGTCACGGCAAATATGTAACAATTATGAATCTAATACGATCATTCATATTCTTCTGCTTTCATAAGTAATAGTTTATGATTTTTAAAAAGCGTTTTTCAATTAAAAGACATGTCAAGATCGCTTACCTTCTTGCAAGTTCTTTCTAATGCTAAAAAAAAACGAACTATAATTTTATTAATGTCAGTAACAAACATTTTCAGACAATTCGTTACTTGAAATGGTATAGGTTTTATTGCGTGATTCACATAGGCCTTATTAACCGAAACTTTTATAAGACTAATGTACATAAGATATAATTTATGTACTGGATTGCTGTTAGCTTTTAATTATATCATTTTATATGTTACTGTAATAACCAGGATGGTTACATTGTTGAAGTACATTATTCTGCAGGGCTCGTGTTGCCCGCAGGTGACACAGCTCACACACCAGGTTTGTAAAACTTATAGACCATTTAAGCTGATATGCGGGTCCGCCACCAATTTTTTCCCACATTGGCTTTTAGAGACTAGTAAATATAAAGACTGCCTTCAATATCTAGTTATATACAGTGTCGCATTCCTTTAAAATAATGAGCCTGCGGTAGATACAATTATTATAGGTAGGTAGGGGTACAATTATTATAGAGAGGTCTCTGTACCATTAATTTCGTTTGACACTTATAACTAGACGTCTGCTTAACACATTGGCACCGTCTGTAGGAAATTCATTGAGTGCATATTATTATATTATATTGTGTTAAGCAGTACAGAGCGCGTAGCCAATGTGCCAATGGTTAACGCTCCGTAGCGTATCGTAGTCATCTTTCTCTAGCACTAGTGCAACATTGACGGTTGCGTTTCGTTCGCTACGGAGCGTTAACGATTGTTCGTAGGCTCCGCACCCAGATACCTCTCTATAGTGAAACTAGCTACAGCAGGTTCATTATTTTAATGGAAACGCGACAATGTATAGACATGGGGCCGTATGAAAAAAAGTAAATCCTTGTGATTATAGGTATAAGAAGTCACTTCAAAAGAAGGTATAAGCTAAGCATTTATACTTTATTCATCTATGGATATCCTTTACCTTCTACTCTGAAGTGAATTACTGCGTTTGAAGCGAATGCTTTGGCTGTCATTCGAGTACTTTATTCATATGATTGAAATGAGCAAAAGGCCCGGAGTAAATCGTTTTGCTTAGCTTTAAACTTTTAAAGTATTAGCATTTGACCATGTATCTTTTTGTCAAATTTGACGCATTTAATACGTATAGAAGTGAATGCTTATACTTTTCTTTATTCATACGGCCCATTGGCAGTCTTTATTTTACTAGTCTCTGCTTTTAAGATGGCCAATTTCCTAGACCATGGGGTATGGGCAATCGCCGCCCTTACTGCCTAAAGGTGGCACGTGATCGCTCCGAGAAGCGGGGTTGATCCATTCACTTTTTTTTTTCTTGAGTTACCAGTATAAAGTCGGGCTTTGCAACATAAGCGCCGCATACAGATAATCAAATGTTATATGTATTATAACCTATTATAAGGTGTTAGCGAACGGGCTCCTAAATACTTTAGACTGTTGAAAAACAGTCTGCCTATCTGTACATGTGTGATACACTGTAAAAGCTATAGGTATATCACTCAGAGGGGTACAATTATTATCACAACTGTTATATACACTCACGTGAATTATTTGTCGCTACTGGCGGCGGCTGCACTCCGTGCACTGCGCACTGCGAACACTCGAGTCGATGAGGGACCCCCGAAGGGCCCGAAACATGTCGCCAGTATAGCGACAAATAATTCACGTAAGTGTATAACCGTTGTGATATAAATATTTTATAATATATTATGTCTCACGAAAGTTTAAATTCGATTAAGCATAGACTATTGACGATCCCCTTAAAGTAAACTACTTGAAATCAAACAATCAAAGCTTTTTCGCACGTACTTAGCCGGAGAGCTAGCCACGGAAAAAGGTATGAAATTTATAGAGCAACGAAATCCCTATAGTTAGTGTGCCATACTATCATTATTAATTAATCCGGGCAGCTGTTTAGCTGTGGGTGCGGGAGTGGATGGGAAACAAAGGGGTTGTAAAATCAATTGAAGGTGTGCAATTTATAGAGCTCTGTGTTTGGTGTGATATAATAGCTAATTATGTATTTAATTCAAATATAACAATGCCAGGCGTTTTATTTGGAGGAAAAGTAGTGCCAGATGATGAAAGTACACAATCCTTTGTGCGCCTGTCGAAGAGCACGAGCAATTTGCATCTAACTCACAATTGCTTTACGCATAGTGTCGTATGTCTTCTACTTTTTGTACTCTGTCACAGAATAAATAATAGTACTACACTGTTCAATTACGCCTAGGTAAGTGTTAGGAAAAAGTAGAAGACTCAAGACACTATGCGTAAAGCAATTGTGAGTCAGGTGCAATTTGGCCTGGCACTTGGCACCTGGCACTACTTTTCCCCCGAATAAAACGCCTTGCTTTGTTATATTTGAATTAAATACATAATTAGCTATTATACCTATCACACCAAACACAGAGCTCTATAAATTGCACACCTTCAATTGATTTTACAACCCCTTTGTTTCCCATCCACTCCCGCACCCACCGCTGAAAAGCTGCCAGGCGCCCGGATTAATTAATAATGATGGTATGGCACACTAACTATAGGGATTTCGTTGCTCTATAAATTGCATACCTTTTTCCGTGGCTAGCTCTCCGGCTATAGTACGTGCGAAAATGCTTTGATTGTTTGATTTCAAGTAGTTTACAAATTAGTGTTAAGTTAATCTAAGTTAGATAAGTGTTTAACTCGCAATGTTGCTATAAAACTAATAAAATTCTGCGTGGTATGTGTGTTTATGCATGTAGATATGCATGTAGACGTGTGCTCTATCATTTTAGTGCAAGAACTTCAATAAATTTATTTCTTTGTAATTTTGTTTTTTATTAAATAACCTCCAAACTGTAAATTGCTTGTTGTTTGTATATTATGATAAAATTAACTGATAACTGATAAAATTAGTTCGTTTTACATGTTATTAGGCGATATTTCCTAAAGAATTCTATACAAATTTTGTACATTCACATGCTATCGATAATTCTCAGGATTTTGCTATTGGCAAGTTGGTATTTGTTTTCTTATGTATTTTAATAAATGCAGTCTGCAGACAGGCTGCATTAATTAATTACATAAAAAAAAACTAACTAATTAATAACTAAATCCGGAGAATTACCGTAAATGTACAGAATTTGTATTGAATTTTACAGAAAAATATCCCCTAATAACATGAAATATTACCTAATTTTACAGGTAATAATACACAAACAACAAGTAATTTTACCTTGCCCATATTTAAAATCACAGTTTTCTTATGTAAAAATACATAAATTGTATCATTAATATTACCGAATAAAATGGAAAAATACTCAAAAATCATTAAAAATACATAAAGTTTGTGGTTAATTCACATACGCAAACTGTAATAAAACACATAATAATTCTGTAATATTACTGAATAAAAAGTAAATATACTTAAAAAAACATTAACAATACATAAAGTTTGTGTAATTTTACAGACGAAATCTGTAACAAAATACATAATAATTTGGTAATATTCCCGAATAAAAAGGAAAAATACTTAAAAAAATCATTAATAATACATGTACTTTGTGTAAATTCACATACGAAATCTGTAATAAAACACATATTAATTCTGTGATATTACCAAATACAATGTAAATATACATAAAATATCATTAATAATACAAAAACCTAATGTATTTTTACATACGAAATCTGTATCAAAACACATAATAATTGTGTAATGTTACCGAATAAAAAGTAAAAATACTCAAAAAACATTAATAATACATGAAGTTGGTGTAATTTTACAGACGAAATCTGTAACAAAATACATAATAATTCGGTAATATTACTGAATAAAAAGTAAATATACTTAAAAAAACATTAACAATACATAAAGTTTGTGTAATTTTACAGACGAAATCTGTAACAAAATACATAATAATTCGGTAATATTCCCGAATAAAAAGGAAAAATACTTAAAAAAATCATTAATAATACATGTACTTTGTGTAAATTCACATACGAAATCTGTAATAAAACACATATTAATTCTGTGATATTACCAAATACAATGTAAATATACATAAAATATCATTAATAATACAAAAACCTAATGTATTTTTACATACGAAATCTGTATCAAAACACATAATAATTGTGTAATGTTACCGAATAAAAAGTAAAAATACTCAAAAAAACATTAATAATACATGAAGTTGGTGTAATTTTACAGACGAAATCTGTAACAAAATACATAATAATTCGGTAATATTACTGAATAAAATGTAATCATACATAAAAATCATTACTAATACACAAACTTTATGTATTTATACATACGAAATTTGTAACAAAACACATAATTACTCTGTAATATTACCGAAAAAAATGTAAAAGTACGTAAGTGAAATTTTACGTATATGTAAAATTACATACATGAAATTTTACAGATTATGTAAAATTACATAAGTGAGATTTTTACATATCTGACAGCATGATTATGTAAAATTACATAAATATAATTTTACATAACCGTCAATTTGTTTGATTATGTAAAATTACATAAATGTAAAATTACATAATAATGAAATCAGGTCGATATGTAAAATTACCTACGCCTTGTAAAATTACATAATTATGTAAAAATACAGAAAAGTTAGGGCAACGAAAGTTGCCCTAAAATTATGTAAAATTCCCTGAATATTTTTAACAGTGTAGTGGGCCTTACTGCATACGCAGCCATATACGGCAGTTATAATATACAACTCTATTGATAGCTATTAGAATTCAATTTTAAACAAATATTTTTTGTGACATGACATGAAGTAAGGGGTAAGCTCAAATGTGACGTTTCACGGAAAAAGGTACCTTATAGCGGCCGGCACTTACGTCGCATAGTTAGCGCCGCAATAATATTGGAGCGGCGTCAATAATAGCGTAAACGCCAACCGCCATAAGGTACCTTTACCCGTGGGCAGGCGTGGCTCACTCCGCGATTTCGTCGCTTTGCTACAGGTAGCTAAAAGTACATCCGTTCGGCCCCAATTTTGGGGTTTGCCATAAGCCGCGCGTGGCGCTGTCGCCACCTAGCGGCCATATCTGTGCTGATCGTAACAGACGCGTTTTGTTAGGGAGTGAGTCTTCTGTACCTAGTACTATTATTTATTCTGTGCCGTGGGACGTCACAAATATATTTGTTAACCCTTAGGTGATAATCCGACTATATGATATATCTTAAAACTGTAGTCAGAACACAAGCTCTCACCTTTAACCCTCAAGTGCACTAATCGGCCATTACTGCGACCCGCCCCACGCCCTCGCCACGCTTCATTTGCAGCCAATTAAAGGGTTACCCTGCAAAATACCTGCAGTGGGAGGGTTTTTTTTGCTGAAAGCCTTCAAAACTGTGCTTCTTATGTGAAAATTAAGCAACATTTACGAGTAATATAGGTATTAAAATATTGAGCGACCCGTACACTACCTACTAACCTAAATACTACTTCCCTAAATAGACTACTTTCCTAAATAGGTCACCGAAAATAAAACCTGCCCAGCGATTTGTGTTGTACAAAAATACAATTTAATGACACCTCCTTTTATAGGAAAGTCACCACTGCTTTTTTTTAAATGTTTACTGCTTATTTAAATTAAGAGCCAACAGGAGTGGTCATTTCTCCATACAAACGTACTCCTCGTTTTCCTCCGTGGTTTTTGAAGCTAGAGCAATGATTTTTTCAACACAGATTAATATTGTCAATATCTGTGTCGGACCGTTTTGCTTTTTTTGTTTGATATTTTTGATTTTTAATGCGCTAGAGCCCTTCAAAAATGGCCAAAATGGCCTAATTGACTATGCCGCAATGATAGGCGTGGCATTCAAAACTGATATCAATTAGCCAAAAAAGCAAAACGGTCTGACACAGATAATTTCATAATCATTTAGATTTATAAATTTGGTTACGATTGGTTAAGTTTTGGAGGAGGAAACAGAGGAGTACGAAACCTCGATTTTTGAGATTTTTACGCAGGATTTTTCGCCTTGTCCTTATCGCACTACTTTTAGGTGCCACTTCCGTTAGCGAGACGGGTATATTTACCTAAAATATTTAAAACTCAGCTCCTGTTTCGTCTTAAGGTTGTAAACGCCAACCATTGGTAGAGTGCCGACAATAGAGTAGTTAAAATAACCTAAAACCCTCTAAAATGCAATTATAGTTTCTGACTCGTCTACAGACTGTCCTCACTTTTTCTTAATCACAACTGAAATTTAAAAAAAAAGGTTTTCGGTCCTCTATTCTTAATTCCAAAGGAAAAAGAACCTTGTCTTCTCCATTTTTAGTCCAAAGCTTAACAACGTCACTGATTTGATCGCGGTATATACTTTTTAGGGCCACTTGCACCATCCCACTAACCCGGGGTTAATCGGTTAAAGATGCAGTTACCATGGTTACCAGTATATTTTGACACTGATTTAACGGTTTAACCGCTTAACCACGGGTCAGTGGGATGGTACAAGTGGCGCTTAGAATAATATCGGCGCGATTCGGGAAATGAATTAGAGATGCACTAGATAAGAAATAGTAAAGATATGTGACGTTCCACGGCAAAAGGTACCATTGCCCCGACTGAATATTGGAGCGGCGTTAATAATAAGCGTAAGCGCCAGCCGCCATAAGGTACCTTTTGCCGTGGAACGTCACATATCTTTACTATTTCATATCTAGTGAATGTCTAACGGCGCGATATCTTAAAGTTCGAATCGCGCCGTTTATTTTTTGTTGTTTATTATTTACGCCAAAAATATGCACGAAAGTTCAGTGCCGTCAGTTTGTTTATTTACATAACGCCAGCTAAGCTGACATGGACCCCCCGGCATATTTACTCGCTAAACGTCTTTTCCAGCTCACCGGCCACTGAATCATATTCGTTGTGTAATGAAATTCGTTTGAATCACCCTTAATATTCATACGCACTGTGTTCGAGCCGATTTAGTTAGATATCCAAATTTCCTATGAGATGGCGCTGTTACAAACGCAAACTAGGTAACAGTAGTTCATCCTAGAAAATACATATATATGTAATGTCAAATATGAGAATAAATGATTGGTAATTGGTATGGTAACTAAGCAACTTAGAGAGTCAGACGTTGTTGCTAAATTAGAACATATAGGTAACGTTAATAAGCGTATAAGCGCGTTACTGTTTTATTATTAGTAATAACTAAAGCATGAAACTTTGCATCTAGCATTTCATAAGGCGTTTCAATAAACGCCTTACGAATTTGCGGACATAAATGGTAAGGCGCGTATTTTTTACATGTTTCTGCAAGTAGCTGACGGTCTTCCCACCGCTACACAACCGGCTGACAATTTTTAGGGTTCCGTACCCAAAGGGTAAAACGGGACCCTATTACTAAGACTTCGCTGTCCGTCCGTCCCTCCGTCCCTCCGTCCGTCCGTCCGTCCGTCCGTCCGTCCGTCCGTCCGTCTGTCCGTCTGTCACCAGGCTGTATCTCACGAACCGTGATAGCTAGACAGTTGAAATTTTCACAGATGATGTATTTCTGTTGCCGCTATAACAACAAATACTAAAAACAGAATAAAATAAAGATTTAAATGGGGCTTCCATACAACAAACGTGATTTTTGACCAAAGTTAAGCAACGTCGGGAGTGGTCAGTACTTGGATGGGTGACCGTTTTGTTTTTTGCTTTTTTTGTTTTTTTTTTTTGCATTGTGGTACGGAACCCTTCGTGCGCGAGTCCGACTCGCACTTGCCCGGTTTTTTTTTATTTACAAAAGCATCAAAACTATCATCTGACAAAGTATCAAACGGGAGGCGATGATTTGAAAAATGTTTTTTTACATGTTCATGTGATCAACTGACGGTCTTTTCACCGCGATACAGCCGGCTGACTATTTTTTTTTAATTCACGATAGCATCTAAACTATCCTCTGACAAAGTATCAAGCGGGAGGCGATGACTGACGATATTTGCTCCTGGCCCGCAGTTTTTGTCTTTTACTTCCATTAAGTTCGCCATTTGCACATTATTTTTAGGTTTTGTGCAATAAAGTTTAAATAAATAAATAAATAAACCGTTATTAGTGTCAGAAATAGTTGCTCAAAGTTTATGAACTTCGATTTTCGCGGTTAAAGCCCTGTTCATTTCCCCTGTCGCTTTTCCCTTCGCAGTGCGTATTCACCATTAGCGGATGACGCAGGAACCGCATCAATCACGGACCAGCCAATTCATTACCGCCACTCGGCGCAGATTGCGCGGACATATTTTAATTATTATACTTTATGTTCATAGGTTGTTGTCACAATTTTGTTACAAGCTTATTTGGAGTTATTAATATTTATTTGCACCCTGTTTTAGCTACCCGATTTGACGCCTTTGTCATATGGTTTTGACAAAAATACCAAATATTTAACGTTCTATACCTCATGTATGATATTTACAAAACTTTTAATAAAAAAAAAACGTTAAACATTGAACTGGACTGATATGAATTACCTCAACACCGAAATTTGTATTGTATAAAATCCAGTCATAAATAACTTGGGCCATGTAAAGGGGCCCGCTGTTTTACAGTCCGCCGGACGGTATCGGCCTGTCATTTGTTCGGAACTGTCAAAATTTTGTTCTAACTGACAGGCCGATACCGTCCGACGGACTGTTAATCAGTGGCC
The DNA here is from genome assembly GCF_963556715.1 of Cydia fagiglandana. Taxonomy (NCBI): domain Eukaryota; kingdom Metazoa; phylum Arthropoda; class Insecta; order Lepidoptera; family Tortricidae; genus Cydia; species Cydia fagiglandana. Next base: position 7,925,599 of record NC_085938.1, on the reverse strand, counting down.
CCCTTAAGTGATTGATTAAATTTTAATTCTAAAAAATCAATTGCTACTAAATATGTTTGATAACGGACATCGAAACGGCGAGATTCGGGAAATGAATTAGAGATTAACTAGATACGATATAGTAAAGATATGTGACGTCCCACGTAAAAAGGTACCTTATGGCGGTTGACGCTTACGCTATTATTAACGCCGCTCCAATATTATTGCGGCGCTATGTGACGTAAGCGCCGGCCGCCATAAGGTACCTTTTTCTGTGGAACGTCACATCTTCATTATTTCATATCTAGTGAATATCTAATTGACTTCCCGAATCGCGGCGCCAGCCGCCATAAGGTACCTTTTGCAGTGGAACGTCACATATCTTTACTATTTCATATCTAGTGAGTCTCTAATTAATTTCCCGAATCGAGCCGAAAGTTCTCCCTAACTTCCAAGAATATATTCCATATCTATACATATATTGTAAAATACCGATTGTTATATATTCGGGTGACCACAAATATGGGATGTCTTCATAATGCCGACGCATTCTTGTCGGCATATGTGACAGCTCGTTGGAAGACAACTCGCAATTTGGTAAATGGTCGCATCGAGCTACTACAAATGGAGGGGGTGGGCCACTAAATATGAAAAAAAAATTGTAATATTTCTGAAAAAATGTTTCATCAAAATTAGAATTTTATAAATTCGAAATGCGCTCTAGGTATTAAATATATTCGCCTATACCTATCACAACAAAAAAACATCATTGGTGTGACAAAGGCGCAAAGGCTTCGGTGGCTCAGCCATCTTGAGCGAATGGGAGGTGATCGGGCGGTGAAAAGAGCGTTTGAGGGAAAACCGATAGGACGCCGCCCGGTCGGTCGACCTAGGTATCGATGGGCGGATGTGGTGGACGCTGATCTGCGCGAGCTCCGGGTTGAGAACCGGCGAGACACGGCACAGGACCGGGATCAGTGGCGAGCAGTCGTGTCGGAGGCCAAGACACACTTTGGGTCGCTGCGCCAGAGGAGTAAGTAAGTAAGTATACCTATAGGTTTTTGGTACTAAAATTAAATTATAATACAAAATAAAAACATTGCAAACAGTTTATATGTAGAACAAAATATGACTAAGTAAATAGGGTAAAAATGATAAATGATATTTAGCTAAAACAAGAACATTCTGATTAAATTGATAAATTTAGGCCTAATTGATTAATATTACAGGCATCACAGTAAGGAGTCGAGTTTTTGTACTCACCGGGTTGACTTTATGGCATTGTACATATGATGCGGACAAAGCCGGTCCCCTCATGGGTTCCGCCTAAAATGATTGGCACAAAGGCGGGCAATCCTAGATCCCCGGATGAGCCACCATAAATGATGACGACAAAGGCGGGCAGCTGCGTCAGCTACTCTCTCTCTCGTCTCTCTTACTCTAAACATGGGCCACCAACATGGGTTCCTGGCGCTTCCCTGGCGCGCAAGTACACATGTACTATAGGAGCTGCCCCAGCTGTCTTTCCTATGATCTAGTACTTAGCCTTCCGTATACTCTTGACCTGGAGACACGTGGCTGCGACGACCAGCTACCGGCCGTCGAGTGTGCCGTCGCTGCGCTCCGCTGACGACTCCAGCTCTCCTGCCAGCTGCGGGACGTACAGTCGCTGCCCTAGCGGCTGTGATGAGGATAGAACCCGTTCAGGGTTAGGACCACGTGACGTCGTTATTGAAAGGCACTGAATTTACTGAACTATTATATTAACTGAACTTAACTCTAGCGATACATCTTATTTTAATACGTAAACTACTGACTTGTTAACTAAGGGCCGCCTCGGCATAATGTATGACAATTATACTGAGGACAAAATGGCGGAGCTGACTTGACCTGTCAGCTCCGACCCGCGCCCCGGGCACGCGTCCACACGCAACGAGGAATCGAATAGAAGAGAGTGATGCAACGGGGTGTATGAATGTCCATTGCAACGAATGAATGAACGAATGAATTGACTGACTTTACTTATACCTTTTAATTACATTGAGCCATGGATTCTCGTTGATTTGGCGTGAACATTCCTGCGGGGCGGCCCCGAAAGTTGAGCGATTACATGAGCATTTATCAAAAGTTACCCTAACTTATTGATAATACAATGATGATGATCACATAAACAAATGATATAATATAAAGTGACCAAGTTGACACATGATAGAGCATCAGTACCTAGTAATTATTACAAACAATTGAATAACGAAATTGATCTACCATTGAATGAAGAACATACTTAAATATTAAAATAAACATGAGCAATGAAACCAAAGATGACTTATGAACTATTCCTTACAAGTTACTATACTTTATAGCTAATACATACAAGTTGAAAATGAGTCGGTTTAGTCTTACCGCTCTGGATTCCAAATTGACTAATTTGACAAGACATTTCTAGCACCCTTGAATCTCCAATTAACATAGCTTCTATGTTTAGGAAGGGGTGACAGATCATAGTTCATGAACACACATTGAAAATTAACATAAGTCATATGAACACACCTTTATGTTAACATTGAAATAATTGAAGCAATTATAATTGATTACAGAATCAGTTGAAAATAGTTTGGAATGTGAGTTGAGTTGAAAACGTGACGAACATTCTAGTGTCCTTACAAGGACATTCTGGCATTGAAAGTAATTATGAAGAATAATGAATGAATAAACTAAATTGAACCTTGTACCTGAATTGATGCGACGAAGGGTGGGCACCCTCGTCGAATGACAAACCGTGTGAACACCACAGTGACAACCTCAAAGCTCAGCGGCGACACTAGCCTGAGATGTACTTTCCCGGTATCTAAACACATGAAAAATACAATTTTAAGCTTTGACTGAGTGAGCATATTGATACGACTACTCTAAACTAGTAGAAGGTCAAATCTGCCATTAGCGGGTTTGAACTGTAGCATTGAATCTGAAATATGACATACAATCGCAGACTACCTACACGATAAAACTGACGTCGCATCGACGAATCCAAAATGATTATGCTGAAATATTAATATAAATGGGCAAGGTCCCATTTGAAACATGACGACCCTATTTGAGCCGTGACCTACTGAGTTCAATGAACCTGCTGTACCAACAGCTGATTGCATTTCCGCAGCCGTCCTCCGACGCGAATGCAATATGTCCCAAAACCTTACAACTTCCTCGTAGGTGTTCGTGAACATATGATCCAATGGTTCGTGTCCTCACGATTCCGTCGCTAGTGAATGTAGAACGGAGTACATATTCGTCGCTCCCTCGGCAATCGAATATACTTCCATTGCTTGACTTAGCGGCAGCAACATACGTTGCAAATATCCATTTCTGACATCCTTGACATTCGATGATGACTGACATAATCTGACCACAACATACATACATTTCAGTAGTTCATCTCTCACATGAACTCTTCCTGTTTTGCGTCAAAACTGGGATCTAGGCAAGCTCTGCTTCCTCTGAATGAATCTAGAGCATGGCGAGTGCTTTGGGTTCGCCAAGCTGGGTCTGTCTGCCAGCAGCGGCAGCTGTCCGTATCTTTGCCTCTAGGCAAGCCTTTAGTAATGAAAGTATACGACCTTTCTCTTTCGTGGTCCGCTGGGTGCTCCGTCTGTCCTACGGACGGTTCCACCTTCCAACTTCCAAGACTCCCTCGAGTCAGGCCGCATGGAGACTGCTGTCCTTGACTGAAGTTCTCCTGCTGCGCTGATGATGATGATGGACGAGTCTGCATGACTTCCATCAGACTTGGCCGAAGCAGGTGCTGTCGTTCTCAACACCTGGAATGTCAGTGAGTATCCTTGAAACAGTGAAATATAATTGAACACATATTTTCCCATATGGATGTCCACATCCTGAATCTTATGACAATCCAATCAAATCCTCAAGCTTGATATTGCTACAAGGTATTTCCTTGCTAACTCATACAGATAGCTACTACGCTAATGATGAATACATAATTATGAAATTGAACATAATTGACTATTCAAGTGTGCTTCACACATTGACCATTGACTATCTATCCCATAGATATAACGAATGAAACATTTGATAGCGCTCCTTGCGCGTGCGTACCTACCCCAGGTCGCGTTATATAACTAGCCGATCAGCTGACCTACTGATTTGACTTGTGAGAAGGCCTCGCTCTTCTCGTCCTCTAAGTTTCCTCCTCCGGAACTAGAGCCTGATAATGATTACCTATTTGAATTGAGTGACCGCTTTCCCTGGTTTGACTTATTGATGTACTTGACGTGGCGTGGCGTGACGTGACCTCTGCTCCCGTCGTACAGCAATGAGCTATGCGCCAACAACTGACAATAAGCGCACCAGTCGCGCTCCATACAATCCAGTGCACAATGACTCCATAGGCACCAGAAACAAGCACCTGCGTTCCTTGACCAGGTCCTCCGCTTCGAGAACACCAGTGGTCCGACAATCTCGGACACACTACTGAACGCTGCTATCACTCGAGCAGCATGAGCATAATACGGTAACAGATTCACCTGATACTCGGTTCCTGGTCCACTGCCAGGACCCTCGCTGATGGCGTCGGCCTCCGCGCCTGACCAGCTGCACAGATATCTGCTCCCCCATTCACCGCAGGTGGCACATCCTGCTTCACTCCACTGCTCGGCCAGCAACTCCTGGTCGGCAACAGGCAACACTCCAAGTGACTGCCGCATTGCTCCAAGTGGCTGCTGCGTTGTTCCTTGAACAACATCCTTATTCTGACACGCAATCTCTGAAACATTATTAAAACTAATAAGTTTTGACAACTCAATGACAGCTGTTATACTTCTCCAGCTCTTGAATTGATTCCCGTTATATTGCAAACCTTGACCCTCAGTCAACAATTAAATTGAAATCTGAATATAAATTCCTACTTACTATGATTTAAAACTAAACGTAAATCTACCAATTTACTCACTTACTTTCATATGAATGACGAATCTGACAACTACTAACTACAATAGACAGAACAATATAAATATCTAACAATGATCGTTGATTAACCGCGTGATGTGAATATACCTAGGTACTAACTAACCTATAAATTGAACAAGCTAAACGTAAACAACAATTGACCACCATTCTGAGAATAACCCCGTCGACCCGTAAATCTACCTACGGCGTAAGAATAAAATAACAGGAAAACCAATCCTATAAAACTCCAATTGAAACATAACACTGATAATCGTAAACAGGTCTAACTCACCTGAGTTTATTTGATGACGCGTGCATTCCTTGAACACAGCTGCATTCCTTTGTTTACAATAATAACAATGTCTCAATCTACTTGAAATACAACAACTCAATCTCCGCGACCGAATGATAACCTATAATTTGACTTTGACGTATTTTTAATATGTCCTTGAACTAACTTGAGACATTGTTACAAATACTTACGAGTATTTATTTCCTATTAATGAATGAATATGATTAGTTTACACACTTTCAACTCACTCTGAATTTAACTTGAAACAATTTAAATCCATTCAAATGAATATGAGATTATAAATAACAATCAATACAGATCGATGTTTACAACTTGAAGTTGACAGTTACAATGACATGAATGAATGAAATGAAGAATGAATGAATGGTTGACCGAATGAAATAAGCACTTAAAGTCTTTAGCTGATGAGTGAGTCCCGTGACCGGTTGACCGAACGATCCGCGGCTGAACGGATACGATGACTCGAACTAACCGGAAGGTGGCGCTGCGAGCGCTCTCATCGTCTAACGCACTTTCCGATTTTAAAGATGGCCGGCACCCATCTAATTGACTTCGCACTTTTTTATGATCTACTTTTCACTTTTGCTCGTAAATCCGCACTCGAGCACCGTACGTACGCACTGAATTTAACGGCAAATGAAATAATGATGACACGATGACTACTTTGACGCGTTGATTATGTTGACCCGACGAAATGCCGACGCGACGCGTGCGCCGTGTTACGTAACCCGCCGTTTTCTTCGCCTACCGCGCACGACCTGCGTTGATTTCTTGAAATTTTGATTAATCTTGATAAATATGAATAAATATGATGAATATGAATATGAATTCTCTTCCTGCGACCGCTCCGGTGCTTCTCCTTCGTAGACGAGCGTCGATGACCCTCGGCGTTGTGTCTAACCTTGAAATATCGCAACGATATGTTACCTTCTTTTTACTTCTTGATCCTTCTTTTTCTTCTTCTTCGTGCTGATTCATTCCGTTGATCGTGCTGATTCATTCCCCGTCATGGGATCACCAAAATGATGCGGACAAAGCCGGTCCCCTCATGGGTTCCGCCTAAAATGATTGGCACAAAGGCGGGCAATCCTAGATCCCCGGATGAGCCACCATAAATGATGACGACAAAGGCGGGCAGCTGCGTCAGCTACTCTCTCTCTCGTCTCTCTTACTCTAAACATGGGCCACCAACATGGGTTCCTGGCGCTTCCCTGGCGCGCAAGTACACATGTACTATAGGAGCTGCCCCAGCTGTCTTTCCTATGATCTAGTACTTAGCCTTCCGTATACTCTTGACCTGGAGACACGTGGCTGCGACGACCAGCTACCGGCCGTCGAGTGTGCCGTCGCTGCGCTCCGCTGACGACTCCAGCTCTCCTGCCAGCTGCGGGACGTACAGTCGCTGCCCTAGCGGCTGTGATGAGGATAGAACCCGTTCAGGGTTAGGACCACGTGACGTCGTTATTGAAAGGCACTGAATTTACTGAACTATTATATTAACTGAACTTAACTCTAGCGATACATCTTATTTTAATACGTAAACTACTGACTTGTTAACTAAGGGCCGCCTCGGCATAATGTATGACAATTATACTGAGGACAAAATGGCGGAGCTGACTTGACCTGTCAGCTCCGACCCGCGCCCCGGGCACGCGTCCACACGCAACGAGGAATCGAATAGAAGAGAGTGATGCAACGGGGTGTATGAATGTCCATTGCAACGAATGAATGAACGAATGAATTGACTGACTTTACTTATACCTTTTAATTACATTGAGCCATGGATTCTCGTTGATTTGGCGTGAACAACATATATGCGTTGTTTATGTATTTTTAGTGGAGTCCCATATCTTGGAACATAGACTGAATTAAATACAATTTAATAAATACATTAAGAGCCCTTCAACGTGCACACTAGCGCCACAGCTAAATAATCGTGATTATTTAAATATAACGAACGATATAGAAAAAAGGGGGCCGCTACGTACTGTATTGTGTATTTAAGTACCTTTTGAATACATCAGACTAGTTTTTATGTTGCTGGATTCGTCAATCTATGCGTCCAAAGTTAAAACGGCCGTTATGTTTTGAGTTCCTGGATCGACGAAACCAGCAACAGAAAAACTAGTTTGATGTATTCAAAAGGTACTTAAATACACAATACATATCTTTCGTTAAATTTAAATAACCACGATTATTTAGCTGTGGCACTAGTGTGCACGTTGAAGGGCTCTTAAGTACATATTGCTCCAAACAAGCTGCAATGCCTTCTTTCGTTAATTAGTAACTCTATGTCACATCGCTTCGTGACATGTCCACTGGATTTCGTTGTCCAATTTAATTATATTAGCCTGAAATTTTAATGCTTTTGAACCTTTTAACAGACTTTTGAAATATGATATTTTTGTTCCAGCTGTCTTAATAAATTGGATTCGCATTCTTTTCAGAACTAAGACCCAGCTTGGCGGGGCTTTTAGAGTAATTTGAATGTATTTATGATTGTTCAGAACTCCTTTAAAATAAAATATTTACGCTCAATTTCGCCCGTTACAAAATCTCTTCTAATATTAAAAAACAATAAGTAAATCGGCTAAATATTATTTTTTCCTGCATGTTATTCCAGATAACCTACATGTATGCCAATTTCACGCTTATTATCTGTTTAACCAAAGAAACCATCTTAACACCCAAACGTACAGGTACTCATACCTTCATATTTTTCATATGTATTTATTAAAATTAAACGTGTTAGAATGATTCGCTAACTTTAAGAGATTACAACTAGATAATAAAAAGTAAGTTTAAAGAACCAAATAAATTTCTATTATACCATTAGGTATCACTTATCATATTGAATATGTTGTACGGCATTTAATCACGAAAGTGCCTTATTGCAGTGCTGCCCTCTGCGATACAGCCGTAAATTTCAATCAAAATCATACTAACGACCGGACGGGCGGGCGTATTGTGATAGCTGTTTGCAACGACGTGGTTAGTTTGCCTCAGAATTAAATTCGCGATAGAGAAATCGGAGATATAATCAGAAACTGATTGAATCAAATGGGTCTGTAATTTATTAATTTTTAATAAATTAGTAATTATATAAACAGAGTTATTTTTAAAAATAGAATGTACTTTGTTTAAAATAATCATGACCGAGCTACAGATAAAATGATTATAATGATAAAGAATGACATAATAAGACGGTTTGTAGAGTGACCATATTGTTTTTTTTTACCTAAAACAAATTATGATGACAGGAACTTGAGATTAAATCAGTAACGTAGCGGACGTTCATATGAATTATTGGACGAATTGAGAGGGTTAAAGCATAGAGTAGTCTATGTGATTATAAGTAGGTAGGTACATATTTATAGATTCCAGAATCCACCCTCGGGTGGTGACGACCAACGATGAAATATGCGACCGGTGCCTACCAGAAACTACACGACACGACACTTTAAAATATTAACCCCGACGCAACGATATATTATACATATTATCGTGAAATATGCTTGGGCAGTTGCGTATAGACTGAAATATATTTTATCGAACAGTTTTAGTGGAACTGTTTTGTTCTAGTTTCAGCATTGACAACAAAATATTTACTTATGTCGTCATGTTGTATCCTTTTTTGTACGTAGGCTGTTCCATAAGTCTTGCAATGGAAGGAATCTAACAAGCTTTGACATGTATGACTGAGCGTATGGTTATCTGCCACTAATTACAAGTTCTTACATGATGTGTTTGCTGAGCCTGCCAGCAGTGATAGTCGGTAAATAGATCGAAACAATTGTGAAAAGGGTAACCGCGAGTACAGAGTGATTTTCTATTATAATTTCAAACGTGGATTATCTTACCAAGAGTGCCACGAGGAAATGTTCGGTGCCTTTGGTAAAGAGTGCCCTTCCCTTTCTACCGTATTCAGGTGGTACAAGGAATTTCAAAGAGGCAACTATAATTTAGACGACGACGAAAGACCGGGCCGACCCTTTACAAGCAGGACCCAAGAAAACATAGACGATGTTAGAAAACTGATAACTATTAATAGGCGAATTACGTGCAGGCAGATTGAGGACATTCTCCACATTAGTGCATCAACACTTAATTCAATTTTACACGAAGACCTAAAAGTTAAAAAGTTATGTTATTCTCTCTGGGTCCCTCATCTGGACAGTTAGCACTTCCACCATCATAACGCTCCTGCTCATCGTGGGATCAGAACTCGGGAGTTTTTGGAGCAATCGGGGCTTACTGTGCTGTACCATCCGTCTTATAACCCCGACCTTGCACCGTGCGATTTTGGTCTCTTCCCTCTGATCAAGAGCCAATTAAAAGGACGACGGTTGCAACTGATGACGAGCTATTGAGTGCATGGGATGAAGCCTGCGCCAGTGTCACAAAGGAGATCATGTTTGATACATGGTTGGAAAGCATGCATAAGTGTATTAACAGTGATGGTTTTTATTTTGAAAAAGCTTAATAAGAAGTTACACTTTTGCAAGACTTATGGAACAACCTACGTATTAAGGTAAGTATGTTTCTTTCCTTTATTTTTCTTTTTTTTTTGTCTGTTACCTTCTGTGATTGTTTCTCACTCGATGGTCTCATCGGAAGATCAGCGCTGGAATTCGCCAGCAACATGCTGAGATGGGGCCATTTCGTGACACTTTATTTTTCACTGTGTTTTTTCTATGTACCTAATGTCTATTGTGTTTACGAATAAAAAAACTATTCTATTCTATAAAATGTACTAAGACGCTTCTATTTCCTTCATTTTTGTTACATATCGAAATAGCCAAACTTTAGTAAGACATACATTTATCGTCTTATGGCGCTGAACTTTAACAATATTCTAAACAAAAAGGCGGAGCACATTTGTCAAGCAGTTGTCGACGACAAGCCGATAACTTTATAGTTTACAACTGCTGGTGGCAAATACGCAGCTCCTCAAGAAGCGCATTATTTGTAGATACGGTGTATTTGAGCAGCAATCAGATCTGATGTTGAGAAGTTAATTTTTAGAACTAACATGCAAAAAATTCAACAAATTAGAACTAGACCCAGACCGCAGAAGTCCCCCAATACCAAGTCGCTCCCCCAACATTTAGGTATATTATGTTCTACATTTGCATTCCTTTGATTTGATGATTTCGACATACCTACATAATTATGAGAGGTTAAACTCATACTCATACTCATTTATTCACAAAAATTATGCCAGTGGCAGTGATATTATTCAAAAAATATTTTGATTTCATTACGTTCCTTTTTGTATAATTGATTTAACATAGGTACAAAAGTCAAACCTGTTAAGTTAACTGTTTGCAATTCGAAACTTTTCTGTACAGGTATTACATATTATACGTCAGTTGACAAGCAAAAGTCACTATATACAAAAAAAATAAACAAAAATCGACCTCCTTTCAGTACTAATATGGTTCACTATGGCTATGAACTTCTACTTAGTGACTTTTTCTTGTCACCCGGCAAATTAATATTTAACAAAAATAATTGAACAAAATTAATGAATGCAGCATATACTAACATAAATAAACCTGCTCTTCAAACACCTATTCACCCGATTACAAACAAATAAACCAGATTTATTCATACATCTCTTGCAGTAAGCGACAATATGCGGACCAATTCCGCGTAAAAGCCTCTCCGTATGCTCGCATATGCGCATAAAAATAACTGTCGTCGCAAATACATTGCCCGGCGTCGTAAGTAATTGGATAGGAGGTTTTAAATGTGATTAGGCAAATTTAATGGCCATGTGGGCACCTAAGAAAATTGTATCCACAGGTTTCAGCCATAATGGAAGGTGAGAAATGTGGACTGCCTGTCTTCTTGAAATTATGGTCAGAACCTTAAGGAACCTAAGTTTAATGTTATTTTTTATGACAGATGATCCAACTGTCTAATTTTAATGTAGTTTTGTCAAACATTTCAGTCCATCCAAATACATCTCTCACTCTTTTAGACTCACCAATATTTAACAAATCTGCCGCACTTTTCAGCAACTGTAAAGTAAAATTATTTAACAATACGTCACAGTTACTTTTTAAAATAACCCCTACATGGCCCTTTTTATCATCTATTGCTGTCTATTCACCGCAAAACTCATGTATTAGCTCCGCAGCTGCCCATAATTTGGAAATTTCCCTCTATTCTTTCATTCATTTTTAAGATCAAAAATTAAATTAAAATTCAGACAATCTACATACATCAATTACATATTTATTAGACACTTTCAAACATAATATTTTAAACTTTCGTGTTTTGAACACATATTAACTCACATTTATAGACGGGTCTAACTCTCAAATATGTTTATAACTTTCTGAGATGAATACTCTATTACTATAGGTATCTACGCATTGAGTAGACATTAGACAACCATAATAACCGGTAACTGAATTTTATTATTAAGTAACAGTCCTCTTACATAAGTTCCCGCAGTCAGACAACACATAAAAACGCTGATAACAATTACGCGCGCTTTATGTCTGTTTTATCTCGGTTTGTATTCCGAAGGTGTTGCCAGCCGTTCCGCGATATAGATGTTTAAGACCGCTTCATATTTTATTGGAGCAAGCTTCGCAGCGTACTGTGTCCTAGGGTTGCCCACTGATTTTCTGTAGGAGTTTCTATGAGTGTTACAGCAAAATTGTTTATCGTCCTGAATTCTTTTTAATTATTGGTAGCAAAGTGGTATTGGACCACAGATGAGCAGACATGCATTCTTGCATAATTGCACAGGGCTTCTACTGAAATGTCAAGCTGGTAAACATGGTAAATAGTTTCACCGGAACACAACATGTCATGTTCTGCAGAAAAGACCGATCCACCGCCCACTAATATTCGCTCTGTAGATAATTGTGGCACTGGTGTGTATCTTATAAATTCAATCATGTGATACTCGTACTTGGTTACAGTTAACAGCTTTCAAACACATTTTATTCTTGCTGCGCGTTTTTCGCTTGTATTTTCCCCATTACGCACTTGACACACAGCTGACACAGTCAAATATTTAGAGCAATAACTAACTTAGGAAATGTCAAAATCAACTCGACTATTTTGGCGTTGATGGATTGCTTGGCTCAGATAGTCACCATAGGTTATAAGGAAAAATGAGAAGAAAACAAATCATTAAAGTTCATTTATAATAGGAAACAGTTTATAACCAATACTCATAGAATTTTTTTAATTGCGCAAGACGCAAACTGAACTTATATCATCTTTTAAGAAACTTCAAGTAAAACCCTAGCATCTAAGTCCTGTTATCTGAATCACGTCGCGAGCTCGCGCCTTGCATATTCCGCGGGCTTATCATTCGTCTAATTAATTACGCAGAGCAGAGATTTTGGTCGCGGCCCCCGCGCCATGTTAATGGAATACTCGTACTGCCAGGCGAATACGTGATTGTTTTTGGGGTTTATTCAATGATAAGTAAAGATAAATGTTATAAGTATAGTTTCGTAACCAGCGATCAAAACAAAGATATAAAAATAAACACATAGCAAACGAATCTAGCGGTAGCGGCAGTCGACGTTTAAAGTAAAGATATGTTTACACTTTTGAACCTTATTTCTTTGTAATGAGGAGAAAAGTGTAAAGATATATAGATACTCTATCTTATTTTGACATTTTTGATAACCTTTTCATAAGTTCCATGGTTCCACGTAATACTATGATTTTACTAATCAAAATACAAATCTAAATCTCCTATTACCGTCATTTAAATAAAACTAACTAATGTAACTCAACGACCCAAAGAGGGTCTTGGCCTCTGAAACGAGAGCACGCTACTTTTCCAGATTCTTTTCACTGAATCATCAAATAGGCCAGATTCTTTTCACTTAATCATCAAATAGGTAGTGACAGTCAAAGTTCTAATATATCTGTAGTCAATATGAGTGTTGCTCTATTTCTATCTTGAATCCCTAATTATTACCGCCCACAATCTCTCTGCTTTACCTATAGGTTGACTGGTAGAGAATGCCTCGTGGCGTTAAGTCCGCCTTTTGTACTGTAAGGTTTTCTTTTGTATAATAAAGGTTAAATAAATAAAATTAATTTATGCTTTATACCAATCACTTATAATAATGGAACAGCCAGTTTATTCTATTAGTAGCTATTAGCAAAATAACTACTAGTTATAAACATTTCTGAAAAGAAACCTTAATGTATAAACATTAACCTTAATGTATAGACATAAGTCTACGAGCAACGTCTTCTATGTACCAATGACGTAGACAAAAATCCAAGTCTATCCCCGATTTATATCCGCCATAACTCCGCGTTATCGCAAACGGAATCAGATGAGCGGTGTCGCCTCCTATCTGGTGAAGTTTGCCAATAAATACGGGGAATCTGCATAACTCCCGCGTGTATGCGAGTTGTAGAGGAACGGAAGTTGCCTAACGAAATGTGGATGCGGCATTTCACTATGATACCTACCAAATAATCGAGTTCGATCGAGGCTCGAATGTTTCTTATTGCAACAAAAATTTAAGGCAAGTATAAGGTTTAGCATTCAAAAGTGGAAGGTCGGAGTCGAGTACACCGAATTTGAAGGACGCTGCTGCCCGTCCACCGGTGGTCTTGGACGTGGTTTAAGGACATACCCGGGTCCTGGACGTAGTTTAAGGACATACCCGGGTCGGGTGTTGACTGTACTTACATATAATTGTATATACAAGTATTAATTCATGCTACCGCAGTTATCATTTCTGATGTCGGTCATGCCTTTATTCCTCCAACAGCTGCCTTCTGACCATATGTAATTTTGCAAGTAATTTATATTGCCCTCAATTTTTAAACACTTACCAACTCCACCCAAGGTTTTTACCGCTCCTCGGAACCCACTCGGCCGAACATAAGAGAGTTCGCACGGAACCCTCTTCCTGCGCTAGAACAACTGTTTGTTTGTCAGTCGCAGGAAGCTTATGTACGGAATATGCATATGAACACTTGAAATTTGTATGTAATGTTATCTCTATGGTTACGACTGTTTTGAAGGCAGTCAAGTTTTGAGTTGTGGTTTGAGAGAATCGTTCTTGCTATATTTATCTAGCTTAACTGCTACTGAAGATGCGGGGTATGAATACCTTGGTTGCTCATAAAAAAATAATGGAATCTTTTCAAATGTCGCCAACTCGCCACCGTACAATTGAAAGTTACGCTCTCACTATTACCAACTCTATAAGTACATATAAAACGCATTGACGTATACCTATCTCAGGACGGGCCTTATGGGCACTAAGAATAGTGCTACTATACGGACGGGCCATAGACTAAGAATAGTACCTAGGTACTACCTACTAATTCAGCGGTGTCACTCACGAATTCGAGCCAATCGTGCAGTCCAACGCAACTAGTTGCGACCAATCGCGCGCGTAATGCGAACTCATCAACCAATCGCGTTGTAACGGTATCACACCGCTGTACTGGCCCCATTCATGCACCTTTCTTATTTCCCGTAAGACCAGTCCTGAAATATACGTCAATGATAAAACGACATTCTGAAATAACATGAAATTTTACAAGAACATTCAAGTACGAGTAGGTAACTGGTACTAGTTGTTAGAAATTGTAATACAAAGGAATTAAGGCAAGTAGAAGTTTTACATACATCACATCTATACTTCTTGTATACCTAACTAATTCTAGCAACGAAAACTAGTATAGGTAGACATAGATATACTCGTACCTATAGCACCTAAAGTTCATTTTTAGGGTTCCATACCCAAAGGGTAAAACGGGACCCTATTACTAAGACTTCGCTGTCCGTCCGTCCGTCCGTCCGTCCGTCTGTCACCAGGCTGTATCTCACGAACCGTGATAGCTAGACAGTTGAAATTTTCACAGATGATGTATTGTATTTCTGTTGCCGCTATAACAACAAATACTAAAAACAGAATAAAATAAAGATTTAAATAGGGCTCCCATACAACAAACGTGATTTTTGACAAAAGTTAAGCAACGTCGGGAGTGGTCAGTACTTGGATGGGTGACCGTTTTTTTTTTGCTTTTTTTTCGTTTTTTTTTGCATTATGGTACGGAACCCTTCGTGCGCGAGTCCGACTCGCACTTGCCCGGTTTTTTTTTTGCCAAGTTTCATGTGTAATTTAAACATGTCGTTTTAAAATTAGAGCTTAATTTCGATTGTATGGAAGCGACTTTTTGGCGGAGGGTTCGTGGGACTCCTCAAGAATTCTTCACTGTTCTCACCTAAATCCTCTATACAGCAGTATATACAATGAAACAGGGGATGCTTGACAATATACTATGTATGTGCATGAGCATTATGTGTATTGATATGTAAACATATATTTATAACTTTCAATTGTAGATATACCTACCTATATTAGAACTCGCCTGTATACACATATAACACTTTAAACTCTCGCGTTTTGTACACATATTTAATTACACAAACGGTTTTGTACACATATTCATTTACGAGTACACAAACGGGTCTACCGCGATATAATTAGTAATTACATTGTTTCATTGTCTCAGCTGAAACGTCGGAATTAAAGGTAAAAACAATGAAATTATATCGCGGTAGACCCGTTTGTATAATTAAATATGTATACACATATCTTTATTTTTTTTTATGCACAATTATTTAGTGAAAATTATTTGTTTTCCCTTTCCTCTGTTTACCGAGTAATTGTATGTTTCATGAATCTAAGCATTTTCAAATTTTATTTAAAAGCAATACCTATTAATATGAATAACTGATAAACAACAATATCTAAAACGGAACACCCAATATGGCGGGCACCTGCCAATATGGATATTTCATATTTTACTCCGGACCTTTTCATATTCTTTATCCCTCACAACGCATATATGGACGCAGACTTATTTTTCCCATTTACTAGATGGGGTGATAAAATCTGGAATACTATATACATAGTATCTACCAAATTCGAATATTACTATTTATTCAGTTTGTTGTAATTACAAACTTCAACATATTTAGCAATATTACTCATGTAATTTTGTTACGCATTAAGATAAATGCAACCGGAATGCACCTGCGGATATATTTATGTATTAAGGTGAGGTATGCCCGGGGAAAATTTTCAGATTCTGTCAAATTACCCCATTTCACACACAAGCACGCGTCACGCACACTACCTCACTTTACCGGGACAGGTCAGTGACCCATCCTGTTTTTTTTAAGATGCAAATGAGAGTATTTTGAGTTTCGTCTTAACCACTAGCCTCCTTTGAGGAAGAGAAACTCTAAAAAAGTTCCATTGAAAGAAGGAAGACAAAACAATATATTTTATCTTGTTCTCCTTGTCTGTTCATGTCACATGTGACGTACTTAAATGTAAATTAACTAAATAATCGAATTCATTAGATACTCGAACTAAATAAACCGAATAAATACAGAAGTCGTCAAATGAAAAACGTTATTTAGGTACTACTCTAATCAATAGGGCTTTCGATAAGGCACAAATCAATTCAATGACAATTTCATTAAAATCATATGTGTATTCCGATGATGTTATTATTATATAACTTACCTTAGCTTAGCTTCAGTTTGTATATATTTAGTTATACTACCTAGCTACTAAGAAAAAATTGCATGCTTCTTCAAGTGAAATGTAGGGGAGAGCGGGGACAAAAGTAACTGCGGGTGGAAAGTAACTATTGCTCTGTAGGTTTATCTAATAGACAAAATACCACTCCGCTGCTATTAAGTGATAGACAGTGGTGCCCCCTTCACTCAGTCAGCGCATTCAGTCGAAACGGTCGCCACGTGCTATTAGGTTGTGTGAGAGGACGCAACGTGATTTTTCGAATCTAAAGTACGTTTTTTGACTTTTAGTTATTTGATGTTTATGTTGTATTAAAATTCATACATTTTCTGAATATTTGCATATCCCCTAGAGTGGCATTGTCTGGCTCCCAGTCTCTATGGTGGCGGGGAGCCGGGAGACGGACAGTCATAACAAGCCGTTGAATGGCGGCGCCTCAGATTTAACGGTGGCTTGAGGTTGAGTGGCGCGGCCAATTTAGAAAAATATACGTCTAGTGGCGTGGCCTCCATGGGTGGTCATCGCGAATTTGGCGTGTGTTAGAAATATGACCATTTCTTTAAAAATATGTATAAATGATATTAATTATGTATCATTGAATTCAGCATAAAATGGCTTATTTGATTGTATACCAATGAATTTCATTATATTTATGTGAATTATGCTGGACTTGATCAAATCTCATAATACCAATTTTTTTTTTTCATGTATAAAAATACGTATAATTAGGAAATAAAACAATTGATTGTAGAAAAAGCAGCCTTTATGACAAAAAATTACATTTAACACGATTCACACAGTTTATTTCACTTTTTATCACTGCGTATTCCATTTGTATACCTTTGTAAGGACAATGTTTTTAGCAAATAAATTTCTGGTTTCTAAATGTTCGCGGCTCGAGAGTCGGGTTCCGTAACTCAATAAGAAAAAACGGAACCCTTATAGGATCACTCGTGCGTCTGTCTATCCGTTTGTCACAGCCAATTTGCTCCAAAACTACTGGACCAATTAAGTTGAAATTTGGTATACATATGGAAGTCTGCTACCCAAAGACGGACATGTAATATAAACAAATGAATTTTAAGTATAGGCGGCTATTTTAAGGGGAATATGAGTAAATTAGAAAACCAAGTTTTGCAAACCATATCGTGTTACATAATAAAAGGGCTTATTTTGAGGATCTATATATATTTTTTATAATTTTATATGAAACAGTTTAAAAGTTATTTAAGAAAATAGGCAAAAAATGACCGTCCCCCCTCCCTCTTATCTCCGATAAAATTGGGTCTAAAATTTTGAAAAAAAATACATAACCTTCTACCTCTAGATGACAGGAAAACCTATTAGAAATCTAGAGTCCAGCGTGAGTCGGACTTAAGAAAAAAAACGCGGTTGGGCTGTTTTAGGGACACAGCCGCAATTGTTTACGTGAAACTGAAACGTGGTGCGGACAGCTAGTGCGAAGGTCGATAGCCAAGCTCTGCGTTGGGCCGAAGGCCTGAAGCATCCGAGAGAGCCCATACAACCATTTCCAGTCGCCGTTACGACGCGGTGTAGACACATCTTGTGTCGACACCGTCTGTTTCGGTCACAATTCCAGTCGCAGAGTCGTCGCCGTGTCGACACAGTTACCAGAAATGGGGAAGGGTCGACACATGACACAAAGTGACATAAAGTGTGGTCGCCGTGTGCACACATTGTTTCGAGTTTGCGACTACTTTAAGCCAATATCATTCGTTCATTCGTTCATTTTGTTCCTGTCAAATGGAAACTGTCAGATGGAAAAATTGTTAAATAAAAATAAGTGACATTAATACGCCATCTCTAACGCTACGTCTTACGTAGGCGAACAACGCGCGAACGCGGCGCGGCGCGGCGCGGCGAAAGCGGCCGCCGCCGCGCCGCGCCGCGCCGCGCCGCCTGACATTCGCGTGCAAATCGCGCCGCACCGCGTTCGCAACGAGATCGCTTACGTAGGACACTTCTATGGGCATCAAAGGATTGATTTCGCCGCGCCGCGCCGCGCCGCGTTCGCGCGTTGTTCGCCTACGTAAGACGTAGCGTAAAACGGATTACAAGACGTAATTATATATTGTTTGCAATTATATTACAATAGGACTAAAATTATAATGGGGAATTAAACTGCTCGAGTGATTTGATAAACTAAGTGTAATATAATCAACGCGCCACCACATTGTTTTAGTTTAGCCGGAAATGAAATTGTTTACTTCTCAGTGCCTGTGTTCATAACCATATTATTTGATGCATTTTTAGTACTTCGATGCGTATACTATACTTAAATAACAGAAATAACGCTTTACATACTACGAAACTTGTTAATTATGATGTATAAATATGGTTTAAGGCTGAGAAATATTGCAGTCACAAAGTAGTCGCAAATGTTTCGACGTTGTGTCGACTCTGTGTAGACACATGACACGCGCTGTCAAAAGTAATAACAAAGTTACTGGATTTGCAAAATGGCTCCTTGTGTTCATTTGTTTTCAGATATTCTCAAAGTGTAAAAATGCCGTGGTCAGAGATGGGACTTAATAGATTAACTGTTTATTCGACTAATTAATGGAATAAAAAAAGTTCATCCTCAAATTTTAATCGCAATTAGTTTAGTCGACCTATAGATAGAAATTGAATTAATCTGAATATTAATCGAATAAATCTCGGTTGGAAGTTGACAGGGGGCCATTTTTGTACGTAAAAATAATAGAATAATAGAAATGTCTTGCATGCAGATGGTAGCCAAACACTTTGTCATAAAAGTCGAGATGGGTGTCGTTTTATACGTTTTAGGGGGCCCCAATTTTGAAAATGATCACCATTTTGGAATCCAAAATGGCGGCCATGCACTATGTCATAAGAGTCGTCATGGATGTCGTTTTATAGGTTTTGGGGGGCGCAGATTTAGAAAATGATGACCATTTTGAAATCCAAAATGGCGGCCATGCACTATGTCATAAAAGTCGTCATGGGTGTCGTTTTATAGGTTTTGGGGGGCGCAGATTTAGAAAACGATGACCATTTTGGATTCCAAGATGGCGGCCATGCACTATGTCATAAAAGTTGTCATGCGTGTCGTTTTATAGGTTTTAGGGGGTCCTGATTTCGAAAATGATGACCATTTTGGAATCCAAAATGGCGGCCATGCAATATGTCATAAAAGTCGTCATGGCTGTCGTTTTATAGGTTTTAGGGAGCGCAGATTTCGAAAATAATAACTATTTTGGAATCCAAAATGGCGGCCATGCAATATGTCATAAAAGTCGTCATGGCTGTCGTTTTATAGGTTTTAGGGAGCGCAGATTTCGAAAATAATAACTATTTTGGAATCCAATATGGCGGCCATGCACTATGTTAAAAGTCGACATGGATGTCGTTGTATTGGTCATGGTCATCATTTTCGAAATCTGCTCTTCCTAACACCTATAAATCAACATCTATGACGGCTTATATGAAAAAGTGCACGGCAGACATCTTGGAATCCAAAATGGTCATCATTTTCGAATTCTGCACTCCCTAAAACCTATAAAACGATATACATGACGACTTTTATGACAAAGTGCACGGCACACATCTTGGATTCCAAACTGGTCATCTTTTCGAAATCGGCACTTCCTAAAACCTATAAGATTATATTCATGACGACTTTTATGACAAAATACGTAGCCGCCATCTTGGATTATAAAATGATCATCGTTTTCGAATTCTGCACTCCCTAAAACCTATAAATCGACATCCGTGACGACGCAAGTTATCTTTATTTTCAGATCTAACAAATTGCTACAGAATACAAAGGACAAAAAAAGAAGCGAGGAGGTAATGAAACAAGCAAAAATACAGATGATTCCTCGTCGCAATTGGATGCTTCTTAAATTGTGTCCAGATTTTTATGTCATAAAAGTTTTTATTTTTCACATATTACTCTCACAAGTTCCGTGATATTTCGACCTTGTAATTTTTTAAGTAAATGTTTTTGTTTATCTATGAGAATCTCACTAGAATAATATAATCAAGATATGTTTATATTTGATGATTGAAATAGTAACGCGAAAAAAATATATATATTTGTGTCTTATATTCCTGCCGAAGACTTTTATTTTTCCTTTTCCTTATACACAAGTTTGGCCAAGTAATAAGAATTTAGGGCTCTCAATTTTATTTTGACTTCTACAACAGTAAAGCTACGAGGCCATGTTTGGTATCGTTTTCGTATAAATTCGCAGTACCAAATTTAGTTATGGTATCACATTGACACCATTCCAAAGTAAAAACATATAAACTTATTAAAATACTTTCTTTTAAACTCCTCTTCACGCTTAAACTGTAGTAAGTAAGTACACATATATTTTGAGTCCCGAGACAGGACATAATAAGTTATCTCAAAAATCATCCTTTAAAGGTGTGAAATGAGGTGTAGGGGGGAATTCGGAATTGACTTCTTGAAGTTAATACTGTTTAAGTTTAGGTTTGAAGTCATGTTTTTTTATCATTTTTAACTAAATCAAAGATGTAGACCATCCCAAATTTCATATAAATCGGTTCAGCGGTTATTGATTTCCCGTACAAATTTCCACGCCACTTTTCACACCTTCAAAAGATGATTTTGGTTATAAGATCTATCCTATGTCCTGTTCCGGGACGCAAACTATTTCTATACCAAATTTCAACGAAATCGGTTCAGCGGTTAAGCGTCAAAAGGAGTTTTAAAAAAACCGGCCAAGTGCGAGTCGGACCCGTGTGTTAAGGGTTCCGTACATTAAGTCCGACTCGCGCTTGACTGCACATTTCTAATAGGTTTTCCTGTCATCTATAGGTAAAGAACTATTTTGTGTATTCAGACGAACAGACATACAGACGCACGAGTGATCCTATAAGTTTTTTGCTTTTGAGGTACGGAACCCTAAAAAGATTTTTTTTTTATTTTGTGGAATGGTGTCAATGTGATACCTTAAATGGATTCAGCAACCCAGATTTATACAAAAACGATACCATACACGGCCTAGCACCTTCACTGATGTAGATATATGAAGATAAAATTGAGAGCCCTAAATAAACTTTCAAGAGCGGATATCTCAAAAACTATTCAACATATCGAAAAAATTGACTGAATAAACTTGTAACAAAACTTAAACTTGTGGAAATTAACTTTCATTTTGTATAAATGGCCATGTCGCTAAGATGCATAGTTTCCGAGATATAATCGAAAAACCGGAAAATGGGACCTTCAAACAAAGCCCCCTCTCTTCCTCCCGCTCAAGGGCTACGGCCGGGGACTTTTGATATGTTCACCTCCTAACTTGCCCAAACTAAGTTACAGAGTCAAAAATTGTGTTCCGAGCATTTCCCTCTACAACTTTTTGGAGCATTCGTTGGCTGACCTAAGTAGCTTATTGCATTTCTTTAAAAACTTTTCTGTAAAAGGTTGACGGGTGTTGGGTGTTTATATGGTTTTGGTCAATTATTATCATTTGCATCGCCCATGATGACTTACTAGAATTACTTACGAGCACACGAGACACTAATAGTAGTTTGTCAAACCTTGGTTTTCAAGAGGTATTTTATATTGACATTTGCTGTCACAAATTTGCTGTCAGATTTAGTCGCAAACCGCACGCAAAGTGCACACAAATGTGTCGACACCTTGTTACGGAAAAGTGTACACACGGCGACGACACTTTGTTTCGAAACAATTCTAGACACATTGTGTGGACTCTGTTACGACACATCTGACATTTAGTTACCACTTTGATGATTCTGCGACTGGAATGGTTATATGGGAGGTGCACCTCCACGCAAGGTCGAAGCATGAGCTTTAGGAGGTTAGTGCTCAAACAGAACAAATAATTGGTTTAAGTACGAGTAGCTAAGTGAGAAGGCTGAACTGCCGTATATCGCGACCATCGAATTTCGCAAATTGCGGGGATTTTTCTTTTACACCAATGAAACCGTAGCTAATTAGAGTGACAGAGAGAAATGCCAGCAATTTGCGAACTTCGATTGCCGCGGTTATAGCCCTGTTATCTTGAATTAACAGAGATACGCCTAACAATGAAAAAAAATGTAGGCACTATGCTTAACATAATACTTGAACAAAAAAAAAATGGGTAACTAACTATCCTAAGATAGCCAGCCGTGTGTGGACGAATTGAATAAATAGTTGAATGTACTTAAGAACTTCGCTTTGCTCGCTCGTTCAAAAATGTGTGCAGTACTGAACCCTTGGGACGCGAGTTCGACTCACACTTGACCGGTTTTTATTTTGATTTGATATGTCATATTATATTAAATTACAGCCCACTGTGTCTTGTTACTTTTGACCCACAACGTGTTACTTTCTGCACGCCAACGGGGTCATTAGTAACAAAAGACGATTTTTTTAAAACAAAATACACAATTATAATGTTAGTCAAGACGTTAATGTACAGAACATGCACTGACGTTATATACGAGTATGACTACATTAAACTCATCAAAATAATAATGGTTAACCAGAAACTAAGGTCAAAGTACATTGTGTTACGTTTCTCCCCGCTCTACCCTACGCATCCAAAATTACTGTCCACCTATGTTCATCACTATATTTTTTGCAAATAAATATATCGTTATCTTTATCAATAAATAAAGTCCTGGCAGGGTGGAAATTTCATTTTGGCGGATTCTTTCTCTCTGCATCTGACTGTACCTACAGCTATTACGGCATTTTTTTGGTAAACTTACGGTTATATGTTCAGACTCTGAATCTCTATAGTTAATATTTAAGATATATGGACATATCGGTATCGGCATATTTAAGATATATGGTCCTTGAACTACGTCCAAAGAGAGGTATGGGAATGGGAACTGAGAATGACATCTCGCTTTGTGTGGTAGGGCACAGCACAGCGGATGTCATTCCAGATCTAGAGCAGAGCTCAACCTTTCAGAAATCTGCAGCCAAATAACACTAGCACTAGACCCTACTCATAGTGTCCTTCCTGCCGGTGAGTATGGTTGCCAGTTATCAACGAGGGGTGCGGAGTGTTAGACTCGGCAACGCGCATGGAGTTGCAGGCATCCAAAGGCTACGAAGATTGCTTATCATCAGACGGGCCGTATGCTTGTTTGTCATCGACGAGGTATAAAATTCAATATGCACAGAATATCATTGAACGAAAAACTTTGTTTTATTTTATAGTAAATTAGTATAACACTCGATACATAGGCAATCACAAACCAGGCACCGCAGTGGTTTTGGGCTGTAAGCCTCGTAGGCCAGTATGTATAATGTATATCTCGGCCTCACAAGCCGCAAAAACTCGCTGAGGCTAGACCATAGCCGTTTATTTATTCTTGATTTCATGAAGGTTTGCAGAACAGCACGTAACCGCATTATACATCTATCTTAGACGGACCTCACAGCAACAAAATAGGTGTACCACTGCACGATTTTCAAGTAGTACACGAAATATTTACATAATGTTCCGTATTAATGAAACACGATGAAACGTGATGTTTTGAAGATCAAAAGTTCTCTAACATAAATACAAGATCACAACATTGTCATCACAGTTCATTGACGTTGACGTACAAAAGTACGTCAAATAGGTATGCAATATTAATACCAGCATAATGAAAATTAATTCCAATCAATAAGTATGAGTCTTCAAACTTTTTTCATTCTAAGCCGGGTTTCAAGGAGCAAATTACTTAAATGATATTGGAATCGTATTGTTTTAAGATAGTTTACTGCGTTTTTCAACCATTATGCCCCAACAAATCAAATCTAAGATGAGACTCGAGCTCCATGTGATGATAATTATTTACCCTGTTTTTTAAAATACTATTTGTCTACTGGTATACTTTTTCGTATATGTATATGACTTAATGTCGAAATAAATGCGAAAACCAACTGTCATTTTAATTAAATTCGCGATACGTGTGCTTTGATCCGAGCCCAGCGGGTATCTGATCAAAGAAGTTGCGTGCACGGAACCGCTGATATCATATTTTCGAACTTATTTAGTGAATGTGAAATTAAAAAAAAAAGTAATCCTGGTAGTCGTTCAAGCATACAATTGCGCGTACATAGAAGCAGTTTTCATATTTCTATCTTTTGTGCACAAATTGTTACGAATCTTTAAAGTCCGTTTTAGACCTATGTTCGTGATCGTTTTCTATCGAGCAAAAGTCAAAAACTTAGGATTCTAATCGCTCCACTCACTAGAAAAAGCCCTCAAGTTTGGTAATTGAATGTATGGCAGCCGTATTGTGATCCAAAAAAGAGCTACGGCTTTTAAAAAACTCCGTTTTCTGAACTCACTGCACCTTAAGTAAGATATATCACTATTGACATCCGACAAATCACGACGATATATTTTTACAAGCTTTTATTTAGTTTCACCTGACCGTTGTATGTGTGTAACAAATCTTGCAAGTTAAATTTGATCCACTTCCCGGTTTCCGATTGAGCTGAAATTTTGCATACATACGTAAGTCGGGTGACAATGCAATATTATGGTATCATCGAGCTGATCTGATGATGGAGACTGGAGGTGGCCATAGGAACTATGTGATAAAACAACGAAACCTAATTGTGTTTGGGTTTTTTAGAATTGTCTCGATGAGCATTAGTTGCCTGTGGAAAGAAAAGTACAGTCAGCGATAAAAACTTGTACCAAAAATGAAATTATTGCCAAAAACTTATTCTTTTACAAGCTTTTATTTACTTTCACCTGACCGTTGTATGTCGGTCTGTAATCAAATCTTGCAAGTTAAATTTGATCCACTTCCCGGTTTCCGATTGAGCTGAAATTTTGCATACATACGTAAGTCGGGTGACAATGCAATATTATGGTGTCGTCGAGCTGATCTGATCATGGAGACCGGAGGTGGCCATAGGAACTCTGTGATAAAACAACGAAACCTAATTGTGTTTGGGATTTTTAGAATTGTCTCGATGAGCATTAGTTGCCTGTGGAAAGAAAAGTACAGTCAGAGATAAAAGCTTTTACCAAAAATGAAATTTTTGCCAAAAACTTATTTAACTTGCAATGTAACTATGTTTGTAAGAGTCAAATCTTGCAAATTAAATTTGACCCACTTCCCGACTTCCAATGAAGCTGAAAATTTGCATTAATATGTAAGTCGGGTGACAATGCAATACTATGGTACCATCGAGCTGATCTGATGGAGACAGTCAGCAATAAAAACTTGTATAGCAGAAATTATTTTTTGACAAAAGCTTATTTAACATTAGACGTCCAAGCCTAGTACATTGTATTGCTTGTACCTTTGCACAGTGAGGTAGTTAGTAAAAGTGCCAAGTATAATCAAAATATATACAAAATGTACCTACTATTCAAATAAGCCTTTTCTATTGTCCATAGATCCCTGTATTAGTTTTGCTGTTTTACGTAGCCTCGGGCAGCAAGGTAATAGGGGGCGGCGCCGGAGTCGAACAAGGTAATAGCATATTTCAACCCACTGATAGGCGTTGGGCTATCGACCCATATGTAATACGGTGGCGGGAACATTCAAAAGTCATGTGATTTGCTTTGACCAAAATGTTGATAATGAAAGAGCTAGACGGAAAATTACTTTAAGCATGAAACCAGTAATATCGCCTCAATATTAGTGCATGCTCAATACATTCAAAACCAATATAAGTAATAAATTTAGAGTCCATAAGAAATTGATTTATTACTATGTCACACGACATAGTAATAAATCAATTTCTGTATTAGCGTGTAGCTTAAGATGGTAAGATAAATGTGCTTATTTTTTCACATATGTACCTACTATACTACATATCTGGGACACTAAACTAAAACATAAAAACTCAAAAATGCGCGTTTTCCAGGGATAAGCCGGGATAAAGGGATAACCTAGCAAGATCGATTTCTCGCCCCCGAAAACTCCCATATAGCAAATTTCAACGAAATCGTTAGAGCCGTTTCCAAGATCCTCTAAATATATATAAACATATACAACTATTATAATATTATAATATATAAGTACGACATTAGTGAATGCATAGCTACTAATGATATTAATACTACTCTATGACTGACTTACCATCGGTAGTCAATGTAGTCATTCCTTTTTATTGCTATATTCATGTTACAAATATAAAGGTATTTTTGTAAACTTTACCAGTTAAACTTACCTACGATTAATTGTACATACTTACTTACAAATAATCCATGACAAAATACACATCAATTTAATTTCCCATTCAAAACTCGCGCAAATAAATGAGATTTTTTCCAAACGTATTTACGGCCATCGCATTGCACCCCCAATAATAAGTAAAAAACTTTGTCGGGGGTATATCAGTGGCAATATCTCGTTTATAGTTAGAACAGTCCCTCGGGGGGGTTATAACTGCCCAATGATTATTTTGTTCCTCATAAGGGTGGATTCTGGGGGTCGAGTGTGATATCCTTAACTATGATGCGATGAATGTGCATAAAAAAATATAGGTACGTAAGAAACATTAATATTATGGGACAATGTAACATATTTCATATACTTACGTTTAAAAGATTGCAATTCGAGTGTACCTACACTACCTATTACCTATTGTGAATTAGAAAAATTTAAATTGAAATTGAATTGAAATTTAAATTCAGTTTGAAGGAATATTTGGCTTTACTGACCTTTTTTTATGAAATGAGCATCAGTAGACCCATACCAATAAAAATTAGCTTTGATTTTTAGGGTTCCGTACCCAAAGGGTAAAACGGGACCCTATTACTAAGACTTCGCTGTCCGTCCGTCCGTCCGTCCGTCTATCCGTCCGTCCGTCCGTCTATCCGTCCGTCCGTCCGTCCGTCCGTCCGTCTGTCACCAGGCTGTATCTCACGAACCGTGATAGACGGTTACGGGACGGGACGGATAGACTAGACAGTTGAAATTTTCACAGATGATGTATTTCTGTTGCCGCTATAACAACAAATACTAAAAACAGAATAAAATAAAGATTTAAATGGGGCTCCCATACAACAAACGTGATTTTGGACCAAAGTTAAGCAACGTCGGGAGTGGTCAGTACTTGGATGGGTGACCGTTTTTTTTGCTTTTTTATTGTTTTTTTTTTTTGCATTTTGGTACGGAACCCTTCGTGCGCGAGTCCGACTCGCACTTGCCCGGTTTTTATAAAACATATAATAAAAGCGTTCGATGATGAAAAATATGAAGACGAGGCTAGCTTCATATAATTAAATAAATAAAAACTCAACAGCTACGTAAAGTGTCATTCTATGGAACTTGCTATGTTGTAAACAAAAGTCACTAGTAAATTCATCATATGGCGGTTTGTTTACATAGCAAGCAAGTTCTATAGTTAGCAAGTTCTATTGAATGACACTTTAGGTACGCACGTACCAAGCAAAATTGAAAACAATTCACTTCATAAAATAGTAAGTCCAGAATACACCCTCTGTCCTCTTAAGATGCTCATAAACATGTTTTTCCACCAATAAAAATGATAAATCACCGTTTTTTATATGGTCAATCAGTAATACAGCTATCGGGAAATCTATGAGTGCCCTAGTGGGGGGAGTGCGATTCTTCATGATTGATGGTGTTATGGTGGTGAAGTGTTTATTAGACAGTTATAAACTTTACTCATTACTGGCAATGAATGAATGAATGAAATTATGAACAAAACTAACTATGATTACAACAGCACTGTGAATGAAAAGCACGTGAAAATAATACGAGTAGGAACCTGGGACGATTGGTGTTTGCAAACGTAATACATATGTACCTAAATACTGTCAATCGGGACATGTTTGGACAAAAATATTTGTTTTTTAGAAGTACTTATTAGGGATTTGTAATCGATTTTACAGTGAAAATTTAATGTACATAGATACAAACTTAGCCTGAAAATGAAAAGACATATTTTTTGCCATTAAATTAGCATGTGGGCCAAACAGTGTAGTATATCAGAACATTCTGCCGAGCAAGCCTACGTTTGGGCTCATTTGCTATGCCAGGCAAACATAGTGAGTTATCGCTGAAGACAGAGGACTCTTAATCATAACCATTGACAACCTGCCGTCGTGACAAAAAATATTTTGTAAGTCTAACGGGCTTATGCTTATGACTACTAAAATACCTACAAATAAGTGGCGATCGTTTATATCGTTGAATGTTCTAGAATCTAAATAATAAGTAGGTCACGTTTTATGTGCAAGAAAAGTATATATCTATGAAAGTGAAAGAGTACCTACATAGGTTGGTAGAGAAGTATTTTTCATTGTGAGTAGAGGTAGGTATGTATTTCAATCATTGGGATCGACGTTATATTAAAACGATTGGCTCTTGTTTCACTAAATATTGTGAATTTCAGGAATATAAAAAAAACCTCCATCTGTGTAAAAGCTTTTCTCTCATAAATTCTTACAACTAATTCGATGTTCGCGGTAGCCGGGCTCCTTGTATTGTGGTAGATATTCATAATTACTACAAAAGAGATTATTCCAACCCTGTATCTTCAAAACAAGACTATTAAATCATAAACAGAAATATACAATAAGTCAACGCTAAATGTACAAGAACAAACAAGATAAAAACTCCTATACAATTTCTTTACATCTTCGTCCAAAATAATCAAAACAAATGCCAACATAACACTGCTGATACTCCAGTCAGCTCGCAACGACTTTTCGACTTTAAATAAATACAATAGAGGTTGTATTCGGCTCTATGAGACGCAAACGTAACATTGTAGGAATAATATTCGCGCGACCCCGGTAGCTTTTGGTTGGTTTTGGCAGTTTTTAGTAGTTATAATACGAAGAAAGTTGGGAGCAGTGCTGGTTGGAGAAGGAACATTATGGTGTGGTGTCGGTGCCAAGTTTTGATGATCATTGTTTTATTAACCAATATTGAAGCTGGATTTTAGGACCGGTGGAACTGTGGGACTCCTATTTTTAGGATTCAAAGAAATAATTAATCACATGAAAATAATATGTATTAATATTTATCCTGACATTACAAGAATCCAAATTCGACAAATCAAGTGACACCTACTTATGTATCGTTGTCTTAGCGGCCTGCTTCGCAGGCGGAGGTAAGCAACTGAAAAAGGTTCGCCACATCACCAAGTATGTTTGACTTCAATTTAATTTTAAAATAACCTTTGCCTCGTTCGCTTCGGCCATTTCAAATCAGTGTCATATGCACAAAGCTTTATAGTAGGTAATTTTCCGCATAATATGTTAAGAACTTCACAAATCTTCAACATCAGGAGATATTGTTCACCACGTAGGTACACGGTACACTTTAATGACTAGACTTCGTTAAATATACGGCTAAGGAGTGGAATTCACTTCCTGTTCCCAGTCCACTATAACTTGGATCTCTTTAAATTGAGAGTGAATAGACATCTTTTAGGTAAGCATGTTCCATCTTTGACTGCATCGGCACTTACTATCAGGTGAGATTTTGGTCAATTCTTTACCTTTTCCAATAAAAAAAATACTAAATATCAATTCAAACTGCTGTCATTTAAAATATCTACATTGTATACATATAGTATGTACCTACATAAATAATCTACATTCTCAGTTCACACCATTATATTTTTTTAAATCAAAATACTCAAACATACAATAGGTGTACATAAATACCTTAATCAACGGTTAACTTTTAGCGGTTCTACTGTCTTTTTAGGGATCCCCAGGGAGCGGCAGTTAGTCGCGGCGACGCCGCTTGATTGGGCCTGTCGTAAACCAATCTAGTGCGGAACACTAGTGAAGAGACACTATCGTCAGTTGATAGCATACATTTTTAGAAGCAAAGTATAATATTCATACCTTTTTTTAATGTTATTAATTATATATTATGTACCAATCATAAAAAATATTTTAGGAATTAGGAGAAAGTTGTATATTCCCTTCTTTACCAGCGTCATTTATGTACCTACATGTATTTATCACAGGTTAGGTACCCTTTACTCCTTATGAGTTTCTCTTATTATATTTAGTGACTGCACCCTGCGTTACGGTCTCGCTCGACGCCTATCATTATACATATTGAGTATTTTTTTTCCACAAAACCGGGATCTTTTGTACCTACATAATATATGTACCTATACAAACATCTTAATTTTACTTCAAAAGATAGTATAATTCAGCTAAAAGATAAAGATAAAGATAAAGGTAAAGATAGTATTTTGCTATAGTAGAATTCAGTATTCAATTGCCAATTTAAATTATAAACTGAAATGTATCTATTATTGTTTTGCTTATAATCATTGATTTAGTATCAAACAGTTGATATTTAGGTGTGTCAAAATGAGAAGCCTGATTATTATCGAGACTCGACAACTTATGGTGACAGTGACAGCACTATTTGCATTTTACGTCTGCCACCTAAAACAGTATTTTTTGCAATGCACGATGCGACCATAATAAATAATATACAGTTGATACAAGAAATACGCAAGTAGGTACCTACTTAATCATCATCTCAGCCATAAGACGTCCACTGCTGAACATAGGCATTCCCCTTGGACCTCCATTCGTACCGGTTGGAAGCGACCCGCATCCAGCGTCTTCCGGCGGCCTTAACAAGGTCGTCCGTCCACCTACTTAATCATTAAATATAAATTAACAGCGCCAGGAAAGATACCGGCGCTATAAACTCGACGGGACTCATTTTTAGGGTTCCGTACCCAAAGAGTAAAACGGGACCCTATTACTAAGACTTCGCTGTCCGTCCGTCCGTCTGTCAAACAGTTGAAATTTTCACAGATGATGTATTTCTGTTGCCGCTATAACAACAAATACTAAAAACAGAATAAAATAAAGATTTAAATGGGGCTCCCATACAACAAACGTGATTTTTGACCAAAGTTAAGCAACGTCGGGAGTGGTCAGTACTTGGATGGGTGATCGTTTTTTTTTTTTGCTTTTTTTTTGTTTTGCATTATGGTACGGAACCCTTCGTGCGCGAGTCCGACTCGCACTTGTTTAGAGTTCTATAGTCCAAATGGCAAAAACGGAACCCTTATAGTTTCGTCATCCGTCCATCCGTCTCTCTGTCTGTATGTCACAGTCATTTATTCAAAACTGTAAGCTATATTTTAATGAAATTTTGAACAAAGGAGCCGCTACTTAGTTAAAAATCATAATAAAAAAAATTACCACCTGATGCTGTATATTTAAAATAAATTAAAAATAAAGAGATATTCAGTAGAATTAATCGGACCTAGCCACGTTATAAACAATACAGGTTTCAAAATTCTGTCAAAATCAAATCGAAACCCACTTCAATTAAGCCCTAACCACTGCCCTAACCACGAGAATTTGAAACACCCCTTTAGATAAATATTAAGTAGGTACTCCTACTGTGTCATCAATTGAAATATGCGTTTTCTCTCCTAGAGATATAAAATGTTTGATAAGGATATAAAATGTAATTGATATTTTAGCTTAAAAATTTTACAACACAGCCCCATTTTACAGTGCATTAACATAACGTAAAATAAATAACTCAAAATAATTATAAAACATCAAATTACCCACAATAGCGCCACCTGTGAGTTATAAAACAAACCTTGACGACTTCATCCTCCCATAGCTTCGCTGCTGTTCATTTCATAATAAGTTCAGCTATTTGATGCTAGATGGCACTGAAATACTAATGGTTTATATTATTATAATATTAACTATAAAATTAAGTTAAACTATCAACATTACTAGTTATGTTAATTAATTAATTAGGGTACATCGCCAATTATTAGCCAGTTTTCAATTACTGGCCACCTATACTAAAATGAATTCTGTGTATAGGTGAATAGAACTCATTTTTGTAAGAGGCGGCCAGTTATTGAACGAGTGGGTTGTGGATAAATTTCAGTTACTGGCCATTTTCCTTATACTGAAAATGAGTTTTATTTATCTGTAAATAGAATTCATTTTTGGAATAGGTGGCCAGTAATTGAAAACTGGCTAATAATTGGATTTTCGTACCTTATATACTAAAATGAACTTTGTTCACCTATAAATAGAAATCAAATTAAGTGGCCAGTAATTGGGGGGTGGCTAGTAATTGGCGATGTACCCTATGTCACATTTCTTAGAATTGTTTTGGAATGATTCACTAACAGAAAAAAATTAAGCCTTAAGTTAACCTTGCCGCCGAAAGAGGGCGGTAGCAAAGTACCGTATATGGAGAAGACAAAATTTTATGGCCCATTCACTTCTACGAGAAGTTCACATTTTCGTGTATTGGCGGTAGATGGCTCTTCTTGCATTAATTACATAATTGTATTTGACGGGAAAGAAGTCTTACTTTTTTCTTCTTGGTTATGATAGAAATGATAAAATATATGTTTTTATCATAACGAAGTATTTAAAATGTAAAAACCAAAATATGTTTTTTTTATCATTCAGACCGAGTTAGAATTTAGAAGTTTGAATTTTTAACAGTTATCTTTAGAGATTAAGAAACAATTTTATTACTTTGTTGTTGTAGCCGCAATAGAAATGCCAATCATGTTTGAATTTCAGCTCTGCTGGTCTATGATACAACCCTGTGAGGCTGTGAGTCACTGGCTGTTACAGACAAAGCAGAGGCTTACCGCCGTATTCGAACTTCAAGATATTCACAAGAGACGACACGTACTAGATCCATTCTAGATAGGTACGTTATAGTTTAGATATCAACTAGTTCTCTTTTGCAGCGCAATTCGAGTAACCAATGACACTTTTACGTTAGATAGAGTAAGATATTTATTTGATGTGAATTGGATCTCTAAGTTATATCCTGCGGAAATCTTCAAGAGTATCTCCAAAATCGCGCAAATGTCAAATTTGACAGGTTAGTTCTTAAACATATCGTTATCGTATCTTGATGATGGTCTAAAAGATATCTTATAGATGTCTATTTCAAAATCCGAATCGGGCCCTTAGTAAGTGCTTCCGTTTGTCACACTCCGAGTTCGGAATCCTAAGAAATATATTTAGCAACTCTCTTTCCGATAGATATTGAGCAATTATTATAGATACACGCTAAACGACTTTTTAACTAGGTCAGTTATTCAATCGCCTTTATGGTGTGATTACAATAATCTTTTTCATCAATAAAGCGCTATTGCTAACAGTATTACACATGTAAAAAAAATATTTACTTACACCAATTCTTGTAGGATGAAAAACCTAATGGACCGTTAAGGCGAGCGCTCGATAAAATATCTAATGGAATATCGCTTCCGTATCCGCATAATTCGCTTTGATCGAATTTAAATATAGAAAACGTGTTCTAGATTTTGAATTCTAGGGCCGGGTTTAAAATGCATAGTGAGAAAATGCCGAATAACTTCGGGATTTAAGGTATCAGGTCAAATACTAAGACATAGGTAAGTACCAAATTATTGAAATTGCCCAAATATTACCCTTTTTTTAAGGATGAAAATCATTTATTTACATACAAGATATACAGGGCGTCCCACGGCGATGCCACATGGAGGGAAAGTACCTTAAATATCATAGATAGCATATTTTGCTGAAAGAAGACTTCATTTTATTTTTAAAACTTAGTTAAATTGCATTCATACTTTTTTAATTTTTTTTTTTTTTAAATGTATGGAGAGAAATTATCGCGTCATTGGAGGAAAAGTACCTTAATTATTGTAAATGAACATCTTACTGAAAGAAGACATTATTTCGATTTAAAAAAACAAGTTGAATTGCATTTTAAATAATTTCATGGTTAAACCGGGAATCGAACCCGCTACACGAGAAAAAAAAATACCTTGTACCAAAAAAATAATTCTCACATTGAAGCCTTTCGATCGGTATGACAAAGCTACAAGGTATTTTTTTTTCTCGTGTAGCGGGTTCGATTCCCGGTTTAACCATGAAATTATTTAAAATGCAATTCAACTTGTTTTTTTAAATCGAAATAATGTCTTCTTTCAGTAAGATGTTCATTTACAATAATTAAGGTACTTTTCCTCCAATGACGCGATAATTTTTTTCCATACATTTTTTTTCAAAAAAAATTATAAAAGTATGAATGCAATTTAACTAAGTTTTAAAAATAAAATGAAGTCTTCTTTCAGCAAAATATGCTATCTATGATATTTAAGGTACTTTCCCTCCATGTGGCATCGCCGTGGGACGCCCTGTATACAGTAGTACTACTAAACAAAATTATCTAAAATAGGCCCTTGAGCACAGAATAAATAATAGTACTAGGACTACTAGGTACAGAAGACTCACTCTCTAACAAAACGCGTCTGTTACGATCAGCTCAGATATGGCCGCTAGGTGGCTACAGCGCCACGCGCGGCTTATGGCAAACCCCAAAATTGGGGTCGAACGGATGTACTTTTAACTACCTGTAGCAAAATGACGAAATCGCGGAGTGAGCCACGCCTGCCTTGAGGCATTGTACCATTGTATCGCAATGCTGATGGCTCCTCTACACGATGGGCCAGCGCCGGCTACTCCAAGGGACGCATTTATGCGTTAGAGGGAGCAAGTGATATTGATATCTCATTTTACCGCATGGCTGCGTCCCTTGGAGTGGCCGGCGTTGGCCCATCATGTCGAGGAGCCATCAGCATTGCGATACAATGGTACAATGCCTCAAGGCAGGCGTGGCTCACTCCGCGTTGTGCGAGGTAGCCACCAGCTCTTCGGTCACCAGTTACATCAACCAACCCATTTTCCTATTTCGAAATTGAAATTTTATCCATTTCGGATGGTACAGTCAAGTGTAAAAATACGATACAGCGGGGAAATGCCGCCAGCATCCTAGGTACAGCCTCATGGCCTCAGGCCTCAGGGGCCTATTTTAGATTTAAGCTAGGTATTAATTTCGTTTAGTAGTACCACTGTATATATATTGTATGTAAATAAATGTTTTACCCCAGAAAAGAACTATGGGACATATTTTTGAGCAAGTTGTATGCACGGATATTTTGACACTTGACTGTAAGTTTACATAGCATCGTTTCTTGCCCGCCCTCTTTATCTGAAACCCATTGTCGTACCATTCATATTCTTATTTCAATAAGCCTTTTTCGCATTCTATACCATAAAACCATAATTTACTTCCGACAAAATGATGTTGGTACATAGATGATTAGATTTGTGAAAACTATCGCATATCGTCGGGTGACACTGACAAGCAAAAGTCACTAAGTACTATCAAAAAAATTAAGTAACAATGCACTTTATTACACTTGTAATACGGTTTATTTTCCAATAATTTAAATGGTGTTAGTTAGTGACTTTTGCTTGTCACCCGACGATATAATATTTTATACAAAGTGTATTACTCAGTTTCGCGCATATTCAGACGACCCATTTCATCTCAGAAGTATTTTTTAAATATTTCCTTATGTCGCACTTAGGTATCTGATTGTTGTGTAAAATTACAAATGCCCTTTTCACAATAGTACTTGAGGCACCTACACAATAAAAATGTCAACAATCGCTAATAAAACACTTTTCACCCAATTTGCATACCTCTATTTCGGAGCTGGCATATAAATAAACATACACGTGATTGCAGAGGACCGCCCGGCTGGGAAAAAGGAAAAAGTGCAGCCCGTACAACTCAATTTTGGAGGCTGAGAAATAAGGTGGAAAAAAATCGCAAGGAGATTTTGTTGGCGTGCGACCTGGGGTGAGTGGTTTACTGCATATTTGCAAGCACTGTTATTTACATATTTCGGGGCGTTTTTAATACTGAGGGCTTTATACGTCTCTTTTTGGCCCAGTGGTTGACTGGTAGAGAACGCCTTTTGGCATTAAGTCCGCCATTTGTACTTATAATTTTAAGTTTAAAAAAAAATATACGTATATATATATATATATATATATATATATATATATACTTTTGTTTGGCAAAATTAACATTTGTGTATAATAGTAGGTGAGTTGCCGAGGTGATTAGGGATAATATACCTACAGTGCGTGAGATCTTAGAAGAACCTTCGTAATTTAGAAAAAGACTTCGGTTATCGGCGGTAACGTACGAAGGTGATACTGCTGTTCTGCTTTCTTAATAGCTGATAAAACTTTTTGAAGTTATCGTAAAAAGTTAAGTGGACAATTAGCATCAACATAAAATAAACCCTAATCTAAAGGCTCTTAAATTAAATTTCGCTGGATAACTATATTGCGATTAGACTTATTGTCATAATTTAAATAAAATGGAATCAGAATTTGAATTTCGACCGGAGGTAAATTTGAAAACAGAATGTCATCTCACCATGTATCGCTTCTGGAAGAAATTATATAGAGCTGAGAATACCTATCGCATATTGGATTTTCTTCGATCATACAATCAGACGTGGCACGCACACGCATTAAAAGACGTATTATTACTGGGAGTGTCGATGGACGAATGAGTAGAGGGCGTGCACTCAGAAGATGGACAGATGTGGTCCAAGACGTTACCAGGACTTCACTCCAGGCAACTATACAAATGGCTGAAGATCGAACGGCCTGGAGAGCAGTGACAGAAAGAATAGCCCAATAAAGTCTTGAAGTTTATTAAAATATTTACAATTATCCCTCTTCTTAAAAGTTGCCGCTTCCTTCACAAAATATTTATAAACATTATATACAATTTCCCGCGATTGACTATTTACAGATATACCCATTTTGAAACGTGTCTCCATTAAAATCAATTTAAAAAATATCTAATGAAATAATAACGAATATATTATGGTGGTATTAACTGCTCTATATAGTTCAAGACGAGAAAAACGACTGCACTCTTTGGGTGTTGGACTGCCACTAATTCGTCAACCAAAGTAATTGAAACTGTCATTTTCTATTACACGATTACGTCCGATTATAGCCGAGACCCGAAGGTTCTTCTAAGATCTCACGGACTGTACTTACATTATAGCTACATAGTATTACAGTATAGTGACGCACAGGTCCGTAGGTTTTAGTAGGGTTTATCTAGGGTAAATCTATGTTAATTGGAAACTGAGCATAAAATAATTTATTATCAGGCAACAAAGGCCTATAGATTTGACCTTGCATTTCAGCTCAATAGGTACTTTTTTTTCTTAGGGCCATAAAATCAAGAACGTTAAATACTAAATATGGACGCCTGATTGGATTTAAAACTGTATTTATTCCTAACAGGTTTAAATGAAAACAATCTCAACGAAATTAACTCCCAAAAAATCTGTATTTTTGCTCCGTACTTGTATTTTTTTCGTACGGCAATAAAAGGTCCGGGCTGCGGCTGCGTCGGATTACAGAGCTCGCGCCGGCGCGCGGCGGTGGTCTCCCCCCCTCGCACCTGCCGGCTTTCCTTTACGAGACCCCTACTCCTACTACTTTTAATACAAGTTCGACATCATATCTGCCAGAAACATAAAACTAGTAAATTAATTTTGTATTATAGTACATCGGTAAATTGGCCCGAAAGTCTCCTAGATATCGTTTCTGAAACAAGTCATCTCGGAATTCTCGGATATCAGTATTGCTGATCTTGTCCTGAACACAAATACTACAAGCGTGTGGGGTAGAAACTATGACGTCATAAAATCGCAAGTACAAAGATTTCTTTTTTCTTTCAAAAAAACCATGTGGGATGTGGGGTGTCAGATGAAAGGCTTTGTGACGTATATACAGTGGAACCTGGATAATTGCAATTTCAAGGGACCGGCCAATTTTTGTCAATTAACCAGGTTTTTCATTTAAGCAGGTCGTGTCAATTAACGAGGTTCAAAAAATCATTGTTGTCAATTATAGAGGTTTTCATTAATAGAGGTTGCGTTCTGACAAATTTCTTTTATGGAGGTGCAAATTTAACCATTTTAAGTAGATTTACACGCTTACATTCTATATATTGCTTCCGTCTATACTTGCACTTTTACACTACATTTAATTACCACTTTATTTTCTTATCATTTGAGTTTAAAAAATTCCCTTGAATTGTAGAAGAAAGTTTTATTAGAATGTAAAAAGCATACTTTGTTTTTTATTGATCAAAACTATTTCACCTACTACAGGCTGGGATAGATACCCAATAAATAAATTAAATTCTGGATGGAGATATAAATAAATGATCATTGCTATTAAAATATTGTTTCTGCTGTATACAACTACATTATTTCAATTACAGAGGTAATAAGCAAGACTCATTTCAATAATAGAGGTAAAAACAAGAGCAAAAATAACGGATTTTTTTAGCACAGTGTCAATTATAGAGGTCTTAAGTTGCGATGTGGTCAATTATAGAGGCAAAATTACGAAAAGCACTAAAATCTAAATTGCAATTATAGAGGTTCCAAAATTTCAATTATAGAGGCCTTTTGGTCTCAAGGGACCGGGACCGGACTTTTGGTTGCAATTATTGAGGTTTTCCATTTATCCAGGTGCCAATTAACCAGGTTTCACTGTATGTCACAAAGCTCTTCATCTTCTTCATACATTTTTACTATTTTCTGTTACCTATTCTACACGTATCGGAAATATCCCCGCATTTCTAATTTGATCTACGAGTAGAAGGGGAACTCCAAGCCTATTAAAAAATGTTGTTCAATTACCTATTAAAGAAGAGTGATGGTTCCTATTAACACAGGTATTTGTTACTTAAATATAGGCGCAAACACAACTGTAGGGGAGAAGTGGCATGAAAGAGCCAGGTTTTGAAAGAGCCATTTGCATTATTTCGGTAGTTTTAGAACAGATTTGGTTGGCAATATTATTTTTAGGTGGCAACACTGATTCCCCGTCACCCACAAACATTTGACAGTTCGCCGAAACCAACAGACGCCGGTACATCGAGTCAAAGATATTGGCACTCAAAAGTAAGTTTTTTTCTTCAATTAAGTAGTTTTTTGGTATTTTATTGTTAACAATTATAGGCAAATGGATTATAGATTCAGTTTGTGCATATATTTGGCCTTATAACTTCATAAAAACTAAGCTGCAAAAGGTTTGATATTGTTGTTATTTTGAAGGTTATATTTTTTTCTGGAACCAGTAGTGAAAGAGCCGGATGAATGGGCCTTGAAAAAGCCGGCTCTTTCATAACCATGATTTTTTTTATAAAATAAAATAATACTATACACCCACATTTCTAATTTGTTATTAAATTATTTGCTTCAGATATTGCATTATGGAGAACGCTGGTTGAAAACAACGAAAAAGACCCGAAAAATCGGTAATTGAAGAGGCAGTCGCTGAAGTTGGAGGCAGTCGCTGTTTTTGTTGGGCTCATGAGTCTTGTGGCATTAAGGGGCATTTGAATTTTTTTGTAAGATATATTATGTTTCTAATTATGAAAAAAATATGTTACATATTCCATGTTGCTATCAGTATGATTTTTATAATTAATGAATAGACATATCTGTCTTAAGCTCAAAGTTAGCAATATTACTTTTGAAGTTCCTGAAGATTTATTGATGTTGGTTTTGATAGAAGGTTTATATTTTATTTATTTTAGAGACTGTTATTAATAAAAAGCCGCCTATATGTTAGGTTATATAGTAGATATATGTACCTATGACTGATTAATTATGTTAAGATTAAAGCGTTACAAACGATTACTTAAAATGACTGATAGAATTATTTTTTTCTTAAAAATGTTAGTAACTACTTAAAGAAATTTGTTATAATTGTATTAAGAGTTTTTTTTCATGTCGCATTTATTATTATTTTTGATAATTTTCTTAATAAGGCGTTGTAATACGAACCGGCTCTTTCAAAACTTGTAGCAGCTCTTTCAATACTGAATTGTTTTGAAAGAGCCAAATGACACATTTTTTTGAAATGCATATTTCGTTGTTTTTTATATATTGTTTAAGATTTGTTTGTACGAAATTACATGCTCAAATAAATAAAGAATAATTTACAAACAAAATAATAACATTTTTTTAATTGTAAGTAGTCTTTTTTCCTCCGTAAAGAAAACTGGCTCTTTCATGCCACTTCTCCCCTACAAGTAATTCTTAAGGTGGCCACTGACGAGCCTTCCAACAGTCCAAATAGCGTGGCTGCAATCCAAAATCGGTCCGTGAATGTCAAAAACATACAATGTTTAATATTATGATGCCGTCCATTTGGATGAATCCATTGTATCGGTATCCATTTGGAAGGCTCGTCAGTGGCCTGCTTTTAACAGAATAAACATTTTTTTTAATGAAGCCCTCCGTTGTCCTTTGAGGAAGAATTTTCTTTTCGATTCCTATTTCTGCTGGGAATTAAGGCGCAGGTCTTTAATAACGTGTGTGTTGCCATACGGCGATGACGCGTGATCATCACAACAGGATTTACAAAAACGCTGAATATTAGCTGAAAAGCCTTTTGCAATAGTGCCTAGACAAATAGCAGCATACGACACCATTAACACCAATCCTCAGTACGTCATAAAGCCTCAAACCTGCTGATCTCAACAATGAAAACAGCTGAAAGTATAACTTGAAATGATCAGGTATGGTGATTTTGATAATATAACGAAAATATTTTTTTAGTATTTATGACTTTTATTATTGTATATGTTAGTTTGTAAGGTATGGATATCTATGGGCCTTTGTAGCCTGAAAATAAATGGTTTGATTGATTGATTAATATTGGTGTGAAATAAAGTATTTCCTGTCCCGGATTAGAAAGGACCCGCCTAACGAGCCCGTAGTACGGAGGTCCGATTAATTTGCGGGCTCGCGTCTCAGCGCGCGTTTTGCTCTCGTTGTAACCACAGATAATAGAGTAGCTGTAAATTTGCTAATCGAATTCTTAACCCCTTCTCATTCAATATAATGCAGGGAACATGCAAGAAGAAAACGACTTATACAGAAACCTTCTTTGGTTTATACAACCACCATCGTCGTAGTTAAAGAGTGTTTTTAAAAGTTAGCTCTGCTCTAGGTAAACGATAAGATATATACTGTACAATTACAACCAATTACAAAAACGACTTTGACAAACCTGAACTTCGATGTCAGGGGCTATATTGAAGACAGATTGATCAAGATAAATTAGATACTAGGTATTTTATTTACTAACTTCAAGAGTAATCAATTTTACATAACGTTTTCTTGCACCATGTAAAGACATTGATAATAAGCTGTCCGTACTTAATAATTATTTTAAGTTCCAATAGATAATTATTATTAAAATAGAAATAGAAACAAAATGACAATATCAATAAAATTTCACCTTCCGCAGCGGTAACTGCGTGACTTCCGACAAACGGCGATTTGTCAAAAAAACACCAAGGCACGTCATTGACGAAAAAGCATCAAAGACGTCCCGTCTAGACGAACGTGTCTATTGAACGTAAACGTTCCATTCCACACAAAGCGCGTTCCCGGTAGTGCATACAGTTTCATTGTATAATCCGCTTTCTTGGGGGTAAATCACGTTTCTGTTTACGTGAATTATACTTTGGTTATAATGCAGTCGGCGTTTACTGACGCTTTTAATGAGTCAGTTTTATTTTTGAATAACTAAACAAGGTAGTGGGAAAGATATAAATAGAGTTAATCGTTAATAATAGCGCACTTAAAGCACAATCTAAGTTTTTTTCCCACTATTATTTGATACTTGCACTACTGCCATTATTCAAAAAAATCATTTCAACCTTCATTTTGTAAAAAATGATGCAAGAAATAGAAGGCTTTTTTTATTTTTATCTTATTTGATACATTTATACGCACAATAGAGCTAACCCAGTGTTTTGTCCAAAACAATACTATTAGTATTATTGTATTGCTATAGTTACTTGTTTTTCGTACTTATGAATGTTGAGATCTATACAGTTATTCGAAAACAAATAACACTGGCTATGGATGTGGCGATATGTCCATATATTATCAGGAACACAAAAACGAATATAAGACGCAAAGTGTACCGGTGGAGGCTGCGGCGTTCGTCCTAAGTCCATTCGATGCAAATTCTCACATCGACCGTCTTGTGGTTTGCCGTAATTTATAAGAGCTGCAGATGTGTTTATAAATATGTAATTATTATACAACAAACAAATATATATTCACCGAATGCTACGTGAGGCTATCGAGATTAATAAATATCCAAAATTCAACAGAGAGGAGAGCTTCTTATTACCAGCTGGGGATCCAGTAAACCACCACATAAAGGAACAAGCAAGACACATGCTATTACTGAGAGCCCTGTATTAAATGATGACAGTGGTTATTAAGAATAAGCTTTTTAAGATAGTTGTACCATAATGACGAGTGTTGGTA
The DNA here is from genome assembly GCF_963556715.1 of Cydia fagiglandana. Lineage (NCBI taxonomy): Eukaryota > Metazoa > Arthropoda > Insecta > Lepidoptera > Tortricidae > Cydia > Cydia fagiglandana. The sequence goes on along the minus strand of NC_085938.1, from coordinate 7,882,584 downwards.
AAAGACTCAAAACAAAACGTCGGTAATGTCTGGATGTCCGTTTATCCGTTATAAATGTTATAATTCAGGGATTTTTAAGTGTTCACTTTCAGTTCGCTTTGTACCGATTTCAAATCCTTGTAGTAGTAGTTCCATTTTTAAGCTGTCGGTGAAAATAGCGGAGCGCGAATGTGTGCACAAACTCCAATATTTTTAAAGTCTTAAACTAATAACGCATAGACAGATAGTCCCCATACGGTGAACCTGCCAAAAGTGAAGCCGAAACACGATGGATGTGTGCGTGCGACGCTCGTGTTTTACGCTCAGCAAACACACACATATATACAAAATATGTTGCCAGTAGGGATGTACCGACTAGTCGCCGACTAGTCGGGAAAGCCGACTATCCGGCCTCATTTGTAGTCGGCGATTAGTCGGCGACTAGTCGGCAAAAATGGCCGATTAGTCGGCACTTTATAAATGACAGAAAAACAGGCCAAAAAGAAATATACAGCAAATATTTACCATAAGTTTTTCACCTATTTTACCCACATTCCTATTTAGGGTGCTTACGAAAACTTTTGTTTGAATTATTGACCGCTTGGTCGCTTTCTTGTCTGCTTGTCCGGTTGTCGTATAACATATAGCCTTAACATTTTTTAATTCAGTTAATTTTTCAGCGTTACTATATTATAATATTTATGATATGACGAATAGAAAGGGGTAAAACGGTTGTTTTTAAGTGCATCTGAACCGAACTTAGACGAAACTAATGATCCGGCCGACTAGCCGACTAGTCGGCCGACTAATCGGCCATCCAAGCGCCGATTAGTCGGCTAGTCGGCCAAATCAATAGTCGGTACATCACTAGTTGCCAGTATTCATTTACATCTCTCAAAGTAGGGGATTTTTAACAACATCCACACTTGGTTATTAATAATTAGGAAGTGTGTAGATTCGATTTTGTAGCAAAAGCTTTTTGTTTATTTTGGGATTTATTGCATTTCTGTACTTTGTGAAATAAGGTTTAAATAAATAGCTGATAAGTTTTTACTATTTTATTTTTATTCAACAAAATAAAAGTGCATAACATAATAAGAATACATTTAAATATGACAGAGCATATTCGACTGTGTTTAGTCGGTTTCCAATGTTTCCATATTGCGTCATTCCGATTTAGTCTAATTTTTTTCCTTCCATCTCGCAGACAGCAGATCAGTCAGAAAACTGAAACGAATATTACACATAATAAAGATAAGAAAAAAACTAAGTACCTAAATAATTAACTTAATTATAATTTTCTACAATTATACAATGAAATTCAATTGAGCGTATTTATTTTAGAATGTAGACGTCATGTCCCATTTGGAGGAAAAAATATTCACTACACTGGCAACATTTAGAAGAAATGGCAGCTGACGAAAATTTGGATTTTTGTATTTACGATTATGTAAAAATATCACCTTAAACTCGGTACTTACGCGTGAAATGTAATATCGGGCGGTTTGTTTTTATTATATGATGTGTTGTGACACCCATTCACTGTACAAACAACCATCTTTCCTGTAGTTTTTGATTTTTAAACGGGAGGTGTACACACACCGATTTGACTTTGAGTACTGCGACGGCCGTTCGAATACGACGATACGAGTGTGACGAGACGTCGCACTTGAAATGGCTTCACTGGGGGTGTACGGACTAGGGATCTATGCCTTATAAATCTATGTTTAAAGTCATCAACAATCGTCAGCGTGTGTGCTTTGCACCGCACGACGAAGAATCCAAGGAATGCAACGTTCGCTTCTACGGTGTAAGACCCGTCTTTAAATAGCTATGTGAGCCAATGAAGGATTATCGTCGCAAGCTGCGGGCTGAGGACATGATCATGTGTTCTTAAGTAATAACACGGTTGCGATACGCGGGGTAATGGAAGAGGCAAACTCAGTATTGTCGTTACCGTTGTCTTTGGCTAAACAATAGCTATAAAGTGAAGAGAAGTACATAAACAGTTACATGTTTAACTGGCGAAAGCCGGTCACATTTAATATTAGTACCTATTTATAAATGTTATTTATTACACGTATCTTGTTTGTACTTTCTCGTCGATGGTAAGTTCTCCAATTTAACAATCGTACACATCTGCCTACTAATTTAAAAATCAACTAGGTACCTACATTCCAGCAAATTGGCTTAGTTTTGTCATGTAAAATAAAGTGCATGAGTGTCTACAAATAGGCAAATTTAAAGTCTAAGTTTTTAGACTATTCACCTTTGCTACTTATTTAAATGATACAAAACTATTAACTTTATTGATCCTGACTCGACGTATTTGAGTTATTCTTATTATTATTCCGAAAGTACAGGTTGTAGACACACAATGGAAAAAAGGATCAACTTTGACAACACCCACAATCCACATTCTCAAGCGATTATGACGAGGCTACATACAAACTTATATACTTAATCCAGCAGGTCTATCATTACCCAAACTCATTAAAAACACTATCATAGCAATCTTCACACTTGTTAAATAAGACAATAAACAAAAACTGGGCACTAAAAGTGGGCGCAAAAAGTTGGGGACATTAAATAAACCGAAGTGGAAACGATGAATTAATCGCGAAATAGTTCTCACGGTGAGCGGGGGCTGGCGGGGGCTCCGACAAGCGAAGGTGCTGAATCGACATTATATTTACCTGATTTTCGAAAACATACTGCGTAACTAGTAACTAACTAAAACATTACTTATGGTTAATGCAAATGGTTTGCTCCCATTGCAAAACATGATAGGTACCAATATTTAGCTAAATCTACACTCGAGTAATTATTTGAATACACAATGTAGAGAATAGTTATATATTATTAGTTAGTTAGTTATGTACATAAATAGTTATAGTAGTTATACAGATCAGTTTTCTTACCAAAACGCTTACTATTTTCGTAGTCGACATCTATCGTCAAGTAGCGGATTTATCTACTGCTACTTGACAATGGATGTCGCGACGAACGAAAAGTCTAATGCTCAACAATTTTCAGCTAATATTATAATTTTCAATTAATAAGTATTTAGGGTTAACTGGAGGAGATCCCTGAAAGGGACAAGTTCGCCTTTGTACTAACGATGTGTGTTCTTTCATGTTTTATGTTTCTTTTTGTACAATAAAGTATTTTACTACTACTACTACTACTACTAGTATAACCGCATGAACCGGTACTCTATTACAAAATACACTTTTCGTCGGTTGCGACACTCGTGACATCTAGCGTCAAGTAGCAGTACTGAACTGATAAATCCGCTACTTGACGCTAGATGTCGACTACGAAATAATAAGCGTTTTGGCAAAAAGAATATATAGTATAGAGGGGTCCTGTCATTGTCAATTTTGTAGTCACGGTACATTTACTGCCATCTATCGACACACGATTAAAACTTAAAATAAAATTGTTAATGTATAAATTAATCAAAATATGTTTACGGATAAATGATTCTTAATTTTTATTGTTCCATACTGACCCATGTTCTTTCACTGATATGTTAAAATTGTTAAATACCAAACGGTGTCGTTAACGCCATCTATCCGAGAATAGGCCAAAGGTAATGGCGCCATCTATTCGAGAATGACTTTTCCTTGGCCGTCCGAGGCACGTTTTTTTCTTAGACTTTATTTATCTTACACGGAGTTATATATATCTCTGGTTTTGGTAAGAAAACTGATGTATGGCGGGAGCACTCTACGCTTAGTTACTTTTCGATGGTTATTAGATATAAATACTATTTATATGTATTAGGTGGTTAGGTACAATTTTAGTGTGTTAGCGTATATACGGTACGACCTCCATTTATTAACGGTGATTAGCATTCTTAGTGAAAATGTTACCTATATTATAATGGCATACATTTTTAACATGTACAGATATAACAACATATAGTTATGCAGTAATCGCAGTTGAAAAGTCATGCAATTGTTTATCTTATTCTCTTTGAATAAGTTCTTTATTTCAACGATGATTTTCATGAAAGTACTGCACATATACAATAAGGAGGGCGGAATATTATCGGAAGTTTCGAAATATCCCGCTAACCCCTTATGTGCGCACACGCACAGCAGCGGTACGAGCGTGGTCCAGCGACACTGGACAATGGCTCTGGGTGGTCGCGGCTGGAGAGTTCAGACTTTGCCCAAATTGAGACTTTACAATGTGGAACAGTGTGAAAGGCCCTTAGTATTTTGGACTAAAGTTCAGTTGATTTAATCTTCGCGTAGGGAGTTGCCGAAAGCTGAATGGTATGTTCGAATTAGTTTATCTATTCTCTACTTCGGGGTAAATAGCTTAAAGCAGAAGCATTTTATGTACAGTCGACTTCAAAATAAGTTTACACTTTTCGCCTTAGGTATTACAAATACAAAGGAGTAAGGTGCAAAAGTGTAAACATATCTTTGACGTCGACTGAACCATGACTGAACCTACTCCACAATATTACGAGTATGCCTTGGCATTCTTATACATCTGTCTAATATAACATGTTAGTGAATCATTGAGCTTTTACACAAGAGACACTTACTTATACTTAGCTTGAGATCTCTGTTAAATCATTTTGACTTAGTCATATTTATTAGTTTATTTAACTTGCAATGTTTGTTTTACTGTAATACTTATGTTTGATTGGGTCAAATCTTGCAAGCTTAATTAGACCCACTTCACTTCCTATTATTCGAGCTGAAACTTTATATAAGTACATATTTAAGTTGGGTGACAATGCAATATTATGGTAGCATCGAGCTGATCTGATAGTGGAGACAGGAAGTCATAGGAATAGGAACTCAGTGATAAAACAGCGCAACCTAGTTGTGTTTGCATTTATCAAAATTGTGTCAGTGAGTATTAGTTGCTTTTTGAAAGAAAAGTACAGTTACTAAGTTAGATACTAAGTATATTAATTATATTCCTACAGTTATATATATACTGTGATTAGGTTTACAAAACTATGAGCAATATAATGGGGTTCATCTCCCGGACTCCCCTATTAGAATTGGTAACGAGCAGATACCTTTGTGGTACCTAAAAGGTCGTTAAGACTCGCCTAGGAGGCGCCGCGGCTGGCGCCATGGCGGCTGAGCCGTTCAACCTAGCTATTCACCCTTTGTACACTCGATTTCAAATATTTGTATACGTTTTTAAACTTATTACAATGGGATAAGGTGCTAGAATGTAGAAAATATATTTCCGCCATCGGCCTTACTCGATTGTGAGCTCTCTCTTCGTTTAATTTTGAGTTTAAACTACTAAATCCTCGGTAAGTTTTAAGAAATTAAAACTTAACTCTCGGTCTGGTTTCGATCGGTGATTAAAATAAAAACCGGACAAGTGCGAATCGGACTCGCCCACCGAGGGTTCCGTACTTTTTAGTATTTGTTGTTATAGCGGCAACAGAAATACATCATCTGTGAAAATTTCAACTGTTATCAGGGTTCATGAGATACAGCCTGTTGACAGACAGACGGACGGAAAGACGGACAGTGGAGTCTTAGTAATAGGGTCCTGTTTTTGCCCTTTGGGTACCCTAAAATACATTAGCATTAGGTACTTACGATTGTACGTCGGTCGACGAAACCCTTACATAAGGTAATACTGTCCCGCAAACTGTAACACAGCTACCTAAGGTAAAAACATGCTCACCAAAATAACCCTCAATTAAACCCAATAATTAAGACGTTGGCCAGACTTGCCATGAGATATGAGCACAATTTCGCCATCACGCTCCAAAGCGGCTGAGGGGTGATCCGCAATAAAGATAGCGGGTGCATTCGTCTGCACTAGACAGTAAGAAAATAACAATTGCAGTAACAAAATAATAATAATCAGCAAGTTTCAACCGCCTCTTCAATTTTATTCCCCGAGCGAATCCTATAACTTTGCTGCCATGCAATATGCAATTCAACGGACCGAAAACAAAAAAGCCATACAATCACCAACATATTTTGAGGTTCTGTACGATTAGGATATTAGGCAGACATACGGCACAATTCGGGAAATGAATTAGAGATTCATTAGATATGTAATATGTAGTAAAGATATGTGACGTTCCACGGCAAAAGGTAACTAATGGCGGTTGGCGCTTACGCTATTATTAACGCCGCTCAAATATTATTGCGGCCATAAAGTACCTTTTGTCGTGGAACGTCACATATCTTTACTATTTCATATCTAGGGAATCTCTAATTCATTTCCCGAATCGCGCCGACAGTCATTAGTTTACTGAGTTTACCTCAACTATAATACCTCACTTTATTTTACCCGTGTAAAATAGTTTACCAGTGTTTAGTTACTCCCGGAAACAAGAAACGCATATAATTTGTTTTCAAGCAATAATAAAATTGGAAACAAATATTAGTGGGCGAAAAAGGCTCGGTGTCCAGATATTATTACTTAAGTAGTTGATCGTTGTATCCTGTGTTAAGCCTTACTTTCCCAGTCTGCGATGGCCGTTCCGGTCGGCGCGTGCGGCGTTATCAGAGTAATTAGTGTGTCTGGGGGAGCGATGCGTGGCGGCCCAGCCTGGGTTCATTCACAACTACTTTTGTATTCTCTTGTAGAAGCAATTCTTAAGAAATTCAATATCTAAGGTTCTCGAACATCTGCACCTAGATTTGCGTGCTTTAGAGCATAGATGTAGGCACTACAGGGATTTGTTGGTTAGAGGAGAGACATTTGTGGTCTAAGCTTAGACCGCGCTGACCAGATCGTGTCCGAGGATAGACAGCATTGCCGAAATATTGCTACTATTTTGCTAATTTTACGTGAAGTGGAGACACGACTAGGAGTGCACAGATAGTTACGAAATTATAATTTTCTAGTCAACCAATACCTTAATAATGTCTTTCGATCCATCACCTTGTTTACTTCGTCACACTGACGTAACTCTTTTTAAAAAGTAAATATGGCTTGTGTTACTAGAGGACTTCTGACACATTCGAATAACAACCCGTCTAACCCATCCATCCATACATATGTCGGCGGCAGATCGTAAAATCGGGCATATCGAGATATTCCTAGGCATATCATGAAACGCCGCCATTTCATGATCTGACTAACGACTACCAGCAATATCGTTCAAACCTCAACGTTTGACGATTTGCCTGGCTACGTTTAGGCATATCAAATAAGTAGGGTGTGATATTCCTAGGCAGATCATGAAACGCCGGCATTTCATGATCTTCCTAGCGAACACCAGCCATATCGTGCAAACCTCAAGGGGTGATATTCCTAGGCAGATCATGAAACGCCGGCATTTCATGATATGCCTAGCGAACACCAGCCATATCGTGTAAACCTCAAGGGGTGAATTTCCTAGGCAGATCATGAAACGCCGGCATTTCATGATATGCCTAGTGAACACCAGCCATATCGTGCAAACCTCACGGGGTAGATTTTCCTAGGCAGATCATGAAACGCCGGCATTTCATGATCTGCCCAGCGAACACCAGCCATATCGTGCAAGCCTCAAGGGGTGTTCCGTTCTTAACGTTTAGTTTTTAAGTAATTAATCAAATTTCTGCGCGCTTCTACCGTTTATCGATGCAAAGCCAAAACGCACTTCACAACCATACAATATTGACATTTTAGCCAATAGGATCGTCCAAAACTCTCGGGCGGCACGCTCAGGACGAGCCTCAGCAGCGCCTCTGTTGGCGAAACAGAGAACTAGCGAGACGCCGCGGCATGCGGATCGACCGCTAACGATTTAAATCACATTATATGTATTAAGCCTCCAAAACTAAGTGTTTTAGTGATATATCGTGCGTGACAAAAGGCCTAAGACTGTTTAACGTACCGCCGGCCGGCGTGTGAAAGAGGAGAAGGTGCTGAACGTAAAAAAAGAACTAGTGGCATTGAGAGGATTCCGCCATTGCTGCAGTATCAGGTCAGTCCAGTGCGTGATATCCTTTGGTTATTTTATCGTGTTGTACCGTTTATTACCGGCGAGTATAGATATTTATGCTCTATCCTGAATGTTGTGAATTAGCATTGCATCTCATTCCAAAACCGCGTCGTTTTGCGACAAGGGGTGATATTCCTAGGCAGATCATGAAACGCCGGCATTTCATGATATGACTAGCGAACACCAGCCATATCGTGCAAACCTCACAGGGTGATATTCCTAGGCAAATCATGAAACGCCGGCATTTCATGATATGCCTAGCGAACACCAGCCATATCGTGCAAACCTCACAGGATGATATTCCTAGGCAGATCATGAAATGCCGGCATTTCATGATATGCCTAGCGAACACCAGCCATATCGTGCAAACCTCACAGAAAGATATTCCTAGGCAGATCATGAAACGCCGGCATTTTATGATATGCCTAGCGAACACCAGCCATATCGTGCAATCCTCACGAGGTTATTTTACGATGCGCCCGGTATGAAGCTAGGAATATCAACGAATGCCAATGCTCTGATCGATTTGCCGCCTCTTTTATAAGGCAGATCGTGATATGCCTGGGCAAATCTTAGTCAGATCATGAAATGGCGGCGTTTCATGATATGCCTAGGAATATCTCGATATGCCCGATTTTACGATCTGCCGCCGACACATACATACATACGCTTTACGAACCTATCACGTATTATAGTATTTTTCACATGATTTTTTCCCTAACAGCTGTCACCGTACTGTACCCAAGCTATTTGGAGAATACTATTATAGTCAAAATGATTCGTTAAGTAGCGACAGTTGAAACTACCTATATTACTTATGTGAAGTTTCTGCCTGAATCATCGGTAACAGTGACAAGTCCTCACGCAACGCCTTTGTCCGCTAAATATTTTATTTTATCGCTTTGTAATTTTATTGCTTATTTTCGAAGCCTTTTGCTGTTAACGCTGCCGCTCGCAAATGAGTTCCCAAACACCAACACCTTTAAGGGAGAGATTGTTTTTGCGAAATTCTGTTGGTGCAATCATGTTTGATACCCTTTGTTAGGATAACCTTTTGCTTCCATGAGAAAAAGGTCATATTTAGATCATCATTCGCTTGCCCTTACCTATCCCATTAATTTGGGGTCGGCGCAGCATGTCCATTTTTTCCATACCTCTCTCTCGCCCGTCATCTCATCATACACTTGCGTTTATTTCATATCATCTGATAACACAGTCCTTCCACAAAAAAAGGTCGTTTAGATATTTATGACGTATTGCACCATAATCATGTGGCCATAACTGGGGCCTCGTGATACGACCTGTACTAGTAGTTTATTGATTTGTGAATGAAGAAATCTATGTGCCTTTTTATCCCTTAATCCATTCACGTGCCTAGTTGGGTATTGACATAAATGTTTTTTTTTATATGATCAATTTAATTCCCTAATTGTGCAATAATGTAGTCAATAAATAAATAAACTACTCATTCTCAACAAAAAAATATACTTACCTAAGTTATTTGAACATTTATGGTACCTATAAGGAATAGGTTTAAAATCCGGGTCGATAGATATAAATTAGCGTGTAAAGATAACTTTCGGTTTCAAAATCCTAGTGACCTAATTTAAAAGATATTTAATGTATTTCAACCTTGCCCTTAACCCCGTGCATGCAAAAAGTAAACTTGCAAAGATTTATAACAACAGCAGCTAGTTTAGGAGCGGCAATTAAAGAGTTCCAAGAACGAAATCCGACCGTTAGAACAATTGATTTATTTAGGATAAATTAATTTGAATACTTAATTAATCGCCGTTCGGAAGCCGTCTACTTGAATGTAAAGCGTTTGAACTGCGCGACACGCGGCTAAACACTCATTGTCCTATATGTAGCTATTAATATATGTAGGTACACTCTTATTTTATTCATTCATAATTTTTTTAACATTCATAATTAATATTTAAAACACAACATAATTATAATGAAATTAAAAAACGAGAATCAATTCAATTAAATTAATAGAGAAATATAAACTGTCTGACCCCTAATTAAGTAATTGTGTATTCGTTCTATTAAGCGAGAGTCATATATTACTATAACCTTGATAGCTACTTTCAGAATTACCAAAGTAGGCAGAAATTCGGATTTACCCTCCATTGAATGTGGCCCGACATGCACTTGGTCGGTTTTTATTTAATATAAAATGTTCACCATACCCGCTCACCACAAAGAGTTGATGTCACCACAATGAATTTATTTCATTTTACCCTCTACAGTTGTTTTTAAAGCTAGTGGTAGATTAAGCTTTTTTATGCTGATTTTGAATGACACATACTTGTAAGCATTCATTTGGATTACATTTGTAATGTTTTACATTTAAATTTTTCTCGCTATGGTCAAGGACGTCATGGTAATGTTTTTTTTATTATTTATTGCGTGTACGACTTTAATTTTAACATTAGAATTTTTTTCCCCTTGTAGCTGTGGTCTTGTCCATTGCACACCCGTGTTGAATAACGAACTGTAAAGACGTTATTTTCATAAACACGACGAGTGGCTTCGCCTGCGCCTCAGGCGACTTGATACGTCCATGTGCACACTGTATGCTATACATGTACTAGAAATATTCAATAATCTTTAACCGAATTTTATATTAAAGGAAAAAACGGAAAAATTTACGCTTCCGGCAGGACTTGAACCCGCATCCTCCACAATCCGTGTGTTGCTCTTAACCAATTGAGCTACGGAAGCCTGCCAGGACATCGCAAATCTTTCCATTCCTTTCTTTATGTAAACACGCCTTTGGGGTGGCGTATAGCGACATCTACCGAAAAAATAATATTAATATTTCCTTTAATATAAAATTTGGAATATCGCTCGCAGGCGTATCTGCTTGTTAAAAAAAATTATTTTTTAACCGATTGCAAAAAGGATGATATATTCTGCTTTTAAGTGTGCTAGTAACTGATATATTTGAACTCAGCGCCAAGCCAAATCTTGAAAACGTCAACACACTGTTGAACCGTGTGTAACAGTGGTGGCCAAATTTCGCGCATCTATAAGTTCCAAATTTTAATGTCTGGATCTGAATCCATCAAGATTTGAGGAGTTTCCTCAATTCCTTAAGGAACCCGTCACGAGAGATGGACCTACACAATTGTTCCTTAAAAACCTTACATGAAGAAGAAAAATCGCCAAACGTGAAATACGCGTAGCTGAAGAGTTCCGTTCTAGCAGTTTCATTTCATCAAAAGGCACTTTTATAATGAAAGTGCTTGGTTTGTTGATAATTTTGACAAATAAGACCAATAAATAGATCGCTTGATACTTTGCCAGATGATAGTTTAGATGCTATCATGCATTAAAAAAATAGTCAGCCGGTTGTATCGCGGTGGAAAGACCGTCAGTTGATCATGTCCGCAAATCCACAAGGCGTTTATGGATGAAATCCTACATGCAAAGTTTTATGATTTAGTATTACCATAATAAAAAGGTACGGCGCTTATTTTTTATATGTTTATGCAAGGAGCTGACGGTCTTTCTACCGCTATACAAACGGCTGACGGCTTTTTTTATTTACAATAACATCTACACTATCTTCTGACAAAGTATCAAACGGGAGACGATGATAAAATTTATTTTATTTTTTTACATGTTTCGGTGGCTGCCATTCCTCAACCCACCAACGGAGCGCCAGCTGACGTCCATGAGGGGTCATCATACATAGCCGTTAACCAATATACGAGTTATCACCCGGGAGGCGATTGGTCATGGAAATCTACGGTCTACAACTACATATGTATAATATACTTTCAAACAAAAAATTTACAATTTTAGCCATGCCGTTTCATTGCCGTCGATAATTTCGCCTAGCTTATATAATACACAATCATAATCTTAGGGGCGGCCAATATTTTAGGTAGATCTTTATCGATCATTCCGCGATGCAGCCCTGATGTACCTCTGATTGCCTCGCCCGCGATAGCGGCTAACTTCATAAATTACTCAAAATGGCGGGCGTAATGAAATATTTTAATAATATACGTGTATGAAAGTTTCATTTAGATGCGGTGGGCCAATATAAGTAATCACCCTTACATTATAAAGCTGGCGTTACACTTGTATGTTTTACATGCGCAGGAAACCAGATTTCTAAAATATACTTAAATCATTACACACACATTAGCAGTTATTTTTTTCCTATATAAAACAACTTGAAGAGTGTATAGTTAAAGTCACATAGTCTGGTTAATTAGTTAACTACCATGTAAGCCAATGCTGAAGAAAAATACTAGGACCGGTGGTGTACTTTTTATTCAGGGGAGATTAACTTTTTAGGGTTCCGTACCCAAAGGGTAAAACGGGACCCTATTACTAAGACTTCGCTGTCCGTCCGTCCGTCCGTCCGTCCGTCCGTCCGTCCGTCCGTCCGTCTGTCACCAGGCTGTATCTCACGAACCGTGATAGCTAGACAGTTGAAATTTTCACAGATGATGTATTTCTGTTGCCGCTATAACAACAAATACTAAAAACAGAATAAAATAAAGATTTAAATGGGGCTCCCATACAACAAACGTGATTTTTGACCAAAGTTAAGCAACGTCGGGAGGGGTCAGTACTTGGATGGGTGACCGTTTTCTTTTTGCTTTTTTTTGTTTTTTTTTTGCATTATGGTACGGAACCCTTCGTGCGCGAGTCCGACTCGCACTTGCCCGGTTTTTTCATATTTATTATCCGTACCTGAAACCTGAAAGAAATTGTTTTTTTTAGTAGCAGTAGTGTTTTTGTAATAGTACCAAGTATAACCTAATAGTAAGTAGTACGGTATTCTCGGGGTAGTGGTACCTACTGTGTCTCACAATTTCTTTGTTTGACCGAATAAGGGTAAATAGAGGGAGCGTGTAGACTACGTCACGGCGCGTCTCGTGGCCCAAAGGTGAGAGCACTCAAATCACCTTGTTACGCGCGTAACTAATGGAATACGAACGCAAACACAGTCAGTTAATCATTAAAAGTTCGTACTGATTTTCTCTCTTCTTGATCGGGACACTGTTAACAGAGCGGTCGTGGTTATCATTGGAGGGAGACTTCCCTTTGTGACACGTTTGACGGCTCGCCTCCACTCCTCCCTGACGGCTGCGCGTTTAGCGCATTCGTGCAAGGGGCCGTCATTTGCTGCCTTTATTTGGTCCGTCCACCTAATGGGCGACCTGCCTCGCCTGTACTGATTTTAACTGACTGTAATTTTTAGACGAATTTGACCCATACTTAGGCATTTTTATTCATGGCATGGAATGGATTCAAAATAATTTGAATGAAATCATTGAAGCAAAATGGCTGCCAAAGCTAACTGTAAATCTTCATCCAAAGGTCTATTTCAAACGTTAAGTGATTGCTCCTCGGACCTTATCTAGTGTAACCTTTTTTAACTAGTCCAATTTAACCCTTAACCGTAGCAGATGTAGTGCATAATTATTTTCCATCGTATTTTCACAGCAACGTACGGACGTGCATTGTTATTTTAGTCAGTCTCGGTACAAAAAAACTGGTCAAGTGCGAGTTCGGACTCGCGTTTCAAGGGTTCCGTACATCACACAATTTTCAACTTTTTTTTGTAAGTATATGAAACGTGACGTGAGTGAAACGTCTTGAATAACCCGAATGGCTCAATCCAAAACCAGATGTAACATGAAGTTTTCTGGCGTGGTGGCTTATATCTCTGCAACTTTCAAGTGTAAATTGCGAAAACATAGAAGAGAAATTTAAATCTGAAACGAAATTTAATAGAGTAGGAGTACCACAGGGGACTATCTTAGGGCCCCTTCTTTTCTTACTTTATGTGAATGATTTGCCGTTAATTACTAACTATAATTGCACACTATTTGCTGATGATATATCGGTAGTCATCCCTGATAATAATAGTCACATCTACAATGACTCAATTAATAATACCATTATCGACATAATACAATGGCTTAAAGCTAATAATCTGCAAGTGAACCTGGAAAAAACTAAATATATTCAATTTATCGACCAAAGGGGGAGAAAAATGAATCTCACTGTTTCTTATAATGGTCACAATTTAAAAGAATGCGATAGTACTACTTTTCTTGGCTTCGTGCTGGATGATCATTGTAGTTGGAAACAGCATGTTGACAAGGTTTGCTCTAAAATTAATCGGTTTGCATATGTCCTATGGCGACTAACAAGAATAGCGGATAAAAAAACCGCCTTAAGAGCATACCATGGTTTTGTAGCGTCCAACTTGCGATATGGGATATTGATATGGGGAAATTCTGTACACATTCATCGTACTTTTCTAGCGCAAAAACAATGTGTAAGAGCTATTGCCAATATTCGCATACCAACATCCTGCAAGGAATATTTTGTTAGCTTAAACTTACTAACAGTACACTCAATGTATATTTATGAAGTATGTATATTTGTTAAGCTACACAATGAAATGTTCACAAAGAAAAGAGAGGTAACACACATCAACACACGATATCCGGATAGACTCGTGCTCCCAAAAATGCACACTGCAATGAGGGGTAGAAATTGTTACGCCATGTGCATTAAAATATTTAATCATTTACCAGAGCATTTAAGAGAACTACCCCTCAAAAAATTAAGGTACAAATTATTTACTTGGCTGGTTAACAAATGTTTTTATAGTACCACTGAATATTTTAATAATGTAAGTACTTAGAATCTAGGCTATTTTAGCGAGTAAAAAGTAAGATTTGCATGACTTATTTAAGTCTAGATATATGGACCTGTATATTAGCCTAAGATCTGTAAAATACTATATCTATTGCAAATAAAGATTTATGATTATGATTATGATTATGAACTATGCAAAGTAAAAAGATAAAGATGAAAAGATAAAAAATAGTTTATTCAAGTAGGCATATTACAATGCGCTTATGAACATCAAATAAACCTTTACCGGCTCCAACCGTACACCTCTGCCCCGAGAAGATTTAAAGTAGCTTAGACAGGAAGATTAAATGCCGAACAGTAGTACAAAGTACAAGTGTCCAAATGCGAAGACTGTGAGCTCCGCCTAGGAGCTATAGCTCAGAGCGTCCGACGGGTCGAAGAGAGATAATAGCTACAGCCGTAGCCGGGGCGGTTTTAGGATTATACTGAGCCTTACAACTTTTACTATAGGACCAACCCCGAAATAGCGAAAAAAAAAGTGTATCCTCCCATAGAAAACAGACCAGCCAAAATGTATGAAACAGCCAAATTTTTCCTCGCGATTTCGGAGTTGCACGTTGGCAACGGGAATAGTGGGAATACACTTAGTTAATTTTTTGGCCACCGTGTATAGTGCTTTTTTTTAAACACGTAACAATAGTAGCCTAATCAATCAGTACTACAAGTACCAATGCGGCTGTGTGCCAGATACAGCCTATAGTCGCATTTCTTGTCGTCATTCCGACTCACGCTTGAAGCTAAAAGCACGCTTCTTCGGGACGCTTCGGGCTTTCGGCCTTATGCGGATATCGGCCTAGGGCCTTCGCAATAGCTGTCTACATCACGTTTCACTTAAACCATTGCGGCTGTGTCCCTAAAAACCTAAACCGCATTTTTGTTCTTAAATCCGACTCACGCTTGACTGTAGATTTCTAATAGGTTTTCCTGTCATCTTTAGGTGAAGGACTATTTTGTGTATTTTTTTTCCGAATTTTAGACCCTGTAGTTTCGGAGATAGAGGGGGGGGAATGGTCATTTTTTGTCTATTTTCTTGAATAACTTCTAAACTTTTTATCATAAATTTATAAAAAAAATATATTTGAGATTCTCACAATGAGCTCTTTCGTTTGATATGTAACATGATATAGTTTGCAAAACTAGGTTTTTAAATTTTATCTTTAACCCCCTAAAAGTAGCCCTTATGTTTAAAATTCATTTGTTGACGTTACATATCCGTCTTTGGGTCACAGACTTACATATGTGTACCAAATTTCAACCTAATTGGTCCAGTAGTTTCGGAGCAAATTGGCTGTGACAGACGGACGGACAGACAGACGCACGAGTGATCCTATAAGGGTTCCGTTTTTTCCTTTTGAGGTACGGAACCCTAAAAAGTACTGAGGTTGACTGAAGTAGCATGACAAATACGAACATTTCCGAGAAAATATGATGGAAAACAATCATGCACTACATCTGTTCGTTTCGTAGTAGCGTAGTGTGTTAAACATATAGTGTAGGTATGTGTACTCTGCATGTACTCTGTACAGATCACTACTTGTATCGAAGTATGAAGAAGATAAGTACGATCAGCCAAGAAAGTGGTCTACTACTTTTCGACTCTGTCAATCAGATGATAGAGTCGAAAATTGGTAGACCACTTTCTTGGCTGACTACACCTAATACCTGAGAGGGAGGTGGTAAAATTTGTGTAAAATTGTACACTTAATTTGCACATTAACAAGAAGTATCCTTAAACGCAGAATTAAACCCCGACCATCTGAACTCGTTGCAACTTAAACATCAAGCAGCCAGCAGCGAGTTTCCATCGACTTTTTCCCTTAGTACCCCCAGTGCTATAACTCGCCGGTTATATTTACTCCGGGGCGCGAACGAAATAAACCACGCGACTTGGTTTGGCGGCCGAGAGCTCTGTAGGTGTACGTGGTAACGCCACATTCTGGGTTACGGTATTTGAACATTTTTAGCCATTTCTGTATGAGGATGACCTCAGTTTTTATATTTACTATTACTATCAACCGGCGCCTCGATTTTGCGGATATCATCTCCGCCAGCTATACGGAATAATTGCCATATCTTTGAAAAATTGGGCGCTCCTTGTTTGATTTTAGTTAGTATACCTACCTAATATGATTAATGAATTTTGTAGGTACTAGATATATAGCACTGCTCAGGAACTGCAGAGGTTGATAATAGTTAAACAATGTAAGGCATTCGAAAGGTCTTCGGGCCAAGCGCTGTTTCTACTATATTTTGGATCATAGATTAAACGTACCTTTATAACTTTTGAACACATCACTATATAAATAGTTTTTATGCTTTGCGTTTGTTTATTAACACTAAGATTTTAATACACCCGATTTAGTCTCACCTCTTACATAACAATCGGTTACGTATAAGAGTAAGTAAGTACCTAGGTGTTTTCAATCCGAATAGATACCTACCTAAATAAAATGCACTGTGATTTGACACTTGAGAAATTTATGAGCTCCAAGTGGAATAAGTGACTAGGCAGTGTCACCATACGATCAAAATATCACTTCGAAAATTAACCAACTTTACTTTGAAAATCAGCTGAATCGACCCCCTTCGATAATTACCGGCCCGATGAATAAATATTTATGTGGTTACATTATGCGGGTGAAATTATGACAATTTAAACAATTACACTGTTAACGAGAAAACTACCGCGGTGGCCGATTCGGTAACGGAGGCACAGGCTTGACGGAGAAGTTACTCTACTTCAAAACAAATTATGCCCAAATATACTTAACTTTGATTCTGTTTAGTTTTTTTTTTCTGGATACTAACTGTTTTCAATGGCGACCTATCATTTCTCATTAATTTTACAAGCAATGTTTATCAAAATTATTATTCCTAAATACGTCTACTCATAAGACATTGTTTATTTAAAAACTAGCTCATTTGACAAAATAATAAAGATACATTTTGGTTTCGGAGTGTAAGTTACAATTGGCATCCCGTACAGAACCGAACTGCTACTGCTACCCATAGAAATACTCGTATTTAATTGCAAAATGAACTGACCAATTAAATAGTCAACGTTGTGCTATACAAATAACTCAATTTATATTAATTCTATGCTTTAAGGATGACTCACGTTAGATCGGGCCGTGTCCGGTCCGGAGCTTCAGACCCATCGTTTTCTATGGAAAGCATCACGTGATCGCGTTCAATCACGCGATGACTTGGATAAGTATGTAATTTATGTTCTATTTAGTTTTACAAAATCAAAACCACTGTATCAAAGTATCAAGTAAATATATAAGGATATATTATTGTTACCTCTAAAGGCAAAAGAGGTATGCTTAAATATAACTATCGACCCGATTCGAACTTTAGATACGTCAAATATTACGGCTAGATACGATACGGATTAGATATGTCAGTTTCAAAAGTGACGTTTTTGTTTGAAGAAACGTCACATTTGGCAATGACACATCTAATCCATATCGTATCTAGCCGTAATATTTGACGCACCTATCCTAAAGTTTGAATCAGACTGTATGACTGCATGAGAAAAATTAAGACACCCGCTCTTCATTCGGGTAAAATCAGGGTAAAATAAATACAAACTACCAGTAGATACATTATTTCGAAGTAGAGTGCCCTCCTGTCTCGTCGCCCGACGCCCAAATGACGGGTTACGGACAATTTTGTCCCGCAAGCGAGCCACTTGCAATAAAGTCATTAACCACGGCATAAACATTACTATTATTTGTGAAAGACTCGTATTTGCAAACAAGGATATACCATGACGCCCTTTAGCTGTGCTAAAGTAACATTTGGGGTCCGCCTAGATTCATCCCTTTCTTCGTGTATTATAGTTGTACTTTATCTACCGCCATCTACCCACGATTATAAAATCGCAGATAATATAAGCCCTTGTCTTATTTGTCACTTTTTTCATAGACTTTCAATTAGGTATATAATTAAATTTAAAACATCTGTAATTATGATTATAACTATAACCTCTGTTAAATGTAGAGGTGCAATTTTTCATGACCCGTAATAGTGATAGTGGTAGTAGACATATTACGAAATTATATTAGCCATATTCAAATTAAGCAAAAAAACCTTGACAGTTCACCAATGATATTATCTTTTTTGCCGAAAGCTATTTATTTTTTAAACTTTGTTTTATAAAAATATACAATGACGACCCTAATGCCAAATGCCATTCTCAACCAGACAACCATTGGGTCAATCAATTATATAAATTATTGGTACATGAGAAAGATTTCAGCTATCGATAAAAGGAATAATAACCACCCTCAGAAAGTCATTTACAAACACCATGAAAGCACGTTCGATAGATTAAATAAAATTATACATAAAAGGTACACTCAATCTATAAGCATTACGAGTATTATAAGTTCCGACAAAGATAAACGCTGGTGTTACCATCTCCGCACCTGTCCGTCTTTCTTTAGACCTCCTTTAGTTCCTCCCAAAGAACAAGACATAATGTTCAGTTATAATCCCGGGAGGTAATTTACCGGCTGTTACCCAGATAACACTATTGTCCACTATCGCAACAGATGTTTATACAACAAATACCTGGCTTAAACCCCGCTAATTGCTACCACGTGTCACCAACAATAGGCGACGCCTTTTTGTTACCATCTGAAAGAGATAGGAGAAACTTATTTGAAAGAGAGGGATAGCTGGTCTGGTATACCATGAAATAATGTATATAATAATGTTAACGTGAGAGTGAGTTGCAAGTTAGGAAGGTCTGTTACGGATAATTGAGCAATTATTTTGACAAATTTAGTGAGTCGTATTTTTAATAGTGTGACAGATGGTTAGACCAATATGGCTTGGTTTGTATTAAAGTAAAAAAAAAACGGAAAAATATGCAAAAAAAAACGGTCACCCATCCAAGTACTGACCACGCCCGACGTTGCTTAACTTTGGTCAAAAATCACGTTTGTTGTATGGGAGCCCCATTTAAACCTTTATTTTATTCTGTTTTTAGTATTTGTTGTTATAGCGGCAACAGAAATACATCATCTGTGAAAATTTCAACTGTCTAGCTATCACGGTTCGTGAGATACAGCCTGGTGACAGACAGACGGACAGACGGACGGACGGACGGACGGACGGACGGACGGACAGCGAAGTCTTAGTAATAGGGTCCCGTTTTACCCTTTGGGTACGGAACCCTAAAAAGATCTTATAATAACTCCAATTGTATGTACGAGTACGAAGTCCATAAGATTCATGATTGTATCGTCTTGTACGAAAAGCTCTGCCAAAATTTTCTCAAACGTCCACTTCGCCTTGATTTATCGCTTAAATCGTGACACGCCGAACAAATTTAAAGTAAACGTATGATCAAAAAGCAAAAATATCTCGTAACTTATATTCTTGATTTGAATGTTGTAAGATACGAGTAATAAGTATATGATATCATGTTGTGGGTGATTTGTAACTGATTTCGCTTTTGGGAATAACCCACCTATACGAATAATGATTTAAAGATTATACATTCACCGTAAAATTCGCCTGTTGTGGTTTTGGTCATACCAACTTATCCAATGACTTCCTAGATGCTCCTTTGGAAATTGTCCCAATGTCAACGCATGTTAGTGACACACTGAGGCTATCTACTTATATGCAGTATATTAGCCATTACAATAGCTATGTGCACGATTGGATAGAAGTTCATATTTTTGTCAATACGTGTAATTTAGTAATTTTACCTCACATTTCACACATAGCCAAAACTATTCATGCCACCCGTGAGTTACACGTGTATGTATGTTTTATTTCAATTTCAATTTCTAATTTCGAAGTAACTTTTAAATCTATGAAGGTTTACACTGCTCTTCCTTGCGTCGGCCCGGCATTTTGCCACGGCTCATGGGAGCCTGGGTCCGCTTGGCAACTAATCCCGAAAATTGGGGTAGGTTTTTTTTAACGCTCCAAAGCATTAAGCTTAACTATACGCCGCAGCTATACCTAGTTTAACAACATATTTATTATAAAAAAATATTTATAAGATGTACAAAATATATGATAGGTTAATAGTACCAAATGTCTACAAACCACGTTGTCCGACCTGCCCAAACCTTCCCATTACGCGACACACCGACAAAGCAAGAAACGCACGTGCGTTCCCAAATCCTTATTCCGGTGTTTTTGTGGGTGTAAAAAACACCGGTCATTCAGTTCGTTCGTTCGTGAATGAACCGGCTACCTGGCCGTTTACTACGCCGGATGTGAGACAAATCGGTCACCGTTAGGTCCTGTGAGAAATTTTGGCCGGATTAATAATGTCCTTAGAATATTTTCTTACCTATTTGGGATTCAATCTAAAGTTTAACATGGTTGTATTATGAATTTCAACCCACCTGAAAGTTCTTTCAAGAAAATGTTTAGGTATCCCGTATTACCAGTTACCTATTACCTACATATAGAAAGGCCAGGTCGAGATAAGGCCATAGTGACCGTATATATAACGTATGTACGAGTAATGTGACGTACTTTGTAGTAAGGTCACGAGTAGCCAAGGTCAAAGCTACGCGCTACCGCCGTAGAGGCGCTACGGGCCGTTAGAAGAAAACTTTTGCTACGGAGGCTTTGAGGCTGTGATGCTTTCTACTGCCTGTGTTTGATTTACGCTGAGTCATATGTGGCTAATTTTCGTGTTTTTATTTGAAAGTTAGCATTTTTATATAGATTTATATGAATTTCATTTTGGTACTTATAATAACATAGAAGAACAATGTGCTATATCATTTTTATTTTATTATGTAGGCAAGATGATCCTGAATTTACCTCATACGTTGACTTTTCTCTATACATATCAAGATATTTATAGAGATTTTAAGTCTTTTTTCTTCAACTGTGTACAAGATACATACTTTCGCAAAACTTTAATCACAACAGAGGATTTATGCATACCTACAAACAGTGACATAATTAAAAGTTGTGGTCCATATTGTAAACTGGGGATAAACTATAAGCACCTCCCCTGAGGCGTCAATCGCTATCGACACTTTACCTACTAATTACGAGGCATATCTCCGATAAGTGTGCGTCGCGTGCGAACCGTATCTCAGACTATTTCGGTGTAGGCGGAGCGAGTGATTCAGCCGCAGTCGCGAGCCGCCCGCCGAGAGGCACACACGCGTCCAGTGGACGAGTTGCGGCGATGGCGCGATGAATTGCGCTCGCGCGGCGTACTGGGCCCTCCTCTGCCTCGCCGCTAGCGCCCTAGCCGCGCCAAGACGCCTCTACTGCGAGCGCGCCGACGTCGCCTGGCGGGCCTACCGTGCGCCCGCGGCCTTTGAGGCTCGCATCCAGTCCTTGTCCAAAGACGCAGCGACCATCCAGATCAAGCGCGTGCTCAGGCAGCAAGGACACTGGCCACGGGAGGATTCTATCTTACGACTGAAACTCCCACCTCAGGACCCTCGCGAGTGCACGGGGCGGTTCGAAGTCCCTTTGAAAAATAGAAGAAACTACATAGTCTTTGCCGAAAGACACGGACACCAGGCTGTGGCGCTAGGCCCGCCGCTGAAGAGGACTGGGAAACTGCTGCGGAGGATCAGAGCAGTCTACAAGCCGGGATACAGTGAGTGCTAGTGTAGTATAGTGCCTGGCGGTGGCAAGCCGCCCACATGGTGATGGAAGCGTGCGTACAGGGTGTCTTATTTCCTACCTCGGTAAGTGCTTAGGAACACATTTGTAATAACTTTCGTTGTCAACACTAATTCAGGTGTTCCCCTGATAGCACGTACGTATCACTGGACACCCTGTATGCTCTCATTGCATAAGATTTTTCCTCAACTTCCGATCTCCATGTGAACTCATATTTAACAAGATTTAAGCCGGTCACGTCACTAGAGATTCTGAACATATGTTCTAGTTCTATGTTTTGAACTATTCTAACTATATCAAAGAGGTACCGCGATATACGATAATCTTACGTTTATTTTAAATACTTACCTTAAACAAGTAGGGTAAAACACTCAGTTCTCGACCAGACACGCATATATTCCAATCAAGTAAACATTTTCCAGTAAACCATCTTAGCATGTCTGGAATATAGGTACGTAGACTCTTAGTTGGACTACATTACTAGCAGGTTGTTTTCTGTTCTATTAGCCAAGATTTACCTTACAAATTTTACAGATTACCCTGCTTAACCACTTTAACCAAGTGTATCTAATAAATTAATTTGTATGGATGCTGATCTATAGCATGAAGATATTGGAGACACATATCCAAATTCATCGCGACTTCTATGTATAATCCTGCACCAGCTACAAATTGAAGATGTCATATTTATCTATCATCTAGGTACTCTTGTAACATCATCTGAATAAAGTATTTTACCATTAGATATTAAGATGTTATCTTTAAAACCATAAAGGGCAAGGTCCACGCACAGGTCCCTTTACCGCGTCCTATGGCAGGTGTATCGTGGAACAAGTGGCCATTACGAGTCCATTTTAGTCTACGAGGCTGTGCCCTTATTTATGCACCCTTCTTGACCACGCTTGGATAAGAAAACAAAGCACGCTATATTCAAAGATAACACTCACTTCAAACGTATTCTCTAGTTTAGATTTCCGAGTACGTCATTCATTAAATAAGAAAGTTTAGCAAACTATTTTCATATTAAAAATATTCTTGAACTCGTTTGAATAAAAAACAAAAATTTTGTTTGTAATGGTGATAATTAATGATGCTCTTTTTTATACTTAGGCAAAATAATCTCCAATTTTCAAACGCTTTTGCAGTCGCTTTTAAGTCCGCAAATTTTAATTTCAAATTTATTTACAAAAGTACTCCATGCATCGAGGGCAAAGAGTGCAACTCAAAGTTTATGATCATTAATTAATTAAAATTGACGAAACTCTGACGACAGGGTCTTCCTTTCCATGAATAAGTGCCAATTAGGTAGATGTAAGTAGTAGCCGAAATTGGTTTAATTTAAGACCCTGAAACATCAATCAGACAATAGAGACAATTCACAAGACGTGATCGGACAGGTCGCAACTAGAGCGTAGCGTGACGTCATTTCATTGAGGTGCGGGTCACCCGGTGTCATTGAGCTGACAAACTTCACTACTGATGCTTTGTCATCCTTCATTTGACAAAGAAACTAGGAAGGTGGCAGAAGCCTCAATATTAGGTATGCCAAATTTCTCATTTTCGATATTACCTAATCAATTCCGACATTTCCGACTACTTTACACATTACACAATCAAAAACTTATTCATCGAGGCGATTTTGATGGGCCTAAACTCAATATGGTAACATTGTTGAACAGTTTCTAGCACCTCCCTACCCTACTCGACTTCTAACTCTATTATCAGATCAACGCCATAGTACCATAATACTACATTGTCACCCAAATTTCAGCTCCTTCGGATTTTCACACAAGTTGTGGTAAAAAGTTGGGCCACCCGGTGTCAAAATATCTGAACAGCAAATGCTTATAACGTCCAACACATTGAAAAAATTATCACTTGCATTAAGGAAAATATGTACCTATGTATAATTATCTATTATGCTTATTTTTACGTGTATTCATATCTATTTTGAAAGACATCATGGCAACAGAAAAGAAGGAACTAGAATTTTCGTGATGTTAAATAGTTTTTCAGCCAAAGATAACAAACTATTAATTGCTAAAAGCAGTTTTTTGCTATCTTTCCGGGATTATCACTTTCACTGATTGATGTGAGAGAAACCTAAACAATGATATTTGCGATTTCGGTTCGAGTATTTTCAACGCTTGGTAACTGGCTCTTAATTTGAATATGATTTGAACTTGTTAAAAGTTCCGTAGCCAACATAGTAGAAGTTAATTCCCTGATGTCAATTCTTTTATTTTATAAGTACTTTCAGTGCTCAATAAAAGGTACTTACAAGAAAGCATACTACATACTTCCATGTTTATAAAATTAGTAAAAACGAAAAGTTGTGCTTTCTCTCACTCAGACTCAACTCAGATGAAAGCACCCATTTCACCCTCGAGCTATTGGCGCTCTCTCTTCGTTCGAGTTCCAGAATATTTTGGGTACAATGTGATGTCACTTTCAATCCTAACATTTTAATTTTCAAGTACCAGTGATAAAGTAGATTCAATTATACACATCATCATAGCTTTCAAGACAATCTCGAGTGCTTCGTACTCCATATTATTCGAGATGTACTCGTGTAAAGATGCTGGCTCTGAGCAGGCGCCTGTAGGTATGTTTACACGGTCTGTTTATATCTCTGGATATCATCTGTCTACTCTTTGTTTTGCTTTCTTCTTATTTTTTTGATATCTGGGTTTCAAAGAAATGAGGTCACTAATTGATATTCGTTGATGATCAAGTTTTAACAAAAACAAAGAATACATTTAATACAATGGCTAGTTGTTTGTTATGAAATTTTGAATGGATATACCCAAGTGGTTATTTGTTGTTAAGATAAATAAATACTTACTTGATTTTTGCAAATTCTGTAGGATAATATGAAGCTTTGTGGCCCTTTGCGATTCCGAAAAATGGTGATAGCTACTGCGGATGACTGTTTTCTTAAAACTTTTCCGACTCCTCATACAGATTACAGGGTGATGATCGGTTTAACATCAAAAAATAAGAAAAAACGTATATATTCGCCCAATAACTTAGTAGCTATACCTACCTAGATAGAGTTTATGATACTGGAGTGACCACGAATTCATCACTTAGTTGCAAAATTATTCTAGTACCTAAAACTGTTTAGTGAAAACGTCATTAATCAATCTACATACATCCGAATTATCTGTAATTTATGTTTATGATAAAATAAAACACGCATTCCATACTAATCGTAAATAATACCTACGGTTATTCGAACAATTGGTGATTACATCATAATTGTCACAGATGCCTATTTTGATTACAATGCTATAAGGGTCAAACAGATCACTGTGTTACGTTCTTTCCTGTGGACATACACAAAGTTAAGGGCTATAAAGGTTAATTTTCTTATTTAACCCTAACCCACGTAAAAAGGTCCTCCTTTTATTTACAGAACTATGATTAAATCATTACTTACATGCCCACAAGCTGTTAACTATTGCCCACAGGGGAGAAAAATGTACAGTTCGCGCGAACACGCTAGTTTTCTCTCCTGTGGGCAATAGTTAACAGCTTGTGGGCATGTAAGTAATGATTTTATCATAGTTCTGTAAATAAAAGGAGGACCTTTTTACGTGGATAAGGGTTCAATAAGAAAATTAATCTTTATAGCCCTTAACTTTGTGTATGTCCACAGGAAAGAACGTAACACAGTGATCTGTTTGACCCATAAACTTATGGTTGCTGTTGGTGGCGCCATCGTACTTGAGTCATAATGTCATTAAACCGTGAATAAAGTAGGTATATATAGTATATAATGATGACAAAATGTCAATAGGGAGACTGTCAAACTGTCGACTCACTGACCAAGACCATCGTCTCCCTCTTGGTTCACATCAGTGTCACTATGGATTACTTCAGTAAGTTCTCAGTCTACAATCATTAATAAAAGCTAAATAATTAAAGATAAGTTAATCGTCGTTTCTGCCTACTTCCCTCGCTACTTCCCATGCCAGTCGTCGAGTGTGTGGCCGGGGTAATAGGGTGACGAGTGACGAAATGTAATTTGCACAGATTCGCGAAGTCGTTTGAGTGATCGGCACAAATTATATTTCGTTCTCTATATAATACCCAAGTCACTACTTCCTAAAATACAGATAAATTGAGTTTAGTAATGAGGGTTTCCGCGATCGAGATTTTCACTAGATGGCAGCACCGTAACGAGAGATCTTTTTTTGACAGCTGCTGTCAAAATCCACAAATAAAAAAACATGGTTAAACATGATTGGTGGATTATGACAGTGGAAAATTCGCCATCTAGTGAAAAATTCGATCGCGGAAACCCTCATTGTATGTATTCTAGTTTTGTTCACCAGTTAAATTTGTATTGCGGAAAGGTGAACGACCGACACCATAATTAATTCAAGGTGCGATTTATCAATAAATGATTTGTTTTGCTTTATTACTCAATAGATATAATACGTATAGCTGTTGTAAATTATCGATCATACACTTCACACGTATTTTATTATGTGTTATAATTTGATTAGCGTTTATTGTATCGTCGCTGTCAGCTTAATTTTATTACTAATTCACCAACACGCCGGGTGCCTCTACAGATTATTTAAAAGTTACCAGGCAAGTTTTCAATAATTGCTTGCATCTTCACTATTTAAGGTGAAATAATAAATCTCTTACCCGTCAGCCTTAGCCATAAGTTCCCGAAATATAGGCTGAAGCTATAGTTTTGAAATGACTGACCAGCTAAGGCAACAAGTGTCTACCTCTGTAGGTACAGCGAACGACAAAAGTGCATGGACACATTATGAATGGAATCCATTCATAAGTGTCCATGCATTTTTGCGGGATGTTATAATTTTTTTAAGTTATTATTTACTTACATAGTACTTTTAATTGTTTAAATACTCATCCAATTACAGTAAGATCTTTTAATTTTTGAACTGCCGTTACGCCCCGGCAGGCGTCCATTATACTTTCAACGCTCCGCTGGCTTTACTGTCCTATTAAATATTAACATACGTAATATGGTTAGAGTTTTATTTTAGTTATTTATAAAAAAAACGGAGGCACAGACGTGTAAATGCACTTATGAGAAAGGTGATAATACACAGAATAACTCTACAGGGCCGCTAGCCAAGGTTACAATCGCTATCGCTTCGACAACGAAAAGCTTAATGTCTCTCTGTCACTCTTCTGTATAAGTGCGACAGTGACAGTTGCGTTTCGATCGCTACGGAGCGTTAGCGATTGGCAGGTTGGCTACGCGGTCAGGTTTATCCGTAAGAGAATAGACAGAATCGCTCTTCTTCTTCCTCGCGTTATCCCGCCATTTTGCCACGGCTCATGGGAGCCTGGGGTCCGCTTGACAACTAATCCCATGATTTGACGTAGGCACTAGTTTTTACGAAAGCGACTGCCATCTGACCTTCCAACCCAGAGGGGAAACTAGGTCTTATTGGGATTAGTCCGGTTCCCTCACGATGTTTTCCTTCACCCAAAAAACGAATGACAAAATATCAAATGAGGAACACGTTATGTTTTCAGTATTGCAACTGGCAATGATAATTTCAAGTAAATTATAATAATAATAATCTTTATTGTGCACAATGAAATCGTGGTTCAATACAGCAAATTTACATAAAAAAACTTAGAAACAGCAGGCGGTCTTATCGCTAAAAAGCGACCTCTTCCAGTCGACCTTCAGGTAATAGTAATTACCGTAAGGAAGAAATACATACATAAGGGTTGCAAAAATAAATGGAGAACAAGAACAGGGAAAAAGAAATCACCACAAATAAATATATAACAATACATATATGTGCGTAGGTACATAAATATAGTAGTAAAATATAGGTACTCAGGTTATACTGAAAGTTTATCTCAAAAACCGAGTAAAGTTTTTTATAATCATATTACTTAACTGTTTCTGACAATATATACAAATTTTCTTTACGATATGATCATATCGTATAGGCCCATACTTCCTCAAACACTTTCTGTGTGAAAATTTTGGGTCCTCAGTGGTTTTGAATGGCGTTTCTGGTGTAGGTATCTGTTTAAATTCATTTCTTTCTGACGTAGTTGTGTATTGTGTACCTACATGTAGGATTTTTTTTACATGACTAATTCAGGTAGTATAATAATTACGCCATTAAATAAGTTTTTTTACGATTGGTAACAAAACAATCATGTATGTATTTACTATGGTATATACTCGTAAGTATCTATCACGCTAAATTTCCTTTAGGTATTTCAACAACCACCAAGTTCAACGATCCTCAAAGTATTTAAATCGGACTTAATTTGAATCACTCTTTATTTTCGACCATTACAACTTTACCCAACTACATGATCACTTTACCATTTATCTGCATATATATTATGATTAGGTCAAACTGTACATAATTAATTGCATCTCGTTATGGTCATACATAACATGGTGTCTCCATCAACCGTAAAATGAATACATACCTTATCATATCAGTAATCTTTTGCATTTAACTATTGTAATAGTATAAAGGTCGATTCGCATTTACAGCGGTTCATAGTGAAATCAAATCGGAAGCAACTAAGTAAATACATAGAGTCGGACCAAAAAAAGTCTGCAGCGGATTTGATGGCCCACGTAGTGCAAGTGTCATTTTTACGTCATAATTTCATAGAAGTTTGAAGTTTAAAATAACACTTTCACTGCGTGGGCTATCAAATCCGCTGCAGACTATCCATGGTCTGACTCTACATATCTATGTAGGTTTCACTAGTTTTTACACGATATGACCAGATTTCAAAATTATTATGACTCGATCAAAAACAAAATACAGCAATTGTAAACTTCATAAAATGAGACATCTTCTAACGATAGGTTTCTCTTCCGGGTCGTCGTTTATCAATTCCAATAAAAACGATAGTTATAATGATTTATTATATTTATAATCGAGTTTCGCTTACATGCGCGGTCAGCCCCGCTGTTAGAGTCCCCATACAGTAATGGGCGCCATATCGGGTATTGATCGATGACAATGACGGGATTCGAACCGTGGCCTTGCGACTAACGCGTATATCCGACCCGAGCGTTACTCCCTGCGCGAGAGTGGACAGTGTCACAGTATTTCCTCGTAATGATAATGATGATGTATCATTTCATACATTTCATGAAAGTAGACACTTAGACAGACAGTAGAAACCTTAGAAATATTTGACATCCTTTGGAACGGAACCCTGGTTAGTAACAATTCCAATGTTTTTTGGAATTACGAGTACAATAGTTTCATAACTCATATATTTTGCAAAATGTAAAGTCAAAATATTGTGAAAATCGTTTTTTAACTATTAAAAGCTAGTTCAGATAATCTTCAATTTGTAAAAACAGCATTTATACTAAGAACAGCATAGCAGAAAAAAATATTTTTATTCGTATTTATAAGCTTACGGACGAAAAATAACTCCTACAAACTCGAAGTCCGAAAATACATTGCTAATTCGGTTTGTATACATAAAAACGTCGCAAGCGAGCGAATATTTTATATTAAACTTTAATCTGTCACATAATGTCGTCTAGGTATTCCCGTCATTTACAAATAGACGGGTTGTCTGCGGCATCTGTCTGTCTGGCTGATTTACCTCACTCTTCAAAACACCTCGCAAGTGAATCAACGAATTAGTTTACACTAGCGATCCGCCCCGGCTTCGCATGGGTTAACGGGGTTAACAAATTGTACACAAGTACAATTGTGTCTTCCTCAAGAATCACGCTATTGATAGGTGAAAACCGCATTAAAATCCGATCATTAGTTTTTGAGATCGCGTACAAACATACAAACAGACCTTTGTTTTATAACTTAAATATATTTTTTTAACTTAAATATAAGGTGTAGTGATGATCCAGGTTAACACATTTTGTATTAAAATATCGGCGGTGACGCTGTGCTTAAAGCGTAAAAAAAAGTAGACGACATTTTTTTTGGGCTAGCTAATTGACAACTTATGTATGGCAGTCCAACGTGTGAATCACACGCGAAGCATGCAGACTTAGTGTCAAGTTTGTAGGTCTTTTAAGAAACTAAAAGCCGACCTTAGGAATTTCTCGCTACCAACCAAATTCTTTGAGTCTACCTCAAGAGTTATTTTTGGAAATGCTTCGTTTTATTGCATTGTATTTTTTTTACCTATTGTCTTTTAAAATTTCGGTTACATTTTTTTGAATAGGAGATTTTTTAATTGTAATTTATCTACATGTCCAGTTTTTCACTTTCACCAATTAAAAACTCAATACAATTTATGTACCGATACCGCAAAAGCATAGTATTTTTTTTCTATTCACATCTTCACTCATTTATTCCCATTATGAATACTTTTATGAAGTCGGAAAACCTTTTATGGCCAACAAATGGACAATTTGTTATCTTACAGAGACAGGTCAAGACGTTAGCGCCATCATCACACTTCTGGCTTCCTCATCTGCAAGTGCGGCTTACGCCAAGCAAAAACCTTGTAACTATCTACAGGCTACGTACTCATTTAGTGCGTTTTTCCTTTAGCCGCGTACGTTTTGTTACAAGGCTGCGTTTCAGTCCGGGTGGCCGCTAATGCCTGGTGATTACGCCCTACCGCAGTCGGTGAATTAATCTCCTTCGTACTGCCTTTATTTATATTGTGACCAACGGGTTTAAGGGACGTGCAAAAGGTGCTTGACATTTATATCAGTGCTAACGGGGTATTCCAAGTTTTACGTTTAATTGGATCGTGATAAATATTACTAAATACTTACTTTTAATATGTGTTTTGGCAGACAAATTCCTGATGTTAAAAAAAACTGTCAACTTCAGTAATTTGTCTGAAAATTTTAGATGACCCGGCAAACTTCATACCGCCAAACAATGAATGCCATATTGTTCGAAATCTACACCTCTATAACCTAGAAAATGATACAAAATACTACTTTTACGATAATATCTGTTCTGTCCGCCATGTTAGATTCAAAAATGGTCTTATATTTTGAAATCAGCACTTCGAGAACCTAGAAAACGATGTCCATGACGTTTACGAATAAGTACAGCTATAGCAAGGCATATGTTTCTTCACCATTTTATTCGTGATTTTTTAAATATGTAGTTATTGTGATAATCGGGTCAGACCACCCGAACAAATCAGAAATCATTAAAATCGGTCGAGCCGTTTTTCAGTTATATAATTAAGGTTACACAGCTTTAAAGTACTTTAAGTACCCAGACTGTTTCTTTTCTCGGGAACCCTCACAAAAAGGTGTAAATGCAGCCTTAGATCGCATACAGGTGGAGTTAACGTCCACGTTGATTGAGGGCTCCCGATATTAATGAATACGTTAATGATACAGCGCGGGCGCATTGCGTAACGCGTCCAGATGGATTCGCCGCAAAATGTCGAGGGCAGTGTTCTGTGATGAAAGAAAGCGGGTAAAAATGCAGTAAAACTATAGCTTAACCAACGTTTCCATGAGTGAATATGTATAATATATCACTTTTTTCACTTATGTTTTCAGTTTCACTTACCTAAGTACAAATATAAGTGAAAACAAACCTATTTTTAGAAACTGATTATTGATAGTCCCCTTTATTGTCTTGAACATATTCTATTGCAAGATCAAATGTTTAAAAAAATTGAAACAACATTGAAATATCCATAATAAAATATATGGCAAAAATGGAAAACTAGATTTTCCATTAGCCTTAGCCTTAGGTACACATAACAAAATTGCTCGGCTTACAGGGACAATACGTTAATTGTACATAAGTTACATAAATTGTGTAATATTTATACGTAACATAGGCTCTAAAGTAAACCGCTGAAGTCTTATCTCTTAAACGCCTTTGACCAAAAAGTCCGATACGTATGACATTTAGAATTAATTGAGGGGAGCGGTCAGTGAAATGTCGGTCGAAAATTATGTTAAAGAAAGCTCTGGTGATGACCCCAATACTGAATGTCACTGTTGATTAACGAGACTGGTCAGGGTGAGGGCAATGGGCAATCATGTCGAGCGATATGATACCTGACGTGTTGCCTCTCTGTCGCACTTGTAAATTCGTACGTAAGTGTGACAGGGAGCCAACACGTCGACCGTGGTTCACGGGAGGCCTTGTGGTACCTTTTTAAGCGATTCCCGACATTCTACTTGAGTGTTATTATTGTCAATAGCAAATACCTGCCTAATGATTTCATATGTAGGCTGTGATTTAAAGTTATTCACCCAGTATACATTACTAATTTTAGATTAATTTTTAACTTTGAATAAATCTAAGTCCAGAAACTCAAAGAATCCGAACAACCGAGGTGCCTTAATTACAATGTCAACTAAAATATAAAATAGTTAAAGTTAGCAAATCTAATGAAATAACTGATATAAATAAGTTTAGTATATAATATACTGCTCACGTAGCGACAGATAGACGGACACATCGCTGGCGCCGCGCCGTAATAGGAAGATTGGGTACTGATCGGAAATTAAGGCTATACTAGGCCATTACCTACTGATTACCCATACAAATGTAGAAATCCTCAATCGTCTGGGAAAATGTGACTGGATTAATTTAGCATTCTTAGTGTTAAATATCGATCATGTCATTAATTTAATAAATAGACATTAATGGAACATTTGGTATAGCCGTTGAGTCCTTTACCTTAATAAGTTTTTGGCAAAAATTTCATTTTTGGTACAAGCTTTTATCGCTGACTGTACTTTTCTTACGACAGACAACTAATACTCATCGAGACAATTCTAAAAACCCCTAACACAATTAGGTTGCGTTGTTTCATCACAAAGTTCCTATGGCCACCTCCTGTCTCCATCATCAGATCAACTCGATGGTACCATAATATTGCATTGTCATCCGATTTATACATGCATGCAAAATTTCAGCTCAATCGGAAACCGGATCAAATTTAACTTGCAAGATCTGATTACAGACAGACGACGATCAGGTGAAACTAAATAAAAGCTTGTAAAAATAACCAAGTTCTTCTCAGTTTAGAGTTATGTGCCTGGTTGTGAGGACCGTTGCTAGCTAGTCTTACGTAGAAGTGCTAATCGAATTATATTGTACCTATAGAATTTCACCTGTCTCAATCCCCTAATACAGGGTGATTTCTGGGTCGTGATCCAGAACCACTTTTTCTGACTCTGTAAATGATCCACATTATCATATGGTAGTATTTGATTAAATGATAATTACTTTAATTATTCTTATTTTTCAAGTAAAATTAATGTTATCCTAAGTAATTATGGTCACCCCATGACTTTTGACATACGCTGTATGGAAAGCGACAAGACGTCACATTGAGTAGGGTCACCAAATTGTATGCAATAATGTTTTTTCCTACTTGTCATCTGGAAAACAATCATCATTATTGGTGATAAACAATAATTAACAACATCATTAGGCTCATCTTTGGATTCTGTATGATGTCTGGCTCTCTTGCTCCACGACCCCGAAATCAACCTGTATATTCTAGTCCGTTTTATAAAGTCTTATAAAATCCTATTTCGCCTTACGCCGTAACTTTTATAATATCTCTTACGCAACCTCAGAAGTGGTTCGAACTGAAATATTATTTTAGGATTCACAGACTGTACGACTGCGTGCAAAGGACAAATTAAAAATCAAGCTTACGCGGTACATCTCAAAGCTCATTTTGCAATGTAACAGGGGCCTGTGGTTATGTCAATGTGAGAGTGAGTTTCCATCACGTGTCGCATATCACTCACCAAGTCGCTTCCTTTCGGATAATAATAAAGAAAAAAAAATGAAACACCGTTTTGTATTGAGTTTTTGGTTATATTTACATTTAGCTACCTAATTACCTGTGCATTACTACAGTTTCATTAATTGTTTCCAATAGCGCCACAGTTTTTACTAATACCCACAGTGCACGTGGAGTGAGAA
This sequence comes from Cydia fagiglandana, assembly GCF_963556715.1. Classification (NCBI taxonomy): domain Eukaryota; kingdom Metazoa; phylum Arthropoda; class Insecta; order Lepidoptera; family Tortricidae; genus Cydia; species Cydia fagiglandana. The sequence goes on along the minus strand of NC_085938.1, from coordinate 7,848,429 downwards.
ACTTTTTTGAGATTTTGTTGTAGATATACAATCATAATGGAAATGGTGGTGGTGTGGTGGTGGGTGGAATGAACTGTCGCCTGCGGTATTTCCGGACCGATACGACCTTCAAACCTTCAAGGAAAGAGCGTACTCCCATCTTAAATTCCGGCAACGCGCTTGCAAACCTTCTGGTGTTGCGGGTGTCCGTGGGCGGCGGTAATCGCTTACCATCAGGTGATCCGTCTCCTCGTTTGCCTCCTATATCATAAAAAAAAACATAATTGAATATATCTTATAAATAAGCTTATGCTAAATGTATTATTTTATTCTAAAATACCACCGCGGATCTGGTGCAAAAGTTGGCCATCCCCATCCAACGTATCTTTCGCGGCGCTTTCGCCCCCCCGGTAAAACTCGCGACCGACGTCTTTATGAATAAAATTAATATTTAGCAAAGTAGATTATTCATTAGTATGGTTTTTTTTTTTAAATATACAAGACTTAACCAAAAAGTAAATAAGAATCATAATCAATCATCACAAAGTAATTGCTACCTTACATACTTAAACATTTTTGCTAAAAAATTACTACCTACTTAAATGATTTAATTGTACCTTCGGAACAAGCTTTCCATAACATAATTTTGAAGTAAATACGGTGAATTTTGAAGGAAAAAAAGGTGAGTAAGGGTAACATTCCATTTCCAACGACAACTGCACTACTGTCAATTTTACTATGGAAATTGACAATGACAGCGACGCGTTCAGTACCGGTAGCGCAGCTGCGGTTAGAAATGGAATGTTACCATAATTCTAACTCTATCCTGGAAAACACGTTAATAAGAATAAAAACAATATTTTTACTAATTCCCTAACAATTTAGTAAAAAAAATCCCCAAATACATAATATTTATTTTAATTTTTTAACATTGTGCATTTTTCATGTTTATATCCTCCGAAAGGCTCAGAAAGCGGATTTTAGCGGAGGCCATTTCAGCAGGGTTTTGCATTTTTAATTTTACTTGTATGCTGAAACAAGACTGACTCTTCTTGGTCCTGGCTTTTATCCCATTTTACTTGGGGTCAGCCAGCGAAATGATATACATGGAAGTATTCTGTCCGCTCAATTATGACCCAACGCAAACTACCCCGCGATAGGCGGTACTTACAAACTGCTCGATTGGCAATCTCAGTACGCGACCGAGATGACAGTCAGTGACAAATGGCTAAATTGATTTATAAAAACAACGTTTTTGTAATAAAAATATATTCATGTGTCGTGAAGTGGTGCAGAAGTTATTTTAGTTCATACCAAGGACAATGGAATCACTTTTCACTTGTAGTAAACAGATAACTCCAGTAAAATTTGGAAAAAACATGACGATTTGTTTTCAATACTACCGTGCTAAGCTAAAACGTAACAACTGCATACGACTTTCATAACAACATACGACTTTTTAAATTGCGAGGATAATAGGGATGGTGTTATGCCAAATGAAGCAGACTATTTTATTAACTTGTGTTTGGTTTAGGTATTTTCTATATAATTATAAATAAATTCCTTCTTACAGATTTGTATTTTCCTTTTTTATTTCATGAGATGGAGCTATAAAAAAACTACCTAGTTATTTCAAATTAATAATCAAATTTGGTATTGCCATTTTACATTACTTTCCATTCAGATTCCCACAAGATGCTATTCGCAGAGAACTATGGAAAAAAGCGTCCAATTAGAGAGACATGAAATTGAGTGGATGCCTGGCAAGATATCTAGAATGGTGTACTTTCGTTTGGGCCAAATACATTTCGCCAAATTTCACTTCCCAACAAACTTATCGCAATAGTTTCATTTCCCAAAGACACCTTTAGCAAAGTTACACTTCGCATATAATTTATTTGGTCAAATTATCATTTGGCATGATTTTACTTTGTCAAATGTTATTAGGACAAAAACTTATTTAGCAAACGTTTTTTATTGTCTAATATTATATTCCAAAAAGACATGCTGCGCCGACCCCAAGTGAATGGAACAAGGACAAGAGAATGATGATTATATTACAATGAAGTATTTGAACAAATTAAATTATAATTATAATTATTTATTATTTTTCAGTTGATGATTATATTCCAAAAAGATGTTTGGTCAAAATTGTCACTTCGCAAATTTGACAAATAAGCATATCTATTTAAAGTAATTTTTGTTATGTTAATATAGGTACGTTAAATTCTACGTAATTTGGGTGGGTTGGGTTAGGTTTGAACTGCGATCCTCACAAAACGGAACCACTATCAGAAAAGTGGGTTAGGTTAGAACTGTGACCCTCACAGAATCGAAATGCTATTAGAAAAGTGGGTTAGGTTAGAACTGCCGTCCATACAGAAACGAAATACTGTGTACTAGAAAAAGGTCATCGAAGTGGATTAATTAATTTAATAGAATAACGAGATGTAAAAAAAATTGCATGTCTTTTTGACTAAAATGTGGTTTAAAAATTGGTAGTTATTTACAATTTTTGGGTTACAATTATTACTTTGGTGTTATTTGCTTTAATAGAATAGCAAGATGTAACAAATTTGGTTATCATTTTATATTAAAATGGAGTTTTAATTTTAGTGATCATTTACTACATATTTTAGAGGAATGTTTTTTTTGACGTTACATTTTACTATGTACATATATGTAATGATCAGCTAAATACCAGACAAATAAATTCCGCAGCCTCCTCTCTATTGGTACCTATGTCAATTGTATGCCATGCAATATTTTGGGACATGTAAGTTATGCTTAATGATACATTTGACTAAATAATATTTGGTAAAATGAAACTTGTCCAAGTAATTATTTGCTAAACAATAACTTGCCAAAAAAGACTATTGCTAACTGAAAATATGCGATAAGTTGTTTTGCCGAACATTTTTTTGGGAAATGATAATTTGGGAAACATAGTTTGGGATGTGATACTTTGGGAAACGTTTTTGGGCCATTCGTTAGTAAACCATCTAGAATATGTTCTATTCATGAGATATAACCCGTGAGATAATCATACCCGGTCTCCTATATGTAGATACATTTTTCCTATCATGCTTTCACTGAATTAATTTAACAAATGCACACAGAAAAAAGCGGCAAATTTAGAAAATGTAAGCGCGCGAACGGCTGTGGTCCCATACAAAATTTTCATTTTGCACCTTTTTCTACTGACAAACTTGCTTGACCGGGTATATACAGTGAAACCTGGATAAGTGAGAGCTGAAGGGACGAGCAAATTTGTCTCACTTAAAGAGGTTTTCCACTTACCCAGGTTCCCAGTTAGCCAGGTACAAATAAATTTCTGTCTCATTTACAGAGGGTCCCATTAATAGAGGTGAGAATAGAGGATATATCTCAGTTATAGAGGTGGTTAATAAGATATTTTGTAATTATCTTTAAATGTTTAGGTAAAATAATCCTTGTCCCTAAATATTTTTTAAGTCTGTTTAAATATTTCGTTGAATTTTGAATGATTTTCCAAAGGATAGATTTTTTTCAATTAAATTTGATACGGACTTCATTGCGTCTTAGAAATTTATAAAATGAAAATTGGTTTATTCTTGTTCCTTGTCAAGATTTCATCAGCTTTCGTTTCTATAGTTTTAACTACATAAAGTAACTAAAGAAGTCGTTTAGACACAATTAAGCAAAAGCGGAATTTGTGGATAGACTAAGAGTTAGTAAGAATACGGAAATAGATCAATAAAGTCCAAGTTAGAGAGGTCATAGATTGACGTTATCTCAGATACAGAGGTAATTGAAATAAAATTCTAAAAACCTATTAGGAAAATGTAATGTTATAAATATAGTCTCAGTAAAAGAGGTAAAATACACTCTCTGTCTCAGTTATAGAGGTAAATGTGACTATAAAATCACAACAAGTAATCCCAGTTATAGAGGTTCGTTTTATCTCACTAACAGAGGTAATTCAGTGCTAAAGTGTCGGGACCGCATCATGAGTCCCAGCTATAGAGGTTTCTCACTTATCCAGGTCCCACTTAACCAGGTTTCACTGTACATATAAAATATTCTGAACTGAAAGTGGGGATTTATTGTGACTCCGCCTGTTCAAATATTTTTGACCCGATTCTTGTACCCATGTAAATTTTGCAGACTGTATAGCCAGTCCGATTTCTAAGATCAAGTTCGCCATACATTTACTGTGGCGTACTTGATCTTAGAAAAACGGACAGACTATACCTGAACGTGACTTCGCACTGCCATACAGATAGATAATAAAATATACAAAATACTTATTATAGCGGAATACATTTATACAACAATGATATATATTTACTTATGTTGAGTTAGTCTGTCATGTCATAACAACATTTTAACTAGTTATCTTTTAATCTGCATTAAATTATTATACGTGAATTATTTGACTGGTTCTTCACTGTATGGCATAAACCTATCCCTGTCCAAGTCATATTCTAATCAAATATGAACCGCGAACTCGAAGCGGCCAGTACGTACAGCAAGAAGGTTATTAGCGGATTAATGTCGCTGATTGGTAGTTATTGACATTATATGCATTTCATCTACACTTAGCTATGTACCATTAGAGTAATAAAGATGACTCTTATTTTGTTTACCAGCTTTGATTACAGGCTCTGTAAACGCGTCGTCCTATTTGAATGTAGGCGTAATTGTGTGTGTGTGCTAATTTGGCCCGAGAATTTGAACGGTAATGTTCCTAAAGGCGGTTTCCATACTAAATATATGCGTTCACTGGGGTCAGCCCTCCTAGTAGTTCTGCGCCACATCACACGGTTGCGGGTTGTCTCCGGTACTGCATTGCTAGCTTTTAGGTCGTTTTTAATAGTTTGTGTCCAGGTTGCTGGTCGTCGTCCTGGGCCTTGTTTACCCTCTTCTATGGCAAGTACTGAAACAAGACTGACTGACTGAGGGTTTCGTTCTGATATATTATCAGCTATGTTACTCCGCCATTTATCCTCAGGCCGAACAAATCGTATCGAGTTTACGGACGCATCTCCGCATTGGTCCAAGTAATAATCGTTAGACCACGAATATGGCCACTGCCACTTTTTATCCTGCGTCACAAATACCTCTCTCGGTCGGGGCTCCGTTACAACGCTACCAGCTTATAATACACTGTAGGCAAGCTATTAACAACCTTAATGTTAAATACTTAAAACTCCAATAACTGTAAAACAAAACGCAATCTCGACAAGTTGTCTTTGCAGATAGGTTTAGTTAACTTAGACCTTAATATAATGGACTTGAGATTTAGGATGTGCTGATCACGCTGACGTTACTATGAACTTGTCATGTGTTAACATATGAGGGAAAGAATAAATCAATTTACTACGTGTTGCATTTTTTCTATAAAAATATTATGCGTTAGGTTTATTGCATTTAAAACTAAAACAAGCCATAATTACAATTTATTTTTTGAAACAATAAATCTAAAATATGATTAAATTTTTCCAGGCAATTAATATTAATAACAAATATAAAAAACAGCTATGAATGTGTCAGTGTTTGCACTACAGTCAGGCGTGGCTCACTCCACGATTTCGTCGCTTTGCTACAGGTAGCTAAAAGTACATCCGTTCGACCCCAATTTTGGGGTTTGCCATAAGCCGCGCGTGGCGCTGTCGCCACCTAGCGGCCATATCTGTGCTGATCATGACAGATGCGTTTTGTTAGAGAGTGAGTCTTCTGTACCTAGTACTATTATTTATTCTGTGCTACAGTTTATCTTTAGCTTATTTGTGACAATGTTACCCTTACCATTTTGCCACGGCATATAGGATTGTATAAATTAACTTGGCATTGTCGTTGTCTCGGTAAACCGTTTACGCGCACAATGTAGTCATTTCCCACGGAACCGATAAGGCAACGTTGAAAAAGCCAACACGCCAGGAATTACAGTTATGCATGCGATAAAGAGAAAAAAAACAAGTGTTTAACCATTAAAATCAATTTACAATGACAATGTTTTTATCTGGACCATCGTACTATCTCGACATTAGTTTAAGCTTAGGTCGTAAAATATGCCACGAATGAGTAATATACCGATTTTAAAACAGCTTATGAGCATATCAATACGAGACTATTACACAAAACAAATGGAAAAAGAGTACCAAGCCCTTCATATAGTCTAGTAGTCAGTCCGAACATCAATAGCTAATCACCATATCGGCTGATAAGTATAATGATGACTCATTGACCCAAATACAGCCAGATAAATGGAAAATTAAAAATCTTCTCAGAAACCTTAAAAAGAGAACAATGTTAAATGTATTGTCAAATTAAAATAAAATTAAAACAGCGCTACTTATTGATTGTAATAATTATCCAATTCTAATATGTAATACTTAGTAAAACTTTTCGACTAGTACGAGTATAATACCTAATCTTTATTACATTTTTGTTAGCCAATGGCAGGAGGAGCGCTGGCCGACTCCATCGATTCATGGCTCCTCTACACGACGGGCCAGCGCCGGCCACTCCAAGGGACGCAGCCATGCGGTAGAATGAGATAGCAATATCACTTGCTCCCTCTAACGCATAAATGCGTCTCTTGGAGTAGCCGGCGCTGGCCCATCGTGTAGAGGAGCCATCACATGCAGAGCAAACACACGCCACCTCAAACGAACACTTCCAGACCCTGTAGCGAGTTCAGCTACTCGTACCTACTGCATCATCTCAGCCGTCCGAAGACGTCCACGGCTGAACACAGGCCTCCCCCTTATGGGGGGGTGAATGCCATAATCGCCACGCTTGGCAGGCGGGTTGGCGATCGCAGTCGAGTACACCGAATTTGAGGGACGCTGCTGCCCGTCCACCGGTGGTCTTGGACGTAGTTTAAGGACATACCCGGGTCCTACTGCATGGAGTTAAAGAAAATCCAAGAATCTTTCGCATACTCGTAGAAGCAAGCCGCGAGTAGTTAGTACTGATATTATCTAGTGGAGTAGGGCTCATTGCGCACGCTGCGCGCATACGCAGGCCTAATACGTAAGGCCGGCCTCGGCCGTGCATCTTACCCGTGGATCAAGTCACAAGATACGGGAAAACGAAAATTTCATGATTCTTTAACGCTTTAGCATGCGCTATTTAAACAGTACTACAACACCTTACAAGAACTTAACGAAGTTTAACGAAGTGAAAAACAGAGTTACCTACTGCGGCAGCGTTGACTCCGGAGATGGCACTGTGTTCTCTATAGAAAGAGTGATACTCGTAGATAACACGGAAATACTGCAACGATATCAACGCAATTCACCAACTTAATAGGCAGCAACATCGCCCGCGTCAACGCTGCAGCTATAAAATTCGAACAGTATAATCTGAATCACTCATCATCAGTAGGAGAATTATAATTGTGAGCTTCTAGCGCATCTTACGCTGCCCTAGGTATTTTCCGAAATATTCGTGTTAGTCTCTTTCCTTCATATCACTTTTTTCTCACCTTGCCAAAGCATTTTGATAAGTACATAGTTTTACCAGAAATCTTTACATATTTTATAGTTTATGTTATTCGAGCTACCGCTTGTATCTTGGTACAAACTTAAAGTACCTGCCAATCGATTCAGCTTATAGGGCCGTACTTTGACATTAACACATTAATCTAAACCGTGTAAGAACCTGTCACAACTGAATAAATCAATGAAAAATGGATTTATTATTCCGATTATAATACAGTTTAATATTTAAATCCTTTGTATTAAAGCACGCGGTAGTAGACAAGTTTGGAAAAAGGTGCTAATATTGTTTGAACCATTTAGGGAAGTTTTCCATAAAAAAAGAATCATCATCATCTCAGCCTATAGACGTCCCACTGCTGGGCACAGGCCTCCTCTCGAGCGCGAGAGGGCTTGGGCTATAGTCCCCACGCTAGCCCAATGCGGATTGGAGACTTCACATACACCTTTGAATTTCTTCGCAGATGTATGCAGGTTTCCTCACGATGTTTTCCTTCACCGAAAAGCGACTGGTAAATATTAAATGATATTTCGTACATAAGTTCGTTTTCGTAAAAAAAGAATACATATGTGAATATATAATAAATGTGATAAAACTACACGGCATTGCACTGATATCCTGCTTTACCTACTTTATTACAGGTTCAATAATGGCACTCAATTAACTTTTTATGTCTGCCTCCTTATTTTTTACCTCAATTAGAAAAGTATACAACTTTCGTGAAATAATTCTTGTTGAACTGCAACTAACATAAAAAATATGCCTCGCTTTTTATTTAAAGACTGTAAGGTTAGACCAAAGACATATGTAACTTCGTATAAGATGAATAAAAGTCTAAGAAAAAAACGTGCCTCGGAAATCAAGAAAAAGTGATTCTCGGATAGATGGCGCACAGTCGCACACACCTTTGGCCTATGCTCGGCTAGATGGCGTGACGACACCGTTTCACATTTAACAATTTTAACACATAGATATCAGTGAATGAACATGGGTCAAAATGATATAAAAATAATAAAATCATTTATCCATAGGTATACATATATTCACTGTTTTGATAATTTTATACGTGTTTATTTTGAGTTTTAGTCGTGTGTCGATAGATGGCAGTAAATTTACAGTGACTACAAAATGTAGTATGACAGGACCCCTCTATACTATCTATTCTCTTTGGTTAGACTAATGATCAATTAAATCGATTCTAGATTAAAGAGCGTTTAAACAACTATTTACCCTCTAACGTGCTCTACAAAATACGTTCTACAATAGATTTTTTTAGAGTTGGTACCATCGTAAAACTAGAAAATATAGCACACTAGCGACCCTCCCCGGCTTCTCCCCGGGTTACACAAAACCTTAATAAATTATTTATATATACTTACTTCCTCAAGAATCACTCTATTGATATGTGAAAACCGTTTTTAAGTTAATCGCGAACATATATACACACAAACATACACGCGGCGGGGGGCTTTGTTTTATGTATCTCTCTAAATAATTTAATATTTTGCCTATATAGGTGGTGATGGTATTAGCTACCGTGAATTGGTCCAATATTGCCCTTGAGGGTAAGGCCGGAGCCCCACTGCTGCGCACGCTATGTACACGACCCACGTTCCCATACAAAATTTCGTGGGCTTGCCCACGATTTGTATTAAAACGTGGGCCGTGGATGTAGCGTGCGCAGCAGCAGTGGGGCTCCGGCCTAAATGTCGCCACCCATTAAATACAACGATCATCACGAAATACCTAATATCTTAGAATGGGCCTTTTCGTCCTTTATTGTACTTATATTAAATTTGTAGGTATATAGTTTTTCAATGTGCATATTTTATTTACCTTCCAGTGCAAAAATGGACTGTTTTATGTTACTTTCTTCAGAACGGGACGCAACTATGGAAACACTTACACTTGAAACGAATGGCAAGTCCGCCGTTTCTGATTGAAATATGGTTCGCTATTCGCGAAGTTATTTCTCGCAATTAAATTATAAATAAACTTTCATTTGAACTTCCTGACATAAAAGCCCGTCTAGACGCGCTAGACTAAATATTTAACCCTACGTCAGTTTAAGCAAACAAACACAAATACCTATTATTATGATTTGTGTGCTTACATCCGCATTACGATCCGGTTTTGATAAGTATTTTACCTTTTTCATTTTCGGGAAAATACTAATTAAATGTTCAGATTTATTACAATTTCTACCTGTGAATTATACAATAGTATCTTAAACTATACGTATATTGATTTAGCTTAAGATCAACTGTCTGGGCTATGAGCCTATGACTGAAAATAACATTAGAGTGAAATCAAACAATTTGAGTTAATGGCTAAATCATCAATTATGTGTTTTATCAGAATGTACCTATGTGATGTTTTTTTACAAACAACGTACAGTACAGTTACGTACTTACGTAGTATCTACAGAGGTAAAATAGTAACTAACTAGGTACTTATACAAAATTATATCTTGTAAAGATTATATGCGGTCATTATAGGTATTTCCACTTTTGCTCTCAAAGCACCAACGATCGCTTTAAAATATCCAATGCACCTACACAACTACACTATTTACTACACATCCCAATTTCTTTGTTCCTATGAAATTTATTTCCCGTTCAACCCATACAAACAACCGATTCAACGTTCGAGTATAACACATAAGATATAAGATGTATGTCTTGGCGCAAATTCAAAAATCTTAGGAACTTAGGGTTATCATAATACTATATAATAATATATATACTTGTTATTGGTTATGTAGTTTATACACGATTAACATTTATGTACGAAATAACAAACCGTACACTGGTTTTTTATTAAAAGTGCAATCTATACCATAATCATGGGTGCGCCAAAGTTCATATAAAATTGCAAATTCGATTATTGAAACTCCGAAAATGTATCTCATATAATTTTACATCCTAATGATCATTGTACATTTTCATTTTAAACAATACTCATTGGAACTTCGAATTTATTATATTCATAATGTCATTCTACATAAATATCTCTATTACTAAAATTTATGCATATATTATTACTCGACATGTCGATTTTGACATATTTGATTTTATTTATAACAGCATGCACCTGTAGGTCAAGTCAGGTTAAAATCCTGCCAGAAAGGTGGGTTAGGTTAGAACTGCGACCCTCACAGAACCGAAATGTTCCCAGAAAGGTGGGTTAGGTTAGGTTAGAACTGCGACCCTCACAGAACCGAAATGCTGCCAGAAAGGTGGGTTAGGTTAGGTTAGAACTGTAACCCTCACAGAACCGAAATGCTGCCAGACAGGTGGGTTAGGTTAGGTTAGAACTGCGACCCTCACAGAACCGAAATGCTGCCAGAAAGGTGGGTTAGGTTAGGTTAGAACTGTGACCCCCACAGAACCGAAATGCTGCCAGACAGGTGGGTTAGGTTAGAACTGCGACCCTCACAAAACCGAAATGCTGCCAGAATGGTGGGTTAGGTTAGGTTAGAACTGCGACCCCCACAGAACCGAAATGCTGCCAGAAAGGTGGGTTAGGTTAGGTTAGAACTGCGACCCTCACAGAACCGAAATGCTGCCAGAATGGTGGGTTAGGTTAGGTTAGAACTGCGACCCTCACAGAACCGAAATGCTGCCGGAAAGGTGGGTTAGGTTAGGTTAGAACTGCGGCCCTCACAGAACCGAAATACTGTCAGAATGGTGGGTTAGGTTAGGTAAGAACCTCACAGAACCGAAATCCTGTGACCCTCACAGTGAGCGAGCGTAGCGAGAGCAAATGCTCGCCTTAGTCTTCGAGAAATTCTTACAAATAACATTTTGGGCACAGATACATTCTCAGTGACAATATTATGAGTAAAAAAAAACGGATTATGTATAGTTATGAATAATGTAGGTAGTAGCACAAAAAACTATTAAAAAAATATATGAGTAACAATTTTCGGAGAAACGATGATTATGACTACAAAGCGGTATTATTAGAAATATTCGAATAATGAATTGTATATGAGCCAATATGGACCCCATAATCATAATCATCAGCTTTGCAAGGTAAACAATTTGAAATATGCAACCAATTTCCAAAAAATTAACAATTGCTCTAAAGCAAGGATTTTATCTCTTTTTGTACAGTAGGTTCATTTCGTACATAATATGAAGTCAAGATTTAAATAAAATAATGCAATAAACGGCAAAAAAAAACACGGCGACCCATCCAAGTACTGACCCCGCCCGACGTTGCTTAACTTTGGTCAAAAATCACGTTTGTTGTAATTGTAAGGGAGCCCCACTTAAATCTTTATTTTATTCTGTTTTTAGTATTTATTGGTATACATCATCTGTGAAAATTTCAACTGTCTAGCTATCACGGTTCGTGAGATACAGCCTGGTGACAGACGGACGGACGGACGGACGGACGGACAGCGAAGTCTTAGTAATAGGGTCCCGTTTTACCCTTTGGGTACGGAACCCTAAAAAAGAAAACTAGAGTCGGACCAAAAAGTCTGCAGCGGATTTGATAGCCCTCGCAGTGCAAGTGTCATTTATACGTCATAATTTCATAGATGTTTGACGTTTAAAATAACACGTGCACTGCGTGGGCTATCAAATCCGCTGCAGACTTTTCATGGACTGACTATATAGGTGTACCTTCAATGTTCTTCATCGTTCGAAGTCATAGGTGAATATTTCAATAAACCAAATAAGTTAGTATAGGTACTGTGAACTGCGTAAGATTTTCTTAATCCGTTGGGTGTGATGACCTTGTAAACAATTGACAATTATCAATTAGAACTAACTGAGCCAGACTGGAAGCGGGAGGCGTTAATTGATGTTGTTTTAACGCTCCGCAAACTGATATAAGTAGTTAAAGTTAAGGCTTGTTGAGTGTTCACTTTTATAACTGGCCGTGCCTGGGATATAAATTAGATACTTCAACGTATATTACACCTACGATCAGCAGGTAGATGCTTAGGTATATAACTTTTTATACACAAGTTACCCTTTACCATTCACTGCTCTTGACCAGATACATTGACACAGCGTGAGTATGCTCTTGCTCTAGCCCGGTAGGTCATAGGAGAAATATTCCTAACCAAAGGGCTATGAGAAAACTACTCCGATGTAATGCGATTGAAGCTGACCCTTCCAACTGTTGCAACGTTGACAACTCATTTGTTTTTCACAGACTTGACCGGCTGGCTACTAAGATACATACAGGTAGTACTTACACGAGGAGGACCGATGTTAGGTCACAATATCGGCGCATGATCATTAGTTGGGGAAATCATTAGCGCTTAGCATACTGCATCCGCAGCCCGCGCACATATCTTACTCAAACATTGGAGCGACGTGCGAATCGGAAGCAGTGCACCATGCACCTAAGGGCGTCTTCTGACAGGCAATAAAACATGTTTAGCTAATATACATGCATTAATCTAACTGGCAATGGAAAAGTGTATCCACAAAAGACAAGAAACCTTTCATGAAGCGTTTCTTGATTTAGCTGACCTCGCCCCTGGTCATGTCCAATAATCAAAGCACTAACGCACATTTGGCTTATTATCAAATCTTACACCGTTGTTTATCGATGATGTAAACATAGAACCGACATTGTAAAAGTCAAGTGCATTTGGTACTCGGGAAATCCATGAGTTTAGGTATATAATTTCATTTTAAACTTTAAGAACGTATTTAGTTACCTTTTTTTTATTTTAACTAAGAAGCATACCCACCGCTTAAACAACCGCCAACAACCATTTTGCCAACCGAAGAAGCCTAAGAGTTTGTCGAATGAGAAGACGCGATGGAACGCTACACCGCTACAATACAGAAAGCCTACAAAAAAGCAAATGGGTACACAAGTATCTGAATATTCGCAAACTATATTGTATAGTCAAGGTCTAGACTAACTAAACGTGTTTACCCTTTTGTAAATAAAGCACATGGCATCTCAATTAATACAATTATTTTTGAATAAAATCTTCTGATTAATATATTATTAATATATTATTGATTAATATATATTATTATATGATTGTGATGACCTGATGAAGAAACCGAACTGCAATTGTTTGTTGGTTGAGTTGCCAACTCCGACTAAATCCCATATTTAGACGATTGGCAATGTGATTCCACACTGTGCCTTATAGTTGCTTGTATAACTATACTAGCATTCACTTACCAGCAGATAAACTAACCTAATTAACCACTCAAGTACATTAAAAGATTGTATGTGTTTTTACTAGATTCTAGTGGGGGCTACTCGTAACTTACGAGGTTACGAGAATGATTTCTTATGACAATGAACCGCAGATATTTTCCTGGAAAGCGATCCGCGGCGCCTCCCGGCCGCGTAAACAATCGAGATAAAAGTAGACGAGCTAGGTGTAGGTCTAGGTAAATACCCTTGTTATTGATAGAAAATAGTTATATCGGTCGATGGCTTTAATATCAGTGAGTGGGTCGTACGCAAAACTAACGACTTCAGTGATTTACTAGAAATGAAACGAGATTAACGTAAGTACCTAATTCAATCTTTGGTAATTAGTTGATTCTAAATGTTCTACATAAAATCTTTTTTGGGGAAATCAGTACTTATTCAGGCAGTCAATTTTAATTGTTTTTGGAAAAATGGTTACTTGGTTAGTAATAAAATAGTAACTAATTAAAACTTTCAATGAGCAAAATCTTCTCCATTTTCCAAATTTGCACCTGCAGCTGCAGTTTGCAAGTTTTTTTTTGTCACCTACACGAGCTAGTACATGCATGCCAAGATGCTTTCTTCCGATTGGGCTGTATGTATTTTGAGCTTACGAGTCGGACTATTGGGATTACAATTATAAAACTGCCTGTCACCACCGACGTCTTTTGGCAACCCTTATTTCAGGAACCTCGAGAGTAGAGGAAAAAAGAAACCATTGCTAAATATATATATGTATACCAATAATTGAAGGTCTTACTAAAAACATTGCCTTGGTCATAAGATAATATGAACAGAGATAGGTAATCCAGTTGAAGCATTTTAAAGTATCACTATAAAGTAAAGCAATGTTACCAAAGTACCCCAATTTACAGGCTCACATACACATACACATAGGCACATTTATTAAACTCGCGTATACATCAATAAAGTAGTCGTACGGGGACATAAGTCGCCAGCATTCATCACTCTATTAAGGCGAGCCACGTCTATATACGTCTTGATAAATATGTAACTGGATTGCATACTTTGTAACTACACAGCCCTTGTATATCGCCGCTTTGTCTACCTATATGTCCTTACAAAATGTTATTAAACAAAACATACAGTGTGGAAAAATAAGTCGGGCCCTGGAGGGAAACTATCTTAAATCCTTAAGTTGGCTCATTTTACTTAAAGGAGATATTTTATTTTGAAGAAGAAGCAAAACTGCATTCAAGGATTTTTCTTTTTTTCTTCAATTTGGCTTGTCCATAAAAATCTTGAGTACTAAATATTAGATTTTATGGATTCTATACGACACACGAGTGTAAGACCTAATGTTTCATGGAGAAATGTTATCATTAACATTAACTGTATCGACTAGTAGATCCTTTAAGTAAAATGGGCCAACTTAAGGATTTAAGGTAGTTGCCCTCCAGGGCCCGACTTATTTTTCCACACTGTATATATTAATAATAGAGAGGCACTATTTTTATGTTCTATTAATTTGAAGCGAGACATGACTTAATTCGTCTCAATGAGGTTAGTAGGTTGTTGAACGAAATTTACAGTATTTTAAGTAATTATGAATTATTACAAAAAAGCAGTTTTTACGCATGCGTTTGCATGATCATGACAAAAGATTAGTTATCTAGTTATTTTTACGATTAATCTTAGAATTTCCTTAGTAAGTTGTTATAAGAATTTATATACATATACAAACATTAATATCACGTTCATATTATATGTAAATAAACTATTTCGCCGTAGACATATAATATCAACTTCTTAAATTATTTTAGCAAAAGGAAGCTTGCTTCTACTTAGAATTTTCATCGAGATTATAATTTTTAAGAAAATAAACAATACTTCTGTCTCTTTAATAGATCTCTATTACTAGCTATTATTGCGCATTATTACCCCAGTTCCATATCCAATGTGGTTTCAACTCTTAAATGGTTATCTTACATCTTACGGGCTATATGTGAACCGAGGAAAATATATTAAATCCTTTAACTAATCTAATTTTACTTCCTTGTGAAACAAAAGGGCATAATTATATTATTTTCAACTTCGATGGTAAACTAAGATTGTATTGAAACTATTGATACAAAAGAAATATTAGCTATCAAGCAATTTAATAAATGCAATGTATTAAAAAATGTTAAAAGTTAGCATTTCAATCTTGTAGGTACCGATAGTATTTAAAAAAAAAGATCCAAAGAGTATGTATTACCTATCATAAAATACTTAACCTCAGCACGTTTGCAGGGAGTCGACACTGAACGATAAACAGATAATGTGGGGTAATTTCGATGTTTGATGTATGGCTGCATTACCAAGCTTGAAGGAACTGGGTGAAGGCTGGGCTTAGTCCGGACCTCGCACTTAAACACGTAAGTACCTGAGGTCAACAGGGCGGCATATAAACTAATGTTTTACCACCACACTTAGAGTCAATAGTTAACATGACATGGAGCGGGCGAAAGACAGTAATTTTTGCGATATGTACCTATTACCTTTGTAACAAGGGTTCTCAAGACCTACACAATACTTTTTCTACGCCAGCAGCAAACACTTCAATCAAAGTAGGTGTGAGTAAGTAGGTATACCGGGTGTGGCCTGTAACACGAGCAAATAATTAAAACATAGATTGTACTCCTCAAACGGTGACACTTTTGTTCAACAACTTTTAAAATTATGAAGTATTTGGACTCCCTATTTTTCATAAAAAATAAATATTTACTTCAATGGACGCCATCGCCACGCCATATCATTGTGATTGACGTTGCTTGTCACGCCTTAAACATAACAAAATTCGCAATACATTGCGTCTTAGAATAAACTTTAAAGTGTATTAAAAATCAAACCACAAGTTATTTTTAAAAGTCGCTGAACAAATGTTGGTCAGTATGAGGAGTACAGCCTACAGTTTAATTTTTTGCTCATATTACAGGCCACACCCGGTATACTTACAGCCCGTGTGTGGTGATAACACATCTGAATTATTTCGACGTAAAATTCTTAATTAGAATTCCACCAAAAACATTTTCATGTAAAATAAGACGAAACCATAGGGCTCGCGCTATCAAAAAGTTATCAGATCTCTTCTAAGCCAAGCTTCTAACTCTACACGCCCTAACTTCACAAACTCTACACCTTAGTCAAAATATGTGGCTTAGCCGTTTTGCTACCGTCACATGGGCGTAAGGTGAAAAATGTATTCACTATTAATTGATTTTTTTTATTTTATACTAAATAATAAATCTTGTAGTAACGAAACGGCCAAGCCACATATTTTGAATAAGGCGTAGAGTTTGTGAAGTTAGGGCTTGTCAAGTTAGCTTGGCTCTACAAGAGATCAGATAACTTTTCGATAGTGCCTTATGGTTCCGTCTTGGCAACATTTTACATACATACATATATATATAACAATGCATATTTGTTCAATATTAACTTAGAATATGTGTGTACCTTAGATAACAATTTTAAGTTTAAAATGTAACTAAAAACTAAAGCTAACCTTTATCAGACATTGAAGTTCTACTCAACTATAAAAAGTAAATTACCTAACGCTACGTCTTACGTAGGCGAACAACGCGCGAACGCGGCGCGGCGCGGCGCGGCGAAATCAATCCTTTGATGCCCATAGAAGTGTCCTACGTAAGCGATCTCGTTGCGAACGCGGTGCGGCGCGATTTGCACGCGAATGTCAGGCGGCGCGGCGCGGCGCGGCGCGGCGGCGGCCGCTTTCGCCGCGCCGCGCCGCGCCGCGTTCGCGCGTTGTTCGCCTACGTAAGACGTAGCGTTACCTAGGTATAAGGCGAGATTAGTTGACTCTATTGCATTACATTACCGCCGGCTTTTGTTTATATGCTAGTGCGTCCAAGAGACCTCGCAACATGATATTTAAATAGGTAAATGTAAAGAGGGAAACCCACAAACGGCTCGATTCGGGAAATGAATTAGACACTCACTAGATATGAAATAATAAAGATATGTGTCATTCCACTGCAAAAGGTACCTTATAGCTGCTGACGCCGCGATTCGAGAAATGAATTAAAGAGTCACTAGATATGAAATAGTGAAGATATGTGACGTTCCACGGAAAAAGGTACCTTATGGTGGCCGGCGCTTACGTCGCATAGCGCCGCAATAATATTGGAGCGGCATTAATAATAGCGTAAGCGCCAACCGCCATAAGGTACCTTTACCCGTGGGATGACACATCTTTACTATATCGTATCTATATAATTAATCTCTAATTCATTTCCAGAATCGCACCGATAGTCTTGGGTAATCATTTGAGTTCTTTGCGTTATGGACAGTTTTTCGCCCCACAGAAACAGCCGGTGTTACAAGTAGCAAGCGCCATCTATAAATACCGTAGCACCGAAGTGCAGATACATGCGTCGACGGCCGTACGCTATTTATAAGCGTAACAAGTCATTGGCGGAGCAGTGAGTAACCGAACTATTGTTGATCGCCTGTCAAAGAATAGCTCCGAGAGAGTGGACGCTTTACTATGCGCACGTGTGTACAGTGTTTTGTTGGCCTTCCGAGGAATAACGTATCTATCCAAAAAACGCAACTAACGGAAGCGGCTCCTGAAACTAGTGCGATAAGGACAAGGCGAAAAATCCTGCATAAAAGTCTCCAAGATCGAGGTTTCGTACTCGACTGTCTCCTCCTCCAAAACCTCACCAATCCTAACCAAACTTGGAAATCTAAATGATTATGAAATTATCTGTGTCGGACCGTTTTGCTTTTTTGGCTAATTGATATCAGTTTTGAATACTGCGCCTCTCATTGCGGCATAGTCAATTAGGCCATTTTGGCCATTTTTGAAGGGCTCTAGCGCCTTAAAAAACAAAAATATCAAAAAAAGCAAAACGGTCCGACACAGATATTGACAATATTAATCTGTGTTGAGAAAATCATTGCTCTAGCATCAAAACCCACGGAGGAAACAGTCGAGTACGTTTGTATGGAGAAATGACCACTCCTGTTGGCTCTTAACAAATAGATAAACATAAATAAGTTAAACTGAAATACAGTACGCAAGTTGTTAATATGTTCGTCGTTTCTATAAAACATCCTCGGCTGTAGAAAACTACAAATTAATAACATTATTCGTAATGATAATAACATCCAACAAAGATCAGAAGATTTAGGTCAGATGGCAGTCGCTTTCGTAAAAAGTAGTGCCTACGTCAATTTTTGGGATTAGTTGTCAAGCGGACCCCAGGCCATAAGCCGTGGCAAAATGCCGGGATACGCGAGGAAGAAGAAGAGTAACATGCAACAAAAAACGTAAATTATGCAAATGTTTTACGAGAGCATTGTTCAATTATTATTCTTCTACCGTTGTTATATAAGCATACAACAATAAAAATGTAAATTGATCAAAGCGCAGGTAGTTTATCGGTACATATACGTATTATAATATCTAAATGTTCCTAACTGAAGTAAGCTCCGAGCACCACAAAAAGCAACCACGGTCCGCTGCGTTAACTATCGATTTCAACTGCAATTACCTGGGATCGGACCTGTGTGAACAAAGAACTAATTAGACTTATCGGTAAAAAATAAGCTGTGAGAAAATACTAGATCTCAAAAAACACATAAACTTTACGATTATAATTTAAATGTGTTTCCGCGGTTCTAAGTAGACTGTAAGCATCGTTTAGATAAGAAACTACTTCTACATGGGACTCCAGTAGTGATTTTCACATAGTCTAGTCTACAACTGTCTTAATGATGTTTTTATTTTACATAAATAAGTCATTCCAGCTTGGACCGTTATATGCTGCACTAATTAAAATAAGTTCTTAGTACAAAATGTTAACCACGAAACCGACTCTAAAGGTGGCCACTGACGAGCCTTCCAACAGTCCACATAGTGTGGCTGCAATCCAAAATCGGTCCGCGCATGTCAAAAACGTTTGATATTAGGATGCCGTCCATTTGGATGAATCCATTGTAACGGCATCCGTTTGGAAGGCTCGTCAGTGGCCTGCTTTAGATAGGTAATCTTCTAGCTAAAGTACGATTAGTAACAAAACGTGAAGTGGTAGGAGTAATTAAAAACTGTGTGACAGTAAATCTTCGACTTTAGTGCATTAAACTTATTATACTTTAATTACTATATACTATATACTCGATTCATTCGTCTGACACCCATGTTGAAATTTTACCTTCACCTAATTTCCGCTATTTTTAATGAACCTGAAAAGCGCACACACCTTTTCACTACACAGGTTTTCTCCACAAAAAAAAAGAAGATAGCTTCTCCTTCTGGTATATAAATATTTAAAGAAAAGAGCACGCAGAGTCCTTAAAAGAAGCATCATTAAAGCGGTCGGGTAAACAGCGTCTAGTCAGCGCTTCCGGTAAAAAAGCAGTCACAACAAACCGAGGCGCGCAGACAAAAGTGCCGTAACGCGACACCCCTAGGGAAGAGCTAAGTCGATAGTTTTCGTTGACGATGTTCTTTTCAACAGTATTGTGGTATTTTGGCGCATGAAAAGTAAAAAAACATGCATTATTTTGAATTTGTAAAGGACATTGTTCTTAACGATCACTTCGGAACCTTAGTTTTGGATCATGACACAACGTTCACATGCTTGCATAAAATCACATTTTCAGTCAACAATTTAAGCTAATGGGTCTGCTGCTCGTAATTGCAAACAATTTCGATGAAATTTGCTACATGGGCGTTTTCGGGGGCGATAAATCGATCTATCTAGGTCTTATTTCTGTTATCTCCAGCTAGGTCTTTGAGTTATTATATGGTTTCCGAGCAAATCTCTGTCTCCCCGATATTAATTATTTAATAGGAGCTAATGCACTTATCCGCAGCTAGTATTTTGGCTGACTCTCTTATAACATAAATTAAGGAGTTTATCAGTAGGTTCATCACACACCTTGTCGAAGTTAATTACTAATTATCTAAGAATATATTCCAGATATTCAACATTTGTCGACAAGTTTAAATAATGTCAATTAGATAACATCTCTATTGCGGTAAAGAAATTTGTTACCTAAATATAGGTTAATTATTGATGTTTGTTTGGTTTTTTGTGCCGTTTTTTTATAGTAGAGCTGTAAGCTAAAATTGACTGCGTGAAAATTAATGAATGTTGACTTAATTTTTAAACAGAATGATTCATTAGCTCGTAAAATAGCCCTACCGATGTGCCGTTTGAAAAGCTATTTAATTTAGAATTGGCCTGCATTGTCGTTTATATTAATTAGTTTAATTATATTCATGTTAAAAGCAAATATTACTTGTGCTTTACGTCCTATAAATAAAATAAATGTTCCCATTAGATTTTTTTAAAGTATTTTATAATTAAAAGTAATGCATCACTTCATTTGCAGACAGCTCTGCTGATGACAAAGTTCTATACAAACGAAGTACATACATATCAACCCTACGACTATGAAATAGCATTTGTATGACGCTGAAATCGTCAGCGTAGAGCATAGGTATTCGCTCGAAAAGATTTTTTCATGGCCTTCAGGTATGGTAAAATAATGTTGGCATGTACTGTAGATACACACCGTTGAACGTCGGTGTGAGACGATTAGCCATTGAAACCTATGGTGACACTCGATGCGCATTCTTCAGTCTTGTTTACAGTTGTTATCAGTTCCAGAGACTGATGACGTCGTTACAGCTGAATCGCGAACTGAGTAGATAAGTAATATGACAGCGAAATGTGTTTTATTGTAAGGATGTGTTTTATTTCTTAATAACATTTATAGTTGCCAAGGATTTACTGTGACAAAGGGACAAGTTTAAAGAAGATTATGGAAGAATAGAATGTGTTCTGAGCATTCTCCAGATCTGAGATGGACCTGCGCCGAAATAGCTGTTCAACCGCAATTTCCCTGTTTTACTTTTCTCATCAAAGTTCAGCGACCTCGCACTGAGTTTTATGCCTATCATAAACCAGGCTCGCCGTGGCTGATTAAAGATTTAACAACCCGAGGACGATATTTGTTTTGTTTCACCCCAATTGCGTAATATTAGGTACTCCCTTAACGACTCATCCGATGATTCGATCATGTGTTTGTTTTGTCTATGCTGCTTTATGGCTGTCTGGCAAGCCCTGGCGAACTAGATCCATATTGCGATCCGTCAATTATATTGACGGATTACAATATTTATTGACGTGTAGGGTAGTGTATTGACGGATCACAATATTTCGCTGGATTTCTGGAAATGCTTGTGATCTGATCCTAGATCCTGGATCGTGATATTTATCTTGCGTGTAGTGTCGCGTTTGATATTTATCGCGTCAGTAATTTTTCTCTGTCTAGAGTCCATCACGTCTACCTCGTACAAAGAACGGTTCGTACTGACGCGATCCGTATTGATGCTGTAGGGTGTGCTGTGATCAGGCCCAAGATACATAATAAATATCATGATAATTATTAGGTACAATATTTATTGACGTGTAAGGTTCGCCTAACTGCCTAGACGTAAACTTGAGGTAGGTAATATTATGCGAATGTAGGCACCTACGTGCAAATCAGTTGTATCAAAACAATAACTTTGTGTTTTTGTTATAAAGTCAACAATACAACACAAGTAGAGGTAGGTGTGTGGTGTGGTAGTTTGATTTTATGAATAAGATCATTTTTTTATTGATCTTTTATATCGATATTAGTCGTATTAAAAGATATTATGACTACCAAGTCTGTTTACGACGCTAATCTCTGATTTATTCGCAGTCGAACTGGCTGCTGAATCTTTCAGTGATTTATTTTTCAGCCATTATCTATGTTTATTTAGGAAAAGTAAAAGTCCGACTCTTGATTTAAAATCTAGTCTTTGATGATTGTTGATTGCTCTCTCGCTTCTCGATTTATCGTTGCTATAAAAAATGAGCCACATCACATACATAAAGGTAGGGTATGTATTAACAATATACCTTATAAGGGGGCGTCGACTAATTACGTGTAGGGTTCTTGAGGATTTTTTGACGATTACAATCGCTATTGATAACTATGCAGCAAATGACGCCTTAATTACGCAACATATGTGTCGCTTAACATCAAACTCGGGTAAATCCATTCGACCCTCTCAGCAAATATCTACCCTATTACCTTTTCATAATACCAAAATCGCATGATCTGACATATGGATTTACCCGAGTTTGAAGTTAAGCGACTCATATGTTATAGGTCCGGCTTCCTAACGCCTAGCAGTCGCAGATGTGGCATCCAGAGGCCAGAGGTATTTGACCGACTGGGATTTACACGTGTTTTGGATTTTGATTTTCAATCAACAGTTCATAGTTCAACTAAGAGATTGAGGATAATACACGAGTATACTGTCCATAACGTCCTAGTTAAGTAGACGCAAAGTTATGTAGCTACCTTGGGACGATAGCTAAAGAGACTGACCTTGATTCCTTAAAATTAAATTGAATTGGGGAAGTGTTTCGTAATGAAAAGTGTTAGGGTGTGAGATCTCATTTTCATCAAACGTTCTCGACTAAAATGCGTGTCCTTGGTTAACAACTATAACGTCTTAATTAGACGTATTGATAGATCCTATTGGTATTAGCCATAACAAATTGGTTACAAAGCGGCTTTACCGTCTAGGTCTAGGTAATGCCAAGCCTCAATAACCTAAATGCGATAGAAAAAAATATTTTTAAGCATTTTGTTACATCAGCCCGTCCCAACAAACAACTCGCAAAGTTATATAAAAAAACATACTGTTGTACAACAAACATAATGGATCACTATTAAGTTTAGGTAAACGAAATTAGACTTAGTTTAGTTGTGATAAGATTGACATTGCAAAGGATTTGATTTAAGAGTTGACACGTTTAGTTTACTAGTCGCTGTTAAATGTTGCAGACTAAAAAATTAAACATTTCAGTTGGCAGCCACACACGACCCTGACCTACCTTAGCTAATTACTATTGGCATCGCGCTGAAATACTGAAATTTTGATTTAATGAACATTTTCGGGACGTTAAGCTACGTAACAATCCGTTAGTTTAGACGATAGTTAAACTTAAAAATACTACCGCTACCATGAGATACCTACATAACCTATAAAAGCCGGGCAAGTGCGAGTCGGACTCGCGCACGAAGGGTTCCGTACCATAATGTAAAGAAAAAAACAAAAAAAAGCAAAAAAAAAAACGGTCACCCATCCAAGTACTGACCACTCCCGACGTTGCTTAACTTTGGTCAAAAATCACGTTTGTTGTATGGGAGCCCCATTTAAATCTTTATTGACCGAAGCGAAGCGAAGGTCTACGTTTTGACTCGGGCATTTTGCTTTCGTATGTCCGGATGTTCTCCTCTACAGGTCGCAATTCTTAACCGATTCTCGTGAAATTTTGTGACCGAATTTTATGACTAAATAAAATTTTTTTGTCAATCCGGTTTTTGGAATTTTTTAAAAATGGCGGAGTCGTGATACCTGGCGCCTAAACAAATAGTCGTATCGATATCATAAGCCTATTTTCTTTTTGAAACATGTTTACAGAGTTAATAGCAAAAAATGCAGAAAAAAATTATCGCTGGTTTAGGCGGTATTTAGATATTTAATTTTAACTAATTTTAATTTGAGAAGGAGTAGCTAAATTTCGTCAACCCATCTAAGAACTATTTGGCTCAGTTTGTAAACGTTCGCTTTTTCTGTTTGCACAGAGGGTCTGGGTTCGATCCCCAGTAATTGTATGCTGGGATATTATAACTTTTTGTATTTTTTTACACATAAATTTCGTATTGTTTTTCTTTAATTTACTATACACCGTGTTTTTATTGAATTCCGTTAACTTCGGGGTATAGTTAAGTACGTTTATAAGAACTAAATGGCATAGTTAATTTTCAAAAAAAAAATTTTTTTTTGTTTTCTTTTTTGTTTTTTTTTTGTTTAAAAAGTAATTAAATGTAGCATATAGCGTTGTTGTAACACGGGCATTACATTTAACTCAACCAAACAATTGAAATCTGTAACATATCAATGTCATTTCGTACATCAATCGACCGAGATTGTACTTAAGTTTAGTAGCAAATGTATGAACTCATTCTAAACACTAATCAATATGTAAGCCGGCCCTAAGGCAAGTGTACACGCTTGTAGAGGCCTTATAGTAAAAAAATAAATTATGGATTATCTCCGAAATGGACTTAATTAGAACATCGGTGTCTTTGAGAAAGTTACTTGATTTAAGCTCAGGAATGCACCCTTGAAATTAACGGAAATCAAAAAAAACACGGTGTATTTAAAGCTCTTAGCACCATGTTATTTCAAGCTCTGCTCGCGAGGTCTACAGCTCAGATTAAATGTCCAAAAATTCAGAAAATTTGTATCGCTGGTTTTGGCGGTATTTAGATATTTCGTTTTTACTTGAGAATGAGTAGCTAAATTTCGTCAGCTTTAGTAAGAACTATCATGGCGCATTTTGCAAACGTTCGCTTTTTTTGTTTGCATCGGGAGGTCCCTGGTTCCATCCCCAGTAATCGTATGCTGCTACACAACTTTTTGTATTTTTTTATACTTAAATTTCGTATCAATTGTTGTTTTTTATTTTATTATTTTATTTTGAAAAGCGCGGGCTAAGCGTATTCGTTTAATTTTTGCAAGAGATGATGGCTTTTTGCGCTTTAAAGAAAATTTGATTCTTGAATATACGGCGCCCATACCTTTGGCCTCCATGCTCGTCTAGATGGCGACACCATTTTATATTTAACAATTTTTACTCATATCAGTAAAAGAACATGGGTCAAAATCATATGGCGTTCTAAAAATAAAAAAAATCATTTATCCATACATATATACATTTATTGATATTTTTTATTCATTTTCATTTTAATCCTGTATCGAAAGATGGCAGTAAATTTACAGCACTGATTTACAGTGACTACAAAATTTAGTATGACAATAACCCTCTACTATAGGGACCGTGCGCGTTGGAGGGTCTGCCATCTTGTGGCCTAAATCGGAAACATGTACATTGCCAAAGCAAGTTCTACCATCTACCGTTCTTGTAGGTACGTTTCCTAATGCATAGGTGCATAGTTGACCGAAGCGAAGCGAAGGTCTACGTTTTGACTCGAGCGTTTTGCTTTTGTATGTCCGGATGTTCTCCTCTACAGGTCGCAATTCTTAACCGATTCTCGTGAAATTTTGTAACCGAATTCTATGAACCGATAATTTTTTTTTGTCGAGCCGGTTTTTGAAAATTTTTCAAAATGGAAGAGTTGTGATAGCTCTTGCTTAAACAAATAGTCGTATCGGTATCATAAGAGTGTATTCTTTTTAAGACATGTTTACAGATTAAATGGCCAAAAATTCAGAAATTTTATTTCGCTGGTTTTGGAGGTATTAAGATATTTAGTTTTTACTTGAGAATGAGTAGCTACACTCTAAAAAATGAAGACCAACTAAGAGCAGTTTCTTCTTAGTTGACGTTAAGTTAATTACAACAATTACGATCTTATATAAATCAATGAAAGCTGATTACTTAAAACAATAAGTGTATCTGTGATTGAACTAATAAAGTAGGTATTGATTAATCCTAACAATTGTATACCTTGCATCTATTATTAACTTGTTGACATAATTATGTAACGTAGGTTGATTCAATAAATATCAAGCTTAGTTGATCTTACTAGGGTCAATTAGTTACCATAATTCTTTTTCATGTATATATTGAACAAGATCTTAGTTGGCTCAGTTACATAGCAATAGTAAGATCAATCAGAATTACCTTATTTGAAATGTCGAAGTCCTTGTTAGGCTCGTATGGAATCAAGATGCTTGATTACGACTATCAAAATATTGATAGGGCCAACCAAATTTTTTTTAGAGTGTAAATTTCGTCACCTCATGTAAGAACTATCATGGTGTATTTTGCTAAAGTTTGCTTTTTTGTTTGCACGGAAGGTCTGGGTTCGATCCCCAGTAATTATATGCTGGAATATAACTTTTTGTATATTTTTACACTTAAATTTCACATCAATTGTTGTTTTATATTTAATTTTTTTATTAATTTACTCAGTTTTAAGCTCTGCTCGCGAGGTCTACAGCTCACAGAGCCACTAGTTTTATTATGTTTTTGGTATTTGTTGTTATAGCGGCAACAGAAATACATAATCTGTGAAAATTTCAACTGTCTAGCTATCACGGTTCGTGAGTTACAGCCTGGTGACAGACGGACGGACGGACGGACAGCGAAGTCTTAGTAATAGGGTCCCGTTTTACCCTTTGGGTACGGAACCCTAAAAACAGAGTTTAATATATTTTTTGTTACAATAAGTAAAAATTATGATAATGAAATGTTTGCGCCGGAAAACGAATACTTCCTTTTTAGCTTAGTTTTATAATCTCAATTCGCAAATTTAGTCTCACCCACGCGTGGGAAAGTCTGAATACAATGGCGGCGAGCCGGTTTGAGCCAGTTCTCACAAGTTCTTAGCACTAATTAGCGCACTTAGACCCGATAGGCGTTTATTTGACGCTTATTATACTCATACTGTTTAAGGTTTACAAACATTTATTTGTCATCTTCCATCCTCAAAAGACATCAGATCGATTGCATCACATGACACTATTATGTACATATAGGTTATGTTGCAACTGTCGCAGGAATTTTCCGAAGCAACATCATAATTCTCAAGGAGTTTACAGTGCCTGATTTCTACTGCCGACACCAACTTTTTCATCAACAGCAAACCGACTATTTTATTTGAAACTTGTTAAAATTAATTTCAAATAAAACGTATTCACCCTGCATTCGCAGCGTCGATATGCAGAGAGATAAATTAAAGTTCGCCATGTTGGCTCTGATAAGGATAAGGTTGTTAGCAGACAGGTGGCGCCCGCGCACCTGAGCCACGCCCACCCGTAGATAAAAACAAACCGTTTGAAATACACTCAAAAAAAGATAAACGGGATATTTTTTATGACAAATATTTAACAACATACCTACAACTGTCAGCTGGAATCAATTACATATTTTAGTACCTATTGAAATTAAATTTGATTTTCATTCAGCGTCAGAGTCAGAGGGGCTACCGCAAAAACCGAAATTCGCAAATTGCGGGGATCTTTCTCTTTTACTCTTATTACGCCTTCATTGGAGTAAAAGAGAAAGATCCCCGCAATTTGCGAATATCGGTTTTCGCGGTAGCCCCTCAGTTTCTGATTGATGCTGTACACTGCATTTTTTAAAGAAATGACGCTGAACGCAGTCGCTGCGTGGACCGATGGTGGGCGCTAATATTACTGTTTTTCACTGTTTCGTGATCAAAAAGCTGAAGGAATGATTTAAAAGGAAATTATCGCACGTGCTAAGGATACTTACTAGAAAAAATACATCAAGTAAAATATCCATCCAAGGATTAAATATCCAAGGATCCGAAGGCTGGTGTTGGCAGATTGAAAATAAATATAAAAACTATCAATTTAAGTATCACTATGTTTTAATTCGATCCTCGTATTTCTTTAGATACCTACTGGTTGCATTTTATTCGCGCCGCAGCTGCGCGCGCATCTGCCGCACGCGCCGGCCTCCGAACAATTCCAAATTCAAATTTAATTATTATTTTTTTCATTGCAATTGACGTCCTTGCACGCAAGGTGTACTGTTTGCATAAAAAGTGTCTGGCCGGTCTACTTTCTTTTTAATATGGAACTATCTGTGAAGGTTAATGTCCACATAATGTACGCTATAGATAGTATGTATGCATATATGTAATAAAATTCCTTACGGCGCGATTCGGGAAATGAATTAGAGATTAACTAGATACGATATAGTAAAGATATGTGACGTCCCACGGGTAAAGGTACCTTATGGCGGTTGGAACTTACGTTATTATTAACGCCGCTCCAATATTATTGCTGCGCTATGCGACGTAAGCGCCGCCATAAGGTACCTTTTGCTGTGGAACGTCATATCGTATACCATATCTAGTTAATCTCTAATTCATTTCCCGAATCGAGCCGTTAGTCTCCATGCATTTCGTTCTTGTTAATAACTTAACACACTGGGTAATAATACTAATATCCAGGAGGTAGGAGGTATGCAATAAAGAGTATTTGTACTGTATTGTAATAATGGTTACTTAAGGTCTTCTTATAAGGATCGAACGCAGCTTAAATACATTCATACGTTTGATCGAATCAATAAACAAAAGCCGATTAATTATTTGTTGCAGAATATGGCGTCTTCTTATAAAATCGATATAACCAACTATCAAGCTAACATTGCCTTGCAATAACCCATATCCCAATAGAACAGAACAATTTGAATCAAAGGGTCTAGCCGTGTTTGTATGGGGCATCGGCCCCAGAAGCCAAATTGATTGCCGTTTTGCCAATTTATTATAGCGGAAGCAGTTATAAAGTTGACCCAAAATTTTTTTATTAAGCTATGAGCTTCTTCACATATATTCCTTGAGTAATTCTAAGCATTTCAAGCCTGGGAGGCAATAAGAAATGTGTGTCTACTCGGATTTGTAATGGATTCAAACTTTCAACCCCTTTTTAACCCTGTTAGGGGATGAATTTTACAAAACACTGAAATTACTTTTCCTGTCTTTTAATAATATCCCCAAATACAAAGATTCAAGTCCCGCGTTCGAAAATTTTTTTGATATCCATACAAACTTTCAACTCCTTTTTCACCACCTTAGGGGATGAATTTTCAAAAACGCTGAAATTAGTTTTCTTGTATTTTAATAATATATCGTTTTACGAAGTTTCAAATTCCTAGCTTAAAATAAAACTTGAACCCCATACAAACTTTCATCCCCTTTTTAACCCCCTTAGGGGTTGAATTTCTCAAAATCGCTTCTTATCTCTTGTACACTTTATAAATGTAATCTAGTGTGCAAATTTCAACTCTCTATCTTTTGTAGTTTCGGCTCCGCGTAGCAAAAATCTCCAACCAAATTTTTCACCTTTTTACGTTTTTCTTGTAAAATTACTATGAAATTGAAAAAAACAAATATCAGAAATGAATTCTACGTCTTTGGTTTATACGAAAATGATACCAAACTTGCCCTAGTACCCACCAGGATCAGAGTAGATTTTTTTTAAAGATGACGGATGGCGGCCGTCTTTGTACAACTTCAGGCTAGAAATGCTTAGAATTACTCAAATATCAGATGTGATGAAGCTCATAGCTTAATAAAAAATTTTTGGGTCATGTATGGCAGCGTTAAATAACTGACTCCAGTATTAGGCCAGATGTAAGATGCTATTTCACCAAAAAAATAACCCTAAAACGCTGCAGGTTTTTGAGAAAATTAAAAAAAAAGAAATATGGTTTTAATTTTTTTTTTATCTAAACTACCGAACCGATTTTTTTGTAACTTACAGACATTATGTAAGTAATCTAGATGAATTATTTTAAAAAGAATGGAGTTCCAAATATCCTTATAATTAGTAATATTTTCACTTTGAATTTTTCAAAAAAAAAATTTTTATATTTCCGAAATAGGGACACCCACCAATTTTGTATTTTATGTATAAATTAATGTTCTATAACATATATTTTTTTCAAAAATATTCATTAGGCTCAACAGGGTAAATATACCGTATGTATGTATGTAATGTATGAACAGACACAACCGGGAGAACTCCCGGTCCCATATCGACCACCGCGCCGCTCTGTACGAATTTGAATTTCGAACGTAACAAATTAATGTAAGTATATTAAAATTTAAATTGACCTACCTATAAACTGAAATGTATACGTGTTTATCTTATAATTTAACAAAATGCTATTTATGTAATTAATCATTTTATATTTTTGTACTGTGACCTATAACTTTCATGTTTGGCAATTTGCTGTAAATGTAAGTTGGTTAAATAAAGAAATAAAGAAATAAAGAAATAAAGTAGGTACACGAATGACAAAAATTATAGTCACAGGCGTCACAGACAAAAAGGCAGGATTATGTAGACATTAGATGATAAAAACATATAATTTAAGTCATAAATAAATAACCGAAAATAACCGTTACCGGTTATTCGAGTTTCTAACATTCGGTCATGAAATTTTGTCAAAATATTCGGTTATAACCGAATATTTCGGTTACGGTTTTAACTGATTTGCATTCCCTATCCAGGACTGCAAATTTTTGCCTGTACCTTTATTCAAAATCAGCTATAGGAAGTGCAGGAGTATTGTTAGGAAAAGTAGTAAAATCCGGGTGTGTAGTCGAGAGTCAATAAACTGGGCTGGGCGGCGCCCAAAATAGCCGGCGGGCGAGACGGCGCGGCGGGTACCGACAGCAGCTTAAGCGACTCAGGACATTTCCAATTACATGGCTCTGTAGCGAGATAAATAAATAAAGCTACTACTAAAAGTATAAAATTCATTAGCACAAATATGGTTGTCTGTAAAGTCAGTTTACGGACGATAATTTTGCGTGATAACGTCATAAGAAAACGTAGCCGTAACGTTATCATGGAGATCCGTCCACAACGTCACCTTGGAGATATGTCCACAACGTGACACTCTTTCGTGCATGCTACCGGTTTTCATCGATTTATAAGACGTTATCATGTCAAAAGAAATCAAAAACCATAACTCTATGTTTATTAACCATCTATAACATTTAACAGTTTTAACGGATTTGTTAGTAAGCATGTAGATACCTATTAATTTTTCGGAGGCGATTTATATCCGAAGCTTGCATTAAGTTTTTAATTTATCTTCCAGATTTCAAGAGTTAAGAACATTGGTTAAACAACTGCCCACAATGTTGATACAACAATGCGTTTTGGTCGAAATAAGACAAAACAAGAAATTAGGCTCTAGTATCCTTAACTTTTTTTTCTTGAGCTGTCAAAGTGCTGAAATGTCTGAGAATTAGGCAGGCCGGTAGAAATGGAGTTCTGTGGACACTCCGTCACTGTGTAAATAGGTACGTGTTTAAAACGGACTCATTCTCTGAGAAACTAACTTTATACCGATCTACCGATGACAGATTTTTTGATATTTTTTTTAAACTGGTTAAAAATGTAATCTACGTCACCCGGCCCATACAGATTGACATCATCAATAAGCAGAATAGTTGCGACTCTGTAAGCGACGCCGGTCGGAGTTATAATTATTATCCTTAAATAAATAAATTAATAAATGTAAATATTCGGTTGCATTCCCAAAAAAACATTTGTTTTAAGTTTATCTGCTAACCGTACGCAACTTCTTTCTTTTCCCTAAGCTCTGAATTGAGACATTACATGCTTTCATACAAATATGAGGCGAGTGGGTGTCCCATTACAAACCGCTGATAAATATCACTTATTACGCATTAGTGCACTCTAAATGGGTTGTGATTTTCATATCACTTCTATACTTAACGCTGGGGATCAGCCCTGTGAGATTTTATTGCTATTTCATGTTGCAAAAGATAAAATTAACTCGATTTCACGAACGAAATAGTTATTTGTTTTACAAGGGGGCAAAGTTGTCGTTTAACCGCTCGTGCTCGTTATTTTCACCACACCAACCCGAAGAAAATATTAACTGTAAGATATGAAACAAACACAAACCAAATCAAATCCAAATGAATGTAATTAAATATTTATCATTCAAAATCATAATTTTAAACTCAATTCAACCAGCAAACATAAGAAAACAACTCAAATTTTGCATTTGATTATTCTTTGCCTCACATGTGAATAAAATGCAACTTTGTTTTCGGTTTTTGAACAATCAAGAGAACCTTTACCAGTAATTGTGATGAAAAATGACAAGGTGCTCACCGCTGCGTCTACTACTTAACGCATTCACTGCCAGGAGTGCCAGGGGGCGTGGCCTAGGAAGAAACTTGTATGGCGGTGAACGCACATGTGCGTCGGGGGCAGTGAATGTGTAAAAACAAAGAAGTGTCATGACATGAGATTATCTGATGTAAAATAGGTGTGCGGCAAACGCATTGCGATTAACGCTGCGTTTATCGCATAAAATAACCGCGCTCTTTAACATCGTGTGCTAGTAACGCAGTTTTTGCGTAAAGAAAAGTCGAAACAAGTTACAGTGTACGAAAATATACAGAAATAATGTCAAGCACAGAAATAAACAAACAGTGAATTTTATTAGTCTTGGGTGACCGAATTTTCACATCATGCATGTCATTAAAGAGTACGCGCGGTAAGGAAATAATTTCCTTACTGTCAACGCTAAATGACAAGATACAAGATATTGCGAATGCTTTTAAATGATTTTTGGTCCTGTTATGTAATTTTCCTGGATTCAGTCACGTTTATAAGAATGTAGTTACATATGATTAATGAATGAGCAGAAAGCCAAATCCAATGTGAACTTTTAAACGAGTCAGAAGTACTGGTGCGCATTTGAGCGCAGATTTCGTTCCAAGCAAAAGCATTTAAAAAGTAAAATCTACGCCTTGTCAACCCCTTTGCCTAATAGGTTATTGTCTGAGTACTTAAGTGGTTGCTTTTTTTCTATTTACTCAAATCCAACACCACTATCAGCCCATTTCGCCTGTCAAAAATATTATTAATTCCCACCTTTATTTTCGTGATGGTGAGACGGTATTTTGCAACCGAAATACCACGCGACAGAAAAAAGAAGGTATTTCTAAATATAACGCGGCGTCGCGGCTCGTTCTGTGCATAAGACGTTTATGAATGAAACTTATTGACGTTGCATAAGGACTGTTTCACTGATTGCACTTTTGATGAACAAACTTCATTTTTATTTATGAAACCGAATATTATGCATTAAGAACGTTATTGTTATATTTTGTTATGCATAAGAAATAGAGTCAGTCTAAGCCAACGTGTTTGATAGCACAGCGTGTGGAAGTGTTATCATAAACGTCAAATTTCTATATACATAATTATGACGTTTACTATAACTCTGCGCTATCAAACGTGACGCAGAGTTTAGATGGACTCTACATTCATAGGGTAAGTATTTAATATGCTTAAGGCTTACTCGTCGTTCCAGCGGTATAATTAACACTTTAACTGTCCCTCGCCTTCACTACTCACATGGATCGATACGTCCGTGCATTACAGGTAATGCACAAATGTATAGAGCATTCCCATTTCTGACGTCACTTGGACGTGACAGAGATAGTTTGACGGTGCATGTCATATAATGCACGGACGGTAAACGTGTTAAGATTACACGCGCGTTTCTTTTCCTCGGCATAAAAAAACGCTCATATGAAACGCTAGTCAGTAACCGCTCATAAACGGGTAAAAACTAAATTACCTACACAATTTTTATAGAACAAACATTTCTATGCCAATGGCAAAATTGGCAGTTAACGGGTGGTAATGTGCAAGATGTTTATACGTCCGCACAATCGAACAAGGGTATAGGTTAAGGCGCACGTGGCGCCCCGAGGCGTGCGCAGAGGCAGGTGCGCGTGCGTCTTTTATCCTATTCATTAGTGCGCGCTCCACCAATATAGACGCGCATGGATGTAACGCTCTTGGTATTTGCGGTATTTAATTGACACGGATCTAAACAATGTTCACGTCATCCAGCGAACATGTCATGTTAGCTTGAAACCACAAAAACCCCAACTGGGCATGGCAAGAAAATCAAAAGTTCGCACATAGTTATGTACTCACATGAAAATCTCGGTAACAGATCATACATATGCACTGTATACCTACCATCCACCTGTTCTATTTTAATAGAGTTCTATTAAACTACGAAACAATGATAATCTTGCTTAGAGGCACCATCAATTATTAATCATTAGATTTACAAAATAATGAAATATCTGAACGCACGATAACAAAGTCAAGCAGCTTAAGTGTGAAGATGTAACAGACAAACAGACATTTACTTTCGCATTTATAATATTAGTCGGGATAAATGGAAAGCTTTCTAAAACCCCCAACTCTCATCCATCTACATCTAAATAATAGAAAAGTGACTAAGTGTGTGTATCGTATCATATATCAATCGCACGGCCGGCCGCGCTGAAAACCCCCCTTGCCTTCCCCCGCTACCCATCGTCTGTCTACTCCTAAAATATCTCAGTCTCATCTCTGATACGCATTGTGATTTATGCACCACAGTTTATAGCAGCTAGCGTACTGACGTATCTGCCTACCTTCGAGTGTTTTATACTATTACAAGCTAACATGGTCATTCACACTACACATATACAATAATATTACCCCGTAGTAGTAATACCCCGTATTCAACATTATTTGGATGTTTTACCATATAATTTATATCTTCCAGTCCTATTGCCCCTTACTTTTATATTTTTTAATAGGTAGTTTGAAAATCATAATATGTATTTAATTTTCAGTTTTCAAAAACTGCGAAAATAGTACAATCAAAGAATGAGAAAAATTTCATAAATATCATACATAAGACGCGGATTTTGGGAATAAATATATTTGTAAGTATACCTGAAATATTGACTTAGGAGAAACATAATAATGTTTTAACCTCGTTCCCAAGCCAATTTTTGCGCTTTTGAATTTGGAACGTTCTTTTATTAGGGTTCCGTACCCAAAGGGTAAAACGGGACCCTATTACTACGACTTCGCTGTCCGTCCGTCCGTCCGTCCGTCTGTCTGTCACCGGGCTGTATCTCACGAACCGTGATAGCTAGACAGTTGAAATTTTCACAGATGATGTATTTCTGTTGCCGCTATAACAACAAATACTAAAAACAGAATAAAATAAAGATTTAAGTGGGGCTCCCATACAGCAAACGTGATTTTTGACCAAAGTTAAGCAACGTCGGGCGTGGTCAGTACTTGGATGGGTGACCGTTTTCTTTTTGCATTTTTTTCCGTTTTATTTTGCTTTATGGTACGGAACCCATCGTGCGCGAGTCCGACTCGCACTTGCCCGGTTTTTTCTATAAGAGTTCATAACTCGAATTTAATTTGTACTTGTACAAGTACGCGGGGATTTACGAGGTTAAATTATTATTCATGGTCAAATAATTTTCATTATTAAGAAATGTTCACGTTCGCGTCTCTCGTCTATTACCTGTGCTGTAATGTCGGCTCCTGGTATGTCCTTAAACTGGACTGTGATGTGGACCCGGGTATGTCCTTAAACTACGTCCAGGACCCGGGTATGTCCTTAAATCACGTCCAAGACCACCGGTGGACGGGCAGCAGCGTCCCTCAAATTCGGTGTACTCGACTGCGATCGCTAACCCGCCTGTCGAGCGTGGCGATTATGGCATTCACCCCCCAAAAAAGGGGGAGGCCTATGTTCAGCAGTAGACATCTTATGGCTGAGATGATGATGATGAATGTCGGCTACCGAGTATCCAAGTAGGAGTACGTAGAACTGGTCTTTGACCGTGGTCCATTTCAAGATTATACCAAAGGCTAGTGCACTCCGTCTGCGTGTGCGCGTGCGGCGTTGTAGTATACAGATCCTAATGAGAGATGGCACACCGCTTGCGTGACGTGTGCATCGGTGTGATTCGGGAAATGAATTAGAAATTAACTAGATACGATATAGTAAAGATATGTGACGTCCCACAGATAAAGGTACCTTATGGCGGTTGGCGCTTACGCTATTATTAACGCCGCTCCAATATTATTGCGGCGCTATACAACATAAGCGCCGGCTGGCATAAGGTACCTTTTTCCGTGGAACGTCACATATCTTCACTATTTCATATCTAGTTAATCCCTAATTCATTTCCCGAATCGCGGCGCCAGCCGCCATAAGGTGCCTTTTGCAGTGGAACGTCACATATCGTTACTATTTCATTTTCATATCTAGTGAGTCTCTAATTCAATTCCGAATCGAGCCGCATGTGCGGCTCCAACATTTTAGCGCACGCGCACGTGCACGTCACGCACAGGCCTTAATTCCTGATCACAATGTAATCATATAAAAAAAGCTTCAATATATTTGCGCTAGCCGTTCTAGTCTAGAATTTGTGTAACGATGACTAATAAGTCAGTTTTGATGACTTTTACGTAACCGCGCGGAAGCTAGGGACATAACTTCAAAATAATTTGTTCCCGGGCTGTTGCCAACTGTGAAAATTATTACGCGACATGCGCAGCAAAGGTGCGTGAGATATTATAAAGTTTTGTTGTTTTTTTTTATATGTAGAATGTAGAATAGTCATTGTTTTACTAAGTTTAGATGTTTTCATAAAAATTATGACTACAAACTGTAACTAACGGGTTAACCTAATTAATAATACATGATACTTTTATATTATTTATCCATTAACACATAGTTAATGCAAATTCTTATTAAATCCTACACCTTAATAACACCGCGCGCGGGCGAAACGCAATAACTGTAAAACTCGCATAATTAAGTTTGCTACGTTCACTTTTGTTCGTCCTCTTGTTTTTGGCGCCGCGTTTTTGACAGTCGGCCTCTTTGGCGATTCCAGAGAGTCCGAATCCAATTACCAAATATAGCGTATCTACAAACACCCTATTTTAATCACCTTAAGGTCGGGTTTTGCAAGTTTTGACGACACGTATTTTGGATATAGCTTAGTTTTTGTTGTCCATTCTTTAGTAGCCGTTTTTTAAGGGTGTTAGGGTCAGTTGGCGCCACAGTTAGATTGATGGCCTCTTTTGTTATGGTTTAGTGCTAAAATTGAGATAATATCCAATGAGAAGTTATGGAATTAAAGTTTGTAAAAAATTACTAAGAGTATAGTAGCAGTTCAGAACGATATAATAAACATTATACTTATGGTTAAAATATCAAAGTAGAGAACATATTATTAAAGATTTGAAAGTAAGTTTTTGATCAAATTTTATATATTAAATTCTATAAATTCTTAAGGTATCTGCCTATAGCTTAACTCCATATTCGAATGAAGAAGACCTTTAAAAAGTATTCTTTAAAATATTCTCACCCCTCGTCAATTCTAAAATCAGCCAAACTCAAGACACCATAAAAGACTAAAAGTGCGTACACAAAAATAAAGCTAACGATAACTGAACGCATGTCCGCATACATTCTAGCTACAGTCCGCATATAAGCTAATTCCGTAGCTTTTTCATGAAATTTGTCTCAATTAAGCTATATACCAGCGTGTGGTAAAAATATTACTTTTACCAACAGAGTAAATATTTCACAGAGTTTTGATTAGCAAAAAACTAACACAACACTGCTCTCAAGCCTTTTACAAACCAATGTACAGTAAACCAATTATGTTAGTATCGTCACTGATTTAAAAATATCGGAGTATACTTACCTACCTGTTTTATATATTTTTTCAAAAAAATTGCGTCTAGATATTCTAGATTAAAGGATTGTAATTTCCCTATTTGAATTGGATGTTATTAAGAACTTTGTATATATATTTACCTATGCATTATGTTTCATTTGTTATTGATTTTTTACTATCATTGTCAATGTCAATATTGATTCTGCATACAGAAAAAATAATCGTCTTTTTAATGCTCATAAATGTAAGTTGGCTTAGGTACCTATAGAATGTTTTTTTTTTGATAACCACAACTGACAACATAATATATTCAGTTCACTGTATAAGTATTATGACTAACTATCCGGTAATATAGGAAAAAAAGTTCATTAGCAGTAGGTAGCTAGGTACAATAGTCGACACTGGTATAAACTACAACATCAATATTGTTGACAGAGCATTCCCACGTTTATTGTATCCTACCTAAATAAAGAAATAAGCTTTACACCTCTCGTATGGGGGCTACAGTACTTTCCCGTACACTCGCATGCCCATAAGCGGAGCGCGGCGCCTTAGCGGCACAAAGACCCAGGCATTTATGTAAATGCCCGGATTCCAAAAATGCCCGCAAAAACAATGAGCGAAAAATTTTACTTTTTGGACTTGGTGCACTTTCGCACTTGGCCTTATTGATGTCGTGAGATTTAAATATACTTATGTATTTTATTTATGGTAGGTAGACTCAGCTTTATTAAGCGCACATACTTAGGTACCTACATCTCGCAGCTGTTAAGTTTTATATTTCAGCAATGCACTAACGGTCATTATGTAGAAATTCTTGAGCAAGGTTTTTGTCTTGCAGTGAATATTTCACATGGCATATAGCTTGGCAAAAAAAGAGTAGAAATTAAAAAGTGGCAACACTGTAGTGTCGTCCCTTTCAAACTAATGTATATAAGAAAACGGGACGACACTACCACCACTGCCACTTTTTAATTTCTACTCTTTTTTGCCAAGCTGTACCCACTTCATGATAGCAAAATGCATAGATCACATTTTAAAAATCCGAATGCACAAGCATATTACATACTTGTTGATGATTTTTTGCACCATACTAGCTCGTAAAGGCTCTCTTGATTATTCAAAAACTAATGAGAAACTTTTGCATTGTATCCACAAGAGTCAATGATGATTTTGAATGATAAATATTTAATAACGTTAATTTGGATTTTATTTGATTGGACTTAGTTTGATGTTTTACAGTTAGTATTTTCCTCGTTGTTACACTCAGTGGTCATTATTAATTTGTTGTTGTTGTTTAATCGTGCTTTGAAACTTTTGCAACGGTCAAGATTCCACTTTTGGAACCACTTGCTGCGCACGCTATTTTGGAATTTTTAGTATCGGGTATCAATATTACCACGAGTTTTGCCCCCTAATAAATAAATAAAATAAATAAATACATAAATATTGGGGACATCTGACACAGATCAACCTAGCCCCAAACTAAGCAAAGCTTGTACTATGGGTGCTAGGCGACGATATACATACTTATATAGATAAATACATACTTATATACATAGAAAACACCCATGACTCAGGAACAAATATTAGTGTTCATCACACAAATAAATGCCCTTACTGGGATTCGAACCCAGGACCATCGGCTTCGCAGGCAGGGTCACTACCCACTAGGCCAAACCGGTCGTCAATCTAATAGTAACACAAATAACTATTGTAATTGTACACCTCCGCTGTAAATGGGTAAACCATTTAAATAACTCAAAATATATTCCGATCACACAATGCTAAACCCAGACGGCAAATACCACGCCAATTCTTCAGCCCTTAACAGTTTCCGACTTTAAGCGCTCATACTTTTTACTTTTACTCCTCTTCTTTTTATTTTAACTCTTGCTTTTAACGTTTAAAATCGCCCGTAAGGACTAACGGCTAACTTTTTATCTAAATAACAGTATCTCAATTTTATTGTAAGCGAAGTTTTGTTTTGTCTGCTGTATTGCATTTTTGCTGCCAAATTTAGTGAAAGTATTTCGAATAAAATTAGTTGGGATTTAGTTTTTATG
Organism: Cydia fagiglandana; assembly: GCF_963556715.1. NCBI lineage: Eukaryota > Metazoa > Arthropoda > Insecta > Lepidoptera > Tortricidae > Cydia > Cydia fagiglandana. Next base: position 7,808,557 of record NC_085938.1, on the reverse strand, counting down.
CACTTGCCCGTGTTTGACGTTTAGCGGCTACTAATTGCCCGATTTATTTAACAAAGTTCGATTGTTTATTGCCTTTTTTGCCCGCTTTTGGACTAAAGTGAATACTTATATTGTTTTCATATCCAGGACAGGTCACTGATAAGTCTATCAGGCCTCCAGTTTTTTTTTTAATTACAAAAGTACCTAAATACGTTCTGGTTTAGGTATTACCAAAGAGAATATATAGTATAGAGGGCTATTGCCAAAGTAAATTTTGTAGTCACGGTACATTTACTGCCATCTATCGACACACGATTAAAACTTAAAATAAAATTGAAAATGTATAAATTAATCAAAATATGTTTACGGATAAATGATTTTTAATTTTTATTGTTCCATACTGACCCATGTTCTTTCACTGATATGTGTTAAAATTGTTAAATATCAAACGGTGTCGTCAACGCCATCTATTCGAGAATGACTTTTTCTTGATTTCCGAGGCACGTTTTTTTCTTAGACTTTATTTTTTATCTTATACGGAGTTATATATATCTCTGGTATTACTAATGGAAACAAATAGAGGCTCTATCTACTTTCATTCAACTGGAGATAAAGTCGCAACACTTAGTAACATTATTTCGATTTACCTTACACAGACTCTGATCTCCGGTTTTATTTAGATTTCTCCCAAGAATCGCTATTAATTAACGCATGTATAAAAAACAAACACACCTACGGAGACAGTGAACTTAGTCATTCGGCCATTGTTTACATTTACTCGCCAATTTATAGGTTAATAGTGTTGCCAACTGCCAACTTTGAAAATAGAATGTGCATCGACGAATATTGGGCTTGTTTCTGGCTAGTTTGAAGTGATTTTCCCAGTTATTAATTATACTTGGCCAAGCAGATCTTGTCAGTAGAAAAAGGCGGCAAATTTGAAAAATGTAGGCGCGAAGGGATATCATCTCATAGAAAATTTGAATTTCGCGCCTTTTTCTACTGACAAGATTTGCTTGACCGTCTATATATTTAACTATAAATGTCTGATCAATGTTTGTTTATTTGTAATTTTAAACTTTTTTGTGGGTTTCTATGACTTCTAATATTAACACACTAGACTAATAAAAAGGTCCCATATTTTATTTTAGAGGGTTTTTTTTTCTAGTGCGTCACACACGAAACTCATTATGATCCAGAATTGACTTATTGAGACATATTGGAAAAAAGACAGCTAATGCTGACAATTATGAGGATAAGCTAAATGTTAATTACGAAATTTAACTTATTACGAGTATAAAGGGTTTGAAACAATGCAAAAAGTAGTGTCAAGGCCACCACCCACTTGCCGCCTGTCCATACCTCTTAACTGGGTTACACGTTGAATGGGATATATATAAAATACGCGGTTTCTCTATCCGTTTGTTGCACAACAGTTTAGTGTTTATTTACGCTACACGTAAAAATTACTGTTATATTCTTTAGCTTTCTTTCGGCTTTCATATAAATGCCCCTCGAGAATTCATGGCACCAAAATGGAAAGATCAAAGTTAATTTACTACCCGGAGTATAATTAATAGGTATAAATTCTAACTTTGTCTGACAGTCAAACTTAATAATTATACTTTCTTATGAAGTGCTAAAAGTCGCTAAGCCAACACGAAAAACTTAATATGTAATTATACTTTCTTATGAAGTGCTAAAAATCGCTAAGCCAAGACGAAGACAAGACGATTTCTAAAAGGATTCCAATTTGACGATCGAGATCTAATTAAACAGTTTGGTGACTGTCGCTTCTTGTGGGTCCCATAATCGCTCTTAATCGGGTGTAATTAACGATTGTTATCGATTTAGGGCCGTGGGAGATGCGCGCGCGCTGTGAAGCCGAAATAAGAGATCCTTATACAGTCAGTGCCTTTGAAAGAACTTACCTACAGGGTACAAAACTATGTTGCAAAAAAGGGATATACAGTGAAACCTGGTTAATTGGCACCTGGATAAATGGAAAACCTCAATAATTGCAACCAAAAGTCCGGTCCCGGTCCCTTGAGACCAAAAGGCCTCTATAATTGAAATTTTTGAACCTCTATAATTGCGATTTAGATTTTAGGGCTTTTCGTAATTTTGCCTCTGTAATTGACCACATCGCAACTAAGACCTCTATAATTGACACAGTGCTAAAAAAATCCGTTATTTTTGCTCTTCTTTTTACCTCTATTATTGAAACGAGTCTTACTTATTACCTCTTTAATTGAAATAATGTAGTTGTAGACAGCAGAAACAATATTTTAATAACAATGATCATTTTATTTATATCTTCATCAAGAATTCAATTTATTTATTGGGTATCACAGCCTGTGGTAGGTGAAATAGTTTTGATTAAATCAAAAACAAAGTATGCTTTTTACATTCCAATAAAGCTTTCTTCTACAATTCAAGGGAATTTTTTAAACCCAAATGATTAATAAGAAAATAAAGTAGTAATTAATGTAGTGTAAAAGTGCAAGTATAGACAGAAGCTATATATAGACCTTCAAACCCAAAACGTAAGCGTGTAAATCTACTTTCAATGGTTATTTGCACCTCCATAAAAGAAATTTGTCAGAACGCAACCTCTATTAATGAAAACCTCTATAATTGACACAACGATTTTTTGAACCTCGTTAATTGACACGACCTGCTTAAATGAAAAACCTGGTTAATTGACAAAAAATGGCCGGTCCCTTGAGATTGCAATTATCCAGGTTCCACTGTAATTCCAATAATGACATTACACATCAGAAGTGAAAACAGCTATATCTAAGCAAAACAAAATATACAAAGCTTCAGTTGAAAGAAACCACCAACCAATATTGGTGGGGGCTACTTAAAAACACACCAAAATATTTAATATAATAATTTGATTTATTCCCAAAAAAATTGCCTATCATGACAAACATTGTCCGACTTGAAAATGGTTGATTAGTGAACTTAACGTACACTGACATCAGGATGATATGTGAACCATGTTATTTAACACTTTAAACTCTCGCGTTTTCTACACATAGAGTCGCACCAAGAAAAGTCTGCAGCGGATTTGATAGCCCACGCAGTGTAAGTGTTATTTACACGTCATAATTTGATAGAAGTTTGACGTTTAAAATGACACTTTCACTGCTTGGGCTATCAAAATCGCTGCAGACTTTTCACGGTCTGACTATCATGTTATTTAATTATCGTGCGTCTCGCCCTCGCCTGTACATACATGTACGGAACTACAGAACTATATACGGACATGTACAAGCGAATTCAAATATAATTCTGTTGTCAGTGTACGTTCGAATTGACCTGTACCTATGTAATGCAATGTTTAGCAAGCTTACATACGCGGTAGCAGTGCTAGAGTAACGTAGTAAAAGTAAAACCTGGATGGGCGTAACTAGAATAAACTCTATTATTATAAGTATTATTACAATAAATTTGCTTGTTAATAATATTAATTATATCGTCTGGTTGATATTATCCTGATCGCAGCAAAGAAATAACGGGGCCAATTAAAAGAAATTCGTTGTTCGTAGGACACACGCTATGCGTGTAGCAGGGCCTCTAAAAAAGCAAAATTCACGTGTTGTCGGTACATTTGACAAAGTTTCTTTTTGTCGGCACCATTAAGAAAAGTGTTCGGTATTCATCTGAGCTAAATTTACAATAAGATACAATATTATGTACTATGTACTTTAGGTATTGCCGTTAAGAACATAAAGTCATGAATCTTTAAAGTTGTTGTTATTTGTCAAGCCAATCCGCTTTCATAGCTTTAAGAAGGATTATAGGTAAGTATTAAAGCGCACATTTCAATTCCAAAGTTTAACAACTTTAGATTGGTGTGGTGTGAATAAAGACAAAACAAGGTACCTAAATTAATTAATTTCAGCTTGTCCGAAGGGAATGCCTGACGCCCATCACTTGACTAATGGTAACATTCCATTTCTAACCGCAGCTGCACTACCGGTACTGAACGCGTCGCTGTCACTGTCAATTTCCATAGTAAAATAGACAGTAATTCAGCTGCGGTTAGAAATGGAATGTTACCATTACTTTAATCTTTATCGCTTAATACTCCATAACTTCTAAATAATCGACGTCCTGTCATTAGGTACTTAATTCTAAATTTAATTCAAGTTACTAATGACATCATAATAATAAGTCCATCCGTTTTCAGGGTGTTTCAGATCAGGTAAAATTTGAGTCAGGCGGAAACCCCGTGTACCCTAATTGCCACCACCTGTGTCTGAATTGCCACTTCACACGCAATTATAGTGCATTATAAGCATTCGATTTAAAAAATATACATTAAGGTCAATGAACGATTATATGGGACCTTCAGATATTTATATTTTAAATACTATAATTTGACGACTTGGTTTATATAACATATTACACTTAGGTATTATACTTGTTCCATCCTTTGCCAACTTCTTCGTAGACCTAAATTTAAGCGAGTTTTTTGAGACGGCTGTGACGATTGATTTCTATTAACTTATCTTGCTAGATTTTATTCCCAATTTTGCAGCTTCGCGTTTTCTTCAATCACGAGAGAAAATTCTCGATCAGATACTTGTTATACGTTATACTTCATGCGTAGGTACCTACCTAATTAGTTTCAATCGTAAGCTTCTATTGCGACGAACAATGTAGGTAGGTAATCTCACTTCTTGTACATATCTACCATTCTGTTACTGTCCCTGATCAATATCTAGGTCAATAAACTATTAAACCTTAAAAAATCGATTGACATGAGACTGCATAAACAATGCCATTCGGACTTGCAATCCCCATTGTAAACAAATAGATTTAAAATTCATTTAGAACTCTGTACTATTCCCACTATTGTATCCGTAAGCCGAGCGACGTAACGCAAATATACGACATTTTTTTGCATATGCGTCAGTGAGTCATTTCTTTTGGCACTATTACAAAATTTCCTAGACAGAATTATCTTGGATCAAGATTTTGTTATACCTACTTAAAGGAAAAAAAAAGTGGACGCTAACATACTTTTTTATAGAAGAACAAATAATATATAACATATGTATTTTTTTATTGCACTAATACTGGTAACACGTACGGTTCAAAATTAAATGTCGTGGTACGAATGTAAAAAAAATTGTATGTTAGATTTTGCTATAGTTGATCGATTATTGCAGTTCAACTTTCAAGACGTCAAAGGCCATCAGACATTAAATTGCTACGACGTGGACTCTAATAGAAATTTGCACGGGTAATGACACTAAAGACAAGCTCACCTTTTAACCCAGTTGCTCGGCTATGGAATCCCAACCATTGTCACTGCACCTCATTTTGTATTCCACTCGTTTCTTCATCAGACACCGCTGTGGTCGCAAGTGTTCCATTCGTTCATCCTTCTTCAACTTCAGCTTTTCAAATATCGTCATCTCTTTCAAAATAATATGCCCAATCCGTACCAGTATCGGTAAATAAATAAACGGTAGTTTTAGCTTTGTGAAGTGCAAACATAGATGATACAGGAGTGACGTTAGTGACAATGCGCGTGTTTGTTGAAGAGATGTTTCGGTTTCTTTGATTTTTAAACCGCCTACTTATTTCGTGTTTACCAAAGACATTATTTGAATTTCTCTATTCATTTTATTGGTTCAATTGCTGAATCGGCATTCCCATGTATATTTTTAATAATGACATCTGTTTCACGTGTTTTTAGTTCCTTTAACAGTTTGCCGATTAATGCCACCCATACTCTGTATAACGAATTATATAATGTTCGATTCTTTTAGGATAGCTACTTTTGACTTCAGTTCAGACATGAAGATCAATGTAGAATTTGAATAAAAGTAGGATAAAATATTTTTTCTACTCGTGTACTTTTATCTGTCATTTACATAGTCGCGAACGAACATATAAGGGCATACATTATTAATACTCCTTAAAAGTCTATAGTCTATTGCCCAAAAAAGCACTTGTGTCGTTTTAGAGACATTACGATACGGTAAGCTAGTGCAGGGTAGCAGGTGCCACATACCGGTACATTGCTACCAACGTGACAAACGATTGAATGCATACGGTTTTTATTAAAAAAGAAACAAATTTGTACTGAGTTCATTGCTACCAACATAATAAAAAATACTTTTATACCCTACAGCACCACGACCCTGGTGCGGTGCGGTAGTGTGTAACGGCTTTAAAAAAAACATAACCATAGACATTACTCGTTTGTTTCTCGTTTCTCGCCTTTCCCGGTAATTTCTTGTTCTTTGAGTACTTTGCGTTACTATTTGTTTTGCGTTCATAAAAAGTGTTGAAAATGGACAAAGAGGACAACATCGTTTCTACACCTGAAGAAATATCCGCTGCAGCACAAGCAGCGACCGAAAATTTGTTGCCTAAATACTAAACGCAGCACCTATACGACAAATCTTACGAGAAGTTCATGGCGTGGAGATTGGAGCACAAAACTTCGTCATTCTCTGAAAACGTCTTTGGTGTATTTTCAAAGACTAATTGGAAGCACCGGATCAGATTTATCTTTTAAGCAAGGTTGGTATATGTTACAAAAAATTTTGATTTAGGGGTACACAGTACAACGAGCTATATTTATGTACATTTTATATTTTTGCATTGAAACTGAATATTATTTAATTCTCCTTTTTCTTGTTACAGGTTGCAGTAATATTTGGTATTATGGGTGCTTGTCGCAGACAACAGTTACATACATATAGTAATTACCTACTATCAAAAATTTACATTGACATTTTCATAAATAAAATTTTGTTTGTAATTTTTTGTATTTTATTTAATATTGCCTACTCATAGAAAAAGCATTGTATGCAACGTTGTATAAGTAGTCAAAAAATGCTCATGGCGTATTTATTAACAATGTTCGCCTTCGGCTCACATTGTTACCCACGCCACTCACATTTTTTGACCTCTCTTATAAAACTGTTGCATAAAATACTATTACTCATTCAGTTGTACGAATAAAATTGATTCACTGTAAACTATTAAATGTTGTTATGTGTGTAATTGTTTCATGTATGTATTAAATTACAATTTAGTAAAATGGAATTCTGACAATAATCAAAACATTTCTATCTTGCCTACTGTTAAAGTACGTTTAAGTAAAATAAAAAGTTTAGTGGCAGATAAGAATCTTGTCATTTGCTTTTACAGATTATTAGTAGTGATACATTTATACTGCTCTATATACCTACATATATTTATGATCGCTTTCCTTTAAAGTAGATTTTGTTCTTTATGTACCTAACTGAAAGCGTTACATGGAAACCATTATTTTTCAGCTAAGACAAACACAATACTACCTGGGGTCCCTTTGTTTCCCTTAAAGTTTTAAGTCATAATGTATTGTTTGTCATATTATCGTTAGTCATAAAACTGAAACCGTTAACTTTTCAGGTTTTTCGTAAGGTTATGCTGTAGATAGGTTAGGTTAGGTTAGGTTTGTTTTATGGCAAACCTGAAAAGTTACGCGTTTCTGAGAAAAACCAATTATGACTAACGAAAATTCGGACAAACAATACATTATGACTTAAAACTATTTGGGAAACAATAGAGACCCAATACTACCTACGTAGAATTTTATTATCACATATACCCCTTATTGTACCCGAAATACATGTTTCACACATTTAATATTCCACAAATCTTAAAGCCCATATAATGTCACTATATCTTCATTAACATCGTTATAAAAACATACAGTTATCTCATATAGTTCACCTATTTACAGAGACGAAAGCTTTTCGAAGAATAATTTTATATATCCGTCTGAATATGAGTAACTCGCGAATTGGAACACGTTTTACAAACAATTTTATTTGAGAAATTATCACGCTTTCAATGCTAATATGTTATCGCATGTCAGATTTTCGGAAAATTACTTAAGCGTCAACATATTTTACTCCAGATACGTAGGTACCGTACGTATTTCCTAATGTATAAATATGAAAGTATGTATGTTTAATTGTTTGGTGATGTGAAAAGTAAATTTCCCTTTTCTATCACTAATGTAACCAAACACATTTATTCTCTATTTATAGCCTTCACAATTTTATAACACTAATGTTCTACATAATAAATATCTAAAGAAATCGTAATGAAAATAAGACTACATTAAGCGCCGGCCCATTCCTGGACCAAAGAATGCTTGATTCCCTAGAGACACCACTAAAATCCATATTCGCACGTCCACCTGGTCAGACGCATTAGATGGTTCAGAGAAAGCGGTGAAATTGGCTCCATCCTGCAAAACTGCATAGCAACTAACGACCTCTAATGTAGAGTCATCGAACTTAAAATATTTCCTAAATCGGGTATCGCCCGGGAGCGTCACGCGACCGTCTAGACACAGCACACAGATTAACAGTACGCTCATGGCCGAACAAGCAGACCAAAGGTGCCTCTAATATTGTTAGTATAATATATATATTTTAGCATTCGATATTAGAATCCGGACCATGCGTGCTGTTTTTCGAAATGTGTTTGACAATTATATTTGTTAGTTGGTTCCTGTACTAAAATTTAATAATTTGCGAGTATGATATTATTGTTTTTATTTGTCAATTTTATATAAAAGTTACCTACACATGTATGCAAATTAAAATTGTTTTAATTTCTAAAGGTATCAAAAGAAAGTAGACGTGAAAAGAAAGTAGAATGTATTAATCAGTTCAGCCATACCTATGCTTGTTGACTTTTCATAAAGTTAGACCTCTGTTCGTTAGCGAGTGCTATGTTGTAGATATTTGCAAGAATGCATATAAAATTATACCGAAATTTGGCTACCACGCATACCCTATAAATATTTAAATGTATTTCAAAAGTGCCCGGAGCTGCAGAAAGTTCAAGCCGCCGACTTAGCAAAACTGTAATATATTCGAATTTAATTTATATTTAATTTTGATTTAAGGGGAAGTGACTACAATAGAGATAAACTCACACTACCTACAAGATTAACCAATCGCAACAATAGATGTATTTGTGTTAATCAATGCATACACTAAGTAACAGAGATTAAAGAGAATCATTTACATACGATAAAATAAATAGCAATTAACTTTCTTTACAAAACTATACAAAATCATTAATTTATTGTCACCAGTTCCCAAATTGGATTTTTTTTCTGAATATGAATATAGTTTTGGACACTTTAGTGCAGAAATTAACCCTTTCGTTTTCAATGTCACTTTCTTTTCTACGGCGCTGATTCCTCAAGCGTGAAAAAGTTATTAGAAATTTTGACAAAAGAGTCTTCCATAATTGAAGTTATTTTACGTTACAATTTCCATTTAAATAATTCATTTATGGGAATTGATTCCTATTTTTCTGATATTTAATCACAAATCGTTCTTTTCATTGCCAGAGTACGCACGTAATCCTTGAAAATAAGTGGTAAAATAAGGTAAAGGAGGGGGGTAAGAAACAAAGTATCTCCCTCCGATGGGATGCGGCCGCTTATCTCATCTCGCTCCATCTGAGGATGGACAAAAGATGGTATTGATTTTGCCGACTATACGCCATTCGACCGATGATGGTGCAAGTTTACGCATGTCGAGGGTTTGAAAAATACATACATCATATGTATTGTATTGTATAAATCATGAGATCAGATGTATAAATTAAAATTACGACCGCAACTGAAGAATAAAAATTTGCATGAAAAAATAATTATTTGTGAAAATAAATTTAAGGTACCTACTTAATTACAATTATTACAAATGAGTAATTATGCTAAAAGAGGGTTGTTATATATTTAACGCCAATATTTGTCCGTCTATATCTATGGCATCGTAGCTCAGCAGTGAACCGATTTTGATGCGGTTTCTTTTAAGGTGAAAGCGACCTTGCGGTGGCTTTTAGCTATTATGTTTGATAGAAATCTATCCGGCAGATTGAAGAGTATCAGCTCTTTTCCAAAATGATGTGCCTAAGGCATTTTTGACATTAAGTAAACAGATTTTTTTGGCATATAATAGGATTTTTTAATGTATTAATTATATGTATTTGCAGTATTTTTTTACAAGTACTTGGATATTGCTTATTGGACAGACAGGATTTGACAGTACATACCTAAGTACGTTTTTTGGCGGTCTAAAAAACTACTTTTTGATCAGATTTTTTGGAGTACCCATAAATTTTTGTACTAATTACTACTTTATTGCTGTTCTCATATTATAACACTCTAGCTGCTGTCTAGAAGAGGGTGCTCAATCAATGGGGGGTATTTGTGAACAAAATATTAAAATTTAAATTCTCGTTTTTTACAAGATCACAAAGCAATTGACCCTAATATCTTATAAACTTGTATGTGCCAAGCTATGTAGATGGCGACAAGAAAGTAAATACATACATACATAAAAGAAAAACCGCACCAGCCTACGTCGCACGCGCATACGTCTGCGTTCATTTAAACAATTCCGCCGGGGTTGCCTCGGTAACTGTTTATGGAGTCGCGCCAAACCGGGCGCGCGAAAAAACCCGAGCCAAGCCGAAGGAAACCCGAATGCGGCAAAAAAAGGTCCAGTGTGTTCTGGTTTCTACTCAAGCTTGGTTTGGTTGCCAATAAGAATCAAAATTATAGTAACTCGAATGTTGCACCCAATGATTCGATTAAATTAGATGATTTATTTCATGAAATATATTACAGTACAATTTTGCCTGAGCCAAAATTACCATCTATACATATGTAACTATCAGACTTCAATTAACACGGATACAAGATTTTTTTTTTGCAAGGGCAGAGTCTGACCAAAACCTTGTAGGTACACAGTAGTAGTTATAGTAGTAGTTTAGTAGTAGTTGGTAGGTATTACAGTTGGTTCTATGTATAGAAAACAAAACCACGTGAGCGATGTTATTTTATTTTAAATTGCACATTATTACACTATGGCACGTCGTTGCACAAAGAAAAATCATAGGCATTCATCCGTGTTAAATGTTTTACGTCACGAACTTAAAAAAATTAAAAATATACATGGTTTTAGAATGGCAGATTAAGCGGTTGTTCCATAAATACTTCGACGAAATAAGGACCTCCCTTTCATTATATTTATACTGCAAAGGGATATTATTGTAGAGCTATATAAAAATATAATAAGTTAAATTTTTGGCTAGAGATGCTGGCGTGAAAGAGTTGACCTTAGTACCTATAATATGTATCTTATTTTACCGCCGCTGGGTAGAATGCAGTATCGCCCGCGACGTTGTAGCGTAGTAGCCCGCTCCCGCGCCCCGCTTGCGTACTACGCTGTTTTTACCCACCACCGGCGCTCGCGCAGGCTCTATTTGGCGTCCTTTTTATACGCTTATTGTTTAGATAAGGAAAACCTATATAGGGTCGGTTGCAATTATAAATAGTGTATTGGATAGGTTTGTCGTTTTGTTTATTGTAGTAGTAGCCAGTACAAAAGCACAGTTGATGATTTATGTTATGAATTTGTTCGTATATCGAAGTTCTTTTTAATTTTTTAAATATCATCTTGTATAGGATTTCACCCACATGTAATGTGTCGCATATACGTCGCATCCGATGAGTATTTAAAATTCTAATAAGATTTTCAGTAATATTAAAGTGTAAGCTTTCGAGATGATTTGATATAAATAGCAATCAATTTACCAATCAATAAATTTTAGCATGATTGTTTTACACGAAAAATGATGTCACGTTGGACGTATGTAGACACGAGATTGATTAGACACTATTTATCTATCCGTCAAGTAAATAATTATTTCATAGACATACCTATGAAGTCGTTTTATTTTACTACCACTACGTGATGTCATGAAACTCTTCTCGAACTAATATCGCCTATCATTGTGTGATTCTAGAACATTTCAAGACTTAGGTACAATGATGTGATATTTTTTATGGCGACAATGCAATGTCTCGAGCAGGCTTAACGATAGAGACACGATCGAAATCGATACAAGAAAATACAGTCGATTTTAAGACTTCTTTACTGCAATTTTGACTTGCAACTGCCCAAAGCTTCGGCCACTAGACCAAAAAGGTGACCGTGCACCGCCGAATCAACAAAAGCGTGACTCACAATACCCAGAAGCTCCCGAACCGATAAATTTTCCGGCCCGGCCCGTGCCAAGTGCCCCTCGAATTTCCCGGATGAAGTGCCTTATTTATCGCACTCGTTATAGCGATTCGGGATTAAAAACGGATTTTTAAAATCCACCGTTTATTTTGGTTTAATGCGCCAGGTGCAATTTCATTGGATACATCGTCGCGGAAACGTGATTTTCCACCGCGCTGTACCGAGACCGAGAATACTCTGATACAATAACTTCAGACACATGATACAAGAAGCCTAAAGGGACTCACTGATTAACAGTCTGCCGGAAGGTATCGGCCTGTCAGTTGTTCGGAACTGCCAAAATTTTGTTCTAACTGACAGGCAGGTCCGGCGGACTGTTAATCAGTGGGCCCCTTAAGATAAACAAGAATAGATTCGAACTTTAATTTAATATCACACACAGATTTACCCTTCTGGTGCGTTGCTTGATGATATCGAATGTTTTTTTTGAGGACATTTTACCGCTCTGTGCTAATTTTTAGGGTACCTGAAGGGTCCCATTTTTTGAGAAGACCTTCAGAATCAGAATCAGAAATTATTTATTTGCATTGATACAGTATGGGGATGTTACAATATATGGTGTGTATAGTGTTCATTACATTAGGTACATACTTACGCTTTGTTAATTGAATTGACACAAATAAAACACATATAAAGACATGCTAAATGAATTAAATGATTGTTCTTCATAGGCATTGAAACCTGCGATCATATATAACCATGGATACCGCCTTTAGGAACATTACCGTTCAAATTCTCGGGCCAAATTAGCACACATACACAATTACGCCTACATTCAAATAAGACGACGCGTTTACAGAGCCTGTAATCAAAGCTGGTAAACAAAATAATAGTCATCTTTATTACACTAATGGTAGATAGCTAAGTGTAGATGAAATGCATATAATGTCAATAACTACCAATCAGCGACATTAATGCGCTAATAACCTTCTTGCTGTACGTACTGGCCGCTGAGAATTCGCGGTCCATATTTGATTAGAATATGACTTGGACAGGGACAGGTTTATGCCATACATTGAAGAACCAGTCAAATAATTCACGTATAATAATTTAATGCAGATTAAAAGATAACTAGTTAAAATGTTGTTATGAAATGACAGACTAACTCAACATAAGTAAATAGGTATATCATTGTTGTATAAATGTATTCCGCTAAAATAAGTATTTTGTATATTTTATTATCAATCTGTATGGCAGTGCGAATTCACGTTCAGGTATAGTCTGTCCGTTTTTCTAAGATCAAGTACGCCATAGTAAATGTATGGCGAACTTGATCTTAGAAATCGGATTGGCTATACAGTCTGCAAAATTTACACGGGTACACGAATCGGGTCAAAAATATTTGAGCGGAGTCACAATAAATCCCCACTTTCAGTTCAGAATATTTTATATGTATATAGCCAGTCAAGCAAGTTTGTCAGTAGAAAAAGGTGCAAAATTAAAATTTTGTATAGGACCACAGCCGTTAGCGCGCTTACATTTTCTAAATTTGCCGCTCTTATAATATTTTAAACTTTCGCGTTTTGAACACATATTAACTCACATTATACGAAACGAAACTGATTTACGTCGGTAAATCAAGGTAATTGAATATAATTCGCGTTAGACCCGTTTATAATGTGAGTTAATATGTTTGCCGCTCTTTTGTACTGACGGAAATGGCTTGAGAGAGAACCTACATATATGTGACAGTAGAGGGTGGATTCAAATGATCAACATTTTCAGATAATGCATGTATTTCTTAAATTAATTCAGTGAAAGCATAATAGGAAAAATGTATCTACATAAAGGAGACCGGGTATGATTATCTCACGGGTTATATCTCATGAATAGAACATATTCTAGATATGTTGCCAGGCATCCACTCAATTTCATGTCTCTCTAATTGGACAGCTTTTTTCCATAGTTCTCTCCGAATAGCATCTTGTGGGAATCTGAATGGAAAGTAATGTAAAATGACAATACCAAATTTGATTATTAATTTGAAATAACTAGGTAGTTTTTTTATAGCTCCATCTCATGAAATAAAAAAGGAAAATACAAATCTGTAAGAAGAAATTTATTACTACATTTCTAATTATATAGAAAATACCTAAACCAAACACAATATGAAGTCGGTTAAAAATAGTCTACTTCATTTAGCATAACACCATCCCTATTATCCTCGCAATTTAAAAAGTCGTATGTTGTTATGAAAGTCGTATGCAGTTGTTACGTTTTAGCTTAGCACGGTAGTATTGAAAACAAATCGTCATGTTTTTTCCAAATTCTACTGAAGTTATCTGTTTACTACAAGTGAAAAGTGATTCCACTGTCCTTGGTATGAACTAAAATAACTTCTGCACCACTTCACGACACATGAATATATTTTTAATTACAAAAAAACGTTGTTTTTATAAATCAATTTAGCCATTTGTCACTGACTGTCATCTCGGTCGTACTGAGATTGCCAATCGAGCAGTTTGTAAGTACCGCCTATCGCGGGGTAGTTTGCGTTGGGTCATAATTGAGCGGACAGAATACTTCCATGTATATCATTTCGCTGATTGAAACTTCAACCTACTACTACTTATTATGACTGACAATTTTTATGGCACTTTCGGATTGGGATATAACATCAAAATAATATAATATGAAGGTTAGTTACCCCATAGTTACTATTCATTGCCTTATATTTATCGAATCGAACTCAGGAAGCTCTACCTCCCATGGTTTATGTCATAATTAAGCTTTTAAGCTTTCATTAATAATCTATAAAAGTTATCGATGGTGGTTGCCATAGTAAAATGCAGCTAGCGTATTTTCTCAGGGTTATCATGTCTCAATGAATTTGTGACAGGGTTTTTGCATTAAATGTTACAGAATTGAAACAGACATTTTAAAGTCCATATCAATCCGCTTAAAGGCGTAATAAATATTGATCGCGATATTCGCGATAAACAATATAAGATTATTTAAAAAAAAACGCAAAATGCTGTTTTTTATCTTTTATATACCACACCAATTAAGTAATATTTTTACGAGTTTTATGTTAATGTATTAATATTATTGCTATGTAAAGTTATAACAAGAACAACAATTAATAGAAGTGTTTAATAGCGATACTTGTGGCAACCCTGACTCAGGTCTTCATTTAGAACGTTGGTGGTCGTATGCAGGTAGGTCATAAAAATTTTAGTACCCGCCAGAACTCATTTCAATAGGTATAACAACATTTTAATTATAATAGTAAGGGTGGTTTACGTATAGTTTATTTTCCAATATGGTGGAATAGTATTTGAAATGGACATGTTTCCCACAGGCATTGCGCGTGAAACGGAGGAGTTGTTTGTTTTTAAATTGTATATTGGGCAGCAAATGCTTGGCAAGTTGTAAGTTTAAATACTTTAAATTACCTACCCACCAGCGAGAAGGAATTAATAGAGACCACTCCTGAAGATAATTAAGTACCCATAAATTTATGTTATTTTTATGCCTTCCAAAAAACTTAGTATGTAGTTTTATATTATACTTATTTAGTTTATATTTATATTTAAGTTTAGTTTAGTTTATGTATTATTTTAATTATGAAATAAATTCTTTTATTTTTAGTTTAATGATTGGTCAATTATCAAACACGGTGCAGAGTTAGCATACTTATATTTTTTTTTCTAGGAGAAAAGTTCTGTACCTACATATAGGCAGATGTTGTCATGTTGCGATTTTTTAATATACGATATGATCACTCAAACTCTACTCCGCTTCTAACGCTCTCTTTTATAGAGTAGCAGAACTTTGTAAAAGACTTCACTAGACTAGACAGTAACATGCCTTTACAGGTTTGTTGCTTTTGGAGAGGGTTTATGATATGTGTGTAGATAATATCATGTAAATGATTAAAATCGCCGATTATTATCGCCGACTATACTCTTAATTTTTCACGGAAACTCTACGAGCCAGGTGCAAATTATAACCTTAAGTAATTTTAGTAGGGCGATCGGGTAACGAGACGGCCGCTAAAATCTTCTAACGACGTACCTACGGTGAAAGTAAAACGTATTACACATTACACTATACGACTTACTTCACAAAATGATAAGTTAACCATACTAACCTATAACCTTGCAAGCAAGATGAATACCTGTAAACACAAGACATCCATGTTCAAAACTAAATATCGCAACTAAACAATTCAACTCCTACAAGTGTCAAGTGTTAGTTTTTTTTGTTAGCCTAAATGAATGTCCCACTGCTAGGAAAGGCCTCCCCTCGTTTCCTCCACTCAACGCTGTCGTTTGTATATAATGATATTAGGCAATAGTTATTGTTTGACTTCATGTATAGATTGTATAGCCTACTATAAATCGCCATCACAAACTTAAATGAAGACATAAAAGTCTGCAACATAAAAATGAACATTTAAGAACATGTCGCTCAACCAATCGTGTCGTTCCCGTGTCGTCAGTCAGTCAGTCTGAGTCAGTTGGCGAGTCGCCAGCGGTTCACCTGCGGTGCTCCCATTCGGCTTCCGTCGAGGATGCGACCTGACGACTATTTATAATAGCCTGACGAATACATTGATTAGCATGGCGAAGTACGGCGAGGACAGGTGATTTTTCACGTGGCTTCAGAAGTGGGATAACTTTATAAATTAAACATAACAATTGACAATAATACGATGGAACCTAGCAAGGTACTTGATGACACCTGTAACAACCTGCAGTTATTTTCTGGTCTGCTGCTTTATTCGTTGGTAAACCAGGCGGTTGATAGTACAAAGTTGCCTTATTAATACTTTTTAGTTTTACTGCCAGTCCGCGAAATAAATTCTACGGGTAGAATAGTAGCAAATGTTATTGTTAAGAAAAAACATTGTTAGTTTTTGTGGATTTCATAAAATTAAGCAACAACTACTAACCACGATCGAGCAGGGGTATATTTCTCTCAACTCCATATTTGGTCCAAAGAAAGTTTTTTTACATTCCATTAAAATATATTTCCTGTGGTGTCTATTAAAATGTCTTTTTATTTTCATGAATGAACGTCTAGTCGAAGTTGACGCCAATTCGTGGGCCCACGCACGAGTCATAGTATAACGACCTTATTGGGGTTTTCTGAACGTTCGTTGATTGATGACTGTCTAGCTAGCAAAAATGAACGTACAACTGTAGAAACCCACACAGAACTATTGACGTAAAACGTTAGCAAATATTATATAAGTACGATGTCGACGGCATCTCCATTGTCGGAACCTAATGAGTCTCATCATAAAATTCTTACCGGCCAGGCTTTCCGTGAATTTTGTTCGTCATTCATAAAGTGGGCGTTATGAATGGGAAAAATCTTGGATGGGATGCTAGATTATGGCTTAAATGCCAAGGGTCAAGAAGCTGAACTGAATAACTGTAGATTCTTATGAAAATGTAGTCATTCTCATACTAATAGACTATGTTCCATTTTTAGAGTTCCGTAGCCAACTAGGAACCCTTATAGTCCTTTACTCGAAAAAAGAAGAAAAAAGGTTTCAGTTTCAAACTAACTGAACATTTCCTTTGCTTAACTTTTTCAGTGACGATAGAGGACTCCATGTCTTATTTCATTTTGAAAATTTGTGACTTTCAAGTCTTACTCGTATTTTACTCTTATCTCACCCAAAAACCTGTCGGAATAACCCTAACACACCTTATATTTGTCGTAGATCTACAAAACAGCCAACTAAATCTCACATTTTAAATCATAATAGCAACAACCGAGTGACTACAATTCTGTTCAAAATATATTTTTCACAATTTGCCTTGGCCGACTTAACACTCTCGTATCCGTAGAATTCAACGGTTTTCGAAAGAATCAAACAAACAAGTCGTCCCAAAAAAAAACCGGGCAAGTGCGAGTCGGACTCGCGCACGAAGGGTTTGGTACGGAACCGTAAAGCAAAAAAAAAACGGAAAAAATGCAAAAAGAAAACGGTCACCCATCCAAGTACTGACCACGCCCGACGTTGCTTAACTTTGGTCAAAAATCACGTTTGCTGTATGGGAGCCCCACTTAAATCTTTATTTTATTCTGTTTTTAGTATTTGTTGTTATAGCGGCAACAGAAATACATCATCTGTGAAAATTTCAAGTGTCTAGCTATCACGGTTCGTGACATACAGCCTGGTGACAGACAGACAGACGGACGGACAGCGAAGACTTAGTAATAGGGTCCCGTTTTACCCTTTGGGTACGGAACCCTAAAAACTGAAATTTCAATGGGCTTATTTTCCAATGCATCTTTCAGATTCAATAGTACAACCCAATCTCCCTGAGATCTGCGACTCTTAATAAGCTAGGTACGTTTGAAGACTGTTTGAGTATGTGCATACATATTTACCTACTGAAATTAAACTCCTTTGATACTTAATGATTAATTAAACTCAAAAACTATATTCCAATTAGACAATTTACACATAAACAACTTATACGAGTATTGCATTCAATCCACAGACACTCAATTTGACCATTGCCAACATCCTAAAAGTCAAGTTTTCGTATAGTTTTCTAATCGTATTCAATATGGCCAGAATCTCAAAATATTCCAAAAAATACCCAATCCATTTCCCAGACATTAGTATGACATATCCTAAAGAGATAGTAAATGATCTACATTAAGTTTTCCTGAAAGCAAGCCAATTTTTTTTATCCAAACGGCATTTGGCGCCATAGCACGATGTTATTTTACCAGTTCGAGATAGTTCTTCCTTTTCATTCAGGCTTGTTGTGACAGGGACGGGTATTCTGAAACCGGCGGCAAATCATCATGCTACGACTCCCTTAGATAATACAGGTTATTTCCGATGTTACATATGTAACTCGTCAGACGAAATAATAAGGCCATCGGCCTAATGACAGCGGTCTATATTTAACACGGACATTTTGGAGGCGACGAGTTTTTGAGAGAACTGAGTGCTTGAGGTGAAACGCGTGATTCTGGTAACAAGCTTGTTTCAAGTGAATTATGCCACAGACCTAAATGATTACGAAACATTAAAATACTGTTATTTTGGTAATAAGTTTGATCTTTGACGGACACACTCATCAAAATACACAACTGAACTACTGCAGCTAGAAAATATGCACAGGTTAAAAAAATAAACGATACGGTGTGATTTTACAAAATGTAACTCAATTAATTTAATTTATTTAATTTTATTATTTTATTTATTTTATTAATTTTTTTTTATTTTTTTTTTTATTTAATTTAATTTATTTAACAAGTTTTAGGGACGTTTAAAGTTTGTATAGTATTTAAAGTACCTACTGGAATTTAATTTTTAGACTAGATCTGAAAACTAATTTCAGCGTTTTTGTAGCCCTGCATGGTTTTATTAGTTTATATGAAATTATGAAGGCCAGTATAGAGACGATTAATATTTGAAGGGACTTCAAACTAAACTAACGTACCTAACGTTACGTAGGTGGAAAGCAAGAAAACCAATACCAGTGGTTTCCAAAATTTCAATTGCCATGTCAGTTTATGCCAAATATCATGAAAATTCATGAAAGTTTTCATCAAGTCTTAGGCTTAGAACGCACTGCGATTAATTTCTAGCGGTTTCAGAAGGAACCGCAAAAAGTGTAACGTACGGCATGCTTCTGACTGCGCACGCACTTGCAAGACTGAAAACGCAAGATATTCTGTAACTGCAAGATATTAATCGCAGTGCATTCTAAGCCTTAAGTAAGCTGTAATCAACTAATCACTTTCACGTCCTTCGCTCATAGCTAAGGGCTGATTTAGACGGCACGCGAAGTGCATTCGATTTTAGTTACATTGCGGACTGTTGGTTACGTCCAATTCAACCGACCAATCAAAACCCGCAATGGTATGAAACTCGCATGCGAGTTCTCGCATCGTCTAAATCGGGCTTAATGGTCGCAAACGTCTCAATGTACTTTAATTCGGCAGGTAGTCCAGCAAGAGTGGAACCAATGCAATCGGTGCGCACGACACGCGGGAGCCGTGTGCGGCTCGAGTGCCGGGCGAGCGCGCGCCCGCCGCCTCGCATCACATGGTATAAAGACGGCCGGCCCGTCGCCGATATCGCGCTCAGGAGATTCCGGGTGCAGAACTTTAGGTAAGTTAAACCAGCCATTCTCAAAGTGTGTTCCGCGGAACCCTAGGGTTCCGCAAAGCCTGTTGGGGCTCCGCGAAAATACTTGTAATAATAAGAAAAAAAACAGCTCTTTTATAGGTATAGATCTGGTCCACAGTGATGAACGAATTTTTTTAATTTGGGGCTCCAAAAAATATTTCGCTTGCCAAAAGGGTTCCGTCACCAAAAAAGTTTGAGAACCGCTGAGTTAAACTATCATAATAATAACTATTTTGCATTAGCCATGAAAGCGCTCCGAGTTCACTCTGACAGCGACGAACGCAGTACAACAGTGGTGTTTGCATTGACATATATCTAGGACGGGCCTTACGCGCAATGAGAATGGGACCAGTAAGTACATAACAGCGGTGTGCCACCGCTACAACGCGATTGGTTGATGAATTCGCACCACGCGCGCGATTGGTCGCAACTAGTTGCGTTAGATTGCACGATGGGCTCGAATTCGTGAGTGACACCGCTGAACTAGCACAATTCTTAGTGCCATGTTAGTGCCCGTAAGGCCCGTCACACGTTACGGGCACTAACATGGCATGTTAGTGCCTATAAGGCCCGTCCTTAGATATATGTCAATGGGCGTCTGTTAATAAACAAATGCCCTAAATTTGTAAGCGTATTTTAATCTAGCCTAGTTTTAATCTAATTAGTTTCTTAACCCATTGAAGGCCACGCCTATCGTGAACCTTATTGCAATGCAGAAAGGTTGATACTGAGCTGTTGACGTCAGTTGACGTCTTCGGCGGTCAAAAGGATAATGCACATTAAAAGACACCAAACAAAGCAAATATTTTAAGCGAGTTTATGACACTTTGCACCAACTATGTGTATGTACCTATTCCGCAAATAATGCAAATATGAATAGAGAAGTTAGCTGCAGCCAGTGAACCTTATAAAATTTAAAGGCATCGTACATTTTGTAAAGGGTTGCTCGTTAGGTACTTCTGAATAAAGCTGTAGGTATCAGTATTTAGCTGACTGGCAATCTTTCACGCCAGACGAATGCTGCAATTAAATTGTTTTCACTCAATTGACCGCAAACGTCTTTTGGTGCAAAGCGACAAACTAATTGTAAGTTATCACCAGCTCACCCGAATCATTAGGGACGGTGCCAATTCACTGACCTTCGTGTAATTACCTACGCTGTGATGGTATACCTAACCTAGATGGTTATGTTAGGGATTTTTAAGACAAAAATAAAAAATGACGATAATACGAGTTTCACTGAACAACGTTCAGCTGATCTTAGAAACTTTCGTTTAGTCGAACTACGTAGTTTTTAGTTGCAATTACCATACCTGATTAACTTAATGACCTAGAACCTGCGTAACTATTTACATACATATATGTATTACTATTATCATATCATATGTTTTTACCTAATCGCTAACCTTCTAACATTTTTTGTGATGATAATAGGCAATATCTGTTAAATACCTACCCGAAATAATTAAAAAAAGAAAATCTTTATTAACATTGCTCATTTGTATCTAAAACTTTATTTTTGTAGAAACGGGAGAACCTCAGATGCTCTGACCAGACCAGACTAACCCGATCGAGAGACCGATCACATACATATGTAATATCGAATAACTAGGTGAATTAGATTGGAACATTTACCAACGGCGCTTTCTACTAAAGTTACGTAATCAAAATCAAAGTAGATAATGTATTCATATGCCCCGTAAATAAATTGTAAACCCCTAAAATTCTACTGATTAGGGGCCCGATTCGGATTTTGAAATAGACATCTATTACACATCTTTAAGATACGATAACGATATATTTAAGATCTAACCTGTCAAATTTGACATTTGCGCGATTCTGGAGGTACTCTTGAACGATTTCCACAGGATATGACTTAGAGATCTAATTCACATCTAATAGATATCTTACTCTATCTAACGTAAAAGTGACATTGGTTGCCCGAATTGCGCTGCAAAAGAGAACTAGTTGATATCTAAACTATAACGTATCTAGAATGGATCTAGTACGTGTCGTCTCTTGTGAATATGTTGAAGTTCGAATACGGCAGTAGACTTCAAGAATGTTGATCTTGATCTACGACAACGCCCGAACAATCTCAAACAAAGACACGTTGTTCTGCAATGACTCTTGCAATCATATGGAGCACCCATCAGGCATACTTATTGCGACTGCAAAGATCTCGCTAATCACAACTGCAGGCTGTCAACGACCTAAAGTGCAGCCATCGGACAATTACGCGAAAATAACCCTTAACGCTTAAAGAATAGAATTATTAAAGGTGACCCGCTATACTGGTAAGATATGGTTATAACAAGTAATTATTAGTGACACGAGAAGCAATTTCACGGGTCGTTTAATCGTGTTTGTATTTTTGCAGTTGGCCATACGTTAACTGTCGTAGTATAGTATGTACTTTTATTATTATATATATACGGATATATACAAATACATCTAATGTAGGTATATGTATAGGTACTGTAATCAAGTACTTACATAATTTGTCCTCTATCAACCTCTTTTGCCTCTAAAGTAGTATTTATTACCAAGATCGTAGTTTTATTTTAATGCAAGATGTTGGCAAACAAGCAAACAACCCAACAGTTAGTGAGCAGTGACAATTCCAGGGGAACACCCCCGATTATAACAATAATTATGCTCAGTGCTCCATTGCTGATCTTTGAAAAAATGCGTGAAAATTTTGGCAAGGAGTTTTATCTATGTTTCTTTTTGATAAACGGAGGGTAATTAAAACACAGTAATTAGGAAACCTAAATGTCTTAAATTTTGAGCTCAGTAACGGACCAGCCGTAAAGTTTACGAAATTAGTGCCTGACCCGTTTAGCTGCAGTTAACACTGTTTAGTCCGACGCCCAGTTGTTACTATGAATCTGTTTTGCGCGCGCGGACTCGAAGTAATAACACTGAGTGTTTGCTTACGTTGTAGCATGTGCAGTTTTTTAGGTACTTATGAAAGCTGACTGAACTTTTAACTTACATTAACTCTACTTATAAATCTTTCCGCAATTCAACACGATATCTTAAATATATCTACCTACTGCTAGGAGCCAAAGGAAACAAATAGAGTCAAGAAAACGTTTTGTACTTAACTAATTACTAACCTAATTAATATATTATACCTATATGCATTTCTACCTAAAATAGACATATACATAGAACAATTTTAAATGTATACTTAATAAAACTTTAAATTGAAATGAATACCTACTTAATAGCCTTGTCATTCCAATCATAATCACAATTCCTTTGGAATATTTATCAGCATATCTATAGCAGTGGTGGGCAAACTTTCTTCATGGGGGGCCAGAAAGTTTAGGAAATTTAAGTGGAGGGCCAGAATTGTAGCCAAAATTTATTTTGATATATGTACGATAATCGTGGGCCACAGCCATGTACTAATTATTTCATAGGACCGGCGGCGGGCCGGATAAAATCCATTGGCGGGCCGGAGATGGCCCGCGGGCCGTACTTTGCCCACCACTGATCTATAGGTAATTCTGAATCGGGCTATTAGCAGGCACTCATACAGACTTACATCTAGAAGATGTCACAAAAACTTTCTTTAAACCATTTCGTGTATACTGTTTAAGTTCCACGCATTACGTCAGTAATATTTGAAATTTAATAAATAAATCGTTAACGTACAACTAAAAGAAGACGTAGATACCGCCCAAAGTAAAAGCGTTTTGGCAAATAAAGGCACTAAGGTTATGATAAGTATGGTTCATTAGTCCAAAACATCTATGGAGAGAGCTCATTTCCGATCCGCTGTGTTGTGTTGAACTTTAGACGTCTTCTGTCAAAATGAGTCGGTGAGCTCCTCTCGGTTAGATAGTCAGTGTTGCCAACTTGGCATAAATGATGCCGATGCTGGCATATTTTCACTCGCTTTGGCACCAAAATTTTCCATTTAGCATCTGGCATATTTTTTAGCATAATTTAGTCTAAGCCAAGTTTGCACCAACTTGGCAGCAACAATATGCACCATCGCCTTATGTGGTTCATATTTTCATATGAATTTTACTTTCGTGGACGGATGGACGTCGGCGTCGACGGACATTATAAAGTTGCTCAAGCAGATCTTGTCAGTAGATAAAGGCGGCAAATTTGTAAAATGTATGTGTGTAATTTCAAGTGACATTTTAGCATTTTTTTAGCGTTATTATTTAAAAAAACTTTGGCATAATTTTGGCATAATCAAGACATTAGTCTAGCATTTTTTTTAAATCCGAGTTGGCAACACTGTAGATAGTCTTAACAAAATGTACTGCACGTTTCAGGAGGCGCTCAGTGCTAGTAATAAGGCACGCTCGGCGCGAGGACACGGCCACTTACGAGTGCAGAGCCCAGGGTGCCGTGGGGCCGCCGGCCGTGGCCGCGGCCAACGTCAGCGTCATGCTGCCAGTCACAGCGACGCCAGACACGAGTGAGTAGCTTTATCGGAAGGGTGACTATTACTAAAGGGGCCCACAGATTACCAGTTCGCTGGACGATATCAGCCTGTCAGTTGTTTGGAGCTGCCAAATTTTGCCTTTAACTGACAGGCCGACATCGTCCGGCGGACTGGTAATCAGTGGGCCCCTAGGAAGCCTTCACTCTCCGTCTGTCTGTTAATGAACTGTATGCTGGTCTTTATGATGTAAGTATTCCCATTTGTCCCCGCCCCACGCGACCGCCGCCATACATGAGACGTGGACAGATGGGAATGATTAATATGAATGCACCTATTCCTATCTATGCCCGACGGGGACAAATGGAAATATGTACAGCGTCTTTACTACAAGTGAAGCTTCCATATTCCACAAGATACCAGTACCTAATTGATTAATTCGATTTGTCTCGATTTGTAGTATACATTTATACTCGTACATCCAGCTACTGTCTAAAAATTACGATTTGGTCGAGGACGCAGACGACACTGTCATTGCATGATCAGTTGTATCAATTGCAAATGGGGGAGTTAACAACTCTTTTAATTTTAGTTGAGCGGCTAAATATTAATTTGTCATTAGGAAAGTTCTATGTCATTATCAGGGCTTTTTAAGTTTTGTTTATTAACTTCATGACTTATCAATAAGACTATAACCTATAATTACAATGTAATGAAATTATATTGATTACAAATACTATTTAAGGTAATAGTAGAGTAAATACCTACTTACTCTAGGCATATATCATGATATTCTCAACTCCTACGCGAAACCTCATCGACACACCGAATTAGAACTCTACCTTACAATTATCTGCAACATTATACTGCTAAGCTCAAAAAGGCAAGAGAGTGTCTAGAACAGGGAACGTGCATAAGGCCCCATTTAGACTATTCAAGAACTTGCAAGCAATAAGATTCAATACATTGCTAACTACAGAGTATAATGAATTTCAGTCGAACGACCAAATACCGCAACGTATCGAAAATCGCATGCAAGTTCTTGACACGTCTAAATGGGGCTTAAGTCCTTTTGCGAATTACCGCTCATCGATTACTTGTAGTATTCAATGATGCCATAGTGTAGCGTTTATTTAAGGAAGCATCATTATACCGTTTATGCCTTTTAAAGAGAAGCTATCTAGGTCCCCACATTATTATTGTTTACCCCGTGCTACCGCGGAGCTCGCTGTTCCGCGAATGTGTACATGAATACAATGCCATTATGAAGGCCAATAGAATGATCAGTTATTGAATAATGAGCTTCGGTGGAAATGAGAATATCGTAAAAATACCGCTTTGGAGTTGACGCTTGAACTCAATATAGAAACGCAGTACTCTGAAAGTCCTCAAGTTTATAAAAGATACTTCGTATTTCAATTAGTCATGAAACAGATGTTCGATATATCGGATTCACCTAGTTTTCATAATCCTTGCGCCAAATACAGAACACGGGTTTTTAGGGCAAGCAATCGGGGCGCTATAGAAATTGTCCACATTTTACGGTTTTTTTTCGTTAGCGAAGCCAAACACTTTTGGAAAGCTTCTGGTTTATATCGAGAGAATTAACAAAATGGAAATCGACTTCAACTAAGTTTATGGAGATTTAGTTGTGTCATAGACTTTTCCGTTAAGACATTGCCGTCGTAGATATCACTATTTGTGACTTCTACATAAAAAAAACACAGTAGGTACTTACGGTATCCACTGAAGCTCAATATGGCACTTTAGCAAACCATGGATCAATCTATTTTACAAACCAAATTTTTTTTTGTCAACAGCGACATTGGGAGCCCCATGTCCAATGCCTGACCCGTCTTCGTACTGCCTCAATGGAGGCACTTGCCTATACTTTCAGCTTGTACAAGAACAAGCTTGCAAGTGAGTATACAAGCATTTTCATTATGAATAAGAGTACATATTATGATACTAAAAGGGATCGGCTTACATCTTTATAATTGTAAAGTAACTATCAAAGTATGCCTGACTGCACAGTTGGATAATGAATATGTTCTCTCATTCCAGATGCCCTGAAGGTTTCAACGGCCAGCGCTGCGAAAACAAGGATATAACAAATAGCAGTAGTATGTATCATTCCTATACGTGCAAACTGGGCCTCTCCACGTCCTACTACTGTTAGCTGTTACTACACAACTCCGCAATGACTATGACCTACGGAATTTAGCTAGTAGGAAAGCTAAAATCCGTGAGTTAAAGTATCCATAAGTATAAAATTTTCCGCTACATGGTCTTACATGCGATTGTGTTTCTGCTGAAGGTTTGAAAAGCTTGAGGTCGGTTGAGAAGAAAATGTTGCGCGTGAGAACAGAACTACAAGATTTAGCAACATGTTGTGGCATGAGCGGACCTTTTGTACTTATTTATTTTGTGGCATAACCCACCTCGTTCCAATTTTTATTATATTTGTTCGCGATGTTACATTCGCCGCATTCGAATGTTGGACTGTAAATTAGTTATCTTGACTATCTTAAGTTTTTTTTATAGAATAGGCGCTGATATTTTGTCACTCAATTTCTACCACTTTTTGTAGATACATTTCTAAATTTCGAAATAAAAAACAGATGATTATAAGAGTCTGTGTGCGATTTATTACGATGACTGAAGTGATTAATATGTGAATTTCGAAGTACCTAGCTAAATAAAAACGAATAGCTAAAAATATAAAATAATACATACATTTTATGGTGTAAGTATAAGGGGCCAGCTGTTTGCAAGGCTATTTATATCGTAAACATCTATTTTTAGCGTCTACCTGCTGAAATTACTCGGCAAACTCTTGTTTCTCACATTATTGAGGAGAAAACATGATGTTCCAATAATAGGGCAATGATTGCCCAATTTTTGCATTTAGCTGTGTTTTTTGTCGTTTACATGTAGCTATATTTTTTAAATATAATATGTACCTACATGGCTGGCCCAGTGAGATTGTAAACTTAAGATTTTACAAACGCATTACTCAGATATATAATGTTTTGATTGAGCTATGCAAATTTATTTGAAATCAATATAGGTTTTCAGTTTTATTTGTTTTCTATACATACAAGGAACCGATAATCGTGGAGAAAAATCTTTATTCATTGAAGTTGTAAATATTTTACATGTATTATTATTCCTATTTGTATTTTTTGGAATTTATTATTTACGATTAAGGTTTGGTAGTCCGTAACTGTCAGAGACTTTCAAATTATGTACATACATATCTAATAGGTTAAGGGTTTTTTACTTAATTAATAAAACTCATGAACAGTTAGTAATACTAACTTATTTGCTATGCGAATATTTAATCCTTTTAAATTTTCCCGATGGCGTAAATAATATTGGTTCATAAAAAATACATAAATTTAAATATACATATAAAACAGTTGTTAATATGCGTTTACAAATGAATTTTTAATATTACAGTCGGACCTAACAATTATCATTTCCCGTTCAACCTTAATCTTTTTCCTACATAACATAAATAGGGGCCAAAAAACTTTGGAGACCCCTGCTTTAAAGGGTATGTTAAAAGGGTAGTTTGGCATACATATAACTATGTCAGTTATGTTCGTGTTTCGATGTGTGTCGGTTTCGAACTTCAAAAGGAAAAATGAACCATGTTGTCAAGTCGCATAGCAAATAAGCCACATTAAGCTAAAATAATAATGTCTGAAACTATTCCTGTAACAATTTATTGGTCCTATATAATCCACCTAGTCAAAGCGCAGTTTTAATACTAGCTAGGTAGATATAACTTAATTTTATTATAATGTATGATTTTATGAGTGTGGCTAATATGACGATTGGTATGGTTGAGGTTATAGCGATTTTTTTTTACTCAACGATTTATTTCAAAGCTATAATATGGGACCGAACTTACATAGTTTTGTTATTGTTTGATATTTCATTTTGTATAAAGTACTTCTATTAAATTTTAAGTTCATTATTTATATGTAATTAATTAAAGTAGAAAAGGTACTATTTATTTTTATGCGATTGAGGATTTTTGGGCATTAGCGCGAGGGTAAAGTGAAGACACGTAGAAAGTAATAGCACGGTGTTTGGTAGTGTAGGTATTAATCGTGACTTCACATCCCCTGTAACCCAAGTATTGTCTCACAACAAATATTAAGACGCGTTATACCGTTAAGTTTATGTAATGAACAAACCAAAATCACAATAAAAGAATGAGTGTTGGAATTAACAGAGAATCGATATTTTGTTTTTCTTTTAAGTTTTCCTTTACCTTCTTAATCTTATTTTTATTTGCGAGTACTAATTTGTTTTACGACGAAACAAAGATTGTGAATAAAAGTGCTCAGTGGATAAAAATATTTTTGTTACATTTTTTTCCTTGGATAGACTCAGAACACAATTCGAAAATAAACGGTATGTATTCTAAATTTAAGCTTTATTTTATTTTGCACTAATTATAACACTCCGCACTCATTTTTGTAAAGGTATGGAAATGTAACTTGTGTTCTTTATTAGTTCAGAACTAATGATAATGTTTATATTATTAGTTTTGAACTGCTCGTAACTATTTAAAGTATCCGTAATAATTTTTTTTAAGATAAAGACATACGTACAGCTTAGAAAAAAAAGAACAAGTTACATTTATTATAATTATATTAATCTAGTATTAGTATTCAAGTTTAATTACTAATCAAAGCTTAATGTAGTACTAATGAAGCATGCATTACTGGGGCTGCATATAAAACTTCTCAATAAAAATCTTTTTATTTGTTGTGAGATAACAAGGTACAACTGTTAAGGCTCTTGCGCATGTTCTTGTGACGTAGGTATATCTTACTCTTCTTAATACTTACAAAATAATTAAATTTAACTACATTTGATCCAGCTGGTCAACAAAATACATTTTTTAAAGCAACTCATAATAAATACCACGAGTATTATGATTTATAATAGAGGTATTTCTGCCGACAGATTATTTCAAATGCGTTAAGTATATTGAAAAACTTCAGTTGCCCTAGCTTGTAGAGCTCTTGTGTACTATCGTACTAATAATAATGAAATATAAATCAAATCGATTGCAGACCCAGATGTGTAGCCATAGTACAGTCATTATCGATTTTGACCCGTGAATAATTAGTTCTTGGATTTTTTTTTCGTAGGTCCCTCGGGGGGGTCACTGGGAGTGTAAATTCAAAAAGTAGACTGAATCAGGGTCCTGTGTATATTCGAAAAACGGTTTTTCTTGAATAACTCGGTCATTTTTGATTTTATAGTAAAACCGTGAGGACAAAAATTTTAGAAAATTTGATTCTCTACAAGTTTGGCCCTCACAATCCTCGGGACCTACGAAAAAAAATCCAAGAACTAATTATTCACGGGTAGGGTCGGTTTTTTGGATATAATGACTGTACTACCATGATTGGATTTCATATCCGTGTTGCCAAAAATATAATACCTATTGTAAAAGCCCTACTCTCAAACGCATTTTACATCTACTGGATTTGACTAGCCTGAAGCTGGTTATTTCTACACGTGTATATTACAGTACCTAGTGTACCTATAAACATAACGCGCAGAAGCCTTTAAGAGAGAGGCCCCACTGGTGTGTTGCATATAGCCCGCTCCAGACTATGCGCGTGAATCGCGGGCGAAGCCGCGAACGCGAGTGTGGAGTCGATTTCGCTGTCTGCGAACATCGACGCCACACTTGCGTTCGCGGCTTCGCGCCGCGATTCGCGCACGAGTGTGGAGGGGGCTTATCATAAAGTTTTAAAAAATAAACCCATGTAATGCAAGTAATGCAACACAACGCAACGCACTAATGGGGCCTAGCCTAGCCCTTAAAATGTAGATTATGATCACATATTTAATGTCAACTGTTTACGATTGCTAAATTATTTTCAGTGCCCATAAATAGAAAATAAAACCTTTATTTTATTTCCTTATAGATATGAACGAGCCTGTGTGGAGGTGAACGGCAAACGCCACAAGACGACTGAGACTACGACTGATATGAATACTATACTGGAAACGTAAATGTTGCTAAGTAAACAATCCTGATGCGTTGTGTAATATAATTAAGCATAATAAAATACTTTTATGTAGAGGTATCTACTAGGTATGTAATTAAAACAGACGAAAACATATTAAAAGCAGTTATAAATACGATAACATGTAAATGCGAACGTTTTAAGGAATATTGCTAATGTTTTTTAGCCTTAGTACATCAAACTTCAAGATCATCCGACATGGTCAAAATATCTCCAGTATAGTATACCTAGCATCAGTAACTGACACGACACGAAACCGATTAGATATCGATACGATTGTAAATCATTCCTTCTATTTATTGCGAATCTAGTAAAGATGCTTCGAAACAAATCGCAGTAGCCATGCGATTTAGTGTGTATACATATTACATTAATTACATTTACCATGCGGATGTTATTGATAATGCCTAATCGAGACGTACAGCTTTAAATTAGTTCAATACATAAGTTTTTTAAATGGAGGCCGCGGAACGTCTGGCCACAATAACGTTAACGAATGCCAAGAGGGACGCGAGAGCCCTCCCAAGTCTCATTTACAGACAAAGTTTCTCGTAAGATTTGGCGAGAAATACCCGAAACGGGCGAGAAAAATAAGTTTGGGAACAGCTGATACAAAAGGTGCTCAGGGCTAGAGGCAGTGGAAGGGACATCAGGCCGGCACTAAGAATATTGCTATACTACTTCATTGGTGGCATTGAATAATGAGTCCAATTTATACGTAGAAGCTACCTTCTATTTATTAGTAATATAATTATGAATTACAAGAATCTCACCTACTTTTTGTACATCTTTACCTACCTACTGCGATAACGAATGCCAATATTTATGTACGGAGTTACATACTTTGTCCCAAAACTGATCATAATTAAAGTACTGATTTCCGCCTACTTTATAAAATGACAATCTGCTGTAAGTATTGTTTTCCCATGAGATCAAAGTATCAAATCATACACGAATGTACTTAAATTAAATAGTTTGTCAGAACGGAACCGAAAAAAGCAGTAATTGTACTAAAAACCGATAAATGAAAAATTGTTAAAAATTCCGCCGCTTGCATTGTCGACACCTGTAGGCCAAGCACATGATTGACGCGACAGTATCTCGCCGCGAGATACTGTCGGCTAGATCATGTGCTAGCCCGGCTGGTATTTCCGTGTACTGCCCGATAAAATGTTAAGTTATATTAACAATTTTGTACAGTATTATTTGCTGAATAGATGTTATTTATTGTAACTTTTAATTGCTATTTTGTAAGAGCTTAGTTTGTTACTTAATAAATGAATTATAAACGTCTGGGTGATGATTTATTTCTTACCTATGGAGGCTATGGATGGTATTCCACCTGTCCAATTTTGTTTTTCCAATGTCAGTGCGTCTCAATTTCTCATTAAAGAAAATGTGAGACGCAATACACATTTTCATTCCACCCTATGCCAATCTATTCGTGGTTCTTTATACCCTTATATGACGAGATTCGTTAGCCAGGATAGGTATGAAATATGAATATTTGGGTATAACGACCTTGTGTGTTGCTGGCATCAGTTTTATCTTTCCATCTTTATTTACTTTAGGTAAACCTCTAATTTGAGACAAGCGGACCAAGAGGTAATATTCCTTATAAGCTTTACCTACCCGTGTTTAAAATAGTTTGTGTTGATATAATAGCCCAAAACTAACGTACCTATACTTGCGTTGCACCGTGTAGAGGTTCAAAAAGGAACAAGTACCTACAACTTGGAAATACACGACCCTGTACAATTTCGAGCAACGATTTATTGATTGTCTAAGATATATGGTCATGTCTGCCGAATGCCGGACGACTTGTGGGTCAAGTTAACCACAGAGTGGGAGCCCCACGAGTCTAACCGGGGAGCCGGCAGGCCTCGTCGGCGATGGCGGGATAACTTGGACTCCATCTTGAGAGGCTGGCCAGATATTGCCTTAAATAGAGACGAGTGGAGGAAGAGGGGGAGGCCTTTGCCCAGCAGTGGGACACAGTGGGCTTTGAATAATAATAATAAATAATTAGATATATGTATGTGTGCAGTGAAGTCTGACAGATCGTGCTCCAAAAACAGCTGACGTAGGTGGCACTGCACAACTCCATTATACGGTAACTCTGGTTGCCAAAAGTTGACGTTTGTTACTAAACATATTTCCAGTACAGCGCCATCTATATCAGCTGTCAAACTAAGAATTACAATTTTGTCTGAGACTTTCCTCTCTTCTACAATCAATAACTTTGATTCAAAAAAGTCAATGCTCTGATTACCTACTATTTTATTATACTGGAGGCGCGCCATTCAAACATATATTATTATACCTTGGCATGACTTCAGATAGAATGGCATATAGACATAAGGTCGCCAACCTCCGGGATGGAGAAGGCACTTAAAGAAGAAGAAGATACCTTCGTACTGGAGGCGCGTCACTCAAACGGTCTACAGGGGAATATCATTAGGATACCAACTCATTCCATACAGCACACAGGAGAGGCGGGTGGTGAGAGCGATAAAAAAAGTGCGGAAAATCCTATGCTGTCATTGTGATACAGAGTTAACTAGTGACTAGAGCATATGCTTTATACAGAAGCTTTTTAGCTTGAAAACAGTGTGATTTTTGTGGTAAAGATAGCTTAGAAGAACCATAAAAGTAAAATAGACTAGTGACGAATCAAATACTCATAAAAAGTATTTTATTCAGCCGGAGAGTCGATTGCTTGGCCCTCGCGTATTAAAGGTTTTGACCCTCACGTATTTAACTAAGGGTCAAAAAGTTTGGACCCAACTAGGTACTAATGATTCAAAAGTCAAAAATAGTCATATATACCTAAGCAAAATTTCCTACAGTCTACGTGATAAAAGTTAAGAAAGGAAAAAACGAATTGTTAGAGACAGCATTTTATTTCAATATTGTTGTCAAATTGTTTCATCAAAAAATACAAGGACTACCTAAACTATAAAATGAAATCTTATAACTACTAATCATATACAGAGCAAAGCTGGACAAACTAATGCAAGTTAAATGCACATTTTTATTTTTAAATGTTCTTTTAATACTTTTCACAAATCTATGGTATTATTTCTAAATAATCCTTATTGAGGCATATGACTTAATGATGAATGATAAAAACTAAATAAAATGCTGTCATGCATCAAAACACTTAAGACTTACAGGCAACTGAACTCATTATATTATATCACAGTGTTGTTAAAATCTGCTCAAAATACAAAGCTGAACTAAATATTTTTTCATCAGTTGCTTTAGATTGTTATTTATCCTTTCGCGGCTAAGCGCCACTTTCACCATCCCACTAACCCAGGATTAACCCGTTAAACCGTTAACCCAGCGTCAAATTGTGGTAACCATGGTAATTCCAGGTTTAACCAGTTGATCCCGGGTTAGTGGGAATGGTGCAAGTGGCACTAAGATTGTTTAAAGTGTAAGTGATTAGCTATAAATGTACAATTAGGTACAGTCAAGGAATTTAAATTCCGACCCATTTCGTACTTTGTCACAGTGACAACCGTATGAGGTCTCTAGCGGCTTTCATATTGATTGTCACTGTGACAAAGTACGAAATGGGTCGGAATTTAAATTCCTTGACTGTACATACATAAAGCCCAGAAAGTAGTGTGCAATAACTCCCATATTTTAAGTAAAATTCATACTTACTCTGTTACAACGGGTATATTTGCTGTATGCCATTTTTTTCTCAAATATGTCAGAATGAAAAAGAATTTAGTATGAATATTACAAATGGCAATAAAAAGATGAGATTATATTGTTACTAGATTTTAGTTTTTATGTATACTCAGTAATGCCTAGTTGTGCCATCCCCCTCATAAGTGTCTATGAGCATTGTGTAGTAAAAATTAATACGCATCAATGTACTTTATGCAGATTCAATCATAAAATATATGTATAGGTACCACCAATTACTTAGGTGAATTAAAAATACAATACTGTACTAATAAATACAAGGATTCTAAAATACTGGCCTTGAAAATGACATACTAAAAAACTTCAAAAAAGTCATTATACCCAAAAACTTAAGGCTTGGAATACACTGCTATTCATTTCCTGCGGTTTCAGAACTGCAAAAAGTGTAGTGTAATGTACCGTGTACTTCATAAGCACATGCACTTTTTTTTATAAAGGGGTTTTGCCACTCACAATGTCACCCCCGTAATGAGATCTAATGATGTAGTAGTGAAGTATTACCTACACCACTACATCGAATTTAAGTATAGATTGCACATCATCCTGGCCTCGTCTGATAGTGGCGATGCCAGGACGATATTACAAGTACTTATGTTGGTAGATTCTCAGCGCCTCAGCATGCCCTTGTAATACTGAAACCTCTTTAAAAATCTTTAGAAATCTTAAAAAAAAAAGCGCAAGAAATTAATCACAGTGCATTCTAAGCCTAAATCAGTGTTTGTCTAAGGAGAACCTATTCACACATTCTACTAAAAAAACAACACAAGACAGCTGCCAATTAAGAACTACACTAATCAACTAACTTATAGCTAACTACAGTTTCTACTTTATTGAGTCCAGTTGAAAATGCTTTGAACTGAACATTCTGCGCGTTCTGAATAGCCACGGGCTCTGCCTCCGCCCATTTCTCGGGAACGTCACAGTCTGTCTTAGCATGCACTAGGACGTCAAATGAACATCTACAGTCCAAGAATGGTAAGTATGAAATAGTGGCTGCTACTTGCAACATTACGTCTCTAATTTCTTGCTGTATCTTTTTTAGCTCTTTACTGCTTACGGTTTCATTTTTTTCCTTAGATAGAGCTGCATCGCCATCTTCATACTGTACATTAAAGTCCCAGCATTCAAGCACCTCTTTATTAGCTACGTTTAGTATTACAAGTGATAGTTTGCTGACCTTTTTCTTGATTATCCACTCTGGAAATTCAGAAAATAAAATTGGGTTAGGTAGGTATTACATTTGTCCAATATCTTGGTCCAATGTCATTGCGTCTCACTCTCTCTGTAAGCAAAATGTGAAACAAAATACATTTTGGACAAAGAAATAGGACAGGTGGAATACCACCCTTAGACATTATAAATGCATTTATAATAAGAGTTCATTGGCCATAATCTGTCATTTTAAATGACTTACCTTCGCTTTGAGTAAGAAGATTGGTTAGAAAACTTTTAATTTGTGCATCCTCTGACATGAGTAGAGTGATTCCATACTGCTGTTCCGCTTTAAACGTTTCCGGGGGATACAGTCCTCTTTGAAATAGAACCGAGTTGATTGCATACTCTGAAACAACATAACAGTTATAAAAAGAGCTTTGCACATGCATTAAACTAACGATAATACCTTAAATAATAATAGTTAACTGTTACACTGATTATTACTGTACAAAGAAAGGTAATCTACTTTATAGTAAGTACTTACTTAAATACTCGCAAATAATTTGCGCAGAACCCCGAAGTGTTATGCTGTTCTTCGTCTGCTGTTGTGACATTTTATTTGCAAAATTTATCAAGAAAGTGAAACAAAGAAAACTAACAAAATAATAACACAATACGAAAAGTTTAATTCACAAAAGTCCGTTGGAGTTTTGAAGCCAACTGAGATCTGTCAACAAATACCTGTCAAGTTTGTGTCAACTGGTAAGGATGGGCACACATTTGCACAACTTGTATTAAAGCGGACGTTTTAATGGCTAGTCCAAACGGGATGATCAAATCGACCGATTTGATCAAAAAAGAAATTGAGGTCAATCTCAAATCTAAATTAATAAAAAAATGCCTCCAAATGGGAATAACGTCCCAAATTGGTACCTTGGCACCTTAATTTCATCAGATTAAGTTATATCAGTCGATATCGGCGGTCGAATTCGGCGAGCTAAATTGGCGCTTGCGCCCGCACCACCTGATTTGATCATACAATTTAATCAGATTTCCCAAAAAATGTTTCGGTCTGGACTGGCCTATTGCCTTCAGTACAAAAGTTCCGAAATTCAAATTTTCTATGGAACGATGCAATGCACATCAATTGGACCAAGAAATTGGACAGGTGGAATAGTTGTAGACCAAAACAAGTCTGCAACGATTTTGATAGCACTCGCAGTAGAAGTGACGTCCTCGTATAAATAAGTTAAATTACACTTGCACTACAACGTTGCAGACTTTTCTTAGTCTATTACCCTAAAAGCCGTAACAGACTACCGCATCGCAGCGCAACCTTGGTGTGCCTCACCCATAAGTGAGAAAGAGATACTTCTTTTTCGCTGTCACTAATGGGTGTGCATCAAGATTGCAGTGCGGTGCGGTAGTCTGTTACGGCTTTAAGCTTCTAATTAAATCCTTTTTTAATATAAAAAAGGGAATAGTGTGTCCATAGCCTAAAACGTCACGTTTTATATCTGGCAACCCACGCCAGTCCATCAGTCAAATCACGCAAAAAAAGAACCCAAAATTTAAAAGAGCAATTTTATTATTCCTGTGTTATAAGGTTACTATTTTTCTAATTTATAATATTGTTATACGCAAGTACTTACTGCTGTGTTCATAATAATAAATATATGTGTCTATTTTTAGGAAAATAATGTACTCCGTTCACGCCTAACCTAAGGTCACCTTACGTAAGATTGGCTCAGTTAACTTTAAAACTATGGGCAACCAAGTATCTGCTGATGCCGGTGTCAACCTAAAGGCCCCAGTAAACAACTCCAATCCGCCACCAGAATGTCCTATGCACAAAAAAGAAGAAAGCGTGCCCAAGGTTTCCGACTGCCCAGTGCAGCATGGGAAGGCAACCAATGACATAAACCCGTATAACATGGTAAAAACACTATATATTATATATTTATTATGTCGCACTTAAATTTTAAATACATTTTTTTGAAAATTTTTGTGATATTCATACTAGAGTCAGAGTTCAGATCAAGAAGTCTGCAATGATTTTGATAGCTTATGCAGTACAATGTTATTTTTTATACGTCATAGAAGTTTGACGTTTAAAATAATGCACTGTGTGTGCTGTGCTATCAGAATCGTAGACTTAACCCTTACTCTATGTGATTTTGCATCAGATTTTATACAACAATTCATTGATTTAAAACACAGATGCCACCAGCAAATCAGCAGCCAGCTCCGGACCAGCCTTTCCCCTTGCCCGTCCAACGCCAAGTGTCATCTATTCCCCGAGCCATGCCTGATGGTTCCACGGAGTTCTGGGTGTACCCGAGCCAGCAGATGTTCTGGAATGCTATGTTACGTAAGGGATGGCGTTGGAAGGATGAAGACATAAAGCCAAAGGACATGGAGGATATTATTAAAATTCATAACGCTAATAATGAACAGGTATATTTATAACAATATTTTTTTTAAATTTAGAAATAAATTTTTAGCATCAATATTTAGAGGCTGCTTCTTTTGAAACATATATTTTGGTTGATTTTCTGTTAAATCATAAAAAATTTAAATACTTATTACTACTTAGGTTATTTCTTTCCATGGTTGTATAAAAAATTGCATATGTGATGGTTACAACCCTTAGTGTATGTAAATGCAAGTATACTTGATATGTTTGTAAATTGAAATGAACTATTCGTTTTCAGGCTTGGCTAGAAGTGCTGAAATGGGAAGCACTCCACGCTAAAGAGTGTGGTCATCCTAGGCTAAAGAGTTTTGGAGGAAAGGCCACTCAGTACAGTCCTAGGGCTCAAATTCGCTCATGGCTTGGGTGGGTACCAATTCATTGTTTGCATGTTATTTTATTATATTAACCATGTTGGTGTCTAGAAATAGGGCTAAATACAAATTACTAAAATAATCTGTTTGGAAATTTCTACCTAGAACAAGCAAATCCATGTGCTGATCTTCAGAGATCGGCAAGAGTGAGCTATGCTATTTACCTTATAACTTGACAATATGTGAGTAACAGAGTATTGCTCGAAAAACATAAAAACTCAAAATTACGCAATTTTCCCAGATAAGTCCTAGCTAGATCGATTTTTCGCCCCCGAAAACCCCCATAGCAAATTTCATCAAAATCTTGAGGCGTTTCTGAGATCCACGAAATATATATTTAATAAATAAATAAATACTCATATACAAGAATTGCTGGTTTAAAGATATAAGATGTCTTACGTCATATTATAAGGCAAATATCTCACCCTCGCCAACCATTGCTGATCATATTTAGCATTATGAGGTTAACAATCTTGACGCATCTTTTTTTTTGAAAAATTAGTCTGCAATTATGTGACAAAAGCATATAAACATCAGGGGACATTTTTACACAGATCAACCTAGCCCCAAACTAAGCAAAGCTTGTACGATATACATACTTATGTACATTGGAAACACCCATGACTCAGTAACAAATATTTTTTGTGTTCGTCACACAAATAAATGCCCTTACCAGGATTCGAACCCAGGACCATCGGCTTCACAGGCAGGGTCACTACCCACTAGGCCAGACCGGTCGTCAAATAATGTGTTCATTTACATTATACTGTAATGCTGTGTTACTTATTTGACTAATAAATAAATAAATAATAAATAATTATTTTGGTTTAATAAGTAATACCTAGTTACTATTTTATTAAAGCATTTTTCAATAAAAAGACATGTTAAGATTATTTACCATTTTTCTAAAGCAAAAAAAATGAGGTATAGGCAATTGAGGCACTCGTTTCAGTATATTCCTCGGAAACTAATAGTTTTGTGATACTAGGTTTTTCCTTCAATTTATGTCATATATTATGCTTCACATCAGCACCTAATTAAATTGTCCATTCCAAAGTTTACTGTACAAACTTTATATGTTAATGAAATTGATAAATTAATATTATGTAAATACAAAACAAGACAATAAGTCGATAGGGGGCGCCACCTGGACCAGGAAAGCCATTGATA
Source organism: Cydia fagiglandana (assembly GCF_963556715.1). Lineage (NCBI taxonomy): Eukaryota > Metazoa > Arthropoda > Insecta > Lepidoptera > Tortricidae > Cydia > Cydia fagiglandana. The sequence continues at coordinate 7,768,957 of NC_085938.1, read as the reverse complement.
GAAAGGAATGGAAGCAGCTGGGAGAGGCCTATGTGTCAGAAGACACGCTGAACACTAATCCGGTCAATATGATGTGTTAGTTTTTAAGTAAATTTGTTTATATATATAATGTAATACTGTTTTAGTTTTGGCAATAAAGGCTATTATGATTATGAAATACAAAACTAAATCCTTTTGCTTCTCTAATTACAGGTACGAACTGCCATTTGACCGTCACGACTGGATTGTAGACCGGTGTGGCAAGGAAGTCCGCTACGTCATCGACTATTACGACGGAGGAGAACTTGACAACAAATACCAGTTCGCCCTCCTCGATGTCAGGCCCGCCTTAGACTCCTTCGAAAATGCTTGGGACAGAATGAAAGTTATGTACATGAGATATCGTTATGAACTCATCGGTGACAAAGACTCTTCAACAAAACTAACAAATTAGAAATAGCCAATACTTTAGAGTATTACAAATAACTTTAATGTTTGTTATAAGGTCCTTAATTTTGATCAACTAAATTAAATTAAAACAATGATTAAAGCACTGAATAACTGTTCAATAGAATAATGATATTTATTCAAAAATAAATAAAATAGAAATAATAGTGCTTGCCTTTGTACCGGACATGAGTTCTATCATGTTAAATTATGCTTTGTCAGTTTAATCATAAAAAGTTAGGATTGCAAAAATAAGTAGATTAAAATTAGAGTTGATTAAAGTTGTGGAGTCTTTCTGTCGGCAAGTGTTGTCACTGCTAAAGCTCTTTGTGATTAAATGTGTTATTTATTTATTTATTTTATTTTTAAATTTGATCTGCACTATTATATATTTTTAACCCCGATGCAATACAATGAGAGTTGTAAAGCTACGAATTTGCTAACATGCCTTAAGAGAGTTAAGAGGGCATCGGCCGTCGAGTGGCGCCCTCATTGGGGGAATTGTGTTTTCGAATAAACCAAAAATGTGTGTGGTCACAATTTATCATTTGCCGTTTAGTTGATAAAGCAAAATAAAACTGACAAAAACCAAGTGTGGAATCAGTAGGTCATCAAAATTAAAATACTGAATTATATAGATATTAATAGGGTAGTTGACTGACTAGTTAAATCAGTTTTTTTTTTCAACTGTCAAAACGATCAGCCAACTATGTAATCTATACTAATATATGAAAAACAGAACAATGCACGGTGGCTCGGCTTGTATGGAGAAGGGGTCATAAGTCGATTTCTCCAAAAGTATCAAAGATACCCTCAAAATAAAAATATGTTCGTGTTTATTGTTTAAATATCTACTAAAAAAACAGTAATAAATAGTTTTACTTTGTATATTTTAGCATAAAAAAAAACCTAACTGATAACAAAAAACTATGCAAAATACATACTACTTTAAAGGCTTATAAAAATACAATAAAAAAATAAATTATAACGTATTCTTGAATAATATAATAAAACAAATAGTTTTTATCAATTATATTGTATAAATCTATATTTAAAATTAAAACTTATATATTTACAGAGATGCTAATATCGTACAAATTATGCAACGCAAAATATTTTACGTCACGTGTCAGTTACCTTAAAAAACTAACCTAGGTCAACTAATACTTTAGATTCGTCTAAAATGTATTTTAAACATCTAGTTAAATAAGTACACATTGTGACAACTATTGATTTTTCGTTTTTGGTAGTTTCCTACGGCCCGTAATCATAGGGTTCGAATTTACTAGAAAATGATTTAAGAGATTCGTATTTGTCTTGGTGCGCGCACACAATTACTTTACCATACGAAGGTAAAACAGGATAAACCCGAAAATTTTATAAAAGTACGTAGTAACAAATATTGGTGTTTTGTTAGTATAGCTTCTGTGAGAAGAGATAGCACATGCATCGTAAGGATTTGATTGGTCTCTAAATTAGCTAATATTCGTCAAGTTGTTGACTGCTGCTGCATCCAAGGATGCTAGTGCTGCTAATCTTCTGCGTTTTGACCGCTAACTACAAGCCGAAAATTCCTTTTTTAGCCATCCGGCTGAAGTAGAGGGTTCCGAATTGCCCGATGATGACGGTTGTCCCAATTCAATATTTAACGTATTTTCAGTCACCTTATTTTTAATGGCAAATTAACACTTTGCTTCTCACTTAACCAGTCCAAATGTTTCTTAAGAACTAGACAATTAGTTCCCGAAGAAGATTTCCAATAAAATACACGTCGACTACAAAAATGTACTTAATGATGCTATACAAATTACTAGTATCCACATTTTCTACATCTGGCACCATTCCTATTAGTTGTTGTAGCACTTGACGACGTCTTTCTGTATCTAAACTACTAGTAGAGAGCCATAGTTCAAATACGAATCCCCTTGTAAAAGATCCGACGTACATATCACCTGAAAAAAGAAAGAAAAAGGTAAATTTCCATTCGTAATATTTTCCTAGTAGGTGCTACGCCTTGGCCTACGCAGGCGTAGCAGTCTTATAAAAACTAAATAGGCAATTTACTGCAGAAACAAGTTTATGGCCGTTAATCTAGAAATATCGAGCTTCAAAATGATGCTAGTTTCGTTTTTAAAATCGTGTCTCAAATTAACTAAAAGTTTAAGTCAACAAAATATTCTAATCATTATTCATACGACTTTTTGCCGTGGCGTAGACCCAATATTATGAATATATATTTTATTGTAATACTAAACAATCTATGTAAATCAAAACAACATACCTGATTCTTTAAGCTCCATATTAATAATAGTCACTAAAATCACTATTTAGTCAGGAATGCACCACTAATCACCGATCACTTAATGAGTCTCTGATAAGAGAGCGCGTACAAACGGGAGTTGTGTTCACTTTCTAGGTTCGTTATAGAATGAAGGTAATTACTTATACAGGAACTATTTATACCTAATTAAAGTACGTTTATCGGCAAATTAGAAACAGCCATTAGAAATTTAAAACTACCACATGCATTTTTTTGGATCATGGCCTATGGCCAGCCCACCGTGCAATGACGCCACGGTCAAGTTACCTACTCTATAGTTCTGTCGGATGTATTAAATAAAAAATATGACTGAAAATACCTGCAGTCTAGGTTTTTCTTTTTTTAGTTCTTTAGTTTTGTCGTGCTTTATTACGTATTTATTACGCACGGTGTAATATAATTTACAGGACACATCCTTATTGGTTTATTAGACAACACATTTCCCCAATTGAGGGCGCCACTGGACGGACGATGCAGTCTTAAATAGCCCTCGCGCAAAATGTCGAGTTGCAATACAATGCCTGTAAAAAATCTTCAATACAAGTGACCAAAATCTTCACGTCACGACGACGACGTGACGTCAATTCTTGGGATTAGTTGTCAAGCGGACCCCAGGCTCCCTTGAGCCGCGGCAAAATACCGGGATAGCGAGGAAGAAGGGAATACAAGTGACCATAATTTCAAGAACAACTACAACTGTCAACAAAAAGATAATTGATCGATTATTTTGAAATTAAACATAATATTATATGAACATTGGTAAACTTGTGAAATTGAGCATCAAACAAGTCTTCAAGAGTACAGTTCTGGTCACATTTATTCAATGGCATTAGGACATTTAGGACACAATATCATCATCAGATTTCTGTTTTAAGCAATAAATAACTCTATAAGGCAAATTGAATCCTATCACATTGAAACAAAGTTCTAAACCATGTGGGAAATATAATTCCCTCTTGCCTTATAAAAAGGCTTAAAGAAAAAGTATGATTGTTCCTACCAACAAACTCCAAAGCAACTAATAAATTGAGATATATGATAGGTACTTAAGATTCAAAGCTGCTTTAGCTGATAGCAGTAGAAATGTCCTTTATTTACTAGTTATTTACTTATAACGCTTAAAATTTTAGTGCATAAGTAACATAAGTTGTTAAACATGTGAAATTGTGAAATAAAATTCTGAGACTAATTTTTATTTATTTTTACTTGCTATCGTTCTTACCTATGAAGTCACGTTACGTCGCGTGGGATGGGGACAAATGGGAATACCAATATATTGCAATATGTACTTTGTATTCTTTTGTCTGATGATGAATAGAATAATCACCTTTAAATATAAGTACATACTCGTAACTCTGCCACAGGTGTGAGGTGTTCTGTTCTAATTTTAGTCTTATACCAGGAAATACAATGAAGCGCACTGCGCAAGAAGCAAGAAATAAAAACAGTAAATTATACATAGTTTAATTTTCCACATTGACAATTTGAGAACATAATCCTTTGCATTCATTCTTAAATATCTCAACTTGTTGTTCAATGTATCCTTCAAAGTTATTATATGGGCAGGAAGGAAGCACTTTGAACTTCGGTTTGCCTTTACTGCTGTGGTACACTGATCTGAGCGTAAGAATCGGCGGCTTGTCGGGGAACTTTGCACCTGAAAGTATGGAATTCGTATTCATATTTGAATCATTTACAATAAGGACAACATTACATAATTTGTCTGGTTGTCACTCCTAATCTCTTCCTACTATTCAGACATGTATACAAATTAACTGTAGCCTAATGGGGTTGGCAACTGTCAAACGTTTGCATAGATGGCGCCATCATAGCTTGCCCCTTTTTCTATGAGATTTGGCTTAAAGGGCTTCCAGGGTATTAAAAGAAAACAAAAAATTGACACAATTCTAGGGATTGACAGGGCAAGCTATGATGGCGCCATCTGCTAAAAACTTCCACCGGCCAACCCCATTAAGCAGTATAGCTCGTACCAATGAATTCCTCGGAACGAAAGCATACGAAGTGTCATTAACCCTTTACCAGGCTAAGGGATATATATTTCCCACATACGGCACTTCAAACACGTGTATCTTAGATCAGTAAGACTGACATTCGATTGTCATTTTTGAAATGTCAGCATGTAGGTAAAGGGTTAAAATTTGTCAATTTAGTATCAGGGTCTTCGGTATCAGATTTATGGTACTTACACTACTTGCACCTATCATAGTACCCATATAAGTTTTTAAAATCTAACATGGTCAAAATTTCTCACCTATATCTATCTGTAACATCCAATGAAAGTCGTTCATTTCAAACAGGAACGCTGCGTTGTTTGCGTCGTGCTCTAACACCGCCCCTTCGTATCTCACAATGAGCTGGGCCAGTAATTCCCGCTTAAGCTTTTCATTATTCAAAAGCGCTTGAATCTAAAAATTAAAAACAATACACATCATAAAATACACCTTGGCTCACTATCGTTTTCGTTGGCGAAATATGCTTTGCTCCACTACGCATAATAATTGTATGTTACTCTCTCTCATTTAATTTTATACCTTATGTCTGTGTAACAAAGAACAGATTCGCACTACTTTTAGTAGTAGTATTATTAGGTGAATCAACTATTTCTTGTTTTCATTCTGTCCCGTCAGCCAGAAGACAATTTATAGTAGCAACATTTTATTAGAAGAACTCTTGTAGCATGCTACAAGCACGATAATGTAACATGTTACATTATCATGCTTGGTAGATGGTAGATGGCCCATTTTAGAACAAAAATACATGTCCGGAGTGTGTCCGGATAATTTAATTGCCATGAAATATTATTTAATAAAAGTTGATTCACCCATTTATTTATAATACTTACTTTATTATTTAACAGTTCTGTGACCATGGGGACGTAATCCATTAAGACTCCAGACTGATGCATCCTGTAAATAAATAATGTAATTTATGAAATAGATATAGGTGGACATACACATATTTAGTAAGTATATTAAAGACATCTTTGAATACAACACATAGGATTTTCAATTGAAATATTAATTTCTTTATAATGATTATAACCCAGGACTAAATTGAAATCAGAGTAATACATTTTAAAACCCTACCCCGGACACTTCAAACTGGAGTAATGAGAGCCCTATCTGTATACCTAATTAATACCTTATGTTACCTTCCAGATGGAAAAACACAAATTTGTGGAAATCAAGTGTTACTTACGGTGGTAATGTTATGTTGCCAAGAGATTTTGTGAGCAGAGGTGACAGAATCAACTCCGCATTGGTAGAATTGGGATATCTCACAAGCAGCAGGGCTGTGTCAATACCAGGGTTTTGATCAACACTGTAAACAATAAAATACTGTAGGTATCTAAGGTTGGTATTCCGCCTGTCCAATATGCATTGTGTCTCTCTATCACTAAGCAAAATGTGAGATGCAAATAGACTCTAATATTTTTGTTCCATTAAAAATAAACTCAATAAAATAAAACACAAACAATCCCATTACAAAAGTAAAAATATATTGCCATTTAAATCAGTTGACAAAAAGATTGTTAAGATATTAACAATGAATGTCATTGTATCCATACCTTTCATTAAATAACTCTGGTAAACGAGAAGTGTCCACATTCAGCCTTATCAGGAACTCAACAACATGGCTCCCAACCCAAACTTCAATATCTGTTTCCGATGTAAGTGCATCCCCGAGTAAGGCACTATACTCAAAGTAAGCTCGAGAACTTTCATCTTCATTTAATTTTCTAATCTGGAATTGTATTTTTTTTTTTGTAATAAAAATTTAAAGGTATAATATTATTATATATCTCAAAATGGCTAATTTATTCTCATAAAAAAGTTGAGTGAAAGTCTCTTAAGTGCATTCTAATATTTTTAAAAATATATGAGATTTTTAAAACATACCTGGTGAATCTTGTACAAATTTAGCAGCTCTGATATGACTCCACTTAAAGCCTTAGGATCATTCTCATTCCACTTAGCAAGGCTTGGGACTTTATCCTCCAAGAAGTCTTCGTCAAGATTATTCAGAAATGACTCATCATCAAATCTGAAGTCCGGAGCAAACCATGGAGTTGAAGCATCAAAGATTACTTCCCATTTCAATTTCTTAGAACAGTATGGTAGGACTAATCGGAATTGACTTTCAGCTCCATCCGCAGATCCAGATATTCTTTCGATATCGACCTTTGTTTTGCATAATCCTGTCAACATTAATATTATTAAGGGTCAAAGAGTAAGTTCAAAACAATTTGTACAGGCAAATATAGCTGGAAAAAGAACTTTGTCAGTAGAAAAGGAGCAAAATTCAAATTTTCTATGGGGCTGTTCGCGCCAATTTTTTTTAAATTTGCCGCTTGTCTACTGACAGAAATGGCTCTGCAGACTATAGCTTAAAAACAGTGGTGTAGTTTGACGTGGGCGAATGGGGGGCTTCGCCCTCGGCCTTGCCCTTAGGAGGGTCTTGCAAAGCCAACCTTTTTATTACCTCGTGAACACATTGAAAAGGGCCTCGCAGATGTGGTTTTCGCTCACGGCTAGTGGTTCACGCTACGCCACTACTCAAAAACTTGAGTTTACATAAGTACATACCCAATTTAAGATCCTGATAAATGTTTTGAATGTAAGGGCGAAAAACTTGTGCAATATCGTTTATAACTCCAAAGCTTTCTGTTCCCATCATTGGTTGACTGAATTCACTTTGTTTACCTTGTTAATTGTTGTAAACTTGAGCGGCTTAATAAAAGCTTAATTCAAAACAGTTACGGATCGACTTATTCTCTATTCCTGGCTCTAATCAAATATTTACAAATACAGTGATTCCTACAGAGTAATATAAATTTCTTCTTTAATTGCAAATTGGTAAAGAATGCGACGCAAAGTCGGAAAGATAGAAATTAGAAATGTCAACATCAACATCTTGACAAGACAAGAGTGCCTGTTCAAATACCATTCAAATACCAATGAATATTATAGCTGTAACAGCCGACCGCACCAATTCGCGACCTTGGTGCGCCTACCCATAAGTTTAGTGAGATAAGATATTGCTTTCTCGCTCTCACTTGTGTGCGGTGCCGGGCGCACGAAGGTCGCGGCGCGGTGCAGTAGTGTGTTAAAGCTATTATCTAGGTCTAAAAGACATAACACACTACCGCACCGAACCAAGATCAGTGGTATTACGGCAGTACCCGTTTTGGAACAGCACACGGGTTTTGCAAATGTCCAAATTGTAGTAGAAACCTTTCCAGTTCAGTTTTTCATGTTGATCAAAGTTTCTATTACTGATATTATTTTGTATTAAAATAACGAAACTATTTTTTTTTTTATGCTTAACTTGCATTATTTATTTATAATGGATAAAAGAACTAGAACAAACACGTTTTTTTAGAAAATATGATCCACTTATTGGACCCTGTGATTTAACCTTTTTATGTACCTTATGTACCCATACGTACGTACGTTTTTCATTTCTGACACTGACATTGGTAAAAGCAAAGCTTAGCTTAGCCAGTGCTTGTGAAGTGAATTCAAGTAATAAACTGAAGAGATATCAATCAACTAATGATAGAATTTCTTATTAAATTTGCCAGTTGTTTAGATCGAAACCTATAAGTACTGAACGTTTGAAATTCGGTTCTGTGTATCACGTATTTATGTAGTAGTCGTGTCTTATTTTTGCACCATTTGCCTTTCGTTGATGAAAATTATGGGAAAAAAGTGAAATAAACTCATTAAATTAGCTGGCCCGTCATTATTTTCTATAGTTTATTAAAATTAACCATAAAGTATTTTTTACACCGATAAGTACACGAATCTATTACCCTGTGATTTACAAGCTATGAAAAATATGAATTCTCTACAGAACAACATTTCTGAGCTCTTAAAATTAGCCAAAAAGTTCAACTGCTTCTATTTCTCAGGTGATTGAATAATTGTTATATTACGACCGTCCGAAACTGAACGATACGTTCACTCGAAATTCAAACACGCGCTCAAGAGGACACAGCTTTAAACTAGTACTACAAAGCATAAAACAAATATCGGCAAAAACTTTATGTTAAACCGAATATTAAAGACTGAACAAATTAACCTCCAAACTTAAGAACTCTAAGTGTGAAACAATCTAAAACAGTGAAATTGTGCTAAGTGATGGTTTAGAGTTTTTACCAGTATCAGCTGCCTTCTAAATGAAATAATAAAAATAAGTTCTTAGCTTTACACCTTCATTGCTGTGTGTATGATGTATGACTTTTGTTTTTAGGTTTACATCAAGGCATATGTAAACCATTCATAGTTGCTGGCCACCAAGTGGGTCTAATTCGACCTGATATCATGAAATATCTTCAAAAATTTCCAGAGGTAACCTTTATCTTCTACATACCTATTATAATTTGGCTATAAGGTAATTAAGTTTTTAGTACAGTAGAACCTCAATTATCTGAAGGTTAACCTGGTTTTTCTAAACATTAGTGTGGATTGGTTTCTCGCTGCTGCTGCGCATAGGTATGAGTAAGTATCAAGGGTGTTGAAAGTTAACTTTTAGGTAAATACTAACTACACGAAACTTATGTTATAGTGTTCCGTTCCTGTAAAAGTAATGAAATAAATGCATTTGTATAGTATTTGTATTTGAAGCTCTTTTTGTTTCATCAGATGGTGTTAGCCCGCTTATGTCAATCAGTATGCATGTACATACTTTAATATACTGTATGATTTTCCAAAAAACCTACATTTTGACTATCTGAACTTTTGATTATCCGAACTAGTCTTGGTCCCAAGTAGTTTGGATAATTGAGGTTCTACTGTATTATCAATACTTTTGTTTCAGGTTTTTATAATCGCTGGTAAATATGTGGAGCTAAATCCTGCATTCCGTGACTATCAAGAAAGAACAGCAAAAGTAGCTGATGTGTTACAGAACTTGAGAAAAGATGGAGAGTTGTGTGCACTCAAGGGTTGGAGGGATGAGGTTAGTAGCTTAGAAACATATTGCTCTACATTAAATATCTTATACCTTTAAATAAGCAATTCTTGTATATTTATTTGCATATATATTTTGGGGATCTTATAAAAGGCGCTATTTAGATGAAATTTTCTATATGGGGGTTTTCGGTGGTAGCTAGGTCTTATCTCTGGGAAACACGCATTTTTGAGTTTTTATACGTTTTCCGAGTAATGCTCCCTCCCAGATATTGTTAATAATGACAAATAAAACATGATTGTATTGATTCAAATGTTTTCTGTTTTGGTAAAAACACAGTTCAATGGTGACAGAAACTGGTGACAAAACCTAGAAAAAAAAATATGTACCTACATTAAAGCCAGTTTTTAGTATTTATAATTTATAATAATTTATGCAAAAGGCACTAATGAAAGTACAGTGCATATGAGTTAATCACAGACACTTATTAGACACTTGTGAGACAGATGTTTTAAAAAAATATAATTTAAAATTAATTTTGCATATATGGAAATTGTACAATCTAAAAAACAATTTCTTATTTGTTTTAGTGTTTTGGAGTGAGCACCCCCTTTTATTATGAAAGCTTGATGGAAATGGAACGGAGCGCGATTTGCCTGTTCGGCATTAGGAACTATGGTGTCAGTGTCTCCGGCTATGTTAACCATCCCACCAAAGGGCTGTGCATCTGGTTGCAGCAGAGGAGCTTCACCAAACAAACATGGCCAGGTTAGTGCATGATAGTATGGTAGAAGCCATAGAAGGATCGTTCTCTAGGGTTCATTCATGTCACGCCCTGTAGCCCGGGTGTAAGAATACAGCTACGGTATCCCCTGCCTGTCGTAACAGGCGACTAAAAGGGGGTCGCAGCTAGGGACTGCGATTGAAAAAAGTGCGGACCCACAAAGGGTCATAACGCTAATAGGACGGCACTGACTCGTTCATTGGAGATCCCAGAGCCGTCCGAAATGCGCCTAGGAGGACAACTGGGAGGTTTTTAGTCGGTGAAAGTGCGACATAACATCCGCGCTGTCTCTGCGGTGCGGGATACCTCCACAACGGATTTTCCTCCCAATAAAAAAAAGGGTTCAATCATGTCAGCTCTCTAGGTACATAGTTGATGTTTGGATACCTAAAGCCGCGCCAATGTGTGAGTATAAAAAATGCTAATCACGCATAAAGCTAAGACGTCTCACTCGCACGCCAGAGACACATCTGAAAACCGCCTTTTTAAGATAATGCTTTGAGCATCCCTACTGATAAACATATCGTGCCAACGCGAAATACTGAAATCAATCCTTGCATCGGTTGAGATAAAGTGTAATAAAAATAAGATTCAGATAAGGATAAAATTTACAAGCTTCATCATTGTTTTTATTCATTTCCAAAAGGGGGATTATTTAATGATTTTTGTGAATACCTACCATGTCCGTTCTACTAGATATATCTCAAAATTTTCACTTAAAAAAAATCTGTAAGTAATCTAGTAAATAACTCATTTATTAATGACATTAATTATACATTATGTATTCATAAGTATGAACTATAGTAAAGTTACTATAATGTCTTCTAAAAAATAATTACTGTTTTATGACCAAACAGGAAAATGGGACTGTTTCGTCAGCGGCGGATTGGCAGTCGGCTACGGCATCCTGGAGACCTGCATCAAGGAAGCTGCAGAGGAGGCGTCCGTGGAGGGAGAGTTGGCGAAGAAGTTGGTGCCCGCTGGTTGTGTCAGGTTAAATCATTTTTATAATTTAGTAATTTAAATCTGTAGTCCACGGTAATCGAGGCAGAGGCAGATCGAGAAAGAGATCGGGATTGGCGGGATTGCTCAGCATAGGGAGGGTTGGAAAGGAAGAGGGGAGACCTTTGCCCAGCAGTGGGACACACACATAGACTGATAAAAAAAATCAATCCACATGCCAATCGACGTGTGGGCCAAGAAAACTGCCGAAATTTCGTCACCCTTATTACCTAGGCAATAGGGTCGAAGTAAGTAAATTAATTGCTGCAGGGTAGATGTTCGCGCACCGCCGGGCGAGCACACTGAATGATTTGCCGCGCTCGCCCGGCGGTGGACTCTATTGCCTAGGTCATAAGGGTGACGATACGACATTTTAACTAAAATACCAGTATCTCAGTTCTGCAATGGAATTCCGCTTGGTGCCCATAGAACGAAATGAAGAACAGAGAAATATCTATCTAATGACCTAACTCTCAACTCTGTTGGTTTTGGGGCAATTCTGACGCATAGTACTTTCAAAAATTTCTCCCTGACACCTAAACACTAGGGTTTTACTCAGTCGGCCCGCAGACGGACTTCTAAGTCCCGATGGACAGTCCTTATTGTGTTGAAATCACAAGCCGCAATAGGTACCTATTACTATATTTTGTTTGTAGCGAAAACATGATTTTCTCAAACCTATGATAGAAAATCAAAAAAATCAGCCAAGAGCATTTCGGGCCATGCTCAGTGTAGGGTTTTGTAGTTACCATTCTGTCAGAATAGGCTAGGCGTGTTGCCTCTCTGTGGAACTTGTAAATTCGTACGTAAGTGTGACAGGGACTTGGCAAGACGTCGAACGTGGATCGCGGTAGGCCCAGCATTGGGACGTGTATGGTTTGAAGGGTCTCTATTGTTTCCCAAATAGTTCTAAGTCATAATGTATTGTTTGTCCGAATTTTCGTTAGTCATAATTGGTTTTTCTCAGAAACGCGTTACTTTTCAGGATTGGCATAAAACAAACCTAACCTAACCTTTCTACAGAATAACCTTACGAAAATCCTGAAAAGTTAACGGTTTCAGTTTTATGACTAACGATAATATGACAAACAATACATTATGACTAAAAACTTTATGGGAAACAAAGGGACCCCATGGTTTGAATTACTATTATGATACGGAAGCCTAAAAGGGTGCCAAAACCTTGTTAACACAGGGAAGAAATGACGTATGTGAGTGAATAGAGTTTGTTATAGATACATAGGTTTAACTTTTCCATTTCATATTGCAGCTTCTACTTCGAGAGTGAGAGGGGACTGTTCCCAAACACGGAGTATGTGTACGACCTGGAGTTGCCTTTAGATTTCGTTCCACAAAATGCCGACGGTGAAGTAGAGGGTTTCGAGCTCCTGACGGCGCAGGAATGCATCCAGAGGGCCCTTACGCCGCAGTTCAAAACTACCAGTGCACCTGTCCTCTTGGACTTTCTCATAAGGAAGGGATTCATCACTCCAGAAAACGGTAAGATTAAAGGCTTCGTCACACAGGCACGTTTTCCGGGCGGGGCGTGAGCGGAGCGCGCCGCTTTTACATATAAAACGCTCACGCCGCGCCCGGAAAACGTGCCTGTGTGATGGAACCTTTAAGAGTGTTCTTGTTTGTTACATAGGATGTGATTTGAACATTAAAGATTACTTTGGTAAACTAAGCTTTTGCCCGTGACTTCGTCTGCGTGGAATTAGTTCAAGCAGTTAGAGTAAATATAGCGCTTGAATAAAACCGAATGGTAATAATTTTGAGCATAATATGCTTAATTGTTTACACCAATTAACAGGCAATTCATTCATTTTCACCCCCCTCTTCACACTCTTTAGGGATGATTTCAGACATAACAGCTATCCCATGTTCCCCGGAACTTAAATATCTCTATGCCAAAAACTAAATCCGTTCAGCGCTTTAAGCATGAAGAAGTTACAGACAGATACACTTTCGCATTTATAATATTAGTATGGATATTTAGTCGAGTCCCGTCTTTAATAGAACTTATGCAACGAAGAAATACCTTTCTGAAATATTGTACCTTGATCCTTAACTATTATGATAGCATACCATAATCATTTTACAATGTTGTTGTTATACTGTGTTGCACTGCAAGCGCACGTAACGTAATCCAAGGCTTGATAGCATATTGTTTCACGCGAACATTGTGCTGGATAGTTAAAGCGAAGGTTCACACTCATATTAGTGGTAGAAAAAATTGTGTGCTTGCATTAATTTTTCTTACTAATTACAAATCGGAAAGATAACTAAACCTAATTATCTTTTTTTAATATTTCGACATAACAAAGAATAAATTATGAATTGAATTATCATTTATTCACAAGAATATAATATGGTACATGAGATGTATGTTCTGTTTTAATATTATTTACATTTATATCTGCTGTAAACGAACACGAAGTTTACTTCCTTAATGCCTACCTAGGGTAATTAAAATTAATTATTATCATTGAATATTCAACTCGTTATAACATACTTACCTTTTAAACTTAGAAATACACATATACACATTTATAACTATACAAGTATGTATATATAGTCCTCTTCCTGGTTTTCGATGACGCCCACCCTAAATAACCATTTTGAACGCTGTCCAGCGTGAGCCCTAATGTGCATATATCAGCCGACTTCAGCGTCTATCTATATACATTTTTAAAATCCGAGAAAGAGAAAAAGGAAACCAGGCTTTTGAAGCTTTATTTGTGTAAGATTTCCATTTGATATGTTTATATTAACTAAACTTTAATTAATATTTGCAGAACCAAATTACCGGTACCTAGTTGAGCTGCTCCACGTCCCGTTGCAGTCGATCTACAACTGGCCTTACACCGCCGCCAGCATCGTCAACGGCGATGGTCCGCAATTACAAATATCAAACTAATCGTGATCATACATTATGTAGCTAACATTATATCATTGCCCCAGATAATTTTCTAGTAGTTTTAATTATTTTATATAATTTGTATGTACGTCGTATTTATTACACGTTTCGTGATTCCATTTTTGATTTTACTTTAGGGTGTGCTTGTAAATGGTTCCGTTTTGATTTTTCGTCTTACTCATGTTGTTCGATTATTTTAATAATTATTTAAAACTATAATAATGCGATTCCTTAGCTTTTTTTTATCAAATTCGTACAACCAATCAATATTACGAAAAAATAAATTGTGTTTATTGAGAATGAATTTAAAAAATATTTTAATGTTTAATCGTCGTTGGACAGGTTTATTTTACATTCATCATAAAATATGTATACATTTCTTTGCCGTTATAAAAATTATCCTTAAACTAGTGATTGACAGATGGTTTTAGTAACATTTTATTTTCTACCTAATGGTTGAAGGTAATAATCATGAAAGAACCGTCATGGACAAGCATTGTATTGTATGGCTTGTTTTAAATAACTATTTACTTTATCTTGTTTGTATTAAGATAAACATCAAATTAATGTAAACCTGTCAATCACAAACTAGATTAAATTTCAAATTGTGCGATTTCTATATGCGTATTTAGTTGTAAAATTTAAACATTTCAACTTTACGTCAATCTTTTGTGCACTTGAAAGAGACCAACTTCTGAAGTAGTTGGAATGTTACTAAAGACGATAGTTTAGCTAGGTATGGTTAATTTCTGTGATACTTTACCAATTCGGTATAAGGGACTTGTAATTTAGTTGAGTGTGAGATTACTTATTTAAAGTTAATTTATAATGTAGAAAAATAAAAGGTTCTCTAGGTATTTATTTATTTGACTTATTCTTTTTTTCTTTGATTGTATCGCTTTAGCTAGAATATAACTAAAATATTGTCGGCGTAATGGCATTGGTCGTTCTGTGAAAATGCTAGGATATTTTAGTAAATAGGTGCTATGTAATATTACCCCCACTATAATATAAACTTACAGCCTATTTAACTTTTAGACTTGTTGTAGGGTAGGCTCATCGATTATGTGTTCTAGAAATATATGACTCAGTCTTATTGAAAACTATTAATAATGTGAACACGCTTCGCTTAGCTTGTATAAGTACGCTTTCTTGAATTAGAACTTTACTTCCTATTTCCTATTAGTTTTTATGCTGATATACTCAGAACATTATTTTTTTCGATACTACAAGTGTAATTCAGAATTTTCTAATCAAATTTAATTCAAAAATGTTTAAGTTCTCTGACGTGTGTCACTCTACCTAAAAAGGACAGAAACTATAATTATATAACTTATTTCAACGCTATACGATTCATATTCATTGCGCATTTAAACGGCCGTAACTTTACGTATTCTATTATAATAGCTATAACGCGTACTTTTCAAAATGTAAGTTATGTTATGTACTTAGTTTAGAGGTGCCATTCTAAGTTAGCCTCTGGCAGGACAAAGTGTGGAACGTCATTATAAACGTTATATTTTCACAAGAATTTGACCTGGTGGCCCTATCACATTATACTTTCTCTGAAGTCTGTACTGAGTTAGCTTAGTCTTACTCTATGTAGGTCTACCTAATTACTTTGACGTTTTCAAAACCCAAATCGTCGATGTAACCCGGAAGGCGGCCAAGCTAAAATGGGACTAGGCTGGTCACGTCTGCCTATGAGTTGTGGGGCAGGATCGCTGCAGAGTGGGAGCCCGAAAACTCAAATCCCCGCCGGCGATAGCAGGATGAACTAGACTGCCAGACAGCATTGGACAGAGATTTGTGGAGAATTGGGGGCAGGCCTTTGCCCAGCAGTGGGACACGTTAGGCTCCAAATAATTATAGTAGGTAAAGCGACTTTTAAGTACTTATAAACTTTATTAAATTGAAATACACGTCATTTTACGATAACAAACAAATTCATAAAGAACACTCTCGTTAAGTGTAGGTAATGTAAGAAATCTGTACATGCTTCGTCCGGTGGCCGTACTTAAACATAAATATAAATTATCTACCTACTTACCTACGTGTTATTTAACTGAAATAAACCCGTATTGGACTATTATTAAACAGACGATGCCCAATTGTATCGTCTATGACTTAAAAATTATATAATTGATTAATATCTAGTCATATATCTAAAAAAATGCGTACACTGGCTAATGAAGTATGTATAATAATTCAAAGTATGTATGTATCCCAGTGTAGACGAGATTACGATTAGAAATAAGTGTGTCAAATGTTACATCACATTTGTTAGATACGCAGTACGCACCCACCTAATCTACTGATAGGGCTACGAGTATGAGAACCGCGATATAATCAACTTCAGCAGTCGCTGACCTTGTCATATTGTGATTTTTCTCTCGTTTTTACATTTTAGTGACTGTTCTGTTGAGGGACGTAGGTTTGCATAGATGGCGCCAATATGGCTTGCCCCTTTATCTAGTTTTGTCCTATGAAATATGGCTTAAAGGGCTGGCAACCAGGCCATTAAATAAAAAAATATATACATTAACAAGAATTTAACAATTCTAGGGATTGACAGGGCAAGCTATGCTGGCGCCATCTGTAACATTAACTGTCCGCTATGATTTGTTCCCTTTGCTCCTTACTAGACTTTCGGGGTTCACCCCAGTCGGTATACCATCGCCACAGAATAAATAATAGTACAAGGTACAGAAGACTCACTCTAACAAAACGCGTCTGTTACGATCAGCACAAATGGCCACTAGGTGGCGACAGCGCCACGCGCGGCTTATGGCTTTCCCCAAAATTGGGGTGGAACGGATGTACTTTTAGCTACCTGTAGCAATGCGACGGAATCGCGGAGTGAGCCACGCCTGCCATCGCCCACACTGCTAACTATACATCGGTGGACCTTATGCCTTTTGTAATAAGGTCCAACTGATGTACTGTTAGGAATGTTGCTATTTGTACCTAGGTGCAAACTATTTGACCACGGCTGTCACATTAACACAACTATAGTTTCAAGGTAAACTAGAATTCCGTCTTAATGTAAATGGTTTTTAGCGTTTACTTGGGCCTAGCTTGAGTTTTGTGATAACAATTTTCCGTAGAATGATACAGCACAATCATGATTAGGTAATTTCAGTATTGCAGTAATAGTCAGGATTATAAATTACCTATGAATATTACGACTGTAGGAGTAGGCAGTGAATTGGCATGTAGTATTATGTAATATTCATATTATAAATTGCTGTTTTATACATTTTTACCTCACGTTAGTTGGAGTTTTTTTGTAATATGTAACATAGCATGTATCGTACGTAAATTATGATGTAACCATTTACATATGCAAAACTGAGTGATTATTATAGTGATTTATTTCTTATAAAATACGAAATTAAACTTGGAAATGTAGTGTTTTTATTTATATGTATGTTTTCTTGTTGTAGGATATCCCCATATTACATAAGTATGTAATAAATAAAGTAATACACATTAAGCCCCCTCCAGACTATGCGCGTGAATCGCGGGCGAAGCCGCGAACGCGAGTGTGGAGCAAAGAATATAATACTCACTAGGGTGTGGAGTCGATTTCGCTGTCTGCGAAAATCGGCGCCACACTTGCGTTCGCGGCTTCGCGCCGCGATTCATGCACGAGTGTGGAGGAGGCTTTACACACATAGGAACTTGATTATCGATTTCTAAAAACATAAGGCAAAGGAAATAAAAACGCAATTCTCAAATAACTTGATTTATTGACAAGTTTCTGCTAATACTTTCGTATTGCACCTTAACAAGACTGGTTAAAATAAAATAAGCTTGTTAAAAGTTCTTAATTGCACCAATTAAAAACGAATGCAATCAATCGAACATTTTAAAAACCCACGATTTCATCGTGGTTTGCCTGCACCCTTGCTATATTAGAAACAAATAACATCAACACAGTTTTCAAAACACAAATGTATAAAAACTAGGGTTAGTCTACAATATATGTAAAACGACGTTAATAAGTCATAATGTATTTATTATTTTAAAGGAGAATTATAAAATGATAAACTTTAATGTTTGTCTGTGTTCGTTTTGTCTCATGTCACTTTTATTACATGATACTTCATAAAAATAGTAAGTTTTTCAAGTATCCACTTCTAAGTCCAATGCTCAGCAGTGTAAATTATTTGTGAAAAAATTGGGACAGATTAACGCATAAGTTGACTTGCTCAACGCCACAGTCAGAATTATTGCAGGTAGGTACAGGGTACAATCGCCATCAGATAAGTATGTATATCCGATCGCATGTTTAAAAGTATTTGAACACGACTACTGCCAAAGCGTTCGTGTATACATGCTTGAGCAGCCCGTATTGCACAGATAATTTCGACGACTCTGACAGGAAGAGAAATGTCAGAATTGGGAATTGCCTCGGCCGAGGCGGCGCGCCGCGAGGCACGTCTATACTGGCCGTTTTGTGCGCGAGGAAATTGCATCGCACGTGTGCTCGCTCTGTGTGGACCCGGCTAATAGAGCAATTTTTAACATCTGTTTTGTAACGATTACCGATGCTTCGGCAGTAGCGTTTTCGTAATTTACTGGCGTAACTATGATGTTAGGAGCTCATAGCGATATACGAGCCCCGATGCATATGTTTTCGTCAGGTGACCCCATTTTTTGAGGTTCTCGCGTTTGTTCAAAAATAATTTTTGTTTAAAAATTACTAATATTTAATGCTTATACTAATGTAATTTAATTTTATATGGTAATACTCTGCAATAACTAAATTCAAATACAAGAAATACCGTTTGTACTGAAAGAAAAAAAATAATGTTTTTTATTTTTTTTGACGGGTAGGATTACAACATATGTGAAAAGGGCTATTACCAGGGAAAGCAATAGGGCTCTGCCAATGTACTGACAATTTTGTTTCGAGCCCATGCATGCAGCAGTGCTGTAAGAGAGGACAATATGATTTGGACAACGTTTTTGAAAAGTCCTTTTTTTCAGCAATAAAAGTCTTATGCAATTTTATTATACGATCAAAATAAACTACATTAAACATTGCTATTATGGTTCCCATTACTGGGTCATTATATGTTCATGTGTAAAATTTATTAAAATAAACAAAATTGTTGCGCGGAACTAGACGAAATCATTTGCATCGGGGCTAGTATGCTATGGTCTGTATAGTACAAACATTGCGCCGAAACGAGCATCTGCATATGATTTAATCAACACTAAAGTTCATTCGGCGGCATATTATGTTTTCGCTAAGGCGGACCCCGGGTCCTCGCGCCCCGCGCGGGGGCACAGCCAGGATTGACGCCAGGATGATGATGATTATGTTTTCGCTAAAGAAGTTTAGTTTGGCTAACTAGAGTTGAATCGTTAAATTCAATTAAACCGCAACATTATTGTTCAAAGACGTAAGTAATCGTAAATATTATCGTCGTAATTGTGTCTAGAAAGGTTCAAATTTCGTCAGCCAACTAGCGACACGAGAACGTTTTCGTAGGTGCCGCCCGCGTTAAGGACCGTTTAAACTTCGATTACTGAGCAGTGAGAGTTCATACATGTTCTCGCGTTTAGTTGCAGACGTATGAACAGCACGCACTAAACACTAATCAATGGGGTTGGCCGGTCGAAGTATTTTGCAGACTGCGCCAGCATAGCTTGCCCTGTCAATCCCTATAATTGTGTGAAATTGAATGAAATATAAATCATATTAAATTGGAACAGACCTGCATTACTTTGTTTCGTTCAACTTTCAAACATCAAATTAAAAATAAAAATCAACTTCCCTGCACTGTAGGTTCAAATTATTGTGGCAAATTTTTGATTTTCTTTTGTATGGCTGGGCATTAGGAGGTGGAACTATATGCCCCGAATGCGAGCCCTTTAACCTTTTCGACGCCGTGTCAAACACAAAAGCTGTCACGCGGACGCCACGTCATCGAAGTGTCAAAACTGAAATTGAACTTTATGCATACGCACGTTTGTCTATGTTGCTCTGTGGCCTGTGACCGATATATCCGTCTGTGGCTTTTGACCTGCGGTGCGGATATATCGGTCATTGGCATCCAAAAGGTTAAGCCAAATCTCATAGAAGTCAACTATAGAAAGGGGCAAGCTACGATGGCGCCATCTATGCAAACCATTGACAGTTGCCAACCCCATTTGAACGTGGGCTTAGTAATCGTCGCCGCGCGAGATGACCTCCTTGCAGGTGGGGCGGAGCAGGATGGTGTGTTCGAACTGAGCGGTGTAGCTGCCCTTGATATCGCAGAGCGGCGGGTAGGCGTCCACCACGCCCTTGTCGCACAGGTCCTTGAGCGCCATGGCGTAGCGCGACGCGCCCGCGCGCTCCAGCCAGCGCTTACAGAACGCGAGGGTGCTGAAGTTCTTGTTGATCAGGTTCAGGAGTTGTTTTGACGATTGTAACCTGGAATTTAGAGTTCTGATGAAGTATACGACTATACGAGTTCAAACGTAATGTCAATGTCACAGTCAGCACTGTCTATACAGACGTTCGACGAGATTATCACATTGTTAGTAGCTCGGTACACGTCAACGGCCGTCGGACCACTGTTCCTTTTTACACTGTGGTAATGTGATGCCAAATATGCGCCACAAATGCCTGAAAATCATTCAATATGGCTGAAATATGCGGCAGATTCCTGCAGCTGACCTGTCTCCACACGTATTGGCTCGCCTTTCCTGTGGCATAAGACAGTGAAGCCGAGAGGGTAATGCAGGTGCTGGGCATCCCTGCGTTTCCTTAATTCCGTCCCAGGCGGTGTAGTGTATGTTACACCATAAATCGTCTGCAATAGACGTAAAGGCCAATGATGAATGTGATGCCGTATCGAGAAAATAACATACAGAATTAATTTCTATATGACGCCGCCGTGCCTTGTCACTGTTATAGACGGCTTTTTAGCGTTGCGCTTTTATAACAAAGGAACAGCGCCATCTACTTTTAACCCTTTAAAGATGCACTAGACTAAAGATGACTAGTTTCTTGTGCAATGTAGGTTCTTCCATGTTGTGGGTTACATAGTAGGAAGCTTAAACTTGACATTTACACTTCACGCCAATAATTATGGGGCTCCTGTGCTGCCCCCTACAGTTAAAACACGCTTCCTATTATCATCATCATCATATTAGCCCTTTATCGCCCACTGCTGAGCATATGCCTCTCTTCTTAACTCTAGTACGCCACATGTCCCGGTCCTGAGCTAATCTCATCCAGAAGTGACCCGCAATTTTCCGGATGACGTCCACCCAACGAGCCAACGGACGCCAGGCGCTTCTTTCATCCGAAAGCGGCCAGCATTCTGTTAACGTTTTAGTTCACCTGCCATCACCCTACTCCCTATTATGTCTATCTTGAAGTAAAATTTGAATGTAGAATTGACTGTAACCGTACCTTAGCGGAACGAACTGCTGGTCGAAGTTCTTCATATAGTGCGAGCAGTCCATGTCGTCGTGCACCTGACCGCGGCCCGTTGAGCCGAAGGTCTCGATCGCGTAGAACTCATTCTCCTCCATGCGGGTCGTCTCGCCGCCCTTCACAATCGGCACCGTCTTGCCGGCGTGGATCCCTGGTGAAATCATGGTTTAAGTTTATCATTGTGAAAACCAGTCGCAAAATAAATAATAGTAAACTGGAAATCGTAATTCAAGACCAAAAAAAGTAAGACGATGTTG
Source organism: Cydia fagiglandana (assembly GCF_963556715.1). NCBI lineage: Eukaryota > Metazoa > Arthropoda > Insecta > Lepidoptera > Tortricidae > Cydia > Cydia fagiglandana. Next base: position 7,746,871 of record NC_085938.1, on the reverse strand, counting down.
CCACTTTTTACTACCGCGTCTTGTATTTATGTAAAAATAAGTAAATATAAGTACTTTTTTAAATCGTAGGAGCAAAATTACCAATACATAAATTATCTTATCGTGTTTATTTTAAAAAGGAATTTACTATTTTACAAACAAATTATTGCAGTGGCATTTTGTCTTACAGTTTTTGGTCTTGTATTACGATTTCCAGTATAGGTACAGAAGTTTCACTCTCTAAAAAACGCGTTTATTACGACAGATATGACTGCAAGGTGGCGCAAGCGCGAGCAGGCGTCTGTTCCGTAGCGGTGCGCGGCGACTACTCCTAGACATCAAAATTGGTGTGGGCCGCAAGTATTTGTAGAGACGCGACGAAATCGCGGAGTGAGCCACGCCTGAACCAGTAGAGTAGTAGGGTCAGTAAGGTCATTTAGCATGCACTTTAGTCTCAGGCGATGCCGCTTGGCATGATTGTTCCTTAGGTCAAACAAAGTTGATCTGGCCCGGTAGACAGGAGATCGTACCATGCAGACCCCCCAAAAAGGGGGGGGGTGAAAGAGTCGGCTCCCCAGGTCCAATCTATGCTATATTCCTTCCTAGTCTTAGCAACTAGGGCAAGTTATATATCATTTCCGAATAAATTAGGGACGAGGAATTCATTTCTGAAATAATTATTATGCCTTTCCATACAAAAAAAATGATTTTTGTACAAAACATGAAAATGTTATGTCATTTTTTGTGACAATTTTGGATGTTACAATCACAGTGTGGCGATTTGCACTAAATAAAAAATTGGACCATGTAGCCCATGTATTCTTTATTCTGGAAAATATCACTTTATAGTAGGCATTCATACATTTTTTTGTAAAAAAAAAAATTTATAGCGCGTGGCGGTAACGATTTCCATACAAATGGAACTATGCCCAAAGTCAAAGATTAAAAATGTTTACTAAAACACTGAATTTGACATTTTAAAAGTTTAAATATTATGTTTTAATAATTTTTCCATGCGTTTTTGCCCTTTTTTGGTACAAATTTGTTGTTTTTATTTTTCTCCATACGAACTTTCTCCCCCCCCCCCATTTCCCCCCTTAGGGGTAGATATTTTTAAATTTGTTTTTATAACTAACTTATTCCTTTTGTAATTAATCGATGTTCAAACGTTCAGGTTAAAATGTTCGGTAGTTTAGGATCTACATGTGTTTGAGCTAAAGACATTTTATTTTATAATATCCCATACATTATAATATCTAACAAAACTCTGCTTACTTCCAGACATCATACAATCTAAACCCCTGAAGATATAAAGCTGAAATTTTCAACATCAATTAAATGCGACAGGTTTAAGTTTAAAATAAAATAAAATTTTATAAAATCAACGCTTAAGGGGGGGAAATGGGGGGGGAGAAAGTTTGTGTGGAAGAAAAATAAAAACAACAAATTTGTACCAAAAAAGGGCAAAAACGGATGGAAAAATTATTAAAACATTATATTTCAACTTTTAAAATGTCAAATTCAGTGTTTTAGTAAACATTTTTAATCTTTGATTTTGGGCATAGTTCCATTTGTATGGAAATTGTTACCGCCACGCGCTATAAATTATTTTTTTATTACAAAATAATGTATGAATGCCTACTATAAAGTGATATTTTCCAGAATAAAGAATACATGGGCTACATCGTACATTTTTTTATTTAGTGCAAATCGCCACACTGTGATTGTAACATCCAAAATTGTCACAAAAAATGACATAACATTTTCATGTTTTGTACAAAAATAATTTTTTTTTGTATGGAAAGGCATAATAATTATTTCAGAAATGAATTCCTCGTCCCTAATTTATACGGAAATGATATATAACTTGCCCTAGTTGCTAAGACTAGGAAGGAATATAGCATAGATTGGACCTGGGGAGCCTACTCTTCCCCCCCCCCCCCTTTTTGGGGGGTCTGCATGGTACGATCTCCTGGCTACCAGGCCAGATCAACTTTGTTTGACCTAAGGAACAATCGTGCCAAGCGGCATCGCCTGAGACTAAAGTGCATGCACTTCCATACATTTGTGTTCCTTACTGACCCTACTAAGAGTACTTAATAAATTGTATAATGATTAATGATACAAAAGGAAAAAAAAAACTACATTAGGGGAGAGCGGGGTTAAACGTGCCGGAGGTAAGTTGATCCGATGGGAATAGGAACGCAAGTAAACCATGGAGCGATTCGTATGATATTTGTCGCGAAAAGTCAGACCACTATGCGGTTGCAGGAGCCGTTTTCGTTGCTTCCATTATAGTAGAATAGTAGTTATGGAAAATAAATCAAAAACGAGGGCACAACGAACCCCACGGATAATCACATTTTTGCTTTAGATTTTTTTTACTATCTGTTGATAGTACACAACAAATTATCATATATTTCGACGAACTGAAAAATACTCTTTTAGCGTGTGTGAACTAAGATTTAAATATATGACGGATAAGTTATAAATTTTAGCAACGGAACAACCCGCCCCATAGCGGGGTTAGTTGTTCCGTTCCGACCTATCTCATAAAAAAAAATCTGGTAAAAAAACTGTTTAACGATGCACAAAATAATATCGCGACTCAGAAACGCAAATAATCATTATTTAATATAGCGCAACCCACATACCTTATTCACACTGTTTTCATAGAACAACCCGCCCCATAGCGGGGTTAGTTGTTCCGTTCCGACCTATCTCATAAAAAAAATTCTGGTAAAAAAACTGTTTAACGATGCACATAATAATATCGCGACTCAGAAACGCAAATAATCATTATTTAATATAGCGCAACCCACATACCTTATTCACACTGTTTTCATAGAACAACCCGCCCCATAGCGGGGTTAGTTGTTCCGTTCCGACCTATCTCATAAAAAAAATTCTGGTAAAAAAACTGTTTAACGATGCACAAAATAATATCGCGACTCAGAAACGCAAATAATCATTATTTAATATAGCGCAACCCACATACCTTATTCACACTGTTTTCATAGAACAACCCGCCCCATAGCGGGGTTAGTTGTTCCGTTCCGACCTATCTCATAAAAAAAATTCTGGTAAAAAAACTGTTTAACGATGCACATAATAATATCGCGACTCAGAAACGCAAATAATCATTATTTAATATAGCGCAACCCACATACCTTATTCACACTGTTTTCATAGAACAACCCGCCCCATAGCGGGGTTAGTTGTTCCGTTCCGACCTATCTCATAAAAAAAATTCTGGTAAAAAAACTGTTTAACGATGCACAAAATAATATCGCGACTCAGAAACGCAAATAATCATTATTTAATATAGCGCAACCCACATACCTTATTCACACTGTTTTCATAGAACAACCCGCCCCATAGCGGGGTTAGTTGTTCCGTTCCGACCTATCTCATAAAAAAATTCTGGTAAAAAAACTGTTTAACGATGCACAAAATAATATCGCGACTCAGAAACGCAAATAATCATTATTTAATATAGCGCAACCCACATACCTTATTCACACTGTTTTCATAGAACAACCCGCCCCATAGCGGGGTTAGTTGTTCCGTTCCGACCTATCTCATAAAAAAAATCTGGTAAAAAAACTGTTTAACGATGCACAAATATAGCGACTCAGAAACGCAAATAATCATTATTTAATATAGCGCAACCCACATACCTTATTCACACTGTTTTCATAGATCAAATTAGTATTTTATGAAAATCGGCACGTTTAACCCCGCTCTCCCCACTTACTATATGGTCCAATTGAATGTCCGTTCAGATTGCGGATAGGCTTCACTTGATATACAGTGCCATCCAATTCCACTTCATGCGACTCCATAACCTGTAAAAAGGTTACAGGTTATTTCTGTACTATCGCTTATAAGCGCTTTTTAATAAGGATCAGCAGCTAAGTCAATTAAGAGAAGCTAAGCGCTAAAGAAAGGAAAAATTCAGGAACGCTTATGCAATTTTTATCCATTTACTAATAAAATAAGATTCAATAGGTATTATTAATTTACGTTCACTCAACCAATATTTGATACCTTTCTAAGCACTTAATAGAAGTAGGCGAAGGCCACTAGGGAAATCAATTCCTATTTACAGCTAAATAAAGTGAACTGAGTGATACGTGAACATAACTAAATTGTTCGGCTGTCATTCACAACTAATCCTTGAAAGGCAAGGCATTCTGGAAAGGGATGTTTAGGTGCCTTATCCTTTCACCAGTCGATCGTAGCACTGGTTGAAGTGCAGAGGGGACATTAAGGGTCGGTTGCACCAAACTGTTCGTATCGTTAAAGAGTTCGCTAAATTTTTATGTATGAAAAGTTTCATAGTAAAGCGCCGGGGCGCGCCGGCTGACGTTAATCAGTCTGTCAAATGTGGTTGGTGCAACTGGTCTTAAAAGTATCATACCTCTTGCACTGCAGCGCCCACATCACACAGCCTGACATCAACCCCCGATGCCTTGATGCCGGCCTCTGTCGCCTCCTGCACTCCCTTCACCAGCGGGTCATAGCGCGGGTTGAAGTGCAGAGTGAACGCGCAGTCAATGATACGTCCGTTGATATGCGTGCCGAAGTCAATCTTCACTACATCGTCGTATTCAAGCACTGTAGTATCACCTGGTGGAAAAAAATGTTTTCAAATCATGTAGAGCTGCCTTGGATGAGTTCCAATGCCGTCAACTTAAAGAACTAGAGGGATATCAGACGGGATGAGCTGAAAGCCCGCCCACTAGCGTCTATTATTAGATATAATTATGGTAATGGTGTGCTTTTGTGAACATTGTGTGCAGGTCTTTTCTTTGTGAATAAGCACTCCACTTCCAGTACAAAATAAACGCACCCATCATGTCATTGGTGGTGTATGTATGTATAGTATGTTAATAAAATTGCTTGTTCAACTAATAGGATATACAAACCTTTTGCGACTTTTCAGCTTGTAGAACATATTACCTCCCACATACAGGGCCTACAGCCCAAAGGAAAGTGTAAGTTTTGAATTAAAACACTATGGCCTTAAAGAAAATTAGACATTATATTTACCAGTGTTGGGTGTGTAATGCGCGGCGCAGTGGTTGCGACTGCAGCCTGTGGGGAAAGCCAGCCCCGCTTTCAGCCCGTCTTCACCAATGAGACGCCGGGCCGTGGATTCCAGCTCCTCACATATTTGGATCATTGTCATGCCCGGCTTTATCCAGTCGCGCATGTACTGTCGTGTCTGGAATAATATACAAAACCTCATTGCATGTCAAAAAGTTTGTACTCGAAATTGTTAATAGTTATTTGTTTCACCAACGCGAGGAAATTACTTACTGTAAAACATTAGAAATCAAATCCACACACGAGCGAGCATACGCGTGTGTAGACGCATAAAGTAGACGTGCCTCGCGCTTTGGAGGCACGTTTACACTGGCCGTTTTGTGCGTGGGAATTGCCTCGCGTGTATGCTCGCTCTGTCTGGACCTGGCTATTCATTCTCTGTGGGGACTTGGCTAATACAATTAAACATTTATCACTCAAAACCATCACTTTACAGTCAGTTCCACCAGCCATAAAGGATAAAATACCACTTTCTCATCAGTTATTGAAGAATAAAGGGTTAGAAGCTGGTGTGGTGCAAAATACATGATTAAATGATAGTTACCTGTCTGTGGGCTTCGGCGGCATGTCTGATCTCCTGGTATATGTCTTGGTGCATCCTGTCCAAGGCTCTTTTTTCCTCACTGGAGAACCGCTCCTTGGCAGTCCTGTCATCAATGCCTTCAGCGTGTCCATGCTCCATTATTTGACCCTCGGGGAAGTTGCCTATGTTTGAACATTAGTTATTCCATTATTACTATTCCATTGGCTCTATCTACTAGTATCTATTGTATGTAGATAATTTATCCAGTTAATTTATCATCCTAAATCTAAGTTTATTAACAAATATATGTGTACATTAGTAATTACAAATAAAGCACAATTCAATACACTTAAGTATTACAATTTAAAACACTACACCCAAATTACAAAACTACAAAAACTATAAATAACATCACATAATTACAAACTATATTTATTATTAGATTGCCTAATTAGAAATGAAATAACGAAAAAATACCGGGTTCATTCCCATAAATTATATACCGGTATCTGATCCTTGCATGCTAGTCTTGTTAAATAAACCCTTGTATGCCGGACCGCAGATCTAATGCAGATTAGAAAAAACCGGCCAAGTGCGAGTCGGACTCGCGCACGAAGGGTTCCTTATCATTACGCAAAAACCGCAAAAAATCATGTTTGTGGTATGGGAGCCCCACTTAAATATTTATTTTATTGTCATTAATATTTGTTGTTATAGCAGCAACAGAAATAGGCTTAGCTTATTTAAATTACAGGGCTCCTGTAGCGCTGTGATAAATGTATACCCCTCCTATCAAAAAATATGATAAAAATATTTATCAAATATATTATTCTTAATAAAGAACGAAAAAAGAAAGAACACATTGACAGTGATGGACCGGCGCAGACTGCTGCAGCATATTCCTCGGTACAGAGTGAAATATGTTGAGCGTTTTCGACTAAAAATATGTAAGCGACCCATTCTTAATATATTTTATGTGTCTCACGGAAGTTTTGTTATTAAGATAAAAATGTGACTCACCCTGCGGGTACAACTCAGCTATAGGTATAGTGGGTGGATTGGTCTGTTCCTTTGCTGCTCCTTTGCCACCCTTGCTCTTGTTTTTCTTTTTCTTCTTCTTTTCTTCACCCTCAGGTGGGGCATCTTCCACGGACAGTGATTTAACTTTTTCAGTTGCATTAGTGACTTCATTGTTATCACCAGTTACTTCAGAATCTGGTAATGGAAAATATGTGCATCAAAATTTATAATCGCCTCCCGAATTCTCTGAAAAACTTAGGAAACCACAAATTAAAAAATGCTTTTATAGTGTGAAAGACTACTTTAACGAAAAATATGATTAAAATGATCTCATAATATGTAATGAAAATTGTAAATGTTTAAAATTGTTAAGCTAATAGTTTTAAGTATCGCGATTACGTCGCTTTGCTACAGGTAGCTAAAAGTACATCCGTTCGACCCTAACTTTGGGGTTTGCCATAAGCCGCGCGTGGCGCTGTCGCCACCTAGCGGCCATATCTGTCCTGATCGTAGTTTTGGTAGAGAGTGAGTCTTCTGTACCTAGTACTATTATTTATTCTGTGCTATAGGTATGTTGCTGTGTCCTTACAGGACGTCCCGATAAGCTATAATTATACTAGCCCAACGTCTTAAACTAACCCAATGATATGTACCACCTTTATAACTGGTTTGTGATATGCAATAAATGATTATATTCTGAATACAAGGTTACTTATATAACTTGAATTATTTAATTCACAACATAAAAAATATCAGATAGATTCATTCATTCTTCATTATTAGTTCAATAAAAATTATGGCATAATCATTAGATTTGATAATTATCCAACTAGACTGAATCGTACTTGGCAAGCCTTTGTCTCTGTTTTTATTTTATACTTATTTATCGTATGGCAAGGAGTGTTAGAGGTTATACAGATATGAACGCCCATTTACCTGGAGCAAATGTACTCCCATTGTACTTATCATTTTTTATTACACTATTATAAGCCGAATACGATAATATTTATAACCTAACCTGCCTTCTTCTTCTTTTTTTTCTTTTTCTTCTTCTTGGCGGGATCCTTAGTATCTTCCTCTACGTCGTCTAGTTCGTCCTCTTGGCCATTTTCGTGTGCGTCTTTTTTCAAATCTTCCTCTTTCTGAATTGAAGCCATGTTTAACACTTTAACAAAAATAACTGATAAATTCCATGCGACTGCCCGCAAAAGTCAATCTCATTTACGTCACATTCGACAAGTTTTAATTGAGCTAGAAAATTGCAAACATTCCAGTACGTTTTATAATTCATTCAATATGGAGGTTTTTGAACTACAAAATAAGAACGTTTTTACTGTGAATGTTTCGAGAACGAAAACTATTGATAATAAAACGAAAATAGCGTAATCAGCGTTCGACGTTGCGATGCGATTTGTTCAGAGGTCTGTGGAGCCCTGTAAATTAAAGTGGTACCCAGACGGGAAATGAATTTGGCGTCAATCACCAATTTTATATTTATGGTGATATTAGAGCTATCTAAAAAGAAAAAAAGACCTACAACAAAAATACTAGCCTCATGAATTGGTATTCTTGAGTCCGCACCTCGTGTTATCGGTAATATCGGTCATTACCGGCGGTTGGTTGGTTTTTCAACAATCTGATTAAATTGCCCGATTGAATCAGGACGTGCAGACGCAAATGCCAATTTGGCTCACCGAATTCAACCGCCGACAATTACCGATATTTCCGATAAAATGAGGTGCGGACGCAAGAATACCAATTTGTGACGCCAGAAAGGCTACCGCGAAAACCGAAATTTGCAAATTGCGGGGATCTTTCTCTTTTACTCCAATGAAGGCTTAATTAGAGTGACAGAGAAAAATGCCCGCAATTTGCGCAATTCGATTTTCGCGGTTATAGCACAGTATTTTCGTTCTGGTGCATTTTTTCAATTTAGACGACTCTAATATCACCATAAATCTTAAATTGGAGATTGACGCCAATTTCATTTTTGATCAAATCGGTCGATTTGATCATTCCGTTTGTGGGGGTTTGGTGGGGGGAAATTACCGAATGGGAAAGTTTTAAGGCCCCTGGGCCAGCGCTGGCCAGCCCAAGGGACGTATCCATGCGGATAGAGTGAGGTAGCAATATCACTTGCGTAAATGTGTCCCCCAGACTGGCACACGTTGGCCCAGTGTGTACAGGGGCCTTTTGTGTCTTTCAGTAGGAGTAGCAGCGAAAGCGCTATTATTGTTTGTCCTAGTCACAGTCTCAAATTTTTTTTCTTCCCCACCGTAAATATTATATGGATTATGGTGGGCAACAAATAAATTCGACCAATCATATGCTACTTATAGCCCCCATAAGTAGCAATGCAACGCTTTTACAACGCGCGTTAAAAAAGCGTTTGAATGACACAAATGGATACATTAGTGTGTAAGGTGGTCGCCGTACGTAAAAAAAAACGGTCACCCATCCAAGTACTGACCCCTCCCGACGTTGCTTAACTTTGGTCAAAAATCACGTTTGTTGTATGGGAGCCCCATTTAAATCTTTATTTTATTCTGGTTTTAGTATTTGTTGTTGTAGCGGCAACAGAAATACATCATCTGTGAAAATTTCAACTGTCTATTAGCTATCACGATTCGTGAGATACAGCCTGGTGACAGACGGACGGACGGACGGACGGACGGACGGACGGACAGCGAAGTCTTAGTAATAGGGTCCCGTTTTTACCCTTTGGGTACGGAACCCTAAAAAGCAGTCGTCGCACACGCATGTATGCGTTTATAATTGCGTCAGTCAGCGTCATTTATATTTGACTAGCTGTTGCCCGCGACTTCGTCCGCGTGGAATCTTATCTTCAACATTTTACTTCTTTAGTTTTTTTTTTACCTATAATTTTCATATCCAAGCAATGTTGAAATTAAGTACTTTTCTTTTTTAGAAAGTTTAAGTCAAGTGGATTTTGATGTTGGTTGCTGAAATTACTTTTCTTGTATTCTCATAATAGGTGCCTATGCCCTTATACAAAGATTCAAGTTCAACCCCTTTCTCACCACCTTGGGGGATGATTTTCAAAAATGCTTGAATTAGTTTTCATGTCTTTTAATTTATTACCTTTTTTTCCAAAAAGTTAAAGTTCCTAGCTTAAAATTAAATTTACACCCCAAGACGAATTTTCATCCCCTGTTTAGCCCCCTTAGGGATTGAATTTCCAAAAACGTTGCAATTACTTTTTTTTGTAATCGGCTATTATGTCTTTCTAAGAAGTTTCAAAGCATTTGTAATGGATTCAAACTTTGAACCCCATTTTAACCCTGTTAGGGGATGAATTTTACAAATCGCTGAAATCACTTTTATTGTCTTATAATAATATCCCCAAATACAAAGATTCAAATCCCGCGCTCGAAAAAATGCATGATATCCATACAAACTTTCAACCCCGTTTTCACCACCATAGGGATGAATTTACAAAAACGCTGAAATTAGTTTTCTTGTATTTTAATATAATACCTTTTTACAAAGTTTCAAGTTCCTAGCTTCAAATAAAATTTGCACCTGAAGACGAACTTTCATCCCCTTTTAGCCCCCTTAGGGGTTGAATTTCCAAGAACGTTGCAATTACTTTTTTTTTGTAATCGGCTATTATGCCTTTCTGAGAATTTTCAAAGCATTTGTAATGGATTTAAACTTTGAAACCCATTTTAACCCTGTTAGGGGATGAATTTTACAAAACGCTGAAATTACTTTTCCTGTCTTCTAATAATATCCCTAAATACAAAGATTCAAGTCCCGCGCTCGAAAATTTTTGATATCCATACAAACTTTCATCCCCTTTTTAACCCTGTTAGGGGATGAATTTTACAAAACGCTGAAATTACTTTTATTGTCTTCTAATAATATCCCCAAATACAAAGATTCAAGTCCCGCGCTCGAAAATTTTTGATATCCATACAAACTTTCAACCCCTTTTTCACCACCTTGGGGGGTGAATTTTCTAAAACGCTGAAATTAGTTTTCTTGTATTTGAATTTGATACTTTTTTACAAAGTTTCAAGTTCCTAGCTTAAAATAAAATTTGCATCCGAAGACGAACTTTCATTCCCTTTTTAACCCCCTTAGGGGTTGAATTTCCAAAAAATGTTGCAATCACTTTTTTTGTAATCGGCTATTATGTCTTTATACGAAGTTTCAAAGCATTTGTAATGGATTAAAATTTTCAACCCCTTTTTAACCCTGTTAGGGGATGAATTTTACAAAACGCTGAAATTACTTTTCCTGTCTTCTAATAATATCCCTAAATACAAAGATTCAAGTCCACCACTTGAAATTTTTTTTGATATCCATACAAACTTTCAACCCCTTTTTCACCACCTTAGGGGATGAATTTTCAAAAACGCTAAAATTAGTTTTCTTGTATTTTAATAATATATTTTTATACGAAGTTTCAAATTCCTAGCTTAAAAGAAAACTTTAACCCCATACAAACTTTCATCCCCTTTTTAACCCCCTTAGGGGTTGAATTTCTCAAAATCGCTTCTTATCTCTTGTACACTTTATAAATGCAATCTGGTGTGCAAATTTCAACTTTCTGGCTTTTGTAGTTTCGGCTCTGCGTTGATGAATCAGTCAGTCAGTCAGTCAGTCAGTCAGTCAGGACACTTGCATTTATATATATAGATTTTTAAAATGTTATTACTGTTTATGAGATCGACTAAAGTACATACTTTTTTTTTTTATTATGAATGGGCTTACTCATACTTACGTTTAATTTATTTTTAATTTCCATCTGTTATAAAGATGATTTTATTGTGGACGGTTTTAATAAGAACCTGCAGTAACCGTTTTTTACAAGAGCGATACGAAAACCAAACAGCCGTGACCCATGAGCCCATGACCGGAGCCCGTTAGAAGAAAATGGAGACTAAGGTAAGTTGTACGTTGTACATTACGATCTATTTAGATTTAGTACTTACCTACTATGTTGTAATAAGTTAAAGTCTGTGCGGAAAGAGCCGTGGAATGTATGGGGCTCAATCCATTCCACGTTTCACGACACTTCTCTTTCCGAACAGGCTCTATCTAAGTCAGCCTTTCTCAAAGTGTGTTCCGCGGAACCCTAGGGTTCCGCAAAGCCTCTGTTGGGGTTCCGCGAAAATACTTGTAATAATAAGAAAAAAAAACACTTCTATAGTTATATCTGGTCCACAGTGACGAACGAAAATTTTTTATTTGGGGTTCCGTCAAATATTTCGCTTTCCAAAAGGGTTCCGTCACCAAAAAAGTTTGAGAACCGCTGATCTAAGTAAGTAAAAATTACTACTAGTAATATACTGTACGGCATATGGCATATTGTACGGACAGTTGAACACGTGCTCTTGGACTGTACTTACGGACATACCCACATACGTACTTTGCATATCGTGACATTTAATTTCTTTTCTTATTCACAACAACAACAACAACTAGACAAAAACATATGATAATATTCTTGTTGATGATATTTCAGTACCTACAGGGGGCGTAGCCTAACTTATAAAAACCGGCCAAGTGCGAGTCGGACTCGCGCACTAAGGGTTTCGTACCATTATGCAAAAAACGGCAAAAAATCACGTTTTTTGTATGGGAGCCCCACTTTAATATTTATTTTATTCTGTTTTTAGTATTTGTTATTATAGCGGCAACAGAAATACATCACCTGTGAAAATTTCAACTGCCTAGCTATCACGGTTCATGAGATACAGTCTGGTGACAGACAGACAGATGGACAGAAGGACAGAGGAAAGACAGACACTTTCCTACATTAGTAATAAGGTCCCGTTTGTACCCTTTGACCTTTCTGACCAAACTGCAGTTGGCACAAATATTGAAAAGTAAGTGTTGGAGAGTGGGATCACCTTATAGGCTTTAGTATAGTTTTTTTTTCACAGGTAGCTGCCCGCAATTTACTAACTTTGGCAATCGCGGTAGACCCTCTGATTGCCTGATGGCTACGTACGCCCTGTCGCTATAAAAATGTCACTAATTTTATCTAACGAACCGAAACCAGCCTAAATAGAGGGGAAAGTAGGCATTACAAACATAAATTATTACATTAATTATCGAGGTAAGATCAAAAACTAAAACCGCGTCAGTGGGATAAAAATAACTTGGGTATCTATTATACCTCAAAATACAGTTTGGAAGACTACTTAATAATAACTCACTGAAACTTTCAAACTTATAAAGTTACCACTGTTTCGTCGAAGGTCTTTAAAACGAAATTACCCGACGAAATAACAAAGCCCTCCCCGTTTTTATTGTTTCAACCGAAAATATTGCCTCGCGGAACAAATACAGCATGTTAAGCCAAAATGTCGTAAGTGTCTAATAGCGCTATAAGTTATACGACTATTTGGTCCAACAAACGCTGAATAGGCGGACTCTTCGGTTATTTATAGCTGCCAGACGCGCACTTAGTCTATTTTCTCATATGGGGCAAGAGGTAAGACTGCCCCCTTGCTGAGATAAGCTGCACTATTATTTGATGGCGTTTATCATATTAAATCCTTTCTATCTTATTGTTATTATGCCCCTTAACGCTGTAGGAAGTACAAAAAAATCTAAATTGTCCAGCGCTGTGCGTCTTTATCACATATTCAAAAATATGCTCTAGCGCAGCCACTTTGTCTAGTAAAAAAAGCAGCCAAGTGCGAGTCGGACTCGCCCATGAAGGGTTCCGTAGCAGCAAGTAAAATTGCATTTCGAATTTATGACGTATTAAAAAAAACTACTTACTAGATCTCGTTCAAACCAATTTTCGGTGGAAGTTTGCATGGTAATGTAGATCATATATTTTTTTTAGTTTTATAATTCTCTTATTTTAGAAGTTACAGGGGGGGGGGGGGACACATTTTACCACTTTGAAAGTGTCTCTCGCGTAAACTATTCAGTTTAGAAAAAAATTGTATTAGAAACCTTAATATCATTTTTGAAGACCTATCCATAGACACCCCACACGTCTGGGTTTGATGAAAAAAAAATTGAGGTTCAGTTCTAAGTATGGGGACCCCCGAAATGTATTGTTTTTTTCTATTTTTGTGTGAAAATCTTAATGCGGTTCACATAATACATCTACTTACCAAGTTTCAGCAGTATAGTTCTTATAGTTTCGGAAAAAGTGGCTGTGACATACGGACGGACAGACAGACAGACAGACAGACATGACGAATCCATAAGGATTCCGTTTTTTGCCATTTGGCTACGGAACCCTAAAAAGGAGGTAAATTTAAAAAATGTAGGCGCGAAATGTTGATGCCCCATAGAAAACATTAATTTCGTGCCTTTTTTACTGACAAGTTGGGTGTGTTTCAGTATAATGGCCTGTGCACACCGGCTGCGTGTGCGTGACGTGCACGTGCGCGTGCGGCGTTGTGGTATACAGATTCTTATGAGAGATGGCACACCGCTTGCGTGACGTGTGCGTGTGCGGCTCCAACATTTTAGCGCACGCACGTCACGCACACGCAAGTTGGTGTGGCTCGGCATTAAATACTTACCTATTAGTTAAGTTGTATCATTAACAGTTAAAGTTATTATTTTTTACTAATTTAGCGCCTAATCTCAACTGCGAAGCAGAGATAAGTAACTTACCTAAAATTGTCGATGGCAAAATCTTCAAAAAAAAAGTTCATAACTTTGCCAGACACTGGAGGCTACAGGACAGACGGAGTACAATTATATGTAAAGTTTTGAGACCAAACGAAACATAAGAAAACTTGAAATCGACGAGAAAGGCTGTACTAGTCCTTAATGTAAAGTTTTGAGACCAAATCAGGGTCCAAACAAAAGAAAACTTCGAAACGCGCCTTGTGGGGTTGAAATCGATGAGAACTGTAGTACAATGCGTATAAGTAGGTAGATATACATAGGTATTATTGTATAGTAGATTATAATAAAGGTCTAATATTGTCTGAGAGCGTCGAGAACGACCCATTTGTTTCACCTAGTTATTAAAGCTAGAGCTACTGCCGTAAGCCGTAAAGCTTTTGCTAAAGTAAGCATATTAAGTTTCCTAACAAAATGGAAGAAAGCGAGGAACGTCGCATTGCTGGAGCTAAGTCAAAGAGACGTCACTATTAGCTTAAATATTTCTAAATGTTGTATATTATAAAGTCACCAGTTTAGGCCACTACAATCAAAATATAGACTTTAAAAATGTTTTAAACTTTCACGATTATTAAACATTATCAAACTGCACAACGGGACTTAATCGCGTATTTAAGTTTTAAGATTTACCTCCGACGTTTCGAGGACGGCGTTGTCCCCGTGGTCTCGGAGAAGACTGGCTCAAGTTGACATCAACATCTTCTAGCCGCGCGAGAGTTTCTAGTCGGAGGTAAATCTTAAAACTTAAATACGCGATTAAGTCCCGTTGTGCAGTTTGATAATGTTTAAAAATGTTGTTCAAGTTTTGTTTCTTTTCTTCTTCGTTAGCCCCCCCCCCCACATCTAGCGTCTTTCGAGCGTCGGCGTCTACAACTGTATGGCCGCGCTCGATGCAACGTCGACGCAACTGCGCAGCGACGTCATTTTCCATAGCGCTGACCAGACGCCGACAGACGCCGACGCTCGAAAGACGCTAGATGTGGGGGGGGCCTTAAAATGCTCTACATGATGTTTTCTGTACCGCCTAAAATTTTTAATGTTTATATTTCATCATTATCATCATGTTTATATTTACATATAAGTAGGATTATTTGTTAGTGTTTGGCTGACTTGAACCGCCGGAACCATTGTTTGTTACCGTATCATTTAGGCTTTTTCACTTCCCGCTTTATTTTACTAAAAATATAGAATATCGGTGGGGGCTGTCCATAAATTAAGTCATCGATTTTTGTTAATTTTTGACCCCCCCCCCCCCTAAAATCATCCAAAAATCATGCTTCGAATGACCCCGTTTCCTCCTACGTCATGCTACCATCATCCGATGTCCAGACCTCCCCCCCCTAATTTGAAATGACGTAATTTATTAATAACCCCGTGCTATTTTTGGTCATAATTTTTATAACCAACTAAATATACATATATGAGTACGTTACTCTCACGTCCACAAAAGTTGATACGTTACTTCTGATAAATCTGGTTTTTGCGCTTGTAGCATTCCTGAAATAGACCTATAGGATCCGCGGACTACCGAGTGGGAACCACAGCCATAAAGGAAGTGATACCACTACGTGGCTTTGCTTCCCATGCCTGGCATTATGAAGGTTCACGTCATTCCAAGGAAGTCAATAGGCCTTGCTCCAGTTGTTCCTAAAATTCTCTAAGATAAGTTTATTTACTCATAGTAGAGCATAAATATTTATGATTGTATGTACTCTAGTGAGTACTCCTTAGTTCAAACTCCTTTGAATTGAATTCTACTCTTAGACTCTACTGGTTGGTTTTTGGATGCAAAATAATTAGAGTCTGTGCGGAAAGAGAAGAGTCGTGGGATTTGAGGGCGCGCCAGTGCTATTTTATGGTTTTTGCTATGCTGACAACACTGGTCACGTGATTATAGTACGACACTAAAGGTCATGATACTTGAATCCCTTTTGTTCCGGTTTTTTGCCACGGCTTACTAAACGCGGAGCCTGGTGGTGGTGTCGGCTCGTCAACTCAATCCTCTGATTTAGCGCAGGCACTAGTTTTCTTTTCAAAACACACTTGTTTTTATGTCTCAGATACTAAAAAGTGACAGTGCGATTGACAAAACTGCTAAAACTAGTTAAGAATCTGCCCAATACAACTGTAATTTTAGTACCAAACAAGAGAGAGTCTCATTTATGTACTGCCTAATCTGTGCAGTCCAACAGTTAAAACCGGGTAGATCGGGTAGAAATTGGGCAATAGAACTGTAATTTTATCTGGGACATATTTCACCCATTGTAAACTTGTAATGTATGTGTACATTATTAATAATAAATATGAATATGAATAAAAATAGTGCATAAGTAGGTAGGCCTTATTGGGATATGTCTGGTTCTCTCATCTCACGATATTTTACTTCGCCGAAAAGTCACTGCTAAATATGAAATATAATTTCGTAACTAACAGAACCTACAAATAAAGAAATATTTTATTAGAAAAAGTTTTATTCAGAACCTAGAAAACGAACTTACAAATAAAGAAATATTTTATTAGAAAAAGTTTTATTCTTTGTAATCGAAGTCTGCCACTTATGTTTGAGCTAGCTTCAGAACAACCAGGGACACTCATAGAACTATCTTCATCTGAACTGGATGTGCTTGAATCCGGCACGTAGATTACGAATTCTTGCATATCACCTACTTAGCGGTCTTTTATTCGAGATGCCGTAGGTAGGTACTTTTACACAATCCGGAAAAAGAAATTACATATAAATATGCATAAAATGGCAAGTATCACGACTATTTGCCAGTTATTTTAAAGATCATGAATGACCTGCATATTTATGAAACTTTATATATTTTGAATGAATATACTTACCGATTATGTACCGGAGACAAGTTACTTAGGGGGCTTCTTAAATAGGTAATTATTTAATATTAAATACAACATCAATACCCCCGAATAGCGGAAACACGTTCCGCGACCTTTTGTAAGTCGATAGTCAGCTTTTAGCCGTTTTCTTCCCGCTGACAAAACCGAACAATGTTAAATATAATTTTCCTTGTATTTTTATGTACGGTTTTATCGTGTTTTGAAAATATTTTATACATAAAACTTGCGGTTTTTGTTAATAAAAATATACAATGACAGAAGTTTGTTTACTTTTTACAAGACAGGTGTCAAAGGTTTGATTGCCATATAAAATTTAAAATGTTAGTTCCCGTTTCTGCCACGACTCTTCTCTTTCCGCACAGACTCTATCAGTACGTCAGTACCGTCAGTCGATAAGTCAGTAACAATAGTACATTATTGCAGAGGCCGGGAAAGGCAATTCGTGGATGAGTTTCGATTTTGTCGGACGACGCGAAGCGGAGTCCGACAAAGAAGACGAATCCACGAATTGCTATTCCTGCCGAGGCATATATAGTGCTTTTCTCCAAACATGCGAGGAAATAAGCTAAAATAATTATTATTTAAGCATCACTCAAATCAAACCTTCACATCCAAAATGTCAAAAACAATTTCCCTCTTTAATTAATTTTTAAAAGTTAAAGGCACAAACTTATTCTGCCATTCAGTACCATTCAATATTCGTTCATTCAATATAATTGCGCAATATAGTTTGTCAAACCAACTTTTCAGTCAGTAAGAACCAGGAAAACTACACCCATCCTTTTCTTTTGGGTGCTAGTACTAGTGTAAGACAAAGATAGTATGATTCTCTTTGTCTATGTTTGAAATGAGAAAGTCCTTTGACAAACTATGTAAGCTTTATGAACACGGATGAGATTTAAAAAAAATATAAAAATAATCTTTGATTTTATTAAGCAGTATTCGCACGATCATACACGTGAAATGATAGCTGATTGGGTCGTGTAGAAGCGGCTCGCGGCAATAATAATTGGCTGTTTGCGTTTCTTATTATTAAAAAGTAAAAAACACTACAGTAATAAGTTATTACTGTAGTGTTTTTTTACTTCCCGTCCGCTAGAACAGGACAGCGATAGTTTGATGTTTTTTAGTTAGAGTTTGACATTAACGAAGAACTTCCCGTACTATTTTTGCTACAGTAAGGTGAACATTTCCGAGCATATTGGAGAAAAGAGTATTAAATCACTACGTTTTGGTCAGTAAGTGAAACTAATGAAATAATCTTGGAACTCATTTAATATTCTTTAGTCAACCGGCAATCCATCGTGGCTATTTGTAGAGTCATGCTCTATGAACACACTTGATATTAATGATATCGTTATATAATTTTGTTCTTCTAACCTTGAGGCACTGTTCCCACCGCGAGCTAGTAAGCTATGAGCTATCGGCTATAAACACGAACAAAAGATAAGCACTCCCGTGTAAATTAAAGAGACACGGCGATATTTATAGTTACTCGTCCAGCGGTGAGCTATAAATATCGCCGTGTCTCTTTTATTTACACGGGAGTGCTTATCTTTTGTTCGTGTTTATAGCCGATAGCTCATAGCTTACTAGCTCGCGGTGGGACCAGTGCCTGACTGGCAAAATTGTCCCACTGGACAGATGCCTTTTTTGTAACTGAAGTGTACTCACTCCGCTCACTCCGAGATTTCGTCGGTTTGCTACAGGCTACAGGTAGCTAAAAGTACATCCGTTCCGCCCCAATTTTGGGGTTTGCCATAAGCCGCGCGTGGCGCTGTCGCCACCTAGCGGCCATATCTGTGCTGATCGTAACAGACGCGTTTTGTTAGAGAATGAGTCTTCTGTACCTAGTACTATTATTTATTCTGTGGTAATAGTCGTAATTTTACATTGTAGTAGTAGTAGTAGTAGTAAACACTTTATTGCACAAAACAAGTACATAACACAGACAGAATACAGTAAATGTATATAAAAGCGAACTTATCCCGTTAAGGGATCTCTTCCAGCTAACCTTTAAGTAACACACACACACACATTGGTAGCATTGTCTAGGTATCCAAAAACAGACACGTTACCTAATAGGCCACATTTATGTAAACTTGTCACTCATTGCAAAAAACACCTATATTATGTATGTGTATCACAATTGATAACAAGCTACCTGAACGTTTTAAAGACATGGATCTAAAGCTATTCTAAGCAAATATAAAAATGTGGATAATAGAAAAACATTTTTATTGTAAGTATAAATGATTAAGTATTTAAATTTTTCATAAGTATTCCTAATATGAAACTAATATGTTCCTATATAGTAAATGTATGTATGTGTAGTACACCTGAAAAGGCAAAATTTATATGTAATTGTATTCCACCTGCAATATGACCTGATTCTCCCATACAATAAAAAGTTTGAACTTTGAAAGGTTTGGGAATTGTTAGAGCTATTAGACAAAGTCGTATAGTGTTTGCAGCGCAATCAACGATCGCGTGATAAAAACGCTGCGACTGTGTTTACAAACCTACTAGTGGGTATAGCTGTGTCGGGGTTTACGTCGTAGTGATACCTCCGATAGGTGCTTTTAGGCCTGGGTTAGCGCCGCGACGTTGCCAGTCGCTAGTCGCCAGTCGCGATTTGCTTTCCCGTCCGCCTACACGCCCGGACGCCCGTTCGTCGCGTGCTACGAAAGCCTACGACATCGTAGCAATCCCATTTCATACTCAAGTTAAATGCAAATTCAAACTAGTAATCTTAGACAACTTTTAAACAGTGACTTTGTGTTTGTGAGTGTGAAGTTATAGTGTTAACCAAATTATCAAGTTAACTGTGGTGCGGTGTTTGTGTTAATAGCCTAAGTAAACGGCAAGATTAGGCACTTCGAAGTGAAACGTGTGACGATGGAAATGTTTTAGTTAAACAGGATTAAAACTAAGGAATTGCTTTCTGTGTTAGCTTAGGTGAGTCTATTTTAACATTTAATTAAAACATTTAACTAAGTGCGAGTTAAGTAAACTAACTCGCACTCGGAAAATAGGAAAATATTTTGACAATAATTATACATAATACAATTATATAATTATTCGTTTACAATAGGTATACGCAGTAGCGACGCGTCCATAAAAGCCAATTCCCACCGGCTTGCCTGTTTTTGGACGTTTGAGCAGAGTTGTAAAGGAAATATGTAAGCCAAATTAGCTTACCTATGGATATATTTGACGCGCCGCCACTGTTAGCTACTTACATTTTATAATGCAGAAACAGTTTAGCACTGCCCTACTTGAGCTTAGCCTGGGGCTTGTAAAACGCTGCATGAAAAATTATAGACGAACCTAACTGCATTATCGTTTAAATTACCAAGCGCCATAAGGCCGACCCTTAGGTGCCACTAATAAATAATAAATAAATAAATAAATATTATAGGACATTCTTACACAGATTGACTAAGTCCCACAGTAAGCTCAAGAAGGCTTGTGTTGTGGGTACTCAGACAACGATATATATAATATACAAATACTTAAATACATAGAAAACACCCATGACTCAGGAACAGATATCTGTATCATCATACAAATAAATGCCCTTACTGGGATTCGAACCCAGGACCATCGGCTTCGCAGGCAGGGTCACTACCCACTAGGCCAGACCGGTCGTCAAAATACCTATAAATCACATTACCGGCACAGATTTGCGTAATATGCTAAGTTTATCCACATTTCTCTGCACAGGTTTTTATTTAAACTTTATTTTCAAATATTTACTTTGTATTATATTGATACATTCGTGGCAGCCATGGGTATCCACTATACCCATGCTGTTTCCACTTCTAGTCTATTATTATTCGTACCTACACAAATATTCATGCCAAGTTTCATGCTTTCTTCCGGTTGGGAGTAGGTACCTACTTGGAGCTAAAAAGCCGAAATAAAAAGGGAACTTAGGATTAATAAAAATCGTAATTTATATTAGCACCTTACGATTTTTCTAAAGTAGGTACGGAGGATGTTTGACTCTTTAGACATTGTGACTCCTTGGACATATTGATTACTTGGACGTTTTGACCCTTGGACGTGTTGACTCCTTGGACATAATGACTCTTTGGGTATTTTAACACTTATACATATTGACTCTTTGGATATTTTAACACTTCGGCATATTGGCTCTTTGGACGTTTTGACACCTTGGGTATATTGACTCCTTGGACGTTTTGACCCTTGGCCGTGTTGACTCCTTGGACATATTGACTCCGTGGACGTTTTGACCCTTGGACATATTGACTCCTTGGACGTTTTGACCTTAGGAGAAAATTAAGATGGTTTAATAAAAGAGTAGATACTTAGTATAAATTATATCTCCAAAGTAAATAAAATAGAAGAAGTATTGGTTTACTGGTTTTCCATATACTCGGTAGGTACCTAGGCCTCGTCAAGCCGGCGGCCATTTATCATAAAGCGTTTTGAGCGCCTTCGGAGAGCGAAGACTTTTGCCTCTAATTTCTGAACTTTTTATTACTTTAATGAGGTTTGCTCACAAAAACAGGGTCCATTGGGATTAAAATAATAAGACTAGCCTAGGCATATTTTAATCTCGAGATTCGTTAACTATCTATCCTTAGTTGAAATTCATAATTTACACTGGTTCAGTTGAAGCGAGTTCTTAGTGATGCTAATTAATAAACCTATTCACAATAAGAGATTCTTGTACCTATTGTAAATCAAGATAGGCTAATGGCTCCTCTACACGATGGGCCAACGCCGGCCACTCCAAGGGACGCAGCTATGCGGTAGAATGAGATAGCAATATCACTTGCTCCCCCTAACGCATAAATGCGTCCCTTGGAGTGGCCGGCGTTGGCCCATCGTGTAGAGGAGCCATAATAGCGATGCGGCAAATACAATAAACTATTCGGATCTACGAGTATTGTCTATCCATTTACTAATGAATTGGCTTTATGTTTAGAAATTTGGGAATACAGCTGTAGCTGTCATAGTCATATATCTGTACAATATAGTGTAGGTAGATGTATATTATATTTAGATATATTTTATATTTGAGGATATGGCGGAATTGGTTACGAAAGGAGTTACAATAACTATATAAACGTATATCACAAAGCTGGCCCCGACTGGCGCGGTTTTACTTAACTAGAGACAAAGGTTTAGCCGGTCGGGGCCAGCTACAAATCTAACAACTTTACCTGCGTAATGGTAACATTCCATTTCTAGCCGCAGCTGCACTACCGGTACTGAACGCGTCGCTGGCATTGTCAATTTCCATAGTAAAATTGACAGTAGTGCAGCTGTCGTTGGAAATGGACTGTCACCTTAACATTCTGTTCCCGAATGCTTGTAATTTCGCTTGCGATTATCATATCATTATGTTTGTAGTTATATAATCGTATGTAAACCCATAGAGCATAAATGATACGACTATTATTTTCGTAGTCAATATAGCATCGAGTAGCGGAATTATCGGTACAGTCAGCAGCAAAAGTTGCTAAGCGGCGAGGTGTTCAAAATTAACTTGACACTCTCGTATTCTCTTGACAATAAAGTCGCGTTAAGATCATTTTGAACACTTGGCCCGCTTAGCAAAGTCTGCTGCTGACTGTACTGCTACGAATCCGGCCTCTGCCACTATATTTACTGACCATAACACACATCAGTCGCACAAACCTTGAACCACACCGATATACTTCTCACGAATCGTCTGGTCAATACACCCCAAGGTGCCTAGCCACATGCCAATCGCTTACGCTCCGTGGCGTAGCGTAGTCATCTCTCTTTATCACTCTTCTATGTTAGTGCGACTATAAACAATTTCGTTTCGTTCGCAACGGAGCGTTAACGATTAGGTCGTTGGCTACGCACCCTGTTGCATATACATATAGCATAGTTTCGGCTCTCTGCTTATGCTCTGGTTTCCTAGGATAGCGGTGCCGTCATATCACGGGCGTAGCCAGGTTTTAGTATCGGGGGGGGGGTTCAAGAAAATAAAACGACTAAAAGTACATAAAATAACCCTTATACTTACAAGAAAAATATTAGAGACTAGCTGTGCCCGCGGCTCCGCGTGGAATTCGGTCTGTGTCAGTAAGCGGCTAATTTCTAATTCTAATTTCTCTCCCTCTCCCCTGGAGGCGGAACTTACACTTACACTCCAAAATCAATAGTTTTTTTCGCCCTTATTAAAATTTACACGTGATTTTAACGACAGAGTAGGTATATATCGGACGATACAGTAAGGTATACGCAATTACGCACGCGAGCGAAAGCGAAGCGGCTTGCCTGGCTAGAGCCTCGTAAGAACTATTATATAATCTGTGCTAGAGCGCCACTCACCGTGGTCTTCTTCAGACTCCTAAGGAAGACCGCGTGCCGTTTGTAACCTAAATGCGTTGCGAGACTTTCGCGAATGATTCGATTTTTTTCGGGAAGGCATGTAAATGTGTATAAAATGCGAGCCCCAAATCGTTTGACTCCGCAAACGACCAGTGCCGGATTAAGATATTTTGATGCCCCAAGCATTTCTAGAGCATGGTGCCCCCTCTCCCTAGGGTCATCAAGATTACTTTGAATTTTTTTGGTAAATTGAGTGACGTTCATTGCCGCATTACAGCTGAGAATGGAAATCAGTCACATCATTTTATCACGAAAATTGTCAGTGCCGCAGCAGTAGGTAACTTTGCAACAGAGTACCTAATGCTGCTGCAGTCGCAATATCTTAGAATGTAATTGAAAACGCGAGCGAAACGAGCGCGAAAAATTTTCCATATAAAAACGCAATTTGATAGACAGTTGTACATTTTTACTTTTTAGTATGGAAATCAGTCACATAATTTTATCACGAAAATTGTCAGTGCCGCAGCAGTAGGTAACTTTGCAACAGAGTACCTAATGCTGCTGCAGTCGCAATATCTTAGAATGTAATTGAAAACGCGAGCGAAACGAGCGCGAAAAATTTTCGATATAAAAACGCAATTTGATAGACAGTTGTACATTTTTACTTTTTAGTATGGAAATCAGTCACATCATTTTATCACGAAAATTGACAGTGCTGCAGCAGTAACGTAGCAACAGAGTAATGCTGCTGCAGTCGCCACCCGAATGTCACCTTTGTCATATCTTAGAAAGTAATTGATGCGATCCGATAGTCGACGATGGCGGAGAAATCTAATCCAAACCACCGTATACTAGGTAATAGTTAGTAATCAATGAAATATGCCGCACGCCTGTTCTTATTTTAATTCTATGAATGTTAATATTCTGAACTTTTCGGGGGGGGGGGGGGGGGGTTTGAACCCCCAAAACCCTCCCCCTGGCTACGCCCGTGCGTCATATATAGAGGCCGTCTCCATACAAAATAATACGGCTAAATATGGATCTAGTAGCATAAGAGGCGAGCGACGCAAACTGGTTGTAATGTATGCAATTGTATGTCGGATGCCCTACCACTTGTTTTGAGTGCCCGTAACCCGTAACTCACTCAAATAAAGGATTAACAATGTGCACGGGCTTCCACTCCCATCTTTGCCTTCGATCAAATGGACTATACTAAAAAAAGTCCAACCTACATTTAATTTAATACAAATTTATTACTTACCAATTCATGCAAAGTGTACCAAAAAATGTACAATACAAGTTATTGTAGTTTCTTATAATGATCCATCTCATGTTCGTATCGCGTTTGAGTTCTAAACTGTGCTAATATTAGTGCTAATTTGTATGCAAATAGCAAGCACGGCCATCTAGGTACTCATTACATAACTTTCAACTTACAGGAACTACGTTTTCCGTAGAGTAGACAGTACACGTTTTGTCCAATAATATAATTATCAAGTTGCCATAGTACAGTAGTCGTCAAAAATATGTTTACACTTTTGCACCATATTACAAAAATGTAAACATATATGACGTCGACTGTACCAGTCGGACATTTGAGTGCTATTTTCTGTGAATTTCTTATATCGGGCTACATATATTTTGTTAGTTCAATAAATATGTTCAATAATAGGAAATAAATCAAAAAACGTCATTTTTAGTGTTCCGTACAAAACTTTGTTTACGGAACACTTATGGGATCACTTCGGTCTTGCAAATCAGTTAAATACGTTTTTCTCAGAGACCGTTTGACATAGATACCTAAAATTTGGAACAGTTATAGCAATTACCACCACTCATATTGTAAATAAGTCAAAACTGCTTATTTCTTATTAAAGGGGGAAATTTAGGGGGTTGAGAGGGGTAGGCTGAAACTTTTTTCATTTGTAAGAATCGTGTGGGGTACCATTAGAAAGCTTGCAAAAAATTGAGTCGATGGACTGATTTTGACTTCATTTTAGACTGCAATAGTTTCGTCAAAAAATGCATTTAAAGTTGCAAGTTTTCATACAAAACTTTTCACCTCTGTCCTGGCGATTTTCGCGAAAACTATAGCTAACAGGCAGCTGACCAGTCAATACCCAACTTAAAGAAGCATGGAGACGGCGGGAAAATTATCAGCTTAACTTTATCTTTATTAGTTTTTCAACTGCAGCTTGACCTTTGGTTGCTTAGGGCTAGCTAACTGATGCTTACACTGGTCAATTCATATTAGGCGAGAAACATCCTTAGTTAAAACTTTGGCATTGAAATTTATGACTTATGTCTTTGACACAAAGTTTAATTCTGCTTGCTTATTTTTGTGGGATATTTAATTTTATCTCAATAGCCTACTATAAGTATGAGAGAGATCTACAAAATACGACCTTATTATATTGCAAATAAGTTTCAATTTCGAACGGGCTTTCCAACCAATGGACTAGCCATCTCAAAAATTTGAAAAATTCAAATTAAGAATTCCGTTCTTGACTGTCGTTGTGTTTTTTTTTCCACAATAGGACACATAGAGTTAGTAAGGCGTATAGAGATAATAAAGTCATTTAATAATATTTATGAACAGCTTTGGCCTCATGTATAGATTTTATTGAGAGTATCTGATTCGTCGAAACAATATACACAATATTCCTTTTCATTAAGTACCATTACATTTCTGTATTAATTGTATAATTATAATATCTATTAATTATATTCAGTTCTTATGTATATTTTTGAACGAATCGGTGAGCAACAAGATTCAGGGCTATAACCGCGAAAATAGAAGTTCGCAAATTGCGAGCACTGTTCTCTGTCACTCTAATTACGCCTTCATTGGAGTAAAAGAGAAAGATCCCCGCAAATTGCGAATTTCGGTTTTCGCGGTAGCCCCTCAGTCCGGTTACGAGAAAATAATTTTGGAAGCTATTAATAGTATATGACAGTTAAATATCACAGTTTTTAGAAACAAAGGTAAAATAAGCCGTATTTAAAGTAAGCCGATCTTGTTTTTTAGCAGTTCTAAATAATATTAAAGTCTATATATATGGCATAGAACTAGAAACAAAATCAATTAAAAAATAATAATGAGTTCTAAATTCAAATTGAAGGAGTATACATTTAAGTTATTATAGGCCAAGCGCGCACCACGATATTAATTTTTGCGACACGATTTTAGAATCGCGCTGTAATATATCGCAGAAAATTCACTGCGCGCACTGCCATGAAAAAGTCGACGATTTGTTCATTCTCAACATGGATTTCGTACCAGTCGCTTGTCATGAAACGTGTCTTTAATATGCGATTGCTGTATGACTTTGAGCATTTATAACACAAAGGTGATCCCCGTCTATTTCCATAATTAAATGGTCAACATCTAGCGTCTCATTTTGAGACTCCATTGGAGATGCAGGTGCCGAGATGTTGGGGTTTGGAGAGCGAAATGCCGACTGAGGTCCGGCCGGGGTGCGATTTTATTATCATAGTGCGCGCGGGGCCATACAACTCCGCATGCTGCAATTCACTTTGCGACAATCGCGTCGCGAACAATCGCGGAAAAATGTGACAAATCACAATTTTAAAATCGCTGCGATTTTTTTGTCGCATATGCGCGCACTAACATATAAACACATAAGTTGCATTTCTGCGACAAAATTATCGTAGGACAAAAAATCGTGGTGCGCGCTTGGCCTTACTCTAAATTCGCGATGATGCTCGACTTCGGTATTCAAACACAAAGCAATAGTACCTACAAGAATCTAACTAAATGCAAAGGCCGAAGGAGCGATACGAAGATCCGAAGCGTCCGACAGACGCGCGCCTCCCGTAACTTTTCCAAGTATTTTTAAGTACAAGTGTCTAAGTAGCAAGATCCAAAGGCTGAAGTCGCATTGGGCCGAAAGCCCGAAGCATCCAGGGGTCAGTTCTAAACACAGGTAATTAATACAAGTGTCTAAATGCGAAGGCCGGAGGCCGAGCTCCGCATAGGGCCGAAGGCCCGAAGCCTGCAAGATGTCAGTGGTTAAACACAGAACTGACAGCCTGGACACTTCGGGCCTTCGGCCCTACGCGGAGCTCGGCCTTCGGCCTTCGCATTTAGATACTTATACTATTGTTCTGTGTTTAAGTACTAAAATCCTGGACGCTTCGGGCCTTCGGCCCTATGCGTAGCTCGGCCTTCGGCTTTCGCATTTAGACACTTGTACTATTGTTCTGTGTTAAAGCACTGACATCCTGGACGCTTCGGGCCTTCGGGCTACGCGGAGGTCGGCCTTTGGCCTTCACATTTAGATACTTGTACTATTGCTCTGTGCTAAAGCGATGACATTTTGCTAAAGCTCGGCCTTCGGTCTTCGCACTTAGACACTTTGTACTATTGTTCTGTGTGTGTAGTTGAATACGGTATCCTAAAAACAGGCAAACAACCTCTGTAAAATGTAACGATGCGAGTGGTACGGCTACCATCAGTTTGGCATTGACATAAACGCTACCGTGGGCGTGAACGTAATTTCCTTTCTATGCATCTCGCTCGTACTGACATATTAGTGCGAAAAGATATACCTATAGGAAGTAAATTACATTCACGATATCGTTTATGTCAATGCCAAACTGATGGTAGCCGTACGGAACACTAAATGCCTCGAGCTATCTCGGACTTGGCCAAATTATTTTTAACGTAATAATTTAACGTCATATATGTTTTAGTGTTGTAATGTATAAGTACCTATATTACACTTTTATAAATTACATTCCTTATGTTAGAACGAACAAAAAAAAGAATGACAACTAAGGGTCGTTTCAGACTGACAAATGGCTATGTTTGACAACGTTCTTTATTTTCCATATCGCTGGTTCAATATTACAAAGTTCTATGTTACATTTTCAAGATAGTTCAAATTCGACTTAATGTCAGTATGACAATGTTTCAATTAAAACAAAAAACAAATACAAATTTCAATTCGATAAAAGTGAAACATAGATCCTTGTAATATTGGGCCAGCCACATATGTGTCTTCAATTCTCTTCTGAAATATTAAACGCTGCACTTAATACTCGTAAGTATGCTGAACATGGCCATTTACATTATAACTACTATTTATTTTGGGGTATTTACAAAGTATATTTGTTTTGCGAGTTGCCGATATTTCACAAAAACAAATACACATGGTAAATACCCCATTTTAGGGTTCTATCGGTATGAATGTCAGATGGAATGGGGACATCGATTGATGGATTGCTATTAATTGTATTTCAAAGAAATTAAATGAATACCAAATGCCAATCCACCACAACCCTTCAAAAACACAGAGAAAATTTAATATCTTATACCTTATAAACAAGCAATTCGAGTAAATATATAATTTGTTGTATATGGGGGT
The DNA here is from genome assembly GCF_963556715.1 of Cydia fagiglandana. Taxonomy (NCBI): domain Eukaryota; kingdom Metazoa; phylum Arthropoda; class Insecta; order Lepidoptera; family Tortricidae; genus Cydia; species Cydia fagiglandana. The sequence continues at coordinate 7,718,017 of NC_085938.1, read as the reverse complement.
TTTCGAGGGCGAAAATCGATCTAGCTCGGTCTTATTTTGAGAAAACGCGCAATTTTGAGTTTTGAAATATTTTTCGAGCAAGGCTCGGTCTCCTATACAGGGTGATTCATGAGACGTGAGCAGGACTAATCCTGCACACTCAGTAACTGATAATTGATCGATCACCGTCGTATGTAGATGAAACAACCACACTTTTTCTTATTTTTCAAGTTTTTGGTGATGGCAAATTTAATTCTCTACAATCATGGTCACCCTACAAGACCTAATTAATAAACATAAAACCTCTTTGACGAAGAAAATAAAATGTCAAACCTGAGTGAGATACGAGTTTTCAAAAGTAACCAGACCGTGATGACAGTGATGACATTCAATTTGACACAGAATATCGCTAGTTTAGTATTCTAATGTTAGGGTGACCGTCTATGTCGTAAATAAATTAATAACTTTTTTTTTCAACACGACTAGAAAATTAACGTTAACCTCACTAATACGGATAGGAAACAGTTGCTTATAATTTACGAAATGCACAGTGTTAGTCCTGCTCACGTCTCCTGAATCACCCTGTATATGTATTTGCAATTAAATGTCATTAAAATGTCTTCTGAACTCCTTCAACTGATTAATCTCATTATACAAGGAAAGATCCAAGGGAAAAGATCATCCGGACGAAGACGTAACGTAACTCATGGCTCAAAAATCTCCGAACATGGTTCAAACAGAGCACACGCTCATTATTCCGCGCAGCTGTGTCTAAAGTTCGTATAGCCCTCATGATAGCCGACCCCCGGTAGGAGATGGCACTGAAGAAGAAGAGAAGAAAATGTCTTATTATATTGCTTTGTATTCAAAACAAAATGCGGCTTAAGTAGTTTATTGGGGGGACTTACCGATTTAGTTGATTAATGTATAGATAAGTAAATGATACATATTTGTAATCTTGTAGGGAATTATCTACTTTTGATATCTAGGTACTTAAAACGTATTCTGACAACGCAAACTAGAGAGGTACCTAATCGTGAATTGAATTGACTTTTTTCCAACGTTTGTTTTGTATTGTGTGGGTAGTGGCCTGTCTAATCACATCGAAATTAAAGTTGTATTCAGACGAGACAATTTTTCGCCAATCTGATGAAATTCTCCGATCGAACAGGGCAGGGTGCGGACGCAAATACCAATTTGATTCCCCGATCACATCAGCAGGTGCGGACACAAAAATGCCTATTTTCATTAGTAGAATGCAAATTGGTGATTTAATTTGTGTACGTGTGGATGCTAGATGAGATTGACCAATTATTTTCCTGAACAAATCGACTGATTTCGTCAGTCCCGTCTGGATACCCCTTAAGCTATGGACGGCTGGAAGCGGTCAAGCGCGAGTGCGCTTTGTTCCCTTAGGGTAGTTAGTATAAAAATAGCCTCCCCGTGTTTGGTGGTTAATTATAATTAATAGCTTTTCAGAACAGCATTGCCTGAACACGTGAGGTCAGTGACCTCGTAAATATCACTTGTTTCTTACCTGCATCCACCGTACCATGCTAATTAGAAAGACGGGTGAAGCGCCACTTGAATCATCCCACTAACCCGGGGTCAAGCGGTTAAAATTGTAGTAGTAGTAATCACCAGTGATCGTACATTTTCCAGCATTTTTGGTGCAGCGGAGTGGTGTTAACGGAATTGGTATAAATAATTTCAACCCTAATGATTAATTAGCGTTAATTACGTTAATATTAACCTTAATTTACCATTTCAGTTGAAATTATCTATACCAATTCCGTTAACACCACTCTGCTGCACCAAAAATGCTGGAAAATGTACGATCACTGGTAATCACTTTATCGTACACAACACAGGTTAACAAAAATAAATTACAGTAATGGAAGTACAAAGGCGAACTTATCCCTATAAGGGATCTCTTCCAGAAAACAAAAAAAAATCCAGAATCTCATGAAACGTGATAGGTTACTTATCTAACCTAATTTAAATTTTATACCGCTATAGCAACAAATACAAAAAAATACGGAACCCTCGGTCGGGGAGTCCAACTCGCACTTGTCTGTTTTTTTTTACAAACCAACTACCTATACCATAAAATAAGGTATCATTATTTTCGTCAAGAATATGGATTTATTTTGCGTGGAACTCTTTCTATTTATCATTCAAGGAGATATGTAGTTCGAAATAGCACCTCGAGGTGTACTATAAGTAGCTCATTTCAATAATCACATAACATCGTTTGGATTCATAAATTCATCTATTAACTAACTAGAACCTAGCCTAGCCTATGGCCTAGTAGAACGCCTTATCTATTAAATATTCCTGTAGTGTCCTTTATTAGTCCTCCTATACCGCGCCGCGTTTATTACTTACTGAATTTGGTAAATAAACATCAAGCAACTTATGTCCCTCTGGGATACCCAAAGTTATTCGTATTGGCCATAGACTAGAAATCCTCTAGACCGAGTTTAGAACAATTATTTCATGCAACCGATGATGCCAAAAATGCGGGGGTGCGCGGGACGAGGTGAGCGAAGTCCCGTGCCGTGATTGGTCCGTTCAAAGACACGGACGTCACACAAAGACACTTTCGAATCGAACATGAAGTAAGATTACCGTATGCGTGGCAGAGGGGGTAGCGCGACTATGCTAAGTCGGGAGGATGTCTTGTCTGTGGTATTGGCAAAAATACTTCTTATTTATCCGTTTTCGGTAAATTTGAGCACAGCGGCTATCCTTCGAAAGTAAACTAAAATTCTAGTATTAGTAATAAGTTAATAACGTTCTCGCTTTCATCAGTCTGTAAGCTTATGTACTATCGCCATCATATCGGAGCGGCCACAATACGAGTAGGTATCTGGGCTATAACCGCGAAAATCGAAGTTCGCAAATTGCGGAGATTTTTCTCTGTCACTCTAATTACGCCTTCATTAGAGTAAAAGAGAAAGATCCCTGCAATTTGCGAATTTCGGTTTTCGCGGTAGCCGCTCTGAACACGCACTCGTACGCCTTAAGCTTAACAATAGAGGCGTTGACTGCTCCAATATACGGCTACTTTTTGACCCCCCTCTCCCTTGGTGATATTTGGTGAGGTTTTTGGCTACCCCCCCTCCCCCCACACAACCTCACGTGTTTTTTTTTTGAATTTTTTTCATTCGACCTAATTTTAAGATAAATATTAAATAGTGTTGTATATAGAAAACTTTGTTTATTTTTCTATTTTCGTTAAAAAGGCTCGCTATTTTGAAGTGCAGAGTGAAGATTTATGTTTAACGAAACCGAGAAAAAGTATCTACTCATGTAAGTAGGTAGCTAGGTTTTTTTTTTTCGTTCACTGTAGAAAAATACACGTGAGGTTTTCTTATATCCCCCCTCCCCCAACGTGATCTATCGTGATTTTTTCGTGACCCCCCTCCCCCATCGAACCTCGCGTGATTTGTGCACAAGCCCATATCTGTTGGCGACTGTACTTATTTCTCCATGACTTATCAGCAAGCCTATTATGGATCGCTTTATCCACATTTATCCACGTGATAAAACAACTGTCACTTTTTAACTCTGCAGAATAGAAAGAGACGGACAATGTTTTTATCACGCTGTCACGTAGACAAATACGACCATCATATCCGTACAGTATACTATTACTCGTAGATATGTGATAAGTACGTCGTACGTAGGTATTCAATTCAGTCTTTTCGTGCCCACTAATTAAGTCCGATGGAGATGCAAATGAAAGTTAAATACGCATATTAAAATCTTGATTTAACAATTCCAACTCATTAATATGCTGTTTGCATATTCTGAGAATCAGATAAAAGGGCGTTTTCATGACTTATTTAGGTATAGTATATCTAGTTTTGTCAGTAGTAAGAGTAGTTTGTTGTCAGATTACCTAAGTTTTATCATAATATCCGAGTAGGTAATTGTTGAATTTTTTAAAATATTTAATTATTGCCGACTCTTTTTGGTACCAGATTATTGCAATAATTTAACACTGTATGTGGCGTCTGTCTGTTTGTGTGTTTGTTTGTATGTTCGCAATAAACTCAAAAACTACTGAACGGATTTTCATGCGGTTTTCATCTATCAATAAAGTGAATCTTAAGGAAGGTTTAGGTGTATAATTTGTTAACCCGTGCGAAGCCCAGCTGGGGCAGGTCGCTAGTATTAAATAAAATGAAGATGGCGTTCCATGAAAGTGAAACTTGTTCCCATGTGGTGTATTGTCGTTTTTTATTGTTTCTATTAACATCACTACGCACTATAAACACTATAATTCGTGTCATACTGAAAGTTCGTATAATTAATTTCAAATGAAATGAAATGAAACGACAGATTATCATTGAAAAAATAAAGTTCATACTACCGGGACACTTTTCAACTTATATAATTCAACGTGCTACATATAAAGATAAACTTTTATTGAAGTTGATCAATACCAACTTCAACAATACCAATGTATCTACTCGTACCTACCTAATCTATTCTACTATAAATAGTGTTCATATAGTTTTTTTACTTGACTCATTCAATTCAATTCAATATCTTCTAAACCAAATGGACCCGGGTATGTCCTGGACCCGGGTATGTCCTTAAACTACGTCCAAGACCACCGGTGGACGGGCAGCAGCGTCAAATCCGGTGTACTCGACTGCGATCGCCAACCCGCCTGCCAAGCGTGGCGACTATGGCATTCACCCCCCATAACAAGGGGGAGGCTTATGTTCAGCAGTGGACGTCTTATGGCTGAGATGATGATGATGAAACCAAATTCAAACCCAAGAAACCGCACGTTCTGCACCTGTGGAAGCGTAATATTATATATTGTTATGTCAAGGGGAGTGGGATACGGACTTCTTAGCCAGAAATGCATTATCGATGTCTTATTAAGGTTAATCAAAAAGCCATTTACTTGGAACCAACATGTCAATTTTAATAATGTATTCAAAACGTTCCCCCTTAGCTCCTTAAAAGAATCACCGGTAACAATGGCACATCCATCATCAGCAAACATTATAAAATCACCATCTTGAAACAAACTAATGAGGTCATTATTAACCATCACCAAGAAGTGGAAATTACCAACCGCTGAACCCTGAGGGACAGAACAGTCATGTAGTGTCCTGTCTTCTTCATTTGGATAGCAAAGGTTGTCTGAATCTGCCCATATGCGATGATTTTTTTGGTGACCTTTTATCATTGACCACACAGCTTCGTTTTTATTAAATGACGTCCTTCTCGATTATTTAATTAAATTTATAAAACCTAACTACAAACAGAGTCGCACGAGAAGTGGGCTTCATTATTAAATATAGGCCGAAGCCTGATATTACTTTGATGTCGACTGAGGGCACATAGAAAGTCGTAGGTACGTACTTATAAAATTCTAACACGTAATTTTTTGCGGTTTTAATTGTAAAATACCAACATACAATATTCAAACTGGCAGCTTTCCTAAAAACACATATCACAATACTAGTATGATTACAATCGAATAAATAGTACCATCAGACCATCACGCTCTGCGATTGTTGCGCCATTTAGGGTGCTAGCTAAAATTGGTTGTTCAATAGTTACGCTATAGAATTTTCTATTTAGCAAGAACCCTAAATGGCATAACAATCCCGTGCGATGACTGTACCTTAAAGAAGAGACAAGGGGTTAATATTTTTAAACAATAAACGTTTCACTGTTTGATCTCTAAGTGCTACTTTGCACTAATCCGGAGTAGTGTCAAATTGTAAGCGGTTAGACTGTTAACCTAGTGTCAAATTGTATGGCTAACCATGGCAACTCCTGGTTTAACCGGTTAACCCCGGGTTAGTGGAATGGTGCAAGAGGGCCTTAGTGGGGTGGTGCAAGTGGCGCTAAGTGGCTCACTATAGAAACTTTCAGTATTGTCACAGAATAAGTAATAGTATTATCATACAGAACGGACACGCACCGCCCCGCCCCGACTCGGATTACCTCGCCCCGCGACTGAGTTCTGACGGACTCCTGACGTACGCTCAGTTCGGCTAGCGAAGCCGCGAGTGCCGCGACGCGATGACACAAAGTTGAAAATGCCGGTGTATTGTGCGATGTACGGGTAGTACGGATACCTACTTATTGTAGAAATGAATAATAATATAGTTTTCCAAAGAGACGAAATATGTATCAGTAAATAAGGCTATACTTTTGCGTAAAAATAATAATATCATATGAATTAAAACCCGTTCGTTGAATTTGTGAATGTTAAGCCAACATTTAATATTTAAAGTACCTAAGGTAACTAGACCTTCTACACAGATATTCCTCGTAAATGTTTTATTTTTAGTTTAACACTATTTTTACAAAAAAGAACTTGTTGGTCGCGGGACATTCGCGTTAGATTTTTAATTTAATTTTAAGAATTTAAGAAATATAATAATTATGTATGTTATATAAAATAATCAATAGGCATCAACAATAAGGTACATTTAATAATGGCGTGTTGAAAGTCCAACTACGTGCAGGACTATAAACTGACAAAGCCAATTCAACAATTGGAGCGAAATAAAACATAAACCTATATCTAGTTAAACATAAACCTATATTTTGTTTTTTTTTTACGTATTTCGGTCGAATTATGCAACGCAGCGGGCCGCTCGTCGTGTCCTTCGGCCGGTCTCGGCAAACCTCGGCTTCGCCTTCCCCGCGCGCCGCACGAGTCAGCCCTAAGCTACTTACTCACACAATGACGCGTGTACAGACGTGCCGTGCACACATATAAACGCAAATGATTTTCGATGTATGGCGTGTCCGCCCTGTGGTATTGTCTACGTTTAATATACTTAATTCAAGTACGTCTGTGCTTTCCGTTTATACGGAAATGCGAAAATAAAGGTAATACGCGCTTACTTATGGTAAATTTGATATCCATTATTCTTGTTGCATTATTAATTTCTCAATTCACTCTATTCTCTCTCGTGTATACTTACTGTACAGTTCCTTTTGTCTTAAATTAATAATAGATCACCACCAGGCACGTGACAAGTAGCTGTTTTTTGTTTTACGAATAAGCTTGTTTTATTTTCCATTGACTCTATTGGACTATGATTTTTAAACCTAAATTTAACTTTAAAAATAATTTATCTACTCGTCGACTATAATTCTTGAATTAAGATTTCATATACCAAACTTCAATTGGGTATTTTTAATGTGTGGGCTCCCAACTCAACTATAATATTCATTACGATACAGTTTAGTCAACTATAATGAAATTGACCAATCACAGCTCTCCGCGATCGAGAGGACGAAACAAAACCATAGCTCAAATTAATTATTTATTTTAGGTTGTATAGTAGAAACAATTGGTTCATAAGTCAGAAACGAGCATGTGACACCCTTAAAATAGCAACATCCATAGACTACGAAAACCACTTAGTGTTGCTTGTTAGTCTCCATAGGCTACGGTGGCCAAAACCGAGAAAACAACTGTCTAAAAATTGAATTTAGCGCGGAGCAAGTACCAGGGCCTCATGAGATACGAGAAGGTGTCGTTGACCAACGCGCCGGGCGCGGCGGCGGGGGCGCGTACCAGTATTAAGGTATCGCGGCTGCTCGCGTATCTTAGCTGTGAATACTTTTGGTTTGATTTGTTTGTATGATTCTACTAGTTTAAAGTATTATTTTTTTTGGCTCGTAGATAAAGTATTGTATACAATAGTGATATAATCAAGCTTTTCAATCTCGTACCTAACTTAGGCAACTCAGCAAGCTTCGTTGCCTAAACACGGTACTCGACTGAAAAGCTCTCTATTATATCACGATTGTATAAAATACTATTTTAAGAAAGAAAACCGACTTCCATGGGGGCCGATGAAAGATTATTGTAGATGGTACACTATGTAGAAAAGGAGGTAAAACCACCCACTTTTTTACTAGCATTTCGCTTCTGTATAATGGCTCCTCTACAGGATGGGCCAACGCCGGCCACTCCAAGGGACGCAGCCATGCACTATCACTTGCTCCCTCTAACGCATAAATGCGTCCCTTGGAGTGGCCGGCGTTGGCCCACCGTGAAGAGGAACCATGAGGGTCGTAGTTCTAGCCTAACCTAACCCACTCCTCAGTTCGAACCTAATCAAACCCACTTTTCAAGTAGCATTTCGTTTCTGTAAGGCTCGCAGTTCTAACCTAACCTAATCCTTGTTCGGTTCTGTGAGGATCGCAGTTCAAACCTAACCTAACACACTTAATGGCGCATGCCGTGCGGTGTACGGGGGTTTAAGCGGGAGGGGCTAGTAAGATTGGCATCATCGTACTTTATACCTACATTAATTTTATGGTAGGTAATCATAGTTGTTTATTTAGTTAAGGTATCATAGTGGTTTTCTGGGTCAAGGTCCGGGTCCGAGTCCGGGTCAGAGTCCGGGTCCGTGTCTGGGTCCGAGACCGGGTCCGAGTCCGGATCCGAGTCCGGGTCTGAGTCCGGTTCCGAGTCCGGGTCCGAATCCGGATCCGAGTCCAGGTTCGGGTCCGAACCGGATCCGGGTCCGAACCGGATCCGGGTATGAGTCCGAGTCCGGGTCCCAGTCCAAGTCAAAATCGAAATTCGTAATCACCAAACGTGTACCATGCGTCATTGAAGAGTTCTGTTCTGGTCATCATCAGCAGTTCCACTTCATCAAATGCGACAGTTTTGAATGTAAATGCTTGATTTTATGATGACAATACAAAAAAATCTATACGTATGCCTTTAATATTTGAGGAGTTCCCTCGATTCCTTATGGATCCCATCATCAGAACTCTAGCTTGACAAAAATGTGGCTTAAAAACTTAACTTGCTTAACGAACATAACGAAAAGGAAAAATCGCCAAACGTGAACTATGCGTCGTTGAAGAGTTCTGTTCTGATCATCATCAGCAGTTCCACTTCATCAAATGCAACAGTTTTTGATGAAAATGCTTGATTTTCTGATGTAAATACAAAAATCACTATGTGTATGCCTTTAAGATTTGAGGAGTTCCCTCGATTCCTCATGGATCCCATCATCAGAACTGGATTTTGACAAAAACGGGACCAATCTGTATGCATATACATTCAATCAAAAAAAGAATTTTCAAAACCGGTCCAGTAATGACCGAGTTATGGAGTAACAAACATAAAAAAAAAAAAAAAAATAAAAAAAAAAACACAACCGAATTGAGAACCTCCTTCTTTGCGATTTGGAAGTCGGTTAATAAATGATCACACATGACATTGTTTACAAGTTCAATTTATTTCTTTTAGTTTACCCACGGACAGCTCTGAATATTGCCGAAAGCAACCTGCTTTGACCCCTACCCCAAGGTGATTAGATAAGATCTCGAAGGCATGAAAAAAAAACAAATAATAATTACAAATGAGCTACAGAAAAGAGTTATCTTTTCAAGGAATAGGTCGAATTACAAATCAACCTTAAAAAGGATATAGGCTATAAAAGCATCAAACACGACGCTAACATTTTAAATCTCTGAACGAAACCCAACAATAATAATAGCAAGTCACGTTTCTACTAAACTGAAGCATCAAAGCCAAACTAAAAAAATCTTCTATAACACTTTTCATGGATCCAGGAGGTCAAAGTACAATGTTAAACTGTAAGCAACGAAAAGAATACATTTCTTCTTTATTATAATCTCTACATTCCATAATAGATAATAGTACAGTGAGTGCCACTACTTAGGTAGGCATCGACGTCGTTATTCATATTCTAGTTGTATAGAATAGTGAGTACTAATAGAATTAGTGAGTACTAGTGTGTATACATAGTTCGTTTTTTTAGCATTAGAAAGAACTTGAGAGAAGGTAATTAAGCGATCTTGATATGTCTTTTAATTGAAAAACGCTTTTTAAAAATGAGTAACCATTACTTATGAAAGCAGAAGAATATAAATGATCGTATTAGATTCATAATTGTTATATATTTGCCGTAACATATTTTTAAAATGTGTTTTTCGATTAAAAGACACATCAAGACTGTTTACCTTATTTCTAATGCTAAAAAAACGAACTATAACAGTTAAGAGTAAGTAAATACTACTGACTGTTAGTGCATTGAAAAATGAAAATGATTTATTGGTTACACAATAATACGATACATACGTTGTTTTATCTGCGAAGGCGTATTTCCTTCTTTAGTGAGAAATTTAATCACTGAACGTTGCTCAATTTTGAGCAAATTATTTTTCTCTAGCTGTCGCAATCATTCGAGTGCTAAAAACAAATGAAGAGCAGCTGACAAATAAAAGTTTGAAATTTTGAAAAAAGAATAGTCAATAAACACGAATTCATAGCGACCAGTATTATTTTTTAATTATTTATAGGCCAGGTAGATTACTTCAGCCACCCCTCGTACGTTTTAACTAGAACTAAAACAAGAACCTTCTTTTAAGTAAACAAATACTTGTGCCAGAATTCTCCGCTCTTCCATTAATTACAAGGTTATCATGCATTGACAAACTTTATAGTAGAGGCAAGGAATCTTTGCTTAATGCAGGCGGCAGGCGTGTGTTAAGCTGAAACGGACGACTTTGGGATTCCCTTTAATATATCATGAAGCCTGAAAATGCCATTCCGGTCGAGTCATGTAATATAAAGGGGCCCCCTGATTGCGAGTTCGCCGGACGATATCAGCCTGTCAGTCAGTGTTGCCAACTTGGCATAAATGATGCCAGATCTGGCATATTTTCACTCGCTTTGGCACCAAAATTTTCCATTTAGCATCTGGCATATTTTTTAGCATAATTTAGTCTAAGCCAAGTTTGCACCAACTTGGCAGCAACAATATGCGCCATCACCTTATGTGGTTCATATTTTCATATGAATTTTGACTTTTGTGGACGGATGGACGTCAACGGACTATATAAAGTTGGTCAAGCAGATCTTGTCCGTGGAAAAAGGCGGTAAATTTGAAAAATGTATGTGTTTTAAGTGTCTAATTTCAAGTGACATTTTAGTATATTTTTAGCATAGGTGTTTTAAAAATCTTTGGCATAATTTTGGCATAATCTAGACATTAGTCTAGCATTTTTTCAAAATCCGAGTTGGCAACACTGCTGTCAGTTAAACGCAAAATTTGACAGCTCCGAACAACTGACAGGCTGATATCGTCCGCCGAACTGGTAATCTGTGGGCCTCGTAAGTATTGCTTTTCTCAAAAATGGTGCAGAAATTTAAAAAATACATCGCCATTGTTATTATTAATTACGAGCAATTTTATGGTTCCTTATGATCGGTATTACCTTTTTGTTTTCCAGGACGAACCCCAAAACAGCGAAAAAAAAGTCTGGTAAAACGCAGTTGTTGAACCTAACTTATTTGAACCTAAGCCTACTTTTTATAGGGCATAGGGAATCCCTGACGGCAATTTTATTAACTATTTAATATTTGACATAGTTTCTTGTCAGTCTACTTCGTTTGGCCTCCTGCTTTTAAACCAGAAAAGTCAACCCTGCTACCAATTTTTTTAAAACCATCGTCGTTTTTTGCAGCAAACACTTTATGCAAGTAAGAACTAGCTATTATTATAATCTCTGCTTTAGGTTCAATAAAAAAAAATGTAAAACCGCCAATTTAACTTTGACAGCAAATGTAAACAGCCTTTTGATAACGCCGTAAAATATCGCAGATATAATTTAGAACATCAAAGACGTGCTCTCGAACGCTTCATTATTGTGTAAACACTTTCCAGCCGTTTTAAAAATAGATCATGCATAAACACGACCGAGTCAACTGTTGATAAGATACTGTCATTGTTATCTTTCATTCTTCAATCCTTTAATTTTGCATATATACCTACAATGGTAATGACGTTCCTGCATGGAGATACGCTAGTATTACAGGAGACGTATTCTGATTAGGCTATGAATTTGTTATGGACTTTTTAGACGGTGCGAGAACTCGCATGCGAGTTTCAACGCATCGCGGTACCTATTTGATTGAATTGGATGCAACTAAGAGTCAGCAATGTAACCAAAAACGCATACGAGTTCGCGCGCCGTCTAAATGAGCCCTTACGGATAATTATGATCTGTCAGTGTTATGGCTCCTCTACACGATGGGCCAGCGCCGGCCACTCCAAGGGACGCATTTATGCGTTAGAGGGAGCAAGTGATATGCTATCTCATTCTATCGCATGGCTGCGTCCCTTGGAGTGGCCGGCGCTGGCCCATCGGGTAGAGGAGCGATTAAAAGTGACATTTCTTCGCGCTGACAGGTCACTTTTCAAAAAATGGAATCTTGAGCGTTGCGAGTGTTTTTTTGTAGTGGAAATAGGTACTCACTGTAAAATATTACAAATCAAATGCAAATCAATGCCATTAAATAATTATCATTCAAAATCAACATTTAAAAATCTATTCTGCAATTTAACATTAGGGAAAAACAAAAATTAGCATCAAAATGGTGTATAGGTACAGGCATTATGCAAACGAGTTCTCGTTAATTGCTCTAAGGAAAACGTTTGCAAAAAGACCCTTCTTCAGGCGAAAAATCGAACATATTTTTGTGAACACGAATACATAACCATAACCATATAGGTACTCGTAGTTCGATATTACCAAGTATTTTGAATTCTTCTTTACTCTAAATGTAAAGACAAAGAACGGAAAAATACCATTTTCGTTCCTATATAAAAGTACAGGTATCCGATCCCCGCGAATAGCATCATAATAATTTGTGTGCTTACGACGTGTTTGTCTCATAATATGTTTATACGTGTAACACGAACGTCTGAAAATCTCAACGGCCCCGACACTATCATGAATACTGACATTACTTTGAAGGAATGACGTTTTTAGTTATAGTTTAGGGATTGTCATGAAGGAATGACGGCAAGTAATGAAGTTTATTTTAATAATTTCCGTGAGTATGGGAGTTATGTCAAAGTAATGATACTAGAAATGACATTACTACTGATATTGAATTGATTAGAATGATGGAATCAGAAATGACAGAAAGAATGATGGACGATAATGAAGTTATTAAACATTTTTAATATTTTTGAAGTAATGCCAAATGGTTGTTTAATTTTGACATCCGTAACATTATTACCACGCGGAAGATATTTCTTGTTTTACTGAGTTTATTATTTTTCATTCTATCTTTTCCTTATCTCATTAGTCATTCAATTGGGGTCGGCCCATTGTATTTTCTTCCATGTCTCTTCTCGTCTCATTAAATATGACATTGTGGCACATGGCACTTTGAAATAGTATGGTCAAAAGTGAATCAATTTCAATCGCAACTTAAACACAACTATATTTTAAGAGTCTAAAGATATTGTTGTGTTTAAGTTCTGATTGGTTTCACCATGTTGTATTGTATGTGAATTATATGATATATATGGAGCCCAATCTCGACTTCGCCTACTTACTATCGGATAGTATGTTTTTCCCTTCGGCTCGCGAAGTGAAACTGCTATGACGTAGCAAGGATTTTCCATTCTGCTCCATCGTAACTTAGGGCTTTCATTTCCTTTGACAGAAAGTTGTTGAAACGCTCTTTTTTCTTCGGCCGTGATAGGTATATTGATTTGCTCTGTGTTTCACGCATGTATACGTAATCCAGAAGGTCTGTTCCCAAACATGCTATTGAGATTGGATTATAAACGTATTGTTAATATGCCCCTGCTGCGCTCACTCACTATTTAGCTTGTCTACGAAACTAGCTAGCAACCTGCTGACAGATGCTCGCATTTGTTTGGGAGACCGGACTTTGCTTGATAAAAAAAACATGTAAAAACGCAAAAACGCGCGTTTTCCCAGAGGTAAGACCTAGCTAGATCGATTTTTCGCCCCCGAAACCCCCCATATAGCAAATTGCATCGTTGCTCGTATAATCGATAGATAATGCAAAAACAGCTGTAAAGCCGACAACTGACTAATAGTCCGCCGGGCGATGTCGGCCGGTCAGTTGTTCGGAACTGTCAAATTTTTGTTCTAACTGACAGGCCGATATCGTCCGGCGGCCTGTTAAGGGGCCCACTGACTATCAGTCCGCCGGACGGTATCGGCCTGTCAGTTGTTCGGAGCTGTCAAAATTTTGTTCTAACTGACAGGCCGATACCGTCCGGCGGACTGATAATCAGTGGGTCCCCTTAGTCAGTGGTTGGCTTAATAGTAACGTGTCCACAGTCCGTAGTAATAAGTTATATCGTATGTTTTCTTCTTAGCTTATCAAATTTAAATTATCGATACTTCTTGTCCTTAATTCTAAATATAGGCCAATCGAACTAGATTTTATTCATTCATATCATTAATTATGTTAATTACATGTATACATATATATATACGTCCTATATCATTTCAATTATACTGTAGGTAATGTCACTTTAAACATTTCGGCGAGACGCAATTTTCCTCGCCGTTTAAATTAGATTTCGCAGACATAACACATAAGTGCACACAATGATTACATACATTAGATCTTTGTCTTGTAATTTTATTGATGTTCTACTTTATTTAAAAGTATTTATGAGTGAAATGGGGTCACAGGGGCGACCGTTTGACCTAATAAACCGAGGGGAAGTCAAATAGAACTATTTTTGTGGGTATTTATACATATACATTTGAACATCACCATTATCAACAACATACTCATCATGACACTTATGATGAAAAAATTGTTTTAATCACGTTTTCACACAGTGTGTATAAACAGTGTCATAGGTACCTAACATTAACACGCGCCTCTGGTTACCAGTTGTTAGCTATGCTTATATTCATTGAGTAATCTATACCCTTCCCAACTGTCAAACTTAGTATACATGTTTTGTTCTCGTTATCTCTTGTAGTATTTAGGTACCTACATCTTGTGTTCGATATCCATAAAATTCGAACCAAAATATTTACGCTACAGATAGATACACAACGGAAGAACAGCGCTGGCTTTGCCAGCTACATGCTGAGCTGTGACCCTTTTATGGCATTTTGCACTAAATGTTATACATTGTACATTTGTCAACATGTTTTTGTCATCTGTGTTTGTTTGTCATAAATAAATGTATTTCCATTCTAAAAAACTTTGCTATAAATACAACTCTCTAGACGTACCTATTGTATTACTTTTCTTTAAGAAGCAAGTAACTGAAAGTAACATTATACACTCACAACAAAAGGAAGTCTTTGTAGAAAGATTAACAAATTTTGAGAAGATTTTGAAGTTCCCTAACTTGTGAAATACGGTATCAGTTATTTATAATCGACATTCATTGGTTTGCTTGAAGTAAATTAGATATTCGTTAAATAAATTTCCTTTAAATTAGCTGAAAATAAATAATTGAATTACTTGGATTTTAGGATCAAAGTAAATGTGCAAATCGGTAAACTCCGAACTCAGATCACTCACAGAATGTATTTTTTCATTTATTTTGTAACCGGTTTCAGCAAAATCCTTTTAGGGCTTTGACGAGACGAGACGTGCCACGGAATATGTAAACGTGAACGCCTAAACGATCGGTTTAGAAATATTTTTAGGGTTCCGTATTCCTATTACTATGCCGTCATCTGTCTGTCAGCGGGCTCTATCTCAAGAACCTTTTGACAATTGGATATTTAGAAATCGCGAAAAAATTTTTTAAACTTATTAAGGAATGTCCCCGTACGAAAACCGTGATTGTTATGAAGACGGTGACGGTAATATGTTTATTAATTAGGTCTTGTAGGGTGACCATGATTGTAGAGAATTAAATTTGCCCTCACCAAAAAGTAAAAAAATGAGAAAAAGTGTGGTTGTTTCACCAAAATACGACGGTGCGGTGATCGATCAATTATCAGTTACTGAGTGTGCAGGATTAGTCCTGCTCAGCTCACGTCTCATGAATCATTATGTATATTATAAACTGAAATATGTGACTTACGGCGCGATTCGGAAAATGAATTGGACATTCTCTAGATATGAAATAGTAAATATATGTGACGTTCCACGGTAAAAGGTACCTTATGGCGGCTGGCGCTTACGCTGTTATTAACGCCACTCCAATATTCAGCCGGGGCAATGGTACCTTTTGCCGTGGAACGTCACATCTTTACTATTTCATATCAAGTGCATCTATAATTCATTTCCCGAATAGCGCCGATAAACTAAAGGAAAGGTGACTAAGTCCACCGGTGACCGAGGCGGGAATCGAACCCGCGTCTTCATGCAGCTTACGCGACTAAAGTCCTTACTCCTGACCACTAAGACCACCCGGCCACGGTGGTACCCGTCCAAAATTCTCTGATGTTTGCTATCTTCGAAAGGCTAACCGCATTTGACCTTTAAATTTCTTCGCGGAAGTACGCAGGTTTCCTCACGATGTTTACCTTATGTGTGATTGTATGAACTCCTTATTAAAGCACGAGTCTAACTCGTACTTGGCTGGTTTTTAAAATAACTACCAGCCTTCTGATTGACAGGGATTGCAGACTCGAGGGACGGACGGCCTTCAGCCCATTTATAATTGTTCATCAGTCTACCTAACTAAGCCGTAGGCCGTTCGACTGAAAAAATACACCTAAATTGTCTTTGGGCCATGTGTTTGAGTTAAAATCGCCTCGTTAGGAATTTCCTTTTATATTTACCTACTTAACAGTTACATTGCTAGAACAATTGTTATTTCATTATAATAGTTATCAGACTTTTAAAAGATATCACTTATAGTCCGACTTTGGAAAGTGATTATGAAAAGTTACTAATATACATTAGTACTTACTTATTGAATTGCCTATTTTAAGTCTTCTGTATAATAAATAAATAAAAATATAGTAAAGTAAGTAAATTAAAAATATTTATACAATATCGGAAGTAAAGACTCGCAAGAAAAGATTCTGCAGGGGGTCGATTTTTGGATTTCGACCACTCGATTTCGTGTATTTCGTTAAATAATATCTCCGCTACAAGGCATTTAAATTATACTAATAGAATTGAAATCGAGTGGTCAATACCAATAGATTCCAAATTTCGATCGCTCTCTTATTTCAAAAATTTGCTTTTCGCCGTTTTACACCGATTTTCGAGTGACGAAATCGAGCGATTGAAATTCAAAACTCGGCGCCCAGGTGATTAAATAAAAATATAAATATACAGGATGTTTGGTACATCGTTTGCCAAATGAAAACGGCAGATAGGTTGAGCCATTTGCTATCTCCCAGGCCTAGAAATTTTTAATCTTGCGCAAGTTTTTTTTTCAGCTCTATGCCAGTTTTTTTCGTAAATTTCAAATTTTTACTTGCGCAGTATTAAAAAAAAAGATCGCCAATTTTTAGAGCACCGTACAAAACTTTGTTCACGGTGCTCTTATGGGATCACTTCGGTCTTGCAAATCGGTTAAATGCGTTTTTCTCAAAGACCGTTTGATGTAGGTACCTGAAATTTGGAATAGTTATGGCAAGTACCATCACTAACACTGTGAATAAATCGAAACTGCTTATTTCTGATTTTAGGGGGAAATTTAGGGGTTAAGAGGGGTAGGCTGAATTTTATTTTCAATTGTAAGAAGCGTGTGAGGTACCATTAGAAAGCTTGCAAAAAATTGAGTCGATGGACTGATTTTGACTTCATTTTAGAATGCAATAGTTTCGATAAAAAATGCATTTAAAGTTGCAAGTTTTCATACAAAAATTTTCACCTCTGTCCTGGCGATTTTTGGGAAAACTATAGCTAACAGGCAGCTGACCAGTCAATAACCAACTAAAACGAGTATGGAGACGGCGGGAAAATTATCAGGTTAACTCTAACTTTATTCGTTTTTAAACTGCAGCCTGATCTTTGGTTGCTTAGGGCTAGCTAACTGATGCTTACACTGGTCATTCATATTAAGAAGTAATTTAGTAAGAAAGATCCTTACTTAAAACTTTGACATATATTGAAATTTATGACTTATGTCTTTGATACAAAGTTTAATTCTACTTACTTACTTTTGTGAGATATTTCATTTTTAGTGTTCCGTACAAAACTTTGTTTACGGAACACTTATGGGATCACTTCGGTCTTGCAAATCAGTTAAATACGTTTTTCTCAGAGACCGTTTGACATAGATACCTAAAATTTGGAACAGTTATAGCAATTACCACCACTCATATTGTAAATAAGTCAAAACTGCTTATTTCTTATTAAAGGGGGAAATTTAGGGGGTTGAGAGGGGTAGGCTGAAACTTTTTTCATTTGTAAGAATCGCGTGGGGTACCATTAGAAAGCTTGCAAAAAATTTAGTCGATGGACTGATTTTGACTTCATTTTAGACTGCAATAGTTTCGTCAAAAAATGCATTTAAAGTTGCAAGTTTTCATACAAAAATTTTCAGCTCTGTCCTGGCGATTTTCGCGAAAACTATAGCTAACAGGCAGCTGACCAGTCAATACCCAACTTAAAGAAGCATGGAGACGGCGGGAAAATTATCAGCTTAACTTTATCTTTATTAGTTTTTCAACTGCAGCTTGACCTTTGGTTGCTTAGGGCTAGCTAACTGATGCTTACACTGGTCAATTCATATTAGGCGAGAAACATCCTTAGTTAAAACTTTGGCATTGAAATTTATGACTTATGTCTTTGACACAAAGTTTAATTCTGCTTGCTTATTTTTGTGGGATATTTAATTTTATCTCAATAGCCTACTATAAGTATGAGAGAGATCTACAAAATACGACCTTATTATATTGCAAATAAGTTTAAATTTCGAACGGGCTTTCCAACCAATGGAATGGATGGCATAGCAAAAATCTGAAAAATTCAAATTAAGAATTCCGTTCTTGACTGTCGTTGTGTTTTTTTTTTCCACAATAGGACACATAGAGTTAGTAAGGCGTATAGAGATAATAAAGTCATTTAATATTTATGAACAGCTTTGGCCTCATGTATAGATTTTATTGAGAGTATCTGATTCGTCGAAACAATATACACAATATTCCTTTTCATTAAGTACCATTACATTTCTGTATTAATTGTATAATTATAATATCTATTAATTATATTCAGTACTTATGTATATTTTTGAACGGATCGGTGAGCAACAAGATTCAGGGCTATAACCGCGAAAATAGAAGTTCGCAAATTGCGAGCATTTTTCTCTGTCACTCTAATTACGCCTTCATTGGAGTAAAAGAGAAAGATCCCCGCAAATTGCGAAATTCGGTTTTCGCGGTAGCCCCTCAGTCCTGTTACGAGAAAATAATTTTGGAAGACATTAAGGGCCACTTGCACCATCTCACTAACCCGGGGTTAACCCGTTAAACCGTTATCCCAGTGTCAAATTGTACTGGTAACCATGGTAACTCTAGGCACCACCAGGTTTAACCGGTTAACCCCGGATTAATGGGATGATGCAAGTGGCGCTAATAGTATATGACAGTTAAATATCACAGTTTTTAGAAACAAAGGTAAAATTGACGAAATATTTAAAGTAAGCCGATCTTGTGTTTTAGCAGTTCTAAATAATATTAAAGTCTATATATATGGCATAGAACTAGAAACAAAAAAAAAATGAGTTCTAAATTCAAATTGAAGGAGCATACATTTAAGGTATTATAGGCCAAGCGCGCACCACGATTTTAATTTTTGCGACATGATTTTAGAATCGCGCTGTAATATATCGCAGAAAATTCACTGCGCGCACTGCGATGAAAAAGTCGACGATTTGTTCATTCTCAACATGGATTTCGTACCAGTCGTTTGTCATGAAACGTGTCTTTAATATGCGATTGCTGTATGACTTTGAGCATTTATAACACAAAGGTGATCCCCGTCTATTTCCATAATTAAATGGTCAACATCTAGCGTCTCATTTTGAGACTCCATTGGAGATGCAGGTGCCGAGATGTTGGAGTTTGGAGAGCGAAATGCCGACTGAGGTCCGGCCGGGGTGCGATTTTATTATCATAGTGCGCGCGGGGCCATACAACTCCGCATGCTGCAATTCACTTTGCGACAATCGCGTCGCGAACAATCGCGGAAAAATGTGACAAATCACAATTTTAAAATCGCTGCGATTTTTTTGTCGCATATGCGCACACTAACGTATAAACACATACGTTGCATTTCTGCGACAAAATTATCGCAGGACAAAAAATCGTGGTGCGCGCTTGGCCTTACTCTAACTTATTATAATACATCAAGCATTCGCGAGATGCTCGACTTCGGTATTCAAACACAAAGCAATAGTACAAGAATCTAACTAAATGCAAAGGCCGAAGGAGCGATTCGAAGATCCGAAGCGTCCGACAGATGCGCGCCTCCCGTAACTTTTCCAAGTATTTTTAAGTACAAGTGTCTAAGTCGTAAGATCCAAAGGCTGAAGTCGCATTGGGCCGAAAGCCCGAAGCATCCAGGAGGTCAGTTCTAAACACAGGTAATTAATACAAGTGTCTAAATGCAAAGGCCGGAGGCCGAGCTCCGCGTAGGGCCGAAGGCCCGAAGCCTGCAAGATGTTAGTGGTTAAACACGGAACTGACAGCCTGGACGCTTCGGGCCTTCGGCCCTACGCGGAGCTCGGCCTTCGGCCTTCGCATTTGGACACTTGTACTATTGTTCTGTGCTAAAGCACTGACATCCTGGACGCTTCGGGCCTTCGGGCTACGCGGACGTCGGCCTTTGGCCTTCACATTTAGACACTTGTACTATTGTTCTGTGCTAAAGCGATGACATTTTGATAAAGCTCGGCCTTCGGCCTTCGCACTTAGACACTTTGTACTATTGTTCTGTGTGTGTAGTTGAATACGGTATCCTAAAAACAGGCAAACAACCTCTGTAAAATGTAACGATGCGAGCGGTACGGCTACCATCAGTTTGGCATTGACATAAACGCTACCGTGGGCGTGAACGTAATTTACTTTATATGCATCTCGCTCGTACTGACATATTAGTGCGAAAGAGGTATACCTATAGGAAGTAAATTACGTTCACGATATCGTTTATGTCAATGCCAAACTGATGGTAGCCGTACGGAACACTAAATGCCTCGAGCTATCTCGGGCTTGGCCAAATTATTTTTTCTGAATAGTCTACTATAAGTATGAGAGAGTAAAAGATCTGCAAAATGCAACCTTATTATAAAGCAAATAAGTTTAAATTTCGAACGGGCTTTCCAACCAATGGACTATCGCAGTGTGCTCAGTAAGAATCATATTTATTATTGGAGTTTATCAGTTCAAATTTAAATTAAGAATTCCGTTCTTCACTGTCGTTGTGTTTTTTTTTCACATTAGCACATAGAGTTAGTAAAGCGATAGAATAGAGATAATAAAGTCATTCAATATTAAATTTATTAACAGCTATGGCGTCATCTACCTATAGATTTTACTGAGAGTATCTGATTCGTCGAAACAGTACCTATTCCTTTTCATTAAGTACCATTACATTTATGTATTAATTGTATAAAGTATGTATATTTTTGAACCGATCGGTGAGAGCAGCAACTAGATACTATTCTGTTACGAAAAAAAAAATTAAAATTCACAATTCACAGTTTTTGGAAACAAAGGTAAAGTTGACGAAATATAAAGTAAGCCGATCTTGATCGAGGGTCAATTTTTGAAGAGGGTGTTTTTTCGACATTTGTATGGTAATTTTTTATTTTTGAATAATCTGATTTATAATCATAGTTTTAGGAAGGGTTCTTAACAACAAAAAATATACTGTAGGAGGCACCTCTGTACTTTTTATAGTTAGCTAGATATGGACGTTTAAAGATCGACATTTGTATGACACTATTTAGCCATTTGTAAGGCGCTTTTGACATTTATACGGCATTTTTTCTACATTATATGGCAGTATCAACATGTATATGCCACTATTTATTATTTTTGTTGCATTTATAAGACCCTGACGACATATGTATAACACCTTCTCGACATCTGTATGGCACTATGTCGACATTTGTATGCCACAATCGACATTTATACGGTCAAAATAGCCGTATAAATGTCGCCATACAAATGTCGCGACATGTCGCCAATAATATTTTTTAGCGATATTTCCTACACAATACAACAGATTCACTTATTTATTTTACTATATATTTTAACACTATATTTGCAACTATTATTATAAAAGAAACATTTTTATTCCAACTATGTACCAACGTATTCAGAGTCCATACAAATGTCGTTGTAGTCGTACCAAAATATATCGAAAGAGATTTTTATCTGTTTTTAAATAAATTAAACTGTTTCCGGGTTTACATTTGATGTCAATCGATGCCCAACTATCCGCACTATTGCGTTGTAAATTTAATCTAACCATTATTCAATAGACAAAGAAGATTATAGGGGGTATATTTAAGTCATAACAAAACAGGTGCCGCGCGGGACAGCGATAAAAAGGCTTCCCTTGTTTTATTAAATAATGTATTAATTTATCAATATGATTAAATCAATTCTCTAGAAAATGCTCTTTATAGAAATACAAAGTTGTTTATAATACGTTGCCTACATCCAAAGTTATGATTTTTTTTATTGCGCGGTGCCGCCACTGGGACACGCGAAAAACGGCAAA
Organism: Cydia fagiglandana; assembly: GCF_963556715.1. NCBI lineage: Eukaryota > Metazoa > Arthropoda > Insecta > Lepidoptera > Tortricidae > Cydia > Cydia fagiglandana. The sequence goes on along the minus strand of NC_085938.1, from coordinate 7,695,552 downwards.
TTTCGCCATTTTTGGAACTTCAAATGCGATTTTGTCAGGACCAAATAATATTTTTGGTACAGTTGTGCATGATTTTTAAAGCTTATAATACACTGAATGAAAATATATACATACCCAGTCTTTTAGTCCTATGGACTTCGAGTTTTAGCCGTGGGACAGCAAAAAATGCCTATTTGAAAATTGACCCTCAAACTTGTTTGAGTGACAAAAATGTCAGTTAAGATTTGGTACTCATGAATTCCAGTTCTACTAAAATATTTTTGCTTTTAAAAACTGATGTACAATAAGTCCAAAATTGTCCGGTAAGTTAGGTTTATATTCAAATTATACGCAATTCTTTGTAGCAACTCCGCCAAGTGGACGGAAACAGGTACTGGACGGCAACCTGACGCAGTTACCCTACTTGTACTCATAGACCTAGGATTCGCTTGCGCTTGACAGACAGCTTAAGTGTGCGAAAGGGAAGCCATCACGTATATGAACATCCCATAAGTGCGAAAGAGTCAGACTACCAATGAGAAAACGTAACCACTTTTGAGTTTGACGACGGCCGCGGACGGCCAAGAGCGTATCACGGTAATTTTCAAATTGAAAAATATACACGGATTAGGACGAAAAGTATTAAATAAAGTAATTCAGTGAAGATGGTGTCTTGTAGTGTGCCGGATTGCAGTGTCACAGGGCCAAATAATCCAAGCAAATACTCATTTCAGAGGATTTATGATATTCCGAGCGAAATTTTCATAGCGATATTTTGTCAAATTAACAGCGTAAAAAGTGTAAGAAGCCGATTTATACAGTTCATTATAAGTTTTTCTTCCGTTCTGTGCTAATATTTTATCATATTAGTCAATAATTTAGAATATTTTGTATAAAAACATAAACTGTTAGTTTACGCTCGCTAGGGCTTGACAAAATGTTCATATGACAGTATCGATAACTTGTCGGTATATTAATAGCTATGTAATTATTTCTTCACAAGACATCATTAAGATATTATCTTTTATAACCGACTTCAAATAATAACAATTGTTATACTTTTTTGAAGGTGTTCATGTTTAGCGTGTCATGATAACTTCACTTTCCAACACAGTAAGAGTTACATTAAGATAAGTCTGCAACGATTTTTATGGCAAACGCAGTGCAAGTGTTATTTATACGTCATAATGTCATAGAATTTTAGTGTTTAAAATAACACATTTGAAAAAGTAGTCGATAAAGCAATCAAACATCGACAGATTATTAATATGTTGTAACATGACATCACTATTTTTGATCTCACATAGACAATTTACGCACACACTTGCATTTCATTTTTGGTCACACTTTTGAAGATATAGAGTTGTTCTTTGTCATATAATTCTTTGCCTGTACTACAACTTATACATTTATTATTAGGTACTTATTTCTGTGACTTATATGAAACATGAGCAAATTGATTAATACTTTACGTTAATTATATTTTGACTCAGAAACAAGCCTAACGTCAAAAACCGAGAAATGCCGAATCACAGACTTAATTGTAATATTATTCCTTTTTGAGTCGTGCCTGCCCAGTCTACAAGTTTAAAATACAACAATTGCGACTATATCAAAGATTATGAGGTTGTATGTATACCCAGTATTTTTGACGGATTTAGTTTTGCATGCTCGAAGTTGTCTGTCAACTCTGACGTATATTAAATTGTCAACTATTTTGGTGTTTGAAAAAATCAATAATTGGCAAAGTGCCGTGGCAGAAAAAGCCATTCTCACAAAAAGAATCAATAATAATGAAAATGTTCAGACAAGTGGAAGAATATCATACTTCAATATGTTATGGATGCTAGTAAGATGTAAAAACAATAGTTTAGCGGAATGTCAATTTACGAAATGGTTTGTACAAATTACAGAGAAATTCATAATAATTTGTTTCTACTAGAAATGTGCCTTCACCAAACGTTTTAGATAAACGGTATTTGGCCTATATATTATATAAACGTTCTTGATTTCGGTTGGCCGAAATGGGACTTACGATTTTTCCTCTTTTGACCTCCAACTCCTCCAAGATGAGGTTGATTGTTAGTGTTAGAAAGCTGTAATTTGGTATGGATATACAATCAACCCAACAAGGTGGTAAATAAAATCTTTAATTTCTAAAAAATATATCTAAGGTAGAAGCTTTGTAACTTCTACATTACCTATACTAGCCCAGAGGACTTTAATAAAAGTCCAAACTCCAAGGTCCCAGAGCTCCCAGACATTACCTTCTTATTTCCTAGTCAATAAAATGTACTTATGGGATAAATTAGTATTAGTATCCAAACTTAAAACCACCTAGGGATGTGTCGTACGGTGCTCTGAACACCGTAGTCTTGACTTCGTGCTTGGCCAATTATTTTTTCTAGGCATGAGTAGATCAAATGACTCAACCTATCTGCCGTTTTAATTTGGCAAACGATGTACCAAACACTCTGTATATTATGGCTGGAATCTCAGAATGTACTTATTTGTTTCGTTAAAAATATCTACGTCATGTTTACACAATTCCTCATAAGCTATAGAAAAGTCCCGTTCAGCGGGAGCTCATAAATAATGACTGGACCTTAGAAAAGAAATAATCAAATAAAAGGATATTATTATAGCAGTAGGTACATTAACTACGTGTCATCAATGCTTTCAATAGAACGTCATCCCAGATTGTCACAATAGGCTCGTTCTGTTGATTGTACGACCCTGTGCCATTGTACGATTTCACTTCAATAGCTAAAGCGGCAATTTTCTAGATAAATAACTGCGTAAGCTTGAACGATTTTGTTACAGTAAGTGTGAACAAGTACTACAATATTTTTTTCCAAATGCAAACATTTTGTTTCCACATAGGATAAACTAGGACCTCAGGTACGTTAAGTTCAATAAATCAATTTCAGTTCCAAGTCGGATTTCTTTCTTCATACCATCAATCGACGTCTGAAAGGCTTAAGTTGCCATCGGTTTTACAAGCTTCATCATCATCATCTGAGGCTTTACAGCCGCGGGTGGGCCTTAGCCTGGTCAAGCAAGTCTCTCCAGTCCGATCTGTTTGTGGCCTTCCTTCTCCAGCTTTTCACTCCTAAGATCCTGATGTCCTGGTATACGCCATCCAACCATCTGAGCTTGGGGGCCTGCCTTTAGGTACCTCTGTTTTACAAGCTTACATAAGGCTTTTAAGCGCAAATACCCCATGCACGTGTCCGCAATCGCATATCCCCACTTTTGCGTCGTACACTTTATTGCTCTATGTCGTGAAAGCAAATATGAGCGGGCTCACACGAGACGACAACCAGGATCGCGCAAAGTGGAGGAAAGCAAGTAGAAAAGCGGACCCTGACAAAGGCCGGGAAAAGGCTAGATAGAAGAGAAGAAGAAGAATTTAAATCATCCAAAAAGAGACATTATATAATATCAAAGAGTACTTGATAAACCAAAAAATTATGAAATTGTGAAGTTTCCTGTCCATTCTTTATACATAGGTCACTAGATTAGTTTAAGAGTTGGCCTATACCTACTTTTAAAAACTATATTTTCATACACAATGATTGACCGGAAAACACTTGGAAAACATTTACTACAATTTTAAGCGTAATGATATGATTGGATTGTCATATCTACATACACTATACAGGTACTTATGTAATATTTGGGTATGTAAACTTGCATGGAACATCATATGGAAGGGGGTACTTATTTAGTTTGGTTATTTTGAGCTACATGTCCCTGTTCCCTAACCTACTCATGTCCTATTTAATCTCAACAAGGAGGTTTTACAAGATAAGTATAGCCAGTCACTCTTCCTATGAGGGGCGGGAGAGATGCCATTAGCATTTATATTAACCCTTTAAGAAACCAGGTTTGTGTAAATCATATTATAATTTAATTTTTCTTGTCGACGTTTCTATAAAATAAAATGTAAAATGAGTTTTCTTTTACTTTTTGCTAAATCTTTGCTTTGTAATGTTGGAGTATGAAATGCATTATTATTAAAAAAAAGTATATTCTACTTTCTACTTATTAGGCCTGAAACTCATTGTTTGACAGTGATAATAAACTATGTTATAGTTTCCGAAAGGATACTATTTAAAACGGAGTATTCTCCTGAACGTTATTGACACTAATTCTAAATTTTGTAATATAAGAGAATTGAACGATTAACATTAACATATGAGTAATGTAATGGTATCGTAATAGCTGTTACGATGTAGGAATTTGGTATACATACTAATAACATGTCAATAATAGTACATGGTCCAAGCGGCTAAAGGGGCCCACTTATTAACAGTCAGTCAACTGTTAATCAGTGGGCCCCTTAACACATTGATTGTCACATCACAGCGCAAAAGATACGAAATACGAGTAGCTAGTCATAATATACTCGTAGGTATAAAATTCCTTGACGATACAAGGATAGGTGATTTTGTTTTGTCTGTATACGTAACGAATCTCGAGTACGTCCCACTGAACAATTCTCGTAAGAATATGATCAGAGAAAAGCGACCTGTATAATTATAATTGATTATGATTAAATATACTTATACAATACGTTCGTTAAAATTACAAAACGAAAAAATCGATAGTTTAGCGTCGCGCTACATCAAGTTTTATAAAATTTTACGTGCAAAATAGCGTTCATTAAGCTTCAAAATCTGGTGTGAGAACTGGCCGATTTCACGATAGTTAACTTGCGTGGTACAGAAGGTACAGTTTACATAAGGTAGTCGCGACTATATATTCAAATTTAAGTGAATGTTACGGCGACGAACAGAATTAATTAAGCCCCAAAGCTGAACAGTTTAGTGAATAGTTAATCTAAGTTAAAGGTTTCGTAATTTTTTTAGTTTCTTTGTTGACTAGTTCGGCAAGACTCTTGTACCTACTTATGAATCTATTAAAGGTGATATTCATGTGGCGTGGAACGTTCAATCCGTCACTAAATTTGTTAAGGAAACTGATTTCTCTTTAACGTGTGTTTCACTACCTATTACGGGAAACTCCAGGATCTGAATGTTTTTGTACTATGAACGACATAAAAACGTCTGGAAATGTATGAAGCTGGTCTAGATATTTTTTTCTTTTCTTTTAAGTATTTTTCTTGCTTTGGCATGGTAAAAACGTTTGTACATTATATTTCATTTGACAGCAAAGTTTCTTTACCTCTCGTACCCTCAAACACTTGTAATGCTCAAGATTCCGCTTTTTGAACTACACGTTGTGCTTTTACAATATTCTTAAACAAAAATTAATAGGTAGGTACCTAGGTACGAGAGAATTCCAGGAATGTTATAGTAACTGTTGTAGTATTTATGAGTTTCATTTCTCCACTATCTAAACGTTGTCTGGAAGAGATCGCTCTTTAGCGATAAGGGCGCCTGTTGTTTACCTCTGTCTTGTATTACTTGTGTTTCCATGTACATTTATTTTGAGGTTATGCAATAAAGATTTGTAATCTATTGTAACTCGTACCTTCTATAACATTCTTGGAATTAGACTATTCGGTTTCCAACAGTATTAATAAAGTTTGAGATTCCAGTGTTATAACGATGCATTGGGTTGCCTGATATCCAACAGCGTAATCCTACGATAATTTATTATTAATCGCTTTGTGATACGAAGGCTGTGGAAATGAAAATTAGGGTGGCGTTAGAAATAGGGCAATAAATAATTATGTAAGTTAATTAAGCGGTCGCTTAACCCAGTCGTGTCATGACTCTGCCTGGAGGTCATGGATTCGAATCCCGGTTAGAGGAACGGATATTTGTTTTGGAGTTATTGATATTTTCTATATGTTTAAGTATTTATCTATCTATTTATTATATTATACAGGTCTTGTAGGTGATGATACTCATCACCTTTAACTTTAACACAAACTTTCGAGCTTACAACTGGGTGGTACAATACGGGTAGGTAGTACAAAGTTTTCAAATTGTCAGCAATTCTAGTTATAAGTTTTTGGCAAAAATTTCATTTTTGGTACAAGCTTTTATCGCTGACTGTACTTTTCTTTACACAGGCAATTAATACTCATCGAGACAATTCTAAAAACTTCATACACAATTAGGTTTCGTTGCTTTATCACAGAGTTCCTATGGCCACCTCCGGTCTCCATCATCAGATCAGCTCGATGACACCATAATATTGCATTGTCACCCGACTTCAACAAAATTTCAGTTCAAGCGGAAACCGGGAAGTGGATCAAATTTAACTTGCAAGATTTGATTACAGACCGACAACGGGACAGGTGAAACTAAATAAAAGCTTGTAAAAACAAATAAACTTAGCACCTTTAGTTTGACTGACAATGAACAAGTAAAAAAAATGATTATGAGACCATGTTGTCTTCAACAAACGAATTTTGAATTGTTTAATACGGCCCCAGACAGACTGAAGGTCAGACGGACGTGGAAAGGCCATAAGGTTTCCTGATGACTGCGCAACTCTAAAAGCGTGATGGCATCATTTCCGCCTTGTAAAGTTTGAAGAATACGCTTCTGAAACTGACAGCTTTCCAAGGTCATCGTGGAGAGGCTTTTGTTATTTAAGTACACAATGATACGAGTACAGCTATGATGTGCATAATTGTTTTCCATCGTATTTTCTCGGAAACGTTCCTATATGTCATTCTACTTCAGTGAAACTCAGTACTTTTTGAACCGAGATTGACAAGCAAGACACGTTCGTACGTTTGCGTGAAAATACGATGGAAAATAATATGCACTATATCTGTAGTAGTACGCTAATTTGTGGGCATTGCGATTAGGCGGGCTCTTTGGGATAAAACTGATAGTTCCGATCAATCTTTAAATAGATTTAACACAGTTACGTTATACCTTTCTAACATCTCGGCTATTCACTGTATCCCTCACGCTTTTTGTTACAAAAATCAGAATAAAACCCCTGTAATACACGTAAAATTCATAAAAATCTTCTCTCTACTTTGTGTTTATGAGGATTGATTTGATTACCTATTCCATGTATTTTTACCTAACGTTTTTGCGCGGGCTAGAGGTGTAAAACCTGCTTTATGAAAGCACATTTTGAATATTAAGTAATACTAGGTTAGGGCATTGTTGGGGATATTTTTACTCGCAGGTAGGTATTTGAAGTATATGTTTTTGAACATTCACGTTTTCCATGTCAGAACGCTAGCGATTTTTAAATTCTATTATTATGACATTTATTTGTAAATATGGCAAAGAAAGCCCGCATAATCCTATGGGTACAAAAACTGACAGGAGACTGTCCAGGAAAAGGTATATTCGTTGTGATGATGATTTGTGGTAATTATGAAAATGTAAACTCAATTAACTTAATCGAATTGGTGTTTCTTTTTCCGACCTCGTCTGGACATGATTTATGGCAAAATTTACTCAATTCGTGTAGGCGGTGTAGGTAAATAGCGGGTTCATAAAATATCACACGAATTAACCTTTTCGAATGATGTGGTATGATTACCTTTCTTTTTAAGATTTGAGTTGTAGGTTATCAGTACTTCTCATTCATTACGAATGAGATGAGCGATGATGATGTTGATGATACCTATAAGACCATGATGATTATGCTGCATAACCATTAAGACAGAGACAATTTACAGACTTTGACCAAAGTAGATAAAAACAGAAAGCGAAGAAGACGAATAAAGAACGATTGACTGATACAGAATGATACAAAATGATAAACGAAAAACTAATGAAATGAGCTATGATCTATGATGATACATAATCATCATGGTTTTATAGTTTCCGTTTGAAATGCGTGTGAAATACGCACGGATAGACGGACGTGACGTAATTAAAAGATTTCTTATTTTGCCTCATTTGCCTATGGAACCCTAAAAACCGTAATTGGGAGGCAAACATTTCGCATGAACTGAGCGCTCCGGTTTATTTATAACTCGAAAATTAAAATATCAACATATTGACTCTCGTCCCTTTCACCAATTTATCGCTAATGATGTGACTGAACTGAAAGAAACAAAGATCTACGAAATACGGAATGTTGAATATCCTAATCGTCGAACGTGTTTTATTCCCTGCTAATGACCTCAAACGCCTCGCAATCAACCGGGGCGATACCCTCCAAGGAAATATGAAACATAATGAAAACATAAATTGTTTTTGGTAAAGGATTTCGCGTTGACTTGATGTCTTCAGAACATCGAAACATTATATATGTATATACTTACTCGTATTATGGCGTGCCAAAATGGATAAAACGTTTTATGAGTAGACTAGCGGATCTTTTAATGATCAGATGAGAGCTTTTTGTAGGGGACAAATCGTTGCTCGCTATCATCCCAGGTTGCTGCCAAAAACACAAAACTACAAAGTATGTCTTTTAGTAATATTAGGTATACTACCAATGATATAGCCCCATCCAATAGCTATAAACCGCTGCATTGGATGTACGTGGCTATTATTACATCGGGTAGACCACGCAACCCTCAATCGATAAGCCGTTGACCTATAACTTACTAAATTTACTTGAAACAAACCTGTTTTATATCCCGGCAGAGTTAAATTTAAAATACAATAACGGTATAATTATTTTGTTTCGTGCAATTATTCTTTTTTAAAAGTTACCAAGATAACAGAGTAACCTCTGTACTGGACTGCTGTGTAAATTGTGTAATCGGGGTAAGCTTTAGACGGCATCGTGCTATTCTTAGGAGATTGTTTGCGAAAATGTTAGTTTATTTATTATAGACTTCCTTTCGTTCTAGGTGATAGCACTGATAATAACAGGTATTCACGAAATTTCCCAAGAATGAAGCAGGTTAAAAACTAGAAAAAAATGTGTTATTTCAGGTTTATGCGTCTTTACCGTGGGCATCATGAAAATTTCTTGGAACACTTTTGAATTCAAGCGATAATTTGTCATTGTACCTTTGTACGCTTTTCAAGGGCCTTTTTAAGGTTTGTTTTAAACGATAAAATATGACAACCCTTTCAACATGGTCAGATATCAAAATAATTTGAAGAAAGGTGTAAAAGTGAAGTGTAGCTAGCCAAATACATGTAGGTATTATGTATGTGGCACGGATCTGCATTCTGCATCCGATCCAGTTTTGCGTTGATCTAATCATTGTCGTTCTGAAAACTATCCTCGGATTGCTCTCTCTCTTAGTTCATTTTATAAGTGTACTTACCCACTTTTCGTGGAGAGGAAGGTATTCTGTTTCTATTTTCTAGTTTTTATTTTCCACGATTTATTTTACATTTACCAGTTGCTTTTTGGTGAAGGAAAATATGGTAAGTAAAGCGGACTAATCCCAATAAAAGGCCTAGTTTCAGTCGCTTTCGTAAAAAATATGTAGTTTACGTCAAACGTCAATTCTTGAGTTCTTTCTCCCATGAGCTGTGGCAAAATGCCGGGATAATGCGAGAAAGAAGAAAGAAGAGGAGTATGTAAGTGATGAGTTATGATCAACAAAGATTCCTCCATTTTATCATAAATACATTTTGACGGTTTTATAAAAATAACATTTATGCCCTTTACAAATGGCATTGTGATAAATAATGTCTAGATATTGATTGGAAATGAAGGTTAGTCTATACTTAAAAGTAAAAATCCTCACGGCGGCTTTATAATTTTAGACACCCTGACAAACTGTTGTGGTGACTATTTAAAAAGTTCATGTATCTTTAACTACTTTATAATACCATATCCATATTTATTTTTGTACTTACAATTATATGTTATCTATAGTAAAATTATACCTACTAAATATGCAAGTAACTAAATAACGCTGTAAATTAACTTAACTATTAAAATTAACTTCATAAAAAACCTACAAAACTAAAAGTCTATTCCTAAAGTTGGCTGCTGTGTTGGATACTGGCTTTATTTCCCCGCTGAATTGCAATGCTTATGCGTTATGATATATTTAATAATTATGAGTGTAACATTTTTCATGCTATGTTGTGAATGTCGAGTATGCAATACTAATAAAAGAATACAAAAAAGTGTTAATGTTTTTTGGGACACTTAAAACAAAAGAAGGATGTTATAAATGTAATAATATTCTTGACTTTGTAATATACACAGGTACCTAAATAAAAATATTGTTGAAAATAAGAATTACTGGCAATTATCGGCAAATACTCGTAGAAAACGTAAAAATCTGTTTATATTTTTGAGTGTATAGGAGCGTATAGTCACACCAATAAAAGTCTGCAGCGGAATTGATAGCCCATGCAGTGGAAGTGTTATTTATACGTCATAATTTCATAGAAGTTTGACGTTTAAAATGACACTTGCACTGCGTGGGCTATCAAAATCGCTGCAGACTTTTTACGGTCTAACTTTAGTTTTTTAGCAGTTGTAATTAATGAATCGCGTAACCAAGACACGATTTAGATATTAGCGTTCGTGTCATGACTAAGGAGGCATGCCGTCACGCCCATTAGATTACCTATTTAGATTTCAGTTACGTACGACTTGTTGTAATTACAGAGTATAAACATACGGCACCTATAATTCGGCCCAGGATTCCGCGCGCCCTAGTTACTCGTAGGACTGTTCATTGGAATAATAAAATAAATATATACTACAGAGTTACCTAAATTAAATTATGGATCTAAATCAAACTAAATAGGTTATGGTATTATTGCGCATTGCGGCACTGTTCAAGTAAATTGTAGCTTTAGTTTTTGTGAAATTCGAAAAAGTTATGTTTAGTTTTGAAAGATTTTACGAACATTAGACCTGCTAAATTGCTGTAACAAATTATGCATGGAATTGATTCATAGAGTGGCCATGCACTTTTGTGCCTCGGTGTACATTTTATATGGAGTTACGCCACGAGCATATTGTGTAGGAATACTCGTAATAATACTTATTACTTTATTGTGATGGGTTTAATACAACCGTAAGTGCTTGGATGTTGATGGTTGTCAATATTTTCTCGGAAACGTTCGTATTTGTCATGGCACTTGAGGCAACCTTAGAAGTTTTTGTACCGAGATTGACTGAAATAGCAAGATCCGTTCGTACGTTTCCGTGAAAATACGATGGAAAATAATTAGGCATTACATCTGTAGCGCCTAATTTCTTAATTACAAAAGAATGAATACAAGGAGATGAAATATATAAATGGAGCTTATGAAACCATTTCAAAATTAATACCTATGAGCCATGACGCTTCATCCTTTAGGTATACTCTCTTCAGAAGTAAACGGGAAATAATTTTCTTTTACCTAATTGAAGCGAAGAATGTACTTGTATTTCGCGAGCGTCTCACAACTCTCACAAGTATGTACTTAAACTTCATTGAGAATGAGAGCGGATCGGTAAACAAAGGTACCCTAAATGTTCGTAGATAATATAGCACGATGGAAATAATACACAGCTTGAAATCTCCAGAAGAGTCCTGAATTTTCATATACGTTCATATACGTAATTTTCGTTTACGTTACATGTCGTATTTCGTATGTAAAAGGTTCTGTTTTCATGTCCAGCCAGGCCATCTGCTTTTCGTAAAGTCACCATGCATATCGTTTTCTTGGTTCTCGGGGGTGCGGGTTTCGAAAATGATGACCATTTTGTAATACAAGATGGTGGCGGACTTTTTTCGTTAATATAAATCTGACAATATCTTATTTGTAGAGCCATAAGAGCGTGTCACATATTTTTGCGGCTTTCGAAGAGTAACATATTATTGCAGGTGACTGTACTTCTCCGTGAAAGTTGTAATGGATTTTGCTCCAAGCTTTCCATGTAAATGAGAGCCGAGTTTCATGTATTTACCATATATCAAGCATGTTAGTAAAACGTGGTAAACAGAACTTTGCTATTATCGTCTCCAGTAGGCCTGTGATGGATGTCTTTATCCATGTGACAAAATATCCGTCACTTTTTAGCAGACCGCGATTGAAAGTGACGGATACCGTCTTATCACGGTGTCACGTAGACAAGAATGACCATCATATCCGTAGGTACAATGGCTTATGGAACACAATAACAACAAGAAGTAGATAGATAAATAAGTAGAATACTTTTTTACACACCTTAGCAAAAAGATACAAAAGAAAAGAAACAATTGATTATGTATACAATACAATACAATACAATAATTTAATCATAAAACCAATACAATTTTACACGTCATATTATTCGGTACATTACTATTCTATATTTATAATACATTATTTTACATAATACATTTCATTATTAAAATTAAGCAAGAAGTGCATACATTATTATAAATTCACCTATTCGAAGAATTCATTCAATGAATAGTAGGCAGCAGAGACTAGGTATTTTTTAAGTTTGAGTACGAATGTGTTATTGCTATTCGCAGTTTTTATGTCTTCAGAGACTCGGTTGTAGATTTTATATAAGTATAGGTAATTGGTCTATATTCTCAGCTTGCCGTCGCTTATTTTAGCGTGATAAATTTAAAAAATCACTTAATCACGGTCTCAAAACAAGTTTGCGTCTCCCTGTTAAAATCTAGCGGTTTCTCTCGACTGAGCTTTTTATATGAACTGAGCAGTAATCCTGGATACACCAGATAATCCCAATTTGCTGGACTTTAAGTTGTCTGCGATCCGTTTATTGTTTTCTAGCTTGGAAGTTAAGTTGGCACCTAATTCTATTAAAAGCTTTATCACTTGTGCTTGTCTTTCTTGTGACTTGAATCGTTTATCACTGAAGACTAATAGTTTTATACGAATACCTATATACTTTGTTTATTTTTATCCTATAACCTACATTACGCAAAAAGGGAAATTACCATCGTTATCATTTATTTTCTGGTTTGTCTGTATCTTACCAAAATGAGAAAAGAGTATTGTTTAATATTGAAAAGAGTATAATGCTCCTCTGTGCGCGGCGAACACGGGTCGAGACAAGATATAAGTACCTACTGAACTGAAAATACAAATGTGCCTAGATTTGAATCACTACTATTCATATGAAGAGTCGCGTTCGTCGCCTTTACTATTATAGATACTTATAGCTTTAGGGTTCCAACCATTTTCTTTGTACATGGATCTATGAGTGTCTAGTCGGATAATAAACTTAAGTGGTAGATACATGAATAAAACATTAGGTTATTTAGTGATATCTATGGCGGTATAAAAGATTTTTATATAATTATTCGTGAAACAAGAGGATGAAGTAGATTTTTGCTGCAAGGGTTGATTTTTAGTGTCGAGCAAGCGAGAGATGTTATTTTAGAATCATTTCAAAGTGTACAAATTTGGTCTCGTTTGGCTCATTACAAATATTAAACTCCGCAGTGACAGCATATTAAAGGGGAAGCAATACAACATGAAAGAAATTAAGCCAGTCAGTCGCTTTGTGATCGCCTACGTAAGTGTCAATTAACTTTACGCACATTACAAGATACACGTTCAAACGTTTCGTCATCACATTGCTAATAATAACCTCTCGCGCCAAATTATGGTCCTGTTAATTTTTGTATGGATTGACTGTTACGTGAAAGGTTAGGTAAGACATTTTTTGGAAGTGTAGCACATTCATTTACATTGTAACCTTTAAGTAATAAAAGTACGATGAAAACATGAAATATGTTTTTAAATTAAGCTCAACCAAAAGCGAGATAAGTGAAGGAACTGTCATAGAGACCATCATTCGATGCGATAGGTAGTATAGATAGAACTGACAAGGAATGAAAGCCACTCACTTCTGCCGAGGTAGTTTGACGCTCGAACGCAGTGAGAGCGCCAATAGTCCGAGGCCGAAATTATGCTTTTCACCCGAGTTAAATACTCTACTTTTCATTTCGAATACGAAGATAAGTAAAATGCATGTGTTTTTATTAAAACATGAGAAATTAGACATTTTTATAGTAAATCTTGAGGATACTTTCAAATAACAATTTATAGTTCGTTTTTTTAGCATTAGAAATAAGGTAAACAATCTTGATGTGTATTTTAATTGAAAAACACATTTTAATAATAAGTTACGGCAAATTTGTAACATTTATGAATCTAATACGATCATTTATATTCTTCTGCTTTCATAAGTAATAGTTACAGATTTAAAAAAAAGCGGTTTTGAATTAAAAGACATGTCAAAATCGCTTACCTTCTTCCAAGTTCTTTCTAATGCTAAAAAAACGAACTATAGGCAAAAGTATCGTTATTTATGGAATGGGGATATAAATATTAAAATCGTAAAAAAATTATATAGTTGTACTTGGAACGTAAAATGTTCTTTTTGTGAAACGTATCTTTTTCTGCACACCTTTTAGATCAACAGTGACCTTCAGAGCATGAGAAATAAAAAGGTACTTTCGCTTATGACACTTAGTACTTAATACTTATTTTGACGGGTCTCTATTGTTTCCCAAATAGTTTTAAGTCATAGTGTATTGTTTGTCCGAATTTTCGTTAATCATAATTAGTTTTTCTTAGAAACGCGTAACTTTTCAGGATTGCCATAAAACAAACCCAACGTAACCTATCTATAGAATAAGCTTAGGAAAATCCTGAATAGTTAACGGTTTCAGTTTTATGACTAACGATAGTATACAATACATTATGACGTAAAACTTTATAGGAAACAAAAGGACTCCTATTTTGACAGAATGGTAACTACGAAACCCTACACTCAGCATGACCCGACAAGCTCTTGGCCAATTTTTAATATTAATATTCCCTTAAAACAAAAATACTTAAAAGACTAACCTATCAAAAAACGAGAGTAGGTAGTACTCGGCGTAAAAGTGTGATTAAATCCCGTTATACCATCAATCTTAATAAAAATGCCTTTTTCCTGCCTTTTAGATAACGGACTACCCTAAATGGTGTATTTTAGGATTCGAGATTGTATATGGGACTCAGCATGACATGCTTGTGAAAAGGTCAACGTTTCCGTTCCAGCCCAAAAGAAAAAAACAGTATCCATTCCGTACATTCATATTATTTTCTTTTTATTCCTTTGATCCGGGGTCAAGCAGCCTGACAAGTTGTATATAGCGAAATGAGAGACCATGAAACTGCGTTCACGTATTCTTATTCATATAATGTTACAAAAAATAATGATCGTACTTAATGAAAGAGAAAAGTTGTGGAATGTATAGGGAACCAATACATTCTACGACTCTTATCTTTCCGAAGCGGAAAGATCAACAAGATTTAATTCCGTACCTACGTAAAAACTAAAAGCTTTTAATAAACTAACCTTGATAATATAGTTATGTTGAACGGCCAAGTTCATCTGTGACATTAAAGTCCTAGAGGAAAGCAAGACGGCTTAATTTTTATCACGTCTAACATTGGCAACGTAATGGACTTCTTGTCATGCTAATATGCGTTTATCGCGAGAATAAAGACCTTCGATGCCTTATATTCCTATTCTAATCTGAAACGCTGGTAGAATGTTAATTTTAAATGGAATAACGCGGCGCTCGATTTATTGCTTAAACATTTTATCGCTTGAACATTTTGTAGAATTATAAGTATTTCAGATCCCATATGTCTGACACTGATGCAATTAAAATTCTATCCTATTTGGCGATCTGAAGTAATGACCCGCCCTCCACTTTCATCTTAAATTAAAAATCTTTCGATCCAATTTAACAAATTTCAAGATTTCAAAAGGAGGACGTTCTCAATTTGATTGTATTTTTTAATGTTTGTTACCTCAGAACTTCCATCATTTCTGGACCGAATTTGGTTTTTGATGAATTAAAAGTATATATACAAATAGATTTATCCCATATTTGTCTCTGTCCCTACTGTTGATTATAGATTTTACAAGAAATACAACCGTCGAATTCTTAGCGCCGACAATTCGAGCAATGATTACAGCATCGCATAAATCGCATTCTCAAGAAGTCGTTCTATTAAGTCAAGTGCCAGCTGCGTATGTAAACAGATAATTAGTACCTACATAATTGGAATGGAAAGACGAGAGGTGCGTTAAGTGAAGCTTTTTGGGCTCTAATTGGAATATTTAATGCTTTTCACATAAACTGGACAACAGTGTATTGTTCAGCAGGGTTTACTTCACAGTTAATGATATTGATATCCTGCGTGGATTGAAATTTATAAACAATCTGTATACCGTTAATTGCGAGGTATTCTGAACATTCTAAACTGGTGTCTGAAGTATTGCAGATGTTTTGTCGAGTTTACATCTATTGAGTATCTAGTTAATTTACAAAAGATTTTATCACCGACCACTGTGTAAACTTCTCTCTTAATTTGTTTATGTTGTCAACGAAGAAAATACTACTTTATACTAGGAATACACATACAGATAGAATCTTCATGACAATAGTGTTGAATGGATTAAGTTAAAAAACCGGTCAAATGCGAGTCGGACTCGCGTTCCAAGGGTTCCGTACATAAGTCCGAATCACGCTTGACTGCACATTTCTAATAGGTTTTCCTGACATCTATAGGTAAAGTATTTTTTGTATTTTTAACCGACTTCCAAATCCCAAAGGAGGAGGTTATCAATTCGGTTGTATGTTTTTTATTTTTATTATTTTTATTTTTTTTATTTTTTATGTTTGTTACTCCATATCTCCGTCATTACTGGACCGATTTTGAAAATTATTTTTTTGATTGTATGTATATACATACAGATTGGTCCCGTTTTTGTCAAAATCCAGTTCTGATGATGGGATCCATGAGGAATCGAGGGAACTCCTCAAATCTTAAAGGCATACATATGGTGATTTTTGTGTTTTTATCAACAAATCAAGCATATACATTCAAAAACGTGACATTTGATGAAGTGGAACTGCTGATGATGATCAGAACGGAACTCTTCAACGACGCATAGTTCACCTTTGGCGATTTGTCCTCTTCGTTATGTTTGTTAAGCAAGTTAAGTTTTTAAGCCACAATTTTATCAAGCTTGAGTTCTGATGATGGGATCCATGAGAAATCGAGGGAACTCCTCAAATTTTAAAGGCATGCGTATAGAGATTTTTGTATTTTCATCAGAAAATCAAGCATTTTCATTAAAAACTGTCGCATTTGATGAAGTGGAACTACTGATGATGATCAGAACAGAACTCTTCAACGACGCATAGTACATGTTTGGTGATTTCGAATTTCGATTTTGACTTGGACTGGGACCCGGACTCATACCCGGATCCGGTTCGGACCCGGACTCGGACTCGGACTCGGACCCGGACTCGAACCCGGACTCGGACCCAGACTCGGACCCGGACTCGGACCCGGACTCGGACCCGGACCCGGACCCGGACTTGGACCGGGACTCGGACCCGGACTCTGACTCAGAGACCCGGACCTTGACCCGGAAAACCACTATGATACCTAAACTAAATAAACCACTATGATTACCTACCATAAAATGTGGGTATGATGATGCCAAACCCCTCCCGCTCAAACTCCCGTACACCGCACTGCATGCGCCGTTAAGTGGGTTAGGTTAGGTTTGAACTGCGATCCTCACAGAACCGAACAAAAGTGGGTTAGGTTTGGTTAGAACTGCGAGTCTTACAGAAACGAAATGCTACTAGAAAAGTGGGTTTGATTAGGTTCGAACTGCGATCCTCACAGAACCGAACTGCTATCAGAGAAGTGGGTTAGGTTAGGCTAGATAACTACGACCCTTACGGAAACGAAATGCTACTAGAAAGTATATAGGTACTGGTTTTACCTCCTTTTCTACATAGTGCACCATCTACCATAATCTTTCACCGGGCCCCATAGAAGTCGGTTTTTATTCTTAAAAATTATTTTTCAAAATTTTAGACCCAGTAGTTTCAGAGATAAAGGGGGGGGGGGGAATGGTCGGACAGACAGACAGACAGACGCACGAGTGATCCTATAAGATAAGGATTCCGTTTTTTCTTTTGAGGTACGGAACCCTAAAAACGCTTGGAGGCGACGGAGCTGGCACTTAAGAGAAGTCTGTGACTGACAACTTCGTAATGTGCCGCTTGGCTAAAGTTTTAAGCTAAATAATTAAATGCAATTTTGTGAAATATTCCGACCTTTGAGAAACGGCACACAAAGATGTGTTATGTTTTTAGCAATGACTGAAAGTGAAAACAATACATAAAAGTAGTGACTTATATTCGTAATTTAAATTATTAGAATAAATTTTGTAGTTTTGTACTATGTTCCCCAATATTGTTCAATGTTTACCAAAATTTGATTAGGTAGGTATTCTGTTTACTTGACGATTACTAATTATTAGTAATCTTATTAGTATAATAAAATAATAACAAAAACGGAAAGCAGATCTTGTGGCGAGCTGTTGGGGAGTAGCGACCCTACATACCTACTCGAGTGCTCCTGGGGAGTTCTGTCACCCGAAAGGTGGGTTGGTGGGACAGGATTGTCTGCTTGCCTTAGCCTTAAAGGGTAAATGTGGAAAGTGGCGAGTTGGTATATGTTTGGCATCTTAGATGTCGCTTTTTGTGGGGGCCCATCTTGCCGAGTCACTGTCTGCCAGAAATAAAATTGTATACTGGCGTCCGGTTTTCTATCGCATAGCCCAGTATTTAGTCCATCGCTTTCACCCAATAGCCTACTGCCTAGTTCAATTTACATCCCATCAAATCTCTATAGTTTTTACACGCTGACAGGTGTTGTCACATAGTTTTATTTTGCTTATTTTTCGCTTTATCAACTAAACGGCAACATTTTTCCTAACCTTTTTTTATGCTAATAGATCGGCTGCTACGCTTACGTAAAATTTTAATCAACTATCTAGTTAAAACTTTTTATCGGAACGAAAGGACGGGTGGTGTTGGCTAAGTAATGGGCTAAAAACGTTTCTCATCATACTTTCATACCTACATTAATAACGTAGGTCTTCATATCCGGAGTTTATCGATTTCTGTTCCAATTTACACCCCATGGCGTCGTAATTCAACGTTATTGCTTGACACCATTTAACAACTGCTTTGGGAAAACGTATACGATAAAGGGTAAATAAGTATCTAAGGGTGGTATTCCACCTGTCCAATGTTATTGCGTCTCACTCTCTCATTAAGCAAAATGTGAGACGCAATACACATTGGACAAAGATATTGTACACATGGAATACCACCCTAAGAAGCCGGGAAATCGTACAGCTATCGTTATATGGTAAGGCTACGGAAAGTAATTAACGCTTGCGTTAACAAGGTCTTTTCGTATCAAAAATGGTTTCATATTAATGTTTGGTTTTGATAGCAAAGACTTAGAGAATATAACCAAACAGAGTGGTCATTAACAGGCGTTCCCCTCTGTCGAAAATAGGCGGCCAATGGGCAACCACATGTCAACCACATGTATGGACTGACGTTTATCTGACATGACGTACCTATACATTTGATGTGCCCCTCCCCCGCAAAAAACGGCAGACTATTTTGTACCGAAAATTATAGACATGGCGTCTCCGTTTGTTATATCCTCTAAGAGCAAAGAGCTTCTACTTTTACAATTAGTTACTTATTTCCAAGAAAGGTGGATTCTTTCTGTACGCAACTTATACGTTAACTCGTTTTAACTACATAAGTTGAGGAAAGCAATCTCTTTAAGTTACACGATGGATAGGACTCGTTGGTAACTTTTAAGTTATAAGTACACTTTAGAATATTAATTTGTTGTTGTGTCAGATAACTGTTGTTAAAATCTTCTGTAACTTCGAGAATTATTAACAGTTTTCTACCCTAGAGATATCTAATGGTAACAATGGTAAAGGGTTGTAGGTACAGGTGGAGTTGTTGTGTTGTGTTGTTGTTGTTGTTGTTGTGTTGTTCTAACCGCAGCTGCACTCCATAGTAAAATGAACAGTAGGTAATGCAGCTGTCGTTGGAAATGGACTGTCACCTTAATTAAAAATAATATTATGTTCGTGGGTAGTGTGGGCACGCAGTATTTTCCGATGAGGAAGTTAAAGATCACAAATTTAGCCTGAAGGCGATATTGATATTTAAATCTTTCGCTTCATAACATACTCCAGTTTAGGGGCGCTCTCTTTAACTTACCTTTTAAATATAAAATCCCTCCGATTTATTCAAAAGTCATTCCATTTTATACAGTGAAGACAATGCCTCTTTCTTTTTTGCGTATTCATTCAAAGACTTAATCACACTAAGGCCCACTGACCCGGGGTTAAATCGAATGGCATAAAAAAAATATAATTTTCATACAAATTGAATGGGAAAAGTTTTCCTCGATTTGTGGCTTTTCCAGCTGGAAAAGCTTGGTCCCATACAAGCTTTTGATCTTCGATAGGAATGGGATCGATTGGTATAAAAATAGTTTGTCAAAAATTACCTTTTTCTCCCAACCTGTATGTTTTTTTTCAAAATCTGTAAACGCCAATCTTCATTAATTTGAAATCGACGGAAGGTCTTCTGAGATCGTTTTCGAGATCGGGATCTGGTAGCTGACCTCACTGACCCAAAAAGAAAATCCATCCTGTATAGTGGACGGTAAACCGTATATTCAAAAATATTAGATTGGAATAGAATATAAAAATATCGTTCGAAAAAATATTCATTTCTTTAGTGCTGCCATTCAGACGAAAACGGTAGTTTTTGGGGTTCCGTACCCAAAGGGTAAAACGGGACCCTATTTCTAAGACTTCGCTGTCCGTCCGTCCGTCCGTGCGTCCGTCTGTCACCTGGCTGTATCTCACGAACCGTGATAGCTAGACAGTTGAAATTTTCACAGATGATGTATTTCTGTTGCCGCTATAACAACAAATACTAAAAACAGAATAAAATAAAGATTTAAATGGGGCTCCCATACAACAAACGTGATTTTTGACCAAAGTTAAGCAACGTCGGGAGTATGGTCAGTACTTGGATGGGTGACCGTTTTTTTTTTGCTTTTTTTTTGTTTTTTTTTTTTTTATTATGGTAGGTACGGAACCCTTCGTGCGCGAGTCCGACTCGCACTTGCCCGGTTTTTAACCGACTTCCATTTCATAGAAGGAGGAGGTTCTGTATTCGGTTGTGGCTATTTTTTTTTTCTATGTACGTTCACCGATTACTCCGACATCCGTAGTCCGATTTGAGTAATTCTTTTTTTGTTTGAAAGGAGCTACCTCCGAGTTGGTCCCATTTTAATTTGGTTCTGTTCTGATGATGGGATCCATGAGGAATTGAGGGAACTCCTCAATTTTTAAAGGCACATGCATGGTGATTTGGGTATTTTCTTAAGCAACTCGAGCATTTTCTCCCGAAAACCACCACTTTGATGAAGTAGACCTGATGATGATGATTGTTTTGATGATAATGATGATGATTTATTAAATGTAGTATGTTCAGCGATTACTCCGGCACCTGTGATCCGATTTGAGTAATTCTTTTTTTGTTTGGAAGGAGTTGCCTCCAAGGTGTTTCCGTATTATTTTTGGTTCTGGTCTGATGATGGAATCCATGAGGAATTGAGGGAACTCCTCAGTTTTTAAAGGCACGTGTAAAGTGATTTCGGTGTTTTCTAAAGTAACTCGAGCATTTTCTCCCGAAAACCACCACTTTGATGAAGTAGACCTGATGATGATGATTGTTTTGATGATAATGATGATGATTTATTAAATGTAGTATGTTCAGCGATTACTCCGGCACCTGTGATCCGATTTGAGTAATTCTTTTTTTGTTTGGAAGGAGTTGCCTCCAAGGTGTTTCCGTATTATTTTTGGTTCTGGTCTGATGATGGAATCCATGAGGAATTGAGGGAACTCCTCAGTTTTTAAAGGCACGTGTAAAGTGATTTCGGTGTTTTCTAAAGTAACTCGAGCATTTGCTTCCGAACACCGCCAATTTGACGTAGTGCAAGTGTAGCCTTACCACGAGTTTGACATTGACATATTCGCTAAGTTAGCGACGCTAACGTCTTCGTAACTTACTTTTTATGCACCTCGCTCGCACTAATATGCCAGTACGAGTGAGATGCAAAGAAAGTAAGTTACACACACGCGCTAGCGAATAAATCAATGTCAAACTCTTGGTAAGCTGGTAAGGCTACTGATCGGGGGTTAGGGTTAGGAGTTAAGGGGTTGGGGATTAAGGGGTCGGGTAATGGTGGTTGAAGGGCGGCTGGTTCAGGGCCGAAGGGTACATGGATCAGGGGTTGATACGCTATGAGTTTGAGTGATCGGGGGGGTTGAGGGATTGGGTCAGTGGCGGGGCGGAGGATGGATTTAGTGTAGTGACAGGAATTATAATTTCCCAGACGGACTCGAGAAAATTCCAGATTACATATTTATTAAAGTAAATACACGAATTTAGTGTTAATCATGATGTTGTTTTTCATTCACGCGTCGCGCTATTAACAATGCGTTAAAACTAAAAATGGAAAAATAAAAACTTTTTACAAAAAAAAGAAAACCGACTTCAAAAAGGATGAAATAAAATATTATCCTTTTTAAGTCTATGCGTTACCAACTGATATGTTTGAAGTCGGTGCCAAGCCAAGTAGTAAAGAATACCCTTCAAAAATAATCAGCTTTATGACTATAAATCCCATTAGAAGGGTACCATTAGAACTATTATAAATGTGTAAGTAATTCTGTCTGCCTCTTTGTCGCCTTTTTATGGCTAAACAATTGAACCGCTTTAGGTGAAATTTGGCAAGAACGTAAATTCTTTGAATTGTTTTATATTTTGAAATGTAGTCCTCTGAATAAGGGACGGGAAATAACTTCAGTTCCAATCCCACGCTTGCGTGCCGACAAACATACGGTACGGACTGTGCCAAGAAGATCGATCGTGATCGTGTGTTCTGAGGTGTGTTCTTAGGTACAGTCGACGTCAAAGAAAGGTATTATACACTTTTGCACCTTACTCCTTTGTAATAAGACGAGAAGTGTAAACATATTTTTAACGTCGACTGTACCTACAGAAAGTACGTTCATTGTAAGGCAATCCAACGTACATCCTTATCGAATCGCACTAAAATAATGGTATGCTTCAAAAGTTGGCTTGGCACCGACTTCAAACATATCAGTTGGTAACGCATAGACTTAAAAAGGATAATATTTTATTTCATCCTTTTTGAAGTCGGTTTTCTTTTTTTTGTAAAAAGTTTTTATTTATATGATGCTCGCACCTCTTTGTTTTCTTTTACCTATATATAGAGATCAGGATGGAGGTGGGCAACTGGACACTATTGAGAGTGTATTTCGTGGCGAAAGCCTGAGTTTCGACTGTATTGATTACAGATATAAGTAGGTGCACTTTATACCTATTAGCAATAATTGCACATGCTCTTTAGACTCTGCATTCAAATAAGGGTAAGGTCTCCAGCAATAAAGTTAGATTGGACCGGAATTGCTTGAAACTATTGCCTGTGAGTTTAATTGAGGAATCAGTATTTGGAGACAGACGCAACTTTGGTATAACGTACCTAACTAAAGGGTTATTTACTAGTTATTCAATTAAAAGTTCAAAATCGATTATGTATACATTATGTATAACCTCGTGCCGCCCAATGTGCAATACATTGTACAAAGTGACACTCAGCATAACTGCCCAGACTTTAGAAATTAAATTCAGAGCTAAACGCCCAGTGTACAATACGCTGTACATAAAAGTTTATCAGATGTAAGTTATAAATTTTCGCGCATAATTCGAATTTACCTAGAGGTCGTGAATGGTCGGTTCAGTGGCGACCATTTTGAAGCTGACGTTTGACAGATATTCATAGACAAGTGTTGTACTTCCGCAATTATTCAAACACGCGCGACACATGGGTATATCATCTTAATTTATTAAATGAATCATGGCTTTTATCGTTTAGAGAGTGACATAAAAATTATCCTAAATGTTTGTTTTATTGAAATATACTGTTATTTTTTTACAAAGGCACAAATAAACATTTTTTTTTCTTAATCGTAAGATTATGTTCATCATATTGCACATTGGGCACTACGGTTATAAAAATACATAATATAACCTACAACTGAAGGTTCTTTTTTGATAGTTTATTTTAGGTCTGCATGATGATTTACTTGTTGAATACGAGCTGGAAGACTTTTTGCAATCACACAATAAAATTTGTGATCCTGGATACTAACCTTCTGGTGATGAACCAAATATTTACAGTCTTAGTGAAAAATAAAGTTTCGAAGGCAGTGATACTGAAACACAGCAAACATGCAATAACTTATATATAATTAAGAAGGATATTAAGTTGTATGTTAAGGAAGTTTATTAACTATTTTTCAGACCTTGTTATAAAGCATTTCGATTTCAAATATGAATGTTAACATACATAAAAAAGTAGCCCAATACTAAAAAAAAATTTTTTCTAATTATTTTAGACTTACGTGGCTTATTACGTAACTATTTAAGCAGAATAATAATAGTCAGAGGCTACGTTATCGCAATTACGTGTCTTGAAGTTTATTTAAAAAAATATATTTTATTACTTTATAACATCAATCAAAAACCCAATGTGCATTTAAATGAACAAAAGATACGAAGGTGGAATTCAGTTTACTGTATTCATTTTTATTCACTTATATCCAGAAAAAAATAAAAAAAATCCTGCTCGAGTTTTGTGTAAAAAAAAATGTTTTAAGTGCGTGGGCAGTTACGACTTCAAAATATTATGGCTCATATATTGCACACTGGGCGTTTAGCTGATCTTGCGTTTTTTTTCTTGGGCGGCACGAGGATAAGGGGTCATACATTAATTACGTCACACCAATTTCTAGGTTTTTTGACCCCTCCCCTCCCCTTGTCACACTTGGTCACATTTGGCAACCCCTCCCCCCCTAGTGTGACGTCACATTTTTCTACGAAATCGCCAAATCGAATTAAGTAAGTAACTAAGTATTATTAATATTTTATCAAAATATTTTTGACGATATAAATATTAGTAATTTTATAACCCAAAACTGCTTAGGAAAGAAAATTAAACGATTAAAAACTATTTTCGTTTTAAAAACTTGTTATTTAAATGTACAGCGAACTAAATAATTTAAATAAATTTTCGGTTACTGATGAAGTTAAAGTGACGTCACAAAGTTTGTGTCTCCCCCCTCCCCCATGTCACAATATGTCACATTTTCTTGACCCCCTCCCTCCCCCTAAACGTGTGACGTAATTTATGATTATGATTATGATTATGAATGTATACATATTTCAGTCACAACTATAGTAACCTGCCCGTACCTATTGAAGTTCTCTTTGAACCTGCAATACCATAATTCATTTAATGCTATCAATCATCTTTTTTATTAGGTTTTTTATAGATCAAGATCTGAAGATAGGATCCTCCTACGTTGATTTATGTAGGTATTGTTATGGTAACGCATTTTCCCTCGGACAACATTTGGTAAAGTAAATAGAACTGCTTATGAAGGCCATAAAATTAAGACTCTTTTGTGAAATTGGTTTAGTTTTTTAGTTATTCCAAGTTGACTTAAAAAGTTAAAACCCCGACTACTGACAAAACGTCACCAATCAGGACATAAACTAACATAAACATCGATGCCTGCCCATGCCCAAATAGGTACTTATTAGCGGTAGTGTAGGTATATGTATGTATATGTATTGTAATTATTATTTGTTATATGAATTGAACATGTAAACTTATTCCATCGCTTAGTTAGCTACGTAGCTAGTTGTAGGTAAGTGATGTAGAAAGTGGACCTGACGTAAACTCTTTCCGACATTCATCAACAGTTGGCATAGCTTAGCATTCTAATGAGGTGCTGATTAAAATGTCGTGTTGTCGGAATTGAAAGAGTTCCACACGCAATGCAGTTTCACGCATTGTTACCTAACTAATCCGGGAATTAATCGCGTATAAAGTTATTTTGATAATTATCTTTGACGGCAAGCAAAAGGGAAAAGCCATTGGAGCCATTTCAATTTTAACCTACCTTGAAGACAGCTGTAAAAAGTATAAACATGTGTAATGTAGGGATCCCTCCCAACATTACACATTCCATCAATCCAAATTTCAGCTTAGGCGAATAAGAGTGATAAAGTCATCATCATTGTTTGTATATTAAGTAAATATGTTAGTCTCTGGTATAAATATAAAGTGCCGGCCACCTGCCAATTACGATAATGAAGTTTGACCTGGCGTTGTTACGGGATCGATCGTCTGTTATGCCTGTTACCGGATTGTTAGGTCTGCGACAATATTTGGGCGCGCCGACCAATAAGAACTTTATTTGGCAAATAAAGAAAAACACGGAGTGGATTCGATTTTGTTGTGGCGGTTTTCCGTCGCTGAATTTGCGGTTTATTTGTGTAAATACCGCCGATTTGTAAATACATCGAAAAGTGCACCTGAAAATTTTGTTATTTTTTTACCGGTCTCAAATGCGTGTTTTCCTTGCTTTTTTTTTTCTATCTTCTTCGTGCCAGAACTGAGGATTTTGGTACTGTTATTTCTGAAATCGAATTAAGTTAAAAAAATATGTTTGTGTATTTGGGTAGTTCTAGCGTCTGAAATAATTTTGTTTATTCCTAGTTCATCAAACCAGAACCAGCCTTTGATCAGATCGATCGATAGAAGTCGATTGCCTGTTTCCATACATTTCTAATTTAGTTTTGTGCGAATGTTGGTGTTAGTTTATACCTAATACTGATCATCACATCGTGTCTAGAATGTTCGACATAACGGATATTTGCCGTACGTGATACTGACAGTGTGTTCTTGGCATTGACATATGGTAGGAGTCTTTTTGATTTTGTACCGTACAAAAAAGAAGTTACTATTTTTACGTTACGTTACTGTATTTTTTGTGTCGCACTTTAAATGCTGATCGTATCTCTTCTCATTTGCATGTCTATGTAGTACTTCTGGAGACTCGCTGTGTTTGTGTTTTTCCATCGATGAGAACCTTTGGTTATCCGACTACATCATCAAATCAGCTCTATGTTAGCATATTATTTGCCGACGAGTCATAAACTTTTTAAATATTTTTTACGTTTTTGCGAATCAAACATGCAATAGGTAATAGCTTATTAATCGCTTTATTATTACTTAGGTACTTAATTTTACTACTTATTTTACAGTGCATTGGTGTTAGCTGTAATGCTGTAAAATTTGATTTCAACAAATATCAATATCAATTATTGCCTTGTCACTGGAATTTCGGAAGTAAGTAATCCAAATTTCAACTGATCAGATACTGGGAAGCGTTTCAATTTGAGTTAACGATTTCTTATTGCTTTGTTTATAAATAAATGTGCTTGTTAAGCCTCCGAAAATAGTCCGACGAAACCTTCGTGCAACGGAATGTTAATGAGTTTACGAAAATAGCACTCTGTCGTCTCCGCCCAATTGAAGTAAATTGGTAAATGACTGAGGAACAATCTGAACAAAGATCCGTCGACCGAAAAGTCCCGTCGAAAAATCTTATGAATTTGGAGATTCAGGGCTCATTTCGACGGCGGCGAAATCGCATGCGATTTTAGTTACATTACGGCCTATTGAGTTAACATTCAATTCAGTCGATCGATCAACTGCCGCAATGTAATGAACTAATAATAAAAAATGCACGCCAGTGCGCGCGTCGTCTAAATGATCCCTTATTTATTCATCGTTTCGTATTCGTCGAAGTTCGTAGATTGGTGGCTTATTACTTACTAGAGTAATTAAATATGATGCGTAATTATTACTTAATACTCGGTTATTACGTATAAACCATTCCATTAAATATAATGGTGGTGGATAGGCTATTCGAAAATAATGAAATAATCCTGAAGTCGTAGAATTTTTTGGGCTTCATACATTCCACGACTTTTCTTCTTTCGCACAGACTAGTTGGTTGTATAGTAGGTACCTATAGTTCCTGGCAAAATAATTTTATCAGTAGCAGTACCTACAATCAAACATTTTTCATATGTCCTATTTGTTTGCACGATTTTTGTTTGTATAAACTGTATGTTCCTAATAGAGAATTTCAATTTTCTCGTTCACCGTTTGTTCCAGTTTCATTTCCTCCTATATGGGTGATAAAATGTACCATCCATAGAAAATCAACAGAAAACAAATGGATGTGGCGCACAATTGTTAGTAACGTATTTTTATATTTTGCGCCATGATTTTATTTTTACATGATATGTTAGCTCGTATTTTTATGCACTGATTATCTTTCAAACGGGGTCCCTTTGTTTCCCATAAAGTTTTAAGTCATAATATATTGTTTGTCATATTATCGTTAGTCATAAAACTGAAACCGCTAACTAATCAGGATTTTCGTAAGGTTATTCTATAGAAAGGTTAGGTTAGGTTAGGTTTGTTTTATGGCAATCCTGAAAAGTTACGCGTTTCTGAGAAAAACCAATTATGACTAACGAAAATTCGGACAAACAATACATTATGACTTAAAACTATTTGGGAAACAATAGAGACCCCTTTCAAACCAATCCCAATTTCTCACTTACCTAGTAGGGTACTGACTCTATATGCTATTTAAACCAAGACTTACCTCAATCTCTATTTTAACTGCCTTCAATTATATCCAGTAACTGGCATTAGCCATACGATAAATAATAGATAGTTTAAACGGTTTTAACTATTTGTTGTTTATCGTATGGTATTTAGGTAAACCTTACCTACTGGACGTAAATAGAATAGGTAGGTCCTCTATTTATATAGGTATGCTTAGATGTTATGCCATAATCAATTTGTTTAACAGTTAGGTTAGAAGGGACTAACCGCTACGAAAGTAGATGCTGTAATTATAATTAAATTGTCCCACGCCTAAACCGGTTACTCGATGGGAGCTTAATTTAGTCAACGTAGGATTACTCTAAAACTATAGAATACCGACAAACTATGGCGCTGTCATGTTCTTGATGCGTTAAATCAAAATAATTAACTCTAAACTTGATATGCCTGTGAGCAGCAAGATTCCTGATATATTCGCAGCTTGACTAACGTAAACAATCTCCTCTATTGCAGGTTGACGTGAAGTGATTCAGAAAGGTATACGTTAAGACCGAAAGGTGAGTTAATGACAACTGTTAATGCAAATCGCGTTTTCTTGCAACGCTCGCTTTGTTTGTGTTTGCGGGCGTCTTGTACAAGTCGTAAAGTGTTGGATTAAAAATAGTGATGTCTGCGTGCGTGATGGAGGAGGGCCGGGAGGACGGAGGCGGCGCGCGCGCCGACGAAGACGCGCCGCCTGAGCGCCCGCGCCGCGACGTGCTTCTCAGTGGTCGCGGGCGACGCGCTTGCTCCGAGCAGGGGCCGCATCCTTCCTTGCATCCACGTAAGTGTCAAAGTGCCTGTGTGTTTACGTGACAGCGCATTTATTTTGCTAATTCTTACGTATAATTGGCTTTAAGTGCTAAGGGCTTTATTGATTTGTATTTATGCTTTTCATGTTTATTAACGCTCATATTTTAAAAATTGCTTTGATGTACCACTTAATTCCGCCGTTCCTGGACCATTGACGGGGGGATCAAATGCGTCTTGAATTCTTGATTTTATGAGTACTTATAGCATTTCTGCAAAAGGATCAGGCTAGTTCTTAATCCAAACTTACCCGTCATCGTTATCTTTTGCTCTGACGTCGCCTCTATCAGGTGTAAAACTATAATATAAATACGTAATTATATCTTATATGTTACAGTGAAATTATTCTAACATCACATATTTGACAGTTATGAATTCACCCTTATAGATATGATGCTATAACCTACCGTTTAACTGATAGCCTTAAAAGTCATAACTATATATAAGCGTGTAACTGTCAAATATGTGATGTTAGAATTATTTCACTGTAGTTTTCAGTACCTACATATACCCCGTGGTAAACCCACTACGCTAAATGCAAAAGAAAATCGCTTTTGAGTAGACAGACACACAGACAGACAAACATTGGCGTCAAACATATAACACCCCTTATTGCGTTGGGGGTGGTTGGGGGTTAAAAACATTCATAACTCAGGAACAAATATTCGCGATAAATACACAAGTTCCCTTGCCTTTCGGATTCGATTGATCCCCAAGAGTTCCGGGTTTGAAATCAGTCTGTTTGGGCTACAAAACCGTTTCTTGTACTATGTTCTTTATATGTCGACTGGAATATGTAGGTATTACGTAAGGAGCGAGCAGAGTAGGTAAGTATTTACAAATCACACAAACTCAGATTTTATCGTATGTTGTTGGTGTTGCGCAAAACATTAACGCTTTCGTAGAGTCCGCAGCAAGCTCGGTTCTCCATACAAACGTACAAGGTGTCCAGAAAGGGTATCGGGTATTTGTTTTAGCGCCATATTCAAAACGGGGCCTCGAAAGGGAGCGGGGAGGGGTTCGTGGCGTGCGCTATTTAGTGGAGTTTTAGCCACGATGGAACAGTACTCGGGGACGCATCGCGCATTTTGCGTACGAGCATATTATCGTAACGGTGATTCTATAGTGACTGCTCAACGTTTGTATCATGCGGAATATCGTACACGCTACGCGCCAAGTGACGATAGCATTAGGAAATGGATCAGGATGTTCGAGAATACAGGTGCGATGATTAAAATTCAAAACTGTATTCTCGAACATCCTGATCCATTTCGTCACTTGGCGCGTGGCGTGTACGATATTCCGCACGATACAGACGTTGAGCAGTCACTATTGAATCACCGTTACGATAATACGCTCGTACGCAAAATGCGCGATGCGTCCCCGAGTACTGTTCCATCGTGACTAAAACTCCACTAAATAGCGCACGCCACGAACCCCTCCCCGCTCCCTTCCGTAGCCCCGTTTCGAATATGGCCCTAAAACAAATACCCGATACCCTTTCTGGACACCTTGTAGTTACGCTCTCAACTCTTATTTTAAAACGACTAGCTAAGATTGCTCTGAATCTTTGTTAAGGTATATCTATGCCACTGATTAGTTTATCCAGCTACAAAACTTGTTTGCATACAGCATAATTATATTATATTGCAAATTACAGGCATAATTATATACAACTCATGTCATTGTTTGTGCAAAGTTTCAGTACAATCCAACATGTAGCATAAAATGAGAACGAAAGTCCGTTTGTATGGGAAAGTGAAATTCGGCCGAGCTTGCTGCGGACTCTTAAGTAAACATAATATGATATGTATTTGCTAATTAGAGCTCCATTAAGGCCCAGATATACTTACATTTAATACTCAATCTCACGAGGAAAAATCTCGGAAAAATATATAACCGAAAAGAAACGTCGGAGGTAAATCTTTTAACTTTATAAATAAGCGAATAAGTACCGTTGAACAATTTAATAATGATGAATTTAGTTCGGCAGTGGGGCTCTAAATAACTACACATCATCATCATCTTCCTCACGTTGTCCCGGCATTTTGCCACGACTCATGGGAGTCTGGGGTCTGGTTAGTGAATAATCCCGAGTATTTACGTAGGCACTACAGTTTTTACGAAAGCGACTGCCATCTGACTGTCCAACTTAGAGGGTAAACTAGACCTTATCGGGATTAGTCCGGTTTCCTCTCGATGTTTTCCTTCACCGAAAAGCGACTGTTAAATGTCATTGATATTTCGTACATAAGTTCCGAAAAACTCATTGGAACGATCCGGGGTTTGAACCCGCGGCCTCCGGATTGAAAGTCGCACACTCTTACCGCTAGGCTACCAGTGCTTTTTCAAATAACTACACATCAATGGTGCCTAGCTATATAATAACTATTCTGCAAGGGATGAAAAAGGGTAAAAAGTTTTGATCGAATAGCTGTACTTTTCTCTTATTACATCCGCTAGGCAAGCGATAGTCATCAGTATTCATGGCTCTTGAACTTTGAGTCTCATCTGGCATTATCGGAAAACTGTGTACAACTTGCGCGGCGTCTGTTCGAGGAGTTTCTGTTGTCGTGTCGTGTGTCGTGTCATGTCGTCGAAAATGCCTACATTTCCCATGTTTTATGGACTCACGTGAGTACAGTGTTGCCAACTTGGCATAAATGATGCCAGATCTGGCATATTTTCACTGGATTTGGCACCAAAATTTTCCATTTAGCATCTGGCATATTTTTTAGCATAATTTAGTCTAAGCCAAGTTTGCACCAACTTGGCAGCAACAATATGCGCCATCGCCTTATGTGGTTCATATTTTCATATGAATTTTGACTTTTGTGGACGGATGGACGTCGACGGACTATTTAAAGTTGGTCCAGCATATCTTGTCAGTAGAAAAAGGCGGTAAATGTGAAAAATGTATGTGATTTAAGTGTCTAATTTCAAGTGACATTTTATTATTTTTTTAGCATGTTTCAAAAACTTTGGCTTAATTTTGGCATAATCTAGACATTAGTCTAGCATTTTTTCAAAATCCGAGATTGGAACACTGCGTGGGTATGACATACTTTCTTCAGTACTTAGTTATGTGTGCGAGGAGGTCGTATTATACCCAATTATGTCGAACCTTAAAAGGGGCTGTGTTTATGGTTTTATCAGTCTATGTGAAGGTGTGGTATGTATGGAGGTATTATTAACATTTATTTATCTTCAAACTTATGTTAGGTTATTTTGTTTGGACATAATAATAAAATACAAATACACGTACAAATATACAAATATAATACAAAATACTTATAAACATATTAGGGGTTGTGTAAATCACGCCAGGTGTTTTAGGCTACTGACCCTCTTCCCCCTTGGTGATATCTAGTGAGGTTTTTGGCTACCCCCCTCCCCCATATAATTTCGCGTGTATTTTTTTTTATTTTTTCATTCGACCTAATTTTAGGATAAATAGTATTGTATGTACAATAGGTATGGGTAATAAATACAATACTATTTATCTTAAAATTGTATGTAGTACTCATGTGGTACCTATTTATTTATTCTTAGTCTTGTTCACTGTAGAAAAATACACGTGAGGTCTCCTTATACCCTCCCCCAACGTGATCTGTCGTGATTTTTTCGTGACCCCCTCTCCCTATCGAACCTCGCGTGATTTGTGCACAAACTCTTATAAGAAAACCATAATATAGGTATTATCTCCTTAGATTTCACGGGCCTATAAATCCCGGTCTTTTGAATTTTGATAGGCTTGCGTGGGGATATAGATCCAACACGTAGAGGTTTGGAGAGCTTTAATGTCATGTAGGTATTATTATTATTAACAAGCTTTTATTAGGTCGACCTGTATGTAATCTAATCTATGTAATGGAATCTAAGGTAACTAATTCAACCATCTTCCAAGGATCGTAGCGTCATGAAAATTGGCAGCTGTATGTAGTTCTGATGACAATACAATAATATGGTACTGTCGAACTGATCTGATGATGGAGACAGGGGGTGCCATAGGAACTCTCGACCTGTATGTAACTATGTAATGGAATCTAAGGTAGCTAATTTAACCATCTTCCAAGGATCGTAGCGTCATGAAAATTGGCAGCTGTATGTAGTTCTGATGACAATACAATAATATGGTACTGTCGAACTGATCTGATGATGGAGACAGGGGGTGCCATAGGAACTCTCGACCTGTATGTAACTATGTAATGGAATATAAGGTAGCTAATTTAACCATCTTCCAAGGATCGTAGCGTCATGAAAATTGGCAGCTGTATGTAGTTCTGATGACAATACAATAATATGGTACTGTCGAACTGATCTGATGATGGAGACAGGGGGTGCCATAGGAACTCTCGACCTGTATGTAACTAACTATGTAATGGAATCTAAGGTAGCTAATTTAACCATCTTCCAAGGATCGTAGCGTCATGAAAATTGGCAGCTGTATGTAGTTCTGATGACAATACAATAATATGGTACTGTCGAACTGATCTGATGATGGAGACAGGAGGTGGCCATAGGAACTCTGTGGTGAAACTACGCAACCTAATTGTGTTAGGGGTTTTTAGAATTGTCTCGATGAGTATTAGTTGTCTGTCGTAAGAAAAGTACAGTTAGCGATAAAAGCTTGTACCAAAAATGATTTTTTTGCCAAAAACTTATTATTTTAATCTTTTTGCACATAAAAAATGAGAACTGAATATTATACTGAATATTATTATAATGTATGTATGTACAATCAATTCAAACTTATCGAAACATGTACTTATTGAAATTCCTATTTCTTAGCCAAAAAGCTTATTTCCCTGTTCAATATTTGTTTTGTTTGCACACAGTACTTGTGAACGGAAGCTGTAACTCTATTATTAAAGCTAGTTCTCTTTTGCTATTTTTTTCCAATCATGAATCAATCTACAACGATATTCTCCGGATTTCTAAGCGCCTGATTGATTTACTGTTACGAAAATAGATTTTCATTTGGCCTCAACGAATGCGATTTGAATAGTAGGTATAGGTACATAGGTATTAGGTAGTAACTACCGCACAAAAGTTATTATTTTATGTACGTTTTTTGCATTCTATCATTATTAGACGTATTTTGAAATATATCTTTCACGTTTTTACATAGGTACTTCAAAGTATTAACTTGATTTTACCCTTTTCACGCCGCCGCTGCTTGCCATAGTCTCTCAAAGTAAGCGAATTCAACCGTCATCTCATTTTCTATTCAAAATCCTTTGAATTGACATTGAAACGCCCTCTAATTCGTCGTCTGTCTGCCAACACAATACTTTTGTTCAGGAAATCATTGTTTTGGAAATACACAGGCAAATCAACCAAGGATTCTATAATAGAGATTATTGTGTAAATGTAAGAGAGGAACGACAAGCGGGTGTGTGCTTAAACTAACACGATCCTAATATTCAATGAATGTTATCGGTATATATTAGCAAATACGGATGTCAAACATTATCCTCACAAAAACATAAATGTGAAATGAGAGCCAAGTTCAATATTAAGAATATACAAATAATTTATTGAGAAAAATATAGTACAGTGGTTGTTGTTAAAGACTAACCCCCTTATTAATAAACGTTTACTAAAGTTAACAAGCCGATAATAATCGTTTGTCCCTTTCCGACGTATTGGTATGATGGAAAGGGACAAACGATTATTATCGGCTTGTTAACTTTAGGAAACGTTTATGAAAAAGGGGGTAAAAATTTATATAGAGACAAGTGGTTTACAAATGCCTGAACTAGGATTCCCTGTGTTTCGTTGTGTATATGTGTCGTTGTTGACTAGCCCACAAAAGAATTGAGATCTACATATAGGGTGCCAAGTGTGCTGTGTAGAAAATCCTCAAGATTTGACTTGGCTAGTTTTGGCCGGTCACATCTGTCGCATGCATCCAGACAGATGGGCTAGTGTAGCTACCAAGTGGATGCCAGAAGGAGAGCGCGGACGCGGCAGGCCCAGACGGAGATGGCGGGATGACCTAGACACCTTTCTCAGTAACTGGCCAGAGCAGGCGCTATGTCGGGAGTCGTGGAAGACAAGGGGAGAGGCCTTTGCCCAGAAGTGGGACATCTTAATAGGCTAGCAAAAAATAAAGTTTCTGCCAACAGATTTGACTTGGCTAGTTTCTACCAACAATACAAATATAACAGTAACAGACAGAATAATAGCCTATACCTACGTAAAAAGTAGCCCAGACAAATCTGGTTATAACGTCTACAACTCAGACTAGCTCTTGGGAATCGCCCTTTCTATTTTCTTGTGTGCATAGATAACGTTATCAATAGCCCATTTCGGGAATTCTGCGAACCCTAAATAAGTTTTAGGTCCTATCTACGTCTATTAACGATTGCGCTGAGATGTTGCGATGGAATGATGCTACTTTTTACGTTTGGGTTTTTTATGTAATTGCTTGCACATATTGTTGTTTATTGATACTACTCGTACTTGAAAAAACTTAGACAAAGGACACACAGAGCGGTGTTTAGTGAGTTTCAAAGTCAAATAAAGGGTGTCTTCAAAAACAACACAAAATCCATATAAGCATAATTATAGAACGGCGATATAAGTCGGTAATGATTCTGCCTACGACTCCTACGAGACAGGAGGTCCCGGGTTTGAATCCTGGTAAAATAATTTATTTGTGCGTTTATCATAATACTGTATCATAAATACTGTAGAACATGAAATTGTAGAAATTAAATAAAATTTAACTAAAGGCGAAACATAGAAGGGAGTTTTCACAAATCGTTGTTCATACGAAAAAGTCGTGTCCCATGACTTCCTTAGCTATTTTCTTGAATATTACCCAGACGTATGATAAAATGTTGTACTTTTCAATTAAACAACTCATTAGGCTTTTTATTGGTCCTAAAATAACGCATTTAGCATTGCAAAATTTTAAATAAAACCGAAAAACCTTAAAAAAGTAGTCCAATTTTGACGTGTCCCATACTACCCAGGCAAAGATCAGAGTAAGAAAAAAAATATTATTCCAAGACTATTTCAAAGTAACGGCTATTTTTCTGATCAACAATAAACTAATCCTCAATTCTAAACCTTAAACTCGAGTAGTACAGTACAAATTTAATTAAAAACAACGTATTTTGTCCTGTCCTGCAGAATAGCGTACAGCGGAATTTCCATACTACGCCACCGCAGTTTTAAAGGCTTGGCAACATTTTTTTAAACAAATACGATCTGATTTTGAATTAAGGCAACATTTCAAGGCAATAGCAGCCGCCATTTTGTTGAAAACTACGGCAGTTGATGCGCATTATGAGTTTAGAGTGGTCGCGTGGCATTCAGTCAAAAACAAAACTTCCAATACGACGCCTGATTTTAATAAGGTAAGATAATCCTCTACTTAAAACTTTTTAATTTGTTGAACTTGTTATTTATTCGTTATTCCGAATAAATAACACATTCAATTGAAGATCTAATAGATAATTTGCAATTTACATTTTAATGTTGCGTTGTCGTTTATACGTTACCTCCATTACGCCACCATAGCGTGAATGGAAATAAAAAGTGACGTAATGGAATTCTTAGGGTCGTTTCATAACGAAGCTGCTAAAGGTAATAAATTTATATATTGTGTGCGTATTATAACCTCATCAGACCCACTGTACAATGTAAAATTACAAGATGTACAGTCACCATCATAACATCGGAGCTGTGGAGGTGGTCACAAATAAAATAATTCTGGTAGTTTACTTTATTTTTTGAAAATGCAAAGCAGTATGAACATTGCCTTCTAGTTCCTAAACGCCATTTTGTGTTCTAGCTTACGCCACTGGGCCGACTGGCCTAATATGTCCTGCTATGGCTGTGATGTATTTCTTAAGATATTATATACAATATTCTAACGATTTTACGATGTTAATTTGTAAAAGTTATTTAACTTTATTATGTATCAGAGATTTATTAATATTTCATTAAAATATTAGTCATTTTGTCAAGCTGTAGACAATAATATATAGTAAAAAGTACTGAAAAGTAGCGTAAGGGAAAGTTTTTTGATAAAAACGGGGTTGTTTTGTTTTATTTAGAAGACGTTTATATTTTTTTTTGAAAGATTCTTTTGTTTATATTTTGATGAATAAAAATTAAAACACTTTAACCCTTCCTGTATTTTGTTTATCAATCGCAAAATCAGTGACGTAATGGAACCTTGACCTAGCCTGACACGAGATTAATTGCGATTATTTACTGGAATTGTTAATATATCTCAATAAATTTAGTATTTTTATGCACCTCAAACAATAAACTATCTAATTAGCTACACCATAAAATAATTTAAAATATTTCCCAAAGTGGAATTCCACATACGTCACCAACAACGATTTGTGAAAACGCCCAGAATCATAGTGTCTTGTCTTAAATATCAAATTTCGGTGTCAATTTTAAAATAATTTTATATATTTAAAATACCCAAGTATTAGGTACTGTGCCTGTTATGAGTTTTCTTTTGGAGAAAAGAGGTAATTAGCATGAAAATAAATTAAGTAAAACGTAGTGCATCTTAGAAGATATCATAAAACATGTTTTTTTATGTGGTTGGCCAATATTCCAAGTAGTGGTGGCCGAGTGGATATGACGTCTGACTTTCAATCCGGAGGTCGCGAGTTCAAATCCTGGCTCGTGCCAATGAGTTTTTCGGAACTTATGTACGAAATATCATTTGATATTTACCACTAGCTTTTCGGTGAAGGAAAACATCGTGAGGAAACCTGCATACATCTGCGAAGAAATTCAAAGGTGTATGTGAAGTCCCCAATCCGCATTGGGCTAGCGTGGGGACTATAGCCCAAGCCCTCTCGCGCATGAGAGGAGGCCTGTGCTCAGCAGTGGGACGTATATAGGCTGAAATGATGATGATGATGAATATTCCAAGTTGGCTAAATGTGATATTATTCAGAGATGTTTATGTATGATGTACAATCTGCTAACCTGACGAGTAAATATCTCTTAACTTTATATTGGTAATCGTTTCACTTCATATCTTCACGCCCACGCCACGTGACAGGCCTCTTGCCCTTGTCCCATTCACTTGGGATATCTTTATTGTTAGTTAATTGAGATATTCAATATTCCATCCATTTTCACAGCCACGGGTTTAATTACGAACGTTTAAAGATTTTCTTACTTAGTCTGCCAATCTTAACAAGTCAAAGGCTTAATTAAGAGGGCTCTTTGAGCTTTAAATGCTTCATATATTTAGCTATTGATATGATGTTACGTCGAGTGAAGTATTTATTATATATGTATGTTAAATAAATTTAATTAATATTTTAATTTTCAAGAGTCAAGTCTTTCATTTAATCTAAAAATGTAGGTCGTCTAAAACAAATCATTAACTAGACCATTTACTACTTACTTAGGTACTATGTAGTTTGGCGCGATGACCCAGAATGAGTCTTGGCGTCCAACACCGAACACGCCAATACCCGGCCCTGCGCGGATTCACCCCAGTTTTCTCTGACGCTGAGCCCCCGGAGATCTGCCTCCACTCTATCCGCGTAACAATACCTACTTAGGTTAGGATGACCTACAGGATCGCGTCCAGACTGACTGATTGACTAGAGTGACTGGACAATAAATAAATTATATAAAACGTCTAGTAATGTGATTGTGTGTGTGGTGTAATGTGTCTTCTTTATTATTAATGATTGGAATTGTCTAATACAACTGTGTAAGTAATGTAATTTCAAAAATGTTATCAAGGTGTAACGTATATGGTACATTTATGAAATAAATGAATACATAATGTTCAAGCCCATTCGAAAGATTTTAATTGATTGATTCTCGAGCTGGGGCCGAATGTCTTTG
Organism: Cydia fagiglandana; assembly: GCF_963556715.1. Classification (NCBI taxonomy): domain Eukaryota; kingdom Metazoa; phylum Arthropoda; class Insecta; order Lepidoptera; family Tortricidae; genus Cydia; species Cydia fagiglandana. Next base: position 7,656,523 of record NC_085938.1, on the reverse strand, counting down.
CAAAATGACTGATCAGTTAGTATCATAGCACAATCGGATTAGGACTACCCTCGAAATATTAAGAACAGTCCTGAAATTTGGTACTCAATGTATGCTGTGTCAATTAGTGTGGGCATGAAAAAGAGATCTTTAATTAACATACATACATAACATACATAACATACATATCCTGCAGCAAACATAGGGAAAAAGTGGTTTCAGTTAAATCTCACGAAATTTTAGTATGATGTTAATTTGGCTCTCCTGATTATTTTTTTGTATGGGCACAACTCTCTCAGAAGTATACTTTCAGAAATAATCAATGTAATTTTTGTATACAAAATACGTGTTTGTTAGCCATTTTTACGTAATTCCTCCTCCTGACAGTTGGTGGCTGCACCTTATAACGTCAGTAACTGTCAGTGCGTGTCATAACAATATATCGATTTTAGAAAACATGTCGCGTAAATAGAAAATTACATACTTATTTCTGAAAGTATACTTCTGAGAGAGTTGTGCCCATACAAAAAAATAATCAGGAGAGCCAAATTAACATCATAGTAAAATTTCGTGAGATTTAACTGAAACCACTTTTTCCCTATGTTGCTGCGGGGTCCTTTCAGGACTGTTCTAGAGATTTCGAGGTTAGTCTTAATCCGATTGTGCTATAGTAGGCAGTTACCTACCTCTACCTATACAAAGCGCGTGACAGTTATATTCTTATAAACAGACTGCCGTATTCGAACTTCAAGATATTCACAAGAGACTACACGTACTAGATCCATTCTAGATACGTTATAGTTTAGATATCAACTAGTTCTCTTTTGCAGCGCAATTCGGGCAACCAATGTCACTTTTACGTTAGATAGAGTAAGATAATATCTATTAGATGTGAATATATGACTATTTCAAAATCCGAATCGAGCCCAGATTCCGCTTAATCTGATAACCCCCGTACCTACATGAAAAAAATAATACTGATTACTTATCTCTTTGAAGCGGTGTTGGCGGAGTAGATATGACTTCCGAGTCTTCCGACTTTCAATTCGGAGGTCACGGGTTCAAATCCTGGGTCGTAGCAATGAGTTTTTCGAAACTTATGTACGAAATATCATTTGATATTTACCACTAGCTTTTCAATAAAGGAAAACGTCGTAAGGAAACCTGCATCGATTGTGAAGAAATTCAAAGGTGTATGTGGGTGTGCTGTGTGTGTAGCCCTCTCGCGCATGAGGCTTACTACTGGCGCTACTACAGTCTATGGTAATTGGTGCTCAATTGAGCACATACTTCCTTTAACTATATTGTTTTAATATTTCCATTCGAAGAAAAGAGGAAAATGCTATAGATTATACTTAATATACTTATCCCCCATTTTCTATTTAACGAGCCAAGAATTCAATATGAAACAATTAAATCTTAAACTCGGACCATATTTTCTTTACGAGGCCCAGACTCCACTTTATTCTTCATAAATTAAACCAACAAACGACATTGCGGTGCGCCTCCACCGCAGAGGGAAAATTAACAACATAGGAGTGTTATTCGACTTGTTTAAAAGTAGCGGTGACATAACGACCACTTTTGTGAAAAAAGACGCGAATTCTTAAGACCTCATTTAGACGATGCGAGAACGCGCTTGCGACTGTAATTACATTGCGGGTTTTGATCCGTCGCTTAATGGTAACAATGGTCGTCGCTTAGTGGTAAAATGAACAGTAATGCAGCTGTCGTTGGAAATGGACTGTCACCTTAATGGTAACATTCCATTTCTAACCGCAGCTGCACTACCGGTACTGAACGCGTCACTGTCATTGTCAATTTCCATAGTAAAATGAACTAGTGCAGCTGTCGTTGGAAATGGACTGTCACCTTTAATTGGATGTAAGTGACGTAACCAATGTAACTAAAATCGCATGCAAGTTCGCGCGCCATCTAAATCAGCCCTAAGTTTGGTTTTTCGAAAAACATTGAAAACTATAGTAAGTAAGTAAGGTGTATTCGGGTAATACCGAATGTCGGATAATTCCGAAATTCAGATGAAAATCACCCTTAATTCCATCATAATAAAAGTCTCTTTTCGGAATTATCTGACAGTTTTAGACATTCGGAATTACCCGAGTAAACCTTAGTCATATTGCCGATTCATTATCATCTCAGCTATAAGACGTCCACTGCTGAACATAGGCCTCCCTCTTACATTGCCTCCCTTGCCGATTAGTGCCGCAAAATTTTCCCGATTAAGAGTCCTTACTCCTACAGACGAGCGTATTTTGCAAAATGCTTCCTTTTTCATTCAAGATTACGACGTAACTATTAGTATTTATTCAAAAACTGATAACGTACTTAAATAATCATTTCTTAAACTAGGGGCTGCAAACGTTCTAATTTTCATTTTCTCTTTTTGAACCTAAAATAAATGAGTTCTCTTAGAAGTCTTTTTCAAAATTTGCAGTGAGAAGGGTCGTTTCGGCTCTCAATTTTGCAGTAAACAAGAATCATTTGGTATATGAATGATTACAATTCAACTCATCATATGTTGTACGAGGGGCTTACATGCTTGAAAATCGAACTTTCATTTAAAAAACATGATAAAATACCTTCCGAGTTTTCTTCATTTTTTTGGTGAAAACAGGGTTACATTACATTTTTTTATCGCTAATTGGACTTATATTTTGCCACAAAAAAAATCTTTTAACAAACTGTAACTTTATGTTCACTCATTAAAAAAAAATCATAACTATAGGACCTACCTTGCCGTAAATATATATTTTTTTAAAAGACCTATAAATCACGCTGCAGCGACGCCGCGCGCTCATTCTCCGCCGAGCGCGCTTAGGGAACGGACCTGCGCTCGATCGTCAGGCGCTCATTGCTTCGTAAACATTGAGCGAGTTCCGAGAACTGTTGTATACTATGATTAGAAAATCTTGATCCAAGGGAGAGTACATTTTTCACACCATATTAAATTTTAACAACCGACTCTCGCTTATGTGACAGATTTTCAGTGTTACTTGAATTCTGGTTAGGGTTTGCATTTTAATTATACCCGGTCGACCTGGATGATGTCCAGGACGTCCAGGTTCTCTTGATGGAGTCAGGAATTGGCCACCGAACTCCTAATCTACTCATCTTAACTCCATCGTGTTTGGGCTCCATGGATTTGCCTTGACGAACACCACGGATCTAGATGAGGTCCAGGTTCTCATGATGGACTCAGGAGTTGGTCACCAGAACTCCTAATCTACTTATTATCACTCCATCGTGTTTGGGTTCATTAGATTTGCCCTGACGAGCATCATCTATCTAGATGAGGTCCAGGGTCATGAGACCCTTCTGGTGACCAACTCCTGACTCCATGATGAGATGGTCACCAGAAGTCCTAATCTACTCATCATAAGTCCATCGTGTTTGGGCTCAATAGATTTGCCCCGACGAGCACCATTGATCTAGATGAAGTCCAGGTTCTCATGATGGAGTCAGGAGTTGGTCACCAGAAATCCTCATCTACTCATTATAACTCCATGGTGTTTGGGCTCATTAGATTTGCCCTGACGAGCACCATCTATCTAGATGATGTCCAGAGTCACGAGCCCCTTCTGGTGACCAACTTCTGACTCCATTAATGAGATGGAGTTAGGAGTTGGTCGCCAGAAGTCCTAATCTACTCATCATAACTCCATCGTGTTTGGGATCAATAGATTTGCCCCGACAAGCACCATCGATCTAGATGAAGCCCAGGTTCTCATGATGGAGCCAGGAGTTGGTCACCAGAACTCCGAATCTACTCATCATAACTCCATCGTATTTGGGCTCAATAGATTTGCCTTGACGAGCACTATCGATCTAGATGCGGTTGATAGATTATTAATATTATTTTATTTTATATACTTACAAATAAAGCTTCATTTGCTTCCTCCCTTTTCACATCCTTAAGGGATAATTTTTGAGATTAAAAGTTTGCTATGTTATATTCCCTGGGACTCTAAACTATCTCTGTACCTACCAAATATGAACTAAATTGAATATTTTAAACTTTCGCGTTTTGAACACATATTAACTCACATACCCGCGTTAGACCCGTCTATAATGTGGGTTTAACTAAATTGGCTCAGCAGTTTAAGTGTGAAGAGGAATTAAAAAAAGTATTTTTTTTCCTCATATTTTATGTGTTTTTACTTCGGAATGGTGTCATTATGATGACACCTGATGATGATGATGATGATGACAATGAATTCGGCACCCCCGATTTATACGAAAATGATACTAAACTTGGCCTAGTGGCTTAAATGATACAGATATCAAGATCAAGTTGTGAGCCCCGCCCCCTAAAAATTTACATCAAAAATCTGGGTGGCTCCACTTCTTGAATCCATCCTTGGATCCTAAGGACCAATCCTGCCAAAGGAAATCTCTTGTTCATGCAACGCCGTATGTTAGGCCCAGCACCATCCGCTATTACTTCTGTTTTAGACATAGAATCGAACTTCAGAGAGTTGTTACATTGTTAGTACTCTCAAATTTATTGTTTTTATACAGGGTGGCCAAAAAATAAGTGCTTTTCCGTTGCTAGCAAGAAAATGGTTGCTAAAAAATGTACCCTCCCATAGAAAATGGACTAGCCAAAATCTATGAAACAGTAATTTTTTTTTGCGATTTCAGTGTAGGTCCCATACTAAAAGTTGCTCAGTATAATCACTAAAGCTCCCTGGCAACGGGAATGCCCTTATATTTGGGTACCCTGTATATGCATACAGGTATATATTAGGGTGTTGCTTATTTCGTCGAAATTGAAATTTTCTATGTCTCACCCCCTTAAATTGTTCTCTTTCACTAAAAAACAATTAGAATTTTTTATTTCGTTTTAGGGGTCGCTACCGAATTTAGAAAATTTGAATCCTTCATACATTATGATTTTTTTTAATTTTTAGTTTTTAATTAGTGAGACAGTGAGTCAAAGTATATGGAAGCTATTTACATGTAATTCAATACTAGGTATAGTCAATATATTTTAATTTTTATTCCTATTTTAGGAGTGCGCACTGCTGAATGAATATTTAGAACGCCTAAAACACGCTAAAAGCTTTAAAGCATAAGCAAAACGCATAAGCTTTAAAAAAAATAGTGGTATTATTTTATGTTAAACTGCACATTAATACACCCTGATCCTGACCCGTTGATTCATATAAAAAAAAACAAGAAAAAAGACTAAAAAAAATAATCTTGTATGGAGGGTGCAAATTTTCAAAATTCGGTAGCGACCCCTAAAACATAATTGAAAATTCTGAAAAAAATACACATTTGTTTTTTTAGTGAAAGAGAACAATTTAAGGGGTTGAGACATAGAAAATTTCAATTTCGACGAAATAAGCAACACCGTATGTATATATACTATAATTTAGTATAATATTATCTTTCAAACATTTAATTATTCAACTTCCTTGGTGAACTGACTTTAATAGTTCCTTGACTTCATGGATGAACTTGTCGCAATAATTCCATGACATAGGTAAACAATCATTATTATTTATTCGTCGTTGGTTATATATTTTCTCAACACATACACTCTATTCACTACTATCATGCTTATAAAAGAGTGCCAATATAACGTTAAAATAAATTTACTTGCAAATTAAATTGAAAAGTATCAATATTATTCTCGTCTGCGTTGAAACGCGCATAGCTTTGCCGGCGCTCGCGTATCAAGCGCCAGCGCCATCTATCGAGTGTTATTTCGCAAAATCGGCGAACGCTCTAAGGAATAAGGGCTCTTAAGTGATTCTACAGCAGAGGTGGAAAATGTCACGAGTTATCAAAAATCGAAGTTAAATACCGCGTCAGGCCTTAGGTTAATGCCGAGTCAATTTATTCTTAACGTTAGCTAATTTGCATGTAAAAAGCCAATGATAAGGTTGCCACAAGGATCAATATGCTATAAACAAGCGATACTATCGTCGTTATGTGGCTTAACTGAAAATCACAATGTGATTTGCTGTTTTCGCTTTTTCGCTACGAGTACAAATTACTAAAATTATATATTATTGAACGCTTTGAGATATGTATTTTTTTCTCATCTGTCACAATCTCGCTGTAGGGAATATAATCATACACACTCGCTGAATATGAAGGCATTGTAAAGGCGCGTGGAAATGACAGCTCCCACACGACGCAAAATAGAAGATGTGTGAGAAAGTCCTTATTAGTCAAGGGAAAGGGTCCCATTGGTACCCTTTATTACGTGTTTACTCCCCTAAAAATCGAAGTGAAAGTCAAAGTCAAATAGACATATGTATTCTTTATTCAAATAAGCCTCTAGCAACAAGCACTTTTAAATGGTCAAGTTTTACAAATATCTTCGTAATCTGAATATCACAGCAATTTATTGATGCACTTTATTATTGTTCTAAAAAAAAAAAATTTTTAGAAAATAATATTACAAAAGGATCTTGTCACCAAAATAATATAAAAAATACTCTGAAAACTTTCTAGAATAAAATTAAATGTCAAAAAGTGACATCTTCTCACAAAAATATGCACTGACTAAACCTATGTACGGATTCACAATTTGCATATCCATTTTGTACTGCATTGTTGCTTTTAGGGTTCCGTACCTCAAAAGGAAAAAACGGAACCCTTATAGGATCACTCGTGCGCCTGTCTGCGTCTGTCACAGCTTATTTTCTCGGAAACTACTGGACCAATTAAGTTGACATTTAGTACACATATGTAAATAAGTGACCCAACGATGGACATGTTTTTTTTATAATTTTAAAATACATAGTTACTTAGGTTCGAAGTTATTTAAGAAAATAGCCAAAAAATGACCATCCCCACCCTTTATCTTCCAAACTACTGGGTCTAAAATTATGAAAAAAATACACAAAATAGTTCTTTACATACAGATGACAGGAAAACTTATTAGAAATGTGCAGTCAAGCGTGAGTCGGACTTATGTACGGAACCCTAAAAACACGAGTCTGACTCACACTTAGCCGGTTTTTTTATTTTTATTTATTTATTTATACAAGGAATTCCAACAGCTATGAATGATATTTACATTAAACATTTTAGATAGCATTACAGAGCCAATTATAGGAACTCGCAAATAGAAACTGAATACTCGTATGATACGTATTTTAGCTTTTATAATTGATTTTAAAAAGGTACATTTCCATTTTACCCACAGTTCTGACAGTTCACCTCGTAATACGTACGATTATCTGGTGACATATGGAATAGCTGTCCTAATGACAATAAACAGGTACCTACCTGCACAAGTTCTTCCCTTACATTATTATTTCCCCTCCGATTATTGGTTTATCCATTCGTCGTTCGGTATACGGTACAAACGGGACAGTGAAGGAAGATCTGAAACGTCAGATAAGGAAACCTGTTCTTAGCTCAAAAGTTACGCGGCCGATTTTAGAATGATAAAAACTGCATTTATTTACAGGTTTTTGAAAAAACCTCGGAAATAGGTACAAAGAATTGGAATTCGTTTTTTTGCGGAAATTAAACGTGTTGGCTGTAAGGAACGATTGTTTATCTGTATGTACTTATCTACAGGAACATGCTGTATTTTGTAATTTTATTTGTGAAAAGGTATACATCTCCCCGTACCAATACATTACCTACAATCATTTTATGTAGCGCCAGTTCTACAACCTAGTTCATGTTGTATAACACTTTCGTCACTATTTGTGTATTTGGAGTTGGACATTAAATATTTTTTTCGTGACTCAGTCAAATTATAAGTCTGCACGTTTATTCAAATAATTGTTTATTTCTTCTTTGAAAATTTTGATGCCAGTCGCACGACTTGTGGCCGTGGTCGCGGATGAAAGTTGATTTATACAAACGCTAGTCCCATGTGCTTGACATGCAAGTTGATGTACACTACTCTCGGAACCTAACACTGACAACTATATATAATAGTTCGTTTTTTTTAGCATTAGAAAGAACTTGAAAGAAGCTAAGCGATCTTGACATGTCTTTATATTGAAAAACGCTTTTTAAAAATCAGTAACTATTACTTATGAAAGCAGAAGAATACAAATGATCGTATTAGATTCATAATTGTTACATATTTGCCGTGACTTATTTTTAAAACGTGTTTTTCAATTCATACACGTCAAGATTGTTTTACGTTTTATCTAATGCTAAAAAAAGCTAACTATATAGCTATAAAACCCGACGAGAAATCTTTCTTGTCGCGGTTCGTTTAAAGTTGCGTGTGGCCGAACGAAACATTAGCGACTTTAAACTTTAGGTTACTGCCGTTATTAGAAAGTTCCTTTTTTATCACATAAACGTTGAAAAGAATTGATGATGAGTGACGTCCATGGACGAGAATTTTCAGTCAATTCAAAATCCCGGTGTTTATTACGACGACTATCCGAGAATTTAAAAAAAAAACCGGACAAGTGCGAGGCGCACTCGCCCACCGAGTGTTCCGTACTTTTTAGTACCTATTTGTTATAGCTGTCAAATCATCTGTGTTAATTTCAACTGTCTATCACGGTTCACGAGGTACAGCCTGGTGACAGACAGACCGACGGACAGTGGAGTCTAAGTAATAGGGTCCCGTTTTTACTCTTTGGGGACGCAACCCTAAAAATATCTTGTGGTACTTTCGCCTTCCGGGCCCCGGTGTCTGCGTATGTCGCGCGGTGAGGGTCCTAATTACTTTCACGCACGTTTGCGGAAAAGTGGTTCTTTCTGTATACATATGTGAATCCTTATAAAGAAGCGCTTTTAAATCACGAGCATTGTGAAAGTATATTATTATGTTTACTTTGAGTTTTCGAGCTTACAATATGTGTTTGTTATTTGTTTGGCAGAACACAGTACAGCCACAGCACACCTGTGGGGCCAGGGCGGCGGTGGACGCCGCGGTTGGAGTCGCAAGCGCACTTCAGCGCCACAAATGAGTAATCCACATGGTTCGACGCCGCGCGTGGCGCTGGTGCTGCGCTCACGGCGAAGCTGGCCTGTTGCGCCCCAATCTTATCGCAGGTACGTAATATTTAGTACTTCATACTTTTCTTACATAACTGTACTTACCTCAGGAGCTTTGCGTTAATTATACGCCCCATGACCTTAAGACGCTCCATAAGAAGGGAGGAAAATTACCTAGCGATAGGCCTGTAGTTGAATGGGTCCGATCTGTCGCCGTTTTCAGTAGAGATGCCTCGAATATTCGGCAACTATTCGGTATTCGGCCTATTCGGCCACTTTGCCGAATATTCGGTATTCGGCTGAATGTTGCCTACTATTCGGCCTAGTACCGAATATGTATCTGTTACGCCTACATAAAAAGATAATTTCACAAAAAATAACCAAAAACTAGGTATATTTAATATATAAAATGTATTCTTGGAAAGTGGTTTAATAAGAAGGCAAGTTTTTGAACAATTGTTGATTCCAAAATATTATATTTTTAACATGGGTCTGATTTGATTGACTCTAACTACATTAATTAATTCTGTTCAACATAAACATATATCTTAGCAAACGTTGTGCTTTCTTGGCGAACAGTTTTCGTAATAATTGTGACTCAAAATGTTCGCATGTCATGCCGAATATTCGGTCGCCGAATATTCGGTATTCGGCCGAGAGACGGGACCGAATATTCGGTATTCGGCCAAATTCATTATTCGAGGCATCTCTAGTTTTCAGCAACAGCGTCGTCCACAGAGATGGAACATGCCGTTTGTTTATCTATGTAAAATATGTACATCTATCTATAACATCATCACAAAAGAAGACTCGCGTAATCAACTTAAGCTCCCTTTCAGTTACTTTCGTTAAATGATCTGACATTTCTACCTTATATGTCTCTAATCAAATCAAATCCCAGAATAATAACAATAGATCGTGTTCGAAATTCTGAAAATCCATTATGAAATAGCTATATTGTTAGAAATAATAATGGTTCGGCCGAATAAAGACTTTTGTCGTATTTAATCATTTATTATATCCAGACATAGATTTATTAGATATATATTAATCATCAGACAGAATATCTGATCATCTCATCAATTTCAGAACAAGACAAATCAAATGTCTAAATCGAAAAACTTAAAGTAAGCAATTAGACGACGTTCATTAAGACTGAGACTTGTGAGTTGATGAGTCTAGAATACCTAGGTTGCAAAAAGAGTTTAAACATTAGAAGATTTTTTTGATGTTTAAAAAGTCTTCACCAGATGATAACGAAGACGGGTCTATTTAATTAACACCTTCGCTGTGGCAATTAGTAGCTCGAAACTAAGCATACTTTTAATGGGATCTTTCGACTCCAAACCGCAGAAAATTTGTTAAATTATTAAATTAAAATAAATTGCTTACTCCGCTAGGGTTATAAATTTTATAGACTACGCGTCTAAAAATACAATAGGTAACTGAAGCCTTAAAGGGCTTAGAGGATATAACCAATGGAGACGCCATGTCTAAAATTTTCGGTACAAAATAGTCTGCCGTTTTTTGCGGGGGAGGGGTACATCAAATGTATAGGTACATCATGTCAGATAAACGTCAGTCCATACATATGGTTGACATGTGGTTGACCATTGGCCGCCTATTTTCGACAGAGGGGAACGCCTGTTAATGGCGGCTCCATTGTTAATTACTCCGAGTTAAAGGGCCCTAACCTGCCATAACTAAATTGGATGCAGTATATGAAATTCAAAACTGTAAAATTTAGTTACATGTGTTGGTAGTAAGTACATATTTTCTACGGACTGTACGAGAAGAAGTCACTTACATTCATAAATTTTCTTACACAGGACCTACCTTGTAACCCGTTTTCGTATTGTTCGACGCGTACTTTTTACCACGCCTGCTATAGTACCTGGTATAGGTATCTACTGTTGGAACAAAAACAAAAATTCATAAAAGTCAAATAGATCCAATATTGACACTGACAATTGATTTGTTTGATCTGAGATTATTTTCTCAAAGCAGCTTTTCAAATCGGCCATCAAATATATTTCGTATTTAAATCAATGTCACGATATCAAATGTGTATTGCTTATATGTTTTTAAATCAATGTTTTAGGGATCCTCACAATGCTTTTTTCAGCAAATTTCAAGGTGGTTAATCACAGCCATCAGTCCCTTTTACATTTTCAAATAAAAGGAAATATATTTCTCTCTAAAACCTTCAACATTTTAATATTAAAAATATTTCAATGTCGCAATTTGGAGCCACACTTGAATTATTTGTTAGGCGTGTGACTTTAGTGATTTATTCAATGTTCGACAACGTTCCTTTTTTTTTAATATTCATGACATAGGATCAAACTAATTTTACAGTCACGTATTTTTAGTCTCTCGCGCGACCTGTTTCGGAAAGCCTTATTATCAGCTAATTTATATATTTCCCTTTCTTGAAAATATCAACAATCAATAGCTCAATAATTTTAATGTTACATAGCAAATCTCTCAGTTATTATAAGAAGGGCCAAATTTTTTAAATTAGTGCGCATCAGGCCATCACCGGTATTTCAACCGAAGTTTGTGAAATGTCCAATATCCTTGAAACTCCGACGAACGACTTACTCGTATTGTTTTCATTAATAATATACGAGGGATCAGTACGTACAAGTAGGTATCTAAGAAAGTTATACTTACAGGGTGTCCCAAGACTATGGGACATCAAGGGAAAGTACCTTAAATATCGTAGATAGGGTATTTTGCTGAAAGAAGACACTATTTTAATTTAAAAAACAATTTAAACGGCATTCATAGATTTTTAAATAATCACACGGTTGAACCGGGAATCGAACTCGCTACACGAGAAAAAAAATTACCTTGAAGCTTTATCATACCGATCGAAAGGCTTCATCATAAGGATTATTTTTTGCTAAATAACATAGAGTCAGAAATGAAAGGAACACCATGAATATTAACGTTTGATGTGAAATTTAGCGAAATAATCAAAGGAGTGCGACAATGCATTCAACAGAATGGGACTCATTTTGAGCATTTGATAAATTAAATTGATTAATTTTAAATGAAAAATGTTAAAATTCATGGTCTTCCTTTTATTTTTGACACTGTTTAACTATGTTATTTTGCAAAAAATAATTCTTATTATGAAGCTTTTCGATAGGTATGATAATTTGATAAAGCTACAGAGTTTTTTTTTTCTCGTGTAGCGGGTTCGATTCCCGGTTCAACCATGTAATTATTTAAAAATCTATGAATGTAGTTTAAATTGTTTTTTAAATTAATATAATGTCTTCTTTCAGTAATATAATATATCCTAACTACGATTTTTAAGGTACTTTCCCTTGATGTCCCATAGTTTTGGGACGCCCTGTATATTAGTAGCAGAAACCGGACAGTTACGTGCCTCTATGCGATGCGACACAATACCTGTCCAAGTTTGAAGTAGCTCCCCTAACTTAGGAAGCATTTGGAAGTTTTAGCCAAGTGACAGGGAGACGAATGTGGTTTAAGATGGGTTTAATTCTCATTCCCTCCGGTTTGATGGATCGTACTTTTACATTTCTGTTGTACTTTCTAAAGTAAATACGGCCGGGTTTTGTTGGTTTGATTGGTATTTAAGGAAAGTGCTTTCTGTTTGACGCCGGTACATATTACAGAACCTTTATACAGTTTTACAATTAAATTAATTTTCTTCTTCTTTTTCTTAACTTTCTCGCGTCACCTCAATGTTTGAAATTGTTAAGGGAAAAAAATCAGTAATTCGCTCCTCGGGCGAGAGTGGCGAGACTCCTTACTTAGCACTCGACTCCTGTGGACCAGCCTCCCGGTCTACCGAGACTAACATTTCGCTCGTACTTACACGTACCTAGATGTATTGGCGCGGGCGAGGCGATAACTAAATAATTATTTTATTGTTATTATTGAGATTAGCCTGATAATAGTTTTAAACTCTGCACAGTCAAAGTGCAAAAGCAGAAGTGAAATTCATCACTGTCACAGTTGACTAGTCGAGACAGCACATAATTAACATGACATGGCAGGGAATTGTGACATGCTGTCTGATGGTGTTTCAATTAGGTACCTTATTGTAACTGACAGTAGGCTAGAAACTGTTATCTTGTCATTACTCTATTTACTATTTGATTCATGAATCAAATATGTTCGTAATGTAATAAACATGATCAAACGTGCTAAGTACTTGTCAATACCTAACTAGGTTTCAATCAAACTTATTAACGATTAGAACCCCTGAAATTTAATTACCTTGTTTACTTTCTTATTTCTTCAAGGCAGTCTATCAAATATCTTACATACTCCCACATATTTAATCGAAACGTGTATTCACATCGACACTTTACATTCCAAAACAGTTCCAAAATTGGCTTTTCAATTAAATCACTGTAAACGTACGTATTTGCACGGAACGGCACGGATCAATGGATATCGGAAACGAATCATGCTGGCTTTACCCTATTGTTTAACCCGATTTTTCATGACCCTTATTGCGGAGCTTAATTTTATGTGCATAAAAATAAACCAATAATCTAGTCGTTTTTTCAAGGGTCACGCTTTTGGTACGAGTATTGGGGGTAAAGGTAACCACGGACCGTCGAATTTATCGCTTTGAGCAAACACAGCACAACTATTTATAATGATATCTTTGTTTATATGGATATCTTTTTGGAATATATTTTAAGAATGGTATGAATATTACAACGATTGGTCGTACACGAGCAGAAAACAATCTATCTTCTACCTGGTGTTACGAATGACACAATAGTCTAATTTAGTTCTCCATAAGAAAGCTTTAGACCAATGTCATATTTTTATTAAATATGTAAAAAAAAAACACGCTGTAGAGGATTATCTCAATGCTCAGAGCTAAAAATCGGTCAAATTCACTCATTTCCGTCAACTCTTCAACTAAATTATTCACGTGAGTCGGAAACGATAAAACACGCTGGCAATATTCTATGTTATGTTACAGTACTTACTTACCTGCTACCTATTGCTCCATTGACACCATAATATGTTACATAATGTTGTGACTGCCGATGCCGTCCGAACTTGGGAAGTATAAATAATTTTTATGCATGTTTAAATGTATAAGATAAGATATATGTTTAGTAGTGTGACTAATAAAATAACAAATAATAAAAAACACAAATCAAACCAATTTGATTTGTTCCCAAAGTTGTATTGCCTAATTTAATCAAACTGAATTATTCATAGTTCGTATTGACGGACCATCCAAACTTCCACAAAAAAGGAATTTCTTTTTTAACCTGATAATAACTTTAATGTTTAAGGCTCGATAACTTCTTAATGATGTAGGTACATAGGTTATCCATTACATTTTCACCTGTAGCTTGTTTGTTACTGCACACCGTGATATGGGGACCTTGCACTTTGAGACTATGCGCTGAAACTTGGCACAGTTGATTGTTAGCTGGTCTTGAGCAGATACAGACCGGTAGACATCGAGAACCACGTCTCATTTAGTGGGGGGGAGGGGGGGAAGTTCGACGCCGCCGCGCTTCACTTGGAGCAACATGTCTCTAAAACTATACCTATTAGGGCATGTGATATATAATTTTCGGATAAATTAAGGATGAGAAATCTAGTTTTGGAACTAGAACAATGCACTTTCTAACAAAAAAAAAGCGTAAAGTAGAAAAGACTAAAAAACGTATTTGTGATTTTTTCATAATTACCAATTTTTTTTTAAAGTGTAGCAGGAATCTGAAAACAATAAATACAGTTGTAAAGCCACACTTATTACGTTTAAGAAAATATATAGTTTATTATACAAAACTTTTGATAAATGGGAGATAAAAAATAATATTAAGCGTGGGTCAGAGTGATCTCAATACAAAATACTATGAATGTGGGAAAGTTACTTATAATTTGTTCTACAATCGTTTATTTTTTTTAGTTTTTCGTAAATAACTCGTAAACTGTAGCCCACAGCAAAAAATAATCTTTTACGTAAATAATCTGTTTCAGATTTCTTATAAAGTAAGTGCTACTTTTTTTCGCTAAGATCAATATTTAAAAAAAATATTGAAAGGAGAAAATAAATACTAAGGTCTCCTTTTTTAGTCATTCGTAAATAACTCGTAAAGGATAGCCAATAGCAAAAAATATACATGAATAATTAGCATAAAATTTCCTACAAAAAAGGTTATTCAAACTTTTTGGCTAGGATCAATATTTAAAAAGGGGACCTTAGAATTTATTTTCTCTCTTTAATATCGTTTTTAATATTGATCCTAGCCAAAAAGTTTTAATAACCTTTTATCTAGGAAATTTTATGCTAATTATTCATCTACTAAAAATTTTTTGCTATTAGCCATCGTTTACGAGTTATTTACGAATGACTAAAAAAGGGGACCTAAGTATTTATTTTCTCCCTTCAATATTTTTTTAAATATTGATTGTAGCGAAAAACAGTAGCACTTATCTTATAAAAAATCTGAAACAGATTATTTACGTAAAAGGTTATTTTTTGCTGTGGGCTACCGTTTACGAGTTATTTACGAAAAACTAAAAAAAATAAACGATTGTAGAACAAATTTTAAGTAACTTTCCCACATTCATAGTATTTTGTATTGAGATCACTCTGACCCACGCTAATTATTATTTTTTATCTCCCATTTATCAACAGTTTTGTATAATAAACTATATATTTTCTTAAACGTAATAAGTGTAGCTTTACAACTGTATTTTTTGTTTTCAGATTCCTGCTACACTTTTAAAAAAAAATTGGTAAATATGAAAAAATCACAAATACGTTTTTTAGCCTTTTTAATACAGTAAAATTATACATTTTGCGTTTGCGTCAAATCCGGTAGTTCTGATTTTTTGCAGGCTTGTTTATGATGTTGGCCCAATGAATAATCCAAGTTTGTGACCTCGAGCGCCGAACGCAACTTTGTCAAAAATCGAATAAACCGCAATTTTTTTTAGATTTGGGCGATTATAACCCTAAAGTACTCGTTTTTGATAGTAACTTCCCAGGGCGCTTTTAAAGTAGACTAAATTTGCTACAATAAGACACTGGAATTGTCTCTGTACATCTAATATTTTCCGAGATAAAGCCTTTCAAAATTTTATAATTTTACATCAGTTCTTAGCTATAATATAAGGGTTAGGTAGGTAATTTATATGGAATTCATCACCGGCACGTTCTACAAAATATTTATTTTCCATAAAAAAATGTATGAGTGGCTATTCTGAAAAAATATTAAAAAGTATAAAAATTTTAATATAAAATTTTTAAAGGCTTTATCTCGGAAAATATTAGATGTACAGAGACAATTCTAGTGTCTTATTGTAGCAAATTTAGTCTACTTTAAAAACGCCCTAGGAAGTTACTACCAAAAACTAGTAGGTACTTTAGGGTTATAATCGCCCAAATCTAAAAAAAATTGCGGTTTATTCGATTTTTGACAAAGTTGCGTTCGGCGCTCGAAGTCACAAACTTGGATTATTCATTGGGCCAACATCATAAACAAGTCTGCAAAAAATCAGAACTACCGGATTTGACGCAAAAGGGCCAGGTTACAAAATTCGACAAATTTACTGGATTATTTCTACTTTACGCTTTATTTTGTTATAAAGTGCATTGTTTTAGTTCCAAAACTAGATTTCTTATCCTTAATTTATCCGAAAATGATATATCACATGCCCTAATAGGTATAGTTTTAGAGAAATGTTGCTCCAAGTGAAGCGCGGCGGCGTCGAACTTCCCCTCCTCCCCCCACTAAATGAGACGTGGCTCTCGACGGCTCCCGGTCTGTATCTGCTCAAGACCAGCTAACAATCAACTGTGCCAAGTTTCAGCGCATAGTCTCAAAATGCAAGGTGTCGTGCAGTAACAAACTAGCTACTGTAAAAGTATAACTAAACATACACAGAAAGGGTAGTATTATTTTGTTCACTCACTAACTAAATTCATATTATTATATTATTTCAAACAGTAGTACCTACATTATTTTAGAGATTCTACATCAAACTTTAGTTACCCATTTCAATTGTTTTATACGAATGGATATGACGAATAAAATAATATAATATCATTTGAACTCATTAGAGAACTCCTAAATGAAAATAAAAATTAATTCAAATAACATTTTAGCCTTAAGGCTATGTTAGTAACCCATAATATGTTTACTTAGACCTAATAATGACAACTTCTATCCAGTAGTTAGGAGACACTCCTCTTTCGGGCAAACTCGGCTCCATTTGGCCATATTGGGCTCAGCATTGCTCTAAGCAATTATTAGGGTTCACTTGACGTCCTTTTGTGTGGACGACCACAGATAAGATAAAGACTTGAATTTTGACAACCCTAAATAACCGAAAGGGATAGTGCCATACATTAGAAAGGGATAGCATAATTCGACCCTGAATCGCTGTCAAACTTCGTTAACCAAATGCACTGGCACAGAATAAATAATAGTACTACCGTACAGAAAGGACACTTCCTACAAAACCGAAGTTTGTCAGCGATTCAGGGTCGAATTATGCTATCCCTTTCTAATGTATGGCACTATCCCTTTCGGTTATTTAGGGTTGTCAAAATTCAAGTCTTTATCTTATACGAGCTTAGACGAGCGCCTCTACGGCCTTCATTAGGTACTGACCTAATGAAGGCCGTAGAGGCGCTCGTCTAAGGGTAACATTCGATTTCTGACCCCAGCTGCTCTACTAGTACGAACGCGTCGGTGTTATTATCAATTTCTAAGTAAAATGAATGGTAGTGCTGCTGTCGTTGGAAATGGACTCTCACCTTAACGCACTGTAATTGCTAAGTGGCTGCCACACACACTTCGAATACAGCCTCCCCCATTGGAGGGCTTCGTCACTTTTCTTTAGTTCTTTTTCTATTTCAGTTTATAAATTATAAAATAGGCAATATTCTATAAACAAAGAAAAGCGATAAAATTCAAGTGAATATTTATAAGTCCAGCCCTTTCCCATGTCTATTTGACAGTTTGGATCAAGAGCGATCCGAAAACAAACGTACGTACGTTACGTATAGACAGTTTGTGGTACCTTAGTGAATACGTTACCTCCATATCTATTGTTTAATTGTACTGGACAGAAAACATGAATTTGCTTGAATATAAGCCGTAGAAACCTAATTTCCATAACTTAATACATAGGCTTTTTAGGTTCCATGTAGATAATACCTAATATGAGAACGAAGTGGCTTTGAAAGAATGTTTTGAAAGAATTTTTGCGTTTACAATAGACTGTTTCGAATTATCTCGTTAATCAATCGCAAGTGGTCGGCATTAGGCCGCATTACGGAAAATTAAACAGTAAAAGCATCGATGAGACATGGGCCGAGTGGCCTTGTCTACGTATTAGCAAGGCTTTCAGCCACTTTGTGCCTCGTGCCTACAGAACTTTTTGCAAAACGTGACTAATAAGTTTTGGTATTTATAATAATCCGTTATGTATGATAGTTCGGATCAATATCGAAATAAAAATCTATTTATGTGGTCAGGTTTTCGGTATGAAGATTAACGACAAACCTTAAAGCGGGATGCGCTTTCGCCATCATCATCGTCCTCGCGTTATCCCGGTATTCAGCCACGGCTCATTTGAGCCTGGGGCCCGCTCATGGTCCGCTTGGCAACGGATATGCGCTTATATATGTAATTGAAACGCAACCAACTAAATACTCTCTATTGTTTAGCAATAATAAATATAGACAATGCAATAAACGATGGTAACAGGCGGTGAATCCCTATCAGCTATTTCTACAGACAATATTTATTTATCTACGAAATATAATCGCATCATAACTGGTCACTTGATAGAGGACAAGTTGTGTGTTACGTGCTCAAATTAATAAACGAAATATAATGTGACGTTATTTAAGGACCGACCAGTATACATCATCAATTATCTTCTTGATAAGGGTCTGTACCAAGCGGCTTGCTCGGTTCAGCGCGAGATTGTCCAACTCCAACCCTTATACCGAAATTGAGACCGCAAAATACATCAGACTTTAGCTAGATGCTAGCCAATGACAGCGATTTGATCTACGTACAATTATTTTATCTTTTTATTGTTATGTAAAAAGTACGGGTTTTGAAAACCCTGTTTTTCTCTTGGGAGTTATCATATAAGTGTCAATAGCAGTAATTTAAAACGATTTTATTATTCTAAACTCCTCATTCTGCTTTAGCTATTAAAGATATCCGTGTAAAGTTTTTTGATAAACATTTTTCTAATATTATCTCGTTATTTAGCGCATATACCTGTGCAAAATGGTATTAGCATTACGAATATATTTCACATTGTGCGGGAAGAATGGCATGTTGGAACGCCGCCGCTAAGGGATGAGAAATACACACATATTCGTGACTATCGAGTTAATCAAATAGCTAGCTCATACCCAGTCACGTTTCATAGAATTGCAAACTAAATACGTTAATATACTGGGTGAGCAATCCATATGGTGCGTTTACGAAAGATTAAAAACTAGATGATAGGTAATTTTGTTCTACGAAATGATTAAAAACTGTATTCGATGATTATCAATACAACCCACAATGTGATCGGACCCGGTCAAAATATCGGTAGGTAGCAATTAAACTGAATTACGAAATAAGAAATAAATAAATCTAGGAAACTGTAAGAAATAATTAATCTAGGAATCCATTTTTATGATCGAGTCAAAGTGCCGCATCACTTAATTTTCTTTTCTGAAACCGTTATCTTCGCTTACATAAATTACTTAGATATCTACCACGTTTATGAAAATTTCTGAATGTATCTTACTCGTATCTCGAAAATCATCGTGATCCCTAAAAACAAATATAATTATATAGATTTTCTGGTATATAATATATAGGTCTGTGCGCCATTTTGATTTGTTACTCTGTATTATTATCGGGCTTTGCCCCGAGGGAGGTAATTCTCTGAACAGTCTAAGGACTGTATCGTTTATTATAAATACAGATAAAACCTGGTCTAACTGTTGACGTGTGTATTATTTTGTATTACTATGTTCTTAAGGTATAATCTGGGGGTATTTTTAAGACATATCTGATATAAGAATGTTTTACATTTATTTTATTTTAGGGACTTTATGATGATTTTAATACCTTCTAGCAAATGTAATTCGGACAAGCCTATCGAGCTTAATTTGAGACTATTTCACCGATTCCTTAGTACGATTTAAAGAAACAAAAGGTTAATATGCTGCCAAAATATGCCATCTAAGTGTCCTTTTCATGATTGCTCAATTGAACATCCACAGAATAAATGTGGTGTATTTTATCTTTACATGAAAACGACTTTTTATGCAACATTTTGGATTCCCGTCAATTTCTGACGCCAGGGAAATGACGGAAACAGCTAAAAGAATCTACCGAAATCCAAAGCCTAACGGACATTCATGGCGTTGAACCATGGCTAGAACAGGTCGATAGAAACGCTCCATGATGGTTATATTGTATACCAAAGTCGGGGTTGTCGTAAGTAACATGCCATATTTTCAAAAAGGCCACCAAGCACAGATCCAAAACTTTTTTTCCAACTAAAAGAAATGATTAGACTATGCCCAGATGTTTCGCTTTACGAATCATGTAATTGCTGTTTACATAGTACGATTTTTTTTGTGTAATACTTATCTTGTTCGCAAACCGTAAATTTTCTTGTAGTATTTGTCCGAAATCGTTGTAGTTACTCGGGAGGATTGGGTAAATATTGTCCAAACCATATGCTTTACGTGATCTCCCAGGACGAAATGTTACTTATTATTAAAGCACTAATTAAACTATATGTGTAATTTTTTTATAAAAACATAATACCAGAAAAAACGGCTAAGTAAAGTTGTATTTATAATAAACGATACAGTCCTTATTGAAAGGGCCATGCAAACGTCGCGACCACTGTCTGGGAACATGTAACATGGAATATTGAGGAATTCGCTTGGAAGTATTGCCTTTCTAAATACCTATCTAGTATCTATTCGTTTTTTAGAATTGTATCTACTTATACAAGATTTATTTAATCGGCATAATGTAGCCATGTGCTAAATTGACACTTAGAACCGTCCGAATGTATATTTGGTATGGTAAATAAAAATATGTGTGTTTTAATAAGGGAATTTTAAGTTATGCCTTCTGTTACAAAATAGACCTATACATACATGCTATATGTAATAGAGGGCCAAATTAAAAAAGAAGGCATTTGCCTTTTAATGAGTGAGAGGCTTGCCAGTCACGTCACAATATCCAGCAAAAGAATGTCACCTCCAACGACAATTTCGGAAAAACAACACTAGCTACAGCTTTAAAAAAAATGTATCGCTAATATTTTGGTACGTAATATTGCTTAGCTTAGATATAGGAAATTGTAATTTTCTTATCTAGAGGATAAAATTAGCTAATGTTGTTATAGCATAATTACAGTTTGTTCACTGCTTAGTAAACCGTTAAGGTGGGTGTAGGAAATGCTTAGAATC
The DNA here is from genome assembly GCF_963556715.1 of Cydia fagiglandana. Classification (NCBI taxonomy): domain Eukaryota; kingdom Metazoa; phylum Arthropoda; class Insecta; order Lepidoptera; family Tortricidae; genus Cydia; species Cydia fagiglandana. The sequence goes on along the minus strand of NC_085938.1, from coordinate 7,635,099 downwards.
TTTTTAAACAAACTGAAACTTAGGTGTTTTATAGACGGCCCGGTTCTCGGATTGCAAACTAAACCCACTTTATAGTGGCTGTAGCCATCTCCCCACGGGTAAAGCTACAGAGGACGCTTCTCGCAATTTCACCCTCGACTTAATACCTACATCTCGTTCGTAACCAACATACAGCCAGAGACGAGTCAAAACGAAATCCTTTTTCAGTTTTAGGGTTTTACGTAATAATTAAACTTTAAGGGTGAATCAACTTTTAGGATTTTTTTTCGATATCAAAGCTTAGTAATTACGAAATGCTAAATTAGACCTTCAAATTCACCGATCTTACCTAAACCCGTAGGTACCCAGAAATGTTTTTGCTCTGTATCTATCTACCCATATATTTATAGGACCGTAGGTAAAAGATTAAATTAAACAATGTAGAGCAAGTCTTATTGCCATTATCTACTTAAAAGAATAGTTTCAGCAGATTCCACATTAAAATAGCGTTTACAAAGATCGTGAGCTCCCTTGATTGCATATAGGTATAATTGTAAGTACTTACTCGTAAAATACTCCTTGAGCAGCACAACTCTGAGCGTACTTCAAAACTAAAGTTTTTTGCAAATATTTTTGTTTTACAGAAAGTCGTAACGCGAACGCAAGTGAAATAAACGTTTACTCATTTATCACGGGACCGCCTATCTCTGGTAACCACGAGTTGCCATACTGATTCCATTTTATAACTTTATAAGGCCTAACCTTAACCAGGCGTGTCTCACTCAGCGATTTTGGGGTTTGCCATAAGCCGCGTGTGGCGCTGTCGCCACCTAGCGGCCATATCTGTGCTGATCGTAACAGACGCGTTTTGTTAGAGTGTGAGAGAGTGAGTGAGTTCAGAAGAACTTAGTACTAATTATTTATTCTGTGCCTTAACCTAAATTGCGCCCTAAAAAGGAACTTCATAAACATTTCATATTTATTATGTAGATATATGTGTTTCTAAAATAACCATTTGCCACCAATCATGAATATTAAAAAATATATCAAAGTGTAGATGGATAAAAATTGTTTACCACCAATGTATGGAGCCACCAAGTTACAACGCTAAGTCCATTATGAAAGTAAATATAATTATCTGCTAAACAAAACCAATCGGTCAATATTGATCACGGCAATAAACAAACAGATCGAGCAGGTAATAATAGCGTTGTACAGTGATGTGATTGAACACTTCCTGAAGCCTTTAATTATTAATTAAAATGTTTTGTTTAGGCTTAGACGGGAATCCGTCTAAGCATAGGTAAACAAAACATTTTTAGTGGCAGTGGTATTTTAGTGGCAAACGAAATAAAATATAAAAGCGATTAATATAGGGTATATATAATAGAGTTTGATGTATTTTTAGGGTTCCGTACCCAAAGGCAGGCGTGTCTCACTCATTTCTCTCACTCTCTCTCATTTCGTCGCTTTGCTACAGGTAGCTAAAAGTACATCCGTTCGACCCCAATTTTGGGGTTTACCATAAGCCGCGCGTGGCGCTGTCGCCACCTAGCGGCCATATCTATCCTGATCGTAACAGACACGTTTTGTTGAGTTGAGTGAGTCTTCTGTACCTAGTACTATTATTTATTCTGTGCCAAAGGGTAAAAACGGGACCCTATTACTAATTTCCGCTCTCCGTCTGTCTGGAGCTAGACAGTTGAAATTTTCACAGATGACGTATTTCTGTTGCCGCTATAACAACAAATAAATAGTAAAAACAAAATAAAATAAATATTCAAGTGGGGCTCCCATACAATAAACGTGATTTTATTTGCCGTTTTTTGTGTAATGGTAGCGAACCCTTCTTGCGCGAGTCCGACTCGCACTTAGCCGATTTTTTTTATTGCCACCGTCTCACATACGTGGGTTTGAACAATCTTGGCGGCCAAAAACAATTTTGCGGATTTGCTTATTTAAAATAGGGAGAGACATAATCTTAATACTTCTTTTCAGTGCCAAGCGCCCCATTTCCAATACAAAATGAACCCACGCAGCGGGTTTTTGGCAGTAAATGTGTTAAATTAGGGGATGGAACTACGGAACATTAAGTAATAATAAGCAACTTACTGCCCCTGGTCGTCTTCACGACGGCAGTTTCAGGGGCCCATCTAGTCAGCGGCAAGTCACCACCTGCCTCGATAACGTGTGTTAGCATTGTTATGGCAGGTGTCCGAACTCTTTACAATAGCCCAGTCTCATAGTCCACCCAAACTTCAATCCATAGACCGGTATACTATTCACTTTTGCTACAATAGTCCCAATGCCTGCTGAGACCGGTTCATGGGTGTCTATTGTTGCACCTGTGAACGGGTTCCAGCAGGCGTTCTACATGACATTAAAGCTCTCCAAGGGGCCTCTACGTGTTGGATCTGTGTCCCCACGCAAGCCTATCAAAAAACCGGGATTATAGGCCAGTTATGTCCAAGGAAAGCAACTTACAATAAGAAGTGAAATCCCATCAAGTATATTTTCATGTACAATGTTGTCAAGACGAGAACAATATTAAATATCGACACGGAAAGAGTGTCAACAATAATTATGTAGGAGCTTCTTAAGAGGCCGGTAACGATTTTAGAGCAGAAAGGTGAAATTGATAAATTTAGTCGTTGAAATTGTACAACTTTTGTTACGTAATATCTAAATAACAAGTATTGGTTTCTATTAGCACGTCTTCTCATCTTGGCTTTTAATAATGAGGTCACGAGCGTGCATCACCGGTAACATATGACGAGAAGGGGCAGTTATTACAAATTCATCAAAAAATTATGATGATAAATTATACTGATTGATTAAGAACAATTTCAGGAAATGTTGTCGATTTCAGAGAAACTGTCACTTGTTTTAAAGTAATTTCTATTCTGGAGAAAATTGATTTCGTCTAACTTTCATTTACACTACCTACTTCATATACATACATGAATATTCATATACTACAAAATTACCATTTTAGCAGTTCAAACTGAGACTTAAAAATAAGATCGACAAAATCAGTGCTTTACGCGCGTTTAACTGAACGAAAAAAAATTATTAGTAACTTAGAGCGAATGTTTTCAAAAAAATTATCGATTAAACGGCAAGATGAGAAGATGTGCTAATAGAAACCTGTAATATAAATAACGAGTAAGTACTGGATTTGTATGGCAATAAGGTCGTGTATTCATATTTTTGGTAGTTTGTCCGTGTTGATATTTAATAATTTAATTGTACCTACGTGTACAGCCAACTAATTTGATTTAGAAACTTTGAAATTCATCATATAAACTTTTGAAGCATTGTTCCACCGTCCCTAATTTTGAAATTGTATATCAAATGTAATTACTAATTCAAACCCACAAAGTTTATGGTTCCGCAATATTTCTATATCCCTATATTATGAAAACGGTGTAATGTAATACGTTTATTATGTAATGAGATCCAAAGTTTCCTTTAATTAGGTTGTGAAAATATTACTGGTTTAATTACTCTTTTGAATTATGCTTCCAATTTGAATATATTTTCCATAAGTTACGGCGATTAGGTATTCGGTTATAGCACATTCATTTATTAATTAAATATTTATATAAACCATTTAATTTTGTAAATTGTAACAGATATCAACGCAGATTATTGTTTAATCTGGATTTGTATAGGTCGACCATTCATTAACATATTCCCGAAAATGAATCATTTAATTCGCTTACAGACGGGTTAATGTTTGAAATGCAAATCGAGCCATATTGGACTGTTTCACATATGTAGCAAGAGCTTTATGGCTCCTCTACACGATGGGCCAACGCCGGCCACTCCAAGGGACGCATTTATGCGTTAAAGGGAACAAGTGATATTGCTAATCTCATTCTACCGCATGACGTCCCTTGGAGTAGCCGGCGTTGGCCCATCGTGTAGAGGAGCCATTAGATAACGTAAGTAAGTTGGCGAGCCGTCGACCATCAGTATGCTCATTAAAATGTGTTAATCCCAGGCTCAAAAACGTAACCAACTCGATTATTATTATGATCCATTTCTCTTTGTTAAAATATTGCGAGAAGTGTTTCCGTCCACCTTTATTCATGAAATGTTATAAGATGAGTGAATTAAAAAAAAAATGTAATTAAGCGCAGTTAAGAAGTTATGAATAGTCTTTTAACTTAATTGATTCATTTCTTTTACAAAAATTAACTATCTACTATTTTAACTATATTTGAATTGTATTGTAGTATATTTATTGTACATACTTAATTCGTTCACATATACGTCTATAGCAGCGGTTCTCAAACTTTTTTGGTGATGGAACCCTTTCGGCAAGCGAAATATTTGACGGAACCCCAAATTAAAAATTTTCGTTCGTCACTGTGGACCAGATATACCTATAGAAGAGCTGGTTTTTTTCTTATTATTACAAGTATATTTTCGCGGAACCCCAACAGAGGCTTTGCGGAACCCTAGGGTTCCGCGGAACACGCTTTGACAATGGCTGGTCTATAGCATAAGCTAACACACTTTCATGCATCTAACTTAAATAGAATCATATGGCTTAAGAGGGCGTCGAGGAGGGTAAATTTTCAGATTCTGTCAAATTACCCCATTTCACACACAAACGCAGCTCACGCACACTACCTCAATTTACTGGGACAGGTCAGTGACCCCTAATGTTTTTTTAAAGGTGCTGTTTCGAGTTTAGTGTTAACTACGGACCTTCTTTGAGGAATTTAAACTGTCAAAGCTTTCCTTTGTGAGAAGACAGAGAAAAATCACTTTTTATATATAGCTTTCCTTGTTTGTTCATGTCATGTCATAGGTATGTGACGTATTAGGTAATTAATTATTTTCGTTGTTGACTTTTATTTGTATTAAGATAGGTACAAACGGCGATGCTCTTAACTGTCCATCGGTGGACCTTATGCCTTTTGTAATAAGGTTTACGAACTATCAGTTAACAGTGTGGTCATGGGCGATGGTATGCGGTTTGTAAACATAGTCCGAATTTACCTACTCGAAAAAAGTGGACTATATCTAAAATGATCCCCTCATTAGTTATAGGGCTTGTAATATTTTTTTACAACTAAAGACGCTTATTATATTTCACTTATAACTTAATTGATAATAAGGCTTTAAAAACCTCTAATAAAATTCAGGTACTACATATGTACTACATTTATACTTTTGTAAGTCAGTAAGTGATGCTTATCGGGAAATCAAAGAACTCATAATTACCTATATAAAAATAATTAAATTTACTATTTCGTCTCACGTTCAATAAGGCCCGGGGCCGGGCCTTGTCACCCGCACAGACAGAGGGCCTTTTTAGCCCAAGTACAAGTTCAAGAATAACAGAGAATATAGTAAGTATAATTTATCTTATTTATCTCAATTATACAATTTTCACACAGGTAAAATGTACATACATTTCAGCTTGTAGGTACTTATCATATAACGATCGTTTTTGTTATAAAAAACTATTTATTTATTACACTGTGCTAAACATGAGAACAATATGTTATAATCTAGTTCCTTTTTATCCTATTCAGTTCACATACATTGTTCGTGGGTAATAAGGCCTACAAAATTTCCCTTTAGGCCTTATTATCCTTCATCTGGAATTAATTACGCCTTAAATTTAAAATGGTATTCGTCCTCGATATGACGTTAAACTGTCGTGCACTTTTAAGTGTATTCTACCAAATTAGGGCGCATTTCATATGTGCGGCCTAGTTTGGTCTACTGGTGCTAAGACAGGGTATCAGTTTAGGGTGGCAGCGGATGAACATCTAGTATGTCAACGGTGGCGCCCTCGAGCCGAGTTAGCAGGCTTACTGTCTACTCACCAACACGCACTGGACGAGCGTGGTGAGTTAAACGTCCAAACCCCTCCAACATGAAACGAAAACCCAAATACCGGCCCCAAGTGCCTGGCAGCTCCAGCGACGGTGCTGTTGATGACGGTGGGCAGCATCACGGTGGAGATCGGAGTGCTAAGAATCCCCAGGCGGCGATTTCTCTTAACCGTCATACTATAAAGGCAAACGTTAAAAGGAACACTGATGAAAAACTAAATATCCTCACGTATAATTTACGAACTTTAAGAACAGAAGAAAGACTAATAGAGTTAGAACACGCACTGGGCAACATCTCGTGGGACATTGTCGGTCTGGCTGAAGTGAGGAGAGAAGGGGAAGATGTAATCGAGCGTGAGGATAACATATTCTACCACTACGGGGAAGCTGGCGGTCTTCACGGAGTAGGCTTTATGGTTGCTAAACGTTGGAAAGATAATATACAAGAGTTCATTGCCTACTCCGAGCGGATTGCTGTGCTTAAGTTCCGTATCACTGAAAAGGTAGCTCTCACCATTATCCAAGTATATGCCCCCACATCCACGCACCCAGACGAAGAAGTAGAGGAATTTTTTACGATTTGTTGAACCAGGCCTGTGACGAACACCGCAGTACTTGGAATATAGTGCTGGGTGACTTCAACGCGAAAGTCGGAATAAGAGAGGAATTGGATAACGACAACGTAATGGGGCCATACGGGCTAGGAAGCCGAAACGAACGTGGTTCCAGGCTTATCCAATTTGCTTTTGGTCAAAGCCTTAGTCTCTGTAACTCTTTCTATTACAAAAAACCACACCGCAGGTGGACCTGGATTTCACCTAATGGCGAAACCAAGAATGAAATAGATTATGTCTTACCTTCTACCTCGAGTAAACAAATTGTTAATAATGTTTCAGTAATTAATAAAATACAATACAGTTCAGACCATAGACCAGTTCGAGTTCAAGTAAGAATAAATTTAAAAATCCAGTGTCATTGAAACATAAAAAGTAAAATCAAAAGGCTAGATAAAACTACTCTGCTAGTTAATAAAGAACTGTTTAATTTAGAATTACATAACGCTTTCAATGCTTTGGAACTGGATACTGTAAGCAACGACGTAGAATATGAATATTTGAAACTACAAAACTGTATTACATCAGCAAGCAGAAAAATCAAAAAGCAGAGACATAAAGAAAAGAAGCTAACAAACCATACTTTAGACCTGTTAAAAGAAAGAGAAGCACATAGAACCAATATTACCAGCGCACAATATAGAGCAATAGATAGACAAGTAAAGCGGAGTATTAGAAAAGACATAAGAAATTACAACAATAGATTGATACAAATAGCTTTAGAAAAGAACCGCTCTCTTAGAATAGCCAAGCAAGGCACATCAAACAGTAAAACCTGGATAACATGTTTACGTGACGATAGAGGGATAAAACAAGGAAGTCGGGATCAAATAACAAATATTTGCACAAAATTTTACAGACAGTTGTACTCCGACCTGAACCCCGTGCCTGCATGCCCACCCGCAGCCAGCTACTCCTGTCCGGAATCTATCCCGCCCATTACCGGGCACGAAGTTCATCTCGCTTTAGCGAAGATGAAGTACAGTAAAAGCCCCGGCGAGGATGGTATTTCGGCGGAAGCACTTAAAATAGGGGAACCAACACTTTTATCTCATATCACCAATTTCTTTAATTCTATTTTAAAATCCGGTAAATTCCCAAAAACTTTTTGTCATTCCAACATCATCCTACTACACAAAAAAGGTGATAAATCTGATATCAATAACTACAAACCCATTAGCCTCATCTCACACCTTTATAAAACCTTTATCAAAATAATAGAACGTCGCATTGCTGGAAAATTGGACAGTCACCAACCCCCCGAACAGGCCGGGTTTCGGCCTGGTCTTTCTACTACGGACCACTTGCAAACAATTAACCAAATCATCGAAAAATACATAGAATTCAAAATCCCCCTTTATTTAGCCTTTGTAGATTTCTCCAAAGCTTTTGATAGCATAAGTCATTCATCTATATTTACCGCACTGCAAGAACAAGATATAGAATCTACATACATACAGCTCATCCACAATATCTATGCCTCAAGTACTGCCTGCATAAAACTACAGTCTCCCGGACCATCATTTGATATAAAGAAAGGCGTCAAGCAAGGTGACCCGCTATCGCCGAAGCTGTTCACTAGTACCCTTGAGCAAATATTCAGGAAGCTGGCGGCTGCATGGGAGAACAAAGGTATTGACGTCGGTGGACGGCGATTAACAAATCTCCGTTTCGCTGACGATATAGTTTTGTTTTCCTCTTCAGTTACGGAGCTCGGTGCCATGCTACAAGACTTAAGTAGGGCAAGCCTTGAGGTGGGATTAATGATGAACATGTCAAAGACCAAGCTCATGACTAACAGCCGAAAAATAACAGTGGTAGTGGATGGAGAAGAAATGTCATATGTCCAAGAATACATTTACCTGGGCCAAATAGTCTCTTTCCAGGCACGACAGGACAAGGAGGTCGCAAGACGAACCGGAAGTGCCTGGAAGAGCTATTGGTCCATGAAGGAGCAGATGAAGGGAGATTTCCCTATATCTTTAAAAAGAAGGCTCATGGACATGTGCATTCTTCCCATCCTGACCTACGGAGCTCAGACTTGGTCTTTGACAAAAGCTCAGAAATCCAACCTTAAGGTTTGTCAGCGCGCCATGGAGCGTAGTATTCTCGGCGTGAAGTTGACCGATCGCATCAAAAATACTGTATTGAAACCAAGACTCGACCTGCAGTCTCAGCGAGTTTTTGTGGCTATATTATCAGTTGAAAGAACGATATTTCCATCGCAGTGGTATGGTTTACGAGTACCTATATTGGTTTCATGTGACGATGTTTATATAAATGTATCTATCAAATAACAACGTGCTTTTATTTCATTGATATTCGGTGCAAAACGATAACTCAGTAACGAAAACTTCTTTTAGATAGTGACAATATGATAGACCTTAGTAGGAGCTTAGGGAGCTCTTCCCGGGGCATAACTGCAGTGACTCTACGTGCCCCTGAGACACGTAGTGCATGGCAAAATCCTGACATTTGCCCAATGACGTTGCAGTCCTGCACTTATGCACTTGTGACGAACTCAATGACGCAATAAGACGGTCATTTCGACCGAGGGATTTGGTGTCAAACCGTACACCGATGTTCCTCGGTCGAAAAAACGACCAAAGAGCTATAGCCCTTTTGGAGAATACGTCAAAATTTTGTAGATGACAGGTGGAAGACAGGCCTCCTTTGGAAGGATGACATACCTAATCTGCCTGACAGCTACAATTTGGCGCTTAAACGTCTTGACGACATGAAAATGTCTTAACTGCCAGAGTTCGCAAGGCGTTATTCGGTTAAAGTAAACCTCCAAAAAGGTTATATTTTAAAATTAAATGACAGAGACGCATACAGCTGTCAGTACAGGAAAGACATGATTTCCACCACACTTTGCGGCTTCTAATCCTGACAAGCTGCGATTAGTTCTTGACAGCGCCGCTAGGGTGTCGAGGAAATCATTCAACCTCCTTAGCGGGCCTGACTTCCCGACTGACGTCATGAGTACTAGTCTTCCCCGCGTTTTGAGGGAGTATCCAAGTTGACAGACCTACGACGTTCCTGACCGACTGTACTGACAGACCTACAACGCTCCGGACCAACTGACCGACTCGCCTGATTACTGGGTACTCTAAGCTGACGTTGTCATGGGTGCTAGTCTCCCCCGCGTTTGAGGGAGTATATCCAAATTTGACAGATCGACGACGACAACGACGACGACGTACGGTCTATACTGACAGACCTAGGACGTTCCGGACCGACTGACCGACTCGCCTGACTATAAATATTTACCCGACTGACTGAGCGGTTATCGCCGTTTGTCGCGCATCGCGTCACCAAGTGCCGAAGTCACCGAGACGGACTTCCGTGACTGGAGGTGGGTGCCGACGGACCCTGACCATGCCGACAACGCGACGCGCGACGCAAGCACCAACAACCGCTCAAGACGTCTAAACAGACCTGTCGACTTCTACTACTGACTTGCAGTTACCGGTGACCATACTTTAAGACCGACGACGCAGGTTTGAACTGACTGCCCCGACTTAAGCGACGACCTGACCAGACTTGACGCACTGACTTGAGTCATGACTTGACCAGACTTTGACTCTACGTACCGACTTGACGCTGCCTGACACGGACCAGGTCAGCACGGCCTGACACGGCTCAACGTGCTGACCCGGCCTGACATGGCTTGGCGTCTGACCCGGCCTGACATGGCCTGGCGTCTGACCCGGCCTGACACGGCCTGACGTGGTCTGACCCAGGCTGTCACGGCCTGACGTGGTCTGACCCAGCCCGATACGGCCTGACACGGCCCGACTGAGTTGACACGACGACCTAACTTGAGGCGGCCTGACACGGCCTGACGTGGTCTGACCCAGCCTGACGTGGTCTGACACGGCCTCGACTTGACACGACGACTTGACTTGACGCGGCCTGGCGTCTGACCCGGCCTGACATGGCCTGGCGTCTGACCCGGCCTGACACGGCCTGACGTGGTCTGACCCAGCCTGTCAGGGCCTGACGTGGTCTGACCCAGCCCGATATGGCCTGACACGGCCTGACTGATTTGACACGTCTTGACTTGACGCGGCCTGGCGTCTGACCGGCCTGACACGGTCTGGTGTCTGACCCGGCCTGACACGGCCTGACGTGGTCTGACCCGGCCTGTCACGGCCTGACATGGTCTGACCCGGCTCGACATGGCTTGACACGACCTGACCTGACTCGACATGGCCCGACTTGACTAAGCCACGGTGGTCGGAAGCCCCTCGGCCTTTGAGTATTGGCAGACATCCAATACTGGAGGTGGGGATGTCGTGGCTTCCGACCTCCGTGGCGACCTGACATAGACCGATTGACTGACTGGCTGACTGACATACATATTTGGAACCTTTGGAACTCGGACTTTAAATTCAAAATTAGACATGACATCCACAAGACAAAACCTGACCAGTTCACGACAGATAGCCGACGAAGACGGACGACACAGACCCAACAATATAAAAAAATATAAAAAGACTTTTGCTGAAATGAATAATCGACAAATAAATCAGTTGTATGTAAAACAATAGATTAAGACGTATTTAAATTTTTTGACAAGTTTTGACACTATAAAATGAAATTATTATCACCATGTTAATAAACTTGTCATATTATTCGATGTCTCATGTGTCATGACAGAGTCCATTTCGTATAAGTCCACTTTTAACCAATATATATATATTTTTGCGCATAATTACACATGGGTTCCTATCAAAATTTACGTAAGAAAAAAAACTTAAGTTACGTAAACAAATAAAATATAATACACCCATGTTTAATTATATAATAAATAGTTTCTCTATAATAGATACAATATTAAAACTAAAGTTAAAACTAGAAATAAAATAAAAATACAAACTATAAAATATACTTACCTACAAAAAAAAACAAACTATAAAAAGAATAAAATATATATTTGATTTGACGCCCGAAACGTTACAATACATTACTTATATGTTAAACTGTCAAAGGTAAGCCCACTACCCTTATACAGATAGATGGCCCCGCTGCGAATACAAATAAAGGAATGTAAATAATATACAGTGAAAATAAAACTGATACAAAATTGATATGAATTGACTCATTGTTTAGGCTTATATTTAAATAGGTAGTCAAAGTTCTTTCAAAAGACGTCACTATGTTTATACTTAGGTGTATTTTAATTGTATTAGCAAGCAATTAAACTGGAAAGCAATTACATTTGATATCTATATAAAATTCAGCGGTTCTCTGAGAACCAAAAAAAAACAACTTAAAAAATTTTGAGAACCGTTCTCACACTTTCTTGGTGAGGGAACCCTTTTGGAAATGGAAATATTTAATGGAGCCCCAAATAAAATAAAAGTTCGTTCGTCACTGTGGATAAGACATATAGAACTGTATTTTTTAATGTTTTTCTTATTAATACAAGTATTCTCGCAGTGCCCCGGAGGCTATGCAAAGCGAGGGCTCCGCGGATAGGACAGTTTGAGGATGGCTGATCTAAATTATGACAGTCGCACGAGCGTCTCGGTCGCGCCAATACTAGAGGTGTTCGACGTGTTGCCTCTGTCGCATTTGTAAATTTGTAAGTAAGTGTGACAGGGAGGCAACACGTTGAACGTGGTTAATAGCGGTAGGCCCTTAGGTACGGACAAGTAAGTACGAGCGAAATGCACGCGCGAACGATTAAGGACAATTCGAACGTACACTTGAAATCTAAAACGACATCATTTAGATTTCAAGTGTACGTTCGAATTGTACTACTAGTATGAATACGTATTTACGAAGCTTTTGTAGCGCAGTACCGATGAAAAAACCTATTTTCCCCCATATTGATTGATTACTCCGGTCCATTGGACACGCAACAACAGAGTAAGCTACCTAAAACGGTGCCCGAATTTCTAGGTAGTGCCTCTTTTCATAATGTAATATATAAACCCGTACATCTGATCCGAGTAACATTTGATTTAAATATACTTAACTGATTAGTCGAAATACTTTAACGACGATAAGACAGTAGTCAAACAAATAAATTATTATCTGAGTGAATTGCAAAAAAATTGTAGGTACATAGTTAAGCACCTGTAATTAGTCTAAAGTTAGTTGATTCCATTGTGTTACCACAGTTAAGACTGCGTCGTGCAAAATCAGCGAAAAAGGCAGTCACCGTTTAGTCGCTAGCGTCCACATCGCTTGATAAAAAAAATTATAATAAATATCATTATTATCCCAAAGAGTGTGTTTACAACGAATCACCCTTGAAAATTTGAAATCTTTTACAATATAATAAATACACTCATGCAAAGTTGTACCTAAAACGTGATGAACGAGTGTCAGCGTTTAGTAAAATTTGTATAAAAAAATCGATGCTCATGCTACAAAATCGAGTGATTTCGAAAGCCAGATAACTAGACTACAACGAATCAGGCTTTTCCTATTTTTCCTCTTAAAGGCTACAGAGAAATTCAATCGTAAACGTAAACTTTCGTAAAATTTCCATACATCCGCCATATCTGTCAAATTCTCCTTCTCCTCAGATGCCCGCTGTGGGCCGTTGGAAGCGGACGCGTACATGTTTTTTCCAAATTGACATTTCAATTTGTCATATATATTGACAGAAATTCATGTCCGTATACGAATGATGATACCAGTGAAAAACTGTGTTCAAAATAAATAGGGTAAATGAATAATGTCACACGGAGATCCAGAGTCATTAAAATTTTGATTTGTTTTTATTCATAAGTCATAATACTTTAAAAATATAACAAATTATTTAAAATATATACGAACACAACCAAATCAGTGTAATTAGTTTCTTCCTAATTCACTAAAAATTAAAAAAGTTTGAAGATTTGTTTTATCTTATTGGAATAAATTTTCATTGTGCTGGCATTCATATTACGTCATTTTAAAAACATATATGACATAATGTCAATATACTAGATAGACAATTTATCAACAAATTTCTTCACATTTTAACGTAAACAATATAAATTATTAAAATTTTATTTATGAAGACGAACCAATGTTGTTCACATAATATCAGCAATAAATTTTTTAGTTTCAACCAGTTTTGTTGCTATTCTGAGAGCTATCACGTGCTTTGAAAGTTAATTCAATGATATATCATCAAGAAAAAAATACGTATTCATACTAGTAGTACAATTCGAACGTACACTTGAAATCTAAATGATGTCGTTTTAGATTTCAAGTGTACGTTCGAATTGTCCTTAATCGTTCGCGCGTGCATTTCGCTCGTACTTACTTGTCCGTACCTAAGGGCCTACCGCTATTAACCACGTTCGACGTGTTGCCTCCCTGTCACACTTACTTACAAATTTACAAATGCGACAGAGAGGCAACACGTCGAACACCTCTAGTATTGGCGCGACCGAGACGCTCGTGCGACTGTCATAATTTAGATCAGCCATCCTCAAACTGTCCTATCCGCGGAGCCCTCGCTTTGCATAGCCTCCGGGGCACTGCGAGAATACTTGTATTAATAAGAAAAACATTAAAAAATACAGTTCTATATGTCTTATCCACAGTGACGAACGAACTTTTATTTTATTTGGGGCTCCATTAAATATTTCCATTTCCAAAAGGGTTCCCTCACCAAGAAAGTGTGAGAACGGTTCTCAAAATTTTTTAAGTTGTTTTTTTTTGGTTCTCAGAGAACCGCTGAATTTTATATAGATATCAAATGTAATTGCTTTCCAGTTTAATTGCTTGCTAATACAATTAAAATACACCTAAGTATAAACATAGTGACGTCTTTTGAAAGAACTTTGACTACCTATTTAAATATAAGCCTAAACAATGAGTCAATTCATATCAATTTTGTATCAGTTTTATTTTCACTGGATATTATTTACATTCCTTTATTTGTATTCGCAGCGGGGCCATCTATCTGTATAAGGGTAGTGGGCTTACCTTTGACAGTTTAACATATAAGTAATGTATTGTAACGTTTCGGGCGTCAAATCAAATATATATTTTATTCTTTTTATAGTTTGTTTTTTTTTGTAGGTAAGTATATTTTATAGTTTGTATTTTTATTTTATTTCTAGTTTTAACTTTAGTTTTAATATTGTATCTATTATAGAGAAACTATTTATTATATAATTAAACATGGGTGTATTATATTTTATTTGTTTACGTAACTTAAGTTTTTTTTCTTACGTAAATTTTGATAGGAACCCATGTGTAATTATGCGCAAAAATATATATATATTGGTTAAAAGTGGACTTATACGAAATGGACTCTGTCATGACACATGAGACATCGAATAATATGACAAGTTTATTAACATGGTGATAATAATTTCATTTTATAGTGTCAAAACTTGTCAAAAAATTTAAATACGTCTTAATCTATTGTTTTACATACAACTGATTTATTTGTCGATTATTCATTTCAGCAAAAGTCTTTTTATATTTTTTTATATTGTTGGGTCTGTGTCGTCCGTCTTCGTCGGCTATCTGTCGTGAACTGGTCAGGTTTTGTCTTGTGGATGTCATGTCTAATTTTGAATTTAAAGTCCGAGTTCCAAAGGTTCCAAATATGTATGTCAGTCAGCCAGTCAGTCAATCGGTCTATGTCAGGTCGCCACGGAGGTCGGAAGCCACGACATCCCCACCTCCAGTATTGGATGTCTGCCAATACTCAAAGGCCGAGGGGCTTCCGACCACCGTGGCTTAGTCAAGTCGGGCCATGTCGAGTCAGGTCAGGTCGTGTCAAGCCATGTCGAGCCGGGTCAGACCATGTCAGGCCGTGACAGGCCGGGTCAGACTACGTCAGGCCGTGTCAGGCCGGGTCAGACGCCAGACCGTGTCAGGCCGGTCAGACGCCAGGCCGCGTCAAGTCAAGACGTGTCAAATCAGTCAGGCCGTGTCAGGCCATATCGGGCTGGGTCAGACCACGTCAGGCCCTGACAGGCTGGGTCAGACCACGTCAGGCCGTGTCAGGCCGGGTCAGACGCCAGGCCATGTCAGGCCGGGTCAGACGCCAGGCCGCGTCAAGTCAAGTCGTCGTGTCAAGTCGAGGCCGTGTCAGACCACGTCAGGCTGGGTCAGACCACGTCAGGCCGTGTCAGGCCGCCTCAAGTTAGGTCGTCGTGTCAACTCAGTCGGGCCGTGTCAGGCCGTATCGGGCTGGGTCAGACCACGTCAGGCCGTGACAGCCTGGGTCAGACCACGTCAGGCCGTGTCAGGCCGGGTCAGACGCCAGGCCATGTCAGGCCGGGTCAGACGCCAAGCCATGTCAGGCCGGGTCAGCACGTTGAGCCGTGTCAGGCCGTGCTGACCTGGTCCGTGTCAGGCAGCGTCAAGTCGGTACGTAGAGTCAAAGTCTGGTCAAGTCATGACTCAAGTCAGTGCGTCAAGTCTGGTCAGGTCGTCGCTTAAGTCGGGGCAGTCAGTTCAAACCTGCGTCGTCGGTCTTAAAGTATGGTCACCGGTAACTGCAAGTCAGTAGTAGAAGTCGACAGGTCTGTTTAGACGTCTTGAGCGGTTGTTGGTGCTTGCGTCGCGCGTCGCGTTGTCGGCATGGTCAGGGTCCGTCGGCACCCACCTCCAGTCACGGAAGTCCGTCTCGGTGACTTCGGCACTTGGTGACGCGATGCGCGACAAACGGCGATAACCGCTCAGTCAGTCGGGTAAATATTTATAGTCAGGCGAGTCGGTCAGTCGGTCCGGAACGTCCTAGGTCTGTCAGTATAGACCGTACGTCGTCGTCGTTGTCGTCGTCGATCTGTCAAATTTGGATATACTCCCTCAAACGCGGGGGAGACTAGCACCCATGACAACGTCAGCTTAGAGTACCCAGTAATCAGGCGAGTCGGTCAGTTGGTCCGGAGCGTTGTAGGTCTGTCAGTACAGTCGGTCAGGAACGTCGTAGGTCTGTCAACTTGGATACTCCCTCAAAACGCGGGGAAGACTAGTACTCATGACGTCAGTCGGGAAGTCAGGCCCGCTAAGACACCCTAGCGGCGCTGTCAAGAACTAATCGCAGCTTGTCAGGATTAGAAGCCGCAAAGTGTGGTGGAAATCATGTCTTTCCTGTACTGACAGCTGTATGCGTCTCTGTCATTTAATTTTAAAATATAACCTTTTTGGAGGTTTACTTTAACCGAATAACGCCTTGCGAACTCTGGCAGTTAAGACATTTTCATGTCGTCAAGACGTTTAAGCGCCAAATTGTAGCTGTCAGGCAGATTAGGTATGTCATCCTTCCAAAGGAGGCCTGTCTTCCACCTGTCATCTACAAAATTTTGACGTATTCTCCAAAAGGGCTATAGCTCTTTGGTCGTTTTTTCGACCGAGGAACATCGGTGTACGGTTTGACACCAAATCCCTCGGTCGAAATGACCGTCTTATTGCGTCATTGAGTTCGTCACAAGTGCATAAGTGCAGGACTGCAACGTCATTGGGCAAATGTCAGGATTTTGCCATGCACTACGTGTCTCAGGGGCACGTAGAGTCACTGCAGTTATGCCCCGGGAAGAGCTCCCTAAGCTCCTACTAAGGTCTATCATATTGTCACTATCTAAAAGAAGTAACAGTTATTCGTCAATGTCGTCAGTCGTCCCTAAGTCGTCAGAAAAACTTTATTAAATTGTAGTTACGCCCTAGCCTACCTAAATAGCCTACCTAAGTATGAGTTATGTTTATACATAGGCTAAGCTAAATATTTAACACAAAAATATAGGAGTCTTCAGCCTTCATGTCGTGGACGTTGATGTTGACTCGCTGCCGCCCCTTGGCCGCAGTCTGCGTCCTGCAGGCTGCAGGCTCCCGTGAGTCCTAGGTCCGTCGCAGGACTCGCAGGGCAGGAGACTCCAAGGCAGGGCGCGATGTACTCGTCCGGAAGGCTGGCATTCGCTCCTTCGTCAAGCATCGTCAATATGGTCTCCGATCCCAGCGGCCCACTGACCATCACTCTAGCGATTTTGAGGATGACGTGAGTGACGACAGCGGCGGCTGATAGGGTTTCGGATCGGGCATCGTAGGCTTCGTTTCGGCGGGTTTCGACTCGGCGTGCAGCGTCGTGTGGCAGCAGTCGTGTGGCGTGACCTCTGGCAGAGTTCACATTTCTTCTTGTTTACTGTGAACACGGCGGGTCGTCGTCGTAGGTCGCTTCGTCGCTAGCGCGAGCTTCTTGCGTGGTGGTACGGCGTGGCGCGCCGCCGCGCCGCGGGCTCCATCGCACGGCTCGGCTCCTCTACGGGCGATGTGAGTGGCCGCGTTCGCAGTCTTCATGATTCAGTCGGCCGAAATTGCGCATTGTCCTGCGATCGCAATTTCTGGCATATATTTGTAGGATAGACGGTCACTTGGAAATAATTCCCAAATATATATTATATTTGTCCGATTTCTTTTGTCTTTTCTGTCAGTGTCATTGTTGCCACGATGCCTACACGGAGTTTGTAACAAAGGCCGTTTACGACGTCATGTCTTATAGTATTTTACGGGACGACTTAGGAAAATGAGTTCACGACAGATAGCCGCGAGCGTCTCTGGAAAAGAACGGCAGCTCTTAGGCAGATTGTCTTGCTAGAAGTTAGCGGCGTTCGATCGTAGTCGCCGGCGCGGAGTCTTGTCTCGCAGCTGTTACGCGCGCAGCGCGGTTGCGGCGAAAGGCGCACGGCTGTGGCGCGTGAAACGCAAAGAGCGTGCGTAGCTGTGGCGCGCGGAACGCGGCGAGGGCGCGCGGCTGAGGCCGGCGCTTGGTGACAGCTCCCGGGCGGGCAAGTCTATGAACTTACTCTTTTTACTTCTTGTTTCCATAGTCTGGTTTTTGAGGTTGAAGGACCCTCTTCTTTCCATAGTCTGGTTGTTGAGGTTGAAGGACCAATGTTGGGTCTGTGTCGTCCGTCTTCGTCGGCTATCTGTCGTGAACTGGTCAGGTTTTGTCTTGTGGATGTCATGTCTAATTTTGAATTTAAAGTCCGAGTTCCAAAGGTTCCAAATATGTATGTCAGTCAGCCAGTCAGTCAATCGGTCTATGTCAGGTCGCCACGGAGGTCGGAAGCCACGACATATATCTTGTATTTGCTTACTAAATAATTTTGTTTACAAGGCTTATCAATGCCATCTAGCGACTAATACTTGAAAAGGTAAGCGCTTTTCGCTCGGCACGCCGCAAGTGTTCATATAGTACAGGAAAATTCTAACAGAGGGCGTTAAGACTCAAACCTACATGTTTCAGCAGTGAACACGATAGCTAACCAAGTAAATTGTAGAGTAACACAGAGAGGTCGCATTAGATGTAAAGACTTATATTATACAAACAGTCCCGATCACGAAGTTGCAAAATACAGCCCAAAAGTACACTTTCAGATTCAGGACTAAAAATACGTAAAATAAGTTACCGTTTTACATCGAGTATAGTTATTATTTATACGTCATTATCATTCACCATTCTTAACACACTAGATATCTATATTGCATATTGGATAAAAAAATAATCAAAAAGTTACATTAATCCATAATATATGTACATTGTTAAAAGTACTAAGACGTCAGATTACATTTTAGCACCTAATCAATGCATGGAGTAATATTGTTTTAATTGACGAGTCACCTATAAACTTTAAAAAATGAGCATTTAGATTTTAGATACATAGAACCTTTGATACATTTTAATTTTTCTTGCACCTATTACTACTTGTTCTCTGTTTGGCCCGAGGGTTAACTGGTAGAGAATGCCTTCTGGCATTAAGTTCGCCTCTTGTACAAATTTTTACTGTGCAATAAAGTTTAAATAAATAAATAAATAATAACCTTGTAAAACATACAATAAATGTCCACAGTCCCGAATGTTAGGGTTTTAGTATAAATCTTAAAAAAACAAACAGGAATACACACTTATTTGTCTTGTTACTCATTAAGTTATGGCATGAAAAATATTTCGCAGCGTTCGGAAGCATGCAAATTAAACACATAAAGTTAGCCCGCTTGTGCGGCCGCTGTGGTGAATTACATGAGTCGTATTTTGCCGTGTGGCCAATCGCCCCACTGTACGTAACTACACGATCCACCGCACGGCTTCCACGCAACTGACTCAAACACTTAAACGGGTCACATTATTAACGCGTGCGAAAATAAGGGCTAACACATTAGTAAGGCTATTCCTTGCGATATGTAAATACGAGGCTCACGTAACATAGTAAAGTATTTTTCTGGAAAATGCTCGGAAACCTTGACTGTTATGTACCCGTGTTACCCGTAGATGCCGACTTCAAAGTTGTTTTCTAAATGTATATGGCGGCCGGGAAAAAGTAAAAAGTAAATATAGTTTTGATGGAACTGCGACTTTTTACAAACTAGTTTTAATTTAGTTCTGTTTCAGCATTTAGTGCCTATTTGTCTAAGATGTGTTATAACAACTTAAGTGTTTGTCTATGCATTAGGTTTATTTAAGTAAAAAGTCGCCAGAGGTTCATGAATAGCAAAACATTTTATTTCTGTATTCTATAATTTTTCTGCGGTCTACGTTTCAGAATTAGATACCTAATAAGATTAATATTTAACTTTGTCTACTTGACAAAGAGTCAAAAATAAATAAACTACTACTTCACACCGAAGGAAAATTACTTATTTCTAATTGTTTTTCAATTGGTTTGTTTTCTATTTAAAGTTGTTATTTCCAATTCCACGTAGGCCTAATTCTTCCCAAGTGAAGTTTCTACTTCAATAAAAGGAGCCCTCTTG
Organism: Cydia fagiglandana; assembly: GCF_963556715.1. NCBI lineage: Eukaryota > Metazoa > Arthropoda > Insecta > Lepidoptera > Tortricidae > Cydia > Cydia fagiglandana. Next base: position 7,614,926 of record NC_085938.1, on the reverse strand, counting down.
AGTAAATTATTATCTAAAGGAAAACACTTGAGGATTAAAATGCCATTTTGAATTTGTATCGCTGGAGGTTCCTCAGACAACCAAAAATAGTAGTCTCAGAAATTCATTGAGATAGTAATTTTTATTTTACTTCCTTTTGAGCTTAGTTTTGAGCTTTTGTTGACACAGAGTAGTTCACAAATGAGTTGCCTTTACCTATATCACAAAGTAGGTAATAATATTATTAATTGTTTTGTATTGATTATAACTATTTCTTGACAATGTAGGTACTCGTATATATAAATGAAGTTATTAAGATACACAACACAAATTGAATGATAAATAGAGTTTTTCTGTCTAAAGTGCCAAATATTTATAAACAAATCCATACATTGTTCATTAGCAATTATTTAGGACCTAAATTAGGGTAGGTATATTTTAAAGGAGTAAAAATATTTCATGATGTGTGTTCCGCATTTATATTTATGTGAGGAGAACATTTGTATTTGATAAAACCTATTAAAAAAAAATGTAGGTAGGATTTAAAGTTATTGTACCCCATCTTAGTCAACAAATGCCTAGAAAATTGGAAAATCTGACGAAAAAAGAGTCACATGCAGCAAAAGATTATCCCCCTTACTTAAAATGGCTTACGCAAGTAATCTTCTTAGTTAATGAGATCCGTCCTCAACAGATTCGCTTAGTATGTTTATAGAAGGAATTAAGGTTTACGGAATAGTGATTAGAGTTACACAATACGGGTTGACGGTGACTTATTATGTTGGAAGGCTGCAAGATATTGCTGACGGCGTGTAGCGGGACCATTAATCTTGCTGATCACTACTTTCTACTTTTATATTCGGCGGGTTTTCCACCGAGTGGCTACAAGTGTTCGGTGTCTTGTCCCTATAATGTTTGGGATATATCAGTGTACCTAATAACAATTTATTTTCGGGAATGCTCGATTAGTTTTAGATGTTCGATAAATGCTCTTAACCCATGTAATAACAGCCTCCCTGATGCATAGTTACCTACACGTAAAATATTTGAATAAATATCTGTATTACGACGTTAAATAATAGCCGCGAAACTTCACTAAAAGTTTATTAATTAGTGCAGGGTCTCTAGAACAGCCGCGTACACTATTATTAGGCGGCATCAGCAGTTTGATGTTGTAGGAGATCCTAACTTTAAAAATGAGTATTGTCAATTTATTCGTGAATACGAGGAGCTAGGTCACTTAAATGACATCACGATCAGTAGGCCTCAATTCAGGTACTTTATGCCCCACCACGCTGTCATTCGTAAGCGGAGCGAAACTACACGCTTACGCGTTGTTTTTGACGAAATCATCCTCAAACAAGTCACTTAAAATACAATTCAGCACGTTGGCCCCGTAGGCCCCAGGATGTTCTGGTCCTTGTAGTTGGGCCCCCAGGCTCCAAGAAACCTGATGTTGCCAGCCGAAAAAGTATTGCCGTTCTTCCCTTGAATTTCCCATTACAACTCTCATTCATTCGCCGTTGAAAAAATCACATATTGTTCACAAGTTAGACTTATTGGATTAAACCGATGAAATAAAAGAAGACTGACTATGCGTTACTTTTTAAAACTTTTTTCTCTATACATATATTTACCGCAAGTGTTCACAATCTCGTTTCATCTTCAAACTTTCGGAACTTCATTATTTTTACGTAGAGACTGAGAACATGATGGTGACGATAATGTTTGTGAATAACCTTAAAATTGCAAGTACGTAAGCCTTATTGTGCGAGATCCTTAAAATAATCATTATTAATCTCATAAATCTTGCAATTGAATTGGTTTTTACCATTTTTACTATAGAAGTAAATACCGCTGTTTACTTGGTTAAACAAACATCGACAACCAGACATTGCACGCGCAATATATACTGTATTGCACAATACATGCCTAGCGTTCCCTGCACGACAGCGAAACGGATTGAAAAGAAATCCTTTGTAATAATACTCCGGACTAGAAATGCAGCACGGTAGTTTACAGAAGTATACATTTGTATCGGATTGAATATTGAAAGGGGTTCTTTCAGTCGCAGGTCGTAGGTAGGGTTCAGCAATTTGTTTTATGCTGCGTTGCCTATATAGACACGTTTTTTTGGTAGATTCAATATGATTTTCTTTAAATTTGTAGACTGACTTGTGTTGTGTTTTTGCGACTGTGTGGTTGTGTGCGGACGCGAGAAGCCGACCGGATATGTAAATATTGTAAATCCCACTAAAAATATCGTATCAGAATGGAAACATTAATTTATCTTTTGTTCTCGATGGATTTATGAACGTTACGATCATAACTTTACCTGCAAATTACTTAATTACTTACTTAAACGTCGCTGGCGTTATTCAGGGGGCATTAAATTTTATGCCTTTGTCTGAAGAGAGGGTAAGCAGTGTACATAATCACTGTTTTATTTTTGGCTATAAAAAGTGGAACCAAATGATCTATGTAAAACTTACTATAAAAAGAACCTAAAAAATTCAAACGACCTGCAAATCTGAAACTATTTAATACCTAAAAAAATCTAAAAATCTATAGTTGACCAAGCAATTCTTGTCAGTTGAAAAAGGCGGCAAATTTGTAAAATCGCGGGTTAGCAACACGACACCAGTTTTTGAATAATTCGAAAATCGCGTGTTATCTGTGTTTTATCTGTGGAATGTAGATCATGAATGACTGCCATCTTGTTTGTTTACATTCTGAATCGTTGCTATTTCAAGAGAAATTTCTGCTGTCACCATTAAATACCAATATATTGAATAAAATTGTGCATGAACTTAAGCAAAGTCAAGGTTACCACGAACAAAGTTAAATCTATCAATCTGGTTGAGTTGGATAACCTGTAGATCGGGTGGTGCTTACTGCATTAGGTAACTGTTACTGCGGCCTTACATTGTTATTGGTATAAACCTTCCTCAAGAATCAGTGTATTGATAGGTGAAAACCGCATGAAAGAAAATCCGTTCAGTAGTTTTTGAGTTTATCGCGAACAAACATACCTACAAATACACAAAGAGACAGACGCGGCCGACTTTGATTTATAAGGTGTAGTGATATTGAAACAAGAAATGTTGCACAAAGTAAAAAAGACTGATGATGACATTTTGACAAGTAAATAAGAAAGAAAAACGACCAGACATTAAATGCCGGAAAGTAATTTTCTGTGTTGATGCTATCAAGCTCGCCTTGTGGGGTGAGAATTGAACTTCGTACTGCACGTGTATTTTTAAATGGGCAAGGTACCGAACACCACCCAGTCGCGCTTCCGTTTCGTGCCGTTGTCTGATACTTGTATGTTTATTGCTGACATCGAAAGTCGCATCCATAAGGAGAGAGCGGGTAGTAGATTGAAAACGCGGGTTTGTTGCCTTTAACCATGTGAACATGCCATTTACTCGTATACCTAAGTAATTCTCAAAATTAGTGGCATTACCTTTTTTGATGTGTAATAAAGATTAAAATAAATAAACAAAGTACGACATCCGGGTTGTGTCCATATTTATATGGAAGAGCACTCGGAGAGCATAAATAAAATTGCCAGCGGATGAACAAAGGGAATTCGGGGTCGTCACACGGCCGTAATGCTTAGTGTCCTGTGCGGGCTAATGTTCGGAATATCGACATTGCGCGTTCCTATTTTAAGCACGTGAAAAGTGGTCGGTATGGGTAGCGGTGCTTATACACTGCATACGGGAGGAAATATTGAACAACAAAAGTTGTGTCGGCTTTCACCGAAGTTTTGTTGGAGTTTCATTTCTGTTTGTGAGTAATATGAGCATACACTGCTCTCGACTTGTTTTATTTACTTACCAAATCTGTGGGAAAAGGTCATAATGATTATTCTCTCATGTAATTTACTTTCGAAGACAGAAAAGTCCCTTCGACCTTTAGGCGCTGGTGAGATCGGCAATTTGTTTAACGAGTTCGTCAGAACTGTTCTAGCAAGCGGTTTTAGATCTCGTAAAAACCTCGTCTAGAGATTATAACGTAGCGAAAAATTAAAAGGACCATACCTTACAGTTCACTCAAAGAGTCATTAAGCGGGGTTAAACGTAGGTACCTACCCAGATTTGACTCTGGTAATTAGGGTATGTCATGTACTTGGTATGATAACCTTGTGACACGAACGTTGTACAGTCGTGATTAGCTTAGCGATAACTGTGCTTCTATACCGTCAATGCCTTGAAAAAGTGGTAATTATTCTGTCACGATATCTATACCTCTCGTGTCGAACGATGGTTCCTTTCCTTCAAGACTCTTTTGGTTAGGCTTACTTAATGTATAAAATAATTGAGGAGTCTCTTTTTACCATATTTTTAACTAAGTGTTTCTAAAAGTACATTTTGATACAAGTATTCTACGTTGGTCATTACACACGAGGCGATATGGGGTGTGTATTTACCAACGTCTCTAGGTACGTACTATTATGTGCGTATTGAATCACATTGTGATTCCTCCAATTTGTGTGTCAGAAACTAAATACCATCATCGAACTGTCCCATAATTTTAGTAATTAATAAATATGTATCTAAATAGGTTTTAGTTTCACTATAAGCGCCTTGTATGTACACTAAGATATAAATCAGATTATAAAACTGAGTGTAATCATCTTTCCACCTCGCCATTCTTCAGGAATGATCCGATTGTAAGATTTCAGCGAAAGTCAACAAAGTGGGCAGTGCACGCTTATCTTTTCTTAGGGTGGTGGTGGTGGGAGGGGCGGGGCGGCATTCAACAGGCGACGGTCGATACGGCCGGCGCCGCGCACTGGGGTAGCTACCTACCATACCCTACCCTACCTACAATACATACGATACGAAGCCGTCACGCTGCCCTACTATGTTCAACTTAGTTTGAGACTACGCGGTTTCTACGGGGTTCGACTAATTACTTAATAACATACTTTGTTTCTGGTGGGATTAAATTGTTTCTGAACAGTTCGGTAAGATAAAAATATTTTGGTTTCGTAATCTTTGGATCTAGCTACATTCTTTAGAGACAGACTTACAATTTTATTGATAACTTGTTTTGCAGTGGTAACTATTCTTAAAAGTAGGGACCGTAGACTTAAAGGGCTAGTCATTGTGTAGGTACTTTACCCAACATATTTATTAAAATACCTACATAATAAGTCTATACTCCGACGAATTATGAAAAAGGATCATTTAAGAATTTTCACATACAGTGATTTGTGTTCATCTATCCCTGAAACTGTAACCATCGACTGATTATAATATAAAAGTTGTTGTTCGACTAATTATAGTATTCGAAATGTAGCACAAAACGAAGAAATAGTAATATACTGTATCTATAACAGTAGTAAAAAGTTTAAAATGTAGGTCACATTAAGTAGTTGAACATTTTTATATCCATTTAATGTAACTGTATGAATCTTTATAAAATCTGGGTTACAATTTCATTCTGTGCCAGTTTTTACTTTACATTACCTACTTCATATTTCTGGAAAGGGTGCAAATAATACACCGAGCATGTGTGTTATAATAATAAAATACTAATATTATATAAATGAGAACATGTGGCCTATGTTATATTTGGATATTAATATGTCTACAATTATTCCACTCGAAAGGAGCATCGTATTACGCCATGCCAAGAATACAAATATTCCATCATCTCGAAGTTAGTAATAGGTAATAATATTGTATAAAATCGATAAGTAAAATGAAAATGTTATGTGATAGGGTAGCGTGGGTAAATTTTTGTTAAATTACAACAGGCCAGTAAGTACTTATACAAATTAATTAGTTATTAATTAAATAGAATTATATAATCACAAGAATAGGAATGTTGACTGACTGATGTTGTTTTCTTCTTTTATTTTGCCTCGGACAAACACTCTCTATTCTATATACCAAATCTGCTTCTTTTTTTTAACTGTCAAAACCATGGAGATAATTATGAAGAGATATGAAGTGCATAACGTGGCCTCAGTGGTAGTTACAATTACTTACATCCTCTTAGGTCCACTTGCACCATTCTACTAACCCATGGTAACCATGGTAACGCCAAGTTTAACCGGTTAACCCCAGGTTAGTGGAAGGGTGCACGTGGGCTTTAGCAGTTCTTTTCGATTCGTATAAAAATTGGTACGGTTTACGTTTTTTCTCATACCTACTACCTAGTGATTTATTTCGGGCATGATGTGAAATGTGAAATGGCCAGCGATGCGAAAATTGTAACAGGTACAATCATTTTAAAGTGGGGCTACATAGATTCTTATATTGTGTATGGTACTTACTATAGATACATTATTAATCATAAGGTAGTATGTAAGTAGAGTCACATACAGATTTTTTTTTACTATGTGTAAAACTAAAACTAAATTTGTAGTGGTAAACTTAGACTTAGTATTTTCATCTGTAATGCAGCGTTGCTTAAAAAAAAAAGGGGAAAGAGAATGTATAATTTTTTAAAAAAAGAAAGGGGAAGATGTAATATCTGTGGTAACAGTATCCGAAACTATTTGTTATCAGTGTAGAGCGTTTCCGAACGCATCTTAAAAAAATGTATGTCCAATGTCTAATGGGTGACCACACCCTCTTTGCCGAAAGCTTCTCTAACGATAAGTACTTACTTGCTGTAAAATAAAACTTAAGATTAAAATAAAACAAGTGTTCCTTCAAACCTGCGTTTCACTAAACTCCAAATACTTTAGTTTAGATTAGTTTTATTTTATTTTAGAATAGTTTGTATTTTAGTTTAATTTTAAGTTATTTTTATTTATTGTTTTTTGACTTGTTTTTGTACCATATATATGAATAACAAAATAATAATTATATTATAAATAATGTGACTGATATAAGACGAGAACGGAGTATTTTCCGTTAAATAGCAGTGGCTAAGGTATTTGTGAAGCGTGTGTTATTAGAGCTTTGGCATTAATTAGCCAATAATAATCTGTAAATATTATTGTAATTATTTCCATTCTCTGAGATTAGGCAGGAATACGCCTTACTTAAGATAAAATTGCTCACCCGAAAAAAAATCAGACAAACATTATAAAACTGAGTACGTCTCTGAGCCTACTAGTGAATAGATGGCTTGGTTTAAGTATGTATCTTGTACGACTAGGCCTACTAGATTTAAGCCGTAGATTATGCCAAGTTCACCTCAAGCCTCCCCAAGTATCGAGCTATTGTACCTGAGCTCTCAGCGTATCAGAGAGGTTTCAATATTAAGTTAACAATATTAAGTTACAGTCGTGTTTCATTATTGTTGTAATTTATGTCAGTGTTCTGTTATTTCAAGATCTAAGAATCTTTATGTAACGATTTATTATTTACTTATCTTTAGCCATACAGAAAATACGAATATACGCATGTAAACTTTTCTAATATATTTGAGTCTTGAACGCATAGAGCGTAGACAAATGTTAAGAGATAACTTCGGACTTCAGTCATTTGTTTCGCAAATTGCAGCCCATTTTGTTCATATTTGCGAATCATGGTCGAATGTATCCGATAATAGTACACATAATGCGTATTTATACAAGGGCAAAAATGTTACCTTAGTATTCAAATAAATTATAAAATGGTCATATATGGACATAAATTAAACATTCTACGTATTACGATGTTAATATTATAAGCGTATTCAAACATTTCGTTTACTGCTGAAATTATAAAACTGCTTTTACAATTAAGAAATATATATAAAGTGTCATTCTATGGAACTTGCTAACTATGTAAACAAAAGTCACTAGGAAATTTATCATTCAGAGACAATTTCGATATGGCGGCTTGTTTACATTTATTATTATTTATTTATTTAGTTAGTTATTATAGTAGAAGTTACAACTTTTTTGTTACATACAATGCTCCACAAATATTACTACATATATACATAGTTAGCAAGTTCCATATAATCAATATAATTATACTGTACGTGTCTATAGTTAGGTTTACTAGAGAAAGACTACGCGATCTTGACGTGTCTTTTAATTAAAAAATGCTTTTTAAAAATCAGTTACTTATTACTTATGAAACCAAAAGAATGTAAATAATCGTATATGATTCATAATTGTTACGTATTTGTCGTGACTTATTTTTTTTTAAATGAAAAGACACGTCAACATAGTTTACCTTTTTTCTAATGCTAAAAAAACTAACTAGTTAACTAATATTATACTTGATAGATGATAAGCTTATCTTGTATTCAAAGCGAGCGGTGTAGTTTGCAAGATGAGATGTGTCCTATATATTACAGTTGGATATGAATATGTCTACAATTATTCCGCTCGAAAGGAGCTCATCGTGACACGCTATGCCAGAATGCAAATATTCCAACACCTCGAAGTTAGTTTGTAATCTTCCATTCTTATGTTCTATGTAAATATTTAATGGACCGTGATAAAGCAATTGTTCGGTGTTATTTAGTATACCGGGATTAGAAGGTGTCGTTATCGACAATTCTGTAAACGCAAGGGATCTACAAGTAGCTCTTCTAACGCACCAAGAAGGCAACAGGCAGCCTTCGCGATGTTTAGCTATCTCATGCATACCATTGTCCAAAAATAAAATTTTTTACCACTTCTACACGAATCCTTTAGAATCGAAAACAGTTTTTTATAGTTGTTAGTTTCTTTCATTTTTTACATAATACGTTCCACTCGTACATTTGTTGTGGTTACTTGTCGTTTGAAGAGGCACCTGTATTCTCAATTGTAATATATGATGATCAATCGTCACACGTCTTGTGTATATTGAATACACGCTTAGCCTAGATGACGTTTGAAGATACTAATTGTGTCGTCAGAGCGATTTTATCTTCGCTCATCCTTCTGCACGTCACAACTGACGTGGTGGACCGTTATTCATAAAGTTGACCGAGCGCATTTGACTCTGACTGGATATATTGTGACCGCGGATTACATCTATGTATTACGGTATTGGAGCTCACATGTATACCGGTTCACGGTTCACGAGGCTCTGTACTTAGGTATGATAATAACGTCCCTTGTCTGCTTCCGTCGTCGTAACTTGTGAGGCGACGCGCGGATACGTACTATATCCGTCACGAGCAGATGTTTCCTTTGAGGGTTGCAGGTGTAAGTGCAATCAATAACTGCGGTTATGAACGGATGGCTATTGGCTGGTAAAGAAATAATCGTAAAATAATCTTCACGAAATAAGTAATGAAGGTCACATTTTACAACAGGAAGTCGTCACTCGACACCGTTAGGTACTCAACGTCAAATAGAACATACACGTGGCATACAGCGGTGGCATTCATAATGAAAGAATTCCAAACGTGTTATTTGGAGGTTAAGTTCAAAAACCAGCACATTCATTTTAATTATTCATGGCTAGGTATCGATCCTCCGCCATCTGGTGGCTGCCTCCCCTCCCGGCTCGCGATTTCGCACAACTTCGTCTAGTCCACACGCCACTTTCCCTGAGAGAATTCGCAATCAATGGGGTCACATTTTCCTTGTTTGCAACTTTCTGATCAAGATGGTACTTGCAGTGTCGTAATTTTACAAGTTTCCAGATGGCAAGGAGAGGGTAATTGGCTTCTAGTTTGCTGTCTATAAATAACAACTTCTTAACTTAAGTTTGAGTTGCGTTGTAAATGTGCATTGGAGTGTATGAAGGTATCTGTTTGTTTGGTTACTGAAATTATCACTCATCATCATTCGCTTGCCCTTGTCCCATTCACTTGGGGTCGATGCAGCATGTCTTTATCTTCCATAAGTACCTCTCTGTCGCTCGACATTTTATCATTCATTTGTGTTTGTTTCATATGATCTCTCACATAGTCCATCCACCTTTTCTTCGGGTTTCCTTCCCCCGTACCTCCCTCCACATTCATTCGTAATACCTTTCTCGTCACATGACTTTCATCCCTTTCCCTCCGCATCACATGCCCGTACCACGCTAGGCGATTAGCCCTTACTTTTTCTAGATGCATTTAAAAGGATATATTGATCATTGACCTTTCGGAGAGGGAAAGCTTTGCCATTGATCATATAATATACCTAGTAATACTAATACGTCTGCGTTCAAAAGACCGTTAAACCATTTTATGAACTCGCTTTTCATTTCATTTGCCATGTTCGGTAGGGCGGGGAAACCGTTTAACCGGGATTTTTACTTGATGTCATTGAAACCGTGGTGTCGTCAGGTGAAACAGGATTCCCCGCAGGAATACAGTGGTTTTATATCGCAATATACACCGTGTTTTTTTTTTGATTTCCGTTAATTTCAAGGGTGCATTCCTGAGCTTAAATTAAGTAACTTTCTCAAAGACACCGATGTTCTAATTAACTCCATTTCGGAGATAATCAATAATTTTTTTTTCCTATAAGGCCTCTGCAAGCGTGTCCACTTGCCTTAGAGCTGGTTTACATATTGGTTAGTGTTAAGAATGAGTTCATACATTTGCTACTAAACTTAAGTACAATCTCGGTCGATCGATGTTCGAAATGACATTGATATGTCACAGATTTCAATTGTTTGGTTGAGTTAAATGTAATGCCCGTGTTACAACAACGCTATATGCTACATTTAATTACTTTTTAAACTTAATTTTTTCTTTAAAAAAAAAGCAAAAAGAAATTTTTTTTTGAAAATTAACTATGCCAATTAGTTCACTTAAACATTCTTAACCATACCCCGAAGTTAACGGAATTCAATAAAAACACGGTGTTATATACTTATAATTGGCGCAGTGCCTAAAATTTGTAAGGCTATTGTAAATATATCGCAAAAACTGTTTATTATTATATTGACTATATTTTTTGAACAATGAATTCCCAGCAAGTTGGAAATCGTTTTAATAAATAAAATAAATGCGTTTATTTTCAGACAACAAGGTCCATAGTACATATTGTTAGTAGGTACTTAAAATAACAAATAAATACTAAAATTAAAACTAAATTAAAAACTTAAAAGTAAAAGTATAATTATTAATACTAAACCAATAGGTACTAAAACTAAAATGAGTTCGTAATATTACTTAATTTTATAACAAAAAACCTGAACTCTATCTAAAAATGTAACAAAAAATTAATACCTTCATTTGGTCCTAAATGCGTGTAAAGCTCCCAAAACTTATGTACGAGTACACCACCTGGGATGGATCATGGAACAAACTCGGATTACACGCATTTATGACCAAAGGAAGATATTAAAATAATTCCAGCTTGCTGAGAATTAATTCCTTCAAACGCTATTTTTGGATCTAATTTAATTGGCTGTCAGTTAACTTCAGACATCGCCGAAGCTGAAATATACCTCAACCAAAATGAAGTAGAGTGGCTCTATAATTAAACCTACATATATGTATGTGTATATAAATATAATATTCAAATTACCTGCCTAAAAATAAGATTTACCGATAGGCAGAATACCGTAAACGGTTCCTACTTTTGACATTTAAAATACATAACTGCTGCCCGAATCGAACTATAAGATACGTCAAATATTACGGCTAGATACGATATGGATTAGATATGTCAGTGTTTTTCTTCGAAAAAAACGTCACATTTGACATTGACATATCTAATCCATATCGTATCTAGCCGAAATATATGACATATCTTAAAGTTCGAATAGGGCCGCTAGGTACTAGAAAAGTTGATTGGAAGCGGAAGAGATATTATTTAGGAAAGTGCCATACCAGGCGCGTTGAGTAAAATATAATCTTCAGAATTCACGGTCCTTTGTAAAAACAATCGCATTATTTCATTTTCCTCAAATTTATTTTATCTCAGTCCTTAATAAAGTCCAATTCAATCATGGACCCTAATTTTAATGTCGTTTTCGGTGAAATTAATTGCTTGGACCATAAAATCGACTCGACATATTTAAAGAGGAAATTTCAATTTCCGGTTAATTTTCGCGGCAATTGGCCATAATTATGGGATCTAGACACGCGGCAGCGTGTCAAGCCAAGTTCAAGCAAAGGAACTGGCTAGCCAGCGCCGAGTGTAATATTACACGAACCACTTGGTGCCACTTTTGACCCTTCTATAACTCAAAACATCTTTGACGTAAACACATAAAACTACGTGTGTTTAATTATATCCATAAGGATATCTAGAAGCCCAAATTTCATGAAGCTAACTCAAACGGTTATAAAGGTATGAAGGTCAAAAAGTCGTAAATTTTAAGACTGACTTATGACTTATAGTACCTAAACCTAACCTACTTCCAGATGACCTAGAAGGATGAAATTTGGAATCCAGCTTGGTTATTGTGTGTAACCGTAGGAAAAAATCTAAAAATAAAATAAAGTTAAAAGATAGGGGGGGTCCCCATACAAAAAATCCACTTTTTATTGGGACTGACATATAAGTACCTAAACCTAACCTACTTCCAGATGACCTAGAAGGATGAAATTTGGAATCCAGCTCGGTTATTATGTGTAACCGTAGGAAAAAATCTAAAAATAAAATAAAGTTTAAAAATAGGGGGGGTCCCCATACAAAAAAACCATTTTTTATTGGGACTGACATATAAGTACCTAAACCTAACCTACTTCCAGATGACCTAGAAGGATGAAATTTGGAATCCAGCTCGGTTATTATGTGTAACCGTAGGAAAAAATCTAAAAATAAAATAAAGTTTAAAAATAGGGGGGGTCCCCATACAAAAAACCATTTTTTATTGGGACTGACATATAAGTACCTAAACCTAACCTACTTCCAGATGACCTAGAAGGATGAAATTTAGAATCCAGCTCGGTTATTGTGTGTAAGCGTAGGAAAAAATCTAAAAATAAAAAAAAGTTAAAAAATAGGGGGGTCCCCATACAAAAAAATATTTTTTTATTGTAGCGTTGGAACCGTTACAAGCAGATATGGGTCAATTTCACCAAACGAGCATTTTTGTCTAATTTCCATGGAATTTTGAAATACCAACATTACACAAAAAAAAATATGCTGAGAATTTGATAAAAAATATAATAAATATTATTTTTCTTATGGGATAAAAATATTCATAAAACTATAAAAGTTATTTAAATTTAAAATTTTGGTCAGGGCACGGGAATTAGTGTGTCCATGGAAATTAGATTTTACTAGGACGGAAATTAGAACACGGCACGGGAATTGTTTTCTTAACTTATTTTGGTACTTAAAACTATTATTTATGTATATTTTAATCTACAATAATATACTGCAACCATACTGAAGTGGCATCGGACATATTTACCTTCTTTAATTTTAGTTTCGAACGACAAATCTACGAAAGTATGTTACATTAAAAACTACGTATTTGACTAATCCTTTCCTTTATTTTAATGGCAACTAATCTCTCTTTCTTAGTAAAATGTACATATTTCAAAACAATACTTTGAGTAGTTTCGTAAACTTGTCCGCCTTTACATACAAAACTATTCATCAAAAAGTGTCATTATGTATCTGCATGTAGATAGGTACAAGGTGTATGATCTGGTATATGGTCTTATAGGAAATGATACTAAGAAATAAATAGGGGCACAGTGAGGCGAAGTTATTGTGTAAGTTAATCTGAAGAAATCGAATATGCTGCCTTCATAAATTAATAACCCAAAAAATTGTTTGAACACATATGAGGTAAGGTGGGGTAAGAATATCACCGGGGTAAGACTATCACTTGTATGGAATCCTCATACTGTTAGTCTTGCCCCGATCAAAATAAACTAAGTTAGTCTTACCCCGCCTTACTTTACACATAGGTATACGGGGTGTCCCTGCCCTGCGGGAAAATCTTCAAAACGTAGGTTGGTTAAGTAATTTCTCAAAAATATCATAATCTTCCTAAAAAAAACTTGCTTACAAAATACCCCCTGGCACTGACTAAAATAACCGACTTGGTTTCACATTACATCCCAAAACTTTTTTGTAGTAGAGTAGAAGAACTGCGTTGCGAGATTTGCATCTTTTTACATGAATTGAAATGATCCCATCTCTTTTTGTAGGCTGTTCTTCTTTTCGGGTAAACATACCCATAACATACTGATACTATGTATATACATATCATAATACATCTTTTATTTATACTCACATCGTCCATCGTAGTGTACCTTTACTTTCCCTACTAATTGTAAGAACTAAAAGGTAACGTTGTTATCGCATATATTTCTATAGGATTACAAACTTAATTATGCATTTATCTTTAGAACGTGACTAATATTGCAGTATTATTAGATTTTTACTGTCTTAAAAAGCTAAAACCTAATTACGTTTCAAATTTGGAACTTGTGGGTATGCTAGAAGTACCTTAAAATAATATTGATTGAGAGTGATTGTGCCAGTGACAAAACTAAGGGATTTTAAAGTGTATTAATTCTTAGACTACATGCTCAAATTAAATGTTATTTAGATAGAATGTTATTGAGATTTGATGGTACGGCCGTGCCACTTTGTTTTGCTCGACTTGGCGGCGGCACGGCCGTGCCCCCAGATCCTTTGTCCTTCTTCAGGCCTCAAACTATCTCCATGCCAAATATGTATTATCAAGATGATATTGTTTCAGCGGCTTAACCCTTATCTTGGCAAGGCTCAAAATATCTTAAATATAAACATTTTTTTAGTTTTTTGTCACCTATTGAGCATACTAGACTATTAAAAAATAAGAAAAAAAATCCAGGATTTTCCAGTTTCGGAAAATCATATGTGTCATATTTGATACAATGCCAATAACTCGACAAAATAGTTACCTACTTTTTAGAAGAAAAATTAAGATTTTCATAAAAATAAAACATGTAATGCAACAGAAATTAGCATTAATTAAACGCAATCTAAAGCATCAGATGACTATTAAACCTGTAAAAATAAATTATATCTACGAATACCTGATCACATGGGCGGAAAAATAGATCCCGTAAAGTTTCAAAAAAGTCATCAGCAAAAAGTTGAGTAAAATATGAAAAGTAAACAAATAATTAAAAGTAAAAAAAAAAACATTTTTTTTTACTTTGGGGCCATTTTTGCCATACACATATTTTTCCGTGCTACGGGCTACGGCGTAGCAATAATGCTACAGCGTACGAATATATATTTAAATAACATCTAGTACTTAAAAAAATCTAAGTTTAATAACTAAATAATACGACAACTAATATTAAATAATTGAAGCATGTTTTGTAACCCCACAAAAATAAAAAATCATGTAAAAATATTTTGACGATAACTTGGCAATGTATTAAATGTAATACAATCCTTTCGATATGTACATTTCTGAGTTCTTGGCAGTGTATCAAATATAATACATAACAGTTTCATGTAAGGTTCTGTGTATTAAATGTTTTTAAATTCGAAGGCATTGTAAATATGTATGCACTAAGAGACAGTAAAGATATCAAAATGTACATTATGGAAAAATATATACTAACATAAGAAATAAATGCAAAACTTCCAGTTCGAACCGAAATCTATTATTTGCGCGCCGCCATGTTGATTATTACTAATTAATTTACAATGACACTCGTGTCAAATATTTTTTTCTATAAGTAAGGAGGGTAGCTCGACATATTGATGGCAGAATTATTGTGTTACGTAATAAAGTCAACCTGTTAGATTTTTTTAAGTTCCATGTATCACGGGTGTTACGATGCCAAGATAAGGGTTAAGCGTGACGAGATAACAGACAGACAGACAGAGATACTTTCGCATTTATAATATAGTAAGAATAGGATATATTAGATTTTTCTTGTACCTATTAGAAAAGCTAATTTATAACAACTAATCTATTGAACGACTAATTCTTGTATATATTTCGGGGATCTCGGAAACAGGTCTAACGATTTCGATGAAATTTGATCATATATGGGCGTTTTCTGGGATAAAAATCGATCTAGCTAGGTGTCTCTGGGAAAACGCGCATTTTTGAGTTTTTAGGTAGGTTAATGTTTTCCGAGCAAAGCTCGGTCTCCCAGATATTTAAACTTTATACGGCTTACGCTGTCAGCTGTCAAATTTACAAAATAAAACCATTGTAAATTTGATTCATTTTGTTTCATGTAACCTTAGATACGGGTATTATAATATGTAATAATTCCAAAAATAGTTTTATGTTTATATAATATTTTAATATTATAATATGATAAATGAATAAGGTAAGGTGGCGCAAGACTAACAGTACGAGGATTCCATACAAGTAATAGTCTTACCCCAGTGTCGTCTTACCCCATCTTACCTTACGTATTAAAATTGCCCGGGTTATTCGGGTCCACCCTGTAAGTATGTAGTACTTATACTAAAAAACCGTTCATAGATTTTTGTGCATTCTCTGAGATTTCCTTAAATGTAAAATAGAAAGATATACGTTATATTATTATTACATATAATATATATTCAATGCCAATATATATATATGTAATAATAATATGACGTAATTATTGCCAATCAACTTACAGTGCCCCCAATTAAAAATTTGTTGACAATAAATGTAATACTTTCTAATTCCCGTGCCACTTAATCAGCTGTTTTAGGTAAATATTCTATGGGAATTAGGGCACGGAAATTAGAATTCGTAATAAAAAAATTCGCCAAAAATTTAAATCATGTTTAACCAAACTGTTATGTTATCGCTTACATAAAGATACATAAAGGGCTCCTAATATGACAATTGTTTTTGAAAAGCTATGTGGGAAATAAAATTTATAAGGGGCATCGAAATTAGAAAAAAATTGTCGCCCACCCGGATTCCGAAATACTTATGCGATTTGCTCGAACACGCCGCGGCTTGACGTACATCCGCTTGATTTGAGAACTAGCCGAATACTGCCAGTACAGGTGAGGCGGGACACGAGGCGGTTCAGATACAGACGTCGGCTGTGAGAGCCCTTTGAGTTTTGCCGACGAAATTTTACTCGCGAGCTCGGACAAAATTTAAACTTCGATCACGAGTTATTTACCACAATGAAGTTAATAGTGTATGTGCTCAGTGATAGTAAATATCATCTAGTTTAAGTATTTGACACTAAATTAGTGATACTAATGTAGAATTTTTCGTAGGATTTTTCATTATGCTCAAAAGTAGATTCCGGACAGGGCACGGGAGTAGTAATTTGAGCCTTTAGGTATTTTTAAGTGTACTCTAAAAACCAATTAATCAGTGAATTCATATGGAACCCGGTGTGAAAGAGTGGCTTCTTTATGTAAAAAAAAAATGGTAAGTATTATTTGATGCTAACCCGCGATTTTCATCAAGGACAGAAAAAAAATCGTGTTCAGAAATTGACCCATATTTGAAACTACCCCCCCAATATATGTATTATTATATTTGCTATATTAAAATAAAGTTAAGTCAAAAAATAAGTGGTGTCCCCATACAAAAAACTTGTAATACGCTCTAAACAACCGGCCAACGGTGTGTCGTCGGCGGCGCGCGGCACCACATAATTATACAAAGAACAGAAGTAAAAACCATACAGCGGAAACACAAGAAAAAACATTAAATCTCAATACCTGCCTAGTTTTCTTTACAAAAAGTATTGATATCCCACCAAAAACATAAATGTAAAAAAGAAGAGCCAAGTTCAATACAAAAATTATGCTTGGCTGTGGGGCTCGCCGCAAAAAGAATGGAGATCTAAATGAGTGCCACTGCCAAGTTCTATGCAAAATTCAAATATGTATTTATAGGAACAAAATAACATTATAAACAAGTATTAAACTCTATTTCTTTGCTTTATTGGATACCTATAACAATTGCTGTTATTTAAAAAAATGTGAGATCTTAAAGTAGGTTAGATTTGGCTTGGCCAGGTTTTATCAGAATTACAATATATATAAAATGATTGATATAATGAAAACTGGCCATGTTCTTTTTGCGGCGAGCCCCACAGCCAAGCATAATTTTTGTATTGAACTTGGCTCTCCTTTTTTACATTTATGTTTTTGGTGGGATATTTATTACCTTAAAATTTATAGTTTATGATGGTTCATTATTTTGTAAGTGGGTTGTTTTTGCGAAGCGAAGTTTTTCGTCAGTCACCCGTTGACCAAGAACGCTGTGAATCTAGACACGCCGCAGCGTGTCAAGCCAAGTTCAAGCAAAGGAACTGGCTAGCCAGCGCCGAGTGTAATATTACACGAACCACTTGGTGCCACTTTTGACCCTTCTATAACTCAAAACATCTTTGACGTAAACACATAAAACTACGTGTGTTTAATTATATCCATAAGGATATCTAGAAGCCCAAATTTCATGAAGCTAGCTCAAACGGTTATAAAGGTATGAAGGTCAAAAAGTCGTAAATTTTAAGACTGACTTATGACTTATAGTACCTAAACCTAACCTACTTCCAGATGACCTAGAAGGATGAAATTTGGAATCCAGCTTGGTTATTGTGTGTAACCGTAGGAAAAAATCTAAAAATAAAATAAAGTTTAAAAATAGGGGGGGTCCCCATACAAAAAAAACATTTTTTATTGGGACTGACATATAAGTACCTAAACCTAACCTACTTCCAGATGACCTAGAAGGATGAAATTTGGAATCCAGCTCGGTTATTGTGTGTAAGCGTAGGAAAAAATCTAAAAATAAAAAAAAATTAAAAAATAGGGGTGGTCCCCATACAAAAAAATATTTTTTTATTGTAGCGTTGGAACCGTTACAAGCAGATATTTGAAACTACCCCAATATATGTATTATTATATTTGCTATATTAAAATAAAGTTTAGTCAAAAAATAAGTGGTGTCCCCATACAAAAAACTTGTAATACGCTCTAAACAACCGGCCAACGGTGTGTCGTCGGCGGCGCGCGGCACCACATAATTATACAAAGAACAGAAGTAAAAACCATACAGCGGAAACACAAGAAAAAACATTAAATCTCAATACCTGCCTAGTTTTCTTTACAAAAAGTATTGATATCCCACCAAAAACATAAATGTAAAAAAGGAGAGCCAAGTTCAATACAAAAATTATGCTTGGCTGTGGGGCTCGCCGCAAAAAGAATGGAGATCTAAATGAGTGCCACTGCCAAGTTCTATGCAAAATCCAAATATGTATTTATAGGAACAAAATAACATTATAAACAAGTATTAAACTCTATTTCTTTGCTTTATTGGATACCTATAACAATTGCTGTTATTTAAAAAAATGTGAGATCTTAAAGTAGGTTAGATTTGGCTTGGCCAGATTTTATCAGAATTACAATATATATAAAATGATTGATGTAATGAAAACTGGCCAAGTCAAATCTAACCTACTTTAAGATCTCACATTTTTTTAAATAACAGCAATTGTTATAGGTATCCAATAAAGCAAAGAAATAGAGTTTAATACTTGTTTGTAATGTTATTTTGTTCCTATAAATACATATTTGGATTTTGCATAGAACTTGGCAGTGGCACTCATTTAGATCTCCATTCTTTTTGCGGCGAGCCCCACAGCCAAGCATAATTTTTGTATTGAACTTGGCTCTCCTTTTTTACATTTATGTTTTTGGTGGGATTATATTACCAAAATAATACACCTTATCCTGAAATAAATGTTTATAAATGAACGTAAGTAATGTTAAATAACTCGTCGCTTTTTTGGGTATGGTTGACGAAATATAAAGTAAGCAGCAGTTCTCTCGAACAAGTTTAAACAAGATCAGCTTACTTTATTAATATATTACTTAGATACTCTGCCCGATTCGAACTTTAAGATACGTCAAATATTATGTCTAGATACGATATGGATTAGATATGTCAGTGTCAAAAGAGAGACTTTTTTGTTAGAAGAAACGTCACTTTTGACACTGACATATCTATTCTATATCGTGTCTAGACATAATATTTGACGTATCTTAATGTTCGATTCGGGCCGACTCTGCTGCACACTATTTAATTGCTATATTATAACCGCGAAAATCGAAATTCGCAAATTGCGGGGATTTTTCTCTGTCACTCTAATTACACCTTCATTAGAGTAAAAGAGAAAGATCCCCGCAATTTGCGAATTTCGGTTTTCTCGGTAGCCGCTCTGAAGTGTGCCGACGGAGTGCCGATCTCGCCTTCAGTCTCACCCATCTAAAGCCCCCTCCAGACTATGCGCGTGAATCGCGGGCGAAGCGGCGAACGCGAGTGTGGAGTCTAGTTCGCTGATATGCGAAATCGACTCCAGACTCGCGTTCGCGGCTTCGCGCCGCGATTCGCGCACGAGTGTGGAGCGGGCTTTAAACGATGTTTCATTCATGAGAAAGGTCTAATCGTCTGCAAATAACCCAAAGGTGCAAACGCAGTTAATCTGTTAATTATGTATTGATCAAATTGGCAGGGCAGGGTTGAAATATATAACTAAATATTTGGTTAGCTACGTGTTGTTAACGTAGAGAGGTTGATAATATTATAAAGCTTGACAGAATTCTCTCGTGCTCTGAGAGTGTCGCTACGAACAGCATACATACTGCCGTATTCGAACTTCAAGATATTCACAAGAGGCGACACGTACTAGATCTATTCTAGATACGCTATAGTTTTGATATCAACTAGTTCTCTTTTGCAGCGTAATTCGGGCAACCAATGTCACTTTTACGTTCGAAAGAGTAAGATTTCTATTACATAGATGTGAATTGGATCTCTAAGTCATATCATATTAAATATATATTAAGAACGGGTCACTCACGTATTTTAAGAGCCAACGGGAGTGGTCATTCCTCCATACAAACGTAGTCCTCGTTTTCCTCCGTGGTTTTTGAAGCTAGAGCAATGATTTTTTCAACACAGATTAATATTGTCAATATCTGTGTCGGACCGTTTTGCTTTTTTTGATATTTTTGTTTTTTAAGGCGCTAGAGCCCTTCAAAAATGGCCAAAATGGCCTAATTGACTATGCCGCAATGAGAGGCGTGGTATTCAAAACTGATATCAATTAGCCAAAAAAGCAAAACGGTCCGACACAGATAATTTCATAATCATTCAGATTTCCAAATTTGGTTACGATTGGTTAAGATTTGGAGGAGGAAAAAGAGGACTACGAAACCTCGATTTTTGACATTTTTACGCAGGATTTTTCGCCTAAGCTGCAGTTGTCCCTATCGCACTAATTTTAGGGGCGGGTTCAAGTTTCTAAATACGTACACAGACAGAAAAGTGATGGGCAATAGTCGACATGTAATATCGATAATCTAGTGATGTGAGAAGTTATCGATAAACCATAACAAAGTCGCGATTTGCCTCTTAGTAGGCGAAGTTAGTGAAGTAAGTAATACCTATTGCACTTTTGCCTCAGGGGAAACCGTTTAACACTATTATTTCTTGGTTCATACAAAGCTGAGTAGACGCACTTTTATTTAATAATAATTTGATTTCATATCTGTGGTGATAAACGCTTGGAATACATTTTTCTAAAATTCATTCCGAATCCAATGAGGTATCACACCTTTGAACTTGTACTATACTGTTGTCCCAAATTGGGGTTTCGTATTTATTCCGACCAAAATCAGGAGCTCCTCAAACATAGGTACCTAAATGTATCCAAATCTGACTCAAAAATAATAATCGGCTGAGAGCATGTCGGGCCATGCTTAGTGTAGAGTTTCGTAGTTACCGTTCTGTCAAAATAGGCCAAACCGGGGCGATAAGTCAGTATCATACGTTTACAAGGGAGTACAGAGCGTTTTACGTATTTTTAGATTTTTACTAAGAACAGAAGATTTTTTGCAATAACTCAAAACCGACTGGAGTCCGGTCATATTCGCTATATAGTTTTCATTGAAAGTAGTTATTAAGCTTTTGTTGATTTTTTTCATGATTTTGGACCATGGTTCAAAAATTAGAGGGTGGTGGGGATATTTTTTATTCTTTCGGAGCGATTATTTCTGAAAATATATAAATTTATCAAAAAATGTTTTAAGGAGACCTTTATTCGTTTTGAAACACATATCCAAGGGTACCCCACACTATTGGGACTAATCAAATAAAAATAAATATATATACCTTTGAGTTCAATTGGCGTAAAGGACATTTTAGCGAAAATGAGTTATATATACAGTTTTAATACCTGGCTTAACAACCTCAAAGCTGTACTCTGATTGCCTAATCATGCATGCCATACGATTAAATAAATAAATATACAGTTTTGTTCAGAATTCCAAGCGCTTTTGTTCTGTATAGTTAAAATTTCGATATCTCGTAAAAAGTTGCCTTTACGACCCAATTTTTACACTATGAGCTTGCAAAAACAGCTTAGCTCAAGGGGCGTAAATGACCAGTTATTTTTTCTTTTTTTTTGTAATTAAATTATGTTGTAAAGGACTAACAATACTAACATGTCCTTTGTCGTCATTTAGCCCTTCATTTGTCATGATAATTTTTCATATCGTGTGGTCAAGATGGTCGTAAAGGACATTATTTGATTATTGAAATTATTTTACTTGCCCTTTACGACCCGTCCTAAAAATGATTTTACCTTAAGTATACGAGGCGAACAAATTGTAAAGGACTTTTCTAACTTTTGTGTCGTTTAAACTCCAAATTGCAAACAAATAACATGGACGTAGCAGTATGTAGACTATCAAAAAAGTCGTTTTCTGGGACCTTTATAACTATAATGTAATGTTTGCCGTCAAATTTGAAAGCATTTACGCAAGAGTTCATGCACGTAAAGGTATATAAAGCCAAATTGATAAATAGTTTTATGGGTCCTTTATTACCAAAATATAACGTTTGCCCTTCAAATTAGAAAACTCAGCTCAGTGTTTTTCCGCAACTATGACTGTGTTTCTCGCAGTGGAATCTCTTATAGTCTTGCGACAATAACATATGTACTAGCCTGTGCATAATACACTCTGAACCTTTCCGACTCACATTTCTTGTTGATTAGGAGAACGAAACAGGTACAACATATAAAATTCTTTATTTCATAAAAAACTGTACATATAATTTGAGGGATGGTGTCTCCCGGTAAGCAATATACCTATGCCTGTGTTGGGAGGCACCGCTCTTCTGTTATTATTGAAATCTAACTAATACTAAGCTACACTATTTACAAGTCACAAAACATTTACTACCTATACTATTTACAAATAATAATTATATACTAATTACAAGCAATACATTAATTATAACTATTAACTATAAGCAACATAAAGACAACAATAAAATATGTGATCAGAAAAGTACTCAAGCCTGCACGCGTGTGTGTGTGTGTGTGTGTGTGTGTGTGTGTGATGGTACTTATCGTAAAAGGCTCTCTGTTTTCTCATATGTTTTAGTTTTGAGCCATTTGGTTACAGTAGACTTACATTCATGGGATTGTTTAGGGGTCATCCATTAATTACGTCACACGAATTTCTAGGTTTTTTGACCCCTCCCCCCTCCTTGTCACACTTGGTCGCGTTTGGCAAACCCCTCCCCCCTAGTGTGACGTCACATTTTTTCTACGAAATCGCCAAATCGAATTAAGTATTTTAAGTAAGTACCTAAGTATTATTAATATTTTATCAAAATATTTTTGACGATATAAATATTAGTAATTTTATAACCCAAAACTGTTTAGGAAAGAAAATTAAACGAATAAAAAGGATTATCGTTTTAAAAACTTGTTATTTAAATGTACAGCCAATAAAATAAATTAAATTAATTTTAGGTTACTGATGAAGTTAAAGTGACGTCACAAAGTTTGTGTCTCCCCCCTCCGCCATGTCACAATATGTCACATTTTCTTGACCCCCTCCCTCCCGCTAAACGTGTGGTGTAATTAATGGATGACCCCTTAGGGTAAATGTTTAGGATTTTATTGATTTTATTATATATGAAAGCGGATTTTGTGTTCAATTGTGAGTTCGCAAAGGTTGTTCTAGTATGACAAGATCTCGCTACATTAATTAACTACCGTTTGATACATTTTTAAGCTTCGTTATAAACTATGCTGAAAACAGTTAACATGTGTAGGTACCGTGGCTGGCAAGGCCTGTTCACTTCCTAAGAAAGTTATGTCCCCAAACAATTGCGCATGAGTGCGCCTGAAGCTTCTATGTGTGCGTTGGCCTCCGAGAAAAAGTTGCGAGTAATAAAAATAAAATCATTTTTCTACAGCAACATTGCTCCCAACTCTGATTTAAATTATCACGAATTTTATACATTATTAATCATAAAACGGGACTTAAAACGCTTAAAACTTAATTATACGCGATTTAGTTTTAAAATGGAATATTTGCTTCCAACTGTCTTTATCAATGTCCATAAAATATATGGAGGGTAGGTACGTCTACCCACCATAATAAAAAATATATTTGTCAATGACTCTGTCCAACTGCTGTGGTTAAAGTTCATAACGAAAATTTTATTCATTAAATCTTTAAATAATAAATACAACGTAGCGGTACTACCACTTAAGACTGTAAGTCTGTACCTACATGGATTACAGCAATGCACATAGAAAATGTGCTAAATGCGGAGCAACGGCTGTTGAAGCAGCCAGAGTGAAATTCACAGTTTTAGTGGGTTCAGAAGGAACCGAGTCATAATGCATCTGGAAAGCGTATTAATTAACCGTGAAGAAATGTATGAATACAAGTTGGAAATCTGTGTAAAATGCCGTGTGTAAAGTGTAGTGTATCTGTGTGTAAAGTGTAATAGGTAGGCATGCCTAATGTTATTTGTATTACACTGGAAACTTTGTGAATGCGCTTTATTAATGTAATTTTTTTTATTAAGTTGTCAGGGTTTAATTTTCAGTGTATATTTCTATATGTAAAACATATTTTTAATAAATAAAATTATACAATGTTATAAACATAAATATGCCTTTTATTTAAATCAATTGATAATACCACAAACAAGGGGTAATATTTGCATCTTTCATATATTTCGTGATATGAAGATAACAAATATGTTTATCAACAGAATTACTACCTACCAATATATACCTGCCAGGCTAAACCGGTTGTCAACTTTAGTTCTTGGTACACAACGCGGCGCTACTAGTATAAACGTATAAACGTTTGGGGACATTTTTTTGTATGGAGTTATCGTTCTTCTCCTAGTGAGTATTATATTCTTTGGTGGCTGGTAACTAATACACCCCGAATTTGGAATAAAATAGTCTCAGAATGTCACTTACGACCCTACTAAACAAGATACACTATATTATCAAAAAACGCAGCATGGGTGTAAAGGACATTCATAGTGTTTTTGACCAATTCTATAGGACATTAACTTCTTTCGTTTTTAATTTATAGGTATGATTGCAATTCAGGTTAAAGAGACTAACATTTTGAGTACTTTTTTAATACACATCAAAAATATAGCTCCATAAAGAACAAAAATAAATCAACATTTAAAAAAATCTCTGTCTCCTGAAAAATAGCATTTTGTCCTTTACGCCAATTGAACCCAAAGGTATCGAATATTGTATGGGAGGTCTCAGGTCTGCAATTCTTTTTTAATAGTTTTTTTTTTACCGTTCCGTCGCAATGCGTGATTCATGTATCCATGCCAATAAGTTGCCAACTTGCAGCTTTTTAGCACTTACGATCACGAAGCAAAGCCTCGGATCGGACAGACAGGCAGACAGACGAACATGGCGAAACAATAAGGGTTTCTTTGGTGACTACGCAACCCTAAATATCGGACCACTAATAAAACAGTTATTAAGATTTTAATTTGATTGCAGGTTATAGACGGATATTGAATTCAGTTAGGTACCTAAAGCCAAGAAGTTAAATCACAATAACAGGGAATATGATTCGGTCAAATTGTGTTCTAATGTATGGGGAAGACAAACAAATTATAGCCAGCATTCAATGAATGTAGTATGATACCTTGGGGTATGGTGCTTTACGCACACTAGTGTCCCGACCCCTAAAATAAAAATAAAACTGCCAACCGGAACTTATTTCATGCTAAAAGGGGTGGGGGGGGTATTGCGTCAGGGGGAGGGGGTAGGACGCTAGTGTGCGTAAAGCACCATACCCAAAGGTATCATACTACATTCATAAAATACTGGCTATAGTTAGTTTTTCAAAAAACACAATTTGACCGAATCAAATAAGTAAACGCTTAGTGGCGGTAGCGAGCTAACGAGTTACCACCGAAGAATAAGTTTGTACTATAAGAAAAGAACTAGTTGTAGCAAAACTATAACGGACCGACCGCTTCGCGAGGCCCGTGAAGGCAAATGACGTGTGCGTCTGTGTGCGCGCACCACACACACAGGGATAGTCCTTCACTACGCAGCGCCGCCCCCGTCAGCGCGACGGCGATATTCACCTCAAAATCTCAAAACTGAGATCGGGCTGACGTCCTGTTTCGTCTTAAGTCGAAAAACGCTCGACATGTTTCACTCCGTACCGAGGAGTGTCATCAGGTTTTTCGACTTAAAATACGTGAGTGACCCGTTCTTAATATATTTAATATGTCTGTGTCTCACGGAAGTTTTGTTTCTAAGTCATATCCTGTGCAAATCGTTCAAGACTATCTCCAGAATCGCAAAAATGTCAAATTTGACAGGTTAGATCTTAAACATATCGTTATCGTATCTTGCTGATGTCTAAAAGATGTCTATTTCAAAATCCGAATCGGGCCCTGATTATAGTACATCATGTTCATGTATATTCAAATAAAATGGCAGTACACCTGGCTAAAAAAATTCTGGACACAATTTAAAAATCACCCAAATAATATAAGATTGATACATATAAAATTAGTAACACGTATAAAATTAGTAAATTTAAGCTGAATGCACAATAACTTGCTCATGATTATTCCTTGCGGCTCCATGCCTCAATTAAGTTCAGCCACAGAATAAATAATAGTACTAGGTACAGAAGACTCACTCTCTAACAAAACGCGTCTGTTACGATCAGCACAGATATGGCCGCTAGGTGGCGACAGCGCCACGCGCGGCTTCTTCTTATGGCTTTCACCAAAATTGGTGTGGAACGGATGTACTTTTAGCTACCTGTAGCAAAGCGACGAAATCGCGGAGTGAGCCACGCCTGGTTCAGCTCCAATTAAAACGGGACTACTTAGTTCACGAATGTCACATGTTGGAGTGAGAATTAGTAAAATTTAAGTCCGTAAATGATGTGATATGTGATAATTAGAAAAATGAATACCTCTAGTTTGTGTAAAACGTTATCAAATATCAATAGATGAATGTGTAATTAGTGATTTATTTTATTATAGTATGTTAATTGTACTTTTTTTTTAAATATAAAAAATTCGAATGAATAGATCCGTGGCAGCCTCGGAATCCGTGATGTAGCGGATAAGCTGCTGGAAAGTCGCCTCCGATGGTATGGCCATATACGCCGCAGACCGGTAGACTACGTCGGAAATAGATGCCTCAATCTCACTGTCCAAGGCCCTAGATCACGCGTTAGGCCTAAGAAGCGCTGGCTGGACGTCGTGACAGCGGACATGGGAGAGAACAATCTTACACCCGAGGATGCCGAAGACCGGGCAAAGTGGAGAAGACTGAGCAGGAAAGCGGACCCTGGCACTAGGCCGGGAAAACGCTAACTAGGTCGAAGAAGAAGAACATAAAAATTTATTGTCATAATATTAAATTACATAAATTTAAATTACTAAAAGACATAAATAGGAATATAAAACTAAAACTAACTACAATTAAAATAACTAAAACTAATTGTTCTGGGAAGAAGTAACAATGCACTAAGTATTTGAATTCATATTTTATATGATGCCTATGATAAGTGTGCAAGTGTTTAAGGGTCAAACTCTAATAAGTGACAGCCTGGTTATCCCTCTCGGTCTTTATTTAAACCCTAAGGGCAGACGGGGCAACCGCACTTTTCCCATTGAGGAAACGGAATTGTCGGTCACGGTGGAAGGGCCCCTAACTATTTATTTATAGCTAGGGCAGGCGCAGTGGCCGTCATGGGTGAACTTGTTGACCTGGCTTTATAGTTATTGCTATATACATATATAATTATATTAATTAGTATTGTTCGCCATAATTGGCTACTTTCCTACTAGTCAAATTAGCTTCTTTTTTAAAACTGTCAAAACGATTTGCTAATATGGAATTTATATGAAAACGTGTGTAGTGACGTCACAGTCAACTCACTTTTTATACTTCCATCCGATTTATTAAATAGAAATTGTGTTTAAAAATAACTGCTACCTATGTTTTTCTAATAATGATCTGGTGCTTTATTTCGTGCGCGGTGTGAAATAATTTATTTTAAGTAGAGGAAAGTACCCAATTATTGAAAGTCATAATGTAATGATTGTCAGATTATCATTAGTCATAATTCTGAAACTGATAACTTTTCAGGATTTTCGTAAGGTTAGGTTTGTTTTATGGCAATCCTGAAAAGTTACGCGTGTCTGAGAAAAACCAAATTATGACTAACGAAACTGCGGACAAACGAAACATTATGACTTAAAACTTTATGGGAAACAATAGAGACCCGAAATGTTAAGGTAGAAAAATAAAAAGTTTAGTAACTTTTATGTAACTTATATCAAGGTATTCGTTGTAAATTGAACTGACGTAACAAGTTAATTAGTTAGGTCTAAGTCTTGTTATGTAGAACCTTTGTATTGTTATGTGGATTTAAAAAAAAATTCAACTACAAAATTATATGAAAACGGATATGAATTACGTATCAGTATTGCGATACAGCGGGGAAATGCCGCCAGCATCCTTGGTACAATGCCTCAGGGGCCTATTTTAGATTTAAGCTAGTTTTAATTTCGTTTAGTTGTACCACTTTGTATATATTGTATATGAAGTAGGTAAATCAAATTACATTTTATTAAATGTAGTTAATCACTGTGTGTCGTACGGTATACATTTCACGCAGATTCATGGGATCGTTAACAGAGAATCAACTGTTCACGCAGCGTGACGTGACTTGTGACGTCACTCTCTGCAATCCACTTAGCGGGCGGTGACGGACTCACGCCGGTCTTGATTGTGATTGTTCACACCCATTGGAAGTGTGGTTTGTGCATTGATTACATTACATGAACGTACAAACATATTATACATGTGTGTGGGATATCAGAGCCACAATAGTACAGTATAACTTTACGGTACAGCGATAACGGTAGAGAAGTAATTTATCTAGACTCCTCTCGCAAGCTGTCTTTCATTCTATGGTCCTTACAGAGTTAATTTACTTTATAAAAGATAGTCACTATGAAATTTACTTAGGCTTAACCCGTTCTTTTATTTATATTTTTTTTTACTTCAAATAATTGAGAGCGTATCGAGAGCATAGCGACTATTGATCTTGAAAAATTGATCTTAATTTAACCTAACTCGTTTTGCATCTCGTTCATAATAAACGAGCGAGAGCCATGACTGCCAATAATGTCAAATCAATAACAAATTTGATTTGTTTTTTTAAATTGGAATGCTTTCCTGGCTACACAGTTACTTGCTTACTTATAAAGATACATACAGGCTACGACGTAGCACACAAAGATAAACTGTTGTAAAAAGAGGATTATTATGAGTCACCCTTAAAGAGCCTTTGAAAAATTAAATAGAAAACGATTCGCCAATGAATTGCTTTCTGTTACACCTTGTAGCTCTGACAATATGAAATGAAATGAACAATACCTACCCGAGTCGCTATGGAAAAAATCACTTTGCCATAAAAAACAAAGTCCTCGCCGCGTCTGTTTGTTTTGTGTGTATGTATGTTCACGATAAACCCAAAAACTACTAAACGGATTTTCATGCGGTTTTCTCCTATCAATAGTGATTCTTGAGGAAAGTTTAGGTGTATAATTTGTTAAGGTTTTGTGTAACCCATGCGTAGCCGAGGCGGGTTGCTAGTATTTTTTAAACCTGGAGGCCAATTCCATATTTACATTAGCTACCTAACTGATTGTTAACAGTCGCGCGTGCATTTTGCCGGTCAATATTGTCCGTGTATGTATTGACGCGAGCGAGGCCACGGGCGAATGATAGCAAAACTACTTCATTTTGATGATGTCAAAATCTAAGTGTGAAATGGTCTCCTGGTCTATCTATAAAAAAAGTTTACACGCTCAAAGAAGCTGGTCAACTTTATTATCACACGTGCAAGAGTATTTAAGACCAAGTTCGGCCTGGCCAGCCACATAATAAGGGCTCACGCTAGACAACGTCCATGATGTTTATTTAGGGTCGCCGTCATAGACAACGATGAGGAGGACTATATATATAGGTAGGTAAAATTCAATTGGATTTTATTTGTATTATTTAACAGTAAGTATTTTCCTCATGTCGGTGTAGTGAAAAATGTTGTTGTTTTGTTTAACGCTCAACACATTTCGAAACACTCGTTACGATGGTTGTTAATTTTTGGAATCTATTGCTGGCTATATCAAGGCACGAAGGGTTAAAGAACACCAAGGGCTACGGTCGTAGCGCTACGTCGTAGACGATAACATGGATTTCCCGATACGTAGCGAAAATGCTTCGTACAGCGTACAGGGCAAAACGACAACGTGTCGGGATTAGCACTGAATGGTCTAACGGCTCGATTCGGAATATGAATTAGATCTCTACTAGACTTCAACAAGTTACGATATGGATAATTTAAAGATATTTGTACATATCTATCTTCCGTCAAATTTGACGGTGTCCGCGATTCTGGAGGTCCTCTTGAACGATTTCGACAAGTTATGACTTAGATATCCAAGTCACATCTAGTCGATATCTAATGTTAATAGATCTAGTTGATCTCTAAATCGTCTCTAGATTATCTGTGTCTCTTGTGATTGTGATTATCTCGAAATCCGAATAGGCCTGTATCTCGCTGACTGGCTGGCTGCAAAATTTAAGTCTTAGACTTTTCACCTTTACTACAATACTTAAATAATTCTTTGTTATTCATATTTTATTATTATATTTACTTTAATACTAAACTTCAACTGATTAACCTGATTTTTAGGGTTCCGTACCCAAAGGGTAAAACGGGACCCTATTACTAAGACTTCGCTGTCCGTCCGTCCGTCCGTCCGTCCGTCTGTCACCAGGCTGTATCTCACGAACCGTAATAGCTAGACAGTTGAAATTTTCACAGATGATGTATTTCTGTTGCCGCTATAACAACAAATACTAAAAACAGAATAAAATAAAGATTTTAATGGGGCTCCCATACAACAAACGTGATTTTTGACCAAAGTTAAGCAACGTCGGGAGTGGTCAGTACTTGGATGGGTGACCGTTTTCTTTTGCTTTTTTTGTTTTTTTTTTGCATTATGGCACGGAACCCTTCGTGCGCGAGTCCGACTCGCACTTGCCCGGTTTTTTAATTAGTACAGTACAAATTACGCCGATTAGTCTATCTGTGGACAAATTGATCTAATATGACCTTAAAATTATCCATGACCCGACAACAATGGTAACATAATATCGATTTTGTTAGAGGTCAAATCAATTTTATATTGAAGTTTGAATGTAGGTATATAATTATATATGGCATTTAGTGGTAGGTAATTTAATTTTTTATCAGTTTGACGACGTCCTAGCCTAGTCGGTTGTGACCCTGCCTATGAAGCAGGAGGTCCCGGGTTCGAATCCTGATATGGGCATTTATTTGGGTATTTATCACAAATATTTGTTCCTGAGTTTTTGATGTCGTCTATGTATATATTTAAGTATTTATATATTATATAGAAGACGGCCGATGGGGTCGAAAAGTGCTCGAGTGCAGACCACGGACTAGCAAGCGCAGCGTAGGACGTCCACCCACAAGATGGACGGACGACCTTGTTAAGGCCGCCGGAAGACGCTGGATGCGGGTCGCTTCCAACCGGTACGAATGGAGGTCCAAGGGGGAGGCCTATGTTCAGCAGTGGACGTCTTATGGCTGAGATGATGATGATGATGATATTATATATATCGTCGTCTAGTACCCCCAACACAAGCCCTATCGAGCTTACCGTGGGGCTAGATTGATCTGTGTTAAATTGTCCTATAATATTTATTGATTTATTTATCAGTATCCGTGGA
Source organism: Cydia fagiglandana (assembly GCF_963556715.1). Classification (NCBI taxonomy): domain Eukaryota; kingdom Metazoa; phylum Arthropoda; class Insecta; order Lepidoptera; family Tortricidae; genus Cydia; species Cydia fagiglandana. Next base: position 7,583,045 of record NC_085938.1, on the reverse strand, counting down.
GTTCTGATTCACGTTATTAGGGCACTGGTCCCACCGCGAGCTAGTAAGCTATGAGCTATCGGCTATAAACACGAACAAAAGATAAGCACTCCCGTGTAAATAAAAGAGACACGGCGATATTTATAGCTCACCGCTGGGCGAGTAACTATAAATATCGCCGTGTCTCTTTTATTTACACGGGAGTGCTCATCTTTTGTTCGTGTTTATAGCCGATAGCTCATAGCTTACTAGCTCGCGGTGGGACCAGTGCCTAGGACCTAGGTATGTAGGCATAGGCGTGGTTGGTAGGTACGCGTGTGACATAAAAGCTAAAAGCCTAAATTAGCTATTTTTAACCTGCTATTTTAATTTGCCTATTTGTAAGAAAGGTATGAAACATAAATTTACTAGTTATTAAAGTGGTAAATTGCGCCTACACTTCACATAAGTACAGTGCGCTGGAAAAATGTATTGACACATTATGAATACAATTATGCAGCTGGGTGTATAATAGAACATAGGAAAAAGAAGAAGAAAAACTACAGTATTATTCTACACAAACAAAATCAAACAAACAAAAATCGAATGAGGTGTGTTCCTTAAGAGCCCTTCAACGTTCACACTAGCGCCACTACTAAATTATCGTGATTATTTAAATTTCACGAAAGAAATTTAAAAAAGGAGGCCGCTAAGGACTGTGTTGTGTATTTAAGTACCTTTTGTATACATCAAACTAGTTTTTATGTTGCTGGATTTGTCAATCTATGCGTCCAAAGTAAAAACGGCCGTTTTTGTTTTGAGTTCCTAGATCGACGAATCCAGCAACATAAAAACTAGTTTGATGTATTCAAAAGGTACTTAAATACACAATACAGTCCGTAGCGGCCCCCATTTTTAAATACATGTCGTTAAATTTAAATAATCACGTTTATTTGGCAGTGGCGCTAGTGTGCACGTTGAAGGGCTCTTAATTGCCACTCGTATTCAATATAAAATTTATAACTGAACTTTACGTTAAGCTCTATTGAATTGATTATCCGTTACATTTATTATTTAGTCAGAACGCTCTTTTGTTACTGAGCGGCTACCGCGAAAACCGAAATTCGCAAATTGCGGGGAACTTTCTCTTTTACTCCAACGAAGGCGTAATTAGAGTGACAGAGAAAAATCCCCGCAATTTGCGAACTTCGATTTTCGCGGTTATAGCCCTGTGAATAGAAAGTTTTACAAAGACATGTTACGAACGTTTGTAATTAAGTGCCGAGCTGGTGGCGGGTTATGCGAGGAGTTAGATGGAATAAGCGACACCTACCTAAATAAAATAGAAGCATGTAAAATATGAGCCAATTGGCAAGTGTATTGTATTTATTTATTTTTCACCTTATTATCAATTTTGTTTTCATCGAGCTTCAACTTAACTTCGGGTTTAATATAAAACAGTACCTTAAAACTAAGGGGCACGATTCACTGATTTTTTGGAAGAAGAGAGTTGGGTCCCTACATAACTTTCTGTAAACCTACAGTCAATACTGAACCTAATACATACCTTAACAATTTATAATGTAATGCTATACCTATTTTGAAAATAAATCTAATTTAATCGGACTTAATAAACAAATAAATTTAGTTCTTAGCTTTCAGATACAACTTGATAGCCCTTAGTAATAAAAGGAGAAAGAAATCGAAAAAAAAAATTGTAATTCAGTTGGTATTGGTACAAAATGTGAAAAAACACATCTAAATTCTTAAAATTGTTTGCAGCATTATTTATTTCAATTTACCTAACTTTAATCGGCCACAGTCTGATCTCCATAAGAAATACTTACATTTGACCAGTTTTCACATTTGATTTTCGCCCTATCTTCGAAATTAAACACTCCTAGGGCTGGTTGTGTCAAACCGTAAATATGTCAACATAGCTTTATTTCTTTTTTATGTGGTTGAACTAAATGTTTCACAGTTCTTTATAGAAAGACCTAGTGTGCAAGCCACACCAACAAAACTTGGCCGTGCTGTACCGTACGTCTTGCCTTGTGTGTGTACCATTTACCAACACAATGAATATTAGTCGACTGGAACTTACGTGTAGAGAATTAGGAACACAAAAGGCTTGCTCGATATTTACAAGCTACTGTCTAGCACTTAACAATAACAACATTGACAATCGTGTGATTTTTATGTATTTTTAATACGGTTTTGACAATAAACGACAGTTCTGTAATCTGCATAATATGCATACTATGTCATATAGATTTTATATAAAATAAAAATAGTAGATGGGCCATTCTTTCAAGTATTACACGACACTTTTTTATTTGGATGTGTATGTTTGTGTTATTTCTAGTGATGCAACAAATAACACTTTTACGAACTCTAATAGCCCTTTCAAAACGTCCTTTAATATGACTTGTTTAACGACAAAAGGGTACCTAAAAATTAATACCGAATATTATAAAACAGAAGGAGAAATAAGTTGCTCCAAAAAATATCGTTATTGTTTCTAACATAATAAAGGTTGGAGCATGATCTGTAAACTAAAAAATGGCAATGGAGGTAGTGCGTGCTGCGTGTGACGAATTCGAAAAATGTCTGAAGCTGGTGTAAATATTAAAGGTGGAGTCATCCTAAAATATTTATTATTAAAATCCAAATAATTAAATATATAGTTTTTATTACATTGGTTTAAATACTTTGTTTTATTGATTGTTTGAAACTGTATGCGAATTGATTAGACACCGTGTACATTAAATATATGTCAGTTGTAAGCATTAGTTCCCTGACAATCGACAATGCAAAAAAAATCGTTTGCCATTTTAACAATTAGGCATATGTACAGTTGTACACTACCGAAATGTTCACCGTAATAAATAATAACGTCGACTCCACGACGGAGCCCGTTAACTCCGCTAAGGGGGGCACCTATGAATTATGGTCATGGGTTTGGGCTGCTAATATAATTGCCGGTTAAAAATCGATAGTGGAATCGTAACAAGTCTTTACATATTTCGTGTAATAACTAGTTTATGTATACAGGGTGAAATTTAATTCACTGGCCAAATTGAAACAACCGAAAGAACTCGAAAAAATATTAAACATGTGTTTTTTCTTTTAATACCGCTCAGTACATTTTTTTCGAAATAACTCATCATCAAGTTGTCCTAAAAACCTCGTACGTTATGGTGAACCGACAACTACCCACTACACCCGCTTCTCTCTTATCAGTTAAGGTCATTGACACCCCGCCCCTCCCGCTGTTTGCAATCGCGTCACCAATTATGAACCCTATTGCAGCGAGATTACCTACATAAGTTGCTAATTTTTCCTTTCATACTTTAACGGGCTTAGAACCGTCAAAATGCAAAGGCAACCCATTTTTAATCTAAAATGTTATTTCTAACTAATGATTATTAACAAATCGTCCGTGGCTTAAAAACAATGAGTAAAAACTAGGTCAGGAATCTTTGCATTCAGGCGTATTAAAAAAATTGAATCAACTTACGTACATTTGATTAAAAATCGACGCAATTAACGAAAGTCCCACGAGATGGTACTCTTGGATTCAATCCTTGTCTGCGAAGGCGTGGAACGGATTCCATTTCGTATAATCTTTGTGCACCACGTAAACATCCACCACTTAATAAATAACACCGTACCACTTCGTAATATTCCCGGTTCGAAAACATTTTTTTTAAGTTTAGTACGCGCGCGATTATTATTTTAAGGTTGGCGAGTGACGAGTGACTAATCATTTATGCTTACCGTTATGTTTACCGCTAGCGCGGAATGGTTTAGTTCAGACTACCCTCGAAATTGATAAACCTGTCTACCATCGCCAACACTAACTGGGTGGACCCTATTGCAACGATTATAAGGTTTAGTGTAGGTCAGATAAGGGTTTTGCTGATGTTGTTGTTAAAACCTACTATTAGGTTTGTTTACATTTGTGGTAATAGGGTGACCACGACTCGTGGAAAATATTTAAAAATTGAAAAATGAAAATTAAAAAAAAATGTACTCTTTTTTTTCGCTAAATAGATTCCGTAAGTGTAACCTAGTGCCGGGAATGAATATGGCCAGTGATTTAAATTTCACCCTGTATAGTAGGTTGTAGGTGCACCACCGTGCGCTGACGTGCCCAAAATGCGCTCGAGTATTTAGCAAGAAGCTACAGTACGTGAGCCACCTAAGGGCGCACCAGAGAGTGGATCAGCTACACTCTAATAACACGAGTTAAAAATTGCCTACTCCAGAGCACACAGTCGCTGTGGCCGAAATCGGACAGGAGAGCATCTCATTACTTCGTAGACAAAAACTTGTCGCGAAGGTCACCAATATAGGTACATACGTTGAGCATCGAGGAGTCCTTTAAATATATTAAAAAAAAAATAGTTTATAGCCAACAAAAAAAAAAATACAATATTTTCTGTAAGTACATGTAAAGTTACGAGAGCCTTAAGGCTTTAATTAATAAATCGAATTGATTCAATTCTAATTTATTTAATTGGATTAATCCAACTATTAAAACTTGTAACTAGCGCAGGATTATTGACATCGAAATAAAACATGAATTAAATAAAATTATTAAAAATATTAGACATAATATCAATCATAATATTCATAAAACTTATTTCTAACAAATATAAAATATCAACGGACGGACGGATATGGACGAAGTTTATTAGATTTGTTTATTAAGTAGATCAATGGTTTATTAGATTCGATAAACGTTTATGAAAACCGTTATACTTCTTGGTAATAAGGAAGTAATAATTATCGGAATCATTCATTTCGGTTTATTTAAAATTAACTCCAACCCAATATGCCTTGAATAATTAGAACCAACATTCACTCAACATTTATTACTTCTAGCTATAGTACATTATTGTCGAGGCTCGGAAGTAGCTACTTGCAGGCTGAGGATTCGTTTTAAACGGACGACCTTGGGAGTCCGTTTAATTGAATCCGAAGCCAGCAAGTAGCCTTCCAGCCGAGTCATATATAGTGCTTTTCTCAAAAATGGTGCAAGAAACATAAATATCATAGAAACATTTTACAAAAGCAACGTTCTTACGTATATATTTTCACAGAGAAAAGCCCTTGCCACCTTTTTATTTTTTTAATAAAAAAATAGAAGTGTATTTTTCTGCCGAAAATACGCCAACCTATTTGAGACAACTAAATAGTCGCGTTACCTACTAATCATCTGTTTGGCTGTTTAATGGGCCTGTGCCTTCATTTGATATGGCCATTTGAACTTTTAAAAAGTTTGGAACTCGACAAATAATGGAATTTGTATGCAACATTGCAGTCCCAAAATCGAGACTGCAATGTTTTTAACTTTTTAAATTTTGACTGACCATAAACTCCGCGTTTCGCGACCTATTTTTTAGACGGCATAGTCGACTTTGCCGTCCATTTTTGAGAAAAATATCTTAAACCCGTATCACAACGAAACCGTATCCTTGGTACAGTTGGTACCGCATTCTAAAGACGTTTAATAGTGTTCACTTAAAGCAGAATTACCTTACCTAGCCACATTCTCAGAATTTAGAGGATGGTTAGATCTTGTGTTTAAGTAGGTAGCTTGCTAAATAGAAACCGTCATTTCATGTAGGTAAATAAAACAGGTACTTAAGTCAGTTTTTGCACAAAAGAGAATATACAAAATTGACTTCAATGTTAAGTACTTACATGTTTTATATTTCCAATTATTATTAAAAGTATCAATTGCATTATAAGTATGTATTTTATGGAAAATACTATATTTAAAATATGAGAGCTCAGGTGTATGTCCTGCACTTGACCGAACTTATTCTAGATGCATGTGTAGGTAACTACATATTACTAATCTTGTAACATGTATGTAAGTACCTACTCAGTAGACTAAGGCATTAATAACGAGTATAATTTTATTATGTTAAGTAATAAAGTTCTAGGACCCACCCTGGGTTTAGTTTTACGGTCTTTTTCGTATTGAGGTCGACATAGATCAAGTTCCGAGGCGTACTTTATTTGGTTTCAGGCGCTATCTTGGTTATTTGTGTTGAAGTGCACTTAACGTGAATTCTCTAGAGAAAAATAAGAGCCGATTCAGACGATAAAGCGTTATTGACAGCGTACTCGTAACTATATTTAAGGACAATAAAATTGTCCAGTTATCGAAAAGAGCTTATGTATATAATATACCGTAAAATGTGCCTGCCTAGCTCCAAAATTAAAATATTTTTGACTCTTCAAGTACTTACGTCATTTTTGAGTTGTTGGAATTTTGATATTATTTTAATTTGTCAAAATTCATATTTAAATGACGTAATCGGTCGGGAGCCTACCCTTAAAGGCCACATATAAAAAATACGGGACACATTAAAACCAGATTATGACAGAGAATTTTAAAAGCGAAATTCCTTACGGAGGTGGTGAAAAAGTGGTGCGTGTTTTTGAGGTACATACTATATTTAAGGCGCACGTATAAATGCAAGGGAAGGCAACATCCAATAATCATTAGACGTTTTAAATTCGTAATTAGATTCTCTATTTAATCAATAACTTCTTTTTATGTTATGTACAATTAAGGGCAACTGCCCTAGACTAGGTACATCTCATTGAAATGCTTGCGTGTGGTTGTATTTTCATTGTGTACCTAACTCTTTTCATGTATGCAACTGTTGAAAAACCAATAAGCAGCCGATTTAAAAAACGGCGTCGTTTAAACGTAATCATTTGCCAAAAATGTTGTTTATTTTTACGTGAATATTATTTTTGTCACAAGTAAACATTCTCAAATTTTTTCGTATATCCGTTCTGGACTGATTTCAATCATTCTTAAAATATCAAATATAATACGAGATTAGGCGCATAACATAATTTTTGTGACAACAGTAATCTTTCAAGATATTAAAGAGAAATTCCGTTCGTATAGGTACTTGGTCGTGGTATATATGTAAACAAAGTTTACTTTGGCAACTTCTTCTGACACATAACTGTCACTATCCCACCTGTGCGAGTCGCATTAATAACTCGGAGTAATTAACAACGGAGACGCCATGTCTAAAATTTTCGGTACAAAATAGTCTGCCGTTTTTTGCGGGGGAGGGGCACATCAAATGTATAGGTACGTCATGTCAGATAAACGTCAGTCCATACATATGGTTGACCATTGGCCGCCTATTTTCGACAGAGGGGAATGCCGGTTAATGGCGGCTCCATTGTTAATTACTCCGAGATTAATAATGACTTCTATAATTATTGGTCTTATTACATACGTATGACTAACTTCTAGACTATTCTAGAGTCATCTTACTCGCGTTGTCCCGGCATTTTGCCACGGCTCTTGGGAGCTTGGGGTCCGCCTGTCAACTAATCCCATAAATTGGCGTAGACACTAACTTTTAGTAAAGCGACTGCCATCTGACCTTCCAACCCAGAGGGGAAACTAGGCCTTATTGGGATTAGCCTGGTTTCCTCACGATGTTTTTCTTCACCGAAAAGCGAATATAAAACGACATATCGTACATACGTTTCGAAAAACTCATTGGTATGAGCCGGTGTTTGAACCCGCTACCTCTGGATTGAATATGTGTACTGAAGATCGATGTATTAAAATAAATATTTTCATATTATAACATTAGTGAAGTGAATATTGAAGTCTGTAGATTCCTTGTTTATAAATTACTAACGAACGAACAAATAATTTATCTGTCGGCGCGATTCGGGAAATGAATTAGAGATGCACTAGATAAGATATAGTAAAGATATGTGACGTTCCACGGCAAAAGGTACCATTACCCCGACTGAATATTATAGAGCGGCGTTAATAATAAGCGTAAGCGCCAGCTGCCATAAGGTTCCTTTTGCCGTGGAACGTCACATATCTTTACTATTTCATATCTAGTGAATGTTTAACGGCGCGATATCTTAAAGTTCGAATTGCGCCGTGTATCTTTTGATATAACATTTTGACATTACGGTTACCTATATTTAATATTGGCCGATATTATAAATCACAGATTTATTTTTGGCTGCGTCATCGCATCCATGTCGAACAGTTATGCATCTGTTTTCTTTATCTTAAGACAAATTATTCACCTAATTAGCAACTGAATCAATTTGACGTTGACTATCTCAAAAGACTTTTCAGACCGTAGCGGTTTTATGTATTTCTTTCTAATTTGTGTCAGGCAGGATAATACATGACGTGTGGTTTCTATTACAAAAGTTGCAAAGTGCAAAGTATTGCTTTTAGAATTCAATACTTAAGTAGGTACTTAATTTACTAAGTAATATTATAATGAAAGCGAGGCCGCCTTCGCCCTTAGTTAGAGCAACGACCCACAGGCGTATTCGAAATTTAGTCATTCGATCTGTTTTCGACATGATACTGATATGTCAGTGTCAACGGTTCTTCAATCAAAAACGTCGCTTTTGACACAGATCAGTATCATATCGGAAACAGATCAAACAACTAAAATTCGAATACGTGGACTGTGTTTACTGCAGGCATTTTTGACGTCTGCGAAGTCTGCCGTTCTTTAGGCGGTGGTGCACTGGTGCACAGGTGCACAGACTTCATCGATTTTAACCTCTTGTCTGCTAGAGTTTCTTTCATGCAAAAACTTTGATTCAAACTTCGGTTCTATCCCAATTAAAACCGCAAATGGTATTTGTGATTGTGACATGTTAGGAGATTAGTACTAACATTTGTGTTTATAAAATAAACTTTAAAGATAGCATAGGTTAGTTGTTTTTCATCATATATAAACGGCGAGTGTGCAAATGTAAATACAAATGAGGTTAATGGGACTATTTTTACACAATTTAATGTATATTGACATTGTTGACCATTGCTATGCTTCATTTTATTTTTTAATAGGAGTTAGGAGCTTTAATTTATGTATGGCATTAATTTTTCGCATTTATTACCTACTTATAATATAAAAAAATCGAAAGGGGCATAAACGTCTAATTTTATAAACAATATTTTCCATAATGTCAATATCCGGAGAGGATAATGGGGACTACCTACGTTTGTATGGCGCACCGGTCATCCCCTTTCCACTTCATAAATAATTGAAAAGTGAGTCCATCATATAATTATAAATAATACCCTGCATATATTATAGCTGTACGGAAACCGCCCGCGACCATCCCTTGGGCACCATGCTGAAGGGCACACCTGCCTACGCCCGATAAGCTGAAAGCTACCCCGCTCAACAAGTGCCGCGTCACTGCGAGAATCAAGCCTTCTATTTTATTGCGCACTTTCAAATTTGTTACTTTTTTAAATACTTTTGCCATTCCTTCGATATTCACTGACTGGCATTTTCTTTTATTTTTATTGCAGGAATGACGTTGAATATTTTCTTCTGACAAATTTCTTTGAATTTATCAGGAGCAACAGTCATATTTTTTGTTCATACTTAAAACTATGTAGACCGGAGTTCTATATAAATGGCAAATAATGTAAGGAATCATGACATAATTTTATTGCAATATTTGGGCGGATAATGTGAAAAACTGTGCTGTCCTGGCTCGTTTGCGCTAATGCCTAATAAAAAGCAATGGCTGTGTCGAGGACTAATTTGAGGTTTTATATGTTATTTATACTTTTTATACATTATGTCTATGTTTTTATGGTATTTTGTTTTACCTTTTGTTTTTAGATCAGTTGTCATTAAATGCTATGGTGAAATCCCAGCTTTTTCGTTGCTCCTGATTTTTAGTAGCTATCGAAGTGTATATTGTCCTGGATTCCGGGACAGGCTGATAGCTATATTAATGCGATTATCCACATCGTGCAACTGTGATGGGATTTTTGCAACTTTCGTATTCTGAGCTAACGGGCGACCTTTTTGTTAAAGTAAATTGTTACGTGATTTTCTTTGCACACAGAAACTTTAAGGCAATTAATCAGCGTTTCTTAACGGAATAAAGAATTCACTAACCATATTAAATGTATGTTTTCATCGCTAAGTGGCCCTTTGATCAGCTCCAGATCCAGAGGGATCAAAGTTGCAAGTTTGTGTGTAACATATAGCGCGATACGATCGTAGCACACCGAAAACCCATGCTACCGTATTCTATATTTCCGCGACCTCATATTTCTCTGCTACACATATTGAAATGTGAACTTTGCTACGCACTTAACAAAGTCGGTTTTGAAACTTTGTGATTGGGTAAGTTAATAGGTTTTTGAAGCAAGCTGTCGATATGATCGCGGCGCAAACTTTGCGGCCGCTTCCGAACCTGCTTTATACCGATAACACCCAGATTGAACAATACCGTCATTTTCGTTTCCCATTACTGCTGCTGAAATTTAATTAAAATTGTGTTATTGAAATGCACATAACTAAAGACAGACGTGAATAATTTCTTACCGTCTTATTTAAAACTCTTTGAAGGACCCTCTGCCTCTCCTGCATTTAGTCCTTAGCTAGGCTATTTTTATGCTTCTAGTTGTTCAGGAACTATTTCAGGACTGTTTTTAGCTAAAATTATCATAAACATTGTAATTAGATCAATTGTGTTTGGAAAGCGAGGAGTTGGTGGCCGGACCCAATATCATCGGCGAAACGAAATCCCACAGACTTCGCTGGTTCGGTAATCTATTAAGAATGGGAGAGGATCGGGCTGCCAAGAGGGCATACCTGGGAAGACCGACTGGTGGCCGCCCGGTAGGTCGGCCCAGATACCGTGTGGAAGCGGATCTGCGTCAGCTTCAAGCCGATAATTGGCAGGAAACGGCGCAGGATCGGGAAAAGTGGCGTGCTCTCGTTTCGGAGGCCAAGATCCTCTTTGGATCGCTGAGCCATATTAGTTAGTGTTTGGAAAACAATATTTTTTAAACTTAAAATTGCAACGAATAGTACTTTTACGAATAGCACTCTTAAAATTTACAAATACAGAATACAATAGCAGCATGGCTGCCAACTGCAAGTATAGTTTGTCATCAAAAAAGTTTACAGATTTAGGATTTTTCCTTTTCTTGTGCTATATATGTACCTGTTTCCACCGGCGGGAATCTCATACACATCTTTACAAGCCAACGTTCCAAGTATGACCTTATCGTCAGTGTCGTTACAGACGTATAAATATATTTTTGGATCCTTGGCTTGTTAAGATATTTGTGAATTCGAATATACGATGTGATATAGAAATGAAATGACTTTACTGTACGATGCCGCCGCAAGCAGTGAATACATGATAAAAATCTCGGAAATCAACATTGGGCGTTCTGTAGAAACAGACTTCATTCTGCAGCGAATGCGCGAGATCTCTGCTATTTATAGTGATCGATTTGGCGTGGCGTGCAAATTGATATCGGCGATGAGTGGCCCAGTCTATGCCGCCGCGTTTTATAAAAGACGAAACGAGCGAATGAAACTTTAACGTATTGGTTAGCTTTGAATGGTAAGATGGCAGATTTTTATGACAAGTTTAAACTATTTTAAGTGTCAGAACGTTTTAATTTTATAGTAATTTTATCTAATATTTGACTTTGAATACTTACAATTTAAAGATACAACTTAAGGACTAACAATTGATTAAAGATAGAGGCAGACAACAGGCGGTCTTATCGCTAAAGAGCGATCTCTTCCAGACAACCTTGGTGACCTTGGTATTAAATTTTAATTTGTTTGTTTTAGAAGCTTTACTTCGTTCTGACAAAATCAAATACTTAATTTACAGTAGATAAATTTTTGTTAAAATGCTTGAAAATGTTTTAAAATTTCGACCTTACTTACAGGTTAAAAATGTTTTTATATTTACTCGTATTTGGTTACAAATACTTCCTTTTGCCCCTTCGGATCAATCACAAAACAATTCGATTGGAAGGCCAAATTTAAAATTTGTCCAATTTTTAAGCACAAAGGATCTTTATATTCTTTATCCTTTGTGCTTAAAGATTGAAGGAGAACATTACCTTCCGTGGACTTTCGCGAGTAATTCAAAAAGGTTATTTATGAGCTTTTTATAGGTACCTATGTTAAAACGCTAACTCATATTTACAATTGAAGTACGATTTATTGTGAAAGTTATATTTAAGGACCTATACAAAACATTTATTCTCATAACCAAACGATTGCCCAGTATAACTTTCGTCTATGATTAACTGAAGAAGTTAGATGCGAATCATTACAAAGTCCAACTGTAGCTGCCTTTTAAATAAGTGCAAGTCTTTAGAAAGGTCAGGGAACTAACTTAACTCGAGTTTACCGGCGAAGTTCTTTTACACCAAGTCCATCGCATTCGATAAAATATCGGTAGCAGAAAAAGTCAGTCATAAAAATATCTGAGTGTAATGAATTTGTTTACAATGCACTAAATATAATGTACCTACCTATATAGGTATAGGTAGTTAAAAGCAAGAAACGTTTTAATTTTGCAATGTAAGTACTTATTAACAATTTCGGATGAAAGAAACGCATGACGATGACATTCCGAAAATCGCGGGCCACTTTTGGATGAGACTAGCCCAGGACCGGGATAAGTGGCGTACACGAAGAGAGGCCTATGCTCAGCAGTGGGCGACTAAAGCTAGACTGATGATGATGATGAATGTATTAACATTTATACGGTTTATTGTCTCGAGTGAAAAATTCTGTGCTTTGACTAAACGCATATATATCACTGAGATAAATTCTTAAGAGCCTCTAGTGACATCTCGGAAATAGTCTAAGTAGCGTAGTAAGTATGTAGTAACATGGCTCTTAGTACAGCGAGATGACAGTTCTTTCGTTTTAACGACGTTAGTTTAGTACCTACACCACTCTTTTTTTTATGGTCAGTTCTGAGGGTTTCTGTGACGAACTTACAATTATTACCTACACTATATCTACATACTTAGCTTTAAACGCAACAATATACCTATTGAACTATTCAGTAAAATGGTAAATGAGAACATTGAAACATGTAAAATTTGGTGAATTTGCAGTGCGGTTTTAATAGCAAATTGGTAGTTTTATCGATTTAGTTACTTATGAGTTATGACACTTTTATTGAAACGTATTGTATTGTACATCACGTGGGTCCTGACGAGCGTACGTTCCGTGTAATAGGAATAACGAGTGCAGGGTTAAAACATGTTCACGGCCAAACAACAAGGCACGTTCAATAGTTCAATAGTGTCATAACATCTGAACGACCCACAGGAACCGGCACGCAGCATCTCTATCTCTAGCGCCTACGTAACACCGCTACGCCGGACGTTTCGCGAGGTGAAAACCCTTTTGCGGTCGCAAAAACATAAGTGACTCCTCCTGAACAACGTAAATGAGAATTAAAAGGGAAGGTTCAAGGGCTAAAATGGTGTAGCGTCGGAGCTGAAGCGGGTATGGTCGTCCCGCTCTCGCGGCGCCCTAGGCTGCGGCGCGCAGTGGCGCTTCGTTCTATCCAGTCGCGGTCTGTCGGTCGTCGCGACGCTCGGGGCCTGCTGCGCCGCCCGTGCCTGTCGAGTCATGTGCCATGTATGAAATGCATTGATACTGCGTCGTGCCGTGCGGTCGGCACAGCTCGAGCCGGCTGATCGTAGCACAGGGCTGAAGCCGTCGCGGCCGCCGCCTCAAACTTTAGTGCTAACCCAGTGCAGTGTGCCATCGGGCTTTGTTTGTGTTTGTGTCCGTGGTAAACCGATACGTTACTGTAAATCTGTTATGTGATTCAGGATTGGTGATCTATTATCTGTTATCATGAATTAGATATGTAGGTAACATGAAATTAAGATTGTTATCGAATCACTGTACTGGTTATTTGTTAATCTTCAACGTTAATTTTTATTAAAAAAAGATTAAAACCATTCGTTGTACGCAACGCAGACTCGGTTACACAAGAGATAAGCGTTTAATCTGAATATCACGCGGTTATAAACATGCATTAACGCTTACGGCACGGTAGTGTAGAGTAATTCGTAGGCACAACATGCTTGCTGAGTAATGAATGTTCAATGAACGTTTTCAGAGTCAAGGACTCTCCGAACACGCTCATCTGGACTTACGCACAATTGAACTATAATGACCAAAATTCATCTAAACTGTATGCAAGGCCAGCGGTGTATGTCAGTTTAAACGAGAATAAAATATCGTAGAAAATAACCAAACCGAAGAATTATGTTTTGATTACATCCCTGTTGATTACAGGGGCAACCTGTGGCATGTTTATGTCGGTCAGCATGTATCTATGTTTATGTTTGCATAAGACAATTTTGGAGCGTTAGTAATAACCGACATTAATGAAGGAAAAATATGATTAAATTATTATTCTGGCACATCACGGAACATTATAATCTCCTGACGGAAGAAACAAGGGCGGCGAGAGCTGCGGTTGCATCTTTATCATTATAATTAGATACAGTTTATTTTTACCCTAACCTACTCTTCGTTTTCATACGTGTCGTAGAACGACGAGACAATGATGAATAGATGCCTGGCGCTGTTTGTAATTAGTCGTAGTGAATGAGATGGTGCTTGGATGACAATAAGACTAATAATCTAATTGCATCTGCTTGGAGCCAGGAACAATGGGTCGCGTGGCCATTTCAGGACACTATTTATAAGGCAAAGGAATTAGTTAATGCGTTATTACAATGGTCTTGGTCGTTCCTGTCGTCGGTTATATTGCTATTTGTATTTAGTTTTGGTTCTCACATACTAACATTAATAATTAATTCACAGCCGTATTCGAACAATGAGACACGTCAAATACTAGATATTGAAACGATATGGATTGGATATGTCAGTGTCAAACAAGTGTCAAAAGTGACGTTTTTGCTTGAAGAAACGTCAATTTTGACACTTGTTTGACACTGACGTATCCAATCCATATCGTTTCAGTATCTATATAGTATTTGACTTAGGTATCCCACTGTTCGAATGCGACTGTCAACTTTTACCTTGTTTGACTGTAAGTGATACTGAGTAGTCTCTGGTTTTAAATGCTTCAAAAATGTATACGTATTATAATTACTATAATCATTGTATTACCAAAAAATTATATATAAATAAAGTTCAGATGTGGTCCCATATTTAATAGTAGGGTTGACACGAATATATGCACATACAATTACCTAGTTAACAGTGCGTGGTACAAAAACGACTCTTCAATTGAACCAGCGACCGCTCAACGAGCAAATTGATTGGAACATTCACATCACAATTCTTATAAAAGCCATACGTCAATTCTGTTGTCCGAGTGAAAAACGGTCACGATCCAAAACTCTATTCACGAATTTTTTTAATATTATATCAGTTTGTTTATACAAGTACCTACTCATTATAGCAGAGAGGGAACGTGGCCAGTGTCCTGGGAACAATGCCTCAGGCTAATTTAGGTTTAAACATATGATAATTCCCTAATTGTGCAATAATGTATGTAATATCACATTACATTTTATATTTATATTAAATCAACAAGCCTTAAAAAATACTCATTATTACACACATCAATAGAAGAAATCAATATAGAAAACCTATTTATACTAGAAATGACAGTTTTTATTTTGTTACAAGCGGGGGAGGTAGTCGTTATTATTATGTTGGAGTCACATGTCATTAATGGGTACCTATTATTTTTTCACGACGACGATGATCGATCCTCCTTATTTACTATAATTAAATATTTGTACACGGTGTTTTTATAAAACTCCGTTAACTTCATAACTAATGGAAAGATGATCACCATTTTCTCAACCCCGTGCCATCATATTCTCTGCGGGCCTTCAGTTTCTCATTAACTTTTTCCACTATTTCTTTTCAATAGAAGGAAGTTAAGTTTAAGGGAAGAATCAAGTGTCAGTTTTCTTGCATCAACAAATACTTCAATTGATTAAATAATAATAGCCGTGTGAGTCATTAAATAAATTATTTAACACGAATTATTAATGCCCATCGAAAGCATGTTCAATTTAGAAAATTACGTTTGCATTGTTTCGATTTATATTTACGGATAGACACAGGTTTAGTAAACTGAACGGAAATGAAAGACCCTTTTGTTAATGAAAGCACTCATAATGGTGTTAATCTATTGGTATTCTGAAGTAGAAATATTTAATATCCATGTGATATAGTTTATACAGGTGATAGATAATTACTAAGAGCGAAATGTAAAATTGATCATGTGATTTGTTTCACTGACTTATAATATTTGGATACGACTATCCAACTTTGCCAATTGTTTTGAACGATTTTTATTATTTCGTATTAATTTGAAATCAGTAATAGATGTACCTAGTGTATTATTTTATTTATGCTCAGCACATTCTTCGCCGCTTTGTTATTATTAAGAGATGAGGTTCTTAATATGTGCGATAGATCAAAAAAAAAGTTTCGGGGACTTTTATTATTTATGTAATAATAGTATTTAATATATTTCACCTTTTTATTCAGGTAAATGTCGTGTGTTCAGAGAAAAGAATTGAAAGAAAATACTAACTGCGATTGCGATCTCGATTCTTATAACTTTGATTTGGCCGCATTCTGGTTCACGGTATTGTTCCATTGTTTCTTACTCCAGGCTAGGTTCGTTCTGATTCTATATTATTGGTTGTACAGATAAACACAGGGCAAAAACGAGACAAAGATAGCTCGAATATGAATAACCACACGTAAAAAAAACTTTTTTTTTTTGTTTTTGTGCATATAAATTGTGGCTGTAACTCATCACTCTTATCAGCTCATCACTCGTTTTTTTTGTAATTAAACTTACCTACTCAGCCTTTCATAAAAAAGGGTCACCAGATCTTTATTAGCTAATGCTGAAAACATTGATTCATTAACGTTAAATAACGCTAATATGTCAACGCTCTGAGAAAAACATGAAAAAAATATTAGATAATTGAGTCAGTCAGTAGTACAGCTGTCGTTGGAAATGGACTGTCACCTTTTATTTTATTCGTTGATGATAATGTCTACCGTTGCGTTATATCACTTATATGGCTAGATAATCGCACCAATACAAAAGAGCGCGGTCACACTTATAAAGGGTAAGTAGAGCAAAATTAGGGTATTCTTGTCCTTCGGGTACTTTTTAGAGATTGTCGTCCGTACGTCAATAAGCCTGGGTCTGGGGACTGCCTTTGAGACGCTTATCCGTACAATCTTTATCCTTTCTTTGCATCATTCCTTAATTCTGGTCAAGGGTAAGTCAACTCCATCTCACTTTTGGCAAATTAATTATCTTATAAAAGAGTTATCGATTGTAGAATAAATGTAGTCTACAAAAATGTGTTTTTAAGAATGTTTAATTTAACTTTCATTTTTAAGAGCGGTGTGGCCAATTAATGAAATAATTAAATGAAACTAGTACTTGAATATGTCGTAATTTTCCTGTTAAGTAACATGATTGGAAACATGTGTCTTTTCTGGATCCTAGCATCTTAATAAAGTCACATAGCAATCTCGGGTGTCTAATCTATACATATACAAAGATCAATGTTACCAATCCAGAAACACGTGTAACTACTTATATAGTACTTATGTGGCGAATACACACATACTGCTTTTTAGCAATTCGTATTTACGGACGAACGGTCGACGCCCCCAGTAACCTACTTACCTATAGAAATTCGCTAAAAGAGATTCTCCAGAAACGTGAAAATTGGTTTATCCGTCCGAAGCTGTGAATCAAACGATTTATATACATATTGCTCTTATCACCCGCCCGGGTTTTGAAACAAGATTAGTTCGCGTCGGCGGTTTGACCGAAGTTATAATTACGTACACATACATGGCAAACAACAGATCTGTGTGACCATAATCAGTTATTTCGGATCATTGTTTCTCACCCACAACACAAACAAACCCAAGATATGTATTAACTGTGTTATTTGATTTATCGACTACAGACAGTCGTTTTGGTTACAAATGCAGTAAGCATTCTATACCAAGTGTGGCCTATAACACGAGCAAATAATTAAAACATAGATACTTAGTACTCCTCAAACAGTGACACTTGAAAGTCGCTGAACAAATGTTAGTCAGTATGAGGAGTACAGCCTACCTACAGTTTAATTTTATGCTCGTATTACACGCCACACCCGGCACACGTTTTGCAAATGCCATGGTAGGTACTACAATTTTAATAAAATAAAAATGCCTAAATCTCAGAACATTAGTTAATAAGTCATGTTACGTAGGCATTTTTCCCTGCAGGTTCCTAAGACATACATTGTGTGGGTAACAATTAGGGTTTGCACGACGGATCCGAAATGTATGGGAAGATCCGCGGATCCGGATCCAGATCCGGATAATTTCATACATTTCGGATCCGGATTGCAAACCCTAGTAACAATAAATAATGGGTTGCGTTAGACGTCAGGCTGCGACAGTTTATTTCTACCTCGCCAACAAGAACGACGTATGAGGCATGAAATTGGACAAAATTCATTGTCGTGTTAAATAAAGACAACGTGGGTATTATTTATGAATTTTCATGTTTTTTAATAATGTGTTTAACAACTGCGTTTGCTTCCTATATCAAAAAGAAAGAATACACTTATTTTACTTTCCTCGTATTCGAAACGAAATACCTAGTGGAGAGTTTAACTTGGGTGAAAGGCACCCATTTAGACACGTCGATTGGCGCTCTCATTTCGTTCGAGCGCCGAAAATATCTCGACCAAAATGGGTGCTTTTCGTCCCTTGGCTAACAATCTACTACATAGGGTAATTCGTCAATAACTGGCCACCCTTAACTAAAAATGAATTCCATTCACCTATATACAGAATTTATTTTAGCATAAGGTGGCTAATCATTAAAGGGTGGCCAGTTATTGAATCATTATACTAATATGAATTCTGTTTATAGGTGAATAGAATTTCATTCTCAGGCTCCCCGGAAGATCTGTTTACGCAATCTCGTGGATCGGGTCCCTGAATGTGGATTTATAATTATAGTTATGTAGCTATTTATTGTAAAAATATTTATGTATATATGCCGTACTATTAAATAAATAAATTTTTAGTTTAGGGTGGCCAGTTAATAGTCGGTGGCCACTAATAGGCGATCTACAATATTTTGATTTAAAATCGAACAATCATGATTCCATTTTTTTCAAACTCGTAATTGGGTATATTTAATTACATGTTATTGCTTATCCCCATTCATACGTAGGCGTCTAGTAAAAGTCGTAGTTAGGTGGACATAATGATTAATGGTGACAATGGGACTACTGCGTAGTAACTTGTGCCCTATTTTTACTATGGGGTCAGCGCTGTGAAGCGTATTGGCTTTTTATTTTAACTTGGCAACGAGAACGGGACGTCTCCTCCAGTGTTTCTTGTTTTTGTTTTTGCAACATAATTAATTATAATGTAGTAAATTCTAAAATCGGATGTAGTACGAAATATTACCTAAAAATACGGACGAAAAATTACCTAATTTTTGTAATTTCTACAACGGGTTGAAAGCCATTTTATGGTGTTATGGTCCCTATATTTGATTAAAGTCTATCTAGGAATATTAATATTATAAAAGGTTAACCTATCGTTAATGTTTTAATACAACATTGTATATTAAAGGCGGTCAACAAGAATTTGCGAACGAATGCGAATTGAACAGCAGAAAGCCCTAGATCGAAAATTAGGATTTACGGACCGCATCGCCTAGCAAGTGTGACGAAAAAATTCATTGCAGCCCTAAGCCGAAATTTATGATTTCATACGTATAATAACACCTTTACCTACCTAACCACCACCAACTGAGAAATTACTGGTAAAGGCTCTCTTGATTGTTCAAAAACTGATTGCAAAGTTGCATTTATTCACATGTGAGGCCTTTGCCTGATTACTTTTAATCAAATGCAAATTTTGGCTTGTTTTCTTACGTTTGCTGGTAGAATTGACTTTTAAATTATCAATATTTAATAACATTCATTTGAATTTGATTTTGTTTGATATCTTACAGTTAATATTTTCTTCAGGTTGGTGTGGTGAAAATTTTTCGGTTTCACTCGGTGGCAAATTTCAATTAACCCTCGTTTTGGAATATTTCGCTTGCTCGGGTATCAATATTAGCACGAGCGGTTAAACAACAACTTTGCCCCTTTCTAAAACAAATAGTTAACTATTGTCACGCAGTCGTGAAGTTACGTGTCGCCTTGTACATACTTCGATAACTTTGATGAAAACAAATAATGCCTATGTTAGAGAGATCTGCTTTGTTCGTTAGTTAGTTTACGTCGTAGTTGACCTCATTGATTAAGTCAATATGTTACCCGCGACAGCTACAGAGCTTTTACCCAGTCGCCAAGTTCCGACCCAACCTCGATACCATACACATATAGGTCCACAATGTTGTACATATATAACGCTAACTTGTTTGTTTAATTTTAAAGTATAACGTGCACAATCCGATACAATCATTCATAGTTGATGAATTGTGAGGAACGATTAACAACTTGGTATCTTGCCAACCAAAAGTTACAAATCGTTGTATGTCTGATTTACACTCGGTATGACGTTTTAATGCTGTTACAAAGAATATACATTTTATTAGCCGCATGTATCAGTATATATTAAATCAAATGAATATAAATATCAATAACAGTACACAGTGATTCGATAACATATTAACCGTTCAAATTTCAGATCTAAAAGAAAGTATGGGTTAGACGTTAGACTAATGTAATCAACTAATTAAGAAAAGAACAATGAATATTCATTATTGTTTCTTGTTTATATAGAAGTGTAAAAACTGTACAGTGTTAAAACTGAACATAAAAAGCCTACCTTTTCCCCTTTTATCCCTTCTACGATTCTATAAATCCTCAAGACATATTTCCCTTCCTTCCCTGCGTCTGTTTTTACCTACTTGTTGATTCGACTGACATATCACTTGTAAGCTAACTTCGAAGACTGACTTGTTATACATATTTAACTGTTATAAAGTGCCAAATATTGGACGTGTTGAGTGCATTGATGGTGATTGCCGCGAGTGAGTCGCGCGAGTGTATGCGCATGAGTGGGTCGGTTCGGAGGGTGGCTCGGTGTGTTGCTCGTGCGTCGACGGCAGCACGGTGGTCGGAGGCGGGGTGTTCCGTTGCTGCGTGCCCTGGTGCGGGGCGCGCGCGGCGGCGCCCGTCGATGACGCCGACTACGCGCTGCGCGGAGATAGTCCGCCCACTCCTCTTGAAGAATACGGTGAGTTTTATTTACATTTTCTTATATTAGTTGTAGTGTATACAATTGGCTTAATTGTTTAGGCGTGCTCGGCTCGCGATCCCACTGAGCACCTAAGGCACAATTTAGCGAGTGAGAAACGCAACGTGTCTTGCGTTAGAGATGAACGTCAGATTCAAAATGCATAATTTATACCTCTAACTTTTGTTTTGATTCAATATCGACGATTTGTAATTTCTAACAGTGTTTTGCGTGCTACCTTTTACAAATTCTCTCTATACAAACACAACACAACAAATTTTATTATACTCGTTACGTTGAGAATGATAAAGAATAAAACTATAATATTGTCTTCGGTTACCGCGATAGTTACTCATGAAGTCATGAAATAAAATTATTGAAACGGATATTATCGGATTATATTATTCAATAGTTTTATTTCATGAATAAAACTATAGGTACTCGTACCTTGAAAATGATAAAGAAAAAATCAAGCAGATAAATTAAAATGACCTTGTGATGCCCAGTATGATAAATAAAATATTAGTACCTACCGCATCAAATAGCTTCATCAATTCAACTCTAACCGATAACATATTTGTTAAAGTGAAAAGGGTATGAAGGGTAAAGTGAAGTTCTATAGAAATGGCAAATAATGTAAACATTATATGACAGCTTTTCTTACCTAAAATCCCTAGAAAGATTGTTTTTATTGAAGTATTATAAATAATTAACATTTATTTTAACCAAATATAAATAGATATTTATAAAAGACTTAAGTAAGTACATAAGCTGTTGATAATATCATAAGTTTTTCCTTCATAAGTGCGAGATTTACGAAATAATAAAAGTAAATTAGTTTGTTTACATTTGCCATTTCTATTGAACTTCACTTTGTATGTATACAGTATTTCAGTTCGCGGCGAGCCTATGCAACATAATACGCGGGAGTGGTCGTATTTTACACAAATATTGAACGAAGGGGAGGCGTCTGTTCCGAATGTTGGGCGTTCTGTTTAAGTTAATTCAACGTTTTAGACCGACAGCCCCAGAATAATGATTGATGAGGTAAATATTGAGAGAATAATTACTTGACTATTTGCAAGTGTTTAGATAAGCCCTGCGATTTGGATTGAAATTCGGACATCTCCGAGGGCACAATTAAGGGCCTGACAGTGAATGAGTTAAATACACTTACTTAAGGAACTATTTGAGCGATTGATGACGTATTTAATTAATCAGTTATTAAATTCGCTTATAACACGAAATCGTGTAGCTCGCGCGCATTGCTTCAAGTGAATCACGTACGAGAGATCAAATTTTAAATCGAAATAAAACTTAATAAAAAATGTTTTAATAAATACCGTAATCCTCCTCAACATTGCCTACGCAAACATTACTTACCTTTCGTACGTTACTACTGTTATTAGGAATTAGACGTCAGTTCCAAAGATAATCTTTTCCTTCAAGCAGATAATATTTGATGTGGCACTTAGGTAGTCAATGTTGAGGAAGTTTCCGGTGTAGGTAGGTTCCGTATCTTACTGTTGATAATCGCCCGGAAATTGGTTCCAAAAATTGGTTCAATTTTTGTGCTGTGCTTTCTGAGAGCAATCACTAAAGGTTGACATGATGTTAATTTGGATAGTTGTTTGTTTAAATTTTGTATTAACTATTTGTCATACAAAGTTAATAATAATAATAGTCAATATCGATCAAATGGACAATGACAGATTGTCCTTAGACTCCTTAGATAGATTTACATAAAATGCATACCTAACTTATATTTTTATAATTACTTTAACTTGGTAGCTTCATATTCTAGAATCTAGATAACAAAACTATGATTTCCGTTAATAAATGTTCCGTTGTGATATTCCAGTTTCTATTAGGTAAAAAAGATACATAAGTATATGTATAATGTAGATATTGGGTGGGATCCATTATCTATGTTGTGTGTATTATATAGTAATGAAGTAATGAATGAATACAATGTTAGCATGTCATAGAATAATTGGAGCGGGAATATGCATTAACATGAATAACATTTCTTTGGCATTGAAACGTCACTTAGGCCTACTTTGACAAATATATATGCATGTTTTTCTATATTAAAACTAATAAGTAATGACAAAGTCGGTCGATTTTAATGACGTCTTTCATATGTGTAGGTAGGTATTTACTATTAAAAAAATAAAAGCATCACCACTTTACTTTCATCAGTAACCGGCAATAAATTCGTAGGTATACACAAAGTCAACTAAGTTAAATGAATGTCTATGTAATTGTTTAATGTTTTCATTTGCTTAATACAGCATTTACGAAAGGTAACACGCAACACACACTATTTTGGTACCATTTGCTGTTTTTTTTAAACACGTTTAGTTTAATGTAGGTAATTAGGTATCTTAAAATATTCCGTGTTTAGAGGCCATACATATTTTTATCCATTAAAATTTTAGGAAATTATTTCGCCGTAGTAAAAACGTAATGTTTATTTTCTATACTGGCAAGTCGCAAGGTCACGATAGCATATCAAATGACTTGCCCTTGACTTGCCAGGGCCCATAATATCCCGACTGAAACAGTAGGTATATTTAGTTAATGTGTCCTCATAACTAACAATAAAGTTGTGATTATCTTTATGCGCGTAATACTGTTACCGTAGCTAAATGAGAAATATGCGAGTGTCGAGCGAGGATATATTTTATTTGGCGAAATATTAGGAAGCTCACTTTCATTCTCTTTTGTATTCGGTATTTGAGCTTTCATTTATATCTACAAATTCCGCGAATATGTAACACGCACGTCTTAATCTTTATGTGTTTACTTGTAATTGCCCGAATAAAACTACAAATATTTATGTAATTGGCTATTTAGATAGTTATAGTTCGTTTTTTTAGCATTGGAAAGAACTTGCAAGAAGGTAAGCGATCTTGGCATGTCTTTTAATTGAAAAACGCTTTTTAAAAATCAATAACTATTACTTATGAAAGCAGAAGAATATAAATGATCGTATTATATTCATAATTATTACATATTTGCAGTAACTTATTTTTTAAATGTGTTTTTCAATTAAAAGACACATCAAGATTGTATATCTAATTTCTAATGCTAAAAAAAACGAAGTATAACATTAGTTTACCTTTATACATAACTCTGCTTGTGAGATGGTAACTACTCGTATTAGTTTTTGTCAAGGTGACATTTGCTTAATGAATGGAGCTGTCTAACTTTTACTGTGCTAACTTAACCTTCGCTTTTAGGTACTGTTAAAAAAGTTTGAGAAGGTCTTAGTCTAGGTACTTACAAATAGTAGTTCTTTTGTTTACACTTGTCTTCTTATTTGCTTCTAAATCGATATTTTGGATTAAATTTATCGCGCTGGTATTGCTTTAGGCCTGTTTTTCTCAACCTCAGTACTCCAAGTAGGTATAATTTGCATAATAAATTCCACGGATCCCAATATTTTGCAGCGCTTGCTCCCTTATTAAATTTGAATAGTAAGCATTAAAATTCAAAGTACCCAATTGTTTTCGTCATTCAAGTCTTACACCGAATTTTATCCGCAAACTCTTCACCAGGAAGACATTAATTACTCGCTTAAATTGTGCCTTTGTCGAGACGTAGTAGAACGACTTGTGAATACGAGTACGTAATTCCAATACCTAAATTCACGTAATGGCACTCGTATTCTAACGAGTATTACGTTGCATATCACTGTGTATATTAAGCTCCTAATACTACTGTAGATGCAAGCCTTCTCCAAGATAGATTTATTAAATTTTATTACCTTGTTTACAGTTGCTCCAGAACCAGTAATAAGCTCACCGAGACCTCTCGGCCAACAGTCGCCCCTTCCTGGAATCGAAGAGGAAGACGACTCAGATTGGCCCCTCGAAGACGCGACAGACGCGACTCTCACACCATCGTATAAAAGCACCAGAAGCAGTACAGACACAGTGTACACTTCTTCGCGAAGTTCGGGCAAGAAGCGATTCGGGAGTCCTTCCTCAGTAAAGATATGCATTTCGGCTGCTGCTAGGAAGTCGGGGAAAGCGCGTAAGCGTGGGGGGGCAGTGGGCAGCGTGTCGCCGTCCGCGCCTCCGGCTCAGCAGGGCGAGGAGGCGCCTGCGCCGCACGGCAGGATGCAGGCGGAGCAGGGCAGCATCGGCGAGCTGCAGAAGTACCATGGCAGATACCTCAAGAGCCGCCGACACACGCTCGCTAACGTTCGGTGAGTACAGACCGGCTACTGACTAGGAAACGAAATGCATGACATGATCCGGTCGAGGTTCGAAATCAAAACCTTCCACATTTTGTACCAATTTATAAGTTAAGAGAAAATGTAATCTTGTGTTGGCTGACTTCAATTTTGACGACCAACCCTAACCTTACCAACCCTGTCGATCTTGATTGTTTGGCCTATTTTTAGCTTCGTCAGCGGGCTCTGCCCCATATGCAAATTTCGTACGAACACTAGGTACGTTTTTTAATAGATGAGGATAGCGCCTGAACGGGTGTTGTGGATATTCTTAGCTATGATCTTTGTCCAGTAGTGGATAAACTTTGGCCACATGCTGATGATAAAATTTGTCCTAAACTTTTATGACGATGAGTCATAATATTAATTACCTATGCTCTGATTAAACGGTGTTCAACAGAGTAATAAATCGACCAAATCTCGATTCTGTTGAGCGGTAATTACTAATTAACTAGTTATCGCGTAACTACCTACGCTGCAAACATAAGCATTGTTTACCACTGTCATTACCTGAACAATGATCAGTCGCTCACTGCACTATAATCAAAGTTCAGTCATTAATGATTAATACGTGAGCTAAGTACTAACTTTAGTTAAAAAACAAGTGAGTATCGCGTGCGTCTATTTACCCACGCTGCATTGTCATGGGATAATTGGGATAACTAAGACAAAAACTGCATGTAAAAAGTCAATAGAATATATGCGGTCATTCTACTACATGTGATCGCCAGAAACGGTGCTATTAAATAAATAATTCATAATTCATAACACTGAATGCGTGTGTCCCTTGCAAAACCGTACATCAGTAAAATTTTACTTAAACATTTTGAAATTTCGTCTTGATCATAAGACTAAGCATGGCCAATATACATAGAGAATAAGGGCCTTTTTTAAGACCACGACGGTGGGAAACAAGTATATGCCCCTCTTGATGATAAGCGAGCTTATGGACGCCTGCAACTCCAGGGAACTGGAAATATCTAATACCTTATAATCTATTATTAACTACACTATTTACTGACCAATTTATAAACAGGACCATAAAGAGCATTTTCCTTTACTCAATCCGCTCGATATATCTCGAGTGTGTTATTTTACTGTATAAAATTTAAAAGTGATTTCAAAGTAGTAATTACAGTTGCTTGTTCAGTTAGTATGCTTTTCCTTGATTTGCAGAAAAAACACTTGGGCGGTCTATTACAAATTAAATGAAAACATTTTCGCTGTAGAGACCGCGAGCAGTAGATAGTAACAAAGGAATCGAGAAGGATTACTAATGTAAGAAACCGGGGAATCGCTACTGACAGATACAAGCTAAAGGATATTGACAAGACTCTGTTGTTTTAGAAATGGGAAATCGGTGCTATTTTGTTTTGGCTCCACAATATCTGGTTTTGATCGTTAATCATTCTACGTAGTAAATGAAAAAACCACACGTCTTTGTTCGTATTTGAGGGACAACGTCTCCGCTCTTTTTGGTTTTAGTAACATATAACAATTTATTTGTAAGTAATGATGAATGAATGTCGTTCAGTTCATTTTCTTCTTATTCAATTAAAAAAAGCATATCTCGTTGAGTTTTCCGACTTTAAAACAATGATGATAATTGATAACAAAATTAAAAGTAAATCGAATGGGATGCGTAATTGGTCCCGAAATTTCATATAAATGTGCAAGGTATAGACTGCAATATTTTTTGAATACCTACATGTTAGCATATTCTAAAATTATTTTCTGTTAAAATATTTTTCGCAGTTTTTTTTCTTACATGCCACTGATTTAACATTTTGTCTCTTGAGGTAAAGTTCAGTCTGGGATACTTGTAACTAACAGTGAACTACGTAAATTATGTAAACAAACCTTTGAAGTCGAATTTAATTTTCACCCACTTCCAATGGTCGCATATTTCGATTTGAAATGCGCATGTAGATACGGTGACAATGCAATAAGAATTGTAAATACATACCACAATGTGTAGACTACATGAGAATCATTTATATACCTACTAAAACTTGATCTGTATCTTACCAATATCACAAAACATGCAGAACGAAATAAAATGTTATGCGGTTTCAATGAATCTGCAAAATCAGTAACGGAGTTTGTTGATTATTCCACTAGTACTATACCTACTTATTCAGAATAGATATTGAGAATAAACCCTTTCGAAGGCACCAAATTTTGATAGGTATTTTTAATTTTTAGTTTTAGTTATTTTAATTGTAGTTAGTTTTAGTTTTATATTCCTGTTTATGTCTTTTAGTAATTTAAATTTATTTATCTGTTAATCGCTGAAATAAAAGTATATGGTTTAACACTACCTACACGTCGTTAACTTTTGTAAACTATAAACTTCGGAATATTGAAAGTCATGTTAAAGGTGTCTCTGGTTATTATTTTCATTCGAGCAAAATATAGCGTAATCATTTCGGCAAAAGGTAGCCTTATGCAAATTAGTTCGTTGGTATTTCAATTTCAATAATATTATTAGACGAGACGTCTAGCGTTTTACCCGCGGCTCTGCGGCCTTTCTTTCGTTCCCGACCTTAGACATTTAAACAAAATCTAAAAATTTCAATAATAGGTTATATGTTTTTGTAAGCTTTTTACACTCTGAAGATTTGTTAAAACAAGTCTCGTTTACTATTTACTAAAAGTGGAGCTTAATACAAATTAATAATATAAATAAATATGATAGATTTTGCTAGCATTTGCCATATATATAACCTAACAATTATATAGATAGATAGAATACTCTTTATTCGCACACCTCAGTAAAAAGATACAAAAGAAAAGTACAATTGATATAAAGGTTTTTTTCCCTGAAATATTAATAAACAACATATATTTTAATGAGAAGAGTGAATTGCAAAAAAATTACATACTAATATGTAGCTAAGCACCTTTAATTAGTCTAAATTTAATTGATTTCATTATGTTACCACAGCTAAGCCATTTCTATTTAAGTTGGATGCATGAAAGTATGTTAGCGTATACTATAGACGTATATATGTACGAATTAAGTACAATAAATACAATACAATTTACATAGTTAATTTTAGTAACACAAATGAATCAATTAAGTTAAGACTAATCACAGCTTCTTTACTGCGCTTAGTTACCTACATAAAATTATTTTGCAATTCACTCAGAAAGCGACATAAATAAAATAATTAATTATATATTAAACTGTTGATTAGATCATGGTTGTCCTTAAAAAGTGCGAGATTACGAAAAACACCCCAAAAATTTCAATATCCCGGAGGACGGGTACAAATTGTCGTCAATTTGGGGATCAGTGATTTACAGTCATGTTGAAACCAGGGGATTTATCTTCGGACCAGGGCACGGATGTTGTGTGTTATGCGGGTTATGCCGTGTTGGTAAAAACACGAATCCTTTGAGTCTGAATTTGAATAACTCAGCTGGTTTTTAGGAGACTCTGCGCTTAAAAAACTACTGCAGTCTTTTAAGTCCCGAGTCGAGTCCTTTGTCCTTCTTATACTTAATTTTCTAAAGATTTATTTCAGAAGTATGTTACACACATGTAACAATGGCACTGCCTTTGCTTAGGTACTCGAATAAGTAGATACCTACTAATTAAGAGTGAAGTGAAGTGCCTAGTCGCTTTTACAATTTTTTTGCAATAAGTAAGTCTAATTTTCCTTACTTAGCTCCTACGAAACAGTATTCGTTCCTGTTATCAAAGTCGCGCAACATTTGCGTGGTAAATCAATCGGGGTATTACGCCGTCTCGAACAAAGGTCCCATCCGTGAATGTTCAGTTGTAGGTGATGATTGATAGCGGGTACGGGTGATTGATTCTCAGGTGTCAGCCGATGGTGATGAATTTTACCGCGCCTCCTGCCATACGATGTTATATAACCATGCTGTCTGTCTCATGTACACATTATTGTATTTTTTTAAATAGTTTTTTTTTAAGTTAGTAGCAATTAGTATTCATAATAAAATTAATAAACAACGCTTGTCTTGTGCTGTTATGAAGAATTGCAGTGAATACTCAGATATTGCATTACATGTCACTTACTTATGTGTGTGCCTATATAAAAATAGACGACCACTCTGGCGTAGTGGGTAGTGACCCTGCCTATGAAGCCGATGGTCCCGGGTTCGAATCCTGGTAAGGGCATTTATTTGTATGATGATACAGATATTTGTTCCTGAGTCATGGTTGTTTTCTATGTATTTAAGTATTTATATATTATATATATCGTTGTCTGAGTACCCACAACACAAGCCTTCTTGAGCTTACCGTGGGGCTTAGTCAATTTGTGTAAAAAATGTCCTATAATATTTATTATTTATTTATTATTATTCGCTCTATTTATCTTTCGTCTTAAGTTAGGTTTGTTATAATATGAATATAAAAGTAAAATATAAAAACACTTACAAAACAATAAAAAATACATATAAACACATTATAAAAAACCTAACCTAGGGTGCCGCCAGCAGCGGGGCAAGGCCCAAGCTACCGGTGGTCAGGGCTGCAGAGAGAGGAACCGACGTACTATCCGCGCCGTGTCCAAGATCACCGCCTTCTGCATCTGTCCCTTGATCCAACCACCTAGCGAGAGTCTCTCGAGATGTTGGTCGAGACTCTTCGCTATTAAACCGTTCACTGAAACGACTATCGGGACAATGATCGTCGTATCAACATCCCACATGGCGGTTATCTCGTGAGCCAAGTCTAGGTACTTACTGGACTTGTCCTTCTCGGCCTTCACGAGATTCTCATCATGGGGGATGGTGATGTCAACGAGCACGGCCCGACGTTGCGAACGATCTATTATCACAATATCAGGCTTATTGGCTACAATAGTCCTGTCAGTGATAATAGATCGATCCCAATAGAGCGTGGCACGACCATTCTCGAGAACAGGCGCAGGTGAGTACTTGTAGTACGGGACTTCGCGGTCCACAAGGCCATATAGAAGAGCAAGTTGCTGGTGAATAATCCTGGCTACGAGATTATGTCTGTGCAAGTACTCGCCGTTAGCAAGATGAGAACAACCGGAAATGATATGCCTGAGTGACTCTCCGGGACGGCGGCATGCCCGACAAATGTCGACCGTACCGTCCTTCAGGATATATTTCCGATAGTTGTTCGTCATCATCACTTCGTCTGCAATTGCACAGGCAAAACCCTCGGTTTCTCCGAAGAGGTCCCCGAATCGTAACCAGTTCACCGACGCGAGCAGGTCCACATCGGGTCCCGTGAGGGCCTTGTAGAACCGCCCGTGTAGCACCTTACTCTCCCATGCCGCCTTGCGATCCGCAGTACTTAGTATTATTATAAAAAAGGGGACTGAATGAAGTAGGTACTAGGTTTTTAACCGACTTCGAAAAAGGAGGAGGTTTTCAATCCGACCGTATGTTTATTTTTGATCCTGAAAACTCCGTTATTTCTGAACCGATTAGGATTTTTTTTTGGATGTATATTAATAGTCCCAAGTTGGTTCCGTTTTTGTCAACATCCAGTTGTGGTATGATGTGATCTGTGAGAAACATAGGGAACTTCTTAAATCTTATACGCATATATATATAGCAGTTTTAGTATTTGCATCAACAAACCAAGCCTTTTCATCCAACAGTGCTATTTGATAATCGTACGGAATCCCAAGTTTATTCTCGGACACGGTTTCGACAAAAACATCCCCTTGATAGAAACATCTTTATCAGATTTCGTGGGATTGATATTTGATAGGAAATTTACAATAATTCCCTAAAGATTTTCATCGAAATCAAATAAGGAAGCAGAGAATCGGATTTCTCGGTCATAAGCTAGGTATTCGATGGTTTTATTTAAAGCAAGCAAGAATAGCTTTAATTTATTCGGAATAATTTCGTACCTGTAATTAGTGTATAAGTACTCGTAAATGAACGTATTGATATTATTTGATATCGCTTCTTAACGTATATCGTGAAAAAGTATCGTTATTGACGCGAATTAAAATTTCTTGTTTGCAAGTTTCTCTGTCTGTAGTCAACCGTAGTAGAACGTATGCATTTTCTCAAACAAAAATCCATACCTAAATAACTAACTATCCAAATCCCTTTCTTGCTGGAGTTCACTGACGTTTACTTCACTTTATGTTGGCATGAATCCAAAAATATAGGTACTCTTGTATTGTCTGCTGTGTATCTGGCAGACGACTTCTATTTCATTTGGGCAAAAAATTCTTCGAAAGTGCCACTTGTTTCTTGTCTTAAGTTGTGAGAGCAATCATGTACGCCACCTGAAACAGCACTCAGCAAATGCACTTATAAATTCGAATAGATAGAACATTGTGCCCGAGGCTCTAACAGAAAATAAAAAAGTTTATTTTACGACACCCATAATTGTATTACCATTGGTTTGCTCTTGGTTTATATTTGTTCCTTTTATTTTATTTATCCAAATCCTGAGCTTATGTACATAACTTTTATCAACAACCGACCTCACAAAACAGTATATAGTACCTATTGATGAATGAATTGTATCATTTTTATGAACTTCATCATTAATTCAACTTTTACAAATGTCGCTTTCCGAGATAAAAATACACATATCACCAAAAGGGTGCATAAGTTCTGGCAATTTCTCCAGGATGCCTTCATCAGATCCTGACCTGATGACAATGAAAGCAACTGTAACCCTCGTTTATAGACGGGTCTAACGCGAAATTTATTCAATTACCTTTATTTATCGACGTATCGAGGTTTCACTGGTCGTGGTCGCGGCTAGCGTCGGTAAATAAATAGTTGAATAAATTTCGCGTTAGACCCGTCTATAAATGTGAGTTAACTGTAACCCTTTTGTACTAAAATGTATTTATCCAAATCGGTTTAGCCGTCTTCGATAAATCGGGGATCTTAATACATAAATAAATAAACAAAGAAAAAATTTGACCTAGTTAAGTCGTAGTCGATCGGTAGCGCCCAGAAGGCTGGCCACATTACCCCGCTGGATGACAATGCTGATCCGCTGGACAAAATATTGGCCAGCCCTCTGGTCACCAGAAGCCTATATGAGGCGCTTTGACAGCTCCTTATAGAGGCAACGCGCGCTGCATGGGTCCCAAAATATTAAGAGCCAACAAGAGTGGTCATTTCTCCATACAAACGTACACGACCGTTTCCTCCGTGGGTTTTGATGCTAGAGCAATGATTTTTTCAACACAGATTAATATTGTCAATATCCGTGTCGGACCGTTTTGCTTTTTTTTATTTTTGTTTTTTAAGGCGATAGAGCCCTTCAAAAATGGCTAAAATGGCCTCAATGACTATGCCGCAATGAGAGGCATAGTATTTAAAACTGATACCAATTAGCCAAAAAAGCAAAACGGTCCGACACAGATAATTTCATAATCATTTAGATTTTCAAATTTGGCTACGATCGGTTAAGTTTTGGAGGAGGAAACAGTCGAGTACGAAACCTCTATTTTTGAGATTTTTACGCAGGATCTTTCGCCTTATCCTTATCGCACTAGTTTTAGGAGCCGCTTCCGTTAGTGAGACGGGTATATTTAACTAAAATATTTAAAACTCAGCTCCTGTTTCGTCTTAATAACCTCTTCAAAATTTTGAAGTCGGTTAAAAATGTTAGCTCATTCCACAACTTTATATTACTTAAGACTAAGTAATATTAAAATGTCCCTCAAAAGTCGCGAAATTATTTTTTATGAGAATATGATCAACCTGTTTTGCTATTAATGAATAGTAAACGCAATTTTGAAAAGAGTCACACGCAATATCCTCAAACACGTGTTGAATAGTGTCTCCTGTGTACATATGACCGCAATGGAGTCTGCTGTCTTTGTGCACCGAGCCATGCCCGACGGGAAACCGCTTGGGGCGTACGCGCATTGAGGATCTGAGGAATTCTGAGACACTTTTATGTTCCCGGAGGAAACTGAGAAATGATGTTTGACGACGTTTGCCTTCAATCCCTCCCAGCGTAATAGTATTTTGTTGTAGAACTTATAGGTACAATTATGATTTAGGATTTTGACTCTTGGAGACCCTATACATCTCTGAGGATAATTTGATAAACTATATTATCTTATAGTTCTGACACTTAGACACATTTACACCTCTGAATTGTTTTGAAGTATGTAATTCGATATTAAGAGACCATATAGGTACATGTCTAAGTAATTGTAAGATGACTTGTGATAATTGGTATATAGTTGCAGTTAGTTGTATTTTATAATTGTTGTTATTATTATTTTTGCTTGTATGTAAATTCAATGTTGACGTGTCAAATTGCCCTTGTGGCCTATTTGCTGAATAAATGTTGAAGTTAGGAAATAGTTTTCGAGACGTAAAATATTTTATTTTTTTAAGTTTTATTTACAAAAAGGAAAACTGGCATTCATTGAATAGTAAAATTCCTTCGTTTTTATCTAGCTTTTACTATCTTGCTGCACAAATTTACGGACGAACGGGTATGAAGTACACATGGCCCACAATAATAGCCTTAAGTGATAAGAGCGTCTTAGTAGTTTGCTAATAACAATAAATAAAGCTTGCTTATCCACCCATGACCTACTTATCCATTCCACCGAACAACAATTTTTGGTTGCAATATGGGAAGTAAGTGTATGGATTAGATCTCGAAAAAGCTCGCCCTTAATCCTCCAGGGCCAGTCAGTTTTTGTCAGTCGTCTTTACCACCACTGCGGAAAGCTAATGGTGATCTGGCCCACAGTGCAAAGGAGAAAGCCGACCTCCTTGGTACTCTTTTTGCCTCGAACTCGACCCTGAACGACGACGGTAGCGCCGTGCCGCCCACCATCCCGCGGTGCGTATACTCCATGCCAGAAATCTCATTCACGCAGAGGGATATTCGGCGGGAGTTGCTATGCCTGAACGTCCATAAGTCGAGCGGGCCAGACGGCATACCAGCTCTTGTGCTAAAGCAGTGTGCTCCTGAGTTATGTCCCGTGTTAGCGCGTCTTTTCTCACTCTCTAGCGACAAACGGCATGTTCCATCTTCGTGGAAGACGGCCCTTGTACACCCTGTGCCTAAAAAGGGCGATAGATCGGACCCATCGAATTACAGGCCTATCGCTATTACCTCCCTTCTCTCTAAGGTCATGGAGCGTATAATCAACGCAAAGCTCCTGAGATACCTAGAAGAACACGATCTGATCAGCGACCGCCAATATGGTTTTCGCCACGGTCGCTCGTCTGGTGATCTTCTAGTGTATCTCACACACCGCTGGGCTTCGGCCATTGAGAGTCAAGGTGAGGCATTGGCAGTAAGCCTAGATATAGCGAAGGCGTTCGATCGGGTCTGGCATCGGGGTCTCTTGTCGAAGTTACCATCTTATGGATTGCCGGAGGGACTATGCAAATGGATCGCTAGCTTTTTGTCCGGCAGACGCATACGAGCCGTAGTAGACGGAAGCTGCTCCGATAGCATGGACATTAACGCTGGCGTTCCGCAAGGTTCTGTGCTATCCCCTACGCTGTTTTTGCTGCACATCAATGACATGTTGTCTATCGATGACATTCATTGCTATGCAGACGACAGTACTGGGGATGCCTTTTACACAGGCCGTGCCAATATCCCTCGCTCTGTGGTGCTGGAGAGTCGTGAAAAGCTTGTGTCAGACATTGAGAGCACTCTATCCAGAGTTTCGGTGTGGGGCCGGGACAATTTAGTGCGATTCAACCCCACCAAGACACAAGTTTGCGCGTTCACTGTTAAGAAAACCCCATTCACTGTGGTTCCACAGTTCCAAGGCACAGCCCTTACCATGTCAGGGAGTATTGGGATCCTCGGTGTTGACATCTCCAGTGACGTCCAATTCGGCAGCCACCTGGAAGGTAAGGCTGCGCTGGCATCCAAAAAACTCGGTGTGCTCAATAAAGCGAGGCGATACTTTACTCCGGGGCAAAGACTGCTGCTTTATAAATCGCAAGTCAGACCCCATATGGAGTACTGCTGTCACCTTTGGGCAGGAGCACCTGGATGCCAGCTTGGACCCTTCGACTCAGTCCAAAGGCGCGCTGTGCGAATCGTCGATGATCCCAAACTCACAAGCGGTATTGAACCTTTAAGTCTAAGGAGAGACTTTGCCTCCTTGTGTGTGTTCTACCGCTTGTACAATGGGTTGTGCTCTGAGGAACTATTTGACATGATGCCAACGGCCGCTTTCTATCACCGCACCGCTCGCCGTCGGCAGGGTGTTCATCCTCACACCCTAGAACCTAAATGGTCGCGTACTGTGCGATTTAAGAGGAATTTCCTCCCGCGGACGCTCCGGCTGTGGAATGAGCTCCCTCCCGAGGTTTTCCCGAGGGTCTACAGTATGGGGTTCTTCAAAAAAGGAGTGTACAGGTTTTTAAAAGGTCGGCAACGCGCATGTAACACCTCTGGAGTTGCAGGCGTTCATAGGCTACGGTGACTGCTTACCATCAGGCGGGCCGTATGCTTGTTTGCCACCGATGTGGTATAAAAAAAAAAAAGGGCCCCGCGGAAAGTACTTTTGTTTCGCTAGCAAATATAACATATTGTTTACGATAATTATGTCGGTATCCAAGATATGTATTCTCTTTGATTCTTATGTGTATGCGGTTCAATCTTTGAATTTGTTCACGTGGGAAGGAAAAACGTTCTTCGGGGCTTATGAAATGTTACGGGGCTTACTAATATGACCCTTAACATTTTCTTTTCTTACGTAAAAAAGTAAATTTACAACAATTTACCTTTACTTTTCTTAATTATTATAGAAACAGACATGATTTTACCTCTAGCTTTGGTCGGATGAATGTCATACTTTTTCCACCTAAATTAATCGTGAGGGTACGTAAACACAGGAAGTTTCAAAATAATGCGTTAAACCAAATTCTGTGAATGCTACAGGATGCGTATTGTAAACAAAGGCATCAATATCCGTCGAGAATCGCTATCTGTTTACCGGATTGCTATTCCCAGATTTGGGTAGTGTTGAATCGTTTCACAATACCCCTCTCAACGTGTCATCTGTCTTACCAGGTGAAGTTTTGGTTCGAATATATACATAAATAATTATACAGATTTGGAAAACAGGATGTTGCAATCACATATTATACTTGTTGAAGCGTTTTTAAATTGTTTTTTGAACACGAGCTTAAGAATGTGGTTGGCAACGTTAACAAAAATCTCCAAAAATACTACCTCATATTTTTAAAAACATAATGGTTTATACACTAACAATACAAAGTTTTAAAATCAACGTTCCTTCACTGATGAAGTATGTAATTTCAGTCTACGCTATATACCTACCTAGTAATAGGGTAAAGCGTGACTGTCTTGCTTTGCCAGCGATTCAGTAACTAACTGGAGATGGTACGATTTATTGTTTTAGTAACTTGGCCTGCCTCTAGTTTGTTCAGTTAACTTTACTTCTGACAAAAGTAGGTGCCACTTGACGAATATTTTTCCAAAATGGCTGCGCCACTCAACCGGCTTGTTATGTCTGTCCGTCTCGCGGCCACCGCCACCGTAGAGACCTCGAGGAGGACAATGCCACTTGAAGGGAAGCAAAATAAAATTTATCTAGAAATTGGTAGGTATTCTACTACAAGTCAGACCCGAATAAAAAAAGCATTTTCACATTGTCCGATATCAAATCGACATCTGATCATCCGACAAAGATCCTTGAAGAAAAGCAGCTGCTAAAACGTATTTGTTTAGAAATTTCATATTAAAGGAAAAAATGGAAAAAGTTACGCTTCCGGCATGACTTGAACTCGCAACCTCCGCAAAAAAAAAGTATTTATTTAGTACCTATTTACAACAAAATGATGCAATTAAAAAGTGGAGAACTGCATGGACCTATGCTAATATTGCTAATTTTACACCATTATAATTCTTTTTATGTAATTATTACGGCCCATTATTTGTCTCGATTCACCTTTTACCTATTTCATACGTATTTGTTTACATACATTTATTCCAGTTTCCATACAAAATAAAAAACAATGTACAGCTACAAATGTTCCTTGTTGACTACAAAACTCTAAAAATGTGGCGCTCAATAGTTTTGGCGAAGGTTTAACATATCAAAGTGAATACACAACACCCAATGTGTTTCAAATCGTTCGACGTAAGCTTCAGAACTCGATTGATCCTACAAGCACATCCCTACGAAAGCCGTCACGGAGTCACGGAACAAAAATCGCGTGATATTCAATTCTTTGAGGGATTAACTTAGCCTTGGCATTTCACGCCAATTGGAATATCTTCGTCCTGATACATGCTAAAAGCTTAGCTGTATGTTCACATGTTTCGTTTTCTAACATGAATATCTACATATTATATGTTACAATTTAAACCATTTTTACAAGCTTTTATTTAGTTTCACCTGTCCCGTTGTCTGTCTGTAATCAAATCTTGCAAGTTAAATTTGATCCACTTCCCGGTTTCCGATTGAGCTGAAATTTTGCATACATACGTAAGTCGGGTGACAATGCAATATTATGGTGTCATGGAGCTGATCTGATGATGGAGACCGGAGGTGGCCATAGGAACTATGTGATGAAACAACGAAACCTAATTGTGTTTGGGATTTTTAGAATTGTCTCGATGAACATTAGTTGCCTGTGGAAAGAAAAGTACAGTCAGCGATAAAAGCTTGTACCAAAAATGTCATTTTTGGCAAAAACTTATTTAGCTTTAGTTTTCAGTTGTAGTTAATTTTAGTTTTGTATTAATTTTGTAATACTATGTATACAATAAATGAGTTTTCAAAAAAAAAAAGAGGAATTAAACCATGGTTGATTTGGGTACGGAAATATATATATATATATACGCATTTGATAAACAAGATATTCCAATACCCATGTTTGTATCCAATGGATGTCTCTTTTGGTGTATCAGCCATATTTGATTGATTGCCGTCTTTTTTATGTGTACTTATGCTGCTGTTGAAAAAAGGTTTGTTACGTAATGGTTTAAATAATAAATTCTAACAGCCGTATTCATAAACAGTTAGAGCATTGATCATCAGTTGCTGATAACCGGATGTCACGAAACGTGATTCATAAACACTTTTTAGCGCTAAATAGTTGATCATCTCTTTATTAAATCCTCGGAAAGTTACGGAGCTGTGGACCCTTCTTTATCTGCTTATTATCCCTAAAATACAAGATGGCGGTCACAAAACAGCTGATTTTGACAAGACAGCATTTCACAAATCAGTGCAAACGTCGATGAGACTTATATCGTAATTTAGTGATTTGGGTGTTCTTTTTGTTTAAAAAACCTCTAAATTTAATAAATGAGTGGTTTAATATGTGTAAATAAGGAGATAAACCATTACATACCTAGATATAGTGCGCAAATAGCGGGAAACCTGGATATTGCGCCTTTGCTAGGAGTTGTTTGCATGATTGTGTGTCGCATTCATCAAGATGCAAGCAATTTATGCGATACGAGCTGTTATACATAAGACTAGACTTCACGACTGGGGCACCGGCGTCGGATAAAGCACCTCACCAACCTATAAACCTATCATTAAATAATGAAAACTACTACAGCGCAAAAAAGTGAGTATACCTACTTTTCTTACATACTCATTACCTGCCATAAAACGTTGATTTATTAATTCTCAAGCTCTAACTAAAAGGTATTAATTGCGCACATAGTACCCTGTAAGGCCACTCACAGCAATACTGAAGATACTTAATTGAATAATATGGGCAGGTATATAGGTACCTTTGTTGTGGGACATATCATATTCCAATTTGTAGGTATCATTATCACTAAAATATAATATACCTATCAAAATAAACTATGCCAACTACTTTGGTTGGATTTCTATGCACTGTTAATGCTGCCACTGCACTGAATGCTGAGTTCTGTGTTTGAATTCCACACTGAGCAGAGTTAATTTTTCACATTGTGATAGATAAATAAAACAAGTTCATGTATTTTAAACTGATATTTTTATTATAACATATCAACATATTGCATGTGTTAATTTAGGGAAATTAAACAACCCACTTAAATAAAACAATTTTATTACATTTTACCATCAAACTAGTTAATATTTTTTTCTTTATTTCAGTACAACCAACTTCATTTGCTGGCTGGTTAGATGCCAGAACAGTGTGGCCACCGGATTGTGTAGCCAGCTCCGGACAATAGCTGATGATGGAATACTCACAACCTGAAAAGAACACAGTTTCAATTAATATATTCATTGAATCCACCTATATCATCTTTTATTTTTAGTTTAAGTACAACATCCTAATGGATATGGCGATATGGAATAATTTCCATATTGTTGCAACAACATGTTGTGGTAACTATAGGGAATAAAGGATGACTCACATTAGACCGGGCCGTGTCCGGGCCGGAGCTTCCGGTGCATAGTTTTCTATGGAAAGCATCACGTGATCGCCTGTCATGTCAAATAAAAATAAGCCCAGGAAGCTCCGGCCCGGACACGGCCCGGTATAACGTGAGTCATCCTTAATGGATCTCCATCCAGGCAGAGATTCTGTTGTTGTTTGTCAATACCATAGCTATCTCACAGCAAAACTTAAGAATTACATACATGTCTGTTTTGTTCATAGTTACATACTAGTACTTGTACCTAGCGTACCTACACTGTTTCTTACTGGCAATTGTAGTTTGAAAAAATGAAATTATACAATAATAACAAAGTTATGAATTGAAATTCGAATATACTTTTAAACAAATAATTAACCTACACAGGTATGTTATGATTGATAAGAACATTATGTAAAAATCATATTGATATCTATGTTGGTTTTAAATTACATAACCTACCAACAGCGACACTCCTGTGAATAATGAACATTTCTGCCTCATTATGAATTGTGCAGTTTGCCTTTTAAGGCGGCTATTGGCTGAGATGTTTCACTGCAAACATTGTCACTGTCTAGTTGCATATATAAGCGCTTAACTCTGCGCCCAAGCCAAACAAAAAAGGTTTGAAGATAAATCGCCACTTCACTGATAAATTGGTTCCATCGCGGTTGGTTAAGTATGTTATCCACTAATTCTAATTATAAACAGCTCCTAACTAGCTTAGTTAGCTCTGCTCTTCTAGAAAACACCGATAGTAAGTCAAATGAAATGTCAAATTAAAAATGAAGAGGCCGTAATTTTTTGGGTGTCGAGTGTATGTTCATGAAAATACTACCAAATTTTACGTTAAGTAATGAATAAAACGTGGAAAGGGAGGAGGGAGGCCTTTGCCCAGCAGTGGGACACTCTAGGCTCATTTAAAATATAAAAATGAGTAACCAAACCTTGCTCACCTGATTTATCTTCAACGATCATTCGATATGAATAGTGTCAATATCGTTCGTGTTTCGCCACCAGAACAAAATGTGTTGGAATCCGTGGTATCACGGTGGCGATGGCGCGCAGGCGGGCTTGCGGTGATTTCTTGCTGTGATTTCTCCAATTCTTGACTCCGTCCTCTTTACCTCACAATATATTGAAACTATAACCAATAACACATAGGTTTATCAATATTGCTTGCAAAGAACTCATAATTAGGTACTTGTAACTTTAAAAAGGAAACATGTCTGATTATCAGACTATGATATAGGTGGTTACTTACCAAGTTTTGTAAAATTTCCAGCCGTGCAATATTATTCATATGTTTTTGTGATGCAGAGGCTATTTTAATATATAATAACCCAGAAAACTGATCAAAATTGTACATCGTATTGTTCAGGATTTTACGATTTACCGCTAGTATTGCTGTCAAACTTTTTTTTTAAATTAATGTTCAGCCATATTTTTGTCTATGATGTGCCAAGATGCCAACATAACGCGTCTAATCTACTTATTAGTTAAGAAGCTCCTAATAAACGTTTATAAATCATGGTTCTTATCAACGGCTTATTAAGCCTAAACAGCGGATTAGCTAATAAGCTGATCATTCCTCATTTAAGGATTTTTTATGAATACGGCTGCAGAAATATAAACATAAGAAAACATAAAAAACTTATATTAATTTTAAACGTAATGAAAAGTGCCGGCGACAGCTGAGTTATGTTGTAGTTGCTGGTAATTAAAGCTGCAGAGAAATGCTGGCCATAATGCTCTGAACTTTAGAAATGCCGAATCAGATTTGAAATTTCACGATTTTATAATAAATTGAAAAATTAGCGTTATTTAGAAAAATATTTGGTTATGATTCAATTTGATGTAGTATCTAGAGCTTTATATAGTATTAGGTACCTTCTATTTGAGCTGTTTAGTGCAACTTCTAGAACCTATTTCATACACTCTTTGTAAAAAACGAACCGGTATGGCAAAAACTGTGAAATGCCGAAATACAAACTGATTATTATATTATACGCGTCATTTACAGGACTTCTTTATCTTCAGCTTTAAAATAAGCAAACTCATGACAGCATATTATTCACAAAAATATTAAAAAAAAGTATAGAGGTCTTCTTTTTTTCTAGCAAAAAATAAGTAATAAATAAATAAATAAATATTATACGACATTTTTTACACAAATTGACTAAGCCCCACGGTAAGCTCAAGAAGGCTTGTAAAAAGAAGAAAAAGGGTTAAAAGGGGAAAGAAGAAGGGTTGTTGGGTTTGTATAAGTACTTCAAATACTTTTTTTTTGTGGTTAGTCGCTAATAATTTAATGACTATTTATGAAAAAAAACTATGCAGGACGAAGTGAATGCACTCATTAATTTTTCATAGAGCCAGCGGCGTTTTATCTAACTCGACGGGTCTGTCTTCACCCACAGATACTCTTTTTAATGAAACGCGGGTACCGTGGAAACGTTAGCAGTATTATAACTAAGGTAGTACGAAATTCTCGTACACACCCTAAACGATCGGCATCGACGGCTATAAATAGAACTGAAAAAGTTAAAAGGCAAAAATACATGATTTACATGACATCAAAAATTTTCTTCATTTATTTAGTATTCAATTTTATTTATATGGTGTATTGTGATTAGAGTTTAGACCAAGAAAAGCCTGCAGCGATTTCGATAGCCCGCGCAGTGGCAGTGTTATTTTAAACTTCAAACCTCTATGAAATTATGACATATGTGACGTTCCACGGGAAAAGGTACC
Source organism: Cydia fagiglandana (assembly GCF_963556715.1). Taxonomy (NCBI): domain Eukaryota; kingdom Metazoa; phylum Arthropoda; class Insecta; order Lepidoptera; family Tortricidae; genus Cydia; species Cydia fagiglandana. The sequence continues at coordinate 7,540,615 of NC_085938.1, read as the reverse complement.
TTATGAGGGTTTCTAGTTTCGGAGATATGAAATGTTTTGTAAAGAGGTGAAAAAATGCTCAATTTTTTTTTATTGTGTGATCTGAAACCTTAATGCGTAACGTTTGTTTACCTGTTTTTATTTTTGTTATAAGTTGAGTAGTTATAAGCCTAGTAATGTCGTCTCAGAGTTTAGTCGAAAAGGTACCTTATGGAAAAAAGATTGAAAATTCCAAAAAAAACTAGTCAATACGGGAAAAGAAGTTTGGTAGAGAACTGTATTAGCATTCTGCAAAACTAATTTGATAATTTCAGTTCTGGTTGGGGCGTCTAGCAAATATTATAACCGTACATCGACCGACATTACAAATCCAAGTAGCCTGCTATTATACCAAAGTTACTCTCGTCAAGTCTTTCTTAACTAGAATAATCTTCATTTGGTTTGGTCGCATGCAATAAATCAGCCATTGGTTTGCTGAAAAATGCCAATACCCGACGCATTACCTTATGGAATATCTGAGGTCATTGAACCTCAATGCCGCTTTGCCGCTTGTCTTCAATGGCAACCAAAATATATTATTGATAAGAAATAGACTATTTATACCATCTTTACCCCAAAATATTATTAGTTTATCCTAACTGTTCCATCATCATCATGCCTCATCATGTAACTTAACCACAAGGTACCTTTTCATTACATACAAATTATTGGTCTTTTTTAAGATTATTATGACGAAGAACTAATTAAATTTGTGGCAGTTTAATGTAAATTAATATTTTCTATTCATAAAAGATAAACTTCAATGTGATTGATGTTTTGTAGTGATGTATTATTAGATTTATTTCCATAAGGTACCTTTTCGTAAATGTATGGAGCAAATACTGTAATTGTTATGTAAGTTTAAAGTGGCATAAGGGGTTAAATATAGTATTTAGTTGGGGTTTTAGGATTTATTTCATTTGAATGATAGAATTTCTTTCATATGTGCTCAGAAAAATTGATTGTTTGTTACATTAAAAGTAAAAATATTCAATTTTCTGATTTTATATGAAAAAGTCAGAAAATACATTTTCACCTCTAAATCGGTATTGCTTTTTGCTTAAACTGTCTCTCAGTGTCGTATTCTAATAGATACAATTTAAATCTTGAGAGCTCATTGCAATCAATCGTGAAAATGAAATAAAACTTTATTTTCAAGAGATTGGTTAGTATACACATAAATCAGTCGATATCAAAGGTTTCTATTTGCATTACAGAACAAGTCGCAACATTTTTTTAATCTCAGATATATAAGGTATTATTATTTGTAGTCAACTATGTAACTTACTTCAGGAACATAGTTTTTTAGGCGGCTAAACTTAAAACTTCTCTATTGTAAAGTTGCTCATTTCACAACATTATTTTCAAAAAATCATATCTCTGTAACTACGCAACTTAGAAGGTTGATCTTTTGTGTTATCGATAGCTTATTTATTGTAGATTACTGGGGTATGCATAACTCCATACCCGCCATAAGGTACCTTTGCCCGTGGGACGTCACATATAAATAACACTTGCACTGCGTGGGCTATCAAAATCGCTGCAGACTATTCATGGTCTAACTCTACAAGATTTCGATCCTACTCCAAGATTTAGTAAGAGTTAAAACACTGCTTGCAATACTTTCACTGTGGAACCAGTCACGGGTGAGGGAACAGGACGTACTGTGAGCGAGACTTTCAAAGAGACTGCGGTGTGTAATATGCATCGCGTGCAATATGTCTACGTGTAGCTTTCATACTTCAGCCTTACAATACATCAGAGTTAAAAGAGCCTAAACATATCCTAGTTACATTACCTATACATATTCTATATAATGTGCAGACGCAGGTGCGTGAATTTGAAATCAGGCGACGCACAGAGCTCGACGTTAAGCGTGACGAGCTAAAGGCCAGACTACCTGTGGCCATCACGTATAATTACGTCGGAGGGGTACTGACCTGCAGGCAATGTGGCCTCACATGTGCTGCAAAGATTGGCTACGTCAGTCACCTGAGAGCGCATCAGCGACGCTCTCAGTGGTAGAAAAGCAGTCGATGTAGCCGAAAACGGCTAGTATGGAAGAAGGTGGGAAATAAATTCCCAGTAGTTACCATTGGTAACAAATGGTGGTGACTAGTGGGAATAACCCGAAAATACTGTATACTATATAGATCAGATCTAAGTGCTTTTAACCCTCGTATGCCTTTGTCAAAATTTGCTACTGAATTAATAACCTTAAACTGTAAATTACAGTCCAAAGTGTGTGGTAGGTACGTATACGGGACATGGCATACAAACGGTTAAAAGTCAATTCTACGCAAATCAAAAATTTACATCAATTTACTTTGCTGTGGATAAAATTTAACTTTCTCACCAGTTTTTGAAAATAAACGGAGCCTTTACGAGCTGGTGTGGTGAAAATAACATAATTAAATTAATCTTCATTTACGTAAAATCAACACAAAAGCTATGGAAAGTCGTGAAAGTGAATATTTGTGTATCAAATTCTAATATCCCCTCGGTTGAAACGTAAACGTCCGCAAATTTTACGGTATGGTAATGAGTTACCCGCTTCTGCGCGCAAGGCCGACGTAAATCCAGCGAAATGTACATAAAATATAATTGGATGTCTTGCCTTCCTGCTTTTGACTGGGGGTATTGGGGCGTCACACCAGTGCTGACGCGGATCCTCAGTGCTGGCCAATAATATATCACCTGTTGTATAGCTGAAAAATCTTGAAAAATATTTATACAGCTTGAGGCCAGTTCTAAGTTACATTTTGACATCAATATTTTATACTATAGTAGTGTTAGATAGCCAATTAACACTGTTGTAATGTATCGTCGCCGTATCGTTATTCTCAAGAAAACTGCTATGGGTAAAGTATGCAGATGGCCAAAGATCGAGAGGCCTGGAGAGCAGTGGTAGGAAGAATAACCCATAGGAGTCACGTCCCTCAGACGAAGGTCACGACCACGAAGAAGAATGTATCGTCGTCACTATTTATAGTTTTTATTTAGATTTATATCCGCATTTCTCGCATGCATTATATATCACGGTTGGTGTGGGTAGACAATATTGCAATAGCTATCTGAATTAGAATAACCTATTGGAAATTTAGCCCACGTTCAATTCGCATAAATACAACACCGCATTCATGTTTTTAAAACAAAAGGATTGTCATGACATCTGTATCAGTTGACATTCAATCTCATATGTGAAAGTTAGCAGGAACTGATTTCTATGCCGGATAGACACATAATAGACGGAGTAGTACCTATCGGTATAACTTTTCATTATACTGTATATATCTAATGCCATGTGATGTGGGAACTAGTCATGGAAAAATTCAAACCGTTAACACATTCACTGCTAGCACAAGATATGTGCTACGAGCGTGGCTACGCTTACCGGCTTACGCTTACGCATTACCGGCTGGTAACACGCTTTTTTCCGGTTGTAGCGGAAAGCACCTACGGCGGAGAGACCGCCTAGCGGGTCGCTGGTAGTAAATATATTAAGAGATATATCATATATAAAGCAAAACAACAGTACAGGTATTGTTGCTTAGCCATTCTTAATAAACAATAACAAGAAGCCACAAAGCTTTCACTCTCTGAAATCCGCAGTTTACGTTTCATAGCCCACCCATTCCATTTCGTTCCCGATTTGCCGATCGATCTTCATTCGACGTCAGAGACGTCTTTGCCTCGAACTCTAAAATATCTAGCCTAACTAGCCCGATTGCAACCCCCAGGCCTTTCCTCAACTTAAGGCCCATTGAGCATCGACGTTGACAAAGAACGAAGCGGTTTTCGTCGATAAAGTATGGTCTGTTTGAAATACTTACGAATTTTATATGGTAGACGGCTTGTTAATTAAACCATTGGTGAGATGATCTAACATAAATGTATTCGCTTTATGTACAAAAATGCAAGAACATAAACGGATAACGAACGATAATTATTAAGAATATATGTACTACGGCCCTATTATAAATAACCATAGTTTTTAAGTTTTATAACATTTGTACGCCAATAGGCAAAACACAGAGCTCTGTAATTACCTATTTTTACTTAAGACCTGTATCACCTGTGTTCTACAAATAAAATTTACTTTACTTAATTTACTTTACTTTAGAACTTTGGACATCAAGCCAGGCTTGGCTAGAATGCTATACTACCTATATTTATAGGCAGAATTTATAAGAAGAATTGGACAGCTAGTGTGAGTCACATGAAAAAACCTGCATTGTAGCGTCCTTCTGTTTAGACCATTTACCAACTTTCTGTCACCAACATATAAATATAGGTAGTATAGCATTCTAGCCAAGTCTGGCTTGATGTCCATTCGGATGTTGACAGCAAAGCGCAAACCTACGTTACCGAGTGAACTGAGGAGTAATCCAATAAATGTCCAATATCTATCAAACGTAGAGCCAGCAAAGAATTTCTTACAAATACATCCCTTTTTATTGGAAAGGCCGATACCTGTTACGCCAGTACGCGACACTGAGCCCCTATAAATAAAATATAATGTAAAGAATGATCAACATTTTTGTAACCTGAAAGTGGATGGCTTTCGCATAACAGAAAAAGATTAAGGGCATTTCAAATAGAAGTTTATTATTATAAGTATAAAACTGACGTTCTCAATTAAAATCTAGGTACCACTTTGTTGCTTACCATAAAGTCGAAATTTGCTTTTATTTTATTAAGAATAACCTGTATGGGCGTCCTTATGGTAAGCGACAAAGTGGTACACTTTGATTGAGAACGTCACAAATAACCATTTTGTTTTTTATTGCAAGCCGCATGGTGCTCAAATAGATTGCAACTCAACTGCTTTTCGCAGTCTATCCTAATGGTATTCGACATTTCACATTTGAAATCGCTCGTACAAAACTTCACTGAAGATTTTAAATTGGTGAAGGATACGATTAGGTCCAGTTTGCAATAAAATATTTACCTAAAATTTTAATCGATAAATTAAATAGTGGTACGTTCTAGGGTTTAAACTTTCACAATATTCAAATAACATCTTAATCTATTTAAACATGTTATTCCTACTTTCGTTGAAATTCCAACAAAGGTCCAGGTGGCTTGGGTTCGACGACGGTGCCGCCCTTCCACACATCGAATGAAACCACTTTTCTACCCTACCCACATATGTATTACCTAACCCTTTGCCTATGTACTTATGATTGTTTTAATGTAATAAATTTTTGGACTACAGTAAGGTCCATAACACAATTTTGGAATTGCCAAGGATCACTAAAACAAATGATAACTGAATGTATGAATTGCGGGCGCTTTTTTGTATGATGTCTAAATTTCCCATTCTGAACACTTTCAGCGTTACCTTCATACAGCTACTTAGAGCATAATGCAATAATACCTACATCGTCTCCTGAGTAATTTGTGAAGCATCTTGCTTATTGCATATTTGATGAAGTAATTAGTGAGTAAATTGATTGCTTTTAATGCTGCTTGCATTTGTCACCATTAGACTTTAGAGTAATAATTTATTACTAATAAATTAAGATTTTACGCCAAACACATATCACACATGTTAGGCGAGTGGCGTCTAAGGTTTTCTATTTATATTTAAGGCATCGTTTAATTTTATTTATTATTGTTGGTTTATCTCTTAAAACTAAAAACAGTATTTAAATGTGAAGATGTGGCCTCGCTCTGCATTTTCTATCGCATGTATAACGGGGAGTGCTCCGAGGAATTGTTCGGATTAATCCCTGCCGCTTCTTTTCGCCATCGCCCTACGCGACAAGATTACCATCTTCATCACTTGGATGGTTGGCAGTCCTCAACTGTGCGTTTCTCCAGAAACTTCCTGCCTCGCACAGCCAAACTGTGGAATGAACTGTCGCCTGCGGCATTTCCGGACCGATACGACCTTCAAACCTTCAAGAAAAGAGCGTACTCCCATCTTAAAGGCCGGCAACGCACTTGCAACTCTTCTGGTGTTGCGGGTGTCCATGGGCGGCGGTAATCGCTTACCACCAGGTGATCCGTCTGCTCGTTTGCCTCCTATTTCATCAAAAAATAAATAAATAAATAAACATAAATCAAAAAGATAAGATTAAGTTCTATAACTGATGAGTGATATATGTGATATCACATAGGTGCGTATGGTGTATGTACCTACATAGTTCGTTAAACAAGGAAGTGGCCAGAATATTAAAAACTTACGGAGGTGTTCCGCTTATCGCCGCGCGCCATGAGCTCTCCAGCGCCGATCTCACCAGTTGACGCCGGAGATATATCTTTCTATTGTAAATTGAGAACTTTTGGATAAGTATACTTATAAATAGAGCTTTAAAGGTACATTTGCATGGTAAAGGATGACTTACGTTATTAGACCGGGCCGTGTCCGGGCCGGAGCTTCCGGCGCTTACTTTTTTATGACATGACAGGCGATCACGTGATGCTTTTCATAGAAAACGATGCGCCGGAAGCTGCGGCCCGGACACGGCTCGGTCTAACGTGAGTCATCCTTAACTGGGTTAGTAGTCTCTGCAAGAACCGTTTCACATCACAGAGGGGAATCGTTTTAAATTTAAGTTGAAGAACTGGTTGATTGAAAATGTATTATACAATTGATCATTATAACGATTCGTATCTGCAATATGTGCTACTTGGAGCGCAGCAAGTGCTACATAAAGAAAAATAAGAAATGATGAATGTTCGTTTTTAATTCGTAATACTTCTAATCAGTCGGCAGGTATTGCGCAGATGTGTTGTCTGTTTTATCATGAATCGCTGTAGGTATATATCATATTAATAACTCATCAGGATTCGACGTTTATTCACCCTTACCTTATATATTTTTTACTATCGTGTGTTATACTATCAGTATATTAGTTTGAACTCGTTTAGGAATGTTTAAACCTAAACGATCAGTACGTTCTGTGAAATATTACCATATTCATACATACTTACTTAATGCAGGTACCTATTTTGTGCACCAACATGTATAAGGATATTGGAAACATTGGCAAAAGCTTGCCCGCATAATGGAAGGGATAAATGCCAAGCTCCGTTGCATTTTCTTAGATAAGACTACTAGCTAAATAAATTTCAATATCAGCGTAGTAGGAGCGCATCATGTTGCTGAATAAATAGGTTATGTGCAGCGGAATAGATTGCTTGCAGAAATAGAGTATGATAATGAAAAACTCATATCACTTACTACCTTTGGCGTTAGCGGCTAAACGAGCCTTCCAGGCATATTCGAGTACGTAGCTATAAGAACTAATTAGACTATCATACGCTTCACTTATTAATACATACATTGCCACCCAGCCAAACAAAGACGTCCGCGCCAGGCCTCAACGATTTCGTTATATAAAGCAGTAGTACCACGATCCCGACTATCGGTCGTCCGGCCTGGGAACGAAATCGCAAAATACCCGATAGACGGGTTTTCGGCACTAAATGTGTTAATAGACGGGATTACTGAATTTGGTCAGTTAGATCTGTAGATACGGCTTAACGCAGGACTGTTGTATTGCTCTGCGAATTGCCGAAGATTGGCCAGACGTATAGTACCTATAATGGCAAAGCGTACCTATTAGATAATTATACTCTCTGCTATTAGTAACGTAGTAACTTGGCATGCTCTCATATATGCTTATTTTACTAGACAATCCCGCGCCATTAGCGTATGTTTACCATTCGTCTCGCGTCGCATCCGCGAGCTGACCGCCGACTACCCATAAATCCACATATTCACAACATTCTATTCTTAAATCCATCACACGCTCCCACTTCTCCATGGCTCAAACTACCGACTCCACAAACAAAACAAAGCGTCCCGAATCCGCTTGTTTACGCTGAAACGTATACATTTATACATTTTTGTAGTTGTTAAAAATGTTATATATAATATCTACGGTAGTATTTGCCGAACGACGTGCGATTGATAGTAAACAATTATGGTTACATATATAGGTAACGACTGAAATTCATAATAATTTTCAGTTTTATTTACTGGAAACGTATGTATAAATTACTATGTAACTATAGAGATGACCCAGGGTCCTCGTAAGCATGTTACGAAAGTCATCAATGGTAGAGAAATGTTGTTCGGTCACCAACTAAGGTTTAGGTTAAATACAGTGGAGTTAAGTCTACAGTGAAGTAAATTACTACCTACATAAAAGAGGGTCAATTTGGAAGCTATTAAGCTAACATTTACCTACACTTTAGTTTTAGGTGGAAAATACCAACAAGATTCAAGTATCACTTGATGTCACAGATGTCACTATACATATACTTACCAACTGAATGTATAAATCTCAAAGAAAGTCTTTTATATGTTTAACAAAGAAAAGAATAGTTAAATGAGTCTCTTTGTTGGGAACTCGAGAACAAAGTGGTTCTTTAGACAGCTAATGAAAATTAAACGTGACTTCAATAACTGTGCAGCCTAATTGCTTCGTTGTGTAGGACGTAAATATCTGAGCTACATGATGCAAGACGAACTAATTTACTAACTCGCTGGATCCGAATTATACTGCATTGTTTTCTTGGAGACACTGGGCCCGATTCGGATTTTGAAATAGATATCTATTAGATATCTTTTAGAAATCACCAAGATACGATAACGATATGTTTAAGATCTAACCTGTCAAATTTGACGTTTGCGCGATTCTGGAGATACCCTTGAACGATTTCCACAGGATATGACTTAGATATCCAATTCACATCTAATAGATATCTTACTCTATCTAACGTAAAAGTGACATTGGTTGCCCGAATTGCGCTGCAAAAGAGAACTAGTTGATATCTAAACTACAACGTATCTAGAATGGATCTATTACGTGTCGTCTCTTCTGAATATCTTGAAGTTCGAACACGGCAGACTGTTATACGACACTGAGGGGCGGAATAAGCTAATGCTCGTATCATTAATACACCACTAAGTCGGGTCATTTGTTAAGTTTATAGGTATGTATTATAAATTATAAATTATAATATCTAATACATATATGTATTGCTTATGTAGGTACTCCGCCAACTCCGCCGCTCCCATCAAACTCCATCGTGTTGTGCTTTCATGATTAATGCAACGGAAGTCGCAACAACTTTATACTTAATATACTTATTATAAGTAAGTACTGACTTATTAAGTTTACCTATAGGTACATAAAAATATAACTCTGGGCTGCATCATGTAATAAGAACTAATTACTGAACGACGGTCAATTTAAAATGGTAAATTATTAAAATAAGAAATATGTAATAGGAAATAAAGTCGCAAAAACTAGTCTTACTACCATTTCATTTAGTGTGTGGTTTGTAGGCCCCCCCATATAAACTTAATATAAAAGGGGGTGTTATCTTGTGATATAAATATATACTTAACATAACATAACAACAGGGATACAGGAAGAGAATGCACCATTGGGGATAATGCGACACACAACAACAACTAAACAACTAAAGACAGTCGAACAACTCAATCATAAAACTAGCTATTACTAATGTGTGACCAAGCCTTTTTGTGAGGCTACACATTTTAACGACTACAGAGCAGAAAAAATCATAATATATAATTACCAGTATATTGACTTATACGACCCAGTAAGAGCATCCAACACAAGCAATGCAAGTGGTAAAATATTCTTAGGATCAGTTCTCACAGTCATAAAGGATTACGTATTTTGGAATTGAGATAAACTTACATACTAATTAATTCATTAATGTGACTAATTGACCATCCTGAAATAGTGTATTGTGTATAAGTGTGTATTACACGGAAGTATTAATACTGGCTTCTACATTTTGACTGTTGCGAGTATGGCAAGGGCCTGTAAAATAGGGCGTTTCCGCTTTAGTGCGTCGTAAAGTAGCCCAGGGGATACGGAGCGGCTATTAGCCTGAAAACACTTCTTTATTAATCACTCCGCTATGTCTCCCAACTCTTTATTGCTCAGCGTAGTCACTGTGGAACCATCTTGGACGCTTAACGAGGAAATGTTACATCATTGCTGTCTTTTCTTTGGCTTGGAAAGCGAAGTTACTTAATACTTTTCATGTTTTTGTATTCATCGGTGAAGAAATTAATAGTACCATTATGTGACTGCTACGTAATGAAAGGTATTAAAAAAATACGAGTGTGAGTTTAGGAATCAAGCTAGACCTAGATAAAGTAATTCGGAATAAATTGTACATAGGCAGACTTTCGTGAGCGTCAAGAATTCAAGATGGTAGGTACATCAGAATTTTCTACGAAATAATTACAAACATATTGTACCTTCTGTGTAAGTACCTCATTGTACTTTTTATAGATATCAGTGTCCCTCTCCTTACAACGAGCGATAAAAAAAAAATTCAAACGCTACTATGACGTTCACAGAATTTCATAGAGGCATTTTACAATTTTATCGCCTCTAAAATATGTATTGTTCAATATAACCCTGATATAAATTAATATAATAATACAATTTTCTTAACACTGAAGAATAAAAAATATTAATCAAACAATTTATGAAGTTCTTGAGACACTTTTCAGATTTTTCTTATCTACATATATTATTCAAAAACTATCACCATTCGACTTTTGTTGTTTGGGATTGTTCGGAGAGCATTTTATTATTCGATTTAGTTTCGGGGAGTCTTTCGGGTGGGTCATAGAAGAGAAATGGATTAGTTAGAGTACCTAGTTTTCGGAAAGTTTAAGAGTTTCTCCCACCCGCTCTTAATTCGAAGTCAAAGTTTGAAGTTAATAAAAGTACTTAACAACAACTAGTAACAAATTCATCAACGAAAAAAAGTATCGGTGTAGTAATCAACATTAGGTATTTATTAATAATTCATAGCACGCAGCCAAGGATAAGCGTCAAAATTATTGTCGTCGTCCTTCATTAGTAAAATGACTCCTCTTAAAAGTTTTGCTGTTAATATTGGTGCCGTCAATAACGGTAAACAAATCAATCAACTTGAGATGGGCGGCCACCTGCGGCACGGGCTTTTGTTTGCTAGTGAGTTACCAAGCCTATTTATCACAAACTTTAATGAGGCCAAATTAGTCAATAAGGTAAATTTAAATTAGCCTGTAGAAGAGAGAGTGCACTCTATAACCAACATGCTAGTTAACAGCGGGATTAATGCTTTTTGTAGGTAATACTCGAACTTCTACAAAGTGATGTGATGATATCTCAGTGTAACATTACGTGTTCGGAAAAGTGATGTGATATAGCATCACATCAAAGCACTGTTTCGCGCATGTCTACTACAAAGATGTCGCAAAACGTCCGTTTGCAACACCGATACAGATAGAGAATGTCAATGACGTCGAACCTTATTTTGTTAATTCGAATGCGGCTTATGTACTTTCATATGTATGAAAATACACAAGCTGCTGTAAGTATTTGTTTCATTACTTGTATGAATACATTCTTATATTGACCTCTGACCGCGTAACAGCCCGTTCACACAGGGTCTCCGTTTTACTGTTCCGTTTTATCGTATACGTTTTTTTTCATTGATGGCGTATGGAGTTGTATGAGCGACTTCACATATGACACATTATACTACAGTGCTTCGTTCTCGATATATAATTTACCATGTAGTATCTTTATGTTACTAGGCAACGAAACGCATTTTTAGAGCTAGATTTTAAAGCTGAAACAATAAAAAAGTTATTCCTTGTCTATGCATATTCTAGCTCCACAGACAATCTCACTTTTATGTCATTCTTTACGTTTGCGCGGCGACGAACGCTGTCATTGGAAATTTTGTGAAAAATACCAGTGAAAAATACATAACAAGACTTAAAATATGCCAAAAAGGAAGAGAGAGGATGACAAAATTAACAAGTATTTGAGAAAAAAAACAACGTTTAAAAGAAAAAAAACACCGGCGGGGACGTCGTTCAAGATCGCCGTCATATATTGACGACTTATACGATTCGGATGCGAATTATCGTTCAGGTATGCCTTGCTAATTGATATTTCTTACAGAAAATGGATGGAAAATGAGTGGAGAGTGTTTACTTTGTCAAAACAGTACTTAACCTAAAAATGGCGGTTACCAAGCAAAACTTGTTTACACGGGTGGTACGCGAGACGTATTGACGTGTGTTAGTAAATACGGGTGGTGTACGTGATACACTGACGTGTTTTTATTTCATCCTGGGGTGTATACGAGATATACACACATGATGGTTAACCAAGAGATGACATAATACCGTATCGATACGTCTTTCAGATGCCGATACGACTCCTAGCAAAAGTGGGGAGCAACAACCAGATATGAACTCTAATCTTGGCGATGGTTTACAAGAACAAGAACCTGGTGTTGATATTCCAACAGAAATTGACCTATCAGAAGTCACACTGGACAATGCAACGTTACAAGCATTGGGAAAACCCCTAAAAGAAAAACTTAAGTATGGACCGAATATAAATGGGGACTTAGCAAAACTATGGTCACCCATTTTAAAAAATGGCTTAGGGGATTATAAGGAAAGACAGCAATTGCTGGAAAAATATATGGTACCAAACAACTGTCAGCTTCTACAAGCACCAAAATTAAATCCTGAAATTATAGCCACAATTTCAGAAAAACAGAAAAACCGAGATAAAAAGATAGGAGAAGAGCAACAGCAATTGGGGCATGGCATAACAGCCTTGAACAGGGCACTATCGCTTCTAGCTACCAATACAGGAGAGCGAGCCACCATCATAAATATGCTCAGCGAGGCTTCTCAAATCCTCAGCGATCTACATCATAACCAGACACAATCAAGGAAGAAGTTAATCACGCCAATATTAGATAAAAAATTCTTAGATTTAATAAAAGAGGCTGAACGTGACGATTATCTATATGGAAGTGACTTGTCAGAAAAAATTAAGGCTTTAAAGTATGCCCAAAAAAGTTCCCATTCTATCAAGAAAACCTATAAGAAACCTGCATATAATCAGGAAAACTACAGGGGCCCGCCTCGTTACCAATATCAAAGCCAGAAGCCATACAACCGGAGCGGGCAAAAACGCCAGTCATACAGGAGCTCCCACTACAAGAACCACTCATACAATCAGACGAAGAAACCCAGACCGGAAGGGAAGCCACCTGCACGGAAGTAACGGTATGTCATGGTGGTAGATTAACACATTTTTCAAAATGTTGGAATCTCATTACTAATGATGAGTCTATACTATCACATGTTAAAAATGGCTATCATATACCTTTTGAATGCTTATTATTTCAAACTTGCCTTCCAACAGCATATCAACCTAGTTCAGAGCTTGAGAGTCAAGATATGGAATCCGCAATTGATAAACTTCTGGACTTAGGAGCCATATCAGTTTGTGAACCAGTGCAGGATCAGTTTCTATCCTCAATTTTCCTCATCCCAAAACCTAATGGCAGTAAAAGGTTCATATTGAATTTAAAGAATTTAAATAAGTTTGTGTCAATAGCCCATTTTAAAATGGAAGACCATAGGACAGCTGCGGCAATGATAAATAAGAATAATTACTTGGCTAAAATAGACCTTAAGGAATCTTATTTACTTGTGCCTATTAACAAAAATGATAGAAAATACTTACGTTTCTTATACAATAGCCAATTGTATGAATTTGTAGCATTGCCATATGGGCTTTCTGTAGCCCCTTACATTTTTACAAAAATTATGAGAGTTGTTGTAGCACACTTACGAGAGAAAGGTTATAAAAATGTAATTTATCTAGATGATATACTGTGCATAGGCTCAAATTATAAAGAATGTTTAGACAATGTCAAACAAACTGTATCACTTCTACAATGTTTGGGGTTTGTAATAAATTTCGATAAAAGCAATTTAGAACCCTCAAAAACATGTAGTTTTTTAGGATTTGTGTACAATACAGGCAGTATGAGAATGGAATTACCTATGGAAAAAAGGAACCATATTAGTAAACAAATTAAAAGATTTCTTAACTTAAACAGATGTGTGATAAGGGATTTGGCTCAGCTGTTAGGATTGCTTGTGTCGGCTTGTCCAGCTACTCAGTATGGATGGATACACACTAAATATTTAGAAAGACAAAAATACTTAGCTTTGTTGCAACAAAATAACAATTATGACAATAGTACAACCTTACATCCAGATACAAAGTTAGATCTTAAATGGTGGGCAGAAAATATTTTTAAAACATCTAGATCTTTTCAGTCCCATATGTATGACCTAGAAATTTATACAGACGCCTCCCGGACGGGCTGGGGAGCGGTGACAAATAATATCAGAGTGAATGGAGCATGGAAGCAAGAAGAACTAAACTTCCATATTAACTACTTGGAGTTATTAGCCATTTTTTTAGCTTTGAAAGCTTTTGTAAAAAATGGACACCATTTACATATTTTACTAAGAGTGGACAATAAAACTGCTATTTCTTACATTAATCGTATGGGCGGAGTTCAGTTCCCACATTTAAATAAGCTTTCTGGAAATATCTGGGAATGGTGTGAAGAGCGGAATCTATGGTTATTTGCTTCTTACATAAAATCCTCAGAAAATGTAGAGGCTGATATAGAGTCTAGAAAAACCAATACTGATACTGAGTGGGAATTAAATAATAATGTCTTTGAAACTATCAAAGAGCAACTAGGAGTTCCGGATATTGACCTTTTCGCATGCCGGGCCAATGCTAAGTGTCCTATATATATAGCATGGAAACCAGACCCAGATGCAACAAATATAGATGCATTCACAATAAAATGGTCTAACCATTTTTTTTATGCTTTTCCACCGTTCAGTTTGATATTAAAAAGCTTACAAAAAATTAATCATGAAAAAGCCACTGGCATCATGGTCATGCCATACTGGCCATCTCAACCATGGTTCCCAATAATGCAACAAATGCTCATATCGGAGTTGTTGTTTTTTGGACCAGATAAATATCTTCTATTCTCCCCTTTCAGGAGCTGTCACCCCTTGCATCAACAGCTTATCCTGGTGGCAGGAATCTTATCAGGCAAGCCATGATGAGACAAGCGGTTCCCACAGTCTCTTTAGATACTATGCTAGCATCATTATCAAAAAACACTTTGAAGCAATATGAGGTCACTTTCAAAATTTGGTGGAATTATTGTCAGAAAAACCAAATGGATCCATTGTGCGCATCAGTTCCAAAAATAATGCAATTTCTGTCAATTCAGTTCAATAAAGGCGCATCTTACGGAACGCTTAATTCACACAAATCTGCTCTCTCGTTAATCATAGGTGCTCGTATTGGTAAAGATGAACGGATAAAAAGACTTCTTAAAGGGTTTTACAAGACAAACCCACCATCGGCTAGATATAAAATCACTTGGAATCCATGTATTGTTTTAAATACTTTAAAGACTTGGCACCCATGCTCCTCGTTAAATTTAGAAACTTTGACCAAAAAAGTCGTTACTTTAATTGCACTATGTACAGCCCAAAGAGTTCAAACGCTTTCATTAATTAAACTAAGTAATATTACTTGCCTTGAATCCGGAATACACATAAACATTACAGATATAATAAAAACATCTGCTCCAGATCGCCCTCAGCCTATATTAGCTTTACCTTTTTATAGTGAAACTGAAATTTGCCCAGCTCTTACGTTACAGTATTACATTAATTATACTAAAAGTATTAGGAACACTATTGATAATCTGTTTATAACAACAAAAAGACCTTATAAAGCAGCCACCCCATCAACATTAAGTCGCTGGATTAAAACCACGCTAGCAAACTCAGGAATAGATACTAATATTTTTAAAGGTCACTCTGTTCGGCATGCTTCTACATCTTCAGCCAGCATTAAAGGTGTATCTATAGATACTATTAGAAGTACAGCGGGCTGGACAGGGTCATCACAGACATTTGCAAAATTTTACAATAGACCCATTGTTAGTGACCCAAACAATTTTGCAAATACTATCTTATCGTTGTAGCAATTATATTAATTGTATAAGGTATTTAATAGGCAGGCATCTACCTACCTAGCAACAGCTATATATTAAGGTTTTTAGAAAATAACTATCTTTGTTCATAATTTATACTTAACTGCAAGAGAGCAGTATATTTTGTTACCTATTGTTAAACATTATAAATACTTGTCTGAGGTACAAGTACCTAGAATTAATATTGGTTAATTTTAAGTTTAGCTGCATGAGAGCAGTATATTTTATTTTGTTACTAATTGTTAAACATTGAGATGTTTAAATATACCTACATCAGTAAGTGAAGAAAATAAAAAGGCTGATTTGTTCTAATAATATGTTTAATTATAGTAAGAATAATTAATACATTAATATTACAGGAATAGTCACAAATCACAACTCCCATTTGCTTTAAACATCTACATGGTAAATTATATATCGAGAACGAAGCACTGTAGTATAATAAGTGATCAAACGAACTTACCTTAAGTGATGTTCGATCATTATTATATGAAGTGCTTCGTTCGAAGATATATACCCACCCAACCCAGACCAATTAAGGCTAGGGCCTTTACTGGTTACCCTTGGGAGTTGTGATGCTTTATCTCTGAAAGAATGACATAAAAGTGAGATTGTCTGTGGAGCTAGAATATGCATAGACAAGGAATAACTTTTTTATTGTTTCAGCTTTAAAATCTAGCTCTAAAAATGCGTTTCGTTGCCTAGTAACATAAAGATACTACATGGTAAATTATATATCTTCGAACGAAGCACTTCATATAATAATGATCGAACATCACTTAAGGTAAGTTCGTTTGATCACTTAGTATTCAGTATACACTAAAAAAAATCGGTCCGTTAAATTATGACAATCCGTTTTGTCATCGAATACTGGATGAACGGAATACGTATCCGTCATATATCTGGGCTCTCAGTTAATGCCGGATACGTTATACGGTGCCTATGGGTGAACAAAGCATAATTTTTTGTTGTATCCGTTAAAACGGGTACCGTAAATACGGAGACTCTGTGTGAACGGGCTGTAAGTTGTACCTACATGCAATGCTCATTGCCTTCCCTTCCCTTGTCTTCCCTTAGGGGAACTTTGAAATAAATCGTTTTATGTCCTTTTGAATGTTATAAACTGTCTTGTGTATTAAATTTAATAGAAAATCGTTCAGCTGTGTTTATTTGATGGAGGAAGAAACATCAACATAACCAAACATGCGAACTTTCAATTTTAGAAGGATATATTATTAGGATAACGTCATTTGGTTTGCATGATTAAAATAAGTTACCACTAAATCATCATTTTAATCGAAATTCAGGGTATTATAGCGATGTGGAAATTGGGCATCCGATTATCCTTTAATATAGAAATTATAAACTACTTTACAACTCCATTTAGAAACGAACAGGCATCCAATCATAAATAGCTTCTGTCTCTAGCCATATTGATTTTATAATGGCATCACGTATATCGTAAATAGTGTTTAGTTTTAAATTTATAAAATACATTATGTATGTTAGTCTGTAAGGTATTTGTAATATGAGCCTTGTTGCCCGATTTACATTTCTAAATAAATAAATAAAAAATAAATATCTGTGACGTTCCTCGGATTAATATGAATATTATGAATCTATCGATGAAAAAAGCGCTGGTGGCCTAGCGGTAAGAGTGTGCGACTTTCAATCCGGAGGTCGCGGGTTCAAACCCCGGCTCGTACCAATGAGTTTTTCGGAACTTAACTAACTAACTAACTATTTTGGCTCAGCGATCCAAAGAGAATCTTGGCCTCCGAAACGAGAGCGTGCCACCTGTCCCGATCCTGCGCAACTTCCTGCCAGTTACTGACGCGAAGCTGAAGCAGATCCGCCGCCACACTGTCTTCCCAGCGATACCTGGGCCGACCCACTGGACGGCTACCAGTCGGTCGTCCCAAGAACGCCTTCTTGACAGCCCGATCCTCTCCCATTCTGAGTAGGTGACCGAACCAGCGAAGTCTGTGCGCTTTCGTTTCGCCGATGATATTGGGTTCGGCCACTAACTCCTCGATCTCGGCATTTTTCCGGATCCTCCAGGTGCCGTCATCTCTCTGAATAGGTCCCAGGATCTTGCGAAAAACTTTTCTCTCTGCTACCAGGAGCTGACCTTCTTCTTTTAGTGTTAGGGACCAGGCCTCACAGCCATACATTAGGATAGGCCGTATAACGGTTTTATATATCCGTAACTTTGTATGTTTGCTGAGAAGCCTGGACACCAACACTTTGTGGAGGGCTGCACTGCACCGCAGGGCGTTTTGGATGCGTATGTTGATCTCCTCCTCTCTGGTGTTTGTGTCGGAACTTATGTACGAAATATCATTTGATATTTACCAGTTGCCTTTCGGTGAAGAAAAACATCGTGAGGAAACCGGACTAATCCCAATAAGGCCTAGTTTCCCCTCTGGGTTGGAAGGTCAGATGGCAGTCGCTTTCGTAAAAACTAGTGCCTACGTCAAATCATGGGATTAGTTGTCAAGCGGACCCCAGGCTCCCATGAGCCGTGGCAAAATGCCGGGATAACGCGAGGAAGAAGAAGAAGATTATGAATCTATCGATGCTTCGTTTAATTGCTATTATATTCGACGAAACGGTTAGCACTAGGCTTATACTTAATTCTATTTGTAGGTATTTAGTCCTAAATAGCTGTGTAGTAGTTCTTCCTTGCTGCTAAATTATAGTCCGAGAAAGAATTGTACGAATTAATTGAGGGCGCCACTTCCTACGTGACTGTCACATTTTTGACGTAAAATGTTTAACATGGCACAATTTAGTGTGGAATTTTTTTAGTGCCATTTTACTACTATTTTATGTCGCACTAAATTCAGAGACGCCGTACGTAAAAGAAAAAAAATCACCTGTCAACATGCCACTACACATTTTTCGGATACGGCATACGTTATTAATTTAATGTTATGTTCTCGTTCCTGGGCCCTATTTCACCAACGTGACAAATGTCGCATTTGTCGACATCACTGTTACTGACGTCACAGGCCTCCATAGGCTACGGTAACCGCTTACCATCAAACGGGCGGTGTGGTTGTTTGCCACCAACATGTTAATTAAAAAAAACTCCACTATATCGCCAGTAAATAAGTACTTATTTTGCGAAGCTAATGACAATTGTCACAAGAAATACGACAATTGTCACGAAATTCCGACACAGAACTCATTTGCTGTCAAGAATTACTGAAAGTTCTTTGAAATCTTGTGACAATTGTCATCATTATCATCATAAACATCGCAAGAGAAATACCTGTTTTTTGGAGATATAATAAAGTTTTTTAAAATAATACAATGATGGTGACAAACAGGAATATGGCCCGCTCGATGGTAAGCGATAACCATAGCCCATGGATGCCTGTGACGTCAGCAATAATGAGACTTGTCGAATTGTCGCACCTGTCACGTTGGTGAAATAGGGGCCTGGTTGATATTTGTCTTCATTTCCAATTCCTTGCAATTATAAAATCTATAAAGTGTTCCTATGGGAAAACTTGGAGGTCTGACAAGATAATATATTTATTACGGTGCAATAATTCATATCCTTAACCTCACTTTATTATTAAAGTGTAATAGTTATTTGTTTTACTAGAGGGCAAAGTTGTTGTTTAACCGCTCGTGATAATATTGATACCCGAGCAAGCGAAAGATTCCAAAATTGAACCACGAGCGTAGCGAGTGGTTCGAAAAATGGAATCTTGAGCGTTGCAAGGGTTTCAAAGCACGAGGGTTAAACAAAATTTGCCCCCGAGTGAAACACAAAATTTTTCACCACACCAACCCGAAGCAAATATTAAATGTAAAATATCAAACAAAACCAAACCAAATCAAATCCAAATGAATGTTATTAAATATTTATCACCCAAAATTATCATTTAAAAGTCAATTCTACCAGCAAACATAAGAAGACATCTCAATATTTGCATTTGATTACTTTGCCTCACATGTGAATAAAATGCAACTTTGCTATCAGTTTTTGAAGTGCAAAGTAAGCCTTTCCGAGCTGGTGTGGTGAAAAAATTATTTATACATTAGCGCTAGCGTGGTGAGTTTGATGATGTCCGTTGGATATCGTGAGAGCTAGGTGTTCACTTGATATGTAGTATCCGCTTTTACCTTCAACTACTTAAGTAGATCTTGTTGACACACGTAATTTTATAAGGCTAACATATAATTTTAATCAATAATTATCTCCTTTATTTGTTTTTTTTTTTATTATGGCTAAATGATGGAAAACAAACTAAAATGTATATTTGCTTAAACTCAGATTTCCAGCATGTTTGCTCCAGCGACCGAAACTGAAACTTAAATCAACATCTATCAACTTCATATGGTTCACAGATCAGAGGGCCGAGGGCTCCCTCAACGGAAGGGTCCGCCGTTATATTTCTACTAGATGAAAACCCGGCTTCGCTCGGGTAAAATAAATTATAATAATAGGTACTAATTTTGAATTGAGTAATTATTTACTTTAAGACTTCAAACCTTCATCAAGGCAGTTACATACCTATCTCATCTCCGATAACTTTAAATCCATAATAACATACAGTTTAACTGGTTTACTAATATGTGGCCGAAAATTGTATGGCAAATTATCACTTCCCAAACTATTTTTCCCATAGTATCATTTGGCAAAACTAACAGATGGCAAACCAATGTTTCGCATATATAACATGTCGCAAATGATTATTTACATTATTATTGTATGGCAAAATATTTAGTTGGTCATGTTTCAAAATGTCTTTTATTGTTATGTCGAATGTATTGATAGGCATAAATTATTTTTCGCCTAATATTGTGATGCATACTACTAAATACCCTAATAATATAGTACTCAACTACTCATGGTACAAATTACAGTAGCATTTTATTTCGTTACGTAGTGTAACACGGGTGTTTTGAAAGGGGGTAAAATAAATGAATGGAAAGCTCCGGCTTGTCTAAAATGGAAACAGCCATGTTAACAAAATAAAATTAAATCAAAATAAAATAAAATAAACTAAATGGAAGCCTTGCTGTAGGAAAGCTAAGAGGAGAAACAATTAAACAAATTTATATCTAATAAACTTTATTCCTAACCAATTATTTCAAAAGCTCAGTGGCAAAGCTGGGTCGCTTCACAGGTTCATGTTATAAGGTTTACACCAATTAATTAATTACTAAAGACTAAATTTCGAAATACCTAAGTTTTATGCACCAGAACTTTCAAAACTTTAAACTGAATTTTATTAAACCATTTTAAATTTGTAGTTGAGCGCTGATGCTACTCAAAAGTTATGCAACGGACCGACCTCAAAGCTGCTGCTGGAACCGGAGCAGCGGGGAGCGAGCTCGCCTTTCCCCGGGCAGCTGGCTGCTACCCAGGTTGGAGCAGGCCGCTGCAGATGGCGTGGAACAGATCCCACAGCCCCATTTTAAAACTTCAAAAACATCTTCAAAAGAAATATAAAAACATCGAAAGCTTCTAGAAACATCTAGAAACATTGAAAGCTTCTAAAAAACATCCCGGCTCCTGCAAAGCGAGAAAAAGATGTATTAGCCGATGCCCTTTATGGCCGCTAGAGAAGAAATAAAACAATTGGAAATTTAGCTCACCGCACTGGAAGCTGTTAGGACTTCTGGCGGAGCGCTCCCTTCCCTCGAGCAGGAGTCAACTCTGTAAAGAACCAAAACTTGGTTAAGAACAAACCCACAATGTTTCGCGCCATTGTGGAATTGATCACAACTAAATTCCATTTATACTTACTCAGTGGAACACACCGAAGGACTCGAACTGATTCCACCATTTTGACCACCATGTGGAATGTGTGGTCTTATCACAAAATAGGGCTCATGCGAGCGTGCGTCCCCGGAGGGGTCCACACATCAAAAGTGCATGTCACCTCAGAATGACCTTCTCATATGTTGAGAACAAAAGGCAAAAAAACAAAAGTAGGGTGCCAATCCCCTGAAGACACAAATTCTTCGAAAATTCTGAACTGATTATTTAGACAAATTCACTCCTGAGCCTAAGAAATATATTTTTATCATTAAATCTAATAAGGTTTCATTTCAGAGCCACTTTGTAAGTCTGTAATTTATATGTTTTGTTTTACATCAAACTTATTTTCTATCTATAAAAATCATACCTAAATCATACAAAGTTTTCCTGGAGTGACAACATAAATATCTCAAGTTTTAATTATTTTTACTTATATGACAACCCCGACAACAGATAAGCATCAAAAGGTGCATCTGAATGCAACAGATTATGCAAAGAAGTGCAATCAATCGAGTTAGTTTGGGATATTGTTAAAATCGTTGAAATAAGAAAAGGAATTCAACCCAAAAATATTAATTTAAAATCTAAGAAAATGTCTACGTTACAGTAGGTAGTTTTTTCGAGATGTGCAGTTCAATGATGGAGGTAGTAATTTTGTTTACTACATTTCTGGCAACAGTTTGTTTTCGTGGGGTCGCAATTCTTACCTAACCTAACCCACTTTTCTGGCAACAGTTCGTTTTCTTGGGGGTCGCAGTTCTAACCTAACCTAACCCACCTTTCAGGCAACAGTTTGTTTTCGTGGGGTCGCAGTTCTGACCTAACCTAACCCACTTTTCTGGCAACAGCTCGTTTTCTTGGGGGTTGCTGTTCTAACCTAACCTAACCCACTTTTCTGGCAACAGTTCGTTTTCTTGGGGGTTGCAGTTCTAATCTAACCTAACCCACTTTTCTGGCAACAGTTCGTTTTCTTGGGGGTGGCAGTTCTAACCTAACCTAACCCACCTTTCAGGCAACAGTTTGTTTTCGTAGGGTCGCAGTTCTAACCTAACCTAACCCACTTTTCTGCCAACAGTTCGTTTTCTTGGGGGTCGCAGTTCTAATCTAACCTAACCCACCTTTCAGGCAACAGTTTGTTTTCGTGGGGACGCAGTTCTAACCTAACCTAAGCCACTTTTCTGGCAACAGTTCGTTTTCTTCGGGGTTGCAGTTCTAACCTAACCTAACCCACTTTTCTGGCAACAGTTCGTTTTCTTGGGGGTCGCAGTTCTAACCTAACCCACCTTTCAGGCAACAGTTTGTTTTCGTGGGGTCGCAGTTCTAACCTAACCTAACCCACTTTTCTGGCAACAGTTCGTTTTCTCGGGGGTCGCAGTTCTAACCTTACCTAACCCACCTTTCAGGTAACAGTTTGTTTTCGTGGGGTCGCAGTTCTAACCTAACCTAAACCACTTTTCTGGCAACAGTTTGTTTTCGTGGGATCGCAGTTCTAACGTAACCTAACCCACTTTTCTGGCAACAGTTCGTTTTCTCGGGGGTCGCAGTTCTAACCTAACCCACCTTTGAGGCAACAGTTTGTTTTCGTGGGGTCGCAGTTCTAACCTAACCTAACCCACTTTTCTGGCAACAGTTCGTTTTCTTGGGGATTGCAGTCATCTAACCTAAAACATGTTGGTACAGTCATCAAATCTATTAGCGTAGTGGCACCTGTCCATGGAAATATGTAGATACGTTTGTTAAAAAAAAAGCCACCAACAGGTCAAATAGCCATCAAAATATATTATGAAAAGTAAGTATAAATAAAGCAAACGTTTTTTGACAATTAAGAGTTAGCTAAGTTGAAACATTTGCTCAGTGACTATTTGTCTTAATGAATTTTGGTAAAATGAACATCTACTAAATAAAATTGTGATCAAATAAAAAGTATGCGAAGTTTCAATTTTGGCAAACGTTATGTAACAATAAATAGTTAGGTATAATAAAACATTTGCTTAGTGACTATTTGTCTAAATAAATCGTGGTAAAATGAACATCTGCTAAATAAAATTGTAGTCAAATAAAAATTATGCTAAATAATAATATGCTAAGCATTGGTTTGCCAACTAAAAGTACTGCAATAAGTTGGTTGGGAAGTGAAATTAGGCGAAAAATATTTCGGCGAGATGGCAGTACACCAGTTTAACTCTAAACGTACTATTCCGATATATCTTAAAACAAATATGTATGTAATAAAAAACCGGGCAAGTGCGAGTCGGACTCGCGCACGAAGGGTTCCGTGCCATAATGCAAAAAAAAAAACAAAAAAAAGCTAAATAAAAAACGGTCACCCATCCAAGTACTGACCACTCCCGACGTTGCTTAACTTTGGTCAAAAATCACGTTTGTTGTATGGGAGCCCCATTTAAATCTTTATGTTATTTTGTTTTTAGTATTTGTTGTTATAGCGGCAACAGAAATACATCATCTGTGAAAATTTCAACTGCCTAGGCCTATCACGGTTCATGAGACAGACAGACGGACAATGAAGTACATCTGAAATAAATGTCATATACCTACTAAGAAAAACCGGCCAAGTGCGAGTCGGACTCGCTAATAGGTTCATAGGGTCATATCCAGCCTAGCATTGCATTGGCCCCGCTTAAATATTTTAAGAGTGTAATAGATTTGTAACCGGTCAGCAACGTGAGTCCCTTGGAGAAGCAGAGGTCTAGTCTAAACTCCCACTTACCATCGGCATTAACAGCCTTGTATGCTTATTTGCCACCAACATGTCATATTAAAACATATTAATAAAAATTTACTCGGTCAGCAATGTGAGTCCCTTGGAGAAGCAGAGGTCTCGTCTAAACTCCCACTTACCATCGGCATTAACAGCCTTGTATGCTTGTTTACCACCAACATGTCATATAAAAACATATTAATAAAAATTTACTCATTTCATCGGTCATATCCAGCCTACCATTGCATTGGCCCCGCTTAAATATTTTAAGAGTGTAATAGATTTGTAACCGGTCAGCAATGTGAGTCCCTTGGAGAAGCAGAGGTCTAGTCTAAACTCCCACTTACCATC
This sequence comes from Cydia fagiglandana, assembly GCF_963556715.1. Taxonomy (NCBI): domain Eukaryota; kingdom Metazoa; phylum Arthropoda; class Insecta; order Lepidoptera; family Tortricidae; genus Cydia; species Cydia fagiglandana. Next base: position 7,515,821 of record NC_085938.1, on the reverse strand, counting down.
GGCATTAACAGCCTTGTATGCTTGTTTGCCACCAACATGTCATATTAAAACATATTAATAAAAATTTACTTATTTCATCGGTCATATCCAGCCTAGCATTGCAGTGGCCCCGCTTAAATATTTCTTTAATTTGTTTTTAGCATTTGTTGTTATAGCGGCAACAGAAATACATCATTTGTGAAAATTTAAACTGTCTAGTTAATCTAGTTATCATGGTTCATGAGATCTTGAGATACAGCCTGGTGACAGACAGACGGACAGCAGAGTCTTAGTATTTAATAGGGTCCCGTTTTTACCCTTTGGGTATGGAACCCTAAAAAGTGACCAAGGCCTCCAGTGCCCCAGGCTGGAATCAAAGCAGCGTCCTCTGCTATCGCAGCAGGTGCCTGTGCCATTCTTCCACCGGGCCACGGCGGCATAGGTCGAATTTTTGAATACTAAACACAATACTCCCATGGAACGCTTTGAAGTTCAAATCTCGTTACGTTACGATGGCGTTTGCACTTTGCACTATGTTCGGTGACTATTTTTTATTGTTAACACACACAATACACTATTTAACAGGTTTTTATCACGTATTTTCGAATAAATTAGTAATTCAAAACACCTCAAAGTCGAATGGTTTGACATCTAGGCAGTGTTGCAATCGTCTTAAAAGCCGTAACAGACTATCGCACGTTCTGGCTTAAAAAAAAATTATGTAATAAATATACCGGTATCCATATGAAACGAAACTTAATGCAAATAATAACCATTATACATACCGGAGTCATCAAATAAACAGTAATATTCGTCTTAGTTTTTATTTAAAAAAAAAAACGACCAACCTAACTTGTAAGCATGTTTGCAGTTTCTAAACGCAACAAACGCTGTCAAATGACAATCAACAAATTGAACATTTGCATTCTTTGTCGAAATTTTTTCACTTTTAAATGCAAAATACTCGATAATACGAATTTTGCGGATACATGTTCTCGATTCAAAAGTGATATTTTTTCAAGCTCTTTCGATTGAGCATAATTTCATTTAGGTCTACCGTTAAACCGGCTCGCGTTTATATATAAAGATATCTACCTTGTACATCTATAAGAAAAGATATGAGGACATTAGCCTCGGATAACACATTTATCGCAAGAGGTGCTTGATTAGATGATTCCGTTTAAAATTACGAGTAGCTAAGCATGTAAACATCGTTGAAAAAAGGCATGAAGCTTCCCTTTCATAGCAGTTTATGATGCAATAATAAGTAAACCATTATTAAATAGGATATAAAGGGATTTGTAATTGGTACCGCCAAGCTCGATAATATCGACTACGATATTACGCAACAAAGCCAAACACCAACTAGTCCAAAAGGACTTTAATGATGTTTAATGTGATATCAAACAGATAACAAGCTGGGTTGTAATCTTTTTCGAAGTCTTCTATCTAATACTTGTGGATACAAATACTCAGGCAAAGAAAGCTACGGTGTCTACGATTTACAGTTAAATTTTAATTTGTAAATCGTCGCGTCTCGACTTCAATCGTTGGTTTGAAAAGTGTGATATTAAAGGACATTTCTTCAAAGCATTTTTTCTGTTTGAAAGCAAAAATTACTTATTTCGTCGACAACTTTTTGTCAAATTCAAATTAGAGACAAACCTTGAACCTTTTTTGAACGCTTTGTAGTGATGGCATAGTTACATACTTAGGAAATAGAACTTTTTTTATCCACTGTGCATACATGATATAGCGAATATAAAGTTACTTCATGGTTATATTTATTTTGTTTTTATCTTTTAGTTTTTTTCAGTTGTTGTCTTGACCCGGAAAATTACTTTTTTGTTTTATGCACGAAACGCTCGGCTGTGCTTTGTTATCCGAATATACTGAAGCTGAAACACCTAAAAATACTAGGAAACTGTGAAACGTAACGCGCGCTTGCCACGTTTAATTAAATGGTAGTTCACGAAATGTTAACGGTGAATGCAAATATAGCTATACTACATATGTTTTTTTTATATTTTTATGTAGGTTGTAAATTGCATTACAACCTACATAAAAATATTAGTTTCACTACAATATTGACACTATACCAGCGAGTAGGTACACAACACAAGTTTTTAACACCTCCTAACACAAGTTTTTAACTTTAAGTTAGGATTGCATCTTGGTTCGTAAACGTTAGTTACAAATAAATTAATTATACTATGACTCTAGCTATAACTATAATATAATTAAGGTAATGGCGTTGTTCTTGATTTCCATGTCGTAATTAGTTGATTTGAATTTTGTCGTTGTGTTGATAAAATCAAAGATTAGGGGCCCCCCCACATCTGGCGTCTTTCGAGCGTCGGCGTCTGTCGGCGTCGGTCCAGCGCTATGGAAAATGACGTCGCTGCGCAGTTGCGTCGACGCTACGTCGACGTTGCGTCGACGTCGGCCATAGAATTGTAGACGCCGACGCTCGAAAGACGCCAGATGTGGGGGGGGCCTAAAGTCTACTTCCGTCGGTCCAGGCAGCCGGATGTGGTCCGGGTGGCTTATAACGAACCAATAAGCTCTCCTAAAGGCCAGCTATATACATACTTCTCTGTTATATGTGCGCAAGTTTGCTCGTCTCACTCTTGTTTACGATATTAAGGGAAAAAACTCGAATATCGTGGGAATACGACAAAGAAGGATATGAAGACTACTTATTTGTCCTAAATAAAATAAGCCAAAAGCCAAAACACGTTCCTTGCAATTTATGGATTTGTTGGACGTATTCTTTGGCTGCATTTTCTTATTATTTAAAAAAACATAGTACGTACAATCATTAAAAAAAACATAGTATATGTAATAAATAGTAAAGCTGGAAGAGAATTTGAAAAAATCAACTAAGCTCAACTAAATCAAAAAATCAAATAAGCTTACACAGCGTTCTCTTGAATCATATCTAAATCATACTTTAGTCTGTTTACAGCTTTATATTTCTAAGTGTTGTGGAAACGCACTATGAAAAATATTTGCGATCTGTATTAACTTCAACTACAGTCGTTTGGTTTTATTTCCTAGCTGGGCTGTGATACCAATTTCTCGCCGAGCGCGGGGGAATGATCTCGAAGAACATATTTTAGCGCCTTCCGATCACGTATACTTGCTACACGTCTCGAGCTCACGTTAAACTAGTTCATTTGAGAACTGTATTCGCCCGCACTACCGTAACCAATAAAAACACGGTCGTAAAAAGCAGGATGGTTCTGGGGCAAAGCCGAAAGTTTTGTTTTTCCAACATTGGAACCGTAGCTGCGTTCAACGACGTCCCATGCTATATCGTGCAAAGCTAAAATGTTGTAATTATAAAAGCACACAGCAATACGCTGTTCTGGTATCGGGCCTGGGTTGCCCGATGTAAATAGAAAAGAAAGATCCCGATGGGCTTTCCGGTAGTATCAAACTTCAGGTTAATGCAGCACTCACTGAGGCTTACTTACGAGAGGATTTAAGGACAGTATTTTATATACTTCTGCTCTTACTACTGTATATGGTACTTAGCTTAAAAAAGTTTAATACTTTGAGTTTGGGTCGGGATTTGGGAAACTATTTGAATATATGTGTTATAGCAATCTCACCCAAGCTTACCTAACCAAGTTCGATCGGTTACTAAACAACTGCATCCGGTTTGTCTTTGGACTACGAAAATACGACCATATCTCCGCTTATCGCAAAAAACTTAACTGGCTCCCTATTCGTGAACGTCGTTCCTTGCGTATTCTCTGTACTTTGTTAACCGACTTCCAAATCCCAAAGGAGGAGGTTATCAATTCGGTTGTATGTTTTTTATTTTTTTTTTTTATTTTTTTTTTTTTTTTTTATGTTTGTTACTCCATATCTCCGTCATTACTGGACCGATTTTGAAAATTATTTTTTTGATTGTATGTATATGCATACAGATTGGTCCCGTTTTTGTCAAAATCTAGTTCTGATGATGGGATCCATGAGGAATCGACGGAACTCCTCAAATCTTAAAGGCATACATATGGTGATTTTTGTGTTTTTATCAACAAATCAAGCATATACATTCAAAAACGTGACATTTGATGAAGTGGAACTGCTGATGATGATCAGAACGGAACTCTTCAACGACGCATAGTTCACCTTTGGCGATTTGTCCTCTTCGTTATGTTTGTTAAGCAAGTTAAGTTTTTAACCCACAATTTTATCAAGCTTGAGTTCTGATGATGGGATCCATGAGAAATCGAGGGAACTCCTCAAATTTTAAAGGCATGCGTATAGAGATTTTTGTATTTTCATCAGAAAATCAAGCATTTTCATTAAAAACTGTCGCATTTGATGAAGTGGAACTGCTGATGATGATCAGAACGGAACTCTTCAACGACGCATAGTTCACGTTTGGCGATTTGTCCTCTTCGTTATGTTTGTTAAGCAAGTTTAGTTTTTAAGCCACATTTTTGTCAAGCTCGAGTTCTGATGACGAGATCCATAAGGAATCGAGGGAACTCCTCAAATCTTAAAGGCATACGTATAGAATTTTTTGTATTTTCATCATAAAATCAAGCATTTACATTAAAAACTGTCGCATTTGATGAAGTGGAACTGCTGATGATGATCAGAACAGAACTCTTCAACGACGCATAGTACATGTTTGGTGATTTCGAATTTCGATTTTGACTTGGACTGGGACCCGGACTCATACCCGGATCCGGTTCGGACCCGGACTCGGACTCGGACTCGGACCCGGACTCGGACCCGGACTCGGACCCGGACTCGGACCCGGACTCGGACCCGGACTCGGACCCGGACTCGGACCCGGACTCGGACCCGGACCCGGACTTGGACCGGGACTCGGACCCGGACTCTGACTCAGAGACCCGGACCTTGACCCGGAAAACCACTATGATACCTAAACTAAATAAACCACTATGATTACCTACCATAAAATGTGGGTATGATGATGCCAAACCCCTCCCGCTCAAACTCCCGTACACCGCACCGCATGCGCCGTTAATTGGGTTAGGTTAGGTTTGAACTGCGATCCTCACAGAACCGAACAAAAGTGGGTTAGGTTTGGTTAGAACTGCGAGTCTTACAGAAATGAAATGCTACTAGAAAAGTGGGTTTGATTAGGTTCGAACTGCGATCCTCACAGAACCGAACTGCTATCAGAGAAGTGGGTTAGGTTAGGCTAGATAACTACGACCCTTACGGAAACGAAATGCTACTAGAAAGTAGGTACTGGTTTTACCTCCTTTTCTACATAGTGCACCATCTACCATAATCTTTCACTGGGCCCCATAGAAGTCGGTTTTTTTTTCTTAAAAATTATTTTCAATTCTATTCGATCCTTCAACCCCTGATTATCTTCGTTCCAAATTCAAATTTGTGACTCCGCGCCCCGGCACAGATCTCCGAACCTCCCGTAGGCTTCAGCTCATTGTGCCTCGTCATCGTACAGGTTTCATGTCGAATTCCTTCACCATCCAGGCAATCCGGCTGTGGAACGATCTTCCTCTCTCTATTAGACAGGCCCAGAACAAATTCTCTTTCAAGTGCATGTTGCGCAAGCATCTGTCGGACCAGGTGCATAAGTCGTCCTCATGATGTTTACAGTGGGTATATATATATATATATATATATATATATATATATATATATATATATATATATATATATATATATATACATATTACATATATATATATATATACATATTACATATATATATATATAGATATATATATATATGTGTATATATTTACGTACTTATATTTATTTATTTTTGTATAATATTACGTATCATGCATATATAATGTCATATATTATAGTTTAGTGTTTTTTTCTTTTCTCTCTTCTTTCCAAATTTACTGTAACAGTATTCTGAGCCTGCACCAACTAGATCTTTCGGTTTATCCCATGGTTGACTGGTAGAGAATGCCTTCTGGCATTAAGTCCGCCATTTGTACTCTTCATTTATTGTGCAATAAAGTTTAAATAAATAAAAAAATAAATATATTTATCATTCTTATACGGTAACTCCGGAAGAAATTACGTAATAAGTTACATATGGATTTGCCTACCTACTCTATAAATAGCATATGCCAATGCTAAGAATATATAAAGTTCCATTTATCATAATAGGACACAGCTACAAAAGTGCATACCCACTTTATGAATGGAATTCAAAAGTGCAGGTCGCAGTACATTACAATACGGCCCAGAAGTATGTAAACCCTTTAGTGCTTTGTCAAAGTCAACTCAAATTGGGTACTCAGTGGCACTCAAATCATCAAAGCGCAGTTCCACCAAAAGTTTCGGCTGAAAGTACGCACAAAATCGTCACTCGGCAGGTTTAAAAGCTGTCTATAACACTATGGAGCATCTTTTAACCAGGGACCGTTACCGGTATTCTGACTACAGGTTATTATTGAGGTATAACCGGTGTAATTTGAATTTGGGTATTTATATCACTTAAGCTCCGAATAGAGGTATTCGAATACCGGTATTCAATAGTGTTATCGGTTTAGCCAATTGACAACAAATACCACTATTTGATAGTTTACTCCTAAAGCTATTACCGGTAATAAGTAAGTCCCAATACCGGTTGTAGTAGTACCACGATTCGTTCCTTCGCTACTCGTCAAGGACGTTGTCCGGCCCGCTTGTAAAGTTGTAAATACTTAAGATTCGGATCTTAGAATGCCCGTTTTCATGTTGCTGGTGAAATTAGCTGTTAGGTGATGATTTTGATGGATAAATATTTAATAGCGTTCATTTGATTATTTTAATTGTTTTTTTATTGTTGATTTAATTGTATTTTATTATGTATGTAGTTTATAATCTCAAAGATATGAGCGCCGATTAGACGTGCGCGCCGCCGCCGCCATAAGGAGTCCGCGCGCCGCCGCCGCCGCCGGTAGTTTAAAATTCGCGCCGAATATTTTTTTATAAGACAGTATTATGCAGCGTTAAAATATGTAATAGGTTATAGTCCGATAAGAAATAGTTGAAAATTATTGCGGGCGCCACTTCCTACGTAACTCTCACATTTTTGACGTAAAATACTTACTTAAAAATGGCAATAATTACGCACTTACGGAATTTTTCTGGTTATATAATTGAATTTCTACTATTTTATGTCGCACCAACACCATACTAAGTCATTATTTGTCGTATTACAACGTAATGAACTAAATAGATAAAAAAATATTATTACGGATTTTTTTTCCTGCATTATTGTATACCATTGTTCAGATGTTGCTGCATCCTACGATACCCCGCTAAGTTTGATTTAATGTTAATAAAATGACGCCAATGATTGGTAAAATTTTACCACCTACGAGCTATAAACTTTTTGGAAAAATATAAAAATAATAGGTTTTACTTTAGTTCATAAGTTGACATTATCAGTAAGTGTATTTATAATTAAAATGCAATTATTCTACATTAATTAAAAAAAAAACATGATATTGTCAAAAAAAAACCTTATGCATATAAAGTACTGTATATTCGGCAACGTCCAAAATACTAGACGTCTTTTCATTATGCGGCGTATCTTTTTATTTACACCGAACCTGGCAACATCCAACATATTTGTCATACCTATGTTTTTTTCGAAACTATTACATATAAATAGATTTTTTTCATGATTTTTCTACAATAAACAACCACATACCTAATAAGATAATAACACCAAAAAAATGATACTAACACAGTTTTTAAGATTTTTTTTTCCCTTGTCGATTTAAGGGTTAAGCATGACTTTTCATTATACGTCTTAATATTGAAAAGTTGAAAAATTCCACGCCGCCGCCGTGGATTTTTTGGTGGCGCGCCGTTGCCCAATTATTTTCGACCGGAGCGCACGTCTAGCGCCGCCCGATAGGCATTTAGCCGGCGACGGTTCGCCGGTCAAAATTGGTTGGTGGTGGCGGCGAATCGGCGGCGTAGCCTTGAAAACTTGGTTTATGCGAAGATAATTCAAACTTTTTAATTTCAAGGATTATTTATTGAATTATGGTAGGAAAAAAGTTTTTCATGCCATGAACTGTAGATAAGCAGCACAATGAACATCTTTATATTGTGAGGTTACTGTTAATTGAATCTATCACTAATTCACTACACCTTATAAAACAAAGTCCCCCGCCGCGTCTGTCTGTAACTATATGAATGTATGTTCACGATGAACTCAAAACCTACTCAACTGATTTTCATGCGGATTTCAGCTATCAATAGAAAGATTTTTGAGGAAGCTTTAGTTTAGGTGTACAATTTGTTAAGGTTTTGTGTTATCCGTGCGAAGTCAGTGTGGGCATTATAGTCAAATATAATAGTTATTTAGGGTTATGTACGTATCGCCAGGAGAGGTGAATGATGATTACACACACTGCTCGCACAGAGTAGAATCAATGAGTGAATGCGACTTAAACGTACGATATTAAAAGCCTATAAAAAAAACTTCAAGAAACTTTTTTACAGTTGATATCAACTTGATATTGGTACGAAATACGGAACCCTAAAAAGAATATTAATTTCAAAATCTCACTGTCATTACATGATTTTGTTGTTGTGTGCGTGACTTCAACTATCGTGCTCATACCTTTACATGCAATTGTTGAGGATATGTTCTGGAAGAGACGTATTAGGTTAGACTCCATATCACCTATTTCTTATTCATTGACATTGCCTGGCCACCGAATCGCTAACTACTGCCACATGTTTAGCTTAAGCATAGACAAGAGAAAGCATGCAGTCTAATATATATTAGCCAAAAATTTTATATATCCGAACTTAATATAAGGTGCTAACAAATTAGCTACCAATATTTTTACAGCTGATAATACTCGACTCCTGGAATATATTTAAGTATGAAACATTTAGGTTATATGTTTATTTGAGAAAATTGGAAAACAAGTTTGCTACGTAAAAACACCCTGTTAATGAGATAATTAAATGATTCCTCTTTTTAACTGGCCACTTCACGTTTATAAATGAAATGACACGTTGAAGATAATGACATTTAACACAAACAATTTTTGACAAAACAGAAAGTGTTAAACATCTTGTCAGTTAAATCATAGACAAATATAGTAAGCATAGAGTGCTCACTCCGTACATCAGTTTTGGTACCAAAAAGACTATTATTTTCGTAGTTGACATTTAGCATCGAGTAGCGGAATTATCAGTACCGCTACTTGATACTAGATGTCTCAAATGTCGCGACTCACGAAAATTGTATTGAACAACTATTTACAACTAATATTAAAGCAGAAGGAGTTGAAAATAAGTTCCAGTTAATCCTTGTTTAATATTCGCTGAAAGTTGTTGAGCATTAGACATTTCGGTCGGTGCAACATCTATTGTCAAGTAGCAGTACTGATAATTCCGTTACTCGATACTAATGTTGACTACGAAAAGAATAGTATTTTTGGTACCAAATCTGATGTATGGAGTGAGCATGAGCACTCTATGTATTTTTTCTTTATGTGGTTAAATGCACGTAATGATTATTTTTAATTATTTTTTTTAATATAATTTTAATTAATTTTTTTGTTCGGTAAATAGGACAAAAATATGATATGAAAAGTTTTCTTGATTTCTATTTAAAGTTAATTGTTTTTATATAATAAAGTACCATCTCTTAAAATATCGGTACCTAATTTGTTAGCACCTTATATAAAAGCAATAAATTCCCGATCAAACTAATCTGCATAGCATTTGCAACGACAACGTGTGTGAATATCATCGTTAATGTCAAATTTCTACGAAAATATGACGTTTATATTATAATAACACTCCCTCACTTTGTTCTGTTCAAATCGGTGCAAAGTTAGCTTAGACAGACTCTAGTATCAAACAAGGTCACGCCGATGCCACGGCGATAGCGCAGTGTCGGCAGCGGCGACGCGAAAATTTTGGCGGCGGCGGCGGCGCGAAAATTTTAATGGCGGCGGCGGCGCGCCGGCGCGGCGCTCATATTTCATATGGAAATGTTTTCTGGGGTTAATTCTTTTCATTAATTCATTCATTAACCTCGTGCTTTGAAACGGTCGCAATTTCGAACCACTTGCTACGCTCATGATTAAATTATGAAATATTTCGCTTGTACAGCGATCAATATTAGCATGACTTAACAAAAACTTTAACCTCTTGTCGCAAAGTTTTTGGTTACTCTTTGATCAAGTGCAATGAATACCGGTATTAAATACGATAACCATTACCGGTATACTGAATACCTGTTATTATTGAGGTATTAATGAATACCGGTATTTCATTATGTCAATTAGTGAAGTTTAGCGATAAAGACAAAAACGGAATGACAGCAATACCTCTAATTCGAATATAGGTATAACATTTTAACCGGTATTCGTTTGACAGTTTATATACAGGTATTTAATAAAACCGGTTATACGGTCCCTGCTTTTAACTCCATAACTCCATTTATAATTCTGTCATAATTACACGATTTATTTATTCATATAGGTATATCAAGGTTTATACTTATACAAGTATGTACCTAATAAACCTTGATAATAACGTAATTTCATGTTTTAACCTTCAATTAGAGCGTCAATGCTTTTTATATAAAGGCGAAAGCTTATCCATGTAGTTTCAGATATAAAATGAACATAAAACAAACGATAGGTATGACATAAAATAACCTTAGTAAAAAAACATTAGACCATCCAAGGGCACGTGAAATTTAGACTCATATATGTAATTACTTTATTTTATCTCTATATTTTATCTATCCTTATCATATGTCCCTTCCGGGATCTCAAACTACGAGATCGCCATATTAAATTTCATATCAATCGGTTCAGCGGCTTAAGCGTGAAG